>NC_141556.1:17893736-20393736 GCF_036417535.1 Chlamydotis macqueenii
TCTAAATTCTCCCCCATAACAGTGTTTAAACTACTTCAACAGAACTTGACTAACACCAGACACACCTCCTACCCTTTTCAGATAGTAGCCATATAAGAAAATTTATAAAAACTAGTGCTTTTCTAGTTAGTTACCATATTATCGCATAGCTTACAGGAGTGACCATCACAACGGCGATGCAACAGAAAGGAAATCAATTTTTCATTGTAAATAAAAGATACAATCCTAGCAACGACTTAAATGTTTTATGTTTGTAATACTGAGATCACTGATACTCTTTGGAATTTAGAGCCCTGTTATTTTATGGTATTAAATTATTTTTCATCATAGCCTTCATGCATTTTGCAGAATGCAGGATGTTGTGAATAATTTCAGTCTTCTATCTGTACTAGGAAGATACTCAGTTCTGCCAATGTAAACACTAATATTTATTCAACACAAAAAGCAGGTTCAATAATATCCAATTTGAGACTCAACATAAATCTTGATGTTTTCCAGAATACAAAGGTGGCGTGTGTTGAATACCTCCACAAGAAATATTTGAATATATATCTCTATGATTCATGCATATTTTGAGAGGAACACAACAAAGCTGTAATTCTGGGAGACTGTCTCCTATGCTTGATGTGCCTCAGTACTGGACAGAGTCAGGTCCACTGTCTGTGTGTCACTAACGTGCTTGTTGCTGTGATATCTGAATATAGACTGGGGGAAGCAATTGGTTAATCAGAAAACTTGGACTGATACAAATTTACCTAAGAATTTTGGCAGATCCAGAAGTAGAAGGGCTGAAACTTAGCGTGTGCAGGTTAAAATCACATTAGGTGTGTAACAGGTAATTGACCAAAATAGTAGAGATGGCAATTTTATTTTTTTTTCTACTTTCTGTGATATGTTGTGTGAGTACATCTGCATTTAAAACCAATTGTGGTATGAAATTATCTCTTTATTATTTTAATCAGGGTTTCTAGGTTGACAGGCATTGCTTGGACATGCCGTCCACCAAGCCTGGTGCAGTGACTGAGCAGTGGGCATGCTGCTTGGCCGGCATGGGGGCAGGTTTGAGATGATGGTGGCCAGGAGCCTGCACTGTCCACACTATGTATGAGGTATCCCCATAGCTGCCTTTAAGAGCATAGTGCCCTCAAGGTGGCGAACCTTGCTATGCCCTCTGGGGTACTGCTGTGCTCCACTGGATGCTGAAACAACTGCACAATTTGTTGTGAAATGTGGACTTAAAGGGTCCTCAGGGTGAATCAACAATAAAATGTAAATGTAGCTACAGGCAACTAGAGTGCAGGCATGTCCCCAGAGGACACCGTTATCTTTATTTACAATTTAGCTACTTAAAGCATTGCGTATTATTAATGAAGTAGTCAACATTATACAGCATGGGAGTCTGCTAGCTCATCAAGTGACTGTTTTTAAATATCCAGGACGTGAATTTATATGCCAGTATTTAATGTTACATTGTGTTTCCTTGCTGCCAATTGCCCTTGTGTCCTGGTCACTCTTTTACATCTATTTACACACTGTTAGAGAGCTCTGGTCTCACGGTGAATAGAGAACAATACACAGGCTATTTGGTAGCATAATAAATTTTGCCGGGAAGATGTGTGCCTGTATTTCATGCATGTTTGGCCAGAGTGGATCTTGTTTCCATGGTCTACAGAATCCACCTCATCTGTTTTGCAAAGACAATATAGATTAAGGGTGTCTTTTTAAATTAGGTGTCTGGAAATGGAAGGGAAATGTAGAAAGGAAGGAAGGAAACCTTAAAGTCTGCTTCTGACAGACTATAATTCAGTAATTACATTTCAGATTCATAGACAAAGTTAATAGAACTGGAAATTATATTAGACATACCTGCCTATTTCTGTCATTTTCTGTCCATTTTTATTTTATAGCCATGCTATACTACTTATTGAGATTATGATTGTGATGTTCTATCTTTATTACTTGGTGGTCTAACATTTGAAGTCTATGGAGCTTTCACGGATTAAACAGTAAATTTTGCTATAACAGCCTCATTTAATTCCCCTGTAAAACTGATGTTTCCTGACACTTGTTCACTGACATATACTATAAACATGGCATCCATAAATTTTAGACTTTAGTCCCATGTGGTCCATAGAAAACAATGATAAAATCCTAGATAACAGGAAGGAATAATAGGAAAGGATTCAGTGTCAGGAGTAACTCAGGGTCTAATTCTGTTCCACAAATAAGAAAGCATAATTGAGAAATATCTTGAAATGCATAATTTCTCAAAATTACATTTGCAGTATGACCAATTGCAAAATTACCTCTTTAGATGTTACTTAAGAACCAGACTGTTACTGAACATACAGATGGAGGGAACGGTAAAGAGGAACAAGACCTTTGTCAGTGTATGTGTGAGTTACGGAGTTGTGTGTGAAGCACTAAACAATTATTTACCCTCCTCTCAGAGCAAGCAGGTAGCGACAGTCATTGTCTCTCTCTGCTGACAGTGAATGCAGTCTTGCCATAAGGATCTATAATTAATGGATGGCACAGCCTAGCATGGAGCAAGCAGGAGAAAAAGGGAAGCAATTTTTCTGGAAAAACCTTTCTATATTACAAACTCTTGCCAGCTTTCCTCAGGTATTGGACCTAAATAACAGCCTAGGGTTAACTTTCATTTTTGTACAGTCCGTGGCTCTTCTCTAGCTTCCAGATGTGCACTTATAATAACAATAATGACAAAACACAGCTTCGGATTAACACTAATGATGTGATTGTTAACTGTCGCTGTGGCAGTACAAATGTTGTTGGACTGCTTCAGCGTTTCAACTCAGACCTAGCCCTGATCTGCGTCCACCTAAGCCATTCAGGCAACAACCTCCCCTTACCAGCTTCCTTGTGGGATTTATGTATTTTTTTTCCCCTGTTCTTCCTTTGTTCTTCTTGAGTTCTGCAGAATAGTGCTCTCTGTACCATTAGGTTGCTATTTTTTTTTTTTTTTTGTACAATCAATGTTTAGAATGTGGAGATGTGGAAAGGGAGGATGCCAGTAACCTATAGCTAATGAGTCACTGGGAAATAAGGTATAAAATTACAAAGGGAAAAAGGAGAACAGAGGCAACTTTGACAGTTGATTATCCTCTATCTTCATACTTCAGCCATCCCAGGTTTGTGACTTGTATGGTTGACAGATATTTTTCTGGAAAACATTTAATAATTAACAATTTCAAGTCTAGCAGGAAGTTCTAGGTACAAAAGAATGAGTGACAAGACTCAGATTCAATAGGAAAAATTATCTGCATTATTTCAGCAGCTATGTTGGCTATTTTGCATATATTTGCTAAATGTTTTTCATTTAGTCTTTTTAAACCTGTGAAAAGTCTTATCATTTTAAACAGCAGATTATTCACAATATGAAAAAAATGAGGGAAACAAGACCAAGAAGGCAAACGTATCTTTTAAAAAAGAATTTAATCTGCTCCTATAAATATGTAACTGCTTGCATGATGTGATTCTACAAAATTATGGTGAAAGTGAGAACCCCAGAGAGCAGTTTATAGGCCCACTAAAAAATGAAAGCTTAAGGATTCAGGAAGTTAAATCAGCTAAAATTAGGCACACCTCAGAAAAGATTTACATCAATTTTCTCTGAAATTTATGCTAGGTGCTCAAATATTAGGGCAGTGAAAGGTGCAAAAATGGATAGATAAACTGATAGATGGATATGAAAATCAGAAAATTATTTTAAATTTCAAGATTTAAGTAACTTAAGCATGACAAGCATGGCACAGGAATACATTATTTAGTTCATTTAGGTTTTTTACTATTATTAAAAAAATAAAAATACCAGCACGTATTGGAAATCTCATTTAATGTAAAATACAAGCACATGAAGTTGGCATCTGATGACACAGTAGGAGCAAACCAGAGGTGCAAGAAAACATATTCTGCTTGCAGGATTAGGATGTGATTCTGAAAAATGGGGTAACAGTTTAAGAAAGTTTTGTACAATTGTAAAGTTAAACTGGCAGTGTTAATTTTGACAGTCATAATTTCAGACTAGACAATCATTCAATATACATAGTGCAATATGTGTATGCATTGCCTCTCATCTTCTCCATGTGGCTCTTTGTGAAGAGAGAGGGGAGTCTTTTTCCTCTTCGTAGCCACGCTTTGAGGGTGCCTCATCACCCACTGTGATGAGATCTCCCTTCTCGAGGGAGAAGAGACAACCCAACTCTGAGACAACCCAATCATGCAGTAATCAAAAAAGTGATTTATGCTTTTTCACATGGTGCCTAACAAGCAGTAACTATCCCAAAATAATTGATAGACACCATTATCTGCATTCACATACTTCACATAAGAGGGAAGGAGAGACTGCATTACAAAAGCAAAAATCATCATGATGTACACACCCCATGTCCTTTTCTTAATTTGTAAGATAATTGACTCTCAGAAGGATGGCGATCTTTGATTTGGTATTACTTGTTCCTAAGCAAATGGTTCACAGCTCCAAAAACCACTTGTTTAAATTCACATTCTGAAGCCCTGCTGGTGCAATATTTTATGTCTATAAGTTATACATAAAAATACATTTAGAATAACAGAAGGTAAAATTGTGTCTTCATAGGTACTCAGGGTTTAATTACCAACTGAGCTATGTATGTTGCAAGCTGTATTATAGCAATAATAACAGCTTAACCGAATAGTCCACACTGAGCAGTGTTTGTACTGGCTCTTACCCAAAAAAGTAGCAAGATAGGCCTGTTTTAATTCACTGAATGCTTTTCAGTCATAGAATCTCGTGACTTGAGAATTTCCGCAGTCCTTTTACTAGTGGTTTCTCTTGGGCTCTGCAAAACAACAGAAGTCTGAATAATCATCATAAATTCTCAGTCAAAATGTGATGAAACAGAATTTGGATAGGCTTTAAGACTGGGGTTTAAGTCTGTATCTAATGGATAGGTAGCCATAAGAACTTTTCTAGCATCCAGTATTTTCTGCAGTATCGATAACTGCAGTTAGTTACAGTTAGTTGTTACTCTAGATTTTAAGGCTACGGACTTCAAAAGGCTGTATTGCCTGAGGACTAAGAAAAAAATCTCTTTGGTTTATAAATGAATGTTCACATCTTGAAAAGACTCAAATGCATCTATCCAGGTAATTAAAGAGGAAATTCAGACTGGATTTAACTCTGCTGACTTAGATTAATAA
The DNA here is from genome assembly GCF_036417535.1 of Chlamydotis macqueenii. NCBI lineage: Eukaryota > Metazoa > Chordata > Aves > Otidiformes > Otididae > Chlamydotis > Chlamydotis macqueenii. The sequence goes on from NC_141556.1 coordinate 17,898,939, forward strand.
TTCAGATGTGTTTCAAATTACTTTAAATGCAAATATCAATTCTTTAATGGGATATTGCAATTGTTAACTTTTGTCCTGCATGATGTAATTTACTCAGTAACCTGATTCAGCAAGTGTGTAATGAGGTCAATTGGCCTGACTAAGAAAATTAAAGAACCCAATAAAGATAACATTCTTAATTGAAGTAAAAAAGAAAAGGAAAAAGAAAATGACCTTCAACATTTTGCTGGTGAAATTACCCATCTGACAAGTATGGAATTGAAGATACAAGCCTGAAAGCACCCTTCTCTCAGTATATCAATAATAAACTGCTTCCTTTATGTCTTTTCTTTCTATGGCTTTATGTAGACATAATACTCTTAATCAGGAAGATGTACTTATACAGCAATACAGCTTTGCATGACACTTCACTGCAATAAAAAGAAAAAGCATCTTGCTGCCTTCCCAAATAATTTTTTTTCTCAAATATAGACTCAAAAGTAAAACGTATCACTTAATCGCTTTGCCTCTGGAGGTGTTTAGTACTCTGAGATCTTTCTCTTTGTTATGTGTTACTATAAAAGTAAACATTATTTAGTGTGATAATAGTAAAGGAAATGTTAGTTAATATAAAGCTGAGTTGATACCAAAAAAGATAATGAAAGTTGTATTATACCAATAAGTCACTCTGTTCTGAAAATGTTCTACTCAATACTTCTGATAATACTTGACTACTAATACGATGCATTCCATATCTCATTTGTTATTATTTTTACTACATTCCTTTGTATTAAAATCTGAGCTGCACATTTTGACATTTTTTTTTCTGAGAAAGTTAAATCCACAAATCTTTTTAAGCCCACAGGACAACAATACCACATTTTGGCTTTTACTTCTCATTCTAAAGAATTGACATTTTGTGCGTTGGCATGAACATTTTAGGTCAGTGTTGCTAGAGTTACTGCCTTGAAAATGTTATCTTATTCTTACACTTTTTTTTTTAAGCTTTTTGAAAAATGCAGGAAGATTCTACTGAAATAAGATACAGAAGCATAACATTTACCTTTCACCATATGGTCAAGTGCTTGGGTCAGAAACCAGAATGGTTTTCACTCATTAGGAAAGAAAAATATGGAAAGCCGCTGCTGGTATTGATATCTGCAGAAGACGGACGCATGTCAAGGAATATTTTCTTTTTTAATCTTCAATATTTGAGTTAGGAAAAGGAATGTTCCTTCCAAAAGAAAAATAAAGTAAACAAGATGAGCATAACCGACTTACTAGAGCAATATTACAACAAACTGCAGGAATAATGAGTAAAAAGAGAAGCAAAAGATTCCTCAAGGGACTAAATTAAAGCCAAAAGGGTATAATCTCATTTTCAGGCAGTTATTTGCATGTATCATTTTTATGAGTTTCCAAGAGTGCTGGTATAGTATGTGTATGAAGTCAGAGTCTCCAGATAGAACTATATCCACACACACTGAAGAAATAGATAGGAATGCCCATGTTTTTGAAAGGATCTTTATCTTTAGAGCTTTGCTGATCCCTGATATTCTCCTACAATTAGCCAGCTCTCAAGCAGGCTGAAAAGCCCTGAATCATAGAATAGTTTGAATTGGAAGGGACTGTTAAAGGTCATCTAGTCCAACCCTCCTGCAAGAAGCAGGGACATCTCCAACCAGATCAGGTTGCTCAGAGCCTCATCCAACCTGGCCTTGAATGTTTCCAGGGATGGGGCATCTACCACCTCTCTGGGCAACCTGTTCCAGTGTTCCACCACCCTCATTGTTAAATTTTTTTTTTACATAGGTATAAGGCTACAACAATACAACTTCTATTTCCATTTCAGCATTGGAAATAGTACCTTGGAGAAAATAATACAGGTTAATATGTGAAGAAAAATCACACTCCATAAAATAGGTGTGTCATCTGTGAGATTGGACATTATGTTTCAAAACTCTGTTCACATGGAGGAAAGACAGAAGTCTGTTATTCATTATTAGATATACAAACCTCCTTTACTTAAGAATTCTAATGGCTTAAGGTGCTTGGACTTCCTTTAAATTTAATATATGACCTTAGTTTCCTGGAGTTATAATGACCAGTGATTTTACTACTGTACAGATTTTCACTTTTGAACTGGTAACATTTATTTTTACAATCTTCTCTGCACCTTAACAACTATGTATGAGTGTAATTTGCTTCACTTTAAACACCTAAAAGTTAGAATATAAATTTCTGCTTTTTATTCAGTACTTTATAATTACAAGGAAAAATATCTGAAGCTTTTCATCTCAGCTATATCAGAAATTAATTTTAGAATGAACTATATAAGACTCAGATATTGAGTCTGGGATTTCTGCTTAAACTTAGATGTGTAATTATTTATATATTGCCTTCTTTTTTAGCAATTCCTTTAGTTTTCAGGTATTTCTTCTAAAGAAACAGCCATTGAAGAAGGAGCTCAGTTTCTTTAAGACAAGATTTTTAAGTCAGGAAATATTAACAGATTAATGTTTTGAACCATAAAGGAAATTAAAGAGTCAAGATATTTTTTTCTTCTGCAGCTTTGGTGGAGGAGGACCATTCACAACAGCAATTAATCTCAATTTTTGCAAGATGGGTCAGTAATTCTGCAGATATTGGCAAAGGCAAAGTTGAGACTTGGAAACAAAAAGAACAAAATAAAAATAAATGTTTTCCCAGCTTCTATGAGAGAGAAATTAATTCACAAACCTCTGAAAATTTTAGTTCTAAAATTCTGAAATTTGAACATAGGATTTAGAAGTTTCTTTTCATTCTATCACATTTATAAACAATATAATAAAAATATTTATAATCTAATGTCATGTTAAATCTAATATTCTTTTACCTAAAAGTATTACGTATCTTAATGGGAATTCTTTATTTTTTTTATTTCACTGATAGAAATCAGATATTTAACTCAGTTTGAGATTCTGATATAATTAAATTAAAATTTACAGACATCATATAATCATATAAATTATATATGTACTGATTTATTTAGTCAGTGAATTAAGTTGCATGTAAAATACAGTCTGAAGATCTGTTTTCTTACAGAAAGACCTGGTAGGATGTATTCTAGTTTTCTAAAAACTATGTGATAATAAACTTGCTATTAGGCTTATTTAGAACTACATTGTACAGAACACTAGAAATAGACTTTTCATAGTAATCTAGAACTTTTTTAGATGGATGAAATAATTAGTGAAATTGACTTTTTCTCTGATGTAAGATCCAATAGTGCATTGTTATGATTGCCCAAATTAGGAAAATAATTCAAAAACTACATCATAGACCCAGGATTTTATACTTTGTGTGCTCCTTTCTTGCCTCACTTACTGTGATTGCTCAGGTAGCTTGACTAACTTTACATCAGGTTTCCCATCTGAAACATGGACTTAATGTAAAGATATATCCTTTTTAAAGACTTATGTTTTAATGCAAACTGTTTATCTTTCCTGTAGAATTAATAAGGCTAATTTTCACAAATAGGTAGCCAAAAATTGAACATGGAGAATTCAAAATATGCCACTTTTTTCTTTATCAAGATTTTACTGTATTTCTGTGGCTTATCCAACACAAATTAAGATTCTAGACAGGAGTACTTAGAAAGAGTTATCATTAAATGCCACTAACTAGTCTTTTAGAAAAACTGCTGGGTTAGTAACCTTAATGAGGGCAAGTGAATGCTAAAAATGTTTGCAAATGCACATGAAGTGTTCAGCAAGAGGATGCTACCACTCTGAGACTTCTAATTTCTTTAGTCCACTGTTTAAATTTTTACTGTTATCATAAGGAAAGAGTAGAAGTCATCTCATTAGACTTAGGGGAAGTAAATCACATGATTTCAAATCAGAGATTTAAATCTGTAAGTTAACATTTTACACACCACATGCTTACTTGAATCTTCAGAATAAGTCATTGGACATCTGTGCTGTACTCAAAGATTAATTTCACTGTCCACTATGATAAGCGTAGTTGTCCTGTAAGGTTGTTACCACTAGCACCATCAAGTCAGCTAAGTTTAATCTTTAATTTTAAATGGAAATGGAAACCTGTTTTAAATGGAAACTTTCACAATATTTTCACATGGATATTTTAATATTTCGTTGTAAGATTTCATTCTTGCAAGAATTATTTTCTTGTTTATCCCTCAGTATCACATGCAAAATACTAGTTGTGATTCATTGTGAGCTTCCAAGATTTCACTATATGAGGTCGTTTTGCAAAGATGTACTGGTGTCATAGTTCAGCCCTGATTGGGACCAGACTATGCAGTCTCTCTCTCACTCCCCCCACCCTCCAAGAGAACAGAGGGAGATGATATAAGGAAAAACGGCTCGAGGTTTGAGATAAGGACAGGGAGAAATCCTTAAAGTTACTGCCATGGGCAAAAAAGACTTGACTTGGGGAAAAGTATTAATTTATTTCTAAAATTAGCAGGAGAATGAGACAGGGAACAAGATAACCTCCCTCCACCTCTCCCTCTTCCCAAGCTTAACATTAGCTCTACTACCTTCCCCCCACCCCAGTGGCACAGAGGGGAAGAGGGAATGGGGGTCGCGGTCAGTTCATCTCATGTTGTTTCATGCCGCTGCTTCATTGTCAGGGGAAGAACTCCTCACATTCCTCCCCTGCTCTGTTGTGGGGTCCCACCCATACGCCACAGTCCTTTGTGAAACTGCTCCGGCGTGAGTCATCTCTTCCATGGGGTGGAGTCTCTCCAGAACAGCTGCCCCAGTGGGCCCAGTGCTCCATGGGCCACAGGCTCCTTCAGGGTTCCACCTGCTCCAGTGTGGGGTCCTCCATGGGCTGCAGGTGAATCTCTGCTCCTCCGTGGACCTCCATGGGCTGCAGGGGGACAACCTGCTCCACCATGGTCTTCACCACAGGCTGCAGGGAAATCTTGGCCAGGAGCTGCATTACTCCTCTCCCTCCTTCTGAACTGACCTTGGCATCTGCAGCCGTTACTCGCAACAAGCTGGCAGATGCCTCTCAGGATTCTTTTTACATCTTATTCACTTCTCATCTCCTCTCCACTTCTTGCAGCCAGGCCAGGCCGAATTGGGCCCAATTGGCTGCCCAGTGGGAGGCCAGAGGATGAGGCCTGCAAGGCCCACAAGGCTCGCGCCTCCCCCTCTCTGCCCCTGCTCAGCTGCTTCACGTCTTCTTCTTTTTTTTTTTTTCCTGTTTTCCCCTTCTTAAATACGTTATCGCAGAGGCATTATTACGGAACATTCTGCTACCAATTGGCTCGGCCTTGGCCAGCAGCGGGTCCGCCCTAGGCCTGGCCCAGTCCACTGAACAAAGGGGAGCGACTTCTAGCAGTTTCCTACAGAAGCTACCACCTTAAGCCCCCCCTCACTAAACAAAACCAGAACAACTGGGAACTGACTTTGTGTCCTTTCTATATTGTCAGCATTTATGGTATTTTTGTAAATCCACCTTGAGTAAAAGCTACATTATATTCTTGTGCAAAGCAGTGATATCCTTTACCACGCATGCACAACAATCTATGATAATTATAGAGAATTTATTCTAGATGTAAGAACAATCAAAGTGTGCTGGCACTTCTGTTAACAATAGAGAGCAAATAATGTTTGAAGTTTATAGAAGGTAAAATCTCTTGCATAAGAGGACTATCTTTACTTTTTAAAGGTATTATTTTTTCTAAAAATTTCTGGCTACATCTTAAAGAAGTATTACTCATATGAATTTTTATATCATTATATTTCAAGGAAAAGACATTGTCTGCACTCCTTTAAAAGCAGCAACCTAAGACCCACTGATGAAGCTGAGCTGTTCAAAGTGAAGGGTGATTGTTTCAGAGCACACCAGACATGCTGACTGGTTTAAAAACATGCTGCTTCAGATTTATGCTTTACAATAGGCACAGATATCAGACAAGAGATTTAAGAAAAACAATCAATTTTAAACTGTAGAACTAGAGCGGCAGGCTATCTGTACTTTTTATTTATTTATTTATTTTTCTGTAAGAGGCATTGCAATGAAATATTAAATTCATGGCTAGATACCTTTTTTTTTTTTTTTTTTTCTTCTGCAGACTCTGAAAATTGGTTATCAAAAGTTTTTGCACAGGGGCAGAGTAGTATCACCATCCTCCCCTCCAGTGTTTACAAAGAGTTGCTAGTTTGGTGGAGCCCGTTTTTCTCCAGTAATATTACAGTGTTGGCCTAAGTGTCATCTAGGAGCACTAGTAATTGACTTGGTCAAGAGATGCCAGGTACTGTACAAACAGGGAATAGTCTCCTCTTAGATCTTCAACTTCAGGCAAAAGATCTGTACAAACAAGGACTGAGCAGCTCACAGGCCTTCCGAGACTTTTCAGTGAACATTAGGATGCCTTATAGAAATCGTCAGTTGAATACTTCATAAGTTATGCCATGTAGTTGAAAGATTTTAGCCTAATAAGATCAAAAACAGAGGTTTAAATGGTTATAGGTAAGAAACTGCAGAAGCAGTATTATTTTTTTTTTCCCTTTGCCATTAGACTACCCATAAGGTAAAAATGACACCGAAGCTGTGTCTTGCCTTCCTGCAGATTAGGTAATGAAATCAGATACAGATGCTTGTCTATCTGCATTAATGCTCTTCTGTGTTAGTGTCTTCAGACTAACACAAGTGCTGTGACAGCACTCTGCAGACACTGTTTTCATGTACATGAGGTGTTTTCCACCTACTGGTGGAACTTCTTTGCTCCTACCGAGTTCAGTATTTGAAATCTGTGCAAATATCATCCATAGCAGGCTGGCAACCTCTTAGCATGCCAGAGAGGAGCAAGAAAAAGTTGCTTTGCAGAGGAAGGAGAGCTGAGAGCCCACGGAGACAGCAAGGCAGGCAGTCACATTACCAACCATGGACACGGTTCCACAGCACGCACGTAAGAGAAGCAGGGCAGGTTCGGGAACCATAAGCAGAGTCAGACAAAAGCTTAGTAACTGCCAGATAAACCCAGTTGAGATTTGAGATTCAGCTTCAGCAAAGCAAGGTCAGAATCAGCAAGGTATTTGGCATACGACAATACATCTCAGGCAAGGGCAAGGGCTTGTGATAAATGCAGCTCCTAAACGAATGGACTGGGACTCTGCAAGACTTTTTACAGCTCTTTCCCACAACCTTACTTATTTTCATAACAGTCTGATACAAGCTTCACAGCTATCCCATTCCAGTGCTGACCTTGACAGCCAAATCCCTGGGTGAGGGAAGAGATTGCAGAGCTGGTTGGTACATCGAGGGCCTTTATATAATATTTCTCACTATCTTAGAACTTCCATCTCCAGTTTATTAAACTATTGTTATCTAGATGTACTCATTTTATACAATGTTTATATCAAGTTGCTTTTTATTTAAACGATGTAGTCAATATTTTTCAGTAACATTCTCCTTAATTCAATGCTTTTCAGGTGTTTTTGGAAACAGGCTGAACTTGAATTTATTTTGGTTCAGAGCTCTCTAAGGATTAACAATAAGGAGTAAAGATACCTAATGCAGATCTCTGAAGTTAGATTCTTGCCATTCGTTATGGAAAGATAGTACTTTTTTTTTTTATACAAGATCTTGCTGTTGAGAAAAAAAAATGTCAGCAACACGAGCCCTATATTAAAGCTGAAATAGAAATTTATGCAAAACCCTGCATTGTAACTGAAGATTTTCAAAGTAGAGGAATCTTTTTGTTGCAGATCTATTGCCAGCAACTGTTGCTCTCCAGTTCTATAACAATATAGAGCAAAAATACTGTTAGCCAAATCCAAGGCACAAATAGTGCTTGAATGTTCCAGGAAAAATACGTGGTCCACATACCAGTTTATAACTTCACTGAAGCAGATTGAAAATCTTCAGTATGTTATACCTAGACCAGACGGTGATAGTGGGACAATCAAACCCCCTCATCAGACGAGGAAGTGTAGATTTGTGCCACCTGATAAATAAATGTGTTACTTTCAATTCTTTTACAACAGCAGTGAAAATCTGTCGACTGGGACCAGACTACGCAGTCTCTCTCTCACTCCTCCCACCCTCGGAGAGAATAGGGGGAGATAATATAAGGAAAAACAGCTCGACGTTTGAGATAAGGACGGGGAGAAAATCCTTAAAGTTACCACTACGTCCAAAACAGACTCGACTTGGAGAAAGCTATTAATTTATTACTAAAACTAGCAGGATAATGACACAGAGAATAAGATAACCTCCCCCACCCCTCCCTCTTCCCAAGCTTAACATTAGCTCTACTACCTTCCCTCCCCCAAGCGGCACAGGGGGGAAGAGGGAATGGGGGTTGCGGTCAGTTCATCTCATGTTGTTTTATGCCACTGCTTCATGGTCGGGGGAAGAACTCCTCACATTCCTGCCCTGCTCCATCGTGGGGTCCCACCCATATGCCACAGTTCTTCGTCAAACTGCTCTGGCGTGGGTCATCTCTTCCACGGGGTGCAGTCTCTCCAAAACGGCTGTCCCAGCATGCCCTCCATAGGCCACAGCCGCCTTCAGGCATCCACCTCTCCTGGTCTGGGGTCCTTTACGGGCTCCAGGTGGATCTTTGCTCCTCCGTGGACCTCCATGGGCTGCAGGGGGACAACCTGCTCCACCATGGTCATCACCACAGGCTGCAGGGGAATCTTGGCCAGGAGCTGCATTACTCCTCCCCCTCCTTCTGAACTGACCTTGGCATCTGCAGCTGCTTCTGTCACAAGAAAAGTTCTTCACAACAGGCAGGCAGATGCCTCTCAGGATCTCTTCACATCATCCAGCTCATCTCCTCTCCACTTCTTGCAGCCAGGCTGGGTTGAGTTGGACCCAGTCGGTTGCCTGGCAAGATGCCAGAGGGTGAGGCCTGAAAGGCCCATGAAGCCTGCTCCTCCCTCTCTGCTCCTCTGCCCCCACTCAGCTTCTTCACATCTTCTCTTCTTCCTTTTTTTTTTTTTTCTGTTTTCCCCTTCTTAAATACGTTATCGCAGAGGCGTTATACGGAACATTCTGCTACCAATTGGCTTGGCCTTGGCCAGCAGCAGGTCTGCCCTAGGCCCGGCCGAGTCCACTGAACAAAGGGGAGCAACTTCTAGCAGTTTCCTACAGGAGCTACCACCTTAGGCCCCCCTCACTAAACAAAACCACAACATAGCTTAGCATTGATTCATTGCATGCCTAAGAAGAACACTGGCAGATTGCTTTAACAGATGTACAAGGGTTGCTGATGTTTTCAAAGTTAAATTTCCTTACCTCTTGCTGCATACTATTAGACTGTCATTCTCGGGTGGCAGAATGACAGGATATCAGAGGAACAGCTCTAGAAGCTTTTCATTCTCAGCACTCTGTCTAAATATCTTTGTTAACAACATGTCCTCATTCACAAGCACTTCTTATTGTGTAATCTTGAGGTAAAAAAGGCAGCAACTTCCTGTTAAAAAAAAAGTCAACAGTTGGACCTGTTGGAGTGAGTTTAGAGGAGGGCCACGAAGATGATCAGAGGGCTGTAGCACCTCTCCTATAAGGACAGGCTGAGAGTTGGGGCTGTTCAGCCTGGAGAAGAGAAGGCTCCAGGGAAACCCTATAGCAGCCTTCCAGTACCTCAAGGGGGCCTACAGGAAAGCTGAAGAGGAACTTTTGATAATGACATGTAGTGATAGGACACAGGGTAATGGCTTTAAACTGGAAGAGGGTAGATTTAGGTCAGACATAAGAAAGAAATTCTTTACTGTGAGGGTGGTGAGGCACTGGCACAGATTGCCCCGAGAAGCTGTGGATGCCCCGTCCCTGGAAACATTCAAGGCCAGGTTGGATGGGGGTTGAGGGGCCCTGATTTGGGCCAGGTTGAGCTACCTGCTTTAGTGAAATTTGTCGCTGCTTTTTGCAGGGGGGTTGGAACTAGATGATCTTTAAGGTCCCTTCCAACCCAAACCATTCTATGATTCGACGATTTTATCTCTTGACTTTTCATGCAAGATGAAGTTGATTGATTCTCTATGATATTCTTTTGTTCGAACATTTGTTTCCTATAAACAGCCAACTGCTTAGACGGATGTATTACAAATTTTGCTGCAGAATTGTTTCCTAATTTTTACCTCACCTTGGTAAAAAAAAAAAAGAGAAAAGGCATTATATAATCCAATCTAATACAGGTAATTCAAATTGTAGGTATCTAGTAAAGGACTCCTGCAAAGACAATTGTCTCAGTTCCTTAAATATTAGTAGATGTATCATTAGATGCCTTTCAAGCATTCACAAGAAAATCTAGTTCAATTAAATTTAAGTGCTTAAATTAAGCAGACAGAACATCCTCCTGCAGGAGGTCACCCTAAAAAGTCACCGTGGTGCTAGTACTGAAACACCAGATCCTTCTGTAGTTCATCTTTTATCTGAAATTTGGGAGGCTAGACTTAGATTTTCAAATTCTGTTCAGAAGTTAAAATTAATGGATACTGATGTTGTGTATGACTGTGCCTGTGTGTATGTGAGAAAGGAAGCTCTGTCTCCTAAGCTTATAAACATTTACCAAAGCATGAGGCAATAAAACCTCCTTTAGACCAGCTGTCATGAGATCATTGTCATTTTGAGGATAAATCAGAAGCAGAAGGGATTGCAAGTTTGTATTGCATGCTCATTGTTGAGGTTGAAAGCAAGTGACCTCAAATGTGCATAAACAGGGTGCTGCTTACACAGAGCTATGCCCCAGACCACATCATGCATGAGAAGAATGCTTTGCAGCAGATCCAGTGAGACTTTAAACAAATATGCTATTTTATGCTGCGTGCTAGAAATGTCTACAAGTCCAAGGCCTTCAAAAAAATATTAGTTTGAGACCTTTGTTTTTCTCTGTCTCACCCATCTACATATTTACCTGTCGAAGGCTTGAAGCCTGCAATCAAATGTGATTGCTGATAAGGGCACTGCTTACAGTGACAGTACACTAAGTAATCAATGAACAAGAGAGAAGTCTAGTTCACCAGTCACAATAATTTTTATATTATTCACTAAGTTCTTGCCTTAAGGTACATGTACTTTGAGAGGTGATCTGTATGGCCATAGACATATCCAATAACCAACAGCTTTATATTTTAATTTCTCTCTGTGATGTTGATGAAAAGCCGTAGCTGAAAATAATTTGTTATTGGGAAAGTTCTAGGTATGGAAAACAAATGCTATGTTTTGGTAAACAGCCAAGAATACTAGCAAAATTGTTTGTAGTGTCCCATGGGCTTTGAGTCATTCCAGTTATTCCACGCAGGAAAGGTGACCTTCAAACTTAGAGGTAATTCTTGGCAGTTTTCCTGAACTCCATTAGCACTTTCATAAGGAAAATATCTGCAGTGAAAGAACAAGTATGGAAACATTTCTGAGTGTAAATTCAGTGTTAAAGAATTCAATGTCACACCAGTAAACACAGATTCTGTAAGACAATATAAGAAAAGAAAAATAAATAAATTCCAGTGATTGTAAAAATCGATCTCAGCTAAGTTATTTTCAATATAAGTCCAGTGTAATGGTTTATCATTCTTTAGCTTACTATGACACTAGCTTTAAAACTAAAACTGTTCCCAATCAAATACTTACTCCTTTCCATTAAGGTTTGAAACAGAAGAAAGACTTTATTCCTTGTTAGGAGGACGACAGAAGTACTGGCTCTGGGATTCAGCAGTAGGTTCGAGGTAAGTTTTGAATAACTTTTGTTGACTTGAATTCGATAAAAATAATGAATCTAATAATTTTTGTGAAATTTGGACTGTGGCACATGCTGAATATCACCTCTGAAAGTGTTTCAATGAATTATTGTGCTCACTAAATTATTGGTCTACATTAACATGAGGACTGAAATACCAGTGGTTATGCTTTTTTTTTTCTTCTGAAGAAGCAATTTTTTTTATCCCAATTTTTTTTTTTAATATTGATTTCTTCTTTAGCTAAAGTTTAAAAACATGAAATCAAAGAAAATTTGTGGAAGCAACAGTAATTTCCATGAAAATTAATCTTAATATTGTATGTATGTAAGTCTAAGTAACTCCTGATAAAGCCAGACTCTTCTACATCAGAAATATTTTTAGAGATTTGAAGGTGTATCTGAAGATCATTTACCTGCTGTATTGATCAATGCTGAAGCATAAATGAGAAAATAAAACTATATTAAATGGAAAGATTTTTAGATAAATATTGTCACGTACAACATGTACCAGATCTAATTTTCTGACGGTGGCATGGTGTAAGTGATTTTTGTTACCTTCATGACACAAAAGTTAATACATTCTAAGATGCTTTGAAAGAGGACATCCAGAAGGTTTTTTAAAGAGACAGAAAACTAAGAGTTCGTTCTACCTTAAATTCCTCCACAGGTAACCACCAAAGAATTCTCACCATCAAATTAACCTGTGCTTTTCCATATTTTCTTTTTTTTAAAAAAAAAACAACCAAACTTTCTTCAAATCAATCTTCAAATGATAGCGTTCAATATTTTAGTCTATTTATATGTTAGTCTATATTAGCCTATTTAGAGTAATAGAAAAAGACATAAATTGGGTAAACTGGCATACAGCTTAAAATTAGAAGAAAAGCAAGAGGTTTGGATGCTCAGGGTTTTTTTTTTTGTTAATGATAGAAGTTTAAGAGAGAAGTTTTATTTTAAGAAAGAATTACACAAAGAAACAGATAAGGAAAAGAAAGAAAAGAGGAATAAGGATATAGAAGGAGGAAGTTGGAGGAGAGAAAACAAAAAACCAAGAGATTCAACTTGATCCCAAGTGTACAGTGCAGATAACATTTCTCTCCACTCAGATTTTAGAATCTATGTGATTTCTCTCAGGATCCCTAATATCCATGACTAGCACTACATCTGGATTCCTGCTTTGTCCTCAGCATTGCATACAGTTAAAAGATACCTTAACTTATTTCTTGACATCTTTAATTGGAAAGAAATAAGTAAGCTAACTAAGGAAAAGAAAAAAAATCTATATTTTAATTTTATTAATTACTCCACAATGCAAGGTAAAAATTCAGCTAATTGATGATCAAAAGAAAGAAAAATATATTGGGATTCTGTTCGAATCCTTCATTAAGTCCAACCAGCGAAAACACCCGAGTGCCTCACAGAGTAGCACAAATCAATGACTTAAGCTCCCATACTGGGAGAGATCTAACCCCAGACACTTTCATTTGGTATCATGCTGCAATCTTTGTGATTTTTCTTTGTCTTTTCTGTTTTTCTTCAATCAATTACTGTCTTGATGATGCATTATTTATTCCTCCAGATTATGTGAACTTGTGAAATAGGGCATGTCCTATTGTTATATTATTAAAAAAGAATAATATTTTCTTAGAAAGTACTTTATCATAAAGAAAGAAGTGTCACAACTGTACATTCTTGTTAATAAAAGACGAAATTCCTTGGTGTTATTTCAGTAATATTATGCCTGGCTTGTGTCTCGTAAGTATCAGATTTGGATTCATACAATTTGCTTTACTGGATGAAATTCTAATTTATTTTAATGAGTAATCATCCCAGCAGTTCTCTTCTACTCAGATTTACACAGATTACATCATGCCCTAATTTAAATAGCTCCCCTACCCCCCTTGTTTGTACAAGAATTTGAAGCCTTTCAGCTTCAATTTAAAGCTTTTGTATGATTGTATTCCTACTTACATTTAGAATCTTGTTTACTATTTTCCCATTCACTTTCAATAATCACAGACTTTCTCCCAAACATTGTTTTGGGACCTTTTCCTGTACAACTTCCTTTAATTTGTGTTTAAAAGGTGTGGGTTGTACAAAACAGTTTTTATATGGCAACTCTGAGCCTTGAAACTGATCTCTGGTGGAATCCCCAGTCCTAAGTAAGTGAGGATAGCAAAATGGACTTCATACCAGTCAGCATGTAGTTACTATGCATGAAATTCTGGGAAGGTACTTGTGTGTTAAAAGTGTCACCTTATAGATTTAAAGTACTTATCTCTGAAACCTTGAAAGAGTTAGGGATTTACACCTATTCTTTCAAGATCCACTCAAATCTTTTCAAAGAATACTTCTGTTGGTGCCACTCAACAGCAAGTAACCCTGCAAAATTGATGTGGGATCTCATTCTTATATATTCTGCAGTTGATTTGAACAACTCTGGCATCACAGACCAGACAACACATAATTTCATGTGCTTCTGAAGATTTTCTCTGAAAATCTTGTATGGTATCATTTTCCCTCTGTAGAGAGAGCACAGCAGGAGAGCATGGGGAAAATTCCAGTATCTTCTCCTGTCAGCATAATTACGCTAGCAGTGAAGTACAGAAGTTAAGTAAAGAATAGCTTTAACCTATTTTAGATATATAAGGAAATAACCCATGTATCTAACCTATGATTGAAAGAATACAAGCATTGTCTGTCCAATTTTACATTCCTCATATTCCCAGGTACAGATCAGTAAAGCTTTGAGGTTATAAGATGAAGTTTCTGCTCACTACTACTTCTGTTACGTTCAATTCATCAAAGTACTGCATTAATATGTAATACATGAATGTCTTAAGATAAGAAAGTGGAAAAAGTAAATAGATCTGAAGGAGTGAATGACACCTCCAAGGTAAGGGTGGAAGGCACTCTGCAAGCTTCTTAAAGGCACATGGAGAATTAAGCCAAGTTGTGCCATTTTGCTGATATCAGTAACTGTTTGTCATAATTTATGTATCTGACACACACATCCTAGTTGACTGTTCCAAAACATAAACATTTCCCTTATTTCGTACTTGTTCCTGTTGTTGACAGAGACAATCTTAGGAAGTTTTTTAGGGCCTTGTGCAATAGAGCACAGGTGCACACAATTTATTTTGCTTTTGCAATGTCAGAAGGATATATGCAAGACCGTTATAAAAGTATCTGAAACAAATGGGAATATTCATAGTAGCAGGTCATACTACTGGTAAAAGAATGTTAAAAAAAAAGCAAAAGCTCTAGAATTCTGTATTCTGGCAATATCACCGAGTCTTTAAAAATATTGACTGCTCTTGTATAAAATTGATTGTGCCTTGAACTGTTCCACTGTCTTTCCGTTTCCTTCACCCTTGTTACTGAAGAAACACAATGGATATTTTAATCAGAAAATATCAACCATTCTCTGAAGAGATTAAAACAACCCTACCATCTCGTAAAAATGTTTTGTTTACTTGTGTGGAGAGAGAACTCTTATATTTTATTCATTAATAGTTTTAAATTACATGGAGATATCCAATTATGAATAGCAATAGACATAATGACATCCCTAGGCCTTTCCAGAATGTCTACTAAGTTGTCCTCCTTTTGTAAACAAAAAAAAAAAAAAAGAAAACAATTAGAGGAAATGATCCATTATTCCATAAAGTTCACAAGGGCAAAAATTTCAGCCCTTTCTGCATCCCTAACATAAACAAATAAAAGTGAATTGGACATAGGGGAGGAACTTCATTACATTTCCTAATAATGGCATATTTGAGAGTCCATTAAGAGCTATACTCAAACAGTCTCCTCTGTCAAGATGTCATTTTAGAGAAAAGATAGAGGAACGAGAAAAGGATAAAGCTTTTTAAGGATGGCATTTTCCTTTTTATTGTTACGACTTCTTTTTGTTAACATGTATTAACAGTGTCCAGTAGGACATTATCCATCAGTCGTTTTACTTAAAAAACCTTGACCACTCCTAAATACATTTGCATTTGCATAATATGATGGGGTTGTAAAAACACAGGCTGTGATTCTGCAAGTACTTACACCAATACTGATTATTGACTAAATGTAAAACTTTCTGCTTTCAAAATATGGGGTGAGACATGGATTTGGATTCAAAATCCAGGCTGAGATGTACAGAGTGCCCAAAGTAGGATGCAGGATGAGGCAGGCATCTCTGTATAGCCCCTTCCTCTGTAGGAGCCTACATTTGGATTTCTTCTTCATATCATACAGAACAGCTCTGTCTAAGTCTCCCCCAGATCCAGAAATTGTGCTTCTCTCACATACCTTTCACGAGAGATATTATCAAACAGGTCTTCTCCGTGATATCAATTGCTGCAGAAAAATTCAGCATTACATCTTTCATTGAACACAGCCCCAGTGAAAGGAACTGCAGCTCTTCCACAAATAGCAGAAGGCAAAGACAGGGACTGGAAGAATGAAGAACCGCTCACTGTAGGAGAAGATCAGGTTAGAGACCAGATAAGGAATGTGAAGGTGCAAGTCCATGGGGCCTGATGAGATGCATCCACAGATCCTGAAGGAACCGGCAGATGAAGCTACTAAGCCACTATCCATCATATCTGAGAAGTCATAGCAGCCTTGGGTGAGGTTCCCACTGACTGGAAAAAAGGGAAAATAACCCCTGTTATTAAAAAGGGAAAGAAGAAAGACCGAGGGAACTACAGGCCAGTTAGTCTCACCTCTGTGCCTGGAGAGATCATGAACCAGATTCTCCTGGAAACCATGCTAAGGTACATGGAAAATAAGGAGGTTATTGGTGACAGCCAGCATGGTTTCACTAAGGGCAAATTGTGCTTGACCAATTTGGTGGTGTCCTGTGATGAGATTACAGCATTGGTGGACAAGGGAAGAGCAACTGCTGTCACCTACCTGAACTTGTGCAAAGTTATTTGACACTGTCCTGCACCACATCCTTGTCTCTAAACTGGAGAGACATGTATTTGATGGATGGACCATTTGATGGATAAGGAATTGGCTGGATGGTCGCACTCGAAGAGTTGTGGTCAATGGCTTGATGTCCAAGTGGACAATAGTGACAAGTGGCGTTCCTCAGGGGCTGGTATTGGGCCCAGCCCTGTTTAACATCTTTGTCAGTGACATGGACAGTGGGATATAGTGCACCCTCAGCAAGTTCACCAAGGACACCAAGCTCTATGGTGTGGTTGACATGCTGGAGGGAAGAGATGCCATCCAGAGAGATCTTGGCAGGTTGGAGAGTTGGGCCTGTGCAAACCTCATGAAGTTCAACAAGGTCAAGTGCAAGGTCCTGCACATGGGTCAGGACAATCCCAAACACAAATACAGGCTGGGCAGAGAATGGATTGAGAGCAACCCTGAGAAGGCCTTGAGGGTACTGGTGGATGAGAAGCTCAACATGAGCCATCGACATGCATTTGCAGCCCAGAAAACCAACCTCATCTTGGGCTGCATCAGAAGAAGCGTGGAGCAGGTCAAGGGAGATAGGGAGATGATTCTTCCCCTCTCTTCAGCTCTGGTCCCCAGTATAAGAAGGACATGGAGTGAGTCCAGAGGAGGACCATGAAGATGATTAGAGGGCTGCAGCACCTCTCCTATGAGGACAGGCTGAGAGAGTTGGAGCTGTTCAACCTGGAGAAGAGAAGGCTCTGAGGAGACGTTGTTGTGGCTTTTCAATATTTAAAGTGGGCTTATAAGAAAGATAGGGAGAAACTCTTTAGCAGAGCCTGTTGTGATAGGACAAGTGGTAACGGTTTTAAACTAAAAGAGGATAGGTTTACTTTAGACATAAGGAAGAAATTTTTTATGATGAAGGTGGTGGAACATTGGAACATGTTGCACGAGAGTTGGCATATGCCTTATTCCTGAAAACATTCAAGGTCAAGTTGGATGGGGCTCTGAGCAATCTGATCTCATTGGAGATGTCCCTGCTTCTTGCAGGGGGATTGGACTAGATGACCTTTGAAGGTCCCTTCCAACCCAAACTATTCTATGATTCTATGATTCTCAGTAGTTCGTTATTTGGGTACTGTAATACACATCTTGCAAGTGTGCACTAATTTAGATACTGTGAATATTAGAGTGGTGTGGGTGATGCTCTCATTCCCTCAAATTAAAGCTATATCAGTGTGTCTAAAGATTTATTGAGTATGACCAAGGTTCTCACCTACAGGTTGAGATATTCATTCATAAGATATACCTGTGTTCCAATTTGTGCTGATGGTTTATACATTAAACTGCCTTTCCCTGTCACTCTCACAGCCGTCAGTTCTTCTGTCTACCTCCCTCTCATATTACATTATGTTTGTTTAGTGTACAAACTTTGACATATGCATTTGTGTACCACATAAACTTTTAAAATACCAGGAACTGCTTGAGAAACTTGTCTTTGCTTAAATGTTGTTGTGGAAAAGATGTTTATAAAATTCACAGCATTGGAAGGTGTTATAAGAATAAAATACCTTCATTATTGTTGAAATTCTTGTATTCTCCATTTTAGGGAAGATAAGTTGTGTCCAGCCCTGACTTTTCCATGCCATTTGTCCTTATCTTATTTATTCTAATAACCAGCTGTCTGCATTTTGCATTATTTTCAAATTAGCAGGAAGTTTGAGCAAACCACATTTAAATTACCAACACTGTCTGTTTTCATATAATGAAAGAAAGCTTAATAACATTCCTCTGGGTGATATAATTAATAAGGACTTGAGACCATATTTGGTAACAGTCTATAGGGATAAATTACTATGTAGATTTATAGAACTTTGCTCACAGATAGCAATTCAAACATTCCTCCCAGGAGTTATAACTTACTGCATTCAAGACTGTAAAAAGGTGACAAAGTTGGGTCAAACTTACTGGAGATTTTCTCAGAATCCTCAGGAGAAACTAAAGAAATAATGGTTTCTGTAGCAACTAAATGCACCAACATTATGTTTATTAATTACACATATGAACAGAAGAAATTGCAGGAAACAAAATGCTGATGATGAGTCAGGACCTCACACTGGGACTAAGAAGCTATTACTTATAATGAAAATTGTGAGTTACTTTGTTCTCTCTTATTTAGTACGAAACAATAGCAGTAAAGCAGAAGCAGCTAATGAGGTGTCTGCTGTCCACAGGTACGACTTTATGTCATAGCTGACATGCTGGATTTTATCATATCGTTTAGGTCCCTGAACACACCTTCCCAGGCATAGTAATCACTGTTCATAAGGCCAGGGCAGGATTTGGTACTGTACGACTCAGACCTTACCTCTGGTTTTTTGGTCTTTTTTTTTTTTTTTTTTTAATGAGGACTATTGGCCATGAAACCTCTGAAAAAGTGATACCACTTTGGAATGAACAGTAACTTTCAATACCTGGCCTCGTAGGCCTATTCCAACTCCAGCCTTCTGTCAGTGATATTAAATCTTTCCTGAAATATATAACATTTGTTATTTTCTCTTATCTGTTACTTCTATAATTCTGCCTCTATAACAGAACAAGTAATAAATTTTTCTGGTAACATCAATTCTTTATATATCTGATCTACTTACTACTTGTAAAATCATTATTCTCTCTTGCAAGCCTTTTCTCATCCATCCTCTCCCTTTCTACCCTTTTTTAATATTGTCTCTTAAATTATGAGAACAAACTTTCAGGAAATGCTAGAGCTGCAGCTATTATGAAAGAGCAGTAGCATGTTTGATTTTCTTGGCTGCTTTTTAACTTTCTAGGAGATTGGGATAAAAAATAATGTTTGGAACTTTAAAGATCGTAACGATGGATTTCAGCACAACCAAACAGCGTGAGTGGAATTAAGTGGCAGCTGACACCAGAGGTAATAACTGCAGCACAGAAACCCAGACTGCAGTGTGCCTATAAGCTGAGCGACCTGTTGCTGCTAGTAGCGGTTTTCCCAAGGAAGAAAGATGAGGTACAACAGTGTGAATGCTGGTAAGAGTTGTGCCAAAGTGATTTCTGTGTTAAGCTGCTTCTGCCCTCCTGATTTGGAGCTGCTCTGCTTGCCAGCCCGCAAGCAGCAGCACTTGGTACAATTTCTCAGTGCTGCAAGTTGTGGCAAGCTGGTCCCCTGCCCTTTCCCAGTTCCACCCTTGGCAATTGCCTTCACCAGGATCCTTACCAGCACAGCTGCCTGCAACCATTTGCAGAACTTTGGGGCTGGTGGAAGAGTGTTTGCAGCTTATTTGCAGTCAGATGTAAGCTCATGCTCATAGCACTCCAAACCCACCTTTCAACAAGGGGAAATCTGTAGGCAAAGTCAGCATTGTGCCAAACCCAAGGTAATATGCCCTGCTTGGAGGGCTTTATGTCATGCTAGCATGGTGACCTGGGTGATGGAGAACAAGCAAAAAGAGTTCTTGCATGAGGCTGTTTTGAGGCATATCCTTGAGTCCAGGTACCACTTTAAAACCATGTAAGTCAGTAAAGAGAGCAGAATGGAGGTGAAAATTTTTCTTGGTACACCTCCAAGTTTTGTACTGTTTCTATTGCTAACTAAACTGTCACACAACTAGAACCCATCACATTTGCTACAGCTGTGTGGGCGTTAAGAGTTGAAGAAAAAGCTCTGAAAGAGCCTCACAGTGTTATTGCCAACTTTTGAGGAAAGCTAATAAAAACAGCAGGTGGGGCTGGCAAACAAAGAAGATGTAAAATCCAGTATGGAATAACACTGGAAACAAAAGGTAAAGGTATTTTTTAACGTGGTTTTTTTTTTTTTTTTTTAAAAAAACTGTTTGCAGTGCATTTCTGACAGAGAAAATCGTCAGCATTAGAGGCTTTACAGTGTCAGCTATTGGTAGAAGATGGCTTCCAGCGTGCATCAGTCAGCCCACTACCAAGTTGTTGCAGTTTGTGTGAAGGAACTTCAAACAGGCTTCATCTTAGCCAAGCACCTCATATTCAACCTGGAATGACGATGCACTAGAAAGGCATAGAAATAAATGGGGAGATTGTGTTTCCCTGTAAGAAACTCATACACTTGGATCCCTGATCAGCTCATAATTTTAATGTAGGAAACTTATCTGTGCAGGAACTCTATGGAAACAAGACGGAAAAAAAAAAGCTGTCTCTCATTGTACTCACAGCCTGACTCCTCAGACAACTGTGGATTGCTTCCCTTAGAAAAATGTAAGTTAGTTGGCACATAATGTCTTTAAAAAACTCTCACAGAAGAGCAGAGAATAAATAATAAATGATAATAGCATATAACTCAGAGTTCTTTAGATCTCAAAATGCTTTATGTAGCTATCCTCATGACACTGGGACAACGCAAGGTGGAGTAATTTACTCTGATCATACAGTAGATCATCAGCGAGGCCAGGAATAGTGGCAGAGTATGCTGAGAACAAATCCAGTGCCCTGTCCCCAGGACCTGTTATGCCTTCCACTACCAGCAGCTAAAGAATGCCAGGGAGATAAAACACTGAATGTCCTAAGCTACAGTTAGTCAAATATAGCTCAGTTGTTTTGCATGTGCAGTTTAGAGAAAAAGATGCTTAGTAAATTCCAAGTTTTTCTAGTTGAACTTTCATCCTTATTTTGATTGTTTCATTTACTTTCAAGTGACTTTGACAAAAAAAAAACTACAAAGTTGAACCTGGTATTCAGAGCTTATTTATTAGATTTTCAAACATTTTCAAAAAACATACTCTTTTTAAAGTTTCACACAGTTTGTGTGCTTGTGTGTGTAAACAAATATGACTTAATGACAAATAGGACTTTATGTGACAGGATCTAGCAGGCAGGCACTGTTGAATTTAACAGCCATTGCTGCTTCCATAACACTGATTTTTTTTAGTAATTTAGAAGAGATCTATTTTAAAAAATAAATTACCAAATAGTAAAAACATATTCTCTCAGGTAGGCTACACTTACAGAGAAGGGCAGTTAAATTTGGTTTGCATGGCAGAACTAGTGTTGCCCAATGGCTCAAAAAAAAATTATACTGGTAGATATTGCATAAATGAGTCCAAAAAATATACATAAGACAGTGGAAAAATTCTGCAGATCTTCATTACAGTTCACATAAGACCTATGTAGAAGTGCTAATAGACCCCTTGTCCCCATACAATTTTATTAAAACCACCCTGGAAATATAAAGATGCAGACTCGGACCATGACGAGATAACTAACTGTAATAGTAACGGGAAATGTCACTAAATGTCATTAAAGCCAGACGGCTTTAAACGATGGTAGTATGTTTAGTGTAATGGAAGGATATAATAAGAATATGGCATTTCTTTTAAGGACAGTAGCAGTTTCAGACCAGTAAATTAATTCCAAGCTGAAAAGTAACTGGTTGTACTATGAAAAAAACATTAGATTCATAGCAATCCTACAAATATAAAGCCATTAAAGGAATAGAAAAACTATCACCTTTATGAGGTGCAACTAGAGGTTGAAGCATGAATTGCTAGAAAGCACCCTAACAAAGCCCATTTCTTTCACAGTTTCACAACAGCTAGATAACTAAACTTTTTAGCAAATAGAATTAATTTCTATTTCTTTAGAAGAGACACAGAAAACCCCATATTTATATAAATCCCATGGAAGTCTTCTATTTTAGTGGAAAATGATGGAACCCATTTAATTCCAGAAATCTATTTATCCCGCTGAGTTTACTCTGCCTAAATAGGAAAATCAAGACCAACAAGCAAGACCTAAAGACTAGCTGTACCATACCTTTAAAGTAGAAGCCTTATGTCTGAAGTGAAAGAAAAGAAAGATGCCTTTGCCATTAGGAAATTTACAGCTTGGTATAGGTTTGTTTTTTTGTTTAGTTGGTTGGTTGGTTTATTTTATACCTTTAAAACTTGTGATAAAGAGGCATTGTTTCTGGACAAAAAGAAGTGACAGAAGCAATTACAATAAAAAATAAACAGAATGAAAATATAAAAAGCCATTTAGCAATGGGGAGGCTTTTTAATAGTTATGCTATTTGTTCGTAATCATCAAATGACAAATAAATAGACTCACAAATGTCCTTAGAATAGCTTAGTATTTATCAGGGATAATAACAAAGAGAAATCACCACAATTCACAATTCCCTTGCTTAAATTTACTTTCAGTGGTCATGCTGATATTAGAAACAATGGAGACTGTTTTCCTAAACTGTAGTTACAAGATGATAGGCCAAATTGTTCTCGGAGCAATTCTGCTCAAATCAGGGACATAACACCAGGAATGACTTTAGCTTCACATGTTCACATGTTCAACCTTTGTAGGGACAGCAAAAGAACCCTGTGGACAATACAGGGTTGTACACCCACAATACAGTAGGACTAAAACCGTTTAATCCATTCTTTTAGAAAGACAGAAATTGAAAACTGAGGAAATTGGAAAAGTGTCAGGTTTCTGGTATGCATAAGCTATGTTAGCTGTTAGTGATGAAATTCCTGATATCCAGTGAATGTTTAAAAGCTGAAGTTAGACAATAGAATTTTAAAAATTAAGAAAAATCAAAATTAGTTTTTCAAAATCCCGACATATTTACATATTTTGGGCTGTACCACCATGGCGCAGGACACAGTTACAGAATACTTGTGCCCTCCCCCAGGCCTGTAGAACTCCCAGATTTTAATGAGACTGGGAACAAGCAGCATGTCAGCAGGTGAGACCGTTTCTAAGAGAAAATCTGTGATTCCCCTCCAGCCCTTGCAACATGTTTGACAACTGGAACTGTGAAGTTTTGATGCTCTTTTACATAGAATGTTACTTTATCTCCTCACTCTGCAAAATAAGTCATAGTTATCATACTTTTAATTAATAATATAACAAGAAGGAAAAAGTAATGATTTTCCAGTATTTAGTCCTCCAACTTAGGATAAACTCCAGCTTCTGACATGTACAGAGCAATTGCTCTTCTTCTGAGTTGCAAAGGAAGGATGCTGGGAATAGATGGTTGATATTCTGGAGAAGAAGTAGTTCTGCTGTAATTCTTTTTGGAGGAAGGTGGTATGGAAAACAACACCCAAAATTCTTTACAGGAGATACTTATCAGTAGATGTGTGGCCCTGGAGATTCAGAGATCTTCTCTATTGATGTGTTTCCTAGGCAGGAGATACTAGAGAGTTATCTGCTTTCCAAAACATACATTTTTCAGGGGATGAATAGAAGCAGAAACAAGTGCCTAAACTAGAGACCTTGGACCTATGGTAACTAGAATATGGACATGGAAACTGCAACACCTTTTGTTTACCATTATCTTGTCACTTGTGTAGACAGCTACACATACAAGGAGGTTTTGTCCTTGATCAGATCCTACTTTGAGAGCCTATAGTTGCAATGATACTAGAAAAACCCAGTGGATTTAAACCAATAGTGCTTATTCTGGATTGTGCAGTCTTGGCTGGAAGTGTTGTGATAACCATCTTTTTTTTTTAGGAGTGGGATTGAAAAAGAATGTTGTTTTTTTTTTTTTTCTGAAGGAAGAAGAAACCAAGAATGCAGCTTCATACGAAGAATCACATGGATAGCATCTTTGCTGTAGTACACAAGAGAAGCTCATTCAATGAGACTTTCTCTGGAGGTCACAGTAAAGCCTAAAATCATAGAACAATTTGGGTTGGAAGTGACATTTAAAGGTCATTCAGTCCAACCTCCCTGCAAGGAGCAAGGACATCTTCAACTAGATCACGTTCCTCTAGGCTCTGTCCAGCCTGACCTTGAAAGTCTCCAGGGATGGGGCATCCACCACTTCTCTACGCAACCTATTCCAGTGCTTCACCATCCTCATCATAAAGAATTTTTTTCCTTATGTCTAATCTAAATCTACCCTCTTTTAGTTTAAAACCACTTCCTCTTATCCTATCACAACATGCTCTGCTAAAAAGTTTGTCCTCGTTTTTCTTATAAGCCCCCTTTAGGTACTGGAAGACTACTATAAGATTTCCCCAGTGCCTTCTCTTCTCCAGGCTGAACAGCCACAATTCTCTCAGCCTGCCTTCATAGGAGACATGATCTCCAGCTCTCTGTTCATCTTCATGACCCTTTTTTGGACTCACTCCAACAGGTTTACGTCCTTCTTATTTTGGGGGCTCCAGAGCTGGATGCAGTACTCCAAGTGAGATCTCATGAGAGCAGAGTAGAGGGGAAGAATCACCTCCCTTGACCTACTGGCCACGTTCCATTTTTTATCCACCAGTACCCCTAAGTCTTACTCAGCAGGGCTGCACTCAGTCCCTTCATCCTCCAGCCTGTATTGATACTAGGGGTTGCCCAAATGCAGGTGCAGAACCTTGTACTTGGTCTTATTGAACCTCATGAGGTTCACATGGGCTCACTTCTTGACCTGATGATAATAAATAATATAATATGAATAATATAATACCAATATATAAATAAAAATAATATAATAATAAATAATTATTGCTTGTAGTTTTGTTACCACAAAACTTTGGAAGGAACCTCCTGAAACTAAGGAATTCAGACCCCTGTTCATCCACTGGACACAATAGTTATTGCCATCCTGAGATAAAGAGTAAAAATGGGAGACTAGATTTGTTACGACTAATTTAGATACCTTAAGACATGAAGATATTAGAGTTACATATTTGGTTTTGGGTGGGATGTCTAAAAACCTGTCAGAAGAAAAAGTGATCCTTAAATAGGATGCCTGAATTCCCCCAGTCAGCAGGGAAAATACAAAGTCACTCCACAGGGTGATCCAAGCTATAAAGTTAGGCATGGATTTTATTTCACTGAATATGGAGTTGATAAACAGTAGGTACCCACAAGTATAAAAATTTTCCAGTCCTGGTGATAAGCACTGTCAAGTCTGGGATATCTCTGGATGTTGACATGTATCCAGGCTAAAGACAGTGAAGCTCCAAATGAGAGATGAACTGCTATCATCACAGATTAGGGTCCCTCTGGGCATATTAAGGCAAATGAAATTAAGTGTCATGAGAAGCTTCAGAACAGATGAGAAGACATCTAGTGTGTTTAGATACCTACAGGATTAGATCATGACAAGGAGCAAGCAATCCAATCCCTGCCTAGAGCCTAGTGGAGTTTGAGGTGAAAAAGTCCCAGTGTAAGTGGGGTTAGTCAGAGCGGTCTGGGTAGAAATGACATTAAACATTATGAGTATTGTCAAGATGGGTTATGAACAGCTGTGAAGATTGCAAATGTCATCTTTCCACAGAGTATAATATTTTCAGGAGCTCTAAAGTAGTTATTTTAGGGTATATTTAATATAGTATTTTAGATTAAAAGACAAGGACAAAAAAAGGAACCCCTTTTTATCACCTAAGATAGATGTAGTTTTCTTTTAAAAGTGAATACTTGTCATTGTGCTTAGTGTTTTTTTCTCTCTTAAGCTGCTGTATATAAAAATAATTTTTGAGACTGCTAGGTCTAGCTATTCAGCTGCCTTTAAAAATACAGACCTCAGGTCACAGACCAGTTTCATTTAACCACTAACGTGTTAAGCATAAAAGAAAAACAGCTTTGTAAATGACAGTCACCCCTTTTCTATTCTAGTGTCACTGACCCACGTCTGGTTATAGAGCACATTTGCCACAGTGGTTTGAAAGGTCAAGAACAATTTTTTTGCTTTACAAAAACAAGACAGTAGGCAAGACTGAGTTTAAATACACAGATAAAAAAAAAGCAACCATTGCCATTTCCTTCCAACAAAGGAAGGCTATTCATCATTTTGTTTACTTTTGTATTTTTCTTAGGTATACAAGTTGGTTAAAAAAGGTCATTATTTATCTAATCTTACTACAGAGTGATATCAGAAATGATAGCACTTTCCTGCATTTAGCAAAAGAAATAGCTAGAGTGATATAAAGATGCCATGAATAATTTTACAGTGATAGTGGAGACTGTTCCATAGACCTACAAGAATACATATGCATTTACACATAAGTTACATTAATTGCATGACAAAGTACTTGGCCAGCTTAATTTGCTCTTCATCTATGAGTTCGCTTATTTCGTGTTCCTCCTATTGTTATACCATAAGTTTACTAAAGAGCACAATTGTCTAGAAGAGATTTCCTTAGAAAGCCACCACTTAATATTATTGGAGGTTTTTCCCAAAGTATAATTACTTACTTTTACATGAATCACTGCTATGTCTCTATCGTTTCTGCTTTCATTTTTGCTATAACCTTTTGCAAAGTTTTAGAAATGGTTATTTGATATGCAGGAAGTTATGTATTATATCTTTCATGACAGAAATCTTTGAGTAGAAAATCATTTCCTTCCAAACTGATAGAGTCTAAGACTATGGGCAAAAATTTTCTCCTGTAGGACTGAATGGCATTTTCCTTTGTGGAACTGAGAGGAGCCAGTAAGTTAACTGATGTTTGCATATCACATGACTGTGAGAAACGCACATCTAATACTATAAATTTTCAAACCAGGAAATCACTCACATATTTAATGTATGAGTAGTCACACATAGTTCCACAAAAATCCCCACCTGCCTAGAGACAACTATGTACTTAAAAATAAGCTTTGATAATAGTAGAGAGGAATCGAGGTGTATCACATCATCTCCCATACATTTTAAGAGAAGCAACAGACATTCATTTGCCTGCACAATTACACTTCTCTTTCTTTTTTTTGAACATCCACCCAAGGATCTCATTATTCCAACAATTCTCTACTATTTCCTATTTCAGCCCACGAATGGTAAAATTTTTGAGAACTGATCATTTGAATCTCTTATGTTTCAGTAGCACTGGGAGAAGGGAAAAGAAAATCTTAAAGAGGGTTAAATATTTTATTTTTTTATATACCCTTATTTTCTGTATGCACTGTTCTATGTCATTCTTAGCCACAAGCACTACTAAGGAACAATAAGTCACAGGAATGCAGCATGGTCAGTGAAATTTCATGAGAATTTTCAATGTTTCAACTGACAGGAGCCACAGTTTTGGGGTTTTGTTTTGTTGTTGTTAGGTTTTGGGTTTTTCTTTTTTCTTTGTTTGGTTCTTGTTTTTGTTTTTGTTTTTATAGGGAATATTAAAGGACAACAATAGCTTTAACATGAATGAACTTCAGTGCTATATTTCAAGTCATATCCATATCTAAGTATTCTGCTGAATTGGGTCCTTTCTCTTCTTGGGTAAGAATTAAAAATGAGTTGGAGACTTAATCTAGATTATTTTTCAAAGTTTTGTAGGTTAAAAAAAAAAAAAAGAAGCCTAGCTTTTCTCTGTGATCAAGTACCAAATTTCAATAGTGCAATTTACATTCCAGATGGATAGATCACTATGAAACCACTTACATTCATTTTTGGCCCTATTTTTTTTTTTGGTAAAGAATGCTCAGTAGTTGTTTCTTCTCTAGTATCATTTGCAGCCTTGTGTGAGACCTTAATGTCAGTAGAGTCACCTTCACTTTACAGTAACATCTGTAGCACAGGATAAAACCCAAGGCAGACTTCTCTGCTTCCCCCACATGAATTAATCAGAACAACTGTGATATGAAAAATATTGTGTTGTTTTTCTCTTTTTTTTTTCCTCTACAGCTGCATATAGTTACAGCAACTTGTTAGTGGACCTTAGGGATCTGAATGCTGCATAACAGAGCTGGTTCATGCCAATTATTATGCTGAGTGATGAAACTGCCTTGTATCATTTCATTTGTGCATATGAACAGCAGGTGAATGTTATAGTTTATGATTTCCAATTATAAATCAAACAGACTGAATTCTCAGTTCTCTTAATAAGGGCTGTAAAAGCAGTGAAGTGTGAGGAGACTACTGTTTCTTGTGAAAAGGAGTTTGAGGTTAGGGTTTATTGATGTGGGGCTTTTTCCCTACCTCCCTGTCTTTTAAGACCAAAATTAAAAAAAAAAAAAAATTAGAGAAGGAATTGAATGGAAAGCAATGGAAACACCTAACTACTGAGACTGTATTAGGGATATAAATCGTAGATAGATCCAGCACTGGTACATTCAGGCGATTTCGTAGCATGAGACTGACTTTGTGAATAACTGGTTTTCTTCAGATGGACTTTCAAGCCAGAAGTGTGGTAGGACTCTGCCAGTTAAAAATGCAGTTTCTGGCGTAGACCAAATATGTGGAAATCTTGGCTTTAAATTTTACTTCTGTCTGAAGAGATTTTAAAGCTCATAACTCTGGAGAGTGACACAGCCATCATGCAAGTGAACATTGTTTATCATCTCTCTGCAATTGTGTAAGTCATGAGCAGCCACTGGAGCAGGGATTGGAGACCTGGAGCTCTGACCCTGTTGCATGGGCACTTTATTCACTGGGCTTGTGAGTCAATCTCCTCTTCTAGCTTAATTAACATGTCCAAAGGTGACCGATTGAGTATATTCTTGTCTTAAAGTCCTTCCACATCCTTGAACCTCGGAGTATCCTGTAGACTGATGCTTACAAACTTCTCCTCATAAAGAGTAGTTTAAAGCCCTTTGGAAAGAGGAAGACATTAAACATACAGTTTCTGTACTTGAGCAGTGGCATGCTGGATAAAAATATTTCTGTGGTAGAATGTTGTTTGTTTGTTTCAGTGCACATTTTTATATATTTTCCTTTTTACACAACCAGAATATTTATAACTTTGAGATTACTATTACTGTATTTTTGGTAAATATTTGGCAAAATAGTCATCCTCCATTAATTATGAGGTTTATTAAATATCACCATCTATTATGATTTACTAGATATCACCAACTATGTAAGAGCATGTAATTCAAATTCCTACCCAAAGATCCTGGGAAAAATTATAGTAAGAGGGAACACACTACCTACTTTAAGCTTTCTTTGAAAATGTCCTTCTTTGTTTTGACTGTATACAGAACATAAGCTTCCAGTATAGAAACCTAAGTTTTATATCAGACCAGGTAATAGGAATTCCTTTCTTTGTGTGTGCTCTTCTACAATAGGAGAGGAAAGAAGGTGTGATAGTGGATTTGACTCCTGTTTTAGGGTTCTATTTGAAATGCACTTGCAAAGACCTGTGTGAGACTTAGTCTGCAATCTAGACTAACATGGATGCATAACGGCTAAGATTCTTTACAGACAAAATAGACAGCAAGTCTGATAGTAACAGCAAGTGACGAACTACATCAAAGGGACTGGATTCAGTTACTGAAGTGAAATCCTCAAATTCAGAACAAATTTTCTTAAGTAGATATTCTGCTAGTCATATTTGTAGCCTAGTGTAAGAAAGACTGGACATACTGAAGTGAGTCTCCCAGATAGCACTAAGATGGTTGGGGGTGGGGTGGAACGCACAACACAGAAGCTGAATTCAACTGATTTAGACTAGCCTGGAGAAGAGAAAATGAAGGTGGACTTAGTATTCTCTACAGCCTTTTAATGGAGGGCTATAGAGGAGATGGAACATCTTGAAGATGTGTAGAGGACAAAAAGCCATGGTCACAAGTTGCAAAAAAGTAAATTCTGATTAAATGTTAAGAAATAAAGATCACCATCAGATGGTCAAACACAGAAACAGTTCGCACAGAGAGATTCTTTATTCTTGAAAACACTCAGTCCTCAGCTGTGCGAAGCCCAGCTATGTGATTTAAGTTGTCCCTGCTTTGAGTGTGAGGGCAGAGGGGAGGGAAGGCTGGTCTAGAGACCTCCAGAAGTCCATTTTGACCTAAATCACTCTGTCAGTTTATCATTCTGTTCTACAAGCTCATGATTTATGTTTCTCACATGTTTTAGATTTGGAGGAATGACTGGGAAGGGGGAACTTTTTCTAGATATGTTAATGTGAACACATATGGTAATTTCTTCTAATGATACAGTATCTTCTTCTTGTCCATGCAATTTTGTCTACCAAATGCTTTGAGAATTGTCACTGAGTGGGTGTAAGTCATATCATATTAGGTTCCTTATGCATCTCATACTAAGCTATTTTTAGAAGGTTTTTTAATCCTATTGACTGGGGATCTACAAGGACCGATTTGAATTTAGCTCTGTTGCCACTGACAAGAACGAGAAAAAAAGAACAATATTCAGCTTTTACTTTTACCTAGTTTTTCAGAGGGTTATAACATTCTGAGATGTATATTCACTGGCTGCAAAAGAGTCACATACTAATGAGGTCCCAAGATAGATCTGTCAACTGAGGCATACAGTAGTAGAATACTCTGCTTCATTATTTCTTATACAATTGTGTGGTGCGTTATGAAGATTCAAAAAGAGATGTGCTGTTTTTTTAAAGAAGTAGCATAGTATGCTGGGGGAGGGGAATCTCAACCCATCCCACTCTTACAGTTTGATGCCAGTGCCAGCAATGGATGCCCAGAACCTGGGGAAGGATCACAGGTTAGCAGAGAGCACTTGAAAAGCAGCACAAAGGAATTCCAGCCACTCCAGCCAGCAAGTCAGCTTCATCAAGGGCCCAACTTAAACATCTCTATGCAAACACACATAGCATGGGGAATAAACAAGAGGAGTTACAGCATGCACACACCTGCTAGACTATGACCTTATTGGCATCATGGAGACATGGTAGGACGGCTCCTATGACTGGAGTGTTGGAATGGAAGGATACAGGCTTTTTAGGAAGGACAGGCAGGGGAGACGAGGAGGGGGTGTCACCCTCTGTGTCAGTAATCAGCTGGAGTGCATGGAGCTCTGCCTCAGGATGGATAAGGAGCTGACAGAGAGCTTATGGGTCAGGATTAAAGACAGGACTGGGACAGGTGACAATATCGTAGGGGTCTGCTACAGGCTGCCTGACAAGGATGACCAAGCAGATGAGGCCCTCTATAGACAGAGAGAAGCAGCCTCAAGTTCGCAAACTCTGGTTCTCATGAGGGACTTGAATCACCATGATATCTGTTGGAGGGACAACACAGCAGGGCACAAGTAATCCAGGAGGTGAAGTTCCCACTGACTAGAAAAGGGGAAACATAACTGCCATTTTTAAAAAGGGGAATAAGGAACACCCTGGGGAAGTACAGGCCGGTCAGTCTCACCTCTGTGCCTGGCAAGCTCCTGGAGCAGTTCCTCCTGGAAACTATGCTAAGGCATATGGAGAGCAAGGAGGTGGCTGGTGACAGCCAACATGACTTCATTAAGTGCAAATCGTGCCTGACTAATTTGGTGGCCTTCTATGACAGAGTTACAGCGTGGGTTGATAAAGGAAGAGCAACTAACGTCATCTACCTGGACTTGTGCAAAGCATTTGACATTGTACTGTACCACATCCTTCTCTCTAAACTGGAGAGACATGAATTTGATGAATAGACCACTTGGTGGATAAGGAATTGGCTGGATGGCTGCACTCAGAGTGGTGGTCAACGGCTCGATGTCCAAGTGAAGACCGGTGACGAGTGGCGTTCCTCAGGGGTCAGTGTTGGGTCCAGCGCTATTTAAGATGTCTGTCAGTGACATGGACAGTGGGATAGAGTGCACCCTCAGCAAGTTTGCTGATGACACCAAGCTGTGTTGCTGGAGGGAAGGGATGCCATCCAGAGGGACCTTGACAGGCTGGAAAGGTGGGCCCATGCAAACCTCATGAAGTTCAACAGGGCCAAGTGCAAGGTCCTGCACCTGGATAAGGGCAATCCCAAGCATAAATACATGCTGGGCAGATAATGGATTAAGAGTGGCCCTGAGGAGAAGGACTTGAATGTATTGGTTGATGAGAAGCTCAACATGACCCTTACTTATCAACATGAGAAGGAAGAAATTCTTCACTGTGAGAGTGGTGAGGCATTGGAACAGGTTGCCCAGAGAAGCTGTAGGTGTCCCATCCCTGGAAATGTTCGCGGTAAGGTCGGATGGGGTTTGAGCAACCTGGTCTAGTAGAAGATGTCCTTGCCCATGGCATGGAGGTTGGAACTAGATGATCTTTAAGGTCCCTTCCAACCCAAAACATTCTCTGATGTTATGATTCTGTGAAGAATTACTGTTTTCCCCTTGGAGTACTCTTTTGTTTACATAATACTAGATGTGTAGAACAGTTCAAAGGTCAAAATTGAGTAGAAAAAAAACTCCTGAAAAAATGCAGTGCAACTCAAACAAGAAATGTATAAATAGTATTTAATAAAATCCTGAAATTTGAAAGTCTTATCTATTCACTGAATTTTTAAGAGGCTTGCATAAAGCAGTTAAATTACACATCACAATTTTTTTTTTAAATAAGGTTCTGT
Organism: Chlamydotis macqueenii; assembly: GCF_036417535.1. NCBI lineage: Eukaryota > Metazoa > Chordata > Aves > Otidiformes > Otididae > Chlamydotis > Chlamydotis macqueenii. The sequence continues at coordinate 17,931,742 of NC_141556.1, forward strand.
CAAAGTTTTACAACGGCATAATTAATATGATCTGGTGTTTCAGAAAAGACTAATCTGATTTAGGATGAACGACGAAAATCACAGGTCAGTGTCAAGAAAACCTATTTCTAGGGTATCAAAAACATAAATATAAGATACTTACATTTTCAGCTCATGATGTGAAGGGTTATGTATGTAATTACGCATTTTCTTGTTTAAAAAGTTTTTTCTACATTGGAATATCAGAAATTTTTCCGGAAATGACTCTTCTAATTTCTTTTTAAGTATAGTCTTGTTCTTTTTTTTTTTTTATTCTTTTTTTTTTTCATTTATTTGAAGCTAGTTTAACTCAAGGTATATTTTTGTCCATCAGGTTTCCCTCTGTATAAATCTTGAAATATGCATTGTTATGCAGCATGAAGCTCCTCTTCTTTTAGGGGATACATGTTTACAGTGACTCTACTGACTGTACTCTTCAATGACTGTGTCACCGATTCCAGTTCCAGATGTAACAACATTTGCTACTCTGTTGCCTAAATGTCTGGAGTGTCTTGTTCTTTCTGAAGCCCTGAGGAGAGGACTTGGGCGTGCTGGTGGACGAGAAGCTAAACATGAGCCGGCAATGCGCCCTTGCGGCCCAGAAGGCCAACTGCCTCCTGGGCTGCATCAAGAGGAGCGTGGCCAGCAGGTCGAGGGAGGTAATTCTGCCCCTCTACTCTGCCCTGGTGAGACCCCACCTGGAGTATTGTGTCCAGTTCTGGAGCCCCCAGCATAAGAAGGACATGGACCAGTTGGAAAGGGTCCAGAGGAGGGCCACGAAGACGGTAAGAGGGCTGGAGCACCTTTCCTATGAGGACAGGCTGAGAGAGTTGGGGCTGTTCCGCCTGGAGAAGAGGAGGCTCCGGGGAGACCTGATAGCGGTCTTCCAGTACCTCAAGGAGGCCCACAAGAAAGATGGGGAGAGGCTGTTCAGTAGGGCCTGTTGTGATAGGTCTCGGGGTAATGGTTTTAAAATAGAGGGGGGTAGATTTAGATTAGATATTAGGAAAAAAATTTTACAATGAGGGTTGTAGAACACTGGAACAGGTTGCCCAGATAGGTGGTGGATGTCCCATCCCTGGAAATGTTCAAGGCCAGGTTGGATGAGGCTCTGAGAAACCTGATCTAGTCGGGGATGACCCTGCTCCTTGCAGGAGGGTTGGACTAGTTGGCCTTTGAAGGTCCCTTCCAACCTTAACCATTCTATGATTCTATAATTCTATGATTCTTTCATATTGTCCTATTCTAACTGGTTGTGCCTTACCCATCACTAGACAGACTTACCAGTCATCCCTTGTGATAATGTCAGTCCAGATTTCCAGTCAGGTATCCCACTAGAAATCTGGCTTGCTCATCCTACACAGTGCAGGGAGAATGGGTCCTTTTCAGAGATACATACAGGGCTCAGGGGACGAGACTAGTGCAATACAGGCTTGATTCAGACAAATCTGACAAGCTTAATTCCCTAGGCATCTCAAAGAACTGGAAAGCAAATAGCAGTAAACAGATCCAGGATTGTAACTGGGAATGGCAATAAGGCAAGTGCCAGGCATTTTCTAGACATCATGCTCATTTTTACCGTTCTTGTAATCAAATTTGCATCTCCTGTTTTTGGAAGAAAATATCGAGTGCTCACATGCCATTGAAAAGATTAAAAAGGTGGGAGGGAGAAGCGTTGCCAAAAGAAAGATGTAAAATGTGGGCATATGTTCACAAAATTTTCCATGGAAAACATAATAATGCAGCTGAGGGAAACCCTGCTTTCCAGTCATCCCAATACAAAATAAGTGAGCTGCACTCATCAATGTTATGTTATCAAAACCACTGGAAAGTGGGATCAAATAGGGCAGAAACAGTCCCTTTTATTACAGTACAGAAATTGAGAATAACAAAGATAAATGAAAAGGACAGCGGTTCTTTTTCACTTAAATTTGCTGTTTGCCTTTATTTTCCCTTTTTGTTTTGTTTTTGTGTTTTATTTTTAACTCACCATATTCACTCGTTTCTAAGTGGTTTCAAATATATTCATTTATCTTAAAGCATCAAGTTAACCTCTGATTTTTTTTTTATGCAGATTTACCTTTTGGGGTGGGATGTGAGCAAGATTTAATTCACATTGTTTATTGTCAGGGTTCAGATGAGCTGTAATTAATTTCTACTCATGAAATTGTTATATTCTTTATAATAACCATGGGAAATATTATTACCGTATTTGCTGAAACGTTTGTAATGTGTTTGAGGAAAACAATCTCTTAGATTTCAGCTGAAGAGCCTATTCCTTGATACACAAAAATAGCTATGCTTGAATGATCTAGCTAATGACGAATTCAAGGGAAAATTCTCCATCTCCCCAAACATAACTGCTAAACAAATATGTGCCTACAGGCTTTTCATCACACCTCCCTTGAAAACGGAACAAATGGTTATGTAGCTGAATAGAACTGCTTCATTGCTCTGCTGCTCTTATCCGAGATATTGCCTCTATCCTTGAGCAGACACCAAAAATCTCTTAAAATCCTCAGGCACAAAAAGGCACAAAAAGGAGCATTCTAATGAGTGAACTTTTTTTACCTTTTGATGCACTTTTCTTCTATGTACATTATAAAGTAGGTTGCAACATGTAAATATAAGGACGTCTACAAAATGTTGACATTTGGGCTGTTTCGTTGCAAAGCAATGACAAACATAATTTTGAACAATAAGCTCCCTTGCAAGGCTAGGATGTCTAAACAACATTGCTTCCACTGAATTACATGACCATTAATCATCTTCATTAATTCAATAAAAACACTGTCAATACGATAAAACATTTTTTCTATTGAATTAATGAGGGTGGTTGGTTACTAATAGGATATGACTGTATTAGGGAAATGTTTAAAGTAACATGATAGATTAACAAGGAAACATTTAATAAAGATTTCTTGTATTTTAACTCTTTCCTAAACCCTGTGAGAATGGAATGGAAATATGTATCATGAAGAGACCCACTGCATAAATCTGCTGAATCTCATCACTTTACTACTGTGACAGTTTCTTTAAGGGTGCAATACTTCTTAGTAGTCAAACGATTCAAGGGACCTGTAGTTCACTCTCAGTCAGGTGGGTAAGCTAAGACATACAACTGGCCTTCTCTTGATTTTCTGTTTTGTCCTTTGTAGAATGTCAAGAATTACACCGGCACCCTTTGTTCAGTGTTTTCAGATTTCCTGGTAGAAATACTGAATATAATCCATGCATTATTCATAAACAGTAAGGTTTTATCTTCCTCTGAGAAAAGGTACTCTAACCCCACCCTGAATAATGTAGTACTGATTGCTTCTGGAACCTTAGGCAACTCACTTATGGCCTTTCAGAACTTGCTCTTACACTTTCCATTGGTTTCAGGAGATAATGTAATATCTGTGTAGTAGCATCTCTGCAATTCAGGCTGTTCACCTTAAGCTCAATTTCTTCAGCTGTAAAGTAGTGGCAACAATACTTATTTCTGTCCAGGCTGACTTAAGAATTAATGACTTAATGGCTAGACATAAATTTCTGTCTGAAAATGGCTTAAAAATAATAAGCCAAATTGTTTTTTAAAAGGCAAAATGATTACTTCCTGAGAATGTTTGAATAGTGTCAAGTAACATAGCTACTACAGTATGAAAGCGGAATAATGTAGTTAATTGTCCATGAAGGAGCTTTACCTTTCTTATGTGCCTGTACATGCAAAGTGTATCAGTCAAGTCAATGAAGAGATACTAAAAGTACAGCAATTCCAGCTGTAGAATACTGACCATGCATTCAACATGGACACGTACAAATACTAGTCATGATGAAGCAAGTAAGGTCTCTTCCTAGCATTACATCTTGAGAAAATTCCTCATCCTCACAAGTTGTTCTCTTTACCTGAGCTTGATCTCAGTTTTACTGTATGTGGTGAAGCTCCTGGTTTAGTGTGGTATGAAGTTTATAGCGGTGCTGAATTGAATTAAAACGTATAATTTTGGAATATGTGACAAATACTCTGTCTGCTTGGCTTCAGCATAACTATGGCATACAAAGCATACCACACAATAATGATACACCATATACCTATGAACCATATAGGTGAAGTAGGTAATTTTCTTCAATCACTGTATGTTTTGATAGATAAATGTTCTAAGAAAAATACATTTTTTCACTTATGATCCTTCCTTAGAGGATGGAAATACTGAAATGAACATGTGCCAGTCCTTTCATGAGAAACAATCTGTTCGTTAATGTCTGTATTAATAGCTAAAAACAAAAAAAGAATACACATGCAAGGCACCATCCCAAAGTGTTTTCTTTACACAGACTGTACTACTAACTTTACATTCCATGTCTCCAGTTGGGCATGTTTATTTCAACGGAGTTAGAGAGGAAGGAAGGATATTTTTGAATCCTTTTTGTTTAAACAAACCACCAGGGGAAAGGGATAAAGTTTGTGCAATATCACGGAGCTGTATTGAGAATTGATTTACTGTATTATTCCAGGTTCTGTTAAATCCCATAAAGTAAAGTTTATTGTAAGAAATAAGAAGTCTAGCAAGTGTTTTAGCCTAACGAGAAGTAGGATGTTAAGGAAGGAAACAGCACTGATTGTAATGATATGTCATAGAACATTATTCTTATACAGAAGACATTTCTTATGTTTTGGAAGCAGTATAATTCACAATGCGATACACGTAAGATAATTAAGAAAATTATATTGGATTTTATTGCCTCTATCATATTAATATCCTGTAAAATATGAATTGTTCTACAAGATTAAAACCAGTGATTTACAGCTTTTTTAGAAGACTACCTTTCTGCTCTCACAAACACTGTGGCTTTTGATGGGAAATACTAACCTGGGTCTCTATTGGGTAAAGAAAAAAAGAAAAAGGATAAGTGAGCAGGGCATTAAATAGGCCGAAAGTGTAAAAGTGGAAACTGAAAATGCAATGTAATACCTTTGTAATAATTTGAATTCTGCTTTAAAAATCAATGATTTGAAATGTCCAAAAATTGCTATGGAAGATACATACATTTTAAAAATTCCTCTTACTAAACAATTTTAAAAATAGCTAGAGAGGAATTATGGTCTCTCTTAACAACGCAAGCCACCTTTTCTTCTTGTTCCTTAACATATAGACACCTATTAAAACTTTACTCTCACTCTGAAGTATTTTTACACTTCTGACAGACCATATCATGTGCATAAATTCTCTCAGGCTTTATTCCTATTGGTAAAATCACTAGGGAAAAATACATTTGAAAGTTAGTTTTCAATATTTGTTGTGTTGTACTACCACTCAATGATTTGTGATTTTATTAAGTGTATGTCAAAGGAAGAAAAATATTAAAGCTATATATTTATCCTTGAATTATTAATCTTCCATGAAAATCACAGTGCTACGGAACTTGTGTGTGCATTACCAGCGAGGTATAAGCTTTGTTCCATGTGCTTTGCAAATGATTCATTAGAGTCTTAGCAAAATGTTTCCCTTCACAACTCTGACGTACAAAAATGTGCAAGATTTCTGTGAACTAGTAATAAACTGCTTCTCAATATACTTAACAAGACTCAGGCACTACCACTTCTTTACTTGTGCTTGTTCTCCACTCCACTTCTTTTATCTTAGTAGAATTTGCCAATTAAAGTTGGACAGCTGCAAAATGTATTCAGGGAAGGAATACCCACTGCAATCCTTCTTTCTAAAAATTAAATAACCATGAGACTCCAGTAGAAAATGAGAAAAAGAGAACAGTGCTTCAACACACACGTTTCTCTTCTTAGTACCACTTCGAGAGCTTTAAAAAGTCTTGATAACACTTAAAGACAGAATGATCCTGAGAGTGTTTTACAACACAACTGATATTTAATTAGCCTCAAATCTGTGCTAGAAAGGCATATTTGTATACCCAGAGCACTACTCTATCCAAGAGTCTGCATATTAGTGTTTGTATCACCATTTTGTCTCTCAGTGGTACATATTATGGAGTGCTGTGTTTGGGGCAGGGGGAGAGCAATTAACTGGAAAGGACTCTGGTGAGAACACAGAGACAGAATATCATTCAAGGACAGGTACTAAAAATGTTAAGATGACACTTCACTTCAGCATTGCTGCTGTTTTAAATATGGTTGTTAAAATTTTAACATTCGTATTGTATTGACATGCCAACATCTATGTATAGCTAGGCGCAAACTGTTGATGCCTTGTCTACATCTGCTTTTGCAACAGAGAGACGCAAGTACCAGAACAGTGGGAGTGTGTATTACCTGCCTGCCTCACAAATTCGCACAGTAAAATGTTTAGAGAAACAAGGGATCAGTTGTAACCAATCAAACTTCCACTTCCAAAACATGAAGGATTTTTAGTATTAAAAAGAAAAACAAACAACAACCCAAAGACTGTGGAATACCTTGTTCTTTGCACTGCAGTTTTTCAGATTAAGCATCAGCAATGTGAGTTATCTTAGTTGCTTGATATTGGTACTGGGAAGAACAGTCTAGTGAGTTACATCTCTGACTTGTATCACTGACACTGGAATTTAAAGCAGCTGTGTAGCCAGTTCACAGGTGGATTCATGCATCCCCTCACCCCTGAGGACAGATTACACTAAAATAATCTCCAAAGACTTGGTTTGTACTGCATGAATCTGCTTCAGTAAAGTGGGGTTTATTCCTACTAGGGTCCCTACATTTTTCTATGGCCCTGGTGGCCATCATATGTGATAGCAAAATGCATGAGGGGATCTAGCAAGAAGAAAGAGCAAATATTTGAGGTGTGGATTTTCATTCTGGAATGACATTAGGGCAGTTAGACAAGAAAATAAACACTTCATTTCTACCGAGAGGTGCAACATGGCTGTGGGCAATAATCGAATGTTAGTCCAGGGTTAAACATGAGTGGATTCCCTGCATGAATATTTGTATCCTCCAACAAGTGAATCGGGCATTTTTGCACCACTGACTCTGTCAGCTGTTGTCATATTTTTGAGTGTGTGGCAAGACAGGATATCAGAAAAAAAAAAAAGTCCCTTTTTCTTTCTCCTGATAAAAATATCAACTTTTCTTTAGATTCTAGAAGCTGCTGGACTTCTAGAAATATGTTGTAAAATAAAGAAAATCAATATTAATTTGGATCAATAAAATATGTGGAAGGATTTTCGTCTAGTCCTATGTTCCTCCAACCCAAAATGTTAAACAAAGATTTTTAAAATCTTTTAAAATCTTTAAAACCTTAGATTGGATTGGCGGGGGGTGGGGAGGGGGTGTGGTGGTGGTGGTGAACTTGTCCTGTACAAATTTTTACTCCAGAATATGTTCTGCCTACTTTCAGCTGAGTAACAGACTTTGCTTTCCATGTTAAATAACCTAGGTAAATTTATTACCTCAAGCAAGGAGCTAATATATGATCTTAATTATAAAATGCTCTTAGATAAAACCTGTCAAGCTCTCAATAAATGGATGCAACTCCCAATGTCTCTGATTAGTAAAGTAAATATAATTAAAATGAGTATAGTCCCTAAATTTAATCATCAATTCATGAACATTCCTTTACACCTTACAAGATCATTTTTTAAAGAACTTAGAACATCTATTAAGGGTTCCCCTGGCTATATAAAGTACCAGAATAGGCATAAAACATTGACTTTACTTCTTAAAAAGGATACTCGTTTCATCAGACTTTTACTATACTGAATTCAAGGCTCAATAAAAATATATATAGACAGAAGTCAACAAAGGTCCACCTAGAGCTAGAATTGTGGAAACAATGGAAGTACTGCTGAAGTTATTAACCTGTTTAATTTGTCCCTCAAATTTCCCAATAGATTTCCATCCTTTGCTTATAATAGCAATGGAGAACAAACAAAAAATCTCATGCAATTGCTATGACTGCAAAATAAAGTTTCTACTAACCAATGCAATATGATTAAGTAGGTAGGGTTTGGGCACTTCGTAGGAGAAGGGAGATGCATGATTCTTTTCAAAGAGCTGATAAAACAAAACAAAACAAAACAAAACCATTATGATGCTTCACAAATGGCCTTTTCAGAAGGAATATCCCATTCAGCACTTTCCATTGACCAGAGGTGTGTTTTGGGATCAAAATCTAGCTTTCACTGTCCATCTCTCTGAATTACTTGGGGTTCTTGGTTTGGCAAAACTGTTTGCATGGTCTCAGTTAATGTTCCTGGCTCCCAGCCATCCCCAGCATGATTAATTTCTGTGGAATGATCTATATATTTGTACATAAACTATACGTACTAAACTTTATACGTCGGCATTAAAGAAATTGAATGTGATAAAAACAGCAAAGTACAGAGATTTTGAAATTCATATGCTATGCAAGTGTCAAATAATGTTCGCCATATTGTTAAATGGACAGACTAGAAAACCAGGAGCGATATCTTTTTGCAAAATGAGTTAAAAGAACACAGATTATAGGTACTGGGCTACTTGGCACAGCTCTTTCTCTTTGCCTTGTGTGTGAATCTGTGCCTCATCAGCTTTCTCGCTCCCTAAACATGAAGACAAAAATGTCAAGCTTTTCCTGGGTATCTCTTCCAAGGAGAAGTATATTCTCCAAGGCAAAAAGTTCCTACCAGACTTCTCTTTACCATACCTGACATCTCTTCTGAATTTAACCTTGTGGGTGGGACCCACTTAAGGCTTTTTTGAGGTCAGTCGGCAAGATGTTTTTGTTGTTCTGTTCTTCAGTCTTCTGCATGACAGTTCCCTTAATAGCTCTCTTTGCATCATACCTTACTTCAGCAGCAAATTACACACAGCACCCTTTCTCTCCATCTGTGAGCATGTTACTCTGTCTATGCAGATATCTGATTTTTTCAGAATCCTTCTCTGAAAATATATTTCAAGTGACAGCAGGCATTTTGCTGTGGTAGAACTATTCAGCATGTAAATGCTGTTAGGATGTCTGATCTTGCAGTCTGAAGACATTTTCTTCAGATCAGAGAGATACTGTTTCAAATAATTTCTTTACAGTATGCATAGCAGGTTGCCTTTGACCAGATACCTAAGCTTGATAGGGCTCAGATGAGAACTTCCATGGTTAGCACCTAAATCCAAGTTAGTTATCAACCAGTGAATAAAATTGCTTCTGTGCATGAAGACATTTTACAGACTATGCCTGGAATCATCTATATTTGGAGATATTGAACAGCTCCGACCCTTAAGACTTTGGTGGGGTCAAAACACAGGCATTCCTCTGTACCTTTCAAGCAAGAGATGAACTAGTGCTCATCCTTAAGGCCCTCCTACTTCAGCTGGCACCACAAATTGTAACAGGTCAGTACTGACATTTTATGCGATACCTCAATATTTCAGTGCACTCTCAAGGTGCCAGAGCCCTATGATGAATCTCTCACTCTTCAGCTGCTTTCAAGCTGATGTGGATTTCATTAGTTCCTAGTGTGTGAGAGACATGTGCTGTGAGCAGTGAATGCCATCGTACATAAATGCTTTAATGGGGGACAAATGCCCTGTACCTCATCGTGCTTTAGCCCTCCAACAGCAAAATGGTGACGCAGAATTTTAACTTACAAGAGTGCAGTGAGGATACATCACATAAGACTTTGAAGTGTGCAGATGTTCAGACAATGCTAATATAATCCATTGAGAAAATCTAAGTTATTGGCTTAAATATTTATTTGACTGATGGATGAGTCTGTAATGCTTTTGTTTTCAGATGGATTTTTGCATTTAAAAGAAAAGCTACTGATGTGGAGATAGATTAGTGGCATTCTCAGTATTATGTTCCTGAACTTTGAGGCATTTGCAAAAACATGTCTATTTCAGCTACGTTACTTGCATTTTCCTGTTTTTATGCTGTTTCATTAAGTACTTCTATCTAAAAAAGGCACTTCCAGGAATTTCATTAAGGTATTGGGAAGCCCAATGTACTGGAGCTGAACTTTATTTCCAGAACTATCAGCAATCTGTCAGTGGCAAGGTTTCCTGGAATGATATCAAAAACTCTGCCTATAATAGCCAAGGGAACAGTGTTAGTGCCTCTCCAGCAAATTGTATTTAAATGTAGTTCACTGGGAAAGTGACAACAATAGTTTAGAAACCCCACAAGCATAGGTACATTACTAAAGTCTTAGACAGCTAGACAGATCCTAAAGGTTGTAACTGCTGAATATTAAGGCTTTCTGGTACATCTACAAATCTGCACAGTGGTGGAATTTGAGTACAGGGAAGGGTGAAGTGAGAACAAAGGTAAGGCTGCATCTCTACTTGCTGCTAGATGAGAAAAATTTGAAATAGATATTTTCCCAATTATTTGGTAGGCATTTGGTAACTAGAGTAACGAAGAAACTCACACTTCTGGTTTTGTGTCCTCTTTTGTTGCATATCAGAATGAACAGTTCAAACTTAAGTCTTTTTTATTGAATGGAATTTGCAATAAAAAAGATCTGTTCAGAGACATGAAATATTTCATGCTGAAGAATTAAAAGACCTGTTCAGGTGAAAAATGAGTGTGAAATAACAAATGTGAATCAAAATACTTTGATATTAGTGAAATGTAAATATGTTTTTACACTAGTGATATGAATGAGAAAGTCAAAAGTCTTCCCTTTGACACTGATTTTCTAATCAATATGACATATTCCTGCAAAACATTTTTGGTTACAAAAAAAGCGCAGCATTTTCTGCATTTTAAGCCACCTCTGGCTTAAAATATATATATATATATATATATATATATGTTTTCTGGAAATAATAATGAAAACTACTATCTTTATCTAATTAATTCCTGGAAAAAATACTTCCTATATATGTTAAGTCCTAAACTGAGTAAACCTTGAAAATGCTAGGGAAGCTTCTTCACAAAAGCAGTAAGTGAGAATATGCAAGGGGATGACAGTGGAAGACAAAAAAGTGGATCCAAATTCCAGTAGCTTTAGAGAGGTTAACTTCTCAGTCTCACCCTCAGCCTTTTGGCATATTTGCTCTACTTGGCAATAAACTGTCAAAGGAGGGATTTTCATCCAAGTTACATTCTTGATCATTATCAATAGATCCACATTTATATACTGAAGAACTGACTGTCTCTTCACACTTTCTACTCAGAACATTCTTTAATTAGCACGTTGTGGTTATGATAGCAGAATAAGGACTAAAATAAAAGTCATCATTTTCACTGTTCTCCTTTATGTCATAGCAAATTATAATTGTCTGGGAGATCTTTGTCTCTAAAGATTTAAAAGTACACTGTTATTTATGCCAAGTAGAACACAGTTTGAAGGATGAGAGATCTGTCACCTCTATGATTGCTCTTGGTTTGCACAATATAATTAAAGAGATGCATGCTAAAAGAAGGATTATGTGCAATGAGTCCACTAATCATACTAGTTGCATTTATTTTCATTCTTTTTCAGCACAAATTCTTTTTTGGATGTAGATTCTTTACACCTTCTTTAACTTCTGTGATGACTCTCACATGGCAGAGTATAATCATGCAGAATAAACACAATCTGTGCACCAGTTTGTTTTCTTCATTTTTTTCCCTTGCAATTTCTAAAGGAAGTGACATTTTTTACTGTTAAGGTATACCTTCAGATTCCCAATTTTCTGCAGCTGGTGACAGTCTGTAGGAGTGAAGTATTAGCCACATTAGAGGAATACCAAGTTAAGAATCACTTAAGCAAGATGAATATACACAGGTTCACGGGACCAGATTCAATGAATCCAAGGGTGCTGAGGGGGTTGGCTGATACAGTTGTGAGCCTACTTTTTGTCATTTTCAAAAGTTTATGATACCTGAAAAAGGTTCCTGATGGGTAGAAAAAGGCAGATATCAAGCTTATCCTGAAGACAAGAAAGCAGGTAATGACCAGTCTCTCTTCAGTCTCTAGGAATGTTAACAAGCAGATATTCCTAGAAGCTTTGGCCAAGCACATCAGGAACCGGATAACTGGGAGGAGCCAGTAAGATCAAGGGTAAGACATACTTGACAGACCTGATTACCCTCTATGATGAGGTGACTAGCTCTACGGATGAGGGGGAAGCAGTGGATGGAATTTACCTTGAGTTTAGGTAGTATCCGTACAGCCAAATTGGAGAGGCATGATTGGATAACTGGTCTACATCATCACAGAATCATTGAGTTAAGAAGTGATCTCCTGAGATCATCTATTTCAACCTCCTTGCTCAAGCAGGGCCAGCTAAAGCAGGTTACCCAGGACTGTGTCCAGTCGGCTTTTAATTTCTCCATGGATGGATACATGGAGACAACTTCTCTGAGAAACCCGTTCCAGTGTTTGACCACTGTCACAGTAAAAAAGTGTTTTATTCAGATGGACCTCACGTATTTCAACTTGTGTATCATGGCTCTTGATGCTGGCAATGCTTCATATAGTGCAACCTAACAGGCAGGTGGTCCTCTTGTCTAAGGACATGTTGCTGGCTCATGGTCAGGTGTTGCCCACTAGGTTCTTCTCTGCAGAGTTTCTTTCCAGCTGAGTTTCCCCTAGCACATATTGGTGTATGGGGTTATTCTTCCTCAGGTCCAGGACTTTCCACTTCTCCTTGCTGAACTTCAGGAAGTTCCTGTCAGTCTATTTCTCCAGCCTGTCAAGATCCCTCTGGGTGGCAGCACAACCCCCTGGCATATCAGCCACTCCTCCGAGTTTTGTATCATCATTTAGCTTGCTGAGGGATGCTCTGCCCCATCATCCAGGTCATTAATGAAGGTGCTGAACAGGATCAGATCCTCTATTGGTGCCTAGATTACACCACTTGTTACTGGCTCCAGCTAGTCTTTGTGCCACTGATCACGATACTTTGAGTCTGACCATTTTGCTAGATTTCAATTCACCTCACTGTCTGTTCATTCAGCACATGCATCAATAACTTTTCTATGAGCATCTTATAGCAAACAGTGTGCGAAGCTTTACTGAAGTCCAGGTAGCCCATATCCACTGCACTCTCTCCATCTACCAGGCCGGTCACTTCATCATAGAAGTTGATCAAGCATGACTTCCTAGTTGTGAATCCATTCTGACTACTGATGATTTTCTTGTCTTTCATGTGCCTGGAAATGATTTCCATGATCAGCTGCTCCATCATTTTCCAAGGGATAAAGGCAAGGCTGATCAGCCTGTAACTCCCTAAGTCCTCCTTCTTGCCTTTCTTGAAGATAGGAGCCACATTTTCTTTCCTTTAGTTTTCAGCTACTTCTCCTAGCCACCGTGATAAATCGAAGATTATAGAGAATGGTCGTGTAATGACATCAACGAGGAGTCTCAGGACTTGTGAGTGCCTCCCATCAGGGCTGATGGACTCATGCACATCCAGTTTGATTAAATACTCCTTGACCTAATTCTTTTCTACCAAGGGCATGTCTTCCTTGCTCCAGACTTTGCAGCTGGTCTCTGGGATCCATGAAGGCTGGTCTTGCTACTAAAGACTGAGGCAAAGAAGGAATTCAGTACCACAGCATTTTCCCTGTTCTGTGTACCCAGGACCCCCATCTCAGCAGTGAGCTCACATTTTCCCTAGCCTTGCTTTTGCTACCTATGTACTTATAGAAGCTGTTTTTGTATTTGCTGAATCAATTGCCATCTCTTGTCAGATTCAATTCCAATTGGGCTTTACTTCATCCTTGGATGCTCAGATAATGTCTCTGTATTCTTCCCAGGTTATATATCCTTGCTTCCATCCTCTATATGCTTCCTTTTTGTGTCCGAGTTTGACCAGGAGTTCTTTGTTCATCCATGCAGGCCTCCCAAGCATTTTTGTCTGATTCATTGTGATGGACAGCTCTTCAGCTTAGAGGAGATGATCCTTTAATATTAACCAGCTTTCTTGGGCTCATCTTCCATTCAGGGTCTTATGTCAAGGGACTCTTCCCAGCAGATCTTTGAAGAGGTCATAGTCTGCTCTCCTGAAGTCCAGGACTGTGAGTTGTGAGCTTGCTGTTTACACTTCTTTCTCCCTTCAGGTTTCAGTACTCTACCATCTCATGGTCACTGCAGTTGAGGATGCTTTTGACCTTCACATCCACATCAGCTCCTCCTTGTTGGTGAGTATGAGGTCCAGCAGAGCACTTCTCCTTATTGACTCTATCACTTAGAGAAGAAAGTTGCCATTGATACATTCCAGGAAACTCCTGGATTGCTTATGTTCTTCTATGTTGTCCCTCCAACAGATACTGGAGTAGATGAAGTCTCCTATGAGGACCAAGGCCTGTAAACATGAGGCTGCTCCCATTTGTCTTCAGAGAGCCTCATCCACTTGTTCTTCTTGGTCCAGTGGCCTGTAGCAGACACCCACTACAACATCACTCTTTCCTACCTTCTCTTTAATCCCTATCCACAAGCTCTCAGTTGTCTCATTTCCATCCCCAGGCAAAGGAAGTGATTCTATGAGTCTACATTTCTACATATTATAGTACAGAAAATGTTCCTTGTCAGCTTTGAGGTAAGCAACTCCTTTTCTTCCTCTCACACTGACATGTGATGAGGAGTTCATTTCCATTCTCTTTCCACTCTACATGTCAGTAAAGTTTTCTTTGTCAATTTTGTTTCTAAGTCCATCTTGCTCCTGTGGTTAATATAGTTGATTAATTTTTGTCATCTGGCTTCAACTCAGAGCTTAACTATTACCAATGCTTCCTTGACATTGATATAACCTAGTAGTCAATGGAAGGCAGAACTGCTGCAGGCCCTCAGGATGTCAGGTGGGTCACCTGCATACGTGTGTGTGTGTTTTACCACCACATGCAGCCCACTATGGCTTGGCAAATAGATGGTCTTCTACCATTTATATTATTTTGATAACTAATTCCCATATGTGCCTTGGAATTCTTATGTGCACTCAGACTGCAGACAAGTTTCAGGTGAAAAAAATATTCATAAAATAAAGAGAAGCTGCCAGAAAATAGTTCTGGAGTTCTCAGTCTGCCTTGGACTGGCATAAAGCAAGAACCTCATGCCCAGCTAGTTATATTTAATTAAAAAAAAAAACCACAAATCTGACTGATGACTTGAAATACACATATATTGGTTCATTCTAGATTAATCCTTTGTTGTTAGATTTTTGTTGGGAGATAACAATTGTTTAAATGCTTTCATGTCCAGATTGCTGGACTGGCAAAGCAAATGCTCCAAATGGTCCATCTGTCTGGTACCTTGGCAGTGATATAATCTGAATCCATGATATTTTAAATTTTAGTTCCAGTCAGACATCTTTCTGTTTCTGTTCTCAGGTGGGGGTTCTATATATTTTATACAGAGATATTGAACTACAAAACGTATGATTTTTTTTTTTTTTCAGGTTGCAAACACTTAAATAATAATGTGCTGAAAACAGTAGACCATTTAGTTTCCATAACAAAGAATCTCATCTTATGGTAGAATGAATCATATCCGTGAGTCTGTTTGCATGTGTGTATGCAGGTACAAAATCCAGAGCCAGGACTCAACTATATCAGTGGAAGAAAGTAGGAGAAGAAAAATGCAGAAAGTATAAAATAACTGTTAGAAATATAAAAAAAAATAAGCAGTGAACTGAGAAGTTGTGTTGCTGCTACACTGATGCTCTTGTGCCACATTTTTAAGTTAATGCAATATTCAGCAGTAATTTACTGCACAGCCAGCCTCTTGGATTGTGCCACAAGTTGCTAAACTTGTATCTTCCTTACACAAAGAATTGGTTTTATTTTCCAAAAATCAGAGTTCATGTAGGATGTTTGATATTATACTGGTTTTCTACACATGACAATGTTCTCAAATATGTCTTGTGGGCAATACAATGTGCGTGACCACTTGGGCTTAGATGCAAGGAGGCAAGTATGGCACGAACCTGCAGCGACTGATTTCCCCAAGTCTGCAATAGATAAACTTTTTTTTCTGACAGTATCCAATAATATGCACTGGTTTTTTGCTTGTACTTTTTCCAAAGTGGATTTTTTTTTAACGAATACCTTTGAGTTTAAGCAGACCCTGAGAATAAAGGTTCTGATTCAGCATGATATCTACCTGACTGCTGAAATTTGGGCATGTATTTGAGAACTGTGGTGAACTAAAATGTGGGTTTTTAATTTAATTTCATTAGAGTTGTAGTACTGTTAAAGAGGAATAAAGCAGCAACAAATTAAGCTCTAAACAACAAACACGTGTTTATAACAGCAAAGCGGTGGTTTTTATGGTTTTAAGTAATTGGAAACATGATTTTAAAAAAGATTACAAGTAATTTAACACTTTCCAAATTGTGCAGTAATAGATGATAATCAGACTAATTAATCTGAAATATTCCAGTTCCTCCATTTTTGCAATAAATTTACGTAATGTCAATTATACTGAATGTGTAAGAAATTTATTTTATTTGACCTTCATTAGATTTGTTGAAGGTTTATCACTTATGGGGTACAAAAAGCATGACATGTATTCCAGTTATCACCATAATTCTACAGGACTTTCTAAAAGTTTTAACAAAATATCTGCAATAGCATTGGTTAACTACTGTGATAATATAGCTCATAATGGATTTACTCTGCTGTTCCACATATTCCTCACATGAAATACATGATACAATACTGGATATTAATCTATCCATAAATGCTTAAAAACATCCCTGTACTCAGATTCCATGACATGAAACCTTGAGGCAATTATAGAGAGATCTATATAATACAGAGAGAGATTCTAGACTTTGTATATTGACTGGTTTGATGGAAGGCAATTTGTATTAGTATTATTGCTACTTCTATTAGTATTGCTGGTTTGACAAATAAATTAATAACAATGTTAATATGTTAATTATATTATATTTTAAACAAATAGTCAAATTTTATTGATTTAGTAATTGTAACTTCTATTATTCTCACATTTTCATAATATAGCAAGTCTGTTTCAATGGTTTAAGCCATCTGCTTGTTGAAGCTGTTACTTTCAAGCTCTATTAATTTTTTTTCTGTTTACTGTTTGTGTTATAAAACATTTCTGATGAGAAACTCATATTCATTCATCTATTTCTTTTTCATTATTATCAGCAGTTTTCATCTACCCCTGATACAATAATACTTAAAATATGCTAGTTCCTTCAAAGCATAAAGTTAGCACAGAACATTAAAGTTAGTTTCAGCTCATATCTGGTATGAAGGGTGTAAAATCAAAAAAGAAAGAGGTGCAGAAAGGGGAGATGGTGATAGGAAAGGGGTAAAATAATAAAGCATACAATGAGATCAAAGTAACAGAAGATACCAGCAGGAAAACAATTTTTTTTTTTGTTATCCTCTCCAATTGCTTGATTACATTCCTTTTTATTTTAATGTTAGCGTATGCTATAATACCCATCATCCTGTTTATGCCCATAGATTGCATCCATAGTAGGATAAGCCTGCTACCCTTACCATAGCTCCTTTCTCCTGTAACTAATTAAAATATATTCCTTTATAAAGTAAAATAGATTAATATCAATTTTCAAAATAAACTTTGAATTAAGGAGCCATGATGGGAATGTTTGAGATCTGGAGAGATTTTGCAAAATGGGGAAGAAATATAGACTAAATTTTCCACTTCTTAAGGAAAAATGTTTTCTCTTACTTCTAAAAATTACAGTACTGAAATGTGTTGCTTCACGAGCTTTTCTTGAACTTTATGAAATGAAAGAGCATTTAAGACCTGATTTTAGGTATGCTCTTGAGTCATCATATGTCCTTCATGTGCAGAAGAAAGTGTGAGGAGCACTATGGATACCTGAAAAGATATTGAAACTGGAATAAGAGAGAAAACAAAAAGTAAGAAAGGCAATGTAAAGAAAGAAAGGAGAGGTAACAAGAAACTTCAACTCTCTGTCTCAAAGAGGATGCAGATGCAAAGGTACAATGAACATGATGTGGTCAGATCAAGGGTTAGGACAGCACCTGGAGTACTCAGCAACTTCACTTTGCTTGAGCTGGTGACTATTGCAAAGATTAGTGTGAAGGATATTTTGCTAAGTAAGAGAGAAGATGAACGGAACTTTTATCAGCAAATCAAACAGAAAAAGTTTGATCTTAAAAATATTGTGAAATGAAAAGCAAAAAGATAGTGGTTTAGAAATATACCATGTACCAGAACTGAAAATATTTTCTGAGATTGCAGGTCAGTGTTTTCAGAATCTTGCAGTCCAGCGCTATTGCAAAAATAGGCCTTAGACTGTGTCTCTGTTTAATATGACAGAGACACTTCCTAGTTTGTCATAACAAACAATGAACGCATCTGTAACAGACGTCTATATCTGAATAAGCCAACCTAGTTAATATAGTCTATGGAGTTTGGGCATGATACATCTCTTACAGAAGCCAACATTTAAAAAAGATTTAATGAGTCATAAAAGAAAAAACCTCTTTTTTCTCCACCAACTACAAAGATAAAAAAAAGAGTAGCCATTTGGAATGACTAAGGAATTCATGGATTCAGAGTAGACTTTGAGATTAATCATGTGTCTCAGTAAAATGCTGAAATTAATCTAAGTATGAGATACTGACTTTAAAACTGCATTTATTTTTAGTGCATTTAATTAATGAGAAAACTAAAATAATTCAATTATAAGGCATATATTTGGTAATTGTCATAGTTTAGCCCTGCTCAGGACCAGACTACGCAGTCTCTCTCTCACTCCTCCCACCCTCCGAGGGAACAGGGAGACATAATACAAGAAAAACGGCTTGAGGTTTGAGATAAGGACAGGGAGAAATCCTTGAAGTTACCACTACAGGCAAAACAGACTCGACTTGGGGAAAACTATTTGTTTATTATTAAAACCAAAGCAGCATAACGAGAAGGAGAACAAGATAACTTCCCCCACCCCTCCCTCTTCCCTGGTTTAACTTTCTCTCTACCTTCTCCCCCGACCAAGCGGCACAGGGGGAAACAGGGAATTGGGGTTATGGTCACTTCATCACACGTCGCTTTACACCACTCCTTCCTCCTCAAGGGAAGAACTCCTCACATTCCTCCCCTATTCCTGCATGGGGTCCTACCCACAGGCTACAGTCTTTTGTGAACTGCTCCAACGTGGATCATCTTTTCCATGGGGTGCAGTCCCTCATGAACAGGCTGCCCCAGCGTGGGCCCTCCATGGGCCACAGCCTCCTTCAGGCATTCGCCTGCCCCAGTGTGGGGTCCTCCACGGGCTGCAGGTGGACCTCTGCTCCTCCGTAGGCCTCCATGGGCTGCAGGGGGACAGCTGGCCTCACCATGGGCTGCACCACAGGCTGCAGGGGAATCTCGGCCAGGAGCAGCATTATTCTTCCCCCTCCTTCTTCACTGACCTTGCCGTCTGCAGCCGTTCCTCTCACAATAAATTCTTCACAATTGGCAGGCAGACGCCTCTCAGGTTCTCTTCACTTCTCATCTCCTCTCCACTTCTTGCAGCCGGGCCAGGCCGAGTCAGGCCCAGACGGCCGCCCAGCGGGAGGCCAGAGGGTGAGGGCTGCAAGGCCCACAAGGCTCATGCCTCCCCCTGTCTACCCCAGCTCCAGCTTCTTCATATCTTCACCTTTCTTTTTTTTTTTCCCCTTCTTAAATACATTATCGCAGGGGCGTTATCAGGGAACATTCCATACTAATTGGCTGGGCCCTGGCCAGTGGCAGGTCCACCCTAGGCCTGGCCGAGTCCACCAGACAAAGGGGAAACAACTTCCAGCAGCTTCTTACAGAAGCTGCCACCGAAGCCCCCTCTCACTAAACAAATCAGCACAGTTATACATATCAAAAGGTATCCCTTGGTAAAGGGATAGATGAAAATACTTAAACCAATATGAAGAAAGGAAAAGTAAAAAATTTTAAAAGTTTCTAAAATTATAATTTTCCAAATTAAAGAAAAAATCTCTACAAATGCCACAATACCCTAACTCTTCTTCCTGCCACAGAAGTATTGCCTTTTATTATTCCAGTAATGTTTTAATAGCATTGCACGGCTTTAAGAAAAAGATAGCTTACTATTAATATGCTTAACATACCAAGCTTTTGGTTATATGCTACAGTTGTCACTATATTCTTTAATTTAGCATAGTTATAAAAAGGAAAGAATGTATCAGAAGAGTATTTTGGGCAGCAGATTTTGAAAAACACATTCTCTTGCAATGCAGGCGTATAACATAACTGAGTATCCCTCTGCTTAGCTGTGATAAAATCACAGCTCCCAGAAAAAGAAGCATAACATTCGAATAGCATAAAATTTCCGTGAGCACTTGAAGAGAATGACACATGAAATATATTTGCATCACTTAGAGAATAAACATCCTTGAATGGAGGGATATGTTAAAGGACTAATTTCAAAGCACTGCCTAAGCATCCAGTCTAAGGTATGGTCTAAGGTATGGCTATCCATCTTCTCTCCATTGACTCTACAAGAATCTACAAGAACAGGTAGACAGTGGTAAGTAGACATAGTAAGTGGGTGAGAAGTATGTAGTAAAAGTAGTTGAGATTAATCTGTCCTGAAATGGTAGGATTAAGTGGCTAGAATTATTAACATAATAAATAATCCCACATGACAACAACTGTCATTAGATACCAGCTTCTGATTGTTGCCTCCACATGATTTAGACTATGTATCTTAAATTCTAGAATATCTTGTTCTTGTGCTTTCTCAAGGTGGTTACAATTAGAAATGCAAGATACCCCAAAAATTAATCAATTACAAGTAGATTCCCTCTAGACTACTATTTATAGTAAGACACCTAGAATCTGCTAAAATGATGAGTTTATCTGTACCCTGTGGGAGGCTTGATTAGGAATAGTCACAGGCTAATGCTGGTAAGAGAACGAGACTACAATGTTCTGTAAATTAGAAGTTTGTACTTCCTTTTTCAAATGCAGGCAACCGTTTTACTCTATACCTATTTGCTGAACAGATCAAAATAAACCAAAGGAAATATCATATTAGCTTGCTAACACATCTCTGCAAATATTGAGAGGACATATCTTTTGTCTGGAATTCACTTGAATTATTAATAAGGACCTACATTTTTTTTTATGTGTCCCTTATAGTCAAAGGAAGGTTAAAACATGTCACTTAATGAATGGGCCAATGAAACCCGACTGCCTGGATCAAGTTGACTCATTTTGTGACACCCACTAGCTCAACGGAATGGGGAAGTAACCTAAACTATTCTTAGTAAAGGATTTATTCACGGGAGCATTTTTTTTCTTCCATTCCAGAACACCAGGCTCATTACAGTCTTCAAGGAGCTCTTTATCCAAATGTTATTCTGTTCACAGAAGTGAGGCTGCCTTGAGTGAAAAAAAATATGAGAGACACAGAAGACTCATGTCAAATGCCCTGATATTTGCCGTACCGCTTTCACTACGTACAATGAACATTCAAGACATTATTGAGACCCACAGCTGGATTCTGTCCTGCAGCCCATCTCCCTTTTAAAATCCAGATTGTGAGGATTTTCTCAAAATCTCAAATTTCCAACAGATGATGTGTTCTAAAGCATAGGGACACATACTGAAAAATTTCATGAAAAGAATACTGTATGGCAATTCATGGTTATGTGTAAAATATGTCTGAATCCTCTGCCCTACAGAATCACTGAGCATCAGCCTTTCTTCCAGTGCCAGCAGTGCAAACAAGGAACGGGCCCATTAAAGTAATTAGAGTCAAACATGGGAGGAGCTGATGTGACAGGACAATCATGTCCTGTATCAGCTTATACCTCCTCCACAAAAGAAAGAGTATTTTCAGTTTTAATCTAAATTAATTAATGCCTCTGGATTTTGGATGTGGTAGACAGTCAGATAGAGTTTATTAATAATTAATAGTCTTGCAATGAGACACACCTCTTGCATTGTATACATGAAAAAAACTACTTTTTTTGAGGCCTGATTCTATTTCCTTCCACTCATATCAACTTCATGTTGTTTATTGGCATCACTTGTAATCGCACTATTGTTCTTAAAATATCATGTCCTTTTCCATCCCGTCTGCTATTTTCCTATTTATTAATATGTTTTCTTTCTAGTAAATATTTCCTATTACAGTGTTAGAGTTCTGTAAAGGCCCAATTCTGTCCCTGCTGTTGAGCACTTTCACTGGTAGCTGAGATTAACAAAGGCACTCAACAAATTCAGCAAAAACTCTGTGCCTTGCCAGATTGATCCTTTTGTTGTTTCCTTTCATCTTCCTCCTGCCATTTCTTTGCTACTATAGAGCTGAGAAGGGTCAACTCCTCCTCCAGCTCCTTTTCACCACTGTCTCATTTGCAGAGGATACAAAGTTCTGCAAAAGACAGAAAAATATCTGTATAATACAGAAGCAATACTTTCTTATTGCATGTGACCCACCACTTCCCTGCCTATAGGTTCCAGTGTAAGAAGATACCTGATCACTACATATTACCATTTTGCGATGTCCTGTAGATGAATGCAGACGAATTAAAGGTATTGAGAACGTAAGGAGCAAATGGTGCTAATATGATTTGTGATGACAGCTTGGGAAGAACCATGTATTTTTTAAAGACTCTAACAAAACTTTGTTCTTGGTGTTCTGTGATCACAGGCATGTGCTTGCATTTCTGAGAGATGGACTAAAATGCCTTTCCATGAAATTTTAGAATATTCACATGTCAGCAAAGAATTTTGATTCTAAATATAGATTTGATGTTATTTATTTCCAAAATAAATAGGTTCATATAATAGGATTTTTGACAGGAAAAAAAATTTCCCAAAGCCTAAAAATTCCAAGACTTTCTGAAATGTGATTAAGGACTAACAGCTTGTGACACCATGTGTAAGATTGTATTTCATGCCTTTCATATTTTGTATTCAATATATCTCATCTTTTATTTAGGAAATCATGATCATGCCTAAGGTTTTCTTCATTTCTCTGTAGGAAAATTTGTCTTTAGTTTGTAAAGAACGTGTACTCTACAGAGGCAATAAAAATTTGAATTATTTTGTTGTATACTCAAAAGAGTGAATATTTTATGTTTTCACTGAATTTCCAAAATGTTCTCAGTAGCTTTATATTAGATACCTGCCTGGTGTTGTACATTGTTATGGAAACATTCCATATGGAGGAGTACTAAACGGAAGATGATGAATGTTTCAGTAATCCTGGTTCCGGAGAGGAGATTCGAAGTTTCTCAGTACTAGAAAACATGTGTAACATTTTGAAATCGGATCAGTCACATACCAATCAAGACTCTTTCAAACCAGGCATGCCAGACTTATGCCATATATCCACAAACTTCACCGTATCGTTGTATGCATTGTGCTGTTAAAGTAATGGATCGATTTTTAAATAGAAAGGTGTCAGTGCCAATGCCTCAGTACCTATTTGAATTGCTTACTAATGTCTTATAAAGGCAAAAAAAAAAAAAGAATCCAAGGTTATTTGGTACTTCTACTATCTCCTTACTAGATGTTCAGATGCTTGTGTTTGCTTTTATTGGAGAAGTACTTCTTTATGTGCAGTAGCTCAAGCTAAATGAGTGGATTGTTAGTGTCAACCGTTTTTCTTTGCTATCTTAACTACTTTCATGTAGCTAGGCAGCTGAGAGACACAGAAAATCTATTTTAAAATCTACAGTGATCGCACAGTTAGATATTTGCACAATGTTCTGCTGCTCTGCATATTTATCTTTGACCTGCAGTTACCAAGTACATAATTCTTCATCTCACTTAAAATGAAACACCCAAGAGATGGAAAGAGGGCTCCAATAAGTAGAAGTTACATGCATGACCTAGCTAAAGAGCCAGTGATGGACATAATGGCCTTTCTTTGTGGAAATGTCCTCATTTCTGATTTGTTTCAGTTAATATTAATCTGAAAATTGTAAAGGTGAAGTCTTGCTGCTTATGGTCAAAGCACAGTACAAGGACATAAATACACCAGTGAATTAAATCTTTCAAAAAATTTCCCTCAGCTTTTCATGATATTCTTTCAAAGAATGTGGCTATTCATATTTATTTTTAAATTTCTGTAGGATGGTCTAAGTACAGAATGATAATTGTACTTCTGTTAAATAAATGCAGCAGTGAAAGAACTCATAGGCTATTGAAATGAAGCTGATCCTTTGCCTTCTGTGGTTCCTTTTTATTCAGTTCTCCAGCCTTACACACAGAGAAGTGTTTGTCAGTATATTTTTAAGAGTCCTAACATGCAGAGTTTCATTATTGTGATATCAAAAAAGAATGTGACAGTTTCTCTTGGGCAGTCAGGCCTCAGCTTTTTATGACCATCTTAAAAATCAACTGGCAATTGATGCAGATTATAAGTCATAGGTGTAATATACTATCTTGAAGACATACTATCTAAATAATTAAGCAAAGATATTCCTTTCTTGCTCCAGCTTTCTGCAGTATTAAGATATGCACAGTGCGTATATGCACAGTGAACTTCCATAATAAAGTCAAATGCACAGCTCAAGAGAAATGTATACAAAAAAAAAAAAAGCAAACAGAGAATAAAGAATATTTGACAGGCATTGCTTTTCAATATGTGAAAATAGCTACAGAAATAATAAAACAAGTTGCAGGTACACTCCACAGAAGAAACTGTAGAACAATGCCTCTAACAAGAGATGGTATAACATAGTGTTTCGGTTTGGTTTGGTTTTTGTATTGAATGGCAAGGCAATTACATGTGTCCTTAACTTTAAGAGTAGCAAGTGTAGCAAATGCTTAACTTCGTGTTTAAGGTGAAATACACGTGTAGGTCCCTCAAATTCAAAATCACATTAGTATCATACAATTATACAATAGGGAGAAGCTTTTCATTTTTAGCAAGTAAATAGATGTTGGGAAGCCTGAAAACACTTTTACTGTTTTTTCAACAAATATATTTCCATAGACACAGCATAAACGAAGGTCTGCATAAACGAAGGTCTCTGTGCTAACTATTGGGAAAAAAAAGAAAAACCAAAACCCCTTATTCCTCACTGCAAACACCACAGAGTCACAGAGTAGTTGAGATCGGGAGGGACCTCTGGAGATCATCTGGTCCAACCCCGTGCTACAGCAGGGCCACCTAGAGCCAGTTGTCCTGGCCCATGGCCAGACGGATTTTGAATACCTCCAGGGGTGGAGACTCTGCAACCTCTGTGGAAAGCCTATGCCAGTGCTTCATCGCCTCCACAGTGAAAGTGTTTCCTGATGTTCAGAGGGAACCTCCTGTGTTTCAGTTTGTGCCTATGGCCTCTTGTTCTGTCACCGGGCGTCAGTGGAAAGAGCCCAGGTCAGTCTTCTCTGCACCCTTCCTTCAGGTATTTCTATACATTGATGAGATCCTCCCAAGCCTTCTCTTGTCCGTGTTGATCAGGCCCAGCTCCCTCAGCCTTCCTCACAGGAGAGATGCTCTAGTCCCTTCATCATCTTCATGGCCATTCGTTGGACTCTCTCCAGTATGTCCATGCTTCTCTTGTACTGGGGAGCCCAGAGTTGGAAACAGCACTCCTGGAGGGGTGTCATGAGTGCTGAGTAAAGGGGAAGGACTCGCTCCCCCAATCTGCTGGCAGTACTTTGTCTAATGCAGCCCAGGATACCATTCACCTTCTTTGCAGCAAGGGCATGTGCCTGGTTTGTGTTCAACTTGATGTTCACTAAGGCCTCCAGGTCCTTTTTTTGCCAAGTAGCTTTCCAGTTGAGTGTTGTGTTCCCCTCTTTCCCCCATCATCATACAGCAAGGGTTTTGATATTCACAATAAAAGTTATTACAGATTTTCATTAAAGGACAGTTGTTACAGAGAGTATTTCTAATAAACTGTTACAAATAGTAAGTTCCTGAATTTTATGGAAACCCATTTCAAACACTTCTAATGGCCTTCAGGTAAGGATGGATGAATTGTAAAAAGCTTAGCAGTTTAATTTTATTCCGAAATAGCACGTATTTATCCAAAACATACCTATGTTTGTCCACAGGTTCTGCCTTGCAATGGTAATTATTTTTGTTATATCATTATGTAAATTTTCCTTTCAGGAAGTTCAAGGATGTATGGAAAACAATATTTTTACACTGAAAAGGTCGTTGAAACTTTTCTCAGCTTTTGATGGATGTTTTAGTGAAAGAAGGTTTTTGTTTTGTCTGTACCAATACGATCATCCTAAATTCTTATTACGAGGGTTCCATTCTGAAGTTCATTGTTAACTTCCTCTGCTGAATATCATCCATTTTGCATGCCAAACACGATACAAAAGATTTGACTTCTCCATTTGGTAAGAGGTGATGATATTCCTGACTTGATAATTTCCTGTGCTTTCTTGAACACTTTTGAACCACCCCTCTCAAGCTGAAGGATAGTAGGAATACCAGAATAGGCGTTATTACATTTTGCATAATGAAAGCAGTGATTTTCTACTACATCTGTCCAACTGTATCAAATGCCTGGTTGTTGCTTTAGA
The DNA here is from genome assembly GCF_036417535.1 of Chlamydotis macqueenii. NCBI lineage: Eukaryota > Metazoa > Chordata > Aves > Otidiformes > Otididae > Chlamydotis > Chlamydotis macqueenii. The sequence goes on from NC_141556.1 coordinate 17,958,115, forward strand.
TGATAAATATTTGAGGATGTGAATATCTTCATGTATGATTTTAAGAATCTCACAATAATATTAGATCTGAAATAGGACTTTTGAGAACTACAATAATAGTAGTAATAATAGAACTAATAATTCTCATATCCATTACAGTAAATGGTAAGTATGATGATAAAGAGGATTAAATTTTCTACTAAAAATATGCAATTATATTGAAGAGAGACAAGAGGAAATGATGTCTGATTTATGTGGCCTGACTATAATGGATTAAAACTTCAAAACATGAAAGAGAAGTGACTCGAGTTCAGTAAAATCCTTTGACAACATCTTAGGGAAATAAATGCTTTCCATTTTTTAAGAACAAATTGTGGATTGTTGCTTGCTGTAGATTAAAAAAAAAAAAAAAAAGAAAAATTATCGGTACTTTTCTTTTGCCAGTTTGATATCCCCAAAACCACATTGCTTTTAATGTTCTGTTCGTTGAGATAATCTGTGGTAAGTTAGCCAAATTGACTATAGAAAATGATATTTAATTCTTACATAAGAGACATGGAAAACATAGTAAATTATTTCAGTGTGCTTGTCACAAGAGGATTTTTAAAATACGGAAAATGTATGAAAATTGAAGAGTAAGGTACAATGCAGTAAATGTAATGTTCCTTATGTGTTATTTTAAAAGGCATTTAAAAAGTAACAGTACACTGGTGCAATGCATCACTAATTTTGAAAATTCTTTTTACAAAATCCTGTGTGTGGTGATAAAAATGGAATAGATATTAAGTTGTTTAACCAAAAGAAAACTCAAAATGACATTAGAGTTTTTTCCTCTTTGTTGCTATTTGTGTTAATGGGCAATAGCATTGCGTCAAGTCACCAGAAAAGTACTTAATGGAATAGGACTCAGTTGTGCTGAGTGCTTATAAACACAGATAAACTTGACATTTTCCATACTCTAATCAAAAGGCAAAGAAATGGATATGTAGGTCAGCAGTCTTTGGGGGGGTGGGAATTCTAAGCTTTTGGCACGCAAGGCACAAGACTCTTGTGAATCACAAGTAATCCAGTCAATCAAAGAGAATCTGTAATTAAAGAAAAATTAGTTGATGTGTATTTTCAGGTAATTAATGATATGAAATCATTACTCTTCCTTTAAGGAAGAGTTGAACATGTAATAGAATTGAATAGACTGTGAGTACAATTGCTGTAGTCAAGGCATCAGTTAAAGCATAAGAATTATTTTGTGTTGTGTTCAGAGGAGGAATGTGCAAGGCTGCACCCAGGTAAGCATTTTGGGCCTAAACACAAAAAAAAGGGCTAGAGAGCCTACCAGTTAGGTACTGGACTGACTACCTTACATGTGCCAAACCTCCAGAGCAGAAGGGAGGCTGTCTGTGCCAGTGAATATCTTGAACACAGCTAATGGACCAAACTGTTAAGTGATGTTAGAGCACCATTGCCTCCTCCAGCCACTCCTGCCCAGGACCTCTCCTGCCTGGACGCTGGAGCCCAGCCCAGGGATCTGAGGATCTGGAGTCTCTGCTCAGGCTAAGGGACATGACTGCCTCTTTCCTGAATGCAGGTTCAACCAGCAGTGAAGCTGAGCGTGTATCCCAGAAACACAGATACCCATGGACACACACGTGCAGGACCCAGTCAGGCAGACTGCCACAGAAAAGACTTTGCCTTCGACAGCAGCTGCATGCAGGACTCACACAAAACACAAGCACAGCCAGCCAGCCAAGTCCCCTCCTCCTCTTGGGCTGGCAGAGACAGGAGTTCGCTAGTGCAGGCTTATGCACAACATGCTCCAGGTTCACAAACACATGCACATTTGTGGATACCCCAAGTACTGGCATGGCCCCTCTGTGTGCCTGGCACCCCTGCCCTCATCCTGGGCCCCCTTACCTACCCACAGGTCCCCTCTTTGTCAGCTGGTCCAGCTTGATGCTTGCTGTACACATGCAGCGCTCGCACATTTGTCCCACAGGCACCCCATACTCATAGGTCCCCCAGATACCAGCATGGATGCTCCACCCACCTAATACTTCTGCCTTGACCCAAGGCTGCCCTACTCTCCAGATGATCCAGATTGAGATTTGCCAGCAAATATAGGTGCACAACCCCCACACACCCACTCTGGGGAAGATACAGGCACTCAGTTCCCCCATTAACTTTATTGATTCCCACACACCGCTTAGTCTGGGATCTCCCTGGTTTACAGTCTTTCCAATTGCAGAGTCCAGGATGATCTTCCTGGAAGTGGCACCTGTAGTTTTTTGGTAGCCCGTATGTTAGTGTGAGTGATGAGGTTTGTTTCTTGTCATTGTCTCCATGTTTGTTTTGTCTGACAAGTGTCTCTGTATATTTTGTTTGTTGTTTTGCCTTTTTTCCCTTGGTTTCTCAATTGACAAGATCCCAAATCAGATAACCTCACTGGAATAAACATTTTCACACTCTCACACACCCTCATTAGTGTGACTGACCAGGTTTGATTGTTGTCACTGCCTCCTTTATAATTTGTCAGTGAGATTTGCAGCCCTGTATGTTCTTGTTTATGGCTTCCTTCTTATTATCCTTTGTTGCACTGAAAAAGGTCCAGATACCGTTAAAAGAGACACTCTCCTTCCAGATACTTTTACATAAATGTGTTGTAAAGCAGCTATTTGACTGCTGGGTCCCACTAGAACTCAGGCTCTGAGACTCAGTAAAAGATCTTGAGGATTCCTTGGCCAAAATGAGAGGCCTCACAAAACTCCTGCCTGCCCCTTAAGGGACTGAAAGGTCATAGGTATTAATAAAACACTTCAAAGTGTGCAATATTTGCCAAAATTTGAGATAGTTTGAAAATATGGCTAATAACTTGGAGCAAAACAATACCACACTACAGTAATAGCCAGATGATATAACTCAGTATTCATACTAAAACTCTCTAAAGACAGTCAGAAGATATAGTGTGTATGACAAATTAAAGATATCACATGCAAACATAAAATTCCAGTTGATCCTTCCTCACAAGATTCAGGCAGTGGTGAGGGCTGATTGCTTTTTCCCTAAGGCCTATGTTCAGATTTCTATCCTACTTTTGTAATGAAGGTGCTATACGTTGTAGCCAAGAGGAAGAAGATTGCCTCTAGCACAGATATCCCAAACCATGCATCGATATTAAATACATCGATATTAACACAAGCACAAATCAACACAGATTTCATTTCTACCTTCACATTTATAGGTAGAATCACTATTTTCATCCTTTTGATTCTTCATTTTAGTACCATATATTTCTGACAGGCAGGAGGGAAAAACAGAGACAAGTGGAATAAGAATTATATGATAATTTACATTTTTGCAACCACTTTGCTAGTTTGAAGCACAATATTAAACTGCCACAATATCGTACTACTCTGAAAGATATTGTTGATGGCATTGTTAATTATTTTGGCTTCAAGTAGGTTCTGCAAGAGGTAATAAGTGTCACCCATAACTTGTCATTATATTATATTAAAAAAAAATTATTTCTACTAAGAAATATTAACATGGATGAACTGCATTGTAGTAATGTATTCCTTACTGTGAAGAGCTGTTATGTTACCACCACTGAATTCTCATCCAGGTGTAGGCAAATTTAAAACCATGAAAGTAATCCTTATGTCACCTTCTAATCTGCACTCATGTCTTTGTAATTACATAGCCTGCTGCCTCAGATCAATGAAATATGTCAGTCTTTAGTTTCAAACCTTTTACACAAAACTGTAATTTCTGAAAAAAAAGTATTAGTAACTACAGACCCAAGTACTGATGCTGTATATATGTCTGAAATTCACGGGTCCTTCACTCTAAAATAAAATACTAATAATAATTAAAATACTAATAATAATTAAAAAAAAATTTAAAAGAGATAGCTAAGACAGTTGTTCTATAGTTATTTTCCAGGTATCTTCCTCAGAATTTACACCAAATTAGAGACAATACAAAGTTTTGAATTTGGAGCATGCTAGTCCAACAGTTCATCTTCAGAAGCAAAAGAAACTTTCCCATGGAGTTACGTAAACTCAAGGGAAAAGGACAGGAACAAGAGACACTATCCATATACTTTCAACAGAAAGATCTCCTTTTCCCAATCCCAGTTTGAGTGCAGACGGCACAATAGTCAGAAGTGTTTACTCCTACAGCTTAATTTACTTTGAATTTCAGTGCTTGTATCTCCCTACACTGGAGGCTTTAGTCTACTGTGTTGCTAACAGGATTATTTCACCAGCCCACCCATAAAACATTGTTCAGTTTCCTCCTCATCAGCACCTCTACTTGTCTGTCCTGACCCTTTTACCTCTCCTGTTACCCTATTCATGGTATAAATTGTGGATATTGCCCTTGTTCATCTCCCATTGTGCACCATAATATTTCTATTTGGTCACACCAAAGTATTTCACTCAGAGATAGTTTTAGCAGGCTCAGTCCTTGTTGCCTTTCAGTTCACAAAAGAAAGGACACTGAGCCATAGTGATATGGAATTTTCTGTCAGTGACAGCTTTTCTTAGCAAGCAGCTGATGCTGGAGCATTCAACAGACCCTTTCTTCTCCCTTTTCACAGTAAGTGTAAAGCTCTAGTTTCTCAAGGAGAATTTCACTTAATTAAACAAACATTCAGCTCAGATTCAGCGACTTAAAATATCAAGGGCTGATGTTCATGCAAGGAGCTTATCTAGTCTGAATTAAAAGTGTGTGCTATGTGAATGGCTCCCAACAGGTGGAAATAACTGCAAGAGAACATATGGGATGAAATGAATCTAATAAAAATAAACACACTTCCTGGAGTGTTGTTGACTTGTAACAGCATCTGATGACATGAATATTTGTGAGGGTTCAAAATAGATTGGAAAATATGCCAGATCTCATTTGGTAGGTTTGCAATTTTCAGAATTAGAAGCTTAGGTTTCAATTTTAAATAAATAATTCATAGCAAAGTTGTCCAGAGTTAAATATGCTGCCAGATCCACCACCTTGTTTTGGGACTTTAGCATCCACTGAGCACACTCCATCCATTTGGTCATCAGAAGGGCATGTTTTGTTGACTGTTTGACTACTAAACACCCTTCCCCCCCAACAGGGCTGCAACAGATAAAATTTTGAATTATACAGATTTATAGCAGACACTGTAGCTGAAGCGTATACAATCATACCTCCAGGGTTTTAGTCCATGTAACAGGATCTTCTTTTATGGAACAAAGTCTCCAAATCCAGTCCATGACTTAATGCATAAGTTATAGATGGAAAATTTCAGTATATCAGCTGGTATTGCTAATATAAAATAAGTTTTATACAAAAGATAGACAGGGACTTAAAAAATAATGCAGGTAAAAATGAGGAGTTTTATTCCTCATAATTGCTCAGAAATGCAAAAATTATCTCTATCAAGAAAAAAAATCTTTACTGAGTATTGTGTGCATCTGAACCTTGTAGGCTCTCTTACGGAGATAATAACTGTGCTATAGCAGTTGTATTTGGCATAGGCCAAATATTTTGTATGAATGCTGTACACTTTCAGCTTTTGTTTTAGTGGTTCATTGCTCCCCTGCTCTCACAACTAAATAATAATGTCGATTCTTGGGGTAATGTCTCATTGTCTCAAGTTGCATTAAACTTTCTGATAACAGGGTTCCCTTTCTCTATATTTGAATGTGCACAACATCACAGAGAGAACAACTCTTATCAGCCCTGCAAAACTGGTGAGTGGTGCTTCATACCCTGAGGCATCATATCCCAATATGTTATTTCCTAGCTGTTCATGTATCTTCCTCACAGAGTGCTCTTTCAGGAGCCACAGTACAAAGTACCCAGTCATGTTGGAGATTAACTCCTCTGCTGAGAATAAGAATACATAAAACTCTGAGGACACAATGAAAACCTAGATTTATCGTGAAAGAATAGTTCTGATCCTATAAGATGGGAAATTCTGGCCTGTGTTTCCTCCTTCTGGACCTTCCTCTTTTATATTACAATCAGATAAATTAATTTATTTCTGCAAGACTACTGATACTAAAATCTGTTCCACAGGGAGAGTGATGTTAGCTACAGATCTGTCAGGCATCATGGGTGTTGCTGTTTCTCTTCACAGTTAGGAACTGCAGTTTTGTATTGCAGCTGTTTGTCAAGAGACTGGGTGGCTAGTACAAAATGAAGCATCTTCCAAGGGAATCTGAGACATCTGAGATATGTTAAGGCAGAATTTGCTTACAGACCAAATCTGGGTTACAGTTGCCAAAATCCACATTACTTGAGAATCTGGTTAAGTGCCTGAGTGTTTCTGAACACATTAAATGAGAGCTGGTGCAATCTACACAGTCCTCCTGGCCTTCCATTCTAGAATTACCCCTTGACAAACAATTTTAGAGGGGTACTTTCTGGAATCTTTTTAAGAGGAAGAGCAGTACGTGAGACATGTAGTAGTAAAGTGAAATAAACGGTAAAATATGTTGTTCTGTCTACACAGCTGCTTTAATATTTGTTAGGCCAGCTCTCTCTCCTATGACCATGTAGCTTGGCTTAGTCAGAAATTGCACTAAATGTAAGAGATGTCAGTGCAGTAATACCACTGTAGTGTCACTTGTGCCCAAGGAGCTTTCCTGTAAGATACTAAATAAGTGCCTGTCATTTTAAAAGAAATGGCAATTGGAAATGAAAACAAAATGTATTCCATAAAGTTCAAGTTGAAGAACATTTTAAAGTGCTGTTTTATACAGAAGAAATGATAAAGAAAGCCATGGGTCAAAATCAATCAGTTTTTAAAAGATTACTACTGGCATATTTGAGGGATTACATAACCAGAAGTCATTAAATTCAGAAAATTATTGTGATGTATTTTTGGTGGCTACATGCCACAAATTCTGAACCATTTCAAAGCTGAAATACAAGGGAAACATCATGTTTTATTACTTCCAGTGATCCATACCTTTAAACCATCAATTTGATCATTACAGAGGCCAATGAGAATTGGTTGCAGAAGACAAATATAGGTCACCGCAATCTGCTCTGCAGGCAAATGCCAGGGTATATTTCTGTTCATATTGTCCTGCTTGTTTGAGAAAGTCATACCTCTGACGTAAGGCAAAAATTGCTAGAGCTGCAGAATTTGCAGAAGTGCTGTTTTGGCTTAAACCAATAGTTCCGTTGGTCCAGTTTACTTTTTGAAAAATAAGTAACAGTCAATGCTTTTGAGGAAAGTAAAAAAAAGTAATTCTGTAATGCACAACTACCCAGGGGGAAAATGTATTCCTGACCTCAGGCAGTTTAGTATTTGGCTTACACCCTAAAGCATAAACAGCTGCATGCTGTATATTTTAAACTTTTTTTTTTTATGTAGCAGTGGGTAGTTTTAACATACTTATATTTTTTAATGCATTTTTAAATAAAAAAAAAAGTTATATTTTGTGCCTAGGTACTGGTTAAGAGTTCATACAGTCCCATTTCCAATTGTAGGCTCTGTTTATATAGAAGAGTACCTTAAAATCTCGGGCACTTCTGCTGCTTTTGGTTTATTATATTTCTTTGTTGTGTTGGAGACAATATTTTGTCTTATTTTAAGAGTCTGCTCATGGTTTACTTCACCAAAAAGTTGCATGGGCTAACCTGCTCACTATAGCTCCAAAGCAGCTAAAGAGCCTGTCCAAAGGCCGTAGGAAAAAGTACCCTATGACTACCAGGTTTAGGACAAGCTGAAGCTTTGTACAGCTGCACAGAAGTAGGAAGGAGACCATAGGAATCACAAGAAGCTTTCCTTCCACTCATCCTCACATAGCACTCAAGAGAAGTCCCTAGACTACAGAGACTTTATATGGTGTGGAAAAATACATATCTTAAGACTATCTGTAAAGAGGGAGGCAGAGCAATGACGTAGCCCTTTGTCCATATTCAACCCAGGCAGGGGTCCGTACTGAAAGAGGAGTCTTGAAAAGGCAGTGTCCCTGCCCTGTCCCTTCCTCAAATGACACAGAGCTCTGCTCAGACAGCACAGGGAAAGTCTATGTGAGGTGGAAACAGTCTAGTCCTGCAGTAATTTAGGGCAACTGTCTATTAGGGAAATAGCTAATGTGTTTTGCTGGATTTTCAAATGTCTCTATCACAGCAACATTTGTGTAAGAAAAGGCTTAGTGTAAGAAAACAATTATCACTATCATGTCTCTATTTCCCAGATCAGAGAAACTGAAATGTTTTAGCAAACCTGTGTTTACCTGCTCAAAGGAGAATGCTTTGGGATGGCTGATGTTGAAGATTAAAGACAGAACCAAATTTCTCCAGTCCATTTCTAAGACAACAGGGTCATAAAATGAGAAGTAGAATAACGACAATACAGAGGATAGGTTTAAACCTATGAACATTTTGCAAAATGTGTATAAATTCAGCTACCAGGTATATCTGTAAAAATCTGAGGAAGAGAGTGGAAATGCTTAAAAAATATTGATAGAATATGTAGTAGTAATTCCTTCTGCTCAACTGATAAACAGCTTGTCTGATATTGCACATGGCTGCATATGAACAAGTTGCACTAAGAATATTTGATTAAGCTACATGCCCAGTGGCTTATTTCTTGAAATTAGGAAGGACAACCTTTGCCCTTAATTATTTTGTTCCTAAATTCTGTTAAATGGTTGTGGTATAAAAATAAAGATGATTGGGCTACTGTTGTATGCCCAAAACCAAAATCAAACAAACAAGCCAACTCATTTAATCCCAAACAAATTATCACTGAATTCTTCATTAAAATATGTTGGTGGATGAAATTACTAAAAAAAATACACAATCTGAACTGAAGAGAACTTTAATTCAAAGTTTCAGATCATTTCAAATTCTTTTGATCAAAGGGAAAAAAAGGTCATTTGTGAGTCTAAAGAACTGATGATGACAATTACAGGAAAATTAATGTATGCTGCTTCCTCTCCTCAGAAAATAATAGCTTCTTTCAAAAGCATTAGAGAAAAATAGAAAATAGTTAGGTAATTCTGTACACAATGTTCCCACTAAATAATGTATTATATAGAAGCAACTGAGATGAACTTCTGGTTAAATTCAAGTAGATGAAGAGATCTTTCAGACACTGATTAGATGACCCTTATTGAAGCTTGTTCAATAAATCCTGCTAAAATGTCTTTTCATTTTCTCTACAATACAACAAAAATATTTCTTCCTCAATGAAGAAAACCTACCACTTAAAGAAGCCGTATGACTTTTGGAAAGCAGAGTTGGAAACAAATTCCCCTTACCTTTGACAATGTGTTTTACATATACTTAAATGTGGTAATATCCCACCTGCATGAACATTCTACCCATATGAAGATTTTCTTTTGAATTTTATACATATATATATGTATGTATGTATGTGTATGTAAGAAACCACTTGTTAACAATCTTTTACCTTGTATTTTAAAGAAAATAGGCTTGATCTGTGTACATATTTGGGCAATTTAAGGAAATAATTATCACTTTACAGCTAATTAACTGAAGGAATAGAGGCTCTATGCTTCCAAGATGTTGTAATTCAGTTATTGAAACTCTCATTCTTTACTATTATCATAGAGCAACTGCATTGTCACGGAACAGTATTTGGAGTCAATCATGACTCTAGGCCATCTGACTGAAAGCCAATATGTAAAAAGCAAAAGAGTGGTAAAAACTGATATGATAATAAAATGAAAGTAACATGGCAGGATATGTATGTCTTACGGCATAGGTTTCTGTAACAGGGAAAGCCATTTCAGGCTCCTTTTGTGTCAGTGGAGAGCTGGTCAACATAGTTATTGAGCCCAAACATGACTTACCTTAAACAAAAGTAGAATCCCACAGGTCTCTTTCATGTCTTTCTAGCAAAAAGAAAAAAAAATAGATTAAGTATTCCTAGACTGGCAGATAGTCTTACATTGTAAGGCCATTATAAAGATAACAACAACAACATATTGACTAAATATCATTATACTACATGATTTACAAATCTGTAAATTCTCACTTCTAGTTTTTGAAAGGAGTATCTTTTGAAAATTCAGCTTCACTGGATTATTTTAGGATCTTGTGTCCTTGTTTGATTTCTTCCAATGTGTTGTAAAATTCACACTACATTATATGAAGTAAAAAAGGGGAAAATGCAAACCCATAAAGTAAGGGCATATAACTGATATTATATGCTAGAATTCTTAAAATTTCTGCACTTTTTCAATCAGGCAAGGAATACAGGGATTAACTTTACAGGTTGTTAACATTTAATTAGAAAAATTACAGTTCTGGGTTTGAATTTGGCAGAATGCGTTTTACAGCTTCTTTACTATGTCCAATTTATTGGTATATAAAATTTTAAATTTTAGTTTAATAATTAGTTGTCATATATCTTCAAAGCTAAATAAGTTTTTCTTTTCTTAATGTGGAGCATTGCAAAGAAATAATGTACAATGCAGAAACAGGATACACATGTGCACGTGCATTTTTATTCTATTCTAGGTTAATATATACATAATTTTAACATGTCTCTGGACCAAGCACAAATTGAAAACTACAACCTTCATGATTTTTTTTTATGATTAGCCAAATGAATCTGCACATAGTAGAATATGTAGATTTTTCTGTGTAGATCTGCACATAAATTAGTTCAATTTCTATTAAAGTATTGCTTCATCAATCAGTAACGCCCCAGAGGCCAGTTATGACTTACAGAAATTCATCTTTAGAGCAATGTTTCATCATTATATTTGTGTCATGATTACTCTGACAGGTTAATTTCAAAGATAAGTTATTGAGCATTCAGGCATATTTGTCAAACATGAAAATATTGTGTATGTTCATTTTCCAAAACAAGAAGACATAACTGTTGAAGAGTTGTCAAGGATTGAAGTTGAAAATATTTGCTGCATTCTGTGTTAGGAATTTCTTAACATTCATCCCTGGAGAGAAATAAATAGCAAAAGTGAGCCTTCACTGAATATAGTAACCAAAGTTCTGTGGAATTCCTGAGGCCTGGATTATACTTGTGCAGTTCTAGCTCTTTGAGTTACAGAAAAAAATGTCAAAAACAGAACACATCTTCTTTTGGCTATCAGAGGTATTCAGAAATAGATTTTTTCTTCACACTTGTCACACAGAATGCTCTTTAAATTCTTTGGCTAAAGGATTCCTACACAAAATCTTTCAAATATAACAGGTAACATGGCATTCCACTGTGTTCTTGGCAGGCACGGTTAAACACAGTGATTCTGTGAGCTAGACATAAGCATGGGATGAAGTAACTAGCCCATTTGTCTAAACACACGCAGTTCTTCACCTACTTTAGAAGGCCTGAGTGCCAATGCTAATCACATACATGTTAATTAGTTCTTTTGTTCTTTAGCTTAAAACTTTAAATACATCTCTTTTGCTCATTAGAAATATTTATTTTTCACAAGAGCGTTTCTGACTGAGGCAAAGCAGAGAAACAAAAATATTACTCCGTTTCCAAGAATTCATAAAATAACTTCTGAAGGCCTCAGCTCAAAATTCCTCATCAAAGCATATTATCCATGAAGTGCCAAAAAAATTATTCCATAAAAATCAGCTCTCATCCCAGACATGTTGTAATGGAAGCATCTAAAACTTTGAATGAGTTTTGAAAAATTTAGGGAATATATATATCTGGTAATGGCTATGGTTGAATGCACAGGAAAAAGTATGACAATCACAGAAAGTAAGCAACTCTTCCCCATAAATGTACACAAGTATGTGTATATATATGTGTTTAACATGACTATCTATCTAGCCTGTCATTTATTACTTTGGGATTTAATAATATTTAGGACTGAATTAATTCTTCATTTATGGTCTGTAACATATCTGTTAAACTTTCACTGAAGCTAGCTACCCATAGGCAAAAATATCAAAATACATAAAAGACAAAAAAGGGCCAAAATAAAGATATTATCAGGAACTGTGCTTTGTATAATGTTGGAAGATTTCTTGTTATCGAAAAGTTTTTAAAACAGACAGGTTCTGTAATCTTAAGTAAAATGTTTGGAATCACTAAGAACAGCTTTCAAAAACAAAACTTCTGTATGAATGCACCAATATTCAGCACATTGCAGCTTCGCCATCAACTAGCTTGCCTTTGCGATTTAGAACATATCCATAAATCTTGATGTATTAATTAAAATGAAGTTGAATGTGTCCGGAGGGGACATTCCTAAAGTTGGCCCACTCTGCAATTTTCTGAGACATCTGTGAAACTTCATTCATCTGTCTAGAAGCTTGGGGTTGCACATGGCAATAAAGGTGACAGAAAAAAAGCTGTGGACAGAAAATAAAATTAGAAGATTAAATGCAGATTACACCTATCCCCCAAAAGTCACAACTTCAGCTTTTATTCCATCATCCTCAAGTTCTGATTCCACTGATTACAATAAAGCACATTTCTCATAGCTGCTTTCTCTGGAGCAGTCATTGCTGACTTTAAAAAAATACGAACAGACATTCGTTACACACACCTGGAAACTTTTTTTTTTCCCTGAAAGAGTGTCAACAAACATCTTTTTTGACAGGATTTTGAAAAGTGTTTGTGCATGATCACATGCACCAAACTGAAGATTGTTCCTTGGTTGGATCATCAGGGCAGCTCAGTGAAAGAAAACAGAGGGAAGCTTAGTAGAGCTGGATAAACTCCAGTAAACATACTTGAAATATGGGACTTCCTTCCTTCTTTCTTTCAAAGCTTTTAGGTTCTGTTTATCTTTACACTGCTGCATTTTCAATTGCCCTTCCCACTTACAACGGTATGAAATATAAGGACTCTGGCATTTTGATTTGATGCTTGATTTGAGTAACTTGTTTTGGACTACTTCAATCAGGATGGTCTATCCAAGGTGCCAGGACACCTAGCTACATAGGTCATCATTTCACCCACCTATGGCTCATGCCTAGGGAGGGTCTAAGATTATGCTGTGAACCACAAAAGAATTTCCAAAAATTCAATTTTATTTACAAGATTTTTGACATGTGATAAAAATACCACAAGCACTTATTAAATACCCACTTTAAAATGAATCAAGTGGGGTATATCACTGTCTTGTGCCCTGTTCCATTTATGTTGTGATGGAAAGAGGAAAACAATTCTCAGTGCTGTGTCTTCCTTCGCAAAAAAAAAAACCCATAGGAAACAAATGCTCAGCTTGTGAAATGAGGTCTTAAGCAGTCCAGTGCATTGATGCAGGATGTATTTTATGTTTTGTGCCCATCACTTGCCTTGTGTATGTGCTGCAATCAGCAACAGGTGTAACAATACATTCTGTTCCTGCTTGGAAAAGCAGAAAAGTGGCTCCCACGGCACACTACTGCAGGATGCCCTGAGAAGTCTTACAGTAGGAAGCAGGCATTTTTATTCAAAAGTGATGTGTCTATTCCCTCATTTTTTATCACTACTCGTGTCTATAACAGGAGCCCTGGTAATGTATTGGATCCCCTTATCCCTAGCATTATATATATAATGAAGAAACAGTCCTGCCCTGTAACAGAAAGGTCAGGATTTGGCATTATAACTGTTGCTATTATTTTACCCTAATTCCATGGCTAACAAGAGAACCAGCTGCTTTTTATGTTCACTGCATGACTGTAGAAAGCAAGATGTATTGACTTCAGCAAAGAATTAATAATTGGATGATGAGTGCTTCTTTTTCACGTGATGTGGTACAGTCCTTTCTTATTTGGATCAACATTCAATTTAAAACAGATTTTTCTGTAGCATTTGTAGGTCAGTGAGCAGAAGCTTTCCTCCTTGAAATACAGGAACAACTTTTCAATTTCCTGTAATGTATGTAGATCTTTATGGTGAAACAACTACTGAACAGCTTCAGCAGCACAGAAAAACTGCATTTGAGGCAAATTTTGGCATGATAAGAAAGCACGAGAAAAGCGAATTAGGCTAATTTGAGGAAAATTTACAGAATAAGTTGGAAAGGTACTAATGTGATAAATTTGGTGTTGTATAGTGATTATTTCTGAATACGATATATAAATTTTTCCGACTATTGTAAAGGAATTGACCTGCATAGGGCAATGTTTAATGATCTTTCGTACAGAATTAATTCACAGAAAGTCTGCTCACATGCAGGATGGTAAGTGGACAGTAACCCAGATAACAGCCTTTTTGTAAGCAGAACCATTGACCCTGATGCTGTGGCTTCTTCCAAGTTATCCGTAAAAGTCTAATCAGGCTCAGGAAAACACTAGGGTTTAGCCCAACAATGGCATATTATCTGAAAGAGGGGAATTAAGGTGATTAAATTTGTCAAGCATTGGGGAATCTGCAGAAAATCAGACATGCTTCTGCAAGGTCATGAATATTATAAATACTATAAAGGATCAAATCTGGGCTGAGGCACAGAAGCAACAATAAAAATGGAAGAATCCTGGGCAAGATACATAGAGGAGGCATGATTTCTTTGGTCTTCCTCTGTGCCTCTAAACACACATATTTGAATAGACCAGAAGGTTAGGATAGGAATAATCTTGCCTGTATTCTCCACGTGGTATTGGCTCCAGGGTCTTAAAGCACACTCCATCCACACACACAAAGAATGAACTGTACCTAGGTGTGTTTCTTCCACAACATTTCCTCCACCTCTCAGCTCACTCGCTCACTCCTTCAGAAATACAACAGTGCTCTGGCTATGCTACAGACCTCCTCCTGATTCACCTCCTTTGTTCTCTTCATGGTGGAACAAGACAGCTTTGATTCACTTCTGCAGAGGAAAAGAAGTGTATTCAGCCAGAAGCTGCTTCACAAACAGCCTCTCTGTCTCCAGAAAAGAGACAGAGAAAAAAAAAAAAAAAAAGCAGGTTAAATGGAATTGTCTTGTGCACCAGACTGAGTCACTTCTTATATGACACTTTCTTTTAAGAATGAGTTTTAAAGGTGATCATACTCATGCAGTCATTAAGTGATGAGCAGTGTATACCTGACTTTGTCCTGCATACTGAGGAAAATGCACTTGATTTGCCTTCTGACTGAGAATGAGAGAATCACAGGAGTCTATTCTAGGAAAGATAAAGGCTTAGCAAACACACGTGAATGTATTTGTGAGGGAGAAGGGGTAGGAGTGAGAAGAAGGAAGATCCGTTCAAGTAGATAAAGAAAGCCTCAGAGGAACAATGGCCTTTACGCCAATGTCATCTCTCAGAGTATTCAATGCTTTGACTGAAAGAAAGAATTAAGTTTTAATTTCTGTGTGATTAGCACGTCTAAATAACTCCTCATGTTTTCCAAATAATTGTGAGTTCACTTTTTATGCAATACAATGTTTAATATTAATCTTGATTTATTACATGTAAGGTAGCCAATAATGCGTATCATATAGATGTCTTCTCTGTGCTTCATTTAAGCAGAATCACAGAATTACAGAATCACAGAATTATTATCAAGATTGGAAAAGACCTAAAAGATCATCCAGTCCAACCATCACCAATACTTCTCAGCTAAATCATATCCCTCAACACAACATCCAAACGTTTCTTGAACACCCCCATGGTCGGTGACTCCACCACCTTCCTGGGCAGTGCATTCCAATGCCTGACTACCCTTTCCGAGAAGTAATATTTCCTAACGTCCAGCCTGAATCTCTCCTGGCGCAGCTTGAAACCATTGCCTCTAGTTCTATCACTGTCTACATGAGAGAAAAGGCCGACCCCTAGCTCACTACAACCTCCCTTCAGGAAGTTATAGAGAGCTATAAGGTCTCCCCTGAGCCTCCTCTTCTCCAGACTGAACAATCCCAGCTCCCTCAGCCGCTCCTCATAAGGCTTGTGCTCCAGATCCCTCACCAGCTTCGTAGCCCTCGTCTGAACACGTTCCAGGGCCTCAATGTCTTTCTTACAGTAAGGGGCCCAAAACTGAACACAGTACTCGAGGTGCGGCCTCACCAGTGCCAAGTACAGGGGGACAATTACCTCCCTGTTCCTGCTAGTAACACCGTTTTTGATGCAAGCCAGGATGCCGTTGGCCTTCTTGGCCACCCGGGCACACTGTCGGCTCATGCTCAGCCAAGCATCAATCAGTACCCCCAGGTCCGTTTCCTCCACACAGTCCTCCAGCCACTCCGCCCCAAGCCTATAGCGCAATAGGAAAAGGAATACTGGCAAACACTACTTGTATGCCCGCTCCATCAACTAACTTCACCAGCCTCCTAAAATCATGTTTTATAATCCTCAGGCTTCTATCAGCAATGCCATCACTGCCAGCCTGAACTATCAATAAAGGGTAATAATCAGAGGGGCGAATAAGGCTGGGGAGTTTTCTAGAAATATCCCTGACCCGGGCCGCAGGAAGGCAGCACACCTCCCTATGGGTAGGGTCAGGCCGACATATTGGACCCTCTGTTCCTCTCAGAAGAGAGTCGCCCACAACTATCACCCTCCTTTCTTTCTTGGAGGAGGCAGTCTTCAAACGTGGAGCCGTCCGCCTATAGCAACTGCAGTGTGTGGAATAGATAATTATTTGTGGTAAACAGCAAGTCACATTGATTACACCAGCTGAGAATGTGGCTTGGTGATTGTAAATCGGAGTTATATACTTAAGTCTAATAAAATCAGAGGAGGATTTAAGGTACTTAAAAACCTACTAGCTTCAATGTCAGCCAAACAGAAGCTCCAGTATTTCAGTAAATGTGAAATTAACCACAGGGAAGGACACATGACTATTATTAATCCATAACGACATTTTGTCTTGGAGAGCAGTGATTCATAGAAGGATTTAGGAGTCATTGTAGCTAATCGCCTCAGCATGAGCTTTTAGCACAATACTGCAGTGAAAGGGCTTAATGCAACCTTCATATATATGTAGTGGGTAATATCCAGAAGCAAAAAAAGCAATTTTGCCTCTCTACATAGCACTGGCAAAATTGCTGCTGGAATACTGTTCTCCATTTTAGTGTCCTCACAGCAAGCAAGGTATAGTAATGTTAAACACAGATCGAACCAGAGGTATAAGACGATCAAGCACTGGACATAGATCTTATGATGTAAAATTGTTTTTACTGATGTAAGAAGTGCATCCCATCATTACCCCATCAGCACTGGCATGTGCCACTCAAGAACAAGCGAGAACTTGTTGGGACTACAATAACAAGTGACAGTTTTGGCTGTAGCAACCATGAAAATGTGGAGTTCAAAATCCTAAAGGGATGGAGGAAGGAGAGCAGCAGACTACAGATCCTGGACTTGAGGCAAATTATGGCTGTACATGTAAGGACAGAGGGATCTCAAATACAGGAGAAAAACACAAAGATCCAGTGAGTAAGATTTGTTTCCAATAACAAGTGGAGAAGAATGCTTGAATATGTGACAATTTTAGCCCTGATTCATCCAGGGCAAAATGCAAAATTGCTTTTTCTTGTGTTACTTGTTGCCAGATTTTTAAACCTGGAGCACCTTAAGATAATAGTATTTTCATTATACTTCTAATTCCATAGTTACATATGGCTTTTTAAAAAAAAAAAAAAAAAAGAAAAAAAAAGAAAGAAATTAAATACCCCTTCCTCCAAAAGAAAGTGTCTCATTATTAGAAAATAAAATAATGTTTTCATAACTTATTTTCTTAACAACCAGAAACTGTATTAAAATAGGATATATTACCAAATGATTTTTTACCATTTGCAAGGTATATAAAATTAACTTGAAATAAATTTATTAAAGAAATTATGTAATATTTTCATAGAATTTATTTTCTCAATGATTAGAGACCTTATTTTTTTATTTATTTATTTACTGACTTACTGTAAGAGTGAAGGCACTAAGTCCTTGGCACAATCAGAAACACATTCCTTCTTCCAATCTTGAACTTAATGTGAAGTTTTTAAAAACATCTATGTTTTAATTATTTTCATTTCTTCCTACGTGAAGTTTCCAGGTTTCTCAGTTGTGCATTAAAACAAATTCAGCAGAAGGGAGGATAATTCCCCATTTCTAATCAAAGACATTGCCTCAATTGCCAAAAACCTATTACAGTGTCAAGTAGATTGCAATGACTGTAGAAAACAAGCGCAGGAGTTTCATATTCGGTGCAGCAATGCTGAAAAGCAGCACCAGCAAAGAAGAAAAATATACTAATATACTAGTATTTGAAGAAAAATATCCTAACAATTTAGATGAGTATTTTCCCAATAGATGATAGGCATCTAATAACAAAGATACCTTCAAATATTTTCTCAAAGTTATTTGTACTTCTTTCAAAACTGAGAATTTGAATATATGATCATTCCTCAATCAGGGAAATATTATATTATTATTTTAGTGGTATTACTCTGGTGGATTACCAAAGACAGCTAGATCTGAACTGCTAATTGGAGGGGCTAATCATTGTCCAAAAATCTGTCTGTGCAGCTGCAATGTCAGTGACCTGACCACAGTCAGTCAGGACGAATCCAATCTTTGATATTGGATTCTTGTGCCAACTATAGTGCACTTTTAAAAGGTATTAGGGATTGTTTGTTCTTAAATAATTTATTCTTTTGATGACAAGCTATTACTATGAAACATTCAAAGAGAGTTTTAATTGACAGAAACAAAACTTAAAACCAATTCATCTTTTTGTTTGACCTCAATATAATGCTTAAGCAATGAGTAATGACAGGGTGTGAGTAATGAAGCTATATTTCACACCTTCTGCATGAGTAGGTACAACACTGGAGTGTTGTTAAATTCACAAGGTGTGAAATATTATACCATAACTCAACAACCAGTCAGCTCTTAATTTAACAGGAAAAAAAAAAAAAAGTATAATTGGAACAAGGTACAACAACAAGCAAAACTTCACACTATCAGCTTGGTAATTTTGTGTAATATGAAACAAAAAAAAAAAGAAAAAAAGAGGATTTTCTAGGTATGCACATACAGAAAAGATAATCAGCATTTTTCTGTAGATTTTCAGAGGATTCAGAAGTGTTTATCTACATGCTGACAGACCAGGTGAGCTCTGAGTGATGTATGCTGTATTTGCTCCCAACTGCTTGTCAGCTCCTGTGAGATGTGGTGGTTAGTGTTCTAGCAGCAGCCGAGGGGAGAGGTACCCCGACCCACAGAGCTAGACTATTTGTGCAGAGACAGGAAAACACCAAGGGGAAGATTTTAAAATTCTAAGTTCTGAGGATGTGAGTGATGGGTGATGTAGGTAACCAGGGGGTCTGCCTTATCATGTCCTTCTTTTGTATTTATAAATAGCTTCCAAGTCACTGAGTGCTGATTGAAATTCAGCAGTGTTCATGGATCTTTTCAAATAAATATTTAACTATCTGTTCATTCAGCCTTCAACTCAAAGACAGGATAAAAAGCTGTAGAAGTTCCTTGTTTGGTTGGGTTTTTTAACACATCTTCATAATTAGTTTGTTAAACTGCTTCTTCCCCATTAGTCCAGTTCAGAATAATATTTTCATTGTAAGTTTTGTGTAAGAAACATTTTTGTGTGGTAATGTTTATTTATTATTTCAATGAGCTTTTCATACAGTTTTCTTTTTGACATTTAAGATTTAATAAATTTATTTTGCTTTGTTCTCATTATAGTAATAAAGAAACAGACCTGGCTTGAGAATATGAAATTAAGGCTCAGAAAGATAAATTCAGTCAGTCAATTAGCCAGTCAGTAGGTTATTTTCTGCCATTGCAGTGAAAGTAGTGAGGTGTAACTAGTCTAGACCCTGACACAGATTCTGTCATTGTTTTTTTTTCTGTCTCTACAAAGTTCATAATTAGGGAGTTTTGATTTAGCTTTTAATAGATACTTCTATATCTGAGGAATGTGAATACTTAGTTTGTATTCAGAGGCTGAAATTATTATCCCTTATTTCATTTCCTGCATAACCAAACAAAATCTAGTGGCAGTTACAGCAAAGGTATTTTTCATTGTCAGCTTTAAACAATCATAAATTCTAAGGTTTTCATTTTGTTTCTCTTTCTATCTTCATTGCATGTGTGTGTTTGACTTTTCTTAAGGAAAAGATTTTTCAACTACTCCAAGAAAAATATTGACCTTAAAAGTTCAAAATGCACTTGAAAGTATTTAATTTGTAGTGTTCGTTACGTGATACCCTGAAAATTTTCACTGAAGAACAAGATTTGCACTGAACTTGTTATATCTACAGGAAAAATGATGTACTCAAATGTTACACTTGTAGGACTCCAGCTAGAATTCAATAGAATGTGAAAAGCTAATGCTTTAATTAATAAGTCTGTTAAAATTGTAAGTGTCCCATCCAGCTCTGAGCAATAAAAGGACAAAATGGAAAGCTTTTGGTGATGAGTGGGAGGTATTCCTGTTTTTCATAGAAAGCAAGCTCAGAGAAAATATATTTGTGAAAGAACAAGATAGTAAATCATTGAATATAATTATGCATGCAGAAAAAATATGCTGTGCCTCTTCTTCAACATTAATAAGCAAGTTGTTATATATAAATAATAATAAAATACTAATAAATAATTAATATGCAATTGAATAGGTAACTAACCTGTTAAAGAGGTGAAAAGGATATTTTTACCTCTATATTCATACTTATATAATTATCTTAGAATATATTGCTCATGACAATAACATACCTATAAGATATACTTCTTATTTATCAGGTTTTATAAAATAATTATTAATGTATGTTTGTTTAAAATGTGCCTAATACCATTTTTATACTCACTTAACAAAATAACTAACACACTCAATGGTTCAAAGGCAACAAGCAGAATTGTGGTAGGTTTCAGCATAATCAGGTTTCATAATATGGTTGGTTAGTTTAATGAAAAAAGGGCTTATAGATAAGTATCTAACCTCTCTCTCCTCCTCTTTTGTAAAATATTTTTAGAAAGAAATAACTGCAACTTTAAAAAAAAGACAATCATACTTAGTAGTTCTAATACTTCAGGCTGTTAGAACAATTTTATGCAATGTTATCAGTTAAAATAGAATAATTGAACACTTAGAAAAAGTGTTACAAGACAGGAGCCAGAAACTTTACTCGTTTCTTCAGAAGAACATGAAAATTGAAAAATCACGTAGTCATAGTACTTTCCATTGCATCAGAAACACAATGTAGTGGAAGACAAAACAGATAAGTAGCAAAATTTTACTTCTCAGTCTGGTAGTAGGAAACCCAGTCTCTGATCTAAAACAAGGTCTCAGATAATAAAACTTTAAAAATAAAGAAATAAATAAAAAGTGCAAGGGTACTCTATTCCTAAGTAGCTGGAAAACATTTGAAATAAACTATTCAGATTGTCAGCATTACTTTAGTGGTCCTTGCTGTTTACAGTAAGAGGAACTACTGGACTAATCCCTTTAGGTACTAGAAATGGAACATTGGCAAATATATGACATATCAATGGCTTTATTTTTTTTTTCATTTTTGTTCTATGTATTTTAAATCCAAATAATTCAAAGAATGTCTTTGTTTTCTCTTTAATTGTCTTTCCTCCCAGTCTCTATTTCTCATCTTCTCAGGTAGTTTGCCCAGCTTGCATGTTTTGTCTTCTCACAAACAGCCTGGATGATTTCTCTTCCAGCTGAGAATTATATACATCATAGAGTCAGTCAAGATACTTTTCTTGATTTATTAGATTACAGTGTAACCACACACAGAGACACTAAAATGTTAGAAAATGTATCCATTATTATATCCCTTTAGAATGTATAGAATTATGGACAATTTCATCATACCTGTTTACTTTATATCTTATCTCTCACACAGAAAAGAGCAGAGAAACATTAAAAGATGCTGGTTTGTGGTGCAATATCTGAACATGTAAAATGTGATATGAAGTATTGCATGACTTTTAATAATTAGCTATTTCCAATATTTCAAAGCCTTCCATTGTCTCACATGAACAAAAGAGCAGCTTTCCAGAAAGGAGAATGGGATTGGTATTCCAAAATAACACAGGAGAGTGCACACACTTACGTAAGCTTGCTGTGGAGGTTAGCTGACTGTCTGCAGAAATCAGACAGCATTTTCAGCTGCTGCATAATACTAGAGAAAAGGTGGTAACCACAGACATACAACAGATAAGATATAATTGACAAACTTTAGAATGGCATTGCAAAATTGCGGAAGACATGAAATTAACAGAATTTAGAGATAAAGGCTATTCTATCTGTTGGATACATATAGCCTTTTTTCCTCTAAAGTATTATTGGTCTTGCATATATTGGGTTTTACAAAAAGAGGTTGTGTTATGAAACCTTTTCTATTTTATGAAAGCTTTTGCTGTTTACTACTAACTTTAAATGGCTGCATGAAAAGGGACATGCCCTCATTATCATTATGAACTTATTCTGATTAGTAGAATCATTATCAACTTATTCAGATCAATAGGTTAAACAGATAATTTAAACAGCCAGTAAGAAATGTTAGATGCATTCACTGTAACATTGTTAGTTGTCTTCACTCCAGTCAGTGATTTCTAGTGGCCTTTGCCACAGGGATGCGTTGCTGGCTTGTGGTCAACTTGTCCATCAGGACCCCAGTTCCTTTCCACAGAGCTACTTTCCAGTCAGTTGGACCCCAATGGGAATTGGTGCATGGGGTTATTACTCCTCAGGCACAGGAGCTGGCATTTCCCTTTTCCTGAACATTGTGAAGTTCCTGTTTATCCATTTCTCCAGCCTGTTGAGGTCCCTCTGCTTGTCAGCAAACCCATCTGGTCTATAGCCACTCTTCCCAGTTTTGTTTGAAAACTTGCTGAGAATACAATCTGTCCCATTATCCTGATCATTAATGAAGACATTAAACAGTACTACCCCCTGGGGTACACCAATATTGACTTAGTTCCAGCTGAACTTCATGCTGTTAATCACAACCATTTAAGGCCAGCAGTGCAGCCAGTTTTCAATTTCCCTCATTATCCACTTACCTAGCCTGTATTTCATCAGTTTGTCAATGGTGATATTACAGTAGACAGTAACAAAAGCCTTGCTAAAGTCAAGATAAATATCCCCTTATCCACTAAGCCAGTCATTTAATCATAAAAGGCTCTCAGGTTGATTAGGCAGGATCTCACCTTTAGAAAGTCCATGCTGATCAACTTCCAGTCATTTTCTTGTCCTTTTCAAGCTTGAGTTTTGTCAGGAGCTCCATGTTCATCCATGTAGGCCTCCTGTCACCTTGGCTCCTGCTCTTTGAGATGGACCACTCTTGAGCTTGAAGGAGGTTATGTTAGAAAATAAACCAACTCTCTTGCACCCCTTTTCTGTCTAGAATCATCTTCCATTGATTCCTAAACAAGTCAAAGCCTCCTCCCTTGACATCCAGAATTGTGATTCTACTGTTTGTCTTGTTCCCTTTTCTCGAGATCCTGAACTCTGTGATCACTGGTCACTGCAGCAAAAACTGCCCCCAAATCTTTACATTCCTCTCAAGTTCTTTTTTTTTTTTTAAGTATCATATCCATATCGAGATCCATGCCTATATCCTTCCATTGCAGCACTCAAGTTGTGTGAGCTATCCCACCACATCTCTGTTAGTCCAACAGTATCTGCCCTGCACCTGCATGTAGACCTCCAGTTCCTCCTGTGTATTTCTCATGCTGTGTGTATCAGTGTACAGGCACTTCAGAGAAGCATCTAGTCATGCTGATTTCCCAGGCAAGCAGTGAGAGCTTCCCCTTATGATATTCTCTTAGTACCTCTTTATTTGTGTGTATACACTTGGGGTGGGACCCCTTCTTCTCTGTTTTGTTGATTATGAGGTATTACATGCTCACATCACCCTGATCGCCTTGCTTGCAAACCTGATTCACTACTTCCTCAATGGGTTGTGGGTTCCCACCTCCCTCACCACATTAGTCTTGTTTTAAAGC
Source organism: Chlamydotis macqueenii (assembly GCF_036417535.1). Classification (NCBI taxonomy): domain Eukaryota; kingdom Metazoa; phylum Chordata; class Aves; order Otidiformes; family Otididae; genus Chlamydotis; species Chlamydotis macqueenii. The sequence goes on from NC_141556.1 coordinate 17,981,923, forward strand.
TTTCCTAACCAGATTGGCCAGCTTTTTGGCCATGCTTTTCTTAAGCATGTGGTATATGCAAACATAATAACAGTGGCCATAAATGACAAAATTCCTGTATCCTACAAAACATTCAACTTCTTCCTGTTCTTTTCATAATCTTCCTTAATATCTTAGCCTTATCAGAGTCATGGATAAATAGTAAGTACGAGAAGATGTTACAAAACAAATAAAACTAACAGGAGCAAATAAATGTCTCTGTGACCTAAACAGAGTTAGGTACTAGCTAGTGCAATACTTTATGGTAGAACATGTTCTATGAACAAATGTAAGAGAAGATACTGAGGTTACATCACAGCTATGTATAGAGAGCTTTTTCTAGTTCTTTTTGCCTTGGGATGTTAACTACCAGTTTCTCTATTCCTCAAAACGTTAGTGAATATTAGCCAGCTGGGTGTAAATAATTATTGCTAAATAAGTCTAAATGTCAGTTGCTATTCTTTCCTTCTAGAGAAGATAACAGTAGCTAATAAAATAACCTGCTCTTTTCAGTGTCTTTTAAGACACTGCTCTTAAAACAAATATGGTTTCATCTTCCCTGTGGGAAAACATCATAGCACAAGAAAAAAACATATTTAAAAACAAGACAAATTCTACCTTCCTCTAAGTTAAGAAGGCTTTGTGCTTAATATCCTTTGTCATTCTTAGAACTGTAAAACAATTCAGGTTGGAAGCCACCTCTAGAGGTCTCTAGTCCATCCTCCTCTCCAAAGCAAGGTCAGCCATAGTTGATCAGGGCTTTATCCAGTCAGATCTTGAAAACCTCTGAGGACAGAGATTGTACAGCCTCTCAGGAAAACCTCTCCCAATGATTTGCTGTCTTCATGATGAAAAGGCTTGTCCTGTACCTATCTGGAAGCTCTCTTTTTTTTTTCAGTTTATTTCATTTTCTCTTATCTTCTTACCACATATCACTGTGAAAAGCCTTGCTCCCTCTGCTTTGCAAGCTTTTAACTACCAAGGCTGCTGTTAGGTCTGCCCAAAGACAACTCCTCTCCACACTGGTCAAGACTGGCCTCCTTGTACTCTCCTTGTACTCTTTTTTTTTAGGGAAAGTGCTCCAGGCCCCAACCATTGTGGTTGCTCCATCGAATGCACTTCAGTTTATCAAGGTCTGTCTTCTACCAGGGGGCAAAACTGGACATGGTATCATTCCAATAATGTATTTCAACTGAATAATAGATATCCCATTACATGACCTGATAGAGTACTTTCAATTACAATTGCAAGTATTTTCACCTGCATTTTTTTCTTATATATTTCAAATATGTAGCAGAAGAAAATTTGGTAAGCTGCTGAAACTGGAGAATGGGGCCTCCAAAGAAGCAAATGTACCAGAAAATGAATGAAACTAACATCAATGGTAAAACTAAATACTGAAATAAATTCCTAAGTAAAGTAGTAGAACAAGTACAAGAGAAAAACACAAGGAAAAAAAATCCATCAAATTATATTCAACAAGAATTTAACACCTCTGTTTTAATAAATCCTTAAAGAAGTTAATCTCTGGAGTTAACAAGGAAATACCACTGCTCTGTGCTTTAACTGTTCTGTACTCTTCCCTCAGCAGTAGCTAAGAATAGCTTAAATAACTGAAGAAACTTTAGTTTGACTTGATACGGGTTTAATCTTCTGACTTGGAGGAGAAAGCTCAGTATCATAGCTGTTCTGAAAGCTAGTGCCTTCTTTTGAGAGAAGTGCTGCAAATATCTGTTTCTGAGGATGGAGGTGACATCTGCATGCAGGAAAAGTACAAAATTGGTGCATATATGTGTCTGAGGACTTGAAGTCTTCTCTCATTTCAAGTGAATGGTCTGGAAGAAGATATAGAATCATAAAATCATAATACAGTTTGGGATGGAAGGGACCTTTAAAGGTCATCTAGTCTACCCACCCCTGCAAGAAGTAGGGACATTTTCAACTAGATTAGGTTACTCACAGCCCAGTCCTGCCTGACCTTGAATGTCACCAGTGATAGGGCATCCACCACCTCTCTGGGCAACCTGTTCCAGTGATTCATCACTCTCATTGTAAAAAATGGCTTCCTTATTTCTAGTCTAAATCTATCTCCTTCTGTTTTAAAATCATTACCCCTCATCCTATCACAAGAAGCCCTGCAAAAAGTCTGTCCCTATCTTTCTTATGAGCCTTCTTTAGATACCAGAAGGCCACTATAAGGTCTTCTTGGAGCCTTCTCTTCTCCAGACTGAACAGCACAAACTCTCTCAGCCTGTCCTCACAGGAAAGGTGCTCCAGCCCTCTGATCATCTTCATGACCCTCCTCTGGACCCACTCCAACAGGTCCACATCCTTCTTATGTTGGGGGCTTCAGAACTGGATGCAGTGCTCCAGGTGGGGTCTCATGAGAGCAGAGTAGAGGGGGAGAATCACCTCCCTTGACCTGCTGGCCATGCTGCTTTTGATGCAGCCCAGGATGCGATTGGCTTTCTGGGTTGCAAGTGCACATTGCCGGTTCACATTGAGCTTCTCATCCACCATCACTCCTAAGTCCTTCTCCTCAGGGTAGCTCTCAATATCACTGCAAGGAGATGAAAGAAGAATGATTTACTGTGCAGGTTACTAATTAAGAATGCATTATCAGTGCTGAATAACAGAACTGTTGTGTACTTTTCATGTGCAGGATTACAAATTGCTGTAAAAATGCTTTCCTTTTGGCAGGCCTCCTGTTTGTTCCTCAGATGATCTTTGGGGACTGTTGACAAATTTGAGAACTGTAGGTAGCATCAGCAAAAGAGCACACCTCAGTAAGAAACCACATGAGAAAGTAAATATTTCTAAATCAGATTCCAACTGTCTAATTTTACTACATACCTGGAATCTTACTCAAAAGACAGCATAAGCAGTACCATATGCTGGATTTTGTAGTCTGTTAAATAGTACACTGATTATAGCAATAATTATAATATCTTCTTTAATTCATGACAACTAGTGTCTGGAAGACTGTAAAATATTGAAGTTTGTTGAATTAGCAAACAAATAAAAACATTAGAAATACCAAAGATAACTCATGAAAACATGGTTGCTCATTTATTTTAACAATTAAATTTCTACTATGTTTTATATTTAATAACATGATACAGACTGTAATGCATTTTTATTTTTAAAAATATATTTTAATAATTTGAGCTGTCACTAAAATACTAATATTTAATCTTTCTTGAGAGATGGGAAATAATTGCTAATTTTCTGTGTATTATACAACATGCAGATTAATGAAATGAGAAAGGTTATGCTATATTTCAAATGATCATTTTACCACTATTTATACAGAACTTGATTTCTGAAATTAATTTTGCCATTGACATCAGAAAGGATAGATTGACCTGGTATCTTTAATTTCTTTTTATTTTCCATTTTTCCCTTTCTTGAGTTTGGTCTTAGGAGTCACTTACTTGATCAGAGTGAAGTATAATGATGAAAAAGCCTCCTGGATGTGGTGGACTTATCCTATAATTAAACTCAACAGCTGCTTTTCCCTCCTGTTTCTTCCCAAGAAGAAAAAGCAAACATAGGAGTGGAAAACACAGCGCACTAAGAAGAGGTCCATCAGAAGGATTCAGTCTTCCCTTAGAAGCATGAAGACTTATCCTGGCTGTGAGCACTGCAGCTAGAATCCACGCTTTCGTAATCTCAGAGATTGTTACAGTGTATGTTACACTGACTATACGTGTAGCCTGTTTGGAAACTAAACTTGGACCAACACGTAGCAGCCCACTCACTACAGAAGGGATTCAGAGATGGGTTGGCAACATGACTGGAGAAAAGAGGCAGGTCCCCAGACAAAAAGGAAGCTAAGAACAAGATATGCTTAGTTTAGAGCTATAACAAATAAGAGGAGAAATAGTCAATATAGAGAAAACAGCAGATCATGTATACAAAGTAAATCTGAAATTCCCTTTTCAAATTTTACTCTGAAAGGATACAGCAAATTACATTTCAGGGAATAAACTTATCATTAGCTGAACTGGAAAAAATGTGCTACTATGGGCAGAGCAGTTTTAATAACTTCTTGTGCCTGAATCTTTAGCATTTACTACTAGCCATTGGGTCAGTCACAGGAGAGTGAGCTGACGAGATAATTGCTCTTGCCTATTATGGCGGTAGCCTAGCGATGACCCTATAGACCTGACACTGGTGAGAGGACCTTAGTCCATGCCTCTAGGCCTTCTTGTTCTACTTTGCTCTCAAACTTTACTTCAGGGCCCTGAAATTAAATGAGAAGAGTTAGATTTGTCTTTAAGGTCTATTTATTCCTGCTTCAAGGTAGGAATCTGTCTCTTCACGAACTGTACGAGTTCAGCACATTATTTGACGTGTCTTTTGCAGCAATTCAGTAACTTTTTCCTTAATTTCTGGGGACATGTTTGTCCTCTGGAGCTTTGGCTGTCTCTGAGAGAGAAAACAACTTAAGAAATTGGACTTCTTGAAGGCATATGGTATAGGATACGAAAGATTTTTGCTTTAAGCTTGGATATTTCTATTTAATTTCCAAACAGATGTAAACCACAAATCTGTTCTGCACTGGTGTAAGAAAGGCATAGAAACATGCTATTTAATAGAACTGATCAAACTATCTATAGTTGTAAACTAATATGAAATTCTTTAAAGCTTTTTGAGATGTTACGCATGACTTAAAAACCAAAGAAACTAAATGAGCACAATTATGTAGGGTATTGTTGCCTAGTGCTGCGGCAATGCTGTTTGTTTTTTAGCTATCTATATGTATCACTATCTGTCAGCCATTACTTTAAGAATGATAAGAAAGGACTTGTTATCCCTACAAAAGCCTGAATTGCACTTGACAAATTGTCGTTAGCCAAATGTTCTTTATGGGAGATAATTGGAAGAAGTCATGCTAAGTCCCAGCTGTATCAAACTGAGGGCTACTTACAAAAATATGTTTATCCTGTAGCTGGAGGAATGAACAGTAGTACATATGTGACGGATTGAGCTAAGATGAAGCATCTTTCTACTTCAACTATAACACAAATGGGAATAGCAGGTACAAGGTCTGTGCTTCGTGCCAAAAGTAAATTTACTTGAAGAACTATATTTAATAGTGACAAAGCATCCCAAGGAAAATATTCTTAGTACACAAATAAGTAAAAAGCTGCAAAGGAACAGAATGAGGCTTGTTATGACAAAAATAATAGTACAGAGAGGAAAAGACACACCCTTGTTTTTCATCTGATGATTTCAGTTTGTAGTAACACGTACAGGTTAATGCAGCAGACCTCATCCATGATCAGACTTTAAACTGTAGGAGTTTTAAATTAGGCATGTAGCTTACAGTTAAATTTTAGGATATATTGAAAAGATCATAATGTTTAATTCCCTGAGATTTTCAAAGGCATCTTCTCTCCAGTTACTATTGACATTTTATTGAAGAGCTGGAGCAAATACACTAATGCAGAGACACATTTTGTACCTGTTCCAGGCATTAACAAAATTATATGTTTATTAACTAAATAATATTACCAGTTTCAAAAATTAGAAACTAAATATCTCAGCCTCATCTGAAATATGATAATAAACTTGTTCAGTGATCTTTCACTTTGTAAAGCTCCAAATACATAAATGACTATTGTTATTATATCCCTATGTACTACTCAACAAGGTAATAATTTTTCTCTCATGGAGCAGAGCTGCAGGGAGAGGAATTACAAAAGAACTAATCAAATTTATTTAACCAGTAGAATTGCACAAGGACAAGGTATTACCGCATACAAAAGTAGAAGAATCAGAGCTGCAGACTTTATCTCAGATGGTGTATTGAACTCTTCTCCTTGGGATGACTTTGTGCAAATGGGACTTCTGCTTTCTGATAATGTTTTATGGTTTACTTGAAGTATATGGCATATGACAGAGATTAGGTTTTACTTTTCTCATGAAACCTATAGCTGTAGAAGTGCACTGACCTGAAGTGTAACTATGTATGCGCATCAAGAGATACCTGACCTCACATCTTACTAAATTCTGTTTAGTTTTATTTAATTTGGTTTTATTTTCTTTTAGAGTAAGGAAATATAATTGCCACTTTTTACATGCTTCCCTGTGATGTCAAGTCACAACAATATAATTTGTTATTAGAGTAGCAAAAATGTCAGAGATTTATAAATTCATCTAGATAAGGCATATGCCAGTCCCCCTGACCTTGTCTTTGAATGATCTGCTTGTCCATTTTGAGTCTCTTTTTGCTCCACCTAGCAATAGCTCCTATACAAAACTTTCATGAAATAATTACCTCAAACCTACACACTCATTCAGAACCAACTAGATATTTTTTACATCTCCCAGCTCCATAAATTCTTGCTGGCAGAGATGTCAAAGAGCAAAGTCTCATTTCACTTTCCTTCTAAAGCAAAATTAAAATACTAAACTTTAACCAAATATGTTAAAATACTATGAGCCTTAAAACACTATGAGCCTTCCTATTTTCACGAAGAAATTTCTTATTAAAACAGAAGGGAAGCAAAACTGATTAAGAGAAATAAAGAAATTAAGAGAAATAAGAGTGCCACTTGCTTAGAGGAACAATTTTTACATTGTGGTAGAGCAAAGAGCCTTTTAGTTGCCCTGCACTCAGAAAAATTTTGAGGCCATAAAGTAATTCTGAATTACTACTAGAAATTAGGATAAAAGCTATGGATGAGCAACTTATATTGTTCTAAATTTAAGAATTTTGTCTTCACAGTTTCCTGGAATTCAGAGAAGATGAAGGCCCTCTAAAGCCTTATGTGTTTCCCATGCCCATAGGTTGTTTTTGTAGCTTAGAACTTGCAGGATAAATATACTTTCCCTCACTCCAGCGTTCTCTCTCCAAATTGGATTATACTTCTTTTAGCCATTTTGTCTGTTTCCAGACAAATTAGATAATCTAGTTTCCAGGGGTTACTCCTCATACTCTTCTCTGCACAAGGAGAACTGAAATGACTTTTGTGAAGAATGAGGATCCTTCCTCTTTCTCATAAGGTCTTGCCATTTAGTAGCTAGGTATTCAAAATACTGCTTTTAGTATGGAGAATATGTAAATGATTCAAAAGCAGCTGTTTCACATTAGGAACTTCTCAGAATGTCTTATTTTATCAAGGGGCTTTCTACCTTGTAAGCTTTGATATAGAATGACAAGTGTAGGGGAGAAGTAATTTAACTTTAGAACTCTGGTCTTTCACATATGAATATTCTCTTTATTCAGACTTGTGAACCTGAACTCTGATTTGAATAATCTTCTGAAATCTGTGCACAATATTTATGTTGTCTGCACAGATTAACTGAGGTGATGTATTTTAGCCACAATTTTCTTCTGCTAATCCTCCAGATTACTAGGTCAGTATTGCTCAAGAGAGAAGCAAACAAGAATTAAGATGGCGAGGGCAGAGGTAACCCTCTCAAGACAGCTGCTAAGGTTAAGTAAGCAGGTATTTTCTTCAAAAATATTTCTTAAGACTCCATATTGGGAACCTGAAAAGGAGTTCAGTTGAAGGAAGAAATGTGAAGAAGCTGAATTAAGCAAGAAAATGCAGGACTAGTCAGCAGGGTATGTGACATTTTGCTGAGGAAAGAGTTACCAATCATACCTTGAATTCTACATAGTAGTTCAAAACATTTTGCTGATAAAAAAAAAAAATATGAACGTGTACATTTAATCATGTTTTCTGGAAGAATATGCTCTTTCCATATTGTCTTAACTGAAGACTAATAACCATAAATTCAATTTACTTAGGCAGTTGTTCAGAGGGAAAAATGCTCAAAAGCTGCAGTATGACATGGTCAAACTGAATGCCATAAACTTCCTAAATCATACTCACTTGGTCTTTTACAGCATGGAACTGAGATTTTCCAATGTGAAATTAAGTTTAAGGAGGAAAAGAAACAATGGTAATTGATAATTATTTCCAAAAATAATGGTGATGACAAAGTACTAGATTTGAGTTACAAAATACACTGCTAATCTGGCTTTCTGGCCAAATATGCACAGAAACACTTCGGCTTACCTCATATACCTTTGCTAAAGTCAGCGCTTAGTATATTTTGATGAGGAGCTAGGGCATATGCCTAGTATACCGGTGTTATACAGGTGTGACACTCATCTTGAAATGAGAAATGTTAAGGATAGCTGCACATGACATGGCATGAGAAACTTCAGTGCGAGAATGAGTAGAGAATGTGGGGTTTTTTTTCATTTTCTCTCCTGCCATTTCTCTAATAGCAAATGTGCAATATGGTCCTTGTACAGAGAAAAGTCTCAGTTCATAAAATCTTTTTCTCTATAGTATGCCTATGATACTGTCACTGAAGTGTGGTGCAGTGAGATGTAGCTTAATCCATGCTGAGTTTCCATCTTCCACAGATGAAGTTAATCAGCTTAATGTTAGGTTAAGTTTGTCTTCACAGTGATGGCAATTAATATCTTGCCAAGGATCTATTCTTCCTTTCATCATCAATGGAATATGAATTGTAAATAGATTTAGAATTTGAATAGAATTAGAAATCTTTGAGAGCTACTGTAAAAGGAATTTGGAGTCTCAGATCTTTCTTATGTTGCAGTTCTTGTAATTATGAAAGGCAGGGCTAGTTTGGACTAAAAAGTGTTGATGTCAGGAGAAGAATCACAAGGGCTTTGGAAGAAATTGAAGAGGGCTTTCACATCCAGTTCATTTGGACAAAGTTTTGGCTATTACTTATTTTTATTTGAAATCGTCTTGGTCAAAAGTGAAAGGGAATGGCACAGGAAAATTGAGGCCATGTTCCATTCTTCTCAAGTAAAATATAATTGAAGGTAAAAGTTATTCTTTCAAGAAGTTGTCAGGATATCTGAATTCCCCTTCTGAAATCCTTGGGCTGAATGAAATCCATGACAGTTCATGTGAAAGATTTAGGGAAACACTAAGAAAGACAGTCTTGATATGTCCTGGTTTTGACTGAGATGGAGATTATTTTCTTCTCAGTAGCTGCTGTGTTTTAGATTTAGCATGGAATTTCGTATATGAAGAATGTTGATAAACACACTGATGTTATTAGCTGTTGCTAAAGAGATCAAGGACACTTTCCAGCTTCCCAGGTTTCACTAATGTGCAGGTGCAGGAAGCTGGAAAGGCTATAGACTGTACAGTTGATGCAAACTGGCCAAATAGAGTATTCCATGCCATCATGCTCAGTATGTAAGTGGGGGTGGGCCAGTGAGTTAGCTGGCTTTTCTCTCACTGTTCGGAATAATTTCAGGATCATTTTCAGGGTTTTTCTGTTCTGTGATTGCTACTTGAGATGGGCTGTATTGATCGTTGGGTTGTCGAGTAGTGAGAAATTCTGCATAATTTGTTCTGTATATTTTATTATTCCTATTGTTATTATCATTATTTATATAAAAAATATTTTCCTTTGTTATCCTAATAAATTGTCTTTATCTCAACTCACAAGTTTTCCTTTCCTCCCAATTCTCTCCCCCCTCCCCTGGGGAAGGGGAGCGAGTGGCTGTGTGGTACTTGATTGCTGACTAGGGGTAACCACAATATATTTCAGACATTCTCTCCCCCCCCAAAAAAGTGTATTCTGGTAGTTTGATATTATCCATGATAAAAAATGATTTAAAATTGATATATCTAGAAGGACATATATAAGGAAGGAAGGAAGAGATTGAGGAAGGAAGGAAGGAAGGAAAGATCACTCCCAAAACCTGTGGCATTTCTTAGTTCCTCATTCTTAGATGCTCTGGGACAAACAAATTGTATGCAAACAGGAGATTATTTAGATTCCAAATTCTGAATTTGAGAAGATGGCATGGGGATCAGCTGGATGCCAACAAGAAATCTACTGGGCTGGAGGGTCTATACATCAGGCAATACTGGAACAAGGTGAATGGGTACATTTCACAAATGACTTGTACAGCTGCATAGAAAACAACCTGTAATAATAAAATGGAAACATATATCTTCTTCAAACATATATCATGTAGTGGTGATTATTATAATAAAGTAATACTAATTAAAATAATCTATTGTCTTGTGAGTAAGAAAATATTAACCTATTCTAACCTATGTAGTAAACAGACTTATTTTTCTTTATGTGTAACCTAAGTGCCAGGGTTATTTGTGATCCATTTCTACTTTAGTTGTGTTTCAATTTTAAAATTACAAAAATAAATCTTCTTCACCCATTAGAGTCTCTATTTTCATATAATCACATAGTAATACTTAATGAGATATAATTTATTAAATTAGTAGAATATTATACCTCTGAACATTTGGGTACTTCAGAAATTTTACTTAATTTCACTGACAGAAGGCAGAATTATCCATGAATACAGAGAGCAAAGTGCTAGGGCTATGATCCTTCATACAATTTTATAGAGAAATTTGACCTGGATTTATCTTTTTTTTTTTCTTTTTTTTTTTAGTTCTGACAAAAAGTGAAATAAGCAATGATCTCACTACCTCATCCTTCCGTATAACAAATGTAAGAAATTTTAGGTAGCCTAAAATAAGAATACATGTGACACAACTGGTCAGAAAAGAGATCACATTTGTAAATGAATTCTACAAGTATGTTTGAAATAGGTCTTTGAATTGAGTCAGGAGGCCGATTTCCTGGTTTTGCCATAGACTTCTTGTTCAGTTTCTTTTAAGTATCTTCTCTGTTTAAACATCTCTTAAATATATATAGCTATAGTTTCCACTTTAACTAGACTCTTCTAAGGCTTAATGTATGTATACAGACTGCCTATACATTTTTGGATGAAGAATGAAGGAAGTTCACATCCTTTTGTCTGCCTTGAGAACAGAACTCAAACTTCCTAAACCATAGGAGTACTTTGTAAATTATTTCTAGGTAAACATATGAAGATTTAACAGTTACTATAAGCTAAGCTGCATGTCTTTGATTAATGATCACCGACATATTAAATATATTCTCCTTTCGAGATAGTGTGTATTATGAAAGATTTCTTCAAAATGTGCAAGCAGCTTTCCTCAAGTGATTCACTTATCTCCTAGGAAATACAAGCATTATATGAAACCTGCATATTTAGAAATGGCACTTTTAATGAATAAATTCTGAAAGTTTTCACAAAAGTTACTATATAAATCACTCTGACATTTTAGATAAATATCATATTCTCTTCACTTTTGTGAAAAAACGTCCAGAGAGTTGCTTTTAGCATGAGAAAGAAAAAATATCTGAGTGCATTTTTAATAGTTGTATAGACACAAAATGAAAAAAAAATTAAGTCTTCAGGGTTTTTTTTAACTTCAATTTTATCACTATGGAAATGACCTAGCAATTTAGACTGTGTAAAACTATGTCTGCTTCTGCTTACATATTCATCTTAGTCTTATAACGCGTTTGGTGTCATATATTTAATTCATGTATTTAATGCAGATGATACGGAGCATAGTGTCTTGACTGGATTTATTTTCTACAAAGTCTTAGATTGGATTAATGCAATAACCTCTTATCTTTAAATTTGAATATAGTTGTGACATCTGTATTTGCAAAATTGTTGTGATGAGCTCACTTTAAGTAGTGGTTATTAAAGCAAATTTAAGAAATATTCTTTTCAGCAGCCTCACACAGATCATGGTACAGGAGATCAGGAAGGTTAAAAGAGAAAATGTCACAAAGTTCCTTTAATGGATTCAAAGGAACATTTCATTTATCTTTACTTTACAACCTCTGCTCCTTTCTCATACTCATGCTCCACAGATACTCTGGAGCATTTCTCTTAGATTGCACTTGCCCCAGGCCAGAGTGGGAATAATTCAGATCCCCAGAGCTCCCAAACTTTTTTTTTCACTTCTCGGCTTGAAATAATAAGCAGAGCCGACCCTACCTCAGCAGCTCTTGATCATGAACATTAGCATAGAGATGCCCTAATATTAGGACTGCATATGAGGGTTTGACGGTGTTTTCCTTGCACCTGAGAAGTTTTCCACTCTGAGGTAGCATCAAGATCTATTTCAATTTAAAATACTTCATTGTGTATAGTTTTAGTACTCTTAAGGAAAAGTAACTGAGGAGATTCAGTTACCACGGAAGAGAAAATATGAAATGAAAGCACCAGGTACTTCACATCAATCTGTGTCCCATACAAGTGGAGTGTGGAATTTTGATATTTATTGTTTTCTATACAAAACCATGTAGAATAGATACCTGAGGAAAGAGGCTAAAGGGCATTTTTGCAGCACTCTTCGGCAGCTCTGGAGAAAAAAAAAAAAAAAAAAGGAAAAAAGAAAAAGAAAAAGATAAAAGAAAAAGGAAAAAACCATAGGGAAACAATTACATTATCAAGCTCTTGCAATAATTTCTAATGTCTTTCCTGGAGAGTCCATATCTTCCCTGGAGATAAATCAGGCCATTAATGCTTCTTAATAGGAGGCAGTATAACTTAACATTCATCACTATGTGTTCTGAAAGACAATGAGACATACAAAACACTTAATGTGAATTATCCAGCTTGAGGATTTTTTTCCTTTTGTTTCTATGAAGGTACCCATACAAATATGTACCTACCTCTCAGTTAGGCTCATTTTGACATATCACACCTGGATGGAGTACTAAGGAAGCAGTTGACTCATTCTTTCCCTCATTAATAGAGAAAGATTTCATACAAAGCCAGTAGCTTTTACTTAGGAAAAATAGTAGTAAAAAAATTAGAGTGTGACTACAACTGGGAAAATATTGTAAAGAAATGTATCAATCTTCCTTCTATGTGCGAAGCTAATTCATGTCAGTAGGGTTCACTTCCACTGTTATTAACAATGGAATATGCTCATAGAAGTGTTTCTAAGGGGTGAATTAAGAAAATAAAAAAGTAATATTTATGAAAAGTGGATTAGTAATTCATACTCAATAACTACCACTCACAGATCCACACTGCAAATCTATTTTTAAGACTTACACTCATCTGGTTTGGGAATAGGAAAACACTTTCAGTTAACCATCCACAGAAGAGATATTATTCAAAAAATAAATATAGAAAGAGTGAATTAACTGAAATAATGCAGTCAAACTGCAGTAAGGTAACAAACTGAAAGCAACCTTCTTATGACTTGGAGAGGAACCATACAATCACAGAATCACAGGATGGTTGAAGTTGGCAAGGACCTCTGGAGATCATCTAGTCCAAACTCTTCCTCAAAACAGGGTCAGCTAGAGCAACTTGCTCAGGACCATGTCAAGTTGGTTTTGAACATCTCCGACAATAAAGACCACAACTTCTCTGGGAAACATTTTGCAGGGTCTCATCACATTCACACTAAAAAAAAAGTGGGATTTCTTGTATTTCAGTTTGTGTCCAATGCCTGTTGCCCTTTCACTGGGCACCACTGAGAGAAGTCTAGCTGTGTAATTTTTAGTCTCCTCATTAAGAGTTTATACACATGGATAAAATTCCTTCTGAGTCTTCCCTTCACCAGGCTGAACAACGCCAGCTCTCTTCAGTCTCTCCCGATATGACAGATGTTCCAAACCCTCAGAGATCTCATAGCCTTTCACTGGACTTAATCTGCTATGTCCACGTCTCTCTTGTACAGGGAGTCCAGCACTGGATACATCACTCCAGATATTTCTAACCAGGACTAAGAAGAGGGGAAACATCACCTCCCTCAACCTGCTGGCAACCTATTGCAGCCCACTAGGCAGGTGGTAATCTTTACCATAGGGGCACATTGCTGGCTTGTGGTCAACTTGTCGTCCACTAAAACCCCTAATCCTGTCCTGCACAGCTGCTTTCCAGCGAGGTTTCCTCAGTCTGTAGTGGTGCATGAGGTTATTACTCCTCAGGTGCAGGTCTTCACAACTAGCTTTGCTACTTTGTGAGCTTCCTGTCAGCCCATTTCTCTAGCTTGTCAAAATCCCTCTGAATGGTAGATTCTGGCCTATCAGCCACTTGTCCCAATTTTGTTTGAAGACTTCTTGAACGGCTTCCATCTGGTCTTCATAGTGCTGATCACAACCCTTTGAGCTAGGCAATTCAGCCAGTTTTGTGTCTGCCTTGCCATTCTCTTGTCTAGTCTGAATTTTTCCATTTCTCAATGATGATGTTATGGTATACTTTGACGAAAGCCTTGCTAGTTGACATAAAAATATCTATAGCTCTCCCCTCATTCACTGAGCCATTAATTTCATACAAGATAATCAAATTTGTTAGGCAAGATTTTCCATTCATAAATCCATGCTAATGACTCCTCATCACCTTCTTGTCCTTCATATGTTTGGAAATGGTTTCCAGGATGATTTGCTCCATCACTTTCTCAAGGATGAAGGTGAGTCTGATTGGCCATTAATTCCCCAGATCATTCTTCCTGATCTTCACACTTGAGTCAGGAGATCCTAAACTCTTGTGGAATCTGTGCTAAAGGTTTCTAAATGGCACTTCACAGATGACTAAAAACTTGTTCTGCAGAAGAGAAAAGCAGTGGTTTTGAAACAGAACATAAACTACATGGATGTACATATGCTGAATGGAATTACTTTTTGAAAATAAATGAAACAAGGAGATCAATAACATCACCTTGATTACTTCTAAAATGGATTCTCATTTAGTAAAGGCAGCAGCACAGTCTAGTTTGAGCAGAAAAAGTGGAATTTTTCCACCTGTGTTCTACTGTGAGGGTTAGAATTCTGTATGCCCCAACTAAGATGTTCTCCAAGGTATTGGCCCATAAGCATCAAGCCCTCCAGACTGTTTTCAGCTGAACTAAAGGCAGTCTGAGGCATCTTGAAAGAACTAGCAAAACCAAGTTTGTTAGGGGACTCAGATTCAAAAATCCCTGTGTTCTGATCTTCTCAGGAGCAAGGAAAATACACCAGGAATCATGTCAGTATAAACAGGCCCTCTCTGGGGCTTTTGCTGTAGCTCTGCTTTAGATTCCTATGGCAAACTGAAACTTGAAGTGTCAAGTCTTTATTGTACCTGAAATGCTGAGGCACCTTAGCAAAACCTGGGTTGTGAAGTAATGGCCGAAAATATGAAGTCCAGAAGGCTTATCTGTGGGCTTCTAAATTATCTATGAATGAGAAACAGGTATACTTTGCTGAGTTTCTCTTATGTTTTCTTAGGGTATATGCAAGGATAGGAAAGCAAATGTTAAACCTATGAAAACGTCTTCTACTTTGGAATCATTGTCTTTTTACTTTGAATATTACCCATTGCTATAAAAGGTAATTTATGTAAATAATTGGCTGTACTTTCCTCAAATGTGATGCAATTGAAATGCATAATAATTACTGGATCTCACAGATGTTTATGATTCCTGTCACAAATGCAATGCATAACTTGATGTTTCATATTCACGTGATTATGAAAATATGCCACAGAACTACATCTGTAAGTAGTACTGCTGCTAACACTTTGCTTTCTGCAAGCCTAGATCAGTATGAATCTGACCCAGTATGAGTGTGGAGTTCAATATGCTCTATAAGCAAGCAGTGTTTACATCATCTGCTGACTGACTCAGGTAATTACATTTTAGACGGTCATGTAGAAGTGTTATGCTTTCTGGAAAATTTTAGTTTTACTTCAGAATTGCTCATTTGCATGAGTTATTAGCTGACTGAAAGAAACATTCAGCCTCAGCTAAAATATTAGCTATTTATGCTAACAGACTCAGGAGTGCTTTCTATCTCCCACACCAGGGTGTGTGCCATAGCTAACACTCAATTTATGTTTCACTGTATGCATACTGTTTTGCATGAGAGTAAAATCCATACATGAAGCAATAGAATTTTCCTAAGAGTCCTCTTCCAAATATAGAAGTGATGGTCGACACAAGGTGTGTTTATAAGCTCCAGCATAGATTTAGATCTTCATTTGCTTTCTGGCTGCTAGTATCTGTTACTTTATTTTTTGTTATGCTAAGGACTCAATTATGAGGGTTTAGTAAATTTAATTGTAAACCCTGACTCACATTTCTCATTATCTTCCACCTTAGGGTATAGTCTAGTATGGCAGAAAGAGATAAGAAATAGAGAGCATATCTAGAAATCTCTCAGGTGATAAAGAAGACTGGCATCCACCCTTTAGGCGTCAGATAATAGATGTTTCCAACTGATGCTTGTAAACAAGCATCAGCTGGAGCTCCATTATACACTCTCTAAAACTTAATCTAAAATTACTATCAGTATGCACAAAGATGAAAGTGTCTCCAACTTCAGTGCATACTTGCAAAATGTTTTATTTCTATTCATGTCACCAATATTGTCAGAGATGTCTATGAAAGGATATCCTCATCTGCTAGTGACAATGATAGAAAAGGAGCTAGCAGAGAAACTGAGGAGACTACTCTTTCAGTTGTAGATGTATAATTTACAAACTTGGATATAAATCTGGAAAATTTTAGTGGTAGCAGATAACCTGCCTGGAGTTTTCAATAGCATGAGATAAAAGCACTGACATCTGATGTTGGGCACGCAAATAGGATTAGAAAGCTTGTTCCATCTCTGACAGAAGCATTCTGTCAATATAGAAGGCATGAGAAAAAAACTTTACAAAAGCAGCATAGGCATTCATTAGTTTGAACACTATAGAAATAGTTTTTATAACTATTTTGTAAGCAAACTTTATGTTGCAGAGTATATCTTCTTCTAATGTTTTAGACATTACATTGTGAACAAGGTGAAGTTAATCCAAATGTGTCTGAAAAATACTAGGAATAAAACCAAAAAGACAGGCTAGTACGGCAACTTTCCCCCCTCAATTGAATGTAGAAATGGAGGGAAATAAATGAAACATATTGAAATGCAGAAATTTTCTAGCAAATGATCTTGCGACAACGCATGTAGAAACTGTATGCCTATGTGGAATGGCTGGTATGAAATAAAACTTCCAGAAAAAAAAAGTATACATTGCACTTGTATTCTCAAAAATTGTAAATTCAGGTAATAGAAAACATAACTTTGAAGTACAGAATTATAAGCAAAGAAACAGTATTTGTTAGATATGACACACTGAGTTTTAACAGATTACAGACATAATTTGACTACTAGGAAATTAGAAACATTGCAGAAGGTCTTGACTTTAAACACATTAAATCCAGAGTATCTGTAATGCAATGTTCTGAAGAAATTAATACTGATATTATCAGATTGATATTTGAAAAGCTGAAAAGTCAAATTCAAGTCCATTTTTAATGCTGGCAAAGTATGGCATATCATACTTGACAGGAGTTCTACTTGCCAAAATACAGTCTAGCAGAGTCTTATAACCAAGTCATCTAATTAAGGATCTACATTTTTTTTTAAATGGTGTTGTAAACTCATCTATATACACCATCAAAAGTGAAAGGTCACATAATTGAATGTATTTATATCCACGAGACATGCAAATTGTGTTTAACAGCAAAAGGCAGCAATATTGCAAAGGCTGGATCTTGTTCACATAATGTCACTGTTATAAAAGGGGAAACCTAGTGTTTGAACAAAGACAACTTCAACCTTTCCCAGAAAAGGAGAAAGAAGATAGATTCAAAATCAAAGAGATTAAAGTAGATTATGGATAAAACAAGAGAGTTAAACAACATTGAAGAAGTTCTTAGGAAAAGCAATACTTTAACTAAAAACTCCTGAGATGCTTCAGAGTGACTATACGAAATAATTCTAGGATGCTAGACTTTATATTAAACCTTCTGCATGTTACGTGTTCTCCTTTTGAAGGTAAGACATACAGATAGTTGGACCTTTAGAATCATAGAATCATTTAGGTTGGAAAAGGCCTTTAAGAGTCCATCTGTTAACTTAACACTACCAAGCTCACCAGTAAACCATGTCCTTAAGTGCCACATCTGCACATCTTCTAAATACCTCCAGGGATGGTGACTCAATCACAAGGTAAGGGTGAAAATATGTTTGAACATTTGAACACCAGAGTAAGCTTCTATAGGCAGACTGAAAGAAACACACTGGTCCCCATCCCTCAGTTACAAGCTCTGTTTTCAACTATTTGCTTCTTCTTAAATTAAGGACTCATACTAGTTCTAAATTCTGACCTGGATGGCTCTTTTTTTTTAGAACTAGGAACAGTACCGCTACTACATATGTCAACCCTGCAGAAAATTATTATTCATATCCAACAGCTAAAACATCTCATCTGGCTTTTGCTTTAGTTTCTTTCATGCAAGTATAATTTCTACACTAAAGATGAGCACTAGTTAGATAAGCTAGGGCAGTGCCAGACTGCAGCCAAACTAGCATTTAAGCTACACTGTGGTAACTTTGCCAATCACATGTCTATTGATGTGTTCATGCAGAGTTACTCACCATTGTGGGTATTCCTCAAGCACAACATTCTGGCAGCAGTGAACTGGAAATAGGTTCATGTACACTGTGGACAGTTATTGATCTGCTGAGGCTTAACAGAAAATCTACTGTAGCAAGGGATAGCTTATGTTCCACCAGTACATATTTCTAATTTATGTGTTTGTCACCTAGGAACCCTGTGATAAACAACATTTCTTGCACAATGGAGTAGGCATTGGACTACCTTCATTTTTCCTTTTCTTGACTGTATTCCAGCCAATTCAGTAAAACTTTAAGAGGTCAGGGATAGATTTTACAAAAAAAAATCTAGGGTCTGCTCTTTTGAGATGCCTAAGTATATCATGTGAGAGGAAACTGCACCCTCTGAAGCTATATGAATATAGTAATGACTTACAACACAATATTCAGAAAAAAAAAAAAAGGTGTTTCTGTGCTGATTGCTCCTCATATTGTCTTCTACAATTTTTTCCTCTTTTTTTTTCTTTTAATAGCAGATTTAAACATTTCGATCTTTAAAACCAATTTAGTTAAGTCAACAAAAGATTGAAGAGTCTTTTTTTTCAGAGGTTGAGCAATGCTGGTGATTTATCAGTACCCAGCCAATACTGCCATTAAACTATTCATTGCAGATTATTATATATTCTGGAGAATGTCCTTAATATTTTTTTTTGCATAGTAAAGGCAATACTAGTGAATAAAGAGGAGTCTTAGTTCTCTACCTACATTTTCAAAGAAGCCTTTTTCAGGTCCCAAGAATGAAGAGATTGGCTTGGTCTGAAACAAAATTCCTCTGCCCAAAACAATCATTAGCCACACAAGTAAACACAGAGTGACAATTAGGCTTGTTAGTAAGACAATATATCTAGTGTGAAGAAAATGCATGCTTAAAAGTAATAAGAAAATCCTTGCTTAAAAGTAATATCACCAGAGTGAGATTCTCACTCTCTCCGGACTCCTTTACAGAACAAAAGGGTCAGAACAATGTAAAGTGGAACAAAATGGTTCAGTTCTGACCAGAGCAATTCTTTGTCAGTATGACAACTCCATGATGAATTACTGAACAGCTACAGAGAGACAGGCAGGCAGTTAGCAATAAGCGGTGGCTCACACAGATCCAGAGGAGAACTGGAGCTTATAGGCACAACACATTATTTCTGCAGTGTATATAGATCCCTGAGGCTATGTAAATATGGATAATGTGGTATGAAGCATCCTATGATGTGGGGAAAAAAGACAACTGAATATGTTCCACCCTCTTCCTGTCTACGGTATAGTTCATTTTATAGACATGAGTGATTTTGTGGAGGTATGATTTCCAAATGTCCTTGTCTGCCCCTTAGGGATGTTTGCCGAGCAAATACATATTTTGAGCTTTGACTGAACTACTTACTTCAGTCAAGTATCTATTATGTCAGGAGGTTGCTGACTGCAGTTTTCTTAGCACACTTTATTCAGATGCAATATTGTATTTTTTCTCCTCTCCTTTCCCCCACAAGATAAAACCCACATCTCTGTGTCAAGAAGAAAGACTTGCTGTCAGCAATCCACTGCATGGGTGTCAAGAGTGGCAAACAGGTACATTGTGAATAGCAAACAATAGGGCTAATTGAGCGCTGGAAGTTAACACTTTTCAAAGAAGCAAAATAACAATGACAAAATTAGGGTGAAAAAAATGAGAGTGACAAATAATCTTGCTTTTCAGAAAGTCACAATGGCTTGACTTCTGCTGATTTTCTTCCAACATTTGTAACTGAAAAATTCTGTCTCATAGTGAGTCCTAGGAAGAATATAGACACTGGGTGCCATAATAAAGCCCCCAAACAAGCAAATCTATTTTAAGTTTCGTGGTTATATAATGCATTTTTTTTTTGCATAAAATATTGAGTGGTTCAAGAATTTCCTATTTCTAAATCAGTTACAAGTGACCACTGGATGGCTACCTTTGTTTAATACCAAAAACAATTTATAGGAATTAAAACTAGAGTGAAAAGAAGAAAATCAGTCTGATGTTTGAAATGGTGTGGATGGAATGGACAGACACTGAGACACAGAAATACTGTCCAAATTACAAAAACTGCAACAGAAAGAGCTTATGTGTCATCATAGCCAAGAAGTTTGAAAAGGTGTTTCATTCAGTTGATAAGATGTAGAAAACAAGCAGTTAGAATATATTTTATGTATTCTGTTAGGCAATTACATAAATTCATAAAAGACCAAACTAGTCTTCTGGGTTCTGTATGGAAATAAAAAACTAATTCACTGCATCAGAGCTGATCCCAAATAAACCTCCATCAAATTCTTTCCTCCTCTTTTTGTGTTTACACTTCAGACAGGTGTGTGCTAAACTGCACCTGCACTTTTACAACAGGAGAAATAAGGTCTTCTCAGACTCTCCTTGATGGAGAGAAATTTGTCAAGTATACATACAGTTGGTGAAAATGATGAGAGAGTTGATGAGAGAGTTAAGGGTGGTAAAAAGAGAAAGAAGTTAAGATTGTGAGACTGGAAAGGGACAGAAGAAAACCATGGGCTTCACAAGTGGGAAAAGAAAGTAAGGAAAACTATATTCTCCACCTCTGCTTCTTCACAGTGAATCTATTTTCTCTTTCAGTTTAAGACTGTCTAGAAATAAGCCTATGCTATTAATTCAAGTTGGGATTTTACAGAGTCTGTGTTGGCTTATCTGTGCTTTCATTAGAAACAATGAAAAGTTTACTCTTCAACTCAATCAGCCTTTAAAACATTAACTGCTCTTGAAAATATCCTGGTAGGTTTCCTTAAGGATTTCCTACAATTAAAAAGAAAAAAATCTCAATCTTTTAGAGTAGAAATTCTGAACTTCTTGTAACAGCCCACCCACTAAGTCCACTTGTCAATATGCTGCTAGTATCACCTCAATACATGACAAGCCCTGGAAAAAAAGAACTACATTATGTAGCAATATCATGCTTTCTGAGATATCCTCTGCAAATTAAAATAGACAAAGAGTTTGGTTTTGTTGTTGTTTTGTTTTTTTTTTTTTTTCCCAGCCTGAGCTACATTTTGTTCTGTTTCATTTTATCAAAGAAAACAAACTTAGACGTGTTCCTGGTTTATATCAACTCAGGATTCTATCTGTGCTTTTCACCATATAAATTTCACTGGGTATATATGAAACTGTTGATGTCATATAATGCACAATAATCATTTCAGTGGAAGATTCAGTCATCCAACATACCCAGAGCAAAAGGGGACTGAGAAGGGTAGACAGTCAGGCAATTAATAGAATACATCGATCCCACACATCTGGGTAGAATTTACTGGCTCTCCTCTTTTGTGAATGCAGTTTCAATCTACCTCTGACCAATGGAAGACTCTACAGAACATAGTCTTACATCCCAGGAAGGAATCCTAGCCTCTGTGATGATGTATTTAAGAAGAGGGGAAAAAAAAACAGGAGTGTGGGCAGAGGTCCAGGTGTGGGTCTCATCCTCCAGCCTTCTGCTGGGCAGCTGTCTGCCTTGTGCCGGCCTGGCTCAGCTTGGCTGAGCTGAGCAAGCAGAGTGGAGAAGAGAAAGGAGCAAGAAGATGTGAGAGAAAAGAACCCTGTGGACGCCAAGGTCAGTGAAGAACGCGGGGGAGGAGTAATGCTGCTTCTGCCAGAGATTTCCCTCCAGCCATTGATGCAGTCCATGGTGAGGCCAGCTGTGCCCCTGCAGCTCATGGAGGCCTACAGAGGAGCAGAGATCCCCCTGCAGCCTGTGGAGGACCCCATGCCAGAGCAGATGGATGCCCGAAGGAGGCTGAGGCCCATGGAGGGCCTGCACTGGGGCGGTCGGTTCCGGGGGGACTGCACCCTGTTGAAAAAGACCCACACTGGAGCAGTTCACGAAGGACTGTAGCTCATGGGAGGGACTCCATGCTGGAGCAGGGGAAGAGTGTGAAGAGTTCTTCCCCCGTAGAAGAAAGAGCAGCAGAAACAGCAAGTGATGAACTGGCTGCAACTCTATCCCTCTCTACCACTTGGGGGCAGGATGTAGAGATTTCAAGAGTACAGTTAAAACTGAGAAGAAGGAAGAGGCAGGGGGAGGTGTTCTTAAGATTTGGTTTGATCTCTCAGTATTTTACTCTGGTAGAAGAAGTGTTCTTAAGATCTGGTTTTGTTTCTCATTATCCTACTTTGGTTTGGTTATTAATAAATTTAATTTGTTTTCCTCAAGCTGAGTCTGTTTTACCAGTGACGACAACTGCTGAATGATCTCTCCCTGTCTTTATCTCAACCCTCTAGCCTTTTGTTATATTATCTCCCCCTTATTCCCTCAGGGAGTGGGGTGGGTGAGTGAGCGGCTGCATAGTGCTTAGTCCCAAGTGGTCCTAAAAAATGACATCTTCATAAGATCATGCTCAGAAGTCTAGGCAAATTGAACTGCAAGTGAATGGAGACCCTCATATTTCCCATTGTTCCCTGTACTTATAAGCATATGGAATTTGTATCTTGAGGAGCACTTAATGTGTCCCCATAGGTTGTTAAACAAGTCATAAGCACTTGATGTTTTGGTGATGTGCATCTAAGCCGGACAGATCTTTTTCTGCACAAAGCACTCACCATGTTCATTTCCCAAACACAGCTTTGAAAGAGATACACAATTGGAGAAGGAATCTGCAAGAACTTAAGAAACTATGTCTTACTAGTTACCTTTAATTTATTACACAGTCCATTTCTGAAATATTTACACTACCTATTTTGCCATTATCATGGAGGAAGTAATGAGATTGATCCTGGTAATTACCAGTTTAAATCTCTTTTAGTCTAAAGCAACTGCTTCAGAAAGAAATAATTGCCAGCTAGGTGCTCACTTAATCACTGTGTTAGATACGATGTAGACAAGACTCTAGAAGATGTCTAAAGTAAAAGTTGAAGAATTAACCCTTCTGACACATTTTTATAGGGCAGAAAAAAATACCTAAGCCCCTTGTAATTCTATGAATATGTTTTCTCCTGTGCATTCTTTCTTCAGGTTTTACTACTTGAAATTTCAGTAATGAATATATTGCTTATGAGTTTGTGTTGATCTGATACAAATTGAGGCTAAGCTCAGTGTTTATTCACAGGAGAAGACTGTGTAGTCATACTCAGAAATTCATTACAGCCTGTATTAATTTTGCTATCACATTGTCATTCCTTTTCTCATTATTATCTTGTTTTCAATTTCTGTTCAGAGGTCCCACTAAAACATCTCTGAGTGAGAAGGCATGTTGTGTCAATGACTTTAAGACTCTTGGAGAATCCTTTTCTCACGTAATAGGTACACCAGAAAATATTCCAGTTGGACAGATATGGAGGATATGTGTGGAATAACCCAGTTATTGACAGTTGTACTTAGAATGTTTCTAGGTAGTGTTAGCTATTCGTACTAAATGTTGCTTTAGCTATCATTTATTCCTAATTATTACTGATTTTAACAAATCTGCTCGTGGAACTAAAGCTCTCAGGTTTCATTTTCCATAAAGTTCTTCAGTGTATGAAAAGGAAGACTGAGCCCAAATTTCTCCATGAACAATTTCTATGTCTTTTCCAGCATTCTACTTGACATAAAAGTAAGGAAACCCTTTTGCTTTTAAATAGTATCAAGCATATAATATTCATTAAGACATTTTCCTCCCAATAAAGTTGTAATTGCTTCTAAATAATACATGGGAAATAAACGAAAGTGGAGTTCTCGGAAAGAATTTCAAAACATCTATGACTATTGAATAAATTACATTTTCTAAATGTAGGAAAGAAGTGGTTGATTTACCTTTTGAATGTATGTGTTAGTATGCTAATTGCCATCTTTAAACAATATAGACTGTAACTTAGTTCAAAAGCTTTAAAAGCCTCCTGGCTTTCAGTTACCCAGTTTTCTCAAGATACAGAAAACATCCTCTACTAGAAACCAGGTAATTTCTCAGCATCTTGAAAAATATATTTTTTTTCTACATTACTTCTGAAACCTCTCAGGCCTGTCAGCTCTAGTACTATTTTTTTCCTTCAGTTAATATAAAATGCAAATATTTTGTTCCTGACAGTGTTAGGACAGCAAGCAAAGGGGAAGAAATTGTATCAAATTGCATTTTACTGTAAAACATGGGAACAGTCCTCAGAACATAGATCAGAAATCTATATTACCCTAACCCAGATAAAGACAGTAATTCCTAGGTCTAACTATGGAGTCAGGAGATGCATGTATCTTTCCTCTTCCACGTAAGAAAGGACCATACTTCCTTGCTTCTACAACATTTTTATGAATAAGGTATAAGCTGTTCATTCATGTACATTTTTGAGAGTTAAAAATGCAGATTTAATCCCACAGAGAGAGGGGGAAGCTATCTTTAAAATATAGCAAATAATTCTTTATTGCTTTGGCCTTTAGCTCTTTTTGCCTCAGTTCTACCTCCTTAAAATGCTGTGAGAATGATTACAATAAAGATAATGAGATACTCAGATGCTGTCATGATGGGGCCTTACATACAGACTACTAAAATTGATAGGTTAAGATTAAACGCTCCTCTACATCCTAATGATGTAATTAGAAAGCTTTTAAATTTAAATGAAACACCACTTAAAGTGCCTATCTCTGGCTTTGTGTGTGACCTAGAAGACACATAACTATGAAGATGATTAAGAACTCACTGAATAAAAATGTGAGTACAAAGAAATCAACCAATGCTGTAAATACTCCTCTGTCACTTGTTTGCATTTAGAGGATTTCATATTTTTCCTCTAGCTAGAAGACTGAAGCTGTTGCTTCTCTTATACTGAAAGTCCCCAAATACTCAACCAGTGAAATTATGTTTCCTCCTTAGTTCATGTTCACCGTAGGGTAACACAGTGTGTCCACAAGTAACTGCTCTTCTCTGTGGCAGCAGAGATTGGGACAGATCCAAGCAATTTAATCTCCTATATTAAAAAAATAAATTAAAAAATCTCAGAATACTAAAAACTGTACTTTGCGTTACCCATAGGCTGAAAAAAAAAGTTACATGATAGGAGCAGTTGCACTGTCTGTGATTTCAGTAATGCTGTTTTGAAGTCAAAGATAACCACTGCAAGTGTAGTGCATCTCGCTCTCTTATTCTTGCTGAGCCATACTATAATGCTGCATAAAATCTTTATGTCACAGTGGATCATACTCAGCACAGAACTATGATTTCCAGCTTTCAAGCTTTCTCTTTCTTGTAAGATAGCTGTAAAACACATTTGCTTCTGAAAAAGAAGGTGGTTGTGGGGAGGACACATTTGCTATCACCGAGCAAATATAGGGGAGAGGAATCTACTGGCAGACTACAAGTATCATACTGGTGATTTCCATATTAAAAGTTATTGCCCCGTTATTGGCCTGGTTTTGTAGGTATCTTGAGAGTCACTGATTGCACTGGGTCTGCTTGGGATGATGTTAGCAGCCCATATGGTGCTATGCTTTGCATTTGTGACCGAAACAGTGTTGAAAACACACCAATGTTTTAGCTATTGCTGAACAATGCACAGCATCAAGGCTTAATCTGTTTCTCACTCTACGCGCCCCACTCTCCTCACTCCATGAGTAGAATTTTTTAACACAGGGTAGTTAGACACATCAGTGTGCTGGATCCACGCAAACAAATTCATTTTGATTCAGCCACAAGGAGAGTTAGAGTTTTGGAATGCAAATGAATGCAACACTTACAGAACAGAAAACTGCATTTTTCATAACAATGAATCTGGAAAGGATTTTGTGGGAAAGTAGTTGAAAACAGAATAATGTGATTTACTAGCATGATGTCTTTGCAAAAAAGGACTAGTGCCATTTACAGAGGGAAAAATGGGGTAAGTAAGGTAATGTTTGTATTTAGCTTGTGTGACACTAATAGTAGAATCATGCATACAGCCGTGCTGTTGCCATTCTTTAAAATAATGTTGTCATTATTAGAAGAATAGATAATAGATTTTAATTTTTTTTTTCAGAACTATATAAACAGGGCTTCTAGTCACAGATGTCAAGACCTTAATCTATTTGTCTTATAAAAAAAACAGCATAAAGAGTGACTTAATTAAGGGCATAAGCATTTTCACAAGGAAGAGTAGCCATGTATTAAAAGAGTTCTTTTCTCTAGCAGACAAGAGCATAACAAGAACCAGCAAAGAGCAAAGTCAGATAAATTCAAGGAACACTCAGAGTAGTTATTCATTAGAATATAGCATGAAGAGAAACAGCACAATTTTAATCTCTTTATATCTTCAGGTCAAAACTGGATTTCTCCCTGGACGATATACTTCCATCAAACACAAGTTACTCGTTTAAGATAGAAGTAAATGAAATTTTATATCCTGTAACCTAGTTGCATTTCCCACTAAAAAATCAAAGAAGCACTGAAATTGTCCTGCTAGATATAAATAAGACTAAGAAAAGACTATCCCGTCAGCTCTGAATAGTGAAACTATTTTTGCTTTTTGTATTGCAAAGCTACGCACCAGCTTTCCCTCAACTTTTTTCAATATCTTCTCTGAAACTAGCAATACAGAGTCTCTTTGAAGTAATATGATTTTTTCTTTTCTATTTGTATATATTGAAAAGATTTTTTTTAAGAAAATGTTTTGTAAATGTTGTCCTTTTACTGACCCCTATGGTACATTGAAATTTCCTTCTTTTAATGGTTTAACCGTAATGAGATGTTATATAGAATTAACTGATCTTGGCTTTTGGATTTTTAACAATGTAGTCAGGTTTAATCAATTGTCACTCTATTTTCTCTACTATAACGGGTCCAGTGCTGTTAAGCTTCAGAAACCATAAAGATTAAATCTAATGAACTTCCTTGCTTTTGTCACCTATCCTAAAATATGTATGTGTTCTAACTTATATGATAATTCACTGCAGCTGCAACTCATTAATTTGTTTATGTTTTTAACTACACAGAAATATGAGTTTTGTAGGTTCTATTTAGTGCAACAATAAAGTGAGAAAGTCTGACAGGAAATCGCATGGTAGAGCTTAATGCATTCCTAATGCTTAAGGAAAAACTTCCTCTAATTAATGACAAAATATTCAAGGCTAGCTGGTTTTAGTGTCATAACAATAATGGGTGGAATTCAACTTTGGGTAAAGAGATGTGTCCTATGTTATTGCAGATGACTTAGAGTATCTGTCACTGGAAAGAGCATGTGTCTCCTGTAGGTCACATGTTATGTCTGCCAACTGTAACACTAAATGTATGTGTGTGCACACTTGAATCGCTCCCACATTAACTCTATTGACTACTAACTGGAATAAACCTGACTGTAATGGAAACCTAGGCACCTAATGAACACACTGACATAAAAATTGCAAATTCCTAAAGTCTGGTAAAATAAATCCCATCAAAAATCTAAGCTAGCAGTCTGGTGGGGGGAGGGGGTGCAGAGGGAGACAGAGAAAAAAAATTACTTTGTAAAGAGGCTTATGCATCTTATTACCTATGCATATAATTAACATAATGTAGGTGGCTCTTAGATGGTCAAAATCAACAGAGATAAATCCCATCAGTGGTCAAGAAAGAGCCACAGTACTATTATTTCCCAGCAGAGTGATATGCTACAAACCCAAAAATGTTTCTGAGTATATACGTATAACATGTTGTATAAAATATATGGTATGCGTGGTCTATATACTATATATATATATATATATATACCCACACACACACAAACTACACTGTGTGGTACAGAGAAAAGCCAAAGAACACCACCCTAGCATTCTGAGCTGAGAGTCAAAATATTCCTGTATATCTTTTTTCCATTATTTTGGTTTTGCCTGTATATATTATATATTATCTACAGATGAAATCCGAGCTTAAGCTATACATATACTAAATCAACAAATGAAGACTTTTAATGCCTCAGTAATTCTAATTCAATACTCTGTTTTGTTAAAATTCACAGTTCAACATTATGCTTAATTATGAAGAAAGCAAAAAAGAGAATGTATGCCAAAAATCACTTTGATATTAGTAAAATGCCCAGAAGATCCTCATATGACCTTATTATCATGTTTTCTTAAAACTCCAAGAACATGAGGCTATGAGATCAGGCACAAAATCCAAACTACGTAACCAGTCTGAGTTAGTCTCACTTGATTTTACTCTTAATGAAGAGAATATCTTAAAAAAGCTTGTAATCTCTACTAATTTCTCTAATTGTGCTTTAAATTTAAAATTATCCTTGGATATTGTATTATATGGTATTTTAAGAAATTGCTTATCATTCCAAAGGTTTTCATGAATAATCTTTAAAGACCTAATCCTGACAGTAGCCAAATTCCCTTAAATCATTCTGTTAATGTCATTCTAATTTTCAGAAACAAAAATTCGTAAGTAACCAGCACTAGGCATGTTCATATCTGAATTGCTTAATGAACACCTATAGCTTCACAATTAAATAATTTCAAGAATTGCAGGTGCCAGTCAAATGGGAATTAAGATAGCAATTTTTGTATTTTTACAGAAAAGTTGGCAAATAATTCAGTGTAAGATGCAAGTATGCTTTACGCAGGCGTTTTAGTTGTCAATATCCTTAAACAGAGTACTAGCTCTGTTAGCAGTCCCACAGATATGACCCCAAAATCCTACCCTTCTTCAGGATTAATCTGTGGGTCTTGTAACTTTTTCATACAGGTATAATTACAACAGTTATAATGACAGCTATTAACCATCATTTGATATCTTTGTGGGTGTGTGGATGAGTGTGTTGCCTTCAAATGTCACATAGTGAACGATTCACATTTTCTACAAATTGTAGACTAATTTTGTCCACTCTGCACCCTGCCTCCCACATGTACCATCCCACTCTGCAGGTTCTGCTGTCTATGATCCATAGGTCCAAGCTTTGGCATGGCCTAGCTAAGTATCCTCAGTTTACACCTCTGAAGAAATTGTTAGGTTGTAAGACTAATACAGTGGCATTGTGCAAGGGAGGAAGGGTAAAGTTACAGAGATACAAGTTTTGGAACAGGCATCATTAGTTTTTCAAGGAATGAGAAAGAAAAACACCTACCCTTTGGGTAGTTTTTTGGGATAGGGAGCATAATACTGCTTGTATTAGCTACTCCTTCTATCCTAGGTATCGTTTTTGTGAGTGAGCTAATAAATACTTGATTTATGCTTTTACATCGTATGTGTTCTCCTTGCAGAGTATCCTTACAGATGACTAAAAAGCATCTGAAGAAAATGACCCTGATAAGAAGGGTTAACAAAGTAAGTTTTTTAGGGTGTTTACTGATAACAAGTTATCTTAGTCATTTAATCAAACTTTAGATGTCTATAATACAGACATCTTCAGCGGACAAACTTGAGCTAGTGATTCCCCTTTGAGTCAAGGGAAAGAAATAAGCAATTTCAGGGTACAGTTCAACTGACCTATTTTAAACATCAATCTTAGGATAAATCAATAGTGCCTCAAAAGTACCTCCTTTTTTCACTATTGGCTGAAAAGGGGCCCTAGAGGATTAGCATGGATGTAAATGTACCCTTTGAAGACATCTATTTTTAGTTAGATGACCTCCACTCAGTATATCTGAATTTGTAAGCTTTGCCAAAATCAGTACTTTCGTTCAGCTGTCCATGAGGATAGAAGCAAATTCAGTGAGAAACTGCTAAAGGTAATTTTGAAACATATGATCTTTCATTTTTAATAGATGTTTCCTTATCTTAAAGCTTTCTTAAACAACCTGGTCTAGTAATAATCTCATCAGTTGGAACATCACATAATTTTCACTATTAGTACCTCAGGAAATTACATATTTTCACTCAATCCATACTAAGAAGGCATTCTGAACTTTTTACTTCAAGTGCTCTCCTTTATATTATCTTGTCTTATCACCCTTTCATTCAATGACAGCACCTAGTTTTTCAGGCTTTGCTTCCTCACTTACCATCCTCTTACTGCTATTTCAGTACCCAACACCATGTTCTCAACATTAACCAGATAAGAGGATGAATCTTATAGTAGGTTTGCTGATCAAGTAACCATACACTGAAGGTAATCATAATCTCGCTAAATATGTAGTGTCACAGAGACCTTGAATAAATATCTACACTTCAGCACTATAAATCTTACTCGCATGTTCAGACATACTCAAGAGTTTCCTTGATCACTTAGCTCTGACTCTGCTAAACAACATATGGTAACTGTGATAGAGTATATTTTCTGTAACTTAATCCGTTTATGTTATTTCCTGTGGGATCAGAAACTCCAAGTCAAATTTAGAGGTGACACACCCAATGCTGTAAATTATACACTCACATAAATGTAAAATAACGTGTAAGAAGCAAAAGAACTCAGAATTTGGCCCCACGGTTATTGTCCTCTGATTATTTTAAGCATATATTTTAAAACAGTGAATATTACCATACAAAGCAGAATTTAAACTGTTTTCATCTCATTACCCGAGGAAAGCTCTGAGAATATCTTCCCAGTGCAGCTACTGCTCTAAGTTATAACCCTCCTTGGTGGCTCAGTGGAAAGGCTAGACGGAAAAGAACTGGGGAAAGGACCATCCATGGGCTTTGCCTGCGTCTATGTTTTGTTCTGTTACACAGTGAGGAAGGCTTACTGCTTCAACTCGTAACTTTTCGATACCTACGTATTTTATTTCCTCAAACTTTTTATGAAAATGTAGTGTGAAATCTTTTAGTTCTTTTGAGTGTGTTCAGTCTGGGCTGAAGGCAACATAGGCCCTGGCCTAATCCTGATTTTCACTTCAGGATATGGAAAACTATGGGATATGACTTGACAACCGTCTGATCACAACACCACGGTGGAACACTGACAAAAGCTACAGATCACACCACAAGGGCTGGCTGGATTTCACAGGTGATAAAGACAGTTACATAAGCGACCATGAAGCTGCAAACTGCACAGATACTTGGAAGGGGGCATTGGCACCTTTTGTGTAGTACAGTCTTGCAAAGCGAACAGCAGCTAAGTAACCATATGAATAATGTGCAAGGCCAGAAGGACAAGGCAACCACTTGACCAGGGCTTTCTGTGGGAACCTGTGAGGCAGCCCTGAGCTTGATTGCCACAGGCTAATAAGGACAACAACCCAAATCTGACATTCAGACCACACAAGTCAAGTCTTCTACGGTTAGGAGGTCATGGGGAAAAAGAAGATGCTTTCATTACAGTAAAACATCTGATGAGTGGATTAAGTATCCTGTGAACGGCTTAAGTACCAGTATCACTGTGCCAGATCCATTCCAGGCCCAAAGGCATATGCATCTACTCATCACTTCCTGACACAAACTTCTTAAAAGAACACTAATGCTAGTGCTTTATTAACACTAGCGTTAATACTAGCACCTTACTGCTCTACTACAGTGATTGCCATTCTCCTGCAGACCAACTCTGTGATCCTGTTTTTTTTTCCTTATCACAGAATCACTGAGGTGGGCAGGGACCTCAGGAGACAGTCTAGGTAAATAACCTTGCTCAGAGCAGGGTCGTCTAAATTAGGTTATTCAAGGTCTTACTGTCTACTTTTCTACTCATTGTTTCTTCAGTTTGTTAATGAGGTTGTTATGGAGGATGATGTCAAAAACCTTGCTAAGGTGAAGATAATCAAAATCTACTGCTCTCCCCTTGTCTACCAAGCCCCTAATTTGATCACTGAAGGCTATCAGGTGTGTTAGGCAGGATTTCCCCTTCAGAAATCCATGTTGACAAGTTTAAATCACTTCCAATCCTGGAAGCAGTTTCCAGGACTATATGCTCCTTCATCTTCCCAGGGATCGAGGTGAGGTTGACTAGCCTATAGTTCATTGAGTCCTCTTTCTTGCTGTCTTCCAGTCCTCAGGAACCTCCTTCAGTCACCATGGCCTTCCAAAAATACGAGAGTGTCCTTCTAATGACATTGGCCAGCTCCCTCTGCACTTGGGGATAAATCCCATCAGGTCCCATGGACTTCAATCTGTACAATTTGTTTAAATGTTTCCTTTCTTGATCCTTCTCTATTGACAGCAGTTCTTCATTGCTCAGAATGTGTCCTCTTTTCAATTTTTTCTTCACACAGTCTGTAAAAATATTATTTTACAATAAAATTGGTACTGCAAATCAAAGTAAGCATGAGCTTGCCTCATTCCTTTACTGCAATTTATTGTTTCACCTCCTTCTACCTGCACTCAGCCATCAGAAGGTCCTAGACAGAAACAGGAGAGAATGCTGAACTGAAACGAAGAAACAACATGATTACAAAGCTTCCCCCTTTCATCTCCCTTTGCACTTTTGACTTAGCTGCTTTGTGCTTCTGTTGGCTTAAATGTTTTGAAACTATTTTTTGATAATTCAATCAAGGTCCATAGTATTTGATGTAGTTCTTTTCTTGAAATTTCAATATAGTTTACTGATGCTCAGAAAAGATCCTTTGTTTGACAGGCTGCAATATATATAATGGTAATTAACAGCATAGACTGTACTCATTTGTAAAATTAAGTGGGTTTTTTTTTTGTAAAACAGCTAAGCTACAAACACTAAATGAGCTTTAAATTTAGATGGAAGTCATGAATCTTTTGTCTCCTTGAGCTTAGGTCATTCTACACTGCTTGAATTGATTTGGGTAAAT
Source organism: Chlamydotis macqueenii (assembly GCF_036417535.1). Lineage (NCBI taxonomy): Eukaryota > Metazoa > Chordata > Aves > Otidiformes > Otididae > Chlamydotis > Chlamydotis macqueenii. Next base: position 18,014,823 of record NC_141556.1, read on the forward strand.
GATCTAAACAGTTTTACAAGAATGACCTAAAGATGCTGCAATACAGTTTATTGCTTCACAATAACATGAAATAAAAAATAATGTTTTTTGATTCATTATCTCTCAAGAGCAGTTTTCATAAGACTGCAATGAAAATGCCTTGTTTTCTAATCTGTCTGAAGAATATTGAGAGCTGGAACAGATAGCAGCTTTTGTTCTCTATTTAATTTTAGTAGTTTGATATTGTTTTCTTTTAAAAAATGTGTTTAGAGACTAAAGGTCTTCTCTTAAACACCTCATAATATTGTAAATAGCTTAAAGATAATAAACAGTTACTGTAGAGCTAAAACTCAATATAACACACTGCCTAAGATAACAAGCTTTCCTTTGAAAGAAAATTCACCATCAGTTCTGGAGTTACTACATCCTAATGCCACTGAGATATGGAGTGGGAAAATATAAAGGAAGAAAACAGCTAGATCAGCCAAAGCGCTTCACTTTAGTGAGCCTTCCAACAAATCACAACTCAGTGTTAAACATTTGCATTACATTTTGGTATCCTAACATGGTTTAATTACAAAAGAGGCATAACCTCCTGCAGGAGTCCTGCTTGTAACTGCTAATGAGTAAGTGGCAATAAACTATCCTTTATAAATCAATATGTGAAAAATTAAATATGATTGCTTGGACTTGGTTGGCCCCATAGCTAATGGAACTATAAAAGACATGATTAATTAGAAAGGTGTTTTAGAAAGGTTAATTAGTTTATTTTATAAATTATCTGCTGAGATAATGTGGTGGGTAAAAAAAATCCTGCACCACTAATTAGCCAATGATTTTTCTAAAGATTCAGAATAAACATATTTTACCCACCAACTGTAGCTGACAGATAAATCTGTTTATTCATTGTCAATGGTTTCAATTTGCGATATTTAAAAAAATCTTCTCATCTTTAGCTATCAGTGTAGAGTTAATCTATGCAATAAGAATTTCAGGACAGGATTGTAATTTTCAATACTGTTAGAAGTTAGTGAACTTAGTTTTGGTTTTACCCAAAAAGTGTTATTAGAGAAATCCTACACCTTGACCAATATATGAATTGGCTAGGTACAATCTAATCATAAAGATGGCTTATGTCATCTTAAAAATGAGTTTATAATTTCAGTATAAAAATAGAGGAAAAAAATTAAAAAAAAGAAGACAGATGTGGAGAATTAGGATACTATAAAAATGCTAATTAGCTTGACAGGGAGTTGTCTTAGCTCAAATAGACATAATTTTCAGAACTTTTTTGAAACTAATGAGGTAGCTATGAGAAGTAGCGTTCTCTAAACATGTGGAGCAGTGTGTGAGAAAGCTCGACTGACTGTGTTTGAAAGTATATGAAGGACATGTTATCATCGTGGAGAACTGACAGTAGTAAAGAAGAAATGATATCAGATGGATCAGATCAGATTTTTCTGACAAGGAGAATCTAGGGAGTTTATGAAAAGACAAGGATTTCATAGATCAAGAAAATGAAATCAGCAGTGTTCTCAATAGGTATGTCACAGACGAGTTTACAACTGTGAAGGCCAAGGAGAGCCTATATAGCAGATGATTTGCAAGGCTGATAGGAATCTAAGATGAATCTACTTGGAGAGAAGGATGGGGAAGGACCAGTAAGAATTATAAAAATATTGGATGTATGTATAAATATGTTAAAACCTCATAGTCAAAGAGAATATCTGCTATAAATTTCAGCAGTGGTAAGTTAATGGTAATGTCTACAGAAGAAAAATAATTAACAAAGTAATCTGAAGAGTGAGAAATCCGTCAGATGGCTATGCCATATGCAATTACTGAATGAGGGGTTGCAAATGCTCCCAAATATCTAGAAAAATCACCAGAGTACTAAAAAGCAACTTTTAAAAATGCAGATAGTTTTGTGGATACAAATGTCATTTTCAGTGAACAATTGAATAAATCTTGCATTTTTTCAACTCACTAAATGAATAAGCAGCAATGATCCACAGAAACATACATAAATCAATGTGCCACATTTATTATTTATAACTTTTGTGAACTGTCTTGATCACTAACTAAAAAGATAAGAAGCAAGTGTAATAAATCTGCAAAGCAGAATGACAGAAGTAGAGGGTAATCATAAAATGAACTCCACAGTAGTCTCTTATTTTTAGAAATGATTCAAATATTTAAATAAATTTGATTTGTACTAAAAATGAAAGTGTATTGGATCATTTTAGGCCAGGCTGTTTCTGAGCAAGGTCTTGTCTTCCCACATAAAAAATTTCCTTGACATATTGAAAAAAGATCTTAAAGCAATTTTTTCCTTAGCTATTTTATAACGCTTGTTGGAAATATAGATTTCTTGTTTGTCTGTCTCTGCCATCAGCACAATTTAGCAATGTCAATTCCTTAATCTGAGGTTATATATTTCTTAATCTGAGGTTATTTATTTTTTTGTTTTTTATTTTCAGTCATCTCTTCGATTTCTCACTATCTTTCTATTTCCAGTATTCAGTTTAGAGTAATGTTATTTCCATCCATCATCGTCTCTACATTTTCAATTTTCCTCTCAGCTTCTTTCAGTCTAGGGCCAAAGCTCTCAAATTCAATCTCCATAGAAATATTTGTTGTTTGAATCGTATCCAACCATTTACTTACAAAAGATTGATTGTGGGTTTTTTTTTTAACTGAAAGCCTAAAATTGCCTGATAAACTCAGCCTATGTCTTTCAGTGAGATGACACTAAACAAAGGCCTTTCTCTCAGCTAGTGGAAACTTAGAAATCAAGATGCCAAATCATATAAAAATTAATATTTAGTTTTGAAGTGTATCTGCCATGCTTATGGCTTCCCTTATCACATAAATAATAAAAGCAGAAAAATTATAAAATGTAGGTAAGCAGAAGCAGTAGTAGTTTAAATACTGTTTTAAACATTGACTTTGTAAATATTACTAGAATCTAGATTTCTTGATTGTATAGATAATTCTTTACAAGGCAAAGGTCTACCCATTTATGAAAAGCTGCCTGTGATAAAAGCGTTGATAGAAACTCTGATAAAAGAGTTGGAAGCCCATTAAAGAGCCACTTGTTGGCTGATGATACCAAAGAATGGGAAAGATGATGGTATTAAGAGAGTTTCATAAACAAAAAATGCAGGCTAATCTACGAAGCAAAAAGCAATCTGAAACCTGCTGAGTGACTTTACAGTGAAGGTAATGTTCAAACACAAACAATTTAGTCTGCACAAAAATGAACTAATAAACATGTATCTAACAAAGTGATGAAAATTCAAGAGGACTGATGGGACAATTAGAGTTCACAATCTCCTAAAAAGGTTTCAATTTAATGACTCTACAACATTATCATTCTTGAAAGTCAAGAAAATATTGTAGCTTGAATTTAATGTTTTGTCTCTCAAAATCGAGAAATCTGTGAGTCTTGTTTTGTAGTGCTCCTTGACAATACTGAGGCAATATTTAAAACAGAGAATATTTTTGGTTGAGTGGTAATTCAAAACAAATAAAAATATTCTTGGTTGAAATAAAGCCTGTCTAAGTTTTCAGAGAATCAAAAAGTCGAATAAAATGTCATGAAATTAAAACAAAACAAAAAAAACCCCTTAAGTAATTCAGTGTGATCTGAAGCATTTGGGAATGTTCCGTTTAAAAATAAAGGGATTTAGGAAGTAAAAAAGAGTAATGAAATTTTTCATCTCCAATATTTACACTTTTCCCTGAAGTAAATGATTTGGAAAAATCCATGTGAGTGACCAAAATGTTTTAATGCCATTAAAACTTTTTTTTTCTCTCTTGATTTTTTTTTATTTTACCAAAAATGTTTCCAAATTACAGAATTATCTACTTAGGACGTCTTCCTTAGTTCTTTGCTGAGAACATACATTTTATGCAGAACATGACAGCTTTTTATTTAAGGACATAATTTATTTTCATCAAGTGCTTTTTATTACTAGATCGGGTGTTGGAGGTTTTGTTTGATTTTTGAGAAGAATTATCTTTTACCTGCAGTCCTGTGCTATCTAAATAGCCTAATCCCTATCCTCTTCTCCTGTCCCATAATGAAAACACAGGTGAACATTTCTTGAGCTTCAAAGAGGAAATATTTCTTGTCTAAGGAACTAATTTCTCTTGTTCATACACTGGCATTTGGTATTGACTGATGGGCACAATTCAGGCTAAATCTCCACATCCAAATAATCATTTTAAAGTGGCAGGGATCTTTTGAAGGGTTAATAAATGGGTTCCAATGTCTCTCCAAAGGTTGACTGTAAAGGGATCTCATGGCAAATAGATGAGTTACGGTAAAGGTGCATGGTAAACAGGTTTTTTAGATCCAGTGTATCCCACATGATGAGTCTGATCTGACATCAGTGAGACCGACAAAGAAAAACACTTCCTGAAAAGGCAGGCAATTGCTTTGTACTCCATTAAAATTTAAAAATGTGCTTTCTCCTGCCTTCTAACTGCATTGCTCATTAATTTGTTTACTGTGGTATTACAGTTAAGATAATTTAATATCTGGTGTAATGCCAAATGATGATAACTAGAAGAACTCACAACTTTTAATACCTTTCATCTGTGAATGTTCCCTATCTAAAGGCTAGAAGAACAGAAGGCAATGACCTCATTAAAAAAAGTTGGTTTTTAGTATTCTTAGGTCAAATTCTCTTGTTCTAATTTTTGAAAGGAGCTGAAGGATTGACCCTATACCGAAAAACTATATCCATAAAATGAAGAATTTTAATCCAATTTCTAGTCACTCATAGAAACATCTTTACATATTTCTTAATTTGGTGAAATTACAATGAACAGAGTAATTCCAGTCTGAATATTTCAATAGATGTTGTTAGGGAAAAAAAAAAAAAAAAGATTTGCTTATATTGATTTTCAAGCTAAATAAACCAAAATTAAATCTGCAAAGAATGTGACACAGTTATTTAGCATAAGATACTTCAGCAATGCTGCAATGCAAGTATTAATAAATATAGTACTTAGACATGACATAATGCAGTACACAAAACTGAGCAAGTACAGGACACCTTTCAAGATCTGGGCTCATAGGACCTTACATTTTTATTCAAAAAGCAGTTTTCAGTTTAACCTTTCCAGATAAAATGAATTCCCTTATTTGTTCATGTTGTAATCTTTACAACAATTAAAAATGTAGAGATGAAAAAAAATAATTAAATATTGTCATTTTTGAAGGAATTATGGCAAAAAGATACAATACCAAAACCTTCAGTGGATGGTGCAGGAAGCATGATAACTCACAAAGCAGAGATTATTTCAAGGATATTATTCATGATGGATCTATCTTGTCAGGGAATTGAACTCATGACCCAAGTATTGGAAAGTGCTGGGCTTACCTATTGAGCCACAGAAAAATCTCATTTACTGTCAGTAGTAGTCCTTTTAAACTCAGCTGGGAAAGCTTTCAGCCACAGGGCCTTCACCTTGAAAGGGCAAAAGATTAAACTGAGGATAGTATTAAATGGAAAAATCAATGACAACTAGTTAAATAGAAAAGGAAACTCTCAAATGAAGATAAATAATTTGCCAAATTCGTCCCTTGTGTATCTCTATTTTCTTCATTAGAAACACACTAGGGCTAGGTTGGTCCCTGTGTGCAGAAGAACACAGAAGAGAAAAAAATCAGAAAGAGTACTGGCTAATACAAAATGGCAAGTAGTCACCCGTGGAAGTATCGAGGTTAAAACTTGCCTCATAACTGCAGATTGCTAAAAAGATCTGAATGATCCTTATTTTAATCTAGAAAAAAAACCCCATGAAGCAGTAGTTAGTTGCACAACAAGGGTTTGCTTGTTGTATTGTAAGTTACTGATTTGTGGAGCTGTAAGTCAAAGAACCCATAAGATGGGAAGCAATTCTTAGTTTAGTTCTAAATAGTGCAGAGGACCTGAAACAATAAAACCAGCATTCTGATAGTAACAACATTGAAATAAATTAAAGGTTTTTACAGGAAAAAAAAAAAACAACCCAACCCTAATCTAAACTATTGTCGTAGTTCAGCCCCAACGGGGACCAGACTACGCAGTCTCTCTCTCACTCCCCCTCCACTCTCCGAGAGAATAGGAGGAGATTTGACAAACAAAAGAAAACCAGGAGAAAAAAAAAAAAACAAACACGCGGGTTGAGATTGAACAAAAAGTAAATTTAACAGTAATGACAGAAGAAAACAATAGAGTGATGGAACACAAATACAGTATAATAGCTCACAACAGATCTCTACATCCAGTCTCTTCCAAGTAGCAGGGGGCCTCCCTTCAGCACCCTCCTCACTTATATACTGAGCATGATGTCAGATGGGATGGAATAGCCCTTTGGCTAATTTGGGTAAATTAACCCCAGCTGTTAGCTAATTAGTTAACTATCCCAGCCATAGGGGCTACCAGCTTCAGTTCTCCACCCAGCTCAGGTAAATATTAACTCTATCCTGGCCAGAACCAGGACAACTATAAATACATTAAAAAGTAAAAATACAAAAGAATGGAATTAAAAAAAAAAAGAAAGAAAGAAAAAAGTAGGGCAGGGCAAAATGCTTGCAGGAGGCACAGAGATTGAACATATATGAGAAACAGCATATGATACATTTGTGTCTCAAAATAAATTATATAAGAAGATGGAATAAAACTAGAATACTTGCAAAACATTGCAAAGACAGTAAAGAAATAAATAGATGTGTATAAGTAGTCAAAATAATGTCTTGAGAAGAAAAATAGTATGCGTGTAACTGTACAGCAAATTAAGTTTAAATTGAATACAGGATACCTAAGAATTTTACAAAAGTTCCAGAGGCCTAAAATATTTTTTTCCAGAGCTATCAGAAATAAGAATATTTTCAGGAAGTTGAAAAGAGGTAATTAAACTTAAAATAGCAGGAAGACAAAGATGTTGCAATAAATCTCAATGAAGTATTTACATCAATGGTCTTTATAGAGGTTGTCTCAGATATTCTCACATCAGGTGCATTATTTACAATATGAAATCTTGAGGAAAGTTCTCAAGTTGAATTCCCAATAGAATAAGTCAAATAACCAATGCATAAGCTGAACAGCTTCAAATCATGAGGACAAAGTATTTATTCAAGAACTATAAAAAAGTTGAAATCTAAAATTGCTAACTATTAACAATTGATATAGTCCATGTCTTCAGTGGTAAAAGACTATAACGTGATGACATTATCTGAAAAGAACACCAAGACTGACACTGGAAAACACTGGCTAGCTTGTCTAGCTTACATAATAGACATTTCAGCAGAAACTGGCAGAAAATTTGAAATTGTAACATCAGGATATTTTTGAGAAGAGTCAACTTTGTGGTTTTTTGGTCAATATTATGCTTCATAAATCCATTAGCAATCTCTGAAACAGTCAATAACTGTGAATAAAAGTGATCTAATCAGTACATCATACTTTGATTTTCAGAAAGCTTTTGCCACATTCTGAGAGAAATAAAACCGACGTCGGATAAGACAGATCCTTCTATGTACTAATGATTCATTAAAGTAGAGGAAAAAAAAAAAAAAATGGTAATTTTTTCAGTGAGGGTAACTTTATGGAATTCCTAATCCTCAGAAACATGTGCTTAGGACGTAAACCCTTGTGATGGTTTAGCCCAAATCACCACACGGTTTCTCGCTCACTCTCCCCCTCCCCAGGGGGATGGGGGAGAGAATTGGGAAGGAAGGAGAACTCGCGGGTTGAGATGAAGACAATTTACTAAAATAAAAGGGAAAACTACAATAATAACAGAATATAAGGATATTAAAAATATACAAAGTGAACAATATGTGTTTTCTCACCACCCGATGTCCCAATGACCGATACAGCCCGTCCCGAGCAGCGATCACGGAAACAAAACCGAGCAGCAAGCAAAGGAGCAAAAGGGAGCCAGCAAGGTAGGGGGAACGATGCCAGCAAAAACAAGCAGGAAGGATGGATGCCAGGAAGGCAGATACCCACCCTCGCCTGCCCCCACTTATATACTGAGCATGACGTTTATGGCATGGAATACTCCCTTTGGCCAGTTTGGATCAATTATGCTGTCTGTCTTTCTCCCAGCTTCCTGCATCTGCAAATTAGCGAGACTTGGAAAGCAGGACGGTGTCCTTGGTCTCATTCACAACAACTGGTATCATCAGGGTGTTTATGAACATTCTTCACACACAAAATCCAAAACATACCAGCTACTGAGGGGAAAAATTAACTCCATCCCTGCCAAAACCAGAACAACCCTTCAACATATTCATGAATTATCAGGGAAAAGGGAGTGATTAGTGAAGTAGTAAAATTTGTAAATGGTAGAAAATTATTGAAGATGGTTACTTCAAAACTGACTGTGAAAAGCTGAAAATATTAATTACACGGTACTGTCTAATTAATCAAAAATAGAATAAATGAAAATATGTATCAACTGATGTAAATTAATATATGGAGTAGGAAAAAAACACCCTAATTATACATATCCAGTAACACATCAAATAAGTTATTGTTACTCAGAAAAGCAAGACTGAATTGAATAATTCTTTAAGGATGTCTTTTCAGTGCTATTTAGCAGCCACTGTGGCAAACAAAAAACTGGGAATTGTTAGGAACAGAGCAGGAAGAAAACCAGAAAATGAGATTAGGTTACTGTATAAATTGATGGTGTGTTCATGTACTGGGTGCAATTCAGTGTAAAATTTGTGTTGCTTTGTCTCAAAAGAGACATAGTGGAATTAGAAAAGAGACAGAACAGGATGATGAGCTGAAGAAGAGATTATCAACTCTTCAACCTGGAGCAGCATATAAAATCATTAATTGCATGAAGATACTGAGTCCACTATTTTTCACAATATGCGAACTTAAAGGTACCAAATGAACTTGTCATACAGCTATCTAAAGTAAATGAAAGTTGTTTTGTTTTTTTTTTTTTCCATGCAGTTTATTTAAGATGTGAAGCTCAAAACCAATTACATAAAAAGGGACTTAGGCAAACTAATAAAAGAAATGCCCATCTGTGTCTCGTCTAGATTCAAAGATTCACAGACTACCTAAACCACTGATAGTTGAGACTTGGGAAAGCACAGCAGAGAAGGTTTATTGTACACATTTGCTGTGTTTAAGACTCCATGGCCCAGATCCAACCAGCCTAACTTTAGCCATTTGAGTTGGCTCAAGTCCCTATATATGTTCTTGTACAAGAAATAAAAAGGAAAGGTTTGAATCGAATTCTAGAAGTATATGTTGTTTCTCTCATTCTACAGAATGCCTGAAATTACTTAGGTTGTCTTTCATGATGTAAAATATTTAGCAAAAATAACAACATCTTTATAGGTCCACCTTCTCTTCCAATATTTTTCTACTCATTTCTGCCCCCATAGTGAGGCAGATATCAGCTGTGCCCTACACAAACATTGCTTGGGGTTGGAAATCAAATCAAGTTAGTGATCAAGCTTGAAAAATCCTCACACTTCTTTTTTTTTTTTTTTTTTCCTTGAAAGTTGCAGCAATTCCACAATCTTGTTCACAACTCATTCCATGAAAGACTAGAGTCAGAGCAGCCAAGAGGAAAGGAAGTTAGCTGCAGCGCAGTGCTGGAAAGAGTTAGCTTGGAAATATCTTTGTTCAGTACTGCCATCCAAGTCTTTAGAGTATAAAATCATAGCCTTGAGCACCTCAATTGGATGAGATAAATAATGAATTCAAAGCTTTTCCTAAGTATTCACTATATTCAGATGTAGGATTAATTCAAGCTAGACTACAAAAATGTCTGGTCTCACTCCTCTGTGGATATTGTCATGTAAGCGTTCAACCAATAAAATGGAAGTTAAAGGGATCAGTAATTATATTCTTGGACTTGGCTATACTTGTGATTTAATGGCTTTGGCCTACAGGCAACATACAGAAAGGACACAGTGCAGCACAAGACCAATATTATTCATAGGGAAAAGACCAGGCTGTCTCATTTGTAAGAGGTGTCAGATGTACTATCCGTACAATTGTTGTTATGGTGACTGTAGACAGTCTGAGGTGTGTAACCACGGCTTGGTACAAGTGTCTTGATTTTATTTTTAATTTAAAATTTTCATACTATTTTTGTTTCTGATTATTACATGGTTAGCGAGGAAAATACTTCAAGTCACTTAGGGTTGTATGTATAAATTTTGTCCAAGATTATTTCCTCATTTATGTCTAAATTCTATGAACACCAGGGATTTTCAAGAACAGATTACTATTTATCTGCAAATTAGCTTTACAAGAATTCAGATACCCAAATACCCAAGCATAAGCCTTAATAAAATCTGCCACTATATGCCTATCTTATCAAAGAGAATACATCAATTACCTATAAATGTTTTGGACTAACATCTATCAGAAACTTCTAGTTCACGGTCAGAGTTTTTGTCAGCATTTCTGGGACTTTCTTTTATTTCAGAAAACAAATAGTTTTATTCTATTCCTGTGCAACCTGATTCTTCCACTACATTATGTCAACTTACATTTGGTTCTACTGCAGACTTTGATGTGATAATATCAGACATAAGCCAATTGTAAGTGATGAGCAAGACTGGTGAATGCTCTCCCATGTTAGGAACTACTTATATTATTCAGTATCGGAAAGTTCTGGCTGATCATAATTGTCTGCTTGTTCTGACATCTCTATGAATTTAATATAAACATAGCAATATGTAACAACTTAATTTTAATGCAAAGTTATATTTGACACTTAGATATTTATGGGAGCTGTATTTTTCAAAAGCTGGTAATTATTCATGAGTGATTCACAAAAGATAGTTTGAATTTTAGAGGTTTGAATTCTTCTCGTTAATTTTTATGCCACTTTCTACACTCCTGTAAATTGGTGAAGTAGTTTTCCATTTGTGTACAATGCATACATACTGTACAGTAGATCTAACAGATTTCATTCTTCTCTCAGCAGGATTTCATATTGGCAACAAAAAGAGTGTTTGTAGAAGTATCAACATCTGTTCTTAAATTTGAAAAATAAATGAAATGAAATATGTTAGGAAATCCACCAATGAAATACTTAAAAAAGAGAACAGATTTAATGGCTTGTTGATCTTATTTCATATTCAGACAAGCCTCCAGGGTGTCTTCTCTATTTTTAAGCAGAAGTTAAGCTTCCAAGACCTAATGAACTATTCAGATGTGCCATTGCTAATGGATGCTTGACTACAGAGGTACTTCAAATTTAAGAATGCTTCCATTTTCTTTACTATAAATCTTTCTAAGCACTTCACAAAGGTTTCCAGATTTCAGAAAGGGGGAGAACCTTAACGTCTCATAAACTGCAAGGGAATGCAGACAGCTGTTTGACAGCTCTAATTCACATTGAACCACAAGAACAGATAGGTTTTATTAATCTGAACAAACCTATTAAATTGGATTTTAATACTGCCATACACATTGTTTCATGGTAATTAAGAGGCAACTTCTAAGATTAATGGAATATGAGCTACAGCTACAGTGTTTTTATATATTCGGCAGTAGTGCAAAATGTTTCATCTGTAGTACTGTCTTTTTAAAGGTTACTACAAATGTTAACCTCCACGGCCTTTAAAAACTAAGACCTTTGCCAAACAGTGAGAGATGTTCAGTGACCAGTTTATTCTTCAAGAATTTCAACATGCTAAATGTGCTCCTACAAGGCTAGCTTATCTAACAGTACACTAGTACAGACCTACAGTGTAGCTGATCTAAAACATTAAAACATATCTAGGGTAAAGAAGCATGTTGCTGCATCATGCGCACAGTGTTGATTTACACTTAAATTTATGAGATCACAAAAGTCATGTATGGGCTTGCAGTATGGACTGCTGGGATTCCCTAGGATTTCAATGACAAGGACAATCATGTAAAAGATAATCAGAACATAAAGAGTTATTAGAAACAGACTTTTCCCTACGTCTTGACCCTGGGCAACATTCCTTTTGTATTATTCTCACAGCAGAAACCATCAAAAAGATCCCTGGGAATTACACGAGTGCAGAAAGATTACAGAATGCAATACTGTCAGTATAGCTTCCCTAGGAAAGTCTAAGTTATGGAAGAACTATGTCACTTCTTGCTGTGATTTTTTTCAGGAACGGAAATAGACACAGAGTCCTCCAGAAGGGATGTGGCTTTCTAAGTTCAAAATTGTTCTCTTTGAACACAAGTTTTCCAGCAAGAGCCAAAAAAAGTTATCATTGCCTAGGAGAAAACTTTGACCGTTTTCATCCAACACAGCCTTTGAGCAAACAGCAAGTATTCGCAGCCTAAAATGAAGAGCACTTCTAATAGTGCTTGCTGGTCAAAGTAAGCTCTGAAGCTAGACATTTAATAGTGAAAAGACCTGGTTTGCCTTAGTACTTGTATGAGGACTCCATGAAAGATGGAGGTTATAAATCTTTCTCTAGTGATATATTTCCACAAAGCAGCCCCTCTTCACTGCATGTTCCAGAATTGCGAACTGTGCCAAAAGTAGCTAGCTCTACACCTGACAAGCTGTAATGCTTACGGAACAGATAGGGAGTTAGCATCTCCATGAGACCTCTCCTAGCCCTGTTCCCTCTCTACTCTTCCTTTTTGAGCCAGCACCCAGAAGAGAGCTCTGTTTCAAGCTCTAAACTTGAATGAGTCAATGCTCTTGCAACTTAGCTAAGAAGTTTATTTTACATATGCATACACATAAATAAATTATGTAGAAAATCTACGGATAGGTGAAGTCAGACCATAGTAGATAGCAGGGAATGATGGCAGCTGCCAAGTGTCTGGCATGGTGGTTTAACAATGTTCTTCAACATCTTCTTTAAAAGCCTAACTGTGCTGTCTCTGCACTGTCTCATCTCACCTGACTATTAGTAACATGTACACATGAGTAAAAGTAGTCAGGATTGAGGAGCTGTAGAGTAACTCTTCTTGCCCACTCTCATTTTCCATGTAACATAACAAGACAAGACAGCACTAGGAAAATTGCAGCTGATCATAACAGTCATTGTTTAGGTCTGTCATGAGGAGCAAAAAGACCAGAAATTGGATGTTGTACACGGTCCATGCAGCACAAACACTGGTTTGTGCCCAAATAACAACTGTTCCTGTTATACTTTCCTCTATCTGTAAGTTTTTAAGTTCTCAGATCTTGAATAACGTTGATTCAAAGTAGTCACAATGTAGTGGAGAAGCGGGAGGGAACAGCCTGCTCAAACATATCTCAGGCATGGGTTTGTTCTGTTGCTGCCAAGGACAAAATTATATTGAATTTACACAAAATTCTGTGACTGGACAGTTCTATCTTAGGCTCAATAAAACTGGTTTCTAGGCAGTGTTAAACCACCTGGAAACCTTAGGTGATGAGTAAGGAGTTTGGCCCTCAGCAGACCACCAAAGATATGTAGTGGGACAAAAAAATCCAGTTTAAGAATGCTCAGAAGGACCTCTTATCATGAAAACAGAACAGCTCATACCTCAGCTGTACTGGGATTCAGATGTTAGGTCTGTCCTTAAGGTCCCACACACCATCCATGCAAGAATACTTTAAGACTTTTGGAGGTAAAAGTTAGTCAGTGTCACACAGGAATAATTTCAGCAATTGCCAGAGTCCAATGTCCTCTAATAAGGTTCTTTTAGATATCCCACAATAGGAGGTTTTAGTATTTTAAAACCAGTTTGCTTGTTTGAGACTATTTGACATTACACGGGATTTTGATTCAGCAGAGTGATACAGCAACGTACTGAAATCACAACATAAGCATAATATAGCAAATGTAATATACAGTTGTGTGGTCGTTTAGCCTGAGTCACCACACAGTTTCTTGCTCACCCTCCCCCTCCCCACTAGGATCGGGGAGAGAATTAGGAAGAAAGGAAAACTCGTGGGTTGAGATGAAGAAAGTTTACTAGAATAGCAAAAGAAAACTAAAATAATAACAGAATATAAGGATATTAAAGTATAAAAAATGAACAATGCAGTCCTGTTTTTGACAGGATCTCTCCCTATTCTTATCTTAAACCTTGAGCATTTTTTTTGTTATACTATCTCTCCTTATTCCCTCGGAGGGTGGGGGAAGTGAGCGAAAGACAAAGTGTAGCTTGGTCCCAAGCAGGGCTAATCTATGACATGGTCATGCATGTTGGTTTAACTAGAGATAGACCTACCGAAATTCAATATACCTGTTTGTGCTTAAAAAGGGATGAAGCTTTGTTCACAAAAACTGTGTCTTAATAGTGAAGTGAGTAAAAAACTCAGAAAATGAAGGCTGGAGATTTAGCCTGTAGGAAGATTGAGGAATATAGAATCATAGAATCATAGAATGGTTAGGGTTGGAAGGGACCTTCAAAGGTCATCTAGTCCAACCCCCCTGCAAGGACCAGGGACATCCCCAACTAGATCAGGTTGCTCAGAGCCTCATCCAGCCTGGCCTTGAACGTTTCCAGAGATGGGGCCTCCACCACCTCTCTGGGCAACCTGTTCCAGTGTTCTATAACTCGCATCGTAAAAATTTTTTTCCTAATTTCTAATCTAAATCTACCCCCCTCTATTTTAAAACCATTACTTCTCGTCCTATCGCAACAGGCCCTACTAAACAGCCTATCCCCATCTTTCTTGTAGGCCCTCTTGAGGTACTGGAAGACCGCTATCAGGTCTCCCCGGAGCCTCCTCTTCTCCAGGCGGAACAGCCCCAACTCTCTCAGCCTGTCCTCATAAGAGAGGTGCTCCAGCCCTTTTATCATCTTCGTGGCCCTCCTCTGGACCTTCTCCAGCTGGTCCATGTCCTTCTTGTGTTGGGGGCTCCAGAACTGGACACAGTACTCCAGGTGGGGTCTCACCAGGGCAGAGTAGAGGGGGAGAATCACCTCCCTCGACCTGCTGGCCACGCTTCTCTTGATGCAGCCCAGGATGCGGTTGGCCTTCTGGGCCGCAAGGGCGCATTGCCTGCTCATGTTAAGCTTCTCATCCACCAGCACTCCCAAGTCCTTCTCCTCAGGGCTGCTCTCAATCCATTCTCTGCCCAGCCTGTATTTGTGCCTGGGATTGCCATGACCCAGGTGCAGGACCTTGCACTTGGCCTGGTTGAACTTCATGAGGTTGGCACGGGCCCACCTCTCCAGCCTGTCAAGGTCCCTGTGGATGGCATCCCTCCCTCCCAGCGTGTCGACGGCACCACACAACTTGGTGTCGTCGGCGAACTTGCTGAGGGTGCACTCTATCCCACTGTCCATGTCACCGACAAAGATGTTGAACAGGGCTGGGCCCAGCACGGACCCCTGAGGGACGCCACTCGTGACCGGTCTCCACATGGACATTGAGCCGTTGACCACCACTCTCTGAGTGCGGCCATCCAGCCAACTCCTTATCCACCGAGTGGTCTGTCCATCAAACCCATGTCTCTCTAGTTTAGAGAGAAGGATGTCGTGCGGGACAGTGTCAAAAGCTTTGCACAAGTCCAGGTAGATGTCAGTTGCTCGTCCCTTGTCCACCGATGCCATCACCCCGTCATAGAAGGCCACCAAATTGGTCAGTCACGATCTGCCCTTGGTGAAGCCATGTTGGCTGTCACCAACCACCTCCTTGCTCTCCATGTGCCTTAGCATGGTTTCCAGGAGAATCTGCTCCATGACCTTGCCAGGCACAGAGGTGAGGCTGACCGGCCTGTAGTTACCTGGGTCTTTCTTATTCCCCTTTTTAAAAATGGGGGTTATGTTCCCTCTCTTCCAGTCATCGGGGACCTCACCAGACCGCCACGACTTCTCAAATACGATAGCCAGTGGCTTGGCAACTTCATCCGCCAGTTCCCTCAGGACCCGCGGATGGTTCTCATCAGGACCCATGGACTTGTGCACCTTCAGGTTCCTCAGATGATCGAGAAGACTATATGCATATGGAAGACTATATGCATTTAGATGCATATAGAGGTAGAAACTTTATCAGAAAAGCTAAGTTATTGCGAGGAGACTTTAGATAATCAAAAGATATTTAATTTAAAAATGCAATAACAAATTCCGTAAGCAGTGGTGCATGATCTTCTACTGAAGGACTACTATATGATTGTAATGTTACCGATCACAGACAGTCAGGTTACATTTCTAGCCGGAAAATATCTGTATGATCACATTGTTGAAGAGATTCTCAATGCACAAAATGGAGACTTCAGTTTTTATTAGCTATCGCTCTAGCTGAAAGGATAAGCTTTAAGAAAAGAGCAAGAGACCAGTAGGAAAGGATGAATATAAAAATGTAGGTTGCAAAGGATTAGTACAAGAAAACTTCAGAGATTTACCTGAAGGCTTTGGAACTATCTTGTGTAAATTGCTAAAAGGCATATGGCATTCAAAAGATACTCTGTATACCTTTGATCCTTTACATTGTGCATTCCATATTCATGAAGAATTTAGATGCCAAGCATGTAAAAGCAAGGCACAAAACTCTGCAGCATTTTTTTTTTTTCTTCTAAGTATTTAAGTAGTGCAAGAACATCCACTTTTGTATGTAGGTAAAAGAGGACAATAATTTTAGGTTAGCCTTGTCTCCACACCTCATCATGACTTGCAGCACCAACCTTGCTACAGTTTTAGCACTCGTCTGTATCTGTAAAACTGCTGGACATTTTGAGACCCAGGGTACCAGATGGGGTTCTGAGACTGTTGAAAGAGATGTAATTTTAAGAAAGCTGTTTATCATGTATGGAAAACTGTGGTAATCAGAAGAGCAACTGGAAATATTAACATTATCTATATCTTAAAATGGGTAATAAGGAGGACCTAGGTAACTACAAGTTGACCAGCTTCACCTTGTTCCCTGGAAAGATCCTTAGACATGTCCTCTTGGAATCAACTTCCGAGTAAATGAAGGATGGGAAGATAATCAGGAGTAACCAGCATGGATTTAGGAAAGGCAAGCTATGCTTGAGTGGCTGAGTGGATGAAGGGTGAATGGTGGATTCCTCTGTTTTAGTAAGGCTTTTCACACTATCTCCCTCAGTGGAATTATTCAAAAGCTGTGTGTATGTACTGAAGGAGAAGATAGTTTAGTAAGTTGAAAATTGGCTGCACTGCCAGGCTCGACAACAGTGATCAACGGTTGTGTGTTCATCTGGTGACCTGGAAAGAATAAATACTCCAGGAGCTATGATGTTCAACATCTTCAAAGGTGGTCTGGGTGATCACACAATGCTTTCGGAGAAAATTTGCAGATGACTCTGAACTAAAGGGAGTCTTACCCTTCAGTGCAGTGTGTTGCAGAGTGCAATTATCAAATTGATAAATCTGAGGATTAGGCTAAATGAAATCTAAGAAAGTTCAGTAAGAACAAACCACCATACGACCTAAGGCAAAATAACTCCATATAGTCTGAGAAGTTACTAAGTGTTGCACTGGGTGCTGGATTAGACAGGAACCAACAGAGCACTCTCACTGTAAGGCAGAATGCATACTGGCTGCATTAGGAGGAGCACGGCCAACAGATTGAAGGGAGTCATTACCCCATCTACTTGCTGCTCGTGAGGCCTATCCAGAATATTGCATCTAGAGGTCGCAATATTACGTTTAGAGGGTTACCAGTATCACCAGGGGCATAAACGATCAGTGAAGAGAAACTATTTGAGCTGGACTTGTTTAATCTGCTTAAAAAAAAAAAAAAAAAAAAAAAGTTAAGGAGAAATCTGAAGAGCTGCTTGAAACAGCTTGAAATGTAGTTAAAAGATAACAGAGCCAAACAACTAGACTGCTCTCTAGCAATACCTTATCTGGGAGATCCAGGTTCATGTCTTGACACTGGGATGTGGTTACAGACTCCACCATATCCTGACTTCACAGGGGAGAAAACACAATGTACTCTACCTGTTTTTTAACCTTCCTTCCCCGTCCTAGAGTGTTTTTGCTTTTAAAGGAATTCTGTATTTGAACAGCAATATTTTCTGTACATATTTACAGCTTCAGAGAAGAGATAATCTTTGGTGTCTAGGGTGCATATCTACCAGTGAAACTAGATACGTCTGCGGCGGTCTAAAGATGTAACTCTGGATAAAGAACTGATTGCTACAATGTCTACTCTCTTATGTGTTCTACCTGTGCAAACCATATGTTTCTCCAACACCACTTCAATGTTTGCCTAGATTGCCTGAAAATAATGTGGACAGTGCATCCAGCAGATACATTGGACAGGGTTTATCATAACCTGGAGGCAGCTCATTTTCAATACTTAACTACAACTGTAGTGAAGAAACTATCAGAGAAAAAAATGTATTGCAGCATGTACCCATGTTCAATTGCTTTGTGTGACTCTAATAAGAGAAAATAAAATGTGGTCTAAATCTCATCACTATGTCTTAATATTATTTTGTTGGTTTTTAATAAATAAGGTAAGCATGAGGAAAAAACTCCACATCTAAAGTTCTGTTACAGTAGTCTACAGTTACCTTCTGACTATCCCTGAGGGTTTCAAAGTACTCATGCTTTCTTAAGTCTCCTTCTTGTAAAATATACAGTAAAAATTTAAATGAAGGAAAATCATCCAAGTTGTCTGTGGTTGATCTCACCAGCCAGTTTTGATATCACACTGAAGACAATGTTCACTGAGGGTTTTGATCAATATACAGAGTTTAAAAATGTAATTTCAGAAAGAGATATCTTGAGGGATATCAAACAAGAAATAAATCAGGGAAAAGACTATTTACCCAAAGACTGGCTGATGAAGGGCTTGATCCTGCAAAATTCCCAGTAGGATCACATACGTGGTTAAAGTTAAGAAGATGCTTCATCACTTCATTGGATCAAGGCCAGACTTCTCAGCAACTTATAGAAAATCAAACCTATGAAGTGCCTGCAAATAACTACGTAAAGTTACATGATTGGGTTAATTACTGCAAATCTTCCTAATACGAAGAATACTCAGCTGAAAATATGATTTGACAACATTTTGGTGAAGACATTAGAGGTAATCAAGTATAGTAATAGTAAATATACAATTTTAAAAATTCACTTCAAAGTTTATGCCAAAAATAATTAATTTTTTTGCATTTTTTAAGTATCTAGATTTTCTAATTAGATTTAGAACTATATACTTAAAAAAAATAATCACACGTTTTCCACAGACATTATAAGTGCTCCTACATTTTTCACTGAAAGGTCAAGTCATGTCAGGTAAAATTTCACTGTAGACCAAAATTCACAATGAAAAGCTAATATACCATGACATGTAGAAAACATTTGGAAAAGATCAGGGAATGCACAGCTATTTAAAACAGCAAACAAATGTATGATAGAAAAAAAAATGTATTACACATTTAACTATGTTACTGCATAGTCATACTGCTCTTTTTCTACTTAAAATTATTTTTATTTTAACTTAACCTTATATATCTTTCACATGCTAAAGAATGTTTATGTGTTCTTCTTATTAGGGGTGAATTCTCTTGTCTTTTTATTTTCCAAAACAAGTGTTTTCCAGAGCATTTATATAAAATAAATGTGTGTTGTTCATAGAAATGGTGTCAGACTCAAACAGCTTTAAAATTTTTAAGTACAAGTAAGGCATTCTTTTTATCATGTAACTTATATCTGTTTTGTATATAACATGGTAGAAATACACATGAGCTCTCCTAATTATGTTCTTTTCCAAGATAATCTGCAGGTCAGATTCAGTCCCTGTGCTTCCTATGAATCCTGGGAAGGCGTGTTATATATGGATTTTGGTGCCAAGCCGTTGCTGATATAAGCAGCTGATCTCAAAAGAATTGTTACCCAGAAAGAATGTGTTAATACAACATTTTGGACCTAGAATAGCCTAAATAATGCAAAGCAGTAGAGATCAGAAAAAGCAGTCAAAATTGTATCTTACAGTATGGTTATCTTTACAGTATTTTTGCCTATGTGCCATGCTGGACTATTAAAAATCAAGTATATAATATGAAAAGGGTAGCACCATTCATCTGTAATTCTTCCGTGATATCTGTAGTGGAAGGTCATGTGAAGATTACTGCAAACTTTGAATTTGAATGAAAAACTGATAATATCTGGTGACAAAATTGTTTACATATGCAATGAATGCATACTACTTGCAACAGAGACAGGCATTTGAAACCGCACAGCTTAACACATTGTGCTATTTTTCCTGTCACTTATGTCAAATAGTAGTTCATTTAGATGTAGAAAAATAAGGTACAGATATATGATATAGGATAGCTTTTTGAACTAGCAAATATTCTGCCACACCTACATGGCCATAAACTTTTCCTTGTTTGTTAGTAGTGTCATAGAGTCCATCTGTACAGGAATAAAAGGAAAGACAAGGTATCACCAAAACCCGGTAAGGCTATGATACAAAGCTTCAATTAGCTAACATTCTAACATTCTGTGTTCAGTTCTAAAAATGTTTCATGACAGATAAGATTATCAGTATTTTCAAATTGAGCCTGGAATTACCTTTATATTTCTGGATTAAATGGTTTAATTCCTATCCTTGTGCTCTGGCTCTCACTCACAATTGAGTGGCCTTGTTACAGCTCCTATTTAAGTAGGTCACAATTAAAAAAAAAATAGAAAAAGGAAAGAGGCTAGATTTAGAAACATTGGTAAATAATGGGATTTTCAGGAATGCTAATCCTCTAACACAGATGAGTTCCCAACACCAGCAATTAAAAAAAATCAGCCAACTTACTGCTGTCTGCATGTGGACATAATAATAGACTCATATATCTTTAAACATTATTTTAGGCTCCTATATTGGAAAAACTTGGTCTTAACGATGCTATTGGGATGCTATTGTTGGATTTCAGCATAGACCATGCTCACCTTGAAAGAGCCACTGAAAACTTATGGAAAACCTAATTACCACAGAAACGAGGATTATGACTTCCAGAGGATAATTATAAAGAGCAGATAAACTCCTGAGAAACCAAGATCCTATTTTCATGTAAATGCTACTACTTATAATGAGTGAAGGGAAAATGACCTGGAAAAACTGCAGAAGACAGAATTGTTTTTAATAGCTTGTCTCCCAGAGTATGCTGTGACCTGTCTTATGATCTTTAGCTCCTTTGTTCTTTTCCTGCAGCTTCTATAAAAAACTCAGTATTTATTTTGGGAAACTGAAACCAATAGCTCTTATTTTTTTTTTTTTCTCCTGTCACAGTTAGCAAGCACAGCCCTTTGCTTACAGATCAGGGATTTTGTTCATTCAACAAGTATCATCCTTTAAGAGTTAGAAGGGAATTTTTTCTCAGTGAGTACTGCTTTGTTTCTGGAGTGTGACACCAGTAATTCAAACACATGAATGAAAGAAAATGCAGTGGCCTCAAAAAGACACCTGGGTTATTGGAATAAAGAAAATACACTGATTGTTCAGCACTCAGGCCTCAGACTGAGCTGAGCTGCATGAGCAGAGCTGAGCACTTTCTATTGCTATGCCACACTTAGAGAGAGGGCAGGCTCGGGATGACTTCCAGGCAGTTTCAGTCTGAGCTGAGAAAAGCAAAGATTGGTAGGTCAAGCAGTCAGCCTTACTGCTCATATGGCATTAGCACATGGAGCATTGTTTCATTTCGTGAGTTATGTCTCTGATACCTCTTGAATTAGTAATGTAATGTGTTTTTTAGGGGGAAAACTTGCCTCAATAGAAAGTCCTTTGATATTTATTTTTTGGCAGAGCTGGTAGAACTCAGCTACAGTCAGCAAGGAAGAAGATACAGCTCCTATACCCAGAATATTATCCTTTACTTACTTCCAATTTCAGGGAACAAGAATAGAGAATAGCCAGAAAAAAAAAATGTTTCCAGAAGCTCTATATTTCTCACAAAAGAATAGAGCTGGATGCCATTATTTCTGCTTTCTGATTCTATGGATTCTATATTTTGAGCAAAACTATTGAGCAAATTTGACCTGAATTTAAAATAATTCTGTTCTGACAGCTTAAATGTACCAAAAATATATTCAAAACTTCGAGGTCATTCATTTCTATTTATACATTTTATATACAAGAGGACTTATTAGAAGGAAGTGGAATGAAATAATGTCAATATTTGCTCTAGAACACTTTTTATGCTCTTACTGTTTAATTAGCTTCCACCTATACAATACGAATCCACTTTCTAACAGTCACGCACATACACAAAGATAAAATGTCACTATTTCAGTGGCTGACAAAATCTGTTTTGTTTTGGGATTTTTTTTTTTTGTTGTTCTGTTGTTTTAACTGTTAAATTCTGATTTGTGGAGGCACTTCACTGAATCATTGAATTATTGTGAAAAGCTACCCCGTTTTACATTTCTTAGGACTATCTACTTTGAAAATTCAATTGACTGTTTGACAGCTTCTTCTACTGAGCTCTTATTCTTTTAAACAGATCACAAGTGAGGACACATTTATTGCCATAGAAAATGCTTAAGAAAAGAAACAGAACAAAGAGAGAAACTGTGCAGCCACTGGTCATTGCTAAAAATCTGTAACACCAACCATGGTTACAGGTCTTTTTTTCATTTCCAGCCCAACCTATTTTATGATTCTATAAAACAACAGGTTTGGTTACTGTCCCAAGTAGATGGTAATGATCAAGCTGTGGGCTGTGCTGCAGGTTACCACAGACAGCTCTGGTCAAATAATTGTAATTTTTATTACCCCCTTTACAATTTCTCCAACTCTTCTTTCTTCTTTTCTCCATCACAGTCTCACCCCAAATAAACAACCCCACCTACCATTTTTTCCCCTTGGTCTCAGTTTCGTTTGCTATATCCACATCTATTGTGATATTGTTATCTATTCTGGTATTTCTGACACCAGTTCTGGTATTCTGGTATAGTTACCTAGGTCCTTCTGGCCTTACATGGTATTACTGCCATGGTTACATAGGGATTGCTGGCCTTGCAAGACTGAACTATGCAAAACATCCCCAATATTCCTTCATTTATGCTCTGATTCAACTATATAGAGTATGCCTGGAGTAAAGAGCTTTTAGAACTGGGCATTTAAAGAGTTTGAAGTTGCTATGCAACTCTTAGTCTCTTAATTGCTATGAGCAAATGGCACATTTGAAGGATTCCAGAAGAGTGGTTCTAGCAGTCTGGATAGTTTTCTATAGACTCTGAAAATAGCAAGCTCTGCAACAACACATAAACGGGACTCTGCCTTTCTATAATTTGCTTCAAAACATCTTTTTCTTAATATCTATTCCATGCTGCATGTCTTGCAGATATCAACCCTACTGGCATGAATCCTGTTGAGCAGAAGCTAAATTCACAATGAACCATATCCCTAGTTACTGACAGTACAAAAAAAAAGTATAAGTATCATTGTATAACTAGTCCATCTACAGTCAAGCCTTTCAAGTGACCTGTTAGGATTAGACTGCTTCAGAACAAATCTCTGTTAAAAATATTTTAGCTTCATCAGCAGTTTCTGCAACACTGTTCCTTTTATTTATTTTAAATCTCTTCCTCACCTCTTCATCTGTCTAACTTTCAGGATTTAATTTAAAAATTACCCTAAAATAGTCTAGTAGCTTGCCCATAGTTCATACAGCAGCAAAAAGCATTCATGTGCGCTACTTTACTAATTAAAGATAATGAAAAAAAGTAGCATTTTGGAATTGGCGTGTTCCAGCATGTTTAATTTCAAATTGAAATCAAGAAAAAACACCAACCAAAAAAAAAATCTTTAATTCATAGATGTGCTTTTTAAACAATAAAATCCACTACAGAGAAAAACCCTAGCACCTACCGCTACTATGAGTAGATAAGGCATATTACAGAGGTCCTAAGATCTGATTAAAATACCTTGTTATGCCTTACATCAAACTACCTAAATGTTTCATAATAGTTACATCTTCTAGTCTTCAAAAGGAAGACCTCATATTCATTGTATATAATCATTCCTACAGGCATACCCCCCACAACCACCCTGGTAGAAGATCAGTATCATAGGCTACTCCCTTTTTTAACATACCCTCAGCTGTACTACTTGCAGGCTTTTACAATCACATCCTCCTTTCCCAACTGGATTTGTTAATTGAACACAGCTGCCTGGCCCTGGACTCTCTGGATGTTAAAAGGACAGGTGCTGTACTATGCCCTGTGATCTTCAACTTCATTCACTACTGAGCCTGTTTCAAATAAGGTTTCACTTTCTCTCAAAGCAGTATTGCTGTAATTAAACAGAGTTTCTTGGGGCACACCATGCATAAATAACAGAAAAAAAAAAAAAGTTTGTAGAAGGATATTATTAGTTATCTTCATTTTTGGATGAGGTGGTGGGCCCTTGATCTGGATAGTTACAGCCAGAGTGGGTTTTGCAATTGCCTAATATGATACTTCAAAAACTTTTTCTGAGTATAATAGTTTGTGTTTGGGTGAGCAATATCATGCAGAAATACCTCCAGACTTTATATGAAGGCCTTAAAATATGACATTATGTATAGCTGTTTCCTCTAGTCCCTGGATAAACTGATAGAGTACATTGACAATACTAGACTCTGAGTACTTTCACTCCTACAGTTCTCAAATAAACTTTTGCTGGGGCCATTTGCTTGTCCCCAGCAAGTCTCACAGTTTTGATAACTTGGGTCATGTTACAAGTAAGTTGTAGAAACAAATTTTTTAAAAACCACCAGCAGACTCAAGAGATTGTTCTTTTCCTTAATATAATTGTCAGCAGTGTTTGTTTTTTTATTAATGTTGAAAGCATTTCTGGAGGCACATAACAGGCCTCAAAATCTGAGGGGAAAAAAAGTTGAGAAATGGAAATTCTGAGTGAAAACTTGGGATA
This sequence comes from Chlamydotis macqueenii, assembly GCF_036417535.1. Taxonomy (NCBI): domain Eukaryota; kingdom Metazoa; phylum Chordata; class Aves; order Otidiformes; family Otididae; genus Chlamydotis; species Chlamydotis macqueenii. Next base: position 18,039,585 of record NC_141556.1, read on the forward strand.
GATAGTGAAAGTTGCTATTTGTAGGGTCCATTGGTTAAAAAGAAAAAAAAAAAAGGGGGTAAATCTCAGGTGTGCTGCAAAAGATACTGTAGCATTCCAGATTTAATACAGCATTAACAAGCAACATTACATTTGGCTAATAAAAATTCAATTTGTTCTACATTTCAAAGTTTCAAGTACTGTTTATCTTAAATGTGTTAACAAAGACTTCCTACATAAGCTTGGATGAGACCTGAATGAATATTCAAGTTTCAGTTCCTAATATTATAGATAAATTAAGGGAGTCTTCCTAGATTATCATGTTCAGTTTTCCATTGATCCAAATGCAGTTGTATTAATTTGTAAAGAATCCTACTACTATACAATATTATATAAAATACCTGATAGAAAGTATGTTCAAACAGGAATATCTGTTATGGCTACTAAAGCACAGCATGTGAACTTTCACATGTGTACAAGTGAATAAAGTCATCCAAACATTTCTGTGAACATCTGAACATATTAGTGATTTATTGTGCCCTTGGAAGGACAAAACTGTAATTTGATTGAAACAGTGTCTCTTTCTTTAAAGAAAAATTTATCATGGAGCAGAATATTAATCATGTTTTACCTAACAATTGTTAGCTTCATTGGTATTTTACCTATCAACAATCTTTGAGCCTTCAAAGAGATGACGAATTATATAGCATTGATTCTAGTTGTTGCCATTTGTAACTGACACATTAAAAAGTTAGAATTAATCATTTGATTGATTGAGATTTGTTTAAACAATAGAATTTCGAGCTGGGCTGTCTCTGTTTTCCTTGGAATAATTGTGTTTTACTTTATAAACTATTTTTCATGCCGGCAGAGATAATTTACAATTTAACATTGACTCTCCTCCACCTCTACTTTCATCTATATTTCATTACTTTCTTCTACTGACTTTCTTTTCTTTGTTTTCTTAATCTTAATTGTATGAAGATGAAAATAAATATAATATCAGTGTGGAATACAGTGACATACCCCTAAATATGGAGACTTTCTTTAAAGAGAGTTTTTACTCCCCAGAAGCTCAGTTCTGTCTTTCTGTGCCTGGTGTGTTAACCATTTCCACTAGCTATTCCAAAGCTATGTCACATAAAGGCCTTTTCAGGGAAAACAAAGAAATCTGTGGTTTTGTTTTGTCCAATAAATAACAGTAAGTGATTTCTGATAGCTTTTCTCTGCCAGGACATCATCCTGGGGGTTTGTTTAAAAACATTATTAAAAATAATAATTAGACTGTCTAGGCTGAGCTTATATGAAAATCCCGCTAATATTTCCTTATTGCTCTGAAGAGTTCAGAGCATTACATTTGAGAATCTTTTAAACAAAACAGCTCCTGCTATGCTGCACTACTGTAAATGAGGAGATTTGTCACTGACTGTCTGTGATAGAAGTTCAGACATGATTGGGTAATTAACCGAGGACTTGAGGAATTTGAGAGGTTCTTCCATAACATTTGACTTGAGCATGTTTGTGGAGTACATGGGAAAAATAAGAAGTCTAAGTGGAACTTGGGGAAATGTAGCTATATATCCAGTGGTATCAGATACTGTGTGGGGATTACACATATAAGTAATAGCCAGACTATGCCAGAAGTCAGAGCAGAAGAACAAGAGATTAAGAATCATGTGGTGCATTGTCTCCAGCCTGAGAATCCTACAAGTCTTTAAAAATCCTTTTTCAAAGCATATGTAAACAGAGATGATGTATACCTGCTTTGTTCAAAGCATGGCTGGGGCACAAATGTCAGAGACAAGTAGGCTGTGCTCACTAACAGTTCATTCAGCTCAGGCTGATTCCAGTATCAGTGGAGCAATGAGGCAGAGATAAGTCTCTTTGAATTTCTCAACCAGAAAATCTTTAGATTTACTGTTTCAGATCTGCTTCCACACTAAATGAACCTCAGTTTGGCATCCCCCATAAGGTTTGTCCAGTGCTCTGTAAGAATGACAGGCAATTCATTAACAAAGATTCAGAATTAGAAACAGACAGACTTTCCACCGATTTCTTATTTAGGCAGTTTTGCATAAATTGAGACTTCTAGGGCTACTAGTTTTTTCACAGCAAATAGACTTCCCTTACCAGCAAATCAAAGTATTATATAGCAACTGAAAACTTACAAGACTTATACCTTTTTTAAAAAAGCAAAGAAAAGAAACACTAGGCACAATCTGAATAGAGAGATAAAAATGTCAGTTTTGGCCTCTGTACTTATTATCATGCAGCTGCTGTGGTGAAGAATAAGAACTTGGGGTTTTATTCTAAACAGGTTAGGAAGAAGGAGATTATTTAGTCTATTTAAAAGTCAGTTGATAGCCTATGTCGAAGCTTACCCAGTAGACATCTGTAATACAGCACAGGAGAGATGGATTTGGAAAGGACCTTTGAGATTCAGCTCACAGGCCTCTGGGAATAGGCTAGGGCTTGAATATAGAGTGTAAATTGGTCTATTCTGGTAGGGGGGGGGGGGAAGGAAAAGAAGTACTTTGCTTGATAACAGATAAACCCAGAGAATTTTAAGTTCTGTGTATCTGTATATGGTATTCTGCATAAAAATAAAATCTCAGTTTTTAAGAGGTGGAATTGCCATTTGGATTTAAACAACATTAGTATCTTCATTTAAGTCAGTATTGTTGATTCAGAACAGATAACAATTCAATACTGAGAATTCAGTACAAATATATAGTCTACCGGGAAGAAAACGGAGTAAAATAGAGGATCTAAAATTACACTTATGAGTATCTCTTTATTCATAGAATTATAGAATAGTTTGGGTTGGAAGGGACCTTTAAAGGTCATCTACTCCAACCCTCCCTGCAATAAGCAAGGACATCTCCAACTAGGTCAGGTTGCTCAGAGCCCTGGGCAACCCAGCCTTGAATGTTTCCAGGGATGGGGCATCCACCACCTCTCTGGGCAACCTGTTCCAGTGTTCCACCACCCTCAGTGTAAAAAAACTTCTTCCTTATGTCTAATCTACATCCGCCCTCTTCTATTTTAAAATCATTACCCCTTGACCTATCTCAACAGGCCCTGCTAAAGAGTTTCTCCCCATTTTTCCTATAAGCCCCTTGAGGTACTGGAAGGCTGCTATAAGGCCTCCCTGGAGCCTTGCCTTCTCCAGGCTGAACAGCCTCAACTCTCTCAGCCTCTCCACCTATGGGAGAGGTGCTCCAGCCCTCTGATCATCTTTGTGGCCCTCCTCTGGACTCACTCCAACAAATCCACGTCTTTCCTGTGCTGAGGACTCCAGAGCTGGATGTATTACTCCAGGTGGGGTCTCACGAGGGCAGAGTACAGGGGGAGAATCACCTCCCTCGACCTGCTGACCATGTTTCTTTTGATGCAGCCCAGAATAAGGTTGGCTTTCTGGGCTGCAAGCACACACTGCCAGCTCATGCTGAGCTGCTTGTCCACTAGTATCCCTAAGTCCTTCTCCTCAGGGCTGTATTAAGAGACTAGGTCCATCTATTTCTTCCAGTGTTGCTGCCCACAAGTAGAAGGACAGAGGGAAAAATTGTCTATGCTCTAGGTTCCCTTACCAACTGTCCCGAGGCCCTGAAGTCTCTTTTGATTGCCCTTGAACTACACGTTGCTGTTTCATCACCACTCACATTGAAGAGCAATAATGGATAATAGTCCAAGGGCTCTAACAGGCTACGATGTTTCCTAGTGATATCCTTAATCTGGACCTCAGGGAGGCAGCAGACTTCCCTAAGAGAAGGGTCTGTCTGGCGTATTGGACCCTCTGTTCCCCTAAAAATTAAGTCATCTGCAACTAGAACCTGTCTTTTCTTCCTCATGGAGGTGGCCGTAATACAAGGGGTAGGTCTTTTGACCTTGACAACACCTCTGGTGTAGATGAACCATCATTCACATTACCCATTGACTGGCCTTCTATATCCAGAATCTCATACCTGTTGCGTGGAAGGACCTGGAAAGGTGAGGTGGGCAGGGAGAGGGTTAGCCTGCTGCCCTGAGCATGGACTTAACCTCCGTTCACTCCTTTCCTTTAAGCTACTGCCTTCAGCCTGGCAGGGGGAGGATACAGGATCCACTTGATCTTGTTGGGTTTTTTTTTGTTTTTTTTTTTTTTTGTGGTGGCTGTTCCTGTTTCTACCTCAGAGGGCAGAGCATGGTTCCACCAGTCTCTCTTTATCAGACCCCCTGACGCTCCTTAACTTTTTGCTTCTTGTTGTAGCTCTGTCACCAGGCTGAGCAGGTCATCCACTTGGTTACACCTCACACAGCTGTTCTCACTGCTGCCATCCATTACTAGTGAAAGGCTCTGGCACAGCCTGAAGCCTGAGACCTGAATGGCTGCATGTTTTTGTGGGAGCTCTGTTTGGGTTGCCACAACCATTCTAGTGAGTGCAGAGGACATGGCTTTCTGCCAGGTGGTTGCCACAGCTAAGCTCCTTCTGTGATGGTGATGACCACCAATTGAACTCACCTCTAGAGCTGGCGGGGTGATGATGCCCTTCCCACATGAACTGCTGTGCCAAGTGCTGGCTGATGCGCACTGGTCTGTTCACAGTGCTCCTCATTGCTAGTGCTCCCTAGGCTGCTTTTTCCTAGGTATGGGGGTGGCCACAGTGGCTTTGGCAATGCCTAGGCCCTGTCAGCTTCTCCTGCAAGAGCTGCTGGCTCCTGGCAGGTCTTTCCACTGTTGTGGCATTTTCTTGCCTCAGGAAATGCCTTTGTGTGAAAGACCTGCAGCTGTACTGCAGATTGGGCTGGCTCCGGAGTACCTTGCCTTGGTGACTGACCATCCAAAAAGACAGACCCATAAGAAAATCATAGTCTTCTGTATATTATGTGACCATGGAAATGGACAGGTGTCTAAACAGAATTTGAACTAACATGGAAATATAAAATAGAACTGCAGAATAATGGAGATTGGAACATACATCTAGTGGTTATCCAGTCCAGCTCCTTGCTCAAAGGATAATCAGCTTCAAAGTAAGATTAAGTTACTTCAGGCATTCCTGAGTTGTTGTCTGGTATCTTCAAAGGTGAAGGTTCCACAGCTCGTTCCAGTGTTTGGTCACCCTCTTCATGATGATTTTTTTCCCCACCATCTAAGTAGAATTTCCCTTGCTGCAACATTTAGCTGTTTCTTCTTATCCTTTTGCTGTTTACCTCGAAGAAGAGTGTCTCCATTTTCTCTGTAACTACTCACCGGGTGGCTGAAGACAGCAACGGGATTGGTCCTCAGCCTCCTCCAGGATGAACAAACCCAGCCTGCTCAGCCTTTCCTAATGTCATGTACTCCAGCCCCCTCAATAGTCTGGTGGTCCTTGACTGAACTCGCTTCAGTATGTCCCTGTCTCTCTTGTATTGAGGAGCCTGAAAGTGGGCACAGAACCCCTGATGTGGTCTCACAAGTGCTAAATAGAGGGGAATAATCAGTTTCCTCTAGCTGCTCACTATGCTTTTGCTGATGTGACCCAGAATATGATTAGCCTCCATTGCTCCAAGGGTAAATACAAAAAATATGATGACCAAATTTTAAAATCTAACCACAATAGCAGAAATATCACTTGTACTTACACAATTTCCTCCATAATGTAGTAATTTTCATATTTTGTTAAGAACCTGGGGATAAGAATTATTCTTTTCTAAATCTAGATTGTCTTGAAGATATGTTGTAGGATTCAGGTGCTGATCAGAAATGGTTAGGTGCTGGAAATTAATTTCCAAGGATGGTGGTTTATAATTTATATTTAATCAGGGTTTATTAGCTACTTATTTAATTTCCAATTATAATATGAGTCATGTGTGGTTGGGGGCCAGTTCATTAAGAAGAAAGAAGTAGCCAACAAAATTCTAATATCCAAGTGGGGAAAAAGCACATCTAGAAAGAAGCCAATGATGACGCTTCTCACTCAAGCTTGGGAGTACACTGGAAAGGTGAAATTAGTGATGGAGGTTTCCTCACAGGGTGGAATCACCATAGGTATGGGCTGTAACCTAATGGAAGCAGAAGGCTGGGTGGATGACTCATTCTCTGTCGGTAGACATGTCAAATAGAAAATATCACCCATTTAGTGAGTAATAAAATATAATGAAATTACAATCAAGAAGGAAAAAAAAGGAAAATTAGAAGTAAGAATAATATTGTAAGTACTTTTTTTTTGTCTAGAAAGTAATTGTTTAAAAAAATCTCTTTATTCTTGCCCTTGCAAGTTTAATAAAATGCTTGAAAACCATGCTTTAGATCTTTAGCATTAAAACATCCACTCCTGAATAAGGGAAAACTTCTCCTATAGCTGTAAGAACAGTACATTTATTCTAGTATTATAAAGAATGGGTTTTCTTAAGCATGGAACTTTTTACTTGAACTTCAGAATTAGTGGATAATGAATAATAATCTTTAGCCCTTCCCATGGAATCCAATACCCTTTTATATGGGGAAAAATAAAAAACAATACAGTGTCTTAGAAAATGTACTGGGACATTTTAAAGCAAACTGCCATTTTTATTCAGAAATGTTTTCAGAGAGAAAAAGCAGGTATAGCAGACAGAGAGACTGCTTTGCAAAATTCTTATAGTAAATCGAAAGCTTTGGAGCTGTACAAACCCTTTGGCAGCACAGGGTTTCCATATTTCCTCCATGAGCTTGTAGATGCAATCAGTGTTACCAGAGAAGCTGACAAAGATGCATCACACACAGTTAACCTTGTAGATATGATTGGAATGAACTCTGCGTAGTGCTTTGTTGTAGCCACATCACCTCCTGAGAATTACAGGAAGCTAAACCTTTTCTTCTATAGCAATATAAGAAATATCCTGTTATTTTATGACGCTGCTAAGTGATATGCACATCATTTTCAAACTGTTTCATTTTCCATCCTTTGTGGTGCTGTGAGATTCAAGGACAAAAAGGATACTCTGGTTTGCTGCCAACAACTGAGCAGCTTAAGAAACTTTCTGAAACATGCACCTGTAAAATTCCCATTGCAATAAATGGGGCTCCTTTTTATACTCATCTTTATTTTTCTTTATAAACAAAGCTAACCTCTTGTACCCCTGCAATATGTCATCATGCCACTCTGATATTGCATTTCTTTTTACACCCTAGGGTAGAAAGACTTGTTTATAAAACAGTAAGAGTTCTGAAGTGTCTTAAAACAGTTTGTCTAATTAATTCCAAGAAGTATTTTTCCCATGTGAAAGTCAATGTATTGACTTTCCCTTCCACAAAGACACTTCCTACCTGGTAATGTAATATATGCATGTAGCTTGATGGAAATGGAGAGATATATTATTTAAGACAATGTTACTATTTATCTAAATACTGTCAAATGCAGATGGAGTAGACACACAAGTCCTCTTACAAAGGCTCTCTGATGAAGTGATATCTGTTATCTGTTGAAGTGGCATCAGATCAGACAAATGATACTCGTCGTCCAGAGCAAGTAGTCCAGAATAATGATGCAAAATGCAATAGCAACTTAGGAATCAGAACCAGAATTGTAAGTATGTCTGATTTCCACTCCCAGTTCCACACTCATATGTCTTGAAGTCATGGGTGTTTTCCATTACCAATGCTTTATGATAAATTTGCATACTAAATTAGACACCATACATTTTGAAGGATTTGAGTGCCAGAACCGACACCAGTGAGAGGGCTGAAAGCTTTATCTTTCTGAGAAACTGGTTGCCAAACAACATTGTATTGATCAGAAGTCTGTCTTTTGGTACACAAGTTTTGAAATGTTGTGCTCAGTTTGCAAATAAGATGAAAGGCTGCAAGCACTCTCTTGCAATTCATACTTTAATATTCACGACAGTAATACTGAGGGTGTGCATTGTTAAAAGAACTATTGCATTTCATTCCTTGGATGGAGGTCACTTTTGGTGGATTGATTCCTCTGTATAGTTTGCAAGGTGCTTTGTGATAGAAGTTTCTATATAAATGTAAATTCCTCTATTGTTGTTGCTATTATCATTATCACCACAGGCATCTGTAAATAAGTGAAGAGAAAATAGGATAAATACATCCATCTTCTAGATTTTGTAAAATTGTCTTTCTCAGAACAAAAATGTGCCAGCAGACCCCACATGTATGAACCTAAGTAGTGGCTGAGGAGCAAATGAGTAGAGTCATCAATGACAGACTGTCAATCTCATACAACATTTGTTAATACATTTCCCATTCAATCTGCCAGTTTAGATGGAGCAGGTAGAAAGGAAGTGTTAGCTATGTTCTGATATATAACTTGGAAGGTACACACAATTTCAATCACAAACCTATTTATATGAATGTCACATAAAACACACATAAGAAAAATTCAGACTTAGTAGTGAAAATTGTTGAGTAGTCACAATCATGAACACAGCAGCGAAATAGTGTGACAGTTCCCTGAAAGAGTGAATAGTAAACTTTATACTCATTCCAGGTGTAACCTAACAATTGAGCAGATTATGATTTTGATAATTTCGTAGTTTTTAGATTTCAAATTGTTTTTTTTTTTGTTGTAGAAACAACACCTCAGACTCCACTAGCTTAAGACAGACTTATTTTATTCCATTTTGCCTCTGTACTTTAAGCCTGATATTTATTGTAGATACTGTGTTTTATTTAACTTTCCCATAAATATATTAACTATGTCTTAAATGTTCTTAAAATTTCTTTAAAGATGTAATAATTTTTTAACTTTGTGGAGTCCTTGAGGAACTGACTGCAAACCCATGAAAGTGTCACTTCAATTAGAAGTATTTTCAACTTCCACAATGAATATTAGCTCTTTTTCTGTTGTTTTGTTTTTCACAATTTACTCAGAAAATGCTTGTACTCTTACAAACTTTTTCTCTTGACAGCTGTAGCATCCATTTTGGCTCCAGCAGTACATTTAATTGTGAAACTACACTTGATGCTCATCCTTGTCCTATGCAATGTTTTAGTCAGTTAGAGCAGAATCTGTCATCATGATGAGCAGTAAAACCTATAGGAAAGATTATATTACAAAGAATATGGAATTTCTGGGTTACCTTGGTAGCTCCAGTATTAAACTAGTATTTAGACAATTAATTTCATTTTTCCCTTTGTTAAATGTAAACAAGTTTACAATTAGCATCAAGTATACCACAGTTACATCTATACCCTGCCTCATTTGTATGGATATACTCCCTTGTGTGTGAAAGCTTATGGAAAACTCAAACTTTTATGGCTCTGCTAGGCTAGGATAAACTGTCCATTGATCAGCTTTTCAGTTGATTCTTTGTAATTCTTCTTTTCATGTTTGGACAGAGCAGCATAGCCTGACAGCTTCTTAAGCGAAAGCATAATGTAAGAAGAGAAAGACTTTTGAGAAAAAAAAAACCCACATACACATCAGTATTATCTAAAATCTTGTTAGCCTTTTTCAGAGACCTACACAACCTTCAGCCTCGCTCACTCCTGGGCCATGGAGTCTGAGAGTCAGTCTGGCTCCTTGCTTAAATGGTTGTGCAATTTACAACCAGTATAGCTGTAGGATTTCTCTTGACCCTTTAACAAGCTAGTCCAGTGAACTCAGCAGAGGATCACAGGCAAAGAATATAAATGAATAGCTTTTGATTAGTCCTGGAGTTTTGGTAGACAGCTATTTATCTCGAGCTATTTGTTTGCCTTTGTCTCTGCTTCCTAATAGCTTGCCTGACATTTTAATCAAACAAAGAGAATCCTAGTGATTAGGTTGTGGATGAAACAACTCCATTTCTGCCTGTATTAATATTACATCTATTTATTTAATCTATTTATTCTTCTAATTTGTAGCATGTAAGCAATGGGAGTGAGAGATTCTCTGCTTATGGAAAAATCTGGCAAACATTGAGCCTGGAAGTCCTATTTTTATTGTGAGAAAAACAACTCCCTAAAAACTCAGTTAAGTGAGATACTTGCCTACAAGCCTAATTTTTAAAGCTATGATTAAATCACTTGAACAATTAGACCTAATAAACAATATTTTTACATATTTTGAAACAAACATTAAGATGCACCTCAACAATACTATTAGAGTTTCAGTGTCTAATGAAAACCAATCTACCTGCTACATTTTTGTTACTAAAAATAGAGTTAACAGTCAACCTTGTAGCCTATGAGAAACCACTAATAGCTGGAATGAAAAAAAGTATCAGTATGGGATATTTATCTATTGCCCAGGAACAAAAGAAGAAAATTAATTTATGAGTCAGACCTCTTTCTTATGTCATCCTGTTAAGCACTCCATATTTTGCTGCTGTAATAGGCATTCTGTAGTGCTGATATCCTGCTGGGTGCTGTACTCACACAGAGAAAGAATATGAAGAGTAAAATGTGATATGGAAATTTCCCAGTGTCTTATCTTTGAATGTCATGGTCTATCTGGACTGTACCATATGTTTTCCAAGGACCACCATCTTTTCTTCCAATATGAAGGACTGAATATTGTACATAATCTAAAAATGCAAAGAAATTATTTGTCCAATATTAGCAAGTACAAGGTGCTGAATTTAGTATCTCCTGTCCATCTGTAGACATTCCAAGAAACTTCTAATAACCTGAAGTATGTATCTAAGAATATTTATTAAGACTTAAAATTTGTGGAAGAAAGGAGTAAATATACTTAACCACTTTGTTAGGCTGCCTGGCATTATTAACTTATGGTGGAAGTAGAGCTGTATTATTTCTTTTCTATATCCACCTTACAAGCAATTAGGAATGCAGAATATTATTTCACTAAATGAATTTGTGTACATTTATAAATTAATGTTAAATTGAACAAGTTTGTTAACAGACATCCAAATAAAACTACTAAGATTGTTTCATCAAAATACAGGAAAAAAATTTCCACATACATCGTAAATGAATACTAGAAAGAAAAATGTTTAATTAAATAGAATTTTCTCACCATCTGGTAGAACCATAACTAAAACCATCTGAAATCAGCCTGAAAAATAGGCTGTGTAGGACAGATAGAGAAGGAATAGTTATAAAATACTAGTGGCATTAACACAGAAATTTTCCAGAAATTTCTGCTTAAACCAAAATGCTTGCCTGCAGCAAGCATTAGTTGCCTGCAGCAAGTATTAATTTCTTTTTTAAAATTAATATTAAAATGTCTAGGATATTTTGCACAAAATGTATACAGCCTTTATTCTCCTGAAGATGCTAAATACTGTGAAAATATAAATATAATCTGCAGCTTAAGAAATATATGGTGCCTTGGATAAGTAAATAATGACACATTCATAGACATATGGGAGTAAAATATTACAAATTTGAATTTTCTTATTAGGTACCAAAATATATGGAATACATTTCATGTAAGCTGTACCAAGCATGTCTCTGGAGAGCCAATTTATATTGTTGAGTCAAATGTGGCAGAAAGATGGCTGTTGTATTGTCAGAACTGTGTTTGCTATTACAGAGATTAACATAGGCAGAAGGTGCCTATGCTATGGAGAAGGCAACTAGGATATTGATAGTCTGTAACTGGAAAAGCATGGCTGGAACAGACAGGCTGGCTGGGCTGGAGGCATTCCACATGAGCTATGTGTAACAGCTGTACAAATCAATGCTTCATTCTACCTCATTTGCTCCTATCAAATACTATACATTTTTACTTTAGCAAGGAATACAAGGCACAGCTCTCTACAGGGCTACTAGTAGCACAGTGCTTGAGTTTGCAGTAGCTCACTGCAGTTGAAAGCTCTTTCTCAGTCTGTGGTGGTGTGACATTGTCCTCCGTGTTCTGCTGACAGAGTCCTTCCAGCAACCACTGCTCCCATTATGCCCCTTTGGAAGTGTTTACCATGTCCCTTTCCCTTGTCTTCTAGTGCAGCTGTGGCTTCTACTGTCACAACACAGCTCCAGGATCTTAGGGATGGCTTACACCACTGAAAGCACAGCTCTGCATTCTGTGATATTACAGCTAAAAAACAATGATACTGTCTGAGATATTTTGAATATTGTGCCCTGTGGGGAGGGGAAAATCTCTCTAATTGCATTTAAGGAAAATAATAAAATTAAATCTTCTAAAGTTGTGGAGGTTTCTTTTGTTTGTTTTTTGTTTGTTTGTTTGTTTGTGTGTCTTTTTTTTTTTTTTTTCTTGTATAAACTTAAATCCAAAGAGGCATATGTCTTTAAGTCTGGCTTCTGAGATCAATCATTTTCTGCCAAAATGCTCCCTTGTTCAAAGTTGGTTAGCATCAGATGCTTCTGAAAATAGACCTGTGCTGACCAATTATTGCTCTTATATAAGCTTTAGTACTTCTTTAAAGACTGAGCCTGTCAAGAATGTAATTTGACAAGTTGAATCATACCAGCTCATATATGATGGATTTCAAAATAAATTGCATCTGACCATCTGTACACAGCAGAAGAGCACATCTTTATAGAACTGCTCATGTGTTCACTTTTTTTACAAATCTATTATTTTTTACTGTACTTCAAGCAATTTAGTTTGACAGAGATACATCTTCTCTGTTATGGCTTTTAAAGTGCAGAATGGCTGAATTACAAAATCTCTTTCCTAACAGCACAGATTTGTGGTGGATTATGAAGAATCAAAATAAGTAATTATTTGCTATCTTGTCCTGATGGACAGGGATTTTTAAACATAGTTTTTTCCTTGCACCTGTACTGCAGCAGTGGACAAAAGGATGGAAATTATTTCTCTTGAATCTGTAAACTGAAACAATATTTTGGCAAAGAGTATTCTTTTGGTGATGCTCCATTAGATATAAAATATGTCCAATTTAGACCTTTTTCCCCCAGTAAGATGATTGGATTTGCATGACTGTATAATATCCAGTAAAAGCTTAGGTAAAATGAATCTTGATTTCAAATAAAAAAAGAACTTGGTGTTCACTGTACAATTCAGGAGGACAGACTTTGCAATGGTCTGGCAGCACTTCCAAATGTCACAGCAACCATTACAGGCTTATTCATATATTCTGGGAATCAATGTGTTGTAGGATCTGATTAATTCTATAATAGACCTGTATCTCTAGTCTCTCACATGGTTGATGGGAGATGTGGAACAGCTATTGCAAAAACCTTTGTATGAAAGAGCCAATATTGAGTTTCTTACCTTTGGCTGAATATCTCCAACTTCATTTCAACACTGTTTTTCCATGACTTCTCATTCTCCTTATACTGATTAAGATATCTTTTCTCAAATTAATGAGCTTCTAAAAGAATTTTCACACATTCTAATGTGCATGTGGATACATTCTCAATATATGAAAATAACTAGTAAACATTTTCTGAACTGTTCCTGGACCTGACAAAAATAACTCCTTAACATAACATATTTCAGATACTTGTACAGTTATCTGCAAATGGACAAACTCCTACTTTAGAAAATGAAGCAGACAGATTTCCCTGTGTGTAGGAGCACGTTTCTCTTTGACAGTGTCATTCTTACCCATTAAAGACTTATCCTGAACTTCACCACAGTCTCCTCTGACTGCTGAACAATTTTTTTACACTCACATCTTTCTCTGTTATATCTGCTCCAATTTTCTTTACATATGGATGAACATTCATGAACTTATTCTAAGTTCTTAATATTTCACAAATTATTGCTTCACTGTGCTTCCCAATGAGGTAAGAAAATTTTTTTCATTGTCTTCATGAGACCTGGAGTTGCTGATACTTCTACAGTTTGGGAGAGAAGTATAATTTACTTGGATAGTATCTGTAAATTCCCTCTACAGTAAACAGAAAGGAACAGGCTTTTCCTGGGCCATGAGATCTCTACTTTTTATTAGTTGTAATAATGCATTATTTTAGCTCTCCAACAAGTTATTGGTTTCTCTGCAGATCAGCAAGGTTTAAAATGAAATGCTATGCATGACAAATTTTAATACTAGTGGTAGGATTATGCAACAATGTGAACTAAATAGCTTGATGTTTCTCTCTCTCATGGCCTTTGAACCTGTCTGTCAAGTTATTTGTTGGGTAATATTTTGGCAGTTCATTTACATGGTAACTATCAAACTGGACAGTAGAATTACTGGAGTAACTATATCAGTGGACAAGGGAAGAGCCACAGATGTCATGTATTTGGACTTCTGTAAGGCCTTTGACATGGTCCCCCACAATATCCTTCTCTCTAAATAGGAGAGATACAGATTTGACGGGTGGACTGTTCAGTGGATGAGGAATTGGTTGAATGATTGCATCCAAAGGGTAGTCGTCAATGGCTCAATGTCCAAATGGAGATCAGTGATGAGCGGCATCACTCAGGAGTCTGTATTGGGACCAGGACTGTTTAATATCTTCATTAATCACACAGACAGTGGGATCGAGCACACACTCAGCAAGTTTGCAGGCAACACCAAGCTGAGTGGTGTGGTTGACATGCCCGAGAGATGGGATGCCATCCAGAGGGACATGGACAAGCTCAAAAAGTGGGCCCATGTGAACCTCATGAGGTTCAAGAAGGCCAAGTGCATGGTCTTGCACCTGGGTCAAGATAACTCAGTATTAGTGTGGCCTACTCCACCTGGAGTAGTGCATCTGGCTCTGGAGTCCTCAGCACAGGAAAGACATGGACCTGTTGGACTGGGTCCAGAGGAGGGTCACAAAAATTATCAGAAGGATGGAAAACCTCTCCTACGAAGAAAGGTTGAGAAAGTTGAGGTTTTCCGCCTCAAGAAGAGAAGTCTCTGGAGAGACCTTATAGTGGCCTTCCAGTTCTTAAAAGGGGCTTATAAGAAAGATGGGGACAGACTTTTTAGTAGGGCCTGTTGCTATAGGACAAGGGGTAATGGTTTCAAACTAAAAGAAGGTAGATACAGACTAGATATAAGGAAGAAATTTTTTTACAATGAGGGTGGTGGAACACTGGAACAGGTTACCCAGAGAGGTGGTGGATGACCCATCCCTGGAAACATTCAAGGCCAGGTTGGATGGGGCTCTGAGCTTTGACCTGGTTGGAGAGGTCCAACCAGGACCTTATTGCAGGAGGGCTGGGACTAAGTGACCTTTAAATGTCCCTTTCAACCCAAACTATTTTATAATTCTGTGATTCTATGTACCAACTAACATTTTTAGGAGATTCAACTGCCTTTAAAAAAAAAAAAAAAGAAAAAAAAAGTAAACAGAATGGTAATCACTGATAATTAATGGCCTTTCCTGCCACTAGCTCTACTTTGATAAGAAATGATTGTGATGTCTTTTCACTAATCCAGCTAGAAAATGTCACTTGTACTCAGCTTAACGACAGACTAATGCTCTATTGCCAGAACCCAAATCTCATGAAGCTTTTCAAAACTACAAAGTGGAAAAGATTCTTCAATGTTTACTGTTGAGACAGAGCCATAGCGAAGTACCAGTGTAGTGCTATGCACATCTTTTGCAACATTTCAATTACATTAATTTTTAGCAGAAAAATCTAAAAGGGAAGAATTGTTGTGGTTCTGCTTTTCTCGAGTTGGGTGCCTTTGGATCACATTAACAGAGCAATCAAACTGAAACAACAGCCAGAACACCAACAGCTGTAACAAAGTGCTTATGCCCTGCAAAGATGAGCTCCTAATAAGGTCCTTATTGACATGAGACTGAGCAGGCAGGTAAATCTGGGGTATATAAAATCCAGTATCTATTTCTTTTTAAACACTTTTTTTGTGTTCCTCGAATAATTTTCCTGGAGAGAATATGTTGGGTTGTAATGTCAAAACCAAGTTATAATACCTTTAGAGTGCCTGAAAGAATGCAATAATTTTCTTGCTAATGAATGGTGAAGGCTGTCCTGGACAAAAATGACCAAACGCATTTCATACAAAGCCAATCAGGATGTAATGCTATACATTCATAAATTTGTCATCTTTTGTAGCTTCAGCACTGCTATCAGAAACAATAAATCCCACCATCAGTTTTCACAGGAGTAATCTGCAGTTCTACTTCTCCAAATCCGTTGCTTTGGTGGTAGAAAATTTTACCCAGTTGGATGAGACACTTAGATTAGTAACTGAAGACCAGTTCATGTCCATGAGGTGTATTTCAGAAGCCATATATTAATTGTGAGGTGCTACTTGAAGCAAACGAGCAGAGTTCTCAGTATCTCACTGGATTAAGTTGTTTGCAGTGTCCTACTTTATTTCTAAAGTATTGTGGATTACAGATGAACAGTTACTTATTTTGATTGTTATAGTTTGATTCAACATGTACCGAATATTGCTGAAGATCTGAAGTCCAGTATTTTCTCCAAAGGTGAAGTCCCCTTCCTTGTTAAATTGAAACGGACTTGCTTTACCTCATTGAAACTCAGTGTTATGAGATCTGTGTTGTTACTACTGTAGAAACTGAAGCAGAAAATAAGAAGTGTCTTTCTGAGATTTGCATTTAATGATTTAGTTCTCTGGTCATATTTGCCTGCTTTCTGTAACCATAAATTATTTAGATTTCCTGGCCGGAAAAATGTGCTATTGCTTACAATAAAAGTAAAATTAAATTTGTATTGAAAAATATAGTAAAGAAGATAATGAGTAATTTAAAAAAAGTGAGAAATATCCTGGCTTTATACCTAGGTTTGTATTTTTTTTTTTCTGTTGCTTTAGCTGAGGATCAAAGGTTAGGTCACTCAAAGCCATAAAATCTAGGAGAAATAAAAGCCAAAATATGGCTTCTAGGCTTTGGCTCAGAATCAAGAACTCTTAATGGATTTAATAATCTTCCTCTATAGAGTGTTAGGAAACTTAAGGTGGCAGTTGAAAGCAACAGGCACACTTCAGGCACTGGTGACAGAGATCTGAAGGCAGGACCGTCTCCCTCAAAGGTTGCAAGAAGGTTTCTTTGTTGAGAGGGGAGTAATAAATTTGAAGATAAGCCCACACTGTCTTTTTTTCAGACAACAGATTATGACTCATCCTTGTCCTATAAGGAAAATAAGTGCAGCTCTTTATACAATAACCTGTTGTTTAGTGCACTCTCCCCAAACAGTCACGAAACAAGACTCAGGCTTTAACTCCTTCTATTCCCTGAAGTTATTTAGTCCCACAGATTCTACCTCCCAAGGCAGTATCAAAATCAGTAGTCAATAGTGAGTACTGATAGTTATTCTTTGTATAGGAGAAAAGCAGGAGGAAGCTGATACTTCAGGCCTCATCTTGGAGGTGTTTCACTGTACAGTGAAGGAGGAGAGGTTTGTATATTACATGCCTATTTTAACATTTTATAATCTTGCTAAAAGTATGCCAATTAGTATTAATTGTGATGTATGACAACCGAGGCACTATGAAGTGGAATCAAGTTGCTAATATATCTCTTATAGATAGTGAAACTAACTTTTTATTAGTTCATTGAATAGCAATCCTAAAATTGCAGAGGGAAAGAATCTTCTGACAAGTAAGATCATAAAGAAGCAGCTGCCAACCTGAAGGTTTTATATCAAAGACATTTATTGTGTAATATACCGGAAGTGCTTTCTAATTCTGCTATTTTCCACAAATATGAGTCTCCTATTGTTCAGCACAGCGGAAAAATGCCCTTACATGCACTACAGCGGCGTGACTATCATCAAAAATTGAGCCAGGACATCAGCAACTGAAGAAAAAATGCGATTCAAAATATGGTACGTTTGTTGCTCATGGTAGAGCTTGACGCAGGGACTCCGAAGGTAGCAGTTTTTGAAATACAAGATCGTGTTTCTGCATTGTGCTGTGATATGCAGCTGTATCAGCTTTAGAGGGTCTTCAATACACTGCTTGGTAGACCCACACTAAGTTAAATTATCTTTGGCATAACTGATTAATTATATTATATTTAGTGCTGATCTCAGTTATGCCACTGCAGAAAGAAGCAAGTCTCCCACAGAAGGTAGAAAACCCAGAACAATTTAAGAAGAAATAGCCTCAAAGACACTGCCAAGTTTACACATGAAGGAAAAAGGGAAATAATGGTCTCTAAGAAAATAATAATCAACATTTCCCCATGTAGAGCTGAACTCTATTTTATAGAGGTTTTTTTTTACTTTTTGTCTTCTAGACCAACCCATAATAATAATCCAAATTTTCCCAGACAAAGATTTTCATGATGCTTTCATTACTGCCCCCAAGCAGTAACTTCATGTCCCCCATGCTCCCTGTGCATTTATACTCAGCCTCCACTCCTCTTCCCAAAGTGTCTTTCACAGTGTTTTGGTCTGCCACCTGTGAAAGAGGCAGAGCATGCCATGACTGGTTCTGACCTTCATGCATGCTGGTTGATCAGCCGACTTCAGGTTCCACTTGCTCAGTCACTTGTTTCCAATGAGAATTGTCAATGGCCAAGTTTTCCCTGCCTTCTCCTCAAGTTGAGCCTCTCTCATCTACTTACAGAATGTATTCACCTGTGTTTAAAATTTACTTGGAAACCATCACAAGTTAGACTGAAAAATAGGCAATGGGATCATGTGATAGATGGGCAAAAATACTGTACATCCCAGTACAAAAGGGAGCTGAGAGGTAATTTGATGGTTGGCAAATTCTCGTTTGCATGACATTAATCATTTTTTTTAACTGTTATGGCACAAACAGTCTTTCCAGATGCTAGAGTCCCAGAGAACTACTAATTTGGGGTGCTTTTGAATTACAAGATTATTCTTTTAAGCAGAGAAATTGAATTACGTTCTTTACAAAGAAAAAGGAGAGAAAGAGAAGGTTGTGTGTTTTAAGACTATACAAGGTCTGCAAAAATGCTTAAACATTTGGAAAACTTTTAAAGAGATTACAGCTTGTTGATCAAATTTGATAAAAGCCCTGATCTCTTTGATTTGTTGACTATGAGCAGTGCCTGGGGATATCTCTATGTAATAGTCCATTTCAGGTTGTGGAAATTCAGCTTATTAGATCCTCTGGAAAATAAATCTTAAACAATCAGTCTTGAGGACCTGCCAACTCTCTCCTTTGTACTGTGTAAGCATCACTCAGTTTTGGCTTTTCGTCCATACTTTTTCTGGCAGTCCTTTTTATGATATAAAGAGACTCACAACCTGTCACAGCAGGAAAAAGAAATGTTCATTTATATAAGAAAACAAAACAAAACAAAACAAAACAAATCATTATAACCTTTCAGATAAAATCATTTCATCTTAGAATACTGGATAATAGTATTCTAAAATATTTTCAATTAAAAAAATAATGTCAAGTTGTGTTGGTTTTGTTTAGTGGGGGGCAGGCCACAGTGGCAGCTTCCGTAAGAAGCTTCTAGAATTTGCTCCCCTTTGCCCAGTGGACTTGGCCAGGCCTAGGGTGGACTCACTGCTGGCCAGGGCCAAGCCAATTGGTAGCAGAATGTTCCCTGATAATGCCCCTGTGATAAAGGATTTAAGAAGAGGAAAAACAGGAAAAAAAAGGAAGTGAAGATCTGAAGGACCTAAGTGGGGGCAGAGAGGGGGAGGCGCGAGCCTTGCGGGCCTTGCAGGCCTCACCCTCTGGCTTCCCGTCAGGCGGCTGTCTGGGCCCAACTCGGCCCGGCCTGACTGCAAGAAGTGGAGAGGAGAGGAGATGTGAAAAGAACCTGAGAGGCGTCTGCTTGAGCCGATTGTGAAATTTACTGTGAGAGGAACGGCTGCAGACGCCAAGGTCAGTGAAGAAGGAGGGGGAGGAGTAATGTGGCTCCTGGCCAAGATTCCTCTGCAGCCCGTGGTGAAGACCATGGTGGAGCAGGTTGTCCCCCTGCAGCCCATGGAGGCCCACAGAGGAGCAGAGATCCACCTGCAGCCCGTGGAGGACCCCACACTGGGGCAGGTGGATGCCTGAAGGAGGCTGTGGCTTGTGGAGGGCCCCCACGGGAGTAACTGTTCTGGAGGGTCTGTGCCCCATGGAAAAATGAGCCGTGCCGGAGCAGTTCATGAAGGACTGTAGTCCGTGGGAGGGACCTCACACTGGAGCAGGGGAGGAATGTGAGGAGTTCTTCCCCCGAGGAGGAAGGAGCAACATAAAGTGACAAGTGGTGAACTGATCATAACCCCCACTCCCTCTTCCAGCCTGTGCTGCTCAGAGGAAGAAGGAGGTAGAGATAATTGAACATAAAGGTAAGCCTGGAAGAGGAATGGGTGGGTGGAAGTTATTTTGTTCTCTTTCTCATTATCCTGCTTTGGTTTTAATGATAAATAGTTTTCGCCAAGTCAAGTCTGTTTTGCCCGTAACAGTAATTTTAAGGATTTCTCCCAGTCCTTATCTCAAACGTCGAGCATTTTTGTTATATTATCTTTCCCTATTGCCTTGGAGGGTGGGGGGAATAAGCGAGAGACTGCATAGCTTGGTCCCGAGCGGGGCTAAACTACGACGCAAGGAAAATGTAAGACTATATGTAACAATGCCATGGTATATTCATGTTAATAGTAGTTACATGAGTAGTAGTTGCATAAATAAATACTTCATCAGATCTAGGGAAACAGATGCATGTCCATAACAAATAACTATTGCAAAGCTACGCTGAAAATCTGTACTAAGGGTGGGAATAGATACTCTGATTCTCTATTTAGGACTTCTTTGTCCTGTTCAAAATTTACCTCAAACCTATTAAAAAGTTTATCACAGAATGAAGGGGTAAAAAAAAATCCAAAGTACCACCCAGAAAAGTTTGCAGGCCCATCTGCAGAACATGATGCACTAATTAAGACATGCCACTGTGGTGACTCCTTTTTGTTTATTTATTCAGACATTGTAAAGTATGGATTTTACATGCTGCTTATTTTCTGAATTTTTAGATATTTTAGATACTCAAATTGATTTTGATGTAATTAAACAACTATTAAAATCAACATACCATTTCCATAAGAAGCTTTCATTGCTGAAATCTGTGAAGTTTGTCAATTGTTCTTACACTACACTGGATCACTCTGAAATATTCTCAAATAACTTCAGCGGTGTTATTCGGGCAAACTCTGTTGAAATTCTGTGGGTGTTTTGTGGTTAACCTCTCTTGAAAGTATGAGACCTAATCTTGTTGTCTTTTGTTCTAATCTAATACAGAGTTGTCATTCTTCCTGCAAAGATTACCAACTTCTTTATCAATATCAGTCCGTTGTATTCCCATGAGACAGGTCAGTAACTACCTTATACATGGCCAAACTTAAATCACAGTTTAAAAAATCTTCCCTAGAGTCATTCAGTGAATGAAAACTGGACTTTTGACTGACAGTTTCCTTGAGTAACTAAGCAACTACACTTACTCACCAACCATAAATTCTATCATCCATTCAATGATGGCTTTTCAGTGACAGCTATTCACACAGAAAATGTGTTTATAGTTTCAGACAATTCTTGCTGTTGGGATTACCTGATCAGATATTGTTGGGAACCTCCTCTCATGCAGATAAAGTCTTCTGTGGCCATCTCTGAGGCATGATTTCCTCCTATTCTCAGTCCCACAGTCTCTCCAATAGCAAGCCTGAGCACCTATACCTAATAGGCATTTTACACTTATATAGATTATATATATACACATATTTACATGTCTGGCCACACAAATAACAGACACACGAAGCACTCACATGAACACAGACAGCATCAACAGCTTCATCCTGATCCGAGCTCTGGGTGAGCAGGAAGTCTGCTACAGGGAATATGAATAGATATGTACAAGACTCATGGGCAGTTACTGGGCTCATACACCCAGCCTGCCCAATTGCTCTTCCTGGATCCCAGTGTCTCCAGTTGCCGGACATACGAACCACCAAGGCCAGAGCCCCATTCCAGTTGCTAGTACAGACCATCACACACACACACGCACACACACACATGAATACACACAGGTGCTCATGACTCCCCAGTCCCATAGCTGATCCCCCTCTGCTATTACCCTTAGAGAGACACAGGCACTCTCACAACCAGAGCTGGCCCTCAGACATCCACACATCCACCTTGATCCCAGGCCACCTCACCTTCCCGCTGGCTCATTCAGCTTGATCTTCACTAATGATCACACACTCGCTCACACACCTGCACTCACTCCAGTCACTGGCACCACAGACCCCATTCACACACGTGCACATGGGGTGAAGAGCCCCTTACTGGAAAACAGTTGAAGATGGAGTTTAATAAGGAGATAGGATAAGTTTATTCTTTTCCAGTTTGCAGAAGATGTAACCTATCTTTCTTAATCAACAGCCAGAATAGTGAATTAAAGGAAAGATTTTCCAAAAAAAAAAAGGAATATTTTTAATACAAACACTGATAATCCTTCTTTCTGCATTTTAACTCTCCTGACCAAGTAAAAGAACCAGTAATAATGAAACTATATTGTTCTGGTTTTGTTAGTGAGGGGGGACCTAGGGTGGTAGCTTCTGTAGGAAACTGCTAGAAGTTGCTCCCCTTTGTTCAGTGGACTCGGCTGGGCCTAGGGCGGATCTGCTGCTGGCCAAGGTCGAGCCGATTGGTAGCAGAATGTTACGTGATAACGCCTCTGCGATAACGTATTTAAGAAGGGGAAAACAGAAAAAAAAAGGGAGAGGAGAGAAGATGTGAAGAAGCTGAGCGGGGGCAGAGGCGCAGAGGGGGAGGCGCAGAGGGGGAGGCGCAGGCCTCATGGGCCTTGCAGGCCTCACCCTCTGGCCTCCCGCCGGGCATCCGACTGGGCCCGACTCGGTCCAGCCCAGCTGCAAGAAGTGAAAAGGAGATGAGAAGTGAATAAGATGTAAAAAAAGATCCTGAGAGACATCTACCAGCCTGTTGTGAGGAACGGCTGCAGACGCCAAGGTCAGTTCAGAAGGAGGGGGAGGAGTAATGCGGCTCCTGGCCAAGATTCCCCTGCAGCCTGTGGTGACAACCATGGTGGAGCAGGTTGTCCCCCTGCAGCCCATGGAGGTCCACGGAGGAGCAGAGATCCACTTGGAGCCCGTGAAGGACCCCGTACTGGGGGAGGTGGATGCCTGAAGGCAGCTGTGGCCTGTGGAGGGCCCGCTGGGACAGCTGTTCTAGAGGGACTGCACCCGTGGAAGAGATGACCCACGCCGGAGCAGTTCCACGAAGGACTGTGGCCCGTGGGAGGGACCCCACGATGGAGCAGGGGAGGAATGTGAGGAGTTCTTCCCCCGACCATGAAGCAGCAGCGTAAAACAACGTATGATGAACTGACTGCAACCCCCATTCCCTCTTCCCACCTTGTGCCGCTCGGGGTGGGGGGAAGGTAGTAGAGATAATGTTAAGCTTGGGAAGAGGGAGGGGTGGGAGGAGGTTATCTTGTTCTCTGTCTCATTATCCTGCTGTTTGTAGTAATAAATGAATAGTTTTTCCCAAGTTGAGTCTGTTTTGCCCGTGACGGTAACTTTAAGGATTTCTCCCTGTCCTTATCTCAGACCTCGAGCCATTTTTCCTTATATTTTCTCTCCCTGTTCTCTCGGAAGGTGGGGGGAGTGAGAGAGAGACTGCGTAGTCTGGTCCTGATCAGGGCTGAACTACGACATATATGAAGAGGAGAGACTATTGGATGAGAAGACAGGATTTTCTTGTAAATCTTCAATTGACTCATACTTCCCAAAAGAGCTAGAACAAAAGTGCTTGTTATAGAAGTTACAACTTCAACACTATTTTAATATGGATAGGAGTAGGTTCAGACCATAATAATTCAGTCAACACAAGAATGCTGGTAAAATCTATGTACTGGGCAGAATCAACATATTTGATCACTTAGTTCCCTGTCTGTCTTTGTGAACCCAAAGTTGTCACCTGATGCCTAATTTTAGAAGTCTGGAATGCAGACACCTACCTCTGAGCCAGTTGTCTAGACTTCTTTCATTATCCATATTGAGAAACAGGGATATTTAGAGTGTAATTAATACGACCCAATTTAAATGTCATCCTCATGATAAGAGAAGTAACATCTCAAAATTGCCTTTTTTTTTTGTTGTTACCATAAAGGGACTTCAGGCAAGTAGTTCAGATGTGGATGTCTACCTTGTAGACATATAATACAAAGTCAGATGAAACTTCTCCCAAATGTCTGTAAAATCAAATAATTTTTCACACATGTAGCACATAGACTTTTCCTTCTTTAATAACTCAAACCACTGTTTTTTAAAGATTAATGTGAACTGAGTGAAGGCAGGGTCTTATCTGTACATTTTTATGTCAGAAGACATAAAAAAGGGTCACATTTTTTACAAAAAATAAAATAAACGGTCAGTAATTCATACAAAACTGTTGTTTGAAGTATGCTAGCCAGAATGAACACACGGGGAACTTTAATTAGGTATCTTTTAGACTAATAAGTTTGATAAGCTTTAAAAAAGAATGACTTGAGTAGCATGTGGAGATTTTAAACTCTCAAAGCTCCAAGTTACAGTTTGTAAGTAGGTCTAGCTAGAATGACACTTCATTATGGCATAGCTACTTAAAAAAAAATCAAAATTAAAAATCTGGGCAGAAGCAGATGCCACAAACTGAAGATTTGATATGATATTGAGCAGGCTCCCATCTGTGCAGAAAGCAGATCATTTTCTTTGGAACCTGCCATCTTGTGCTCTTCAGCCTAAGACAATATTTGGAACAACAGCATGCAGAAAGAAGACACCAAAAAATAAACATGAACTTTCTCTTTTTTTTTTTTTGTCTACAAAGACAAATAGACCAGCCAATTTTTTACTATGTAAATCTGGAGACTCTAAAACTGTAATCCTAAAACTGAACATTTCCATTCATATCTGTTCAGTACAGTTAACACTAGAATATTTTCATTTGAATGTCAATATTTTGAAGGATTATATTGTTCATTAAAATGTGCAAAATACCCCCATCACAATCAATGCTTGTGTGCATACAGAGATTACACAGGAGACAAGCTATATTATTTTCAAAAGATGTGCATAATGTCCTTGAAAGATGTTCTGTTCTGAGGCTTCATGTAGCCAGAACTAGGCTGGCAGAGAGAGTTCAGCAACTGCACTTGCTTTGCAGCTCTTCATTGTGACGTCTTTTAGAAAGTCCCATATTTAAGTCCAGTCTCCTCTTTGCTTATGTTTCTTACAGATTGTGCTTCTGAAGTCTGCTTCTGTAGAGCACTTAATTTAATGGAGTATGAATTCTCCTGGAGCGTTAAGGATTTAAGCTGCAAATATCACAGAAAGAATGCTGTTTTTCAAAATCCATTTTCCAATTGGCTGGTTGGAATTTCGATAGTAATATTACCATATTCATGCCTAAATTCCCCATGGAGCACCTGTGTCATTGCTAGCTGTTTCTTTATCATTCCTAGTTTACAGAACAGGGTTCTGTATAAGTATTAGTTATTCCAAATTCACACATTTTGGGGGCTATTTTCAAGAAGTCAAATGTACAGCTCCCATATAAGTGTCATAATACTTTTCTGTGCACTTATTCAAAATCCTTCCTTGTGTTCTGAGAGAGATATTAGCACTACCAGTGTAGCTGTCCTGCTTTGCCTTATCTCATAATCTCATGATTCCTTTGTGCCAAGTGTCATACCTTCTATGGAGGGGCCACCATCCCAATGGCATTCAAGATAAATCATAGACAAGACAGAAGAAATTATTACACCAGCAGCTGTCAAAGCATGTATAGTAGGACTACGCAGAAAGCACATCTTCCAGAGCCCTTTTCTTTACCTTGTCCTTAGAATAATGATATCAGACCGTGTTCTTACACAGAGAAGAAATTATAGACTCCAACTCTACATTTAAAAAAAAATAGTTTCACTTTCTAATAGCCATTACCTAACTATAACTTAATTTGCATAACTTAAAGTAAGTACCTTTGATTTAAACCATGCCCTTAATTATTTCAGATTTTCTTTTTAACCCTTTTGACAGCTCCAGTATTTAATATCCAAATAATGAACATCTCTTTCCTCTGTGGAGTTGAAGTTTTGTTGTCATTTCATAAAAGAACTAGACTTAATTAGATTCTAACTATAATGGGCTTTCCTTCATAAGTACTCGACAATGTGCTAACTGTCTGACAATGCATCCAGCCCTTAATAACTTCCACTAGCAGTTTGTTAGCATCTCAAAGAGCCCAGTGTTCAACCAGACCCCAGTGTGCAATTCTGAACAAATTCTCTTGTGCGACCAATAATTGCAAAACATGAAACAGAATTTCACACATTTACATGCAAACCACACTGCTCTGCTATCGGATATGCAGCATATGAATAGGAATCCTTCCTCTGTGACTGGGAACCACAACCAGATATTCTTGTTGATAGTGACCTATAGCTTAAAAGGCAATTCTGTGTTTTACCACTGGATTCTCCTGCAATTTGTGAGATCTTCTTCCTTTTCAAAAAAAAAGGAAAATCTGCTACTCCTGTGAAAAGCCCCATTTGCAGGGGTAAAAGCCCACAATGTTGTTCCAATGTATTTAGTAGCTGGAAATTCTGAAGAATACCTATTTATTTTTTTTTAAATAATGAGAAAACTAACACACATCTTTCTCTTCTGAATACATAACGACTTGGGGAAGACAAAGGTGTGGAGAATAGCTTTGTATGGTAGCTTTTAATTCTTGATGTGTCATCTGTGCAGGCAGTATAATACAGAAGCAGATATTTATAAATAAATTTTCATACAATGACTTAAGGACAACTTAACCAGAGGGAATAGGTATGAAAAGCACCCACCTGAACTTTTTTAAGTAAATCTTCTTAAATACCTGATGGTATTTCCATAGTACAAATTTTCATAGCAAACTGCTCATGGATCTTATTGTCAATTTGAAAAAAATATCAGTTATGTTCTACTTCCCCCTTCCCCCTGGTGCTCTGAATTTTCACAGACGAATGTAGAATATACTCTTTCATCAACTTGAGAATGTTGCCAAAATCTCTGTCAAACATGAATTTGGTTTTAGTTACAGAATTCTGAGACTGTGAAAGGCCAAGTGTATCCTTTTTTGTTTCTAAAATATCATCTCTACTACATTACTTAGAAAATAACTGTCATATGACAAACATATATTTATCCATTGCCATATTAATGTGCATATAATCATAGAATCATAAAATGGTTTGGGTTGGAAGTGACCTTAAAGATCATCTAGTTTCAATGCCCCTGCCCTGGGCAGAGACACCTTCCAGCAGAGACACCTTCCACTAGATCAGGTTCCTCAGAGCCCCATCCAACCTGGCCTTGAACGCTACCAGGGATGGGGCATCCACAATGTCTCTAGGCAACCTGTACCAGTGCCTTAGCACCCTCACAGTAAAAAAATTTCTTCCTTATGTCTAATCTAAACCTATCCTCTCTCAGTTTAAAGCCATTACCCCTCATTCTATCACTACACGGTCTTGTCAAAAGACCCTCTCCATCTTTCTTGTAGGGCTCCTTTAGGTACTGGACGTGCACTTGTTGTGGCAAAATATATTCTTATTTTTATTAAGTGATAAATGCATTCACAACCACAACAAGAGAACAGAAAATAATATATACTGCTTGAACTCCTGCATAAGTAACTACCTGATCACCTCAGTCTAATACATGGGTGTCACAGTTCTAAATCCCATAACACATCTCTTGAGGTCGTATTTTCAATGTCCTTTGAACTTTGCTTAAACTTGTGGAAAGTTGTGAAGATCAATGTGATCTCCTATACAGTCATACAGTTTCCCGTCAATCCACTCATGCAAGTCATTATGAACCTGCAGTGTTACCATTTTGCTTTTCCTCTTAAATTTAACTCCCAGCAAGCACCTGTTCATGTCCTGCTGTTTTGCCTTCTAAAATTTTAAAAGCATTGTGGAAATTCTATTAGAAACAACGTTGCAATACCATGAAATACACTGCTCCAAGATCATAAAATATTCGTGTGTCGTAGTTCAGCCCCGATCGGGACCAGACTACACAGTCTCTCTCTCACTCCCTCCACCCTCTGAGAGAATAGGGGGAGATAATATAAGAAAAACGACTCGAGGTTTGAGATAAGGATGGGGAGAAATCCTTAAAGTTACCGTCACGGGTAAAACAGACTCAACTTCGGGAAACTATTCATTTATTTCTAAAACTAGCAGAAGAATGAGACAGGGAACAAGATAACTTCCCCCTTCACCCCTCCCTCTTCCCAGGTTTAACATTATCTCTACTACCTTCCCCATTCCGAGCGGCACAGGGGGGAAGAGGGAATGGGGGTTGCAGGCAGTTCATCATGTGTTGTTTCATGCCGCTGCTTCATGGTTGGGGGAAGAACTCCTCACATTCCTCCCCTGCTCCAGCGTGGGGTCCCTCCCATGGGCCACAGTCCTTCATTAAACTGCTCCGGCGTGGGTCATCTCTTCCACGGGGTGCAGTCCCTCTAGAACAGCTGCTCCAGCAGGCCCTCCATGGGCCACAGGCTCCTTCAGGCATCCACCTGCTCCAGCGTGGGGTCCTCCACGGGCTGCAGGTGGATCTCTGCTCCTCCGTGGACCTCCATGGACTGCAGGTGGACAACCTGCTCCACCATGGTCATCACCACGGGCTGCACGGGAATCTTTGCCAGGAGCCGCATTACTCCCCCTCGTCCTTCTTCACTGACCTTGGCATCTGCAGCCGTTCATCTCAGAAGAAAAATTCTTCACAAAAGGCTGGCAGACGCCTCTCAGGATCCTTTTTACATCTCATTCACATCTCATCTCCTCCACTTCTTGCAGCCAGGCTGGGCCGAGTTGGGCCCAGTCAGCCACCCGGCGAGAGGCCAGAGGGTGAAGCCTGCAAGGCCCACAAGGCTCGCGCCTCCCCCTCTCTGCCCCCGCTCAGCTGCTTCACATCCTCTCTCTTTTTTTTTTCTGTTTTCCCCTTCTTAAACACGTTATTGCAGAGGCGTTATCACGGAACATTCTGCTACCAATTGGCTTGGCCTTGGCCAGCAGCGGGTCCGCCCTAGGCCTGTCCGAGTCCACTGAACAAAGGGGAGCAACTTCTAGCAGTTTCCTACAGAAGCTACCACCTTAGGTCCCCTCTCACTAAACAAAACCAGAACAGTGTTTGCGACAAAGAATTCCAAACTGACAGAATTCATTATCTTATTTTTTCCGAGCGATTGGAAATGAAGTGTAGTTAACTGCTCTGAACAGTGACCCTGCTTGGAGACAACAGAAGTTTGGGATTCCAATTGCGTGGAGGTATTTAATGTGCTGTCCTGAGCTGGACATCTAAGGCCCAGAATCAGCTGAAATATAAACACTTGTTTAGCATTTCCCATTAACTATTTCTCTCTGTATGTCATCAATTCTGTGCTTTATGACTAGAAGTCAGCTACACCCATTCTCCCATTTTAAATAGTTTAATCCTAAAGCATTTTTATCGAGTCTTTCTAACTGATTTGTCTGAGGCTTTGTCAGTCTCTCTGTAAGAAGCAAGCATACAAATATGACAAATATTTTTTTAATCACATATTTTGTCTTGATGTTTGACCCCAGCCAACAGAGAAACACCTAATCAGCTGCTCACTCACTCTGCTGTCCTGTAGGATGGGGAGAAAATAGAAGGAAGGCAAGAACATTCGTGGATCAAGGTAATGGTAGTTTAGTAAGGAAGCAAGAGTTGTGCACACAAGCAAAGCAAAAAAAAAAGAGGAATTGTTTCACTACTGTCCAAGGCAGGTAGAAGTTGAGCAACTTCCCTGAAAGCAGAGCTTCAGCAGGCATAAGAGTTGCTTGGGAAGATAAATGGTGTAACCACAAATATCCTCTCTTCCTCTTCCTTTCCCTGAGCTTTTGCTGCTGAGCGTGATGTCATATGGTACAGAATGTCCCTCTGCTCAGTTTGGGTCATCTATCCTGGCTATGTATCCTCCCAGCTTCTTGTCCACGCCCAGTATTATTCGCTGGGAGTCGAGGAGCAGGGCAGATCGGGAGACAGAAAACCCTGATGCTATGCAAGCATTGTTCAGCAGCAGCCAAAATACTGATGTGTTATCAACACTCTTTTAGCCACAAATGCAAAGCATAGTACCAAAATGGGTGGCTGTGAAAAAAAATTAACTCCATCCCAGCCAGACTCAGTACAGTCTGGTCTTTTGATGTGTTTGCTTTCTTACATTTTTAGATGGGTCAAATCAGTCTCAACATCACAGTGCCAGACCCTTTAATCTCAGATCCTTTTTTTTTCCTCTCAAAAAAAAAAAAAAAGAGTAACTAGTTTAATCACAAATATTTTCCAAAAAGATGACAAATAGGTTTTCCTTATGAAATTTTTCAGTGCTAAAGTGGAGAGGAATGATGTTAAAACAATCTTTGTCTCTACCACAAAATACAGTATTTAAAAACTATTGTAAATGACACAAGTAGATTGACTAGATGTGAAATAGCTCCAGAATTTAGTTTCCAAACATTGAGTACAGTAGATAATGTCATTTACACAGTGGTCAAAGAATTATGAGTTTGTTTTTAGTTTCAGTGTTTGTTTATATTTTATAGCTTCTCAAGTTTTCAACATCTGTTCTTCCTCAGTAATAATTTTACAGTGTTAACAATATCAAAAATACTTGATAACCTTGTTGAAGGAGAAAACTTTTGAATAAGTAAAAATGCCAACCAGGGTCTTCCTGATATTTTAAGTGTGTCAATATTTTAGTCTTAAGTGTTTAAAGAAAGTATTTTCAGTGAACAACATTTTTTTGTATAAAAATTGTGATAAATTAAAGATTAAAATTTAAAAAAATTAACAGTGAGGAAAAAGATTGGACAACATAGAAAAATATTTTATTTCTAGTTGAAAAAATGTTTTCCTTTAATAAAAAAATATTTTCTTTTTTTTTTAATGTAGTTCTGCTACTAAGGCAAAAACCCTACTTTTGTCCAAAATAAATAAAAATCTATGTCTTCCTAACTGCAATGTAAAAAATCAAAATTGATCCATAAGAACAAATTAAAATGTGCCAGTCCTTTTATAGGTTAGAAAAGAGAGCAGCAGTTTGGGTCATGGGATCTATTTTCAGCTCCCTGCTCTTTCTAAGGGAGATAAAGCAAGAATCCAAGCCTGATTATCCCTACAATACTGATCAGAACCTAACTGCAAACTTCAAATCTTTTTGGCAATAGTAATTAAAATATGTATTGTTCAAATCCTGCAGAGTAGCTTTCAATTTTTCATTAGGCTGGAAAACAAAACCAAAACCAATACAAATTCAGTAGCATTTTTGCATTGAGGCTTGTATATATATATATGAGTATTTAATTTTTATTAATCAGCACATACTAATATTGACCAAAACTGAAGAAAATATTTTTAATATCTGTATCCCGAAACTTCCAACTTTTTTTGCAACTCAGTAATCAGTACAGTCAAACAACATCCTGAATCCTGTTCCTTACCATAAAAACCCATGGTTTTTACATGAAAGCATCAAGCAAGTAGGAAGAAGGTTTTGAAAGCTTTCACCTGGTTACTGTTGCTTAGGAAACCAGAAGCTCAGTATTAACAGATATTCATCACAGAAGTACCACGTTAACTAGTCAAGGACAAGGTGGCCTCACACAACATTTTCAACAAAAAAAAAAAGACTTGGATTATTGACCAAGTATAATCTGTTGTGATGTTACTATCAGCTAATTAAAACTTCAGGAATAATACAGTAGTTTAATGCTGTTATATTACTCCAATAATACTGTAGGTGATGATACAGTAAGTATCTTACTGATTTCAATATTAGTGAAAATAATGGCACTTGAGGTACATTTGTGCTGTGGGTTAACCCCAGCAGACAGCTAAGCACCAATCACCTGCTTGCTCATGCCCCTACACTGGGATCAAGGAGAGGATCAGAAGTGTGAAAGTGAGAAAACTCATGGGTTGAGATAAAGACAGTTTAATAGGTAAAGCAAAAGCTGCACATGCAAGCGAAGTAAAATAAGAAATTTTTTCACTGCTTCCCATTGGCAGGCAGGTGTTCAGCCATCTCCAGGAAAGCAGGGCTCTATCATGCATAATGATTACCCCTTACTCCTTCTTTCCCCAGCTTTTATTGCTAAGCATGATGTCACATGGTCTGGGATACCCCTTTGGTTAGTTGGATCAATTGTCCTGGCTCTGTCCTCTCCAAACTTCTTGAGGGCCCCAGCCTACTCACTGGTGGGGTGATGTGAGAAACAGAGAAGACTTTGATGCTGTGTAAGTGCTGCTGAGCAGTAATTAAAACATCCCTGTGTTATCTGTACTCTTTGATCACAATTCCAAAATGTCACACCATGTGAGCAAATATGAAGAAAATTAACTTTAGCCCAGCCAGAATCAGAACAATTTGGCAAAGAAAACAATTTTTCCATGACAGTGTTTGATATAATACATCCTGTTAAAGGTCCAAAGCATAAGATAACACAAATCAGCTTGCTAGTTTTGGATGAGTCATATTCTCATGTCCCAGGACTCTAAATTAGTTATCTTAAATCAGAAGCTTTGACCATTTCCTAAATGTAAATGTCTGTTTTTCTGAATGTGTAGAATACTCATGGCAATATACAGATCTGAAAAGTTTTACTATCACGACATACTCAGAATTTTCTATAAATAGAAAAGGAGAGAAAAAAAACCCTAACAGATAAAACTTTTACAAGCAAATTAATTACAATTCATTAAAAGATAGTTCGCATTGTGCAAAGAGTAAGTACTTAAAGTCATTAGAGAAAGAATTTTCAAAACACTAGTATGGGTTTGTTTAGTAGATCTCTACTTGTAGACTAAGTGAAAATACATTGTGTTAGTACAAGGAGCTTTTTCCCAGTTGCATACAGCTAGCTGGCACTGAGAATGTTTTTGTGTGCTCTCTGAAAATCAGGGATTTTTTTTTTTCAGTGCATTATATCTGAAAAATCATAGTTAATTTACTTCCAAAGCTGGTTCCAGTGTCTTCTTCCTACAATTTTGCTAGGATTATTTATATAAGTATTGCTTTGTTTGTTTGTTTGATTTCAGTGAATGTAAGACCATTATTATAGATTTGGTTGATGGCATGTGAGTAGTTCATCTTCAGGTCTGTTTCTAGCTCCTTTTAGAAACATAACCTGATGATAGAGGCTTGTCATATATAAGTAAGGCTACTATGCAACCTGCTTTGGAAGTACCAGATTAATCCATAAATCTTTAAAATAAGCATAAGTTGAAAATGTACACAAATGAGCTACAAAGCTATTCATTTCTAAAATGACCTTTTCAAATTCTACACAGATTATCAGGGACCATACTCTCAACATTGCAGTTTGAGAGTTCCTGAGATGTTAAGCATCATTTTCAGTGGGCTGTGTCCTTGTCAAAGGGTAAACAGTATCACAGACATCTTAAGAGAGTATTTTTCTGTTACAATTCTCACTTGAGAAGCCAAGAACCTTTTTTTGGATAATATAGTCTCAAAATTCAAAGCTGGTACTATATCCATTCTTCATTGATCACTGAGGATGAATTAGTACCCTGTCTTCTCTCACTCAGGATGGGTCTGCTTGGTTTTTTCGTGGGCAGGCTAGCTGGTCTGTTTTCATAAATATGTCCAGAAAAAAAAATCCTCTTTTTTAGGTGTGTTATCTACTAGTTACAGAAAAAAAAAAATAACCCAAATGTCTGTTTCCAAGAGAACAGAGTAACATATCATCTTTTCTTTGTTCCTGTTAGACTGTAACAGATGAAATTTTCTAAAACAATGAACTGTATATCAGATACTCAGCAGATGAGAAATTGCAACCAAATGGTTCAAGTCTGCTAAGCTGAAAATAGGTATTTATAACAAAAAATGTCAAGCAACCAAAATTCTCTACTGCTATTTACCTTAACCCCCTATCTTTGCATTAATATGTAAATTTATATAATTTGAAGAACAAATGCATGTTTTGCTTCATTAAAGATTTTATGTTTCCTTAAGGGAAAAAGAAAACCAAGTATATTAATTAACATGGTTGTCATATGAGACATTTATGCTACTTGACAAGGCATAATTTACTGACTAAAACACCTAAATAGAAGACAAGTGCCATAGTCTGTTTTGAGCAACATTATCTGCTGATCCATCTTGTCTGAATATAAGGGTGATATTTTTCTTAGTGAAAATGGAAATGCAGCTACATTTCTTAATTTAGAATGTCTTGTTACTTACCGATGTCAGGCTACAAGGGGCAGCAGGAAATTAAGGAGAAATTACAGCTCATTTGCACCAGGAAATTAACATTCTGTAAGGTGGACTCTGAATGCACAGTGCATCATCAGTTCTGTTTCTCACTCCTTAAACAGAAGATCTAACATGTGCCTATTATAGAAGTCCTTAAAGCACTCTGAATTTTGTAGGTATCTCTGGGATCCCTATCAATCACATCAGCAGCTTGCACAAGTGTTCTGATGAGGTGACTAAATGTCTTACGGTAAGAACATCATGGCACTTGCAAAGAAGGACCTCACTCATCTTTTCTAATCGATAGCACCCTAATGAATGTAGCTATGATATCTGGAAGTATATGATGGAAAGTAAATATACTGAAGAAGCATTGAGTGCATCTGAGTTTCCCTCTAAAAAAAATCATGTAGAATACTCCAAAGTTGGCCCAGGGTAATACTGCAGGTAGAAATGTGCATAGCAATTATCCTAGACTTAGGACTGCCCTGCAGCTTCTATATACATGCACAAATACAGGCTGGGCAGAGAATGGATCGAGAGCAGCCCTGAGGAGAAGGACTTGGGAGTCCTACTGGATGAGAAGCTCAACATGAGCCAGCACTGCACAGTTGCAGCCCAGAAAGCCAGTCGTATCCTGGGCTGCATCAAAAGAAGCAAGGCCAGCAGGCTGAGGGATGTGATTCTCCCTTTCTACTCCACTCTCATGAGACCCTACCTGGAGTAGTGCATCCAGCTCTGGAGCCCCCAACATAAGAAGGACATGGACCTGTTGGAGAGGGTTCAGAGGAGGGTGACAAAGATTATAAAAGGGCTGGAGCACCTCTCCTGTGAGGACAGGCTGAGGGAGTTGAGGTTGTTCAGCCTGGAGAAGACTCGATTCTGGGGAGACCTTATAGCCGCCTTCCAGTACCTAAAGGGTGTTTATAAGAAAGACAGGGAGAAACTCTTTAGCGGAGCCTGTTGTGATAGGATGAGGGGTAATGGTTTTAAAATAGAGGGAGACAGATTCAGACTGGATATAAGGAAAAAAAAAAATTACAATGAGAGTGGTGAAACACTGGAACAGGTTTCTCAGAGAGGTGGTAGATGCCCTGTCCCTGGAAACATTCAACATCAGGCTGGATGGGGCTCTAAGCAACCCGATTTGGTTGGAGATGTCCCTGCTGCTTGCAGAAGGAATTGAACTAAATGACCTTTAAAAGTCTCTTCCAACCCAAACAATTCTATGATTCTATGATTCTATATACTGTTTCCTATGGAGCAAAATTGAATTTTCTGAGAAATATGTGGTAAAATAGGTACGCTAAAGTGACCCACTGTTTGTTAAAAGCAAATCTGTGTAATGCAGAATTACAGACAACAGACTTTTGCTATACTCACAATGGTTTTCATAATTAATCCACCTTTACTGATAAGCCAATAGCCTACCCAGTAGCTTTTACATAGCTGCCTACCTGTGATAAAAGCTGACCTGCGGTACAGTGATGTTAGCTATAGAAGTACTATCTTGTTTGAATGGTACTCCTGTTAAAGCATTTGAAGACTAGAGAAATTCTCTCAGTGTAATTAATAGATAAGACCTCTACTATACAATGTTGAGGCTGAGTGCTGAAAATCTCACATAAGCTACATAACATCCCTTTGGAGAGAGAAAGATGCAGTAAACTTTCCTTCTCTCTCTGACTCATCATCTTTACTGCAGAGACCCTTTAATAAGGATCTTTGAGAATACTGTTTTATCATTTTTCACCCAAACACACTCCAGGTTACAGCCTCTCTGGGTAACCTGTTCCAGTATTTGACTATTGTCACCGTGTAAACTTGTTCCTACTATGGAATTGCAATTTCCCTTGCTGCAACTTGTCTACTGGTGCATAAGGGCATGCACCTCCAAGAAGAGTCTGGCCTGGTCTTCTTCATATCCTTACAGAAGGTAGCTGTAGGTAGCAATAAGATCCCCTCTTCATCTTCTTTTCTTAAAGCTGAGCAAATCTAGTTCCCACAGCCATCATACATTGTGCCCCATCCTCCTAACCTTCTTGGTAGTTGTCCGTTGAAGTCACACCATTATGTGAATAACTTTCTTGTGCTGAGGAACCCAGATCTAGACACAGTATTCCAGATGTGATCTCACAGGTGTTCAACAAAGGGAAATAATCACATCCTTCAGCCTGTTGGCCACATTCACACTAATACAGTCCACTGTGTAGTTGGTCATCCTCACTATAACACCACACTGATGACTCATACTTGAATTCTTGTCCATCAGATCCTTTTAGGAGAGCCCTTCCACAGCCAGTTAGTTGCCAGACAATATAATTACATGAGGTTATTCCATCCCAGATGCAGGACTTGGCATTTGCCTTGTTGAAGATCATAAGAGTTTTCTCCACTCAGTTCTTCACCTGTCAAGATGCCTTTGAATAGCAGTCCTGCCTTCCAAGTCTACTGACCCTCTCTCCAACCTCCTTAATCTGGTGTTATTCACAAACTTAACTCCAGGAGGATTTATTCTAATCTTCCTAGGGAGTGAAGCTTATGATTTCCTAGATCCTCCTTCTTGCCCTTCTGGAAGATGAATGTGATGTTTGCCTTTTTCCAGTCATCATGAACCTCTCCTGATTGAAATTACTTCTGGAAGATGAGGAAGAACAGTCTCATAATTATATCAGTCAGTTTCTTCAGCATCCTCAGATGCAGCCCTTCTGGTCCCATGGCAGTTTAGTGTGTCCAGTTTGGTTAAGTGCTCCCTACGTCTGTCTTCTGATAGTGTGGGTGGTGCATCCTTCATACTGACACTGACAGTTCACTTATGGTCCTAAGATGTCTGAAGCCAGGCCTTAATTGTTAAAAGCAGAGGAAAAGATGACTGTTTTCCATGTGTTTTGTCACTAGGTTCAATGCCTCACATTTTTCTTAGGTGTCCTTTTGCTGACAAGGTACTTCTAGAAGCCCTTTTTTTGGTTTTCTCATGTCTCCCTAGTTTCAGCTTCAGTTGAACTTTGCCTGTCTTAACTCCTTCCCTGCATGTACAGATTCTTCCCAAGAAGCATATCCCTCCTTCCTCCTTCTACGTACTTAGTTTTTTGAACTTTAGCTCAATCATGAATTTCCCATTAATCAGTACTGGCCTTCTGCCATGGTTGCTTGATTTCCTGCACATTAAAATGGATGATCCTTGTCCTTTGAGGAGCCTCTCCTGAATATGCACAAGCACTCCTGAGCCCCTTTGCTCTTCAGAGGATTTCCCAATAAGTGCTGCCAAGCATATTCCTGAATAAGCTGAAGTCTGCTCTCCTGAAGTCCATGTTTGTGATGCTACTATTAATCTTGCTTATTTGTCTTAAGATCTTAAACTCCCCTATCTCAGGATCATTGGTCTCTGCTGTCAAATCTGCTATCGACCATAATGTCCTTAGTAAAGAAGAATCAGTCTTTCCTTAATCATAAATAGCATGTCCAATAACCTTCCCCTGCCAGCTCACAGATCACTTACTTATGTCAACAAATGATCCGCGATGCTTTCCAGAAATCTACATTGCTTGTGCACCCACAACATTGTCCTTCCAGCATATGTCAGAATGGTAAACTCCCCCATGAGAACCATGGCCTATAATAGTGAGGTTTCCTGCATGTCACTGCTTCCTCTTCTCCATTAGGCACTCTGTAGCAGAAGTGTACCATAATGTTGCACATGTCATGCTGGTATATCCTCTGATCCTTACCCATAAGCTCTCAGCTGATTGTTATTCACTCCAAAGAACAGCTCCATTCAATTAAACTGCTGCTTTGTATAGAGAATGACTCCTCCTCCTAGTCTTCCTGGCCAGCCGTTCCTAAAGGGAAAGGCAGAGGAAGTTGTATATTTCAAGAAAACAATGCACAGACCCTTCTACACACCATTTAAAGGGACCAACAGCTCTCCATTCAAGTCATATGCTCTAGTCAAATATGATTTCATATTTAATTTCTGTTTCTACATTGATGTGTATAAAATGAACTTATTATATTATGCAATGATAAGCCAAATGGTATGCTGTTATGTTTGCACAGCATTGTGATGTTTGCAAACATTTCCACTCTTAAGAACATAGTTCCTTGTGGGCTGTATATGGAAGAGCTTCACATCAAGATGGAGAAAATTCACTAGTTCAATTAGCCTGATGCCTTTGAAGGCATGCAAGACCATACAATAATATTAGATAGTCATGTTAAAGAAGAAGATGAGTATCTTTAAAATAAATTCTAAGTACATTTTTTTCCCTCCTTGATTTACCACAGAACAATCAGTCGTTCAGCCAAAATGATGGCTCATGTTTGTCTTCTGTATCAGCAAAGCTGAAGTACGGACAGTAAAAACAGGGGAGGATACAACTAGAGACATGGCATCTAAGACCTCACCATTGATATTTTAAGGTCACAGGAGGAGACAATACCTCCTTTACACCAGTATCTCTCATTTGTTTTCCTTGCTAGTCATATACTCTAAGCTGCCAGTTTCATCTCAGAAAGAGCACTTCACATGGGTCGGGGCAATCTCAAGCACAAATACAGACTGGGCAGAGAATGGACCGAGAACAGCCCTGAGGAAGAAGACTTGGGAATACTTGTGGACAAGAAGCTCAACATGAGCCAGCAACGCACAGTTGCAGCCCAGAAAGCCAACTGCATCCTGGGCTGCATCAGAAGAAGCATGGTCAGCAGGTCAAGGGAGACGATTCTTCCTCTCTACTCTGCTCTGGTGAGAACCTACCTGGAGTACTGTGTCCAGCTTTGGAGCCCCCCAAAAAAGAAGGACATGGATCTATTGGAGTGAGTCCAGAGGAGGGTCACAAAGATGATCAGAGGGCTGGAACACCTCTCTGATGAGGACAGGCTGAGAGAGTTGGGGCTGTTCAGCCTGGAGAACAGAAGGCTCTGGGGAGACCTGATAGCAGTCTCCCAGTACCTCAAGGGGGCCTACAAGAAAGACAGGGAGAAACTCTTTAGCAGGATCTGTTGCGACAGAATGAAGGGCTTTTAAAACAGAAGAGGAAAGATTTAGATTAGACATAAGGAAGAAATTTTTTACAAGGAGGGTGATGAAACACTGGAACAGGTTGCCCAGAGAGGTGGTGGATGCCCCATCCCTGGAAACATTCAAGGCCATGTTGAATGAGGCTCTGAGCAACCTGATCTAGTTGAAGAAGTCCCTGTTCCTTGCAGGGGGGTTTGACTAGATGATTTTCAATGGTCCCTTCCAACCCAAAATATTTTATGATTCTATGGTTCTACAATGTTTCCTACTCCAGTAGTCTTACTATTAATGATTTACCTGTAATATTATCTTCTCTTTCTGCAGAAGTAGAGGACAATAGTTGCATTTAGTATGTATTACAGAACTAGCAGACATATCTCTACTCTTGAAATTGAGATTTTCTCATTTCTCCCTTTTTTTCAGGAGAATTATTTGTAAGTAAGGCACGTATTTCCTGTACCACTTCAGATAGGGTCACTGTGATTTGAATAAGAGCAAAGACACAGCACAGAGTTTAGAAATGCTTGCATAAGACAAATGTTAAACAAACTCCAGCAAAGGAAAAAAAATGGCTGTAATATTTTATTGCAGTTCACTGAGAACAGTTTCAGTGCTTAAATACATTTCTGTCTCAGGATTAATTAAATTATGATTACACTGATGTATTCCACTCAGGTCTTTACTCTGGGTCCATGGATATTTAAGGGACAACTTACATGTTTGTGTAAAAGCACATTAGAGTGTAAAAGTTTATGTATAAGTTTTCTCTTTCTCATGCAGCAAAGAATAGATAATTGTTGATAAAATTTTGACAAGACAAGAGTTAATGAAATTTGTATGAGTTTCTAATTCAAAGTATATTAATGTGTCACAGTGGAAGTGCTCTTTAAATATTAAAATCATGAAAATGTATTCAAAAGCGTATGGTATGTGTAAAAATAATTTTATCATCCAAAGTTAATGAGGAGGTTGTGTGCTATGGCACTCTATTTGTAATGTGTACTGTACTTTTCAGCCCTACAAGAGATTTAGGCCCAATCTACTGTCATAGAAGACAATTTCCACTAAAAGCCATCTGCAAAACATGGTTTCTTAAAGGAAAGCCACAGGGAAAAACAGCAGGGAGAACTAAACAGCAGTGTGGCAATACTGAACCACTGTTGTGATTGTTTCCTGAGACCTTGAAGAACTTGTGTCTTTGCCTTTTTTGGGATGACAAATCCAGTTATTCTCCTGACATCCAAACAGCAAAACTGGCAAGTGCATGGGAGAACTAGAGGAATGATATTTCAATTGATTAATGGGAAATGCTGAATAATTTGTGAGCAGCACTAAAAGCTACAATTTATAGAAAGTAATAAATATTTTTGAAGTTTCAGTAAGAATGGAACACAAGACAGATCATTCTTCTCTGTCCTCACATGTGCCAGAATCAAGTTTGTTAGTCCTTATTCACATATCTTTCACACTGCTTAGATCTTTCTGCATTGTGCTACGAAGGATATTCCTCACCAGAAAGAGCTCTTTGCTCTATAGAGTAAACTCTATATGGGATTAAAAACAGTTTGCAGATAGTTCAACGTGCTTATTTATAAACATAAGGCCACTGTTGAAGAGCTTTTTATAGAATAGAGATGAACAGAACAGGACAAAGCTGCAAAGTCAATGGGTGGCCTGTGAAGCTCTAAGTATATTTGAGCACATTCCATACCAATGATTTTAGCTGGGAAAAAAAAGTGGAGGAGTCATATTCTGTCCCATAGTGTTTTGGGGAGTCTGGA
Source organism: Chlamydotis macqueenii (assembly GCF_036417535.1). NCBI lineage: Eukaryota > Metazoa > Chordata > Aves > Otidiformes > Otididae > Chlamydotis > Chlamydotis macqueenii. The sequence goes on from NC_141556.1 coordinate 18,080,394, forward strand.
AATAAGTTCTATCTGAGCACAAAATATATTCCAGGCATACAGCCAAGACAGAGAACGGCAGAAGAGACAATCAAAGGGAAAGTGAAAAGAACAGTGACTATCAGAGTGAAGAGTCCAAGAGAGGGGAATTTAAGTAGTAGTACGCAATTATGTAAACATTTAGATGGAACTGGTGAATATTCAAAATTAAGTTTCTCATCAAAAAGTGACTAGGAAGTGACAGTTAGGCTACCAACAGCTGCTGAATGCGTAGCAGGAGATAAGAAAAAAACATCTAGATAGAGAAGATAAACATTAAAATGGAAGTTAAAAAACAATAACCAGTACAGGAACTATAATTAGTTTCTTAATATTTTTTTCACTGTCTTTCTGCTGGGAGCTATTTTCCTTGGTTTAAAGAAATAGTGAAACCAGCACTCTCCAAGAGGTTCTTTATTAAAGAAAAAATGTAAAATGTGTGCAGAAGAGACATTATGAAACTTAAGATCAAATTCAGAAAAGCATAAGTCCATTCCAATTTAGCAACCATAATAAGCACACAGTTGAAGTAAAGTAGGTATTTAACTGCTTTGAATAACAAGTTCTTTACAAATTTAGCATTTTTAAAGACATTTGTCTTTCAAGCATTTGGGGTGTGGTTTCACTGGAGCTTCCTACACGTGCCAGTCTACTGCTCTATTGCTATATTAAACAGTTCTATCAAATGCTTATGTATCATTGAGAAATTCTTCACCTAAACTGCAGTTCAATCTTAAATTTTCTAAAATATACATTATATGAATTAACGATAATAACAATGCAGATGTACATTAACAATGAGTGTGCAGTGCCAGTCACAGAAGAAAAATTCGATCTTGTAGCACATTGATTTGTTCATGGGAGAGAATGAGAAAAACCTCTGTACCTTCTCTCAAATTCTCTCTTCAGTGACCCCACATATTCCATAATTTCTTAGCAAGCGAATGCATTATCCCCCTCCTATTTATATTTCTCCCGGTTTATATTATAATTTTCTAAATATATCACGTCATGTTATTTTTCTTGGTATCCAGATGCAGGATGTTTGCCTAGTCTACTGACTCTGAGATTCTTGCAAATAAATCAGTGTTTCAGGAGTGCATGCTGCAAGGCCAGGGTTAACTGAAACACCAAACATTTTTCAATTATACAGTGTCTCAGTACCATTGTAATGCAGAACAAAGCAAAGTAATTTGATTTCTAGAATTAAAGGAGTAGATTATTGCTCCTCCACAAATGGCCTTCCATAAATCTAGAGGGAAAGAAAATCTATTAGAACAATCAAGATTTTAACAGACAATGAAAAGTGATCTAATAATATTGCAGTTTTTATATGACTAATGTTGCTTCAGTTTGCTAGTCAAAGATACCTCATAAACTATGAAGAAACTCAATAATATAAAAAAGCCTTCATGTTAAAGTAAGCATTCCTAAGTAACGATGCCATTCCACACTATTTCCAAGGAATACTTTCATAAATGTTCAAATGACAGAATCACACAATCGCTGAATAGTTGAAGTTGGTAGGGACCTCTGGAGACCATCTCATTGTATCCACAGACTCAAAGCAGAGCCCACCAAAGCAGGTTGCACAGCACATTGTCCAGTCAGATTTTGACTATCTCCAAGAAAGGAGGCCCCACAATCTTTCCTGGCAATCTGTTCCCAGGGTTTGAAAAACCTCACAGTAAAAAAAAACAAAACATGGCGCCTCACAGTGAAAAAGTGATTTTTTTTTTTTGTGTTCAGATAGAATTTCCTGTATTTCAGTTTGTGCCCATTGCCTCTTGTCCTATCATCGGGCACCGCTGAGAAGAATCTGACCCCATTTCCTTCCTGATCCCCATCAAGTATTTATACACATTCTCAAGATCCTTTGAGCCTTTTGTTCCCCAGGTTAAACAGTCCCAGCAAACTCAGCCTCTGCTTGTACAGCAGCTGCTCCAGTCCTGTCATGACCCGTGTGGCCCTTGGCTGAAGTTGCTTCACCTTGTCCACGTCTTCCCATGTACTGAACAATTCATCCTAGATGTGTCTCAACAGTGATGAGCAGAGGGGAAGGATCATTTCTGTTCACCTACTGGCAACACTCTGCCTGTTACATCCCAGAAGGCTGGCGGCCTTCTTCATTACAAGGGCACACTGCTGGCTCGTGTTCAACTTGGTTTCCTCCAAGACCCCGAGGTCCTTCTCTGCCAAGCTGCTTTCATGTTGGTCAGTCTCCTAGCCTGTGCTATTCCTCCCCAGGTGCAGAACTGGGCATTTCCCTTTGTTGAACTTCATGAAATTCCTCTTTGTTTAATTCTTCAGTCTGTTCTGATCCCTCTGAATGGCAGCAAGATCTAATGAATCAGTGACACTCTCTACTCCCCTTTTTGAATAATTTGTGAACTTGGTGAGGGTGCACTCTGTCCAATCATGCAGTTCATTAATGAAGATGTTAAATAGCACTGGTCCTGGTCTTAACACCTGAGGTACAACATGAGTGACTGTCCTTCAGCTGCCCTTTGTGTTGATCACAATCCTTTGACCCTGGCAGTCCAGCAAGTTTTCAGTCCACCTCACTGTTCACTTATCCAGTCCTTACACAAACATGTCTTATATTTTTTTTTCACAATTTGTAAGATGAACAAGAGGAACTGAACTAATAAAGAATTTACAGATCCCTAGATTTGTACCGTATGTCACTGCACATTTAAAAAAATTTATTCCACTGCTCAATATGCTTGCCACTTCCTAGCCCATCTCTTCCCTTGTAATATCTGGAGAACAACAATGGTTTCAGCCACCCTGCTCTCTTTACATCTAGTTTTGCAGTCAGTTTTGCTCATACAGGGAATATGGCTTTCTGTTTTACAGCTTCCTTAATTTTTTGCTCTGTAATTACTCAATAAAAGGAGTTATTTTGCTACTTTAAATCAAGATATACAAAGATTGTTTGTGGGATATATTGTGAATTACATGTGCCAAACTGTGTACCATGGGGAAGAATTATAATTTAAATTACCCTGGTTTCAAGACTATAATTTAGCCATTTCTGACTTAAAGTCACTAGGCATTTAGTATCCTGAAAAAATAATACAGCATCCTTCCTTTAAAATACACTCGTCTGCCCAAAACAAACATTCCACTACCAGGAAGAAAAAGTATACTACTTGCTCTGTTCCTTAGGAAATCTGATATCTTTCTATCAGAAATAAAATTATCTACAGAACTGCCCGTCTCAATAAAACCAAAACCATACTTTAGCCAGGATCCTTTTATTGTTTACATTTGTCATCCCACTCTACACAAAATTTTTGTCTTTCCTCTTCTGCTTATTCCTTGGCACTTATTCATTTCCTATTTGCTGCACTGACTTACAGGCATAAAGGAGTTTCTACATTACCAAAATCCCTTACAAGTTCATGTGTTTATGAGTAAAACACGAAATACAAACAGCAGGAGCAATTGCCAGATGGAATTCTTTGCTTCTGTTTATTTCTTTTTCTGGGCAATTAAGAAAATTTAGCTGGTCCAAGGATGAAGCAAATATTTTTGATCTACCAGCTACCAGAGAAAAGAGGGATGAATTATCATTATGCTTGCAAGTTTGGCTAGATTTTAAACACACATCTTAACATATCATAAGATAATTTCCAGGTAGCACATTAGAATGCCTCTTTATATCATTGGGATTGCTTGTGATATTGCAATGCTGGGAAGTGTTACATAAGTGTGTAGTACCAAAACCACAGGAAAATACTGAATAAGCTTTATGCAGGAATCAATAATGACAAACATCAACAATGTATATGCTGCAACTACTTGGGCAGCTTAATTACTTCTAACAATTGGATAAGGAAAGAAATTAAAGAAGGCTACAGAATAGGAATGGATTTTAATTTTTAGCTCCAAGGAATTAATGAGAAAAAAAGGCACTTCAACTATCCAAGTGATAAAATTTAGTAAGATAGGGGCACATTTGAGAAGGACAGAAGACCACCAAACATCCTTGTAGAAGAAGATTTACTTTTTTTACTTTACATTTGGGACCAATATTGTAGAATTATGTGTAAAGAAGAAGTTGTAACAAGAATTGAAAAAAAGTTGTGAAGATCAGCTGTTAAAAATGTCAATGTATGCTTAGAACCATGGAAGACAGACTATCTGAGAGCTTTTGGAAAGCTATTATGTTCAAACTTGTGGCTAACTATAAAGAATATGTACAGGTAAAGTGATCAATTAAATTGGCCATTCAAATGAATTGCTAATACTGGCAGAAGAAATCTTGTCAGAAATAACCACAAAAAGTAGTATATTTTAAGTCAATGAAACAAGGAAATAGAAGCAATGGTGATCTTTTTAAATTTTATTTTTACTTATGGTTCTGTTAAATTATTGTAGTCATATTGAAGAAAAAAAAAAAAACAGAAACCTAGGAAAACAGAAACCTAGGAGGACATAGAGATTTTGAAAGGATTCTACAAACATGTTTTCTAAATGACATTCCTTTCTATTTGAAAATGCAGGCCACATAAATCTTTTTACACAAGTAGACTTTTAGAGAAGGACAGAGAGTCATATATTTTTAGTAGAAGCTATATATCATATTTTTCTAGGACTTGTTTTGGAATAGGAACCTTAGTGCCTTATGATTACTTATTTATTTGTAATTTTACTGAGATACTCCAAATATGCCACTGTGTTTACAATAATTGTAAATTATATCTGCAATGTAATTACAGCATAATACAAGTTTGCATGTGTGTGTGTATTTGCCTTTCCTTGGAGGTTTTATTCCCACAACATAGGTAACAAATGGAGCATTTGCTTTCATAATTTGAAGCAATACTACAAAATAAATGAGGTGTTGATTAATCTATAATATTTGGTCTTCAATTAATCATGACCAAAGTAAGATAAGAATCTCATTATTTATATTGATGTCTCCACAAGAAAACCAAGAGAAGTATAAAAACAAGATTAGAAGCCATCAATTGTTTCTTTGGTAAATGCTATCTCGAACAAGATGTTATTTGCAGCCTAAGACATTTATGATTAAGTACACATTTAAACAAGAACTGACCTATCAGTGCCGTCTCGCTGAAATCATGTATAGTTGATAATCTGCTAGTGTTTTAACCCTCTTTATAGAGCAGACTATCTATGCAAATGTGCACTGTGGGTTGGAACTTGGTTTTACTCTATCATCTCAGTGGTAATTTTGTGGAGAAAAGACCATTTTCACTGAGGTCCTGATATCAGTTCCATCAGAAACAACAGCAATTTTATTTTGTCTTAAGTTGTATAGGATTGAGATATGAAAGAGATGTTAAATTCTAGTGTTAATTTGATCCTCTTTCCACTAAGGTCAATCAGGATTGTCTATTGGTCAGGTAACAAATTAGGCCCACATGGAGTGCTTTGAGAAATCATACCATTCCTCTGCCATTCACCTAGTTAACTGTATCCTAAGATGTAATGAACTAACATAAAGGTCAAGACTACCTAAATTCTGCTTAAGATGCAGTCATATTTTGTTTATTGTCTAATAATATTAGAAGGTAAGTTACCATCTGAAAGAGAGATAAAAACGAAGAGGACTAGTGAAGAGGAAATAATAATCCTATGTAGACTAAACTGGAGACAGAAGCTGTAAGATTCTTTTAAACTTGCATTGACGGTGAGAAAGAAAGCTTTGAAAGCTTTGAAAGTATATTGGGTCTGACTCTTGGATACGCTCTTATCTTGTAGCTCAGCTTTCATTGCCTAAAAGATGCATAAGCCAAAGTTATACCTATCCTTCACCAGAAGATCTGCTGGATGAGAGAAAGGCTGTTGATGTGGTCTACCTAGACTTCAGCAAAGCCTTTGACACTGTCTCCCACAGTATTCTCCTGCAGAAGCTGGCAGCCCATGGCTTGGATGGGTACACTCTTGGCTGGGTAAGGAGCTGGCTGGAAGGCCGGGCTCAGAGAGTGGTGGTGAATGGAGTTAAATCCAGCTGGCTACCGGTCACAAGTGGTGTTCCCCAGGGGTCGGTGCTGGGGCCTGTCCTCTTCAATATCTTTATTGATGATCTGGATGAGGGCATTGAGTGCACCCTCAGTAAGTTCGCAGATGACACCAAATTGGCTGGGAGTGTGGATCTGCCTGGGGGTAGCGAGGCCCTCCAGAGGCATCTGCACAGGCTGGAGAGCTGGGCTGAAGCCAATGGGATGAGGTTCAACAAGACCAAATGCCGAGTCCTGCACTTCGGCCACAACAACCCCAGGCAGCACTATAGGCTTGGGGCGGAGTGGCTGGAGGACTGTGTGGAGGAAACGGACCTGGGGGTACTGATTGATGCTCGGCTGAGCATGAGCCGACAGTGTGCCCGGGTGGCCAAGAAGGCCAACGGCATCCTGGCTTGCATCAAAAACAGTGTTACTAGCAGGAACAGGGAGGTAATTGTCCCCCTGTACTCGGCACTGGTGAGGCCGCACCTCGAGTACTGTGTTCAGTTTTGGGCCCCTCACTGCAAGAAAGACATTGAGGCCCTGGAACGCGTTCAGAGGAGGGCTACGAAGCTGGTGAGGGGTCTGGAGCACAGGCCTTATGAGGAGCGGCTGAGGGAGCTGGGATTGTTCAGTCTGGAGAAGAGGAGGCTCAGGGGAGACCTTATAGCTCTCTATAACTTCCTGAAGGGAGGTTGTAGTGAGGTAGGGGTCGGCCTTTTCTCTCGTGTAGACAGTGATAGAACTAGAGGCAATGGTTTCAAGCTGCGCCAGGGGAGATTCAGGCTGGACGTTAGGAAATATTACTTCTCGGAAAGGGTAGTCAGGCATTGGAATGCACTGCCCAGGAAGGTGGTGGAGTCACCGACCATGGGGGTGTTCAAGAAACGTTTGGATGTTGTGTTGAGGGATATGATTTAGCTGAGAAGTATTGGTGATGGTTGGACTGGATGATCTTTTAGGTCTTTTCCAATCTTGATAATAATTCTGTGATTCTGTAATTCTGTGAAGATCAGTCAGGATACTCAATGTAGTATTTTACTTATGTAACAGATAAATATAAAGAAAGATGTCATACAAATACTTTAGAACAGTTATCACTTAGTTTATGAATTTGATGTGAAAAGTTGTGACTACCTGTAATAAATGCATTTTTAAGCTGTACACAGTATTTTACATTGAGCATATGTGCTTGATTTATTGTCCTCTTGTTCCTCACATGGAACTTAAAATTGCAAAGAGCAGCTACAAACATTACTGTTTTGACTGGAAAAGTGAAAATATCTTGCTGAAAATCTGGTAAGGAATTGCTAGATTTTGGTCAAAGTACTAAGGATCTGAGCAATCTGAAAGATGACACACTGATGTCCTACTTCTCCAGAAGACTGTTGGTTTGATTGGTCATGAACTTCTACGAGTGTGACAACATCAAGATTTTTGTCAAGGTAATAAGCAAGCAGATTAAAAAAAGCCAAAACCTCACAACCAAATGAACCTTAAATCTTTAGCTTTCTTCTCACATTTCCCACAGTCTACATATTTTACTTCTCTTTGTTTGCCATACTTTTTTCCCCCTTCAAAATACGTTTTGTCTATCAGAAACCAATGTTTTTACTGAGATGAGAAGAGAGAGCAGAGAATACTTTATATTTTGCTGTTGTAACTCAAGATTTCATAATACTGGTCTCCCACAGATTTGTATGTCAAATCTCTTGCTTTTATTTTTTTTTTAAGTAATGTCAATCTATAAATCTGCCTTTCATGATTTAAATACATTTCCAACATTTAATAAAAACACAGAAAATTGAGGTCCAAATCTTGCTTTGATTGAACTCAAACCTACATTTCAAGAAATATTTGATTTTCAAAACCCCTCCTTATTTGAGAATATTTTTCTTCGGCTGGTAGTGTACATAGATGTATCTGTAGAAGAGGTAACATTTCACATAGATTTGAGAATTTCAGTGTATTATTTTTTTCATTTATATATAAATGCTGCTGTTCACACAATTGCATGTACTCAATGAAAGAACAAGAAACATTTTTGTCGGCGACATGGACAGTGGGATAGAGTGCACCCTCAGCAAGTTCGCCGATGACACCAAGCTGTGTGGTGCCGTCGACTCGCTGGAAGGGAGGGAGGCCATCCAGAGGGACCTGGACAGGCTGGAGAGGTGGGCCCGTGCCAACCTCATGAAGTTCAACCAGGCCAAGTGCAAGGTCCTGCATCTGGGTCATGGCAATCCCAGGCACAAATACAGGCTGGGCGGGGATTGGATCGAGAGCAGCCCTGAGGAGAAAGACCTGGGAGTGTTGGTAGACGAGAGGTTCAATATGAGTGGGCAATGCGCCCTTGCAGCCCAGAAGGCCAACCGCATCCTGGGCTGCATCAAGAGGAGCGTGGCCAGCAGGTCGAGGGAGGTGATTCTGCCCCTCTACTCTGCCCTGGTGAGACCCCACCTGGAGTACTGCGTCCAGTTCTGGAGTCCCCAACACAAGAAGGACATGGACCAGTTGGAAAGGGTCCAGAGGAGGGCCACAAAGATGATCAGAGGGCTGGAGCACCTCTCCTATGAGGACAGGCTGAGAGAGTTGGGGCTGTTCAGCCTGGAGAAGAGGAGGCTCCGGGGAGACCTGATAGCGGTCTTCCAATACCTCAAGGGGGCCTACAGGAAAGATGGGGAGAAGCTGTTCAGTAGGGCCTGTTGTGATAGAACAAGGGGTAATGGGTTTAAATTAGAAGGAGGTAGGTTTAGATTAGATATGAGAAAAAAATTTTTTACAATGAGAGTTGTAGAGCACTGGAACAGGTTGCCCAGAGAGGTGGTAGATGCCCCATCCCTGGAATCGTTCAAGGCCAGGCTGGATGAGGCTCTGAGCAACCTGATCTAGTCAGGGATGTCCCTGCTTCTTGCAGGGGGGTTGGACTAGATGACCGTTGAAGGTCCCTTCCAACTCTAACTATTCTATGATTCTATGATTTTAGCTGGAAACATAAAGCAGTTTTAAGGTTCTTTCTGCATTGTTTAAATAAATTATATCTTAATAAGAAAAATCATATGACATGAAAATAAAGTAGAAATTACTTATCTCATTTTTGCTTTTTATATCAGTCCTTTAGATGAATCTGGATTATATATGTAATTATTTTTTTAAAAAGGCAAGGATAGTATTTGAAAAAGACACCCTAAATTGCAGTAACTTAAAAGCTAGTAACTTTTTATATTCAATTTTGTCAGATTATGTCCCTTTTTCATACATAATGCATTGATACAAAGTTAAATGGCAGTTCTCTCTAGCAACTCTTCATGAGTACATAGCCACTGCTGTATTAAACCAGTCTCAAAACTTTTTTAACTCAAAAAGCAGTACTTGTATCATTCTTTTGTAAAATATTCCAGATTTCTTCCACTGTTCTATTTTTTGTTTATTATGCAACTGTTAACAAATAAGTTTGATTTTAGAAAGCCCACACATCTCTTCAGAATCCTGTTGCTTCCTCTTTTTTTTTTAACTCATACCTGAACTGATAAGAACACACTGTCAACAAAACTTTTCACCTAAAAGCAATTCCTTCTTCCAAACTTTGTGCAGCACTTTTAGAATTCTTGCTTTTTACTCTTATTAATGGATTCAATTAATTCAAAAATATTTATAAAAATAGGTCTACATTTAAATTGGACTATAACATATCTAAAAAAAAAATCACCTTATAGTATTTACTCAAAAGTTCCAAAATTTCAGACTGTAGTTTTCAGTCATCAACATTTAGAAACTACTTAAAGTAATGCTGCCTTGTTAAGTTTTGTAAGTGTTTTATGTGAGACTGAAAAGATTAGAACTCTTAGTTCCTTGAGGTTGTTTTACTGTGTATGATGAAGTAGACATGTTACAAATGCAGAAAGATACATTGCATATAACAAAATGGATTCCCTTTTAATAGAAAAAAATTAATAGCAAAATTACTTAGTATTGAATATCTCATAGTGCAATACCACTGTATCATACTATCATTTTCTACCTGACTCTGAAGAACACAAGGCAGTAAAGAACTGAACACTCCAGGAGTATTCTTGTTTTATTATACAGAGCTGGGAAAGCAGTGCACGGGGCTGTGTGTCTTGTCCCGGCATTCTATTCAGAGTCAAACTAATGCATCCAGGAAATGGGAACAGGACTCTTTTGCAAAATAAACTGCTAGTCTTGCTAACCTTACACTTTCTCTCGATATCTGGAAATTTCATATTCCTGACTACACAGTGAAAAACTTGCAGTATGGCAAACATTTCCAAAAACTGTAGGAATTGTCTTTAAACCTCAGACTTAAACATCAAAATTCTTGCGAAAGACAAGGTCTCAGAGATATCTTTTTAGGTTTTTGCTGGGGTGTCTGAGTTTCGGCATCCTGATGCATAGCTAACTGAAAGTCAGTATGAAAGTTTCTTTGCTACAAAGCACAGGAAATTCAGCTAATTTTCAGTCCTACATCTACTACCTAATTTAGAGGTTTAGAGGCCTGATCATTACAAAGTCTAAGTCACTCTCTTGAGCCTAGGTCTGTGTACCTGGCCACTCAGAGAAGGGTAATCCCCAGGTATAATCAGAGCTTTAAGCAACATCCATGCTACTGTTGGAGCAGAGCTAGGAAGGAAGTCCAAGCCTGCTCGCATGCTCCATGGCAAGGTTTAGTCTTATACTAACTAGAAGAGACAACTCCAGAAACATTTTGGATGGCGCCTCACACCAGAGGCCTTTTCCAGCAAATATTATGGACAAGATTGTACCAAAGTTTTTTCCTGATTATATTATGCAATTCTCCAAGACTATCCAAGCAGATATTGCATCCTTAATATCCATCATGACGCTCCCTGGGGCATGCACTTTATGGCCATCTGCTGTGTAAATGTTACTCACAGCCCTCCAAACACAAAACATACAAAATAATAATTACATCATAGATCTGTGTAGTCACTGTATGGATACAAAGTAAATCTACTCCTACAGTGCATTCCAATGTGTATTCAAAGAACAGAGTATGTTTTTCCAAGTGTTACTATGGATGTAATTAAAGGTGGATAGGAAACATCAAAAAAGGGAAGCATCTAGTAACTTAGAATAATCTCAAACACTATCTTTGACTGATAAGCTCTACCCATTTTTATTCGAGGCTCTTAGACTCTTTTTTGAATCTGGATTAACCTTCATGTGTTTCTGTGGAGATGAAAGTCACGATGACAGAGAGGGCACAATTCAATTCATGTCTACCAAAAACTACTACTACTACTTGGTAGATCTTTAAGAAACCATAGCATAATAGTTACGGTATTCAGGGAAGTACTGCAAGGTTTTAGGTTGTTGTTTGTTTGTTTGTTTTTTTTTCCCATGCCATAAGTAGAGAGATTTCCGGCTTCCAAAAGAAACAGAGTAAGGGGCAAATTCAAATGATCTCACACAGAACTGATAAACTTTGTAAAGCATTTTATAAATATAAGAATATTGCCTAATTATGAGAAACAGATTTACACCCCAAGCATAATGGTGCTTGGGAAAAGGCAATGGCGTCCTTTGTAACGCACAGTTCGAGACATAAATAATTACAATGACAGAAAAGACCAAGAGCTTGATCACATAGATAAAACATATTATGTTGTGGATTGAGAGAATCTTGTGAACATTAGAATCGGTGATTCCATAGAAGCATATATGAAAGCTGCTGGCATTTTCTCTTGGTTAGAAATGATGATGTAGTAAATGATGCTGAGAGGAAGGAAAAAAAGATAATTTCTTAATACTATAAAGCATTTTGAAGTTATTATTTTAATAATGTTGCAGTAATCCATGTGGCAGAAATACATTCAAATATAAAGACATGAAAAATTTTCATTTTAATAAGAGGTACACTTGTCAAAAGTCTTTCTTTATGCACTACCTGTTCTTATGATCCAAAATAACAATCTCTCATCAGCTGTTTCCTGATTAAGATATATTATTTTTCTCTCTTCATCAATGAATGAAAGCGTTTGGTGGTCTTTTGACCTGTTTGAGGTTTTGTTTAGGTTTTTTTTTAGTCAGGCATGAGGAGAGTTCAGCAATTTTACCAGCCTCCCAAGTGTTCTCCCTGTAGGATATGATAAGGGAATCTCCTGTCAGAAAAGAAGACTTTAGAAGATCTGTCTGCAAGCCCAGGGGAGCCCTGTGACATACAGCTAAATATTTTCACTGTGTGAAAGTGGAAGTTAGCCTCATTCTCTGGGGGAATAAGCTAGGAAAATGCCCATTCTGCTACTGTATGAGGAAGATAAACTTTCTCCTATTTTATTCTTCATGATAAGTTGGAGGAAGCGCTCCTTCTTCATATGTACAAGAGCTTGTGAGGACAAGCTGGCCTTAGGGTCAGTTTTGCTTCTTGGCTTTGACTGTAAAAATAGTATCAAAGTATTCTCTGTGAACCAAACAATAACTAAACTCCAGTGCAGGAATAACTCTTCAATTCCTGTTATAGAAATTTCTGAATCAATGCACACAGCATCAACAAGAGAGCTGAAATAAGGTTTTGTGATTTGCAGATATCAAACATTTCCAAGAAGGTCTGAAGAGAAAAAAGTAAAATGAGGGAAAGACAGAACAAATCCTCTCCCTTGAGAGAACTGAAGCAGAGATCTGTGAGTGTGGTCTATGCTTCTAGATTTGGACATACCTTCTATCAGTGACAACTGAAGTGGATGTTTCTTACAATAAGGATTTAAGTTGAGTTTCCTGAAGACAGGAATGCAGGGAGTGTGCAGATTCTCCTCTTATATGAAATACTGGTTTTTACTTCAGTGGAACTCTTCAATCATGCAACTCAAATAGTAACAAAATCGTATTGCAAGCAACAAAGGGAAATCCTCATTTTCTCTTGCAATATAGTCAAATCTGGCAAGAAGAGAAGGAGTTCTTGAAACACCTTCCTTCCTCTTATTCTGAACACTAGCCTCAAATAATGCCAAAGGAAATTTTGCATATGGTTAAATCCAGTGAGAAAAAAAAGAGTCAGGATGTCAAGCCCGACTGGAAGTGAAGGTTTAAACCAGGTTTTTGTGGGATTTATAAATGATCCACTGTAACTTGCTACCAGGTCTGTTACAGATGTAAGTATTAGTCTACTTTCCAACATCTCTACATAATGAAAAATGTAAATAGTCGCCATATTATATTTATAGGATTACAAATTGAGTGAGTTTCGAATATTACTTCAATTATTTCTCTTGAAATCACATGCTTATATCTTGTCATAAGTTAAAAAAAATAACTACTATTTTGCTGGCATATTGTTAAGATTGAGCATATTTGAGTTGGTTCACTGTTCTCTGGGAAGTGAGGGAAGAAGTACATAGCATTTTTTTTAGAAATTTTTGTAACTACACTGTGAAATGAGGCAAAAAATGTCTGAGTAAAATGAGAAGCTGAAATTGTTTCTTTACTGAAAGTTGTGTTTGACCAAAACCATATGTGCATGCGTGCCTCTTTCAGCAAGAAGACCAGAGTAGGAAACAATACACAAATATATCTATTTTTTTTTAATCTTTCCTTATGGTATTTTAAACTTCTTTTTTTGCACCTGCTGTGTAACTAAACCTCCCATCTGAAACCTGGCAGTACTTTGTGCCTCACTGACTTCAGTTCATTGTTCCCTCTTCATGCACCAGACTCTGTGCTACCTCCTTCTCTCTTACCTTGCCTTTCCTGGACTCAGGGTAGTTCATTGTCTTTTCACGCCAATGCTTTTCACTCTGAACTGTCATTAGCTGCTCTTTAGTCCACTGTCAGCTTAGGCAGTTCCAGCACTGAAACCAAGCTCATAAATCCAACTGTAGCTGACTGATGGCTTTTAAAACAACTTAAGCAGTACTTTATTATAACCCCCAGTCCTTCAAGTTGCAGCAACATGACACAGATAGATCTGAGGTGATCCAGCATAGAGATATCATGTGTTTGGCAGCTGGGCTTCTTTTTGAACTTCACCAGATAGGAATTGCTGATCTCAAAAAACAACTCTTTTTTTTTTTTTTTTTTAGTGTTGATTAGAAACAAAGTAATCAAGATTGAATTTTGAGCCTTTTATTTTTTGTCAGAAGTGAGAATAGTTTTATTTGACCTGATTGAAGACTTCATCAGCTGCTCATTTTTGGGTTTGGATGATTACAAGCACATGCTTCCAGCCATTTAGACTGTCACAGAGGATATTTTGTGCTTTTGCCTCCCAACTCCTATGGCTTCCTGCCTCTAAATTATATTTCCTCAGAAAACTGCATTTAATCTGACTCAGAAAGAAAATTAATAAATGCAAAAACAGAGAATAAATTTTTTTCTAGAATAATAAAAAGAAGTTACAAGATCAGATTAGCAAACTAGGCTAATACTGCCTGCAGAATAAAATGTTAAGATTTAATTCAGGTGCATTAAATCTTTAACTTTGTCAATTATTTCAACTCCAGTTACCATTTTCTGTTGACTAAATAAGGTTCAGAATAAGGGGAAAGAAATAAAATTAGAGAAGATGAACACTGAGGAAAAGACCCACCTATCCCATTAATTTAAGATTAATACAAGAAAAAAATAGATACTATCTTGAGGGAACAAAATATTGAAATAGAATAGAGTTTGGATGAGCTCAGTAATCTATGATTAGACTTTCCCAAATGTTTTGGTTTAGAAGCATTCGGGAAATAGAAGTTATTTCTATCTTCAAGTGAGAAAGATGCTGAGTATTTACTTGATTCAAACTTTTTTTTTTCCACTGCACTGTTCATTACTCTGGTTACAGAGCTTTAATATTACCTAGGCCTTGAGCTAAGTAATTAATTCATAGCTAGCAATTTATTTGATTAATTTTACTCTCTTCTATGCATGAATTTTCTATGAGCAAACTATGATTTTTCTCTAATTTATTCAGTATTTGAAATTATTATCCAAGGAATTTATTTGAATAATTCTTGGTTGATAAATGGCTTGGAAGGAGATAATTTCAAATGATGTATGTTTAGCACGTGGCCTAGAAAAAAAAAGCAAACATTTCCCAGACAGGTCAATCTTCTTCACTATCTAAAGATCTTAAATTCTTGTCAGCAGAGGTAAAAATATGGATTCAGATGTCATTAGATGGTGCACATCTAGAGAAATCTGTTGTTCTCACTTTTCACTGAACCTACTGATTTAGCTCAGCCCAACAAACAGATCTTTGTAATTGCAACAACAATTCACCTCCTTTTTGTTGTGAAACAGCTAGGGGAGACCAGGAATGTTATGGAACCCACAAAGCTGACTTGAAATATAACATAATTTATCTCCAATATAACCAGTTCTTGGAAAGTTATCCAAAGCATCTCTTGTCTATGCACTTTATTGTATCCTTTCTTAATAACAGAACACACACACAAAAAATTATAAATAAATGATATTAAAATCTCTCTCCATATAGCCTTAAGTATTTTCTCTAAGGACTTTTTTATTTAAACATCTTTTTATTTGAACATCAAGTAATTGACTACTGTTAATTATGGGTATTTTCTGCTGGATTTTCACATGTGAAAACATGAAACAGCAATTGCTTCCATAAAGGGGTACCTTGCTTTGTTAGAGTCCCTATTCTGATTCTCTAATTGGCCTAAGTTTTCTTTCTCTGCATTTTCAACAAAATATATCTCTTCTAGAGGAAACATAAGTCAGTATTGATCTCATGTCTCAACAGAGGAAGGACCCAGCCTCGAATCTAGCACTCAATGCAAACAGAGAAAACATTTACAAAAGTGAGTTCTGTGCAAAACCTGGTGGCCATCCTCTTTTACTTTTTTTTTTTTTAAATCAAAAGCTTGGAGATGTGACACAGAAATCTAAATCTCTGCAGGTTGAATAGGTCTTTCACAGCTTGCATGAGCTACTGAAAAAAAAAAAAAAAGCAAAACCAGCATTTTCAGCCATTTTTCAAAAGGACTAATTCTTGCTGCTTTTTTTTTTTAATAAATGGTAAATTAGATCTCTCTCTTCAATAAAATATTCTGATCTCTATATTTCCATATGTCTGAGATTTATTTTTCTGCAGCACTAATGACCTAGCCACATCTATCCTCTGTTCAGAATGCTACTTTCTGCAACTTTGATTGGAATTGCTTTTAATGAAGGGTTATTAAGACTTATGTTTTTATAAAACAATTAAAAATTACATACTGTGAAACTAAGTGCAAAAGCATTTAGAACACTCAGTGGATCTAGCTCCTGATCCAGAAGTGTTGATTCCATTCCTGTAAAAGATGTAGTAAAGGTCTCTTGTGGATTGTTTTATAACAATAAAGTTTTAAAATATTATATTGTATTTTAATGTATATGTTGATATCTAATACGTATTAACTTGAAACAGTAAAGAAAATTATTCAACAACTTCACCCATATCTTTTGCATCATTCCCTCCTCCTTACATGTCATCCTATGAAAGAAGCATAGAGATATTTTTGATGTCATCCCACAGTTTGAAGAAGAATGTTACAATTTGTTCACTGATCTAATAAATTCTCATACTGTGTTATTCATAAAGGCTACACTACTTCTCCCCCTCCACCCTCCCCCCATGGGAAATCATGTACTGTGTACAACACTCAATACTTTTCTACTTCCCTCTCAGCACAGCTCTGTGGTGAAATAAACATGGCAGATAAGCCCCCACTGTATTAAAGTCCTTTAGGATGCTGCATATTAATGTTCAACAGCTTCAACAGTTGCTCATGGTAACATCTGACTCACTCTTTCTGAACACAAACTTTTATAAAGCCTTTTTTGACTTGGTTCTGTGTTATAGATGCAACTGGCACAAATAGCAAAATTGAATGACACACTGTTTTGAACAAAAAAGGGAGTAAAAGAGTCAAGAAGTTGTTCTTTTCTGATGACTGAAACATATCTTCATGAAAGACCTGAATGGGATTTCTGTAAAATTCCATTGTTTGTTTCAGTGCAATAATACAATCACTCTGCAGTATGAAGCCAGGAATCAATAGTTTAGCATACAGCCTTGATGAATTGTTTCTTCCTGCTTCCTATTTGTATCTTAAAGAGTAGTCTAGCCTGTAGAGTCCACTGTGTTCAACTAATACACCAATTAACTGCTGTGACAAGGTTCTGTAATATCAAAAGTCAAAGTTTTCCAGAGAAAATAATTTTCTAGTTTAGAAAGTTAGTCAGGGAGGAAGTAAATGAAAGACCCCAAGGATATGTATGCATAATATTAATCTCAATGTAGATTAAACACATTAAATAAGTACAAAAAGAGCGTAGCATCTGGACAAGACAGAGAGCAGTATCTTTTGAAGCAAGCTACTGAAATCACAGAATCATAGAACAGTTTGGGCTGGAAGGGATCTTTAAAGGTCACCTAGTCCAACCCCCCTGCAAGGAACAGAGACATCTTGAACCAGATCAGGTTGCTCGGAGCCCAAAATATAGACCTAAAATGTTTAAATGATTAATACTAAACATTGTAGACTCTGATCTCTTTTTAAAAAGAGTTTTTACCTCCCAGGATTTTGGTTGAGAGGGTGGTATGAATTACTATAGGAATTATAAGGTCTGCTGAATTTCTTTCTTTACTTATATTTTTGTCAATAATTCTATTATTATAATATTTTTAAAAGTGGTCACTCCAGACTTTTAAATACTATTATGCTGAAACAAGAAAAACTATTGCAGAAGTTGCAGCTCTTGTCTGTGGTGGGTTGACCTTGGCTGGCTGCCAGAAACCCACTCAGCAGCTCTCTTACTCCTCATCTTCAAAAGGACATGAAGAGAAAATATGGTAGAAAAGTTCATGGGTCAAGATAAAAACAGAGAGATCATTCATCAGTTACCATCACGGGCAAAAGAGATCAAATTGGGGAAAATTAATTTAAGAAATTGTCAATTAAAATCGATTTAGATAGTGAGAAACAAGTACAAAAACTGAAACACCTTCCTGCTTTCCTTCCAGGTCTTTTTCACTCAGCTTTCCTCCTTTATTCCCAACTTCTCTACTTCCCTATCTTTGAGCGAGGGAGATGGGGAATAGAGATTGCAGTCAGTCCATAACAATTCCTCTCTGCTGCTCATTCCTCCTTACGCTTTTCCCCTCCTCCAGCGTGGGTCCTCTCCATGGGCTGCAGTCCTTCAGGGTAAGCCTGCTTGTGCATGGTCACTCCATAGGATACAGGAAATATCCACCTGCTCCAGTATGTGGTCCTCCATGGGCTACAGGGAGCATATCCTGCCCCTCCTTCTTCACTCACCTTAGTGTTCACAGGGTTTTTTCTCACACTTTTTCCCTCCTCACTCTTCACTAGGCTCTGGTGTTTTCACCTGTTCTTTAATATGTTTTCCCAGAGGTGCCATCCGCCTGGCTGATGGGCTCAGTTAAGTCCTGTGGGGGGTCAGTTGTGAAGCTGTCTGGATCTGGTCATGTCCAGCATAGAGCAGCCCCTGGTCTCTTCTCACAGAGGCCACCATTGTAGCCCCCTGCACTGCCAACACCTGAACACAGACACTCAATACAGTGCACAGAGCATTCATACCACCTAACCACATGCACCTACCAAAAGAGGAAAATAAAACTGTAGAGCTGAAAGGTTGTTATGAAATCTCAAAGGCATTACAGAGTACTCAAACTAAGCTTTTCTGACCAGTTCACTGAAGAGCACTTGCCTCACTCACCCTATAGTATATAGAAAAAGGTCTACCACAAATTACCAGCATACCAGAAACTAAAGCTATGTTCATGGGTTGCTACTCTTAAACTGTGAGAAACTTTTCTCCTTTCCTCTATTTGACAGACTTCTTCAGTTTTGTGGTGTTTATCTTCTGATGCATGGTTTATCTTCTGATGCACACTAATCCAGAAGAAGAGTGGGTAACAGGAGCAGAGTATCACACTTCATATGACTGTGGGATCACACTGAAAAAAAATGAGAATATTCCTAATCCAGTGAACTTGGGCTGAAATTTGATCTGTATCCCAGAGCAGTGCTCACAATAAAATTTATGGGGTTAGCTATTCATTTCTGTTCATATGGTCTGAAATCTGACCAGGTTCATGTATAAATATGTTTGAGTTTGGTGCCTATGTGGTGCTTTTCATTCCTCTAAGCTCAGGAGTTGGCTAAAATGAACTGTTTCATATACTGGCTTTTGACTTAATGTACACTAAACTGATAAATATTTGGCAGATCACCAAAGAATTGGAATTTGCTTGTCATGAAATTTTAAATAAATCCATGTCAGATGGCATATCTAATGGTGAAATGAAAGAAAACAATTCCTGGGAAAATATGAGTCCGAAGCATTCCCACTGTTAACCAGTCCACAACACTAGGGAAGAAGGGCTGTTTTACTTGCTTAAGAATTTCCTGTACATTTGGCACATGCAGGACTGGAAAACATGTTACAGTGATATGGTAACATTTCTCAATAGAGTCTGGATGATTTACAAAATCATTGTCTTGCCTTGATAGAAAATGGAAGGTCAAGTGCTATTATTCTTCCTGTATGTCAATTTAAGCCCTTAGATGGTTCGCAGTAAATTTCCTTTTCCTTCTCCTCAGTTTCTTGAAATAGAAGACCTTTTTTTTTTTCTGGAAGATGTGGTGCTGGCTCATATGGACCAACATAAGGATTTATTTTGAAAGAAGAAGTACTTTCAATTATGCTTGAAGCAGAAGCTTTACTTGTAGTTTCCAACAGAACAAAATGTGTGATTTGTGTCAGATAGTAGGTCAAGGACTCACACTTTACATATTCAAGACATAATGGGTTTTTATAATTTTCTCTTAATTCCTCAGAGATTATAATGTCATATTAATTTTCTATTATTTGAAGTTTATTCACTCTAAAATTAAGGCAGCCAAAAGCTTTTTATTCCATGAGAATCCAAAATACCTGGGTCAAACATTCTGTTATTGTGACAAAGAGAACAAGGTCATCCCTTTCCTTTTTATCTTCAGGTTTCCAACCTAGCAGCAGCCCATTTTTCCAATGCCTTGACCTGCTTTGCATCTGCCTAAAGTAGGATTAAAAGTACTGGAGTGAGTAATTTTACACAGGTGTGTATGACCCTACAAAGTGCAAACTAAAATGTGAAATCAGTAACAAAGCTTGAGCTTTACTGAAAATGTGAAGCCAAACTGAGGACCTGTTTTGTGTCTCTCCCATCTTAAAGGAGAACATTTAAGTGAAGTCTAGCTCAGACATTATCTGAAGAATTTCTAAACCTTACTAAATAGATTTTATATTTAGAAAATCAAACCAATACAAACCCCTGCTGTCAGTGCACTAACCCATGGATCAGTATAATTTGATAATTTACTTGTTCGACCTAAACAGTTTAACTGTTGCTGAAATTGATTTAATACATTTAAAAGTACGTCACTTAAATCTACTTAGAAGGTTTCTACCAATTTAACTAGATCAGTTCCTGAATAGATTTTGTTAGATTGGTATAACTCTTTAATACAGACATGCTCAGAGATCTATCCACAGTAGAAATTTGAGGAAAGTAGTATTGAGAAATATGTTTTGCACTGAATTATAATTCAGTTATCTATACATATTTCTTGTGAATTTCACTCCTGGCTCACACAAGATGACAAACTAGATATTTGTTCAGATTAGAATTATATTTATGATACTTTGCAATTCCAAGGGAAGGATTTAACTCCTAAATAAATCACTGAGGTACTTTTAAAGGCAGGGAAATGTATTGGGCTCTGGGTGTTTTATAGAATATATAAAAATTAAATTACATGTGAAATTACAAGTAAAATGAGTCCACAGATGTCTGAAAAACAGAAGGTTGCCCAGCAATCCCCCAAGTTTACTGATCACCTTGTCAAAGACACATATTGCTCTTTGGAAAAAAAAAAAAAAATCAGTTATGCCTTCCAGTCTGAATTCAGCACATTGCTAAAGTGCTTTAAAGCCCTTAGTGCAGATGAGAAGGGAAAGATACGGCAATACCTCATGGTGCCCTCAGGACAAGTTTGAAGGGTGTTCACATCCTTAGAGTTACAACAAGTTAATCTGCATGTACACAATAGAGAATCCATCCTATCTCTCAACTAGGTGTAGAAGACAGAGCCTTAGATTTGTGTCTGTCTGGCTTGGCTTGATTCACCATAGGTTGACAGTGTAATACATTATCATATGATGTTTGGATGAAAACATTTTGCAAATGCAAAATTTTGTGCCATAAGAGAAAACTAATGATAAGATATCGCAGAATGAACATGGTTCTTCAGAAATCAAAATAGCATTTGTATATGCTGCAACATTATGAAAGATACTTGAGAAATCTATATTTTTATAGCAAGCTTTTCATGTTGAAGTTCTTAAGTCAATCAAAATAATTTCTCTGTATGGCTGAATTCCTCCTTCTCATGTCTGAAATTGTTTGGGATCACTCAAGCTTTAGGAGACCTCCCTTTTCTCATTTCCATGTAGGTAAAACCAGGATGAACAGAAATAATGGCTGAGACCTATAATATTCACCTCATGCCCTTTCCCAGCTGACTGCTTCCTTTGAAATCATTCCCAGAGCTGCTGGCTATGCCCTTTAAACAAACTCTGAAAAAGCAGGCAATGTCTACACTTCCTCAAGAGCTAGTGCCCTCTATGCTTCTTTTATTCCAATAAAGATACAAGATAAATACAAAACAAGGAGAAAGCAGTCAGAAAGATAGAGCTTTGCTTTCCACCTCAGTACCTGTAATTGCTCCTTGTTTATTTTTCAAAATATTTTTTTGCTTCACCTGGAAAAAATTTACCCAGAAATAAAAGCTAAATAAAACTTTAATAGGTCACAGAAGCTGTCAGAAGCCAGCCTCTTCTCCTTCAAAATACCTGCTGTCCAGCGCTTGCTATTGAAGTCTGCGGCATGCATGGCTCACATGTTTGAATGCCCTGCAGAGCAGCAGGTTGAGCAGAAGGAGAGTATGACTTACATAAAGGCACGAGCCAAACAAAGCTGCTTGGTCTGATTTCAAGCTTGCAAGAACTGAACATGTTTACTTTAAATACATGGGTTAAGTTTCTGGAAGTACAAAAAAATCTATCACACTTTAAGAAGTTATAAAGAAGTTCATTTCTTAACAAATTGTTGTTGTTATTGTTATTAATCTGGAGGTAAAGGATGTGTTTACAAAATATTTTAAAGATTAAATACAACACTGCATAGACCTATACTTTGAATAACGGCCACGGCCATTTGCATATCTGCAATGGATTTCCATCTATTTGTAGCCTCAGAAACATCTAGAGGGTTTAAAATATCTAATTATGTTTTCTAAGATAGTTATTTGAGAATTTTTTGCATTTTCAAGGAAACACATTTGCAGAAAAAATATTGCAGCTTATTGCAAAAATCACACAAATTCTGAACAGTAAATTACTTGCTTCTTTGTTTATATGTGGCCAACTTTTCACTACCTTTGTGTTAAAGAATTCAGTTGTGCAAACATTTTAAGTATTCTTTTAAAATTTTCAAGTTATGCAGGTCCTTTTGACTATATTATATTTACTCTTTCTATTTTCACATGATGATGATTCTTTAAAAAGTTAATTGGTATTACCCTTGAATAACATACTACATTTTCTAAACAAAGCTTTCCATAAAAATTTGATATCTATTAAACTCGCTCAGCTTTGCTTTTTTATATCTCTCTATTTTTCTGAATTGCTAAAGATGAGCTAGAACACAGGCAAAACTAATGATACTGGCTGGTATCATTATCTATATAACATCTATTTTTTGTTTAAAACTTTTTTGTTTAGCCAAGGAAAACTAATTTTTAGGGACTACAGACCCATGAAAATGTGTGTATGTGCACACACACACTTGCATATGACTTGTTTCAGTGTCCCTAAAATCCATTATAGGCATAAAATAGACATATCAGTAAAACTCTAGGTATACCTGTGCACACTATAACTGTTCATAATTGCATAGCAACAGCAGAGATAAAAATCAGATCTTTCTTCCTCAAAAGCTTCCATAGGTTTAGTTAAAAAGTTGAATTTAGGTGTTGGTTGCTACTTAGCAGAGAGGTATTACTTCCAAGTTATGCAATGCAGAACCAAGGCATTGTTCTGCTCTCCAAAGGAGGGCAGTGTCATACACACAAATCAGCCGTATATGATCTTCCAGCTGAGCAAAATTAATCTCCACATAGTCTGAAAATACGAACACACTGACATCTTAAAACTTTGTGCTTACAGAAGTTCTGCATATCCTAGGCTTTTCAGCCTTTTATACCAATAACACTACTAAATTTCTGAGCTCTTTATACCAGATTGGACAGTTACCGTATAAACTACTATATAAATTAAACCACAATAAACTAAAGAAAAATCTCCACTATGGGTTATATGCCCAGCTCAACTATTCACAATACTTAGATCAAGCCCAGAGGAACACCTCACATAGACATTACTGAAGTTATTAAAGTATTGATTGTTGCAGCTAAGTTTCAGAACCTAATACTGCAGGCAAAAACACAGAGCAAAACAAAATGGTTTCAAGATGGAGTTAGGAATAGGAGCAGGAATTAATATCTTAATATCAAAACATTTCCATACAAGTTGTAATAACTGGAAAAGGAATCTTTAAACCTAGAAATTTAAGAATTTGAAGTTTAAGGAAAGCCCCAATATGTTAAGAAAGATATGTACAATCAAGACGCTGATTTGACCTTAGCTCTGCTTCATTATGATGTCACAGAATAACAATATCACAGACATTATAGTGTCTTCTCCTGTACTCTTATTTGATTTTTAAAGGCATGTATTATTCCCTTATGGAATAATACAAGTTGTCTCTTCTACTGCTTTATTTCCTCAGCACTGCTATTATTTAGAAATGCAGTACCGGGGGGACAGTTCCCAAACTAATGTGTAGACACAAGCACTTTAAAATGCAGCACTATTCTCTTAGTTGTCCACTAATAAAGATTTTCAACATATGGGACCAGTTTCCTTCACATCATTAAAAGCAACAGAATGTTTTTAGTTTTATGCAAACTACATGAAGAGCGATCTATATGCAAGGTAATCTGCAGAGTCCGTTGATTACATTATTTTCTGTAGCAACACAATGGTAAACTCTTCAGAATTAGCAATGTTGTTGTTTTTAAATGTACTTTCTATGCTCATGGACATTAAATATAATGAATTTCAATAGCTAGCTTTATTGCAACCTACTTTCCAGGAACGTTGTTTATGCAAAGAATGATAATAATTTGAACTCTGGGGAAAAGTCAACAGATTTTATTAATTCATAGGTAATACTACTCAGGAAAAATAATAGGCAGACAGCACAGGTGTTCTGTTTCTTTCAATTTTTAATTTGTTCTAATTTGTAAACTAACTGATGAATTTACTTGCAAGTATTTAAAAGGTTTGTTCTGTCCTCAAAGTGTTAATGGGGGTGTGAACAGGGAATTTTAAGGAAGACCTGATAGTTCTTCTATAAAACCTGAACCTCAAGGCTTTTGTTTAGGAGTAAAACAGCATAGTACCATGACTTTTTTGGTACAAATCAAAATGTCAAAGAAACAGATAGATTTTACTTACAACACTGTTACTTTACAATGAATAGCATTTTCCTCTCTGTAAATGAAACCATATGTCTTCACCCACTTTTTTGTCCTATTTGTACTTTTCGTTTGTTCAGTAATCTAACCAAACATACATTTTGTACAAGTTACATCATCTGGTTTACTCTTCAAGCCATTTTTTTTTCATTCCAGGCATGTTTTTATTTATACAATATTTGAAGAAATACAGTCAGCTAAGGAATAGACAGGGAATAAGTATTTAACTTTGGATGGTTTTGTATTCTTTTGTTGAAGCATAAGTTTGCAGACAAAGGACAAGATTAGTTCATGCAACTTGGCTTTGAATTGTTCTATATCCTTGAAACCAGAAAACATAGGATTCATGTGTATGTGTAAGTGTGTGCACTCCTGTGATACCCATGGGAACATTTTAAGCAAATGAAAGCCAATATGTGAGTCTTGAGAGAAATACCTATTTATTTTCCTGCTGCTCCAATTTCTGCTACTTTGTCTTTCTCATCATAGTTTTCTGTCACACAGAGCACAACATCACCCTTAACAGAGCACTTAGTTACTAGATAACAGCATGTTCCAATTTAAAATCAATCAGGTCTATGTCTGACCATGCTCCCTTCCCTTCTCCTACAGCTTCTCATGGGCAAAGGTCTAACTGAATGATGGCAGCAGCTGGCAGGGAATGAGGAACAAGTTTCTTTAATGATGAAACAGAGACACCAGTTTAAAACAGATGAAGACGTTCCCTCTGTGGGTTTGAAACTTAAGAACTCCATCAATGGATGCAGATTCACAGGCATATTAGCTGAAGGGGAATGACCTTTAGCAGCATACTCAGAGGAAGTTCTCTCACCACAGGAACCCTTTCATTAGTGATGTATCACTGTCAGAGGAAGAAAGTGTTCAAGATTACATTCCTGTAAGCCTTCTTAAGTTCGCAAAAGGCAGCATTAGCCATTGCTATTTTTTGTTTAGTGCTGTGCCAGAAACAATGACTGTTCCTCCTTACAGGTGTTCCCACATTCTCTTTATACTATGGCTATCCGACTTTATTCTGCTTGTAGGCTTCACAGAAACGACGACACTTGAAAGTACTCCAGTGGGCAGACAGTCTGTATGGCCAAAGAGGCAGGGAATCACTGGCTCAGAGGGGTAAGGAGGAAGCTATGCAAGGAAATAGTACAAGAGTGACAGAAGTGAGGCTGAATGAAACTCAAGACTGTTGGTTTTTTACAAAAAAAAAGTCAAAAGAAACAAGAGTTTCATCCAAGATCTGAGGTATCTACATATATCTACCTACTTTGTTTCACATCTGCATTAAGATCTGCATTCCCCACATCATAGTTAAGTATTGCAACCATTAGCTGTCATAAACCGGGTTTTACTTACACTTTGAATGAAGATTCCATCTTTACCCTGAAGACCTAGCTTGGTTTTGAAAATGTGAGGTGTTAACTCACTATTTGGACCCTCATTTTTCAATGGTCATCTGTGTCTATGTGTCTAAGTACTAATATATTATTCCAACTTAGATGAAAACATCTAAAGCTTTAATTCCTGACATTCACCTCTATTAAGCAGAGAGAGACTTGTCAGAGGACTACATAGACCTCTTATTTGTACTGCCCAAGATTATACATGGTCTCATATAATACAACAAGCTTGCAGTCTCACAGCTGATTATGCATCCCTCCGGGAGCTGAAATAAGTAAGCAGAATAAATCAGTTTTGCTAAAACCAACATTTTTCAATTTTTAACACCAAAAGTTAATTCACTGAAGTTTTTATCAAATGACAGTTGAAATAAATTATTTTGCATCCTTGGTTTCATTTCTATAATGTCAGATTAGAGACAGTTTGAGTGGGGAATGGCAACTGGAGCTGGAATAGGCCAAGAAAAGCTAGGACATGAAGTTGGATTTTGTACCAAATTAATCAAGACTGGAACTGGTTGCAGATAAGTTCACACAGGAAGTCCAGATGAAGAGAAGGCTGGCAAGATAGTCTCCTTGGGGTAATTTTCCTTCCAGAAGCCAAAATGTCTGTGTGGTATTACTCTTCAGCTGTTAGTAGCGTCAAGCGTTCCTGTTTCTTTCTTGTGGGCATTGGCCCACACTAATGCCAATAATCTACTACTGTCACTGAGTTATGCCATTTACCTCAAGCAGAAGAAGCCTAAGAGTTAAAGTTTTCAGTCCTCATGTGGACAAAAGTAAATATGTGATGTATTGTGATGGCATTCCCTTTTTCTTCAGTTTGTTCTTTAAAAGAGTAGGAAAACGAATGTATACATATATTCAGTATTGGTATGCATTCTTTACATAGCAAAGATGTCAGAAGTTGTATAATGCCCAGCTGTGCAGTTTTATGTCTTGTCCCAGCGTATTTTGTGGTAACACTGATTCAGATATCCATGTCAACCCTCTTCTGTGAAATTCCTGAACTGTTTTTTTCCATGAATGTGCTGAACCTAAGCCAGGGTTGACTTTGCACGAGGAATACCTTTATTCTCTGTAGAATCCATACAGCTTTCGTTATCAGAGGTTGGCATGTGTACAGCAATGCATACGACTGCAGGAACTGAAATAACAGGTCCGTCAAATGTCACTGACATCAAACTTCCTATAGCAGATAATGTCCCTTCTTTTCTTAAGAATGTTGCAGAGACGAAACAATGTTTATAAAGCAAGTGTATATGAAGAGCCCAGGAAGAGGCTTTTTGTAAAGCAAGAAAACAATTCTGCAGTCAGTGGGATTTGGACACTGCACAGTAAATGGGCTATGAAACCTCTAAGCAAAGAGGTGAAAACAAAATATTGACTGTTTGCTCATTAAGGAAGCAGATATTCTGTGCAGTGAATTTAGGGAGAGTTCTGTGAAAATTACAGTTTGCCATTTGCAGTTTAGATCTGTATCATAATGCATTTGCATACAGCAGCCAAATTAACCGGGTACAAACAATCTTAATTTATGCAATAGGTATTTTTTCTGATGGATATTGTACTTCTAATTAAATTAAATACATATTCTGGAGCTTCCACAAAGGAGAAAATGGTGTGAATCAAAGTTATTTCTGGACTTCTATAGGCACTTCTGACTTGTTATTTAGACTGTTTGTCTGTCCGGTGTGGCAATATCCTCTGATCAGAAGAAAGACTGCAGACAGAAGAGAAGCTATAACAGGCCTGAAACTCATCTCCAGAAAATATATGCATTTCCAATTGCTCCATTGGCAGTTTATAAACTTGAGAAGCCTAGGAGAGGTCTAGTGACTGAAGAATTCCACTCCAGATTAATTTTTAAATTAAAAGAAAAAGAAACACAAAGAGCTCTGGAACACAGTAAAGACTTCCCATTTTAGAAAGATGTGAATGTTTGTGACCAAAGACACAAGCCTTAAAAGCCTGTACTCTTAATGAGTGGGGTATTGTACAAATTAATAATGAAAATCAATATTTTTATAGAGTATAGAGATGCCAAAAGGGCCTTTCCTCTGCAGACCCCAATATTCTACTCCTCTTGATGATTGCAAGGACTTGTATTCCCAGCACAGCTGAAGAAACAAGCTGCAGTGCCAAGATGGGGATGAATAGCAGGGAATTGGTTAGACTTACATCCCTTCTTTTCAAAGACAGACACCTGAAGGAGATTTTCAGGCATTACCTTGAGGGCAATGAAACCGGTCCTTCTTTCGTAAATCAAGAGTGACACAGAGAGATGGAGAAACACCATGAGCAACTGTTTAATGCTCGGTCCTTATACTTTGCACAACTAACTGTAGCTTGTGAAATCTATTCTTGTGAAAAACAGGTATTTTTAAAAATGAGGCAGCTATTAAAGTTCCAGCCCATCACACCCAGTAGACTCATGCTTAAGGTGCTGTGCTGGTAATAAATGCCAAGTCCTTGCAACTTACTGGACCAGGAAGAAGAATTTGAAAACAACATTTGCCCTTTCTAAATGTGTTGTGACTATTGGGCTATGTGTAATCAATAGAAATACACTGAAACCCCAGTGCTACTTTGGTGATGACAGACGTAAGATTCCAATTAACACACTGTAAGGAAAAAAAAAAAAGCAGATAATTTTTTTTTTTGTTGCTGTTTTTTGGTTAGGGCAGTCAGCTGCAATAAAGCATGCCATGTGACATTATGCAACTTCCATAACTGAATCCAAGCATGCAATTAGTTAATATTTTTACTTTGTACTTCAGATTGAAGACCATAAATAGTGCTTTACCTCTACAGCACATTCACTTGCAAGGCAGAATATGATTCCAACTGGAACATGATCCTCTTCTCTCTAATATTATCTCTCTCCTTTTGTAATTTATCTTTGACCCAAGTTTTCACCATTTAGCAATTAAATGCTTACACTTTATTTTCCAAAGATGTTTATTTATAAATGTTATTTTGACGCCTGCTGAAAAAAAAATATTACCTCTATTCCACATCTGCTTTATTTCTTTTCAGTTAAAAACTGGGGAAAAAAAATCCATTACTGGTTTGTCTTCATTTCCGAGTGATAATTTAAGTCAAATTAGCAAAACGTTATAGAGATGGTGGATCTGATACACTTTAAACCCTGCATGGAAATCATCCAGCTTCACCAAAATCAATCGTTTATACACAAGCGTAAAACTTTTGTGTAGGGTAGTAACTTCTTTAAACACCTTGGCATCTTTAAACTTATGTTAGCGATGCAATTTTGGTATTTTATATTCTCAGAACACTTGATGTGTCAAGTTGTACATTTGCTATATTTCCTACCTGTCCTTTTGCAGATGAAAAGTAGTGCTTTGATTACTCGTAGTTATTAATAACACATTTTATTAACAAAAATGGACAGAGATGTCTTTCAAGAGGTGAGGAATGCTATTGAGGACTGCGTATAGACAAGTCACCCACAAGGGATTGTTTCCCAGGCAGATGGGAGGCAGCCATCAAGTTGAGATACCTCCAGGGGCAGAAATGGCTGAGGCCAGGAGGCAGGTCACCATGCCCAAGGGTCTCTGAGGGAGAAAGCTGAACCAGGCTGCCCAGGGAATTGCTAATTACTGAGGAAATAACATCCTCTGTTGCTAAAGGTTTCTCACTGCCCTCAGGGAAAGTCAGCACCAGGGGTGTGTCAGAGATAAATGGCTGTTGAGATCTGCCTGCCGAGAGAATTCGGAGGTCAATCTCAAGCAGGTGATTTTGAGATAAGGTGATTTTTTATTTCCCTTTTGAGAAGGCCATCCGGCAGGCTGATATCTGAAGAGGTAGCGTGTTTCTCTCTGCTAACTCAGCATGAACGGTGGATTATTACATGGTTAAGTACAGCCATTTTCCTCACATTTAAGGACAGCTCACACCAAAGATAAGAGTGAGAAAAATTAATTTCCTCCTCTAGTAACTTAAGCCGTGATATAAAAAATAATAATCAGAGCCTGAATTATAGAAAACTTGCCATGCACAAGTGAAAAATAAATCAATAAAATATCTTTCCTAAGAAAATATGCAGTTTATTACAACACTGAGTACTATATTGCTTTTCCCTGAATAGAAGATGGTTCTTTGTACTTTGTATCAGCATATTTCTATCTTGCAATAAATTGTGTCTATAAATTATTTATAATGTATCTTGTCAAGAGAGAAACGTGCATTGGAAGTAAGCAATATATGTGTATAGAAAGAGAGAATATACATATATTCATCCTGCTAAAGTAAAAGAGGGGTAACAGACAACAAAATGGGTAAGGTAAGATTTCTGCATAGTTAGTCAAAGAAGAAAAGGAATAACATAAACCAAATAAAAATATATTTTGCATCAGACGTGAACTATAGTTTTATAATGACAGCTGTCAATGTACATATAATTATGAAATTCTCTTAGTCTATTGTAGGAACAGGGTAATGATTTTTTTTTCAGAAAACTCTCATGAGGCATCATTACAATGATGCTTTCAGTACAGAACCAACAATAAAGACAAATGTATACCGTAATTCACTTCTCACAGAGAAATTACATTAAATTGCTTGATTATTTCTAGTCAGCAGAAAATTCAGGTGGAAAATTATACTTATTAGGCAGGCTTTTTTTTTTGTTAAACTCAAGAAGTTACCGAAACAGCAAATAAGAATATCAAGTTTGTATGTGAAGTGATATAGATTCTCATTCCATGTCTAGGCAAGCAACAAATTGAATAGTACTGCTGATGACTTGCCTTTGAGCTATATTATTGAGAAATGAAACATTCCAGCATGCTGACCCATTTGTCTATGCGCAATGAGCCATATTCCACAAAGAATATACAGTATTTGTTGTAAAATTAGATGCACTATTCTTCACAATGAATTAATTTTCGTTTACATCCATTGACTGTTTCACCAAAGTAAAATATCTCAGAAATAAAAACGTTGCAAATACTTAAAACATTGCTCTTCAAATGTGTCTTCTGAAAGGCTTTATTTTCACTTATCCTCTATACTTTAGAAAACATTAGTTAAACAACGAAGAACAAACATTCATGATATTTCAGCTAAGCAAACAAAATATTAACTTGAAAAGTCAGATCTGTAGTTTTGGATCTGTAACTATTTTCTCAGATAGTTACTACTATTAATACATATTCTCCTTTCCATAATGAAAATCAAATGGTAATTTCACTTGAATAACAGAATATTTTACTGATACTTCATTTTCTCTTTCATTGTTATAATTACTGAAAAGACAGCACTTCACTTTAATGACAATTTTCAAAACTTCCATCAGCAAGTAACATCCCAATTGGAGGACTGGTTTCATGTAGAGGAACATATGGACATTCACAGATAAAATACCTATTTTTTTAATTTCTATTAGAACAGATTTTTCAACACTGATGTTACTTACTGTTTTTGTAACAACTATGTTTGTGGAATTTTGAGTCTCTATAAATCGTTGATCATTTGTTGCACATCAAGAAATTATAATGATTGTTTTGTATTTCTTTTAGACAGGGTGTTATAAAGATAAACGCATCAGTATTCACATGTGCAGTGAATAGAGAAAAGAGAACTTACTTGCTTTTCTCCAAGAATGAGAAAGTAAGCATTCAAATCAGAAAAAAACCCAAACAAAACAAAACAAAACAGATTTACATGTGAATTTAAGTGCTAATAATTATGCAGTACTATCATACTGATAGTTGGAGAATCATCACAATGAAAGTACAGATAGTCACAATCTATTTCAGAAGTCTCCTTTGTGAAGTTTCCATTTTAGTCTAGATTAATAGGACAATTTAAATGACAAGAATTTAAATTATTCCAGTAGCATTATCACTCAAATCTGGGATTTCCCATAAACTGGTTTTGAAGATAGTAATTTCATTATTCTTAGCAATGTGCTTGCAATAGAAAAGGAAGAATAAAAGAGACTGCAAATGACCTTGCCAATGGCAGGCTTGTACTTTGCCCTGATGTGTCGATCTTTGAGAAGACAACATACTGAAATATGAAAGGCCTACTGTCTGGACCTACTCTGCCTTGGTCTAGCAGAAACTGCAAAACAACAGAAATAACAGTTTTTGCTGAAAATAAGATGTTTATGAATGCAAGTCTTCACTTATGCTTTCACAGAGTTTTTAGGCTGTGATCCTCCAAATTACCATGAGTTTTTTTTTTCCTTTACGCCATAGCTACTCTCTAATTTTGATGAAGCAGATGTACATTAATACTGATCCTGTCAACAAAATATTTATCAAACTATTTCTTGGAAGAATAATTTTGTGTTATTCAACCACCTTTTAAACAAGTCAAACAAGACTTGGCATTCATTTTTGACAAATGTGCTTAAATTATAAGCCATGTTTTCTTTATTTAGCCAAATTTATTAAACTTATTTTTATTATTTGCTTTCTATTGTTTGTAAGTCATGTGAACTAGCATGTACTGGGAATGTAATTTTATAAGAATTGGACCAAAGTATTCCAAGAAATAAGCAGATAATTTTGATTCTTACACCTAATTTAAGTCTCCTATTATTTTGAAGTTTGTTTAAGAAAAGACCAAAAGATTTAGAAGTTACACAAACCAAAAGATTTAGAAGTTATGTAACTAATATGTTAGCTTCATTTTAAGTTTTATATAAGTGACTCTTCTTAAGAACCTTCATCCTTTACATATCTCCAGAGGTTTCACTTCAGTGTTAATTGAACAGGAAGGCACCAGCATAAAAAGCTCCGGGTGCTGTATTTGAAATGCTATTTCCAAACTATAGCTTTCAGAGTTGTGGTTTGACTTTACCAAGGACAGGATTTCAGCTCTGCATTTTTAATTTTTTTTTTTTTTTTTTTTAATCTCAGAAGCTAGGAAGCCTTCTTCAATAGTAAGACCAACCTGTTTCCACTAGGATTCAATAGCTCTGAGTTTTGAACTGCAGGAAAAATAGGTGCAGCATAGAGAATTATACTTATTTCCAGACATCTGTGGGATGTGGTTTGTCTCTGAAAACTTCATGTTCTAGTTACTGCTCTCATTTGGCTCTCATTTGTTGTTTTGCAATGATTCAAATACGACTGTCTTGCATTTCAGTACACCACCCCACTCCCAATGTACTGGTTGGAAAATTCCCCATTTTTAGATCCTCAAATTAAAAGAGTTATTATTTTAGGATGTTTCTGTTTATTATTAAGGATAAATTTACTTATGGTAGAAAATACTACCTGGGATATAGAACTTGCTCTCAACAATGTTACAGTACATAGAAAAGTTTCTTGAAGACTGGAGAAAGGAAAGGCATATTGGTTCACCTAAGGCATGCCAAGAGAGATCTGGACTGAGCCTGTAAGACAACAGGCAGGATTCTCTTTCTATGCTTCTATACAGAAAACTCCTAGAACATAAATACATTTATGATGTGTAATTCAAGAGGCATTACTATAACTTCTAAACTTGGTTTGACTCTGTATCGTTCTCGTGCATATGCATATAATTAGGAAAGAAAGGAAGGACAGACAACTTAAAATTCATGATCTGAAATACAACCTCTGTGCACTGACAACAAGCAATTAAAAAACCCTGCAACCTTCAATTTGCTGGTGATCACATGCATCTCCAGAGACAAACATGAGTTGAAGCCTACACACTGAGTGTATTTGGCTGCAGATCACGTACTTTCTAATATTTTATTACTGTTGCTACAAAGTTTTAACCACCTTTTATTTTAAGTGGCACTGAGAGCTTGCACAATGGTTTGATTATTAAATGTATGCAGCTGACTTGAGAAGAATGTAACCATTTTAGGAAACACACCAGATTTTGGAGGTCTTGGCCCTTAGTGACCAATTTGTGATTATTACATAGCTCTCATGTGAGTACAAGCATATTTTTCAAGATACAATATAATAGCATTTTAAAAACAAACTAGTGAGTATGGTTTCATAACAATAAGAAAATACTTTTCTCCTATTTTATCCTAATTATGTTGTGTTACTGTGTTGAGCATCCTTGCCCAGGTGCCGGCAGCGGGGCCTGTTGGGTGGCCACTGTGAGGAGAGGCCAGGGCTCCGCCTGTGCCGGACACAACCAGTTCCAGCCAGCTCTGACCGACAGGGCACAGCTGAGCCCCGCAGCCAAGATGGCAGCGCCTCTGGGAAAAGATATTTAAGAAAGGATAAAATTTTGTTTCAAACCAGCTATCAACTGACCATAACCCCTCATTCCCCAACCCCCCTGCACCACTCAGGGACAGGGAGGAAGTAGAGGAGATGAGAAAGGAGTGAAGTTGAGTCTGGGAAGGAGTGTGTGTGGGAAGGTATTTTAATTTTTGTTTCTCACTATTCAAATCTATTTTAATTGGCAATAAATTAATTTTCCCCTAGATGAGTCTGTTTTGCCCGTAATGGTAGTTTTTAAGTGATTTCCCTGTCTTTATCCTGACCCATGACCTTTTCCGTGTTTTCTCCCCCTGTTTTGCTGAGGGGAGGTCTGTCAGCCCACCAAGGTCAACACAGCACTTCTTTTAAGATCTAAAGGATATTTCTAAATATTATCCTTTACTTATGACAGTTATCTGTGTGACAGAATCACAAAGCACTGAAAAAGAACTTAACTAGATATGGACAACATCAGTCATCTATGACCAGTTTAGTTTGTGCGTGACAAAAATGATGTTTTGAGATTTTTATTATTTATTCACCAAAAAAAGTAAAGAGTAAAATCCCTAGCCTCCCTTCCCTATTCTAATCCCAAAATCAGAAATAGTGTGTTTACCTTTTTGTTCTCAAACTGACATGAGTTAGATCGAGACATTTCCTGTTGTAGATCACAGAGCTGTCTCTGCAGCATCATCTTTCTGTGAAAGGAAGTGAGAAAAGCAAGGCAGCCACTGACGCTCCAGATATGCAGTTTCTGCTGCACTTTCTTACTCCTGTAATCTGTCTGGCCACTGCAAGATGGAAGTATTTTGGCTGACCAAAAAACTTTGAAGCTATCAGCTTGGGAGCT
This sequence comes from Chlamydotis macqueenii, assembly GCF_036417535.1. NCBI lineage: Eukaryota > Metazoa > Chordata > Aves > Otidiformes > Otididae > Chlamydotis > Chlamydotis macqueenii. The sequence goes on from NC_141556.1 coordinate 18,115,476, forward strand.
GTTTATCTGGTCCCTTTCCTGTTTGGAGGTACAGCTCCTTGCATTCCCACTTCTCTCTCATAAAAAGGGAAACTCCTCCCTGTCTCAGCATGTCCTTCTTAAAGAGCCTGTACCTACCCATCACGGCACTCCAGTTGTGTGAGCTATCCCACCACATCTATGTCGCTAATGAGACTGTAGTCCTGCAACTACTAGCAGACCTGTGATTCCTCCGTTTGTTCCCCACACTGAATGCTTTAGTGCACAGACGCTTGAGAGGGGTACCCACTCACAGTGATTTCCCAGAAAAAGTGTGAAAGCTTCTCTTGGCTCTCCCTTATTCATGTGAGTACACTTGGGATGAGCCCTTTTCTGCTCTGTTTTAATGGTTATTAAGTCTGTCTTGTCCACATCACCCTGCACCCCTCGCTTGCCAACCTAGTTCAGCATTTTCTCACTTGACTGAAGGTTATAATCTCCCTTCACTGTTATTTCTAGTTTAAACGTCTCCTCACCAGGTTGGTGAGCCACTTGGCAAAGATGCTTTTACCCCACCTGGTCAGGTGGATTTCATTGCTGCTTAGCAGTCTTCAGTCCTTGAAGAGGGTCCAATAGTAATAAAAATCAAATTGTTTTGTTTCCAAGTGCTTTTACTGCATAACTTGTGGTACAAGGTAAAGCATCTACAAAATTATTAGACTATATGGTTTTTACTTCCAGCTGAGAGAATCTGCAGCAACAGGTGACATGTCTTTCTTGTCTGTTTTTGCTTCTGTCTGAGATGAGAAGGCAATAATCCCTATTATTTACCAATTTCTAGACACATTATTTGATTTATTCCAAAGGATTGAGAATCTGAAGGGAAGTTTTTCTAGAAGTTTTTTTTTTTTTCATCACTGTATGCAGCTTGATGAAAAAAAGTTTATTGAAATGCACTAAGGCTGTTTGGGATTTTCACACCACTTCACTGTAAGTGGTTCTGCTGTACTTGACTACCCTCATTTTCCTCTTATGTGGCATAACCTTTTCAACCAATCCACACATAATCACCAAGTAGTCAGAGTCCTAAGAGTGGCAGAGCTGATTCAGCATGTCACATTGCTGAATCTACTAAATCACTGAGCTGTGCAACATACGAGATGAAATCTTCCTCTACAATTTTGATAGCGTGTCCTTTCAGTGACAGCCGCTATGAAGGGGCCAAGGAGCCCACTGTGACAGATGTAGCAAGAAGCAGCATCTCTGACATGAGGACTTAGGAGAAGACAAGGCAACAGAGAAGAAAAAGACTGAGGTCAGGTCTAAATCTATTAATTTCCATTAGTCATAGCATTCTTCACTTCTTTCTTACCTTGAGGGCTGAGGAGTTGATACACCTTATCGTGGTTGGCAGGAAAACTACAGGCAGTTTGTCTAAGTCAGTTAACCCATTTGGGATCCTTAGAGCTGTGTTAAAATGAAAATATATAAGATGATATAAATGATTATGGAGAAATCTTAATTTTAGTAAGAATGTCACAAGTATACACAAAACATTTAGCGATAGTGTAAACAGAGTAATTAAAGAGACACAGACATTAGAAAAAAAGACATAAACCCAAGAAATAGACATTAGCCCCTCAACAAAATATAGATTAATCACTACTTAAGGAAAAAAACCATCTCCCAGTAGTTTGCTGGTTTGGTCAGCTGTATTTTAAATACTTGAAATGATATCAAACTATGTTTGTTCCCCATAGTATGAAACTGTGAAGAGGAGACAATAGCAGGAAATCTAAATATAGGAAAATGTTAATCAAGATAAACAATAAAATGTTAAGAGTAAAGGTTAACATAATAGGATGCTTATCAGTAGTCACCATCCCAATACACATCATTCAGGGTTTCTGAAGAGGTAAGTGGTACGCCTCCATTTAGCTCTGCAAATTATTTTGAGAGTTAATTGTATAAGTATCAAAAAAAAATCTTGTGGCAAGCAGCAGCAATATCCCTACTCCATGGACATATAATGCTAAACATATCTGAACCCTGCAGGTCTCAGGACTATTTATGTCCTGAAATATGTCATCCTAGAAAAGCAAACAACAGAGAAATAGGTAGTGAAATATTCTGGTTCTCCAAGCAAACAAACAGCAGTGTAGAGCATTTCAGACACAGTCACAGTTTATTCTTTCTGCCTGCATCATTCTATTTCCTTTTCCTCTTTAAAAAAATCCTGAAGAATCTCATGTTGAGTTGTAAGTCTTTTGTGTTTTAAAAATGCGGAGTGTGAAGAACTTGCTTTCTTGCAAGCATGTTTGTATTTCTATAACAATGCTCTCTGATATGTTTTTTTTTTTTTTTTTTTAGCTCTGTTCCTCACGGTATTGGACTGTTCATACACTTTTGTCAAGAATGCATATTTTGCTCAAGATATTGTGTCAACTTACCTGCTTTATTGTTTTCTTTGATAGAAAAGGGAGAAGTGACAGTGAGCTAGGGCTAATGTTAAGGATAATAAGCTACCAATTACAACAATAGTACACAGCTGCTCAAAACAGGGTAATTAAATGTTCAGTCTTGTTGAATTAATTGAACAGAATAGATAATACATTTTATAGGCATTCTGAAAATTGTATAATATGTCTTACAGTTGTCCTGGAGTTTCCCTTGATAAACATGGTGTATGCTGATATATAACATACCCTGTAATACTCTAAAAAAGATCTCTTGTTATTAACCATTCGTATTAGCAACATTCAGAATCAGAGATCCTACTAATTTATTGAATATTTTAACCTAGCGGTTTTACTTTTAAATATTAATCCCAGGTACTAACATTGACTCAGATTGTTTATTAAAATTACATTCAAACCTTCATTTGAAATAAAAAGAAAATACATCTGCTATATAAAACTAAGCAAGATACAGTTAGTGACACTGAAACCTTAACAGTCTAAATTAAAAAAAAAATTATTAGTTTAGATCTTACTGTTACTGAAAAAGAAAATAAAGAAATGTATTGTGAAAGTCTCACTAATAATAAAAATAAAACTGGTACACTCAGGTTCCTGCTCATGTTCCCCTTTCTCTACTTTTGCACTTACATTGCTAGTGTTTCTGAGTGGATCTGAAGGCTGTGGTTTCAGACCGGACATGGGGAGAAGGGCTTACAGCAAGCTGTCAGTTTCTGAAGCCCCTTGCTGCGAAGATCACGATGTTGACAGTTTCCTCTTCTTCTTTCTAGAGGAGCAGATCTTTATACACTGGAGCTGTTTTAAAACATTTTCTATCATCCTTAATGTTTCTCATTCTTCAGTGGTCTGCACCTCCATGTTACATCTAAATGTATTAGATATGACTTGTCTTAAGTATGTCAGATACTTGTTCTTAGTTCTCTTTGTTATCCCTAAAACCAATTCTGCACCATCCCTTGATATTTATTTCTTCATCTGGTGAATTGTTTACATCTCTGGGGTTTCCAGTGTCATCTGTGTGTCTCAGCTATCTTCTTGCAGTTTTAGTCCCCAACACTGCATTCTATATCCCCACTTTCAAGGTTTTTGCTGTCACACCATGCACGTATTCTTCTACACTACATCATTATTCTAGAGTTATGAGTATTTCATTCTATGCTGAATATTTAATTCAATGTGGAACAGTTTTCTTATAAAAATATAAAAATAGTGTTGTACCACAAAATTATACAAATATAACCAAAAATAAAACTAATCAGGCAATAGCCACCTGGTCAGTAGAAAATGGCTTTTATATCTAAAGAAGCTAAACCAAAACCCCATGTAGGCCAATACAACTTCAGACGAAGACTAGCAAGCCTCATTCCTGATCCTATGACCTGTTACAAGTAATGGAAACACTATATTTACAGGCCTACAGGGCTACACTAGTAGCTACCAAGGATCTTTGCCCTCAGAAAATAGTCTTAATATATTATTGGAGACTATCTTGCCTTCAACCTGTCTGTCAAGTTATTTCTGTCTTTGTCTCTTAAATATCCTGTATACAGCCCTAGCCTACACCATGTGTTTTCTCAGTACTAATAGTGTCTTTTTTCCTTCTCACTGTATCTGAGGTGTATGAATGACCACACGAAGAATTAACTTTTATCTTAATATCGTAATTCTTTCACAAAGGTTTTTAATAAGTTCATTTTCTGACTACAGCTCATCATAGAGAAAAATCTGCTTCAGAGTTCTGAAAGAGTGAGTAAAGCACTCCTGATTGTCCTCTAGCATTTAGGTATCCAAATGAAAATTGCAGTACTTGTTTTAGTTCCTTTCCAGACAGACAATTATCAGTGTGTCTAAACCATAGTCACACTCAGCTCAATACTGATTGAAGAGAGGCACACTGCTGAGTTAGCAGCACTTCTGTAAAGGAAAGATATGCACAGAGAATGCAAATTACATTGAATTTCTGCCAAGCTCTAGAGCAAGATGTCCAGATCCAGAGACTATGAAGTCCTGCCTCTCTCCTTGTCACTCATTCCTGTTCTGAAGTTTGTCTTCTCTGCTCTGAGTTAGTTATACATACACCAATGAGGCAGAAAATTCCTCTATCAAATTAGGAAAGTAAAGCAAAGAAGGGAGAAAACAATACTAAATGCTCATGTGGTTACCCTATCCAAGTTTACTGGAAGAAGAGACCTGTGAGAAAATTGAGATGAGACGCAATTCCGACTTAATTCTGTCACCAGAAATATTTGGATGCTGTTTTTTCTCATGTAACAGTACCACAAGCGCATGACTCTTCAATTCCTCAGCTTCCATCGGTTAAACTGAAAACCTTGTGAGAAATTTTGAGCAGTGGTAAGTCCATCTGCACCTGATGACACACAGAATTTCGGTTACTGTTTTACCATCTTCTTCTCCATCCCATCCAAACATTTCTTTTACAAAAAAAAAGAAGAAAGATATTATTAATTTATAAATTCATTAGTTAAATGAGGTTCCTTCAGGGCTGAAAATCTGTTTATTAAGAATCAGTGACCTTGTTTACCACAGGGACTATATCCTACAAGATAGGAAATTTGTAAGGTTCATGGGAGAATTGCATTTACTGACAGACTGTGGGTCCCTGTGGGCAAGGAATACATTAATTCCAACTATTTTTGTTAAAAATAGGTTCTGTAGAGCAAAGAATGAAATCATTGAACTTTTCTTTAGTACAGCTATCAGTAGAAATGAGTTCATAGTATATATTTGGCTATATGTCTGAGATTCTTAAGTGAAGGGAAACTTTATCTTGCAGACACAGAATAGTACTGCTCATAGCTCATTAAGTCAGTACATATGATCATATCCATATTAAAAAAAGTTACTGACAGAGGGGAGTGGCACATCTGAAGGGAATGTGTTCATCATCGATATGGAGTCTAAAGAGAGGGCAAGAGTGAGTATTGCCATTATCAGACTACTTGCTAAATAGTTATGGAACTATGGCATTAGAACTTCTGATAAAGAAAGAAAACTATTAAGAAAATTCAATCTAGGCAAAAAATAATGAAAGAAAATAGATGAGGTTTTGATGTTCATGAGATACAAAACAAAGATATGAAAATTATCTCTCCTACCTACAAAGTGGATCTTCCACATAAGTTAATTCAAATCATATATTCATTTAGAGACTCCTAACTGATTCACATTTTATGTTTTTAGTTTATACAACTCATATTCCCTTGTAATATAGCACTATTATCAGAATCCATTACAAAGGGTATATGATTACTCAAGCTGACAATGACAGAAATAATTATTGTTAGATTGCTCCAGTATCCCTTCCTCAAATTCGTAACAAGATTTTAAACTGTACCAAGAGACTGATTCTTGCAGCCAAATTGAGGGCAGAGCCAGAAATAATTGATGTTACATTGACAATGACAAATAAAAATTTTAAATTACAAGGGAAGATTTAAATTAATTTGAGGATAAATTGAATGCCCTGGCAAGAGAGATCATATATTGTTGCTAGTCAAAATGAAAGTGTCCTAAAAGAGACTATTAAAGGCTAACAAAATGAACTTTGTCGTAATTTAAAGACACTCTACTGAAATTAGATAACGTAGAGAGTTGTATAAGTTTTTACTTTTGTACAGAATTGTGGGAAAAGCTCCTTGCATTACTTCTGCCATTAGCCATTATCCGTACAACATAAAGTTAATAAGTCTTCCTAGACCTGGTCCATTTCACTCATCTGAGTTCCCAAAGCCTTAGTCTGAATCTAAGAACTGCTTTGTTTTTCCTTCTCCTGACACTATGAATTGGAACACCACCCACCACCTCCCCCTCCCATTTCCCCATTCCATTTAATTGTTTTCTGGTTAACATCAGCATTAGGAAAAAAAAATCTACTTTGTTCTTATTTTTATTCTAAACTTTCAGCATGAGAAGAGTTTGAGTAGAGTAGGAACAAAATGCTCCTCACAACCTTGCAAGCCATGCAGGCAAAATCCTCTCATTTCAGAGGACGTATTTATAGAGCTGATGGAGAGGGAAGCTCTGGGATTTTTCACGTCTGGAACACAATGGCTTCCTAAACCGCCTATCACTCCGAAGTGGAATATGTGGAGGCTGGACGTGACTCCAGGTCCTTGGGTGATTCACTGTCTTCAGTTTCAACCATCCTTCCTTGCTGCTGAAACAACCAACACACTGCCAGTTGAATGACATAACTCTAACACCAAGCCTAACACTTTTCACCTGAACTTCTCAAGCCAAAGAGCTGCTGACATAATCACAGAAACACATGATCTTTTCTAGGCATTTTGGAAATCCACTGCAGCTGGAACAAATCTTGTGTACACACATGGAAATGTGCAATAAATCATATATAGAATGATACACATATCAGGAAATTAAGAAACATGTATGAGGTAAGCTCTAAATAAAGACAAATCTGGTAATATGTTGTTACAAAACTGGAGACATAAAATGATTCCAAAGATGTGAAATTTCTTAGTATAGCTTATAGTATATGTTTTCAGAATTGGAAGAGAATAAGGAATGCTACAGAAACCAGGAAAAGAAACAGCTTACTATTTTTTTCACTGAAGCTTCTGAAAGTTTTCTCTCTGACTATTGTGGTTGTAAGTATATAATATATGAATAGATCATGTTTATGAATAAGTTCAATTTTATTCAATAAATAAAAATTTTAAAATATTGTAAAGAAAATAAATGGTCATGAAGAAAAATATTCTAATATTTAAACTCTTGCTATTTTTATATTCATCATAAAAACTCAATGTATTAAATCTAGAAAGATTTTTCTTAAACAGATTATATGAAAAATCAGTAACAATTGGAACTGGGAGGATATCTGAGTCAAGTGAGAGTGAATGAACAGTAGATTTAGCAGGGCAACAATGTATTTACCATCTTACATGCTTTTTCAGGTAAGGACTTTACACAGGGATTGAAATTAGGATTTTACTGCCCACACACAATACATAAAGAATTTTAAGACTGGAATTTAATTTATAAACACAGATTTACTGACAATGTGTTCGGATTGAAGTTCTCTGCCTCTATTCAGTGACGTATGTTATTGTATACAAGATCAGATTAAGACCCATTAAATCCAGATTCAGGAAAAGGATAAATGATTCATCATTTGCTTGAGTCTTGCTCATTAATTATAAAACATTAGTGATTAGAGGCTTCCAGCATGATGAGCATGATCCTGCGTGCATACATAGTAGGAGACCACACCTGTTCTGATGAGCTTCTGTTACCCAAAGGAGTAACTAATTAAATACAAACTATCTTCGATTTATTATTTATTCAATGTTGCTGATAAAATTAGAGGGCAGAAATGCATGAAATTCACAGTGAAAATGCATACACATATATTTATGTCATTCCTGGTCGAATGGCTGGTCAGGCCAAGAACTCTTTGGAAATTCAGCCTTTCCCACAAAGGCAGTGTCCAACAGCTTTGGCTTGACTTGCATAGGAGAAGAAGTTCCATGGCTACTTCTGTCCTCTGTCTGCTGGCTGAATTTTTTTTGGTGGGGGCAGCTGCTCCTCCACACTCTGCACAAGCTCACCTGACCCCACTTGGGCTGTGGCTATGTTTTTGTTGATTTCTACATTCAAACCTCTCTTTTGCTCTCCCCTAAGTTAGACCACTCCTGGCTAGTTCTCATTAATTCTTCCTTCTTCACACTGAGAGCTACAAAATTTACCTCTACCTGTCTGGCAACACTTTCAGTGGTAACACGACATGCAATTGGAGACAATTTGCTGCTGCAGTGGTTAAGGCAATTGCCCAAGGATGTCAAGCAGTACAATGGCCGAACCAAGAGGGGATCCCAGAAGGTCTTGTGATTTTAAGTCTAGTGTCACAGTGTCACAAATGGTAGTGGAAACAGAAGATTGCAACAGAATCTTAATATACACATTAGTAGAAAGTGGGAAATCTGAAGCAGTACAGATCAATAAATATTTGAAGAAGACAGTCTATGGTTATTTAGCATCAAAACTGAAAGGAAAACTACTCCTTCCCTTCCTTGCTCAAGCTTTTTTTACTTTAGAAACAATTTTAAAATGTTCCTTACATATCTCTGCCAAAGATGTCATTACATTTTTTTTTAAAAATCACAAAAAAAAAAAAAAGTAACAGAAATGTGGAGATCTCTAAAGACTTTGTAAAATAGTTGAAAACAGAAGGAAATAGCATAAGTAATCCCTATTGACATCTTATTTTACTGTGCTGCTTTTTCTATTACATTACATTTTAGTCAATCAAAATTATTGTTGTATATTGATATAGCCACATCATGTAATTATGAAGCATTACTTATTTGATAGTAGAATCTATGAAATGGGGGTGTTTCCTGCAATCAAATTGAAATGTAAGTTATACTTTGAAAACAAAGAAATTGGAAAAGTATTTAGAATTTTATTGTGAAAACTGCACATACTAATTACTGTGTATGTTAGATACACATGCATTCACTTCAAACTCTAAGTAAGATAAAGTAATTTCACAGAATGCCGGAATGAGCGAACATGAAATCCTAACTTTTCAACCTGCTGACAAATTGTTGTTTCAGCAAATAAAAAGAGACTACTCAGAATATATTCCTACTGCTGGATCAAATTACAGGTCTTGAAAGACAGCTGTAAAAATGGATAGAACAGAATGAAGTTATCATCTAAATCCTAGTTGCTTCAAAAATAACATATAGAGAAATGAAAAAAAAATTAAAAATTCTTATAACATGGGTATAAAAATAAATATATTTTTCTGCAGATAGTGTTAAATTCAAAAAGGTATTTTTATGCAAAGAAAGTTTCACATAAAAATGTGTATTAACATAAACTGTCTATACTTGCAGTTCTTAATCAACCATATCAATTCTGAAGACATTTTAGAGTATATTTCTTGAATGACTTAGATAGCTATGAAAAAGATACTATTTTGTTTATTATATCTGTATCAAGACCCAGAATTAAAGAAATAGAATTGGTCTATAGTGAAGAAGTGCAATAAATACATTCAAGAAACACACTCAGAGCAGAGAGCCTCCTACAATGCTATTTCATCCAGCATGAAATAATGGGTGCAGAAGTGTGTCAAAATTACACGACTTTCCAGAGCTTAAGTTGTTGAATTAGAAGCATGAGGCAATACTTTTCTTGTAATACATAGTGTAAAGTCCAGACCTCTTGTGAGGGAAGGTGAAATGACCTTTTCTGAAAATTTTCTCTTTCTAAATAATGTTGCCAAACCATCACAAAAAGCCATAAAATAGTCCATCTGTAATAGTATTTGGAAGCTCAATTCATCCCTCTGTCCAAGAAAATTAATGGCCATGGTTTTAAATTTCTTGGGAGTAATTATAATCTTTAAGCAATGAACTATTCAGAGTGGAACAGGGGCATCGGAGATGTGCTCAATTTTCTTCAGATTGCATCTTTATGCAAAAAGGATGCAAACTCAATATGGCAAGCAGAAATTTTGTAGGTAAGATCCTGGTTCTGTAATAATTAAGTTGTATATTTCAAATGAGATTAGATGGTGGCTTTAAGTTTCTGCCTCTGGTTTTCTTCTTGCTTTTTATCTGGTCACTGTTTGTAAAACACATAAGCAGTCCTGAAGTAGAGATGAGAACCTAGGACTCACCACAGTACAATGACCTCTTCTTTTATTTCATGTACTTTATATCTTGATTCTTTTCTATGTAGCATTAATGCATCTACAGGAAAAACAGAAGATCCATCCCGATCTCTTTCTCCATCTCCAATTAGATTATCATGAAGTGTGATAGATCCAATACCCTCATCATTTTAAACTGCTGTAGAAAATGCTCCACTTCTGGGTATTGCTCTGTGTAGGTTCTAGGTCCAGATGGGCAGTCAGCAGGAGCCAAATGCTATTCCTTTCCCACTTTCTATGTGGCTGCATCAGCATAGGAAGTCCACCAACATCCTCCTTTAAGTATGTAAGAACTTTTCATATCTTACCCTTGAATAGAGCCTGATAAGGGAATACACTACTCCAACATGCATTTTTCAGGAGCTTGTATTAACTGTTTCAATTGCGGTGAATGGAATGTTCCTCAAAGGATACTGAGAAATCTGCTCATGGATTTTGAGTACACCTAGGAATTGTTCAGACACAACACATTGGTACTATTAAAGCTCCACAATAATAGATGGGGAAAATCAGACATGTCCAAAGAAAGGAAAAAAAAACTGTAGAAATGTCAACCAGAGACAGAATATTCTTGTTCCCATTACTTACTGCTGTATAAAAATTATGGCATTTAATCATAAAGTACAAGATTTTAAAGATATACTAAATCTGTACCAACAATTTGTACCAGCACTTCAGCCAGAAAGATAACTAGTCAAAAACATCTGAGGAAAAGAAATCAACACAGATCTCAATCACAATGTTAATCACAGTGTAATTACCATTGCTCAGATTGACATAAGAATAATCATTAGATAAATATTAAACTGCAGTCTTCTGTCTCAAAAATCTAATAAGGAATATGTTTAATCAATATACAGGACCATTATCCAGACTGACAAGGCTATTTTCCCTTCCATTTCATGAGAAGTAAAAGGTTTTCTGCATCCTTATCAAAATACTAACAACCAAAAGCTTTAGGTTTTTAATTAACATAAACTTGGCAGAAAATATGAAGAAAATCCACAGCAACAACTATTCCAAGCAAAACATTTAAAGAGGGAATATTTAAAATAAGAATTTATTTTCTTCAAGTTGGATACTTAATTCTCATTTAAAGACCTCCCAAAGCAAGTTCTTCCAATAATTAGCTGTCCTTAGTGTTAAAAATACAAAACTACTTTTAGTAAATATTTCTCTTCAGATTTCAATAACCGGATCTCTATATCCACTTTTCTCTATTGCATTGAACATCCATCAGATATCAAATACTTCTTCTGTGTAGCTTTTGAGTCAGTACCAGCCATTAGGGATGGGAGTCAGTTCCAGACATTGAGGTGTCTAAACGTAGATGGACAAAGTCCTACTATAGTCAGTGGATATCAAAGCGACCGTTAGTGAAATATAAAAGAGCAATTCAATGGACTGGACATGAGATTTGGGATTCAATATACCTAAACTTTGATGTCTGTATGGAGACAATGCAGTCAGTGGAGCCTAGCGACCAGTTCTAATCCGTAAAGTAAACATTAAGAGCTCTATACTCAGCGTAATCAGTGCCATTTGGAACAACTTATAAACTGAAACAATATGTGACAGGCAGATATGGCACTGCATCTAAAGCAAAGCCACGTCTTCTGCAGAGTTAGATTCAGGCCAGGCAGGATACTTTCAAGCATCTTAAATGTAATTACATGCGTGTTATTATGTGACTAACTTACTAATAGCATTGTTGCACAGATGCTCAGAGTGTTTGTTAAAAAGCAAGAAAACTTACTTTATTGGAATCTTGGCCTAGTAATAGTAATAGTTAAGTGGAGATTCACATCTCCTATATGGCCTATGTGACCACGCCACCTCATGCATAATTAATCACTGTTGATACACCTAAAATGCATACAAAACATCTCCTAAACATCTACATACAGAAGACTCTCCTATGCGACCTTTTCTGCAGGAAGAGTTCCTATTGACTATTTACAAATGTTTTATCTAGGCACAATTCAGTCATGTCTGTAGCAGGAATAACCTAGGTGAGTTCTTCGAACTCTCCATGTAGAATGTTAATCAACATATTTAGGCATATAAATTGGATGAGACACAGCAGGAGTTGCCAAACTGTCCAAAGTTTCCACCTGGAGGGCTTCTGTGACTATTAGTGAAATATGTCATTTTGAAGGTTCAATCAGCCAGTCATCTGTTTTTAAGATGGTCCATTGTCTCAACCTGATGCATCAGTTCATCTGTGCAGATGACTGGCTGGGCAGTTCCTGGACAACCCAATGAATTAATGATTTATATGTACTTCTGTGCATACAGGCAGAGCCCTGAAGCCCACCAGCCCCACAGTTATAACTAAAGAAGAAATTTGATATTCATACTTACAACTCACTTATAACCAAAGTCTCATAGCTCTTGGCACAGTGTTAAAGAACAAAAACTGTATAAACATAAATTATTAAAAAAGTATGTACTTTATAAAAATGATTTGTAAAAAAGATGGTCCTTTTGGTATCAACAGTAACTGATAAGGCAGAGCACACAAAGTGTGCAAAACCAGCTGTCTAAATGCTTAATGAAATGGCAGAAAAATAATTAATGATATTCACAGTAAAGCAATGGAATTATGCCAGATCCCGTAGGATTATGCCACAGAAAAATGACACAAAGGTAACTACAGATATAACGCAGTTTTAGTACTTGTTGCTAGCAAAGTTTTGTTTAGTGGTGTGATTGGACAAGCCCAGAGTTATGGCTGAGCTCTGAAAATATGCAATCTGAATTTGCAATTTACATTTTATCGTTTATTCTACTTCTCTAATGATGTAGTGTGCCTTCTCTTTTAATAGACTTAGAAACCCTACAAGTAATTTATTGAATTATTCAACTTAAAATATGTTTTCATAATGTTAACAATAGCAAAAATATTTCCTAAACTAAGGAGACTCATATAGTTAATAGTAGTTTATGAAACATAAATGCTCAAAGAAAAATGAGGGCTATCAATATTTTTCAAATTATCAGATGTTCAATTAAGATCTACTTTTGCAAATGTTTTTCTAAACACTAATTATATGACATTTTCTAGCTATAGACTGCATATGTATATTGCATGAGAACTGAAGAGTAGATTAATTGCTCTGAAGCCATAGTAAGAACTTTGTTCTTGCCCCCACTGAATTCAATGGGAATTTTGCCATCAGCTGCAATGAGAGCAGGTTGAGGTTTTAGATAGTTGACACAGAGCATATTTTAAAACCACCTGTGCAAATGCAACCACTGAGCCACCTTCTGTTGCTACTATTCTACAGATTGTCACTCTCCAATGGTGTATTACTTTCACCTAGGAGCATTGATTAAACTCATCAGCTGCAACTTTTTTACCTAGAGTTACACTTTTTATAATTAACCTGTTAGAATTAAGGGATCTGAGTAAATGATCTTAGAGTTTTTCATGTTTGTATCTCAGTTAGTGTCTTCCATGAAGGCAGTCACGTTTACTATGAAATGTTCAGAAGAGAACAAAAATTGTGATGCTATAAAAATATGGTTGCTAAAAAGTGGTGTTTTTTTTTTTTTCACATGAGGAAACATTTATTTTCAGTTTTCCATGTTTATTTTATGGTCTTACTAAGAAGACGCTAAATACTGAGGCCAAGTGCAGCTGTTTATGAAGGAATGGCAGTTGTACACATACGTATAACTTTTAGTTATTTGAACAAATAAGAAAAAATATATGTTTCAGTTATTTAAATGTAGATAGACTTTTGTTTATTATTAATACAAAATAAATAGAGGAATGTGATCTTACTTGTCATTGCATTGAAATGAAATTTTTACAAGCGTGCTTTTAACTCTTCAGCCAGGATGTTTTTTTCCAGCATTTCCTGTTCTCTTATAAAAAAAGCTACCTTATTGTACTGTAAGCACTGAAGAACTGTAGAAGTATTTGCAAATTGCGCAGCTCCAGATTTTAATACCAAAGAGTTTTCATGTAGTTTTGATGCAAGGGCTTAGAGGGTGGGAGATGGGGGATGGTGTTAGTCGGTATTCTTGACATTGATTCAGGCCTGTAGCCATAATCTTAGTATCATAACAGTGGAAATCATTAAAGAGTTTTAATACAGTATAATGCACAAATCTCAGACTTTGGCTAACCTTGAAAAAAATCTGAATGACAAAATGCACTGGTTTTTAAGTAGGGCTTTTTGGACTACTTAGTATGTATCACACTCTAATAAAGAGCTTGTATTATAGAATATGTATTCCAAACAGAGCTCACTTCTACCCCACTCATGACTACTTACTGTCTCTGTGAAGAAAGCATATATTATATATACTGAAAAATAATAATGAGTTTAAATTTTTTTTTTGTAACATTCTTTAGCAGCTACAAACAAAGTAGTAACATACAGTGAGTCAGTTCTTTGAAGTCACAGTATTGAAACTGTTGATTTATAAAGAGGTGATAGGTATATGTTGACATATGAGATTATTATTGTGTTAGCTTTTTTATTTTGTCTCATGGTTTGTTACAGCTAAAATATCTGGTAACTGTTGGACCAAACCATATAATCTGGACACAGACAATGCTCAGTGCAATGTTAAGGGGAATTAAGGAAAGGCAGTCAACATAGACAGCACAAACATTGACCAAGTATGTTGCTAAATTGTGATTAATGATTTGCAAATTTTCTTTGTGCCATGGAACACTAAATACACACAGACATTCCCATACAACTACTCCTCTAGTTTATTTCTCATTTATTAGAGAGGAGTTCCAGCAAAGTTAGTATTACTCATACCTCTGCAATTTGATACAGAATCAGGACCACTTACTTAAATGAAATCTGACAGCTAAACTTGGCCCTGTGTACTGATTTTTTTCTTGGTAATTTTTTTTCATCCAGTACTGTGCCTTGTGGGAAAAAAAAAAAAATCAAAACAGAAAAATAGGAAAAAAAAAATTGAGTGTGACATCATGTCCTGGTTTCAACTGGGATGGAGCTAATTCTCTTCCCAGTAGCTGCTGTATTTTGGATTTAGTCTGGGATTTGGTAAAGAACATTGATAATACACTGATGTTATTAGCTGTTGCTAAGAGATCAAGAACTTTTTACCAGCTTCCCAGGTTTTGCTAATGTGCAGGTACAAGACGCTGGGAGGGTTATAGCCAGTATAGTTGACCAAAGGAAGTATTCTATATCATAGACATTTTGCTCAGTATACAAGTTGGGGTTGGCGGGTGGACAAATCTCTTTCTCTGGAAATCACTGTTCCGAGATCACTACTTGAGATCGTTACAAAATCCCTCTCAGTTCCACCCCACAACTGCTGCTCGGGATGGGCTGTATCAGTCATTGGGTCATTGGGCAGTCAGAAATTGTGCATCGTTCATTTTTTATAGTCTATTATCATTATAGTTTAATATTATTATTATCACTATTAATATATATATACTTATTATTATATTTTCCTTTACTGTCCTAGTAAACTGTCTTTATCTCAACCCGTGAGTTTTTCTTTCTTTCTGATTCTCTTCCTCATCCTACCTGGGAGCAATGAGAGTGAGTGGCTGTGTGGTACTTAGTTGCTGGCTGGGGTTAAACCACGACACATCAGCTGTACACTTTTCCCTGTATAAATTATGTACTTATCTACAGATGTGAGTAAAATTGTAAACTTTTAAAACCCTAAAGAGACAGGTAGAAACAAAGCAGAACAGGAGAGCTGTATACCAAATATTTAGGCCTTTAAGCATGGACAAACTCAACCCATTCAGGTAAGAAAGTGAAAAATACGTGATGGTGAGCCTTGCCCTGCCTTCTGCCCTCAGGGCCAGAGAACAGTCCCTAGCCTTTTTTAGTTATTAATACAGATTCAGCCTGTGTCTTGCCAACCATGCCCCTCAACTTCTCTTACTTGTTTAAAAAACTTAGTGGCAGAAGGTTAGAGACTCTGGAAGTGTTATGATTGAGGGAAAAATTTCAACATAAAATCTACTTCTTATTTGTTACTATGCTCTGATGTACATGTCCCAATCAAAGGAAAAGCTTCAATCAGAGATTGTATTTCCATAGACTGCAGAGTCAATCAGCTGCAAAAAATAAATCCATAGAAAATCAGGCTTTCTTAGTTCTAGTACTAATTGTTTCACAGAAACAAAGCAGGATGACCTTCTTTCAAGCACCATCAGTGATGATGTATCTACTCTCTTCTTTTTATAAAATAGCTCAGTGGCTAACTCATTTCCCCAGAATGTGAGAGACCTAGGGTCAATGCCAGTTTCTGTCTCAGGGAATACAAACTCTCATCTTTCACCTCCCTGGCAAATGCAATAATCAACAAGATAGTTTATTTGGAACAGCAGGGAGTGTTCGTCTCTCATCTTGCTGATTCTATATAGAAAAGAATTAAAGATTATCTGGGCTAGAGAAAAATAAAAGGACAAGGAAAGTAAGAAAATGGGAACATGACTTTCTCCTCTTGAAATGGAGGAAGCTGCCAAAATCAGGAAATACGAAAAAGACAGTTAATCCATTTTATTTGTGACCATTGCTTGTAAAACACATACGAAAAAGAACTTCACAGAAAAGACTGGAGCTCAGATATCTTTTCACCAGCAGGTTCTCTGATCTGATGAAACAAGTTCATTTTCGCACAAAGGTACAGCTTCAGCAGTTGGGGTTGCAGATGTGTAAACCCACACAAAGAAACCCAGCATGTGGAGGATAAGCCACAGAATAACATCTAGGTTTCATTTTGCTAGGGCACAGTGAGGTCAGGCTGCTCATGAAGGGCTTAGGGTAATTCCAGCGCCAGCCATGCCCTCAGCAATGGATACAGTCCTACAGGGTCTGGACACAGCCGGTAGGGTGGAGATCCAGTCAGGAGCAAAGGAGGTGCTCCTGACCAGGCTGGAAACCAGGCTGCAATGTGGGTCCAAGGTCTGTCCAGGAGAGAGGGTTGGAGGCAGGGCACAGAAAGCTATGACACATGTCCCAGGGTCTGTTCAGGACATGAGATACTCACAGAGGTCTGTTCAGGGAGATGGAGCTGGAGCTGAGCATGCCTACTGCATCATTGAGGCAGGAAGTGATGGCCCCAGACTGAGCTGATAGGGACCAGTGGACCCATGGGTAGGGATGCAGGTCCCGGGAGTGGCTGGACAGGGACAATAAACCCCTTTGAGGACTAAAGTCTTGGACATGTTCCCATAAGGCAGAGATCTTTGTAGTTGGGATCTACTGTGTCCTGCATGAACAATCTGATTTCTGAGCTAAGACACAAGAATGAAAACAACACTTTGCTGAGCAGAGAGCTATTAAGATAGCAGTCTTCGATTTAGCCATCAGAAATCCACCTCACTTCAATTAAGGCTTCTGTGTTGTATTGCAAGTAAGGATAATTCCCCGAGGCAGTTCTGAGTATTTCCTTCCTGTCCTGCAACATCTGTGGCTGGAAAACCTAAGCCATTTTTAAATCCTCTAGAATTATGCAGGGAGGTAACATTGTGAGAACTTGGACTGATTTATCATCTTCCCTACAGTTATTTCTTGAAGGAACCACTGCTGGGGATAATATCAGACTAGATTTCTATTGAGGAAATTCCACAAGAGAAAATCCATTGTCAACCAGTATGTGTAAAATTTTACCAGGAAAAGACAGGAAAATGTTGACGACACAAAAGATTTGCTCAGCTTTATATAAAATATAATTGGGGATTTCTTGACATTGTATCATATGGCATTACTTAGCCCACTTTTTCAGCTGTGGAGAGGACATAAGAGACATTTCTCTGCTGGAAAAGAAAGTGAAGTCAAGTCACAAAATTTTATTTCTAATATAAAGCTAGTACTACATACAAAGCACTGTAGTTTGTTTACTACCATTGGCCATTTGCACTTTTAACACACAAAGGACTACTGCCAGAATAAATTTCTTGTTAATTAAGTATTTTGAGATGGGATATAATCAAACAACAAGGTGTCATCACTAGAGACAGAGATGAAAATCTGCCATAAGGATCCTGTTGACACTACTGACATTTTGGAAGAGAGATTTCTGCCCTCTATCCTGTCAAATTAAGCAGTCTTCTATCATAGCCAGCTTCTGAAATGTGCATTTCTAGTGTCAATGCACAAGGAAATGGAGCTGTATGACCGTTCAGCATTTGTAGCTAGTGATATTCCTGAGTAAATCAAAGCACTAAAGGTGTCTTTGTTTTACCTGCATTACTCAAGACTTGCTATAGTGTCATTCTACAGTCAGAAAGGCTGGAAGATATGTTCTCTTGCAAATTGAGTGAAACAGAAAGGCTTTAATACTGCCTCCACTTAATGAGTGACTTTCTTCTTTTCCTTTTCTCTCTGTTCCCCTTCTTCCATTGTTACTTTTTTTTCATTTAGATTTTGTGTATGCATTGTGTGGACACAGCATCAGTACTATGGTGACTACAGCATTCAACATGTAGAGAAATATTAGACGAGGAGCAAGGGTAAGATAAGCTTTTTTAACATTTCAATTAAAAATAAATTAGAAACCACTATCTATTATTAATAGAGTATGTAAGCAATGTTTTACAGTGATTCTCCCTCTTTCATCCTCTCAATTAATAACCATTCTGTGGCTTCCATAGGGTGTCTAGCATTCACAAGGCTGAAAACAGACTAGTTTTGGGGCTCTCACAGGTACACTCAGGCTCTTCTGTAAAAGGAGATTATTTCACTAAGACAGGTCACATGGACAAATTCTAAATGGAGCTGGGGGACCTCAGGCAGTTTTATAATAAATGGACAAACAGTGCTTAATCAGACTACTTAAATTCAGATGTGAATTAGACTGGCTGAAACTTGAGACACGAATTTTCTCATGCAATTTTTCATCTGGTGCTATGTACCTGAAGAGGATGAGGGGAAACAAAAGTTGAATAGAAATATACTGATAGGGTATCTCTTCATCATTACACTAAAAAGGGATATCCTCACTAGTGGCTGTTCTTTGTGCTTCTTTGTCAAGCATGGACAATTATTTGTCTTTTTTTTTTTTATGTACTCAAAAAAATCTTTATTGAAGATGACGTTTACTAAAACAGAAGTATGAAAGCAGATCCATCTGTGTAGTGTACTGCACAGTTCATGACTTGACTTTAAATACCATAGAATCAAATGTGGGATTTTAGTGACTCAAAAAAACCTAAAATATTCTATAGCTGGTTAAAAAAGAGATTTGTTAACTTAGAGTGAAGACCAGACTAGATCTTCAATTTACATCCTTTACATACAGAATAGTCATTCAGTGAACATAAATATAGCGGTTACTTGCTTGCCAATTTTCTCTTTTCATTCTGCTGCTGGTCGTTCAGGTTAGGAAACTCTGGAATCATTTTGGCTCCTGTGAGTTGGAAATGAATCAGTATACTCAAGTTTAATGGGAGGTTTCCAAGAAGGCATTCCTTGTGATGAATACCTTAACTTAAAAATTATAGCCGTGCTGAAATAGCTATAGTTTGTTCTTTCCTTCTTCTCTTTAGTGATGTTTCTCAGTGCATTTCCGGTTTTGCTTCCTGGGCCAGCATTCTGAATACAAGGCACAGAAAAGTATTGATCTTCTTTATTACTAGAATAATCTTTACCAACAGTTAGCTTTATGAGAATGAGGATCTTTCTACAGTACATTGCAAATCAAAACACTACATCTATTAGCCAGAGTGACTTCTAGTGGTTTTTTTTTCTGAGTTATAAAGCTTTATACATTTATAATGAATTTATACATTTCATTATTTACATAGGAGTGACTCTAATTGTTTAGGTTTTATTAGATACAATAGTAAACCCCAGGAATGATTACTTCTAACTGTAGTCTCATAGGTAAATTTACAAATCACTGTACAATGCTGTTCAAGGTGTTCAGACAGTCTGTAAAAAAAAACATAACTGAGGCTTGGTCAGATCTCATTGTTAAGACTAATGACATTATGCAGAAAGACTCTTCTCACTTCCATGAAATGTCACAAATTAATTAATAATCAATGAGAATAAGAGAGGAGGTTTCAAGGAGATTCTAGAAATTAATTTCTAATCAGAGAAGACGAATTAATGTTTCAATAGAAGAAGAGGTATAAAATGATTAATACTGTGAAATGCCAATAAACACACCTCTTCAAAGCTACTGTCATGGCTGCTTCTACCAGGTTAGTAGTTTAATATCTCCACATTTTCTATGAAGCATCCTTTCATGAACTCTTCTGCTTCTTCCTCAGTGCAGACAGAAATCTTTTTATGGTATGTATTTGAGCAGATAGATTACATCACTCTGATTTTCACTGTGTTTAGCAGATGCTGTGACTGTAGATGTCTAATGTGTGATTGGCCTCTAATCTAAAACATTGCCTAGGTCCCTGTTATCTGCCTCGGAGTATTACCCGGAGACATGTATGTTCATGTTGGTAGAGGACTTAGATGTTTAACAGCAAATAAAATTAGAGTTTGATGGCCAATGTTTAAAGATAAAAAATGTGAAACTCCCATTCCATTGTCACTTTCCGTACGGTGATGCCTAGCCACCATGGACACTACAGCTTGCCACATTTAGCTTTGCTAAATACTGTTGACATAGACTAGTGACTCAGTCTTGAGAACAATAAACCACTCAGCACACAGCTGATTCCAAAGTAAGAAATCACCATAAAATAGGCATCGATTTTAATATATACCTTCCATGGATTTCTCTGATAAATTTCCTCATAGCAGCCATGTTACAAACATCCCAGAGGTTCCTTCCCTTTTGCGTATGTGGATTTTCCTTTTGCATAATTGAGCAACGGCTAGATCACTCACTAGTGGCAAAGGGATATCAGGAAGACTGACTCTAGTTCCCTCTCCACCTAAAGAGATTCATTTATATGTGTGCCTCAGTAGACAATAACCCCTACTTTTTCTTCCTCCTAATGAAACTGCTCCATTGTGCAATAAATAATTGTAAGTTGTTGGAAAGAATAAAGGAAGAAAAGACAAATGTAAGATGACAAAAGAAGGAATAAAGAGAGCAAACTGGAATATGACTTTTCAATCTGTCAATTAGGGCACTGAGTTATTGGTGCTGTGATTGCCTCAATTTGTAACACAGACAAGGATGCAAACTTTTTTGATCCTCCTTTCTCAACTCTTCACCATATACCTGGTGTTGGTTTCTCAGGAAAAGCTATCGAGGTAGATTAGGCTGGGGTCTGATCCAACATGTGAGATAATAGTTATTATTGCTATTATTTCTATCATTATTGTATACAGTGAATATATTATTATTGCTAAGTTATTTAACTTTTCTAATTTATTTTTAAGATACTTCAGAATAAAATTAGCATATTCTTACCTCATTCTCGTTTAAAAAAGTAATAAAAATGCATATGTATATACATTACATATTATAACTATATAAATATTTGTTTATTGAAGAAATACATAATTGTAAATGAAGACCTTTATGTGAAGAGCTGAAGAAAAGCCTTGCATATCCAGTATTGGAGGAATTGTTCAAGAACAGTTCATCCTTGTGAAAATAATTACCTTCATAAAGTTAATTAGCTGCGTAAGTGCTGGCTGCATAAGGTAGCACTGCCCAAGGGCAACTTAGCATTCATGAATCAGTGTAATTCATATATGTCCATCTCAGTCCTTTCTATCTTTTTGATGTTTTATGGCCTTGAGTGCCTTCTTTTTAAATTCTGAATAATTTGTCATGCAATCATAGTGAGGAATGTTAGTTTTATTGAGCATACTTAGGACTACTCTTTTCTGAGGTCTTTCTGAAGAAGTTCCAGAGAGGTGTGTTTGTAAGTGTTCATCAAGTATTCCAGGCCTTTCATAGCTAATCAGAAGTTCTTGCTATTGAAAAGAAAGACAACCAGAGAAAAAAAAAAGAGAATATATGTTCATATATGAGCTCTGTATACAGAAAAATCTGTGATGAAATAATAACCTATCAGCCTTTTCCGTATGGAAGCAATTCAGACACAGTAAGCAAATAAAATTACTTTACCTTAATCCATTCACTGGCAAGAAGTTGCTTTAGGTCATATATAATGCAGTAGTAGTTTCTCCTGACATTAAGAGATGAAATTTTAATTCCTAAAAAAAAAAATAAAATAATAAATCAGAAAATACAGGTTAAAATGCCTTAAAACCAGCCATACCTAGCTGAGTCTCTTTTGTACTAAAGCCTGAGGTTTCAATGGGTGAAGCATGTAAATTACTTGTGAATAGCATTGGTCACTATGCATAGCCATTTGCAAATCCACACAGAGTAAAATAGCCTTATGGAAGTGCCCTGTAGCAAGAAGGTCAGGATTTGCTGGAAACAACAATAGCTCCCAAGAGAGGACACCAGATTACTAGCTGGTCTCCCAGGTTAGTCTCCCAGGGCTCTGTCACTGGAAAAGTAACTGGCATCTCCAGAGAACGTTTCAGCCTACCAAAGATCTGAAATCTTTCTCTGAATTTTTGTCTCTCCCTCAGGGTCATGAAAGTATTTTACTTCAAAGGGGAAACACAAAGAGGGAACAATCTTCAGAATGAGACTTCATCCATCCAAAAAGGGACCTGAATCCTGGTCTTCTTTGTTCAGGTTATAGAAGTAACCTGGAGGTACTACTGGGCAAAGGATATTCCAGATTCTATTCCTTCTGGAATTTGATTCTTGGTCTGAAAATAGCTATCACATCAGACTTCAATTTCTATGGGCTTGCCTTCCACACAATATCCACATGTATCTTCCCAACTGACTACAGTAATGTAGCTTACACTCGGGTGAATTTCCCTGCTTCATTACATTGCTTGTAGGTGTCGATCTAGTTTAGGTACATGGTAGTCAGATAGGCTATGTAGATACAACTTAACTGGTTGGCATAGTCAAGATATAAGTAGGAAAAAAACCCTTTAGTCACTTTGGGAATTTTAGCAGAAAATCTTCATTACTTGTAGCTTTTAAAGTAGGGCAGTAGAATCTCTAAGGATTTACTAAAACTTATGCGTATGGTAGGGCAAGTACTTGAGATGCAGATACCCAAATTCCTGTGTAGATAGACTTAAGCACCCATTTTAAACTCTAAGTCTTTACTACTGCCTTGTTTCATCCATGACACATAAATATTGCATTTTCCTTGATTCACAATGCTACATCTGATAGAGAAAAAGAAAATATAATATTTGCTTGTGTAGAATGTAAGCTTGAGCGCATACAAGTACACATTCTAACATTATTGTCATAGAATGAGATAACCAAATACTAAAAATCATTAATAACAAGGACTCTTTTTTTTTTTAAGTGTCTTTTGTGACTTTGTACAGCAAAAGAAACTGGTTTGTTGTAGAGTAACTTCAAAATTAGTACTTTTTGAGGGACACATTCAATATTTGAAAATAAATTCCACCAAATTCAAAGCTGTTGCATTGTGTGTCTTAGCATTTACCAGAATATTCTCCTAAAAATGAAAAAAAAGTTAAGTCTATATGATTACAGTAATTATACAGATGAGTAGCTTACTAAAACATCCTGATGGTACAGTTATTTGTGAAGTTGATATCCCACTTCAGATCATAATATTGCTATATACTGTCGTGGTAACACTTAAGAGTTTTTTCCTGTCGCTGTGATTTCACCATTATGTTTGTTTCATATGACTTTGGGCTTCAGTTGAAATGTTTTTTATAATACCTTCTGCCTTTTTTAGTTCTCATAATACTTGACAGTGGCATATAAATGCATGTTAATTCTGCAACTACATCTACACCACTTCACAGCACATCTGTGAAACACTGGGACCCAGGCAGGTTCTTCTAGCCACTTGAACTTCAGATTTTGATGTGTTTTCTTTGCAGATAATTCCATCTTAATTACATTTAGATTAAAACCTACTACTTTCTCTCAAGAGCTTAATGAATTAATGAGCTGATGAGCACAGTAGTTCACAATATGGCTGCTAAAACTTTATTGACTATCAGTGAGTAACTTAAGAATGACTAATATCCTTTGACTTAGATGGAGCCTTCCTCTGCCCAGATAGTAAACAAAGTAGATAGTAAACAAAGTATGTCAATCATTGTTTGAACTTCCTTGTTATCTATTAAGAAAAAAAGGTGTTTGAAAACAATAGTCCTCACTAATGACAGAGTAGCATTCAAAAATGTCAAGATTATGATCCATACAAACTTGTATGTTGAAAACCATGCCTTATGCAAACTTCTACAAAAGAATACTTCATGCAAACCATGCTGTCACTTGATGAAGGCTAGACAGGAAGAGAACAACATCATTTTGCAAATGGGGTAAGTCTGAAATTAATCTCTATAAAAAATTACTTGACATCTCAAAATTGGAATCTGATGTCAGCTCAACCTGTTAGTGATCCTTCAGCAGATACAGTAATACAGAGTTTTGATCTGACAGTCAAGAGTAAATTTTGCTGGTCAACAGAAGTAAATATAAACAAGAAGTATGTAACAGAAAGAGATACTATTTTTAATAGTAATCTAATACTTGGAAAATTTAGGAAGCAAAATATTTTCCTTCTAAGGCTTTTAAATTTGAGAAAATGATGAATGATTCCCAGAAAAGTGCCCTAACTATTAAGTCATTGACATAGAGTCATCTGGGAAAGAGGGCAAGATGCTCTGTATCTGTCCTGTTGAAATTATACTCCTGTGTGGACAGTGCAAATTTAATGAGTCTTGAGAGGTAAAAACAGGATGGGGTGTCAGAGAGCTGGAGAGACAAAAACAGAGAAAACTGGAGGAGCACAGCTCTGGAGTACAGCAATGAATTCCAGGTGCCCTTTATTGGAGATGGCAGTTAGCTGATTTACCTGATAGATATTTTGAATTCTATTCTCAGGTGACTAATTAATCATCTGACATATTCTACAAAGAACTTGTGGATCTACCTCACCTTTGAATTATTCCTCAGACTTGAGTACTTAAAAGTAAGGCATGGTAATGCCATCTTTACACCAGTTCTCTGTCTCACTTCTGCATCCAAAGTTAAGCAGCCATTCAATCAGCCTTACTGCATATCTCACCTCTCACCTCAAACACATAAAAGTCCATTACTTTGGTTCAGGCCCCTAGAACAGCAGAAAGCACTGAAGTGAATAGAAATTGCAGGTGTCATAACTCTGAGAAATCAAGTATTTAATTTGGTATAAGAAAAAAAATATTTAAATGCTTGACTTTCAGCACATTTTAAAAAGCTATCCTTCTGCTTAAAAAATTTGACTTAAAAAGATAACTTCTGTTCCCCAGTCCTGATTACAAGGATGAAAGAAGTATATATTGGTTAACTGTCTGTCACTATACTGTATTCTCCTGTGTTGTATTTACAAAGAAGCAAGAATTGTGTTGGTGCAGGGGAGATCAATAAGAAGTCTGTTATCAATCTACTAGCAAACTTTGAAGTTAGAGAAAAGGAGAACTATATTGCTTTCAAACATCCTTGACAGTTTAACAAAGATGTAGCAAAGACAGAGAAAGAGATGGGGAGGAGCTGTAATGACTGCCTTTGGAAGCAAAGAAAAGAAGAATGACTCAGGTGCTGAAGAGTTACATGAACCACATAGTTTCATCCTTCAGAGGTTGAAAAGTTCAGGGCTATTAGCTATTTTCTCCTACTGACAATGAACGAAAGAACAAAGCAAGAAACAGAATATTTGTCCAAACAGACTTTCCACATTTATTGACCCAAGAGCTTTACTTTCATCTAAGAAAGCATGAAATAATAGAGCAGAAAGTCATGAAATATGCAGTCTTTAACCTTGGGAAAAAAAAAAAAAAAGCTTTATTAAGCCTTTAAAACTAAAACTCTTGAATTTTTTTTTTAACATATAAACCACATAGATAGCAAAACACATCACAGTGTGATATAAAGTAAAAGCATATACATATTTGTTTTTTTCTTGTAAAATTTTCTCATGCAGCACTAAACAGTTCCCTCAAAGAAGCTAATTTTGCAAGAGGCAGAGTTGATTTTGATGTTAGGAGTTAATCCATTTTAACTCTTAAAAGAAAGAAGCAATCTAATAACTAGCTGATTAAAATAAGGAGGCAGATAAGTGGGAAATAGGGAGATCCAAAGCATTTTACTGTCTCTTACACAGTGCCTCCATGGGGTATTATTAGGTGTTCTGGGATTACGTATGTGCTGTATGGTCTCTGCTGAAAATTGTTCTCCTGACCACAGTGTGATACTGAGATTAGCAGAATTGCAGGTCTTTCTCCTCAGGGCAAGACTTTTGGACCGAGAATCTTGAGAATTCCAGCATGTTTTTAATCAAAGATACAGCTTATGTCTCTTTTGCTCTCCCCCTGGCTCCACATGAACAAGTCTGAAAAAGCAGTAAACTCAGCATCAGTGGCAGTTTCCTTATTTCGAAAGAACATTCAGTATGAGCTTTACATTTCATTGTGATTATCAATTGTTAATCTAATTCCATAAGCATGCAAAATATTAGACCTTGAAAAACAAGGTCGTATTTTTAGCCTTCATGTTTGCAGACAGAGAGGTAAATATATATGTTTGAGCGTGTGAGCATGTATTTTTCAGGTTTATTGCACCATTTGGGGGAGCTGTTTCTCTGTGGTTCTTGCCTGCTAACAATGAAGCTCCATTTTGGCCATTGGTGTCAGTGATAAAGAACCAGAAGTACAGATGAGGTGAAAAGAGGTAGTGTGACTGAACAGATGAAATTACAAACAATAAAGCCTAACCTTGGGGATATATATCAGATGATTTGGGGGGGAGGGGAATAGACAAATGGTCAATTTCAGCAGCGGAAGAAGGAAGTCCTGAGTCACATTCAGAAGAAGGAAAGATGAACTGTTGGAGTTGTAGCTTGACTGCTGCTGCTCAAGGAGCTGTCCTGAAGGAGAGGAGGAGAAGTGTTATCAGGAAGGAGATTACTGGGCATATGCAAGTCCAGAGCAAAAGGAGGTCCTGAGGAGATATATGTGTGTTTGGGCATACACTGTGGAGCTGAGGGAGAAGAAGATGGATTTCGTGTGACAGATGTGTAAGTTACTCACTTTATGTACTCATTTTTCCCTCCCCCTTTTTTTTTTTTTCCTCTCTAGGTCTGTAGTAATATCAGGAGAAGGCTGCAAACTGTAAGATGAGAGAAAAAAACTGCCTTATCCTTTCAGTAACCACATGACTGATGCACTAAAAAAAACCCAAACAAACAAACAAAAAAATCCAAACACCCAACAAACAACCCCCCCACCTCTTTTACCAAAAAAAAACCCCAAACCACCAAAACCAAACAACAAAAAAAAAAACAAACAGAAGAATTAACACAAATGAGACTGTGTAGCTGTAAGTGGAAGCTGGTAGGGATAAATACAATTTAATCAGACAACCAATACTAAGTTCTACGTCTTCACAAACATAAGCTGAATATACATTAACTGGGCCTTTATATTAAAAGAGGAAGCAGAAATTAATTTGCCTGTAAAAGCTGATTAATATTTCTTCCCTCTCTCCTACTGTTTTCTCTCTCTCAGCTTCTGCATAACCAATGCGTAAGTACTCTTTTTTTACCATGTTATTTCCTATCTCTTGCTAAGGCCTTCAAAGTTGATGCTGCAGATACTGAGTGAGAATGCAGGCCATTAACTTACTGCCAAAGTATAGCAAAAGACATAGAGAGCATATCTTCCTCCCCTTCACTGCACCTATGTGAAAGCAAAAGGTATTTTGTTCACTACCAGAGGTCACATGGAGAAGAGCTATGACTGTATTTTTCACTGGTAAATGGAATAAAAAACCCTCAAAACCAACAAATCCTCTCAGTATTTCCCTCACACTAGCTTAGAATCAAACTTCCATGATTATTTTGTGCCACAGTGAATCCCATAACAAATGGAAGATTACAAAGCAGCCTGAGTTGCATGTGCTTAAAAAAAAAACCACAACAAACCATACTAGCAGACCATCATTAAATTATGTACTGAAATTAAATGCATGATTTGTATTAAAATATACTTGCACAACTACCTTTTCTCCTTACAAATTCTCACTGTACATTGTAAACTATCTTGCCTGTGACCCAGTCTCACTGCCTGTATTAAAGTTAAACCTCTTTTGGAAAGTGTTTTACTTCATTGACATCTACTTTTTGCAATGTAAATTTTGCATTCAGGACTGCAAATGACCAGTTGCCTTTAATATATGCTTTTTTTTTTTTAAATCAAATATATTCTATTTCATTTTATAATCTACTGCCACCATCTGCCTCTAGTTTACCTCTTATGAATTAAGTTATTGTCACACATTGCTAGTTTTAAAGTTGCATACATTCATATTAACTAGAGTGGAAAGAGTTGGACAAACTTTGGTTTTATTTACTTTTCTTTTTAGGTATGGTTTTAGCTTCTCTAATTCCCTAAGTATTTCCCTGGAGCGACTATTGCGGGAAGTTAATCCACAAGCTGCACAAGCTTCTTAGAATACATTTAAAAACATAGAGATAGATAATGGATCTTATTGTTACTCATTTCTGTTTCTCTGCCAACATAATGCAATGGTGAAGTAAGACGACTTGACGACCAACTGATTGCGCCATCCCCAGTATGTTTATGTGAGACAATCACTGTAGTGTTCCAAGGCACTTTTCAAGGAATTAAATAGAAAAACTGTATTCTGTCACTCAACGATGCCTGAGTGAATATTTTTGTCAACACTATTCACAGAACTACTGAAGAAATAGAAGTGCATTCCATGTTTCAGTCTAAATTGAACTTGAAAAAAGAAAATGCTAATCTGAGTCTAAAAGAAAGGAAAAAAAAAAAAAAGATCACAGAGAGTAATCTTCAGTGGTGTAAAAGAAGTGGAAGTCTTTGGAAGGAAGAAAAAAGTCCAAAAATTTCATTTTTGCAATTCTTAGGCAGAAATTCCTTTAATATCAGTAAAAATTTTGAATGATCAAGCTATAGAGGACCAGACTGTGAATCTGTATGTTTCGTCTCATGCCAGTTAAATTATTCATGATGAATCATCTCTCACTAATACTTTTTTTTTTTCCTTACTGTTGTCTAAACAGACGATATTGGATGGCTATTAATTCAGCTAGTTATCACTTTCAGTAAAGAATTCCCTTCACAAATCTGACAGGGATGTCACCACTTTTTCAATCTCTCAAGTCAAATTAAAGACTCACTTGTTTTCCCTTTCCTTTGCATTTTTATCTCCTCATAACAGACTGCACCACACAATTAGTATAGACTTAAACAAAGTCCTGGAACTCTGTGGCAGGATGTCTTAGCTCTGTCTATTGTTGAGGGAATATCACCATTCAAAAGACAAAATGTTTTTAATGAAAGAAGGAAAATTTTTGATCAGACAAATAAAACACAGGTTTTCATAAAGTGCAGGCAGTTTAATTTTTTAGTAACTTGTTGCAATTGTCTAGACTCAGTGATGACTCCTGAGTAAAAATAAATTTGGGTAGGAGTTCAAACTGTAGAATGAGTTTTTGAGGAAATTAGACTAATTGAAAGTCAAAACTCAAGTACTCCATCTTCAGCAAAGCATTTTCACCATTATGAGATATTTTGACAATTGTTAACACTCCTCAAATGTCTCATCACTTATCACCAGAATTGCCTCACCTAGAAATACACTTTGTGGCAATTAAGAGAGTAAGATGAGTAGAAGATTTGGTAAAGCACACTAGATATTTTGCTATCATTGCTTAATTTGGATGTGCTCCTGATAGGTGCTGTCAATGAGTGAACACAAGAAGATGAATGTAATACCAGCACTGAAATTTTTGCCCATTTTCCAACTCCAGCTGTGGCTGAAAGCCAGAGAGTCTGCTGTCAGGGGAAGTGCATGGTGGCAGTGCTAGGATGAGTCTGGGACAGCGGTGCCCTCGTTCCTGCTGCTAGAACAACAACCCTCTGGAGCTGAGACTGCAGAAGCCCATGGGACAAAAGGAAGACCACTGCAACAGAACAGCAGTTCCTCATAAGTAAGCATCAGCTAGAACAGTAGAAGCTTGTGGTGTCCTCTTGCATTATTCTTAATGTTCTTTTAGTTAATCACAACAGTTATTATACAAAATACTGGTTACAGAACAAATAAACTACAATAGACAAAGATGCCTAAACCACAATATAGGGGTCTTAGTTGAGGTCTTTGTGTGTCATAGACATCTGTTTTCCTCTTCTCTATGTGTTGGGTCAGAATCAGCAGTAGGAGTTCAGAAAGGGTTCGTGACTGTCAGGAACTAGAAGATTTGGTCTCTCATTTCTTAAGTGAGTTCTCTAACTACTCAAAGTAATGAGCAACTCCTTCTCATACACTCATATTCTAAAATGAAAAAGTTACAAACACTTCTGCTTTCTGTCCCAGTCCTGTCTGTGCATTTTAGATGTCTTTCCACTGTATATAGGAAAATAAGTCATCTTCAAAGGTGTGTGTACTTAATATGACTTGCTTCTAAATACTGTGGGTCTCAAGCTAAGATAGCTTTTGGGCTGAACAGGGAAAAGCCTTCCTACTGTTGGGCACTTCATATCAAATGACTGTGGCACAAAGCAGGGAATGAAGTAATCTCTGAAATTCATTTGAGACTTGGCTGCCCAAACTCAACCTGAATACTGTGCAATGAACCTCCATCCTCTCAAGTGCCTGGCTACACTTCCTCATCACATTTCCTATTGGTTTGCCTGATAATGTTATTTTCATATACCACATAGTGTGTTCTTATTTTTAGGAATATGGAATTTAAATACTAAATTGATGTTTCTTTTTATTTTTTTTAATAGTATTGATTTTAGTTTGTGTTGGTTATATTTTGAAATGCTGTGCTCCAAATCTATATTAATTTGGAAAGCTTTGTTCTTGGCAAAAGGTCTAGAGAATGGAGTAAGCAATATCTCAGCAGCCAATTTATACTAGAGTGCAAAGTGATTTTTATAAGTCCATCTTACTGCTTTTATAACTTTGGCAGTAAAAAGACAGTTATTGTAACAATGTCCTTGTTGCATACCAACAGTCCTTGTCAATACCACTTGTAAGGACAAAACAAAAGCATAAAGATAAAAGATAAAGTATCTTTTACATACGAAAAAGGCATTTGATTAGTTCCTGGATCTACTAGTACAGATTACTCATTCAATTGTTTTTAATGGTAGCAGATTGAGGAACAATTCCATATGTGATCTCAAGCCATTCCTCCCCTTATATGAAATTCACAACAATCAACCACATAGAGTTCATTATGAAGATTTATCTGGGGATACTAGAATGACTGAAAAAAAATAAAACCCTTTGGGAGAATATACTGAAACAGAAATTTGGGAGTATACAGTTTATGCAAAATACTTCCAGATTACAATAATTCACACTCTCATCACCTTGTCGTATCCCCTTTTCTGCAAACTGAGTTCCATATGAACATATTTACAAACTCTCATATTTTACCATCTAGATCTCCCATTTCACATGTCTGACTCCTTGTGTTGTTCACAGACTTTGAATATCTATGCCCCGACATGGTTAATGATACTTAGTTGCTTTTCATAGAATCATAGAATAGTTTGGGTTGGAAGGGACCTTAAAGGTCATCTAGTTCCAAGCCCTCTGCCATGGGCAGGGACGCCTTCCACTAGACCAGGTCGCTCAAAGCCCCATCCAACCTGGCCTTAAACACTTGCAGGGATGGGGCATCCACAACTTCTCTGGGCAACCTGTTCCAGTGCCTCACCACCTTCACAGTAAATAACATATTTAACATTTCCTTAGCATACTATTGTATCATACTTTAAAATGTTTTCTGATTTGCCATTGCATGAAATACTTTTATTTAAACTATTGAAGAGAAGACAATCCTAAATAAGGCCTGAGAAAACTGGCACAACTTGTGGGCTCAATCCTAGCTTTCACGATGATCTTCCAATGAAAAATTAGGCACAGATTTTTCACTTGGCTCTGTTAAAGCTTTCTGACTCCACAATTAGCTGCATGTGGTGATGGAAATAACATATACTTAATATTATCTTCTTGCTGTCTAGATGATGGGTAGAAAAGAGAGACAAGAGAAAACTGGTCAAAACCTAGACTTTTAAACTTCGGCTTCCTATGTGGAAAAAACAAGCTGCTTTAGTAGGGATATGCTATAACTGTGAAAGTGCAGTAGTAAATAGCATTCTTTGAAGCAGCTGTGCTGCAGGTGCATTTCTTTCCTGAAGCTCCTCCTTATTTTATGTAGCAACACATTTATTCACACTCGTGGGATTAAGTAAAATACTATTCTAGGTTACAATAGTGAAGTTGCAAAGCATCTTCCATCATAATTGCATTTCTAGCAATACAGAAAGGTTTCCAAAATATTTCTAGCAAAATTTCCTGTGGTGCAGATTGCCTACTGGTAGAAAGCACGAGCAAGAGCTCTTACACAGGTTTTGATTCTTACATTAACTATTATTAATATAAGGACGGCTAACCACATTTATTTTAAAGTTAAAATGCAGTGGAGAGCTGATGAGGTAGGAACAAAGAAAAATAGATCTTGAATTGCTGATCATTTTAATAATTTCCTTTTCAAAGTAGCAGTAGTTTCAAAATAATTGGAAAGCCTACTGCAGTATCTGTCCATGTCAACAGAAAGGAGTTCCTGAAAAGCTCCATAGCAATCTCTGTTTTAATACATTCAGTGCTATGAATTTTTCACTTTCTAGAAGTATGAACAGTGATCTTGCATCAAGAAACCAATTAAGCAAACAAAGAATACAAAACCAGATGGCAAACACAGGATAAGAGTGATATTAAACTTAATTCATCAACTTGTTCTTAGTGTTAGCATAAATGACCTTAAAAATTTATTTTAGTATCTTGGCTTAAAACCACTTAAGGGAGAACCTATATAACTCAGAGCACTGTGAGAATAAGATGTATAAACTGAACTAAGATTGTATTTTTCCAGGTAGATTTTTAGGGAAAGTATTATGTCGTGGTTTTGTTTAGTGAGGGGGGGCCTAAGGTGGTAGCTTCTGTAGGAAACTGCTAGAAGTCGCTCCCCTTTGTTCAGTGGACTCGGCCGGGCCTAGGGCAGACCTGCTGCTGGCCAAGGCCGAGCCGATTGGTAGCAGAATGTTCCGTGATAACGCCTCTGTGATAACGTATTTAAGAAGTGGAAAACAGAAAAAAAAAAAAAAAAAAAAAAGAGAAGAGAGAAGAGAAGATGTGAAGAAGCTGAGTGAGAGCAGAGGCACAGAGGGGGAGGCGCAGACTTCATGGGCCTTGCAGGCCTCACCCTCTGGCCTCTCGCCAGGCAGCCGACTGGGCCCGACTTGGTCCAGCCTGGCTGCAAGAAGTGGAGAGGAGATGAGAAGTGAATAAGATGTAAAAAAGATCCTGAGAGACATCTACCAGCCTGTTGTGAGGAACGGCTGCAGACGCCAAGGTCAGTTCAGAAGGAGGGGGAGGAGTAATGCGGCTCCTGGCCAAGATTCCCCTGCAGCCTGTGGTGACGACCATGGTGGAGCAGGTTGTCCCCCTGCAGCCCGTGGAGGTCCATGGAGGGGCAGAGATCCACTTGGAGCCTGTGAAGGACCCCATACCGGGGGAGGTGGATGCCTGAAGGCGGCTGTGGCCTGTGGAGGGCCCGCTGGGACAGCCGTTCTGGAGAGACTGCACCCCATGGAAGAGATGACCCACGCCGGAGCAGTTTCACGAAGGACTGTGGCATATGGGTGGGACCCCACAACAGAGCAGGGGAGGAATGTGAGGAGTTATTTCCCCGACCATGAAGCAGCAGCGTAAAACAACATTAGATGAACTGACCACAACCCCCATTCCCTCTTCCCCACCACCCCGTGCCTCTCGGGAGGGAAGATAGTAGAGATAATGTTAAGCTTGGGAAGAGGGAGGGGTGGAGGGAGGTTATCTTGTTCTCTGTCTCATTATCCTGCTGTTTGTAGTAATAAATGAATAGTTTTCCCTAAGTCGAGTCTGTTTTGCCCGTGACGGTAACTTTAAGGATTTCTCCCTGTCCTTATCTCAAATCTCGAGCCGTTTTTCCTTATATTTTCTCTCCCTGTTCTCTCGGAAGGTGGGGGGAGTGAGAGACTGCGTAGTCTGGTGCTGATCGGGGCTGAACTACGACACTTAGGCACTTAGATCCACAATATGAGCTAACTATGAAAAGTTCTGAACAACATCCAACTTTTTTGAAAATCATTTAGTTTTAGCATTAGCAAACAAAAGCAAATTATCTTTGTCTAATGGATTATATGTGAAGCAAAAAGATTGATCCAAAAACATTTTTTATTTAGCACTGGAGTCGAAATTATCAGTTTTAATTTTCACGCAATAGCTTCCGCTTCATTTAGGGCCAGCATATAGTCACAAAAAAATGAATGATCAGATGGCTTTCACTACTGGCATCAGTCTGAAAAAGCAATGTACAAAAAATACTCAGTTTCAATGGTGTTTTGCTTTTGTTTTTTTCTTTCTGAAATGTGAAACTACAAAAAAAAAAAAAAGGCAGTTTTTACCCACATATAATATTCCATGAGACAGAAAAGATTTCAAGTCAGCTGTAAAAAGAAAGCTGAAGATAACCCAGGCTTGCCTTTCCATGAAAAGATGAATGGAGCTTTTCTCCTCTCCTTTCTGAAAAGACAGCATTAAGGACATCATTGAGGCTAGGGTAGTAATTTTCCTCCACAAATGACTGTATCTGAACCTTCCTCTTTGGAAATTTTCTTAAATGTCTCCCATCCGGAGATAAAAAAGGCTGGTTTCCCTCAGTTCTGTGCTGGGAAAGAGTTCTCCATCTTCTTTGGAGTAGGAACTGGATAACAGGTGTTTCACACCCTAAAGTCCTTTGGTAGTTACTGGGTGTTTATGTACCCTCTGGGTCTCACAGCTGGTGAATTTGATTGATTAGGAGCTATAAAAAATGACAGGAGAGAATTGCTTCCAAGTAGGGACTGGTAGATAGCCATCCAGATGGAGCTATCCAGAAAGCGATTAGGCCTTGCAGTAAACATCCTAACTATCAAAGGACAGAGCCATTTCACTTGTGTAGGACTATTGAAGTATTTTATAAAAATTGGAATGGCTCCAGCGAAAGAAAGTGCTGCTGCAGAAAACCTGAGACCCTAGTGTGTAAAAGCTTCACCTGTGAGTTAGGGGATCAAAGTTCAAATCTTTGACCTGAAGCAGGAAGAGAGTGAAGTTGAGGTAATTTCTTTTACCTCTCAGGCAGGTACCTTAATCACAGGGACATGATGTATTCTAAGGAAGCATTGCTTCTTGTTGGAGCTAATGGACTTAATTAATATTTGCTTCACTGAAGGGGAGTTTCTGCAGCTCCATAAGCATTAAGTAGTGTCATCAATCCTTAGCTAAAGCAGACTTCAGCAGTTGCCTGACTATAGCGTTATCATACCTATCACCTATTCCTTCTTCCTGAACAACAGTATGTGTACATTAATGTCCAACTGGGTAAAAATACATTGTTTGCTCTCATGTGCCCAGGAATATGGCACCAGAATGGTAGGTTACTGTTGTGGTTTAGCTACAGTCAGCAATTGAGTAACACACATCTGCTCAATCACATTCCCCCTCCCCAGGGGACAGGGGAGAGAACTGGGAAGAAAAGAAAACTTGTGGGTTGAGATAAAGGCAGTTTACTAGGATAGTGTCCTGGTTTTGGCAGGGATGGAGTTAATTTTTCCTCTCAGTAGCTGGTATGTTTTGGATTTTGTGTGTGAAGAATGTTCATAAACACCCTGATGATACCAGTTGTTGTGAATGAGACCAAGGACACCATCCTGCTTTCCAAGTCTCGCCAATTTGCAGATGCAGGAAGCTGGGAGAAAGACAGACAGCATAATTGATCCAAACTGGCCAAAGGGAGTATTCCATGCCATAAACGTCATGCTCAGTATATAAGTGGGGGCAGGCGAGGGTGGGTATCTGCCTTCCTGGCATCCATCCTTCCTGCTTGTTTTTGCTGGCATCATTCCCCCTACCTTGCTGGCTCCCTTTTGCTCCTTTGCTTGCTGCTCGGTTTTGTTTCCGTGATCGCTGCTCGGGACGGGCTGTATCGGTCATTGGGACATCGGGTGGTGAGAAAACACATATTGTTCACTTTGTATATTTTTAATATCCTTATATTCTGTTATTATTGTAGTTTTCCCTTTTATTTTAGTAAATTGTCTTCATCTTAACCCACGAGTTCTCCTTCCTTCCCAATTCTCTCCCCCATCCCCCTGGGGAGAGGGAGAGTGAGCGAGAAACTGTGTGGTGATTTGGGCTAAACCATCACAGATAGCAAAGGAAAAGATAATAATATATATATATCTATAAAAGAATGATAATAATACTAACAGAAAAAAAAAAATTAAAAAAACCCCAAACAAACAAACAAAACCAATGAATGATGCACAATTTCTTGCCACCTGAAGACTCAATGACTGATATAGCCCAACCTGAGCAGCAATCATGGAACAAAAAAAAAAAAACAAAACTGTAAATGATCCCAGAACAACTTCAAACAGTGAACGGAAAAAAAAAAAAAAAAAAAAGAGAGTGTTAGCTCCCTGGCTCACCCTCCACCCACTTAAGTACTGAGCATGATGTTTATGGCTTGGAATACTCTCTTTGGCCAGTCTGGGTCAACTTTTCTGGCTATAGCCCTCCCAGCTTCTTGCACCTGCACATTAGCAAAACCTGGAAAGCTGGACAATGGTCTATGGTCTCTTTAGGAACAACTCACAACATTAGTGTGTTTTTCCACATTCTTCACATATAAAATCCAGACGACATCAGCTACTAAGAGGAAAATTAACTCCATCCTAGCTGAAACCAGGACAGTTACCCATGGTCAGAGATGTAGTATTGCACTCAGCTTGATGATACACAGCATAGAAGGGCTGTCTCTATGATTACAGTCAAAGAAGATCAATAAAACCTTTTTCCATTAGAGGGCAAGTATCAACTGAATGACATAGTCTTGGTTTCCAAGTTTTTCTGGTAAGGGTTTCACAGAGGCAAGATCTCCTAATACCACCCCAGAATGACTAGCATTTCTAAGCTGTGTATTTCCTCCTTGTTAGAATATTGCAGTGCTATCACAAACCTGCCATCCAAATGTAAGGCAAGTACAAGCCCAGATGAAAAACAACCTGTCAAATCTTAGTACAGATATAAACACATGCAGTGAGGGAAAACATTTTGCTGAACAGAAAAAAGCTATGTCTTTGTCCTCTAACAAGAGTGTCTAGCATCTTGCATCCCATAATTAAAAAGGTATATGATTTTGCAGACCACAGCTCAGAAGCTAGCTTTGCAGTTCCTTGCAGTAGTTAAATATTGGGAGAGAAAGACTAGCAGAGATGACAGGAAAAGGAATTTTCTGTCTAAGATGAACTTTAAAAATATTAATAGTCTTGTTAGGGGGTATTTGTGGTACTAGCTGCTAAGCTTTGATCATTTTGCTTTTTTTTATATATTTTGTACTACTACATCTTCATTTAGAAAGTGACAGGCAGTGATAGAGCACGAAAGAGATCTTTCATGATTTGGAGAACAGCAGGCTTTTCTTACAAAAGATGCCATTTAAAAATTGCTTTTTTAAAGGTAATTTACAAAACCATATCAGAATAGATTTATAGTGCTGGTGTCAAGGTTTATTATTCTTGGTTGTACCACCACAAAGTAAAGGACTGCTCAGTCTGCTTTGTTTGTATTAATAATTAAAAGGTGACAATTTAACCTAGAATTTAATTAAAGAATTTCTAATTATTATAAATACAGAAGTAAAATGTTAAGACTTGAGTATTTTAATCAAATTTACAAGGTAGCTAAACTCTTGCAATTTTTTCTTGTAACTTCTGTAAATTTTTTCTTACATTCTGGTGAATAGTCAAAGAAATGTATCACACAAAGGACAATACATTTCTATTTTTGCCTTAATTTTTAAAATGAAGATTTGGAATTTCATCATTTTTCAAATGCCATTTTTGTTACCAGTTTCAGAGGTTAAGATTATAATAACTACCTACATACAGTCACATAAAAAAAAGGAATTTCTTTCTTAATTTAAAAAATACAGTATTTTTAATAATGAATCTGTAATTAGAAATGCATAATTTACAACTGAACTGCATATGATCGTTCAACTCAAAATATCCATAGATTGAAAGGTTAGCAGGTGCACTATGGAATGTTCAGTGTGTTCTTTGTTCACAAAAAGGATTAGTTAATACCTGCAATATTTATCTTATGTTTGTGTATTGTGTTTGATGATCCTGCAAGAATAGCACCACTGAAGTTTGTCGAACACTTGTGCTAGCAATAATAAGTGTTTATTTCTTTGCAGCATTGGAGAAATAGGATTAAAATGAGGATGTTTTGTTCACTGTTTACACTTAATCTTACATATGACTTGCATATTAATTTCACTTATCATAAACAGAACTTCTATTACACTAGTTCTAGACAATCTAGATAATAAACAAAGGATAAATATTTTTTGCAGTGTCATAAATTATCACTCAAGGTGATGGAATTTAGATGCATAATAAAGGTGAATATGTTTTGATACAAAAAAAAATATGATAAAAAACAAAATGAAACTTTGGAAAATTTATGTAGTGTTTGAGACAGCACCCAAGAAATGGAGAGCTGTGAGATCATCTTCTCCACATTGTAGTATGAATTATCCCTGAAGAGTGGAGGTCTGCGCACAGCTGTTGGAGGAAGAGCATAATCCACTGGATGCATATGACCTGCATTTCACATTTCATATCAGTTTGTAATTTCAAAGTTTTCAATCTAAGACAATGGCTCTGAAAGTAGTTCTGCTTGTGTTTAATTTCAAGCATTTGATCAATCTCTTTGGATTTAGCAAATAAACTCATATAAATGAAAGAAAAGATGTGCTTGCAGAGTTAGGGCTTAAGATCATTAAATGCCAGGCCTGTATGTTTCTTCTTTCCTATATATATGTCATTAAGTGTCTGATATTTGACGTACTGCTATCTTCTGCTTTATATTGCAATTTCAAAACCAGCTACCTAAAGTTTTATCAAGATGAGAATTTTAAAAATCATTTTAGATGTCAAAATGTTTACTTCAGCTTATTTAACATGTATTTGGAAAAGAAAATATATGGCTTTTTATATTGCCAAGAACACTTGTCATTTGTAGCACATGTTCATGCATACAAATGACAGTAAGTGATGTGACATTTGAAATGAGGCATTGGTGACAATATGAACGAATCTGAAAAGACAGATTTTTTTAAAATCTTTAAAAAGAAACCTAGGTAACACAAAAGCATTTGACCACAAATTATTGAGTTACTGAATTTCTTTACATGTTTAAGTCCAATAACAGCTGTTGTTACGCAAAGAAAATAGATGTTGAGATGCAAATCTTTTTATAGACAGATTACAAAAAAAATATTCTATGCTAATTAATATCACTATGATTCTGTACATCTGGAAAAATACTGCTTTTTATTATATTAGCTGTATCTCTAACATGGTTCTTTGATTTACTTATATTTCTATTCACAAGTGTCATTAATAGGACATTAAAAGTTAAAGCAACCTGTTCACACAGAATAAGGTCTCAGATCAATGTACACTTGTAGTAGATCGCTTGCTGATGTTCTTTGAAAAAAGTAAAACTATACTTTAAATTTAAAATTAAATAGTAATGATTAACAAAGTAATTACTAGTTTATTAAAACATCCTAAATGGCACTGTAAAGGAGATTGGGACCTTATATTTTAAGTTGAAAAAAATGAACTAACGCACTTTGTTCATTGCTTTAAATATAAATTGATCATTTCCCACTAAAAGTGTGCACCTAAAGCATGTAACCCTATCTTTTATTTCCAGGGCTTGGACAACTCATTCTTTAAACTCTTTGGTTTGTGTATGCTCACAATTTTGTAAGTTGCCTGAGTAGGTCTGTAATTGCCTGAACTACCAGAACTTTTCTACCAAGAAAATATTGATAACTGGTAATGGTTTTAGGTACTTCTTGAAGTCTCAATTTAATAAAAAAATAATAACAATATGATAATTGGAATTTAATAATTATAGTTACATTTGTGAATAGTTAAAACCAATATATTTGTTAATTTCACTGTTTTAATATAGTACACAGTTATAATTTAATAAATTAATACTTCTTTTTATGACAAGGAACATAGTGCTCCGGTTCTGTGTTAGTATGAAACCTTCTGGTATTCTGTTGTTTACCTCAATGCAATTAAAAAAAAAAAAAAGAGACCTTTTAGTACTATACATTTGCAGTTTATTATGGCAAGAATGTAAAATTACTTAGGTGTAGTGGAGTTTAAACCTAGATCCAGGTGAACTTAGGCTTCAGGTTTTGATTAGAGTCAGAAAAGACAAAGGTTTAACTATATCACTTATGAAGTAACATTTTAAATTATAAACCATAAATCAAAGAAATAACATTGGATAGGTTGATCTGACCAGGTTTCCATGATCTTGAACATGAAATTTGTTGTTAAATGACTTGTTTTCATAAATGCTTGTCTCTTTGAATATTAAATATTACCATGAAGGGGAATTAGTTTTGAGTCTGAAATTCCTTTAAAATTGAAAGATATATGAAGTGATGCCAGCTTGTACAAGTTGAGAATCTAGAGGATTTTTGAGGCACTATTTCAAGTCATTTGTAAATTTCAGTCAATGAGAGTGAATCTGTTTCTTGAAGGAACATATATATTTCAGTTCCATTCACCTCCATGTTACATCTCCCTTCCATTTAACTCCTGTAACAATTCTTTGAATCAACATAACTGTAAATATTTTATTAAAATAATTTCTTTCTTGAGATGAGAGATTAATAATTTAGTGGCTTGTCCCTTACTTACTATCAACATAATTTTTAGCTATATAGCTAAAATAAGTCAAATCTATATAATAATTTGCATATGTATTTTTGAAAGATACAAGATTATAATCTGATTAAGAATTATATATTCATTTTTTTAATTCTTACATTTTAACTTCTGGTGAACACTATGTGGGTATATATGCAAAATCCTGGCATCTATAATCAGATCCATTATAAGGCTTAGTAAAATTCATATGCTCACACATTGCAGTTTTTCAGGCTATGAGTTTTCTTCAGTAAATATTTTCTACTGAGCTATGGAAGATTATTATTTTGAATTCTCAAATGTAAAAAAAAAAGAAAAATAATTATGAGCTTTACTTCATCTTGGCCAAATTGTTCTATAGCATACTGTTCTAAAATGTTTTCTCCATCTGCTCATACAATCCTATCTAGTTCTAGTAAGGTTTTCAGTAGAGAAAGACACACAGAGTAATCTTAAATTATAATTTAGAAGATTTAGCGCTTTTCATTGAAGTTCTACAATGAGGTCAGATAAATATTGTTAGGTGCATTTTGGCC
Organism: Chlamydotis macqueenii; assembly: GCF_036417535.1. Lineage (NCBI taxonomy): Eukaryota > Metazoa > Chordata > Aves > Otidiformes > Otididae > Chlamydotis > Chlamydotis macqueenii. The sequence goes on from NC_141556.1 coordinate 18,157,060, forward strand.
CTTTTTGTGGCAACGTGGACAATATATGACTGGCCCTTGTAAGAGGAATGATAGTGAATGGAGAGATTGCATAATTTTCCAGAACTCAGGATGATTTCTCTGCATGTTGCTATATCCTTTTAATTAAATAAATCATAGTACATCAAACCAAACTAACTTTCACAAAAAAAATCCAAATTAAAAAATCCCCAACAAATATAAATTGTAAGTGTTTATACAGATATTTTCTTCCCATAAATATCTGCAGCTATTTCTATTATCTAGTCATCTGTTGCATCACAAGGCTGAACAATCCAATGGGAATAATGTTAAGAAAAATCTTATGTAACAGTTAAACCATTTGGCTCTATTCTTTCTCTGTCATACAGCTGCTCACTTTAACTGAGGCTTTTCAAGACAGTAATTAAGTTTTGCCTGTTCTTCCTTAAAAATGTAGAGAGATGATGACTCATTATTCTCATATTTTAAGTTAGTGCATACTTTTCATAAAACAACGTTAATAAGGACTGTACTATTCTAGCATCTGCAAAAAGAACTACAGCAACAAAAAATCCTTTGAGATCTTCATAAAGATAGGCATAATAATAAAAAAAGTTCACTGGTCATCTTTTTTAAGTGGGTAAGGGTCTAGTTCTTCTGCTGACATTGCTGTGTAATACATTATTTAAAAAGTTAGGTTTCATTCCATTTTTCTTTTTTTTTTTTAATAGACCAGATTACATGCAGTACATGTATTTTCTAAAAATCAAGTTCTAGGAGAAAATACTAGCTAAATGCTCTTTCTTCTCCTTTCATAGAAATACAGATCATTCTAGAGGAAAAAGCAAAAATACACCTAAACTCTCTGTGCATCCATCTAGTCTATATTTCCAAACTGGACATTTCATATTATTCAGAACACATTTGCTGGTTTTAGGACAGCTAAGTAGAAACATTTCACACAGTACACCTCTGGTGCCTTCTCCTTAGGCTGTGACTATGAGGAAATACATCTGTTTAAATAAAAATAAAGGAAAACAGACTTCTGCAGAGTAATCTATCACACTACCATTGGTGCATCTGTACTAACAGCATTTTCTTCTAACTATAATACCTTTAAAAAATTTGAAACCTTGAAATACTGTAATATAAATGCAGTGCATATTTGGTTCCTAAAGAAATGTTGAAAATGTAATTGCTTTTATATAACTGCAATTCAAGATCAAAAATGTTTTAAAAGCACCACAGTAGGAAGAAATGGTTGCAATGCTGTAGGAGAAGTGGAAAGAGAAGTAAAATAAATAGCAAGTTTAGAAGGAATACATTAGGGCAGCGTGTGGCATTGTTAACCAATCAGGTGGCAGGGTGAATAAGGAAGACTTCTCAAAGCATATTCAGGAGGAAAGAAGTATTAATTAGGTCATAGGGAGTGCATCACAAATATATGTATGTTGCTCAGCACTAAATGACATGGGGTTTTTTTTTTGTTACTGTTCTAAATAGTCTAAATACTCAAGATTTAATTATGAAGTTTAATTTTGATCCTAGTATCAGTTATGCAGTTGACTGGGCCCAGGAAAAGGCAGATGTCATCAGCATAGTTATGTACACGGATTGAACACTTCTAACAATAACAAAGTAAGATAGAATAGTGTGAAAACTCATGGACAAAAAATAAAGTCTACAGAAGGTCAGAGGGAAATTCTTACCAGCTGATGTTTATTTTTTATTGGTGTTTAAGGATTTATTGACCCTTTTATCTCTGGTAGAGAATATCAGGTGAGAGCCGCAGCATAGAAAGTTTCACAATTTAATAAAAGGATAGTGAAAGAGCCTTCAGTTTTGTGGCCTAAAGGTCAGTAGGGATGAATAAGGAAAATTAAAAAGATAGGAAGGAAACAACACTTCCCAGAGAGGATCTGAAGAGGCAAGATTTGATTCCTGATTGTCTCTGCTCCAGTCTTATTAACTAAATATTTTCATTTGGTATGAAAAAATCAAAATGCTTTTGTTAATTGTCAGGGTAGAGAACTTAACAAATACATCCTGCTTATGTTTTTTGAGCTCCTTAAATTGACCTGGGAAATTTCTAAGGGATAATCACCCTGCTATTTTAAAACATTTTCAAATCAGAAATGTTTTAAAAAAACCCTGAATATTGCTATTTTTATATCTTTATAGCATATTTAAAAGTCACTTTAGAAAGAACTATTTTCTCAGTTTCACAGATGAGGAACTGGCAAAGTAAGTGCCTATGTGCATTACTTAATATTCACTCAAAAACCAATCTGAAAAAAAAAAAATTCCTTACCATCCTGAGCTCCATTGCAATACCTTGTTTATCCAGGTAGGGGGAGGATAGGATGAAGATAAGTCATGTGATGCTGATAGCGTGGGAACATTCAACCATTGACAATGTACTGGCAGCCAGTATGAATGGAGCGATGGTGTCAGTTCAGCACCCCTTCCTCCTTATCTTTGGTACCCATGGTAAGTGCTGGACACAGAATGAGAAGAAGGATGAGAGCCCTTCTACATCCTTTAGAGGATGTAGAGCTATATCAGACACTATGCAGGGCACTACTTCAAACAGTCTATTGAAAGTATTTACATCTGAGCAAGAATAATTAACATCTAGAATGTCATACAGTTCAATGAACAACTGAAAAACAATGTGAGTCAAAATAATCACTTTATCAAATTAAAGATTGACTTACTCTGCAAGTAACTTTACTGTGGTTTGCAAAGTCAAGTCATTGATGAAGCTGGCCCACAATTATTACTGCTCTAATGTCAGAAAATAAAAACATGGGAACTTACTGTGGTGATGGAACACACATGGATACTCTGAGAACTCTTCCAAGCCTGGAAATTGTCATAATAGCCCGTCTCTTCCAGTGACTTAGATATTTCTAAATATCCAGAAGCTCCTTAATTTTTTGTAATGCACTAGGTAACATGAACATCTGCAACTTTTGAGCTGTGAAGTACTATTTTTAGGTTAATTTTTGAGTGCCTTCCAGTAGTGCTTTATTTCAAATTTAGCTAGTTTTGAACATACATATTTCTTATTCATGTTTGCCAGTTTTATTTCCACTCCCTTAAATATTTTCTTTAATAAGTAAGAAGTGCCTTTTTTTACAGATCTTTGGAAGGAAGACAGGTTAATTTTAAACTAATTTGGTGGATTTTAGTTCTTTCGTGTTTCTTCTTGTGGAAGGACCACAGGAAAAAAATCTTGCCAAGCAATACACAGATTCATTCCCTTACAAGTCAAGAAGAGACATTAGAGCACTTCAGAAGAGAAATTCCATGAAAGAACTTGTCATGGTTTTGTTAGTGAGGGGGGGCCTAAGGTGGTAGCTTCTGTAGGAAACTGCTAGAAGTTGCTCCCCTTTGTTCAGTGGACTCGGCCGGGCCTAGGGCGGACCTGCTGCTGGCCAAGGCCGAGCCGATTGGTAGCAGAATGTTCCGTGATAACGCCTCTGCGATAACGTATTTAAGAAGGGGAAAACAGGAAAAAAAAAGAGGAGAGAAGATGTGAAGAAGCTGAGCGGGGGCAGAGGCGCAGAGGGGAAGGCGCAGGCCTCATGGACCTTGCAGGCCTCACCCTCTGGCCTCTCGCCAGGCAGCCGACTGGGCCCGACTCGGTCCAGCCTGGCTGCAAGAAGTGTAAAGAAGATGAGAAGTGAATAAGATGTAAAAAAGATCCTGAGAGACATCTACCAGCCTGTTGTGAGGAACGGCTGCAGACGCCAAGGTCAGTTCAGAAGGAGGGGGAGGAGTAATGCGACTCCTGGCCAAGATTCCCCTGCAGCCTGTGGTGACGACCATGGTGAAGCAGGTTGTCCCCCTGCAGCCCATGGAGGTCCACGGAGGAGCAGAGATCCACTTGGAGCCCATGAAGGACCCCATACCGGGGGAGGTGGATGCCTGAAGGCAGCTGTGGCCCGTGGAGGGCCCGCTGGGACAGCTGTTCTAGAGGGACTGCACCCGTGGAAGAGAAGACCCACGCTGGAGCAGTTCCACGAAAGACTGTGGCCCGTGGGAGGGACCCCACGCTGGAGCAGGGGAGGAGTGTGAGGAGTTCTTCCCCTGACCATGAAGCAGCGGTGTAAAACAACGTATGATGAACTGACTGCAACCCCCATTCCCTCTTCCCCCCCTGTGCCGCTCGGGGCGGGGGAAGGTGGTAGAGATAATGTTAAGCTTGGGAAGAGGGAGGGGTGGAGGGAGGTTATCTTGTTCTCTGTCTCATTATCCTGCTGTTTGTAGTAATAAATGAATAGTTTTCCCGAAGTCGAGTCTGTTTTGCCCGTGACGGTAACTTTAATGATTTCTCCCTGTCCTTATCTCAAACCTCGAGCCGTTTTTCTTATGTTTTCTCTCCCTGTTCTCTCGGAGGGTGGGGGGAGTGAGAGAGAGACTGCGTAGTCTGGTCCTGATCAGGGCTGAACTATGACAGAACTATTAACTAAAAATTTGTAACTGGGAATTTACATGAGGAAATCATTCTTTTTAGGTGTAGAAGGGTCAATAGATCTTAAATAATAAATGTCCATAACAACTTCAACAGCTATAGAGTCATTTGCATGAAAGATGTCCTTATTGATCTGTTCAGGGTGCTATGTCCTTTGCTTACAGTCAACAGACTGCCTCTTTCTGCTCTACTTTTAGTAATTCTTTAATCAGTTTTATGTATTTTTCAACATGAAATTGTGAATAGGATACTTGGGTAGACTGAAATTGTTGGAAGCCATGGGATTGAAAAATAAGGGACTTTTTAAGAGAAGGAAAGCAAGATTAAGGACACCTGGTGGTAAGAAAAAGATAAGGGACACTTGGTGGTGGTTAGAGGAACTATGGGAATAAAAGCATGGAAATGGTAACAATAGTTGGCTCTCTGCCTAGCATGTGGTAGGGTCTGAGACTATGCTTGAGCAACTAGACTATGCTCCGACATGAAATAATTTCTATCCTCCTTTTAATTTTTTTTTATCCCAGCTGCCCACATAAGGCTTATTATTTAAATATTGTTATAGAATCAGAGAATGGTTTGGGTTAGAAAGTACCCTGAGGAAAGCCACTTGTCACCGGTCTCCACTTGGACATCAAGCCACTGACTGCAACTCTCTGAGTGTGACCATCCAGCTAATTCCTTCTCTACCGAGTGGTCTGTCCATCAAATCCATGTCTCCTCAGTTTAGAGACAAAGATGCTGTGTGGGACAGTGTCAAATGTTTTGCATAAGTCCAGGTAGATGATGTTAGTTTCTCTCCCCTTATCCACCAGTGCCGTAACCCATGCCACCAAATCTGTCAGGCATGATTTACCCTTAATGAAGCCATGTTGGCTGTCACCAATCACCTCCTTATTTTCCATGTGCCTTAGCATCTCCCGTAGGATCTGCTCCATGACCCTGATGTGAGACTGACTGGCCTGTAGTTCCCTCGGTCTTCCTTATCTGTCTTTTTAAAAATAAGTGTTATGTTTCCACTTTTCCTGTCATCAGGAACCTCACCAGACTGCCACAACTTCTCAAATATGATGGCCTGTGGCTTGGCAACTTCATTCGCCAGTTCCCTCAAGACCTGTGGATACATCTCACCAGGTTCCATGGTCTTGTGCATCTTAAGGTTCCTTAGATGGTCTCGAACCTGATCTTCTGTAACAGTGGGTGGTTCCTTATCCTCCCAGTCTCTGCCTTTGCCTTCTACGACTTGGGTGGTATGGCTAGAGCACTTACCAGTGAAGACTGAGGCAAGAAAAAAAGCTCTTGAGTACCTTAGCCTTCTCCATGTCCTGAGTAACCAGATCTCTCCTTTTCTTCCAGAGAGGGCCCACATTATCAGTATCAAATCGTGTTTACAGCAGTCTTTTGTAAATTTATTTTTTTCTTAAGATGTATGTCTTTTGCTTTCATCTTCATACTCTTCTACTCTTCATTCTGAATCCCTTCTGGCTTGTTAGACATCATCTAGACGTAAGTAAAACTGCTTCATTGCTCTCCCACACTTGCTGAAAGAGCTACTTTTTTTTGTGCCTCTATAATGCTTTTTAAATGAAAACAGGTTGTTGTGTTCGTAGTGCTTTAACCTGAGGGATCTGGATTTTCCACCTTGTGTTATGTCCAACCTGTGTAGTCCTACAGAGAGTTACACTGCTATTGGCAGAACTCTCAGGGTCATTGAAGCAAATATTCCCACTACATCAAGCTCACATAACAAGGAAGGGCATGCAGTTTAAACAGAACTCAAGTCTTGTTTTTGCTTTCCACAGAGGCCTTTTCTCATTTTCTGTTCTCTCTTTGTTAGATATTTTCCTTTTAGTTTTGTGGCCTTAACCAGACATACTTCTATTTTCCCAAAACTGAAGGTAAAGTTCTCTTCCCCCTCATCTTAGCAGAGTACTATTTCCTGCTCAATTATAATGCAGCTTCTATGAACTATATATTGTATTAGGATAGTAAATGAGTACTTTCTACTCAGCATTGCTTCAGTAGGTTTCAAGCAAATGAACACTAAGATGCCCTTCAAGGAAAGTGTTACTTTTAAAACTCTTGAGCAAAATTTCATGTTCTGTAAGAAGAATGGCAAAATACTTCAGATAATAATGATACTCACACTATGGAATGAAGATAAGATTGATAATGTGTGGTATTTTTAAAGAAATAAAACAATTTTCACAAATAGTATTTCCTTGTAAGTGATGCCATGTCCATCCACTCTCACTATTTAGACCAATGGGAGGTGCCTAAATAATCAGGACCTGTAACCTAGCCAGACATGTAAGTGATACCTATTTTAATCTCAGGAAAGTGCTACCACTTCTTATAGTTGTTGTCTTGACAGAAATGAACATTCACGTGAAATAAGTGTCTTTATTATTCATGATACATGAACATACCATGTCACTGAAATACCAACAAACTATTCAGTCTTTCAACAGCTTTACTCAGGTGCCTTCTCATGAAAGTTTTCTTAGGCCACTCATTACTCATTTTGCATGCAATCCCTTCTGTGACTGCCTGTGACAAAAGAAATCAGTATTTTGTTAACTATTAGTATTTCATTCTATGATCACTATATAATAAATTACACATCTGCATTTTATGCCAATCTTTGCAGCAGCAACTAGCATTCTGATATCAGGTTACTGTATTTTTTTCTCACTGTTTTTGTGGCTCAGGACTCTCAGTGAAGTGAAGGTAAAATTTCTAGCGTCAACTTTGCCTCTGTACAGCTTCCTACAATATTTTATTAGTGCTATTCGGAAAATATATTAAATACTAAGTGGTCAATCAAATTATATTAAGCAGATGAAAGTACGTATTTATGACTAGATTGTTAAGAATAAGATTTACACAACATTTTTCATAGATGGGTGAATCTACATAAAGTTTCCAATTTTATATGAAACTACTTGTTCCATGCAATTTGTTATACATCTTAATCCATTGCTCAGGTATGCAATTCTGATACCTTTAAAGTATTTTTTAAATATGAGAATTAGTATTCAAGCTGTTACTGTGCAAAAGACATTTTATCCAAAACTTTACTCGATAAAGAAGTCAGCATCATGAGCAAATGCATTTATAATCTTGTCTATTTAGAGCTGGTTTGTTTGGATTTACAGGAAGGGTCTCTGGCTGTTTATTGCACAAGTGTATTTTAACTAGTAATTTGTTAATTTGGATGCTTATCACCTGCAGAACTTCAGCTTCTGTAACAGAATGCTTTATTTATGTCATAACTACTTTTTTTCTTCCCCTTCCTTTTTGTGCAGACTTACTCCTGGTACTGAATTGCTAGATGATGCCAGTTATAGACTGATTCAACTTCTTCCCTGTAATTCCATTAATCCCTGTATTTCTATTAATCCCTGTATTTTTTTAAGCCATTTTTTCTGATCCTGTTATCTCCCTTCTGTACTAGTCCAACTCTCCTCAGTCCTGCTTCATTGATTTCAGCTTCATGCCCTGCATGAGTGGCTTTCTGTGCCACTTTTTACTGGAGTTGCAATATCTTTTAGTTGTCTGTCCTGTTCAGTCAATGTTCACCTTCTTTCTGTATTCAAAGGGTTTGATTTTTTTTTGCCTTCATTTACTTCCAGTTTCCTCTATTATACTTCGCATTATTCATTTCTGGCTTGCTACTCTGGTTTGCTTTACCTAGATGACCTTGTGGTCTTTCAAAGTCACTGTGCAGACTTCTTTCCCCTCTCTTTCCTTGCTCTTCAGGTCCTTATCTAGTGATGTTTAGGATTATTCTTCCCTTAAATCTTCATACTTCTCACATGTTATTTGTAATTCTAAGACCTTGCCATTGTGTAATCAAATTTGAAGCATTTTACTGCTTGCTTTATTGTTTCCCACTATGGTTATATGATTCTGAACATCAATATATGCCATTAGGTATTACTGTGATCTTATATTCCATAGTATTTTTTCCTCTACTCATTACAAAAGTACTATGATGATGTGCTTAAGAGTGTTTCAAAAGTGATCAAGCAGTCATTAAGACATTTAGCTAAAGAGCAGAAGGGAAACATTCAGGGTTTATAGTAATTTCTACTGCTGAATAGTGTAATATGGTGCTAGGTCCTCTTCTACCACAGACTCAGTGAACCTTATCACAAATATGAGGACCTAGAGAATGAAAGGAGTAGATACAAGAAGAGCTGCTAGTATTTGGATAAGATTTGAATGATAAATTCTTTAAGATCACAAAAAAAAAAAAAGTGCTGTAGTCTTCACTTGACTAAGGTTCCTTTTGTTTCATGTTCCTTTTTGGCTTTCTTTTAGGTGTCTGATCTAAGAAAGTAAAAGTAAAAAGAAGCCACACCACCCTGAAGAAGTGCCTAGTCTGTGAATATGTAGAAAAAAATAACAATTTTTTTTTCCCCTATTCCTATAGTCTTTCCTGGGCATCTGCTTGTGTTCACCTCAGGAGACAGAAAACTGGAGTAGAGGCATCTTTGGTATTTCTTTTATGCTTTTGTATTCTTTCTCACAGCCTCCAGAAAAAGTTCTGGGAAAGAGAACAATGTATTTTCTATTTTCTTTCTCAGGCAAAAACAGTATTTGAAGGAAGAATTCTGACGCTTCTTACAAATAGAATAGATAAAAATGTAAAAGAGTAATTTGACAGAATCTAGAAAGGGACTGAGTTTGCACTAAGAAAATGATGGCATTCCTGAAATTGACAGAATTAGATTTATATCTTTTGTTTAATGACTTTGAGCTGCACCCTTGGTTTCTTGTCCTGTCTGCATGTGCGTACCTGAAATAATACCTGCCCAGAAGCAGGACATAGTGAATGACTGAATTATGTATGTGGAGAGGGGAGTCTGAAGTCCCACATAGACTTCAGAAATTCTAAGTATATGCAGAAACAAGTTTAGATGCCTAGGAATTTAAGATCTAAACAAGTTGCATTCACAGAACAGTCACAGTGCTAGATACCATTACCAAGAAGACAAATATCCCCACTGTGGGCCTAGAATCATCTTAAAACCCTCCTACAGCATAGTACATGGCATGATTTCACAAGGACTTGGAGCTTGTCCACAAATATGCATGAGAACACTGCAGATTAATTGCAAGAAATATAATATTTTGCATAAATTAAAATTTACACCTCTAAGACAGTATTGAAATACGTGAATGTGATTTTGCTGGGCTTGCCAGTCTTGTTTTTCCATAGTGTAACAGCAGAGTATTGAGCATCACAAAGAGGGGAAGAAACAGTACAGCTGTTTTGCAGTACACATTTAGACTCCTTAAGGTGATTGGCCGTTGACTGGGACATTTATAGTCCATAGGCAGGAAATTAAAATTTCAGAAAAAAAAAGGAAGTAATTTTACATAACTATATGTAGTTCAAGTTCAGTCTTTACATAACTATAAGGACTTGTCAATACACAAGTATTGTAGTCCTAAAAAACAAAGAAACTGCATCTATCGTGGTCACTCTAAGATCCATCTCTTTTTCTAATACAGCAATCCATATGACTGCTGTATTTATACAACTGTATACAAATAAAGGGCACTATCAATAAATCCAACTCGTAAAAATGTCAAACCTACACCCAGTTTAGATCCATAATTTCAGCAGCAGAAGACAGGAAGATCTAAGAGGGATTTAAATGCAAAGAGGAAAAATAATTATTTAAGAACAAGAAATAAACATTTTCTTGGAAGAAGCCTTGCATTCCATATAAGCACTCTGACCAAATTCTGGATCAGATCCACCTTATCACCATCCTTCACTTTCCCCCAAGGGCAACAGGAGAGCTCCCAGACTAGCTTAGTCTCTTGCAAATTTTTGTAATTTTTAAAATTTTAAATTACTTAAATCTTCACCAGAAGGAATGCTCAAGAGAATGGCTCAAACAAAACACTGTTAAACAGGCTCCCAGCATTATACCTGTTTTATGTAATCCTAGCTATCAGGAGGCTGAGGAGTCTTTACTCTTATTGGCTCCAAACTGGAACGTTCCCAAACAAAATAAAAAACAAATAGATTAACAAAAAATATTTTTAATCTTTGGGACATAATGGAATGAATGACTGTTCCTTCTTTGCTAAAATGCTAAGTAACAGTTCAGGTTGTATGGATTTTATTTGTAAGCAATGTATGATGTCTTTGGATAGCAGTAGTATAATGGAGGATGACCTCAGGTCTGATACTATACCTTTGCTTTTCACAGCTGTTTCTTTTCATGGCTAAGTATGTTGTTAATCTCCTGTCCTTAAAAAGAATTGCATTAGATCAGGAACATCTGAGTGAAAAGCAAAAAGGCACAACTCTGTAGCTTGCCCCGGACAGTTTTTGTGAAGAATTCTGTGCAAATGAAATTAAAATGGACTGGAAAGAGAAAGAGGCATTGGTATACAGATGCAGTATACAAAACTGTTCTGGCTACAGAAGGGTCAAGCACCTCTCATCTGCTGTAATCTTCAAACCTATGAGCAGTGGAGATATTAACCTTTCCTGCCTGGACTCATGGTCTGGAGGCAATTCAGAGTAGAACTCATTTTAAAAGAAAGAAATGGTTTTCACCACTAGTGAATCTCTATTTTTAAAAGAGCTTGTGAAAAATAACAGTTTACATTTGACTACAAAGATTGTTAGAAGCCCTGGCTGGGTTTTGTTCTGCAACACAATGACCCATTCCAGACCATCAGTCAAAACAGAAGCTGGACTTCCTAATTTTGGAATTGGACAACTCATGATTGACAGTACACAACAAGAACATAAGGATAAAAGCCATTATGATACACTGCCAATTTTATCTTAATCAAACTTTACAGGATAAGAAAATTCAGATGCATCTGTCTCTTCCTTGTGTTCCATTTCCCAACTTAACTAGCTGCAATTGTAAAGACTAGAATAGGTATATATGAAGCAGTCAGATAGAGGTCTATATCCCACATCCTCTCCTTGATGGGAGACAGGAGTGGATGCTTTAGAAAGAGATGAAATTTGCAGAATGACCCTTCCACTGATAATCTCTTGACAGCTTTTTGAAATCTTCAGATTGATTTCCTGAGCCAAGATTATGTCTTTGGATTTAATAATCTTAGGAAATTGGTTTGAATTTGGCCAATTATTTTTAAACCTATTCACATTTTTATATTTACAACATCCCTTGGTAATGAATTCTACAGTTTTATTCTGTTCTCCATGAAAACATACTTAATCTTTTTTACCCTAGTCAGGGACATCAGAGCCAGCTGGCATTTCTAAATAGAAGAAATAATTTTGAGGCAAAAAAAAAAGGTCAATTTATCAGCATTTCGCTAATCATCTCAAAAGAGTGAACAAAAAGAATCACAAAACACTGAAAACAGATTTCGTTTACCTTAAAGGTATCAAGATTATTTGTACACTAAACATTTAAATCTTATTAAAACTGAGAATTAACAAAGGAATTGGGAATGGAGGTATTTTGACCTTGAGTGCAGACTAGCAAAACAGATTATCTTGGAACTGCTGAATGCATTTCTTATCTTGGATTTTGGAGATATTGCTCCTCGGGAGCTTGAGAGCAGTACAGACACAGTGTCTCTATTCCTTGATGTATTGTATCCAATCACTTTTTGTTTCACAGTTCATTATCAAGAAACATTAACTTCTGTAGGAATTAAACAGAGTTTCCATGGAAGCTTGCTTACACTCCTTATTCCCAAATTTATGTAAGACTAAAATAATTCAGATGAAGAATTAAGTGCACAGTTTTGTAGTCTCTGTATATTTTGGCTGGACATTTCAAAGAAAATTGAAATAAGAAAAAATCAGATGCATAAAAGCAAAGGGAAGAGTCTACCGGTCTATCAAAGACTAGTACTATCAGTTAGCTTTGCTGGCTAAATAGATACGGATAAATGTCAACAGTTGAGTAAAAACCTTACTTCAGTAAGTAACGCCATTGATTTTAATAAGTATACTTGAAGACATGAGCACACAGGAAATTCTGTAATCAGAACATCAGTTGCTAAATACAATTCCCATAAAAAGAAACATCACACAAATTTCCTAAATAAGTTTGCTTTTACAGACTTAGCATGCCTTCGTCATCTGAATACATGATTTGAAAGAGCTCTCTCTGATTAATACAGGACAGAATTTTAGAAGACCTTTTTTCTTTTTTTTTTTTTTCTCTATTTGGAGGCCATATATCAGTCTATATAACATTTCTAGGATAGATGGATAGATATAAGAGAGAAAAGATAAGGAAGTAATTTCGGATACCGTGTTAGTGTCCAAGTAAATTAGCACAAGGTAGAGTGTCAGAGTTTGACCACTGTTGCCACGTTTTTAAAAGGCCATCTCTAATTATTGACGTGATCCTCACCTTTTTCCCAGTAGAAATAAGTATAATTACTCCTAGCCAAAAATAAGATAAGAACACCTAATATAGGACTGGAGCTCTTCTATTCAGCCATATCCTATATCTGCAAAGCAAACTTGACCTCTAAACAAGAAATTGAGTTTTCCTATTTTCAAATGAAAAGCCTTAGATAATTTTGCAGCAGTACACACTCTACCACTATCATTCAACAGAAACATGAGATGCTAGCAGTATTCTTTTGTTGACTCAACTGTATTTAATAATTCTGTCAGAAATCTCTTCAGCACAGTCATTATAGCAACAGACTGGACGTTGACAGAGTCAGAAAGTGCATCTCCTCCTTTTAAGCTGCAAGCACAAGACAGAGCAGGTGTTATCTTCCGCATATGTATTCCTTAAACGTTTCATGTGATGTGCAATGCATCATACTAGCAATGAAGGAGATACTGCTTTGTCTGCAGAGAAGAATATGTAGTATTAAAGCATCCAGTGTGAGTATAATTTCTTCATTGTTTGCAAGAAAATGACAAGAGCAGAAGCAGCTGGTGAATTGGGCCTTCCTTTATCTCCCAGTATGCCAGAATGAGGAGTGTGCAGATTTTGGTTTGAATTCTGTACACAAGCAAGAGATAACATCCAGTGTACAAACGCAACATCAGAAGCGGGTATTCATACCATTATAACCTCTGATGCCCCTTCAAAAGTGCATAACAGATACTACAGACAAACAGCTGTGCAACTTCTCTCTGTGCTCAGATTAGTCATCTCAGTCAATAATGCAAATATAACATATCACACAGAGAGTTGCCATGGGAAAGTGGAAACATTCTAGGGTTAAGCACCTTCTCTTCCAAGAGGACCCAAGTTAAAATGCTGGGTTTGACATCAATTTTCTGTAGGACTTCAGGCTATTCACTTACTTCCTTTGCTCTGACTGTAATATCTCTGAAAGGAGAGAGAATACTGACTCACCTACCTCAAAGGCAAACTAAAGATTAATTAGTTTGTGCTTGTATAAAGCTTTGAAAATGTCAAGGCTATATAACTATTGTTAAATAAATGGCAAGGAGTGAGATTGGACAAGTACAACGCAGGACTGCAAGAGGTTTGTCTTTTTATCTTAACCATTATCTTTAACAGTATTCAGAAAATATTTCTTATAGTATATATAGGTAGTTAGAATAAAAATATAGCGCTGTTTCACAAAAGTATTTATTCAGTCAACGTAAAAGGAAATGAGACAGCAAGCACAAACTGTAATATTTCTGAGATTTTAGATTCAGCAGGGCAATATCTTAGTGTTCCATCTCATTTGGTTTGTCTTTTATTGAAGTAATATCCAAGTATTCCAGTATAATACATATGGAAAGATCCTCTCCATTTGAATGGCGGGGGGGTGGGGGCAGGGAGTATCCCTTCCTTGAAGACTAGGGCCACAGAACTGAATGTAGTTAATCTGCTTCCATTCTACTTCTTTATACAATGCTGAACATCACCATTGTAAGCCCTGAATTTCTTAGAGAAGAAAGTAGAAAATACATCATGGGTTCAAACTGTCTTCATGTGAAGAAGTGTACTTCTTTCAGAGTAGGGAGATTATTTAGAATCAGTGTCAGAAGATCCAGCTCTCCACCCCTCTGCCATCCCAAGCAGTGCACAACATGCCCTAAACTTCCTCATTCTCTCTTGTAAAAATTCTCTTCAGTTTCCCATTCAGAATACCTCACCACCAGCAGTCATGCTGTTGCTGTTCTATTTTTCACTTTCCACTGTCCGTATTTACAGATTATTTCAATTTGCTGGCACAAAATCACTAGTAATTTTAAAGCTGTTCCTTTCTGCCAGTGCCAATTGCCCGTTTCTTAATATTCTAGTACTTAGAAATACAAAAATCACTGTATCAGGGCTCTCAAATCATTTCATCCTGCATCAGTAGGATGATACAAACCAGCTGGAGAAAAATGGATCTTACTTTTATCATGTTTATCTGTTTTTAAAAGTGCCAGCACATTTGCTCAAGACAAAACATTACCATACAAAGTTACAACACTACACAGATATTTTAAAGAAAAATATGAAGGGTGAAACTGGATTCAGAAACCGAGGATATTGTAAAAGTTACACTTGGAGTGTTCATCATAGGATTTTATTTGAGGAAGGGAAAGAAAGAATTGTTAAAGAATAGAAGTTTAAAAAAAAAAAATTAAAAAATACTTTTCCCTTAACAGTTGTTGGTTGTGCAGAACTACAACCTCTGTACCAGTATGATGAATTATGAGCCAAATTATGTGGAAGAATGACTTCAGAGGGGCACTATCTCTTTCATATAAACCAAAGATACTGCATTTCAGAGTTATCTGTACATAAACACATTCCTACACAAAAAATAAAGCCTATCTGTAGACTTACAGTGTAAGCGGACAATTCTACTTGATTAATTAGATTCACCTGAGAGGGAACTTATAACAAAGTTATATTTATTTTTTGCTAAACATTAAATCTACCATTCATTATAAACTCACACAGCCTTTGTGGACTGATACTCAAGTTCTTCATATCCACAGGTTTTCAAAGTTAAACACTTACCAAGGGCAAAAATCAACAGCCATGCATCTGAGACTAGCAGGAGAGCTGAATGATAGCATGGCAAAAGTGTCAAAGTAACATCTGCAGAGTAGAATAGAGAGCATCACACATTCTTGCAAAGGCACCAGATTTCACACAACCATCACTCTAAACACTCTGCCCACTAACACTGACCCCATGATGATCTTCTCAGGTTACATTCTTCCTGAGCATCCTGAATATTTGATTTATTTGCACTATTGATTTATCCACACATCTGTGATCTCTTAGCTATTTAATTGATTGCCTTTAATTGATCTAGCCATCTGTGATATCTCAGCCATTTAATTGATTGTTTTTATTGATTTAAATATCTTGCAGCTTTGTTGCCGCCTAAATGGATCAAAAGTTACTGGCTGCTATCATTTGTGCCCCTTAACCTCTTAGTACACATCTATGCACTGTCACCTGTCTTCTGAGAGGGAAAGAGCATAGAAGGAGGATAAAAACCTGAAGTCTCATCTTGCTCTGGCCTATCATGGGCAGATGCTGGTTGGCACAGACCCTGCTGATTGCAGTGACACTTTTCCTAGCTAGTTTGGCATCAAGGCATTCATTCTCTTCCTGGAATACAGGAACAACAAAAAGAAAATTAAAAGAAAAGAATGATGCATAACAGCAAGATTTGCAGCAGGGTTGTAAATGTCTTGTTTATCTAGATCTGCAATGCAACTGAGTTCCGTATCAGAAGATCTTTGTTAAGGAAGCTTTGTCCCAGCAGTAAAGAACCACTGACAAGCAAGTGTCATTTCTGAGTTTAGCTTTCACGCAACAGAGGCACCACTACCAATAGAGTGTAATGGTATTCTGAATCCTGAATGGCACAAATGATATAATTTTCTCTTAATAAGGCTTTGGGCACAGAACTAAAGGCACAGGAGATTATACCTGATATAGCAAATTATATGTACAAGTTTAATTTTATGTAAAATTATGTAAAATATATTTAAATTATATGAGAGTCTTATTCTGGCTGGGACACTTAGATATAATCTATAAAAAGCGACAGCTCTGGTGAAGACAGACAAGGAGTTTGTAGGACTTAGAAAAGGACTTGATGGTTCCCTTTAATAAGAAAGTATTTGATGTACTTTATATAGTATCCTGGACATCTCTGTCTATCGCCCAATTACAGCAGTTCCTAATCCAGCAGTTATTAAAGTAATAGAGATAAAGAGGAGAAGGAATTTGGTATTAGCAATCTTTCACCTGCTCTGCTCAGTGCTTGGAGCCTCAAATCAAGAGGACCTCCATGTAAACAAATAGAACAAGGAGACAAGCAATGAGGAAAATGAAGAGAGGAGAAATAGAAATGGGTTCACAGAGATGGACAGTCGTCCCAAAGAGGAAGGGGAGAACAAAGGAGGGAAGGGAAGGAAGTGAGTGCAGACTTAAGACTCAAGTGAGTCAGTAAAACCAGAATGGAGAAGTCAAAAGCAAGGAAAATTGGAAAGATAAATAATATAAAAATTATAATGAGAGTAGCAAAGATAAAGCAGACCACAACATGTGTAAGAATTATTATTTTACAACCGACTCCTGATTCACAAATTCTGTGGCACAACTCTGACACTGACCAGCACTGAAAACCTCACTGGAAGGAGGAAAGCAAAGGAGAGAAAAAGAAGTTCTTAGTTTCCTAGATGCTAGCTGTGCCTGCAAACTCTGTGTCTCAGGTAAGAGTCCTTTCTGTCGTCATGTTTGTCCTCTTCATATGCCGTTACTGTCCTGGCCTTCTAGGTATGCTATCCACAGACTAACCACAAATTGTTTGACAATATAATCCTTCCTTTAACTCATTTTTTTTTTCTGTGTGTGTCAGTATTTTCTAACTAAAAAATCTGCAACTAAAACTTTCTAATCTACCTGCTTCAGAACATTTTCTTTTCATTTTTTTTCCCTCTGTATTTCCCTTTTTCTCTTTGTTCTGGCACATAGTCAGAATGAAATGTGTTTATCTTGACCACACAAACATGCCACCACCACGAGCGTTCAAAGTGTAAATTGTGCTTTCTGACAGTGCTCTAACAAGTGCATAAAAATATACATATTTAAGAACACTAGGTAAAACTAATTAAAAATGAGAATAAGATCCAAAAAAAAAACCTCTGAGAAAATTAGATAGTTCATACTACAAAGTTTTCTCTGTAGTGAGATAAAAGAAAGAAGCTACCTGATCAGTCTTTGATACTAGTCACATCATGTCATGTATTTTCTCCACCAGAAAATAATAAAATTCAACGGAAGTAAGAGCCAATTAAGAAAAAATAATCCATTCCATAGATAAAACAGATATCGATCTATACTTTCTGTCCTGGATCTGTGCAGTTGTAAACTGCATAAGCTGTAGAATATACCTACTTCAGTGTATTTCATCCTTCATAATAATAAGCTTTGTTACAACTCCTTCCTGTCCTAGCAGCTCTGTCCTTCCGCATGGGACTCCATTTCTGACTTGGCTGTCAAGTGTCATGAGACATTGCTGCAAAGGCATGTGGGGTCCATGGTGGCAGATTTTACAACTCGACCAACAGTATTGAAGAGGTTTATTTTAGTTTTTTTTTTTCTAAAAGCATGAACCAACCAGTCAGTTTCTTCACAAGTCCACATTGCCTAGGCTCAGGCTTAACATAAAATTGGCAGTCTTGGGTTTGGATGGGAACACAAGCTCATATTCACACTCAATAGACAATAGCTTATTATAGTCACTGGTGTTGACAGGCCACCGGTGATGCAAATTCTGATACACAGCAGTCCTGGATGTGCCTCCTGGCCAATACAAAACACATTTTCCTCTGTTGATCATTTGTTAATAAATAATTCTAGTACCTCTCTCCTGGCAATGTTCACAGAAAAAAAAAAAAAAATAGAAAAAAAAACCAAAAAACTCAACTCACAAATATTTATATCTTGCTGTCTATCTTTCTTAGTTATATCACTTTCCATCAGACAGAAACAAAATAATTATTTGAAACACAGCCATTTGTTTACCTCTTATTTTACACAGCTTTAGCTACTCTTTTTCTCAGCCCAAAATTGTCCCCTCTCTCTCAATTTATAGATTTCTTCTCCATTTTAAACACCATGAAATGTTATTTGGTGGTGTATCAGAGCTCATATTTTAATTAAATATTTTCATAAAAATACTTTACGAGCAGGGAAGATGTTTAACACAGTCACACTGCCACCAGTCTAGCAATATCTAGCCTGTGCCATAGAAAAAATTATATTTGAAGGAAAGCTTTTGAGAAGGCCAATAACTTCTGCAATTGAGAGGTCAAGGTTTCCAGGGAAGAATGATCTTGGAGACAGACAGCAAAGTAAACTGCTCTGTAGACTTAACCAACCCTCTGCATTCTGCCTGCTGTCTTCGGGGACAGTTTATCAGACTCATATAAACTTCATCTGTTTTTTCCTTCAGGGAGAAGATCAAGTTTAGTGAGAATTAAATCCTCAACAGAGCTTTAACTTGTCTTTGTTACAAATAAAATTGTGATTCTGTCCTCCATTGTTATTCAGCAGATCTATCTACTAAGCTCAAATCCACGTCTCTCAAAAGCAATTTTTTTTCATTTTATGCAATCAGTCAAATTTCTTGATGAGACTTACATTTCTATGAGGAAATACAATGATGTATTTTAGTATGGTTTTGAGTAAAAATACCTAAACTTGGCTTTTCTTATAACACTCCAATTTCCAAAGCTATTGCCTAGAAACTGAATGTTAGCTCAGAGATGAATGGTACATAAATCACAAAATAAAAATAATAATTTTTTTAAAATTCCATGATTTAAATTCACCAGCCACCTCAAGCAGAAATTGGTTTTCTACTTTCTTTTACTTTCCTCCCACTTATTTCGTAACATACATATCATAAGAGGCAGGTCTCCTATACATCTTCTTTTTTTTTTTCTCCCTCTTCTCTTCTCTGCCTGTGTTGTGACTTCAGCTGTCAGGCTTTAAGCCACATACTTTACTAGTCTGTGTTCCAAATAATACAGTTTCTTCTTTTTCCTGCCCCTTAGGCTCTATAAGACGAAACCAGGAGTGAATATTACTTTAAAGAAGGGAAATAATTTACATTTGAAGCCATGTAGTGGAAATGTTACAGTGCAAACCTCGGACTGATTAGATTGTTTCAAAGCTTTTGTGTGACTTTGATGGATTGAATTTGCCAGTGGCACTCCTAGTGGTTATGATACTGTGATTATTTAAGCAGCAAGTAACTTAAGGATAGACTGAGCATGTAACTTTGAATTTCCTGGCTTTCATCATCTTACATTTTCCACAGCTTGTATTCAAGAATATTGCAATATGCACTGTGTGGCATTTATTGCAGCTGTCATTTACTTACTTTTGATGTTTGAATTTTGCTGCATACTTTTGTGGAAACGTGTGTGTGCTATTTCTATGCTGAGTATGTCATAGGCATGCCAAGGCACTAAAATGGTATTGGCACTCTTTAGAGTAGACAGACCTTCCCTTCCCAGAATAAATTACCAGGCAGCAGACAGGCATGACTACTTGTGAGGAAATGGGATAAGGAGAGATATCACAGTCTCTGGATAAACAGTTGAACAGTCTGCGGGACTTGTCACAGCTTTACAATATGGTGTCTTATCATTTTACAATATCACACAAGTCACTGTCAGTACAAGAGTACTTCCTCTCTTCAGAAGCACCTCTTGCACTTCCACTCGGCTTGTTCTCTGCTCCTTCTGGGGAACCTACCAGGTGGGCAGAAGGGCAGGAACCCATTTCCTCCTTTCCTCTGGGTGAACTGCCCCACAGCATGGTGCATTTGCTTTGCTCTTGTCCTGCATTCTCTCCTTTTGCCTGTAAGTTCTTACCTCCTTAGTCATCCCAGTTCCCTCGCATCGTTAAGAGACAGTAACCTTTTACTTCTGTGATACTACACTGGTTTTGTTTCTATTTGTAGCGCTCCTTTTATAACTGTCTTCACTTGCAACCCACACAAAGACATCTTCTCTCTTGTATTCAGTATGGTGCAAATAATAATTTCCTGACACACATTTCTCATGCAAATGTACTTTTTATTCCATTTTGAAAAAATATAATATAGAAATATCTTCATTTTTATTTTAAAAATCTAAAGGACACAGTTATTTTTAAATAGGCCAGACAAATACCTTATGATTGGGACTGAGGACAGTTGACATTAATTTTTCTTCTGCTGAATAAGAGCATAAGAAATGTAAATAAATAGTCTTCTGAGGCTCTAAGAAGAAAGAATTGAGTTTAAACATGACTTTCACACTTCTGTTTTGTATCCCTTGCCTTTAAAGCCCTCACAATATACTTCATGTTTGTGGAGATGTCTTTTAGAGTCTTCTGCTAACCTTGGTTTCAGAGGGAGGCAGAAAGTCTTGCAACTGCCCTTCAAAGAAGGCTCTAGTTTTTATTTTGGTTTTCTGTTTTGTATTTTATCAAGCATTACAGGAGTTTATGGCAATTTAACTGGATAGAAAATATGCTATCACACTACAAGGACATATAAAGGCCAAAGCAATTTAATATCAGAGGCTACAGTGGCAAGTTGTTAAAGAGCCATGGGACCTGAACTGCATTGCAAGAAGAGTACATGCTAAGGAGTATTAGAGCTTGGTAAGGAATTTGGCTTACATTCATCTTCCTAAAATTCAAATTTAAATTTACATTTCCAGTTTAGCAACTCTTTGGCTACAACTTAAATACCTGAAACAAAGATTAAATTGCTAACAAGGATATTTTAGATTTTAGATTACTCTTTGAAATAACAGAAAATACTGGAATGTAAAAATTATGAGTCTTAGGGAATCATTAAGAAAAAGGATAAAATACAAAACCATTTAAATGATGACCAAAGAAGACCAAGATCTTTTGATGGGCAAATGCCCCTTCCTGACTTTTTACTAACCATGTAAAACAAATCACTATATTTTACCCAGGCTGTGGGCATTAAAGCGGCATGAATGATATACTAAAACATGTCTTAGAGGTGTGGAAAGAATACCTGGATTATTTAATGTGAAGCTCACCAAAACACACACATTTGGAAGGTTCTGTACATTAAAGGGAAAAAAGGCAGCACATGATGTTTTAGCGGCAATACATTTTCCACATAGAAATTTTCATGAGAAATCTTTGTGTCTTAACTTTAAATGTAGGATATGTTTAGTAGATGCAATTCCAGAATTACAATTCTTCATTTTCCAACAACATCAGCTGATTTTCTGTCATTAGCTTTAATTATAGATGTGAAGATTGTCTTGATTTCAGGATTAGTGATACAAAGTCGTAAGTGCTCTTAACTCCAAAGTGGAACTTCAACAATCTGTTATGAGAGTACTCAGCTCCTCCAGAGCCAATGTCTTTGCCATTTGCATGTTATTTAGGTACAGTCTTTGTAAATCAGCATCATAAGGAGAGTTTTTTAAGGCTACTTAAAAAAAAAAAATCCTGTAATAGAGGCAATGGCGACAATTTCCACCGATTTCCATGAAAGAATTACTAAGTACCATTTGGTAGCAGAATTTCAGAGAATGTGAAAAAGCAAAAATAGTCATGACGGAAGTTACAGGATAGTTAACACCATAAATTCTAATAACGCCTTCATAATAACTATGGCCTACTATCTAAATAAATAATAAAAACTTATTAAAAAACATCTTGTGTGTTATATGTCTGAAAAATATTTCAGAGAGTATTTTTGTTACTGGGTTAGTGTGTCTTTGTAGTCTATGGAACAAGTGTTTCTCCTGTGTGTCTATTAAGATACTCATGAATCTACAGTTTCATATGCATTCATATGATTGACTGGCAAAACAAGTGCGATATGCCATGGATTTTAGCTCCAAAACAGCAGGCCTGTTATCTTAATATGAAATTGCTGCCAGGCTGTAGATGTGTAAACCAGGTTTAATTCACAAGTTAATTAAAATGACTGACTCAGAAGCATGACTTAAAATGACTGATTTAGAAAAACTTTTAAAAAATGGAAAGGATAAGTCAGATCTGTGACTGCTAGTGGGGCAGCAGTAATTCCAATATTGCCCTAGGTAACTGTTCTGCATATCAGGAGTACTTGAATTGAGATGTTTCAAATGCACATGATCTTCATGGCCATTATTCCCAATGAGATGCATTCAAATTGGCACAGTCTTCTACAACACAGTTTCCTTTAAATAATACTAAAAATTGTCTTATTTTCCTTATTTTAAGATTGCAGTAACTATTTACTTGAAGCATTTGAAAGAATCCTAGATTTTTGTCATTGTTTAAAACAGCATTCTACAGCTAATAATATCACAACAATATTGCCAGCTAGATCTGAAAGTCAGACCTCTTGCACAGCAGGCATTCAGCTTGATTATGTAAAATTAGGGGTTTTTTTTTTGCCAATAAGAACAACCTGAAAGATTCCAGAATGCTTTTGCTATCAATTAGAAGTGATGACTCATCTGATTTCTTGCATCAACTGGGTTTGGTTTTTTTTTGCAGCAGAATTTTGATTTTTTTTTAAGAATTGAAGGAGAAAATTTATAATTCAACATTTCAATTAATAGAAACCCATTATTCTCTCCAAGTAAAAGTAAATGAGATATATTTTACAAAATTATTTATGCCTTTAAAGAAAAAAATAAAACAAAACCAAAAAACCAACAGTGTGACTCTTTTCATAAAAACTGGTGAAAAACAGTCCCCAAAGGCTTTAGTATATGTAGACCATGGGGAAATTTTAAAAAGCAATAAGAAAAAAAAAAAACACCCAAAAACCCACAAACCACAAGCTCTGCTTGTGCTAAAACATACACACATACTTTGTAAAGCAAAGCATACAAAGGAAGCCTGCGCCCATTTGATGCAAAGAGAACCTAAACTGAACAGCACTGGCAGACTCACCTTCCTGGAGTACTTGAAAAAGCAGAGACAACAATATTGTTCACATGAGTAAACATTTCAAATATAGGTAGTCATTACATGTTTTAAATTATAGCATTGGCTACTTCAGACTACAACCAGGAAGAATTTAGCTTCATTATTGATAAATAAATCTTTTTACGTGTAGATTCCCTTACTGTTTTCTTAGGGTAGAAATCTGAGCAAGTTGCAAATTATTCTGAAACGTAATTATTTTTTTCTGATGATAAAAGCAGTAATTACACAAGTATCATTATCTTCTAGTAACAGTGAAAAGGATGTTAGATAATTTAGGAAGCTATTTTGTTTTTATTTTCACTCTAGAGATGCTTCTAATGGTTCACTCAGCTATCTGCCGTGCACCTGGTGAAACTGATAAGAAGCACTGTTGGGCAAGCAGATAAGTACATGCTGTATGAAAATAGAGTAAAAACATATTAGAATTTCAAACATGTTTGTCTTAGATGTACATTTAAAAGTAAATCCATAACCATTCCCTTAGGTTCTTATGTGATTTAATGTTACGTTTAACTAAACTCTTAGTTTGTAAGACTAGACTTGCAAAAAATGCTTTATGTCCACAAGACTGTTTTGATCTCTGCAAAATTAGGTAAAACTGGAATAATCCCAAAGTTTTAGTAGAATCAGAATTTACCCCATAGGATTTATTACAAATTGGAAAAACATCTATAAATCCCTTGTCATGGCTGTTGCTTTAGAGGAGAAGATAAGAGATGTAAACATAGATAAGAACAATAGAAGAAAAAGCCTTCACAAGTTTTCCACTGCTGAGTTTATGTTTTAAATTATGGATTCTGATTATCTTTGTTACGACTGTGAAAACTACATATGGTCTTACTTCTCATAAAGATTATTCAACTTTTTAAATGCTTCAGATTCAGTATTTGATGCGCATGATACATCACAAGTTAAATCTGACTGTAGCATTCCATTTTATAAAGCTGTGCATCAACCAGATACAGATACCAGATCAACTGTATTTTAAGCTCAGGAATTTGGCTTTCGGTTTATTATATTCAAGAAGTAACATTTCATTGTCTTTTGCCCACATTGAAGGTTCACATCCTTAAAATTAGAAGCTAGTGTTAGAAGTTTTGTCACCAAAATATCTAGACACCTTAGTGCTTTGCTTGCCCCATAACTCAATGACAGGCCTGGCCTTTCACTCAGTGCTAATTAAAAGGTTTAAATGATTCTGAAAAAAAAGCCCACCCCCTAAAAATGGAGATCTCTGCCTCTCTAGATCAACGATGGCTTTCAAAACTTTTTAAATAAAAATACTGCAAGTTTCAGCAGCTTTACAAAACTTTTTTTATGATCTAATTTGGATTATTTTGAAGGGAAAAAAGTAATACATTTAATAAATGCAGCTCAAGTAATGGCTTTTTATAACTTCAAACCCAAACAATTGTGTTTAACATAACAACAAAAGAAATAGTTATTCTTGATCTATTCTTTCCCCCTAAAACTTTGCATACGTTTTAGGATACGTTTGGGAGTGGAATTAAGTTGCCTAAAAATCCATCACTATTTTAGATGCCCGTGGCATCACATCTGGCCTCTGGCTTCCTCTACAAAAGGACATATTTTGTCTATAAGTCCTATGTCGTACCTGTGGGCCCCAAGTAAGTGAATCAGATGCCTGGCACTAGAAAATCTCTCTATGTACTTGAGCAGCTTGAGAGCAGCTTTCCAGGCTTTGGAATGCATGAAAGACATCTGAGTTGTGCTGCTTGTTTCTAGAGCACAACACTAAGATGTGCTGAGGATTCCCATATGCACCTTTTCCGGGAATCATTCTGCAGAGTAAGTGTCGTCCTGCCTTTGGACAAGAGAGGGAGAACAAGGCAGCAAAGGAGTGTGGAGTAAGGAATTGTGCATCTGTTCCAAGTTACATCCATGACTCAAAGTCTGCCTATGTGAGTATGTAGCAAGCACCAGGAAAAAAAGCAGTAGATGGGGGACTGAAGAAGATGTATGGCCTCATGCCAAAGAGTTCAACAAGTGGGGTATACAGCAATCAAACACTCTAATGTATTTACCTACTGAATCCACCAGAAGTTTCTGTTTCTGAGTTCTTCCTGATTGCACTGAGGGTGAATGTGGCACATGCTAGACCCAAATCTAGTGCCATGAAACATAGGAACTGGAAATGTAAACTGGAGGCAAAACTGCACTAAGCCTTCCTGATAGGATCCTTGTCAGGTAGGAAACATCAGAGCCATCATGATACTGCTTCATACCATGTTTTTGTTCAAAAAGAAAAACACAATTCTTGGCTGTTCCAGCCTCTTCACTAGACTTTACTAGAAAAGTTGCAATCCATGGCAAGAGTAAGAAATCATCTGGGATAAATGACTGATAAAACATGCATGAAAGCAAAAGCCATTGGAACTGTCATCATAGGCAGCTGGGAGCACCAAAACAGTTAGGTGAATGACTCAAGAGCTGAAAAAGGCAGGAGCTCCACTCATTAAGGAGCTTTGCTGTAAAAAATGGAAGTCTGTGCTATATCTGAATCTCATCCTCAGGATCCTAGTGAAAACACACACACAAAGATCCATGTTTAAAAGAGGAACCTCCCACATCTGTAGCAAACACAGAGATAAATATTTTCATGTTTTGCTATATACTAAATGCTCATGTAGAGAAACATGATTTAGCAGGAGTTCAGCCTCATCTCAGTTCTGTACAGAGAGCAGAAAGTATCAACCAAGATTGCCACAAACAGAAAGTATATTCATACTGACTACGCAGCTGGCGAGAAGAACCAAATGGTAGGGTCTTTGCCAGCCAGTAAAGAAAGTTTTATTTCTTCTTTCTGATTCTACTTGGTTCACCTGTTTGTTTTTGGAACTGCAGCTATTTTGCACAGTGGCCTGTCCAATGTACCAGCATCAACTCAAAATGCCTTCACTCCATCCACACCGTCAGGTGCCAAGGCAATGGAGCAACACTTTGAAGAGGAAATACTGCCAACGGGACATACAGGCAACTCTAGATGAGCCCAGATGACTCTCAAAATTGTAGGAACCAAAGGGTAGAGGGGAAGGAAGGTCTAAGCTCAGAGCAGACTGAAGAACTAAGCTCAGGTCTAAGCTCAGAGCAGAACTATCCCCTTAAGAGACAAGGGGATCATCATACAAAGAGCAGTTGCAGGTGGAATTACTTGTAAGTGAAACGGAGGCATGCTTGTTGACCTTGTATATAAAATATGTATGTATGTGCTATATACACCTCAAGTGCTAGGTATTTGTAAAGGTACCACCTGAATGAATCCTGCCAGAGCTTGGAAGAGACCAGGCTCAGGGCTGCCTTGGTCATGTTAAAATACATTTGTTCCACTGAAAAACAAAAACATCTTGCTAATTCTTTGTTTTCCTGTTGCATGTCATATTTATTAGACCACTCTGAATTTGTATAGTCAAGATGCCTTCAATCATCAGGGAAAGGACAGAGGAAAGAATTAAAGAAGAAAGAGGAAATTAAACTGACACTAAGTAAAGCCACTGCCTGATTCCAGGGCACGTAGACAGTAAGTTGTTTGGTTTTGCTTTTTTCTCAATAAGATGCACATGGAAGGTATAAAGACCATTGAAGATTTTGAGATCTTTACTATTTAATTCGGTCTATAGGACTGCATGCACATCTTAACATTCATTGTGCTTTACAGAAACTACCCCAAAGACTTTGTCTCTAACTTTTTGTGTCAATGCAGTAAATGTCTGGGGATTTTTTAAATGTAGTCTTCCTCCTGCCTGCTGGAAATAAACAGCTATTTATTTATTTTTTTAGTATGAGTAAAGAGTCATTCAGTTGAAAAGTTAACCAAGAGGCATTTTTGAGAAACTGCTTTTTAATCCAAATACTGAATTATATCATACATCATATAACTTAATAATAATACACTTTTGAGGCTCTATATGCATGCTCTATCTATGTGTAAAATGAGTTCTAGAAACTTCTGATACTTCTACCAAACACTAGAAACTCACAAAAAATATTTAGCATAAGATTTTTTTCTTTTCTTCTCTCATAAAAAACATAATTCCTTTGTTTAACGCTGTATAGCAAACAGAAGTTAAATCCCTGCAGTACTCTTATGTTTTCTATTAATACTTCTTACTCTAGGTTAACCTGGGAAGGGAATGAGGCAAAGGGATGAAATAATTTATATAAAATACTTAGATTAAACAGGGAAAGGACTTCTCTTTTGCTCTTATGTTTAGGGCATAAATTCTTATATCACTGTCTTTCATGTTTTAATCTTCTGTGGGCTAAAACAACAATGCTGTTAAATGTAGTACACAGAGAATTTTAAGGGGGTTTTTCTGAGTTTTGGTGTTCTGGTTTGGTTTTTTTGTTTGGTTGGGTTTTTTTAGTTATTGTTGTTACTGAATTGGTTATCTGATGGTGTACTCCATCACATTATGGACATGCAAGCAGATTTTTCATCAGCCAGACATTAATATAACCCCCATAGCATGAATTGACCTGTGGGCAATGATTTCAGTCTGCAATAAAACATCCCTAAATTTGTCCACCACCTTGAAGACAGAAAAGTGTAATTTCCAGGTGAAAATGATGTTTTGCAGTCTGCGTTTGCTGCATTTTGCAATGTGTATATTCATAACCATTCAATTAAAGCAGGCCACCTTTGTATTTAATTCATAACATGAAAGAGAGAGTCTCATAGCAAAATCTCTTACTAGATTTTAAAAAAAAAAAAAGCATATCTTCATTCTGTTTGTTGTGAGAATCCAACTATATTAAGACTAAGCAGGTAGGCATGTCATTTTAAACTTCAATATTTTCATTAAAATGCAAAAAAAAAACCCAAGGGATAAAATTACACTAACCAAGTAACAAGCTAAAATATGTACCATTATATTGCAAAGCAAGCCTGCCTGTCATATCTGGCAGAGAGGCCTTGGCATCCATTCCACTTTTGTCTGCATTTCTCATCCTATCATCAATGAAGCCTACAACAGACACTGAAATCACAGAGTAGAAGCATTTGTAAATCTGTACTTATAGGTAAATTTCATCCAAAATCTTTACAAATTGAAAAATGTGTATGAAACCTGTACATGTATACTTTGGTATCCAGATGCAACTATGACAGATACTTAGAAATCTTGTTAATAAATTAACATTACAATGCCAAACTAATGACAGAACCATATTTTTAGACAAAGGAGAAATGTTTCTGTTGTCTGAACAGTAATGGATTCTGACCACACGTTATGAAACAAAGCTTTATTGAGGTAGTAGGAAAGATGAGCAACAATGCACCCATATGGCGACTCACCCAAACACTGGTAGCAAGCATAGGATCTTAAGCGATGCCATGGCTCTGGTGGACTGCCAGGGACACATAGTGTCCAGGTCATCTGGCAGCAACAGCCAAAGTCATCTGGCAGCCACAGCCAATCATGTAAATGCTTTTTAAATGTGGGTAAGGGTGACACCACCCCTTGTCTCCACCAGTGGTAATGTGATTGGAGAGAAGCATACCCTACCCGAAAAAAAGTGGGCAGCATCCTGCCCATGTTGCTGATGTTGGGCAGGGGACAGGGTGTTGGCAGTCTGTCAATGTTACCAATACCAGTCAAGGGGCAGCATGTCAGTAGGTAGGGTGTCAGTTTCCCAGTTCAGTATTTTCATATCTAGTAAACACAATTTTTTCAAAAGGTGAACATTGAAACCATTGAAATACATAACAAAAATGCTACACTGTCCCAGCACATAGTATGAACTGGTATTACCTGAACTGTCAGGGTGGTTTCATACTATAAAGAATCCTATGTTATAGAGATATATATAAACATTATGACCCTAATTCAGCAAAGGACTTAAGTCTATATCTTATATTGAACTGTGAGAGTCTTTCCAAACTGTGACAATTCATGTTTGTAAAAATGCCACCTACTTAAATGCTCTGCTGAATGGGGTTCTACAAAAAACCCCACATGAACTAATTATCACAGCAGTAGAACTCACTGTCCCTGAATCTCCACACAAAGTCCTCAGGAGTTGATAACCAAGATGGCAATGGCCACTATGTAGGAAAATACATCCTACTCACTGTCACTTCTGTGTACCTCTTTTGGAAAATATTTCCACCATGTCTTTTATTAAAGCATGCAATCTATTTATGCATCCTCTTAGAAGTCTTTTTGCAATGAAAAGTCTTATAGCCTTCATCTTTTCCAGTCAGTATCTGGTGTTCAGTCTGCCTCTTCTGAGAAATATCAATGAAAAGATAATGAGAATACAATATGAGAAAACTTCAGGCTTCTTAGATGACCCTTACATGGTTAAAACGAAATCCTGGTGAAAGTAAAGGAAACCACCTAGATGATCACTAACGTTTTGCCTGGACAGCTATATTGAAGCTTGTGTATCTTGGCAATGCAACTTGATTTTTTTGTAACATCTAGCTGTGAAGTACTGTGAGACCTGGCAAAATACCACTCATAAATTGGTATTGTTCTTTTCTCTCAAGTCATCACTGTATGACACTGCTAGTCAACCTCTCCTTCTGCCTCAAGCAAACTGAACTATGGGGTCCCACAGGGCTCGATCCTGTAACTTATTCTGTTCCAACTCTTTTTGCTAATAGCTGTAGATCTGTGGGTCTGGGGAAATTCTGAGGTTGTACATGTTTTTATTTGACCCGGGCAGTGTTTTCTTTCTTCACTCTTTTTTCAGTCTGGCAGAGGTTGAGGCTTGGATGCTACGCAGCTGGCTGAAGTTCAACCAAGATAAGTCCTCTGTTACAGTAGCTGGTAGAGGGAAACACTCTGATTCACTGTCAATGCACTAAGCTTTTCAATGAGATCAGAGTTTGTGTCCAATCAGTGTCAAAGTACCCCAGTGCTATGGGGGGGGACACACATTGCAGAATCACCACATCTTCCACTTTATTGCTTTGACTCTGTGATTCATTCACCCTTTATTTTTAACATTTGACTTCCTTCTACTTGTGATCCGATTCAATTTCTGGGAGTCCTTCAGTTGCCTCCAGTGGGGATTGGATCAGGCTCTGTCCAGAGAGTCCCTTCTTTTAGTCTGATTTGGCTGTTTCCTCCTGGATTATGTTGGGAAGAGAAACAATGTTCCACCTGGGCTCTGCAATGTTTGCTCACCACACAAAAGTTATCCTAAAAACAAATTCTGAGCTTGACTTCCTATCATGTTAGAGGTGGTTACTTAATGGGAAAAAAATCCTCAGAGGTAAAAGTCAGGCAGTCTCTGGAACTGACTTGAAACAGAAGCATATTCACCTATGACCATGTCTGCACTTAGACAGAGTACCAAATGACATCTCTTTGCTCTGGCTTTCTGCTGATGGTGAACTGTAACGCCCCAGGCATTTACCCGACTGCTCACTTCTTTCAGTGCTCTCTCTTTCTTTATAGTTTCATACACAGATGAGGGCATGGAATTTTGCGTTTTTGTTATAAAACATTACTGGCACTATTTCAGTCACATAAAAGTGTACCTAACTCCCGCATGTAATAAAGAGTACACTTGTCTTCAAATACACTATTTTTCAGATGTTTTAAAACAACCTATAAAAAAGGTGGATTGTAATGGTTACTGTATTAAGTTATGAAGATACTTTTAATCTTCTTGAAAGAAGGAAAAATCTCACGCTTTCACTTTTGGTAACAGCATTGTTCCTTTTTCTCCATTATCTTGTACGTCATGCAGTCATAGAAGAAGTCATTCAGCTCACTAAACATTAAGTATTCAGTGTGATTTGAGACACACTGAAACATCTGCCTGAGACTGGCAGATATGATTGAAGCCTTCTGGGAGATATATTTGCTTATTGAAGGCTGAAGGCCAGAATCACTACTATGGCATTGAGAAAATATAGGACAAAAATTCAAACAATTCAGAAGTCAGGCAAATGGATAACCTTTATGTCTTTTGATACTATTCCTTTTATTGTTTTTAAACTTCTAATCATAATGTATTTTAAACTGGGGCAGTTTTAGTGGTGATGTTATTTAAACCCTGTTACTGATGAAAAACCGCTCAATTTTTAATTTGTGTCCTGAAATAAGATTAATCTCTTCTAACTTAGATGTTTACAGTGTAAATTTCAACATCCAAGACAGGTCTTTAAATAAAGTCAATGGAGAGAAATAAAGCACTTCTTGAATGAGAATCGTCAGACTTGTTTTAAGTATCTTTTTAGGGTAAGAAGGATCACTCTGTATGTCACACTGTGATATCATTGCCTCTTTCCAGCTTTCTTCCCCAGACTACCCCTTCGTCTATTAATGAGTAACCAATGCTGGAGGATCTGCTATGACTGTCCTGAATATGTGTGAGAGACTGTGTCAAATGTTTGTCTCAACATTGTTGAAGCGTCAAACCATCACCTAAACAACAGTACATCAGTCAAACCATAGGACTGGAGTCTTCCTGTTTTCCTGCAAGATGATTCCCTTATCTTGCAAGCCAGTCAAGCCACAGGACTGGAAGCTTCCTGTTTTTTCCTCCTATTTTCCCACAAACCTGAATGCAAAGCTGATTCTGCAAAATTTAGCCTTACCCCTACATATGTGCCCAGAGCCAGGCCAGAAAAACAGAGGGGCCCAGAGACGGCATTGGGCATGCGTATCACCGCCAGGTGAGGGGTGCGGCCAAGCAAACCCGCTCTTGGAATATGTGACGTGGATAAGACGAACGATAAAAGGACAGAAACGACCAACATCGGACGGAATGTTCCCCCACTGAGTCAACTGGACTGTCGGGACGCTGCAGCTCCATGGTGGTGCAACTGAAACTCTTTTGCAAACTCAAACTCAAACAACTTTTGCAAACTCTTTTCCCTCTTTCCTTTCTTTCTCTCCTTTCTCTTGCATTTGTGAATTTCTTGTCGGGTTAATAAAGTTACCTGGCGCTTGACTCCATTTTGAGTCTTAATTCTGTTCCCGAGAACATGAGCAAAACCACGCTCCAGTGTGTGAGAGGTTGGTCCAGCTGCCCCTAGCCTCCCAGACTCATCTGAGGTCAGCTAGAATGCAAGGGGGCCTTCCTCTCATCCGAAATCGGAGCGTGGCAATATGAATTTGAAATTCTGACAAATCAGAGACATTGAGATATTTTTCAATGCAGTCCTAATAATCAGAGTAGAAGAGCAATTTTTCTCAAAGGAAGGGAAAAAATTGAAGCACAAAGATCCAGAGCTCAATGCTACATATTTTTTTGATACATCAACATGTGACACTTCCTTCTACCTGCATCCCTTGCAAAATTTCCAACATTGCCTTTTCATGCTGCCCTGGTACTTTGATTTACTTTTTTTTTCCTTTAACTTCTTTTAACACAAATTGCTTTTTGAATAATTCACCAATGGTCACACTTAAAGGTTTATTCAGTTTCATAGAATCATAGAATGGTTTGAGTTGGAAGGGACCCTTACAGGTCATCTAGTCCAACCCCCCTGCAAGGAGCAGGGACGTCAAGATGGTGTCTTTTCCTAACCAGTATAAATACTTGAAATGGATATGTGTTGTGTGTTTAACTGGATGACATACCTTGGGTAGAAACTGTAGATAGTTTTTGCCATGTATATGTATCACATCTTATGCTGTCAGCACTGTACCAAAAATATTCTAATGGCAATGTAATGATGGTGTTTTACAAAGTGTTCGTCTTTAATGCTACATAAAGGCAAAACTACTGCAACTCAGTGAAACTACGATTCATCGAATCTTCCGGGAAAAAAAAAAAAAAAAGTATTGTGATTTTCATTCCAGTCTATGACTATATTGGCAACAAGATAAAAAACTGAGAAAGACATATATGCTACCTCTCCTTCTTTCTTCCAATCTGTCAGGCTGAAGAGATCGCTGTGGAGCTATGAAGACTTGTCAGTTTGATTTGTTTGGGTTTGGTGAGGCTTTTCTGTGAGTGTTCTTATTTTATTGTTGCTGCTTTTTGATTTTATAATCCTCACACGAAATAGCCCTAAACATCACAGCACAGTAGAAGATATTTTTCTCCTGTTCTCTGAGGGCGCTGGAAATCTAGCGATACTAGCCTTGCTACCTATACAGTCTATCTTCTGACATGTGAGTTAGAGATCTCTGGAGTCACGTAATACTGCTTCAGCACAAAAAACCAGTTACTAATAATCCTCCACTACACAGTCAGTCTTCAAAGCAGAATGGTTTTGAATAAGCACAAAAGACTGGACAATAGACTAACACTGAGATGCCTTTGCTACAAAATTACATACTGGGAGCAGAGAATCCTTACCAAATTCTACAGGTGGCAAGAGATCGTAGGGAAGATCATTGCAATATCAGAAGTGTGTCTTTTGCTGTTAGTGCCTATTTTTGTCTTTTTTGTTTGTTTGTTTCACTTACTGTTGAGTGCTACTATACCTCCCAGCTGTTCTACTACATGATGTACTGTGCTAACAAACAGTTGGAAGGCTGTGTTTTTTTAAGCCATCAGCTTCGAGTTTGACTGCAGCTTACAGTATGTGGTAAGCGTAGAGAGCTTCTTAAAAACACTAGTGGTGATTAACTGTCACCTCCTTCTTCAATACATTAGTCAAAAGTAATCTTACAAATATTCCAAGCAAGCTAATATCTAGCTTCTGCTTTTGTGGCTACTGTATTGGTGACAGTGTTTGATGTGGCAAGCTCAACAGCGTTTGCTGTCAGAGTAGTATCCTGACATGTTGCACTCCAAAGAGTGCAGTCTCCATCAACTGCTTAAAGGGCTACAGTGCTGTAGTTCTTGGCCTGACTTTGCCAATGACTTTTGTGAATTGCTTACAGCAACATAATTCTGGTGTGATATTCTATTTTCAATTTTCATTTATGCTCAGATTCACAAAAGTTCCTAGGTACG
The DNA here is from genome assembly GCF_036417535.1 of Chlamydotis macqueenii. NCBI lineage: Eukaryota > Metazoa > Chordata > Aves > Otidiformes > Otididae > Chlamydotis > Chlamydotis macqueenii. Next base: position 18,191,347 of record NC_141556.1, read on the forward strand.
CAAAGCAGCACTTTCGTAGAATTCAAGTAACCTACTCCAGCCACAACTCCTCCTCTCAGATGCTTGGAAAATTATAGATGTTCATATTTTCACCACCTTTGGAAACCAAATGTGTACTTCTGTACACATATGGGCATTTATATCATGGCTGGGCATTGCAGTTTCCTGTTTATTTCTCTCATAAAATTATTTCATATATTACCTCTCTCTGTAACTTATTTTTATAGCAATAAATTCACTACAAAAGTGAAAAAAAAATCATACCCACCCCTTACAGTATGTCATTGTAGTAATATATGTAATACTTCTGAGAACAGAGAAGGAAAGCAAGCAAAGATAGGCATGACATTAAGTAAAGGAAGCAGTAACTAGGAAGATGAGACTTGGATTCTGATCCCTGTTTCTAACACAACTTCTCTCTAAAACCGGCACTGAACAACATTCAGAGTAGAGCCAGATGTCCTTTAGTCTGAAGTCATTGACAAAAGTCCTTATAAGTAATAATGATGCTTCTGCTTTCCTGACACCCAAACCTTGATTTCCTTCATGTGTCCTTTGGAAGAGAGTTTTCTCCAGGAGTCTTGACAAACCCAGCTGCAGCAGGAATGACAGAATGTGAGACTGAGTACCAAACTATTCAGCAGTGTCCCACGTCAGTGTGTCTTCTAGAAAAATATTTAGTTTTTCACAGGGTTTGGTGTTATGCAAGTCATTATTTTGGAGATCCTGGCATTGTCTACATTTTGGACTTCAGGATATACACACAGTTGAACATGAGCACAAATTTCATACAAGCACCAAACTGCCTAAAATTTTTCAAAAAATGATGCCTTGAGTTTAAATACATCTTCTATATGATAAAAAAATGTCCTCCTTATGTGGCATGCCAATGCTGCACTCATTAAATTGTCTAAAGCATGTAGATATCTGCCTTCAACTGTAGAATAGGTATGGTAGCAGCAAAAATTGATTTTTACTCCTTATTTTCTCCTCATTTCCTCTACTGAGCTCTGGAACACTCTCTCTAAGTTATAAAGCAACATGAGCAAGAGATTTTAAATAATAAAACAATAGAATAAATACCTGAAATCATTATTTTCATTTAGGAGCAGCACAGAGTTGCTGCACCTTGAGTTAGGTCACAAACACAGAATAAATATGTGAGCATTCAGGATGAATGGATCCAGATTTTCATCTTACAACTCTCTCACATATAAGAGATATGAAAAACTAGACTCCATAAACCAGGAAAGGTATGGCTAACACCATTTTCTAGAATACTGTCCTATCTTCCCCCAGTAACTGCTAAGGTCTCTAATTAACAGCTTAAGGCAGACAGAGCCTCAGAACATGAGCAACCCTCTCTGTACCAAGCTGCTGAATTGTCATGGTACAATACTGCAGCCCCACTTTTCATCTCACAGTATATTCTCTACTTCTCTCTTTTGTACAAGGAAAATGTCAGGAGGACGGAACCTCTGGTCCACTGATATTGCTCACAAGCTTGCTATAATACAGCTCAGTATGAGACAGCAATCATTTCTGTACTGTTCTGTTATCCTGTCACTCCCTCTTTGCTGACAGCACTCAGTCCTTCCAGTTAGTAACTGCATTATGTGCCCCACCTTGGATAATAATAATTAAAAAAAAGGGAGTTAAAATTCAAAAATTAAACTATTCTCTTATCAAAACAATTATTTCAAAGATGCTAAAATTTATGCACGTCCTGTTTACTGAATCTGACTTTTATATGTGAATCTGGCCTTCCCTGAAATTATAGGACATTCAGCTTCAATTTCTCACATCTTCACATTTAGTTAATCTCTTATATTGTGACCAAATAGGCCTCAGATGAGAGAACATTCTGTTACTTAATTGTTCCTACAAATTCTTTTATTCTCCTTGGGGATGATATAATAAATGATAGAATTAAATTGATGTTCTTATCTTGGCAATCAAAGATATGATAAATTAGTATCCATGAAAAAACTTAACAATTCAAAATATAGAATAAAATCTTGCTCTGTGAATCATCAAGGATTTAATTCTTTTCATTCAGTGGGCCTGTAAGATTAAGAAGTGTTTACATTAGATATATGGGCTTTAATGCTTCCACGTTCTATTTGTCAACTTAATCAAAATGCATTGATCAATGTAAAGACTTAAATCACTGCACAGAAAATAGATATTATTTTATAGCATCTGCTATTTTTTATTTCCATAAATGATCTACTCATTATTGTTATATATCCTATGCACATATTTAAACTGATGATGCTTTCATTTACTTCAGATTGTGTTAACATGAATGAGAAGGTATTATAAGATGCCTGTAATTTAGTTCAAATTGGTTGACTGGACATAAAACAGTGTTAAATGAAATTTTAGTTTACAGCTAAGTAGTTTATTATTTGGCTGTAAACCAAATCGGCTCAAATTGTTAAAAGTTAAACATCAAAACAAGTGAAGGTGAAAATGTAAAGCAAGTTAACTGTATCTGGTGTGTGAATTTACATTTTCAGCTTCTGTTTGTACTGTAATTGTTTATAATGTTAGTGCAATAAACTTAAGAAAAATATCTTAGTTGAGAAATTAGATTTATGACCACAATAATACAGTTATTTTAGGTGCAGTGAAATTTCTACCTTTACTGAAGCATAGGCTTCTTTAAGAATAAATATATTAACATCTACATAATATTGAGCATTGTAATCTGAACCCTTCATATTGTTTCTTACCTGGTAACTATTACAGATTATGGAGTAGAGGAAGAAAATGTAGGAACTACTCCTTCATCTAAGTACTCTGCGAGTATAGCATTAGGATATATTTGCAGTTATTACATAAACAACACCCTATCAGATTGTTCTGATATCATCTCTGCTGAAAATATTTTAAATGTAACTGTTATAACTAGTTGTTCTCTGCTTTGCACATTCTATGGTGCTTACACCTGCACAAATTAGGTCTGAGAAGTGGACGATAATATTAGTAAGGCATGGGACTGTGGAGGGAAGGATGACTTTTCTTGTCCTTGGTCAAACTGTACTTTCTTTCTATAATCTGGGAGGGCAAAGAAGGCCACATCACTGCTAAAAAGTAGATTTTACGTTCCCTAAGGGCACACTGACACTTACCAGAACAATTTCCCACATTCACTATTCTGGAGTATCCTGTCAAGCAGATGCCCTGGAGATTCCACTTTTTTTTTTTTTTTAATTTTTTTTTTTAATTCTTTGCAAAAGTTGGGATTTTATTCCAAATTGAAAATTTAGAAATATAAAAAATAATCAGAAAATAATGTTCTCTCTCTTTACTGCGGAAGGATTATGGGCATTGATAGATTCAACTGGTTTTAGATGTTAGAAGATTATCTAATTACTGGATTTATAATATTAAAATAAATAGAATAAATGATGCTTTGATAGTGTGAGCTACTAGGCTTCTGCTTTATTAGCATTAGACAGTTTTAAATTACTGTACAATGTAATTTAGTACAAATTCACTAAACGACTTACAGAAAGGGGATCCAAATTATTTTCAGTAACAAGCACTCTATCAATATCTACTCTATTAAGCAAACCTCAGTCCAAATAAATACCTTTCTATCCGTAGTGTGCTTAAATACTAGCAGCCAATTTCTTGTAAGTCCTCTGATAAGGTAAACCCTGGTACACCATGCATTTCATACATGTGCTCTACACTGTATTAAGATGACCTTACCTGCCTCAGTGAAAAACCCTGTACCTCTGTCTCCACCTACTCCACTGCTCTTTGCCAGCACCTCATGACAGGAGGTTAGACAGAGAGGATGGTTATGAATACATCCTGGAAGACTACAGCATCATATGCTCTAAAGAAAAAAGATTTATAAGTAACCCAAATATAGATTATATACTAAATTCAGAGCAAATCCAGATTGCCTCTCAGGATAATGGGGATACCAGACATCAAATTTATGGATCATTCTGGATTAAAGCTACTCCCAGGACTGGCCAGCTTTGTTAAAATATACAAGTAACGCGTGTGACAACACATGAACACATTTCTACTGTATTCCATGAAATGTATTTGGAATGCCCTTCCCATGCATAATTAGAAACTCTGTTTTTTTAGAATGATACTTGAAGAAACGGAAATATTTTTTAGCTTAGAAAAATTTTGCAATGCTGTGTGTTGTTATTTTTGCATTACAAGCCCATTTTATAAATCTGTGAAAGGGTTAAAATTGATGTATTTCTGATAGTATATAAGGAATTAGTTTTTATTAAACTGCAATTTCATTCAGTAGAAGTGTTTTGTTATTAGAACACACATTGGAACCCTTTTTATAACAATTAATATGCAAAAATGATACAATAAGTTACAAAATAATGAAAATGCTGTTCCAAGATGTAGCAATAATAGTTGCAAATCTTCAGATTTTTATTGTAATAGCTCTGCTCATGATACTGAAATATGAGCTGTATTGCTCTTTCTTCTATAATAACTATAACTTCAGATGTTTATAAACAGTCATAAAAATGGTTGTCTTGGAATATGTAGCTCAAAACTTAATTTAGGAAAGGAAAGAAAAACTTATCAGAACTGGTTTGGTTGCCTTTAATGTTAAAGCTTTTTCCTAACACAATCAATAATCCTCACTGCTGGAGGAATGATGGGATAAAATACTACCTGTTAGTGTGTATGTACGGGATCTGGCCTTGAAGTTTGATGTAGGTGATAAATACAGTCTATAGTGCCAGATAAAGCCTTTTTAGTTTCATTTTGGTGTTATGGTCTGTCATTTGAGAATTTAGACATTATCTGAATGAAAATGATTTGTGCTTTTGGCCTCAGTAGTTAACAGACATTCTGATATTGGAATAAAAATTCTAAACTGATAATATTTCCTTATTTACAAAAAGTACACAAAAGTCCATTTAGCTGATAAGTGGAATCACAATTGTAGGGGTTATTTAATTTGTCTGCAATTAGAAGTCTTTTACTTTTACAATTGATATTCATCCTTTAAAATTTTGCCTATTTTGTTTTGTTGATCTTTTTTTTTTCCTAGGTGCTTATACTATGCATCCTATACATACAAGCTTCACTTTTCCTAGGTTTCTTACTGCTTTGCTTTGTGAAGAAATCATGATCAGCTACCTTAAATTTGATGCCACATTCTGCTGCATTTGATCATATTTGGTAAAAAAAAAAAAAAATGTTTATTTTTTTGATTGAATCTAGATCTGGCATCTTTAAAGTTAAAAATGAAAATTACTTTTTTTTTTAACATATCATATTTAGAATCATAGAATAGTTAGAGTTGGAAGGGACCTTCAAAGGTCATCTAGTCCAACTCCCCTGCAAGGAGCAGGGACATCCCCAACTAGATCAGGTTGCTCAGAGCCTCATCCAGCCTGGCCTTGAACGTTTCCAGGGATGGGGCTTCCACCACCTTTCTGGGCAACCTGTTCCAGTGTTCTATAACTCACATCGTAAAAAATTTTTTCCTAATTTCTAATCTAAATCTACCCCCCTCTATTTTAAAACCATTACCCTTCATCCTATCACAACAGGCCCTACTAAACAGCCTTTTCCCATCTTTCTTGTAGGCCCCCTTGAGGTACTGGAAGACTGCTATCAGGTCTCTCCAGAGCCTCCTCTTCTCCAGGCTGAACAGCCCCAACTCTCTCAGCCTGTCCTCATAAGAGAGGTGCTCCAGCCCTTTTATCATCTTTCTGGCCCTCCTCTGGACCTTCTCCAACTGGTCCATGTCCTTCTTGTGCTGGGGGCTCCAGAACTGGACACAGTACTCCAGGTGGGGTCTCACCAGGGCAGAGTAGAGGGGGAGAATCGCCTCCCTCGACCTGCTGGCCACGCTTCTCTTGATGCAGCCCAGGATGCGGTTGGCCTTCTGGGCCGCAAGGGCGCATTGCCTGCTCATGTTAAGCTTCTCATCCACCAGCACTCCCAAGTCCTTCTCCTCAGGGCTGCTCTCAATCCATTCTCTGCCCAGCCTGTATTTGTGCCTGGGATTGCCAGGACCCAGGTGCAGGACCCTGCACTTGGCCTGGTTGAACTTCATGAGGTTGGCACGGGCCCACCTCTCCAGCCTGTCAAGGTCCCTCTGGATGGCATCCCTCCCTTCCAGCATGTCGACGGCACCACACAACTTGGTGTCATCGGCGAACTTGCTGAGGGTGCACTCTATCCCACTGTTCATGTCGCCGACAAAGATGTTGAACAGGGTCGGGCCCAGCACGGACCCCTGAGGGACGCCACTCGTGACCGGTCTCCACATGGACATTGAGCCGTTGACCACCACTCTCTGAATGCGGCCATCCAGCCAACTCCTTATCCACCGAGTGGTTCGTCCATCAAACCCATGTCTCTCTAGTTTAGAGAGAAGGATGTCGTGCGGGACAGTGTCAAAAGCTTTGCACAAGTCCAGGTAGATGATGTCTGTTGCTCGTCCTTTGTCCACCGATGCCGTCACCCCGTCATAGAAGGCCACCAAATTGGTCAGTCACGATCTGCCCTTGGTGAAGCCATGTTGGCTGTCACCAACCACCTCCTTGCTCTCCATGTGCCTTAGGAGAATCTCCTGTTCCAGGAGAATCTGCTCCATGACCTTGCCAGGCACAGAGGTGAGGCAACCACCTGGTTTTTTTTTAATTCATTATTCTACCTTACTGTTAAGAACTTCTTATTAAACTAAATTCCTGTACATTTACAGTGAAATATAAAAGAAAGAGCTCCCATATTAAAAGAAAATACAGAACATTCCCTTATCAATTCACACAAATCGTTTTCTATCATTTAAATGACTATTTTTCAAATTAATTAAATAATTCTGAATAAAAGATGAATAATAATAGTTTTACTGAAAATATATTTTTTTTTCTACAGAAATAATTTAAGGAAAAATATTTATGTCAAAGCTTGAGGTTGAATAACTTCACAACCAGTTATATTTCCAGACTTAATGACTGTTTGCTGAAAAAAAATAATCATTTGAATTATAAATTTGAAATTTTTTTGAAAATATGCTAAAAATCTTACTGTCCTTAAACAAAGTAATTGATTCTATAGGACAATAAACTTAAACAAAAAGAAGCAAAAATATATAAATGGTTTTCAATAACACGGGATTTACTAATTAGGCTATACATTTAACATTTGAGTAAAAGCAATGATCTATACAAACCAGCCTGACTACTGTGATAGTTGCCAGCTTTGGAGCAATACTTCTCAAAAGCAAATGTCACCCCCTGTATCACATACATGGAAATCCAATCAGGACTCAAAGGAAAAGTCATCTGCTAAATTATCAATTCTACACAAAGAATGTTATTGCTATATTACAAATCAGAATGTATTTCTCAGTAAAAGTGTGCAGCAATTCAGGCTGACATATATAAACCAACAAATTATAGTCACTACCAAGTGTACATAGTCTTTTTTACGTTTAGTAAGTTTATTGCCTTTCTTTTCAAACCTAAGTGATCCAAAGAATCTTCGCATTTAGGAACAGATGCACACACATATACTGGGGTTTTTTTTGTTGGTTTTTTTTTTTTTTGGCCTGGTCTAAATATGGTTGCAAACTTCAGTTTCAAATTTGGATTTTGCTTCATCAGTTCCATTCTGTCCCCCTGTACTCAGCACTAGTGAGGCCACACCTCAAATACTGTGTTCAGTTTTGTGCCCCTTACTACAAGAAAGACACTGAGGTGCTGGAGCCCATCCAAAGAAAAGCAACAAAGCTGGTGAAGGGCCTGGTGCACAAGTCTTACGAGAAGTGGCTGAGGGAACTGAGGTTGTTTTGTCTGAAGAAAAGGAGGCTGAGGGGTGACCTCATTGCTCTCTACAACTACCTGAAAGGAGGTTGTAGCGAGGTGGGTGTTGGTCTCTTCTCCCAAGTAACAAGTAATAGGATGAGAGGAAACAGTCTCAAGTTGTGCCAGGGGAGGTGTAGATTGGACATTAGAAAAAGCTTCTTCACCTAAAGAGTGGTAAAGTGTTGGAATAGGCTGCCCAGGGAAGTGATTGAGTCACCATCCCTGGAGGTGTTCAAAAGTGTATAGACATGGCACTTAGGGACACAATTTAGTGGTGGATTTGGCACGGCTAGGTTTATGGTGGGACTTGATGACCTTAAAGGTCTTTCCAACCTGAACTATTCTATGATTCTGTTAAAACTTAACTTTGGATTTCAACAATACTTAAAACTGTCAACTTTCTTTGTGTTTAATGTCATGACCTTTCAGTTTCTTTTTCTCCACATAGCAGAGAACCAATGCAGACAGTATCTACCTTTGGTTTCTGCTTTAAGCTTCACTGTGCAAGTTTATTACGGTTTTCAAAATAATAGACACACATGGTGCAATTAAATTTTATTGAATTACATTAAATTGACATATTTACTACCCTATAACTTAAAAAAAAACCCCAACCAACAACCATGCTTCACATATTGTTAATAGTTCATTTATAATCACATTAAACAAACAGAATTCTAGTGGTTAAGCCTTCAGAGAACAAGAAATCACTATATTGTCCATTTTCAAGGTCAGCTTCTGATCATCTGCTTCATATTTACCATGACAAAGGGTCGTTCTCTATTCAAGGTTTTTTATGTGATGGAGCATGGATTTGGCAGGGCTTCTGGTTTCTCGGACCAGTATTCATAGTATTCATATAATGTTTTTTCATAAACATGCTAGATTTCATGTTATATGATGTCATGCTGTTTGCTCTTGAGATGCTGTCAGTATGTTGCTATGAAACATATTACTCTGATGCTTAGAAATTTTAATAAAAGAGAATCACTCACTGTACAGCTTTGCAACATCTGCGATAGGAGAATATTTGACAGGAACCAGGAATTAGAGGGTACTGTGACTTTGTGAAGTATTCTAATTTCTATGGGAAAACTTTCCTTGAGAAAAATGTCAGATTTTCTAGTGTAAAATGCTAAAAAAACAGAAGCAAGAGAGGTGAATTTGAATCCCAAAGAGGCCATCTGTGCAGTCCCTAGCCACACACACTCATTTGAATGTGATTTCAGTATATATAGCTGCTATAAAACCAGATCATTAGATAACTTTGTATGCATCTCAGACTGGTATTTACTACTTCAGGCATTTGAGAAGCTATATGGATGGAATGCAGCCAGATGTATATTTAAGCAGATTTATCTCCTGCCCATTTGTGATGAGATCCTTCTGATATTCTTCAGGGGAAGGGATCTAAATCCACAAGGAGAGATATGCAATTGTCCAAAAATCCCAGAGGGAAGTAGGGAAATTGCATTGGCATATTATTCTGTCTTGACCAGTAGAGTTCAAAACCATCTATGCTAATTTTTATTACAGCTGAGGAGTTTTCTTACTGATAAAGAAACAAACTTACCATCTTTCTTTCAAATCCCACCAAGTTGCTCACCCCATAACATGATTATTCACTTTGTAGGAAAGAAGGAGACGTTATTTACAAACTACCATATTAACATGTATGGAAATTGAAGTGTACTAAATCAGTTCAGTTTCTTCCTCATTTATTACCTATGTAAGCTTAGGTAAGAGTTTTTTCCCTGCCTCAAATGATTTTAATTTGGATATCATCATGGTGTATGTTGCAACTTACTGAACAATTTAATACTTAAAATTACGTAGATATTAAAATACTCCTTCAAGCCATGAATAATAAACATTTTGTGCACCTTAGAACATAAATGTAAATCTAGCATTTCATTATACCTTTAACTAAGAAGTTATTTTTATTTTTTACACTAATATATTCCACTATTTCAGTTAAAAACCAGAAAAATTATCATGCCCATTTTTTTCCAGTTAATTAGCATGCAGAAATCTTGATGAACAGCAGGTATTTTTATGTCACCCATGAATAGTTCTATCTACCATGCATGCTTATTTCTACTATCTTCCCAAAAATCTGTGAGCAGAAAGCAGCTGCATGCTGGGTTATTGACAGTATTAAAGGAAGCACACAGATAAAAGAAAACAATGTGCTTAGGGAAATAACTCTTTTTTGCCCATAAAATATAAATCACATATTCATAATTGGAATGTGCTTTGGGATTTCTGTTCTTCCTATACTACATAAATAGCTGCAGTGCTACTGCATTTCTTGAATAGAAAGGAAAAGAAAATAGTCTTTTTAAAAGAAGTGTAAGAATATGTGCTTGATTTTTCCTTTACTTTGCCTATGCCATGTGCTATAATATCACTGAGATGCTGTACTTGCCTCTCAAAGCAAGCTCTGTACTACCAGAACTTCAAAAACTTTTCAAAGTATCATCAAAGAGGCAGTAGTGCATCTCATCAGTTAGAGACACACAGATCTAAAGTAAGGCTGTGCAGACCCTTCCAGAAAAACACCCAAGTTATTTGTTTCATTTCTCATACAAATATTTAATCATTTATTTGTTGACATTTGTAACAGCTCTCATTAAAATCAAAATTATCTTCCCTGAGCGTCTAGCAATGGAATTATGACTCAAGCTAATATTGACTCAGTAACTTCATAGAAGACATTTGAAACAATCACTGGGTAAAATGTGAAACAAATAGTCCTAACAGCAGCATCTGGATCCAGGACTATCTTTTCCTGGGTTCCTTCTATAACCTGTGAACAAAATCATCACTATTTTTACTTTCCCTCTTTTACTGGGCAAGTTGTGCATTCTTTTCTGCAGAGCTCAATAGTTCTGAAGACAGCTGCTGCCCCACCATGCTGGGGGTGTGGGCAGCCTGCTGGGGAGGGCACTGCAGAGTGTTGATTTAAATTCTTTCAAATAGAAGGGGGAAATGAACTTGGATCTCACCTATTTCAGGGTAATATTTCAGTTGGTAAAGTATAATGTACAAGCTCGGCACAGCTATCACTGCCACTCACCACCTGCTGTGTTTTAGAAGACTAGGTCCATCTGAGCTTTCAGGAAAAAGAAAAGGCTCAGCTGCATTCCTTTCAACAAGGGATCTAAAGGAGATGCAACCATTAGACAAGTAAGCTGTAAAGATGGACAACAGTTAAGACTCCATCCTGTTATGTGATTGCAACACAGGGCTCTGCATTTCAGACAGGTCATATGGAAGCAGTAGGCATTTGAATCCCTGATATTATGGCAATTAAATCCATATTTAGAAGTAACTCAGGTACCTAACTTTAGGCACTCCTATCTAATTCTTTCTTTCTGTGTCTTTTATTTCAAATATCCATTTTTAGTGTAAGTTTTGACTGCAGGAGCATGCCACAGTTCCACATTGTTAGAAACATGCCAGTATTTTCATAAAAAATAATATATGCCTTTGAGTGGTTTATAACATGGTTGTTAAAAATGAGCTTCGGTAGAAACATGTTATATATATATATATCTATATATATATATGGCCTGCTTGGCCCAAGAGGGACACAATATTCAGTAAAGCAGCCTGTATTTTTTTTCCTTCACAGAATGTGTTTAGGTATATGGGGCAAGCTTTTTGAGGTCATCAAAAATGAAAGAGTATCAGTGACCAGAATATCTAATAAGTCTATCCATCATAGTTTTCTTATACTTTCAACCTTGACCTAAGATAGTTCAGGTCATTCTCCTAACAAAGCCACCCATTAGAGCAAAATAATCCTGGTTTATTGCTGGACTCTGTAATGGGTGAATTTAATGAACTGTTCACTGGGATCACCCAATATATGTGACCTTGAACAGATTTTTTATAAGGAATTCAAAGTAGAAAAATAACTAGATGAAAATAAAATGCAGTATGTCCCCATATCAGACTTTCAGAGATTTTCATACTGAACTGACATTATTTTCACATGTGATTTGGAAAGTAGACTAACAAAATGAGTTCCTGTCCTAGATTGGTAAAAATTGATCCCTAGAAAGCCTGTCTTAACCCTGGGAGAACACTTCCATGAGGAAATGAAGGGGAAAGCAGTAGGTTGTTTTTCTCAGACTCCCCAGAAGGTTTGCTGCATGATGATATTTGCAAAACAAACCTGTGTGAAAGTTCTGGGCATTACTGATGAATTTTGGATTCTTCAGAGCAAGGGATTCAGGCAAGCCAGAAAGTCTAAATTGTGCTACAATCCTCCCTAACCTTCACAATAAACCAAAACAAACAGGAGAATACAAAGATGAGTTAAGTCTACCTTTGCCTTGTCTTCCCTGTAGCTGCATACTGTCTGCATTTTGAGAAGAGTCTTACTGAATGCACTTTAACAATGTAAGAAATAACATGAATAACGGCTTCCTTTTTAATACACTAAAAAAAAAAATCCTATCAGCTCAGATTGATAAAAACAGTTAAGCAATTAATATTATTTGATATATATCTCAATCCTAATCAGGTCTAAAAGAATTATGTACACTCTGTATCACACTTGAACTTCAAGTAATTTGGGCTTATGGCAAATGCTAGGAAAGCCCACATGTTCAGCTATGCAGTTGGCTATTTCTCCCTACTTCTGATTTTGTAGAAGTCTTTGTACACATATCCTGCTTCTGTCATAATCCTGCTTCTGTCATAAAAGAAGAAACTTGTCTGAGATGATGTTCTGGTTTTGTTAGTGAGGGGGGGCCTAAGGTGGTAGCTTCTGTAGGAAACTGCTAGAAGTCGCTCCCCTTTGTTCAGTGGACTCAGCCGGGCCTAGGGCGGACCCGCTGCTGGCCAAGGCCAAGCCAATTGGTAGCAGAATGTCCCATGATAACGCCTCTGCAATAACGTATTTAAGTAGGGGAAAACAGGAAAAAAAGGAGGAGAAGATGTGAAGCAGCTGAGCTGGGGGCAGAGAGGGGGAGGCACGAGCCTCATGGGCCTTGCAGGCCTCACCCTCTGGCCTCCCGCCAGGCAGCCGACTGGGCCCAACTCGGCCCGGCCCGGCTACAAGAAGTGGAGAGGAGATGAGAAGTGAATAAGATGTAAAAAGGATCCTGAGAGGCGTCTGCCAGCCTTTTGTGAGGAACGGCTGCAGACGCCAAGGTCAGTTCAGAAGGAGGGGGAGGAGTAATATGGCTCCTGGCCAAGATTCCCCTGCAGCCTGTGGTGAAGACCATGGTGGAGTAGGTTGTCCCCCTGCAGCCCATGGAGGTCCACGGAGGGGCAGAGATCCACCTGCAGCCCGTGGAGGACCCCACGCCGGAGCAGGTGGAGGCCTGAAGGAGGCTGTGGCCCGTGGAGGGCCTGCTGGGACAGCTGTTCTAGAGGGACTGCACCCCGTGGAAGAGATGACCCACGCTGGAGCAGTTTCACGAAGGACTGTGGCCCGTGGGAGGGACCCCACGCTGGAGCAGAGGAGGAATGCGAGGAGTTCTTCCCCCGACGATGATACAGCGGTGTAAAACAACGCGTGATGAACTGACCGCGACCCCCATTCCCTTTTCCCCCCCATGCCGCTTGGGAGGGGATCTTATTCACTTCTCATCTCCTCTCCACTTCTTGCAGCCAGGCCGGGCCGAGTTGGGCCCAGTCGGCTGCCTGACGGGAGGCCAGAGGGTGAGGCCTGCAAGGCCCATGAGGCTCGCGCCTCCCCCTCTCTGCCCCCAGCTCAGCTGCTTCACATCTTCTCCTCCTTTTTTTCCTGTTTTCCCCTACTTAAATACGTTATTGCAGAGGCGTTATCATGGGACATTCTGCTACCAATTGGCTTGGCCTTGGCCAGCAGCGGGTCCGCCCTAGGCCCGGCTGAGTCCACTGAACAAAGGGGAGCGACTTCTAGCAGTTTCCTACAGAAGCTACCACCTTAGGCCCCCCCTCACTAACAAAACCAGAACATATGATTCCATTCTTATTGGCTTAATGTTACCCTCCTGGTTCTCATCAGCACCAGTTTCTTACTCTGTCCCCTCTTGTATTTTTCACATTAAGAAATCTCCCAATAAGCACTGACCAGAGAGGATTAAGTAGGAGTAAGCAGAATAGAAGTGTCTATGTGAAAGCCTCTTGTGACAGCCTGTTATTTTTGGGCTTATTCTGCAAGAGTAGAGATAGAGTCTAAAGTACAATACAAATAATTGATCTGAAGACGTCTCTGGCATGTGAAACTCAATTTTTTCACTGAATTGGTCACTTTGTGTTCTCATAGAGAAATATTAGAATTCTAATACAGTGACATCCAATATTAATGTGAGATAATATTTCTACTCATTTGTCTTTTGTATAGTGATATCAAAGAAGCCTGGGACTACAAAAAAGTTGTGACATTAATATTCAGGTGTCACAGTTTTACCCCAGATGGCAACTAAGCACCACACAGCCACTCACTCACTCCCCTCAATTGGGATAGAGGAGAGAATCAGAAGAGCAAAAGTGAGAAAACTCATGGATTGAGATAAAGACAGTTTAATAGGTAAAGCAAAAGCCACATGCACAAGTAAAGCAAAACAAGGAATTAATTAACTACTTCCCATCGTCAGACGGTGTTCAGCCATATAGGAAAACAGTCACAATCTCTTTTCATGGTTGTGGTGTGGCAGTAGGGAAGCCTGGTGGCACTTTTTTTGAACCTTTGCAGGAATAATGACAGTGCTAGTGTGTGATGAAGCAGAAGGTTTTACTCTGCTCTTAGGATTATGAAAAAAATGCTTTTTTTACACATTTCATCAATTAGCATTGGTCAGAAAATGAGGAAAAAATCAGACAAAAAATGAGATTCAAGGTACAATGGCCTGAAGGTATCTTAAGGTTAGACCCTGGAATAAGTTTGCACCTATGTGCATAGGTCAGATGTGATAGATGATCTGAGCAAACTACTGCAATATTTCTACGTGCACTGAACTTGTTAAATACAACAGTAGGAAGGATGACAAAATTACTGGTCTTTCAAATTCAGATATTCAGATTAAATCCACACTTTATGACTCCATAAGAACTCCAACTGTTGAAGCCTGCGGGTATGTAAAGAGAGAGACAGCACTGTTGGAATACAAGGTAAGCAGTGTATTTTTTGTCCTGCAACACATACCAGAACCTTCCTAGAATGAGGACAGATATCACATTGCTTGGGAATCCTATGAAAGGCTAAAAACTGAAACAATTATTAGAAAGGACATTCCACAAAAATTGTGATTCCTGATTCAGACTACTTTGGTAATATCCATAGGGAAGTGCTACATAAAGCAAGCCCCAGAAAATTTAAACAAATGGACTGAAAAAACAGGACAAGAAAAAAAAAAAAAAGGAATACTTAAACATTCTTTGTAGAACTCTGTATGGCAATAGGTAAGTGTAGAAAGATGAAAATGGCTACTGGATAGTAAGTTTCTGTTTCAATATGTCTAAATCTCTTCACACAGAGCTTTGTAAATCAAAAGAAAGAGGACTGAAAGTAATGATGATATGCATTGTAAAATCATGTGAACTGGAAGATAATTCTGTCTAGTATTTTCATCCTGGTCCAGGAGAACTACTAACAAAGGTTCCCGAGACAATTCCAGCAGATGGAATATATACATGTAGGATACTATGGGCCCATCACATGTTGGAACTGAAGAACTGACACTTCAGTGAGAAAATGCTTACAAGTGGAATTTATGTTGAGAAGCAACTGCACCACGGTGGACTGTAAAAACTAAACACTATGTTTATTCAGGATGGTGTATGTCTGTGCAAGTACAATAATTCTGACTCTGCAGATGACTAAATGTAAGGTGAGAATTTAATTTAGTTAAGCAATGTGGGAGAAGAGAGAGAAATGTAGTTGTTTTCTGCGGCTTGGACTCCTGAGTACTTCTTTGAGTACCTAAGTGGAAGATCTCTTGAAATAATAACAACAGATCACTAACTTTTTTTTTATTCTTAGCAGGACCGAACAGTGTCTTTCATATTTTCTCATACAGGATGTCTATGACAAGGTTTTGGCAGTGGGAGGAATGCAGGGCTTGTCTCTGTGAGAAGAGATCAGGGGCTGTCCTGAGCTGGACACAGCCTGACCAACTGCAGACCACAGCTGAGCCCATCAGCAAAGCTGGCAGTGCCTCTGTGAAAACATATTTAAGAAAGGCAAAAAAAAATGAAGGACAAGCAGAGGAGAAGTGAAAGAAAAAAGTGTGAGGAACAGTAGAGGGAACATCAAGGTCAGAGAAGGTGCTCCATGTACTGGAGCAGGCATTTCCTGCAGCACATGGAGGACTTCACAATGGAGCAGATGCATATTCCAAAAGGATCTGTGGCCCATGGAAAACCCACACTGGACCCGATTTTCCCTAACAGGACTGCAGCCCATGGAAAAGTTCATGCTGGAGCATAGAAAAATGTAAGGAGGTGTCATAGTTTAGCCTTGCTCGGGACCAGACTGTTCACTCTCTCTCTCACTTCCCCCAGCCTCCGAGGGAATAGGGAGAGATAGTATAAGAAAAAAAAGACTCCATGTTTGAGATAAGGACAGGAAGAGATCCTTAAAGTTTCTGTTATGGGCAAAATAGACTCGACTTGGGGAAAACTATTTGTTTATTATTAAAACCAAAGCAGGATAATGAGAAAGAGAACAAGATAACTTCCCCCATCCCTACCCTTCCCAGGCTTAACCTTATCTCTACTACCTTCTCCCCTCGAGTGGCACAGGTAAGAGGCAATGGGGCCTACGGTCAGCTCGTCACTTGTTGTGTTATGCTACTCCTTCCTCCTCCGGGGAAGAACTCCTCACATTCCTCCCCTGCTCCAGCGTGGGGTCCCTCCCATGGGCCACAGTCCTTCATTAACTCCTCCAGCGTGGGTCGTTTTTACCACAGGGTGCAGTCGCTCAGGAACAGGCTGCCCCAGCGTGGACCCTCCATGGGCCACAGCCTCCTCCAGGCACCCGCCTGCCCCCACGTGGGCCTCCATGGGCTGCAGGGGGACAGCCAGCCTCACCATAGGCTACACCACAGGCTGCAAGGGAATCTTGGCCAGGAGCAGCATTACTCCTCGCCTTCCTTCTTTACTGACCTTGGCGTCTGCAGCCATTCCTCTCAAAAAAAAAATTCTACACAATCAGCAGGAAGATGCCTTTCAGGTTCTCTTCACATCTCATCTCCTCTCTTCTTGCAGCCAGGCCGGGCTGAGTCGGGCTCAGATGGCTGCCCAGTGAGAGGCCAGAGGTGAGGGCCACAAGGCCCATAAGGCTCATGCCTCTCCCTGTCTGCCCCTACTTCAGCTTCTTCACATCTTCTTCTCTTCCTTTTCCTGTTTTTCCCCTTCTTAAATATGTTATCACAGAGGCGTTCTGCTACCAATTGGCTCAGCCCTGGCCAGCAGTGGGTCTGCCCTAGGCCCGGCCAAGTCCACTGGACAGAGGGGAAAGAATTTCTAGCAGCTTCTTACAGAAGCTACCACTGTAGCCCCCCTCACAAAATAAAACCAGGACAGGAGGAAAAAAAAGCAAAGAGAAATAGCTGTGTACTGACTGTAACCCCACACCCCAGTCCCCCAGCACAGTTTGGAAGGGGCAAAGGAGTCTGGAGTGAAGGAGTGAAGTTGAGCCTGGGAAAAAGGTGTTTTTCTTAATATTTGTCTTTTTGTTTCTTACTACTGAATTGTACAATTAAATACCCATTTTAACTGACAATAAATTAAGTAAATTTTCCCCAAGGCGAGTCTATTTTGCCTGCTACAGTAACTGGCAAACAATTTCTCTGTCATCATTTTGACCCACGAGCTTTATCGTTCCTGTGGTTTTTTTTTCTTTTTTCAACCCTCATCCCACTGAGGGAAGGATGGAGGGAGGGAGCAGCTGGTTGGAAGTTTGGCTATTAACCAAGGCTAATCCCACCACATCTCCAGACAAATTTAAATCTATACTTGTTAACATTGCCTAGCCATGTAGTTACCTCAACACTACAAAAATAATGCTTTTGTCATATGCATTTTTGTTTGCTTGCAAATTTGATTGCAGTAAAGGATTTTTTTTTCTGAATTTACACGATAACATTATCTAGAGTCACATATATACTTTGCAAGTTTTTAAAAACAAACAAATATTTCATGGAATCTGTCAAAAATCTCCATCTCTATATGAAACATGAAATGACTGTAGTTGTTGACAGAATGGAACTAACTTCTGCAGCACTTTGCAGCAATTTCTTGCTTTGTTCCTCCAGTACATTAATCTGGAAATTCTCCAAGATGTCAGCCACATCTGTGGTGACTTGGGGATCTGTCATTGGAAAATATTCAACATACCACAGACACAAGCTATTTTCCCTGCCAGAAACACCAGCTCTCGCTGGTGTTATCAACAATTATACTCTGTTATAAAAAAAAGTTTTAAAAAAATAAATCAAAATATTGATTAAAATGAAGAGGAGGTTACATGTTTGTTACACAATTGTCATAGAATTGTAAAACCAGAACAACAATATATCTTGGATTTTAAGAAAAACATACCAAAGTAAACACTGTTCTCCATTTCACTGACATTTATGGACAAGAAGGCACACATCTTCAGGTATCTGGATAACTGGCATTAGCACTGTGCAAATAATTGTGGAGTTTCTTTGTTTAGTTTAGTAACAAGATTTATACCATTTCTGCCACTTCTTCCTCCTTGGGGGAAGAACTTCTCACACTCCTCCCCTGCTCCAGTGTGGAGTCCCTCCCATAGGCTACAGTCCTTCATTAACTGCTCCAGTGTGGGGGCCTTTTCCACAGGGTGCACTCCGTCAGGAGATGGCTGCCCCCGCATGGGCCCTCCATGGCCACAGCCTCCTTCAGGCATCCACCTGTCCCAGCATGGGGTCATCCACAGGCTGCAGGTGGATCTCTGCTCCTCCATGGGCCTCCATGGGCTGCAGGGGCACAGCCTGCTTCACCAGGGGCTGCACCATGGGCTGCCGGGGAATCTTGTCCAAATGACTTTACTCCTTCCCCTCCTTCTTCACTGACCTTGGCATCGATAGGCATTCCTCTTACAAGAAATTAACAATTGGAATCTCTCGCCTCGCCTCTCCCTCTCCAACAGCCAGCAGTGGGAGGCCAGAGGACAAGGCCCATGTCTCCCACTCTATCCACACTCTTGCTTTTGTTTTCCACTTCTTAAATATGTTACTATAGAGATGTTATTGGTTTGGTCGATTTGCTCTGCCCTGGCCAGTGGTGGGTCCGCTGTGGAGCTGGGCAGCTCCACCAGACAAAGGGGAAACTTCTATCAGTTTCTCGCAGAACCCATCACTGTAGCTCCCTGCCACTATGCAACGCCAACACACTAACTGTCATTTTCAAAATGTTCTGAAGACTTGAATATTTCTAAAATTATTTTTTTTATTATTTTTTTTTCCCAGACAAAATTATTTGCAGAATTTCACAGAGATTTCTGATGAGTTTCAGGCTGACCAGAATTTAATTTCTTGAAAGGTGAATTATTAATCATAAAATATTTATCCAATTATGCTGATAATTAAGACCTTAATTGAAATGTATTCTTAAAAACTCTTGAAGACAATAGTTTTCAAGCCTCACAAAATATTACACTGCCTTTATATTTTAATGCCAGTTACATTTTTTTCCTAGAAGTCACCTTCCACATTTTAAGTTGTTTTTAAAAAATTATTTACCAGTGCACAGCTGTCTTCATTTCATGTTGCTGGAGTAATGTGCAATAGGCATGCTGATACTAAATGAACTGTTGGTTTCATACATGCAGTTGTCACTATTAGTAAGTCAAAAATTGCCAACTGTTACCACATCATAAAATCCTGGAGAGATATACTATGCTAAGTACAGTCAAATAGCTCTGGTATCTAAGATACCAGTGCGTGGTACATTTTGGCAGACACTAACTGTTTAACAGGTCTCAAAAATGCTAATAATTATTACTTAGCCTGCTATCACAATTAATATTGCTACTGGCAGGGAAAAGTAGCCAAAACCAAAGTAGGCACGGAGTACAAACAAACCCCACATTCTTCAAGTATAAAGTCACTTCGAAATGGAAAACATTGGAAGTTTTCACTGCTGCTGTCTATTTTCTGTATAAACACAAGTTCTCACTTTTTAAGGCTTTACCTGTCACTTTTCAGGAACATTAATTTATTTTTAAATTAAACTCAGAGAAGAAGGGAGTTACTGTTATATGATAATGTTTAGAGGAGCATCCTACTGTACTACTGAAGACAGGTGACTTCATGACTGTCACTAGTAAAGGATCTCATTATTTGACAGTCGCCTTCTAAATGATGCTGAGCAAAAGCAACCTGCCCTTACCCCGTTACAGACTGAACAACTGAAGTGACTCAGTATTTTCATTCTACAACCAATCACTTCTCTCTGTTTCATTGGTTTCAAAACAAACAAGGAAGTAAAACCATCATAGGAAACACGGCATACAATTATTCAAATCCCTGTCCAAATGTAGTGCCCTATGTGACACAGAATGTGGCTTCTTAACAGATACCATAGATCTGCATCTAGCGGGAAAGTAAACTCTAAAGGAGTATGGACGGTCAAAATTCACAGTGAAACCTTAAAGTTTGTATATCATAGAATCATAGAATGGTTAGAGTTGGAAGGGACCTTCAAAGGTCATCTAGTCCAACCCCCCTGCAAGGAGCAGGAACATCCCTGACTAGATCAGGTTGCTCAGAGCCTCATCCAGCCTGGCCTTGAGCATTTCCAGGGATGGGGAATGTATATGTGACAATAGATCAAAATTGGACAGCCGTTCACCCTACCTCTCTAATGGAGTCAGTTCTTCCCATATCAAGTTTCACTGAACATTTCAGGAAGCAGTTCCTGAAAATTAACAGTATTCAATATGTCACAGTAGGGTAAAAAGATTTGAGATAGTTCATTTCAGGCTGTCTGAAATGTGGGGTGATAAGGAGCTGTTTCATGAGCCGTCCAATCATCAATCCTACAGGAACATCTATCTGTTGTTGATGCAGTTTGAGGCAGACATGGAGTAATAATGCTGTTGGTCTCCACTTTTAATCTGTGACCACACAAAGTTGAGGTCTTAAGCTTCACTAATTAGAGAGGTTATGCTGCTCTCTAACTACACTGGCATTGAAGGTGCTTAGAAAAAACAATACTCACATGTGCACAATTATTTCTCATCAAGACAAGCTCATAATTTTTGTAACTCTATTATATCCAAGGGAATCATGCCTGCAAGTAATTTGTCTATTCCATTCAGTTCAAGGTCTAAAGAACTACAAAGACAAGGGGGAAATTCTGTATACTGATGATTGAATTTAAAAAGGAAAAAAGGACAAAGAGTATCAGTCCAAACCAAGCTGAATACAATTTGTTTTTAAGGATAATTGATGGAAACTGTTACAACAAAGACATTTATGTAATCCTTAAAAGCTGTTCTAAGAATGGGGATGGTAAGGTAGGAAGAATTATTGGCATTTCAGTCTCCAAGTATATTATTTGAAGACAATTCCAAGAAAACAGAAACATTCATAAGTATTTACAGGTGGATTTACACTAACTTTAATTTTATACTTGGAAGTAGGTAACTAAATAATATCCCTCACCAAAAAGGGAGTGAGCACTGGGAGCCCAGGGAACTTTCCTCCTCTCAGGATGTAAATCTCTGGCTTGACCATTAACTTGGTGTCTTTAGAGAAACTGCACAGTAGCAATTGCAGGCATTGGGGAAGTCCCTTCTCCATCACACTTGCACCTGTCTCCAGTATGAAACTGAAAAGGGATGGAGATTGTAATGTTCACCAACGTTTTACACCAGCAAGAAATCCCCCAGCAAAGGAATTCTTTCCTGTCTAGTTTTCACCCTCCTGAGATCTCTCAAGCAATATACAAAGGACAAAACTGTGTTAGAGACCTTACAGAGCATGCTCTCACCATGGGAAAACATGGTATTTTACTCAACTTCTTTTATTTATCATAAAATACTAGTCGAGTAGGGCAGTTTCTTATTTTCATGGAAGTCAGAAACTGTAGTTAAACTGTGAGCTCTTCTGAATGGCTTTATCTTTGCTGCAGTTTTATCTTGAATCAGTTAGTTGTCATTCAAACATCCTGGTTTTTGTTTTATGATTAAATAACAGCATAGACTCCAGCTAGAGGAAAAACACCCCATGGTCTTAAGAAAAACTCATTTGGGTATTGAAAGAAAATGGCCAGTTTTCTGTACAATTCTTGTATTGTAGTAGAGATTTTAATAAAGAATCATATCCTACAAAATGAGGTAAAAAAAAAATCCCTCCTATATTATTCTACACGGTTTTTTCCCCCATTTAATTGCATGAATGAAATTCCTTCTCCACAAGGCCATATTTGACTTAGCTTTATCAAATCATTTGAATAATTATCCTTATTTATTATATTGTTTAGAGTGTTGCAGAACTGCCGAAGGCTGGCCTCTGGAGATTATATGTTTGCAAGGTATTGTGACTATCTGTTATTTTTATTTTTTGTTGCTATTCTGTTAAATCATTTCACTGTGGAATAACTTTTCAGCTTCCATGTCATGGTGGCACTTCACAACGCTGTTAAAATGCTAACACATGCGTGGAATGTCATGAGAGGAGAAGATGTATTATGTACACATAGCAGGGTCAGTATGAGTTCTATCCATATAATGGATATTTTTTTTCTGGATAAAAAAAATGGTTACATGGTTATGGATTACAGTTATGAGTTCTTTTAATCATATTATTTTATTGTGTCTAATTGATTCTCAATCTTAATGTTATTTGTTCAGTCCATCAAAAATATTAGTGTCTGGAAAAGTTGGAACTCTGTGCACAGCACTTTGCAGGTGAATAGCTGATTGAAAGAACTTGACAGCAGACCCTGAGGCATCAACAGGAAGACATGTGTTCATGTATGTAGAATACTCACTTTATTCCAAATTAATTTCCTACTCTGTTAGCGTTAGAAACAGCAGCCCATGCCACTGTGTCGCCAGCAGCTGATGGTTCTGTGCTCTCAGAACAAGTGGCTATGGACATTACAGTCAATGTTTGTCTCCACAGGGACAGAAGAAAGGGTTAGAAATGTATTTAATTTCAATGATGCCACTTCTTTCAGCCGTAGTTATAATCTTGTGTTTTTAAACAAGCTTTTGCTGAAATATCAGTATGCCTTCATTTGTCTGTCTATCAATCTATCTATCAAGTCTTAGAATCATAGAATTGTTTAGGTTGGAAAAGACCTTTAAGATCATCAAGTCCAACCATAAACCTAGCACTGCCAAATCCATGACTGAACCATGACCTTAAGTGCCATGTCTATACACTTTTAAAGACCTCCAGGGATGGTGACTCAATTACTTCCCTGCACAGTCCGGTCCAATGCTTGATAATTATTTTGATGAAGAAGTTTTTACTAAAATCCAATCTAAACCTTCCTGGCACAACTTGAGGCCATTTCCTGTTGTCCTATCGCTTGTTACTTGGGAGAAGAGATCAACACCCACCTTGCTGCAACCTCCTTTCAGGTAGTTGTAGAGAGCAATAAGGTCTCCCCTTAGCCTCCTTTTCTCCAGATTAAACAACCCTAATTCTCTCAGCTGCTGCTCATATGACTTGTTCTCCAGACCCTTCATCAGCTTTGTTGCCCTTCTCTGGACATGCTCCAGAACCTTAATGCCACTCTTGTAGTGAGGGACCCAAAACTGCACACAGTATTCGAGGTGCAGCCTCACCAGTGCTGAGTACAGGGGGACAATCACTTCCCTAGTCCTGGTGGTCACATTATTTCTGATATAAGCCAGGATGCTATCGGCCCAAAGCTCTCTGTTTAGCTAGGCCATTCTTCTTCCCCCTCAGCTCGTTCTTCACCAATAGGTGCGGCCTGCTCCTGCACCTTTAAGATTTCTTTCTTGAGGAATGTCCAGCCTTTCTTAACTCCTTTGCCCTTCAGCACAGCCTCCCAAGGGACTGTCAACTAGGCCCTATCTATCTATCTGTCTATCTATCTATCTGTCTGTCTACCTACCTACCTACCTACCTACCTACTTTCTTGTCTCACAGGCAGAGTCATTTGCAGCCGAGCTTTGGACATTGATGCAAGCAGAGATCAGTGAATAGCTCACATTCTCACTTCCCAAATTAAGTATCAATGCTTATGGTCATGTCTACACCTCAAGACAGTATTGTTTAATCTTAATTTTTAATATCACAGGACAAAGAAGACACAGTAAGACTGATTTAAAAATACGTCACAAACCATGAAAAGAATAAGATTTATTTAGGAAGTAGCATCTAGATCTTGTAGAAAAACCAAATATCAACAAAGAGTTAAAAAAATAAAATATTATCCGTCTAAAAAAACCCATAGGCTATCTTGGTTAATGCCCTTAATTTCTCTATTTCACAGAGTAATCTAGTCACTTTGAACTCCAAACCTAAATGACCCCATCTCTATTCTCAGCTACATCATTGACTTTGTGTGAATTCAGAGAAAGTTTGAGTACATGCTTTCAGTGCATTGTAAGAAGCCATAGAGCACAAGAAACCTGTGAGAATTAGCAGTGTACTCAGACTTGGAGCAAGGAACTGGGCATGCTGATAGAAGAAACAAACACAGAGTAGCAAAATTAGTGAGCTGGAGGTCCCATAGCACAAATACCAGACCAAACACACAGGACATGAAGTAGAATGTGGGCGAAGAATGCAGAAGAAAGAAGCAAGAGGAAAACAGATAAAGAAAATATGAAAAATAAGACAAAAGATAAGTAAAATCAAGGTAATTGTCTTTTCCTTTCCAATTCCTTTCCAGTTCCATTCCCATTCACATGTCCATAATATGTTGCAAGCTTACTCCAGGAGGAACAACCTAGAGCTTAAGCAGCACAGATCTCATGGAAATCCTATTACTTTACAAGGAAACTATTTTTAGAGATAAATATAATTACATTACTGTAATGTACTGTAAGTATTACATTACTGTAATGTTTTTAGCAACTAAAACCAAATCAGCTAAGTATTCTGGATCAATTTTTCAGAATTTATTTCACATATAAATTCACTCAACAGGCTTTTAGATTCTGATAAAGCCATAAGCAGAGGGCATAGTCTGTAAAATGAAGGCAGGCAGACAATAAATCTTCAGCTATGGATTATATTCAAGAGATGACAAGTAAAATAGCATTTTAAGGGATAACTGTTAGATTTCCTGTATTAAGTTTTAAGCCAGGTCAGACAAATAGACTCAAGATTATTCTACTAAATTTCTATCAAATATTTCCTTAAATGTGATTATTCTGTTTTTTCAATGGAAGGCAGCAGGATAACAGGAGGTTTTAAGATCATCTCAATACATCATTAGCGTTCCTTCTAACACTTGGTAGATGTATAGAACCAAAATAGTGCAAAACCAGCATAAATTGTTACAGGATGCTGAGAATCATCTTTCTTAAAGATGAAAAAAAAAAAAGGGAAATTATTTCAGTGCTCTCATTTTATGGCCATAGATTATTGTAAACAGAAGCTTCTATCCCTTCATCAGAAAAATTTTAATGTGGGGACATAGTTTTAGAAAGAGTTGTTCTCAATTTTATAATTTGGTCTGGACAAATCTTCCTGCACAGGGACTGTGTCTTCTTTTCAAGAGTGACAGGTTTGTCAGGTTTCACCTATGTTTTTCAAAACATTCTATACTCTTATGTTTCACAGTAGTCCTCCTCATGAGTAGACCTCATGATGGAGCAGGGGAGGAATGTGAGGAGTTCTTCCCCTGAGGAGGAAGGAGCAACATAAATCGAGAAGTAATGAACTGACCATAACCCCCATTCCCTCTTCCCTCCTGTGCCACTTGGGAGGGGAAGGAGATAGATATAATGTTAAGTCCAGGAAAAGGGAGAGGTGAGGGGAAGTGATTTTATTCTGTTTCTCAGTATCCTGCTTTGGTTTTAATAATAAACAAATAGTTCTCCCCAAGTTGAGTCTGTTTTGCCCATAACAGTAACTTCAAGGATCTCTCCCTGTCTTTATGTCAAACCTCGAGTCTTTTTTCTTATATTATCTCTCCCTATTCTCTCGGATGGTGGGTGGAGTGAGTGAGAGACTGCGTGGCTTGGTCTCGAGGCGGGGGCTAAACTACAACAATGTGTATGTGTGTGTGTGTATACAAAGTACACATATAGGTTAAAAGAGAAAGGAATGTAGACTCTTTTTTTTTGTTTGTTTAAAGTTGATGAAAATAATGAATCCACAGAGCACTATGGCTTTCATTTTCCACTTCGCTTTTTCTGTTCATTACTCAGTCCTTTAACTGAGATGGTTCAGGGAAGCCAGTAACAAAACAAATCATATGGAACAGAGAGGTAGAAGTAAGAGAAAAGGTAACTACTCTGGAAAAAAAGCACAGCAATCACATGTGTTGAATAATTCATTGAAATGTAGAGACCCGAGCTTTGAGGAGAAGGAAAGGGCAGTGACAATCAGAATCCTTCCCCTTCTTTCACATGGGTTCTGGGGATATTATCATATACCCAGATAAAGAATTTTTTAATGAAACAATGTTTTAGAACTTCCCTTAATGCAAAGTTTGTATTTTCTTGTGTCTCCAGATAATATGGAGTAACTTAGCTTCAAGTCAAAATCCTTCCTTCCCACAAGACTAGAATGTAGTATACATCAGGCAGTAAGATAAAAGTTGTTGTCGTATAGGACATATATTTGCATATCTCTTCATACTGGTCATGCTCTCTTTAAACCTGGACAGGTTTTTAGTGTTTACCAATTTATAGTATTTGTAGAACTTGTGACATTCTACTTTGTAGTGTGTCCTAAGACCAGATGATGGAAACCTTATTTCCACCTGTACAGCCAGCACTGTTGTCTGGCTGAATATCCATTAACTCCTATCTTGGATCAGCTTCATCTTCTCTGGCTTTACGCACCTGGTAGACATTCCTAAGTTAGGCCCCTGGTTGCCATAGGTTCTTTATTTATGATACTGGTGAGAAAGAGAGGCATCCCCAGAGGAAAATACCTTCTCTTTGATCTGAATCTCTCCCTGGAGATTCCTCTCTCTCCTTCCTGAGTACACAGGGAGCACCCATTAGCTATGTTTTAAAGCATAATGCCTGGAGATAGGTGGGATGAATAAGGACCCATGAGCCTTTTCTTTCCCTGTTAAAATATTTTATCTATTTTCTCTACTTAATCATATACTTTCTGCAGAAAGGACTGTATCTTCTGTCTTTTCATATCCAGTAGCCTGTAAAAATGCTTTTAAAAGACAATTTAAAAAAAAAAAATCAGAGTTATATGAATTACATACTTCAGATACAGTATTTTCTTTTATGCTTATCAGCAACTCTGTACTTTGAAAAACACATTCTCCATTAAGTTTATAGTCTTGACTTAAAGGTTTCCACTGCCTTTAGTCAGAACAAGACTGGACATGTTTCATTACATGAACATTTTATTCAATTAGCCATGGAATAGTTGTAATTTTTGTTTATTTGATTTGGTGCAGCTGAATTAGAAAAGGGTGACAAAGCAAGCTAAATTTTATGTGTATTGTTAAACTAGATACTCATAATAGTTCTTGGATATTTGAGGATCTGAGATGTCATCAACCATTTATACTCAGTGTTTTTGTTTGACAGGTCTTGATTAAAAAAATACCAAAAATTAAACAAAAAGAAAGATTGCAATGTACAGCATTTTAGAAATAAAAGTAGCACTATCTAAATTAGAGGCATAATATTTATATATATATATCCTTTTACTATTCTTTACATGCATCAGGTTTTGTAACTTAATTGCTCAGGTAGTAGTGCATTGATCCCAACTGCAGGTCACTGCTGTATTTACAACACAGCAGGGCTTTTCAAACCCAATGCAGAGATGTAAATCAACATTCGTAACAATCAAGACACTACTCCAGACACTGACCTATATCCTACTCTTCTCAACAAAGTGTTCTTTCTTGAACAAAAAACATTCAAGGCAAAATTTGTATGGAAACAGTTATGTTTCTATAGAACATTAAGGCTTTGGTAGACCAGTGTATTTCGTGAAAATGTCACACGGGTGGAAATGTTGCAATCACTTGTAATGCTATACCATATATTGAAATCTTCCTTAAAATCTTTAGGTTGGTGCAGAACTGTTTGTGCTGCCATCCATAATTAAAATGTGTGATCAGTTTTGAACTCTAATTTCTGCCAAATGTAAGCCGATATTCTAGAAGTTCTTTTTCATGATGAAGGAGATTATCAGGTGTCAGTTCACAGGAAAACTCTTGCTGGAGCAAGTTAGATAATTTTATGGAGTAATTCCTAAAGACCATGTAAAACTTAAAGAATCATCAGGGAAACTATCTCTTTCTGATAGTAAAGTCCTGGGATTTTTTTAAAACCCCTTAGAAGCATTATTATTTAACCTCTTTTAATGACGGTATTTTATGCTGCCTTGTTAAAAATTCAACAAAGGCCCTAAGGATTGATTTACATTGTGAAGGTTAACTTGAAACCAGAAGACTACAAACTTTTTTTAAAAAAATCTTAAATTCTGAATTATATTTGGTAAGCTCTTCACAAAGGGTTTAACAATACATCTTCATTGAATCCAGTGTGCATATCGAAGGTATTAATCTGGACTTTCTGCATTCAATACACAACAAGTGAGGCCAGTGAATTTACACTAAGCCTGATTTCTAGGACATTCTCTATTTATCCTGAGGTTGTGGCCTCAACAGCCACGTAATTGCATACATCTCTGCCTACAGTCATACAACTTTGTAATATTTCTTCACACTCTCATGAAAGTCACAATTAATGCAAATTAACCAATTTCCTTGCTATTCCTTAACATATGCACTTCCCTAAAATAAAAATATCTAGTTACACACGACCAAAAACCAGAAGAGCTGGAAGCTTGAAATAAAGTTTTGTTTTCAATAAAAGATTATATTCTGAAGAATACAGCTAGTTGAAACTGAAAAATCTAATTCTATCACTTAAAAAGATTTACATTGCAAGATGATGTCTTTGTGGTTACTATATTGAGTTTATTATTAAAGCATAGGATCTCCATGCAGTTTTTATAATATTCTCTGGAATTAAAGAAGACAATAAAAATATTAGACTATCCAGCTGTTGTAGTTTAGCCTCACTCAGGACCAAGTTACGCAGTCTCTCTCTCACTCCTCCCACCCTCTGAGGGGATAGGGGGAAAAATTACAACCAAAAAAAAGGCTCAAGGTTTTAGATAAGGACAGGGAGAGATCCTTAAAGTTACCGTTATGGGCAAAACAGACTCGACTTGGGGAAAACTATTTATTTATTGTTAAAACCAATGAGAAAGAGAACAAAATAACCTCCCCCCAGGAAAGAGAACAAAGTAACTTCCCCCCAACCCTCTGTCTTCCTGGGCTTAATTTTATGTCCAATTGTCTCTACCTCCTTCCCCTCTCAAGCAGCACAGGGGGGGAAAGGGAATGGGGGTCACATTATGCCACTCCATCCTTGGGGAAGAATTCCTCACATTCCTCCCCTGCTTCACCATGGGGTCCCTCCCATGGGCTGCAGTTCCTCACAGGATGCAGTCCCTCCAGAACGGCTGCCCCAGTGAGCTCCACAGGACACAGCCTCCTTCGGGCATCGGCCTGCCCTGGCGTGGGGTCCTCCACGGGCTGCAGGTGGATCTCTGCTCCTCTGTGGACCTCCATGGGCTGCAGGGGGACAACCTGCTGCACCATGGGCTGCACTATGGGCTGCAGCAGGGGCTGCAGGGGAATCTTGGCCAGGAGCAGCATTACTCCTCCCCCTCCTTCTTCACTGATCTTGGCATCTGCATCTCACAGAAAATTCTACACAATCGGCAAGCAGATGCCTTTCAGGTTCTCTTCACATCTCACCTCCTCTCCACTTCTTGCGACTGAGCTGGGCTGAGTCGGGCCCAGATGGCTGCCTGGCAGGAGGGTGAGGGCCACAAGGCCCACGAGGCTTGCACATTTCCCTCTCTACCCCTCACTTCAGCTTCTTCACATCTTCTTATTTTTTTTTATTTTTACCCTTCTTAAATATGTTATCACAGAGGCATTACCAGTGAACATTCTGCCACCAATGGGCTAGGCCCTGGCCAGCGGCAAGTCCGCTCTAGTCTGGCCAAGTCCACCAGACAAAGGGGAAACTTCTAGCAGCTTCTTGCAGAAGCTGCCACTGTAGCCCCCCTCTCTAAACAAAAACAACCCACCAGCCCAGGTGGCTGCAAAGTCAGCCTGGAGAATGGAAATGGGTCTGTGCGTCCTATTTTTGAGTTGGTGGAAAGCAAGAATTAAATAATACAATTGAAATATTGCAAACAACAAGAAAGTAACATGAATGAGCTAAAGGAAAAAGAAATGCTAGAGTAAGCAATGGAAAAATCACAGAGTCCTGAAGCTTAAAGACCTGAAAAAAGTAGCAACCTTCAGCCAGACTTTGATGAGTAGGGTGGAGGAACTACAGGATATGTGCTGCTGAAAGCAATTTTTTTCTTTTTTGTGTAGATAACGTCTTTCTACCAGACTGACAGAGCAGGATCCACTTGCCCACAGTGGGTACCCAGGATCTTTGGGATATTAAAACCACGCTGTGCCAGAAGCAGTTCAAGTCTAACTCAAGAAAGTCTCATTTAAGAATCAAATATAAAGTTTACTAGATGTAACTAAATGAAAAGCACATGGTTCATGATGAATTTGGGAGCATCACTGAATTTTGGTAGACTATTACCAATCCAGGAATAAATTAATTTTTGAAGTATATTAATGTATTTTTGGAGTCAAGATGAGGAGGCAGCACTCAAAATCTTGCATACTAAAGCAAAAACACTGCAGTTTGAAGCAGTTTGAGGTGAAATGGAATTACTATCCATTTCATAGGATATAGCTGGTAATTCTGATGTCTCATTTGTGCTAGTTAACATACTTTTTACTGTATAAAATTCTCGATCCAGGTTATAAGACTTTGAAAGGTCAGTCCTTTCTTCTTAACAAAAACTTACTAAAATTTAGATGAATTGTCATCACACTTGGCAATAATTGTCATTCTTACATCAACTTTTATTAAGGAGAAACACATTAACATTTTAGAAGAATTACCATATGTTCCATTTCTTTTTCTGTACCTGCTGATATTTTTCCAATGGAAATGCACTTTAAGATGTTTTGCGGAAACTTTGGCCCAAGCTCACCAATAAACTCTGTCAATCCATACTAGGCAATTAAATGGTATATTTAATCTGTTTTACTTCAGGACAAGGCCTGTAAATCACACCTATTAGTTAATTAACTGCTCCATTAGTTGGACTGACACCAATTTAAGGGGTTGAGAAGACAACTTTCCTTTCACTTGCAAGTACTTTTCAAAGTCAGACTATGGTACACATATAATTAAACAACAATATTTGCCATGGATTTTTGGGAACAAGCTTTACCTCTAAGGCATAGCCTTTGATTTACTAGGGTCAATGTGAAAGTTGCAAGTCAAATCCTTAAATTTGATTCTATCTGAGAGTAAGACAGTGAAGGATATGAAGTAATGTACTTTTTAATGTTGAATGCCTGGAGGAGACTGGAGGGTATATAAAGGAATGAGCTTCCACCCAATCTCCCTTTGACTTGGTAAATATTTTTTTTTTCTACCCTCTAAGCTTAAAAGCTCTCTTAGCAAAGATTCTCTACGACCTAAACTTTGCAGGATTAAAATAGGAATGTCTTATACTCAGGATGTTGATATTTTTTTGTGTTCCTGCACAGTTCAGTCCTTTTTGAGATGTGTTTAAAAGTAGCTTCAATTCACCGGGTATCTCTTATCTCAAGCAATTTCTTTATACATTTTCCACAGCAGCACATATTTTAGTTACTTGTAAGACTTTGGGAAATGTCTAATATCTTTTGGTAAAATCTTTCAGACAATACCAGATAAGGAAGACACATTTTGACCAATAAACCTGTAGTAGTCATTCCAGCTATTTACAATTCACCTTTCTTGATGATACTGTTGAGCATGTCCTGTAGAACAAACTGCCATCTGGACAATCTGTCCACATTGTATTCCAAATGAAATGGGAGCAGTCAGTGTCCACATAAATAAGGACAAGGATGGGTAGATACATACTATCCTTGAAATAATTCAGGGGTTTGCAGCCATTCTTAAAATTTCTGCTGACTAACTTCAGCAAAATGACTGTATAGCAATGTGACCATATCTCAGTATTCAGTTTTCTGAATCTTGTGGCATGTAAATCCATTTCAGAAAATAAAGCAAAAAAGTCTTTGCAGAATTTTCCAGATTTTTTAGTTAATAAAACTTATTAGGCTTATAAATGTAGTTTGGCTTGGGTTGCTTTTATGGTATGAGTATGGTAGATATGTTTTGAAATAACTGCATTTCTAGTCTACAGCATGGTACTGTGATAGTTCTAGTTTTAGTACTAGTTCTAGTTTTAGCTTACTTCCTCTGGTAGGATTATGTACAGGTACAGGGACAGTATACAGAGATAGACATTTGGGAAATTACAAAAAAAAAAAAAAACCTGACCAGTATTCAGTATTTTCAAGATGACATCTGATTGCTCACATGATATTCTTTCTGTAGTATGCCATCAGAATACAGTCCTTCCTTCAGACTAGATCTGGATTTAGGGTAGTTTTTGAGAAAATTGCAGGCTACACCCAGACATGATAGAAACATGCATAGATCTAGCAAAATTATATTGATTTACACACATTAAGAATTTTCCTGTGCCTTTTTTATGAAGATAGCATACTTACCAAATTAAACATCTCATCATGTATTGTGTAAACTTACTGGATCATGTTTTTACTTGTTTGTTTATTAATTTAATCATTCTGCATGATGGGATGAAACCCTACTGTCCCCAAAAGGGGGACTATTACTTTGGGGTTAAATGGTATTGCCATTAAATAGCTCTGGCAAAGTGGGCACTTTAGTGTGTGCTCTAGCAGAGAGCTTTATATTGATAAGACTTAATGTATGACAAGAGATTGCAATTTCTGTCCAACACCACATTCTCAAATGCGGTGTAACCCATTTGAAGGAAAAATAATTTGGTCTTTATGATATGACCATCCTCAAACCCTCTTCAAAAGAGACGAACTGAGATAAATTATGTGTGGTGATGTTCTCTTGTGGTTCATGGTAGAGAAAATCAAGTTATTATTTCACTTAGATGCTCACTGTAGAATTGAACTGGGCTTACCAAAAATAAGACAAACATTTCACATTGAGTCATCCAGCCCTGTGGCTCAGTCTAGAAGCTCTGTTTTTAAGTTTCAGCCACCCCCATTACTCAACAGGATCCACTTCTTTCTTTCAGGGGACTGGTAATTAGCACAAGTGCAGTTATTGTAAGCTAATTATATGTTCTAAATCTAATGTACTTATGTGAACCAGAGGGTAGCTTACCATGTGAGCATTTGATAAAGCAAACAGGTGCTTAAAAGATTTAATGGGTTTGTAGCCATCTGTAGTGATTAATGATGTTTGAGAACCTTACTGCAGCTCATAATATCATCATAATGAGTACTGGGACTTTTGCAGTTCAAAAAAAGTGTAAATGATTCTTAGATTTTCCTGCTCAAATCCCTTATGCTGAGTTACAATTTTATATTCCAAGGGACAATGAATAACTGAACTTTCCCAGAAGCTATGAAGAAAAACAAAAAAAATCTTCCCTCTAACTTCTCCCCACCTTTTTACTGCAAGGTAGAATGAAGTGAAGGTCCCTTCCAACCCTAACCATTCTATGATTCTATGATTCTAAGTATATCCTTCCACATATGTAACAGAAAAACAGAGCAGACTTTTCTTCTTATATCCAGTTATCCTCTCGATCCCCTTACTGAGTCAGAAACCTGGGTTAAGAAATTTCTGTTCACCACACTCTGTAGAAATGTTGCCCCTTTTGAAATCAGTGGCAGAATTCCCACTGTGGCCAGATACTTCTCCCTGTCTGGAAATGCAGAGCTAAATACAAATAAAAGAAACTGCCCCTGCCTATGACTGAGAAGTGGTTATGACTGTACAGCATTAAGCTATGCATTAAGATATAGCATTAAGCTATAGACTCATAACAGATAAGGTTGGACATACAGGATGTAGCATGGAGGAGTATGGAACTGGGATGGCAAGACATGGAGCACAGCCTTGGAATTGGGCACCCCACAGCTGTAAGCAACTAACCAATGGTCAGTTACAGAGATGCAAACCTGGAGTTGGACAAAACTGGGTTTTGGGGTAGCAAGGAGAACAAAGAAATGGTATCAAACATACAGAGAAGGCATCATATGTAGTATAGACGTAATGTGGAGCTGCAAACCAAAGAACAAAGAGAATGATGTAAAAACTTTTAAGCAAATATACAAAAATGACTCAGAGTGGGTACTGGAGGAGGAATAAGAAACCATCAACATCAACGTCACATTACTTCTGGCAAAGCAGCCAAGAGGCTACTGACTTTCCATAATATCCCCCAACTCTCACCCCTAGTGTTAGTCCACCTATATTAGGACCCAGAGGAGCAGGGGAAGAGTAAGAATAACACCAGTTATAGGAGTAGAAACTAAGAAGTGTGCATAAAACAATGTTAACTTCATTGTTATTCCTTCTTTAGCAATTAGATCTGAACTAATAATGCTTAGATTCTTCAGATTTCCATAACATGAACAGTAAATTCATGGCTTTATTTATACATAAGGTTTGCTTCCTTTTTGCCCATTAACAAGATTTTGAGCATAACCCTATGCATGCTGAAAGGTAGCTAACCTTTAGAAATTAATGTCATTATAAACCTGTCAAAGTGTGTGGACATACAGGAAGGATGTATTCTGAAACACTGGAGGCACTAGGTGAAGAGAAGGGCAATGAGAAGGACAGAGTGAGGTAGTCATGGAGGAAATAAAGGGAAGAAGACAATGCTGTGAACAGAGGGAAATGTTGCGGGAACAGTACCTGAAAGAAACCTCGCTACATTGGCTCAGGAACCTTTGTCTAAAAGTTTTAAAAAGGAATTTATCAAAAAAGTATTGTATCATTTCTATGAATGCTAGTGACAATATTCTGTTAAGTACTGTCTGCCTTCTGCCAAGCTATGAAAGCTGTTCTAAAATCAATTGGATCAATAATATAGCCACTAAAAATAAAATCCTCTACTGTTGCTCCCTTGACAGCTGTGGTTCGGAGAGATGCTTTATATAGCTGATACTTACACACAATAATGTCACTCATATGTGTTTGAATGAACAATACCACAGAAACACTTCCTGATCTATTTTGGATTTTGGAATATGAGAACTTTCTGTTCCAAAGTTTTATCCACAACTTTTATCCACAAAAGACAAAATATACCTGAGTTTTTTATAGGAATTATTATTTCATCTTCTACTAGGATCACTAGGTGTAACTTAAGTGAAACTAAAATAATTGAAATCTAAACACCTGTTCAAAGGTTGTTACTATTCTGACTGAGGCAGCTACTCATTTTAAAGTGTTTATTCTAAAGGTCAAATAAATGTGGCAGCACTTGTCTACAGTGGCTGCTAATTCATGGGTAATGCTAATCAAGACATTCTTAATTTTACTACTGTAAACAACAAGCCCAAACTTGGTTGGTACCCACAACTACTGCCACATGTACTCAAGCAGTATAAGCATAGCATCCTTTTCTTTGGCATGACTATTGTCACACTCAAATGAGCTGATATCATCTAGCCTATCTAAGTAATCTCTAACCTAATCTTATTACCTCCCAATTCTTGATCTGTCACCACTGATGGTAATCGTATTATCCATCTGATCACGGCTGACCTTTTTAATGAAAATGAAGCTGAAGGGACATTAAACTCCCCAGTCTTCTTCACATCATCTGTTATTGACCCTTCTTACTTGATAAGTATTGGAACATCTTCTCTTCGATTTCACTGTCAGTCTTAGTTTACATATGAAAATCTTTCTTCTTATAACTCTTTATATCCTTTTCTAGCTGTACCTCATTTGATGCTGCACCCCATTCCCACATTTCCTATCCTTTTATTTCTTGTCATTCAGCATGGTTTATGGAAAGCATATACTCTCAATACATACATCTTTTAGAATAGAACCTAATTAACATCGATAGTTCCTAGATGTACTTATTTATAAGTACATCTTATAAATGTGGGGTGGCCCATAGACTAAGGGGGAAAAAAAAAAAAAAAAAAAAAAAAAAAGCTGCCTACTAGGGTTAGTCCATAACACTAGTAATGTCTTTTACTTGAATTCTAGGAGTTAATTTACTTGGTATGACATGGCAAGGTTGATTAAGAAGCTGAAGTGATATCTAACCATATGAAACACAGTACCTGGTTTGAAAATTCACAGAATTCAAACAATAATTTTAAGCAGGTAGTCAAAACTGATTGTGCTTTCACTGAGGTCCAACAGGACTGGCTTCTAATTGACCATAGATCATTTAATATCTTGAAAGACTTGGAATAAAAGAAATTACTAATAAAGCTGCAGATGAACAAAGAATGCCAAATAATAAAGCAGAAAGGACACCATGTTACTTTTTAAACAATGAGATACCAAACACTATAGATTTTAACACAGAAAAATAAAAAGACATACATCTGGGACCAAAGAAGGCTGGAATGTAGAGATGAAGCCCTGTGAAGCACAGAGATCATATTGGATAATTAGGTAAATAAGAGCAGAGAATATGATCACCATTGCCAAAATCTGTCAATTTATAAATGAAAATATTGATTAAAATGCCTGACTTATTCTAGTTTTGCATTTGGCACTATTTCAGCTTCTATCAATATAATATGTCTGATTCTGGTATTCATAATTCAAAAAGTAGGTTCTTAAGTTGGAGATGATTCAAAGAAAGGCTCAAGACTGATCGCAGTATTGAGAAAAAAGAGAGTGGGAGTATTCACGAAGCTAATAGTTTTAGGATCATGCAGTTGTAAATGGAAAAACATTATTGGACCAATGCCCCAGTCCTGTTCTGAAACTGCCTCTGAGAAAGAGTCTGTTGAAAACAGAAGAAATCTAGTGAGGATTTACCTCTGTAAGCTAAGTTAGCTTCAATGGATTTCTCTCCTGATATTGTTGTAGGAAACAGCTATGTGATATGAGAAGGTTTTTCAATCTAGTGAAACAAATTGTAACAGAACCCAACATCAGGAAATTGAAACCACAAAAATTCTGCATACTTTAAACTAACTACTGGAAGAGTTTACAAAAGATCACTTGACAGTATATCACTAAAAATATGAAAATCAAGACTAATATTTTTCCTGTAAGATATATTCTCACTTAAACTGAAATCAGTACAGGAAAGTTGTATAAAAAAATCAGGCTAGGAGATCACAATTTCCTTTTCTGATATTATGGGTCTGTGATGTTCAAAAACTTGAATTAGAAACATAACTTCATTTCAGCCTAGTTAAGAGATGGCTACCACATATCCTTAGCTGGTAAAAATCTAGGATCTAGATGCATATCATTTTGAAAATTTCAGACTTAAACAACAAATCATTTGTTTTATGAATCTCAAAGAAGTTGCTGAACAGTGTTCAAAAAGAAACTACTTTCCAAGTAAATATTTCCAGTTCTAATAAGCCATAATGTAG
The DNA here is from genome assembly GCF_036417535.1 of Chlamydotis macqueenii. Lineage (NCBI taxonomy): Eukaryota > Metazoa > Chordata > Aves > Otidiformes > Otididae > Chlamydotis > Chlamydotis macqueenii. The sequence goes on from NC_141556.1 coordinate 18,228,882, forward strand.
AGAAGTACTACAGTTATTTAAATTTATAAATAAAAGAACTAAGAAATAAATACATTTTTAGAATCAGTGGGAGAAGAACATTTTCAGACAGTTTCATAAGTGCTAAATGATATTTAAACATTGAGAATGTTAGGCCCAGATGGGCATGCTGTGAACTATTCATAATGTTAAATGCTCGTATTCATAAAACAACAGCTTTCACTCTTTATGGATTGAAATACAAAAAACTGTTGCTGGCCTATTATTGTTTCACTTTCATTTGTGAACCCTGAAGAGGTTTTGATTTTAGCAGTTAATTGTATATCAGCAGAAAATTTCCCCCACTTGTCCTACCTTTAACATGCAGCAAGGTCATAAGTGCCTAAGAGTCAAGATCAGTGATTTGTGTGGACTTGAGATTCAAGATATTAATATTGTGTCATTGTTCAAAATGCAGTATAGGCTACAATGCCAAAGGAACAGGACAACCCATTCATGCATTTTCATGACACGAAACAAACATAACCAACATGCATACCAAGCTTTAGCATTCAACAGTATTGGGTACGGGACAGTATTTCCTGAAAAGTTGTGTAAAGTAGTGTGAAGCTCCTATTATTGCACACAGTTGAGTAGAACAACACCCAGAATAAAGCAGGTCATGGTAACATTTCTAAGTGGTGAGTGAGCACTGTTACCTTACTCACACTGTCTCTTTAACAAGGAAGCAAAACACAGTAGGAATGAATCAGAAAAGGCTAGAAAACACAATTTTCTTGAAAAAGGAAAGTAGGGTGAACCAAAAAAATCTTTACCTGTATGTTGCTCAGAACTATAGTTCTATTTACTGTGTTAGCTGCATGCACAGCTCAGAGGTCACTAATCAATTTATTAAAGGAAATAAAGACAAAACTCCCTTTGCAGGGGCAGGAGGTGAACTTTAAGGGGCACCAATTTTTATTTCAGTGAAAGACCTAAGTATCTGCAGTCTTACATGAAAAAAAAAAACAATCTCTTTCTACTGTAATGATTTATGGGAGGCATATCTGAGTTACTTTGTATCTCCATTTTCCCCTGTGGTCTCAGTTCCCAAAACAAGCTGCTGTTCCAATGATTCACTGGGGTCAAGGAACAGTAGCATATCATGAAAAATGTAATCTGGTCAGAAAGCTTAATCCAGCTGATTGTGAAGACGGAAGACAACCAAATTAGACTAGGCTAGACTAGACTAGACTAGAATGTTCCAGCTGGAAGGGACCTGCAATGATAATCTACTCCAATTGCCTAATTCACAGTTGACCAAATGTTAAAGCATATTATTAAGGATATTGTCCAAATGCCTCTTAAACACTGACAGGCATGGGACGTCTGTTTGATCACCCTCTTGGTAAAGAAACACTTCCTAATGTCCAGTCTAAACCCTTTCTGACTGATGCAGCTTTGAGCTGCTCCTGTCCCAACATACCAGGGAAAAGAGATCAGCACCTCCCTCTTCACTTCCCCTCCTCAGAAAGCTACAGAGAGTAATGAGGTCACCCCTCAGCCTTATTTTTTCCAAACTAGACAAACTCAGAGTCCTCAACTGCTCCTTAAAGGACATTCCTTCCAACCCATGGCACCAGCCCTGGAGGCGTTCAAGGACCTTCACAGCCTTCTTAACTTGTGGGACCAAGAACTCCACACAGTACTCCAGGTGAGGCTGCAGTAATGCTGAATACAGTGGAATAATGGGATTTGTCACCTTGGCGGCCAGGGCACACTGCTCAGTGCTAGAAAACATTCCTCACAGAGGTGGGATTCGAACCAACGGCCCCGAAAAGACAGAAGCCTTAATCCAGTGCCTTAGACCACTCAGCCACACTACCTTGGTAATAATGCCATCTCAATCTCCAGCAACTGTATCTGCCATTCACAGTTCAACTTTACAGATAATTTGAAATAGATAATCTCTATCCATTACTTAAATATAGTAGGAAGAAGGACCAGTAATGGCTTTTTCTGCAGGTGGAGATAGATACTTCTTCCAGTGCACTTCATATTTCTGATCCCCTCATCAGTTGTCAGGAAATATCAGCTGGCAAGTTCTAAAAATAACTCCTTGCCTATGAACCCGTGATCCCTCCCCAAGAAAAGAAAGGGTGATGGTATATTTTTGAGAGGAATGTGTGTTGACTTTGCATTCAGCTTTATCTTTTCATATTTTTGGAGTGTAGTGAGCCTGGGGCAATGAAACATCTGTCCCTTCATGCAAACACAGTCATCTACTCTAGGCATCTAACAGATGCAATTTGGAGGACCGATGTTAAGTACCAAAGTTCCCTAATGAATGAATGAAGGAAAATAAGTCCATGCATCAAAGCAAGTCAAAGAATCAAAATTAGATGTCTGAAACAAGGAATGTGGCAACTCTGCCACTATGCAATATGCTATGGCATGAGGGTAGAAACAGAGTGAGGTCCTCAGTGTTTATGCATTAAACTGTGATGCCTGTAGAGCAGGAATTGGAATTCAAGAGCTTGTTTTATGATCATTTTGACATTGCCAGGGACAGTTCAACTGAAACATGTATTACAGATTTCTCTGATTCTACTTAAATGCTTTGACACCTAGGTAGCCACTTTCCTGATTCTGTTTTTCTTCAGGGCTGCTTTTGCTCTCCATGCCCTCCTGCTAGGTAAATAATGTGTTGTCGATAACTCAGCAATACTGGATGCTCCAGCAACTTGAACAAATTGTTTGTGTATATAGATAGATAGATAGATAGATGTATATGTAACTCTACAGAAGCTGGATTATGAAATTTCTTTAAAACTGCTAGAGTAAGTATTGCATACCACACAATTGTTCCAAACATTGGATATAACATATATACTTACCAGGGACAGAGTGTGCAGATGCTGTATTTAATTTGTAGATTTGTATTTCTGGGCCAAATTTTTCTTACTCCTTCATACAAACTGAGCCAGTAACAGTAACAATTTAAGTCTCGTATAACATGTGCCACATGAAGGACCTATTTGGGTTATTTCTAACATTCAGATGCTGATTCTGTGTACACAGCTAATAGCCCAGCAACCTATGGACTTGATCTTCCCAGATGAACAACTGCGTAGGATTTGTCTGTCAAGTGATTCAAACATATGAGCCTCACTGGCAAGTGCTAATAGTCTGGTGTCTAGGTTCTCTGACATTCTATTAACCTGTAGCTTATGACACGGTCCTTACAAATCATGTCTTCTTATCTTTGTGCTAGAGTCAAGTTAATTTGGTTTTGTACAGTATTGATATGAGCTGCCTCAATGTTTATGGAATGGTATTGTTCCTGGGATTCAGCTCCAATGCCTTTATGCACTTACAGTATAAGCTGATACAATCTCTCTACCTGTTTTCCGTGACACAAGTAGTTGCACCCTCTTTCCTAAGTAACTTTTGCATTTAGTATTAACTACTCTGTAACTAAGGTCTCTAAGAAGCCATTAGTGAAAACATTTTGCAATATGCAAGTGAACCTAACTTCTTCCTTACATGAAGAATTGTATTTCTACTTATCTTGGTTTAGGTGGAAGCACACAGTTTATATTCTGTAGCTCTACAGTGAGTTTTTCCAGTTCTTTTCTCTTTGTACGCTTTTTTTAGATCACTCCCCCAGCATGCAGAAACACAACGGAAGGCTTGCTAATGTGGAGCATACTGTTCAATCAGGAAGTGCTTAATCAGGTCACCCATTTTATCAGGCTATCTTTGCAGGAGTTGGTGTGCATAATGATAATGTCAATGATTAGAGACAGAAGCTAGGGCATTGTGTTATATGTGGCCAGTGCAATATTTTAATGTTTCAAGCATTTTATGTGTCTTTATGGACTTTATATTGCTAGCAGCCCCAACTAAGAGGGTAAAATAAAGTAGACCTCCTGCAAGAACTAAAGACACTAGGAATGGTAATTAATCCCCGCTGTTAAAGCAATGTGGGTTTTTTTTTTTTCTTCTTGGGGCTTATATGCATCAGGCTTGATATGCCAGCAGGAGAAAAAAATCAAAGAGGATAATTCTGTATGAAAAGACAAGTGGGATATGGAAGAGGAACACATTCTAGTTAAACACACAGGATAGAAAGGCCCTGATAAAAAGTATACAGGAAGTTCAAATCCACTCAGGTATTCAAGGGGAGGAAGAGTGACTATGTAGAAGGCTCATACACACCCAGCCATATAAACAGTTTCTTGTGTTAGGATCATGGAATCATAGAATAGGATCTTGCCATAATTCAGGGTGGAAGGCACCCATGGAGATTTCTAGTCCAACTTCCTGCTCAAAACAATGTAATCTCTGTGATCAGACCAGGTTGTTCTGGAGGGGCAGCTGTTCCGGTCTCCTTGAAGCCTTTTCTTCTCCAGGCTAAACAAGCCAGGCTCCCTTTGCTTCTCCTCACAGGGCGGGTGCTCCAGCCCCCACTTATCTTAGTGACCCTTCAATGAACTTGCTACAGTTTGTCAATGTCTACCTTGTATTGTGGGGCCAAAACTGGACATAGGACTCCAGATGCAGTCCAGTGAGTGGTGACTGGAGGACGATAAACCCTCCCCTTGATCTACCAACTCTGCTCCTGTTAGCCTACGAGGCTGTTGGATTTCTTTACTGCCAGGACATGCTGTTGGTTCATTTTCAGCTAGCTGTCTGACAAGACCCCAAGGTCTTTTTTTCACAGAGCTGCTCTCCAGCTAGTCTGTCCTCAGCCTCTGTCACTGTAGGGGGTTCTTCCTTTCCATGTGCGGGTCTTCCTATTTATCCCTGTTGAAATTCAGAAGGTTCTTGTTAGCCTATTCCTTCAGCCTGTCCTGTATGGCAGCCCTGCTGTCAAGCATATTGACTGGTATCATCTCCAAATCTGAGTACACTCCACTGCCTTTTCCAGACCATTGATGAAAACATTAAGCACAACAGTTCCCAGATTAGACTGTTAGACCACTCTGGCACTCTATTTGTTAGCAGACTCCAATATAAGTATGATCCATTAACTTCTACCTTTTCAGCTCAATTATTCCACTAGATTTTTACTCATTGGTTGTTCGGTCACCCATCCTTTAGTGTCCTAAGTCACTATGCAAGAGCATAGTAGAAGACAATGATGAAAGCCTTGCTGAAATTTGTATAAATGACATCACTCACTCTCCCCTCATCTGTTAATCCAGTCATTTTATCACAGAGGCAGCCAGAATGGTCAGTCATGATTTATCTTCAGGAACCCAGTCACCTTCTTCTCCTTCATATGCCTAGATATGTGCTCCAACAGGACTTGCTTTGTGATTTTCCCAGGGACAAAGTGAGGTTAAGTGGCCTGTAGTTCACCAGCTTCTCTTTTTTTGAAGATGAATGCTTTTCTTCAGTCATCAGGGATCTCCCCCAGTCTCCGTTACCTTTGAAAGATGACAGAAAGCAGCCTTGCAAGGACATTGGACAATTCTCTTAGCATTCTTGGGTACAGCCTGACCTATGGATATGTATAGATGAAGGTTTCTTTTCAGGTAATACCAGTCTTGATCCTCATCCACTGCTGATAGTTATTCCCCTTCTTCAAGCTTTTCATTAATTATGGAGGCCTGGGAGACCCTATTAATGAAAAGTGAGGCAAAAGGGTCACCAAGTAACCCAGTCTAGTTTGCATCCCCTGTCTCTAAGTTACCTGTCCCATTCAGCAATGTTTCCACATTTTCCTTTTCAGTGTTTTGCTACTAATGCAGCCACAGAAAATGTTCTTGTTGCTATGTACATTCCTTGCAAACATCACATCTCAGTGAATTTTATCTTTCCTAATATATCTAGGAAATGTTTCTAAATGCTTCCTTTGCAGCCTGTACCACTTCCACCTCCTCTTTTTTTTTTTTTTTTTTTTTGCATTGGGACAGTGTCCTCCCACAGGATCCCACCAAGAAGTTTCCTGAATACACTTCAGAATACTTACCCGAAGTCCAGGGTAAGCCCCTGCTCCTCTCTTTTGTTACTCCCTTTAGCATTCTGAGCTTCACTGTTTCAAGGTCACTACAGCCAAGACTGCTATTGATTACAATCTCTCCAAACAGTTATTCATTGCCTGTGAACAGCAGAATCAGCTGTGTGTCACACAAGATTGGTCTACCTTGTACTTCTGTCACCTTCAGAAATCTGCTTGACTGCTTGCATCCCACTGTGTTGTCATTTCAGGAGCAGGGAGGTTAAAATCTCCCATAAAAGGCAGGGCCTGTGAAACAGAAACTTCCAGGAATTTTTCTCCTTTTATGCCTTCTCTGAAATACTACTGATTTGAATAAATCGAATGAGAGGAGTCTGGCCACAAAATAAACTTGTCATTGTTCCTGAGAGAGCAGAAATTCAGACACTGAACTTCAGTGATGTGCTGTGGTGAACAAGGTAGATTCTCAATATGGAGTCCAGGGACTGCAGTCCTGACAAGCGCAGGCTGGAAAACGAGGTGGGTTAGCCCTTTCAGCACATGTGAGGGGCCTGAAGGTACAGTAAAGCTAGGACTGCAGATAGATGGCTATAGCCTGCACTCTAAATGCAAGCACTTCACAGAAGCAGAGCACAAGATCAAAGCTGTGGCAGAGCTGAACCTTATATTCACCTCAAAAAGTCATAGCAATGACTAATGTTTAATTTACAGAACTGTAGTCAGACATTTACTTAAAATATTCAAAATTCATGGTTTAAATGGCAGAGCTTCTGCCCAGGTGGCATAAATGAGTCACACAGTCAGCAGATCCGACCCTTTGAGCACTGCAGTTCCGGTGAAGAATATTTGGACATCAGTGAGAAGTCACTCAGCACAAGAGTCACTAGCCTTGGTTACGAGTTTCATTCAGCCCTAAACCTTGGTCATTTTAATAGCAAAAAGATGCAGAGGAAGTGCAGCAAGGAGCATTTCTAAATCTCTTGGTGTATTTCTGCAAGGTTTCATTTCATGCTAAATCTTAAAAAAAAAAAAAAATAGCCTTACAGTTCCTATGATGAGAACAACAACCAGTTTAGGACTGGAAAAGAAGTGCTGTGAACAAGAGGTCTGTGCAGGAGGCCAGGGGGGAAAAAAAACACCGGTATTTTAAAGAGGACTAGCTAATCTATCACACAGAGATATGCTGCACCTCATTCAGACACTAAGAACTGCTGACTACACCTAACATATGTATTTTTACTGATTACAGACAACAAATTTATGACTGCATTAGCATGAAATAAACTTATTATGCCTTTCTAGCATCATTATGCTTGAACAACCACAACTAAACTCCTAGTTCTTAACTTTCTCCAGTTGGGATAGCCTCTCAGGTCACTGTTGTGCAGATACACTTTAGTGAGCTCTTAAACAGCTAGACCTGAACCTTGAAACGGTACACTTACAGCAGCACTATGCCAAGGTTTGGTTTATTATTTTTGTTTGTGAAATCCAGGCTTATTACTTCAGGATGGTGCTCTGCTGGGTCATAAAGAGGTACTAGCTCACTCAGAGGTAGGACAAGACAACACTGTATAGTGTAGCACAATATGGAAATTCAAACAATAGCGAAGTAAAGCTCCAAATTTAATGTGGAAGCTGCATTTTATTTGCCACTTATACCTGTCAGGGGCTACCCACGGTTGTTCCAGCACAGCTAGATACAAGAGGGTTATTATAATTCTTTTTTAAACCCCTATATTTTACCAATAAACAACTTTCCATTATGATTTATACTACACCTTGACCTTAAATATTTGATTTGTTCTAGTAAGGATCACATTTTACAAATCTAAATGATTGAAATACATTAACTTATATCAGCTCTGAGGATTTTTTTTTATATTATTATTTCTTATCAGAATTGCAATAGGAGTCTGCACATCTATTATAAGATTGCCCACTTGCTTTTCCACATAGGGCATGTTTAAGTTGATAAAGTATGTAATTTTAATGCTGCCTTTGTTTTAAACTTAATCTTGGCTTCATTGCAAATACAATCTTGATAAATAGTAGTGTTAACTGATGTAGTTTTTATTACCAAGAAGCTTTCTTATTGATTGGTAAAAATGTCTGTATGGGGCAATATACAAACCCAAGTATTTTTACACACGTCTATGTATGTATAAACACTTTGACAATCACACTGGTATTCCCAGAAGTTTGTTCCTCAGGATAACTTTTCAGGTGGTTTCTTTTATATTATCCTCTGAAGTAAAATATATCAGCAAGCTCAGAATTCACCCTGTTAAATTATTCTATGATTGAAATATACTGAAGTAGAAAACTATCCAGTCAGCTAATAAGGTGATGCTGGTTATTCTACAAATACCCACCAAATGCTAGAAAATTTAAGATCATAAAGTTTTATTCTTATTGGACTTACTACTACACTTGGAAATAAAAATACATGTTACTTCAATATCTACCTATAAATGATATTTTCTATGAAGACAAATAGTAGTACCTAGATTTCATGGAATGGCATCCTTCTGGGGTATCGTGTTGCAATTACTTTTACTCTTTCCTTGCTGCTTGAAATTATATTTGGTTCATGCACAAAGTTTGAAGATTTGGCTACTTGAGTTGAATCATTTACCATACGCTAAAAGTTTAAAAATCTCTTTATTACTTTCACCAAAATTTTGTCAACCGTGTGGTTTTTTTTTCTGGAGCAAGGGATAGGTTGTTGGCTGGAATTTTGAGTGTTTCTGCAGGAAAGATTTATTTTTCTGTAAAAGTCTCACTGAAAAGAAAAAACCTCCAGATGTGACCATTTCTCTTCAGCATTTTAAAAAATACTTGCTGAGTATCTTTTTGTTCCTCTCTTCTTCCTTTTTCTGACTTCTTCCTCAACCTCCACCTCCTTTTCCTCTCACCAATTAAAGAGCACCCTTTTTTGCTACTATAATTTATCTCGTTATTCTAAAATCCTCCCAGCTGATTTCCACCTCAGCCTGGATTTCTCATCATCCACAATATTTGTTTTTTTCTTCTCCAATAACAATTAAGCATTCTTGACAGCTTCCAAACGTTGCTGTGGGAATTGAGCCAGCTTTGCAATGGCATTTGTTGTCTTTTTTGTCTGGTCTCAACCTAAGCTTGCTAATGTTTTTGCTGAGACTCCTTTGGTCAGAAGTGTCAAAGACAAACCTGAGTATCTCCTGCCTGGTGAAGCCTCAGGTAATTTAACAAGTACTTTTAGATTTTTTAATATATCCCTAATTGCTACACACAATAAATGCACACTGTAGAAGTCAGGAATTGTCATATTCAGAGGTGGTAGTTAATGAGAAATCTTTTTTGTACCTACAAAGACTCTTTAGTAGAAGAACAAGTGGGTTAGCAAACCCTAGTAGGAAGAACTTTGAGGAATCAGATCCATGTTTCTGATTCATTCACTCTTCCAGCATATTCTAACAAACAGCTATATGAGAGTATTCCAGGGCCTGTAGGATTTCAATTTGTTCTTCTGGAAGGACCAATCACCTTTAGAGATGCTCGTTACGTAACACAGAGAAGACCAGAGGTTGCCCTATTTCTGTAAGGACAGCAACATCACATTTCATATGGAGGGAAGGACAGGTTTCAGGTAGATGTAGAGATGTCAGATAAAACATAACTCTTCCCTCTTTCATGTTTGTCCCTCTATTTCTGCAGAAAGAGGTGAAAAAGAAACAAAGAAAGGAATACAACTGACTGAGAAATCAATAAACTTCGCTAAGATTCAAACTTCCCAATTAATATCCTACTCTATTTTTAATAGCATGTCCTATAAACTCACATTTGGCATCTAAAATATTTTAAATCTTACTATAGCTATTACCTTTTATGGTTAGCTTTCAGGAAATACGTCAGAGCTATTAATGGGTGAAATAAAAATACTTCACTAAAAGAATATACTGGCACCATGCTTGTTTTTGGTTTTTTTTTTGTTTTTTGGTTTTTTTTCTTAAATAGATCCACAGTGTAAAATGAATAGGACTGAGCCACATTGTTCCTCTTAATTTGTGAAGAGAAGTACAAAGAAATATCATAAAGCTATGCCAAAAACTTAATATTCTCTTAAATTGCTGTTATAATTTTGTAAAAGAAGCTTAGAACTCCCTCAGTTTTGTTGCAGCTGAAGAACAAAGCCAAGGAAATGGAATAATTCCAGCTAAACTCATAGAAGTGTCAGATTCTACAAAATTTCTGCCAGAGTTTTATTATCTGTGCATACACACGTGTGGATGCTTAGTGTTTCTCAGATTATTTTCTTAGTTTCCTCTCACCAAATGACACAGTGAAGCAAGTTTTTTGCATTTTTAACTACAGGGATATTTCTCCCAGTCTTCTTAAACTGCATATGTAGCATCTTTGAACACAAGCAAAAGCATACATTTAATGTTACTAATAATGCAGGAGGCCAGCAGAGGCGAAGTAACATTATGGCACTTGTTCTTTTCAACAACTTTGTTATTCAGAAGAAGTCAAAGCATTTTAAAAACACTATTTTAGTCTTGAAATAGCTACTCCCTACTTCTATTTAAAAGTTGCATAAACTAAAATCTCATTAAGGTTTACTGAGATGCCTGAAATCAAGCAAAGAGTTAGAGAGAGCACTTAGGACACCTAAACTGGTAATAAACTGAAGGGTGTTTGTGTGAATAAGAAAATCTGGAACTACCAAATACATCATAGCGGTTAAATGGCAATCAGAAATTAAGTGGAGAAATGGAACTGGGGTTGATTCAAGCTTTGATTCTGTCTTTTCAGCAGGTGGGGAGACTGCAGAGGGGGTAGCTGTTTTCCAGCCTGTTTGCAGCACATTCCCCCATGGCAGTGAATCCCAGCCCTGGATACACTCTCTCAGACACATCACTCAGCAAGCTGGGTGACATGTAGCGGTCTTCACCTCACTTTGTTGTGTGGACATAATAGGGAAGTTAACCAAAGTTGCTTGCTAAAGAAACTACAGAAGAAGCATTACAGAATAGTAAAAGGTAAGGAAATATAAATTATCCTCTGTATGCTCTCATTTCTGATTATTAGTTTTTATGCACAAATCAAAACTAGTTTGAAATCAAAAGGACTGGGAAAAAGCAGAACATGAAAATTAAATAACTTTAATTAAACTTTTCTCAGTTTTACTAGCTGGAAGACCTGTTTTTTAATTCAAGTTTCTTCCCTTGCCAATTGCATTTTTCTGAATTTTCCACAGACTTGCTTTTCTCTCATGCCATATTTATTATAGAGTGTACTGAATACTAAGCTGGAATTCATTCTGAACTAAACAAAAAAAAAAAGAGAGAGAGAGAAAGAAACAAAGAGATAGAGAAAAAAATTAAAGAAAGGAAAAGAAAGAAGAGTGGGAGAGAGAAAAGACAAACACAGTCCCAAAAATCTTTCTATGATTATTTCTAAAGTTACTTTCAATTTTATGCATTTAAAATTCACCTTAATCCATGAGGTGACCAACTTCTGAAGAATACTATGTATAAAATTGTTAACATATCCCTTTTCTGTTGCATAGTCTAGCAAGATGCAAGGTTTTCTCTTGTATCACTACCAGTTTCTTCCACAGCAGTACCAGTTCACAGAGGAAGAACAGCAGGAACACAGCTGTCAGACTAAAGATATTTGGTTTGTCTAGTTTTGACAGGGAGAAACCCAGAGTATTTGCTATTTCATGAATAGTATTAACATCCCAGCTATTTTTAACCTATGCCATGATGATCAAAAATAAAACTTACATGAAACACAGCGTGTGCCAAGCTCCTTTGGATCAGTTTCAAAAATTGCACCCCTTGGGGTTTCTGTTCACATCTCAGCCAACTGGGTACAGCTTGAAGGCACAGGGACAGAAACAGCTGCCTACAAAATAACTGATCATATTCACCTCACTTGCTCAAAGCTAGAATCAATTAGAGCTCTCATCTACCATAACCAATGGCTATCTGAGTTTCCTCTGTTCTGACAAGTTATTTTAAGCAATAAAGACAACTTAAGAAACTTAGTGGTGTGCTGCATGAAAGCCCACAAAATCATTCTCACGCCACTGGGTAGTGTAACAGCTTACACTTAATTTCATACAGTGTCATCCTGTATCATGATCCCATGGTACATGCCTAACAAAACCACTTTCCATTCCCCTCCCACAAGCTTTTTACTACTGTAGATTTTATTGAAATAAATGCAATGTGGGAAAAAAAAATATTAAAAATTCCAGAACATAAAAGGCAGCATACATCAATTAGGAGGAATAGAAACAAATCTTTATTTCTTAAAATACTCTCTGAAATAATCTAATTAGTAATGTATCTCTAGATTATAATGAGGCAGAAAAAAATAGCTGGTTTTAAATTTAAGGATTTTATCTCTTTGCCTTTATATTCTGTGGCACTTGGAGTAAATCCAGAGTAAGATGCTGAGCTTGGTAGCATTGCAGACAGCCTAACATCATGATTAGAGAGAAAAGAACAAAGCTGAACAAGTTTAAGGCTGTATAGTGCGGTCACTGCACATAATATACTAGATAGTTTGAGAGACTTTCTTACTTGATTCAGCTTTCTTTACCAAGTCCCTCCTTTGTAAGCTGCAGTTAATTCTTTGCTTTTATATTTATATTTATATACGGCCTCATTTAAAACACCTTTGCCAAACTCTCAAAACACAATACTCTTCTTGTGAGTGTTGTAACCAATGTTACAAGCACAAAAACACTACTGAAAACATTAATGGAGGAAACATAGAACCCCTTTCCTCCCTTCAGGCTTACATAGATATTGTAAGAAATGTACCATTGTTGCTTCACACAACAGCTGTATAGCTTCCAACATCCTATCAGCTCTTCCCAGAAAGTGTCACAGAAGCAGCATTTTCAAAGAGTGATTTAGCAATACAGCAATTTCTCTGATAAAGAATGTATTTTTAATGATGTTTCACTATTTCTTCAGCAATGACTTTTCCTGTTCATTTATTTTAATTATAGAATCATAGAAGAATCATAGAATGGTTAGGGTTGGAAGGGACCTTCAAAGGTCATCTAGTCCAACCCCCCCTGCAAGGAGCAGGGACATCCCTGACTAGATCAGGTTGCTCAGAGCCTCATCCAGCCTGGCCTTGAACGTTTCCAGGGATGGGGCCTCCACCACCTTTCTGGGCAACCTGTTCCAGTGTTCTATAATTCTCATCGTAAAAAATTTTTTCCTAATTTCTAATCTAAATCTACCCCCCTCTATTTTAAAACCATTACCTCTCGTCCTATCGCAACAGGCCCTACTAAACAGCCTTTCCCCATCTTTCTTGTAGGCCCCCTTGAGGTACTGGAAGACCGCTATCGGGTCTCCCTGGAGCCTCCTCTTCTCCAGGCTGAACAGCCCCAACTCTCTCAGCCTGTCCTCATAAGAGAGGTGCTCCAGCCCTTTTATCATCTTGCATATGCTGTGTATATGTTAAAAGCTGATTCCCAAACACATGAAGACAAGACTCATATTTAAAATTTTTAAAACTCCATATCATTCAGGAAATGACGTTACTGAAGTTAAAGAATGAGGTGAAATGCTCTGAAGACATTTTAGTAATGAGGAGGGGAAAGCCTCTGTGACTCCCTTTATCTGTGAAATGTCTGGACAAGGGACTGTAAGTAGACACACGGAGCGATGCAAGTGTAGCAGGCTCATTGTGGAAGGAATTGCTTGTCACTGTAGTGCATCCATTAATTCAGACAACGACTAGTGAAAGTTAAACTATATTCAAGTGCATTGAAGTATGTGAGGGAATTCAAACCATGCAGTTTCAGTGTGTCTGATTCCACTACATCTGAGCTCATCTGTGCTCCTGGCTGCAATGTCAGATCAGAAGTGCAGCTGAAATTAAGAATTTAAATCTGATTATTATAAACCTAGAATACAAATTCTTCCCTAGACTCCAGTATAGTCATTATCTCTCACATTTCTATTATGGAAAGTTATCTTTTTACACAACAAACTTTTTCTCTAGTCAGCACATTCAAACCCATTCAAATAATTAAGATTTACAATACATTATGTAAGTGTGACTAGTATGTCAGTACATTTTAGCACAAGCCTTCCAAAGTTCTTAGAAACTGAGTTTTCCAACAGCCTTTCAAAAGTAAAGCCTAGCCTCTGGTGTAACAGGTGCAATGTGTACTGTGGAAATTAGGAAATATTACTTCTCGGAAAGGGTAGTTAGGCACTGGAATGCACTGCCCAGGGAGGTGGTGGAGTCACCGACCATAGGGGTGTTCAAGAAATGTTTGGATGTTGTGTTGAGGGATATGATTTAGCTGAGAAGTATTGGTGATGGTTGGACTGGATGATCTTTTAGGTCTTTTCCAATCTTGATAATAATTCTGTGATTCTGTGATTCTGTGTGTTGTATCTTCTTTGGGGCTGGATCTCTGGGAGGCACGAGTACCTTAGAGAATACAAAGTTGATTGCCTGGACTGGTGAACACCAGAAGCTGATTTCTGAGCTTTCAGTAAATTTCCAACTGGGTCCCCAGCCATCTGAGGGACCAGAGTGAAGAGTGGAGATCCACCCATTAGGTCCTGAGTAAAATCATTTTCATGATGCCTTAGAATGTACACTGTGAAAGAGATAGCTAAAAGTGAAACATCATGACGAATGCATACAAAAAAACCATGAGGTTTTGTGGTAAGTTGGTTGACATATGGTAAGTTGACACATTTACTGTAACTGAAATGAAAATTAAACATATAGTGGAAAAAATGTTACAAAGCCTTAAAAACAGATATTCTTTACTCTGCATAGGCTGAAGTGTTAGTCACAACACCAGCAGAGAAACTACAGAATTACATTATTAGGGTGATTCTTTCCTTGTTGAATTAAAACATCAGTTATTTGATAGATCACCTCAAGGTGTTATGAATGTATTTTTTTATACAGTAAAGGTGACTCTGTATTCTGCCTTTGAGGAAAATACAGTAGCATAATAAATTTAAAACAAATAGTGTGTGAAGTGGCCTTAATTTAGGGAATTAAGTTAATTCTTTTCAGTAAATTTGATTAAATCACATACATAGATTCAATATGGTTTAATCAATGAAGCTTCGATTCACATATTTAACTAATTTAGACTGCATTCCTTGAATGTCATACGTGGAAAAGTTGTAACTGACAATGACTAAAACCTGAGAAGAATGAAAGAAACACATTAACTGCCCTTGGTATAATGAATATTCTTTGTGTTTCTTCTGTTGCATGTTCCCATCATTTTTTTTTTTTAAGCTAGAAGGTAAATGCTGCTTTTTCTGTCACACCTGGAGGCTTTTTTTTTTTTTTCACTTGAATGGCTTATAGTACAGACTGAAGGCTTTTCCAGGACTGTTGCATAACCTCCCACTAAGGAACATATTGTCAATTATTTTGCCTATGGCATTAAAAAAATATCTTGCTGGTAGCTCTGGATAAAAGAAAAAAAAAGAAAAAAAAAGGTGAAAACTGTTTTTGTATTTGCTATAGAAGATACTAAATGCTTTATGTCAATCACACTCTCTTAAGAGTCTAACTATTGCATTTACAGGTCTGTGTAGTCATGTCGAAACTAAACCCAGATCGTAACTGTGCTCACTTTCACTGCTGTATTTAAGGACTATTGCTACCATATACATTTCTAAAATCTTTATGGATCAAAACTTATTTTGTTGGACAAGTATTACAGTCATGTTATAAAACTGATGTTAAGCGACTCAGGAGATAGTAAAAAAGAGTTTGTTGAGCTTATTTCCTTAAATATTTAAGTGATGATAAAGAAGAAGGAGTAAGCATTGTATCAATTACATTTGAAACAACTAAGAGGACTTGTGAACATGGATGAATCTTGAAATTACTTAAAGAAAATCACTAGAAATAATATCATGAGTGGAAAGCAGGAAACAATATTCAGGTTGGGATTTTCAATGAGTCCTTGGGCTCCCCAGTCTCTCCAGATTTCTTTGTTTGCAGTGTAGCATGGCCCAGAAAATAAGTTAATAACTCTTGGTTATGACGTCATTAGTTAATTAGACTGGGCTGAGAACAAACCTTTCTTGTGACCTGGAAGAGATTTGTAAGAGCATAGAAATTGGAGAGCACTATTGACTCAAGTATTTTTGATGGAGAAATTTGCATTAATGCTGGTACATCTGTCCATTTTTTCTGGCTACAGAGATTACTAGTGTCTGGTTAGCATAACAAAAAAAAAAAAACCCAACCAAAATTGAAAAAAAAATTAGCCTGTATTTAAGAACCAGGCTCTGTATCTGAGGTTTATAACACACTACAAAGCTATGCTAGCTCTGGTTTGAAAACAGACCCTTGAAACTGTCCACCTTGTCCTCATCTCCTGTTCTGCAGAAGCACATGTAGGCACTCGGTCAGGTGCAGAAAGCACACAAAGTGCACACTAAATTATACTGAACTGCTAATATTGGCCAGGTGGCTGGCTATACCAGTAAGTATTATTTATTTACATAAGGTAGGAGGCCTCCTCAGACACGTCAGATCCTGTGATCTCTAGAGGATGCTCTTCAGCTGCCATCAGCATCACCACCCATGTTTACTGTACCTACATGAAGCCACAGTGGCTATAAAAGTAAATATATCAGTCCCACAAAGAGATCCCTGGCCCCTAGACCAACCAGTGCAGAGTGTCTCAAATCCACACGACTAGAACACATAATTATCATCTTAGACATGTTTTCTGAGTTGTTCAAAATAAAAAGAGATGCGTCATAGGCAACTAGAATGGACTTTACTACATGAAACTGATAGTATGGGTGGCACATACTGCAGGCTGGCATTTGAGCATATGGAAGTTCTTGAGGCTGCAAAGCCTTCTCAGATAGCACTGGAAGGCTATATTGGACATCCGCTGTGTCTTTGTTCAAATTGCTAATTAGAGATTCCCTGAAACTATCTGGACAATGTCCAACAACCTGGACAATGTCCAGGTTTTTTGTTCTACAGAAAGTGTCCTGGTTTCAACTGGGATAGAGTTAATTTTATTCCTAGTAGCTGGCATACTGCTGTGTCTTGGATTTAGTATGAGAATAATGTTGATAACACATTGATTTTGTTGTTGCCAAGTGGTGGCTACACTAAGGACTTTTCAGCTCCTCATGTCCTGTCAGCAAGAAAGCTGAAGCTACACAAGAAGCTGGGAGAGGGTACAGCGAGGACAGCTGACCCAAACTGGCCAAAGGGATGTTCCATACCATATGATGTCATGCTCAGTATATAAACAGGAGGGAGTTGGCCTGGGGGGGTGATCTCTGCTCAGGGACTGTCAGGGCATAGGTCAGCAGGTGGTGAGCAGTTACATCACTTCTTTTTCTTGGGTTTTGTCTCTCTCTCTTTTTGTTGTTTTTCCTTTTCATTAAATTTATTATTATTATTTTATTTTATTTTATTTTATTTCAATTGTTAAACTGTTCTTATCCCAACCTACAAGTTTTCTTACTTTTACCTTTCCGATTCTCTCCTTTGTCCCACCAGGGCAGGGAGGGTGAGCGAGCTTAGTTGCCAACTGAAGTTAAACCATGACAGAAAGCTAGCTCAAAGCACTACCAAATAAAGAACTAAAAAGCAAAATAATGGTTCTACAATGTTGATAAAAGAAGATCCAGTGTTCAGGTTCTCTCTCTGATCCTCTTTTATTTACAACATAGACATACTCTCTGTGTATAGACAGTAATTTGGCTCATTAAAGTGATCACAGGACACTCCTCTAAGCAGAACTTAAACACATCTAGATATAGTTGGGATTCTCCATGAGCAATGGCATAGAAGTAACAGGGACTGTTCTGCAGTTCAGCCTCTGCTATCATGATCTCCTAATCCCTTTTTAAGTATGCCTATTTCCATCACAAAGTAAGGACAAATAATCTCTTCCTTCAAAACTTACAGAAAATTTTCATTTTGAAACTGAAATTATTATTTGGGTTCCTCTCAAATCTTCAGATAACTCATGAGCAGTTTCATAGCCATTAATTTCTGTGCAACTATTGGTTTTTTTTTGCTTATATAACATTTTACAAACATAGTCAGAAAATGTGTCCACCCAGTGGCAGTACAAATGATGTTTAGCTTGTGGGAATTGCCACCAAACACTACTGCACAGTGGTGGTGTATTTCCTGCTCACGTACATATTTCAGTGACCACTTCTTGTTTTAGTGTGTAGTAGTGCCAAGCTTGATATTAGCTCTGCACTTTGCATAAGAGGGAAATAAGGCTCAGAAAGATTTTCCTGAAGATTATAAAGTTTTGAAGTTCCTTGTAGTGGACACCCCTAGCACAATGATTGCCTGGTTGCTTTTGTAACATCAGAGCAACATTATATAAAAAAAAAGGAGACATTCCATATTTAAAAAAAAAAAACCCTACAGTCTTTTGTAACATGGATAAGAATGTATAAACAGAATACATATCTGAAAGAGACAAATTGAATCTACCTCTTCTGTTCAAATTCAGCTTCTTGGAACCACAGGACACATAAATTGAGCAGACTACTTACCAGACAGGAAAGTTAAGTTTATATGTAACCGTGACATTTTCAGAATGAAAGAGCTTAGTATGCATAACAGCTCCACATCTACATTGTGCATTATGTGGCAAGAGGACATATGGAAAAAAATAGAAATGTCATTGCATTAGTCACTGAATAATGTTGTGGTTGCCTGTTACTATTAAGGTTATGACTTATCTAGGACAAACTCTTCATTCTTTTTGTTTATCAGCACTAGTTTTACTATTTAGTTGTCTTTAACTTTTCTGGCAGCAGAGATGTTTTCTCTAGACTTTTACATTTAGCTACTCAAGCGGAGCTACATAAGCAGTCACTTCAAATAATAAAGAGCAATATAAAGTTTCTGTGTGCAATAAACTATACTCAGCTCATGTATGATCTAAAGCGTAAGATATTTGGGGAGTATATCCTTTACAAAGGAAGATACTGCATGTTGGACTTATGAGTATACTAATAATGGGAGCTAATAGACTAGGGAGTTTAAACTACATTACAAATTAAGGAGGCATATTGACTACAGCATGTAAAAGTTTGAGGAAATTTCATGCAGAATATTGACACATTTGATGACATCTTCTCATTATTTTCTACTTTTTGTTCATGGCAAATACATATAAATCTTATCTTTCAGTTACATAAACGAAAACTCCTTAGTTCACCTCTTTAGTCATTTAAAATTCAACACTGTCACAGTTCTCCGAAGTAACTCTTGTTCAGTTGCTGTTCCATACACCAGTATACCTGTGAAACAGCAGACATCTAGTATTGATATTTTTATATCCACATTGATTGACAAGTTTGATTATCTTTCTAAAAAAAATTTGGAAGAAAATTGATCATGTATGGTACTTATCTAAATCATTATGTATTTAAATCTAAATAAAGCATATGTCTCAATTTTTTTTTGAACTGAAATAACGTTAGCACATTTTATTAATTCTTCTTAGCAGCATTTATGTCAGCAATCAGTTTAAGTGTATGTATCATGTAAGCAAGTTTCAGGATATGTAAAAGCTGCAAAATCACTTACCAGTGGACTTAACACTTTGTTTCTAAAACTTTGCCAGGGTTGCAGAAAAAAAAAAAATAGGATATGGAACTGGCTTTGATAAATACTAAGTCACAAGTGGTTTATTGCTTTCTTTTTACTACTAAATAAAACTATACATCCTTCCCACAAATGTAGGAAAAAAAATGAACTTTCTAAATTAAAAAAAAAGAAAACAGTCAGAACTCAAATTTTCACATGGTCACACTTGTTAACAATTTACAGACTAATCCTCAAAACAGCATACTGTCATAAAATTATTATTCCCACTTCACATCTAGGACACAAATGAAGCTTTGTGCTGAGTTGTGCAGAGTCTAGGAGGAACATGAGCAAGCAGTACAGCAACAAGAAGTAGGTTCAAAGTCCTGAGCTCAGGCAGTGGCTCAGGTAGCTAACCATCCTGAGAAAACAGAGTTTGCCAGAGTTTGCATTTAGCTGTCAACTTAATATGAGACTGCAAAAACATAGGTCATGTGCTAGTGGTGACTAGTATCTAAGCTACAAAGCTCATCAGCAATAAGCAACAACATGCCCAAACTCCATCTGGATCCAGCTGTAGTGACTGAAACCCAATCCACTGGAGGCATCTAGGCTACATCTGACAGCAACAATTGTTTATGGAGTGGTCAGTCCTCAGTGGGAGAACTGGTGAGTCTCAGCCTGAGTAGCAACCAGGAGTTAAAGCACTTCTGGGAAGCAGTTCAACCTCTGTCACTCTAAAATCCAGGACCCTCTTTGCTTAGAGGGTCTGTTATCTTCTCCTTCTCTTTTTCTTTCTGCCCTTCTCTTAATTCCATTTCTTGTTGATTTTCCGTCACTCTCCTGATTATGCAGGAGCCTTACAAAGTCAGTGGATAGAGACAAACACCTTACTGAAACCTCCTCAGACACTGTGGAGGCTGTGGATCCATCTCTCTCCGCTCGCTGAAGGAAGGTGCTCTGAATCATCCTGTCAAACAGTCAGCAGCTCTTTAAATATTACCAGACCTAAAGTACCCATTATAGAAAATGTGAATGTAAACAGAGAAACTAACAACATATTTTACAATTTTACACCAGAAATCTGGAACAGATAGTAGAACCAAATTAAGACCAAGACCATTGTAACTTGCCTTCTCCAGTTCATCAAAACAGCTTTGCAGGATTTTCTTGTCACATATGCCATGCATTTTCTGCCCGTAAGCAGTAAGCTTTTCCACAAGCTTTATTTCAGCTCTGCAGGTTTATAGTCCTAGCCACAAATATGTAACACACTTTTTATTCCATGCTTATTACAACCTCTAAAAAAGTGAGCAATTTCCTGAAGAAATTAGGTTATGGAGAAGATTCTGAGAAACAGCATGAATATATACAGCTCTGTCTAACCAAAGATTTGCACGGTAATTGAAAGGAACAAAATAAATAGTGTAGTTCAGCACAAGGAAAGTCAGTTTACATTGTTAGGGTTTGTTTGGTTTCTTTTTTTCCAAACTAACAGCATGACATGTTTTATAATTACGCTTTAGGCGTTCTGCTGTGCTTGTGTTTTAACCAGCATGCACAACTGCTGAACAATTACAATGTCTGCAGCAGCATGTTGAAGGTGCTAAAGTTTTATTGTATTAGGGCGAAAAGGGAATGTATCTGGCTGAAGTACCAAGGTAAGAATGCTCTTCCATTGGTGTACACAGTGGTGTCGGAGAAGATTCCAGATTTTCGAGACAGATGCAAACAAACCTGTATAATATAAAGAGATGCTCAAGTTCAGAGCCTGCTTCTTCAGCAGAGAGAGCTGCTGTGGCCGCACTTGGAAAGTGGCAGATCTGGGACGGGCTGTGTTAAGGTATGTGGAGCTACAGTATCTCCGTACCCTTGAAAATCACTCAGATGTGCTTAACCTGAGAGAAGTGCTTAAGATGACAAAAGCACTGGTCATGTCTACAACTGAGGCAGGGAGGGTGAAGACTGAGCCCATGGAGAGGCAGGGGCCCTCCTATGCCTGGTCAGAGGTAGATCATTTCACCAGGGGAGGGATGAGAAGCAGAGCTCTTCGGAGGTAGACACCTGCAGTGGGGAGCAGGACCTGACAGAAATATTTTTTAACAGCTGGTGAGGGAGCTTTACCTATAATTTTAACATACAGTCTGCCAAATCAGCCCTCAGCATGGTTCTTTCCTAAATTCATAATCAGACAATTTAGGGGTAAACAGAAATGCATGCTTGGGAATGAAATATTCAGCCTACTGTTTTGAACACCTGAGGGATAACAATAGAAATGCACTGAAGAAAACACTGCTACTAAAACCACTGGACTTCTGAATTATCCATGAAATGATAAATGGCTCCCAGAATTTTTTTCCAGACAATTACCAAGTATATTTCTATGTGGAAGAGGAGGGATAAAACCTTTGGGCAGTGAAAGCTTTAAATGTCAGGAGCTATAACAGAGAAACCTTTATGTGCCAGGAGTTGCATACCATTTCATGTGCAACAACAGCTGAACATAAACTGTTATGTGCTGCTGATGCACAGTTGTACATAAATAACACAGGGTTAATGCAGAGCTTCATACAATCAAGTGTATGTGAAAAATCCTTCCACCTCACAAACTTTCTGTGCATACATTTATAATAAATTGAATGGTCAAAAATAACCTGAAAAAAAAAATAAAAAAAGAAAAGCAAATGAAAAACCATGCTATATATTACATAATACAATTCAGAAGAGTAAAATTTTGTAAAATTTCATATCAGAAGTTATCCAGCTTTTATTAAGGGTCTTCTCTGCTAAGTTTTAATCACATTTTGTAGTATTTCCTACTTACACAGTCACCAAGAGGGAACCTCTGTTCTGTTCAACAAAGAATTCTTGATGATTTGTACTGGAAGCTGCAAGCTTATTTATTCTATCCTAGCATCCTCTCTTCCATCATCTAGGTGCACCCTCTGGATTCAGGCCTGTATTTGATGAAAGTCTTCATAAACTAACAAAACCAGGAAGTTCAACAATAATAACTCAGTTTTCCACTTGACTTACATTTTGTATAGAAACCTATGTGTCGAAGTTGCTGCCCCTTTCATTTCCGATCCTATATGTAAAGCATTATAGCTGCCATAAATTTGTTAATGAAGGATAATGCAGCATGATAATGAAGGATATAGCAGCATAACAGATTTTGAAAAAAAGGCCAACTTTTTTGATTTGTCTTCTGTTCCAGTCTCTGGAGTCCTCTTTCAAGCCAGTAAAGGTAAACTATGGCACTAGTTATAACATCAGCATATTTTAATGTATTGTTTTACAACTCCCAAAGGTTTATTTTCACACTTCATGTTTTCTGTTGTGGTCTCTACGGATTTCAGCATTGTGCTACAGGCATTGTATCACAACTAAAACATTTGTGTAGGTTTTATCTTCTACAGTTAATTTCCCTTAAATTATCAAGTTCTTGAGGACTTTATAACTTGCTACAGCATGGTTTGCATTTTTATTCAGGAATGGACTACATTGTTTCATAACTAAAAATAAGCAAGCATATATCTTTGGTCTTTATGACTTGGGACTTGCCTGGCTTGTTATGTATTACATTAGATTTCTTAACTGTTTAACAGAAAGAAAAGAGAATAAATGGAAAAATGTTAAATATTCAGTTTTAACACAAGAAATAGTCATCCTAGATCTTGGCTTATAATAAAAATACTTTATCATCTTCCAGTTTCAAGAGGAACTGCAGCCATTTTTTAAAATGCTGTATGTATTCTCCTTAATAGAGACAACAATCCAATGCCTTCTACATTTGCTTGGAGACCTCCTTACTCCAGAACCATTTTCTAATATCCCCCATTACCAATGCTCCACATCAGAACAGTGCTATTAGTATTTAGTTATTGTCATTTAGTTTTTTAAAACTTTAAATTCCCTAACTAAATAATCAGAAACAGGGTAGTTTTCTTAGCTACTATTTGTCTACCTGTATTAATCCAGGTTGTTCTGGAAAAAAAAAAAGCAAGATTGAATTTTCAGGCATCCTTTACTAGTTCTGCTGAACAAAAAAAAAGAACATTTTTCAACATCTTGAACACTTACAGACTCCTGTGGTGCCACTACTCATACTTTCTTCTCAGAGATCCTATTTACTCTCTGCTATCAGGGCAGACATCTTTGTGACCTAAGCAGCTTCTGGATGACTTTGGAGTGTGCTTTTGAGACACCAAAGGATCCACACCACTTGCCCTGACAATAGTCAAAGGAAAGGGATAGGTGTCCAATGGAAATACTTTCTCCTGAGACAAGCAATCCGTCTTTCATTGATAAATGGGAAAATGAGATTCGCTTAAAAGCAGTTGGTGTACTAGATGTCTACAACTTAGATGTAAGGCAAAAGTCTTAATTTATCCAGACTGTATCCCTTGTTGTATTTCATAGCCCAAGAGCAAGGAGAGAACCTCAGTGTGGCATGGAAGGCAGAGGGCCAGTGACCTTTCCATTGCCTCCAATGGCCCAAGAGGGCAGTCAAAAGACAGTCCTCAATGGTACCATTTGCTTTTTTGTTATTTCCTTTACCTGCTTCCTTTCAGTTAACAGCAGCCTTGGGTCTATTTTTTGATCACAGGATTATTGAAACATTCTGTTTACATTTTTTTTTGTGAAGCCTGAAACTAAAAATGCCCAGAGAAAGGGTCTATTTATTTTAATTTAAATATTTGAAAACTGAGACACTCAGCACAAAGGATGAAATCTCTCAAACATAAAAATGAGTAATACTAATGACAGGGCTTTCCTTGCGGGGTGGGGGGGGGGGGTGTCGCGTGCCAGGGTCCACACTGAAAAAACTTGTAGGGGGAAGAGACACATGAATAATTTAATTTTTGTGAGTTTGGTTTGTTTTGTGTGGGTTTTTGGTTGGCTTTTTATTTTTTTAAATGATCACAGTGCCAAACTCCTTGCAGCAATGCCCAGCATCATAATTGTAGCAGTGGACACAAGCTGCAGCTTGGAAAATTAAGATTGGACAGTGGGGAGAAAAAAGTCCCTAGGTGGGCAAGTACCTCACTGGAATAAGTTGCACAGAGGCTACAGAATCTCTCTCCTGGGCATCTTAAAGACTGTCAGACACAGACACAGCTGCCCTTATGCACTGCTGGCAATAGCCCAGCAGGTTGAAGCAGGAGAATCCCACCGACATTTCTATAATACTATGAAATAATTTCAGTCCCTTACTACATCCCAGAAGTAATAATAGTCACTGTTCAGCACAGGAAATAACTTATTGTGTGCCTAAAGACTGCAGTACCTTTAAGCGTGTTAAAACTCAATGTGTTAAGAATAATGCAGAAAGGAAAAAAAAAATCACTAAATCCTTGGCATTTGTTGATTATATTTATACCCTTAATATTATTTCAACAATGCTATTCTGTGATTTAATAAATGTTATCTTGTGTTGATCAAAGTGGAAAAAGTCCTTTATAATAAGACCTGTTCTTTCAAAGCTGTAAATGCTGTACAGTCTGTACTTTTAATCGGCAAGAAAAAGTAATACATAGTAGCAGCTTTTGAGAATTACACAGATCTTGTAAGAAAATAAAAGGCCATTGTGTAGACAATGGCACAGAAGTCCAGCTCATTTGACCATGATCCTCATGGTTTGATTTTCTGGAAAAACTGAATGCATTTGAACTCTTACACTCTTGATAATTACCTTTGCTCAGACATAAAGTCAGGTCGGAACCGCAATCAAAAGTAAAAAGCGGAGCTTTCTGATTTCAGGGATCTTTGCTCATTCATGATTGATCAAACTGACTTCTTAAATAAATCCTTATTACTCTCATTTTTTTCAGGGTGTTCCTTTTTAAAGGTCTGCTGACAAATGAAAACAAAGCCGTTGTTCCTCCACAGACCAGAGTAAATAGATGGAAACACTGTCGGAATTTGTATAGGAGCACATTGACAGCAGACGGGATGGCTTATAATGAGGACTGCTGTCCCCCACTGTGGAGCAAGGGACTGTGACTCAGAGCTGACCCTGCCTTTGCTTCTGTCTCATTAGTCACAAATTTCTGTACCTGTTTACTCAGTTGTTCCTGGTACTCCAGCAGACTTTCTGCAATAAGGCCAATAATCTAGATAAAACCTTTTAGTTTATTTCGAGAAATTGTTATAAATGCAGAAACTGCTATTAATAAATGTGGTTAATTACTGTATCTGTAAAAATGCTGAAACAATTTCTGATAAACATACATCCCAGTTGCAAAACAGTTTTAGTTCTGTTGACCTTTTTCTTCATTTATTCACTTCCCAGAAATAATTTAGAAAAGGAGTTTACTGGCAAATATATGCATAGAAATAACATATTCCCATAGGATGTTTCAAATCTTTGGAAAAGAAAAATCAGAGTAGAAGTAATCCAAAACAGAACCTGATTCCAAATTATATATTTGCCCAAAGAGGGAACAGGAATACAGACCAAACTAGACTTACCTAAATGATTTACAAAATGTCAGTTGTGGCTATGATTTTGTGTAAGACTGTTCACTGCAGCAAAATTCACTGTCCTGCCCCCATGAAAGATGCAAATTTCCCAAAGTAAGTTTTAGGACTGATTTATCCATTCTCATAAATAATGAGTGTCTTAAGCAATGAAGCAACAAAGCAATAAACCAAAAAAGGCTTCTTCCTTAAGATATTCTTAATATGTGAGTATGAATAATCTAGAAACAATAGAAAATATTGTAGACAACAATGAAGAAAGATATTTGCTTTCTGCACAGAGATTTCTGCATGAAAATGTGTATACATAAACCTGTCAAAACAAAAAAACAGACAAAACCAAGGTTAACCCCCCCCAGACCCCCCCCCTTTTTTTTTTTTTTTTTTTTTTTTTTTATTCTCTGCATCGCAATTGCTGCACAGGTTCATGCAACCAGTTTGATTCACCCATAACCAGGACAGGGCGATAGTGATGGCCTGTGAATCAGCAGCAGCCACCACTTCAGCTGTAACTGGTCCTGGCTGCCCAGGGAGGGGTGATACCAAACACGTGCACCTGCAAACATTTGTGATACAGGGTTGGGTTCAATGTGGAGTGGGGGCATCATCCAAAAATACACAGATGCCAAAACGCCTGCAGGGATCAGAATAAAGAGACCAGAATCCCCGCTCGGTGGTCAATACAAATTGAGTGCCACTCAGAGTATTGCACCAGAGTGAATGGTACTTTTATTGGCCTGGCTTGGTAATTTTTCATCAATAGGAGGGGCATTTTATCTCCTGCCACCACGTGGTTGTTCAACACACGCACGACGGTGGGCAGATGATCTACCCATCATATGCATTTTGTACCTCCTAATCTATGCAGTTGCTGTTTCAATAGGCCATTAAGGCGTCCACCAGTCCTGCACCCCGTGGGTGGCAAGGTAAATGCCACACCCACTGTATCTCTCTCTCAGTGGCCCAGTTCAGTACTTTGTGATTTCTAAAATGAGAACCATTGTCTGATTGTATTTTGATTGGTGTTCCATAGTATGTTTCGATCATATCCAGGCAGTGAATAGTGGTACAAGTATTTGTATATCTACTAGTGGACGCTCACCGGGCACATAAGAAAAAAAAACAAACTTGAGGTTTGAGACAAGAACAGCGAGAGATCCTTAAAGCTACCGTTACGGGCAAAACAGCCTCGACCTGGGGAAAACCATTCATTACTAAAACCAAAGAAGGATAATGAGAAAGGGAACAAGGTAACTTCCTCCCACTCCTCCCTCTTCCCAGGCTTAATACCATCTCTACCTCCTTCCTCCCCTGCTGCCCCGAGCAGGACAGGGTGGGGAGGACAGGAAGAGGGAATGGGGGTTACAGTCAGTTAATCACACATCGCTTTATGCTGCAGTTTACTAAGAGGAAACCTACAATAATAACAAAATATAAGGACATTAATATATACAAAATGAACAATGTACAATCTCTCACCACCAAATGTCCAAATGACCAATACTCTGTCTGTCTTTAGCCCACCCTCCTGCACCTGCACGTTAACGAGCCTTGGAAAGCCAGACAGTGTCCTTGGTCTCATTAACAACAACTCTTATCATCAGAGTGTTTTTATCAACATTCTTCACATACAAAATCCAAAGCTACTGAGAGGAAAATTAACTCCATCCCTGCCGAAATCAGGACAGTATTCACCCCTTATTCCATACCATTTACTTCATGCTTATACATATACACACCGATTGCTTATACCTGTCAAGGAAACTTTTAATTTCCTCCGGACTATAATCCGTTAATTTGTCGGTTTGCACTGCATATCCGTTTCCACTTAAACATCTTACAACTTAACGCTGCACCTTGCACGGCAACAATACCAAACTGGATGTATCACTTGTTCTAACGGGGTCGACCTGTGACACCGCACACACCAGAACACTAAACTATAGTACAAATAGAAATCAGCTGAAATAAGCTCTCGTCCACATCAACAACACCGAACAGTAATAAAAGTATGACACTGTCAACAAAAAAGGACACAGAATCACCAAAAAAAAAAGTATGACACTGTTGACACAAAGGACACACACACAAACACGCCACCTCTATCACGATGAGTCAAAGCTCCAAAGACTGAGGGCTCCTTGCCCCCCACCCACATGGGACAGCGCACTCTTGGACTACAGGACTACAGGAATCCTGTCCTTGTCGCCAATTTTATGTAGCCAGTTCGTAGGATTCCTATGCACAAAGATCACCCAGCATATGATATTTAAAAGCACAACAGTACTTATTGCTCTATTATAGCCTTGCATAAGCAGTTACTAGCATAAGCAGTAACCAGCGTATTGTTTTCCCTTTGTGAGAGTCTTACCACCCTGACTAAGCAGGAGATACTGCCAAGCAGGAGGATGATGATCAGCAGGGTCAGAGCAGAGAAGGGAGGTAGCCACAGCACCCTCAAGGCGTCCCATGTTGTTCGTAGAGTGTGCTCTGGGTCCTTTCTCTCCCCCTCTGTGCTGAGCCGCCTCTGTTTATCCCCTCAGCAGATTCAGTGGCAGAGTACTGACCAGGTGTTGGTGCACGCGTGGCCAGCGCATGCAGCAAGGCCTGCCAAGTACGTGCCCTGCTGGCTAACAGCGGTTCCTGGATAACAGCAACATCCTGCTCAATAACAACCCTCCTAGCTCCCCTCTCTGACATAACAACCCTCCTAGCTCCCCTCTCCGAGATAACAACCCTCCTAGCTCCCCTCTCCAAGGTCGCGTTCTCACAGCTGTATGCAGCTTGCAATTTCCCACAGTGGCCCTACACAGACCATCACTGAAATCCCTCACACATAAATACAGCATAAATTTTATACACAGGCTTTCCCATACTTCCCATCCCACTTCTTTGTACTAATGATTAACTACTACACTTTCTAGAAATAATGACTAAATATTAACTATTAGCATTTTTAACAATAAACTATTAGAACATGGGAAGATTTTCTGGAAACACTATATAAGAATAGATGAAAATGAATGTAGTGAAACAATAATAGAGACGGAGAAGTTTTTATTAAATTCATCAAATTGATATGGATGGCTACAAATTAAATATAGAGTATGTTGGACCTTTTTTAGATTCCCAGTTCCATTCAATACCTAAGGCAGTTAAGTGCCTGAACATTCTTGTGCATCTAGGTCTGAGAATGAGCCAGTCGGTCTAAGAATAGGAAATTTATGAGCAGGTGATGGTAGACTGAGTTGCTGCTGACTGAATACAGACTATCAAGAAAAAATCTATTATTTCCACTACGCAGAGAAAGGTATTAATTTCTTTTAAAAATATATAATCCAATTCTTAAGAGAGCTCTAAAAGTTCTGATTCATGCAGCCAAGGTTCTTTACATAGGAAAAAAAAATAGAGTGGTTTAAACAACTGCTGATATCATTAAACCAATAGGATTATATCTAGGTGAAGGTTAAAATCAGATATTGTTAGAAAACATCCAAGATGAGACAATAATTAAGAAATGGAGAAGAGATTGGCAGCCTGGTTATCAGCAGGATAAGGAGCCCTGCAT
Source organism: Chlamydotis macqueenii (assembly GCF_036417535.1). Classification (NCBI taxonomy): domain Eukaryota; kingdom Metazoa; phylum Chordata; class Aves; order Otidiformes; family Otididae; genus Chlamydotis; species Chlamydotis macqueenii. Next base: position 18,258,461 of record NC_141556.1, read on the forward strand.
TCACCAACCATACCGTTGTAGCATTTATTAGCATCACTGCATCTGCCTACATGCTCATAGACATTTACCATAACCATGGCAGCTGGTACAGATTTTCACTCTTCTGCTTGAAGAAAGTGTGGGTACTCTGATTCCCAGTGCCTTTTTTCTCCTCTCACCTTACTCACTGTGTGTGTATATCCTTTATTGCTTTCCCCCCGTCCTCCATCTATTATTCATAAAAGCACCAGCCTTTAAAAAATGAAGTGGTGCCTTTTCTGTCGGGGAGAGGTGCCCATGCCAAGGGCACTTTTAAACAGACTGTGTTCTCAGAGATTGTCAGCTGAACATTTTCTGAATATCAGCCCTTCTTTGCTTTGGAAAATCTTGTACAAAAAAAAAAAAAAAAACAAACACTTGGTGTTAATTTGGAAAAAAAAAAAAAAGAAGAAAAAATAGAAAAAAAGAACAAAATACTATCAGAGGAACTGAACATATATAGGTGACTTTGAATTCCAATAAAAAAAAAAACCACAACAAAAAAATCCTACTTCAGCTCTGTGACATTTTCAGTATCTGAAATGGACTTCATTTATAGCAGCTCTCACACCTTCTGAGAGTCCTACTTGAATTACCTGCATCTCTGTGCCCTTCCTGCTGAAGTGCTGATTGAATGCTAGAGGAGAGAAAAGCAGACCTCAGAAATATCTCAGACAGATCGCCCTCTAGCATATATCCTTGCCATACAGAGAATCACTTTGTCCAAAGCGGGAAGAATGTACTCTGAAAGGTGCCTCCCTACCACCAACGGCTGACACACATTTTACAGATGTAAATTTATTGGTGCAATTATAACATCCAAGTCCCAGTTCATGTTCAGCAGGTATAACACTAATTGCAGGAACAGTCAAGACACCTCTAATTAGGATAAAATCCATAGACTGCATATAGTTTTTCTTATAAGGGCCACTGCAGCAGGTTAATTGGGAATTCCCTGGTGACAGAGGATGTGTCTCATGGTCACACTGAAATGCTTCCGATTTAGCACTAAAGTCCTAGTTCATACACTATCCACACCATTGGCATGGTGGTGCACCCTATGGCTCTGCTTTGCAGTATACGAGCTGTCATTTTGGCAAGGAAGTCTGGGTGAGAGGAGAAAGGAGCAAAGACTCAAATCCCAATCCTAGGTGCAGCATAGACAAGCTATAGTCTTTATCACATCTGACTCCTCCTAACTTGCTCTACTAAGGGGGTGCATGGTGTTTGGTGCAGTAAGGAGGCTCTGGCAGTCAAGAGGCAGGGATCAGCAGGGTTTAACACTTTAAAGTGAGGTAAGAGTGTCAGAAGCAACTCCTCTGCCTCCAGCATTGACTCTGTTTAGGGGAAAGCAGTGAAAGGGGTAGCAGCAACAAACATGCCACAGTCTGGACTAGATGATACAGTACCTGTGAAGTAGAAGATTACCTACATTCCCCCCTCAAGACTCCTTTGGTGTTGGACACTCATATGGCACACCTGAATGATTCATACTCCTGTGCAGCTCTGGAAAGCATTTGGTCCATTCTTGGTCTCTTCAGTTCACGGACAGTCAAATCACAACATGTGATTCAGGGTTTGGCACAGTCACTCTGGTTCAGATTATCCTTTGAGACACCAGGATGAAATGGGAAACTTTGTTTCATCATGTAAGGCACATTCCAGACACATGGACAGAAAGAGAGTTGTCATTATCTTATCTTCTCTCATAGTTCCCATGGCTTCAGCACCCAGCGTAGCAGTCTGTTTGCAAACCATCAGATGCAGAACTGTTCGTCACAAGGACTGATTGCTAAGGTAACATGTAGCAGCAACTCCAGCTAGTCTGGACTTCCATGAGGAGCTTATCATTATTTCAGTAGTTCCTCCAGTTTACATTTACATGCCATCAGAAAGAGCATGATGGCTCAGCTGGAATAGCCAACAAGCCAATATTGAAACATCCACTCCACTTTCAAGTGAATTAAATTCATTACTAACTCCTCATGTTTGAGGTACTCATCATACAGAACAGGATATGGAGACAAAATATAGAACCACTGCAGGCATGGTGTTTCTTACAAAGTGCAGGCAGACCAGTTCCTCTTTTCCAGGCAGAGATCTCAAGAGTTTGGTACCATCTGATGTAGTGTAGGGAAGGAAATTGATAGGTCTTCAGTGAGGGATTAGATCATCTTGCCTTTGTAGATAGATTTGCCAACATAGCCATTTATTTCTGAATTGTGAGCCTCCTCTAGATTTTATATTGCTCTGCCTGCTCTGTGTTGTCATCTGAATATGATAATTTCTGGAAAGTTTTATAGTTGCTTTCTTCACCTATCCGAAGATTTTTCTTAGGGAGAAGCCAGACTTATGCAAGCAGTCTGTGGAAAAAAACTTTTTCCCTCAGATTATAGCTTGTCTAATGGAAGGGTATTCAGTGGCATATCACCTAAGAGACACACAATACCAGGGACACATTTCTGCCTGGAATGTAACTTTAGACCCAAGTGACAGCAAAACTTTGAGCACGGTGACATTTGTTATGGAAGTGGTGTCCCTTTTGTCCTTGTTTGCATAAATATGTTTGAAATGTTCAAACTCCTTATGGATAACAGCCCCTCAGCACATCATTACAGCCACCTTTACAGGCCGGGTGGAGTTTTTGTTTCTCTGTTGGGTTTTTTTTTTAGCAAGAAGAGAACTTCCTTGCCACAAGAGGTATGCTTGATGCTAGACCTTGGGAAACCAAATGCTCTTGTTGGCTCAGACTGCTGTGGGGCCTTTAACTTTGTTTAGTGGGTGCTGAAGGGACGGAAACAATGTATGGAACAGCAAAAGGGAGCAGTGTTTCTAACTATGCCCAGAAACATGAGTATAAAGGCATTTCCTAGGCAATATTTCATCATCTCATCACAGATGACAGACTCAGTGCCTGTGGTTGTGTTAAGCTAAGCGAAAGTAATCTGCAGTTAGGATAGCTTCTTGGCAGCCCTGCACAACACCCTGCTGTAGGATACAGTATGACACAATGATTCAAAAGACGTTTGGGATACTGTCATTGAGTCTGTACCCGAGGATACAGTATCTCATAGTTAGCTAATTGAAAGCACACTTGACTGCTACCCAGCAGGAATTAAGCTTCGATTTCAGTTTTTCTTTAAAAACAAGGAAAAACCTCTCCACCTTCAGGCATTTCAAAATGCAATTCTCATATATAAAACATTAATTTTTGATTGAATTCCCTGTGTGGCCTGATTGTCTGGGTAGAGAGCTAAATGACTAAAGGCAGCAAGGGATGCAGATCATTACCTATGTGAAGGTGTGCACCGTGATTTCATTCATGTTCTGTGTGTTCACAGACAAAAGTGCTGGTCTGTCTGCAGTTTAAGACTGGGAAGGTTTGTAATACATGGGCAGCATATGTTTTACACCTCTGGTAGGTGGTCACTGTATTCATGAAACAACTTGTATGACCCATGAAGGTCTACAGAATCAAATACAGATCTGTAGAGCAATATGTAGCTAACTGTTTGGGGAACCTTTCTTAAAAAGGGCACAAGCTCGTATCTACTCTTGCACAGACACTGACAGAGTGCGTCTTCCACAGCAATTATTACTCTGATCTTGGCATAGAGTAATTCTTGGAGAGGTAATCAGGTCTCTCAGGATGGTCAGTTGCTGTTGGGGAAGTCATGGGTGCCTCCATTGCAATGGTCATTGTAACATCTTCAGCTGGATTGAGTGACATTCTCCAAACCACTATTCTCAGTTTTTACAAACCAGCCATTCTCCTATGCAACCACCACAATACATGCATGATCCATCTCTATCAGTTATTTTAACTGCAGGCAAAATATCTCTTAAACATCTTTACAATCCACAAAAGACAATTTCTTCATCTTTGGGAATTGTTTCTATTTACTACGTACTAATCATAGAATGACAGAATCACAGAACGGTTGGGGTTGAAAGGGACCTTAAAAGATCATCTAGTCCAACCCCTCTGCAAGAAGCAGGGACCTCTCCAACCAGATCAGGTTGCTCAGAACCCCATCCAGCCTGGCCTCCAGGGATGATGCATCCACCATCTCTCTAGGCAACCTGTTCCAGTGCTTCACCACCCTCATCAAAAATTATTTTTCCTTATGTGTAGTCTAAATCTACCTTAATGCATCTCTTTTCACACCAGATGAGGAGAACAGTCTATAACGATCAGTCAATGCTGGTCTTCCTAGATCAGCTAAGGGGCCTAGTCCAAAGCTGTGATCTTCTACATCTCCTGAGGGGAAGACAGAAGTAGCTCTGCTATCAGGATAGTCTGTATTTCCATCATTGTCAATGACACAATAGAAACCAGCATATTGGTGAGTCTATTTATTTCTTATGATAGATCTGGATGGATGAAATCTCCTTACAGACCTCATTTGATGCCCCTAGTGCAGCAACAGGCAGCATAGCTGTGCAGGAATTTCAGCACAGAGATTAAAGTTTTTTTTATACAAATACAGTGGAGCAGATCCTAGGGTGTGTGTGAAGGTATGTTGGCCACACATTTTTTATGGCCAGTGGTTTTAAGATCCAAAAGGTGTGATGTAGTTATCATTACTCAGTGAATTCATGCTAAGATGCTTCTGTAACAACATGTTTCCTTATGCTAGTCATGAACAAACATCAAAACCACTCTATAGCTGTTTTTATTTCAGTCCAGGAGCTTTCATCAGTGTAAACTGGTTACGTCATATTTAGACAGATGCAGCTGAAAACAGAATGAGTTTCCTAGCAACATCATCTTCATCAAAACTTGAAGGAAAAATATTTATATTTAACAGAATAAATTTTTTCTAAATGAAGGGATGTGATGCTTCAGTTTCACTTTCCTAAAGACTGCTCACAGTCCTTCCCCTTGTTCTTGCTCCCTTCATCTGGTGTCAGTTACATAGCTCCTTCTTTAGCTCATAGGCATCAACATCAATGATGTTGAAATTCAAGGTCTCTATGCCATGATAGATGTTTTTACATTTTCTTGAAAGGTGTTCAAAAGACAGAATTAAGAAAAACACATACATCAGAGCTCAAAATATATTCAGTGGATTCAAGTTTAAAAGTTGACGCAGACACATCATTATAAGAATTGAATAGCTTTTTACTGTATTATTTAGAAGGCTTACCTTTATAATGCAGAGGCTCAACAACTTTTTATTGTTAAGCCTCTTATTTTTTTTAAACCTTATTTTTTTTAAATAATATTTGATAGAAAAAATATTCTAGTTTTATGCTTAATCCTGGGTTGATGTGTGAGACAGCACTTCTAACAAGGAGCTCTAAGGAAAAAATTCTTCTATGATTTGGGCAACAGCTTCTGTCAATCTCCAGGCACAGAGGAGAGTAAGGAGACCATTCCAAATCTAGGACTGGAACTTGACTGTGTCTGCTATGGTATACGTGCCTGCATAAGATAAGCACAAATTTTAATGAGCACAGAAAAACAGAAATGATGAGGCTAAGGAGAGCTTTGTTACCCAAGAAATGGACAGAGATGATTGAATGAAATAAGCAGAGTGTGAACCCAAGTTATGGGACTGAAATGAAAAATGAAATTAGAAGATCAGTTAGTCAAGTCTCTTGACATAGAACAGGGTACTGATCTGAGACTGATGATAAGCTGAAAGCCAGGTGTCATAGTTCAGCCCCGATTGAGACCAGACTATGCAGTCTCTCTCTCACTCCCCCCCCCCCCGCTACCCTCCAAGAGAATAAGGGGAAGAATTGGTAAACAAAAGAAAACAAGGAAAAAAAAAAAAAGTGGGTTGAGATTGAACAAAAAGTAAATTTAACAGCAATAACAGAAGAAACCAAAACAGTGATGAAATACAAATACAGTATAATGCCTTACAACAAATCTCCACCCCCAGCTTCCTCCAAGTAGCAGGAGACTCCCCTCACCACCTTCCTCACTTATATACTGAGCATGATGTCAGATGGGATGGAATAGCCCTTTGGCTAATTTGGGTAAATTAACCCCAGCTGTTAGCTAATTAGTTAATTATCCTAGCCATAGAGGCTACCAGCTTCAGTTCTCCACCCAGCTCAGGTGAATATTAACTCTATCCTAGCCAGAACCAGGACACCAGGAAATGAAATTCAAAGTGGAAAGGAGTCTCATGAATAGGAAGTGTTATTTTTTTTTTCTGTACACTTCATTATGTGTATACAACACACATCAAGTAGATTTATTTTTTTGTTTCTCAATTGATTAATTAAGATCAATGTAGGTATCAAACCCATAAACAAGAGGGCTTTAGAATAACTGAGAATTATACACCTAGATCCTTTAATGTTATTTTATAAAACAGTTAAAATCGACACTAAAATAAAAAAAAAACAAAAACAAAGCCAAAATCAAAAACGAATCTCCACAACTAAGCCTCACAATTCTGTAACTACACCTGCTGTTCTCTACCATCTCCTCACTCAGATTTCTTCCAGAATCAACTTATTCAGGATCTGCAGTCCAGAATCACAAAAGCAGTGGTGGGCTGGCAGAAAGTGTAATGTAAGCAAAACCGGGGAACATTAACTACTGTAAATAATGGCATCTTCCGGAGCAGGAGAGTGAATGCTTATACCTGCAGCTGTCTACTTCCCATCTCCTTCTCTGGCAGAGGTGAGCTACTGTCATCTCGACTGAAGAGCAGGAAAAGGGGTCCCTGAAATTTCAGAGCAGGCATTTTTGAGAAAACTGTTTACAATTGCATAAGTGATACAAGTCTGCTCACCAGAATGCTTTCTTTACTTATTTGAAAGAAAGTAATTTAGGCAGTTACTTCTCTTTTATAACCAAGGCCAATAATGGGATATGTTAACTCCATACATTATTGCAAATGCATGAAGATGTACTGTTAATTTTGCAAGCATCTTTCTAAAATAAGATTTTTTAAATTTATACGGATACCTCAGTTTCTGAGATCTCTATTTACAGTACTACTTCTGAATCTTGGTCTGACTGCAAAGGCAATATGGATTCATAAAACCAAGTCTCGAGGCCACATCAGGCTCTGACCCGTAACTTTCTAACATTGTTACAGTAATTATAACACAGCTTCATCCCTAATACTGAGCATAACAGTCATTTTCCAAAAGTAATTTACACTTACATATACACATATAAACATACAACTGTACATATACATGTATTCTATATGATAAATTTATTAAATAGTAAATAATGTTTAAAAAACATCAGAGGCAAATAATGCAAACATTTTTTTTTTTTTTTTTAGCAATACCCTCAAAAATCCAAAAAGATGAAAAAAAAAATCAGGTTTTTTTTTTTTTATGCTTTGGAGATTTTTACGAGTTCTACACTCCCATAGGTGTCTTTATTAATTCTTCACTAATTTTAGACTATTTTTCTAGTCTTCAATTGCACTTGGGATTATGATAATTTTTGCCACAGTATTTTATTTTATTTTATATGTTAAAGTTATTTATAAACATCATTAATGACAATGTTGAACATTGTAATATATCTGTTGTTTTGAGCATTCTTTCTCTAAGTACTGTAATTTCATAGGTCTTTGGAACAGCGCATCCACTGGCTAGGGACTACAGCACTATTATTATCTCATTAATAGAACAGACAGAAGAAGAGAAACAGACTTGGCTCAATGGCAAACAGTGGGCAAAGTTGGTTGTCTACATGGCAGGACCCACTGAAATTCATCATCTGACACACAAAATGTTGAAACATCTGTAGCAATAGCAAGCTATTAGCACAACGCTGTGCAGGCTTCTCTACACCAATGCACATCTTAGAAGGTTTCTGAGGTTTTTTTTTTTTAATTTTTGTAAGGCAGTCAAAGTAATTAAATACTAGATTTCCTGATCTGTAGCTCTATGTTCCACTTGTATCACAAAGCACTGCTCCATGCTGAGCTCAGCAAACGTCTTCCTTTTTTACCTTAATTATTTTATAGGATCTTTCACCATCCTCCAACCCTGCCGGCACATCTCAGGGTACATCTAATGATTTCAGCTTCTAGTTTTCTTCTCAGTAGCTGCCATGTTTTGGATTTAGTATGGGATTTGGTATGTGAAGAATGTTGATAATGCACTGATGTTGTGAGTTGTTGCTAAAGAGATGAAGGACATTTTCCAGCTTCCCAAGTTTCGCTAATGGGTAGGTGCAGGAAGTTGGAAGGGGTATAGCCAGTACATCTGACCCAAACTGTTCAAAGAGAGTACTCCATACCCTACACATCATGCTCAGTATATAAGTGGGGGTTGGCCAGGGGGGAGCTCTCTCTATGCAAACATAATAGCACTATTAGTGGATTGTAAGACAATTCTTAAAAATTCTTTTAATTGAAATTTAAAATGTTATTGTTAAGTTGGGAGAGACTTGATCTAGATTTAATTAGAATCTTTTAAAAATCTAGTCTTGCCCCTTTTAATTGGAAAATTTTATTCCATAGGCACAGCTCTGGACACCTTGGTTTTGACAGTGAAATTAGTTTACTACAATTACTATGGAACTAAATAGAGTGTGAACAAACATTTTTATGCACAGCAGGGGCCTCATATTAGAATGAAATGTGACTTCGTGAAGAACAGTTCACAGCTTTAGTACAATACTGGTTACAAAATAACTATGTGAACATCATAATCAGGCCATTATTTAAAATAAAAATTGACAGCACTCACTTTAAGTAGCCAGGTTTTCAAGTTACTACCTAATGTATATAATTTTAAAGAATTCAAATAACTTTGGCCAAGACTTCAACCTCGCAAACAATTACCGTGGGACACTAAGGGCCATGAATAAAAAGCTTATTGCTAGATCTGAATCTGAAGGTTCTACTTAACAAACATTTGCTGAATGTCATTGAAGAGATTCCTAGCAGCCTGTTTGAAAAAACAGTCCTTAAGAACTTAATCTGACTCTATCTATATACATTTGGAAACCACTCCCTCCTGAGAACATGGAAAATTATTTGTGAAACTTAAATTTCATTTAAGAGCTTGAGGTCTAATGGGATTTTAAACATTTTGCTGACACAAAAACATTTTCTTGGCACAGGTGTTTCATAAGGAGTCTTTTCTATTCACATTCTTTTTTTTTAATAGTTCAAATTAATTTTTGCCTCTACTAATAAGTAAAATGGAGATTAGAGGCAGATGAATTTTCATTAAAATTTTATACTCAGTCAGAAAAGTATTGAATAAATACTTTAAAAATCATTTAAATGTAAAAAGTTCCAAAAATTTTCTAATTAGTCTCTATTAATTAAAAAACTCTAGTCATAAGATTGGATTGCTAAAAAGCAGTAGAAATATTAAAGGAGACAGATGCCCTCCCAGAACTGTATTTTCCTACAGTATGTGTCTATATGTAGTTCACGACATAGTTTTGTAGGAAGGTATTACAAAACAAAGGAAATAAAACTCATCTGGTTTGTCCATGTTCTTTTATAAACACTATATTTTATGATTTCTAGAATTCAGTATTTCTTTACAATAGCAGCTACAATAATTTTTAATACCTTGTAAAACATTGATGCTGGAAAGAGATATTCCATCTAAAGATCCAATGGTTCCTAGCACCCATCTTTTTTTATAGATATAAATACATTGCTTCCTTCTGCTTTAGGTATTGTTGGATTGGAAAATGGAATAAATGAAAGAACAATGAATGATTGTTTAGGTGTTGCTGGCTAGTCTTAGATGGCTGGCTTACAAGTGTTTTAAAAAGATTAAAAATTCAACATTTAATTGCATTTGCTATTTGATTTATAGCAGTATAAAGATAAATCAGTTTTAGCATGGTCCATCCCAGCACTAGGCATTTAGGGGAATGATCTGTGAAAGTCCCCAAAAGTTAATATTTTAACAAGATAAGGAAGACTAAAAGAAATTAGTTTTACCTAGTCAAAATATTGAGGAATTAAAACTGGTGCAACCCAGAAGAAGTGAAAAAAAATACACTCTTAAATATAGGCAATCTTTTTTTTTAATTCCTTGCAAAAAAAAATACCTTATTAACCAAAGAAAGAAAATTATCCAGCTCTAAGTGATCTCCAGTGATATGTAAACAGAGGATTTTTAACTGCAGACGGCACATACTGGATCAAAAGTACCTCAACAGCATATCTGGAAAAAGAGGGAAAGTCCTTCCATCTGTACTTTTCATACTAAGACTATGTTCTTCTTATTGTATCTCCTGGCAGCTCAGCCACAGGCAGTCTCACCCAAGGCATGAGTAAGACCTTCACCCCTGCATACCTCTCCTGTGTTGAGATGGGAGCTCAGGCAGGCTGGGAGAAGGAGGGAGAGCAAAGGACTCCACTGCCAAACCAGGGACAGCAGCAGGGTGTCTGGGAGACCCCCAGGGAAGAAGGTGGGACACGCTGGAGAAAGGCTGTCTGTCACAGCCAGTTTAGCAGTGGCTGTGACTTCATGAGTTGCTTCAGTCAAACTGTTTCTAGAGTAGTCTTGTATAGGAAGATGGGTTTATTTGTCTTTGGTAATGTTCGAGACTCAATATATTTTGGCAGTGTTCTGAAAATAGGCACATAGTTCGCACTTAAAATCTGCTGGCTGCACCCTTCATGCCTTCAGAGCACTCTTCATGGTCTGATCTCCTGTTCTTCTGTCCTGGCTCCTCCGAGCATCGCATGTTACAGCCCATCTACTCACTGATGGGGACAATCTCTACAAGTTTGCAATAACTCAGAAAGATGCTCTTTCAAAATACAGAGGAAACCTCTGTATCTTAATCAGGAATTCCTTTTTTTTTCCCTTTGTTTCTGTTTTGCTATGGATTTTGGAAAAAAAAAATACTCAAATTGTGAAGTATACCAGCACTGCTACAACAGTTGAGTGCTTTCAAAATTAGTGCTAATAATCATTAATAACAGCCAAACAATACTATTGCTATTTTGTTTTCAGTGTACTGTTTTGTTTTCAGTGTACACTGTATGTAGTGTACTTAAATGCTGAATATATATTTCAGAATGTAAGTACCCCAGAAGTTAGAAGCTGGTTTTAGCTTTTAAAAAAATTATTTTAGGATAATATGATCCATTTTTTCTTCAAAGTACTACTTTTGCCAGTTTTTACTGTGCATGCTGAATGCCATTACACAAATATTTACATATGAAAGCTATCAGAACTTCAGAATTTATCAGAATTACAATATAATTTAGTATTTTGGAAAACCTGTACAAATATGTCTGGAGCATTCATCCAAAGTTATTAATAAGTTATTTGACTGTAAAACAAGTAACAGCCCGAGTGGTTTCTTCCTACTATACAATCTAAGCAGTGGGCAAAGACTATGTGACCTGACCAGTTAACCAAGGGAATATAAAATTTTTAGGGTTAAAGTTGTCTAGTGTCTTCCTTTTACTCTTCAGATATTTTCAAAGTCCTTACTCAAAGTCAACATAAAGACAAGTAAGTTAATAAAAATATGAAGGCATTTGTGAAATCTGGCTACTAACATTTCCAGTAAAGAGGTATAAAGCTATTTGCTCTGCTAAATAATTCCCAGTAATAAACATTCTCTTTAAATTTCTTCCTCCCCACCATCTTTCCACCTCCCAAATGCCAAGGACATTCAAGATTTGCAGCTTTTATAAACTCTTAATAGCCATAAGTTTTTAGAAGAATTGTCATGATTTCTCATGTCTGACTCAGGACTTTTCCTCATTTGGGATTAGCAGAACGAAAAATACATTGGCACATTAAGCTGTAGGAGGAGTGAATGCTCTCAGCCTTATCTTGTCTCGGTTTGTGAGAGATAAACATTCTCCATCTCCATACAGATAGAGATAGATTTTCACTCAGAATCTAGACTTAATGCCATTTGTCAGGAAGAGACTTCCAGATTTCTATGTATCCAGACAATATCTCTTAATAGAAATGTAGCTTAAGACAGGGATATTTGCACAGAGCACTTAAGGCTGAGTGAAAACCAGATAGACCTATTTATAGTAAACTGAAAAAGGAGATATTTTTCCACTAGTCTGGAAAAATAAATCTGCAATATAGTCAAGAATCCAAGAATATTATTCAACTGAAGACTAAGAAAAGGAATAGCCGATCACAAAGTCAGGCAAACCAGTCAGCAATTACAAAAAGGATTAAATGAAAGATATGCAGAGATCAAGATTGAGGAGCAAGAGCCTGGAACTCATCTGTAAGTAAGAAGCATATCACACAGAAATCATTGTGGGTTTTCTATACTAAGTGGATGAAGCAAAGCAACCTACATGCCGGTCCTTCATTTCTTTGTAGATTAATCACAGCCAGCTGTATCTTGATTACCCAGGTATAACTGACCCAGACATGCAGAGGCTGGACTTCCAATTTCTTTTTGGAACAGAGGTTTCACAGAATGTTTAACCTAGTGTTTCTTTATCTCCGAGTGTTTGTTTTTCTTTTCCCTCAGAAACTTCCAAAGGAAAAAAAAAAATCCGAGGTGGTTTGAAGGATAGCCCCTCTCTTTTTGTTGCTACTCAGAATTAGCAGATGGAAACAGCAGGCTTCAGGAACTGAGCTCTCAGTTGGTGTCTGAGCAATGTTCATGCCAAGAGAATTGAGAAGGCCACAGAGGAACCAGCTCCCAGCCAGCATTTGGACAAGAGCCATGCCAAGATGGTTAAGCAGCCTGCAGGGAAATCTGGCTTCTGCCAGTGTGTAGATGAAGTGCAAGGCACAGTGAAATGTGGCTCCCAGCTGGCACAAAGGCAAATATCCATGCCAAGATAGTTGATCCAGTCACAGAAAGACTGCCTTCATTGGTACCAGGCCAGACATCAATAGTACTGATTTGGGGAGAGCTTTCAAAGCTCTCTTGTCTCTTGCTTCAAATATGAGTCCTTCAGAGTAAGAAGAAAGGGTTTGTTAGCATTTCCTTACTCATAAGTTTAAGGCATGCCCAGAGAGGTGGTTGATGGCCCATCCCTGGAAACATTCAAGGCCAGGTTGGACAGGGCTCTGTGCAATCTGATCTAGTTGAAGATGTCCCTGCTCCTTGCAGGGGGGTTGGACTAGATGACCTTTAAAGGTCCCTTCCAACACTAACTATTATATGATTCTATCATCATTTTCTGAATCTTACAAGAAAGCAAAGTCCCAACATCATTCTTATAGCAACTAGAAGGATGACATTCCTATTCCTAGACAGAACATATGTAAGACCAGTGATGACATGCACAGCAAGAGGAGAAAAGTCCATCCTGTAGGCTGTTTACATGCATGTCCTTAGCTTCCTTGTAACATTCTTAGATCTTTCTGACAGCAATTGGTCATTTGCATCCAATAGATGTAATGTAGTTGTCATTCTATGAGATTCTTTCCACTTCATTGCAAACTCAGACAGAATGAGATAGTGTTTTGTGTCTCCTATATATGGAGATAGAGCTGCTTCCTTTCCTCATTGTTCAGAGGAAATCGTGGAATGGCTATTGTTTACCTTAAAACATACTACACATTCCAGAAACTGCTTGCAATTTTACTGGTAAAAATACTCTTCCACTGAAAGGGCACCTTTCTTAGAGTCTCAGAAGTTTGACATTGGGACCAATGAATGACTCTTTTCAAAGACAGCTCCTAAAGAGGGAGCTCACAAGTAAGGATCTCCAGAGGTCTGTGAAGAGAAAGAGACACTTTTCAAGCTGGGACATTACTAATGACTATCAGATATGCAGCTAAGATTTTAATTCAGAAGAACAAATCTAATTTTATGTGTGTTTTCAGAAAATAACTTTCCCTTCTTCCAAACATAAATAAAAGGGAAGGGAAGGGACTGACAACTCTCTTCATTTCCCTCTGCACCTTCATTTTCTTCTCCGTACTTGGAGAATCTGGAAGGAACAAAGCAAGAAGCCGAGTTATTATAAACAAATCAAGATTTATTTTTCAGACAATAACTAACTTTTCCTTTCTTAACCTCTTTTGATGTCAGACATTCTGTTCTTCCTTTTTTTTTTAAGATTGCAAATTGTTTCTAGATAATTTTTATTAAGCAATTTGAATGGGAGATGGATATTTCTCTAAGCGACTCTAAATTCGTGTCAAGACTCCATGCTTCAGGAAAAAAAAAAAGTATTTGCTAGTGTTTTCATCATTAGTTCTGACATAGTGGTCATAAAAAAAAAATCAGAGTACAGATCTGTCCTACCTGTAGTCACCAAGGAGATGGGAAATAACACTGTAAAAAAAATAGCTACTCTTTCCAGGAAAGTCTAAAAATAATAGCTTATAGATTAAATAATTAGATTAAAGATCATGAGCCTGGGAAAAAGGGTGGGGAGAAAGGTGTTTTACTTTGTCTTTGTTTCTCACTATCCAAATGTATTTTAGTTGTCAAGAAAGTAAATTAATTTTACCTAAGTAAAGTCTGATGACAATTGGTAAGTGATCTCCCTGTTTTTATCTCAACCCACAACCTTTTACATCTTATTTTATCCCTCATCCTGACTGAGAAGAGGGAGCAGCTGGATGGGTCTCTGACAGCTGGCCAAGGTCAACCCACCACAATTTACTTTTCTTTCTATCCTAGTTTCCCAAAGGAAAGGCAATTGAGCCAGGCTATATCCAAGGGCAAATGTGAGGACATCTTACATTAATATTCTCACTTTTAGAAATTTTCATCAAGAAACAAAATTTCTTTCCACTTTGTCAGTCTTACTTATCAAATGTACTGTTAGGCAGACAAATATATCACTTTGATGCACCAACATGGAGTAATGTTTATGACTCATAACTTTGGGGTTATGAATTAAGATGCATAAATAATTCTTTTATATTTGTAGAATTACTGCAATGAATCATTTTTAAACCCTTTAGTCAGAAAACCACTTCAAATTTTGTGATTATCAACACTTCAATACATTTTAGAGTGTGAAGAAAAGATAGTTTGACTGAAGTTACTGGTTTTCAGACTAATTAATGTTTGTTACAGTGATATTCTAACAGATTCCAAAATACTGCCTTCTAAAATCCCTTTTTCACCCATTCAAACTCTCCTGACATGTTTGACTTGGAGATTAAAATTTTCCAAGCCTAGACTAAACCTACAATTTGTTTATTTTTCTGCAGTGTTTGGATTAATACTGTTTGGTCCTCTGTAATATAAGAAGACTAAAATTGACTTCTGTTATAAACTGCCTTATGACTACTTGCTGAAGAACCGTATTGATGAATCAGCTGAACCTAGAAAATTAGAAATTGGCAGATACTTATTCCTTTTTGAGAAGTAGTGCATTCAAGGGTTCCAGGGAAAATTGGGTTTGATTTGGCTGAGCTGTGAAGGTTTGAAAATAACACCTCTAAAAATGGTCTTGTGCTTGGAAACTGATTTCTTTTAGAGTGTGTTACTAGTGTTCTTAGTAAATCAGTTTGCACTGACACCCAAGAGACTGCCTAGAGGGCAAGAGAAGGTCAGAGCACTTCTGAAAGACAATATGGTTCCAAAGATCCTTATTCAATCCATATTGGCACACATGGTGCATGTAGTTGGTGACAAGATACTAATTGCATCCTGGTTTGTTTTTTGGTGGTTTTTTTTTTGTTTGTTTGGGTTTTTTTGTTTTTGTTTTTTGTTTGTTTTCTATGACTGCTAACCAGCAAAGAAATATATCTTCTATTTTTTTTTGTGACAGTGCCAGGTGGCATCCATTTTATTGTGCATTTGGAGTTACATTTATGTTCCCTTAATAAAGCAGCTGGGTACAAAGAGTCTACTGAAGAAGAAGAGAGACTTTTCCTCCCCTGAGGGAGTTACTGAGCGTAGGCAAGGCAGAGGATCTCAGAGATAGTGGGGTATGGCTGAGACAGTCAGTTACAGTCACAAGTATGAGCTTGAAACTCATGAAATGAAGTTATACCATTACAGGAGAGAGCAGGTACCAAAAAGACTTCAGAAGGCATCTTTCCTGAAAGAAAGTTGCCTAGAATCTGGAAGGGTCTGAGAAGGATGCTACTCAGAATGGGATTGAGTAGGGAAAACCAAGGACAATGGACAAAGGATGTCTACACGCAAATTTTCCTTACTTGAGTCTTCTCTACTTGAATAACATTTTTTTTTGTTTTTTTTTTTTATTTAAATAAAATGTGTATTTTCAGAGTTTTAAAATATTTTGATCTTACAGAGGACTCACTAGATATAGAAGGCACAGGCACATCCACCTTAAGCTTTGGCTTTGATGACACCAGATCTCATCATAGGCAGAAGAGAACAAAAATTACTGTCATTTTGTGGAAGCCGAAACTTATTAGGATTTCATTTACAGAATAGAAAGGAATATTCTGAATAGTTCAGCCAAAACTCTCTGAACAATGGTAGCACTTAAATTTTTCAGTGTTTTAAGTGTAGGAAGATCCAATGCTTTCTTAAACGGAAGAGGTCATAAAACAGCAGAAATATGTTTGTAAAATTTTCTTCAGTGCTACAGGATCACAATAAAGAAAAGCTCACCGGGTGTGACACAACTTGGACTGTTGTGGCCGGTTTCACTCCGGCATGCATGGCCTCAGGGTAACTATTCACAGTAATATGAATTTCTGTAGGTTGTGCTGGAATTTTCAATGACTGTTCTTTTTAGATTGATGACTTCTAAATATATTTTAAATCCTTGAAGTGAATATTAATAGAGTATATAATGTGTTCTAAATCAAATGTACAATGCTTAAAGAGTTTAGGAAATAAAATTAAAAGTACTCGATGAAATACTGGCAAGGAAAGGGAAAGATGTATTTTATTTTCTTACAGTTTGTGCATTACAAATGAAATAGATATTTTTAGTTTACAATAAAGTTTATAAAGAGCTGATAGAAGGTTTAATATAGTAATGTTAATATAGCAGTTAAGCAGATGAGCTTACAAATGAACAATCATAACTATAGTTTCTGTGCTTATACAGTTCATTTTCCAGCACAAAGGTTTCTGCAGAGTCTAAGCATTATTTCAATCCCACATGAACCTTATTAAAGCATCTTTAAAGGACTGTAGTTTATTTATGGATCTTGGGATAGTCCTTGAAATTAGGACAACATTTATTTGTGATCATGCAAGGATGCAGATTAAATCTCCTGACATCCATACAGTTATAAAATAAAATAAAATAAATATTTTCAAATTTGTTCTTAATGACAAAGTCAAGGAAAAAGAAAGTAGTATTTACTGTAGAGGACAATTCAAGGGAACAGATCTAGACTGGGTTTTCTATCTGCCTCTCACTTAACTGCATTTTCCTGTTAGAGAGATTTGTTCTTAAACATATGAAGTTTAGTATCTCAAGAGTTATAACAATTTTGCTGCGATATGTTACATTTATTCTAAGGCCCATTTTTTTTCATTCTTGTAGTGATCTCACAAGCAACTTGATCATTTAATTTTCTCAAATAACTTCTGACCTTATAACTACTAGATTTGTGTTGGAAAATCTGAAGGCATTAAGATTTTTCCTCTTTTTAGTAATAATAATTCATTATTGCCTAAAAAAAAGATTAACATTCTCAGGTCACTAAATTCTCTTCCATTTCCATTAACAGTAAAAAAAAAAAAAAACCTTTTATGAGCTGATATCTGTAAGATTTCCACTTGCACTGAGAATATGCTGAACAGCATATTTTGATCATATTGCCTTTCTTCTAGTTTCTAACATACCGCCTTTCTGAAAACTTCATCAAATCTTTATGAAATATATGTGTATATATCCTCTCCTGTTTGGAAATTTCCTGTAGTGCTGGCTAGACAAATTCTCTGAATGGTTCTTCAGAACCAGCACATCAGAAAAATGGAGACTAATGCATGCTGACCCACCATATGGGCAGGATTTCACTGAAACCCTTCTTTTCTTCTTATGAGACATATACACAAATCCCAGAAGCTATGTACACAGTTTCATGTTTAATAACACAGTGCAGCATACTGTTCATAAGAGTATGTAGGCACAGATGAATCATGAACATAAACAGAGGGAGACGGGTTGTATACATAGAGCCTCTCTTACCGTGTCTAAGTCTCACACTGAGCGCAGTCGATGCCAGTACTTTTGCCTGAGGCAGCAACTACCCGCAGAACCTCTCCCCTTGTCCTCAGAAGCATCTTATTAACCCCAAAAGAGCTGCCAATTCTGCATGCAAGTCTCTCCATTGTAGACATCTGCAGTCCTGTCTGCTGGGCCTTCAGAATGAAAATAATCTTCATAGTAAGCCTGAGAAGCTTTTTTGGGTTCCCTTGAGTAACGCACACAGGCTCTGCTCCTCACCTTTTCACCCACAGCAGAATGAAGGTATCAAAGCTGGTAAATTTTGTTGTGGAATCAGCTGCTGCACTGCAGAGAGGCACAATAAAATCTCTGCTGAAGAAGTCTGAACAAGGGTGAAAAAAATTAGAAAAAGAAGACACAAAAGAAGATAGGTTTTAAAAGATGGAGAGAGTGGAAACGACACTACAGACACAGAAGAGGAGGAAAGTACAAAAAAAGAATAGCCATAAGATATCAATGACAGAAGTTGTCTCTAGACTGTAAAAGGATAAGACAAGAAGGGTTTGTGGGGAATTCATCATTTAGAAAGAGAAAAGAAAAAATATCTCAAATAACTGAAACATAGCCCTCCATCCTGTTTATTGTGGAAAAAACAGAGAAACATTCCCTCCTTCCGCTAACATCTGGCCACGAAAGAATGCCAAGAACCAGTCAAAGAAGAGCAGTTACTCTGGCAAACACACGCCAGTATTCTTGCAATTACTATCATACCCACAGCTCTGGCCTGTATCTCAGACACAGAAATTTAATGACTATGTGACTTGAAGGAAATAAATATACATGGGAGTGTTCATTTTGCCTGCAAAATTATGAGATTTGAAGTGAAAAAATAATTTCAGCCCAGGAAGAAAGAAAAGAGTCAACACTGTGTGTAGTTAAAATCAAGACGTTCCTCAACATGAGGCCTTCGCCTGAAGTCTCCAGTAAGAGCTGAAGATCCCAGCATGCCTTGCAGTAATTACCTCACCTCGAAGCACACATGGTACATTTCAAATATCCAGCCACAAGATGTCAGCACACTCAACAGGAATTCTTATAAAAAGAAAAATCTGTATCAATGGGATATTTCTATGTCACACAACTCTTTTCTGGCTAGTAATGGAAAAATAGATGTTTCTGAGGATTTACAAGAAATTTAGCATTCAGGCTATGTCTTCTAAGTGGAAATAGGTGGTTTATCATGGTCTTATCATAGTACGTTAATGAGAGTAAAATGCTAGGACAGAATGGAGAACAGTTTTCTCTTCCTGCTCTGAAACCAAAGGATGGTAGAGAAGGATCTAAAATAGCTCATAAGCACCTAACATGTTTCTCAGTGACAGAGTGAAAGGTCTGGGCAGCTGCTTAGGTGTTTAAGTCTGCACACACTCAGCCTTGAAATCCTGCTCCAATACCTCTCCAGAGATGTAAAGTGTCATCTTAATGAAGTGTCCAGACAGTGTTCATGGTCTTCATAATCCCAGTATCTTACAAACCTCTAACTACAAATCCTATAGGTGTGCTCTGGCTTGTGTATTCAGTACTGTAAGTGGAGAGCATATGGGATGTGGGCGTAGCACAGAATAAAGTAATCATGGCGACTTTCTTTCAAAAACTGTTCAGAATCAAGGTGTCAAGAGATCAATAATCTTTTACAGTTTACATGCTAATCAAAATATTCAGTGAGTTATTCCTATTACTGCATTTTAATCTATAAATACTAAAATATAGTCAGAATTTCCTCCACGTTCTTTGAAATCTTACAGCATGTCACTCTAGCCATAGCAGATGGTATATCTGAGGCTTTTTGTGGGCATTGAGGTAGCTACATTCTCTAAGCCTGACTTCCCTATTCAGTAAATTAGTAGTCAAAATGTATAGCACAACTAGCAGACACCTGGATAAATACAAGTTACTTGGAAAGATCAGCATGCCTTCTGTAGAGGGATGTTCTGTAATGTTTGGCATTTTTTTGAAAAAGTCATCAAACATGAAAATAAAGATGACTTAGTTGATATAGTCTATCTGTATTTCCAAAAGACTTTTGACAATGGCCATCTGTCAAGTCTTTTAAAGAAAATGAGCAGTCACAACTCATTTCAGAGCTGAGGAACCTTCCATGGATGGAAGTATCTGATTAAGAGATAGGAAGCAGAAAAAAAAAAAGGAGTAAAATACTAATTTTTGTCAAGTAGAGGGGTCATTATGGAATTTTACAGAGGGCTGAGGTGGGATTTGTGCTTTCCAATGCCTTCATGAAAGTCCCAGAAAAGGCTTTTCGTAGGGAGCTGGGAAAGCTGTTAATACTAAATTATTCAGAGTAGGAAATATGTAGACTGACTGTGAAGAATTTCTGCAGGAACTTATAAGGCTGTTTGAACAATAAAATGGCAGATGAAATGCAGTGCAGAAAAATGTAAAGTGATGCATAAGGGAAAAAAACCCACAAATTCATATATAAAATGGTGAGCTCTGAGCTAAGCATTATCACGCAGAGGAAAGATCTTGAGATAATGAGAGTTCCACAAAAATGTCAGTCCTATGCTCAATAGCAGACAAGAAAAGCAAATCAAATGTTAGTAACTATTAGGAAAAAAAAATATAACAAAACAGAGAACGAGATAATGCTCAGTTGACCAAATCATGAATCACCTTTGAAATGGTGCAATTCTGGCCCCTGTCCCTTTAGTCTCCCATGCCCAAAAAGATACAGTAGAATTGGAAACTATTAGCAAAATTATTAAAACAACAAAAATTGTTAAAGATGTGGATTTCTTTCCAAATGGGACAAAACTGAGGCATACAGGGTGAGTTAAGACTCTTCCATCTAGAGAAGAGATTAATTAGGAGGAATACAAAACAGGTCCATAAACTCAGAGGCAGAGGGAGAACAGAAATTTTTTTGCTCACTGTATCTTCTACTGTATTTCCAGACTGAGCAGAGAGATGATCCTCAGCTGGATGGCCCTTTGGATCTGACCTAGTACAGCCATTCCACTGTGCTCAATACATTCTGGTCAACAAGTAGTGTGAATTGATAATAAGTATTCTGCCTATTAATTTAGCTGTTCCCTAGTATCACTTCCAGGGCTTTTACTACCTGTGATGTTGCCATTTATCATGTACATTTTGCTTAATAAACTCTTTTTTTTTTTAAGGAAATAAGTAGAAAGCTTTTGGGAACAAAGTTTAGGAATAGCGTAATTATGATATTATTTAAAAATAGACTAAAAGTAGCTATAGTCTGAGATTCAGCCCATTTTAATCATTGCTCAGGTAAAATTCTAATTGCAATTAATGAAAATTTTCTCAGAGGAAAAGTTTCAGGACTCTTTCTATATAGATTATTTATATCATGCTCATCACCATAGTTTCTGAATATGTTCCAGTGGTACATTAAGCAATGTGACTAAACATCTGTCACATGTTTTTTTCTTCAGTCTCTCTCCAGGGAGATAAATATATGCAGTACAGTATCTTGTATCCTAAAGGAATTTTGCCAGGTGAAGAGAGGAAGAGAAGATAAAAGAATCAGAGTGAGAAAAATAAGTTGTATTTTGTTTTGTTTCTATAAATATATTATTTGCTTCATTTTTAGATCAGTGAAATCATGGACAAAAATACGGACTACATTTAGAACTTGCTTTTTCAATTTACAGCCTTGCTTTTAGGTATGAGCTTGATGCTGAATTAAGCTGCACGTATAACATAGTAACATCCATTAATTTGACCCTCTTTCTTTCCTGACCTAGTAATGGTAATCAGAATACAAAAGAAAAATATTAATTATATTTTGTTGATGAAGAAGAAATGATAATACAGCACCAATCAAGAAGTATTAAAGATTTTTCAGAGACGATAGTTGAATGTTATCTAGTTACTAAGAAACTATGTTAGCATTTAAAAATATTTAATTTCTTTAAATTGTAACTGATCGGCAAAATAAAATATTTCATATATGTAGATCAAGAAAAAAAAATAAATAACACTTAAAAATAACTGTGAATTTTAGCAAAACCAGTACCAATCAGTGCCTGACTTGGAATGTGTCTGCATAATTTTTGAGCTGTACGAATTCCTAATATAGATTGATATGTAATTTTCTTTGCAAACCACTTTAAGATATTTTTCAAGGAACAGTTACTGTGACTAAAATCTGCCTTCTACAGATGGGGCTAGCAAAAGAGAAAATTACTTGTCTAGTAAACCAGCAAACTAATGCTAGGTTCTGGGATGCCTGTGTCCCACATTGCTTCCCTAAACAAGGGAATGAGACTAAAGTAAGAAATAATAGCCCACCATGGTTTGAAAACCCTTGAGTATTTTTTCGGAGCTCACTGTAAGAGTGACTTCTCCTTCTTTATTTAAAGAAGAAAGAGGATTGTAATCTTTCCAGCAGATGAGAAATGGAATACAGTGTGAATAACCATCCCACCCTGGACATGACCTTGGCTGCCTCCATCCATTTTAGCTATCCAAAAACAAAGCTTGATTTCCAGGAGCTGTATGTGGCCTATTAACAGGTAGTATTCTACAACCAATACAACACATGAAAGGATGAATATCATGTGCATATTGTGCTCAAGACTTTTGGGAAGGATCCTGAGGAAGGACTCCAGTAGCACATGCACAAAAACACCCCTAATCCAGGCTGTTAGACTTTTGTTAAAGACCTTGACGAAACATTGAGCTGCTTAACTCCATAATATTAAAAGAACTTTAGCCCTGCTGTTATTAAATAGGTCTTCCATTTCTCAGTGACAGTCTTCTCATTCTAACTAATGACAGCAAACACATCTGAATATTTATTATGTGTTGAAAGCACAAAGGTTGTAGAGAGACAGAATACAATAATGTATTTTATTTTACTTGAGGAGACGTGTCTTGGCATTCTAAGTGCCACTGATAAAAGTAGTAATAAAAAAAAAATGGAAAAGAAAAAGAAATTACTATTGCAATTAAAATAATAGAGCATTACTGAATAAAATGCTAAAATCACCTTAATGCACCAGGCTGAAAGCCATCCAAAAGTGACCTATGAGTGCATCCTGTAAAATTACAAACCTATGCCTTTGCCAGAAAAGAGAGTCTTCCTTAAGCCCAAAACAGCAAAGGTGAATTTTTTTTGGAGTTTAGTTCTAGAAACAGTTCATAACTCCTAAGACGGTTAAAAGATACAGAGAGTGTTAGAGTTTCTGTAAGAGGTGGAAGTTGCATAATAAAACACTGACTATGTATCTGAGACTGTACCTAATTTTCTTTATGTAATTTGGTATGGCCATGTGCTAAATGAGACCAGAATTATTCATGCTGATGAATATCCAAGTAATTGCCCTATGGCAGTTCTGCATATTGTGTGTGCCAGATATACAAGAGTTAGACATGCTGTTTAACTGGGTCTAGTGACCTTTAAAATCATGCCTGTTTTTTATTCATGAATCATCACTTTGTTTAGCAGGCAGTTAATGTTCATTCGCATTTCTTGCCTTTGCTGACCTCCTTCCAGCCTAAGTCACTTTTTGCAGCAGATGAATGTTCTGAGGTAAGCATAAGGCAGGGTAGAAAGCAGCAAGTTGTAACTATTCAATGACTCTTTTATTTAAATATTCACAATGAGCTTAACCTCCCTGGAATTGTAATAACAGAGCTCTCTGTAGGAAGAACAGTGAAAATCTTTTCCTGCACGCTTTGTTATTTTCTCAAAAATGTAATTGACTTATTTTAAATAAAAATGGACTGGAGAATACTGAACGTCTCCACAGCCTGTTCATCTGCTGAAGAGAGGACTCTGGTCAAGGTCTAATTGTCAGGATTTGGTATTCCTTCCAAAGGACAACTTGTCTGATTATTTTAGCCTTCTGGCGTTATTTTTTTCTGAACTAGAGAAAAATTATTTTGAGCAAAAGGCACCACCAAGTACAAACATCTTTGCCATTCCTGTCCTTATTCTCCCTTCAGCTTTAAATCTTTCCTCTCTTTCCCATTCTGTGTATGCTCATATTGTCTCTTCCTCTTCTCTTTTCTCTTTTTTTTTCTGTTGTCTTTCTTTTACCTTGCTTATACAAACAGCATTTATTTTGTTTTCATTTTGCACTTCTCTTCTTGGTTTTGTTCACTGCAGTTCTCTTGGCAGGAGACATCCTTCTCTCTCTCTTACTTCCTATCCACCTCTCTCCCTCTTTTCAGTTTCTCATCCCTTTACTTCCAACGTGACTATCTCTTTTTAAATTCCTCAGTATACCCTTTGAGTGTACGTATGTATTCAGAACAGATGATCCCACCTTTTATCACGCTCTTTAAGCTGCACAGAGCTTTCAGCCCTTGATCTCCTTATCTCACAAATTCTGTGCCGTGTTCTTATGTTGTGATTAATAAAAAGTCTGTGTTGGAAGCTTCTAGCTACATAATAGCAAGTAAAATGACACTTTTTTTTTTTTAAGACATCGTTAAAAAGTTAAAGAACTATCAACTCCCATATGGCTACTATCAGATAACTGACTGAACTCTTAGACTTTTGGGGATGTCTCGGCCCTTTGAGTAGCAACCACCCTCGTGGCAATCCATCCAGCCTTCTTTCCTACCACATGCTCTTGCTGAGTTACAGAGTCCCTTTTTTTTTGCCTTCCTTCCAGGGCACTTGCTCTTGGTATGAGTGAAACAGTATGATGAGGTTGCAGTCAGTCAGGGGTCTGAGCTGAACTGCCATATCACCGTGCTTGGGGGATGAGGCAGCCCTGGAGCAGCTTACCTTCAGGCATTCAATGTTCAGTGAGAGGGAACACCTGTACTGGCATTAGGCCAAACCACGATATGCTTATGGCACTCTTTTAGCCAGGGTCTTCCCCAAAATACCTAGATCTGGGGAAGATGGTAAGCTATTACACTTACCAGTGACTTTCACATCCAGTAATTGGTTTACTGTCTTAGCAGCAGGGCATCAGAATTTATTTTTGAAAGCCAAGGCAAACACTGGCATTAATAGGATCCCAGTTTTTAGAGCTATTAAAAAAAAAAAAATCCATCATATCTGCCTTTGCTTATAATCCAGCAAGACCTTTGTACACATATTTATTGATGACCTATCATTACCTGTATGCAATAATAGCATTAAGGGGACAAACATAATTCTCAGTGTTCAACTACTAAAAAAAGTAAAATGCTTTCATCCAAACCTCAAATACATAATTTGGATAAATCCACAAGGGTAATGTTCACTCCCTGCAATAGACCATCTGGCACAGAAGAGGCTATGCCAATTAATATAGATGGAGTGACTGTTAGCACCACAGATAGTAAATATTTCAGACTAATCTTTTTTGTCATTTATCAGCTAATTTCATCCTTCAAAATTTGCAGTCAAAGTCTCCAGCATGTTGAAACTGATTGATCGTATTCAAACTTTTACTAGCCTGCAAAACCTTTGCTTTGTTTTTTACTTTTATACAGTCATAGTTTCCACTTATTTGTATGAGAGTGAGAGATTATTATGAAGCAACAGCACAGTTAGCACCATTATTTGGCTGAGTTGCCTGCCTCTCTCGTTAAGATATAAGTATTGCCTTGCTAATGTTATGCTTAATTCAAAAGATTGTGATTCACTTGTTTTTCTCAAAGGAAAAGGAAAACACAGTTTGAGTAATACATCCCTAATGGCTACTGCAGAAAAAATAATAAGACTATGTTTCCACTATTAACTAATAAGTTGATCCTGAGAAGGCTTGGTCGACTTTTCAGCTCTGCTAGAATAATTCACCAAGACCATATTTCAGTTCTTGTCTAAGAAATTTAGACAGTTCTTTCATAATATCCAGGAACTATTCTTTTAATGGTCTTCAAAGCAACTTTTTGAATGTTAATTTGTTTTCCAGACCAGTTTGACAAAGCTCTAAACAAAGGCATATAGGAGCCAAGCCAAGTATTTTCCAGACAGAGTGTTTAAAGAGCTTCAGAAACATCAGACTTTTGAATCTTACCCTTTAATGTTGGAAACTTAGTAATGAATCATTAAAAATCTTTCTCTTCAAAATACAATACTAGCATAAAAATAAATTGTGTGATGGTGGTAGCAGCAGAGCAAGAAGATTGCTTTAGTTTTCAGGTCATCACCAAGTAGTCTAAAAACAAGTGAAAAAAATTATCAAAACACAGCCTGTTTTTTTTTTGTTGTTTATTTTCTAGTTGCCTTTAAGTGTGTAGAGAGATAGGCAGAAAATTTGCATATTACTTATAGGGAAACTTGGAGTACGGATACAGGACAGGGCAGAGCAAGCCTCTAGGATACGATCAGAAAAGGATTTGCAAGAATAGCAACAGCTTCAGCACTGTGCAATCTGTCTGTATTCTGAGTTGCAACACCTTATGAAAAAATGTAGATTTTTTCAAATATCAGGACTTAAACATACCTTGATGAATGTGAGTAGTACAGGATCACATAATAGAAGTCTTACAAAATGTCTGATTTGAAAGTTGACTGCAAATTGTATTATAACTGAAATCATGTACTGATTTCACCAATCTGACTCTTGCTATTATCTGAGGCCAGCAGCTTCCATAATGCAACAGGAGTTCTCAGTCAATGAAGAAATAAGCAAGTTTAGCTATTTCTGGAGTCTGTGATGCAGATATTCACACCAAGCAAATTGTTGTTATTTTGCAACAAGTGCACTGCAATGCTCTGTGAGGTGACAGAAATTTCTTGGCATTTGAGAAATACACATACACAAAGGGGCTTTATGAAACACTAAGTTGTGTCATTTTTTTTTTCATGTTGCCCTTGATGAGCTGTTAAATTCCCAGAAATGAACCCACTTTGTTCTCTTCTAGGGCAATTAGTCCTCTATGTGTTTGGTAGTATTGAAAGAAAATTAAATGTAAGAACAGGTGGGAATTTAGGTTTAATACATCTCATATATTTTTTTAACTTCAGTCTCAAATATATGGCACTGCTTTCTTTTAGAGAACAGAGCTGGATGCAAAACAATAGATATCTTAGAAAGAGAGAAATTAGATTTTTATATCCCCATTATAGCACACATGCATGCCTCTAGAGGTTGCAATCATTCCTGATACCATAAGTAAATTTATGTTTAAGCACTAAAAACATAGCTAAGCCCCAGGTAGTGATTCATTATATCTGAAGAACTAGTCTCATATGCAGATTTTGTAATTCAGGCACATCCTGCTTGACCTGCGGGCCAACTAGCTATGTGTTTACAAATGCTTGTACTGGGGATACAGACTCTAACTGGTCTCCTACCTGATCCTCACTGAGGTACTCCTTTAGGTAAAGAACAGCTCAAATCCTTCAGACAATGTTGATGGTAGTAATAATGACCATCTTCTGTTTAATGGTTTGTTATTTAGATCCCATGCCCCTAATCTGAGATCTCTAGTTTCTATCCCCTCCTCATCACATTTTATTTAAATGTGTCTCCAAGAAAGTTGCTCTAAACACCAAGTATACTAAGGGTATGCTAAGAACATCAACATCTCTTTGCATGAGAGCCACCATGAAATTAGAAGGGCAAGTCACGTGGCTAGAAAAATGGCAGATGAGGGGTAACATATAAAGAGTGTATAAGTAAAAAGTACATCTCTACTACAGAATGTAGGTAACAGGGAATTTTCAGTGCTGGACCTTATGATGATTTTATGTATTCAATTCTGAGGTGCCTAATTCTCTTTTTGTACTTTATTTGGAAAATATAAGAAAATTTACTTTCTTTACAGAGATTTGAAGGAATATAAAAGAAGAATTCCAATCTCCTACTGCTGTCAATTTAGAAAAGGCTTTCTAGAGCAAGAAGTCACAACCAAACAATTACTCTTTACAGTCAGTAGTGATCCAAACTTCATGAATTTTTCTAGTTCTTTTTGATTCCATCTCTAGTTTTTAATCTCTCTGAACTACAGGACCATGTCTTGCAGAGTTCGGTTACACTTTATGTAAAAGAAGCATTTATTTTATTCCTGTTTTTATTATATCAAAGTTAGTTAATTCATTCATGCTTTGTAATGAAATTTGGTACACACACACACTCACAATGTGAGGCATTATACTTGGTATCCTGAAATCACATATCTAAGCAAGGAGGATTTCTGATGTCATGACTACCACCAAGTATTCATACTCCATCACCAGGTTTCTGTATGCAACAGGGATAAGATGTTTAATAGTGAATCATAAAGATACTTTGAAATAGATCTGCTTGCTTGCCTCATTTAAAGACATATTAGGAAGAAAAAGATGTGATAGGATGACAAACATAAGATATAAAACTCATTTACCATTTCCAAAATTATTTCAAGGTATGGTTTCTTTGTCTGCATCATGTGTATCTTGGACCTTCTCTTCAATTCCCCTAGTTTTATTTGTTTTTCTTATATATAATTCATTTATTTGTTCATATAACCATCTGCGTGTATCTTCATTTTTCTTTTACATGTCAAGTTTTTTGCTTTTCAGAATTTTTATTGCATGTTTCCAAGCTCCTAGCTTTGAGGAAGCAACAAGAAGAATTAAAATCTCTGAGACTATTTTTTTTTAAGATGGCTTACTTAATAATCTTCAGATATGTTTTGTAGACTGCAAATACACAAAGGCTATGTTCCTGAGCTTTAGAACACTACCTAGAAAAAGAAAGGAAACCTCTGTTATAATAAAAAATAAGGATACTTGGCACTCTCAGGACCAGGATATGCACTCTCAGAACTAGGAGATGCTCTGAATTATATAATTCCTATGAATAGCGAATGTAACTTTTTCCTTATTGGTTTTGGAAAATAAAAGTCTTGAGCCTGCTATATGAAGTGCACAATTATTTTGCTTACATATGTGTAAAATGGATATAAAGCTTACATAATGGATATTGCAAAGGAGTTCTAATTAATTAACAGTTTTAAAGTGCTTTGAGATAATTTTATGAAAAATGCTATTAAAGTAAAAAAATTATGATTATATGTTCTACCATTATCAAATTATTAAAGTTGGTGTCTCACCATGAAAATATCTTAACTTGTAATTTTGAGTCTTAAACTTCAGAAAGTAATTTTCAAGATCAAGGACTATATGAGTACTTTTTTATCACTACATTGGAAAACAAAGTGCACGTCCATTTAATTAATATATGTTTCTAGCTTCATCCCCTGCAGTGTAGTTACTAACAGTGTTTTTTAGCTATGAACTCAGGTCTGCTGCTGGTGAATTAATAAAAATTGAGGATGCAATACTTATTTCCTGACCACAGCATAAAGGAATTCACTTGCGCTGATAGCTATAAAAATTTTGAGAATGTTTACAAATACTGTCCTTCGACAGCTGCCCTTTACATTTGTCTTACTAAAATTATTGGTTTCAGGCTGTCTACTGTTCTCCACCATACATGAGGCCATGATTCTACAAACACTTTTCTTGGTGGTAGAACGGTTTAAGTAGTTCTCATTTTCTCCCTCTGTTAACAGTTTACTCCTATTCTTTCACTCCCTTTTAATTCTCCTATGGGATAAACTAGCTCCAGAAGCAAGTTTAAGAGAAAGCTATCCACTTTCTTGGCAAAACCTGACAGAGTTTATTTTTCTGATATTGGGATAGAACTCACAATGACAGAGGCATCAATGATGAAAAACTCATATGCAGGAAAAAGAAAGACTCCACTTGCTAAGACTCCACTAATTTTAAAGGATCGTCTGTACAGAAGCTAACAGGTTAGACTGAAATTGCTGATGGGACTAACCTCTTAACCAAACCTCATAGGAGTGTGTCAAAGACATGTAAAAGGAGACTATTTTTCCAACCAGATGTGATTTCACAGCCATTAATAAGCAGACCAGACTGAGAAGAGATGCTAAAGATTATACCACTTGCAGCAGAGAATCATAAGAGTGGCATGAGACAGACAGGAATCTATTCAGAGTAGCATTTTGGTTTTCATAGATTTCTCAGATTTTTTTTTTCCCTGAAGTCTATGCATGCTTAAAGAATTTGTGTATTTCTTGCTCTCCTGACATGTTCCCATATTATCTCTAACTAGGAAAGCAGAACTTCCATAGACCAGTGGTCTCGATGCAGAACAGATGTTAACACTAGATCATTGGAAGAACTGTGACAGCCATCCTGAAAGTGTGTTCCTGAAAATCACAGCAGTGTGAACAGTGACCATCACTACTCACAACATAAGACTTCAGGATTTTATGGAATTGAGTGGTTGGATCCACAGCAAGCCAATGCCTGTCCAGAGAGAAGACGTGCCTGGACAAACCAGCAATCTGCACCACTGCTCTTTAAGAGGTATCAGTTCATTGTTGAGCATTGCCAGTTTCACAATAGTGCAGTTTTATCATAAAATCATAAATATAAAGTCAGAGAATGAAATCAGAGTAAGAAACAAGGAGCTAGACATACATGAAAAACACAAATGTTAGTGTCTCAGTGTGTTCTCCCAACAATTTTAATTTTCTTATTCTTTAAGAATTACCACTTTGCTCCAGGAATAAATTAAAAAAGAAATATAGCTCTTTTTGAAACAAAACCTGAAATTAAATTTATATTTCAATGTACTTTGTCTTCCCTATATCCTGTCCTTTCTGAAAATTTAGCCTATGGCAGTTAGAACATGAAGGAGGAAAGAGAAGATGGGCTTTTGTGAATGAGCTAAAGCGAGTATTAAAAGCATAGGTTTACCTGGAGTGAGAAAATGTAAAGCCAAGGGCAGAAGGGAAAGCCACTAGAGCAGTTAAGAGGAGGTAAAAAAGGCAAGTGAAGAGCATGAGGGAGTGTAACATTATTGTTAGCATTATGGTGAAATGTAAGGAGGGGTGGAGTTCTGCTGATAATTGCAATGAAATTAGAACACTGTAATAGCCTTCTGGAAGAATTAAACTGTGTTATTCTTACCAACAGCAGATTAATATGGGAATATTAAAAAGAAACTCAAACCCCAAAAATCCAAACAAACAACATCAAAAAAACCCAAAGCCTTTTGGTACCATAAAAACATAACCAGACGTTTCCTACTAGCAGATCCACAGCCTTGCATTAACACTCTGATGCTTCCAAGTGAAA
Organism: Chlamydotis macqueenii; assembly: GCF_036417535.1. Taxonomy (NCBI): domain Eukaryota; kingdom Metazoa; phylum Chordata; class Aves; order Otidiformes; family Otididae; genus Chlamydotis; species Chlamydotis macqueenii. Next base: position 18,289,559 of record NC_141556.1, read on the forward strand.
GGCAAGATAAACCTTGGGTGATCTTACTTTCTTCTCTCTGCTTTTAGGAGAGCAAAGCTTGGAGTGGGCTGGTCCTTCCTGCCTGCCAACACTAATGTCAGCAAGTTCTGATCTGCATTTCAGTAGCTGCATGCTACAGTGAGGCTTTCACGAGGAGAGGTGACAGGTCTTTTATAGCTCAACCAGGTATCGAGATCTTTGTTTAGAGCTAGCAAGCCCAGACTGTTTTCACTGTTCTGGAAGCCCAGATAGAATAACCTCTGTAGATAGGAGGCACACAACAAAGTCCAGTGGGTTCCTTGAAGCGTGGCTTTAAGCAACCAAAAATGAGAGAGGAAGAAATTGCTGGAACTTCTCCAAGGATTGAGGCTGAATGTGCCTTTCCTCTTTGATTCTCTGATTCTGGTTTTCAAAGACCACTGTCACAGCAGTCCTTCTAAGAAGAGAGATCATTCAGTGTACTTCCTCTGCCTTAGAGAATTCTCTCATTGTCCATTAATGTTTTTCCCTCTGGTGCATAAATGCATGCTGTAGGGGGGGTTGATACTAATCGGTATGTTTGTTTTTCTTTGGGGTTGATGTGTTTTTAAGCACGTGGGCTTAATGTTCTGGTAATAAGCATACTGACATTAGTACAGTTATGTACATGCACGGAGAGGTTCAATCTGCTCTTTTTCTGGAGGAAGTCCCTTTCAAGGACAGATGCAACATATCAACTTTCTTCTGTAAGCAGGAAAACAAGGAGTCCAGGACCTACTATTCTGAGTGGCCTCCAAGAATCTAAACAAAGATGGGAGCATGTCCTGATGAAACAGGGCTGACACACAGACTGAATCACATGAAATGATACAGGGCATAGAGTCTGACTGTACTGGTGAAATGGTAATGCAAGTTATTAACTGTTTGTCACACAAAGATGAGAACAGACCAGCATATAAATTGTAGCAATAGCTGACAAACACAGTGTATGGGAACGGGATGACTTCTGTATGTTTGCATTAAGGCAGACAGCTAAAGAGAGCAGCTAAGTACATTTCAGTACTTCAAGGGGGCTTATAAGAAATACGGAGACAAACATTTTAGGAGGATCTGTTGCGATAGGACAAGACGCAATGGTTTTAAACTAAAGAAGGGTGGATTCAGACTAGACATAAGGAAGATTTTAAAAAAAAAAAATGAGGGTGGTGGAACACTGGCACAGGTTGCCCAGAGAGGTGGTAGATGTCCCATCCCAGGAAACATTCAAGGCCATGTTGGACGGGGCTCTGAGCAACCTGATCTGGTTGGAGATGTCCCTGCTTCTTGCAGGGGGGTTGGACTACATGACCTTTAAATATCCCTTCCAACTCAGACAATTCTATGAGTCTATGATTTTTTTGGAACAATGTATCCCAGTTAAATTCAGCAAATAGATTAATTAAATTAAAAAAAAAACCAAACCACCCAAAAAACACCAAACCACAAACCAAAAAAATACTTAATTTAATTTTATTTTTTAAAGTTATTTTGCTCTGAAATTTAAATAAGTTGATTTTAAAACTAAGTTATACTCCTCAACATCCAACATCTATGTATTTCCCCATGTGAAAATACCAGAGTCACATAACTCTGGTATGGAAAGAGATTCCGAGCGCCTGAAAAAGAACTTTGAAAAAGAACTCAGAACTTTGAGATTTCTATGCCTCGGTCAAATATGATTGAAATTAGCCTACGTTCCGAGGTTAGGAGAGGCTGTCTCACAGGTGGGTGGGCAAAGAGTACAATCACATGGTCTTTGCTTCCCTAGGCAATCAGGCTGAAAAAGAAGACACAAAAGAGAGAGCTGGAGAAAGATCTGAGAAGGTAGGATAAGACATAGAATAATGGAAAAAATGAAAGGAAACAAAAAATAATAAATTGAATTTCGGATAGGCATATGCAACTCTTATTGAGTTCACAGCTACTTATATGTAACTTTTTAAATGAAAACAATTTACATTTACAGCAGAATCCATTTAAGAGAATCCAAACAAGCACAAACTACGTAATTGAGAGTATATTTACCTTCTTCTGCTAGAACTCGACCCCGTCTGTGTATTCAGAGCCGTTCGTGCTTTGTAGGATGAAAATTGGTTATGCTTGCCTAATAAACAACATAAGATAAAATTGTTTTATCTTTCTAATAGTGAATTTGTGGAATACCTTCTAAAGCTGTTCTAGGAAGGCTTTGCTCCTACTGTACATGTTACCTATTAGTTCATGAGCTTCTTGAATTATATTGCCTAGATTGGTTGCACTTGTCAGTCTGACCACTGTACACTATCTCATACTACTGCCCTAAATCACTGGCTGTGCTGGAATATAAAATTCTTATGGTAACTGTTATCTTCTTTTCACTCTGGTAAAAATATAATCCTTCTCAGCACAAAAAAAAAAAAAGTATATAAGAGAGAAAATAATTTATAGAAATCCTTAGTAATTTTAGTTCATTTCATGAACGCTGATCTTGCCAGCAGGTTTCAAAAATCCCATACAATCACAGAGTGAAGTAATAATCTTATTATTAAAATGCTTATATGTAAGATACACAAGAGCTAATGAATGAGTAGTACAGTATGTGTTAATACACTTGTAGCTGTTTGCAAAGAGTTTAGAAGGAGAAGATTGGTATTTGTATTAGAAGGTTTGAAGGCACATACTTCTTTCTTTTGAGTTGCACAATGTTTGGATTACAAAGTCCTAGAATTGACCTCAAGTGTCAAGAAAAAAATAAAGAAAGAAAAAAGAGGGGCAAACTATCCATTTTCTCCACATACCGATAGAACCTGAAACTGTACAACAGCACTCCTCAGTTTGTTTTCTGTTTTCTTAGAATTGCATTAATTGAAGCAATGGTGCAATGATACTCTTGAAGGCCACTGTGCCAGTGCAGGCTGAACAATACTTTCTTTTCCCTTTTCCCAACAGTGACTGGAAGTGGACATTGCGAAATACCTCAGATACAATTACTTCATGTACATTTAAACACAGAACTTGCCCATTTTCTGTAGATTCCCTTTGGGTTAGTGTAAAGAGTTGAGGTCCTACCTAAAGAGAGTTCAGAATAGAAGCCTAGAAGGCTTTCACAGGGTTATAATTCCACCTTGCATTACTCCTTGTTTCACTCTAATCTGTTTTGCTGTAATTGTTCTTACTGCAGATTGTGTGACAGGTACCTGTGGCTTCTTGCTGAAGTGGATTTCCCCCTGAGTGCAGCCCTGGAGCTATGGACAGCACAATCCTCTTGTCTAGCCCAGCTGCATCACCTGGCCCAATGGCCAGAGATAACCCTTGGGGCTGGCACGTCAGTGCAAGCATAGCCTTCAGGCTTTTCACTTTCCATCAAAAATAAGAGGAGTCCTGGGAAGCTAAACTGGGTGATATGAAGAACCATGATAGCATCTTGCACAAACATTACTGAAGATTTTTGTAGTGCTTTGAAGAGTTTTACAGAACGGATCTTTTTTTTTCCTCTTAGGAAACAGAAGTAACTAATATCTGGTAGTAGACAAAGGTCTTTAATGTTTCAGACAAAGCCAGTTATAGCATTTTGTTTTATAAGATTTTGACAAAGAAAAACAGAAGGGTAGAAAGTGAAGCCATAAACAACTACGCAACAGTCAGATTCTCCAAGATTAACTATCGAAGAAAATAATACAAAGAAGACAAAACCCAGAGGTAGTTGAACTGGAAAGGCTGAAGTCTTTTGGACATTATGTTCAACTAAAATAGGATTTGTTGCCTCATAGCTATCCTATTTGACACTGTCATCAGGATTAACTGCACCAGCTTACACTTCGTTTACATTTCTGAGAGTTGCCCTATAAATATAAGACACAGATACCATTCATTAAAAATGAAATATGATCTTTTGGAAGTCAATTTTTAGGCAAGGAATGGGTTTTGAATCAAATTCCACCACTAGAGAATTACAAAAATTACCTTATTGAAATTATTACTCATATAATATTAGTATTAGTATTTCTTTACAAGTATTGAGGAAAATTATACTACATCTGTGAAAGCTGTAGTTCCTATACCTTCACTTCAACCAATAACATTGTTTACTATGGTGTATGCTCTAAATCATACAGTGGTGTTGTGTGACAGCTCTACTTCTGCAAGTTTAATCCTTCTACCTAAGTATTCAGTCATGAGAGTGTAGCACTGTTGCTATTTGCAGTTGATTTTCCTGTACTATTAAGGTTAAAGGGAGTTTACATGTTTTGGAAGAAAAACTTATTAAGCACTAATGGAAATTAGAGCTCAGGCAGTTGAGTTTTGTCATAGAACAGAATTAATTGAACTGTCAATCCTGAACAGGAGGATCAAAGCAGAAAATGGATGGATAGGCACCTTTAAAGACTGTTGTTGACATAATCTTTTTTATCTCAATAGATGCAAGACAGAGTCAGCATGTACTAAGAAGTACTTCAACTGATAAAATGTAACTTGATTTATTGCTTCTGAATATTCTATATGTTAAACAAGATTACTACACCACTGACACCTAATATCACCAAGAGAATGCAAGCAGTAGACAAAAAAAAAAACTTGATTATCTTTTCTTCCTTCCTTTGTAATATCTTCATTATTTACTGAGATAATACTTCAGCATTTAAGTCTTTTGCAATATTTTTTCTTGTTCTGAAGAGCACTTGTGTAAATCTGCTTGCTAACCCCATGTGGTTCCCTGAGTTGAATATTTTAAACCGTACATATGTTAGCAACACCACCTAAAAAGCGTATGAAATCTAAGATGCTTATATCATGCATGAAGGAAACTATGGATTGAAAAACCTGTTTTACCTCTTATAGGTAAAAAGATTATCTTATCACCATGGATGACTTGCTATAATGTAGAATTTTGCTTAGAAAATACATTGTTTGCAAAGACATTGTTAAGGTAGAAAAATACACTTTTTCCTGCTTTTTTCTCCTCTTAAGACTAAATACTATAATTTCCCAGCAAAGCTTTCTATGATAAGGAAGATTTTTAAAAATTGAGATAAAAAGAATTCGCATGGATACCAACATAAATGAAATAAAAGAATTGTTGAGTCTGGAAGGAACTTTTAGCATGTAACGTCATCATGGAGGTCACATGAAGAAATGACCTGGCACAGCAGGATAGCTGAAGCCGTTAAAACTACTGCAGTCACTGACACTTTTCCCCTTCCTTTTAGTCTATGAATCATCCACAAACACACAGAATCACAGAACCATTCAGGTTGGCAGGGACCTCTGGAGGCTGTCTAGTCTGACATCCCTACTCAGAGGAGGGTCAGCTACAGTGGGTTGCTAAGGGCTGTGTCCACGTCCGGTTGAGTTTTGGCTTTCTCCAAGGATGAAGATTCCTCAACCTCTCTGGGCAGCCTCCACCAGTTTTTTTACCATATTCGCCATTAAAAAAAAAAAAAAGAAAATAAAAAGTTTTTTCTCCTGTTTTCAAATTGTGCCCATTGCCTCTTACCCTGTCACTGGACACCACTGAGAAGTCCACCGTCTTTAATAGCCACAAAGATATTTTTACACACATAAGATCCCACTGAGGCTTCTTTTCTCCAGGCTGAGTAGTCCCGGCTCTTCCAGGCTCTCCTTACATGACAGATGCTCCAGGTTCTTAATCATCTTTATGGTCCTTGACTGAACTTGCTCCAGCATGTTCATGTCCTCCTACTGGAAGCTCAGGACTGGACATAGTGCTCCTGATGTGTCTCACCAGTGCTGAGTAGAAGACAAGGATCACTTCCCTCAGCCTGCTAGCAATGTTTTATGTAATGCAGCCCAGGAGGCCATTGGCCAGCTTTGCTGCAAGGGCACATTGTTGGCTCATATTCAACTTAGTGTCCACTCAGGGAATAAACATAGCCAAGACATTTGTATATTTTTATGTTAAGTTGAAATGAATGTGCAGTCATCACAAATTGTAGGACTTCGAATGACTTTAAAGACAGTGTCAATACTGAGGTCCTCTTATTAATATTTTAAGCTCAAGTTCTTCTAAATACATCATCAGTTTTTTAAACTCGGCTTTAGCTTGGGGAGAACTCAACCATTTCACAAAGGTGAGTTTTCAATCAAACCACTCTTATTTCAAAACTCAACTCCAATTTTAAGAAAAAAAAAAATGTTTAATTACGTACTTTAGTGCACTTCAGAACAGCAATAGGCCTTTGCTAATCACCACTGCAAGGTCTCAAACACCACTGAGGTTCATGATCATCTTTTTAAGGTTAACTAAATCCATGATAAAGGGAAGTGCCCATAACAGAGAAAGAAGAAACCTGAATTCTACTTTGGATTTAATGTTGGTAGTAACAGAGTAGAATATGGACCATAAAAAATTTGGTGGTTTCACTCATTACCAGAATACAGATCATTTTAGTACTCGTGTCATGTACTATACACAGTCATGCTTTTGCTTTCCTTTTCGGAAGAACTACTTAGTCCTAAACAATATCTCCTTAAATCACTTCATAAGTTTAGAAAGTAGCGTCAAAATTTATTTCTTAAAAATCATTGTAACGGGTGTCAATTTTATTTGAAGGTCTATGAAGAATTAAAGTAAACTTTAGAGTACATTCAGAAAATATTTTTAAAAAGAACTTGACAAGCTGTGAGACTTGTGGAGCATGATGTTTGTTACGATTTACAGGAGTATGCTTGGAAATTAATATAGACTCAAAATTTCTAAACAAAATCGAGCTTTCTGACTTCTGAGATCTCTGCAAAGACTAGCTGTGACAGAGACTTCGAAGTATAGTTTACATACACCAGGAAAAGAGTCAGCTAAAACAGAGGAGACATAGAAGGAGGAACAGCAAACAAGGTTAGCACTATTAAAATGTCTGTTAATAGTTTGTCAGAATCTTTGTGTGCATCATTGTGTATGAGTGAAAATCAGGCAGTATAAGAGGACTGTCAAGTGCTGAATGAAACTGGAAAGTAGCCTAGATAATACAGCAAAGTGTGCAGAGCAGGCAAAAGTCCAATAGCTGGCAGGGAGCACTGACATGTATAAGAAAATCCTTGATATATGTAAGAACGCAGGAATAAGGAGATAAGCTCCAGGAAACAGTGGTATTTGCTGTTGTTCCTGAAGTGAAAAGTAACATTTAAATTACATTACTGAGGAATAAATCATCACTTATTTTGGTAGTTCTGTGTACTGTCAATTTTTTATAACTTGTGTGAAAAAGGTAAAAAAAAATGATTTAGTTTTACTATACTTTATTGTAATTTTTCATGAAAAAATACCCCACAAGCCATCAGGTTATATGCTGTTCCAGGCAAGGATTACTCTCTAAGCTTTCAGATGCGAATGGGGCTGCTGTTTCTTGGCTGGTTCTAAGCTGCCCCTTGTTCAGTTCCTGGTAACACTAAAGTAGGTGTGTACACTCCTTGGAGTCAAGGGAAAGAAATAGTTTGCTAACCAAAATAAGTATTCATAGGCTCTGAGAAGGGCTTACCTCTCTCCATTGTCTACTTATTGAGTCTAGACTGCTGATTTAGGTGGTTTGGATTATCGTACTGAGGCTCAGTAATTATACTTTAAGTGTTGCTTTGGTGAAATGAATGTAGTCTGAATAATGCAGGCAGGTACAGCTCATAAACTTTTCTAGATGTCTCCCCAAAAGCCTCATCATAACTGTGGAAGAACTTGATACTGATAGCAAGCTGAATGTTAAGAGTCCCCTGCACCTAGTTTTGATCTGAAATTGCTGCCTGCCTGTGTATGTCAGCAGAAATCTGAAATAAAACTGGGGTCTCTGAGTGCTGTACCCACATGCAAATAAATCAGTATACATCTGTAGAAATAAGCTGTGATTTGTTTAGTTCTGTTTCCTGTTCGTGTTTAAGATCATAAATCTTTTAGGTGCCAAAGAAAATTACCCATAAATTCCTCTTGGAAGGATGGTCTGTTAACATTGCTTGCAGGACCTCACACTAGAGAGACAAACCAAATGAAATCATAAAGAACATGCAATCAAGCAAACATTGTGTGGGAACTGTGAGGCAGCAGGGAAATTTAAATATATATTCCTAAGGAAGAAAGAACAACAGTAATCAGCACATGCACACATTAAAAAAAAAAAAAAAAAAAGAAAAAGAAAAAAAAAAGAAAAAAAAATCAGCAAAACTAGCTCTAAAGCTCCTGGAATAATTTTGGAGCTATTTTAGTATAGCTAAAATGCACAAAATGATAAAAACACCCTATAGTTCAAATGTGAATGTTGCACAATTAGGGTTGAATCCAATCTATTCAATTTATGCATTGTCTCACAAATAGGTTTAGAAAAGGAGCACAATCTAGTATGTCTAAATTCACATTGCAACAAGCAGAGAAACTGCTCCCTACTTGGAGAGTAGGCACATCTGAAAACCTGCAAAAGTTAAAGTAATTTACTCAGTTTGTGTGTCTACGGACTAGTGAACTGCAGGGATGTTCCTGGGATCCTTAAAAGATGTAATGAAAGAGAAGAAAGGGAAACATAGGACAGGATTCAGCTCCGATCCAAACTCCTAATTCTAGGCAATCATAATGGAAAATCTCTGCAAACGAGCTAGGTGTCTAAGCTCCCAGTACAGGCAGAGACAATGCAGTCAGCACAGACAAGAAATTATGAAGAACAATTCAACTCACCCTAAGAAAAGTAGATAGCCATGGTCAGCTCTAGGTTACACTGTTAAGGACTCCATTAAGGATAACTGGAATTTAAACTCTTAATCCATAGAATGTGGAGTCTTGTATTTAGATATCATAACCTTCAAGCGGATTCGCCCTCAAAGCATTTCCCGAGTGGAATACTTGCATTCCAGACTCTGTTTATCTTGAAAGAAATTGAACTTACACCTGCTATGTCCAAAATCTGTTGGTTGTATAACTGCTTCAAGTGCAATATTCCCTACTGCTCCTGTTGAAGACACTGAGGACATTTTAACCTAAATAATATGGGCTAAAGTGCTCAGGAAAGGGCAGAAAATGTTTTGAAACCAAAGTTTTTTTCACACGAGTATGTGTTTTACATGTGACCAAAAAGAAAAAAAAAAAGGAAAAAAACGTGCCATTTCCCTTCTGAATACCATGAAAAGTCAAGCAGAGTCAGATTGCCTCTTGTTTCTTTCTTTCTCATCCCGTTACTTTACATCCCTGGGCTAATCTCTCATAGGAGAGATGGTAAGGTCTGACTTAGGATATTTTACAGGCTTGGTTAGAGCAACAGTTTTGAGTTTCAGATAGAAAAAGTTATCATCCTGAAGTTTAAGTAATGCAGATATGCGATTTCCTGTCTGAGTACCTCAAGAACTAGACCAGAGTGCAAAAGATAGGATCAAATATTGCAAAATCAGGTGGTGGCAATTTCCATCCTGATGTCATCTAAATTTTCAAATTTCTTTAAGGGGCATATGTAAGATTTAAATGGCAGTTGACTCAAAGATGAACCAGTGGAACACAGGGAGGCACACAAACTGCATTTCCTTCAATGATCTCGTTCATAGTTTTTCCTGAAACATAAGATTATTCTATTACACTGTATTCATTCTAGTCATTCTTATTAGCATCCCAGTATGCAGTCACAGAAATATTCAGGACAGATATGTTGGGCCCTCAAATATAAGGACAAACAAATGAAGATAGAAAGTTCAAATTTCTCAGAAGCATGAAAATTTCTCAGCAGTGATTGAAAGATTCCTGCTTATGCAAAGTGAACAACCAAACTTTATTTTCCTGCACTTACTTCACACTTGAGAAGGATCCCTGTTCTGGAGTATCATTCTGTCAGCCCTTAAGCTGGATAGCAAGGGATGTTTTTAGCTAAACTTCCAAAGCCTTGTAGAAGAAACAAGTTAGGCGTATTTTTCCCATTTTGCTACAGTAGCTGTTAGGACTACTGTATGTCTAGTTTCTATCAAAAAGTCTTATCTTTCTGCCTTCAAGATCACTTCTAACAGATTTTTTGTAACTTAATATTGTGTTCAGTTCATGGAAACGTCTCTGCTTTTTCTCTACAAATAGGGAAGAAAACGTTCCTACTAGACCTCTCGGTGTGCTGAATCAGAGAATGAAGCCCAGAAGAGTCCATGCTGAATCTGAGTCTGCATCATACCCTCAAAATGACACTACAAAGGGTAACTTACTGGAAAACAGAACTGGAACAGAATAATATATCCATCCTATTACAGTTAACTATGAAAGAGAAAGTAGCTTTTTAAAAGCAAAGGTTTTCACAAGCCATACTCCAAATATCAGTTGTTCCTAAAAGACAAGTCATCTGTGGCACCTAAAGCCAACAGCACATTTAACCCAGCCCTCTGGTAACCATGAAGAATGTCATTATTCTTCAGGAGGAATTAATTCTTCCCCAGTAACTTGACAGACAGGAAAAACAAGCAGAGTCTCCAATAGAATTATGGGGTGAATCAGTCTCATTTTACACCTCAGCAGCATCCAATTGCTTCGCAAGAGTGATAATCACATGGACTAAAGAACTAAGAGAACTAGCCTCAAAGGACTTTGCAATCAATTCCATCCTAAATAAGATGTGCTTATCAACAACATTCATGGGAAAAGTGTCTGTGGACACTATCAGCTCTTCACCCTGCATAATGGGAACACATGCACTTTCATCTGTGGCTACAGACACTGGGAGAACAGTTGCTATGCAAAATCTTAGACAAACTGATCAACAATTTGGGCAAGGTGAGGGGGAACTGAGATGAGAAGGAAGCAAGCCAAGCTTCTTTATTTTAAGAGTATTTGGAGATAACTAGGAAATAGGGCAAATATTTTCAGCTGAAATATCCTTGTACCTAAAAATGCAGGCTGAGCAAAATTGAGTGTTTTCTGAAATGATTTCAGGTTGACTAGGTAGCTAGAACTATTTTTTTTTTCTCTTTAAAATAAAAACTTTTTCCATTTTCATGTTGAAATTTCCTTCAACTTTATGTATAAAAAGTAATTATTTTTCTTCAGATGAATTTTTATTTAAATTATTTCCAGTAAAAGCTTTGTAAAAAAAAAAAGTTGGAGCTGCTCAAAGTAAAGAAAATTTCAAAAATAATTCTAGTTCTGCTGAAAATGAGTTAGATTCACAGAGAAAAAAAATTCGATTGACATCAACAAATTCCACTGACTGACTGGAAGGATTTGCACCTAATTAGCAAACAAAAATGTTCCTTGTGATCCTGTAAGTATACTAAATCACTGGATGGAATATTCGATATTTGAAGAAAAATATCAGACGAAAAAATCTTGAGAAAGTTCTATATCTTTTACCAATTATCAATCAGCCTCATTTCCCTAAAATATTATTTCAAAATGGGGGGAAAGAAATCATCCCTAAATACATACATGTCTCCATTGTCTCCTATGGAACAGGGAATTACTCTGTTAAGGTTGCTATAAGTAAATCTGCGGCAATTTCTTTTTCATCAGAAAATAGAGAAGTACTAATATATTAGTAATATTTTAAAAGAAAAAATATAAAAAAAATCAGCATTACCTTCTAGTTTTAGGTTAGTAATGCACACTTACTTTAGTATGAAAGAGATATTCAATTTTCCATAGATTTAGATTAGACATTAGGAAAAAATTGTTTACAGTGAGGGTGGTGGAACATTGGAACAGGTTGCCCAGAGAGGTGGCAGATGTCCCATCCCTGGAAACATTCAAGGCCAGGTTGGACAGGGCTCTGAGCAATCTGATCTTGTTGGAGATGTCCCTGCTCCTTGCAGGGGTGTTGGACTAGATGACCTTTAAAGGTCACTTCCAACCCTAACCATTCTATGATTCTATGATTTGAATTTTATTATTGAATTTCACTTCAATATTAGAAGTTGATATTTTGTGTTTCACTATTTTTATTACATGGGAATGCAAACTTATGAAAATGAAACACAATAATGTTTAAGTGACTATTTTTTCCAAATTTCTCTGCAGCAAGAAACAGCTACTTTCATTTTTCAATCCAAATAATAAAAATAAGTTTTACAATGTCAGAATTTCCTGTGGGGTGGAAATAAAGTTTTTAGATCAACTATACTGATAGGTGCTTTTATTCACTCTCTATCTTCCCAAGACACTAAAGGATATATCAATTTATTTTAAACAGTTGAGTGGTTCATTAAAATTAGATCAATATAACCTCTTCAGCTGAGATTTCTTTTTGATTCTTCTAACATTGAACAGATTAAGGAACCAAGAATAGTTATACATTCAAAGAAGTTACACAGATAAATTTCCTAACAGTTACTGAATTATTTGAAAGGCTATTGAAATTTTCTGCCCTTCTTATTGGACAATGTCATTTTAAAAGAGTTCTCTGTATCTCAACATATGTTACAAACCAAGAGTGATATAGCATGACTATCTTGATTAGCTACTGTAGAACACAGAATGATTGTTCTTCTAGTGTCAATGTTCGACTCTACAGTTTATTTTATTAACACTACTTTCCAGAAAGGAAATCAGGTAATTTTATTTTACAACCATGTCCTTTTTTTTAATCTAGTGAGAAGAAAGTCTTATTCAAACCTGGTGTACTTGCTCTTTCTGAGAAAATAAATTTCCATGTTACAGCTCTGTTGCTTTAGAAAGTTAGTATCACCAGAGCTCATTATGTTGATAGGTTTTCATTTGATTTAAAGACATATTGCCTGTTTTGCAATAAAGTGCCAAAAGTCTGTGATCTTAATTAAATCCCTTAACTATATTCATTCAGATATATTGTAAAAAAAAAGAGGACCTGGGATCTGAGATCAATAACCTGCAGCCCCCACCAGAAAACACACCAGTAAGTTACGTATCGCATAATTTTCTTTTGAATTAAGATGTTCATTGTGATTTTCCTACAATTCTATAGAAGATCAGATAAAGGAACAGAAACTTCCACAAAATTCATATTCTTCCCAGAACATGGAACCAGGTTGAATATATTCAAGTTTGGTGACAAAATTCTCCTTGTCAGTCTTAGTTGTGGTCATCAATTACTCAGAATCAAAAGCTCAAAACTTCTGCCTGTGATACAAAAATCCACATGGAGAATAAATCCACCCTATCATCTAAGTTATCTTCTCAATGCAGAAAAGAGGTTCATAATTTAAGCTGAAAAAATTCTGCTTATAATGTTAAATATAAATAATATTCATGAATATTTCTGAACCAGAGAACACTGTAAAGTGAAAAAGGTTCCGTGACAAACTTGCAGTTTTCAAGATTTCTATGTGAAATACATATATTTGATTTAAAAGTCAAAGCTAATAAAAATCTAAAACACACTTCAAGTAAAATGTGCAGGAAAGAGCAAGAATAACTTCCTCACATTAAAATCACATTTCTTGATTCATCTGACTTCAGCTGCCTCAGAAGAACCAGTTTTCTGGCTCATTTTAAAACTGTAATTCTGATAGATTAGAACTCTGAAGCTGTTGGATCCGTTTCATGTATTTGATCAGTGTAATTATATCATTTCTTCCAAAATTTATTATTTGTCTGTAACATGATTAAAGCACCTGCTGTTATAAGCTGCTCATTAAAATTACACTGATGGGAAGTTCACATTCTTCAGCTACTCAACACAAATCTGTTTAAAATAGGAAAAACAAAAAAAAAACCCCAAAAAAAAAAAAACCTGACAGACATCTGGGAAATAATTTTGCTATGTTCTGATTAATAAATGAATTGTGCCCTGATGTTGTTACAGACATACAACAAAAATCTTGGAAAAAAAAGACATTCCCACACAAACAAATTGAACAGAAGTTTATCATAGCATAAAAATTTGGAGAATTACTTTAGAAATTCTATAGTTGATGAAGTTCTAGATAAAAACAGACAGGCATGTCTCTGTAAAAATATACCACTACTTTCTGAAGTCATGTTTTCACAAGTACTTTAGATGATAAAATGAGAGTGACATACTTATCAGTTCGTATTAAAAAGCTCAGACTTTTTTTGAACATAGAATTGATTAAACTGGCTATAATGGTTAAGGAGTATGTTAATCTCAAAAAGTGCCCAAAAATGGCTTGTGAATTGGACCTTTGAAATCTGAGCAACGAATCTTGTTTTTGGAGGTAATAGATACACTTGTAATTTGGAATTGGTAGTAAATTTCAGCAAATTGCTCTTCATTCTCCACATAGACTCTAAATGTTGTCACAGATTTTAATCAAGGACATAAAAGCCACGTTTGTCAAAATAAAAATGTTTGTATTTTTGATGTAGTATAGCCTTTAGGAGCTGTCAGGTGATAATGGACATACCCAGAAGCAAGTAGATAAAAAAATATTTGCAAACTAAGATGACAATTATATTGTCATAGCCACTTTATACAGCAACTAGATACCTTCAGAATTCTCCCATGTGTTCACACCCCAGGAGTATATACTGGAACTTTTACACCACTTTTACTGTAGAAATTACTTGCTGGTGGATTCATATATTAAGGAAACACCTATAGCCATCTCAATCTAAAATCTGTCTTTTATCACAGTGCTGGTAGGTGCATCTGCATGCAATACAGTTCTCCAAACCTCAGTCTTTTTATGTATAGATAGAAATCCTCACTGTCACATGCAAAGGAGCAAGATTTAAGTCCAATAATTATTAATAAAAGTAGTAAACAATTTAATATACAGAAATCAAAGATAATTTTTGTTCAACATTCACAAAAGAATACTTTTATCTCAGTTACTTTTGTTTGTCTTCTATAGTGCAACGTGAGCTATTATAGAACATTCTCAATAAAGGTGGTAAGCTCTATTTCTATTGTATTCAGGAGTTAAAATTATAGAGGACAAAAAGGGAGAAAAGAGTATCCTAAGGCCTCAGTGAGCTTGAAAACAGAGGGTGGGGACCTGAACCTTCAACAAGTGTATGAAATATGTGACAGGTCTGCAGCAATTACGTGTTGGATAGGGTGGTTCACCTCAATGTTGTGGTATAAATTATTACCTGGGCAACTAGGTATTAGCGGTAGAAAGAACTTATGATCGGTAACATTGCTGCAGCTGAAAACTTAAGGAATGAGTGTAAATATGCATGCTAATTTATTATCATTTCATAGCAGAACATATATTTGCACTTTTTAAACAGAAAATTTGAGATACCACTGCACTGTGCTAAATAAGACCAAAAAAATTGTTTTGTAACAGAAATGTTAAAAAAGCAATTACCAATATTTTAACATAAAGAACTCTGCTGACATGTCTTAATATCTATTACATTTTTCAGCTAAACATTGTAAAACTGATTTCTATCAAGAACACCCAGTAGAAACAGTACTGTACTCTTGAATAAAGTGTTTCTTGTGAACTTGTCCTGACTTTCATCTATTAATTGTGGACTTATTCCTCAAAATAATAATAATGGTTTTGTCAAAGAAATATTCTTAAGCAGTTGAACATGAAGATACATGCAATTCTTTGCCTCCTCAACTATTGTAGCTCTGCAGAGAAGGACGCAATGTCATTGTCAGCAGGTGTAATTATTGCATGTTCTGCTTCCCAAGGTGTGTCTTAGTAACCTATGATATGCTAAACTCATAAAGAGTCAGCAACTAAAAGAGTTAACCTGCAGTAATGTACATATTGTGTGCTCAAAGAGTCAAAACAAAAATGTCAAAGGCAGTTTGAGCCAGTATTAAGTGATGAGACAACTGTTTACATCTATACTGTTTTGTTGACATTCAGTAATAGAGCTGGTAATTTCTCCTCTACTCTTCTGAATAAGCTTTGTTGAAAATTGTTACATTGATAAAAGGTTTTTACAGAAGTGACCCTCCACCTTCATCTGACATCTGAAATAGGGGCTTCTCTTAATAAACACTGTCCATATGCTCCACATAAAAGCTAATGTCAGAGTTGGAATTACAGAAATGAAAGTAAATAGAGTTTTTTTACAACTTCCTTTCCTTTTTTTTTTTTTTTAATTTAATCTTTTGTTACAACTTCCTATAGCTTAAGGTATGGTGCATGATAAAATATGGTTGCCTCACCTGACAGTCATATATTCCTTCAGAGCACCTTTTCCCTATGAAGTTCATTTCAGTTTTCTAAAACAAATTTGGGAATTGTAAGGAAATAGAACACAGCAGCTATGATATCTGTGATAATTCATGATAAATAACACAGTGTTTGTGTAATTTCTTTTGGAGTCAGTAGAGCAATAAGCACCAAATGTGCCATAATCACTGAAATCTTCTGAATTCTTCAACCATTCAACTAAACAATTAATGATTATCTGTGTTTAGGGGAGGACTATGAAACACATTAGAGCTGTCTCCTCTACACCATTTGATATATTTGGAGGGACACTTGAGAGCAAACTTAAGCTGTTTAAACGAATAATCTACGCTCTCTCAACTGTGCACCTGAAGCAACTGGGCGTTGTTGGTAGATGGTTTACTCCATTCCAAAACAGTATCTTAGAGATGGGACGAGGCACTCTGTGCCCCTGTTGCTGTCTATTCCTGTCTTACAAAGGCAGCTTAGGCAGGCAGCTTAGACTAGTTGCCCTAGTTTTGGATGACTGAAGTTACGTACGATGAATCCCATCCCTGACCACCTTCTGTCAAAATGATTGTTCACATCCCCAGGGATGGCCAGGGAGGAACATGGCAAACTAAAATTTTCTTTCTGCAGCAAAAGTACAATAGCAAACATTTTTAGCTAAACCATTTCTAAAAAGTTTTAAAAAAAAAATTGTTTCTCTAACACTTAGAGGGAGTGGGAAGAATGCAATTTTTTTTTTTTGTATTAAGACCAAAGACCCTTTCTGTCTAAAGAGCTTTTGTGTCTGTATATATTGTTGCGTACCTAAAATGACTACTTCACAAAAATCTCTCTCTCCAATAATTTGTACCTGTCAGAATAGCTTTCTCAGGCTCAGCAGAAAAAATAGCCAGAATTTAAATAGTTGAATACTGTGAACTACCCTCTCCTTAAGAATGGTCCTTGTCCTATTGGGTCACTGTTTATCTGACTGTGATAATACAAGCAGTGAACACACTAGAAATCCTAATAACTATGTGGTGGGCTGACTCTGGCTGCTTGCCAGGTGCCCACAAAAGCTGTTCTATCATTCTCTCTCCTCAGCTGGACAGGGGAGAGAAAATACACCAAAAGGACAGGGTAAGACCACTTACTGTCATGGGCAAAACAGACTAAACTTGGGGAAAATTAATTTAATTTATTACCATTTAAATCATAGTAGGGTAATGAGAAAATAAAATAAAATCTTGAAACACCTTCTCCTCAGTCCTCCCTTCTTCCTGGGCTCAATTTTTCTACATTCTCTCCCTGCAGCAGCACAGAGGGATGGGGAATGGGGGTTGCGGTCAGTTCATCACAAGTTATCTCTGCTGCTCTTTCCTCCTCAGGGCGAAGAACTCCTCACACTCTTCCCCTGCTCCAGCGTGGGGTCCCTCCCACAGCAGACAGTCCTCCACAAACATCTCCAGTGCGAATCCTCCTCACAAGTTTGCAATTCTTCATGGGATGCTCTGGCATGGATATTTTCCACATGTTGTTTCCATGGGATGCAGTCCTTCAGGAACTGGCTGCTCCAACATGGGTCCCCCACAGGGTCACAAGTCCTGACAGTCAACCTGCTCCAGCCTGGGCTCCTCTCTCCACAGGTCCACAGGTCCTGCCAGATGCCTGCTCCAGCTTCCCATGGAGTCACAGCCTCCTTTGTGCACACTCACCTGCTCCAGTACGGAGTCCTCCATGGGCTGGAGGTGGACCTCTGCTCCTCAGCACCTGGAGCACCTCCTCCCCCTCCTTCTTCACCTACCTTGGTGTCTGCAGGGTTGTTTCTCACATATTCTCATTCCTCTCTTCTGACTGCTGCTGCTATTGAACAAGGTTTTTCTCTCTTTTTAAATACATTATCACTTATCACAGAGGTGCTACCACCATCACTGATGGGCTCAGCCTTGGCCAGCAGCGGGTCCGTCTTGGAGCCAACTGGTGCATTGGCTCCTTTGGACATGGGGGAAGCTTCAAGCAGTTCCTCACAGAAGCCGTACCTGTAGCCCCTCACTACCAAAACTTTGCCATGCAAACCCAATACAAACTATTAGAAAATTACTGACCTATCCAGCATATATTACTTTTTATTATTTGCACTTGTCCTTTATAATATATGTATTCTAATAGCATTGATATTGTGCTAGACAGAGCTGCAAAAGAGGAAGACATTATGTTAAAGCCCTTACAGTACAGTAGTCAGGTTCTGTAAGGCTTCTGTCAGCACCAACAGAGCTGAGGAACCTGAAAGATTTAATATATGTTTGTGTCTTTTCAAATTCATACAATTTTGGAGCCGAAAGGAAGTTTTGGTATAATTCAGAGTGTCCTAGTGGTCTTCACAGGTCATGATAACCTCATTGGACTATTTGATGCAATATTAGGCTTCATTTAAATGCTTTAAGCTACAGGCCCATACCAAGTAACTTTTTTATCTGGTCCCAGGCAGCTGTACCATATGTAAGTTATCCCTTACATTGGCATTTGCAAAGGACTGCTTACAAAACAACCTTGCTGTTAGTTGTCTTCCACAATTCCTCGTGCACTCTGGTATGGCTTTTCAGATATTCCCAGTCATGTGGAGGTGGGTAGGGTGACTGTAGTCAGGCCACAGAGAAGAATCTCATAAAGTAGTTTGGGTTGGAAGGGACTTTTAAAGGTCACCTAGTTCAACCCCACCCTGCAATAAGCATGGACATCATTAACTAGATCATCTATCCATCCATTTCCATACTAGTTAAAGACTAGTATACAAGGCTACATTAATATAAATTTTTAGCAGTAAAATAATAAAATGTTGGGAATATGTTCCAGATGATCATTCCTTATATACCTCATGCAGGTATTTTAATTAGGACAAGAATCATCTAAGTTGCAATTTCAGACAAAACACAACTGCTGCTCTGGTTTAAATGACAAAATATAGCTTTAAAAACTAATCATTTTTCTCTTTGCTGGACGATGGTGATTCCTTTAACAGATTGGCTAATGCAGTACCGTTTTGAACTTGATAAGCTTTGTAGCTGATGGTAGAATGAGTTTTCTTATGTGCTATAAATGCCTAGTGTTATGTCATGACACAGGTGAGATTAGTTTTCCAACGTGCTAATCAGAAATGTGGCCAGATTATTTTTTTTCTTTTTTTAAAGGAAGATCAAGGTTGCTGTTTCTTTCTATGATTTAAAAAAAAATAACTACTCAAAATGCTTCCTTAGTTCTTAAAAATAAATTTGTAATTTTACCTAACATGCCTCCCAAAAGTGTTCCTTGTTTTTCATGTTCAGTCACCCTCTTGTGGAAGAGTCTGACCCTAACCTTAGAAATTGCTTTTATGCTACACTTTACAAGCTGCATGTTATTGGCTACACTGTCCACAGAGATGCTTGTATCTAATCTACGTACTGTTGAGTAAAGAACTGATATTGTGATTATTTTGTGTGTTCCAGGCAGTTACCACTTGGGAGTTCTTGTAAATGAGAGGCTTATTCCCTTGATATTTATTCACATAAATAACTAAGATGTATCAACCTGCTCTAAAACAATTTAGGTGGTCAATAAGCAGGTTTTTCAGTTCGATTTGCAAGTACTGTGGGCAATTTGCTGCTCTTCATCTGTCCTGATGGAAGAAATCACACTTTAATCACATTTGGTGGTAACAGCATTTAAAAGGCTCTCTTTTGTGTAGAATTTTCTTTTATGTAACTTCACATAATGCCATGTAATTTAGTACACTTTTAATTATTGTAATGGAGATTAAAGGATGGATATATAAAGATGTAATAATTAATACATATCAAACATTAGAAATATGGGTCTGATTTCTATGTTCTGACTTGTGAGCAGGCTGAGAATTTTCTTAAAACTAGTTCTAGCCTTTATTTAGATATCTTTTTTTCACTCAGAATCTATCAAAATATTTTATTTGGAGTCTCACATTTTAGCTAAAATAGTGAATAACATCTAATATTCTTCGAGATTTTCAGATAAGACCTAACAGACAGCAATTTAGGTCTCTCTGTATAAATGTCTAGATTTATTTTAGCTGCCCTAAGATAGTATGCCTGGTTTCCTGCTGCTTCTCCATCACAAATTCTTGTTGTTGCAAATCAGAAGGACTCCCTGACTGCAGTTGAGTGGTCTGTCTGTCTTCATTCAGACCCTCCTCATACTCTACTCTTTTTCTAGTTCTTTGTGTTACCTAGGCTTTTATTTTCTTTTCCTTTTACAGTCCAGGTTACATCACTATACAACACCAAGCTAAGTAATGGGAATTGTTCAGATCTAGAGGAGTGATCACTGAGCACATCCCGCTCTAAACACTGAAAGGAACTTTCTAGCAGAAGAAAACTACTATATTCCATCAAGTGTACACTGCTTATGACTGTGGGAGCATTTTCTTCATCTCTATATGGAGTCGACTGATTCTCTTCCTCAAAAGTCCTCACTACCAATCTGTCAACCAATTCTATGATTGCCTCCAACTCCAAAAACCACAATATTCTTTATGAGTTTTACAACAGTGGAAAGTGAAACTTGGGGTTCATTCCTTCCAGCTCTTCTTCAGCAAACTCTTGGCAACCCATAAGGGTTTTTCATTGACCTCAGTGGGCTCTGAATAGTCATGTTTGAGTCCCTCTGTCTAGGGTATGAGAAAACTCAATAAAGCTTTATAATCCTCCATGTCATTTAAAAGATTACTTCTTTTAACTGGGTGAACATTTTTTACAGTTCTTTGATATTTGTTGTATTCTTGTTCTCGGAATAGTTATTTTTCTTTTTTTAAAAAAAATTCTTTATTTCATTAGATGTAACTACCAATGCTGTAATACTACTGTTGACAAGAGAGAAATATGGTCAGAAGGACATTGAAATTGTTTTCTATCCAAGGTATCCTTTGCACATATTCTTATAGTTTGTCTTACTCCCCTGTTTTTCTATTTTACAGTTTAAGAAGTCTTTAGAAAGATGTCGTGGTTTTGTTAGTGAGGGGGGGCCTAAGGTGGTAGCTTCTGTAGGAAACTGCTAGAAGTCGCTCCCCTTTGTTCAGGGGACTTGGCCGGGCCTAGGGCGGACCCACTGCTGGCCAAGGCCGAGCCGATTGGTAGCAGAACGTCCCGTGATAACACCTCTGCGATAACGTATTTAAGAATGGGAAAGCAGAAAAAAAAAGAGAGAGAAGAGCAGATGTGAAGAAGCTGAGCAGCGGCAGAAGCGCAGAGGGGGAGGCGCAGGCCTCATGGGCCTTGCAGGCCTCACCCTCTGGCCTCTCGCCAGGCAGCCGACTGGGCCCGACTCGGTCCAGCCTGGCTGCAAGAAGTGGAAAGGAGATGAGAAGTGAATAAGATGTAAAAAAAGATCCTGAGAGACATCTACCAGCCTGTTGTGAGGAGCGGCTGCAGACGCCAAGGTCAGTTCAGAAGGAGGGGGAGGAGTAATGCGGCTCCTGGCCAAGATTCCCCTGCAGCCTGTGGTGACGACCATGGTGGAGCAGGTTGTCCCCCTGCAGTCCATGGAGGTCCACGGAGGAGCAGAGATCCACTTGGAGCCCATGAAGGACCCCGTACCGGGGGAGGTGGATGCCTGAAGGAGGCTGTGGCCCATGGAGGGCCCGCTGGGACAGCTGTTCTAGAGGGACTGCACCCCATGGAAGAGATGACCCACGCCGGAGCAGTTCCACGAAGAACTGTGGCCCGTGGGAGGGACCCCACGCTGGAGCAGAGGAGGAATGCGAGGAGTTCTTCCCCTGACCATGAAGCAGCGGCGTGAAACAACGTATGATGAACTGACTGCAACCCCCATTCCCTCTTCCCCCCTGTGCCGCTCGGGAGGGGAAGGTAGTAGAGATAATGTTAAGCTTGGGAAGAGGGAGGGGTGGATGGAGGTTATCTTGTTCTCTGTCTCATTATCCTGCTGTTTGTAGTAATAAATGAATAGTTTTCCCCAAGTTGAGTCTGTTTTGCCCGTGACGGTAACTTTAAGGATTTCTCCCTGTCCTTATCTCAAACCTCGAGCCGTTTTTCCTTATATTTTCTCTCCCTGTTCTCTTGGACGGTGGGGGGAGTGAGAGAGAGACTGCGTAGTCTGATCCTGATCAGGCCTGAACTACGACAAAAGAGCAGGGAAAGTTTTTAGAATTTCATTTAGTCCATTCTGGTATCTGTGTACATGGTTAGCACTTCTGTATTTTTTCATCTTCTATACGGTAAATATTAAGGTTTTTATTTAATTATGTACTTTAATATTGAAATTTCTTCCTATATATCAAACAGCTATGTCTATAAACTGCAATGACCAAAGGTCAACATATGTTCCTGTTGAATGAATAGCTCTTCCTAAATGTTTACCTTTCTCCATGCAATGCAAAATCTTTGAACTTATTAGTACTAAACAGATCTTGAAAAAATGTGATTGTCTGAGATGTGCCTTTCATTTAGCATTAAAGAACTTGTTCAATCAATGAGCTTGCAGGTCTGAGGATGTTTTATACTTATAGAAATTAGAAATTAAAACTATTTTTTTTTTCCTTAAGGCAAACCCACGACTTCATTAGTGTCTAAGCTTCCACTCTGTTTCTTTAGCCCTGTTACTGATCTGTGTAAAGTTTCCAGGTCTTGCAGTGATTACATACCAGAGACAAAGCACTTAGCTTTCATGTTTGACATTCTAAATATTCATTAAGGTATTCATATCTGACTGAATGAGAGTATGTCACAATCTAAGGTAAGTTGATTTAACTTCTTCATGTGTAGAACTACTCTTTAAAACTATATAAGATGCACTCGAGGTCAAAGCTTTTCCTTCTGATTCTCTGTCGTTATTACTAGGCATGTGGTTATATTAATTGAAGCAAATCACAAGTCCTGTTGATTGTACAGCATGTTTTATGTATCACTTAGACAATTCAAATATCTGTGAAGAAAATAGCTTTAGATAAATATAAGTGAATTTGTTTTCCACATACTGTATTTCTATCAATCAGCTGTATTCACAGTTCTGCTGTGGTATACAAGTGAAGAAACATACACTCTCTCCTTCAGGGAGTCTTGCTTGATTTATTTCTTGTTTTCTTGTTTCTCTAACTCTATAATAAAAGTCATACAGAATGACAGGTTTGTCTACAGGTGCCCTTCAGGTGTGGAAAAACATAATGGCTCTGGTTACAGATATGGGATTGTGAGCTAAAGCAAGGGACTCAAAGAAAGTGAAGAGATTTCTACAAAAGACAGTGCTGAGAAATTACTCGGTTTCCACTGTAGTGGGTAGAAAAATGTAACAGCTAAAATGGTATTTTCTATACTAAATAGATAAAGTAGCTTACAAGGCTTGGAGAAGTACTTACAAAGAGTTTTGTATCAAAACCAAGCTTTCTGTCTTTGCTGTATGTATTCTTTTAGAGACCAAAATCAAATGGCTACTAAGGAAGTGCTCACCTTCTTAAATAAATATACAGTGGAAAGACAGAAAGTCCAGCACACTTCTGCAGTCCAACTGTGTCTCAGCATGCAGGGTGAAGTTAAAGCAGCTTTCAGTCTGTCTGAAGTATACCAACACTGACCTTGTACCCAGACAGTCCACTGACCTTTGCCAAGCACAGTCTGGGAAGACAGAAGAATTTTATTCTAATCCTATGACTTTTCAGCACTACATGAAAGATTTTTCTGATTCTCTCAGCTTGAAGAGAGGAGGGTCCTGGTATTTGTGAAAGGCCTTTTACATATTTGACATATTTTGAACAGGTGGACCTGTGCAAACCTCATGAAGTTTAACAAGGCCAAGTGTAAGGTCCCGCACATGGGTCAAGGCAATCCCAAGCACAAACACAGGCTGGGCAGAGAGTCGGTTGCAAGCAGCCCTGAGAAGAAAGACGTGCAAGTGCTGGTGGATGAGAAGCTCAGCATGAGCTGGCAGTATGCGCTTGCAGCCCAGGAAGCCAACTGCATCCTGGGCTGCATCAAAAGAAGTGTGACCAGCAGGTCAAGGAAGGTGATTCTGCCCCTCTACTCTGCCCTGGTGAGACCCCACCTGGAGTACTGTGTCCAGTTCTGGAGCCCCCAGCACAAGAAGGACATGGACCAGTTGGAGAAGGTCCAGAGGAGGCCCATGAAGATGATAAGAGGGCTGGAGCACCTCTCCTATGAGGGCAGGCTGAGAGAGTTGTGGCTCTTCAGCCTGCAGAAGAGGAGGCTCCGGGGAGACCTGATAGCAACCTTCCAGTACCTGAAGCGGGCCTACAGGAAAGACGGGGAGAAACCCTTTAGCAGGGCCTGTTGAGATAGGATGAGGGGTAATGGTTTTAAACTAAAGAAAGTTAGATTCAGACTAGATATAAGGAAGATATTTTTTGTGATGAAGGTGGTGGAACACTGGAACAGGTTGCTCAGAGAGTTGATAGACTCCCTATCCCCGGAAACATTCAAGGCCAGGTCAGATGGGGCTCTGAGCAACCTGATCTGGTTGGAGATGTCCTTGCTTCTTGCAGGGGGGGTTGAACTAGATAACCTTTAAAGGTGTCTTCCAACTCTAACTAGTCTATGATTCTATGACTTAACCTTACTACTCACAGTTAAAAACCTAGATAAAACACCAAACCACATCAAATTTGATTACTAACTAGATATGTAAACATTCCTACATTCAAACATGTCTGTCTCAGTTCCCTTTTTTTTTTCTTCTCTGTCATTAAGTCTTTATATTTATTCTATTCAGGAAGAAAATTAACAAGCAAGATCTATTTTTTTTTTCTATAGTGTTCCAGAAGTAGGTAATAGATGAAAGAGAAAATAAACCCTGAAATACTGTGGAAATAAACTTTGGCTAAGTTTATCTCTTGACTTAAGAGAACACTTTAAGCACCTTTCATATGAAAAATAATTATTTTGCAAGGCATACCATCACACAAAGGGCTATGTCTTAAAAGCACACAGAGGTCTTAAATCCATTAGAAAAAATTGTCATGCTTGGAGTGAACAGCAATATTTACTGACATTAGTGACGTGATTCCCTAGATTGGTGAAGATATTAAAATATGCAGGGAACATAACTCCAAAAGATTCTGACTGGAAATAAACCTGTACCTATTTTGTGAGCCTCAACACATATTTATTATGAGTAGTAGCATCTATGAAAGCTCACTTGTCTGAAAGAAAAGCAGAATAACAACTGTAAGAACTTCTCACGCCCTATCCCAACTACAGGCTTTCAGAGCTATTGATCAACAGCCATCAGTCACTAAAACTTTCCCTAATTCTTTGCCCCCTCCATTATTCTGCTGTTTTGCTTACAGGTAGCCCCACACTATGAAACAGCGAGCATGGGGAAATTTTAGGAAAAATACATGAGACGTTGGGATCTAAAAATTAAATGCTTAGGAAGATTAGAATTAAATATGAAAATCACCTATTTTCTCCTTCCTTATTCCAGCATTTTATAGTGTTTTATTTGTACAGTCAGACAAATTTGCTGTCTTGTATGTTGTTTATGTAACAATGATTTGAAGATGCAATAGGAATAAGATGCTATAACATCAGCTTCAGATGTTTTATTGCTAGAACTGTAAACAACAGTGTATGGCTACAAACATTCACCAGATTATGTGAATGAAGGTGTGCCAAAGGTTAAAGAATGGATTCTTTTTTTATTTTTTTTTTTTTGATGGGGCATTAGTAAAAAATGACCCTAACAGAGAAACATGAAAGAAATCTCTAAGCCCAGGTACAGACAGACCTGAATCTATTCTGTTCATGCTCTGAGTAAGACAATAGCCAGTCTCATCCTGGCCAGATGCCGCAGAGCTGCATTAGCTGCATGGTGTTGCGTTTAGCTCCTGAGAGGTCAGGTTTATTCATCCAGGCTCAGTGATGCTCCATCACAGCCACATGGCTTTTGGATGGGAGCTGGAGTAAGGCCAGAAAGCTTGCAGGGTGGGCAGAGTGAATTTGGGTCTGTCTGCATCTGTCCCTTGTAGATGTGCCAGATGCTTTGAAAATGGTGGGGTTTGCATGTTGGAGGAGGAAAAGCGTGAGTAAAGCATGGGTTGGTTTGGTTTTGTTGGTTTGTTTGATTGTTTTTTTTTTTCCTAAATCTAGCTTCTTAGTTGATGCACAACACAGATTTAGAAGGAATGCGTCCCTTAAAAACAAAAGACCCATAGAATATGTGACTGTAAACCCTCTCCTCTCCCAACACAGTGTCTAATACTTTAGATATCTTTCAGAATTCTTCCAATATTAGAGGAATTTTTTTTTCAATATTCACACATTCTGAATGATGCAAAATATGTTTTGCATGCAAAGCAAAATAGTGTTTTGGGAGAGAAAGAAGAAATAGAACAGCTCTAGTGCCAGGAACAGCTCTGAAAGACCTGGCAGCAGATGAGAAAGGAGGTGGCAGGTCAAGCACCACAGGGAAGGGGGAGACGTATTACTCCTTTGTAGCTAAAGTTATCTGTACTGTTAACTGTAGCAGAGTTAGTTGGTTAGGTAGGCACAGGTGACCAACTGATTGCCCATCTACGTTGCCCATCTAGGTTGGTGGGTTCTGCCTGGATGCCGAGAAAAAAGAGGGGCTGCAGCTCTCTCCTGCCAGATGACATGGCAGGGTAGCTGCAGAGGGCTTGACTATGGCCTGAAACTATGCCTCTACCTTTTCCCACTCTCCCTCACACAAAGTACAAGTGCATCTGGAAACACAGCTTCCTCACCACGCACCCGGTGATTCACCACTAATTGGAATCTCATTTCACACATATGAAGATGGGAAAGAAAACTCATCTTTTGCTTCTAGAGATCAATCATGGCAAACAGCAAGAGGCAATCTGTTCTATTTTTTGGAGTAATGTCACTCCATTCACATCTGTTAGGAGAAAAATTACTGTAATAATAGATAAACCATACTGCTTCCAGAGGTTGGCATGTCTCTATTAACAGTGGCCAAAAAGAGGATACGAGCTTTGATAATAGCTGCATAACTCCATGTCATCAGGTGCAAGAATGTTCAGAGGAATATTAAAACCCAGTGTGGTATCATGATTGCTTTCAATAGTAATGCCTAGTAGAAACAAAATCATTGTTCGCATTTTCTTTTCCAGAGGACCTCTCCTTTATCACCAAAGAAAAAGAAAAAAAGAAAAAAAAGGGAAAAAAGAGTGGTGGAATTTATTCTTTTTATAGTGTGAACAAGTGAGAGATTTGGTCTTTATTAATTCAGGTGAATTAAGTGATTGATAATGAATGACTGTTAACAAGAGAGCATTATGGACAATGACACACAAACGTATACTTAAAATTGTATTTGAATTGCATGAATTTCATTAAGATACAGTAAAACTGAAAAATGGACAGATTGCAATCACAACAGAGAAAAGGGAAGGTAGTCTTGATTATTGGCAATGGTTACTAAGCCTCAGTGCAGGTTAAATGTTCATTTTAGAAGCTAGAGTTACAGTCAGTAAACAACTTTAGCTAACCAAAAGTTAATGTTACAATACCTCATTTCTATGACATCCTGCACTGGAATGAAAAGTCTAAATAAGACAAATACTGAAAGTATGGTGCAACCAATATAAATAATCTTCTGCCTTGAACGACTTTGGGCAGACAACTATTCCTTGTCAAACCCATAAAAACACCACGCTCATAGCATAAGCCCACAATCAGGGATGTCGAAAAGGATATGTGAATTTGGGTTCCATATCTGAAATTTTATTCTGGAGGTAGCTTTCTCTCATGAACTGAGTAAGCTTTTCTAGCATGTAATAAAGGTAGAAAAAAGCACACTGAGCTCAGCCTGGATGGAGTTGAATTCTCATGAACGTTCAAATCCCATCACTGTACATTAGTCTTGAGAAGGAAAATTTCTGATGAAACTGTGCTCCTGAGCCAACAGAAGTCAAGATTAATTGGCTTATACTAATGGCCAAAGATTGAGTCTGTTTATCTGGGATGACTGAGGCTTGTGGTTGTTTCATGACCACTTCCCTGTTTCATAACCACTTCTGTTCAATGCCATGTCAGTATCAGGGAACATAATAGGATGTTCAATTTTCAGGACTCTCAGTGCTGACTGTCACAAAACCTTCTTTTTAACCTGATCTCTACACTTGGTACAACATCTTTTTAAAAAATTTTAGCCTAACATACTTTTCCTTAATACAGAAAGCTGTTTCTTCTTTGAGTACTCAGAGTCCAACTTATTCTATTAAAAGTTCTAAATGTCTAATGTCATAATTTCAATGCAATTGAAATTTTGATTTATAAAATTTTAGTTTCAGATTGTATTAACATCTTTCTTTAAGGAATGAAATGTCATATATATTACATGTACTGAACATACATATTACATGTACTGAATGCAATCATAGACATTTAAAATCGTAAAATAATAAAAAGTGCGAAACATAATTTTCACAGCTCAAAAGGTCTACATGGCTTCTGTCAGTGTTTCTACATTATGGAATTGTGGAGAGATATTTTTCCAATTGCAGTTAAAATGTAATATGAACTATTAGCAAGAATAGTAGTGAAATATTCAATTTCAGCTAGTTCTCTCTTAGATACAGGGAATGGATTTGCCTTAAAGGAGATGGATTAATTTTGTAAACTGATACGATTACAATAGGCTAATAATTTCTAATACTAAACTACTGCAATACACACATACACACACACACACACAAAGTGAAAGTGAAGTACTTCACATGGAAAAAGTGTTGTATTAAAATGCCCTTAATGCTTTATGTCACTGACAACCTTTTCCGTTATGAAATTTTCTCTTTTAAAGCACCTATGGATTGTCATTTATGGGAAAAATAAGTCATTTTAGGGATGTTTTAACTGGAAAACCAAACCTCATCACAATGGTTTGGGTTGTTTTTTTTTTTTTTTTGGTAACAGCTCAGTTTATCCATTTATCTGTGAATAGCCAGATGGGACAGATGTGTCAGTCTCAGGCCATGTCTAATAGAAAATGGTTGAATATTCACTTGGCTAGATGGTGTAGGTATATTATTTTGATAGAAGAGCAGTTATTTAATGTCATGGGTGATGAATGGCACAAGAACAGTTAGAAGGGAAATAATGGTGATAATTTGTCAAAGACGCTAAGAGATAGAGTGGTAGGGCAGGTGAGGTAGAATGAGACACTATGTAGTTAGAATAATATGATATAGTGCTGGAGGGTTGGAGAATAACTTAGCAGGACAAAAAAGAAGAGAAAGGAAATGGGCAAACTCCACTGTGAACTAGAGGACTGAGAAATACTTAGAAAAATATGAGTGCTTGGAATACTTCCGCTACTGTAAAAATGAAGCCTAAAAATAAATACAATGGGAGTTATGGAAATAGAGGTGAAAAAATAAGATATCCCAGTCAAAAAGATGCATGTGAGAAAAGCAGAGTAAGGGATACTTTTAATGTCAATGGAGGGAATAAATACAATGAGAAGTGATTTTATGTATCATTCTGCTGGATTAAATCTGAGTTACTCAATTTACATGTCTTACTACAGTCAGTAAGTAGACAAAATATAAATAGATAAGAACAGAAAAGTGTGTTTCTGGAAGATTTACAGCAATTTGTGATTATTTCTACATTTTAAAAAACCTTTAAAGATATTTGTGTTTAATCAGGACATTGGAGATTTTACGATAAAATAGGTATTTGGAAATTAGATTTTTTTATTTGAAAAAAAAGAGTAAATACAGGTAAGAATTCAGGTTATATGAGTTTTTCAATGCAACGCACAGAAATTGAAAAGATTGAAACATAGAGGGATGAGTCACACCTAAAACAGAGTAGTTATATGGCAACAAGATACGAAGAGAGAAGACAAGTAGGACTTTTGAGCAGCTAGAAAGGTTGCTAGAAGTCTCATCATTGTTATAAGAAACATCCCTGTGCAATTTCAAATCTACAAGATATAAAAGGAACGATGAATATTTCTGTTTCTGACTGCTATGAATAACCAGTTATGTGAAAATGAGAGGAAGTGTTTTTGAAAGACAGAATTGTCCTTTGAAAGAACAGCTCAGTTCAGTTCAGTTCATTCAGTTTATTCAGCTTTTCATCCAAGAAAATAATTTTAATCATAAATAGAACACAGAACAGACAGTTCAGGCTTCTTCCCTAAATCAGCCATGTGGACTGTTATAAGAAGAAGGTACGGTAATGTCCCTTCAGGTTCACAATTTTCTCATCTTTTAGGTGATTATGTCCTTTATTGCTAAGGAAGCTATCACTATGCTTTCTGAGATGCATAGACTTCTCACAGAGTTGCCCAAGCACAATATCCAATTTAAGTGCCTGGCCTTTCTCTGCCCTCATAGTTCATGCACTGGAATAAAACAAGGATTATTCCACTGTGGTAAATACAGTTTCACCACTGCAAAATCAATAAGACAGAAAAGTCAGGCTTTGCTTTCCTTGCTTCAGCAACCATTTTCCATTGTGTTTTATTTTCTTTTTTGGCTGAGTTCATGCTGATAACTAGAATTCTTTCTTTTTGGGGTGAGGGGCAGATAAAGAACAAGGAGAAGGAGAATGAATTAAAGGTGTTAATAATGATGACATAAATTATTCCAATATACTTCTCTCCAGATGAGAAAGATGAGTCAGGAGGCAATCTGTCTCCAAAAATCTAATTTATTTTTGCCTTGCATTGAAAGGTGGGCTTTTCTTGTAGAATCAGGGGGAAAGAAAAAAAAAAAAAAGAAAATATAGCAATGAATTTTCAGTGAATGTGCAATACAGATTCCTCAATCAATTCCTTTGTAATGATGTTTCTTGCTTGTACTATTTAAATATTCTTCCTTAGATACCAAAGTGTCAACAGGTGTAATCAAGTGTAGGGAGGGAGTCATGTTGAGAGGTAGCCTTGCTGTGACAGAGCAGAGGCTTCCTACCGAAGAACGAGCACATGCAAAGCTCTGCAAACAGCAGAATTTACTTGGCACCTATGCCCTAGCAAAGCTGACATACCACCTTGTGTGTGGGCACAGAGCCATCCTGACAGATGGGGATGACTGCAAGCAGCCAAGAGACCATGTCTGAGCATCAAATATGTTTGTGGAGGGCAGGATTCCCAGCTAGAAATGTCAAAACAGCTGTTTGTCCTGAGTTTTGTGTACCTACAGGTTAGGTTGTATATGCCTTTGCTAATTCATCACTGAGCTTGATTAATTTTTTAAGAGTTTCTGCTATAGCAGCCAGTCATTGTGGTTTCAGACTAATGTGTGCAAAGAAGGGAAATTAGCCTCTTTCCTTCCAGAGTCCCCATGACAAGACTTAAAATAGCAATACAAGAGGATGGAAGAGGGTTTTTTTCTGAAGGAAGAACCCCATTCTGTGCCTTCTGCAGTTTCCTAAGTTATTTTGCTAAATGTAAGCTTATAACATTTGATATTAGTTCATCTCAAAACCAGCATCTTTAAGCTTTCATACTCAAATCCATTAAGAACTGCAAGACTTATTTTAAACTACTTGCCACTGTTCGTAAGATAACTTATCAAGAAGCAATCAGGGCTGAAAAATACAAAAAGTGGCAGATTTCTAAAATTACACTGTCTCAACTTTTCTCTAACCACAACAATACCTACAACTTTAATTTTCATAAGAACAAAATATATTCTTTCCCACTAGGTAGAGAAGCTTCAATGAATTATTACTTTTAAAATAAAACTACTCTTTCATTACTTCTTAATCTTCTCTTTTAGAACTGATTCTGACATGACTGTACTACGACTACTACTAACACAATTTTTATAATTCCTTTTTGTAACACCTCAGTCTCTACGACTCTACTGAATAGTTTCATAATGACAGTGAAGTGATTCTCTTTGTTTAAGGCTGAAAAGATTGCATTTCCATAGGCATTATTATAATCGCTACTTTTTGTGATTATTATAGCTCCAAGTACAGCACAAACTATTACTTCACAAGAATTTTGAAATATCTACTATATCTGCTATCCCAATCTGCAATCCTTGAGTATTTACCGGAATCAGGCTAACTGATATTTTTTAAAATAAAAAAAAATTGAAAATAAAGTTGTACTTCAAAGACTTGTTTCACTATAAAACCTTGTAGAAATATTGACCTCACATAAAAGGTGTAATTTTAGAACACAGAAGACATTCTGCATTGTAATTCATGGAATGAGGTTAAGACTTTCATACCCAAGCTTCTAAAAATGTGTACTCCAGCAAATGACCTGCCTTTGTGTTCTCTGTCAGGTGACACTTGTTCCCTCTGTAAAATCTTTCTGAAGGGCTATGCTGACCTTGAGCAGCAATAGAGAGCTGTATTTCTTAAGGGGGATACAAACTGTGCTGACAACTCAGTCTACTGCTTGCATCAGTGCTATATAGATTACCAAGGGGACAATGTTTAGATCCAGGGATGAATGCATGGCAAGCATTACAGCTTCTGAATGAATAATGTTGAAGATGACAGACAGCAAAAGATCATGAAATTCAGATCTGTGTGGCTTAATCTGCTGCGGGTACACCTCTGTGACAACACGCCTCAGGAGATCCAGACACCAGACTCTGAAACAAAGGTTGATTAAGCAACCTTACATTCTTATTCAGAAAATAAAAGCTAAGTGGAGGGGGAAAAAAAATCAAGTTCATCCAAAACATAAAAGCTATATGGGGATTAGAAATCACTTTATTTTCTCTGTCTCGTCACTTCAATGGAAAGCTTTGAATTCTCCTGTCAATACATGCTGCCAACTATGTTCACAGCCACTGAGACATATGCTGAGTGCACAGCTGATTGTTAACCTTTTTGATAATTGTGGCACATTATTTAACTGGCATTTTGGTAAATGTTTCATATTTTAAAAGAATACCATGCTTCCAGTTTGGCTGTAGCTTCTTTCCCTAGCCTGTTTGTCATCTTCCATTCCCCGTCCCGACAGCATGACATTTCTCCACTGTACACTACAGGGCACTGCAGCTCGCTCCTGTAACTATAGCTGCCTGCGGTAAATGCAGTTACACCAGTATAAAACCACTGAGACTGAAAAACTGTGTGTCTACCTTTCACTCCCAGGATTAACACTACCATTCAGGTGGCATCTTCTAGTTGCCATCTCACCAGCCCTTCCAGATGGACACAGGGCCTCAGGGCAAAGGACGTGGCTGTCCTCCCAGCTCTCACTCTGAGATCAAACACACAAGCCAAAGGAGGGTGGACAATAGTAATTATAGCTATTATTTGTGACTAAACATCTAGAGATGCAGTCATACCAATAAGGCTAGGTAAAAAGTTTTAAGTTTGTTTGTTTGTTCTAACCAGAATGTACAGAATACAAAAATGTACAGTCACAAAAATCAGTGACTAACAAGAAGCTAAATAGCCAGTCTTGCAGGTTTGATTATGTAAGGATAGGTTTGTGGGTAGGAATTTATTGAACAAACTCAATAAAATACTAAGCTGTAACTTTCATTTGAGACCAAAAATTCAGGAAGACCACTCAAAAACCAAAGTCTGGTGAACTCAGCCAAGTACAAATGAAGCCACAGACACTGTGGCAAAATACATAGGTCAAAACAATTTGACAGAAGCTATAAAAATCAGAATGGGCTACATAACCTTGTAAGGCTTTGTCAGAGTTAGCAGAGAGCACAGCAGAGACGAATCAGGTCTGCAAACATTGTCAGGGCAATTCTTTACAGGATCAGGGCAGAGAGCTGCAAAAGAACTGAATGAAATACCAATATAAAAATATTTAGTACACCAACTGATCTGAAAAAGAATCCAGCCAGAACTTCTGTTAGGAAGTTACTGACAATACAGCATAAATAGGCAAAGCTAATAGCTCACTCCAGTAAAGTTTTTTCCT
The DNA here is from genome assembly GCF_036417535.1 of Chlamydotis macqueenii. Classification (NCBI taxonomy): domain Eukaryota; kingdom Metazoa; phylum Chordata; class Aves; order Otidiformes; family Otididae; genus Chlamydotis; species Chlamydotis macqueenii. The sequence continues at coordinate 18,323,453 of NC_141556.1, forward strand.
TTATGAGAGATCAGTATGTAGATTAACAAGACGTATAAATTAAAAATGGAAGAAAATATCTCCTCATCCTATTACATACTATATTGTCCCTTTTTGCTGAGCCCTTGATCACTTCAAGAGAATGAAGACATGGACTAGCAGAAGAGAAACACAACAGAGGAAGAATCTAAAAATAGTTCCTGAGGTTGAAGCTCATAGTGTTGCTGGAATAAATAAGTTTTTGCCATTCCTAGTAATGGGCCACAGGCTCTGCCCTGACCTGAGAACGCAGGTCTCAGGGCTGGCCTGGGCTCACCTTGTTTGGAGCTGGGCTGAGCTGGGCTGGTTTCAGTGCCTGCCTCATGGCCAAGTGCCTGTTGCCTCCCCTGCCTGAGCTTGAGCTCTGCCAGCACTTCCATGGGAAGGGTTTGGCAAACACTGGGAGTTGATGCCCAAAAAATAAAGAGTCCCTGCGGGGTTGCTGAGCCTGGGGAAGCTGTGGGGCCTCACTCGGGCTCAGCTGGGAGCAGCCAGAAGGCAGTAGCCTGGGGCAAGGAAACATGAAAGTACACACAAGCAGGTCTCGGGACTAAGGAGGAAGGTACTTTCACCATTAATGTCACCCTTCTCTTAGCAAAGACCTCCAGACAGCTCATTAAAAACTCACCACCACTTGCAATTTTCTTGAGAAAATCTGGAAGTCTCAGCCTTAAAACCTAAAAGGACACTGAAAGGCCAAGCACAGCACTGGGGAAAAAGGTAGATACTAGAAAGTTTTGGGGGTTGAGGTCGGGATTTTTTTTTTTTTTTTTGTACGATAACTTAAACTGGTAAAACTTTTCAGTATTAGAGAATTTGGAGTATTAGACTGTTAAAACCTTAACTGGCCTAACAATAAATCCTTAGTTCCATAGATACAGCGAATTTTCCTTGCACAATACTGAGACTTGGAGTGTAACAAGAGTGCATTGATAAGAGAGACCAGCTGCCTTAAAATTTATGTCCGTTAGTAAGTTCTCCTTGCTCAAAGATGAAAGAGAAGCAGGATAAACTCATTGTTAGCAGAAAATTGTAGAATGAGTATAAGAAATAACACTGTATACTCTTGTTGCTCACTGTAAGGGATAAACATGGATATCTTCACTTATTAATTGACTTACGTATAGTAGGTACTAACATGATGTAAATATTGGTATATTAGTGTATACTTCAAACAGAGAATAAAGTTCTAGCCCTAGATTTTTTTAATATATCTGTATAGATAGATAGCATTATCAGAAAAATGGCCACACAGTATTTATTGCCATTGCCAGAAAAGAATGCCACTGCTTGGTAAAAGAACTGCTGGAAGACTAAATAAAAGCATGAGGTATACTGGTTATGGCATACCGTATCGGCATACGCACATAATACAAGTGCAGTGGAACAAAATCCAGAAATAAGAGTTTGTAGATGTCATGCAGATGACAGAAATATGATCTGAGACCAGTGGATTTACTGCTTCAGATCAAATGCACAATGGTTTATTATTTTGTTTACTTAATAGACAAGCATAAATAATTGCAGTTCTAGCTTATGTTAATACCATTTGTTGATTGTTAATCTTGCTGTATTTGGAAAACACAGGAAAAAAAGATGTGGGAAATGTGCCTTTGAAGAGTCTCTAGAGAGAACTGTCTGGCTTGCTTTGCCCAGATTCGTGCCATACGAGAGGGCAGAAGCATAGCTGTGACTGACTCGCTGGATCCTGGTTCTTTTAGATTTAACTTGATGCACTTAACAGTCAAGTCAGTCTTCTATTAACAGCACAGTTAATTTTTCTAGTAGCTCACAATGTAGCAGTCTCAGGGAGCTATAGAGAGCTCAATTCCTAGTTTGCCATTCCCTGTCTCACACCTCTTGGGGCAATGTTCAGCGAGGAAGAAAAGAAAAGATTTTCTACCAGGTACAATTCCCAGCCCATCCTTTAGAATCTGAAACAATAAAGAGAGAAAGTCTATGAGAATTACCTGGTGACTAATTCACTAACAAAATCACCAGCAAAGAGGAAAATAAAGGGGAATAAAGAAGACCTGGTCCCCAGTCTTGCTGTAGTTTATACCATGTGTGCAGTTTATGAGCATGCCTCCTCATTCTCACCTTTGTTTGCTTACACTTTATGTAGGTCAGAGGAGAAAGAACATGTGCTCAGGCGTTGTATCTGGCTCCTCAGATGAGTTGAGTGGAAAAATATCTTGTCCCTGACCAGAAAGGCTGATGCACCTTACTTGTGAGCTAAATACTAAACTGAACATTTTTGTTAAGCTATAGAATAGCCTAAGCACATATGGACGCAGGTCTTCATGCACATAGGAATCTATAACAGTGGAAAGTGAGGTGCCCGGAGAATTTAGATTTCACTACAGCTGAGAGCTACAAGAAACTCATAGGCAGGCACAGGCTCCTGCTGATGCAGACAGACAGTTTATTCTTCAGTGATTCCAGCTCTTTCTTCGCATCTGAATGGAAAAAAAAAAAAAAAGTGTTTTCAGATGGCCTAACTTTTAGTCAGACACTTTTTACAAAGCTAAGAATTTTTTTTTTTTTTTTTTATAGTTTACATCATCCACGCGTCCTGAGAGGTGCCAAGGCTTTCAGTTCAACGTGGCCCTGGCAGACTTACAACGAGAACCTCACACCATCCCATTTCCAAAGCACCTTTGTCATACAAACACCCCAAGGCACTGTATGCTTTAGAGGGATTCAAGAAAGTCCAGATAAGAGCTATATGAAAAAGTAGAGGCTCAATCTGACCCTTAAAACAGGTAGCGAAGGAACATTTCCTAGACCCAGAAGGCTGTAAGATACACATCTTACAGAGCAATTACGTCCAACTGCACAAATAGTAGGAAGATATTTTAACTTTTTTTTTTTTTTTTTATTCAGAAGACATGGATCCTATTTAATGCAGCCTCCTTAAGGTTCTCTTAAACATTGCTCTGTGTGGTTATTCCATCACAGTGCTAAAAAAAAAATTGTAAGTAATATTACAAATAAATAAAAATAATAACAATTACAAATAAATAAAAAATCTCGATAAAATAAATAGATGTTTTGCTTACAACAGAAGTCCTTATTTTTTTTTTACCACAGCTTTTATTTTTAATTAATTTACACAATGTTTTTAATTAGAATGGTCCAAAAAAAGGAATATGGAATACTTCTGATTTAGGACTCCAAAATACCAAATGATTTTCTATGAAAATGAGGCAAAGTCAAACAGACTCCATGAAAGAGCAAAAGGAAAGTTTCTAATTAGAGAGACATATATATATGCTTTTACAGCTGAGAAATATCAAAACATTTGCAACTCATTTTTAGAACAGGCTTTTCAGTACATTCCATATTCTTCTTATATAAAGATGAGGAAAGAAAAAACAAGCAGCATTTATAACACAAAGCACAGGCTGTATTTCATTGATGAATGTGGTGCTAAGACTGAGAAATGAGAGAAGTCCTAACCAACACTAGAGATAAGGAGAGGGAAGAAACTCCACCGTCTTTAAAAGGGTATCAAAGTCCATTTCCTCCACTTTCTGAAGCAGTTGCGGAATATTTAGCCTGTTTGCTTTGTAATATGGACGGTCCTCCTGGTAACAAACTGTGGTTTGGGAAACCTGGGACTCAGTTACCAGCCTTGATAGGGCTCCTGTGGGCTCATGGACAAGGTAACAAATTAATCAGCGCACTACTTTCCCTATATATTAATTAAGGGTAATAACACTAGTTTTCTTCCTTCCTTATCTACACAAGGACCTGAAACAGCTGACTTAGATCAGGGAGAAATGCCACTAAGCTGTAAGAGACATGTGCTTGTCTCAGGAGACACAAATATCTCTCCAGGTTTTCTTATCACATATACCAGTATGTCATAAGAGGAGCCTCTGGTCTCACATGGGGCATGGATGTGCTACAAAAATACAAAGATTAAATGCTCTATTTGCTGCCTCAGTAGTTTACAGCTTTCACACACAGCAAACAAAAAGTCATTGCTCATGCTAAGCATTAAAGTTTACTCTAAAATTTTATACAAATAGCCAAGACTTTTTTTTTACCCAGACACTCGTAACAACTCTGCTTCACTGTTGTCTGGTATTTTACCACAAAATTAAAGAAAACCTCTGCCTAACATCACCTAGCTGCATTGGCTGACCAGTAGAAGGCAGAAACACCATCCTGATATTGTGCCAGGAAATGAGTTACTCACTTCACCCTGATTCTCTCTGACACACGGTGACATTCGTATTTCTGAGGGGTAGCAGGAACAGCTCAATTTACCTCCTTTGCTTGGAATGTTTCTGAGCAGTAAAAACACAGCATCACTCAGAGAGGCCAGGAAATGAAAAAAAAAAAGAAGTTGTATGTATTTTAAAAGGAAAAATCTTTTTTTTTTCATAGGTCTTCTATGTTTTATAGACAGTCATTTACTTAGAAATAGTTCTTGCAGTGAATTTTTACAGCCACAGCTTAGGCAGTGCTTCTCTGGATAAATGGTTAAGTGCTATTTTTCCATAAATTAGCAAGAGAGAAAACCCATAAAATTTGTCATCAGGCTTCAAAAGTGTGCTATTTTCAAGCAGTACAAATTGTGACTGGCTCAGCACCATATGGTATTTAATTTTCTCTAATATATGCGTGTGCACAAATTGCATTTAGGTAACTGGAATGCTGTCAGTCTGAAGATAATTCTACATACACTCTACCAGGTAGAAAGCAAAGGTGTCTGATAATATGTGGACCATTTCAGAAGATGGACTTTTTATTCATACATTATTCAAGTAAACATGAAGAAATTCTAAGAGCTAGATTCTTTGCTACATCTAAGATTTTGTTTCTGAACCATAGCTTGATTTGAAAAAGAAATGTTCAAAATAAATATATGTGGTTTTCAAAAAACCCACCTTCGTGGATTTTTATTATTTACAACTTTCACGGAAACCCGACGAGTGACGAGTTGCTCACACTAAGAATAATGTCTGTATTGTACTCTGCCATAGTAACATGACACAATGTGGTACAAATGGAGGAGAAATCTATGAGATCTTTTTCTGCTTTAGGTATGACTATTCTGTAAATGTTCATGCTGTATTTCCTCCCCTTTGTTCTTTGAAAGTTTTAGGAAGTAAAACAGGGTAGACATGTCTTAAGTAGGGGCTATGCATACTGCTTTGCTGCCTTTTTTTACATCTATACTCCCATGCACCATGTGAGGGTCAGCTTGTCACCGTTTAAATGTGAATATATGAAGTGACTATATAACTTCTGTCTACTTTATTTTAAAACCACCTTTCTTTACTTTATTCCTTAATAATGATTGCAGACCATCCAGTTAAAACCATGGTCTGAATCATGTTTTAGAACAAACATAGCTTGCTTTAAAATAAGTTATATTAGCGTTATATATATATTAGCCTTAGTTATATAGGAATCACTACTGTGATAAAATTACTTTGCTGACTTGAGAGGAAGGATCATGGCTGACACGGAGGAATGTCAGTTGAACCTGTGATCGCCTCTTTCACCAACTGAAATCCCAACAATCCCAACAATTATTACCTTAGTATTGTGTATGAAGTCAAAGGCAACAAAGCCCTAAGCCAAGACAGAATATTCAAGTACGTGGATTTCTCTGAGATGACGAGAAACAGTCCATAAACACATTGCATCTGAATTGGTAAGTAGGAAGAGGATCGCAAACATGCAATAGTCAAAAATTCTTGATTTCTCAGCAGTAGGTAACACTGATCTAAGGTCAGTAAGGCTTAAAGGTCTGAAAATGAATGATAGACTAAGTCTGGGTCACACAGTAACTTCTCAATAACTTTATTATGTGGCTCATAGATATCTGTAAGGGAAACATTTGAAAACACTATTATCCCAGCTACTCCTCTGGAGACTGTGAGGAAGAATGTATGTGTGAAGCTCCTATTCTCTTTCAAGGCAAAGTCACTCCTGCTAGATCATGCCATCTGCAATGGCACTGTCAACTAATGTGGCAGATTTTGCACTGAAACAAATGAGGGACACACACATGACATCTTTCATAAACCCTGCTGTGGGCAGTTTTCCAGCAGAAAGCTAATGACAAGCAGCCAAGGAGGATGAGATAAAAGCTTGGAGACTCAGTATAATGGTTTGCAAAATGGATATACATACAAATCTTTACAGACAAAAATCATATCTATGTGTGTTTGAGGAACAAGAAAAATAATGAATGTGATATCAGTTGTCTTTCTCAGAAATTCTCAGTCAGTAATTTCTTAAAATAGGTGGAATATTTCAGAACAATTAATCTGAAAACAGTTTAATATAGCCTAAGTAACAGACATTAAAAATATTTTGAGGTACATTGAAGTATAAAACAACGTAAGTGTATGCAAGAATCACTTTATCCTTTTTGTTTGTTCATGTGAATTTATTTTAAGTTTCATAATACTTGCTATAGTTAAAATCTCCTGGAATCATCTGACCACTTGGAACCTCAGCATTTGCTAAAAATAAGTAGATGTCATTTGATTATTGTCGTAGTTCAGCCCCGATAAGGACCAGACTACACAGTCTCTCTCTCACTCCCCCCACCCTCCGAGAGAATAGGGGGAGATGATAAAAGGAAAACGGCTCGAGGTTTGAGATAAGGATGGGGAGAAAGCCTTAAAGTTACCGTCATGGGCAAAACAGACTTGACTTGGGGAAAACTATTCATTTATTTCTAAAACTAGCAGGAGAATGAGACAGGGAACAAGATAACCTCCCCCCACCCCTCCCTGTTCCCGGGCTTAACATTATCTCTACTGCCTTCTCCCCGCCCCAAGCGGCACAGGGGGGAGAAGGAATGGGGGTCGCGGTCAGTTCATCATACGTTGTTTTACGCCGCTGCTTCATCATCAGGGGAAGAACTCCTCTCTGCCCCCGCTCAGCTGCTTCATATCTTCTTCTTTTTTTTTTTCCTGTTTTCCCCTTCTTAAATACGTTATTGCAGAGGCATTATCACAGGATAGTCTGCTACTAATCGGCTTGGCCTTGGCCAGCAGCAGGTCTGCCCTAGGCCCCGTCGAGTCCAGTGAACAAAGGGGAGCGACTTCTAGCAGTTTCCTACAGAAGCTACCACCTCAGGCCCCCCCTCACTATACAAAAGCAGAACAATTATGAAGAAAAGTCAAGACAAAATAAAAATCCAAACAAGTCCACATTAACAGCTTACAGATTATAAACTGTTATAATTATTGTAATAGGTAGACCAAAAAAAAAAAAAAAAAGTTGTGAAATCAGCTAACAAAATGAATCAATCTCCTTTTGTACCCTTCTTGCAATCTTTTGGGAACAAAGGGTGAAATAGGGATTCTGTACAGACATATACAGCACATTGAGATATAAAGGAGTACTCAGGACAAAATAATTTTGCAAAAGCTGAATATATTATTTCAACTGATGTTCACTGTAAAAGGAACAGAGAAGGTTCCCATCTGGAACGCCTTGAAAGATTTGGAGATAGAAGAACTCAGGAGAGGCTATTCCTGAAGTTGAACTAATGTGGTTATACACAAAGACACAAAATTAAGGTCAGCAACTCACTAGAACTAGGCAGTATTCACCTAAGAGTTCAAATGAACTCAATGATAAAATAGACAAATTACTAAATGTAGCATGTAACCTGTCACTTAAAGGTCAATACATGAAGGCTAGAGGATAGCAGTCATTATTTTGATCTTAAAAAGAAAAAAAAAAAAACCACACAACAAATCAGTAAAGACCATAAGAAAGCATAAATTACTGCATGTCTCTGTAAATATATTTGTAAAACTGAAATCCAGAGACTTCTGTGAAGAGAAGTTCTGCCCCTGAAATATACTGATACTCTTTGACAAAGTCAACAATCACAGAGATAGCACTGATTAAGTTAATATAGCCTGTCTTGATTTCCAAAAGACTTTTCACAATGATGTTCACTGCAGACTCTTTCGGAAAACAAGCAGTCATCACGTCAGTGCAGGGGATCCTTACATATACCAATGTAATAAATAAATGGTTACAGATCATAAATGAAAAGCAGAAGTGAAATGCTAAGTCCTGTCGCGCAGGGAGATCAGTAGTGGAGTGCTGTACTATTCAACACCTTCATAAATAGGCTAGCGAGGACATTGAAGAAGTGATTGTGCTTCTGATGATGCAAAGTAATTCAAGATACTAAGGATGATGGCAGATTGTGAAGGATCTTACAAACTGAGTAACTGGATATACAAATGGCAGATGAAATTCAGTGCAGGTAGGTGTAAATTGATACACATGGGGAAAAGCAATCCTAGATTCCCATACAAAATTAGAGGCTCTCATCTGACTAATAGCACTCAGAATCAAAACTTTGCATTTACTCTAAACTATTCTATGAAAGCATCAGCTAAGTGCTGGATAGTGTTAAATTTAGAAAAATGAAAACCAATATGTAATGTTCTTTTGTTATCTCAAATGTTCTCTGTTAGGAAAGGAGGTAGGTTCCTCACCCAGCAGGTAAAACTGTAATACTCCTTGCCAATGGTTTTTGTGAATACAAGTGATTTCTCTGAGTTAAAAGGATAAGCAGATAATTTCTTAGACATTCATGGGAGGCCACCAAGAGAAATTGCAAGAGACTCAGGAATCCTCCGCAGCTGAAAATGGTTTAGGGACCATTACCCTATATATATGTTTGCCCTTCTCTTATTCTTCCTCAGGTATCCGTTTCCTGGAGACTTACCTATCTCCACTAGATCTTTGGTCTGAACCAGCATGCCAGTGTTAACTTGCTTTTATAACCCATTTAAAAAAAAAAATGGAATAGCAACACTACAACAAAAAGACTTGGTACTCTATTTAGCACATTTAGGAAAGCAATCCCTTACATGTTTTCTCTAGTAGTGATTCCCTGTGCTCAGAAGACCTGCTTCTATTTTAGGAGGCAGCATGCAAAAGAAATAATTTTGGAAATCCCTGAAACATTAGCTTTTCTTAAAAAAACATGCAACAGCAAATCTGAGAACTTGAGGGAAGGATGGGATTTTTAAAAAGTGTTATAGTGATAGAGGACTAGATCTCTTTGATATATGCCTTACACAAGATTCAAATAAGAAATAAAAGTGTGCTTAGCAGACACTGTAGCAGGCCAAAAAAGTCTTGAGTTAATGACCTTTTATTTTAAATGATCATGGATTATCTTTAAAGAAATTTTGTATTAAAGAGATCCCCCAAAATCAGCCCTTCTGGTAAAAATGACATCACATCAACAAGAACAATGATTTACTGGAAATAAACAGTAAGATTCTCCTCAGGGAGGCTATTGACCTGAAGACTAAGTAAAGGCTAAAGTACCTAGTACTTTTCTTTGACATGTACAGCAAAATGTATATTCATCATTTTATACTCTAAAATGCATCGGAGACCAAAGGCTAATGTCAGAAAGCAATACCAGAAGATGGGGATATAGATCCATATCAAAGCAACAATAGAGATATTGGTTTTTGTTAAACAATTTGGTACTTTTGTACCTTAAATGATGTAGGGATTTTCTCTCAGCATTGCTCTTTTTCATGAGTGGTGGAAAAAAAGAAGAGAGAAATAAACGAAATATAATTATATCCTAAACACCATCCTTAAAAGTAGATTCACAGGCTGTTTGATTTTTCAGATTTCAGAGATGGTTTCTTGGCTTTAATTGGTGTGTTGGTTTTGCTTTTAGAGGATTTTAAACCTGTATAAATACGAGCAAAAATAACTAAACCTGTCTCGTATGTTGGTAGGTTTTTGTAGAACAGCTTCCCACTAGCAAAATATGTTCTTTAACAACAAGCTGTACTTATCAAAGTCACAAAGCCTCACATACTGTAGGGTTTATCACTGAAGACATGCACAGAGATCTTTAGAATACTATCCTGATAGTGAACAAGAGTGTTCTAACTATATACTGTATAAAAGGCCACAAACTTCGTACTCATCAAAGGCAACTTTAGACATATGCCTTCTAGGCTGGAATTTAATGGAGAGCTCAGAAACAAATTCTGTTTAAAATTAATTATATCTAATTACCAGAAGGATCTTGGACTAGGTGTATCTGATAAAGCTATTGTGCTTTGCGTCTAATAAAGCGAGCTCTACTTTAAATTTTATATCTTTGGGCACAATCTGGCTTCCTGATATATAAAAAGGACAGCACAACATGTTGTCAGAAGCGACCATAGCCCACGCAAAGCAAGGATTTGCTGTTTTATTTGAAACCCTGTAAGTATATGAAAGTCAAAAGAAAAATGAAGAGTACCTAGAATTCTTATCTTTATCTCAGTGAACTTGCTGAGGACTGGAAATAATAGAAACAACGTTTCCACATCAGTGAATGCCTTGGGGGAAGTTAGCAGAGAAGAGGACCTACAAGTATCTCTTTTTTATTGCACACAGTGGGCAAGGAAGTCCTGGAAGTATTAACTCATTTTATTAGAAACCAACTGAAAATATTCCGCTTAGAATGAAATCCTGATACTTAGGAACTGCTGTAACCCAAGAAAAGTGTTGTATTTGATCAAAACCAGGTCCTGTTCTCATCTTCACCTAGGAGAGCAGATAGAACGTGTAACAAAGCTGAAGGGGAAAAAAACCTGTCGAGTTTGGAAACACCAAGAATGGCATGCTCATGTTTAGTGCTCCTGCTGAAAACAGCCTAAGAAGAAAACAGTGAAGGAACTTCAATTAGAATTCACAAAAAAAAAAAAAAGTGTTATAAAAACATCACAAAGTCAAAAACATGGGTTAACAGTTTCATCCAAATTAGGAAGAGAAATGGCAGATAAGAAATTCTGTATTAACAAGCATTCGCAAGAGAGTATCAGGTTTATCCTGAGGCAGCATCACCCTATCTGCACACTAGTTGATATACAGCACCAATAAGCTGATAAAAACATTTCTACTGAGAACAAGGACAGGTCCTGGCAAGCCAGATTACACAATCAATCAGCTGAACTGAGCAACTTCTAGCACATACAGTAGTTGCAAGATTATCCATTTACCTCTTGCAATAAACAGATACAGGGAATGTTTTAATAAAAGTGCAAAGAAATACTTGCAGATATTTCAAACAGCCACATGATAAAGTCTGTGTCAGCCCTAGATGCGTGCAGACACTGAGGAAAATGGTGACAAGGATACAAGGATGATATTTCAGGTTCATTCTCAAAAGATTAAATCCATGACAAAAGCATTCAAATACACACAACATATATATCCATCAAGTCATTTAAGAACATAATGAAGGTGTAGCTAACAAGAAAACCCTCCCTGAAATACGTAGAAGATCCTCAAGAACTTGCTGTACAGTACTGCACGAGCGAAACAGTTCTAACTGTTGCTCTAAAATAATCATTTAGTGAGACCACAACTTTGCAGGAGTTGTGAAAAAAACCAACAAAGTATTACAGAAAATAAAGACAACACTCTGACATGGCCCAGTACTTACATTTAATGCTCCTACTAAGCCACTCATCACTCAAGCAAGCGAGTTCAAATGTGCTTTAGGAGCCTGTCTCCAATCATAAGCTTTAATTCATATGTCTTTTGTGCTCTGACAGAGAGAAAATAAAATGATGCTCAAATTGAGAAGAGTCTACTAGCACTTGTGTTTGCCACAATGATTTTTCACAAGTATGCATATGTGTTAGCTCACACACAATATAGACGATAATCTTAAAACATCTTGGAAGAACATTTAACTGCTATTTTAGGTATTTCATTTGCAGAAATAGATCTGAAATCTCACATAATACAGAAACTTTAATTGCAAATAAAATCATTCAGAGTAATACAGGAATCAGATAATAAAATTCCTTCAGAGAAAGTAATCTATGTCATTGAGTCGATCCCTGTATTTATTTCAGTTCTATTCTACAAATAAAGGTGTTGAGAAACCCTGACATCAACCTTATTTGACTATGAAACCTACTATGACTATATAATACATTTTCTAGAAATCTGATCATTTGTTGATAGAAAAAAATACTTTTTACAGAAGTCACATAAAACTACCAGAAAAACAAATCTTGAGATGGGCAGATGTGCTGATCTAGTGTGACTCAGCATACAGAATAATTTCTGCATGAGATCTTTATGGTCTCAAAAGGTCCTTATCTGTCCAATTACACAAAATAGCTGAAGGGGTTTTTGTCTGGCTGGTTGGGTTTTTTTTTATTTGCTTGGTTTTGGTTTTGGTTTTACTTTGGCATACACATACTCATTTAAGGATTTTTTTTTTTTTCCCACTTGCCAAAACTTTAGTCTCTCTCATCAATCCATTCTGCCATTACTAAATCAAGTGTTCTGTCCTCAACACACAGCATCCCAAAATAGGTATTGAATGGTATTCTGCAAGCAGAGAAATGCTTGATTTTAGAACAAGAAAATCAGTCATGGATACTCCCAGCCTAATGAAATAACTGAAAGACTGTTCAGATCACACAACCTATGATTTGCAATATGGTTGCATCAGACAGCAGAAGAGTTCTGGCTCTTTTAAAGCTGAGAAATTAAATAGGACAGGTAGGAAACAATGTCCTGTAGAGTCACTGGTTGATAGGAGATTGAGCAATGCTTTTGTCCTGTTACTCCTATGACCTACTGACTGCAAAGAGCTCACAATGTGTTAAAGCAGTTACAGTAAAGACTGTAGTGATAATGTGACCAGACAGCAAAGTTACAGTTTCTTTCATCCTGAAGATTAAATACATGTGGAAACAATAGACATAACAGACAGTTCTGAAGGTCACAGCTGAGAGGTGAAAGGTACATGTGTACAAACTGGCAGCTGAGAGTGGGACAAATTAGGACAGTAAGAAATACACCAGGAGTGCTTGTGTCTGAGGAATGAGATGATCAGTTGAGTATCGCAATGGAACATTGAGGAAAATAAAAAAAATTAGATGCGCATGCTAGTCTAACATGAAGAGTTGCTGGACATCTGGAGTTGTTTAATGTGTTATCTCCCTTTGATAGACACAAAGAGCTATTAATCATAATGTTTTCTTAATTAATAGAATAATGCCTTCATACCTCAGCTTAGATGGTGAAGATCTTGAAAAGCTGTTTAATAGGAGGGGGTTTGGGAACATAGAAGGGAAATCCAGTACATTGTCCTACATTTTATTTAAAAATAGCTATTTGTAATTGCCAAAATACTACCTTGGGGAGAATCATCTCACATGATTTAAGTGCTGACTGAGCCTTCTGCACTGTGGTACTGTTAAAATATATTACTGTTTGCCATCTAATAGGGAGATCTGGTCTAAACTTAAATAGCCTTGGTGTCGTTATGAGTTGCTCACACAGTGAATGTGTGACATTTAGAAGCAGACACAGTCTCTCTTTCTTCTTCTGTGTAACTGATGGCAAGTGTGGAAACTGCTGCCATAGGGAGATATTACAATGTACAGATACCATAATTACGAAAAAAAAAAAAAGGTTTCATTCCTTCCTGAAGGATTTTATTAGCTTATTTAATAGTAGTACTACCGTCTAATTGACAAGACATTAAGCTTGAATCCACACACCTGGGTTATGTCCCTTCTGTTTGGGCTAAAGGGATGGCTTTCCATCAGTGACAATAGCCTGGTACTTTCAAAAATTTTCTTTGCTGCTATATTCTCTATGTCATAATTTGGGACATTTTATTATCTTTAATTAATGAAAACATAACTATATTTTCAAATACTTTGTAAGCAGCTGGAAATATAAACTTTCCATAGCCAAGGAAAAGTAGTGAAGATGTCTTTTGAAGCATGGAGGTGAGGAAAGACAAGAGGATAGATGATAACATTAAAAAAAAAAAAAGCCACGCCTGGGATGCAGGGAGAGGAGGATAGAAAAGGCAGGAATGGATGGTGCTCCAGGGTCTGTGGCAAACAGTAAAAAAAAAAAAAAAATAGAGGTGGCAGAGAACTAAAGATGTCTCCACTGAATTTATCATTTGAATTTTAAAATAGAGTCTCTGTCGGCAGTCAGGTGACACAATGCTGAGGAAAGAGGTGGGGAGAGTTAAGGATGAAAGGAATTGTTTAGGATGAATCTACCTTTGAGTAGCATGACCATTGGAAGGCTAGCACAAGTTTGCTGCTGTTTAAAGCACTAAAAGCTCTGTGCCAGTCAGCCATACCTTCAGATCCAGTTCCTGTAAAAGCAGATATTTAGGCCTGTATGAGGGTATTGTTGCACATTCAGAGGAAGAATTCAAACAATTCCTGGGCAGAAAACAAGCTCATTGTTTGAGATACAGAGTGGTTATGCAAGAAGGTCTGATTTCTTAGACTGATTGACTTGGCATGTAGGTATGGGAAGAGTTACTTGTGACACCTGTATTTGGAAGTTGACAGTAACCCTGAGGTGATGGACTTGCTTCAAAATTCATATATGATGTCAATGCATAACTAGGGCACGGACTGGGGAAGCTGGTTATGCAGGTTGTCCTTGGAGACTGAGTTGTGGAAATCAGCTCGGATGACAGTGTTTCAAACAGCTTTTCATGTCTGTCCGTGTTAGGAAGGCAGATTGCCTCAATGAGCTAAGCATGGAGTCATGAAGCTCACACAATAGAATAGAATAGACTATATTTCAGTTGGAGGAGTCCTACAACAAACGTAGTCCAGCTGCCTGACACATTCAGATTTGATTAACTTAAAGCATATTATTAAGAGCATTATCCAAGTAAATGCCTCTTAAACACCGACAGGCATCCACCACATTTCTAGGAAGTTTGTTTCAGTGTTTGACCACTGTCCCAGTAAGTGAAGTCCAGTTTAAACCTTCCCTGATGGAGCTTTGAACCATACTCACATCCTACCACTGCATACCAGGGAGCAGAGCTCAGCACCTGCCTCTCCACTCCTGCTTGTGAGAAAGCTGCAGAGGGCAGGCAATGAAGTCGTGCCTCAGCCTCTCTTTCTCCAGCCACATCAATGTGGTATTCAGAATACAGTGGGATAATCACCTCTTTTGATTGGCTAGTTTTACTGCACTGCATGCACTGCCAAGCATTCCTCCATCCTCTAAAATATTCCTGGCAGCGGTGGGATTCGAACCCACGCCCCCGAAGAGACTGGAGCCTTAATCCAGCACCTTAGACCGCTCGGCCACACTACCTTGGTGATAACGACTCCTCAATCTCCAGCAACTGTATCATCCACTAACAATTCAACTCTTCACAAGATGTTTTAAAACAAATAATCTCTATCCATTATTTAAATATAGTAGGAAGAACAACCAGTAATGGCTTTCTGCAGGTGGAGGTAGACACTTCTTGCAGTGCACTTTCATATTTCTGATCCCTTTGTTGGCTGTCAGGGAACATCAGCTGGCAAGTTCTACAAATACCTCCTTCCCTATGAACCTGTGATCCCTTCCCAAGAAAAGAAAGGGTGACAGTATGTTTTTGGGAGGCATGTGTGTTGACTTCGCATTCAACTTTATATTTTCATATTTATGGAGTGTAGTGAGCCTGGGGCAATGAAATATCTGTCCCTTCATGCAAACACATAAGGTTACAAATGCATATTGACCTGGTAGAAGGTCAACTGCAACTGCTACAAGATGTTGTCTCCTGGAGTTGAGCACCATCTGCAGAAAAGAGTGGGATCAAATGATCAGAAGGACATTCATTTTTAGTGTTAACCTCTACAATTTTATGTAATATACCAGTCTGCCAATTATGTCCTCACATGTTTTTGTTAAACTTCCTTAGGCCCTCTGAGCTTTTAAGTGCATGCATTTATCTGTATATCTACCTATCCAAATTAGAGGATACATATGAAAATATTTTCCACCCTTGTTTATGCATCTATCTCTGTACATAGAGTGGCTTGAATAGCATCAGTATTTAAAAGATATGAATGAAAAGTAAGGGAAGAAAATAGCATCATATAGGGCAAAGCGGAACTGCAAATGAGAGAGGATTGTTTTTAAGGACACAAGTGGTTAGGGCAGATCATGTAGGCTGATTTTGATTTCAAGGCCACAACTTTGACCCACTGACTGGGATTTTCCACAGAGGCATTCAGTCTGGCTTTGTTGACACTGACATATAGGGAATCTACTCTTGCCTTCATGCTTTACTTCAGTGTATATTCACACTGCATGGAAAAAAAAGAAAGTGTCCGGTAAGTAATTTCAATTTGTCTGCCTGAATTCTTACATCTTTTGTTCCCATAGTGTTGTTTGTTGCTGGATTAAACAGTTCTTTAATATCCTGTACTTTCTCCCTATGAAGGTAGTTAGAAACTATGATAAAATAACCCCTCAGTCCACTTTTTGTTCAGATAAATACATTGATCTCTTAAAGGCTCTCAGTTAACATTAAATATTTTGTGTGTCTCTGAAGGTTTCTGGCATTCTACAATTTTCCAGCATTTTTTTCCATTGTAAAATATGGTATTAGAACTGTAGTACTCCAGTATTCATGTTTTCATGACCTATAAACTGTAGGTCTGTTTCTATACCTGTAGGAAGAAGTGACATCTTCCTACTTGCTACTACCTGTACATGCAGTCAAGGATCATTACAGCTCTTTTTTTTGCTGTTTGTAGTTCTTTCTGAGTATGTCTTTAGGAACTCTTGCCAAATTGTTTGCCCACTACAGCCTCTCAAATCAGTTGTAGCAATATGACTTCTTATTTTTTTCCTAAACATTACAGAATTATTTCACTTCTTGCATGAATCACAACACCCATCAAAAAGTATTTTAATAGTAATTTAAAATAAATTTTATTTTCTAGAAATACAATTTTTACATAAATATTTGCAAGAAAAGCAATTTTTTCCCTGTATTTCATTCTTTTACAACACAGAGTTCTTTGAGAGATTGGTGTTGGAGCCTTAAAGTTCCAGTGGCCTTGGAGAGATTTATATTTAAATAGTAAAATTTGGGGGGCAATGGTAGTTTTACTTGTGTGTTCCTTTAATTACTGGTGCCACAGGAAAGGTATTTATTACAATAGTGTATCTAGAACTGTACAAATATAGAGAAGTGTGTACTCTCAAAATTTACTCTAATCCTCTCAAGGTTTTTGCAGCACCATATTTATCTTGCATTGCCTTGACTACAATGATACATCATTGTTTTTATGGTCTTAGAGCAGCAAGAATGAAGAAGCTCAGAAATGTCATTAGAATTCCAGTTGAGGTTTCTTCCAGTACTACTCAGCATAAGTAGTTGAAACAGAATATTATATTTTTATATACTCTGTAGCATTTCTTCCAAGGGGCAAATTTCTATTCACTTATTATTGTGTAGGTTATAAATTGTAGTCTGCATTTCTTCTATCAAAATGCACAGCTAGTAATATTTCAGTGTAAAGAAATATATCCTTAGGCAATGAATACAGTCAGAAATTACTAGATGAATTTAACCAAGAAGAGAACGATCCCATATTGATGTAGTGCATAAATTTTCGAGTGTGGGACAATGGCCTCCATTTATTAACATTTTATCTCCATATTGGAATGCTTGACCTTGCTTCAGCAGTTTTATGGCTAGCAAGATCTCTAGAAGTTCAATTTTTCCCTCTAGAAAAAGAAAGCAGCTATGTTGACGGGGAATAAATGTAACCCAGATGTGATTTTTCTGTTTTTCTTCAGATGTAGCAAAAAAATGAATACCTCTATAGCATAACAATTCAGATAATAAAAGGACCAACTGTCATAAAAGTGGGGAGAGGAAATGCTTTGAAATAGATACCCATACTATAAACTAATGAAACATTGAAAGTAATTTTTTAGTTATGTGTGTTCCTAAAGTCACAGGTAAAGTTTGCCTACTGTTCATCTACATTTCTCAGAACAGCAGGGCAAGTATGCAGCAAAACCTTTAGACAACCAGCTGTACTGCAGATGAAACTTAGAAAACTAAGTTCAGGAAACAAATTTAGAAAAAGTAAGCCTCGTATCCTTAAGATGTTGAAATGCTCAGTATTTGTGGCAGTTATTTGTCAATATCAACTCTCAGGGCTTTTCATCTATTTTAAATTGGAAATATCACTGAATTAAAGACCAAATAACTGTGAGAGCAAGGGTAAAATCTGCCGGAAACCCATTCCCAGGGACATGCTGGGTACTTCAGGACTGGAAGTGGTGCCAGGACTCGGCCAGACTGAATCTTGGTCCTAGAGGGATGTAACCACTGCTCTAGGGAGATACCTAAGCTCTGCTGAAAAAAAGAGTCTCAGATGCTCTTTGACAATTCAGATGAGCTGCATGTGAGAGCTTTACTGTCCCGCACATGATGTATCTAGAGCATTGATGCCTAATTTAGCACGCTATGAATTGCTCTCCCAGAACTGGGTGTCTGACTTCTGAAGCATCGTATGTCTGCCCACAAGGTTTCGAAAACCACACAGGCACCTTAAAAATAATAAAATGACAAAAGAAAATATAAAACAAAACAAAAGATAACAGTATCAAAAAGCTACTAGTCCCAGCATTAGATAGAATGGAAAATAAAATTTTATATTTTGTCTGAAAATTCAGAGCAACTACTCTTTACCAGGGAAGAAAAGTTCTACTTTTATACAGAGAGTTAATTTAGCATCATCACCTGACAGATGGACTCCCCAGCAGGGACTTAGCCTTCTTTTTTTCCCTCCTGCTTGACAGACCCACACAGTTTTAAAAGAAGTCTGAGACACTGAAAGGTGAGTGTTCTTTCACAATGAAGCAGAGGGCCAGTTCCCAGACAAGCTAGTATAGAGGCAACTTTGTAAGTCAAGCCATGACAGATTAATCAATGGGATTTGTTTTGAAGTGATCTGCATTAAAAAATAGAGGAAGAAACTGCTTTCACTTCTGTGCAGTGAAAACAGATCTGAAAGGATACAGAATCATGTGCTATGAACATCATATTGTTCCTTTGAGCTTACTCCTTTTTTTTTTTTTTTTTATGCAGATGCAAAAGATGAAACTGTTTGAGGATCCTTGAAATCTCTGTTTGACACACAAATCTAAGACTTTAATTAGTCCTGAGGCTGCCACTGGGCAGACCATAATCTAATCCTGTTGATGGTAAATTGTTGCCAGAATAAATCAGTTTACACGGTCCTCAAAATTCAGAGTCTAAGAGGCTGCATACAAGGTAGAAGCAGTAGGTCAGGACAAGAACATAGAAATGTCATTGCATAGGGAGAAGAAAGAAAGAACATGATTCACAAGAAGCACTGGAAGTGCCTGAACATTACACTTCCAGAAGCTACCATCTGGGTATTAACATTCCACTGACCTGGTAAGATTAATTCCAGAGATAGCCTCCACTGAAGGAAAAGCTAGATAGTCTAGGACTCATTAGCATGAAAAACAAGTGTGATAGAAGTCTACACAACCATGAATAGCACTCAATAGGTGAACAGAGTATGAAGTTCCTACTTCCTCCAAAATAAGCAAGAGGAGACACTTTACACGATGATGATTAAGTAATGAAATTATCTTCCACATGATGCTTGATTATCGAAACATTACATGGCTTCAGAAAGGAATTAGATAAATTGTTAGAATAAAGATAATTCAGGATTATTAAACTCATCTTTGGTATGTGTAACTTTGAACCAGAAAATGTTGCAGCTTGAGAAAATACAAAAAAATTATTGTGTTTATATATTCATAGCATCACAGAATGGTTTGGGTTGGAAGGGATATTTAAAGGTCATCTCATCCAACCCCCCTGCAAGGAGTAGGGGCATCTCCAACCAGATCAGGTTGCTCAGAGCCCCATCCGACCTGGCCTTGAATGTTTCCGGGGATGGGGCATCCACCACCTCTCTGAAGCAACCTGTTCCAGTGTTCCACCACCTTCATCACAAAAAAAATATCTTCTTTATATCTAGTCTGAACCTACTCTTCTTTAGTTTAAAACCATTAATCCTTGTCCTTCGCAACAGGCTCTACTAAAAAGTCTGTCCCCATCTTTCTTATAAATCCCATTTAAGTATTGAAAGGCTGCAATAAGGTCTCCCCATAGCCTTCTCTTCTCCAGGCTGAACAACTGCAACTCCGTCAGCCTTTCCTCATAGGAGAGGTGCTTCTGCCCTCTGACCATTTTTGTGGCCCTCCTTTGGACCTGCTCCAACAGATCCATGTCTTGCTGGGCATTCGTTATTGGCTTCTGGCAGAAGGAGTGCTATTCATTACTTCTGCAAGGCTTAATCACTCTATCTTGGTTTGCTGTATGTAATAAACAGGATGTGAAGTGTTAATGAGGATGGAAGTGCTGTAGTAGGTTTTAAGGCATTCAGAGAGCATTAAAAACATTTAATCTGAATTACTGCAGAAAATAAGACAGATTGTCACTATGTGATATCGCTATTTAGCCCACAACTCAATTAAAATGGAGCATCTAAAAACATCCAGTACAGGTAAGAGATTTCAAGTGGTGAATGTTTCTTGGAGAAGCAATGATAGTCCAATTCAGCAGACTTTCTTCGTGGAACTCATCTCTCACTTGGTAGCTTATTCTCTGAGGAACGTGGCTAAATTTGCTAGTCTTGAAAAACTGCCATGAGAGCAAGGTTTGAACTGGGCTAACTATCCATTTGCTCACAAAAATATTCCTCATCTTGTAGATGCCATCCGCACAGATACAAACATGGACAGATCTCAGCTTGCTTAGAATATGATGCCAATGTTCTTCTGAGGTTGACCCATTGAATTACATTGGCAGACTGGTTGCTTAAAATAAGAGTATATCTTGTGAGCAAAAGCATACTGAGAATGTTAATAAAACTACTTTGGAAGGAAATGGTTATATGGTAGAATTAAATTATGATATGAGCTATACTCTTAATCAGAAGCAAAATAAACTGCAGTTGCAGACTTATGTGAAGCTCATCTATACACAGGAGTCTAGCTTACAACTTAAACCAGAAAAAGATATTTCAAAATTTAAAAATAAAATTTAAATTTAAAAATTAGAACTATGGTAAAAATGGTAAAGTATTTCAAGGAAATTTTCTTCATATAAGTAAGATCAGCATTATTAAGGTTTAATAGCTGGACATTAAACAAGATGGTAAGGAGAAAGACTGACATCTTCTGTTAAATTCTAACTAATCTTTCATATACTGAAAGGCAATGAGACAGAAAGCAGACTTGTATCACAGAGAAAGAAGGGTGTGAAATGGCACACTGTACCAAAATAGCACAGCTTATGGTGAAATAACCAAATTAGTGTTATTAAGTTAATATTACGAACTAGCATGCACACAAGTAAGACGCCTTTTATGGCAAGGAAAGAGATAAGTAATGAAATTAAAGTGCAGAGACATGAACCAAAACATCCAGAGCCTTAAGTCAGTGCTTACATTTGAAATATGCCAAATGGAAAATAACTCAAGCTGCACAATCTTATTGGAGAGGGTCTATAGCATGTGTCAAAAATCTGGAAAAGCTCTGTGATCTGTTTCAGTGTTACAGCTTCAGGATATAACCATATTTGTTCCTAGGAGGATGGCAGATGCTCTAAGAAAAGATAGGATGGATCTTAGAAAAATATTGTAGTTTTGATAGAATAAAGTGCTGGTAGGAGGACAGAATAGAAACTAGAGTGGACGTTTGCCTGTTATATCTAATTATATATACATAATGCAAAAATGTTAACTGAAGTATTTAGAAAATAATCTCTTATATGCATATTTTGAAGAGGGAGATGGATGTATTATATTCTCAGAGGAAGCCACCAATATTTTGAACCTCTGAAAAATTAGTCTTTACATACTTTTACACTTACATCTTAAAAATAATCACAAAATAACTAAATACTGAGCAAGATTACATGATTCAGCTAAACAGATACTGAAATTTGGGAGCTGCAAAGGATCACACAACATGTCATCAGGAAAGATACTGAATCACCAGCTTACACCAAACTTATTCTAATGGTCTCTTCCAATCAATTTCTGGACCAATCCCAAATTAACTTTCCTTCTTTCATTATTCAGAACAGAATATAAGAATTCAACTATTGCCTTCAAAATTAACTCACCTCTTTCATTACCAGGTTCATTAAAAGCCCTCCAAAAAAAAGTCTCCCTGCCATCTCTCCTCTGGGTTTCCTAAGTCTTTTCGATTTATCACTGTTTAAATGTCCTCAGTCCTCCATCTAAGTTTTCAGTGGTTTGTAATTCTTCCCAAGCCATTTACCTTCTGGGATCTAGTTCCTTTTATGTTTCTAGCAACTCTTTCTTTGCAAGTAGGCTACTTACTTATTTTCTGAAGATTTCATTTCCTAGAGTTACATCTTGTGAATCATGGATAGAAATATATGGAAAGATAACTGGATTCTTTTCAAACTACCGTTAAGTGAATACATTTTTAATTTACTTTGGGTTTTTTTTAGACTTTCTCAATGACTTTCCTTAATTATCCATTTCCTTATTCTGTGGAGTGACTATGCCTCAAACCGGACATACAAAAGTGTCACTGTCCTGAATGCTCTGGGACACAGGTACAATGCTACTTTCACCAAATAGAGGTGCTTCTGCAAAAATCTTACAAACAAAATCACTTCAGAATATTGTTGACTACCATTCATTCCTGCCTACTATTCATTGTTTAAAGTCCAAAACATATTATTTTCTCAAAAAAAAAAAAAAAAGCAAATCGGTGGGAAATAAAACAACAGGCATCTTCTTCTTTCTGATTATTTTGTACTCTTTAATGTCTTTGTGCAAGTTTATTAGAAATTCATTAACATATAGTTAAAGTTCTCAATTAAAAAAATTTAGTTAATCTCCTCACATTTCTTTAGCATATGAATACCATAGAGTTTGTCTTGTGTCTCACGTGTGAAAGGTTAATAATTCTTTTAGATGTGTTATAATAAACTGGCTCTTTTTCTACCTTTCCATCTCAAAGGCATATAATAAATTCTTCCAGAGGTTAAAAAGCCCTTGAAACTGAAACACAAGGAGGACATAGAACATTGAGACAGAGAAGATCTCAATGGGATATAGAACACTACAGTATGCAAATTCATATGCTTTGATTTAAATAGTAGCATATTAGTTTGGCATAAGTGTATAAATCAAAGAAAACTGACCCTTAACTTTATCTGCTATCCTTGAATACTGCAGGAACAAAACAGATGCCCTCACAGCTCCCTTTCTCAATCCCCACCCACACTTTACAAAAAGATAGAATTTTATAAGGCTGTTAAATTTAAGGCCACAATTTCAGAGCTCAGCTACCTGGGGCTAAGCTCTGTCATATTTGGGAATTAAGCTCATTAAGTTGCTTATAAAACCCCTTTTCTCCTCTAGTAGGATGGTGGTGATGAATGGTCATGTCTGAGGAACTGCAGGTGTCTTTGATGGACAGCCTGCTTCAAATGAGTTGAAGTTCTCTCTTTCTTTCCTTCCCCTCCTGCCTGCTAGGGAGAGTGGTATTACAAAGAAAGTGCCCTCTCCTGCTGTTTTATCCCCTTGTACGAACTCCTAGAAAGTGCGGGTTTTTTTTCCTTTTATTTTTAAATGAGATTCAGGTTAAGAGAGATTTTTCAGCATCCTCAAGCTGACAACAACAGTGTATATGAAAACATAAAAAAAAAAAAAGACCAAACTTTGTGCTGGTCTTTTGAAAGAGAAATTGTACTTTAACCACAAGCCAGAAAAATTCCTATTCTCCATTCGTGAACCATGACGTTAAATATCTATTTGTAATTTTAACAATATCACTAAATGAACGTGAAGAGACACTTTGTCCTTGAACGCTATTTGTTTGTTAAGATACCTATTATGTTTGTACAATATATTTATTTGGACAGGAAAATCTACTTTACTCTCAAAGTCATACCATTGCTTGACTGAGGTGAAACTTCCAATATGTTTTCTACAATAAAAATGCTCTTTACAGATGAAGCTTCACTTTACGAAATTTTTAAAGACAAAAGTGTACAAACTCAAAATTACCCTGGCTTTTTTTTCAGTGCTACAAATTCACAATATGAAGGCCTGTTGGTGATGTATCATAACAAACCAGAAAACAGATTCACACAACATGATGCTAATAATGAATTTTGAAAAAAAGAAGGAGGAGATAAAAGCATCTTTTTTGGAATCCAATTTAAAATTATACCAATGGATGAAGGCAGATGGGACAGTGAAATATTTGCAGATTCCAACTACCATCTGTCCATAATTTATTATCCAATTGTAGGTTATTATTGTTTTTCTGCTATCATTATACACTTGTTATTTATCTTGTTACACTACTTTGGCATTTAACTTCCAGACCTTCACAAATTTGAGTGCTATTGTCTCCAGTGACCTATAATTTATGTAAGTCTTTTTGGGTGTCCTTACTTCTGTTCACCAGCTATCTAAAAGTGAATATTGCTCTCAGTTTACACTGCTGATTAATTAATTTCTACCTTCTCTATCCCTGCATTGCAGCCTTGGGTTATGAGTTTAAGGTAATAATTCACTGTTGCATATAGTTTGTCAAGTTAAATTCGGCAAACTTCTACTAGAGTCCAATTTCCATGTTACATTTAATAGCTAGTCCCTCAGAAATTAATCCCTTTCTGTCTGTGATTTATTTTTTCTTTTGCTGCTTAGTGACAAAAATGGATTTTCCCCCCTGATCTGCTGTGATCTGGCTGCCTTTCCTGCAGTATTCAGTGTAAATGACGTGACTCCATCTGCTACTTTTTTCTCCCTTGTGCAGTTTTAGCTCTGAAGATTACAAGGCAAGTTGGAATGTCACAACTGCAGGTGGCAGAACTACATACAGCTCTAAATAGAGACTGGTAGCAGTGGCAAAGTTTGAGTACAAATCTAAACATTCCCAGCACTTGTGCAGATATGAAATTCCTCATCCAGTCCCTAGGCATAGAGTTTCCACAAATCACCCAAAAGCTAGATACCTTCCATTACTATTTTCCATTAGCACAGTAAGGTTTACTTCCATGTTGCTGAACCCCTGCAACAAGTTATGAGTTCAAAGCAACCTGTTACCTTCCCATTACCAGTACATGTTCACTAAAGGTGACCCATCTATCCTCTAGAAATTAGCCTCTTTTGTTCAGCATCAGACTCCCTACTGTCCCATGTCTTTAATGAGGAGCATAACTAAAGTTATAGAACCTGTGGAAAATACTTTACTCATTTTTGTCCTGAATTAAGACAGATAATCAAGTTACCAACTCCTCTAAGAGAATGGAGTACTCAAGAGAACTAATACACTTTGAAAAATTTCACTTATGTTTCTTTAATGAACTAAGAACACCATCACAGGTTTGATTTAATACTGAGTTGCATGCTTCCAGGTTTCCACAGTTTCAAAAAAATTATCTCATAGAGTGGTTCAAAATTCATTTCTCATGGTTCATCACAATTATTTCAATAAGGATGACATCACACTGCAGGAGACTTCTTTGTAGCCTCCAAGCCCTATTTCCTCACTTTCAACTCTAACAGATTTATTGTTCCATTTTATAAACTTAGACTTTTATCTCTCAGTACAGACCCTTTCCCTCAAGCTTTTCACTCTTTCCCTCTAGTTCACATTTCCATACATCACTGCCAGTCCTGACCTTCCTGTCTTCCTCTCCAACAAGGACAACTATCTCATTCTGTATCAGATTCAAACACTTAAATAAGGAAAATTTCTGACCTAAATGTGCAGCACATCAGTGTGATAGCATTTCTGGAACACTAAACAAATAAAATAGAGTTGTATTTGTAGACTATCAACCCTCAGATTTGATTACTTGACTGCGTTTTATAAAAGTGCATTCTTTCCCTCAGAATTTTCTCTATTTCATGGAAACAAATCTAGCTATACTCAGGACCTAAGCATCAAGCTATAAAATACAAAGAAGAATTTTTCAAAAGATGTTTATCCAGTAACTATTGAAGCACTGTGATTTCAGCAGGCACTGGCTAGCTTCCCAAGCTTTGTTTAATATTGTAAGTAGGAAATTGGTTCTAAATAATCCATAACCTCTTGGAGTCAGTACCCATAATGAGAATTCCCTAACCATCCCACAGATTAATTTTTTAGCTAGAAATGTGGTCCATGTCTGCTGGTAAAGCTAGGACACTGGATATCCAGGAATACAAAAGCCACTGAGACAGTAAAAAGTAAAAGGTGTGTAACTGTGATCTAAAGGTTACAGCATATAGTTGTGGATCTACATGGTCCTAGCTCCTGTTCTCAAATTTCAATCCATTATAAAGTATGTTCACAAACCTAGGAACAACTTCCAACGGCATAAACCTAAGCAGCTTTAGAAATTATGATTTTTTTTTTTTACATCATATTATTTGTATAAATTTAGCATTTCTGTCCTCTTAAAATGTGTAGAAGATGGACTGATGTTATTGCTATAATGTGTTGCCGTGAAAATGGGTACTGGGCTAAAGACTTCAGGGACATCTTGCAGTAGATCAGGTTGCTCAGAGCCCTGTCCAACCTGATCTTGAACATCATCCATCTTTCTTATAAGCCCCCTTTAAGTACTGAAAGCCTGCAGTAAGGTCTCTCTGGAGCCTTCTTTTCTCCAGACTGAACAACCTCTATTCTCTCATAGGATAGGTGTTCCGTCCCTTTGATAATTTTTGTGGTCCTCCTCTGGACCCACTCCAACGGGTCCATGCCTTGTACTGGAGACTCCAGGTGGGGTCTCATGAGAGGGGCAGAATCACCCACCTTGATCTGCTAGCCACACTTCTTGTGATGCAGCCCACAATATGCTTGGCTTCCTGGGCTGCAAGCATACATTGCTGGCTCATGTTCAGTTTTGCATCTACCAGTATCCCCAAATCCTTCTCCATGGGGCTGCTCTCAATCCATTCATCCCACGGTCTCTATCAACACTAGGATTGCTCCAACCCAGCTGTAGGACCTTGCACTCGACCTTATTGAACTTCATGAGGTTCACATAGGCCCACTCTTCAATCTTGTCAAGGTCCCTCTAGACGGCATCCCTTCCCTCCAGCATGTAGACCGCGCCACCCAGCTTGGTGTCATCTTCAAATTTTCTGAAGATACACTCAATCCTACTGTCTGTGTCATTAATGAAGATGTTCAACAGTACTGGTCTCAGTATAGACCCTTGAGGGACACCACTCATTACTTATTTCCACTTGGACACTGAGCCATTGACTGTAACTCTTTGGCCATCCAGCTAATTCCTTATCCATCTAACAGTCCATCTATCAGACCCATATCTCTCCAATTTAGAGGTAACAATGTTGTGGGGGACCATATCAAAGTCTTAGAGAAGTCCAGGTAGATGACAACTGTAGGTCTTCCCTTGTCTATTGATGTAGTCACCACACTGTAGAAGATTTCTAGGTTAGTCAGGCATGATTTGCCCTTTGTGAAGCCATATGGGCTGTCTCTGATCACCTCCCTCACTTCCATAGTTTTCAACGTCTTCCAGAAGGATCTGCTCCATGATCTTTCGAACATGAAGGTGAGGTTGACTCATCAGTAGTCCCCAGGATCCTCCTTTTTACCCTTTTTAAAAATGGGTGTGAATGTATCCCTTCTTCCAGTCAGTGAGGACTTAGCCTGACTGCCATAACTTTTTAAATATGGTTAAGAGTGGCTTGGCAACTACTTGAACCAATTCCCTCAGGATCCTGTGATCTTATCTTATCTTATCTTATCAGGTCCCATGTATGTAGAACACTGGAACAGGTTGCCCAGAGAGGTGGTGGACGCCCCATTCCTGGAAATGTTCAAGGCCAGGTTAGATGAGGTTCTGAGCAACCTAATCTAGTCAGGGATGTCCCTGCTCCTTGCAGGGGGGTTGGACTAGATGACCTTTGAAAGTCCCTTCCCACCCTAACCATTCTATGATTCTATGATTCTATGTATACATGTCCCATGTATGACTTATGTATGTTCAGGTTCCTCAGGTGTTCTCAAACAAGATCTTCTCCTACAACACCAGGGACTTCATTCTTTCAGTCCCTGCCTTGAGGGTTCAGGGGCTTGAGACATGTAGGAAGAGCGACTGTCTGTGGTAACTAAACCAAAAGTATTGTTGAGTGCCTCAGCCTTCTCCATGTTGATTGTTGCTGGTTCTCCTGTGTAACTTATCAGGGGCTGCACATTTTTTTTTAATCTTCCTTTTCCGGTCAACTTACTTGTAAAAGCCGTTTCTATTATTCTTTGCACCCCTTACCAAATTCAGCTCCAACCATGCCTTATTTTCCTGATCCCTACACATACGAGCTGTATTCCTACATTCTTCCCAGGGTACATGTTTCTGGTTCTGCTGCTTGTGCATTTCCCTCTTACACTTTAGTTTGACCAGGAGGTCCTTGCTAAGCCATGCTAGTCTCCTTCCTTCCTTGCCTGATTTCTTACACATGAGAATCAAGAGCTCTTGTATTCTAAGAAAAATGTCCTTAACAAGCTGCTAGCTCTGTTCAGCCACTTTCTTCCTGAGGGTAGTTTTCCAAGGGACCCCATCCACTAATTACTTAAATAACTGAAAATTTGTTCTTCTAAAATTCTGCATCTTAACTCTACTCTTCATCTGGTCCATAACCCTGAAGATTGTAATGGACTTCTGGAAACTGTTTACAGATGTAATGACAGCATGGATATATCTGCATTAGTTGTTCTGGTATTTTTGATGTGTTCAGATGTCCTCTAAGTGTTTTTATCTCTGCTGGGATGAAGTCACTAGTAATACCAAGTGGACAGTGGCATGAGGAACTAATACACAAAGATGAGGAATGAGGCTGGACAGATTCCAGGTGGGAAGTCATTTAAAATATGATACAAAAACTAATCAAAGAAACCCAGTGAGATATTCTCTCACGTAGAAATCTTTTATTTGATCTCTTTTTATGCCTTCTGTATTAATTTATGTTTTCTCAGTCTAACCCAGTCTTCATTCTTTATAGTCTAGATTTCTATTAAAATGTTGACTCTTTTTTTTTGAACATCCATCCTTGGTAATGTTCAAGAATGCCTACCACTGGAGACGTTCAAGGCTCAACTAGAGATGTCTTTGAATGGCTTGAACTACTTAGACCTGCTTTGAGCATTAGGTTACAGAAGATGACCTCTGAAGGTTTCTTTGAACCTAAATTACTGTATGATTCTGTAAATTCAAAATCTTCTGGCACGTCAGACTTTATGTCAGACTGAACTGTAGGATAGGTACTATAGCTCTACGTCAGGTAACAATCACCTGCTTTGAAACATACTGATATGTAATTTCATCTCTGCTGCCATGCAGCATTTGCCATGCTAAATCATAATGATTTGCAAGACTGCAAGTTAAATGTTCTAATTTAGGAAGTCACTAACTGTGCAAATCCAAATACTATTTGGTCTGATGATATAAATTTAAATTGGGTCATTTTAGCTATGCCTCTAACTAATTTAACTCCTTTTCTGTCATGCTATTTTAGGCTACATTGTACAACCTTCATTCAGGTTGATTCAACACTAATTCAGAGACATAGTCCTATTTTACTCATCCATGAAGCTTTCTTGATTTGAAAGAACCTATTCAACTAGTAAAGAATTTGACAGCAAAAGGGTTACATGCTCTAGTCCTTATACGAAGCTGTTTCAGTTTAGATTTTTCTACGTTGAAGAAATACACTCTTTTTGTGACACTTATAACTGATGGTATTTATTAGTGTGGTTGGACTTCATGCTACTCTGTGCACTTGGGGGATACTTTATATTAATAACTATTATCGTAATACATAATGGTTTGTGTGCTTGGGGATCCATATTCTGCATTCTCTGGAAAACAAATTGTGGTCAGGATGGAGTCTCCCCTTAGAAAGCACTTGAGCAAATGGTGAAAAATGCTGCATTCTGGAAGTAAATTCAAAGCAGGTGGATGGGGCAGCAGGAGGCCATATTTAGGAGAAATGGGCAGCTTCAGTCTCTCTCATTGCATATTCATCAGCCCCACCTGTTTATGTAATGACAAACAGCCAGACATTAATAACTGAATGGGAAGAACAACTTCCCGTTGAAACAGAGATGCTATTCTGAATTTGTATATGAAATTTCCAATTGTTACTATTAATGATCTGCCATATACCTGCAAAACATTTATTTTGAAGTAGAATAAGTGACTGCACTATCAAGGTAAATATTAAGTTACGGAAACAGTACTGTGCTGCAGTCCAGTTAAGGATCCTGTTCCTTTTTACTCTTGGCCACATCTCTCCCTTCTGTTTGCCAGTGGCAATCTGTGCCGAAAGTAAGTAGGGGTGGTGATTTTTAACTTGTTACTACCAGTGAGTTGATTGCCTTTCAAGCCTTCCCTAATCTGCGCATTCACTGCAGGAGTTGTATTCTGCCTGGCACAAACTTAGAGGAGCTGAGGCACTGGCTTCCTGAGTGCTGGTATCTCAGATTAGATGCTGCACTATTTGCATTTGGAGTTATGCTTTATTATTAGTCAATTAAGTCAGCAGACATAGATTAGTACTCTGTATGTCTGTCAATTTATCCACAAAGTACAGTCACTTTGTCTGTCAGCTGGTAGATGGTTTATTCCATTACTCACCTGAGACATCTGCTTTCCCAGTTAATCAGACAGTCATTTTGTATTAGCTTTTAAGCAACAGACTGTATTTTCAACTTTAGTTAATCCAGGTTGTTTGGTCAGAGACTTTTGTAGTAATAGATCCTAGAGTTCTCTAGGAGATTTACCCTACAGCTAATTAAGAAGGTGGTTTTACGATTCACTTTACGAAGGCTGAGACATAAACAGCTCTGCAGCAAAACAAACCTTCTGGGGAAAGGGAGGCCAAATTCC
This sequence comes from Chlamydotis macqueenii, assembly GCF_036417535.1. Classification (NCBI taxonomy): domain Eukaryota; kingdom Metazoa; phylum Chordata; class Aves; order Otidiformes; family Otididae; genus Chlamydotis; species Chlamydotis macqueenii. The sequence continues at coordinate 18,354,258 of NC_141556.1, forward strand.
ACTCTCTCAGCTGAAAGAATGACTGACTTGCTAGTAACTTAGTCTAGAAGAGAAATAAAATCGATTTTTTTTTCTCTCAGAACCTGCAATCAAGTGTTTGTGTTTGCTTTGAGGCATATTACTAATTACTCCAAATATATTTAAAAAAAAGGTAGTCTGAAGTAATCTTCAAAAACTTCAAACAAATCCACAAAAAATAACTAAAAAAAAAAAAAAGGACACCAAATTTGCTTTTCCAGATTGATCTTTTAGACAAGGCTGAGAGACTTCGAAGTGTAGTAAAACATTAAATCACAATCCTGCAGTCACTTCTAATCCCAGCCTTACCCTGGCCCATCCCAAGCAAATTGTAATACCCAGCCTTTTGCACCACAAATTAATTACATGACTGAGGAGGTAAGATTAGTCTGTACAATGGGGTCATTTCCTAGATATTTGAGGAGAAAGTTAAACATGCACCATCAGAAATAGGAAGAGTTAATACTAGAAGAGGGAAAACACATCTGTCCAGACTCCTAAAATAAGCAGATGCACTCAAGGACAGCTGAGGCTCTTGCGGTAATTGGTTATTCTATAAATGAGGAAAGCATCAGTGTTTTCTTAAATGCCACAAAAGTTCCAGGAGAGTCCTTAAATCAAGCATATTTATTTGTCGTTTACAGAAAGTATAGTAATTATCCAAATAAAAGTAGGTGCTGAGTACTGGGAGTGGAATTCTTTTCATATAAAATTCTCCAATATTTTCTTTCTAGTTAGGTCCAGTACTGTGACCCTTTCACAGAAACTGTATGTAAAGTCAGTAGGAATTTTGTCTGCACTACATGACTACAATCAGGCCTTAAATATCTCCTGTTCTTGAAGAATAGTGTCTAAAGTTAGAGTCAGCAAATTATTTATTTTATCATCAATACAATGATGCTGTCATCAATCATTATTTCAATGAAGTTGGGGGGGGTTTCTTTTTTTTTTTTTTTTCTTGTGGCATAACACATTCTTAACAACACTTGACATGTGAAGTTAAGAATACCCCATCCAACGGGAAGTACAGGAAAATTTGCAGGATTCAACTGCATTACAAGATAACAGAATTCTTATTTTTATAAAAAAATATGAGAAATTTCTGATTAACTGAAATGATCAGCACTATTTCAATTTTCTTTTAAAAATAAAATATCTTTTAGAAACTATTACCCCAGGCATTGTGGTTTGGATTTCTAGATATGAGAATAAAAAGTGCCAAACATGCTAAATCACAAGGCAACTCTTTGTTCCAAGTTCTGCTTGATGCTCTTCAGTATAAAACAGAAGCAATATCTCTGTTTCCACTGGGATATATAGTATGGTCTCAACATATTTGTGTTTCTCTGGATGTTTCTGAAAGTATTTTCCAAAAGTTCACCTTCTAGCAAGAAATATGGAAATGCAAAAGCTACTCAGCATCTCTCCAGCTACACAATCCATTTCTCTAACCTCATATAGCTGCCCTTTCACAACAGGGAAAAAATGGTAAATGTAGAGCAAGGTAAAAAAAAAAGCTGTGGGAAGCACATTTTATAAACATTTTTAGTGCATGCTACTGGCTCTTCCCAGGTGTGTTTGCAATGCCTTCTATGGGGCTCCTCTCCAGAGACAGTAGCCCATCATTTACCAGAACCTCACTCTGGTTTGCTTGGGACTACAGAACTTTTGTCATCAAGACTCTTGAGTTCTCCCCATGCAAATGAATTCCTTGTCAGTATTAGTAATTACCTGAGAAGTCTAACCCTTCTAACCTCACATTAGTGGCAGACTGTAAGAATATCTCTTTGTTAGCCACACAAACCAGACATATCTATTAAAACCACACACATACCCTTGTAACTTTGTCTGTGGTAAGGAAAGGACTTCTGGGGTTTGACATGTATATCTTTTAAAGATCATCTTTTAAACACAGTCTGAGAGATTGTCAGGCCAACTACCTTCTGTAGTTTGAAAAGTATCAATATTACTTGTAAGAAGTAAGTTTTTCATATGGCAATATTTGTATATACTCAGACTAATCTACTACTTACTTCTATGTTTGGAGAATATTTCAATCCCTTTTCAAGGAGCTTACCTCAGGCTATGTTATATCTCCTTGTTAGATGGCACTGAAGCACTTGAGCTTTATGAATTATTTTTTTTCCTTCCAGTTCCAACAGTGACTGAAGATTTTATTTGTTCGGTTTTGTGTTTTGCTTTCCATTGCTCAAGAAACATATTTTCAGTTGATTATTTCAAAATCATCTCCCCTCCCTATTTTCCAGGGAAAATGTAGGCCCCCTCCAGAAGGGAACTGGTGTCCTGGTTACCCAGGACATGGAGAAGGCTGAGGTTCTCAATGACTTTTTTGCCTCAGTCTTCACCGACAAGAGTTCCTGTCCCACCACCCAAGCTGTAGAAGGTGCAAGCAGGGACTGCGAGGATGAAGAACCGCCCATTGTACTCGAAGAGCAGGTTCGGGATCATCTGAGGAACCTAAAGGTGCACAAGTCCATGGGTCCTGATGAGATCCATCCGCGGGACCTGAGGGAACTGGCGGATGAAGTTGCCAAGCCACTGGCTATCGTATTTGAGAAGTCGTGGCGGTCTGGTGAGGTCCCCAATGACTGCAAGAGAGGGAACATAACCCCAATTTTTAAAAAGGGGAATAAGGAAGACCCGGGTAACTACAGGCCGGTCAGCCTCACCTCCGTGCCTGGCAAGGTCATGGAGCAGATTCTCCTGGAAACCATGCTAAGGCACATGGAGAGCAAGGAGGTGGTTGGTGATAGCCAACATGGCTTCACCAAGGGCAGATTGTGACGGGGTGACGGCATCGGTAGACAAGGGACGAGCAACTGACATCATCTACCTGGACTTGTGCAAAGCTTTTGACACTGTCCCGCACGACATCCTTCTCTCTAAACTAGAGAGACATGGGTTTGATGGATGGACCACTCGGTGGATAAGGAGTTGGCTGGATGGCCGCACTCAGAGAGTGGTGGTTAACGGCTCAATGTCCAGGTGGAGACCGGTCACGAGTGGCGTCCCTCAGGGGTCCGTGCTGGGCCCGGCCCTGTTCAACATCTTTATTGGCAACATGGACAGTGGGATAGAGTGCCCCCTCAGCAAGTTCGCCGACGACACCAAGTTGTGTGGTGCCGTCGACACGCTGGAAGGGAGGGGTGCCATCCACAGGGACCTTGACAGGCTGGAGAGGTGGGCCTGTGCCAACCTCATGAAGTTCAACCAGGCCAAGTGCAAGGTCCTGCACCTGAGTCATGGCAATCCCAGGCACAAATACAGGCTGGGCGGGGAATGGATGGAGAGCAGCCCTGAGGAGAAGGACTTGGGAGTGCTGGTGGACAAGAAGCTTAACATGAGCAGGCAATGCGCCCTTGCGGCCCAGAAGGCCAACCGCATCCTGGGCTGCATCAAGAGGAGCGTGGCCAGCAGGTCGAGGGAGGTGATTCTCCCCCTCTACTCTGCCCTAGTGAGACCCCACCTGGAGTACTGTGTCCAGTTCTGGAGCCCCCAACACAAGAAGGACATGGACCAGTTGGAGAAGGTCCAGAGGAGGGCCACAAAGATGATAAAAGGGCTGGAGCACCTCTCTTATGAGGACAGGCTGAGAGAGTTGGGGCTGTTCAGCCTGCAGAAGAGGAGGCTCCGGGGAGACCTTATAGTGGTCTTCCAGTACCTCAAGGGGGCCTACAAGAAAGATGGGGAAAGGCTGTTTAGTAGGGCCTGTTGCAATAGGATGAGAGGTAATGGTTTTAAAATAGAGGGGGGTAGATTTAGATTAGAAATTAGGAAAAAATTTTTTACAATGCGAGTTATAGAACACTGGAACAGGTTGCCCAGAAAGGTGGTGGAGGCCCCATCCCTGGAAACGTTCAAGGCCAGGTTGGATGAGGCTCTGAGCAACCTGATCTAGTCAGGCATGTCCCTGCTCCCTGCAGGGGGGTTGGACTAGATGACCTTTAAAGGTCCCTTCCAACCCTAACCATTCTATGATTCTATGATTCTATGGTTTTTTTAGGGATTTTTCTCTGGTGGTGGCTCATTTTTCACTAGGGCTCTTAAAACCTTCACCGAATTTGATTTGTACTTGCCAGTCTCACTTTGAGCAGAGATATGTAAAGCATTTCCCATTTGAATTTTTTTCCAAAGCTATAGAAGTGTTTATTTTGTATTGTTATTGCTATTAGGCATGCAAGTTCTGAGTCAGCTTCAAATTAAAATATTTTAAACATGGAGGGAGATGGAAAAGGAGAAAAAAATATCACTTTTTGCCATTTAACTTTATTTTTTTAACATTTGTAGCAAACTGGATGCAGAGTCTAAGTCCAACATAGCAGCATAATGAGACTTTCTGTTTAAATGTAATCATAATATTTTGTTCTTTTTATTTCTGGGTCAGTAAAACTGATAATAAATAAGTAGTTTGGAAAAGTAAAAAATAGTACGTGCATTGAAAGAGCTTTTTAAAGTCTTATTTCTATCATGACTAACCATACTTTTCAAGCATGGCTGTTTTCATGACATATAACTTGTGAAAACTATTTTACATGCTTTGTTATTAAAAAGGAGATATTTCTATTGGTTTCACACAAAATAAAATTAAAAGGTTTAGTGTTTACAAAACTTCATTTTCAAAGCCTGAATTTGTTTAAGTGACTTGTGACAAACCATATTTTTAAATGTTCTTCCTGACCATAAATCACAGCAATATTTGATGCAGATTGATGGGCGATGAGCTAAAGATTTTCTGAAAATCACTAATATTATCTATACAGAAAATTTCAAATTTGTCCTTTTAGAACACAAAAAAAAAGAGTTTATCATTAACATCAGTTTTCTTAGACTGGCAATGCGTAATCTGAAGTCAAGGAAAAGATAAAAATACACCCTCTATTGACCTATCAAATGGTGTAGACAGGAAGAGCAGGTGGTCTTGCTTTACTTGGCTGGCTCTGGGGCTTTTCCATAGCTCTAGCTACCTACAGTGTATGGCCTAGCATGTGACACCCTTATCGATACTTCACAGAGTACATTCAGCCTTCATCTGAGTCTTCCTGTACTTCCCATTTGACTTTGCAGCAGGCTACATCCAAGTCATTGCAGGAAAGTCATCAAGACATCTTCAAGAAGGAATTAGAGGTTGCTTTACTCCATCCACAAAGCAAACATGATTGTTAAAGACTTCTGAGAACAGGAGCTGTTAGCAGTCAAAACTAGCTATGAAGATACACCTGCAGATAAGTGATATGCACATTTGGCTAACCTGGCCCTGAGCACTTCCCTTGATCTGTGTGCATAGCATGACAAACAGGGAACGGCTGATCTATTTAGAAGCTGATAATAGGACATTTGTCTTCATACAACTCAGAATTAGACAGAAAAATACAATTGCACAAAAATGTCAAAGACAAAACTGAAATAATTCAGAAATTGAGTGTTTCTACAAGATGGCCAGAATATCTGTAATTACAGATAAAATAGAAAGATTAAGACAGAATTATAAGCAAAGCCTCCATACTCCTAGACTCAATACTACCATGATCTAAATATTTGGCAATTCCTCCCTCACCATTAGTGGGTACATTTGCCACCTCTCCTTTAACATCTTTTACTGAGACAACTGACACTTATCACAAAGATGACATGGTACCAGGATCCATGATCCACACATCTGAGCATCAAATATTCAGTGCAGTACACCCATAATCACAGACGCTCTAGAGGTCTGTGAATAGACTCTAGAGGTTCTTGAATTTTAGCACATCAGACTGTAAGGAGTCTTTATCAGAAAACCAAAAATTTAAAATAAAAAAAAAAATTAAAAAAGGAACTATGATTCTTCTGATAGATCATTAAAATGTTATATTAAAAAAAATCCTCCCTAAATTTGCAATTTTCTAGCAATCTCCTACTTTCAAGGCCCCAAAAAACTTTTTATTTACATCTAAAGTTTGGGTCTGCCGGTGACTTGTTTAATGGAAAAAATGAAGTGGGAGGAAAAGTGGACATTGTGCCATGAGTAACAGATTGTATGAGGTTTTTTCCAGCTCTTATCTACCAGTGACAATGTGTTGGTGTTTTTTTGATTGTCATATCAATGACAGCAATCTTAACAGAAGAACAGGTATTATTCATTTTTAATTGAGCTTTTCTTGATCTTTTGCCTTTCTGTCTATTTTTCTGCTGAACCCATTGCTTGGCCCTGAAGTGTCTACTTACAGCATGTGATCAACAGAATGTACTTTTATTTTGGGAAAAGGGAGAAAAAGCCTTTCCCTAGCCCCACCAGTGTTTGTTTCTCTGGAATAGTCTGGGATGTTACAAACAAACCTTGCAACCTGTGAGAATCTTCCAGGAAGGTGAGGCTTCACTGAATATTGAATCAAAATGAGAAAGAAAATATGTGAATAATGGAAAGGCTAAGGCTGCGGAGTGCTACAATGTATTTAAATAAAATATACAGCATATGTTTAAGGTATCTGAATAAGTTTTACTAAATATTTAAGAGCTGGTTCTTGTCCTAGCACTAGCATTCCCATTCAAAGTACTGCTAACATAAAAAAAGGCTGCAAAACCGGTATTTGTTACATGCAAAAGATGTCTGCTACTGGGCCTCTCATACAAATACGTTTCCCACTCACAGTCCTTGACATTCAAGACAAGGAGCAAGGCTCAGACAGAGTAGGATGTGGCTAATCCAAAGCTATGAAATAATTTTGACACTGCAACTGCTCAGAATTTGTCTAACCCAAAATAATTTACAGTTTCTCCTGGTTAAGTATACAGTCCTTGCAGCTATTAGGAAGGCATGAGCTACAGCTACTGCAGTGAGCCTTTCTCTCTCTGCTCTGTTATCAGTGTTAGCTGTAAAATAAGGAGTTAAAAAGGCCAGAGTAGAGTTCATTTGGGCTCACCCATTGGGAAAAGTGTTTCAGCTGCTCTTCTGCAGTGAGGTACCTGTTTGGAACGAATAGCTAAGGCAGGATTACCTGTGAAAATATGTTTTTTCTGAAGCAGAAAAATGGAGCAGTATATGAACCCAATTTCTTCTGAACAATACAGTTCCTGACTGTATTAGGGGCACTCATTGGGTTCACCCTGGGTCTATACTTCCTCTCCCTCCTTTCTCTTAATGCAGAAAATGGATTGTTTCAAAATATGGGTTTGGATTCAAAGTAATAATTTATTACTAAATTACAGAAAGCTCTGCTTTGCCTAAGGCTTTTTCCAGCAGTTATTAACTTGACTCAAGTTTAAACACATTCTTGGTTTGGGGTTTGTCTTTTCTTTGGTGATTCAGCTCTTTTTGGAAAAATAATCAAAAGAAATTAGTACCAAGGAAGACTGCTTTGTATTTCCCAGCCGCATGCATAATCCTCACTCAGGAGCAGTGTGTGAGGATCAAAGTGAGATAGCAGAAAGCGAGCAAGTCAGGGAAAGGACTTACATCTTCTGACTACAAGGAGATTGTAAGCGGAACTTCCTTCCAAACAGCTGAGACAGTGTTATAGTTTGCTTTTTCAAAGGGAAACAATTGTAGACATTTGAAGGGGAGCTGGAGCATTCAGAAGTCAAAAAGTACTTGGGAAATTGTATTTACAAATCTGAAGCCTGGCTCTTATCTTTGTGTCCTTTGACACTAACTGTTTAGTTACTTTGCTCTCTTCCTTCTGCTATGAATAATTAGCTAAAGGATGAAAATTTACTTTTCACAATGCTTTGGCAACCTCTTTCTGTCTTCTCACGTGCTGCAGGCCAGGGGAGATCTTACTCGGGAATAGTGGGGTTAGGCCCCGCCAGAACTCTATATCCTTTGCCTCTGAGTTTTAATTCACTCCCACAAAAACGTTAGAGCTGCTGCTGCCTGCAGGCATATTTAGCTGCATTTTCACCAATATACTGACTCTTGAATCCCTGTAGTCCTTCCTCCCCTCATTACTCTAGGTCTCTCCTCTACAGCTGCTTTCAAAACTGCTGCGTTATGCATAATGATATGAGGTCCTTCCTCCTGGAAAACTAGGTCACTGAGATGTAAAATGGGTCTCTCCTACACTTTTGAAAACTGTACATGATGCAGAAATTCAGCACAGTTACTTTACAATATTTGGTTACAGCACACAAGGTGGAAGGCTGCATTTTTATTAGCCCTCACTTGCCTGTATGCTGGTCGCACTCCCTTTAACTCTTACTTGCGTGTAGCAGGACGCGCACAATGGTAAAGCAGTTTTCTGGTAGCAACAGCAACATCACTTCAGTTGTGATGTTTGTGTCATGGGAAATGTAGCAGGTAAGGAAATCCTGATCAGCCCAAGCACTGCTGAGGTAGAGACTTCAAGACAAAAGGGATCTCTGAAGGCTTTATTTGACTAAATATTAACAAATCTCAAAATATATATATGCTGAGAAGTTTCTGGAACTCAGAATTTATCAAACTTGTTTCACACTGTAACCATGCTAGCAGAAGGACTCTACGACTAAAGAAAAATCTTGTTCAAAGAAAGCATTTGTGTCCTTTTATGTCTTTTTCCTTATTATAACTCACACTGTCACACCATCACATGCTGACTCTATCTAATGCTCCAAGACAACAGCCAGACTGCATTCCACTTAACTGTTAGTACTGAGATGGTTAGAAACACTGGCCCTGCAGATTTCAGTCTGGCTCAGCACTGCAAAGCCTTTAAGCACCACAAGTAGTCTCAGAAACATTAGTTTCTTGTATTTAAAGGTAATTTGAATTTGTAAGCTATGCATTAAGTCTAATAGCATGTTGTGAATGATGAATGAAGAATGTTTAACAAACTAATAAACAACTTAAGACATCTAAAAGACCTACTATTCTTAAAACAAGATTCACATCGATGTATATTTACAATGGTTTTGTCTCTTTCTTGTACCTTTTAGAATAGGTGATCTTTTGATCAATAGCAAGACTTTCCAATGGCAGAATTATCTCTGCTTTAACTTGCCATCTGATTATTGCACGAGTCAGAATTTCTTCACCTACCAGCATAGATACTAGCACATAATTCACCCTGTGCATGTCAAGGGGGCTTTTCCTGTAAAGCTTATTAAAACATGTAACTTGAGAAGCACAATAACTGTTCTGATGGTTCTGCTCTCTAATCAGAGCAAATACTACCTTTCTTTCACACTCTTCACCTTCCAGGAAAAAGCTATTAATAGTTAGTATTATGGTAATTTTTATATGGTAAATATATTGTCAATTGTGTCTGTTAGTGGCTGTTTTAAACACAGTAGAAGAAGTTCCAAGGAGCTCCATAGTATTCAGTTCTGAAATAATCTAACAAAAAAAAGAAAACTTTCCTGCTAATTTCATCAATCTGTGATTCATTTATTGCTTGCAAAATGAAAGACAACAATATTCAGGAATTTAAAGAGAATTAGTTGCAATGGGATATTCTCAAAAAAAAATATTTAATTTGGCAAAGCATACAGCAGCTTTTAGCAGCTACATTGATAGATCTCGCTCATGAATTTGTCTCTACTATTAACAAAAAACTGTTCTATCTACTCTGCGGTTGAATACTCAGCTAAAACAAGTTTTATTTTTCCTTAATAGTCAGTGAAGGCTTTTCCTTTTGTTTTGTTTATTTATGTAATTTGTTTTGCATCATTTTTTTCTATTAGATCACTAACAAGTAATTAAATTGCCTACTTCCCCATTGACGGCAGACTCCTACACAACCCAAACTCTTCTGTGGTCTTACCATCAGTTCCTTCTGCTTCATCTAGGGATTGTCTTATCTCAAGCATCTGACTACTCTAATATAAAATAAGCTGTCCCTTAAAGAAAGATTTTATGAAAGTGTGTATTGTTGTTCCATAACCTCTGATCTTTGGCTACCTTAAGTCTAATAAAGGAAAACAGGGAAAAATGACTGATAAAGGTAAATTTAAGCTATGTTTACAGCTCAATATGCAGTCATCTGCACTCACAATGTTTTTGACTCATCTACTCCCACTCTGCAAGAAATTAACAGCAATGTTGCTTTGTGAATTCTGGGGCTGATCTGTATTATCTCAAATTTCTATCACAAGTTGGATCAACTGGAACAGTGCTCTAATTGATACCTGTTACTCTGGAGAAATGGTCTACATATCAGACGTTTTCAACTGAAGGGTTGTGCTGTTGTTGTTTCTCTACTAGAGGCAACAAAAATGGTTGTACAGGAAGAATAGAAAAAAAAATAACACTATTTATAAAGTTTTAGTGACATTTCCTGGATTTGCGCTAATTTTCAAGTGAATAATAAATATATATACATCCAGCTGAAATAGTATGAGAGAACTGATAGGTGCTTCTGGTTAAGATGTCATCTAAATTTGCAGTGAGATCAGTGTTTAAGGATTCTAGCTTCAGTGCTTTTTCACTTTTGCTGGGAAGTCTGACTTTGCTGAAGCAGCATAGGAAGCTTAAGAGCTTTGCAACTTCATGGGAAAGATTGTGTTGTGCAACATGGGAGATCTTGACTTACATTACCACTCTTGTCAGCATAAATAGACATGTGGATAATTGCATCTGAATCAGCACCCAAATGTCATGACTATGAGTCTATCTGAAGCCTGTGCTCTAACCATAAGGATATATATATGCTCTTACCGAGTGGAAAATCTCATGGTGAAATCTATAAATTGAGATTTAATTTTAATTAAATACTTTTAAAGTCTTGTTTTCATTCCAGTCTGTAATTAAACAAATGTCAAAGTCTTAAACGTTACTACAAAATAGAACTGGCAGCTTCTGCAAAGCTCTGATCTGGCATGCTCTCTTAACATTATTTGCAGAGGGTGGATGTTTTGGCAGATAATAATCTCAGAATTGGTATGGAACCACCATCTTCATCTGCAGACTTTTCCAAGCTAGTTCTTCAATAATAAGCCATATAAATTTAGACCCTTAACAATATACCAGTCACTTCAGAAGTGACAGTTCAGGATTTATAAACCAGATTATATTCCTAATATGAAATTATACATATGCCTATCATAGAGAATGTTATTTAACTATAAAAATAAATTTTATCCTTTCTAACTAAGCATATTAATAAAAGTATAAACACAGTTTAATTTTGTATTTGGCAACACCCTTTATCACTCTGGTGACCATGACATGTTGGAACATGCTACAGCTTCTAACTGGATCCAATTGAATGTGAGGCGGCTTAGTCAGGTTGAAAAGGTATTGCACTTGTAATCCATTCAACTGTAGTATTTAATTTGTTGGTTTTAATCTCATAATTGGATCTTATAAATAAGGTAAATAGGATATAATAGACAAATAGGACAAAACAGGATAAATATGTATTTTTAATATATAGGATTAATATATAACAGGATACATTTTAAATAAATAGATAAATAAAATAAATAGGATTAATGCTCAGAGTAAATGCAACCTGAGCATTTTCTCAGTAACTAGACCTCTGCGTGGAGGGTTCACCTTCTGGCTGGGCAGGAGAGGAAGCTCCTAAGGTGGAGGGAAGCCCTGCACGGAACAAGAAGCCACACTTCCAAAATACTGGAAAGAAACACACTTCCGGAAGTCCTACAGGGGACTGTGGAACTTTTCGTCACCTGAATACAACACTGGAGAATGCTGTTCTGTAAGGATATATGGGCGATAGAGATATGCTGATTTATAAACTTGTTTTATTTCTATTTGATCTCTCTGGATTTCCCATTATTTCACAAAGTTAAATGTATTAGTTTATGTTCTGATGAAATCTAATTTAAAGACTCTATCTGAAGTTCTGTCTCATCAAAAATACTTCTGTCCTTTGCTTGTGTATGTCACACAGATACCAAATATGCCAGTCCCCAGCTTCATAATAAATAGCCTTCCCATTTTGCAGAGGAGACTGTCCTTCATTGTGGATTATTACTAGTGTAGCTAAGGAACAAGAATGAGGAAAACATTGTTGTCCTTCCTTCTAATTACTTAATATGTCCACTCATTGGACAGTTATTAAAATCACTATATAAGTGTTATAATTTACGTCACTGTTATGTTTATGAAGTAGTTAGTCATTGTTTCTGTAAAACTGCTTTAACTGATCTTAGGTGACTGTCGTAGTTCAGCCCAGTTCGGGACCAGACTATGCAGTCTCTCTCTCGCTCCACCCACCCTCCGAGAGAATAGGGGGGGATGATGTAAGGAAAAACGGCTCAAAGTTTGAGATAAGGATGGGGAGAAATCCTTATAATTACTGTTATGGGCAAAACAGACTCGACTTGGGGGAAAAAATACTCATTTGTTTCCAAAACTAGCAGGAGAATGAGACAGGGAACAAGATAACCTCCCCCCACCCCTCCCTCTTCCCAGGCTTAACATTATCTCTACTACCTTCCCCCAGCGAGCGGCACAGCGGGGAGAGGGAATGGGGGTCGCGGTCAGTTCATTACACGTTGTTTTACGCTGCTGTGTCATGGTCAGGGGAAGAACTCCTCGCATTCCTCCTCTGTCCATCGTGGGGTCCCTCCCATGGGCCACAGTCCTTCCTGAAACTGCTCCGGCGCTCTTCCACGGGGTGCAGTCCCTCTAGAACAGCTGCCCCAGTGGGGTCTCCATGGGCCACAGCCTCCTTCAGGCCTCCACCTGTTCCGGCGTGGGGTCCTCCACGGGCTGCAGGTGGATCTCTGCCCCTCCGTGGACCTCCATGGGCTGCAGGGGGACAACCTGCTCCACCATGGTCTTCACCACAGGCTGCAGGGGAATCTTGGCCAGGAGCCACATTACTCCTCCCCCTCCTTCTGAACTGACCTTGGCATCTGCAGCCATTCCTCACAACAGGCTGGCAGACACCTCTCAGGATCCTTTTTACATCTTATTCACGTCTCATCTCCTCTCCACTTCTTGCAGCCAGGCCGGGCCGAGTTGGGCCCAGTCAGCTGCCTGGCGGGAGGCCAGAGGGTGAGGCCTGCAAGGCCCACGAGGCTCGCGCCTCCCCCTCTCTGCCCCCCGCTCAGCTGCTTCACATCTTCTCTCCTTCTCTTTATTTTTTTTCCTGTTTTCCCCTTCTTAAATACGTTATCACAGAGGCGTTATCACGGGACATTCTGCTACCAATTGGCTCAGCCTTAGCCAGCAGCAGATCCGCCCTAGGCCAGGCCAAGTCCACTGAACAAAGGGGAGCGACTTCTAGCAGTTTCTTACAGAATCTACCACCTTAGGCCCCCACTCACTAAACAAAACCACAACAGTGACTAACTTGAGCTACATGCAAATGAGAAAAATTATTGTTCTAGAATGCAGTAATTTATGGCTGCATGCTTAAAAATCCTACCAAAACTTAAGCATTGGACATAACCATAAATTTTTAAGTTTTTGTCTTTTTAATTTTTTTTTTGTAAGGTGCAGTAACTTTTCTACTATAGAGTTGCCATTCATTTTAAAATATTTTAATTATAGCAGTGGAGAAAGACAGAGCAACAAATAGAAGTGATACTATAGAAAAATAACACCATAGAAATCCTGGAGAAGACCTCATTTCACGGTGTCTTTCAGTATTTGTGTACAGGTACAGATGAATTACAGGGCTTCTGAGCAACTTACTATTTCAGAGATTAGTAGCTAAAGAATAAATATCAATACCAATAAATGGGAGAAGTACAGCACTGTGACTGTACATAATTTGCATGTTGTATAAGGTGATAATGAACAAGGTTCAGGAAACTAGGCCTTGGAATTAAAGAATGAAAAACTGATTCAAGTACAAAGCCAACCAGAATAAAATAGTTCACGGACTTCAGGTGGGGCTGAATGTTGACTGTAGGATTGGGCTATAAAACTTACCTCAAAAACTGTTGTTAACTGTTTTCAGTGCCACATTTCATATTTTAATACTGAATTATTATGACTAGACACTAAATTATAATGCACTGGACTGAGTTATTTATCTCTAAATAGACAGCTTCACAGTCAGAGCTAAACGAATACTATTTTGTCAGACAATGGAAAACTCCAGCATACTTGCCCTTAATGTGCTCAAATTTTTCATTCTTATCCCATATTATGGATATATACCATACTATGGACAGATATAATATTAATAGAATCCTGTAAAGGTTTTTTTTTTCCCCAAAATTTTCTTATTCTTAAAAGATTGATAAAAATAGTATGATCTTTACTGTTCTAAGTATGCAGGCAGCACTTACCTTTCTGCTCTGTGAGACGCCTCATTTCCATTGGTTAATGTCAGCTGAGGAAACAACTGACCCTTGACATTTTTTACTTAAGACTGACAAATAAAAGATAGTGGCAATAAATAACAAGCTTTCAGAACTAGAACCCTGTGCAGTAGCAATATGGTGCTTTGTATTAAACTTTTAAATACCAAAACTATGCCAAATTTTAGCAAGGAGTTGTGTTGCTTCACTAGTGGATGTTAGAACATTTCACCAATTCATACATGCAACACTTACTAAACTTTACCCCTGAAAATGATCTATGCATGTGGACACAATGGTCACTGAGAGGAGAGGATGAATTTGGAATTATCTTGTGCACAATTAAGTTCACTTAATTCTTTTGTTTCCCACCTAAATAACCTGTTCTGCATAAATTTGAGTGCCTGTAAATTCATGCTTTTTTTTTTCTGTTAAAAAGCCTCCTTTTATTAAACTGCTGTTTTTATATAAATGCTTATTTCAGACTCATCTTTTCAATCTGTTTCCCCTACAAGGTCTAGGATCATACATTTCTTCTCAGAGTGTTAATCATTTTCTTTAGCTCAGATAATGTTTATATATACCTTGAGGCATGTCAGGACTAAAGATGAAGAAGCTGCCTTAGGCCTAGATCTGCCTGACCAAAACTTCTACGGTCACGGATAAGATAATTCAACCAGAAAAATGAAGTTACACTATTGCTAAATACTACTGATGTACTTAACAATGACAGATTGAAGAAGCTGGAGCAAGGAAAGTTGGAAAGGTCATGCCTTAACTCAAGCACAATTAAACCAACTCCTCTTTCAATTGATTCAGAGCTGACAACTGTACGCACTGACCAACACCTTGGATGCCTGTCCTTATTACTGAGTTACTGAATAAAAGGCCTAAATTTTATGATCTGTTCGATCTTCATTCACTTTTATCACAGATACCTGAAAAATACAGTTGTAAATAATGTCTGCTTTCCTTTTCCCTTCCTCTTCGAATGGAGTTTACTTAGTTTAAGCAGTCAAACTGAACTAGTGTCACTTGCAGCACACATCACAGAATCACAGAATTATCAAGATTGGAAAAGACCTAAAAGATCATCCAGTCCAACCATCACCAATACTTCTCAGCTAAATCATATCCCTCAACACAACATCCAAACGTTTCTTGAACACCCCCATGGTCGGTGACTCCACCACCTTCCTGGGCAGTGCATTCCAGTGCCTGACTACCCTTTCCGAGAAGTAATATTTCCTAACGTCCAGCCTGAATCTCTCCTGGCGCAGCTTGAAACCATTGCCTCTAGTTCTATCACTGTCTACACGAGAGAAAAGGCCGACCCCTAGCTCACTACAACCTCCCTTCAGGAAGTTATAGAGAGCTATAAGGTCTCCCCTGAGCCTCCTCTTCTCCAGACTGAACAATCCCAGCTCCCTCAGCCGCTCCTCATAAGGCCTGTGCTCCAGACCCCTCACCAGCTTCGTAGCCCTCCTCTGAACGCGTTCCAGGGCCTCAATGTCTTTCTTGCAGTGAGGGGCCCAAAACTGAACACAGTACTCGAGGTGCGGCCTCACCAGTGCCGAGTACAGGGGGACAATTACCTCCCTGTTCCTGCTAGTAACACTGTTTTTGATGCAAGCCAGGATGCCGTTGGCCTTCTTGGCCACCCGGGCACGCTGTCGGCTCATGCTCAGCCGAGCATCAATCAGTACCTGCAGGTCCGTTTCCTCCACACAGTCCTCCAGCCACTCCGCCCCAAGCCTATAGCGCTGCCTGGGGTTGTTGTGGCCGAAGTGCAGGACTCGGCATTTGGTCTTGTTGAACCTCATCCCATTGGCTTCAGCCCAGCTCTCCAGCCTGTCCAGATCCCTCTGGAGGGCCTCGCTACCCCCGGGCAGATCCACACTCCCAGCCAATTTGGTGTCATCTGCGAACTTACTGAGGGTGCACTCAATGCCCTCATCCAGATCATCAATAAAGATATTGAAGAGGACAGGCCCCAGCACCGACCCCTGGGGAACACCACTTGTGACCAGTAGCCAGCTGGATTTAACTCCATTCACCACCACTCTCTGAGCCCGGCCCTCCAGCCAGCTCCTTACCCAGCCAAGAGTGTACCCATCCAAGCCATGGGCTGCCAGCTTCTGCAGGAGAATACTGTGGGAGACAGTGTCAAAGGCTTTGCTGAAGTCTAGGTAGACCACATCAACAGCCTTTCCCTCATCCAGCAGATGGGTCACTTGATCATAAAAGGAGATCAGGTTGGTCAAACAGGACCTGCCCTTCATGAACCCATGCTGGCTAGGCCTGATCCCCCGGCCATCCCGCACATGCCGCATGATCTCCCTCAAGACTATCTGTTCCATAACCTTCCCTGTAACCGAGGTCAGGCTAACAGGCCTGTAGTTCCCCAGATCCTCCTTACAACCTTTCTTGTAAATGGGAGTCACGTTGGCAATCCTCCAGTCTTCCGGGACCTCACCAGTCAACAAGGAGCGCTGATAGATGATGGAAAGCGGCTCGGCTATCACTTCCGCCAGTTCCCTCAGCACTCTTGGGTGGATCTCATCCGGCCCCATGGACTTGTGGCAGTCCAGTTGGAGTAGTAAGTCTCTGACCATTTCTTCCAGAATCACAGGGGGGTTAGCGTGCTCCCCAGCCAAGACTACCGGGTCAGAGAGAGGAGTACCCTGAGGATAACTGGTCTGACCTTTAAAGACAGACGTAAAGACCTCCGCCTTTTCCTTATCCTCAGTGGTCACATTCCCAGCCTCATCCAGCAAAGAGTGGATATTCTCCTTTGTCCTCCTCTTACTGTTAATGTATTTATAAAAGAGTTTCTTATTCCTTTTCTCCCCAGTGGTCAGGTTAAATTCAAGCTGGGCTTTTGCCTTTCTGATTTCACCTCTACACATCCTAACGACTTCCTTGTATTCATTCTCAGTTGCCCGTCCCTCCTTCCACAGGCGGTAGATTCTCTTTTTCTCCCGGAGCCTCAAGAATAGCTCCCTATTCATCCACGCCGGTCTTCTTCCCCGCTGGCTCATTTTGCGGCTCAGGGGGACCGCCTGCTCCTGCGCCCTTAAGACTCCCTTCTTGAAGAGCAACCAGCTCTCTTGGACCCCTTTGTTCGCTAAGACTGAATGCCAGGGGACTCCCCCTACTAGTCTCTTGAACAATTCAAAGTCCGCCCTCCAACATGCTGTTGGCCCTTCTGTTCAAAGAGTTTACATTTTTGACCCAATCTGAGAGAGGTGACATGAACACATTAAGATAAGGTGCTTGTTGCAGAAACAAAGCCATTCCTCTTGCAGTAGAACGCTGCATTCAGTTGTTCATTTATTGCAGCCCTGTGTCAGAGCAACGAGGCTCTGACAAGAAATTGAATCAGCAGGCAGTGGTAAGAATTGTATTTTTAAAAGACAGTAGTGGTTGTTGAATTGGAAGAGAGAATAAATTAGTCATTAGTTTTCCCACCTGTTCCTGTGCTAAATATTGGCATTAATTAGCTAGTTCAGAAATGCCAAGCAGCTGAGCACAGGAGGTTCAGTCTAAGTGGCTTAAAGTGCTACCTGGAGGTTTATGACGCTGTTCCTTCAGTAAGACAGGAACTTTTAACAGCAACACTCTAAAGCACGCTTAATGTTAGACAGTTCTCTCAGTCTCTTCTCTTTACTAAGAGAGGAGTTTCATACTACATGATTTTTTGGGTTGGTTTGTTTGATTTTAATTTAACTCATTGTCAGATTCATGATACATAAGAACGAGGCTTTTTATATGAAATTTTGTATGAAGAGTATTAAAAAATAAACTTCTGGTTTTGAACACAAGCGAAATTAAGAAAATAGTACCTACGTTTTCCCCTCATAATTCCAAATACTTTTAGTTATTCTTACCATGATTTTTTTTTCTCTCTGTAATTAGTTTTAAGCTTCCCCTCTCCTTCCCCAACAATCATGAGCTGAATATCTGGAATATAAGTGTCTCTGATCTGACTCTTATTAGATCATAGCAGAACTCCCTCTGGCTGTTACTCTTCCAATTTTGCCTTTGTTTTCAACAAAGAGTGAAACGGAACAACAGTTAGAACTATAGTGATCATTTATTTTCATACTCCTGTCCTGAATTAAACCAATTTTTAATTGGTTGAAAAGTTGTGATAACACAAATGGCAATCCACAACCCAAACTACTCAGATGAAATATAAACAAAAAGTTAGCAAGCTATATACTGTTCCTAACTTTCTAGCTTTTTCTTTCTAATAAACATAATCCAGGCCTAGAGTTTTTATTTCCACTGATGGAAACTGCCATAATTTTGCATCAACTATAAATGGTCTCATTATGTTATGAATGTAGACAGCCCCTCAATATTAATGACTTCGGAGACTGGTGGACTCTATTGCCCTTATTCACTGTGCAAAGCAGTTATTTGGTTGAGGTGACTTGTGGATCTAGTGCTGCTCTCCAGAGAACCACAGGGGAGTTGCTTTATTTTGCCATCTTTCTGTTGTTGTCGGCTTCAGGTGTGCTGCTAACAAATGTCTCAGACTGAAGCACACATACAAAGCACCTAGTTATTAGTGAACAAGGAGGGGAGAAAGGGAGCTATCAACTATTAACCAAAGGTTTTTTTCCAGTGCTGTACCATAAGTGACAAACTTGGATTTGTCCTTCTAAGAGATGTGGTAAGTTATTAATCTGTTCTGTTTGGGTTTCCTGTTATTTTTGGGTTTGGTTTTGTTTGGTTTGGTTTTTTTTTTTTTTTTTGGTTTGATTCTTTAGGGACTCTTTGGCCAAAAAGGAAGAAAATTACTTCTGCTCCCTTTGATTTACCTTCAGGAGTGGTCATACTGCCCAACAAATAGGGTGGTTGAAACTGGCCTTTGGGCATCAAGTGCATTGTTATTTAAGGAAAAAACAGAAGTTTGTCATTTTCTGCAAAAATATCCTGGCCCCACTGGTTTAATTTCTCCTGGCAGTAAATGATACTGGGAAATAAGCCATTGGGGTAGTCATTATCAGGATTCATGCTGCTGCTTTCAATTTCTCTTTAGTTTTTTCTCCCCCAGAACGCCACATAGTCTGCCTAACAATTATTTTATCTTTGCTGCAGTGTGGGGTATGTTCATCAATGCTTCAATTAGAAGCGCAAACCTATAATTACTGTCTCCACAGCCAGAAAAAAATCTGAAGTTTCATTTGTGATGATGAATATGCAGCTCTTTTTAAAAGTTCTTCAGTGTATTATTAGAAAGTGAAGGAAAAAAAGAAACAGAGGGGGATTTGTCTGACATTTCCACTAGGGAAATGGCAGTTATATTGAGACACTTTTGTCCCTTTTAGTAGCAAAACATCAAAGACTATACCTTTTCTTCAATGTACAGGACACGAGTATAGAGACTACATATAATCTACTTAAGATAACTTTAAAGTACATACCATTTATATAGATGAAAAGAATATTAACAGCATTGAGATGTGCATTTGTGTGCTTTTCTAAAGAAAATAAGAGCATGCCTCTGTGTAAGAGCACTTTCTAGCCATTGGCTGAGATTAGCAAAGAGTTTTTATACATTGAGTCTGCCCAGTCTTGGGGTACATCTTTGAGTTTTATAACACTCAAGCCAGTGTTCTAAGGGAAGAACTATACTTGAGAGAGCTCTGCTTCCCTGCTCCTACTTTCACCTTACAGCTTTCCTCCAAGGATGCCGCACCATGTTTCTGCCACCCACTATTGTATCCTTTATTTTAGCCAGCCAGGAGTCATTGCAAAAGCTTTGTGCTTATTTGTCTGATCTGACTGTACTGAAATTAGTCCTGTTGTATAGCACCATAAGAGATCCTTTTAGACCTCAATCACTGTGCACTGCTCTTGTTCTGGTATTACACAACCAGTACCAGAAAGCACTTCGGTCATAGGTTGTCCCTGTCTCTCACAGGCCCAAGCTACTGCAGAAAATCAGAAACATCTTGGCTTACCTTCCTTCTTTTTTGAAATCTGTGCTAGGTATTAGTCAAGTGACTACTGTTTTCTGTAGCCACTGGTGTCCAGTAGAAAATTGTACATCTTGCCGACTTCTTCTTTGACACCTCCATTTTAGAAATCCTGCATAAATTGCTTCAAGAACAGTGCAGTCTATTTTATATATATACATATATTTAAGTGTTATTCTGTTTAAAAAAAAAAGAGTAGTGAATTGGCACATTTAAGTTGTAGTCAAAAAGGCTGCAGCAGAACGTGTCTGCGTGGAAAATAGTGCTGATTCTCCAAATATGCTCATGATTCACAACAGCCAGGTACAAGTGACTCCCACGCTATTTTCAGTTGGCCTCTGCTAAATACGATTTGTAAGTTCCTGATGTTTGAGATGTAATGGGGAGCATGTGACATTGGGAGGATAATAAAGAAGAGGCAATGGAAGATTAAGGTTACTGAGTAAAAGAGTCATTGTCAACTAGATTTGTAACAGAAAAGATAGTGTTGATAAATAAATGGCAGGGCTATATCTCAGTGGGTGGATAGGACTATTCACAAGGTGGACCTCACTTAATTCTTATTCATAAATTCAGAATTGTTGGAAGTCAAGCAGAGATAGACTTTGCAAAGGAAATTACAACAAGTGAAAAAGGTTCTCTAGAAAATAGGAAAAAAAAGTGGAGTTGCAATGTGTTAAAAGTGAGTATTGTCTAAAAGATAATACAGGTCTGGCTTAAAAATTAAATGAATACTTCATCTTATATTTCAATAAAGAGAACTCTATAACCCAGGAATAAAGAGTACTCTATAACACAGAGACTAAGGCAGGATGGCTAATGGGACTGACTATATAGAAATGCAAATTACAATAGCTAAGGTGAAATAAAACTCAGTATTGGAGTTGGGAAGATTAGGTAATCTTTATCAGAGATAATAATTGGCAGATGAAACGAAGTTCAGTAGCATGGATTCTTACTAAATGTTATCAACAGGTTTCTTACTTAACAGCTGAAGAAAAGCAAAATTAATAGCTGCAATTAGGAGAGGGATAAAATGTAGGGAAGTAGCTATAAACATATTAGGGTTGATAAAATGCAAAAATTCAGAAGGAAGCATGAAGGAATTTACCTATTTGACTATAGCTATTAAAAGAAATCCTGATTTACCAAAAGTGGATTTTATTCAACCAATCTGGCATTTTCCTTCAAGTTTAAAGCTTTCTGTTAATGAGGTTCTCAATATTAGAGTTAGGCATAAAAACCCTACAAATATTTTCGTGAATACTCAACTCATTTTAATAGATGTCGCTCTAGTCATGGCCAATATTAATAATCATCCTTATTTTATTGGCATAAACACATCACACTGTTCAACTGTACTTTTCAACTGACATTTTCCTCTTTGTAAACGCTACTGCCTCTGCCATTTTAGCATTAATGAATTTTAAGTTCACAGTAAAACTATGAGGATGGGAAATACCATCTTGATTTTAGAGACAAGAGCTGAACCACTGCAGGGTAAATGAAAAGAACCATCAAGGGAATTTGTGGATGAGGCAGGGTCACTCTGCCTCACTCAGTCTCTTCTTCCCTAGATCCTGCTTTCTGTTTTACAATTATCATGGAGGACAAATTAAATAGTCACTCCCAGTAGCTCTTCTGTTTCCAAACTGGTGATATCAAAATATCTATATTTGTTTGCACTTGGATTTGGGTACGGAAGCACTCTAGTCCTTTCCTGCCAGAAATCCCTGTAGATTTGTAATCCAGCTTAAAAATAACTCAAGTACCAGTCACACAGCAGCTGGGGCAATCCAGCACTGATTTAAATCTCACCTAAGAAGCTGGATAAATATTGAGTAGACTAGTACTCCAGTTATTTCAAAAGTATCTGTGCAGAGGAAGATTGGGTTGACCTAAAATGAGATTTCCACAGATAAGCTAAAGGCTCTGTTCACTATCCTAAATGTAGATGCTCTGGAGTATCTTACCCGAATTCCGCTTGTTGGTCCAGAAGGAAATGGACATCTCAGAGGTCCTGTGTCATGTAATAAATTCTAAAAGTTTTTTAAAAATTATTTACTAAATTGTTGTTTCTTATTTACCAAATACAGAATTTGTTTTGTCAGACTTGATCCTCAAAGTCACAAATAAGCTCCAATTAAGAATATGTATATACCAAGCATTTCTTCTACAGAAGATAGATAGAAGTAAAAGTAACTACAGGCTTCTGGGAACTAAATTTGGTTCAAAGATATATTTAAGCTTTTTGTAAATGGTAATTAACTTCCTCAGAAAATATTTTTTTTCTCAGAATTCTGAACATGCAGAAAAAATACTAATCCTGTATGTACTAACCCTAAATGCTGACATTTTCTATGTTCCAAGAGAAATACTGCTTAAACTGAGGTTTGTTATTGTTCTGCCCAGTCCATTTTGGTATTTTCCAGTATTTTGAGACTTGAGAACTGGAGACTAGTGGTTGGTAAACTTGAAAGTGCCAAAACTGCTTACTTAAAAGTGCTGGTTTGAAAATTCCTTTCTTTTTTTTTTTTAATTCCTTTGAACTCTTCTTTGCTGAGGGACTCTCATATGTATGTGTGTCTTGGGGTGTGAGTGCAGCCATATCACGGATTGGAGAGCCTGTGTGGCTGTGGTGCCAGCGACTGCAGAGACACCAGCAAGTGGATGTTGATGCCAGCAACTGGAGTGAGACCTGAGGTCTCAGAGACCCACCGGTCCATGTCGATGCCTATGTCCGTGTCTGTGCCTGTGTCTGTGTCCATCTGTGTGTGTACTTGTGCCAGCAGCTGAAGCATGGCTGTGGCCTCAGAGGCTCGTATGTTCAGGTGCCAGCAGCTGGGCAGACTGGGTGTCTGAGCCCAGCTGTGAGGCCACCCACATTGTACACATGCACATATACATATTCCCACTAGCAGACCTCCACCCTGCTCAGAGAGAGAGAGGAGCAGGATGAGGATATTTGTGCTGTCTGTGCTCGTGTGATTGCTCTCTGAGTTTGTTGTGTTGATCTGTGTGGTGTGCACCTATGCTCCATATGCCTCTGCATGTGTGTACTGGGAATGTGTGCTCAGCCTCACTACTGATTGGACTGGGGAGCACGGAGCTGGAGTGGCCTTGCTTCTCCCAGGCTCCTAGATCTGGTCTGATTTTCCCCTAGCAAAACCAAAAACCCCCATGTACCACTTTTTGGACAAACAGAGGTTTTCTTTTGTATAAGATTGAGATTTTTCCTTTCCATAGATGAATTTGTTCTACCAGAAGTCAATATCTGCACTGACGTTGCTAATAAATAGCTGTTTATTTCAATGAGATGTTAAGCTTTTCCCTTTCTTTGCTGTCTGTTTGGCATTCCTGACTGATGGAAGCCATCTGTCATTGAATCTTTCTTTCTCTGTCTGCGCAAGCATTAAAACCACATATGCCACCAACACTGAAACATGTTAATCTTATTCAGAATAAGTGCTCTTGAGTGCAGTCATGTCTAGTCTCAGTCAATCACTTTTTGGTTGACAACAGAGTGGAGATGTCTGATTCTCAATCACTTCCTTATAAATGTACTGTAACTCCTATTCTTCTTCCCAACCACATTCCAAAAATGCAACATTTTGAAGCTGTTGCAAGAACTGGCAAACAAATGAGAAGATAAGGCTTGAAATCAAAATGATCATCAGCTGGTTGACAGAAGTCAGAGCAGGCAAGTTGTTGTTCCCCTACATCCCTTCCAAAATAGTGTTGCAGGTGGAGGGCAGAAGTTGTCAAACATTACCAAACTTCTTTTACATCTTCCTCCTCTGAAAAGCCAAATAGATATCATATTTGCTGCTTGCACATGTTGCTGGTGTTACTGTTGGAAAACTGAAGACCTAAGAGGACACATGTGGCTTCATTGGCTGGAATGGAGTTGTGGAATAGCTTTCAAAATAGTCCATTGGTATTCCAAGAAGATTCAAAATATATATTTAAATAGTCTTTCTGCCACACTAGTGGCTGATTACTAAGTTAAGTTACATCTTACCATTACTTTTCAGAGACCAGAATTTACAGTTGGCCTTGGCTTGTTGGCATATGCCATACCATGCTTAGAATGGATTGTAATTTTACCTCTAGTGAATTTCTTAACTGAAAAAGAGACATTCAGTGTATATAGTTCAGTGCTGTCATTTTGAAGCTGCAATGACCTTTTGAGTCTGAAATGGTTTTATATCAAAGGACTTGCAAATGGACTCATTTATACCTTACAGGCCCAATATTTTGGATTTATTCCAGGACAGAGCCAAGGTTTCTAATGTTATAAATCTATATCTCAGTCTTAAAATGCCAAACAGAAAGCACAGTAAAAACCCTGATTCTTTGGGACCAGTAGGATATTTGCCATTGAGTTTAATCAGCCCCAAACTTAATCCTCTATAATATCAGCTTTCTGTTTTATGACTACATATCAAAGGTTAACCACACATTCATGCAGCAATGTTGTGTTCTATCAATATTGTTCTATGCTGTAAATTTTTCAGTTTTGAAATTATTTCCCTGCTGTCTGACAGAGTAGAAAGCAAGGAGAGGAAGGAGAGAGAGAGAGAGAGTGCCACTCTATCAAGTGAAGATGTGTTCTCAAAGAATTCATGCTATCTCCTCTTCTGCTGTAATTAGATTTACAGGACTAACAGGTAGCTGTACAGCACACATTTATCATCTTCTCAAAGTCAATTTTCATAGTTCTTTCACTCACTCATACTCTAAACTTCACATTTAACTTTTAATTAAATCTAGAGAATGTAAGATTGAGTAAAAGTTACATTTTCCAGTTTAATTTTGAAATGCTTACTGAATATACATTATTGCTCTGTGGTTCAATTGAATTTCATTTATTAAAGATCTTTTTTCCCCCGTAAAACTACTTAGACTCCTATGGTATCCTGATTTCTTCAAAAAGAAGCTTGATTTTGTAAGCAGTAAATGGTCTCCATCCAGGCTGTAAAACATGTGCTGAGATTTTTTTTTATATACGATCCACTTTTTGCTGTATATCTGTTCCCTTGTGGACCTCTGTTGGTAATAAGTTTGTCCTACTGCAGTGAACAACACATTTAACATTTTTCAAATAACTGTCTCATATTACACGTATTAACATGTTTGTAAATAATTTTATGTTTATATTTACTATGTGATTGCATGGCAGCTTACACATGTATTATCTAGATGAATTAGGAATGAAGGGCTAATGAAGTGCAATGAAGTAGTGTTTGTCTCTGTGTGCTCTGCAAAGGGATACTTGAGCAAGTTCTGGGTGGCAGTCCTCAGCAACAGAGAGAGCGGAGCTGTGCTACAGTCTTGCTTTCTCTGGGTTCCTAGTTTCTTCAGATTTCTCAGGCTTCCTGGAGTATCTAATTAGCCCACTTCATATTGTATCACACTGTGCTTACACTGCATCTTCTGACACCAGTGCTAGCTTTGTCTGTCTTCCTAGTTTCCTTTACCAGTAGATATAAGGTAAGCAGAAAGATAATAGCAACAGACAATATTTCTATCTCATTTTATTCTTCCATGGAAATAAGCAGGATTGTTCAAAATTGTATGTTATGTTCACTTACAAGAGGCATGGCAGTGAGCTGGACACCTGTGAAAGAGAGCAGCCATTCCAGGAGAGCAGCTGAACTTGTGTGTTTGGTGAGGAGAGACTTCCACATGATGTGGCAGGAGGGTGAAGCTAAGGAGAGAATACAGGAAGGAGATTTACAGGGGACTACTGAGAAGGGCAAGAAAAAAAAATACAGACGGGGCATGTAAATAGAGACATTTTCTTGGTGGTGAATAAAACTGTGCTAAATTTGGGGAGAAATGAGCTGACCACAGCTAAGTTTGGTATCAAGGATAAGGAAATAAAAAATTGTTTACAAGCCCTTTTCCCTTTTTGTTCCATCTTACTTGGTCTTTATTCTTAAAAGGCTAATCATTCTAACTTATTCTCTAATAAAAACTTGAGGAGGTTTTGAGTTAGAAAATGTTCTCAGCTCAGGAGAGCTTACTAAAGGAGAACGGAGATGCATCTAAAAGTGGTGCTTGAATGGGGGGCCCAACACACTTGCCATTTGAGAATAATTATTTGTTCCAAGGTTATTGGTACTGAACAGTCTGACTTAGAAGTGTGTTCTGTTTCTGCCTAATTAACTCTTAAATACTATTTGTCCTGATACAAGTCTCTGTCATCATAATCTCTAAATATTAGAAGCAGTCTGATACTGCTCTGCTTTTCACCAGCTAAAAAGTACTTGTTTCCCAAATTATCATATTTTTTTAAATACAAAGAGACTTGTATTCTCCTAAACGCTACTCCATGTAACACATGGAGGAGAGCTAGAGAAATGCATTTGATTTTATGATACTAGTGCTTAAAAAGAGAGATTTCAGGATCACATAATCTATGTTTTTACACTTTTATGTATGTTTCCAGTATTTGGAACAGAACTTATTTAAAATATCACTAAGTAGTGATTCATTGGTTAACACCCACCTAACTAATGTCTCAGTGCTGCTCTGAGCTAGACTCTACGAGCTGCTGAACTATGCTTATGGCTATTCTTGGCCCTTCCCCCTCTCAAAAAAAAAAAAAAAAAAAAAAAACCCCAAAGAATACAGAAGGGCATGAAAGTTTCATTTTCAAATATTTCAATTAGCTGGATTCAATCACAAACCTCAAAGATCTATTCACAGTTTCATCAAATGAGAAGAAGGTAATGCATAGTAATGTGTTCTCCTGCAGATACACATGATCTTTTATAATAAGAGAAGAAGGAATATTTCTTTAAGACTGAAATAAAGGACATGTTAAGGTGGATTGTCAAAGTAGTCCAGTTGAAGTGGTAATGCAATGTGAATTATGTATTCCTCGAAATTCAGTTTGGCATTTAAGGCATCTGGATACGTATTATTGTTATGGTAGATAATATATTATAATATAGTATGAGGTTATTAGTTTTTCTTCAACAATTTTCAGATTTAAGTGTGCATATTTACAGATCGATATATACGTGACATCTTTGTATATTCTTAATTTTCAGTTAAGCCCTTGTTTACTTGGAGACATTAGCCGTCTATAAAGCCTATGAGGAAATCTTAGTAGAAAAGGCATTGAAATATTTATATTCCCTTAGAATATAATCTTCATAAAGGTGATTCTTATCTTGGTGGAATCATGCAAGTCCTGGGACCTTTAACATCATTACTGTGATGAACTCCTTAGAAAGCCATTGTTAAAACTGACTTTTATATGCCTCAGAAAATGAACTTGCTTCTCTATGATGACATATTGGAGTTTTTCAATATTAACCCTTGCAGAAGTATGATGTATTTTTTAAATCATTCCCTTTTCTAAGTTATTTTAGAATAACTTTATTGTTTTCAATAAAGATCAATTTTATGTCAGATCCTACATTCTAAACAGAGGAGGAATGAGTTATTGTAACTCAACTGCAGTAGTAGAAAGTTCTGCTTTATTTAAGGTTATAAAAATAGTCAAGGTAAGGAAAAGAAAAGACCATCCATTTTGAACCACATTCTTAAAGAAATATAAAAGAAAGAAAGTTGAAGAGTATGTATTCTCTTGCTGTATCTCCTCCAGCTTGTAGGAACTTCTTCAGGTATGCTTCATAGATATGGACTTTCACAATATTTTTCAAAATTTCTTTTTTTAATCTCATCTTATTCTCTCCAAAACCTATGGAAATAAGTTTTGCAATAAGACAACTGCCCACGACAAACAAATACTGCAGTGATTCTCAATGGGATATTTTTCCCTTTAGTGGGAAACTAATTTCTGTTATCCTGTGTAAGTACTGAAATCGGTATCTTCTAAATCTACTTGTCCAAGCTTCCTACAGATTGCTTGAAGTCGTTGATTTTCAACTCTATGCAAGTATGCAAAGATCATCATAGTCAAACCATAATAACAAATCTAATTAATGATAGTTTCCATCAACGAGATGTGAAGGAAAATATGTGGTTGTGCCAAGTCAACAGGCAGTAGCAGAAATAATTTTTTTATGACAGTAGGTGGCTTTCCAAAAGTTCAGAGCTGTTTTTATGTTGATGATCCCCTTTCATGCAATGAATTATGCTAGCCCAGACTTCTGCCTTTTAGGTGGCATTCGATGGTACCAGCCCCCAAACTCACCCTTGTAATTTAGTGGGGTCTGCACACTAAATTCTCCCAAACATCTCTTTGAGAAACCTAAGGACTTTCTGTTAATTTCTTATCTGAGTGTTCTGCATCTCTAAAAGCTAAAAGTATTTCAAGTTTGTAGAAACTCCAGAAACATTATTTTTATTATTATTCTGCCAAAATAAATTATAGGTCCTTATAAAATTCCAAAGAGTTAAAAGCAAAAAAAAAAAAATAAAAAGGTTATAAGAACTTCAAATATACATATAAGAAATACATAAAATCAATCTCACAAAATGTGATTTAGCTTTTTGATGAGATAGTTCTTAGCTGAAATATTTTAAAAATCCTCTCAAGATCTGGGTATTCAAAACTCCACAGAAGATTCTGTTCCTGTTTATGAAACTGTTCAACTGCTTGTTTTTGTGCCAGGCTTGGCATCTCTACTTCGAGCCTGTTCCTATCCAAGTTAATAATGCCCCTTCTGACAAAGAGGCTTGTCACTCTTTTGCTTGGGTACCTTGTGTAAGTAAATCTTCAGATTTTTTGGGGCTACCACTTTCTTTTACTAACTCAGAAATTTAGAGAAAAAAAACTCAATTAGATTAGATGGATTAGATCTGGATTTTTGTAAGAATGCAAAAAAAAATTGTACAAAAAGTACATTGATGAAACTATGTTGGGTGAATTCTTTTGAAATAGTTCTTGCATCAGACATGAACTTCTGGGAAGTATATTTGGATTGTTTCTCATTACATCAGTCCCTATTAAAATGATACACATTGTGAGTCTACTCATAGCTCCACAAACACTTGAAATGTAATATAATGAAAATTCCATATTAAAATATTTGTATATTTTCCACAAAAAAAGCCCCAAAATTTTCTGAAACCACAGAAAATATATAAAAATAATGAAGGCTCACTTCACTTTTGCTGTCCCCATCTGTTGCCCACAATTTTGCCAGATATTCAAGGTTAAAACCAACACATTCGTAACACTTGTTTCTACTGCCCTCCTCTATTTTAGTTGAATATGAAAGTCATCTGTCAGCTAGCAGTTGTGAAATGATGTGTGCTCTGTCTGGTATTTATTGTTTTTACAAAATTGAATTAAGAAAACCACCAACTTTCAAAATCTTTGGCTTTGTTCCTCTGTGCAATAGGAAAACTTCTGAATTTTGGTAAGTCACAAGGGTGGGAACATATTTTTTTCCTACACTGTATATGGCGGCATTTGTGGATGTTTTTTTCTTACAACTAGCCATCAAAATACATCATAAAAGGGACCATTAATCACTTGGCTATCACACTGAAATAAGACAATGTCCGTACATGCAAATACTGTGTCCTGCTCTACTTGGATTGTACCAATTTCTGACAGATACCTAAGGGACCTGCCTTATTTTTACACTTTAGCAACATTTGTGCTGCTCATCACACCAATAAAATTAATGAATTTGAAATCTATGAATTTCTAACATGTATACATCCTCCTTTAAAGCAGAAAATTATGGCTTTGGGTCTAATGTGGTATGTTAGAAAGGTCAAACTTTTTAGAAGTTTTGTATAATCTGTCTTTTCTTGTTTCTGCTTAATAAAATATGAAATACTTCTGTATTAAAAGGGTCAAATCATCATCTACTTGGTAAGTGAGGAGGACTTAAATGATGCCTTTTGGAAGACCACGGAATGGTTGTCTGGAAAAATGCACACACCTAGTAAATACAGCCTAGCATATAACTCCTGACTCAAGCCATCATTCCCTAAAAGGAGTAATTTGGTTAATTAGCCTTCTTTTTTTTTTTTTTGTTTTGTTTCTTGTTCACTTACTTTTTAATGCTGTTTGTTTATTGAATTTTTGAGGGTGTTATTATCTTAACTGAGCAATGAAGTTTTACTCTTTGTAATCAATGCACTCACTAGTTTTCCTTAAGATTCTAGATAAGACCAAAATCATCAAGCTTTTTTTCTTTCTTACATCCAACAGAGATGTTGCTATTTAGTCTTATCTATTAATTACTCACTACTTTAAAAAAATCAGTATTTATAGGGCTGCAACAGGGTTTGTAGGCAAGATCAATTAAATCATACAGCAGAAACAGATTGGCTGGAGGAATATGGTATGGGCAAAGACAGTTAGTTCCTGAGCACCTTGATAGGGTCATCATTTACTTATTTGCACACTCTTCAGGCTTCAAATTGCTTTGCATGTTAACCTTTATTCAAGTGCACAACCCATTAAATTAGTATTATCCAACAGGAAGAATTTTCCATGTTACCTGTAAGCATTGAAAAGGCTGACAGTGAAAGTTAAGATCAGTAAAAATATTAGGGAGCTTTTTGTTTATTTTGGGTTTTGGATTTTTTTTTAATAGTGGATGCTATTTTAAATAGTTGTAAAGCAAGATTTTTAAACTCATCAACATATATTCTCTCCCACCAGAAAAAAATAAAATTGAAGAAGAAAAAAGGGAAGACAAGAAATGAATCAGCCATTATCAAGTTCAGTTTTACTTGTTTCCTAGTCAAGACAAAAAAAAAATGCACTGATAGGCAGCCGTAGGGAAAGTAGAAACCAATATTTTACCAGCTGGCTAAAAAATGCCTTAGAGAGGGCTATAATATTTGCCTCAACAAATTTCTCTGAAAGGCACAGTGATGATGACAAGTTTCAAAGTACCAGCAGGTCAAGGTAGGTGATTCTCCCCCTCTACTCTGCTGTCATGAGACCCCACCTGGAGTCCCTCATGAGAGTCATTAAGACCATAATTTGTGGGTTTGACTAGTTATGGTTTTGTATATATTCTCTATAAAGTTATTTCTCATCTGAAAAAAAAAAACAAAACTGTGCCTGAAGTTATATTTTCTTCCATCCTGTTATTCCTGTGTATTACTGTGTTCACTACTCTTCACCCAAAATAACAACAATTTAGACAAATTGTTCATTTTGTTCTTGTGATTTTTTTTAATAGTTGCCTAATGAAAATAATAATTGTGTTTGCTTTTAACAAGTTCCTTTCTTCCATGGATGGGTCTCTTTTGTGTTTGACTTCTGACAACACTTAAGCTATAAAGAAGTTATTACATATTCTAAAATGCCCATGTGCCCAAATTCCAACTTTTGTAGTCATAGATTTCAAGCTTCAGTGGCATTTCTCTCTGTAATTTGATAATCTAATTATTAAAGCATTTTGAGAGAGAAAAAAAAAAAAGCTTAACAAAACTTATAACTAATAATGAATCTACAGGCATGAGCAATGAAAATAAAATTTACTTAAAGAAGCATAGTTATATGAAATATGCTAGCATTTGCATTGAAGGAGTGGATGGAAAATAGGTCATAGCTCTGAAGCCAAACTATTCTATTGTCTCCTTAAAGTGGACATGTTAAAAAAAAAAATTACCAAAACACTTCCAATCTCTAAGGCTGTAGCATAAACACTCCAATACAGAGGAAGCGTACCTCTTTAAAAAGGAGGGCCCCCCCCTCCTGGGGATTTTGGGCTCCACCTCGGCTGGGCTGTGGTATTATTATACTGATTATTTCTGATTAAAAGATAAAAGGAAGTGATAATACTTGTGCAAGGCATCACACAGACAAAGGAAACTAAATATAGAATATATTCAAGCATCCTAAAAACTATCATCCATTTTAAATCATTCTGTGAAACTCTACCATGAACAAAGCCATACAAAGAATGTTTGATTACATGACAGAAGGGAAGGGAGTGAGAAGGAAAGCTGGAGATGATGTTTTTCTATGTGGTTGCTGAATAGCAGTAAAGGGTTCAGCAAGCATCGAATACTTACCATGTTCAGTGAAAGTAAAAGGCCATTTGTGAACAAAGGCAGAAAAATGAAAAATGCCTGGCAGAAAAGATCAACAAAGAAGCTTAGATAAAAAAATGGAACAGACGAGGTACCAAAAGATAGCAAGAGATTTTTAAAGGAGTGCGTTCTTTTTCTATCATCCAGTCAATATAGAAGGGGAAGCTGCGGGAAGACTTACAATAAGCAACAGCAGGACATTTTACAGATGGCTTCTAGAGGTTTATTTATACCAGTTTCCCAGGTCAGGCTTCAAAGCAGGTAACAAATTTGCCCCCATGCTTCTCCCTTCCTCACTGTTTCCCTACAGAACACGCTCAGGGGAACTCTTAGGCCGTTGTAGCCCACCATCACAGGTAATTTTAGTTATTGGATCTTCTGCCATTTGTGAAGAAACTCTGCAAGAAGGATCTAAGCAACTCAAGAGTACCTAGCAGTTATTTGTTGGTTAACACAGTAGCTAGCTGAAACTTAAGCATGCCAGCAGGTGAGGCATTAATAAGCTCACCTTACCCGGGGAGACAGGTGATGAGGCTGAGCTGGTCAGGTCGTTGTCAGTTGGGATAGGAAGGGTTGATTTCCATTGCTCCTTGGAATGGGTTGATTCTTCATGTTGCTGACTTGCTCTTTTCTGATTCACTGCTTTTCTTCTTAGGGATTTGCACCTTCTCATGCCAGTATTTCCCTTGTGAATCCTTTGTCTGCAAACAATTCTCAACTTAGCAATTGCACTTCTGTGTTTTTACTTTTCTTATATTGCATGGATTAGCTTATGTACTTTCTTGTACCTTTTCCCTCATTAAACAATTTTCCCAATAAAACTGAGCCGAGGACATATGACCATGCTTGAAAAAAAAAAAAAGGGTTTTGGAGCAGACAGCTGAAGTCCTGAGTTGAAGGTTACATGCAGGAGCAGTTCTGTGTTCCCACACAGGTGCCCACTCTGCTGTGAAATCACTGGGGCTCTATTGCAAAAGGCTTCTGCAGTCTTGAAGTTAGGAATATGATTACCCTCAAAACTAGCCTGATTTTTTAAAATAAAAATATTTTATATTAATTTCACTTCCTTGGTTGTCATGTACATTATCAACAATCTGTGGTTTCTTTATTTCTCTTGCATTTTACAGAAGTTAGCTATGAAGGTCTGGGATATAAATACATACATATTGGGCTTTCACAGCTAGCTTACCATGTGATTGACAGAAAATGATTCATTCATCATTCATTTCAGAGAGCTTTTCTGACTTGCAGATTTGATAGTGAATGTGGAGATACCTGGGCTGATTTTCTAGCACTGGAGAAAGATTTATGGTTTCTAATGGAAACCAAACAGAACTCAGTGAACCTAACTCTCTGTGCTGCCATAACAAAGTCTATAAAATTACACTAGCATAAATTCAACTCATCAGGGTGGAAGATCCACCTCTATGGGTTCCACTGTATTTTTCTTTGATTATGTCCTAAATACAAGGTAAAATATGAGGAAAGAGGTACAAATGGAGTCCATGCAGGTAAAAGTAATAAAAGCGCCAGTGAACATAAACTGCAGGTTCTGCATGTTTCTCATCTTGAGCTGAAAATATTCATTTCCTCTGTAAGAAATAATGTTGCGGTATCTTTTTTTTTTTTTTAAAAAAAAGTAGATAGAAAAGTCAATATATACCAAATGAATGTAAGTACTGTATCTATCCATTCATATAACTTTCTCAGTCTTGAGCTGTAAGTTTTATATTAACATTCACATAGTTACGGTTCACTTAAACAAAGAAGATTTTTAAGGAGAATTTTATTCCCACCTTTCAATAACATAGAATCATAGTGAGTGATGTCAGAGTGAGGGAGATTGGGAAGCAGTTATATAAATTGCAGTGATTCTAAATTACTGTAGACAGTCTGCTCACAAAATACTTTTTTTTATATGTTCTTTTTCATTTTCACATGCAGCTGTGCAGTTGCGTTCCACTTTTTGTTTTAGCTGAAAGATACAGGTGGAAGATGTAGCATAGCTATTAAATACTTCCAAGTTGAACACAAGCAAATATTTTCTGAAATATTAGCCATAGTTTATTCTTTGCCATATTTTTATTTCTCAAAATGTGACTTTTGATCTCCTGTGAGTATCATCATGATTGTTGGATTTCCTTTTTCTTCTTAGTTATATTACAAGAGCTTATCTTTAAAGATTTTTTTTAAAAAAAGGAGTTTTATGAGTATCTTATTTTTCCAGAAATATAAAACATGGTGATACATCTGATTGGAAGAAGGAAGTGGACAAATTTTCTTACAGACAATGACTTTTAAAACATAGTCTTCATCACAGAAAACTTCGAACTAGTTCCTTAGTAGCTTTCACCCATGCATGTTTTTCTCCATGAAGAAAATATAGTACATCTTAAAGTAGCATATTTTAATTTAGTGTTCTGAAGAACTAGATACTTATAGTTTTCTAAAAAATTCTGTCACTTATCAAATAAATTTATCATACATTTCTCAGAAAACAGTTTTCTAGAAAGTAAATTAGACTTGTGACTACTCACATGATTCATTACTAGAATATAAGAAAATACCAAAAGATTTAGGTTTTTTAAAATAATAAAATAATTAATGAAAATTTAGTTCTCAGGGGACAAAAAATACCTGTTCAAATAGCTACTCTTTGTTACTAATAGATCGCTCAGGGCTTATCATTTCCTGTGGATATGAAAAGTGATGACATATTTTTCCACTTCCGTACCATGACTGAATATTGAAATATTATTCAGTTTACTATTTTATCTAGCAAAACATTTGTATTCAAATGTCTATAGACATTTGAAATGCTGCTTATTTCAGAAACTATGAGATTTGGGTTTTTTAGAGGATAGGAAAAGGGACTTATAACCTTGGAAATTCTGGGATTTCAGATTCTTTCAGCACATCCTAGAAGAAAGAATATCTGCAATATTTGTGCACACAACATTCTTGCATCATTCAATTTCACCAAATAACAATTCAGTCTTTGCTGTTGATGCCACACAGCAGTTTAAGAGATAAGATGTAGAGTGTTATCTGTGTCATTACATTCTAACAAAGAGTAAGATATTGCTCAACCATCAACCCTAAGTTGTCCCAAATCCTCGTGTGGCTCTTTCTCATCCCTTTACTCCTTCAGTGATCATATAAATCAAATATGAAAGGAATTTCTGGAGAAACCAGTTGGAAAGTTTCCTTCTTTTCTGTTACTTAATCTACTTTTGACAGTCATCTCGTCTCTGGATTCTTTTTTTTTTTCAGATATGCAGCATGTCTCCGAAACTAGGATGCTAATATTTAAAATGCAGAGCACATCAATATTGCAGCAAAGTTGTTGTTGTATGAAAGAAATAATCTTTCAAATGTATATCTGAATATGCCTAAACTCATGATGCTGCATATTTTCACAAATATAGTGCCATACCCATTTAAGAGCTTTTCTTACAACACTGCCAATAATAATGAAAGGATAGTCAAAGCTTAGAGGCTAACGCCCATTATATGAATTAAAAAAAATGTACCTATCACCATTGAAACAGAATACTGAAGAAAAGTCAAGGGAACACACCTAGAAATTTTGTAATACTTTGAAATTTAAGATATTAATTCTGAATGTTTGCTTGCTGATTGGAGATGTTCTATACTCTCTTCCACTTTAGTAGCTGCTGACCTTAGTACTATGTCAAAGCCAAACGATTGCATCATTCTTGCTGAATGAGCAATTTCCTAAGCCT
Organism: Chlamydotis macqueenii; assembly: GCF_036417535.1. Lineage (NCBI taxonomy): Eukaryota > Metazoa > Chordata > Aves > Otidiformes > Otididae > Chlamydotis > Chlamydotis macqueenii. The sequence goes on from NC_141556.1 coordinate 18,390,199, forward strand.
GAACTAAGCTGGCTGCTGGCACTACATCTTTCTGATATAGTGCAAATACTTCTGGCCAAAATAGTGTTGTTCACTCTACTTCCCCAACGAACAAAGCCATCTTGATGTGTGGGTTTAAGAGAAATCCAGGAGAGGCTTTTACCTTAAGAAGAATTGAGGTACGCTCCCACCTGAACTTTGTAAGTGTTACTAAAATATTTGTCCTGTTCTTACAGCGAAATGAAGGGGCAGCAAAGAGGAGTGGTTGTTTGAGAACAAAATTGTACAGAATAAGAATAACATGGGTTTTGTCAAAATAACACTAATAGGAGAAGAATATATATTTGTTGCATATTGGAAAACAGAAAAAAAATGGCCGTTACCTGGTCAAGGACTTTGTAACTTTCTGGCCAGGTTTACTTCTTTCTGTGATCCTTGGAACAGTAGTTTCCTGGGAGGATTATCATGCAGGCAATTTTATATCAGTTTGGACAACACAAGAGACAGCACATACATAAAAACGCTCCTAAGCAGTAACGCTTAGTGAGGATTTTGTTAGGTTTATTTATTGTTCCTCTTCTTCCTCTTCCTCCTGAATTTCTTATTAATCCTGTATCCCATTAAATTTCAGATGGGTAAGGATTTTACCTATACTTGTGGTTTTGAACATTCTGAATCCTGGGAACAGGATACAATAAAACACTTTCTTTCTGTCACTAATCTCTATTTCTGCTTTTATGATGGATATCGCTGCACAGGGTTTCCATGTAAGATAAAAACAGACAGGAGAGAGGGCTATATCAGTTGAAGTGAGGGGCAGTTACATCTGACAGGTCAAGAAAAGAATGTTTACTTCCAAAGCTAATACAAAGAGGAATTGGAGAAGTACCTAATCATCTCTCTTAATAACATGTGATATCTACTGATAGCTTGACTGTATTTCTCATTTCTCTAAAAACACAATTACTAACTCAGATTAGATGTTTAAATTGTTTCTCAAAATTATCCAAACCCTCTGTTCAATTAAATGTTTGTATCTTAAGATATGTACTATTTTAATTTCCTGTTATGCAACATTTGCTCCCTAAAATTAATTCACCAATATGTAAACTAATGGCAATAATTAACTTATACAACAAAATGTGATACCTGGAGAAAGTTAGTGGCTTGTGAACATCAGAACCTATCATTTGACAAGCAGGAAAATCAGGATGTCCTAAAGGATGTCATTCTCTGTTATTCAAGTTTCTTTGGTCAAGCTTACTACCACAAGTGACAATATATTAAAACTTAAGAACGTAACTATATTTAAAAAAAATTAAACACAAAGAAGCTTCTTAAAATGCATATAGAACCATTACATTTCACTGGCTTACAAACAGTAGTAACTCTCATTACTCCTAACCTGTTCTCACAACCTATATATACTGCCAACTCCTTCTGGGTGAAAGTTAGTCACTGACAGGAGAGGTAATATTATGCTGAGAACATAATATGAGATTTACCTAAGACTTTAAAATTCAAGCCTCTAGCTTCCTCAAAGCAATCACAGAAGGGTAGGAAACAATAACACTGCAATATAATCTGCACTTTTTCTCTATATGTTGCCTTCAATCCTCCTCCAGAAGATTTGGGTCACGTTACTCCCATCTGAGACTTAAAAGCACAGAAAAACAAAACAAAACAAACTTTCCTCTATGCAGATTGTAAGTATGGCATTTCAAACAATTCTACATCTTTGTGTTCAGGGTATGTCTTCAAAGCTTTCTTCTGCAGCCACAAAATAAAATATGAGACTCTTATTTTACAAGAGTGTCTTTTTTAGAATTTTTTATATTTTTGGGGAAAAATCATCAGAAATAAAAAGAAAGGTATGTAAAGAAAACAGCTGTTCTGAATCTCACAGGTCTTATGCAGAGCTGTGAGAACTGCTACACAATATAGTAAACTGTCTGTGTTGCAAAATAATTAATTGCAGTATTTCTGGTTAAAAATAAGGAAAATGGAATCTGTAATGAGCTCCTGGACAACAACAAACAAACAAAATAAATCAAAACAGAGTCTGTCAAAAAACTGAAGTTTTTGAAAACTCTCAGCTATTCAACACATGGACATGAATTCCAAGCATATACAAGGAACATTCATCATACTGGAATTTCAATCTGTCCCTGCTTCAGTGGGGCATCTTCAGGATATATATAACCTCTTTTCTTCCTTTCCTCCCTTATGTGACTACCAGTATGACATTACGTGACTCACTGTGCTCAGGAAAGTCTTACAGTAAACAAAAATTCATTAATGTTAGTAAAGGTCATGGACATCATAGTGATACATGTAGAAAGAACTCCAAAGACAGACAGTCAAAGAGGCAGAAAGGAAAGAAAAGGGAAAGAACGGGATACCAGGTAACAATGTGTGGAAGACATTGAGACTCAGGAAGCACAATGTCAACACTCAACAGACAACTCCCTCTAACTGTAACGCTGCCAGTCATACTAACATGACTTGAGCACTGATAGAACTGACAGTAGAAAAATAACTACTCAGCTAACAAAAGAAATGTCAGTGTCTCACTTACCACAGACTTTTTAAAAAAGTTAAATGTACCTGGTGAGCTCACAGCAACGGGTAGTAAGTATGTGCTCAAACGTTTCATTTGGAAATGATCAGACTCAGCTTCCAGGTTCTTCATGACATACACAATTCTGCATTTAAAGAGCATGCCATCAAATATATCTTTTTTTCTGAGAGATAAGACACACAAGAATTTTAATAAATAAACATACAAATAAGCAAATAAAGGAGCAGTAAGCATTTTGCTTAAAACATACAGTAATAAATGATACTAAAAGATCCACCAGAGAAAAATGCAATGGTGATCTGGCTTTTGATTATAGATAAACTCATCTTTGCAACTGTTAACAACAGAGAGTTTAATGCTTCTAATATACAGCAGTATCTACCAAAGAGCAATTCTTGTGCTTACAGATTGACATTCTTAGAGGGAAACCTTTCTTAAAGGTTCTCTCTTGGTGATGTTTTCAGAAAGATGGACCAGTAGCTCTTTTCTTGTCTCTTTGAGGTTGGGAAATTAATGTAGGGCAACCATTCTATTTTGGCCTGAATTTCAGTTTAATATTGTTATATGTTATGGCTACTGATCTACCATTCAGATTTTTTCTGTTATTTCTTTCCTATCACCAAAGTGCTGCAATATCCTCTGTAACATTCTGTGGTCCCTGCATAATGTATGAATTATTTAATTTCTACATTTTAGATTTATTGTATATCTAGATATATCAAGCTTGTCAAGACAGAATATACATTAAGAGAGGTTATACCAGTATTATAGTAATGTTAATAATACTGCCAGCATGTTAGAATAATAAATAATGGTAAAAAAAAAAACATTTAAGAGCATGATATGAAGTTATTTTTCTGAAATCTTGTTAAAAATATATAGGGGTGGTATCAGTAACATTTTGATCCATCTATATACTTTCCAGCTCTCTCAGTCTACTTTTTTCCATTGTGGATTGCTGTTGAGGGCTGTAACTTAAATCCTCAATATGATTTGAGGCTAATTATCTACCTTAAGGCAAATTATTTGCAAAGTAGTGTAGGGGAGTTGGGCACATAATTCTTCCTGTATTTCAGTCATTTTGGACGCTTTTAAACTTTAACTTTTAAAATCTCACACAAAATTTACATTCTATTCCATGGATTACTATACAACATCACAGCCAGCACCACAGACTTTCAGAGTCTGAATGTAGTGGGTATTTTTTATGCATACATAACACATTTAGTTATGCAGTGAAGGAAATGGTAAACAAAATCCTTCACTTTCGGCTATCTTTTCCTTTCTGTTTTCACTACAGCTTACCATTCTTTCTCATGACGAAAATGTCCATGGAAAATCAGCATGACTAATACACAGCTTATTCAAACAGGCATATAATATGCAAATTGTACCTAGTGACGGATGGGCTGACTAGTTCAGGATTTAAAATTAAAATATTCTTTATTTTAAAACAAGTTCAAGCACAAACTATTAGAATATTAATACTGAACGGTTAGTCAAGAAGATACATTTATTGATTGTACACTTGAAATTCCACCCCATGCTTTGGAGCCTTGTAGATACTTGCATCAGTAGTCAGTCTTTCTGTAAACTGTACAACCTTTTGCTTCTAGCATTCCCAAGCTTTTGGCTTCTAGCATTCCCAAGCTATAGATTCCTTTCTGTCCAGGAGCCCTTCTATCCAGATCTCCAGCTCTGAGATCTTGATCAGCTTCTTCACCTAGTGAACACAAGAAAGCAAGCTAACAGTTTTATAAATAATTAATGAATTTTAAACTGAAGTCGTATCTCCCTAGTATGTTAATAATGACTGCAGATGACTGTGTGTAAAATTCTTTAGGTTAGTTTAACTGTGGCTTTCTGCAAAGACTACAAAATGCACCAAAATAACTTTATTTCTAGCCTCTTTAGCCTTGTAAGAAGTATCTACAATAGACTGAAAATTAAGACCATATTCCAGATCTAACTCATGCTGGCATGATAGATCATTCCCATTTCAATCAGTTTAACTCTATGGCTGTAACAGGTCTTATGGGCTGAATATTACTCTGCAGCGTAAAGAAAGAAGCTAATGAGATAACATTGATTTTATACCATTACATCTGACGGAAAAAAAAGTTGCCCCCGAGTTATGTTTTCTCTTTAATTTATTTTATTTAGTTTTCCTTTCCTTTCCTACTCCTCTCTCACTGAAAGAGGGAAAAAATCCCTGTTGATTCTGAAAAGGTAAGTACAACACTAGTCAAGACCTTTTAAAGGTCACTTTATTCAGTGAAATTAATTTGTCATGAAGTTACATTTATTTTAAATTACAATGAGTAAATAAATAACTTTTCCCTATTTTTCTTATCCCATTTTAGTCCCTGTATCAGTCCACACAAGCTTCCACTAATAGATTTTTTAATAGGCAGCAAAATTACTATTAGATGTAGGAAAGAAATTGCAAAAGATAATTAATGTTGAGGATTTAAGAGGTTTCTTTCATTAACAGAAAAGTTATTGGGGGAATAAGTGAAGCTTTTGTTCAACTAGAAGTAAAATATCCCTGTCACAAATGTCTGCTTAAGATTAAGACTATTCCAACACTTACTGTCATTAGTATACCTATCTAGTGATGAAGTCAAACTTGAAATATTAATTTAAATACAGGAATCAAAAAAGAGTACCACAGAGTATTCTGACAGCATTCATTTAACCACTCTCTAGATACACACTTGCAGGTCTGGTACATACATACATTTTTATCCTTCTCATGGATTCAGAAATTTTCATTTTTCATGTTCCTGTGAAGTTTTTGCAGTTTAGCAGTGTGTTTGATATTACTTTCCTCCAGTACAAGTTTGGGGGCTTTCTTAATGTTTAAAAATGTGGATGACTTAGTCTAAGTAATTCATATACAGAAATGAAAAATAAATCTCAAATACAGATAGACAAAGAGTATCTAAGATTAACATATTGCTATCTCCTAGCCTGCAAACTTGTTATTTGCGATAAGATTCAGAGCAAAGATATTTTTTAATTTCTTAAGATTTGTTTTCCTGCACATTGTAAATAAACTAGTTCATAGCAATGATTTATATTCCACAAAATTTGGTTATTTTATGGCAAACATCCACTTTATTAGCCTACATCTCTTCATTGCAATACAGTATAGTTGTGATAGAAGACTTACATTTGTAAGACTTTAAATTTGTCAATGTAAACTTTAATTCTGAATGTCATAGTTCAGCCCCGATCGGGACCAGACTACACAGTCTTTCTCTCACTCCCCCCACCCTCCGAGAGAATAGGGAGAGATAATATAAGGAAAAACGGCTCGAGGTTTGAGATAAGGACAGGGAAAAAAATCCTTGAAGTTACCATCACAGGCAAAACAGACTTGACTTGGGGAAAACTATTCATTTATTACTACAAACAGCAGGATAATGAGACAGAGAACAAGATAACCTCCCTCCACCCCTCCCTCTTCCCAAGCTTAACATTATCTCTACTACCTCCCCGTCCCGAGCGGCACAGCGGGGGGAAGAGGGAATGGGGGTTGCGGTCAGTTCATCACATGTTGTTTCACGCCGCTGCTTCATGGTCAGGGGAAGAACTCCTCACATTCCTCCCCTGCTCCGTTGTGGGGTCGCACCCATATGCCACAGTCCTTTGTGAAACTGCTCTGGCACAGGTCATCTCTTCCACAGAGTGCAGTCTCTCCAGAACGGCTGTCCCAGTGGGCCCTCCACGGGCCACAGGCTCCTTCAGGCATCCACCTCCCCCGATATGGGGTCCTTCATGGGCTCCAAGTGGATCTCTGCTCCTCCGTGGACCTCCATGGGCTGCAGGGGGACAACCTGCTCCACCATGGTCATCACCACAGGCTGCAGGGGAATCTTGGCCAGGAGCCGCATTACTCCTCCCCCTCCTTCTTCACTGACCTTGGCATCTGCAGCTGTTTCTCTCTCTCACAAGAAAAGTTCTTTACAACAGGCTGGCAGACACCTCTCAGAATCTCTTCACATCATCCAGCTCATCTCCTCTCCACTTCTTGCAGCCGAGCCTAGCCGAGTTGGGCCCAGTCGGCCGCCTGGCGAGAGGCCAGAGGGTGAGGCCTGCAAGGCCCATGAGGCCTGCGCCTCCCCCTCTGCGCCTCTGCCCCCGCTCAGCTGCTTCACATCTTCTCTTTTTTTTTTCTGTTTTCCCCTTCTTAAATACGTTATCGCAGAGGCGTTATCATGGGACATTCTGCTACCAATCGGCTCGGCCTTGGCCAGCAGCAGGTCCGCCCTAGGCCCGGCAGAGTCCACTGAACAAAGGGGAGCAACTTCTAGCAGTTTCCTACAGAAGCTATCACCTTAGGCCCCCCTCTCTAAACAAAACCACAACACTGAAGAATACAGATTTTATTCTTAGACTGGAGTAAAGTCCATCTGTAACTGCAAATCTGTGTGTCATTGGAGCAACTCTGATTACAGCTGGAATAGCTGAATTAGGAAGACAGCAATTTCACTTAATCTGAATCTCAGAGATTTTGCTGTAAAATGTAACTTCCATCTGCTTCTATTAAGTATCTTTTTTATTTTAAGGGAACAATAAAACAGTTGTAAGAAAGGAATACACTCTCCTTTGAGAAGGAGCATCTTACTTGTCCAGATCCCAAGCCAACATTTACAAATGCAGTTCCATGGATTCAACATAGAAACGTGTTTTCTTCAGTATAGGCAGTTGATTTTTGTGGCCCTAAAACCTGCAGTATATATTTTCTTCCGTATGGACCTACCTCACCCCAAGATTACTTTTACTTAAACTGATTAGCGCTTTATTCCTTGAGCAATTCCACTGTTTTTATTTACCTTGTAAAGGTTGTTCAGCAGCAACACATTTCAAAGCACCATTATATAAGAAAAGACCAGTCAGGTATATAAAGAAAATCACATTGATTTTTCATTTTCCTCATAACAATTGTCTATGAAAGCAAACAAAATAATAGGAACAACAACAGAACATATGGGGTGTCTCAAATTCATTACCTTGATGTATTTATAGGCTTTACCTAAAACAACTCCTTTTTTAAAAACAGGTTAACGTGAGACTTTTCAAGTGGCACCTAAATGATAATATATTTAAACTCTTTGGAGTCTTGAAGACCAAGTTGAAAATTTCTTAAATAAACACCTCTCAGAATTTAATTGTGAAAGCATCTTAAAATATGTGTTAAAAATCAAGATGTCTTTGCTGTCATTTAAAAAAAGAAAGGAAAATATCGCTGCCTTCTAAGTGTGAAGAAATATTTGGTATTACAGAGTCTTTGTAGATTTTTCTTTGTTCTTTCTTAGCATTGCTGTCTACTATCTGTGTATAATGGCAACATTAACAGCAAACAAGTCATTTTTCACTCCAAGTAATGCAATATTTGGCAGTATTCCCAAAAAATTCCTTTTCCTTTTTATTCTGCTTTCCCCACCATAGTGGTGATGGGCTGATTATTTGTTTACACAAGATGAAAGAGTCAATAAGTGAGTTTTCAAATCTGCAAGCAGAGACATTTGTCATTTAAATAGGAAGTTTTGTGCCTGCAGCAGAATTCAGTTTGATCTGCTAGGGAAAAAATCCATTTGGTTAAATATGCTGCTGAGGATGTACATTGCCTCAGCAAAGGGAATAGATTAAGAACAGATATACACTTTAGCTCATCTAAAAATATCAGAAAACATTATGACATATTTTCTAGCAAAATACAGTCTATATGATATTTCAAGGGAAAACATTACAGAACTCAACATTAACATGCAGAAAACACATCTCTTAAAATGGAAACAGAATGGGCTTTTTTTTTTTTTGGTGAGCATATTGTCTTGAACACTATATTTAAATATAAGAATATTCAGTGCTGTTTATGAAGAAGCCAGTACTGAATCTCCAGTTAAGAAAACCAGCTGCAGATTTGATTAGAATGATAAATATTGTAGTGATGCATTGTAAATAAAGTAATGTGTTGGCTTAAACAGCTTAAGTGATGCAACAGAAATCAAGTAGAGAAAATAAAACTACTCAAACATAGCTCTTTTGGAATTATATAATTCTTTTTTTCATTTCATTTCCTTCAAACCTAAGACCCTGTCTTTCAACTTGGCATACATTTAGTCTTTTTACAATCTGAGAAGCCTTCAGAACACAGTTAATAGGAGTGCTGACATCTACGTGTTGGATTTAATAGATGTAGGCAATGTAACACCTTAATGAGATCAAAAGCTTTATGTTGTTTCCATAGATTCCCCACAGTTTGCATGGCAAGTTACATTAGAATGGTATCCTGAGCTATCAACAGCCTAAGCTGAGGGACATCTGAAATCAGCACATTCAAGATGCTGCCAAATAAAGGTAACTAGAGATAATTAGGAACCAAAATTCTCAAATTTGGTTTCTGAAGTGGATTACCCACATCTTCAGCCACTCGACTATCACAGCACCCTAAAGCATTTCTTGAGTTGGTGTTTTTACCAATACTTTTTTCTGCTGTTTGATGATAGAAACTTGACAAAATGGAAAATATTTGGCTTGCCAGGCAAAGCCTGTAGGTTTTTTTTTCTTGAAAAGGCTCCTTCCTGGTCAGTGGGAAACAAGTCTTCTTCAGGAAAAGGAACTAACTGACTCTGGGCCTCACACTCTAACAAATGCTCTAATAAATAGACCTTTCCATAAGAGAAAATGTCACCTGTAATAAAACAATTCCTATAGCCATGTTTTTAGAGGGAGGATCTGCCACTGCATGTTGACTGTACTACAAACCTACACAGGTGTTTTATGTGTTTGTGCAGTATTCTATGTGTAACAAGCCCTTTTGGGGACTGAAGAAGAATAATGCGTTTCTTGGCCATTAACTGAGTGTAGGGCTCCTCGGGATATTCACAATCAGGTTAGTTCTGGATGTGACAAAGTTGTGACTTTGTATGCTTACAAAAAACATAAAGTTACAAATGAGCAATGCTGACAAAATTTTAGACACGTTCTGCCTTATAATCTGGAATGGAGTTTTCAGAAAGCACTTTGAAATAAGATACCTGAATTCATCTATGTGTTGGACCTAGGATTTTATCTTTTAATATCAAAGTAAATTAAGGAGCTGTACCTACAAGGAGAGCTTGGACTGATATTTCAGTTCTCTAGCTTCTCAGGAGTTGTGGGAGTAAATACCAGGGGAAAAAAAAAAAGGAAAAAAAAAAGATTAAAAAAAGGAAAAAAAAGTGTGAAAAAGTCAATACAGCTACCATATTCAATCTCTGCTTCACTCAGTTTTGAGATGTTAGAAGGAAATACAGCATAAAGAGAACAGGAAGTGACAACTGACATCTTCCTCTTAAGTGGAAGTATTTCACTGAAACATCATAATTGTTCAAAACTGCATATCATTCAGAAAGGTAAGTAAAGGTGTATCTGGTCAGACTCACAGTCACGCTCCCACAGATTAGTATGGGAGGGTCATGCAGCTTCCTGGACTTAGTTCTATAGAACTTCATATTGATCCAAAGGTAAAAAGTAACGCTTGAAAATAATGTACCCTGGATTTCAGTAATAACTAGAGTGATTATATTGATTCACATCCAACCTGTACATGTAAACAACAAAGTCCATGATAGTTACAGGCTAAGTAATGAATATAACTGAGATGATTGCTTCTGTACAACATTAGTGATCCCAGAATAGGTAATAAATGTCTCCATCTTTGCTGGCAACGCTGCTCTAAACTGAAATTGTGATCAAAGGAGCAGAGGATAAATTCATCTTACATTTCTGTTATTTAAAATCTGGAACTGATCATGGAAACCTTCAAAATGTCCTGCTTTTGCTGCAAACAGGATACATACTATCTTTAGCTCTTTATAACACCATAAAGGAACATATGAGGATGCAGTAAGGACTTCTCTTCCCTACATATGCAAGCACAAGAAATCAAGATTTATTTTAAATGAAGTAATGAGTTTTCATTTTCACTTGGAAACAGTGTCCTGGAATCTTCACTCCAGGAAGTGAAGATTTTGATAGCAAACTTCTATCAGTGAATAGAATAAGACAGAAAGCTTTGGTAAATGGGCCGTGTTTTATTTTAAGAGAGTGGCAGATAATTTTAAATAGACTTTATTGTAGTGAAAGGGGGAAAAATCTTCTAGCTGACCACCTGGTTAATTGAGTTAACATAGCATATCAACAAAAGGGGAAAGAGTTAAAATAATCACTCCTTTAGCACTTAATCAAGACTTCAAGAAGAAAAAACATTAAATCACTATTATACATTAAAAGAATGCAGTATTTAATTTCCTATATACATCTGCCAAGAGATTGGCTTTTACACGGGGCAAATTTGAGCTCATAAACTGCTCATTCTTGAGTTTAACTTCAATCTTGTTGGTATCACTGAAACCTAGTAGGTAGAATCACATCATTAGAATGTCAAAATCAGAAATTACAACTGACTTGGGAAAGCTTATACAGGCAAAATGAGAAACAAAAAAAAAAATTGAAGATCTTATCTCCAGTTCATTGAAAACTCAGTTCCAAATATTCTTGAATACTTACAGATTGGTATCCTAATGGATAAATCTCAAGCTGTGCTAAAGAGAGGCTGTACCAAAGACCAAAACATCCCATTAGGAAATAGATGTGCTCATTAAGTACTCTCAACAGCATACAGAAAAAAAACCCATGCGGAACTTCAGTTTGTGCTAAAAGCCTGAGGTTACTGGTACAAAGCTGTTTTTTGCAATTTGTAAACATTTACATCAAACAATTACTACATCTAAGGAGAATCAAGAACTTGCATACTCTGTAAGTTGAATTTTACTTCAAATTTAATTCCAAGAAATAGAGAGGAGTAGATCACAGAACTGGAAGTTTAGTCATTGACTAGTTCCAAGTGGTTGTAACTTGTCTACATTTGCAAAAAGACTGAAATCCCAAGCTGGATGTTTGTTTTATAGTCTTGAGGTGCCAATTTCACTTTAACCTATGACTAAAACCAGAATGTGTTGTTTACGAAAGATGATGGCATGGTTTCTACAGATACAGATTTTGACACTGATGAGTGGTATGTAACATCAGTTCAAGATGAGAAGCTGTAAGTCAAAAGAAATTCTCTGAACATTAATCCCTTACTACAATCAATGCACTGCCTTTCTGGATGGAGAAATGACTTAAAGACATGCTATTAATACATTTTGCCTAGAGAGGTGGTGGATGCCCCATCCCTGGGAACATTCAAGGCCAGGTGGAACAGGGCTCTGAGCAACCTGATCTCATTGGAGATATCCCTGCTCCCTGAATGGGAGTTGGACTAGATGACCTCTAAACGTCCCTTCCAACCCAAACTATTCTATGATTCCATGAAGACATACACACTTTAAAGATGATGTTTAAAGACCTCTTCATGGCTAACCTTTTCACTTGTTTCTTTTCATAGAAAATTTTCAAAAAGTTTTCTCCAAAGGGCACCTCAGCAAAGATAAATCAAAGTCACAAAATGACAATTCTCATCACATATAAGCTGCAGGAAAACTAAAAAAAAAAAAAAAAAAAAATCAAAAATCAGAAAATATATTCAAAATATAAAAAGGACCTTTCCAAGGCCTTGACATAGAATGATTTTCTCCCAGCTCCACTGTTATCCCACTGCACTACTGCATAGTGTACAGGGAAACATTTGGTTATTCCTGACTCTCATAAATCCTCATGAAGTAGTTGTTTTGAATAATGATTAATAGAGTATGGGAAAGTCGCTTCTCCAGAGTGCCTTGTGTGTGTTAATAACACTGCAACTATACCAACAATTCATTTTGGAGCAATAGCACAAGTTTTTAGCAAGTCCCCTGCGTGTCCCCACTTACAACGTAGCGATTCAGTTCACCAGAAGTTTTAGTGTATTCTAGGTAAATTTCTTTAAGTAGAAACTAAACAAGAAGTTCTTCTCTGGGTTAACACTGAACATTCTTTAGCACCTAAAGGGAACACAGGGATCAAGTCCTTCTGTTACGTTTGACCGATGTGCATTGTGGGGACACTCAGTATAGGGGAAAAGAATAAAACCAGACTGATCTGAAGTAAACCCTTGAATTTCACACAGTGTAGCTACAGAGGCTTCAGCACCAGCTGCTTTAAAGTACTGGTCCCTGCCTTGTCCTAGAAACAAACTTATAACCATTTAGATTCTCGGATATCAAGTCCTGCAAAAGTATCACCATAGACCTGGGTCTTCAGTTAAATAAGTACTTTTTTGGGGAACTGGTTACACTGCACTGTGAAGAGGGATGCACTTTACCTCTATCAGTTCTGCTCTTCACATTTTACTCTTCAGATGCAACCAGCTGTAGATTAGGACTCTCTAATATGTCAATCTTTCTTTCAACTTTATCAGCCGCAATAGGAAGGTCTGCAGTAGACAGCACTAGATTATGAATTGGAAATTTGGGTGCACATTGCCAGTAGGCGTGGACTGATCTGCTCGATGTTGAACAGGCACTTGTGGAAGATAACAAAGATGTAAGCATAACTGTGCATATGCATGAACATAGCAATAAAGAAGAGTATTTAAAAGTTTTGCTTAACAATATAATCACAGGCTTATGCTGTACTTTTCTATGACCTAATTGTAATAATTCAATCTATTACATTTAGAAGTCATGGAAATAAATTTAAACTAACGGTAGATAATTATTCACCTTCCAGAGACATTCTAGATGAAAGAAACAGGTTTTTTTTCAAAGAAACAGTTTTTTTTTTTTTCAAAGAAACAATATGTTAAGACTACCTACCTTCTTTAAATCAATAAAACAGCTAGTATCCAATTATTTTTATTAGAATCACAGCTAGTACCATTCAGAAGCCTCTCAACCTTCTTGTGAAAGGTTAAAGTTATTAAAAAAGAAAGAGAACTGCATGGATGTGCTAATTTTCTTATACTTAGAGAACAATGTCTTCCTGTATTAAAGGAATCTTATTTTGCTTTGACTAACTTCTCTACCTGCTTCTTAGAGGGAAAAACATTCTCCAAAATGGTGGTTTCTCTTCTCCTTAGCCTATCATTTTGGGGCTGTTACCTTTAACTGCATTACAAGTTGGCATTTTTTGTTTATCAGGAAAGCTAACAGAGTCAGTGGTAACAGAATAATGTAAGAAATAACACAGATTTTTGAACAATTAAAGGGAGTCATTAATTCAGTTTGCTAATCCAGTGGGAAATTCCCTGATTCAAATGGTAGGAAAGGAGAACATGAATTATAATGTGGGAAATATCCTCTCTACAGTCTGATTGTTTGCTGTCACATGCAAATAATCATGAATACATCAATCTACTAATTGCTAATCAGACCCCACACTGTTTTAATAAATTCATCTACTAAGGTTGTTCTGTCAATATTTAATTAATGCAGCTTATTATAATGACTGTTCCTGCTAACATCTGTTCGTAGCAAATACGGAATTCAGACATTTTGTAACACAGCATTGCTTTTCTCCATGGGAAAGCGGTATTTAAACAGTGTTTTCCTTTACATAGCAAATATTATCTAAGACATCCAACAGCTTACAATACCATTCATTTCGAATGTGTAGCAGCACTTCTATAGCAGCCTTGAAGTTGTACTATTTTGGGTCCTATAAGTATGCATTAGAACTGTTAAGTTTATCACAAAATCTCTGTTACAAGGTATGTAACAAAATTATATAATTAAGAACAAGTTTTGGTACGGCAAAACGCAACTGTCTGAAAAGTTGTACCCATTTTTCAAAGTGATTTCCAATTTGGTCATGTGGTGACTCCACAGTTTAAATGGTCAAATAAAGAGAAATAGAAGTAAACCTCCTGTTGTGTGGAATACACCAATTGACATTGGATTTACTAGAAGTCAGGTTAATAAAATGCTAATTTTAATTAAGTTTTACAGTTTTCTTCATTGTATGTCTTTTAGAGTGTGATCATGCAATATCTCAGATTCAAGAACTTCATATGTATATTTGCATATTGACCACATTAATTCTCCACCATATGTAAGATCCTTGGCATTCTCTTCATTATAATGCAAATTGACTGGCAAATCATCAGTAAAGAGCATCAGATGTACTTCATTTAAAGCACATAAATGCAATTAATAGCACTTTATTAATTCAAAAGATAAGTGACTCCAGAAAATCTTAAGGAATGATCATGGTTTTGTTTCATTAAAAGTTTAACAATTGGAGAACTTGCTACAACTAGCACATTCAGCATTTATTTCAACTCTGCTTAATAGAAATAGGAGTGTCCTGGAAAGAGAAGAAAAGTAAGTACATATTTATTCGTATGTTCATAGGTATAGAAGGTGATTTAAAAACATCACCAGATTTTAATGAAGTGATAGAATATATCAGTTATCACATATTATTTTTAAACTAATGAGACTTTATAAATGCTATACATGGGACTTGAACTTTCTATTTCCACATTCAGTTTCTATATAATTTATCTTATTTTTCTTTGTATGGTTTAATTTAAATATCATATTTTTACCCAATACACTTCATACTGATAATTTTTTTAATTTATTTTATTATAGAGTTTGGATTTTTGCAGAGATGAGTCAGAGTACACAATCACAGCAGATCTGCCAAGTGTCTTGATTTGGAGAGGGAGTAGGAAAAAAAAAACCTGTTTAAAATCGTTATTCAGAAACGGGGTAGACATAGCAGTATGTGGAAAATTTAGATGAACAGAAAAACCACTTTGTTATAGTTTGATACTGGAGGATTGTGGTTTTTTTCACTCCATAGCAAGCAAATAGAAAAAGTAGTGAAGGCAGTAGTGAGGGAAGGGGTAAATGGAAAGACTGTCCTGCTACCAAAAGTGTCATGTCACACCACAGCCTTTTAGCTTTATCAGATGTATGCACAACGAACACTTTCTCTGTGCTTACCATTTATAAAATGCTGTGACACTCTTGAAAATGTAAATGGCAAGAAGGCCATTTAGGCTCTGAAGAATGTACTAAACTAAATACATAAATAATAGGACCATGTGTCAAAGAAGCCTTCTGGAAGACAAAATGTCCTTTACATTTTAACTGAATTAATTGGGTTAAAAATAAAAGCAGGTAAGTAAGAGATGCTATGAAGCATCTTAAACACAGAAGAAGAAAAAAATTATCCTTGGAAAGCCAAGCCCCCAGTGGGGAGCTAGACTTACTGGGACAGAAAGGAGCAATTCCCTTCAAAGCTAGTTAAGTCACTGGACCAAGTAAAGTGGAACTGTAGGGCTTTATTATTTCTTGTGGTAAGAGTAATTCTGATTTTGTAATAAAAACTTAACCCTGTACTGGAATATACTTGTTTTCTTCTGTAAATTTAGCAGGTGCTATGTGTGGGATTACTTTGGGGAGAATAAGACACAGGATCTGTTCAGACAAAAACATGAATTTAAATCAAATATTGTTGCAGGTTAACCTGAGATGTTTGCAATCAGGTACCTATTAGTGTGTCTCAGGAAGCAGTATTTGTTTCACACCATTTTGCAGTTGGGGATCTGACTGTATTAACTGTTAGGCATAAAGACAGCTCTCTTGACAAACATTATCTAGCGGAGGAGAGGAAAGCAGTTCAAGCAGGGTTCAAATGCCTAAAGAGAGAATGTATTTTTAGTATAGGTAGCTCAGCTAGAATAAATCCTGCCTCTACTTACTGCAGACCTGCATGATGAGATGCAGACGGTCCTGCAGCTGTTCAATTTTCCAGTCTGGCAAGTACTTGTTTTAAAGTATATAACTTAGAATACTAACTATAACCTCTATTTTCTTTCATTAGCATTTAATTTGTTAGCAATTAAAGTTTTAGATAAATTTTTGAAGTTCATTTCCTGCTCAACCTCATTTACCAGGTTTGCAACAAGAAACAACTTCAAAGGATACATGCAGGATTTATTTCAGAGCAAAACAGAACTAGAAGTCGAACTCCTGGAGTGCAATTAGTACATTCCAATTAATCCCAGTACTCCTTACTTCATATTTGCTAAACATGTGTTGACCCTCTGCTCTGCTTGCTGGGGATTTCATTTAGAGGTGTCCAGTTCCTTCATGGTCTTCATAAGGGCCTTTGAATCATAGAATGGTTTGGGTTGGAAGGGACCTTTCAAGGTAATCTAGTCCAACCCTCCTGAAATGAGCAGGGACATCTTAAACTAGATCAGGATTTCATCCTAGAAGTGAATGAAAGTAATGCTACAATGTAAATATTAAAAATTTTTACTGAACTCATCTTCACTGAAGATGTGCTAGCTAGTAACTAATGATTAACCACGACCATTATAATATTTTAAACAATTTTATAATCTCCTCAGCTTAATACAAAAAAAAAATCTATTTTTCAGAAAACATTGTTGACAAACTACTATAAAAAAAAAATTATATATTGCTTAGTGCTCACTAAGCTCACTGGAGAGACTGCACCTACCTCTGGAAACATTCAAGGCCAGGTTGGATGGGATTCTGAGCAACCTGGTCTGATTGAAGATGTCTCGTCTCCTTGCAGAGGGGTTGTAATAGATAACCTTTGAAGGTACCTTTCAACCCTAACTATTCTATGATTTTATGATTATACATTGACAATTACATTTTATCTTACTCTTTACTTTCTATTTTTAGAAAGTATGTAATCACAATTAAGAAATTTTATTTACATAAAGAGAACCCTGATATTTTATTTTGGTTACTTAAAACCCTAAAATTCATATCTATTCTTTACATTAATTCGACATGGATTTTTTTTTTTTCCACTGTTAAGATACTGCAGTGGAAGAGAAGAAATCTTGATCTTATAATTTACACGGAATATGCTTTACTGTAGGGTATCCGAAGGCTTCCTTTGGCTGGAATACTCATTTGCCTTTCCATTGCAGATTCTAGGACATCTCTAGAGCATCACAGATCCATGTAGTGCATATTCATGAAAACATTTATCATAATAGTACTCGTTGTACCTCCCTCAGAACACTTTTTGTATGAACCACTTTATAAAGGACTTTGTCCCTCCTTAACAACTATAGTGATCTGTCTTTATCAGGAAGCTCCTCTTAAGGTAGGAGAAAGATTAAGACCTCAACATGTTACATCTTTATTAGCAAATAAAATTAATATGACAGGAAGTGTCCTCTGTTTCTAAAGGCATGACCCAGTTCATGTATGTACAGATAAACCATCTCTTTGTTTCAGAAAACCCAACTCATAAATGAAAAGAAAATACAAACAAATAGGCCTCCAAAGCTAGAGCGGCTGCATCTAAACTGTCAACTAAGATTATTCCTGATGTGTTTTTCCAAACTATGCCTCAATATTTGAAAAATCATACAAGTATTCATTGGAAAGTACCTCTGGAAGACATCTAGTTCAGCCCCCCCATTATAAGCAGAACTGTCACCCACACTGTGTCAGGTCAGCCACAGATTCTTCTAGCAGCGTCATTTAAATCTTCAGGAGTAGAGATTGAAAAACCTCTCTGGACAACCTTCTGGGTAAACTGTTATTGCACTGCACTTCCCTCCTAGTGAAAAAGTTTTCCACAATGACCGAGATGAGCTTCCCAAGCTGCAACTTCTGGCCACTGCTCCTTATTATATTGCCTGCTTTTGTTGGAACGGGCTTGAGTGAACCATCCATTAACTGCCCTTCAAGTAGTTGCAGGCTGCTATTAGATCACCCTGTTGCTTTCCTTCTTGGGCAGATATTTCCACTCCAGTCTAAGCAGTTAAGTTAGCTGAGAATGACCACCTTTTACAGGTTGGTCCTCTGCAAATACAGTCACTTTGTGCACAGGATTGAAGGAAGTTAGTCCTCAAGCTAGCCTATGAATTTGTGTGTACTGCGATCAGAAATGAAGACAACTGACACTATCGTGCATCAGTTGAGCATATACTTCTTGTTAGCCAAAGTCTAGAAGTCTAGCTGTAGGGAAAAAGTGGACGACAAGAGCTACTCAGCTAAACATAGTATAATCGTAGTGTAAATTAGTGGCTGAATATTCTTAATCTGCTGGTAAGTCTTTGAAGAGAAATGCTCTTTGGAGATATAGGGCTGGCATGAAGAGCTTGGCCTCTAGAATAGGTTCTGGCGTTCGGGATTGAGGTATGTTAGGTCTGAATGGATAGGATGAATTATAAGCGCCAGAAACATTCATGGTTTTGACTCCTAATATATGGAAACAGTATTTTCTAATGGTATGTCTGTGTCTTGACAATGTGTCCACTTAGAGTATCTGGTCCTACAATGTCTCAAGAGCCAGGATATTTGCAGTAATCTAAAGCACCATTTCTCCTGTTATACTCCCATTATTCTTCCCTCTTCTATCATCTATCATTCATAGACATATGAATCATATTCTTTCATGAGAGCAAATTTTTTCAGTAACAAAGGAGAGGCTACTGTACATAGGCCATCAGGGAAGGGATCACCATTGTAAAAACCAGCTTCTGCCAATGTGGATGACAGTTTGCTATTCTTTCAAAAGACAAATCTAACAGTCCACTCTTCCTTCCCCTCATCCTTAAAAAGATTCTGTTTATTCTATTTTCTTCCCTACCACAGCGTTTTTCATCTCAACATCCCTTGTTTTCTTCCAGAGTAGTCAATACTAATGTGGGAAAATAAAAAGGCTTTATACTACCAAGATTGTTCTATGCTTTGTTCCTTGAGTCACTGCTGAAGCAAGAATATTGGCAGTTTCTCAAAGTGCTTTCATTTGCCTTTTCTGAGAGGTAAAGTTTTTGGAGATCTTTTTTTTTGTTTGGTTTTGTTTCTTTAGTAAATCTGGGAAGCTGTATAAGAAAGTAATAATGAAATCTAGCACTTCTGTTAGTGAAGCCTATCTGAAGGAAAATCTTGTAGATACACTGGCAGCCATTGGCAAGCTCTAAAGTCACTTTAATTATAAATCCTCAAGGACTGTATATAGGTGAAAAGGACAACGTGTACCTGTCTGCTCTTCCTGACATTCAGTACAATGACATTTGACTTTGTGTGAGGTGAAAGTAGTGCATAACCTCAACAGTCTCTTCATTTACATACTGCTACTAGGAAAAAAAAGCTGTTGGTTGCTTTCATGTGAGTCTTCTGAGATAGTGGCAGTCGATAATGCAAATTGAGGTTTCCACATACATTTCTTCTGTGACCTGTTTGTCTTTTTTTTATCACCAGGAGTTATCAAGGCTGATTTTTCAAAATGTGTTTTCCTATGTTTTTTTTTCACAATAATGAAAGCCCATAAGTTCAAGGACAGAGGGTAAGAATGTGCAGAGGGCATGATTCTTAGGAAACCTACTATGTTAATGATAGATTTAAGCAGTCTTTATAACCAGAGATCTTTGAGTTGATATATGACCTTGCAAAAGAGCAATTCATTACAGTTCTTGCCATGGCAGCTTCAAAAAAGTCGTCAATAACTACTTGGCAGTTAACACAAAAGAGTTAGCAGAGAGGGCAGAAAACATGGTCTTACAGTCAAGGAAACACTGGAAAATATGCAAGCTTCTATCAGGAGTGCTTATTCAGTTCTGAACCAATTAACCTAATAAAAGATAATTGAATAAGAGAATAAAACTATTGTATTAATCTAGAAGACTAAACAGTCTCACTGACATTATTTCTGTATTGCATTTGTTACTCTTACCCTGTATGAAGGATGAAGTACTGCCATCTCCATTTAAATGGGATACACGTCACTGGAGTATTTGCTTAACTGGAACATCTCACAGAAAAAAAAATTTAGCTGAAAGGAAGTGTCTACTTAATTCTGGATATCACTGTAACTGTCTTCTCCCACTGAAGTCAAAGACAAAACTTCCAATGATTTCAGCTATTGCAGAGATGTTGATAAAGTTGATGAAGATCAAAGTTAAGTATGAAGAACAGGATACACATTTTTGTTTTAAAGACAGAAAATTTTTTTATCTTGAAGAGTCAGATCCAAAAAGGAACTTGTTCACCTGAAAGTTAAGTGTTGAAACCTTTAGACAATAGGACCCTATAAGAGAACGCAGAATGCTATGTTGGGTATCTGTGCTCCCTGTGCTACACTTGAGAACGAATTTGGAATGGGGTCTGAAACACATAGTATCAACAATTCATTGTAGGTGGCTGGACTAGATGACCTTTAAAGGTCCCTTCCAACTTTACTGATTCTATAATTCTATGATTTTATAACAATTTATGTAGTTAATGCCAGCATATTGTTAACTACCAGTGTATTGTTAACTTACTGGTAGAAAATATGAAGGTCAGTGTGTTTCTGAAGTGTCATCCTCTTCTTAGACCTGTTTATTATCCTGCAGCCTTGAGTCATGCATCTCTGTCCCACTGAAAATTTTTTCGGTGTAAGTCCAAGGAATATGTTGTTTCAAAGAGGTGAACAGGACTCCCTCTTCCTCAAACTATGCAGAAAGAGTAATTTTGTTGAAGCTCTGTCACAGCTAAACAAAGATCATGAGTTTCTGAAAAGCAGAATGGTTATTGTACAGCTGAAAACACTATTAGATTCCAGAATTTTTACTGTAATTGTTTTTATATATTTTCTATTAATGATTTGTTAGAGAACACGTACTAAGACAAAATGCAGGTATTTATTCTGTCAACATGCTCTTGCTTGGACTTTTGGTAGCTCACTAAATTTGATGGCTTTTTCCCCATTGATTGATATGATTTTGAAAACCAGGAAAGGAGGATATCTCTATTCAGGTAAGTGTATAAGCTGGTGTTAATTTTTCAATATAGTTGTGGTTTTACTCCTCCTCAAACTTGAAGAGTTCATACCTGTGGTTAATACTATGAAAATGCTATGATAAATATTTATGCACATAAACTACATTCTTTTTCTCTAGAGGTATTTAATAATAAACTGTCTTTTTTTTTGCTGTTTTTTTTTTGGAGGCTCATGTGAAAGTATCATAGAAAGGCAACTGTAGATTGAAACCTTTGGGGAACTTAGATTCTTTTTTGGTCTGTGATGGTTTAGCCCGAATCACCACACAGTTTCTCGCTCACCCTCCCCCTCCCCAGGGGGATGGGGGAGAGAATTGGGAAGGAAGGAGAACTCGTGGGTTGAGGTAAAGATAATTTACTAAAATAAAAAGGGAAAACTACAATAATAACAGAATATAAGGATATTAAAAATATACAAAGTGAACAATGTATGTTTTCTCACCACCCGATGTCCCAATGACTGATACAGCCCATCCCGAGCAGCGATCATGGAAACAAAACCGAGCAGCAAGCAAAGGAGCAAAAGGGAGCCAGCAAGGTAGAGGTAATGATGCCAGCAAAATGAGCAGGAAAGATGGATGCCAGGAAGGCAGATACCCACCCTCGCCTGCCCCCATGAGCATGATGTTTATGGCATAGAATACTCTCTTTGGCCAGTTTGGGTCAATTATTCTGTCTGTCTTTCTCCCAGCTTCCTGCATCTGCAAATTAGCGAGACTTGGAAAGCAGGACGGTGTCCTTGGTCTCATTCACAACAACTGGTATCATCAGGGTGTTTATGAACATTCTTCACACACGAAATCCAAAACATACCAGCTACTGAGAGGAAAAGTGAACTCCATCCCTGCCAAAACCAGGACAGGTCTTTTTCATATCATAGTTTTTTATATATATATATATTTATGGCTTGTTTCTTAGGGAAGACTGTTACTTCAATTAGAAAAGAAATAATTAAAATACTTTCATGGGGCAAGATAAGAACAGGGAGATCATTCACCAGTTACCATCACAGGCAAAACAGACTGGACTTGGGGAAATTAATTTCATTTATTACCAATCAAATTAGAGTAGGATAATGAGAAATAAAACCAAATTTTAAAATACTTTCCCTCCACCCCTACCTTCTTCTTTGGCTCAACTTCACCACCAATTTTCTATACCGCCTCCCCTCCGGTAGCGCTGAGGTACATGGAATGGGGGTTGCAGTCAGTTCTTCACACGTCGTCTCTGCTGCTTCTTCCTCCTCAAGGGGAGAACTCCTCACACTCTTCCCCTGCTCCAGTGCGCGGTCTCTCCCACAGCAGATAGTTCTCCATGAACTGCTCCAGTATGAGTGCCTCCCACTGGCTGCAGTTCTTCACAAACTGCTCTGGCATGTGTCCCCTCCATGTGGCACAATCCTTCTTCATGTTCAGCTTTCCTTGCTGGCAAGCTAAAAGAGCTCCCCATCCAGCATTTCTGCTTCTGCTTTTGGAAGCATCCTATTCTTCCTATGGTTTCAACAGAAAGGTTAGTGAGCAGAAGACTGGCCCCTAAGAGTAAGGTATTGTATCACCTGACTGTAGGTATCTCAATTTCTGTCTAGTTTAGGTAATTATCATCAAGGCATAAAAAAACCCATGAAACTGGAAGTAGTGTTATGGAGTTGTGTTTTCAGACTTTTCTCTTTTTTTTAATATCAATTTCAATTATTTTTGCAGTGTTATTTACTATTTTACAATATTCCTGGGTTTTGTTACATGATTTTTTTACTGAATATTTGTGGTGTTCTCAGGAACTGCTGCAGTCACACAAATATAGATCAGAAAGTAGTAAGCATGAGGCTATATCTGCTATATTTCCCAGTTCTGCCCTGGAGGTCATCTAACATGTTGGATTACACAGTTCTTACTTTTGCTAGTTTTTATGCCACTATGACACTAGCAGAAGGTGATAACAGGAGTCGCTTACCTTGTTTCATGAACAAATGAAAATTTTTCTTTCCAAAGAAATAAGAGGTATAACATTCTTATGTGTTTCTTTCTTTTTTTTTTTTTTTCTGGTTTACTGTTCTAAGAAGATTGTGGCAAAGAAAGGATGTTTTAGATGTATTTTCCTCCTCTGAATATCTGCCATTATTTTTTTTTTTTTTATGACATACCTTCTTGTGACTTTTTTTTTCTCTACACATTCAAATTTTAATTTTCTTTTTTAAACTTGATGATTTTTTTTTTCCTGATAAGGCATAATTGACATTAATTTAAAAAAAAATAATAATAATGATTGTAGGCAATTTTGGCCTTTTTTAGATAATGCTTATTCCAATATTTAACAATCTCCCTCTCTTGCTAAACTGAACCCAGTCATCCTCATTAACTGCAGATCATGTATTTCCTATAGGTAGTATATATTTTTTTCAAGACACATTTCTCAGTTTGTCTGTGGCAAGATGTAGTTTTTTAAGTCAGTAGAGCCAGGATAATTAATGTTGTTAAAGCTCAGACCCCATAGTGTGATATAGTACCTGGAGCAAACACCTGCCTTGAGAGTCATGCAGTATTTTCCCAGCTATGGTGGGATTTCTGGGTGATTTTATGGTGTATTGTGTTTACATGGCAAGATTTTGGTAGGGGGGTGGCTGCAGGGGTGGCTTCTGTGAGAAGAGGCCAGGGGCTGCCCCTATGTCAGACAGTGCCAGTTTCAGCTAGCTCCAAAATGAACCTGCCACTGGCCAAAGCTGAGCCCACCAGCAATGCTGGTGGTATCTCTGTGACAGTGTATTTAAGAAAGGGTAAAAAACAATATGTGCAGCAGCTGTGAGAGAGAGGAGTGAGAAGAATATGAGAGAAACAACACTGTATACACCAAGGTCAGTGAAGAAGGAGGGAGAGAAGATGCTCCATATGCTGGAGCAGAGATTGCCTTGTAGCCTTTGAAGAAGACCATGGTGACGTAGGGCAGCCCCTTGCAACCCATGAAGGACTACACTGGAGAAGATTAATTCCCATTGCAGTCTGTGGAAGATCACATGCTGGAGCAGGTGGAGATGCCTTGAAGGAACTGCAGCCCACAGAGAGCCCACGTATGAGCAGGCACCAGGCAGGAGCTGTGGCCCATGCAGAAGAGCCCAGGCAGGAGGAGATTTTCTGGCAGGAACTGTGGCCTGTGGGGGACCCACACAGGAGCAGGTATTGAAGGACTGCAGCCTATGGGAAGGGCTTATCTTGCAGAAGTTTGAGAAGTACTGTATCCCATGGGAAGGACCCCAGGCTGGAGCAGAGGAAAAGTGTAAGGAGGAAGGAGTAGCAGAGAGGAACTGCTATTGCCTGATTGCAACCCCCATTACTTATCCCCCCTGCACTTCTTGGGGCACAGGGAGGAGAGGTAGAGGAGTCAGGAGTTAACAAATGAAGCTGAGCCTGGGAAAAGTAGTGGATGGGGGGAAAGTGATTTTAGTTTTGTCTTTATTTCTCACCATCTTACTCTTATTTTTTTTTTAACAAATTAGATTAATTTTCCCCAAGTTGAGTCTGTTTTGCCGGTAACTGTAACCGGTAAGCAATCTCATTGTCCTTATCTCAGTCCATGAGGTTGTTCATCCGTGAGGTTGTCTGTCTTATTTTCTCTCCCTATCCTGTTGAGGAGGGGTAGGGAGAGAGTGACTGGGTGGTGTCTGGCAGTCAGACAAGGTCAACTCACTACATGGGCAAATAATCAAACAACTTCAAACTTGCAACCTAAAATAAAAGGTGATGATAAAGATAAAGTAGCAGCTTTTTGTCCAAAGATTACCAAGTTCTTGGCTAATACTTAATTCTCACATGACTTGATTATAGAATGTCCAAGTCTCTACTCCTAGTCTTACACTTTACTCATTTTCTCATTCACAACATCTCAGTGAAAGACTACTGCCCAATATTTGAAAGGATCTTGAATCAATCTTTCCAACCTACAGTACCGAAGCTGCCCTTTCTAATAAACTTCAAGCATGTCTCCCCTCTTACCAAGCTATTTGCCAATTTGTCAGTTTCCAGTTTACCAATTGGTTTATTTGTCAGGTTTTGTTTCTTAATTTGTTCATTTGTCAATTTGTTAATTGCTTGCCACTTTCACAGTACTTACCCAGATGCATTTACATCTTCATTCTAATGATTGCATTGGGAAAAAAATGTAGATACTCAGTTCAGCCCAATACCTTAGAGTTCTATTTTGAAGGGCAGAATATTGACATGTAGTCTTTTTAAAATCTCATGCTGTATGGATTTGTAAATATTTTAGACAAGACATTTTAATTTTTATTCTAAATGAAATTACTTAAATACCTCCACACAAGGATTTGTCAAATACGTAGGTTCTATACATTTGCATTCCATAATACAATATACTTCAGCCAGTGCATCATATGACTCCACAAAAACTGAACTGAATCCATGAACAGACATGACTGTAGCTATAAGACAGAATACCAACTTGCCAGGAAATCAGAGTTTTCCCTGAAAAAGTGATTTTGATCTTTAGGAGCAGTAACAACAGCATAAATATTCAAAACAAAAGGAGAAAGCATACTGGAGAAACAGAATTGTTCCCTGATAACACACCAGTCTAGTACTACAGATTCCAAGGTACTGTTTCCTTCTTTTTAAGGATCAATATTCACACCTCCCAGCTCCTAAAAATGTTATCTTGAGTTGCTCAGTTATTGTGGCATTATCAAGCTAGTCTGCTGAAGGCAGTTTCTTTCCAGAAAACAACTTCGGATTTATTGGACTCAAAAAAGAGAGTTTTACTCTGTAGCCCACTAGTTATAGCCCTTGCTGTGGAAAGAAGAAACATGAGCTCTAATCTCTGCTCCCAGTGCTTGTTATTCTGTAAAAAAAAAAAAAAAAAAAAAAATCCAATAATGTTTAAGTACTGTTGTGACATGTGCTTTTAGTTTCTTCTTGTTATTACTCTTTCCTTCATGTAATGTCAGTTTATCTGAACGCAGCTGTTACTCGAACAATCTTGGCAGAAAAACTGTTTTTCGTCTCATTCTCAACATGGTGGTCAATTTGATGACTCAAAACATTGAAACTGAAAATAAAGATGGTTAACTTTAATGGGCTTTAATTGCATCTTTTGATGTCATGGCATGTAACACAGAGATGACTGAGACCGTTAGCCTTTGCAGAAACACTGACAATCATAACATGAAATTCCCCAAGACACTCAGTTGTAAGAAGATGAAAATATCTCTAAAATGAGGGAATTAAGAAACTGTATAAGGGAGAGCTTGGTCTAAGTTGCTCATTATTTATGAATGATTCAAGGTTTGTTACATACATCAAGATTAACCACCAGTTACAAAATTTCTGAAAAATTACTTTGTCCACTGAAAGTAGACAGAATAACTGTGATAATGTTTGAATGTTCATTCTAAGAGAAATTGTAGAACCTGGCTAACAATCTTCTATTGTCTCCTCATTAATATTAATTATACTATTATATGATTTTTTAAACTTATATTTTACTATACATATTTTTTTCATCATGTTTTTGCACCAGTATCAAATTTTATCAATTTTAAAGCATAATAGCACAGAGCAAAAATGACACATTTTTACCAATAACATCTTATCACAAATACTTTCATAGATTTTTATTTGGTTTGTATAATTTCTTAGTTATCTGAACAATAGCCAGGTTACCCAGATATTTCAGAAAATGCAGAATGCAAACATATAGGTAGATTGTGCATGTAAGGGTATTTCAGGTATAAAAACCTGGTAATTTATATTGCATATTTTCCTTTTGAATATGGGAATCTTAAAAAATAAATACAGTAAAGAACTTCAGGTAGTTCTTAATTACAGGTCCAAATCAATAATTCACCACTCAAACTGATTCTTTCACTAATAATCTCATATACATATTAATTATACATATTATTTTGACATCATCATTTGGAGCACTGTTTTTTTTTAAACATGTTAACGTGATAAAATCAATAGATTATGGATTTTAGTATCTAATTATTAACCTATGAATACATGTTATAAGACAATAGTTTGTGTATATCGGCTCAAAATTCTGTTCTACTAACTAGAAAATGATAGCACAAGTAAAAAGATTTTCTCTAAAAATAAATATTCAGGAATTTATTGAGAGCTGAAAAAACTCAGTGAGAATGGTTGCAGCCTGCTATGTGCCATCAAAAAGTCTGGTTGGCAGGATTTCAGACAACTACAAAGAAAGGAAAGGCCTGGATTAATTCTGTGTAAGTTTTAGGTACCTAACTCAGGCTAAAACATTAGGCTCATAATTACTCTTTTTTTAGCATTTGCATAGCAACTTCAGAAGGGGATTCGGTCATAGAGGTTCATCTAAGTGAGGCACAGAGACCAGTATTTATGATAGAAGTAGTCAGGTTTGAGCCCTGAATCCAGCAGGGCCTTGCAAGGCCATCCAAAAATTCCAGTTCACTAGATTCAATACCAAGCTGAAGCTTTGGTAAAGATTTCTATGGAATACAAAAGACCAAGACATCGCTACAGAGTCCTAACAAGGTAGTCCTTGTGGCACATTGGTTAAGTGCTTCATGGTTCTCTTTTGTGAAATCAATCAAAGGGAGTCTTTCCCTACCATGGGCAAAG
Organism: Chlamydotis macqueenii; assembly: GCF_036417535.1. NCBI lineage: Eukaryota > Metazoa > Chordata > Aves > Otidiformes > Otididae > Chlamydotis > Chlamydotis macqueenii. Next base: position 18,418,119 of record NC_141556.1, read on the forward strand.
TGGCTCCATTTATAGGAATAAGGAATTATTTCTTGATTGTGAATACACCAGATTGTTCTTATTCCCTAATGAACTGGGTTTCATTTCCTGGCCAATAATACATATCTATCTGGAATTTGTACAAAGGATTTTTTTTTAATGCTGCAGGAAAAATTATCATAATTTTCAGGAAAAATTATCATAATTGTAGAAATTTTATACTGTATTATTTTTGTAGATGATTGATGTTCCATTCCAGAATATATTGGACATCTTTACAGAAGCACAGTTGTACATATTAATCCATCATATTACTTATATCATCTGTTTATATTTAATTTATTCCCTCTGCTAACTTCCTGATGTTTATTTTATGTGCAATTTCCTATTTCCCTTTTTAACCTTATATTTCCAATTTCATTTCCAATAATCATAAGTGAGAAAAACACAACAATGTTAGCAAGAAGTGAGATGAAACCTGGCAAAAGGAGACAATTCAGTCAGACATTTAATAACCATGCTTTATGAAGGTGTAGACAAGCTGTCCAACCTGTCAGTCTCTGGTCAAATGGAAATAATCCAGTTCCTCCCCCATCACAAAGTGGGCCAGTGAGGTGAGAAAAACTATTCTCATAATCTCCTTTAGCTTTAAGTTCTGTAGATGTATTGTTAAAAAATAACACATTTATGTGAATGTCTATCTTGTGGTCATACCTGTCAGGATCTTGGTGGCCGGATGCTGGAGGGTGACCCATGTGGAAGGAACTAGGAGCTGCTCTGAAATAGACCTAAACAATCCATTGTCTGCCAAACCTGCTGCCAGTCCAAGGAGAACCTAGCGCTGCTGCTCATGCTTATTTAAGAGTGGCAGTTGCTGGGAGGATAAACAAAATAGAGGAGACATGAGAGAGATGGAGGAGATAGGCAGAAGGAGATATCGCTGAGGACATGGACAGAGGTGCACTCTTGGAAGGAAGCACTTTGTGCCACAGCAGGGACAACCCTGAGGGACTGTGGTCCATGGATGACCCATCCTGGGGTGCAGACACCCCTGAGGGATTGTGGCTGTGTGTGACTCGTTCTGGGGCAGCAACAGGCCTGAGGGTCTGCAGCCATGGACAACACATGCTGGAACAGAGGAGAACAAGAAGCCAGGAGCAGAGAGGCACTGATCCCAACTCTCTGTGCAGCCAATCACCTCCCCAAAGGAACTGTGACAAAACCAGAGGAAGCTGAGACTAGGAGATGAGGTACTTAATGCTTTTTTGCATTAGAATAAAGAAAAATATAAATGAATGAACACTTAATTTCAGTATGAAGTTAGGAAAAAATGTATTTAATATATTAGTTAACAGTCTGAACTCATATAGTTTTTCTCATAGAATTTTACAAAGAAAGTATGAAATTTAACAAGACCAAGTACAAGATTCTCCACCTGGGATGGGGTTATCCTAGTTACATGTACAAATCAGTGGACAACAGGCTGGAGAGAAGCCCCATGGAAAGAGATCTGGGGTTTTTGGTTGATGACAAGTCAACAGCGTGCCCTGGCAGCCGAAAGGGCCAACTCTGTCCTGGGATGCATCAAGTACAGTATAGCTAGCTGGTCAAGGGAGGTGATTGTCCCACTCTACACTGCACTGGTGTGGCTCTGCTTTGATTACTGTGTGCAGTTTTGGGTCCCTCGATATAAGAAGAACATCACAGTGTGTCCAGAGGAGGGTGACTAAGGTGGTGAAAGGCCTCGAGGGCAAGACTTACCAAGAGTGGCTGAGGGCACTTGGTTTGTTCAGCTTGGAAAAGAGAAGGCTGAGGGATCACCTCATTGCAGTCCACAACTTCCTCAAGGGGAGCAGTGGAGGGGGAACTGCTGATCTCCTCTCTCTGGTGACCAGTGATAGGACACGAGGGAATGGAATGAAGCTGCATCAGGGGAAGTTCAGATTCACATTAGAAAAAGGTTCTTCACTAAGAGGGTGGTTGGTCACTGGAACAGGCTCACCAGGGAAGCAGTCATGACACTAAGCTTGTCAGAATTCAAGGAGCATCTGGATGACCCTCTTAGTCATATAGATTACTTTTAGACGGTCCTCCTAGGAGGAGGGATTTGAACTCAATGATCCCTATGGGTCTCTTCCAACTTGAGATATTCTATGATTCTGTGATTCTACAACTGTGGGAACAGCGACTTTCCATTTGTGGACACTAAAATTGTAAGCGACCAGTTGTATCAGTTGAATGTTCATAAGCCCATGGGGCCTGATGGGGATTCATCCTGGAGTACTTGACGAGTTAACAGATGTTACAGCAGGACCATTCTCAACTATCTACTGAAGGTCTTGGGAGTCTGGGGAGATCCCTGCTGATGGGAAGCTAGCCGATGTTATTCCAGTCTACAAAAAGGGCATGAGGGAAGACCCAGGGAACCACAGACCTGTTTATTTAAACTCAATTCCTGAAAAATTATGGAGAAGACCATACTGTGTGCTATTGAAAGATGCCTAAAGGATAACGCAATCATCAGGCACAGTCACCATGAGTTTGCAAAGGGAAAGTCCTAATGAATTTTATTTCCTTCTGTTATAAGGCCACCTGCCTAGTGGACGAAGGGAAGACAGTGAATGTAATTTTTCTGGATTTTAGTAAGGCATTTGATACTGGCCCTCACAGTATCCTTCCAACTGTGAGATGAATACGTATACTGTGTGTTGGGTGAAAAACTGGTTGAACAGAATGTCTCAAAGGGTTGTGGTGAATGGAGTTACATATGGATGGTGATCACTCACCAGCAGTGTTCCTCAGGGCTCAATTCTAGAGCCATTTCCATTCAGTTCTTCTATCAATAATCTGGATGAAGGAGTTGAACGCACTATTAGCAACTTTGCTGATGATACTAAACTAGGAAGTGCTGTTGACTGTCTTGAGGGACAAGAGGCCTTGCAGAAGGATTGGAATAGATAGGAGTATTGTGTGATTGTCAATGGCATGAAATTTAACAAGAACAAATGCCAGATTCTGCATCTGGGGTGGAGTAAAGTTGGACACAAGTATAGATTGGGAGAGGAGTGGCTGGAAAGCAGCCCTGCAGAAAGGGATCTGGGTGTGCTGCTTAATAGCAGGCGCAATGTGAGTCAGCCCTGTGCCCTGGCAGCCAAGAGGGCAAACCGCATCCTAGGGTGCATCAAACACAGCATAACCAGCCAGTCGAAAGAGGTGATTATCCTGCCGTATTTAGCATTGGTGCAGCCCCATCTGGAGTACTGTGTGCAGTTCTGGGCCCTACAAATTAAGGAGGATGTGAAGGTCCTTGAATGTCCAGAGGAGGACAACAAAGCTGGTGAAAGGGCTGGAAGGAATGTCCTACAAGGAGCAGCTGAGGACTGAGACAGTTTGTCTAGTTTGGAGAAAATGAGGCTGAGGGATGATCTCATTGCTCTCTATAGATTCCTGAATACAGCAGGTGGAGAGGAAGGTGCAGATTTCTTCTCCCTGATATCCACTGATAGGACGCGTGGGATGGCTCAAAGCTGCACCAGGTTTAGATTGGATATTAGCAAGTATTTATTTACCAAGAAGGGTGATCAAACACCAGAACACACTTCCCAGAGAGGTGGTCTGCTTGGTGCCCCAAGCTTGTCAGTGTTTAAGAGGCATTTGGACAATGCCCTTGATAATATGCTTTAACATTTGGTCAGCCCCGAAGTGGTCAGGCAGTTGGAGCAGATATCATTGCGAGTTCCTTCCAGCTGGAACTATTGCTTGAAAAATCAAGCACTGAAAAAATTTTGACTAGATTAAAGGTATCCACTCTAACTTTAATTCAGTCCTATTGTATGTATGCCTTGTGATGTATTATCTAATTACCTGTATTCTCCTTAGGATCCCTGTCTCCACAAGATGACTGTGTATTTCACACATCTGTTTGACAGTTTGCATTCTCCTCATTGTCCACTGCCTGGCCTCCTCCCTCACCCCTCTCCCTTACTTTCTCTGTAAGATTGAAAGCCTGGTCTGGAGAAGGAATTACTAATTTCCACATAAGCGTTTCTACAACACTTATCACTAGAGTGTGTTACTGCTTTGTAAACATTAATAAATTCCATTTCACTTATAGGTACTGTCACCATTTTAGAGAGAGAGAACTGAGACATCAAAGGACTGAGATTTAAAAATCTCTGGTTGGAATACCTGTGACCCCATTTTTTCATAGTATTAGCGTTAATGGATCTTCATATATTCACAGCACAGCAAATCAACTTTAATTACATATGTGAACAGTCAATATTGCTGCAACTGACGTGCAACATATTCAGACTATTATGAACATGTACCTTTAGAAAACACAATTGAAGTGATTTATCAAATACAGTGAATCTCAATGGCAGAGGCATAGACAGAATCTAGTTTCCAAACAAACATTCAGCTCCTGTAAATGTTACAACAGCCTTCATGTATTTCAGCTTTTGGAATAAATGAAGCATGACTCTGCATAGGCAATAGTCTCCTCTCTCCCATTGCCACTCCCCTCCTCTGTTGTGTGTCGTCTTTCTGGTCTTGCCTCCCTTTATCCTTTGTATCCATGCTCATCCATTCTTTGTGGACTATTTGTCATGTAATATCACCCTCCCAAAATTCCTTGCTTTTAACCATATCTCCTGTCTTCTTCTGCTTTTTCCTTCTCTACTTCCTTTCTTGCCCTCAGCAATCCTTCTAGGAATATTTATTAATATTCTAATTTGCTGACCAAATCTCAGGTCAAATTTACTATGGACTTGAGCTAGTAAAGGAAGTAGGTACAAAAAGTGGGATTTAGGTGGCATTTAGGTGCCTGATTCAAATTCTGAAAACTGTAGTCTGCACCTGGAGAAAGCTAAAATGCAATGGACCTTTACTGTCCACTTTCTTGCTTTTCCCGGCCGTATCTTGTGCTGTAGACATTCGCTCAGCTGATAATAAAAGTGATGTATGGCAACAAGCAGGGAAGCTACTGGGATTTTTTCTGTGTTGAGGAGTGCTGAATAATGTTGGGTCATGATGACGCTAACAGGTTAGTGAAAACAAAAGGCTTGCAGTTCAAAGGAATTATCTGTGCTTGATAAGAACCATATATACATACACAGATACATGCATACACACAACTGCAGTTCAAAATAGCCTTTCAACTCAGGATATTACCAAACGTTGCAGGTATGCCCATGACAAAAGTATAGCAAGACTACTGATTAATGTGTATATGTATGTCAGACAAATTATGTAGTCAATCAGCAAATTGAACAGTGTGTAACAATGTAATTATATAAGAAGGAAGTTAGTCAAATTCAGATTTTAGAACCTGGACAGTTATTACAGCTCTTGGCTGCAGTTTGCCTGGTAATATGCAATTTTACTCCATTTTGCTAATTGCCATACTATCTGAAGTCAAGAAACCTGAGTGACAATTCTTACAGAATATCTGGTTGTGGCTAAAGTAACAAAGGATTTATATTGATGGGAGGGGTAGACCTTGGTAGAAAAATAACACAAAAACCAGTCACTTAGAAATCAATAAAAACATAACTGTCGATGTCTTGACAGTATAGCATAGCTGGAACTTAAGACTGATTGGAAGCCAGAAGAGAAAATGTCCTCCACTGATGTCCCCAAGGACTTTATGTAGCATCTATGGCCACAGTGCGGACTCTAGCTCTTGCGATAATGTGAGAATGGGCTTCATGCTGTTTCAGAGATCTGCTTCCTTTACAGTCCTTCTGCTGTTAGGTTATATTGTCAGGATATTAAGTAATTTTAAAACAATGTACAGGCAATTCTATTACCTATACTCTCCATCAGTGATGAAAAAAAAGAAAATGTTTTCCTTTTCACTTTATCTGGTTTATTCTTCCAGAATCAGTTCTGGAAATTGAATTAAGAGAGGTTTTTTACCTAGTCTAGTCTTCAAACAATCTGACCCTTCCGTCAAGGGTTTAAGCTCATGTTAAGGATTAGTATGGAAATATACTCTATGATCTGTGTGTTTATCATTTAGAAAATATGTCTGGTTTCAAAGTGGGAATTGATAACACATGAAATTGCTCTTAGTTTTCTACTTCCTAGTTAATTGTTAAATACCCAATAAGAGGACTTCCATGCTCACAGGGCCAGATGCCATCCCTGGATATTCATCTTTCAGTTTTATACTTCTACTGAAGAAGATAACACATATTTCTAGTTCATTTGGTTCTTCTAGAGACTTTGAGATCTTATTCTTAGAAATCTATATAATTATGAGTCAGAAATTGTTTGTCAGGAAACATTTTATATGAATAACCGTTTTCAAAGAAGCTCTAGCAAGGACACAAAGCTTTCTGTAAAAAAAAGTAAATAAAAATAATAAAAAGCTAAAAGAGAATAAATACAAAAGAAATACAATTAATCAAGCTTTGCAATTATTTTGGAGTGGGCTTGAAGCCTGATTTTTACACATGATCACAGCAGATACTCATGGTAACAAATTAGCACTGGACAATTCTTTCTAGGAGAAGAGCAGATCACTGAATTGTCAGTCCAGAATAATAGTGCTCACTGACATGGAAATAAAAAACTGCACCTCATCCTGTTTGTGTCAGGTTTCAGGGAGGGTATTCCTTGAAATCTGGAGTTAACAATGCCGTGAAGATCAGTTAAACCTATTAACAACAACAAAAAAACTTATCTACAAATCATGTTGATAATGTCATGAGTAAGTTCATTTTTGCAAGCAGTGTCAAATATTCAGCTGAAATTAGACCCATAAAATGCATTTAAAGGAAAAGTGATAGGGGAAAAAACCCTGAAATAATATGGTTAGTTTTCATTTAGAAATCGTGGTGCTAGAAGGAAAGTAAAGTAGGAAAGTCAGTACTTTTTTATTAGAAATAAAATAGATAGGGTCATGTAATGAAAGCTAAGGCTTGTGTTTATTTAGACTAGTGCCAGTTGTTTAAACATAAGGTGTCTTTTTAATAGATTACACACTGCCTTTAGCTAATTTGAATTATATTAAGGCTCTTTACTCAGACATAGGAGCAATAAAGTCAACAAGAGCTCCACAGTGGCAGTTATTTCCACTGACTTGAGAAGCTTGCTCTAGAAATATGCAGCTCTGTGAAGGCTTTAGTGATTTTCTAAATCCACAGTCTGGTTTCTACAGAAATGATTGTTTTTCTGATGTATTATAGCTGAAATATAGCTTATAGTAACTCTAAATTTACATATTCAAATGAATGTTGTCAGTGTAAATTTTAGCATTGTGTGCAATTGCTTACACTAAACTTTAAAAAATTATTTTCAGATAAAACATATAGTTCATGGAAGCTATATTTTTTGAAGTACCTCTCAGTGTTCTTGGGTAATCAGAAGCCTGGCTTTATCCTTTTTTCTGTAATGAAAGAACTCCACTACAAAAAGTAGTTTATCACCATGTTGCTGTACTGCTTCAGGAATGAGTTAAAAACAGAAGTGGCATTCCTGGAAATACCAATGTGATAGAGTACAGCAGCCCAGGGTTTCATGGGAAGACTACTTCCCATGTTTAATCCTATTTTACCTCCAAATTCTGACAAGAATGAAGATCAAGATGAGACAAAGAAGCTAGCAAAAAAACATTTTCATTTTAGCATGAGGAGTCTCTAAACAGCATGCAAACTTAGATTATATCACCATCTCCATACTCTAGACTGGCACGACTTTCAGTAAAAAAAATAGTCAGCACTTAGAGGCAAAACTCTTGAAACAAATGTTTCTCTATCCTTATAATGTGATAGCAGATTTTTCACCTTGCTTTGGTCATTGATAACTTTCATTAATACTGTTTCGTAGTTCAGAAGATTATTTTGGCAACAACAGTAATGGTAACAAAAGGAGGGTACTCAAGGTCTTTTCAGCACTGTTGAATTGCATCTATAAAGCAAAATAAATACAAATTATATTTTGAATTAGAAAGCAGATGAATTTGTTGCAATTCTTTTAAGAATGTGGTCAGGAGCTAAAAGAAAACAATGGAACAAAAGAAATTATTCATAACAGTAGTAAGAAAAAGAGACCTTGTTTAGTTGTGCATGAAGAATGGAGATGGAGTGTGGCCAAAGGCACTGCTTCAGTAGACATGAAAGAAAGAAGGATGAGAAGCTGGAGAATGGTGGAAGGGGCAAATGCCATTAACAGATGGATCACAGTAGCTTGTGGTCTGTAGACATCAAAGCAGGTGTAAAAATAAATTGTTACTTATTTAATGAAGACTTCCATGAAATGCAAACTTACTTGCATTGCAACTTAAATAATACAGTACTAAAGTAACATAAACTGAGATTGTAAGTGAAAAATTAAAGATTAGAATCTTTAAATAAAATCTGATTTCACGCACAAACCCAGGTTTCACCTCAGGAGTTTAGAGCAGCTCCTTCAACCATAGCAGTGGTTACTGTTACATAAGAAATAAAAACAATTTTTCATGAGTAGTATCAAGTTTCAAGTGTTCCAAGCCTCTTTGAAGAAGACAAGAAGAAGCTAAAATCATAGGCTTCATTCAGAAATTATGAAGTCATTTCTTTTTAGCTTAAAAAAAAAATAGCAGCTCCAACATCCTCAAATGTGGCACATTATGGCATACGTACTGGCATACACATTATGGCCCAATACAGTGCTCCAGAGATCTGCCTCTCTAGTGTCTCCACGTGACACTGTGGTACGCTATGTGCATATGTGAGTTTGCCCTAGAAGAACTTCCAAATTTCACTCAGAATCATAGTGGCACAGGATAATTCAGGCTAGAAGGGAACTCAAGAGGTCTGTAGCTCAACCTCCTGCTCAAAGCAGGGTCAGCTGTGAGATCAGACCAGGTTGCTCAAGGCTTCCCTCCCAGCTTCCTGTACCTGCACATTAGCAAATCCTGGGAAGCTGGACAGTGTCCTTGGTCTCTTTAGGAACAGCTCATAACATCTGTCTGTTTATCAACATTCTTCACATATGAAATCCAAAATATGTCACCTACTGAGAGGAAAATTAACTCCATGCCAGCCAAAACCAGAACAACAGTCTATCTAATATAAATTTGATTTTATAGAGAAAAAAAAATGTAATTAATCAAAATTCTTCTCCATACTTTGTGTTTGGATTGTTTAATGGTTTTGACTTGGGGCAAGAGTGGAAAAAATATGGTATTTGGGTAGCTTGAATTCAGATGACATATTGCATTAATTATGTAACACAGAAAGTAAAGAAATACTGAAAAATTGCTATATATGGGGTATATTCTTCTTTCATGGTATTTTAAAACAACCTTGTTAAAACCCACAGGTTTTGCTTCATTTTTTATAAACTTACAAGTTACAATTTGCACAATACAGATGCTCAAACTGAGGATTCGGTTTCTGAATTACTATTATTTGACCCTCAAAAACTAAGTGATGATTATTTTATGGTTTGCATTCCATTTAATATAATCTTAAAATGTCAGATGATTTAGAATGAAAGACATAGTTCTGAATATATTGAATGAGAGGAGCTATATACCTTATCTTAAAAGGACTGTGCAAAAGGAGAACTTCATTTTTACTATATTGCTTTTCTGTCTAGAGGGAGTTCTATATCTGCAATGTATATTTTTTGGAAACTCTGCTGTTCACTAAATTTATGGGCTAAAGAGAGTAGTACTACCTGTATATCCAGATTTATTATCATTAGAGCTTTACACCACCCCAGGCAGAGAAAATATATGGTTTCTATGCATTAGCAATGCAATATATATACTAAAATTATTTCAATATAAATTAGCAAATGAAGTTTTCTGATTTGTAGACAATATGTTGTTGCACTTTTTTTTTTTTTTTCATTTTCTTTCCAGACACTGTGATTAATGCTATCTTCCTAACAGGTATTGGTCACCTAGCATGAACTTGTATTAGCTGTTGTTAATTGTATAGAAAGGATAGGGAATCTGGGATTTTGTTATTGGGTTTTTTTAGCTCTCAAACTAATACAAGTAAAATGAGGGTGCAAGGTCGTTTTTCGAAGTCTGAGTTCACAGACTAGGTGGTTCCTCTCTAATCATCAGCGCTTCTTTGACGCACACCAATTGCATCTACACTGTGCATGAGTACGTACACGCTTGGCCATGCTCGCTGTCTCACAAGCTGTTCTTCTTTACTAAAACATGTCTCCCACTACACCCACAGAAACATACAATGTAGCTTCATCAGCCAAAAAGAGTTGGAGAGTGTCTTCTCCCAAGGATCTCTGCTAGAGTTTTGAACTGACAAATATTTGTCCTGCAGGGTAGAAAGTTGAGATACTGGTATCAGAATCTAAATTTCTTTATTCTGTTTTACAGCCAGACATCTTTACTTTGTCATTTCATGATAAATAATAGTTTGGATTGGATATTATGCACAAAATAGAATTACATCATTTTAAAGAAAATTTATATACAGTATTCTATTTAATTATGAACATTATAATTTGCCCAGTTCTTTACAGGCCAATTTTCTCCTCAAATACTCTTCCTGCAGAGGATTTTAGGGTTTAGGTGTTTCGAGTGATCTCCATGAGGACATAAGCTATTCTCATGGACGTTAATTAGTTTATTACATACTGTTCATTTTACAAGAGAAAATATTTGGTTTCAAGATAATGTGCAAGAAGCAGAGAAGGATACATATTTCTAAATATAATACTAAAATAATACATTTGTACTAAACTAGATATACTATGAGGGTTGACTAGAAGCTATGGTCTAGGAGAGAAAACCAGACTAATTGGTTCACATTTTCCTTTAGTGGATTTAATCAGTGCTAGCTCTGTATCAAGAGATCTCCTGGCTGTTTGAATTGCCTTACCTGCTCCTTGCACTGGAAGTAGGTGGTTTCACTGCTGTCTTTGCTACTGATGCTGTTTATCTGCCCTCCATGTACTAATGTGGGAGAGACTATGCCAGCCCCATGGTGATGTTGGTCTCTTTAACTCCCCAGGGATGATGGGAGTAACCTACGTACCAAAACCCTAAGCAAATAAAAGGTGGGAATCTGATCCTGAAATAATTGCTGTCTTCAGCCACTGAAGATTCCCTACGTAACACAGAATGAAGCCCTGAATGAGCAATTCAGCTCAGCATATTAGAGAAACAAAGGGATGTGGCATCACTAAAATTTAAATATATGCATATTCTTACATAGTTTATTAAGTAAAAAATTACGGCCTATCATACTCTAGAAAATAAATAGGCCATATTATGAGGTTGCTAGTAAAAGTTGTAGTTATCAGGCAATGTAAATCTTAACTACTCCTCACAAAAACATTCAAACTGATATTATACAACAATTCTAACAATGTTTGAAAACTGTGTGTGTGGAGATGCAGTACATATGAAAGAAACTTCAGAAATATAAGGGATTCTACAGAATACTAATATAGGTAAACTTTGTATGGTCAAAACGAAATCCAATTCAGACACCAAATAAATTAAATGTAAATATATATAAATGTTAATGAAAGATTTTTTGTATGTATCTGGGGAAAATTAAAAAAAAAAACAAACCAAAACCCAAATATGCCTACAGGAGTAGAAAAAAAAAAAGACAGAGAGATCAGATATCATACTATTACCAACCGTAATTCCACCCAGATTAACAAATGGTAAAGGAGAAGACCAGCCCTCTGAAGAACAGTGGGTACAAATTCGATTTTTGGAAACACCTGACATCACAGATTAATGTCTAAAGCAAATAGTCAGAGAAGACAGGAAAAGCTGGCCAATTGATTGGAAAAAAAAAACCCTAAACAATTGTGTGGAGTGCTGATAAGAAAAGATATCAATAAACAGAAGCAACAAAGCGTGCATGTCCTTATAAGAAACACAGAAACTGCTGCCACATCTCTGGCTTCCTGTTATTGACTCTGGAGTTCCTCAGATCCTATAGGCATTCTTTCTGTTAAGTATTTTATTTGAAAGATTTTAATGAAGAAACTCTTTACTAAGCTCCTGCTATGTCTACATTTAAAACTGCACTATAGCTGGCAACCTCAGTTCTCACCGTATCTCTCCCCACAGTCATAAAATCACAGGATGGTTTGGGTGGGAAGGGACTTTTAAAGGTCATCTAGTCCAGCCCCCCTGCAAGGAGCAGGGACATGTCCAATCAGATCTGGTTGCTCAGAGCCCTGTCCAACCTGGCCTTGAACTTTTCCAGGGATGGGGCTTCCACTACCTCTCTGGGCAACCTGTTCCAGTGTTCCACCACCCTCACTGTAAAATTTTTTTTTCCTTATGTCCAGTCTAAATCTACCTCCCTCTACTTTAAAAACACTACCCCTCACCCTGTCACAACAGGCCCCGATGAAGAGTTCCATCATTCTGGACAGCCTCCTGTGGAAGGTATTTGTATTACTTAACATATCCTGAGCTAACCAAAGACTAACTGATCTTCTTGGACATCTCTTCCAAGTTAATTTTCCCAGTTTAATATAAACTCTTAGGATTATACAGGGATTTGTAACATGTTGCATCATATAGCATACAACATATCAACTGCATGTCCATGCTGAGAACATCACAGTTCCTGTCACATTACTAGCTTTCTACAGAAGCTATCTTTAGTGTATTTAACATAACATTTGACAGTGTCAGATAGATTATTATTACTGATAACATTTTTGTTACTAATAGTAATTATTATTTAATATATAATTGTTAATAAGAAGGTTTTTTGAAATTGCCTTTCAGAACCTGTTGTACCCCACCACAATCACAAGAGAAGATATAAATAGGAAATATTTTCAGCAAACCCTGACTACAGCAATTTATAGAGAAATCCCATTTATGTTGCCACATAATGGATCAGTTTCAAAAGCAACAATCCTAAATTTAACTCTGCACCAATTTATATTACAAAATTCCTGTCTGAATACTTACATTGCTGGATCCTGGTGGAAATGTTTATGGATCAAATAAGCATTGACTTTTAAATATAATTATTAGTCTATTAGTTGGATCTTTGAGTTATGTCCTCTGTGCTGTCCTGGCACTATTCATTGAGTCAACAACTTCTTCAGATCTAAGTATCCTCTGGGATCCAGTGTTTGGTTCATTATCACTCAAGGCTTAGATGTTCTCCATTTTTCTTAAGTAAAAGGAAACACATTATATTTTACATAATGCCTGTTGAGAGATACAGTTTATTTTGGAGATTACATGAACAAACAAGAAGGGTTTATTTGTGTTTTCCTGATATGTAGTTGCATGTAAAAGGTGTATGCATTATTTTCAACAAGAGTGTGAAACAGCTATGCCCAAGTAATGAGAATTTGAAAGATTATTCTGTTTTAAATGTCTGTATAAGTGATTCAAATTCATAAGAGCTCACAATAAGCACCAGCTCTTAGACAAATTAATTTATTAACAAAGTGGGCTGAAAAACTAGCCCTATTGTTCTCTTGGAGATGACACCAAATTATATTAATTTAATTAAAAGCTAAAATCATGTTTATTAATTAATTTATTCTGTCAGTAATCAGGAAGATTGAGTAGCTTCTTCAGTTCATAGGCTGAAAGCAATGTGAGATTATGTGCTGAATTAAGAGAGGTAACAAGGCAAATTGTTAATACATTAGCTATGCTTGCTTCTGAATACAGCTAGAGCCAAGTATAAGCCAGATTCTGCTCTCTCCCTAGAGATTTTCTCTTAGAGAGAGATATGAATAAAGACACAAAACATATTCCTACATATTTATTACAGTCTTTACACTATTATTTTTTTGAGTTATCCTCATAAACTGAAAAACCTGATTCCTTCTCAAAATATCTAACCTTGGATGTGATTTCTAAAAAAAGATTCGTGGCATATTTCACCACATATTTTACAAGGTTTTGAATATATACTTACATTAATAGAGATAACAGACACCTTCAAAAGTATCAATAGATGTCAGGGCAATAATGGCCCAAAGTTGGTGTAAAGTCGACACAAAGTAACTAGAAATATGCTGCATGTTTAGATATTGCAATACTAAGGAAAAAAAAAATTTAAAAACCCAAAAGACCAAGATCAGTAATAAGAATAGAAGAGGATGAACTCTAATGATAACACAGAAAACCGAAACTTAAGTTACATTAAAAAGAAGTGTGATTACAAATCAGGGTCCCTTAAAACCTTTAAATGTTTTTGGCCTTGTTAAATTGTATTTTAACATTTAATAAAGAATTTGAAAACAAATCTAAAGTAAGCCAGTCTGTGCCTAATGGAAGGTTTTCCACTAGTGGGGTTAATGGATAAACCACTGAACTTCCATTTCCCCTATATATGTTCTCAGGTGGTTTACTTTTATGGCCAAGAGTTTATGGTACAGCATGTGAAAGCAGTAGTTGCTGATTCAAATAAAGGTTACAATAATTTTGAGAATCTGCTTGCTCAATGCAAAGATTCCAGAAAAGAGATTGCAAATGAAGATTAAAGGTCCTACTTGATCTTCTGCGGTTCTGAGATAAGGGAAGAGGTAACAACAATCCTCTGAGATTTTCTTTCTTTAAATGTCTCTTCCCTAAGGGACAGTGTTAATGCCTTTGTATAGCACAGTACAAAGACAATCTACTGTGACTCCCAAGGCCAGACTACCCTATGCTCTAGAAAATAATTTCACACTCAACAGTTAAGAGTCTATCCTTACCATACAGTCAAATATCCTCCCTGCAAATGAATGCTGGTATATGATAACTAACTGAGAAATAAATATATGTGTTCTAGAAAAGTATTTCCCGTTTCCAGAAAGAAGGGAGAGATGTAAATGTACAAATTATTTCTGATTCACAGATCCATAATGCTGCATGCTAATAAAAAAGCATATAAAAAATCTTAGCATTTTTGTCATCTTACATAGCATTTTATAAAATCTGTAAACATAAGCCTTGTAATGCATTTTAAGGTCCTGGCTTATTATAGAATGTTCTCTCATTTCAGTACAGTTCGTTTCTCCAGTTTTTTCTCCACTTTTGCCTCATTTGCTTGACCTTATCTCTCTAAGAATAATCGTACTATCTTAATTCAATTGCAATCGTTTGAAGTTAAAAATTGGTCATCATTAATCTTATAGTGACAGGGCTTATTGTAATTAAACTCCAAAGATACGTAATTCCTTATTAAGAGAGATTCTTTTACTGCTCAGTCTACAATTAGAATTTATCTGTTCTCATATGCTTTGCCATGTTGTGGTAGTAAGTTGTCCCTTTTTTTCACCTGAGTGTTTTAAATGTGTTGATTTTTTTATGTTATGTTTATGCAGCTGTGAAATTAAATCATAAATGAAAAAGCCTTGTAGATAAGTAAACAAAAAATATTGATTTATTGTATTTGTGAACAACAAATGCCATGAATAAGTGAAGAGATGGTTTTTATTACTGGGATTGTAAAGACATGATCTGATAACGGTCATGCCAAGTATATACAGATCACCCTTGACACTTTGATATACTATTGCTGATAAGAAAAAGGTGATTTTGTACAGTGGCGAACTTCTGAAAGAAAAGGTAAGAAACAGATAATTCAGTGGGCAGCAAACCTCATTGTTTTAAGCAAACAGCAATGCAATCCATGAGCAGCAGATCTCCATGTTAAATGAAACCGGGCAGTTATTTGATTCCTGAACACCAAGAGACAAGTAACAAGTGCAATATTTCAACTTTTGAAATTACCAGAATCTGTAGTGCTTTATTTTGAAATTAACTTGTTTATTTTAAAAAATTGATGACAGAGTATATTTTCATCCTTTTTTTTTTTTCCCGAGCTCCTCAGATTAATGTTTCTTTATAGTTCCTTGCCAGTTTCTTTTATCTTTGTGGAACCAATGTGAAAAGAAAGGTCATCAGCTTAGATCTTTGCTAAAGACAAAATGACCTTTTATGTTTTACATATGGGTCACTAAATGTCAGGGCACTGAGGGCAATAATGGCCTTCAATGGCCCTATCCAGTGTCCCCTGGGGCCTCCCTCCACCCCTGATCCATGGCCCAGGACCCCATTTCAGCCTAGCCCAGAGCTGCCAGTCCCCATCCCAGTGATGGCTCTCTAGTTCCACCACAGCCGAGTCCTGGCCCTGTTCATCTAGGCCCAACCTAAAGGCTTCCCATCTGTCGTAGTTCAGCCCTGATCAGGACCAGACTACATAGTCTCTCTCTCACTCCCCCCACACTCCAAGAGAATAGGAGGAGATGATATAAGAAAAACGGCTCAAGGTTTGACATAAGGATGGGGAGAAATCCTTAAAGTTACCGTCATGGGCAAAACAGACTCAACTTGGGGAAAACTATTCATTTATTTCTAAAACTAGCAAGAGAATGAGACAGGGAACAAGATAACCTCCCCCCACGCCTCCCTCTTCCCAGGCTTAACATTATCTCTACTACCTCCCCTCCCGAGCAGCATGGAGGGGAAAGGGAATGGGGGTCACAGTCAGTTCATCACGCGTTGTTTTACGCCGCTGTGTCATCGTCAGGGGAAGAACTCCTCTCATTCCTCCCCCTGCTCCAGCGTGGGGTCCCTCCCACGGGCCACAGTCCTTCGTGAAACTGCTCCGGCGTGGGTCATCTCTTCCATGGGGTGCGGTCTCTCCAGAACAGCTGCCCCAGTGGGCCCTCCACGGGCCACAGCCTCCTTCAGGCCTCCACCTGCTCCGGCGTGGGATCCTCCATGGGCTGCAGGTGAATCTCTGCCCCTCCGTGGACCTCCATGGGCTGCAGGGGGACAACCTGCTCCACCATGGTCTTCACCACGAGTTGCAGAGGAATCTTGGCCAGGAGCCGTATTACTCCTCCCCCTCCTTCTGAACTGACCTTGGCATCTGCAGCCATTCCTCACAACAGGCTGGCAGATACCTCTCAGGATCCTTTTTACATCTTATTCACTTCTCATCTCCTCTCCACTTCTTGCAGTGGGGCCGGGCCGAGTTGGGCCCAGTCAGCTGCCTGGTGGGAGGCCAGAGGGTGAGGCCTGCAAAGGCCCACAAGGCTCGCGCCTCCCCCTCTCTGCCCCCCGCTCAGCTGCTTCACATCTTCTTTTTTTTTCTGTTTTCCCCTACTAAATACGTTATCGCAGAGGCGTTATCATGGGACATTCTGCTACCAATTGGCTCGGCCTTGGCCAGCAGCGGGTCTGCCCTAGGCCCGGCCGAGTCCACTGAACAAAGGGGAGCAACTTCTAGCAGTTTCCTACAGAAGCTACCACCTTAGGCCCCCCCCCACTAACAAAACCAGAACACCATCCCCATCCCCATAGACGGCTTCTGATGGCTTCTGGGGTTGCTCCAGCTGCCCTCCTGCCCTGCCCTGCTGCCTGGCTGGGGGATGTGGAACAGGCTGTGGCTGGTGAGGCCCATGGAGATCCCAGGCCACTGCCAGTCCCTGTGGCACCCTGACATAATGCACACATGCAATCACTAATCTCATGAGGGTTTTTGTTCCTCTTTTCTGCACAGAGGCAAAGTTCTTAAAGCAAAGATTTCAAACAACTTATCCATAACAGTGTTCTCAACCCCAATTATTTTCATTTCATGCAACAACAGAATAAAATCAGTGAAGGAGGAGGAACTGTGTATATTGGTTTGCCACCCAACAACAGACCTCAATAAAACTATGTAGTTATCTAATCTTCAGGAGATCTGAGTAGCACACAAGAGCTAACATCACTTACATTTTGAGGTGTTTTTGTAAGAAGGTCAGATCCAACATCACTTTTTTTTTGTAAACTAGAGTGTGGTTGTGCTATCTAGTCTCCACTGTACTTAACTCAGAGCTCATGTCTTGTTGGCCTCTGTTATATCCACTCAGACTCTTGTTTGTATCAGCAGAGTAGGCAGAAGTATGATAAGTGTGTGTGTAAAAGGGTAAACCTTCTTAAGTGGCACTTAAATCAACATTGAATTTGTAGAGAAGCAGGTAAAAGCCTTGTGAAAATCCCACTAGAACAGGAAGATGCCTGTAATGACTTGTTTGGACTTCTAGCAAGTCAGAGACATTCCTTTTTCAGATTTATTCTAGTTCATATGTGCCTTTCTCAATTAGATAATTTCTCTTATATTCCAAGCTGGTGTACCTCAGTTCTGAACATCATTTCCAACATTTGTACTTCCTGCTCATAATGAAGTTCAAGATATAACGTATAGTACAGTCAACAATGGTTTTTCATTGGCTAATGAATCATAGTCTCTATCATTATGCTCTAAACATACCACAGGCCTGTAAATACAATTAGCATTAATGGAATAAAACTTACAATATTTCACATCACTGTGATCTCAACTGGCAAAGCCAGTCTTTCTGTCAGAGAGACAGTTAAAATGGCATTTTATATAAACACGGCTTATTTAAGGCTGGGATGAGATAGTCTTACCCTCTGTAAATATGAGGTTGAGGTACACAATGAGGAAAAATAATCTTTTTTTTAAATTGCTTAGGTATAAGCAGTTAAATACAGACTTGCCATGAATATATTGAGATTGCAAATGCTATTCAGATGAGATTCTGGAATAGTTTTCCAATGGGAATAATGCGATCAAAATGTTCACGGAACTATTTTTTAAATCAGCTCAGGAAAACAGAACAACAAGACAGAAGTTTTTAAATCTTCTTTCCACAGTTAGTAGTTCCAACTAGGATCAGCAGCTAATGTTGGTACTTCACAAGGAACTACATATGGGTTTCGGACTTTATATACCCCCTAGAAGAGACAATAGATGAACTAAGGTTTTGAGAGCAATAATTTCTTATAAATTCTACTGATACATAAATATTAACTCAAATTTTCACTCAAAGAAAGCACTTAAATTCATTCAAATGTTTTAATTAAGTATAAAGTCCAAGTAGTTGTTCAACCATTGGTATGGACCAAACCTGAATTCTACAAACTGCACCACGAAAAGAGTAAGTCTCTGAGAATTTAGAGATGAGACAGACAGACAGATCTCAAACAGATCTACTGAACAGGGTTATCACGTCCCCACAAATACCACTTTTCCAGTGCAATTATTATTTCTACTCCTCCTGGTACTTTCTAACTCTCGCTGTGGTTCTATGCTAAGTAACTACTAGAAGAGATGTGTGTTGAGGGACCTGATAGCAAATCAAAGGCTTTGCTAAAGGAGAAATTATAACTCTTTAGCAGAGGAACAGCTGCAGATAGATCAAAGATGTCACCTACACCGATCCATGTAGCAGCCTTGGGTATATTAATGTGGGCTCCCCTGGCTGCAAATTCAGGAGCTAATGTATTGATTGTGGCTTCTCTCAGCTGAGGAAAGAGGTTTAGAAGTCCACCTCATCTAACTTTAAATGTCTATAATGTCTGATCTAGTCACAGGTGGGCTAGCTTTGCAATCAATAGAAAGAATATTTAGCTCCCAGTTGAACTCACCAGTGTTAAAGAAGGCATGATAAAACCCATGCCCTAGTCTCCATTGATTATAGTGACTAGTTGAATACCAATTCAATTAATTTTAAGCATTCTGAACTGGCCCTGAGCAGTGTCTAGTGCTCTCTGTTGACTATATAACAAACTTCTGCTCCTAGTAGCTCCTCTGGTTTGTGCCAAAACAGCTGAAGTAGCCACACAGTGACCAGAAAAAAAAAAAGGAGTAACAATATTTTCATTTCCTGGACATGAATCTTGATGGAATAGCAGAATTCAGAGTGTCAAGAAAGGAAATTGTTTTCTGTTAGAGTGGTTTGTACAAAAGTAACTTCACCTTTGCTAGTTGTCAGAATCCACAGAGTACCTTACTTTCTTCTGAAGAACATCTGGGAGAAGGAGGCAAACAAACATGTTCTCAGTCACCTCTCTTTATTGGTTAGTGTCATTCTCAAGAAGTTACTTGTACTTAGGTCTGAGAATATAAACCAATATTCAGTAAAAAAACCCAAGACAAAACAAAACAAACAAGAAAACCCAACCAAACAAACAAAAACAAATTAAAAATACTGCCTTCCATTAAACAGTTCAGTCTACATGCTCTGAGAGCATATATGCATCCAGGTGATTTTCTTTGCTATTGAGCTACAACTGTTCAACTATTTTAAGTGGTAATATAGATATGTTATATTAATATGATTTAAATTTTATTCTGATCTTTTTTGTATAAGAGTCCTTGCTGTTGGTAGAAACAACATTTCATCCAGGGTTCGCCTTCCAGGGAAACAAAACTTAATGGAGCTTAAACAAATTGTATTCATTATCCTAAGAGTTATACTCTTGCATTCAATTTCTTCCTTATCTTTATCATATCTTTCAACCTCCCCAGGTTAACCCAGTCAACTATGTGATATTTTTCCTTCCATTTTCCCCTTTTTTTTGCCTATTACCCTGTAATATGACTATCAACCAGAATATGAAGGTTCTTGAGCCTTTCATAGCAATTACAATACTGGGTTTAAGCAAACAAAACAAAATATAAAAATTTATATGTAAAATTGCGCCATAGGCGGTTGCTGTTTCGTGTCTCATTGCTCTTGTGTGCCAGCAGTTATGGTCATCCAGGCTCCCTTTCTGCAAGGAAGAGTCTGGACACCTGTAAAAGGTGTTTGGCAGGAGAAGGGAGGAGCCAGAAGCCAGTGACAGATCATGACTTTGCATATCTCCCATGGCGTGCTCTTTGACAGTTAGTGCATTGGATATTCTTTTGCTCGGGCTCTGGCAGAAAGCCAGACAGTTGCTATGCCTGTGTGTTCATTGGAAGTGCAGATACATGTAAATAACATGTAGAACACACTTTTTGAATCTTTGGCCCAAAAAGAGTTGCCTTCTAGAAGGCAATTCTTGTTCAGAACAGGAATATCAGGGCAGGTTTTCACAGTGGTTCAGATTATGTTGTACAAGAAAACAAGTGTCTTGCAATACAACCTGTGCTGTAAGATCCTATTTACAAATCAAATGTTATATGCCCTTCTGGGTCATTTCCTTCTCTCTCGTTTGCACATTTTCCAAGACAGCCACTGTGTGTGTTGTTTCTTTGTCAGCACTACCACAAGCTGTGGTATGCCAACACCCTGCAGCTAACCATTCAATTGATTGTATAATAGCAGTGGGCCATTTCCTGCCACCCTTGGTATCATAGAAAAAGTCAAAGTCAAACACTCGCTTTCTAACATTTTAGTCGGAAGCATGAAGTGAGCATCATATTAGAACAGCAAAAACTACTGAAATGTGAAATCCCTGCAGAGACAGATTTATGTGACTCCACAGAAAATCAAAGCAAACTTTCTAGAAGCAAACATCACTTTCTTTCAGAAGGTGTTCCAGTTCCACTTACTGAATAAACACCTGTTTTGACTGAAGCCAACCACATATTTTCATTTGTTTTAATGCTCTCTTGAGCTGAATAATAAATTCCCAGTGTTCTGAGTTCTAACTCTATTAAATGGCTACAGGAGTGTGGACCTTGTTTCTGATAATAGCACAGCCTGTATGCTGCCCACTCATACCAGTCCTTCCTAGTTCCTTAGGCACGTTCCTGGTTTCTGTCCACCATACAACACTGGGCTATAGGAAGCTCTAGCTCCTTGGTTACAAATACAGGTTTATAAAAAATTTTTCTTATCAGTGAACTCTTTACACTTACACATTACAAGCAAGTTACAAAATAAAGGAATCTTAAATGCAAAAATCCCAGTCTGCTTTCGCCCTATGAGTCTTGAATTAGGTCTCAGTCTTTAGGCCAGGCAACCTTTCTGAATTTGGCTTGACTAACATGTTTCTAGAAAAACGTTCTCTTTTCCTTAGGGAAACATCCCTTCCAAATTCTTTTAATCACGTACTACAAGAAATGGAGAGGATTCGGCAGCTTCTACATTGAAACATTCAAAGTAAAGAAATGGCTGACTAGAAAACACATTGAAGATTTGTTCAGTACTGACAACTGTTGTGGTTTCTCAGGCAGAGTAGGTAGGAGTATCCAAAGGCTACCTTCAATACCTGGTCTACCTACAATGTGAACTATGAATCTAAAAGTAGAATCACAAGTGCAAATAAATACTTGCTCTAGAACACGCAGATTTTCCTGCGCCCAAGCGTGTACAAAACTAGTTAGCACCAAGCTGAGATAAGCCAATTTTTCAGTCACTGACTAGTCAATTTTACAAGCAAACTCACCTGCTGCCATTTATACAGGTGGAAGGCAAGAAAAAAATATTTTATGGCCACTATGGCGTTGTGTTCTTTCACAGAAGCACAGGCACAACCAGCATGATCAAGGGCCACTGAACTCTTACATTCAAATGGATACTGCAATCTGTAGTGAAAGTTGTAATCATAGAATCATAGAATAGTTTGGGTTGGAAGGGACCTTTAAAGGTCATCTAGTCCAACCACCCTGAAGAAGCAGGGACATCTTCAACCAGATCAGGTTGCTCAGAGCCTAATCCAACCTGGCCTTGAATGTTTCCAGGGATGGGACATAATCTTACAAAGCATTCCAAAAAAAAAAAAAGTTGAATTCATAACTTCATATAAATACATGTTAGAGTCTCAGCAGAATCTAACACACTGCTGACAATGTCTTAGAAGAAAATGTTTTGCATTTTGTTCATTCTTCTTTCCTCTTTTTTTCCTTCCTTCTTGCCTCCCTGCTTCCCATGCAGTCATGAATGAAGTGAGTAGACTGACAGGCAGTGTCTAGTCCTGTGTTATGGTTTAGCCCTGGCTGGCAACTAAGCACCACACAGCGGCCTGCTCACTCTCCTGCGGTGGGATGGGGGAGAATTGGAAGGGTAAAAGTGAGAAAAGTTAGCAGTTAGCAGATTTGAACCCTGACATGACTGGATTCCAGCAGGCACAGGCAGAAGACAGGTGCTTGTCCAAAGTAAGGCAATTCTGGTTGTGTGCAGATGCAGAACTCTAAAGACTTAGTTAAAATTGGGAGTAAGATAAACCATGATTTACCTAGTGCAATTCAGTGATTCTGGGATGGATGGCTGCTAAGTAGTAATTAATAAGGTTACAGTTTTACACTAAGCTATCAGCAATGTTAACACTTCATTATTTAGAACCTCCTTGAGGACTTTAAATTCTCAACTACATTGTTAACTCCTTGACTGATGTAAATTCTTTTACATTATTTTGACATAAAATGTTAGAAACTAAAATTTACCCAAGAAGGAACTAGGACAGTATTGTAAGCAAAGACTTTGTATTGCTATCATAAAATTGTCTACTCGAATGACAGGCATAAATCATTTTTTAGAATTAAGACTAAAGGTCTTTTTCTTTGTGAAAGTTCATGAACAGAAATGCTCAAGCTTTCTACCTGTGCCCATAGAGATAACCCCACTTAAATCAAGGAGAATTATGTGTTATGAATCAACATGGAGCTGTGGCCTGAAGCTCTAAGTAGAGTTTCAAAGATATATGAGTCTTCCTATCTAAATACCTTCAAACAGCACCTTCTCTTGCACTCTGACAAGTGCACTGACCTGAAACAAAAGAATTTTATCTTAGTAAACATAGTTGTCACTTTTTAATTTGTTTTACCTCCATGTAGGGGAAAGACTAAGATATTTAGAAGTTATCAAGAGATATTGAGGGAGACTGAGAGAGATTTACCCCAAAAAACAGCATTCAAGCACTGAGGACAGTCATTTTTAAAGTGCTAGGCAGAGGCTCAGATAGCTGCTGCAGCGCAAAGCAAGAGATTTAAACCTAGGTCTCTTAACTTACCCTGAATGAAGACATAGGTGTATCTTGATTTGTTAGGATTTTATTAGAAATTCTATCCTGGACCTGAAAAAAAAAATCCTTCATTATGAAACTTTTATTGAAAAGATATACATTTCTGTGAAAAGCTTTGGTTTCACCAAGTCAACATTTTCTGATGAAAAACGTTTTGTCAAAATTATTCTCATCAGATCTTCCTGAAAGAGACAAAATGACAACTTATTATGACATTATTTAAAAGATACCTACTCTTTGCTTCCCATTTGGCATCAGAATCACCTTAGAAAAACCTGTACGATTCTGCAACATCGGGAAAGTATCACAGTTTCCGAGAATGACATTTTAGTTTATCGGAAGTCTCATAAAGAATGTTATGTAAGTTTAAAAGTAGCTTAGAAAGAAGCTACGGTGGATGGACTACAATTAAACTAAAAGAAATGTATGCATTGACAGGCTGAGCTCTTGCCATATTAAGCCAGTAATGGCTTTGCAATTAGGTGGAAAGTCTAATGATTCAAAAGCTATCTCTTAAAATTACATTGGAACTAAAACTGACAAGACAGAAAGGAAAGAGTACTGTGTAGAAAAGCTTCATCAAGCACCACAGTTAATCATAAGGCAGGAGAAATCACCTTTGAAGACATCATTGAAAGGTCTTGTCCAAAAAAAATTCTTTTATCTCCAATTTTTATCGCTTCTGAAGTTTGAAGAACATTCAGATCAGTCAACCTGTACAGTTCTCATACCTCAAAATTTCTCAGAATAGTATTTTAAAATATGTAAGATTTTACTCAATCTGTTCTCAAAGCCAATGCTTTTTATGACTTGCTTATAATATTGTGTAGATCTGACAAAAAGCACAAAGATTTCTGTGTGTGAGAGGGCATTCTGGTTATAGCAGGTGTTTTTTGGTGGGGAACAGGGGAATCATTCTGTACAGTTTTAAGCCACACAGATAACAAAGTTCTTGTCATACCAAATGCCAACACTAAGCGTGTTTGAAAGACAGCCTATGGACATACAGACATTCACAAAGACTCAAAGTGTCAGGTTTGTTTCACGTGATGCCCAGATAACAAAGCCATTGTCAAGGTCCTTTGTGCCTGACAAAGATGGCTGACATAGCTGATGAGATTTAAAAATCCATTGTGGAATAAACATCAGAGAAGCCCCTAATGATGAAGTCTGGCAACTTATCAAGGAATTCTACTAATTGCCTTAATTCATGATGACACAGAAATGTGTTTGGGTTCCATTTTTATTGTCCTGCTAACCTCAGCATAACAATAAAAATGAATTAAAATATTTACCAGTGTTCTTGTAAACAAGTATATTGTTTCCCCAATTTAAGACAAGACCAGCTCAATTATTTTTAAAATTTTGTTATTCATTTTTTCAGTCCAGTACCTAGAATTGTTTTAACAGACCATGTGGCTGACCCTTCTTGAAACACAAAGCAGTTCTATTCAGCTGGAGATAATACTGCAGGACATTGGCATGATGGAGGCAATGAAGTTCCATAAGGGAGCAACAGAATGATGCCTCAAAGAGACCCACAAAATCAATATTCCCAGTCTTTTGTTAGTGTGCCCAATAGGAGACAGAACCAAGCTGCCTGAGGTGTAGAAGCCTTTCTAGGGTACCAATGAACCAGCTCTAATGAGTGGAACACTTGGGGAATTATCACTTATTAAAGCCCTGTGAATCAAATGTGTTTATGACAAGGTAACACGCCCAGCTGAGCCATTCTGTCTTCCTGCTTACACTTCTGTGTATTCAACAGGTTTCAATACAATACTACATACATTTCTATAATGAAGAAAGGTAACATTGTTTATTCACAGAATCATCACAGGTTTAGGCTGGAAGAGCCCTATCCAGAGCATCTAGTGCAACCTCTCTGCTCAAGCAGGGTAAGCTACAGCAGGTTGCCCAGGACCATGTCCACATGAGTTTTGAGTATCTCCACAGATGAACTCCAGAGCCCCTCTGGGCAAGATTAAAAACGGGCAGTCCTCTGCAGCTTCCTACATTCAGCCAGCCAGCTGCCACCACACCATCCACAGGCAGTTGACTCTGCCATTCCTTTCTGTTGCCATGCCAGGTCCCCACCCCTCACCCCCATCAAGTCCTGCTCTGAAAACCCAGGACCCCACCAAGGTGAGGTAGAGGTGGGGGCGTTCCCATTAAGGCTGGCACTAGTGGTGCAGGACCACAGGTATGTGGCAGAGCACAGAGTATCCACGTCCCTGCTCCCCATGGAGGCCCCAGCGCTAGGTATGCGTGCTGTGTAAAGAGTAAGTGCAGTTTATAAGTAAGTACAGTTTATATGCAGAAGTGCTAGGCATAAACACTATGTAATACTGCTTAATTCTGATTACAATAATCCCAAATGCAATGAAGAAACATCTGACTTCACACTTTGAAACCTGTTGATTCTGAAGGGTAAAAAGTGAAGGTGTAGGGGAGAAGGCAAACAAGTTTTGGACAGCTTAATATTATTTTTGTAAGAAAATTATTATTTCCAGTAACTTCACTTTCCTAATTAAGTGTCTATGTTAATGGAAGAGAAACAAATTTGGTCAGGGTAGGATGAAGAAGAACATGACTCTAAAGAGAGAGTTCAGAGGAATTAATAGCAGTGTATTAATTGTAACATTTCTTTGATCTTGTCAGAAAACATTGTTGTGAATACTAACGTAATAGTTTTAATTTTGGTTCATTTAATGAAACCTGTCCTAGATGTAACTATTCAGAAAAAAATAGCTATGTATTAGTTGGAAACTGATTCAATGTCAGAAAGTCAATGCCATGAGTTATCTCATTATATGCAATGTGATACCAAATTTGCCATGAAAATTACATACTTATACTAGGTATTATCCAACCCACAGACAAAGTATGGAAGCTAAGACCAAGTAAATCAAAGTTTTCTAATATCAATCTTCTTCAATGGCCTGTCTTTTTCATAATTAGGCACATCATACCGTCATTGTTAAAATTACAGAAACTGTCCTGGGATTACGTAAGAAAAGATTGGTCTCCTCTCAAGGTGAGTCCCTACATAAATAGTTAGCTACAGAATCAGTTTCACTTTTATACTTTCTCCTTCTGCCCTGTAAGTCTTGATTTATTATACGTACAGTGACACTGCTCAACAAGGGGATTTTAAGTTCCCCATTATAGAACTGTTGATTGATGCAGATTTGCCCATGGCAGAGAAGAGAACTGAACCGAGCTCCCATACATCCTGAACAAATGTTGTAATGACTAGGATGCCTTGAGGACATGGTGTGGCATCTGTCCTATTGCCACCACTTCATTCTCCTCTAAACACAATACTTGGTTAGAAGAAAGGATTATAGGTGACGACTTTCAGGAGTAGGGTCTGAGATAAAGACCCTGGTGGATAGAAAGCCACTTAGCGTCCTGATGAGAGGACAGGAGTTACCCTCGTTCTGAGCATTTTCAAGTGGCTATCTACTAGATATTTCTTAAACTGCACCCATTGCTGACTTTATGTTCAGATCCTGTGTTGAGGTACCTAGCTCTCATCATGCTGTCTAAAAGCACAAATGTTACTTGAAGTCTTAGAGTTAATTACCTTAAAAAGAGGCAAGGCAGCATCTAACTTTTATTGCCTTTTTAAAAAATTTGGCATTATTCAATCAATTTTTAGAGAATAGTTGAAGTTGGTAGAGACCACTGGAGATTGTCCAATCTCCCTGGTCAAAGCAGTGTCAACTAGAGCAGGCTGCTCAGGACCTTGTTCAGACAGGTTTTGAGTATCTCCAAGGATGGAAACTGTACAGTGTCACTGCACAACCTGTTCCAATGTATGATCACCCTCACACTAAAATATTTTTTTAAGTGGAATTTCCTATATTTAAAATTTTTTCCTATTGTGTTTTGTATTTTCACTGTATATTACTGAGAAGAGTCTGTCTCCACTCATTAGGACTCGTTGATAAGAACGCATCCCCCTCCTCAATTTTTCTCTTTTTAAGGATAAACAATCCCAGCTCTCTCAGCCTACCCTTGTACAATAGATACTCTTAATTGCTTAATCATTGCTGCACTCTGCCCCGTGTGTCTATCTCTTGTACTGCAGAGAGAGATGGAAGTGTCTGTCTTGTACTACCTTTTGTGGTAGTCCAGCATGGGACACAGCACTCCAGATGTGTCTCACCACTGCTCAGAAGAAGGGAAGGATCACTTCCCCCAATCTGCTCTCCCTAATGCAGGAGGCTGCTGGCTTTCTTTGCTGCAAGGTAATACTGCTGGCTCATGGTTGCTTTGATGTTCACCAGGACTCACAGGTCCTTTTCTGCAAAGCTGCTCTCCAGATGGTTGGTTCCCAGTCCATACTGATGGATGGAGTTATTCCTCTGCAAGTGCAGGACTTTGCACTTCCTATTTTTGAACTTCATGAGCTTCGTGTTCTGTGAGAGACAAACATTGTATCCAAAGGCATCCTTCAGCATGGACATAATTTTGCAGGATACACACCGAGGTAACACCTTCAGAATTAAATAGGTCCAATAGCTAATGAACAAACAGCCCTTCCATAATTCTGAAGTTCCTGCCACCCCACCACTTCTTGTCCTCCCTTCCACTGCCCCCAAAAAACCCCACCCAAACCGAAACCCAGCACAATCTCTAGTAAATCACCGATCTACTTCTGAAGCCTTCCAAATGAAATGTAGGTGATCTTTTTTTTTGTAATTTACTGTTGTCCATTCTACCACCCCTTCTTCTCCTACCTTTTACATCTAAAATCCTGTTTCAGAAGACAGAAATAGTGTGTTTGATGATGAACCATGGATTTCAACTGACCAGAAAAGCTGCTGGAAATGTCTACCCTGATCTGCTCCTCAGTGTATCATTCAAGATACAGTTTGTCTGCTTCTCAAAAGTCCACCAGGTTCACAGGCTGTAGTTTGTACACTATGATTTACAGGAAACCCACAGTTTCTGATTTCCACTCAGGAAGGCGATGATTTGTTTGAGAGATTTCCCAGTTACACAAAGATAGCTGCTTTCTGAAAGACAGCATAATGGTACCAGAAATTCCATTTTGTTCTACTCTAAAGAGACAACGGGCAAGCAAGAGAATGCAAATAAACCACTGTAAGTCTGTCTGTAAGTCTTATCAGCTCTAGATGAAAATTTTAGCTTTTAAATTTGCAGCTTTGCTTAGTTTGTTGAGATTCTTTTTTTTTTTCTTTTTTTTCCCAGGGGAAATTTCCTAGTATTCACTGATCAATCATATTGCTGTATGGTGAATTTAACAACTCGAGGACCAGCTTAGCCAGAGCACAACTGCACTCAGTGCCCCATGACTGAGATGAGTTCTTAACAACACAGTTGTAAAATGTTTGTGCCTTGCCTTACCTTAAAACAGAAGATTTCATCAAAATGCTCTAGGTCTTTACAGAAAAAAAAAAAACAGCAGAAACTAAGGCAACAAGAGACACTGAAACAATTGTCAAAGAGCTTCTCAGAAAATTTATTGGCATTGTTGGCAACAGAAGTCAGCTGTCAGAACATAAGCTGGTATTCTATCTCCAGACAATACCACCTCCTTCTTCTCCTACAGCAGGGTTTGTAAAGAAGTGGTGACATTTCCAGAAAATGACAGGAAGACACATAGCTAGCCCTTACCTCTCTGGTGTGTGTTAAAACATCACAGGAAATAGTAACCTACATAGTAAATCCATAGGTGACTTTCGAGCATACTCCCTGAAAGACAGGATCAATGCAGTTCATTCAAGGAAAACTAATAAAAGGGAATCAAAGTGAAAAAAAAAAAAGACAAAATGGAATAAATTTCCAAACAAGTGGTTTATTCTTTCCTTGCTTTAAATCTATTGTAAAAGAATTGTATATGTTATCGGTTATGCAGCAAAACCAGGTTTGTCTGGACACTTTGGAAGAGGTACTGAATTCAGCGTCTCTTTCACTTGAATATACAAAATAAAACTAGACCTAAGCCACAACAGATCTGATTAATAATTTATATAATCTCAAAGACAGAATTTTGCTCATAGTTATGATTTCATATCCCTCTTCTCCTTTTTCTATATACTGTAATGAAAGTAATTTGCCATATTTGGATTTATTTCAGGTTTGTTTGCTGTTTCATGTTCTGATTTCTTTTCTAATTTAAAAAAATAACTCACCTTCCTAAATTATCCATGTATGCAAGTCAGTTATTTCTGTTCCTGCTGTCGAATTCAGTATATTGCATCACTGCACCTCAGGTAATGACTCACTTCTGAACGATTTGGTAATTTGCTAAACTCCAAATACTTTCAATAATAGCATTCCAGATACCCCCAATTTTTTTTTTTCAAAACCGGTGAAGGTTGCTAAGTGACAGAAACGTATTTATCTACCACATCAGCTGTAGGCATTTCAGTGCAAAGACACAATCTTACACACCCACATCATAAAAATAAACATTTTATTAGTACGTGCTGTAAAGAGCGTTAGTTTATTATAACCCAACCTTAGTTCTGATATTTGGGCTTCTTGCATATCAACAAGTAAAGTGTTTTTTTCTAAATCTCAATATCTTAAGGATCTAAGTGAGACTGTAGTAATGTTACAAAAGTTCATTTAATCTCTTGGCCGTCTACAACTAGGAATTCTTGAAAAAATGGCAGAAATATTTTGATAGGATATTGGTGCCAATTTAAAAAAAAAACCTGCAGACTTGCCTTTGACACAAAGTGGAAATAAAATGCATCTTTAAGTGTTCCTCCTTCATGCTTTTTCTGCATTTTAGTGTAAAGTCTATAAATAATATTTGGTCAGAATGATACTGTGGATGTTGTGACAACACATCAGTTATACAGACAGGTATAAAAATGTTTGTATTGGCAGCGTATTTCCACTGTCACTCTCTTGCTTTTTTTTTATGTGTGGCTTTGCAAATAATTGGATAGGTTAATACAGCTGTCAGTGAACAACTTTATGTATTTTGTTTTACGAGGTGAGGACTTCCCATAACTTATGAAAGCTTTCACGTTAAATCAAAACCACATTCAGCTTTTCAAGCTGTATCTATATCAAACTGTAACTATAATGTCATTAGCAGACAATTAAAATTAGGAAAAAAACCCAGCTAAATCAATAATGGCTAGAAAAAAACCCACTACTAACTGGTAGCTTGCATCTGTTACAGAAAGATCAGTGAAAAGGCACAGTCTATGAGTAAGACATCATAGCTACAGGTCTGTAACAACCAACAAAAGCACTCATCAGTGAGAGCACCTGGCACACAGACAATATAATGCCATAAAGCAACATAGAATCATAGAATAGTTTGGGCTGGAAGGGACCTTTAAAGGTCATCTAGTCCAACATCGCTGCAAGGAGCAGGGACATCTCCAACCAGATCAGGTTGCTCAGAATGGTCAACAGCTTCTCTCTAAATACATTTTTACTACACATTAAGAGACTTGTGGACAGTTCTTAAGGACCTCACTGTTACTGACCTTGAAAAAAAGGCTCTTTCATGAACATGTATCAAAATGTATCTCTATGAATTTTTCAAGTACTCTGTAAACAAACACTTTTACTAAAATACGTGGTGAGAATTAAGTTCCTGATCCCATAGTTTCAGATATATGCAGTTCTCTGCTATTTAGACTCAAATATGATTTTTGTTATTGAAGGTCTGAACTCACTCTCTAAATTATAATTTGACAATCAAATCAGCATGCATCTACACACTCTGCCTCTCTTCCTTCTTCTTTCTTTGTCACAAATACAATAATTTTCTGCTTAATACAAACCAATAGCAAAATCTTCCCTATTACATAGATGGTCAATATTATGGGCATTAAAGAAGGTATTAAAAAAATCATTGAGGTATTTGTCCAGTTTAAATATTTTTTTTTTCAAAAATGGCCTAGGATTAGTAAATCCAAAGATAGCAAATACCTCTCACCAAATCTAATTAAAAATGTTCGTTTTCTTTAACCAGGAATCTGTATCACCTGGCTGGTTTCCACTGATCCCTTCTTCTCAAGGAAGATGACAGAAAATTGCAATTCCCTTGCATTTTTCTGATACTTGCTATTGTTGTCAAAGAGTGGCTATGGATTGTTATAGACAGATGGACAGAGTCTTTTAACTACTGTGTTGAAAAAGTAAATGGTTAAATAAAGTTGAAGAGGTATTCTTAGTATTAAGCTCCACAGCTCTGCCTTTGAAAATTCTGTTAAGATAAAACATAGCTCTTGAATGTAATTCATGTTTTTAACATTGTAAAAAAAAAAGGGGGGGTTTTATGCTCTTCTTTTACATCTATTTTACTCATATTTATCTCAAAATTAAGAGATCTAAACAATATTGTCCATTCAGAGATTATTCTGTTCTTTCATTCAAATCAACATTTAGAACCAGCTGAAGCATTTTACTTTACCTAAAGCCAAAATTCACTTGTTAGCTTGAGTATTATTGATTGGTAATTCTTTATGAAGAACAACTGAATCAGTGTACTGCCACAGAATTACTTAAAACTTCTCTTTTCAAAGTAAATAAGCAAACTCAAAAAGAACAGAAGGTCTCTCTGTAAAGATCTAGAGAATATTACCTTCCTTCTACCATGTACATGCTTGATGCCAAATGAATGTTAGGATTTACCCTCGGTAGGCTGCACCTATAATAGAGGTCAGCATCACTGCACAGGCTTTGCAGGTCTGACATCCTAGCAGAAAGCAGCAGTGCGTATACACATCATGGACAAACTGCCTGACACATAGATACAGCATACAACAGACTTCAAACGATGTCTGTTTCTAGTCAACACAAACATTTCGCTTGTAATTCTAGTTGGAGCAATGGCACATGCTATCTTAATAAATAGCGTAAATATTATTTTAATTTCCTTGTAGATATTAACTCTGCCAACAGCAATGACAGAAAAAGAGATCTGTGTCTTTGATTATATGGGAATAAATCTGATTTCTGACAAGTTTATTTCACTTTGATATACAGCCTTTAACTTGGCTTTCTAGTTTCCTGTCTCTTTCAGACATCTGTCCATGAGTTTAATCATTGTTTCTACATCTCTGCACACACAAAGGTCTGAATACTGGGAATTTCTTGGGAGATGAGGAGGCATTAAAGACAGAGGCTCCACACATTTTCCTCAAAAATCAATATGAAGGGGACATGTCAAGAAAGAGGCAAGTAAATTAATTTAAGGTCACATTCTGCCACTTTTTTATTGAGCAAGATTTTAGTCTCACTCTAGGGTGAGGTACTTTTCAATATAAGACAGAGCAAAGCAGCCAGAACATTACTGGGGGTTAACATATAACTTCATAACAAATTAGCAGTGATGTAAAGTTATATTTGTAAAGAGTGATTTTAAGTCTTGTCTTTTACAATCAAAGCAGAAGGTAATGTCTGAAAATCTTTCTCCGTGTAAAATACCTTATGTAAAACTATTACAGGGGGATGTATATAGAAACAGAAAGGCTCCAGCTTGATGGTTCTTGTTCCCAGTGAGTGGTACCTTACTTTCTGAGAAACTGAGTAGTTCTCTGACACCAGAATTAACCCGGTCTCAAGTGAACAATGTCAGTTTTTAAAACTAGCAAAGCAATACTTCAGCTTCTGCATCAAACTTAAGGCTTTATTTGGGCGAACAGTAGTCATGACTCCCACTCCTCAGACTGGAAGCTCGATGTATTTCCAAAGGAAGTCCTCTTGTATAGCCACAATTTAATGGGTAAACCATAAGATTTATTATATAAAATTCTATGGACTATACTGAAAGGTATAGCAGCCTATATACTATTGCAGCTATCCCTTGTGGCTTTAAAATCTCTTAATGTATACATTATACTATATATCTCATCAAGATACTCGTGCTTTTTCTTTTTAGTAGTAGTTAAAGGATATTATTCAACTGTACATTCAATACTTGCAGCTGTAAAGGAAATCAAATTTCTTTTCATATATACAGAAAACTGCTTAATTTACATGTTAGTCCTGGAATTGCAATGAACAGCAGCACATCATGCTGAGGCATTTTTGTTGCTTAATACTTATTTACATTTGTTCTGAGAATAGGAAATTTGAAAGTCCTATTTTTTAAAGAACCTCATTATGCAGTAGTACTTTACAACATCAAATTGAACTAATACTTCAGGATACCAAAGGAGCTACAGATTTTATATTGACTTACAAAGAAAATCTAATGCCCAAGTCAGGGATAGAAGGTGTTACAAAGATTTAGTCTCTAAATGTAAAATAATAATAAAACTATCTTTCAAATTATGTGAGGGAGAAGAATAAAATTCAGCATGTTGCCTTAGTGCTGGAGTTGTGCTCTATTCTAGTTTTTAAATGAAATAGAAAAGAAAACCCCACTGAAAATAAGGGAAAGTCATATCCTGGAAGGGAGTGTTGTACATGTAACCAAATGATAGTTAAAGCTTCATCTCTGTGAAGCCTACCTGAACACATGGGCTTACTGCCCTACCAGTTCAGGATGCAAACTACTCCGGTAGAAAATCAGATCTGAAATCAAAGACATTACATTGATGAGGTTGTCATGGTGCAAAACTGAAGTTAGCTTCAAGCATCTGGCCAAGTGCAGCTGTACTAAAAAAGTCCCTACAGTCTTGTCTTGTAAATAATGCATTATCCATACCCAATTTTAAGTCCAGATATTTAAGTGGCGAACAATCAGACGAACCTGGAGCTACTGAAGGAAGATGGGTCTGATTCTTCATAGTGTTTTTATTATGCAAGCAAAACACAGGAGGACACAATTGGGATGCGTTGTGACCAAGCTCCTCTTCCAGTCGGCCAATCCTGCCTGTACTCGGAACGTGACTGCCTTCTGCAGAACTCAATATACTGAGGGCATTGCTATGGAGAATATGAACAGAAAAGCTCAACTACTTGGTTCCTCTCAAAACATTTCAGTTTTTTATCAGCACCACGAAGGCTCCTGGCGTTCACGTGGACTGGAGCCCTCTAAACTGGGTCTCACATCGATGTGTCCCTGCCACTCCAGCGACAGAGACGGTGTGCCAGCAACCCTGGGGAGGGCTGCGGATCAACGCCGAGGGAGGAACCATTCCCGCAACAGCTGCGGCCGTGTCAGGACAGAACACACCACGGAGACCCGGGTGCGCGCCGCGCAGGTGAGGGCGCGGGAAAAGGCTTCCTGCGCCCCGTCTCCTCCCGCCGAAACTCGGTCCCAGCCGAAAGCAAAGCCGCCCCGAGGGGTCTCCGGGCGGGCGCCGCACCCCCCGCTTCCCCTTCCCCTCCGCGCCCGGCGGCTCCTCCGCGCCGCCTCCCCGCTGAAGGCCGTGGGTGGACGCGGGGTCTGGAGCTGCCTCTGCCCCCGCAGAGCCGCAGGACGCATCCCGCTCCGCCCCTCGGCCCCTCCGGCCCGCACCCCCCGCAAGGCTGCAGCGAGGAGAACTCCCCCACGGCTTCTCCCTCCCCGCCGCCGAGGGTTAAACCCGCCGCTGGCAGCGGGGGAGGAGGCACCGGCGGCAGCGCGGGGGGTCAGGTGCGGGGGTGCGGGCGACGTTTGCCGGGCGGGCGGGAGCGCTCCTCCGGCGGGGACGCGCAGGTGTCGCGGCGCCGGGGGAAGGACCGCTCCGTGCGCTCTTCACCTGTGGGCGTGACCGCCGTCCCCCCCTTTCCTCCTCCTCCTCCTCCTCCTCCTCCTTCTTTTTACTTGAAGGGCCAGCGCTGCTCTAGCGGCAGAGCCTAAGAGCGGAGCTGGCGGCGCGGGGAGAGGAGGAGACCTGCTGCTGCTGCCGCCGTCGCCGCCGACCCTCCTCGTAAAGTATCCCGGCCGCCGTTCGCGCCTCCGCCCCGTCGAGCCCGCAGGACCGGCCGGGAGCGGAGATCAGGCTGGACTCGCCGCTGGGGACGGGGCGCCCCTCCGCTCGCCGGGCCGGGCTGTCTGTCCGCGCCGGCGTCCTCGGCCGTTGGCGGGCACCGCCGCCCCCCGCTCTCCCGCGGGTGCTGGGCTGGGGCGCGGATCGCCCTCGCCCCGCGGAGCTGCCAGGCGGAGCCCTCCCCCACGGGCGGGCGGCGGTGGCCACGGCGGGCTGCCCTCGCCCCTCTGCGCCCGCGGCCATGCTGCCCTGGGCTGGGGGGCGGCGGCGGCCTGAGCGGGGGTCGCCCTAGAGCGGCGGGGGGGTGGGCGGGAGAGGCCTTCCTGCGGTAGCACCGCCTGGGCCCGGGCCCCGGCCTGCGCGGGAGGAGGCAGGGGAGAGGACAGCGAGCGGAACAACTTCTGCGAATTAAGGCAGGAACGGAAAACGATATAAAGAGAGGCTCGTTCGTGGGACATCTTCAAAGCTCGGCACCACGCCAGGCATCCGAGTCCCAGTAAAACCCACCACGGTAGCGAATCTCACCAGAGGCACAGGGCGAGAGCTGGCCGCCGCCACTGCGCCCAAGTCCTGGACGCTTTAGAGTCGCCTTGGCTTTCTGGCTGGAAGATGATTCCTGCAGCAGGACCATGTTGCTGCTGACGAACCGCGGGGTCGGTGGAAGATGCCTTCCTTGAGGATTACACGTGGAGAAAGGCCATCAGTCGAGGGGAGAGCTGGCTGGTGAAACTGTCTGACTTTCCCCCCCACCGGGGAAGTGGCTTCAATGGCTCCATCTCCCAGGAGAAGCAGTAAGAAAGATGCCAACGCCTTGCCAAACATGTCCTCAACTTTCTGGGCTATCATGATCCTGGCTAGTCTCCTAATCGCTTACTGCAGTAAGTACATATTTGTCCTGGTGCTTTTGCTGGGCGTAAATCCATGGCCTTCTCGTCTGACGTAACACTTCTGGCAAAGGCCAAGCTCTGAAGCTGGCAGGAGTAGGTATTGTGCCTTGGACTTGCCACCTCCACACATCTCCCCCCATGGTAAAGCAGGTAGAGCGACACCTTAATACTGCTGCTTCTTGGGAGCATGAGATGTACTGAGGTTGTAGATGTGGCATTTCCAGTCCAAACAGAAACATCTGTTGGATTTTAGGAACAAACTTTTTAGTGGTAGTAACCGTGACCCACTGTTCACTGTTTGTTATCAGGCTTTCTCCTAGACTGCTCCCTCCACGTACACAATCTCCTGCCTCCATCCACGTTCCATGAACAGGAGCTGTTTTGCTTATGTTCGTTTCTTTAGGAAGCACATACTTAGTCAAGTGACAGATGTCTTCACATCACTGGGATCATATGTGATTCTCTGACTGTGAAATTGGATTGGAACACCCCGCCACTTCCTTAGCATCTCCTCAGCAGTTTAGGAAACCCATGCTATCAGTTTTAGAGCTGTATCACACGTTATCGGTAGAGTTCTGTATATTCTTTGTCAGGCTTAATAGATTGTCCATTAATCACACTGAGTTGCAGATAAGGTATCTGTAAGAATCAAGTGCCTGGACTATTAATACTTTTAAAGGTCTTTATTTTTTCTTGTTGATTTTTCTGCTCTGGACAAGTCATTTTCAAACAGTTATGTAATATAAATACAGCTAATGCCCATACTTCTCGGGAATGCAAGTTTGTCTGTAGTACCAGAGTGGGAATCTTTCACAGAGAATAGAAAAAGCAGTTTCTGTGCAATAATAAAAAAAATATGTAATTTATCAGGAGGGACCTGCACAGCTTTGCCGAAATGAATCTACACTGTATTTTCCCAGCCTGAGCTGAATGTGGTCTGTAATTTACCTATAGTGCATATTCCTTTCATTAGCTACAGCATAAAAGACTTTGCACTAGGCTTGTCTTGTTGAGCTGTAATAGGTGCAGGTTATGATGAATAGGAAATGGATTCTGATTTTCAGGAGCATGCCTGCTGCATTTCTTAACCCTCTATTCCATTCCCTTCAACCGTATTATGTTCTCCTTTTTTTCTGTGTTTGTTTTTTTTTTTCCTGAGACAAGATTCTAATTGGCTAAGAGAACCTTTAATTCACTTTTTTTTTTTGCATGTTACAGGGACTTTCTGTACTGACAACAGTGAAAGAGGCTTATTCCAAAAAGCATAAAGTATTTTTTAGTTATTTTTTTTCAATTTAGCACAGTTTGCATTACACTTCTCATGAAAAATCATGTCAAAGAGACCACCCTTTTAATTAATTTAATTTTGTACATAATGCTATATTCAATGTGCTAATGTATGGTATGTATGCAAAACAACATACTTAGATTTAAAAGAATTTATGTGCATACTGGGAGATAAGTGACTCAGTAAATGCATATTACGAGATTAATAGTTCAAGTGTAAAGGGAATTCAGCTGGATATTAGTAATAGGAAATATTTTATTAAGTTTGTGCTAGAAATGTCTGGAGGGTCCCAGGCTTTTTATGAGAAGATAAGAGTTCTTCTGTGCAGCTATCTTCTATCAACATAGCCTCAGAAAGAGTTAACTGTAAACTCTGACACCTCAAAAATTATTTATATTCAGCTGTGAGAGGTTTGACAATGTTCTGTTCTAAGGAATGAAGTTGTCCCTTTGAATAGTTATATATTGTTCTTTTTTTTTTCCCCCTGCATTGTTTACCAATGCTGATCAATGCAAATCTTTGCTCATAATATGAAGGCAATTTCTGATGTGCTTAGATGACCAGTTTCTAATTAATTCTCTCAGCCAGTGTAGATGGTGTTCCTCAAACGTGTAGTACGCTCTTCATTCCATATAGTGCTGAAAAGCACCATGCAGCTTAAAATATGCAGTGTCAAAACACTCCACCATTTATGTAATGTTTCACCGACTTGACAGCTGCAATTCCGAATGTTAATGAAGCACCATGAACAGTTCTATAGTGGTAGTATTTGAAAAATTGCAAAAAATGTTTTTGCACTGTAGAAAGGGTGAAGATGTTTAAAAATCAGGGAAAAAATGTGAAACTCTTTCTAGGTAAAGTAGTACTGCAAATTTTATGATTTTTTTTTTAAATCATTTAGGGTTTATTCAGTCTTTTTTTTTGTCATCCGATACCTTATTTTTTGAAGAAAAACATAACTGGGGGGGGTGGGCAGTGTCAGTTATGTTTTAAGAATAACAGCCTTGCCATATTTATTAGGAAGTAAAAGAAAAGAACTTGACAATATAAGGTGTTCTGTATTTTTCCACAACCTTATATTCAGGTATGTTGAAGTATAC
The DNA here is from genome assembly GCF_036417535.1 of Chlamydotis macqueenii. Lineage (NCBI taxonomy): Eukaryota > Metazoa > Chordata > Aves > Otidiformes > Otididae > Chlamydotis > Chlamydotis macqueenii. Next base: position 18,456,953 of record NC_141556.1, read on the forward strand.
CAACTTAAATATGTGATATCAAGCAGAAGTCTGTAAAAAAACAGTACAGTTTAGCATGTTATTAAAGTAATTACAGGAACCTTGTATCTGATTGTCTCTCACTATATTATTTTACTATATTTACATCAAACACTGCAACTCAAAAAAAGAACTTTTAAGCATTTCCTTTTTTTTTAGCACCATAAATAAAACTTTTGATCTACCTTGGTTATTTTCATTTTTAATCTCTTGGTCTGACAAAGCTTATTCCTGAATCAGTGATATGAATTCTTCTTCCATTTCTCCTAATTACTTAGTGAATCTGTTTCTGGGAATGTATTTGTTGTATAATGGTCATCCCTATTACTAGGAGCAACCAGTAAACACCATACTCTTGAGTTCGACTTGACAGATTGTCCTGGTTTCGACACGACATAGATAAACATACTTATAAAGCGTGTTCTGGATGTCTATCTGCAGTCCACTAGCCTTTCATTTATACTTTGATTTCTGAAGCCCAATTATGTTCTCTTTCACAAGGTAAAATGATAAACTGATCATTTTTTCTTTCTTAAATGTTTAGATTATATTTAGGGATAGTGGCTCCATCCTATGGTGGAAGAGAAACCTGCATCAAATCAATTAGATTAGTTGCTATAGTGATAAATATAATGTAATATTCTCCTCCTGAAGAAAAATGCTCTAATATGGTAGGTTCTCAACAGGAGAAGGCAAAAATGAAGCAGTAGAAATAGGCTGTTAATGGTCGTTGATGTGACCACCAAGGAGTTTGTTTTTACATTTACTGATGCTTCTGTTAAGTAAACTATCTCAGAAGGCTCTCCTGGTGACCACCTTCAATGGCAATTGAGAATTAGGGGAGTTGTAACATTTTAGCATCCCAGACATGTATTGCACATACGTGTTTAATGAACAGTGGTAGACCAGTGGAACTACGTTCAGTGAATTCCTTAAGTTACTTATTTTATATTGTAAAGGTACATTGAATTTTTTAATTTTTTTTTCTCCTTGTGTAACTGGGATTTACATATTTCCATGTTAGAAAATTTGGTCAAATTAAGGAAATTTTATGTGGTGTCACAGCTGCATGCAATATCAGAAATCTAAATAACATGGTTTTGATTCGGAATATCTTTTTTAGTGCATTTATTCACTTGGCTTTGCTGTAAATACTGAGGTGCTTTTTTATGTAAATGGTGACTTTTTAAACAACGTGATTCAGCTTTAGCAAAGTTGTGGTTCTTATGAACTTTTGGCTTTCCTTATTTTATACTGTTTTGTAAGCATAAGGAATAGAGCATTAGACCCCTGTGGCATTACAAGTTTTACTGTTCTGTTAAGGTAATACTTCTAAGGACAAGGAAATGTATTTTTTGAAAAATGGAATGGTACTTGGAAAGTTCACGTTCTTGTTTTAAATATTGTGTACGGAAGAGAGCAATATGAGGCCCAGTATTTATGCTGACTAAATGGTGACAGTACTAGGAAAAAAGAATCTAAAACTCCAAATGCAAAATATTTCCCATAACTCTACAGTTCTGCATTGTAAGTGCAAGTTCTTTCACAGTAATAAGAAATGGAAAGAGAAAATATTCTCCCAATTCATTGTTTCTTTTGATTGCAGAGTACAAAATAAGAACGTTGTAATGATGAAATACTGGTAGGTGATATTAAATGGTTGATTCTGCAGTCCGCTGCTTACATCTGTGGAATTTGTTGAGCAGAAAAATCAAGCCCCAAGCATCTCAAAGATTTTGCATGTTACCATGCAAAATGCAGATGATTCCTATGAAAAATGTTATATTGACCTCACCTTAAATTGAGATCCTGTTGTTATACATTGGGTGGATACTACTAATTTGAGAAATACCTTTTCATCATCCTGTTCTGGAGTTGCTTTCTGTCTGGATGACATAGACTACTATGGTCTCTAGATCATATTGTTCTCTTATGCTGTTAGAGATTGCCAGCAGGGATGACAGTCTCTGGACACCTCTAACAGGAGCTACCATAGCATCACGCATTGGCTACTGAACAGCTCTTAGATGATAAATGTTCACTGCTGATTTATGTTGGATGCACACAAGTCATCTCTGAATGAAGGTCTACTGCTCCTGTTACTGATCCTTTATCATTCAGATCACTTTCTCTGTTTTTTGTAAATGAAAAAGAAAGATCTTTTTTTTAATCGTTCCAACTGATCTGTAATTTTAGAACCATAGAATAGTTTGGTTGGAAGGGACCTTTAAAAGTCATCTAGTCCAGCCCCCCTGCAAGGAGCAGGGACATCTTCAACCAGATCAGGTTGCTCAGAGCCTCATCCAACCTGGCCTTGAATGATCCAGGGATGGGGCATCCACCACCTCTCTGGGCAACCTGTTCCAATGTTTCATCACCCTTACTGTAAAAAATTTTTTTCCTTGTATTTGTTTTGTTATGTTTTCTGCAAGATTTACAGTGCTTGTATTTTACCCAAACTCTGCTCACAGAATAAATGTGACATATAGAGCAACTATCATTATTCAGACTTTTTTTTCAGTCTAGTTTGTGTATAGGAGTAAAAAATAATACTTTTACGACATTAAATAAGAAAAACAAGGTATTACAATTTTGTCTCTTTATATAACATCTCAGCTGCTCCTTTTTAAGAAGGTTTGTTTTTTGAATTAAAACCAGTGCTTTGAGTACCTTTGCTTGTGAGTACCAAACTGACATTGAGATTTTCTCACCAGTTATGTTGTCGGCTGTCCGGATGATGTAATACATAGAAGTTGTGGGCATCAACATAAGAAATGTCTTCTTATTGCTTTTAATGTTGAATTCAACCCTTTAAGGCTGAGTAAACACCATTTACAATTTCTTGAATGTATTTGAATTCTGGTAACTCTTAACTTCCATTGCAAGTATAACCGCTGATATAGGTGGATATAATGGGAAAGAGGATGGGAGGGAGAACTAGAAAGAAATGGATATTTTAAATTAAATATGTGGCAAAGGACTCTTCCATGTCTTGCAGTAGCATTGATAGGAGAGAGATTGGGACCTCTTTGACTTGCTTTTTGTCTCTGTTTTTGCAATGTACTGGGTTGTTCGTACCATGAACTATGAAAACAGTATTGGGAGCATGGAGTAGAGCCCCACTGCTCTAGACAAGTGTGTAAACATGGGCTCGATGGTATCTTCTTCTACTGGGGCCCCATTAATCTTTCTTTGCTTATTGACTGCATTGAAGAAGTAGTAGTAAGTCTTTCACTGAGATTAGCCTTATGAGTGGGTATTTTCCCACTCATTCTTCTTTACTAGAAGCTAAGGGTATGAAATCTCTCGGTTTTTAGATGTAATTTAGTACCGCCTTAGTGCTCTAACCATAAGGCTATTATGTGAAAAAACCCACATCAACAGCTAGTCCAGCATCTGGCATTCCAAATAATGTTTATTAGAGGTATGCCTCGAATGCTGTCAGTGACTCAAAAATGCACTTGGATACTGAACTATGTAGAGAAGTGTCAAATACCTAGGCAGATCTAGGTGGCATCGATTAACCACAGTCTTCCTTGTCTGTGTATTCTTTGTTACTACATTCAGAGCAGAATGTGTTCATCCTTAGGCTCATATTTGACCAGGTGTGTTGTTCTGCTGTGGGACTGAGGGTTTGAATAGGATTTGTTTCTCTGTTTAAAGGGAAGTTACACTGCTTTTTACACAGATGGCTGGTGAAATTACTTATTGTAAATGTTTTGAGAAGTCATCTCTTCATGGATATGCTTTTATGTTAGCCCTGCAAATAGGAAAATGTTATGCAGTGACTATTTGAAAATATATGAACCATATTTAGAGTAGATTTTCCAGTATTTTTCATGCAGAGGTCTATTTCAAAGGTGTTGTGCATGTTTTTGAATAAATGGACTTTGGCTAGAGTAAAAGAATCACAAGTGTAATGGTAGAAGGCTTTGCATTCGTGTGATTGTCTGTTGATCTCCTAAAGACATTGTGGCTTGTTTCTTATTTCATTCTTTGGATGGACTGCTTCTTTTGACACCTTTCTTCAAATACTTCAGTGCTGTCAGATAACAGGAAAGTATCTCATCTAACTCTGGGGTGAGGATCATAACTGACTGTTTTTCAAAGGAGTCACTATGCAACAGCCCCTTTGGCTCTTTCCTGAGTAGCAGGTAGTTATTCAGTATCACCCCCGATTTTGTGTCTCCTGGCACTTCTTTTAAGTGCCTGCGGCTCAGTACAGCAATAAGGAAGTTACTTCTCTAGAACAAAATGTTATTTGTTTTGCCAAAAGATATGCTGCTGTTGGAGAAAACATGAACTACATCTAGCTACTATTTTTCTTGTGGTTACAAATTCCTTCAAGACTGTAGGTTGCTATGACTTATTTTCAGTTTTGATGTTCTCTACCTTGTTCTCTTGCAGCCCGGGTTAATGCATGCTTTCAGCTGACCTTTATCTTGAAGAACCCTTCACCACTGGCATCTCCTGCTCTTCCAACAGGAGAGTGTTTTAACAGGGCAGAACCTTAGGATATTTTTAGGATCACATACCTGGCAAAATAAAGCTTCCTTCTGTCTTTGCCTGTGACTGAAAGTAGCAATTTGAGCTATGACCCCGTTGTTGGGTTTGGTGTTTTGAAGGTCCAAACTGGGACTATCTCTGTTTTTGTTTTGTGTGGAGGTTAATTCCAGAACATTGTTAACAGATGTGCTCTGTTTGTATTTTGTGTACTAAAAAGTAAAAGTAAAAGCCCAGAGCAGAATGCCTAGGAGATCGGTAACATTTCAAATGGCAAGTTATGTTGGATGGACTGATTCCTGATTTTTCATCTGTTGTAGAGAAGAGTTGTGGTGACCAACTGTACTCAAGCACAGCAGTAGAACTCACTGGTTCTGTTAGCTGACAGGGCTGCATAGTCTGAGAGAAAGATCCTTAATTCTTACAGAAATGAGAAATTATTACATATGAAAAAGGAATTTTGGTTTCTGAAGTCTACCAAAAAGTAAAAGAGAATTCTTATTGTGTTCTTGTTAATCATAGTTTAATTTATGGTGGCTTTCACCTTTGCTCTTAGAACACTTTTTTTTTTCTAATTTTCTTACAACTCTGATATTGACAAATGTATACTATGAGATGATACACTGACAATAGGAGATACTGTTAACCCCTGATGCCTGTATCACTTTCCATACTCTCAGGTGTCAGTATCCCTTTTATTTAATTTTTCCGTTGAGCTGCACCAGTCCAAAGTTTGGCAGAACAGCTTAGCCAGCTGATAGAAGTGGGTTTAAGCTGAGCTCCTGCACTTTTTGTTACATGGCTCAATTGCAAGCTGAAATGTTGAAATGCTATAGTAACAGTGACTTCTGGCAGATGCAGAGGGGGGCCAGGAAATTGATCAGGGAGCTGGAGCACCTCTCCTATGAAGGAAGGTCAAGAGAGTTGGGGCTGTTCAGTCTGGAGAAGAGAAGGCTCTGGGGAGACCTCACAGCAGCCTTCCAGTACCTAAAGGGGGCTTATAAGAAAGATGGAAAGAGGCGTTTTACCAAGGCCTGTAGTGACAGGACAAGGGGCAATGGTTTTAAACTGAAAGAAAGTGAATTCAGACTGGACGTAAGGAATGACATTTTTTATGATGAGGATGATGAGGCACTGGAACAGGTTGCCCTGAGAAGTTGTGGATGCCCCATCCCTGGAAGGGTTCAAGGTCAGACTGGACAGGACCTTGAGCAATCTGATGTAGTGGAAGATGTCTCTGCCCATGGCGGTGGAGGTTGGACTAGATGACCTTTAAAGGTCCCTTCCAACCCAAACCAGTCTATGACTTTTGCTCTCTTGTTTTAAATCAAACTAAATATGAGTGTAACAGATATTATGAGAGATTGCCTGTTACTGGTTCTATGGTGTTACTGAAATGGTTCACCAGTTTCTCATTGTTTTGCAGCAAAATGGACTTTATATTTAGTTATACCTTGAATAGACAATTTTCTTCCGTGCAACCTAAAAGAAATGTGGCTTTTTCTATTATTTTTTGTGGAGTGAGCAAATTCCAAAGTACTTTTTTATATAGGCTTGAATCATAAAAATATAAAATCATTTTCTTAATTGAACTAGTGTAATAATCTGACTTAATATTCAAGATCATTTTATTGAAAAATATCAGAAAAATGTTCCAGAGCTTTCTCAGTATACACTGTCAGTAGTGCTTTATTGAACATTAATTTAAAGATGAAGGCATACATGTGCTTGTGTGTATATGTGCTCAGTAAAAAACACATCAATATTTAAAAAAAACTGAGAGGCTTTAAACATTATTGTCACTGAGTTTTAGTTAAAGGTAGTAATTTCCCTGAAATTACTGGCTGTAAGGCATTTGACCTAACATGTCTTTGTACATTTTAATACCTACAATAATGATTCTTTTAAGATATAATTTTAAAGAATTTTCAGATATATTTTCCTTTTAAGTTATGAGCTCCAGTTAGAAAAAAAACTAACCATATATGTTCTGGAACGCAGATCTTGATAGGTTAAAAGAAGTGGCTGACAAGTAGTTTCAATTTGATCTGGACAGGACTGGTCTTTCCTCACCTTAGATTTATGCTGTATAGTCATCTCTGTTTACCCTAATCTCCTTTTAAAGTCAATGTAAACATAGACATTTTTGCAGTGCAGTTCATATGACCTGTTTTAGATAAATGATGTAGTTTGAGGTAAATTGTGCTGCAGAAGTGCTTGTCTTTGTTAGCTATAAAGCAGATCAGACAACTTAATAAGATTTTAACATGTACGTTATCACATTAATCCAATCCTTCGTTACAGCATCTTTAGAATGTTGCTTATTTTATTTTCAAGGTCCACACTTAATATTAAAATGTTTAATGCCAAGTAACTGGTTCAGGATTTCTGTAGGGAAAAAAAAATGGTAGAAAAATAGGCTTGTGATACAGATTCATTAAGACTGTAGGTCAAGATTGAACTACTGCAGCAAAGGATTTGTACAAATTGAGGGATGTAGTTGGCATAAATTACTGGGATCTTCTGAAGACATCTTTCCAAACAGCTTGTATCCTGAACATTTTTTACGAAACATGTCTTACTGTAAATTCTCCAGTTTTATTGCCAGTGTTTTCACACTCTGGGCACTCTAAAAATACTGCCTTTCCCTAAAAAGTTGGAAACTAGGTGAATTTTAGATGAGTGTACCAAAGGTTATCAGCTTTACCATTCTTTTTCTCATTTTTTTAAGCCTCTTCCACATGAAGCAATATTAAACACACTTGCACCGTGCAACCTTTACAGTGTGTGTAAAACATTTGAATCACCTTCATCTACTACCAATTTAGGTAAGAAAAGGTTTGAAGGTGAACAATGTGTACATGTATAAAGGAAGTTGCAGGGGCAAAGAAGACTAGAAACGCTTGCCTTGAATATAAGAGCAGATATGAATTGCACTGAGTATTAAAGTGCCACCCTCTGAACTCCTCCTGCCCTTCTTTCTCCCTCACCTGGAAAATGAAAGCTAGGTATGAAAAAAGTTTGTTGTGGGGTTATTTTTGGTAGGATATTGGGCTTTATGACCCAGGAGGTTCCTCCAATTCTACGTTCTTCAGTGTAATTGCTGTTTTTACAGTCCTTTTCATCTGGAGAGATTTGTTGCCTTCTATACCTCATTCTTTTATCAATATGTTTTTGTTCAAGGAATATATTGCTGCTTTTCTCCTTTTTCCGTGGTATATATCTTCATGGACATTCTTTCTCTTAACTGGTGGCTAAATCTGTGCTGCCTGTATATCTAGAGATCTCTACCTTAATCCTGTCTATAAATGTAATTATTTTCTAATATTGTCTTCTTTAGAACGCCTTACCGGAGAGACTTTTTAGCAGTTTATGGTGTTATATGGGCTTTTGCATGAGTTCTGTAAAGTGCTGCTGTGAACTCTTAGGATGATAAGTTGCATGAACTGCCACTTGTAATTACGATAAATGGATTTGAGGTATTTCAGATACAATTCCAATGAATTAGTTTAAAAACCATTTATAATACTTGAGTTGGTGGCATTTCAAAAGCAATTCCTATGAAACAGCTTAATGCTTATCTTTTCCCATTTTGACATTTGACAGCAATATAGGTAAACCAGTATGTTCTTTGGCAGAAGTGTTACATTGACTTCATAAGACTGACATTGTATTGAGCATACGTAATACTAAGAACCATTGCCTAATATTTTCTCAGATAATTCATCTCTGTATAGAGGAAAAGGATGTCCTTTAGAATCCTCAGTTTCACAGAATGAAATTAATGTTTTCCTCTTGATATTTTAACATAAGCACGGATGCAAAATAAAATGGAGCACCTATCTATCTATCTCATTTTTTTAGTTAGTTCCCTGAAATTTAGAGGAGGTTTTTTGTCTCCATCAAAAACTGCATTTGTAGAACTCAAGGAAATGTTTCCTACATTATCTTATTAGAGCACATTCCCAGTATATTTCACTGTCTTTTCTTTCACTGCTTGTAATAACTCCTGTCCATTTTCTTCTTGAGAGCTTCTTTTAGAATTTAGTGCTCCCTGTTGGCATAGAGTCCCAATATTAGTTTTCTATATTTTTCAATTTTATTTTCTTGTTTTTCTTATCTGAGGTCAGGTGAATTGGCCATGCTGTTTGTCTTGCCACTTTCTGAAGTGCTTTTCTGTTACTAAGTCTGACAAGTACAGCTATGTGAGTCACGGTTTGCCACTGACTTCTCAGACAAATTAACTTGATATATGTGTAGAGACTTTTTCTCCCAACTGCTAGATCTGCAGAGATTTGAGAATTGGGCTTGGTTGTTTTTCTTTCACATGCATCGGGTTCTCTGAGCCCAATTATAAACTCTGTGATAAGGCATGCTGTACGCCTGCATGTGTGTACCTTATTAGAGCTTAGTAAACTGGCAGTGCACAGAGAATATTGCAGTTTAATTTTTCTTCTGTCATTCTAAATTATTTTAAAAGTATATTAAAGCAATGGATATGACTGTGCACAGAGGGTTAGAACTGAACTGTTGAGAAAAAATGTTTTCAGTTTCAGTGCATGTAATTTGAAAAAACATTTTAAGTTGCAAAAATGCTAGAGAGTCTTAGTATATATGATGAGTATACATCACTTGTCATGACAAGCGTGTCTGCATTTAAGATGCATATTACTATTAGTCAGGTCATGCATGGTTTTTGTGACAAAGGACACCTCTGTTTTGGCTGGATAAGATACATTTTACCAGTTGTGAAACAGGAACAGCTCTCTTATAAGTGGATGGGCAGGAAACTAGAACTTAAACCAGTGCTAGCTGATTTTGTCCTTTGTCTGAAAGGCATGGTCACATAAAGCACATGGAATGAAAATTTCAGACCTGTCCTGTAAAGTCAAACTTGTACGCTTTTGACCAATTCCATGTTCTTGTTTTAATTTCTGCTTTACTCTTCTCAGTGTATATTTCTATAATGCATATTATAGGGATGTAGCGCTCTAGCAACTTAACATTTTTTTCCCACATCCCTAAATTTGCTCATTTTTTTTTCCCTGAAGAGCGGAGATAGTGCCATGAGTTTAGTAGTATGTTTTGGTTTTTGTCTGTTTTATTTTTGGTTGATTTGTTTTCTTTTTTTTTTTTTTTTCTCAAATGGAAGGTAATATGGAAACCTCAGAAGAAAAAAAGATAAATTTAAAGAAGTAATAGAGGAAGTAAAATTTTGAATTTTGCTTACTGACATCTTGAATTGGAAGTTGGACTTTAACTTTGATTTGCAGACTTTGACAGGATTTCTTTAAAAGTCAACAGAGGGCCTTTCAAATCAGGTAAGACTATGTGACAGGTGACTGTCAGAGAAAATTCTGTCCTTAAAAAATGAACACTTGTGAATTCACACAGGCTTGTTTTTGTATTGGTTACTTTTCCTCTTACCTACATCCCAGGACTGACTGATGTTTAAATGCAGGGATGCACATGTGAGAAAACCACATGATACTCTGGTTCATCCATTTTAGTTTTGCCTCCTTGGAAAAAAAAAAATGTATCACATTGGTTAATTTATATCTTGTCTGGAATTTTTGAAAGGAGTAATTTTGTTTATTTAGGAGTAGTCTGATCGGTGAATAAATGAAATTTTTTTCTTCTGCGAGTCTTTCCTCCAAAATTAGATAAAAATGCTTAACTATTTAAATATTGGTAACAGCAGTTCTTTCTAGGACTGTAAGATAGCTTTATTGGTTTATAGGATATGAGATATGTCTATGGCTGAAAATCATTTAAAGAAAGCCGAGCTGGGTTGAGTGCTTGCTTTCAGGTAGTGGATTCTGTGTCCAGCCTTCTCTCTCTTTGTCTTTTGCAGAGGCACCTGAGTCTGAAGCGTTACTGCTAGTCAGGAAACTGCCTGCTGAAAGTCAGAACGTCCACTTCTATTTGTGCTTAATGCAAGAACTGCCGTAGTGGAGGAATTAAAGCTGTTACAAACTGTCAAAATGTCAGTTCCCAACGTTGGTAGTATATTGGCTGAGAGGCAGGAAAATCCAGATCTTATAGAATGTGTACTGGCTAACTCATTCAGTAGCTGTGCGGACGTAACAGGGATCTTGGCCAGGAGGTTCATCCACTGTTGCAGTTCTTAGCTCTATAAAATACAATAGTGACAACTCTAAGAATGTATTTTCTTTCACATTGAAAGTAGTTTGGACTATACTGAGGCAGAAAGAACGTTGCTTGATACATTTAAAACCTACATATATTAGCAGTTTGTATTATTCCAGGAAAATGAACAGAATTTTTAGTCCCTGAGAAGAAAGAATTTGAGCAGGTTTAAACACACAAGATGAGGAATGATTTATTGTCTGTAAACAGTTGAAAAGACTCCTTTTAAATCAATTGCAGATAATGAAAGAGAATTAATGGTGAAAAAAGAAGACTATTTCTTTTTTTTTTTTTTTTTTTCTTGAACTTGGATTAAGATGACTAATGGTGAACCAACACACTGGGAATTTGCATGAGTGTCTGAGCCAGTGAAGATAACAATAGAAGAGCTTCCACTTCTAAAATTCATGCAAATGCTGTCAACGTATCTACCAAACTCTATCTTTACCTTTTTCAAATCTCTCTGATTATTTTATTTGATATTTCTTCTTCTGTTGAAATTAGGTGTACAGCTTTTTTTTTGAAACCAGCTGCATTTATAAAGGTAGTTTTGAGGTATCAATCTTAAAATGTGCTTTGGTTTTCTGCTCAATTCAGTGTGCTATAACATTTGAAATCTTTTTCATCTCTATGTGGAACTTATACAAATACTGGAAATTAATATATTTTCTTCCTAAAATGTCTTTTTTAGAGAGTGATTCTGTGTGAAGTTATTAAAGTACACATATATACAGCATAAGCCTTATTTTATAGTAGATTTTTGTCTCCATTGCCTGATTAGTTTCTGTACTTATAAAAAAGCAGATTTCTGTAAGATGAATCTCATTTTTCCATGAAGAATATCGATCTTACACTAACAGTATGTTTCTAAACATCAGTGCGCTTTCTATGTATGTTTTCAATAACATTGAAAAAAAGTGATCGTGGCATGCTTTTTTTTTTGTAGGATGAGCATAATGCAGCTGTTATTTTTGCCTTTGATAAAAGACTTAGTACCTCGGGGAACTTAAACTCTGTTATTTTTTAAAGAGAAAGGAGTAAAAAGCTATGAAAGAAATTCTTGTGAGCAGCAAATTTCCTTGGTAGATGAATCAGGCAAAAGAAACAAGGCTTTTTGACACTTCAGGTATGAGGCACAGACTCTAATTTTGTGAAGCGCAAACACAAGCGTCAGAGAGTTTTATGGGCCCCATTACCTTTCAGGTTCATAAAATACTGCCAGCAAGCATGTCCCTCTCTCTCTTTTGTAGAATAAATAGCTCAATTAATTTATAGAAGTCTTTCTATTTTGTGTGTAAAAGAAGAAAATGAGGGTAAATTAATCTGAATAAATTGATTTTGTATTTTATTCCATTAATCTTGTGGGAATTAGTATCACAATGAAGCTAATACTGTCATAAAATTTTTGTTTCTTACCCTTTATTGTCAAGAATGACAAACATAATTGTTTTATTGGAATGGCGATGCTGTTAGAAGTTACTTTCACAGACCAGTCTAGGCCTGTGAAAGTTTGAACTGGACTTTGTAGACATTTTTATTGCTTAGTGGATATTTTATGTTGCTGAGCAGGGGCTTTTGAATTTTATATCGTTTGGAGCTTCATTTCCACATAAAATCACAGTTCCCTCTTCCTTCCATACATGCAGTGCAAATCTGGAGATATGAGTGACCACTTGAGCAGGACCAACCCATGCCTGAAAAGCAGGTAAACTGTCTTAAGATGAAAGCCATGGAGATATTTTTGCTGCCATGGCTTTCTGAGCCATAGATGAGGAAGAAAAGACATGTTTGAAGCTGTGACCTGATTTAGCAGCACAAAGACAAACATATTTGTAAATGGGAGCGATTCTAGAGAAAGTTTGTTTTTCAGAGAGCTTCTGTCAACCTTCCAGCATTATTTTGGCCTTCTTGGATTCAATCCTTACCACCTCCTCTTTAAACAGGGGCTTTTTACAGAGTTTATTATGTTCACATTGGCATGGGGTAGAGCTGAATGTTGTGTGTGAATTCTGCTGCTCACACTCTCAGTTTAGATCTGGATGAGGAGTAAATAGGAGGGGTGTGATCATTTTGTGAGTCTGAAAATGGTAGAGAAGAGAAATGCCCATACTGTCCTGAGTTTGTGGTCTGAGAAAAATGACCCGAGTCATTTCACGCTATTGCTGTTTGCCCTCTGCAGCTGTCTTTGGGATGGAAATAGGAGTATTTGGAGATCAGATGCACCAAAGCTGCCAAGTCAGTTAGAATTGATATGATCGTCTTCCTTTTCCCTGTAATGGGGAGGTCATCCAGCAGAGCCACAGGTGCTATCTCAGACCGGTGGCCTGGTCTGAAGCCCAGCTGACAGGTGGTGTTAGACAGGAGGCTGTTTTACTACTTTATTGAACACCTTGCTTAGAAAAAGGTGATCAGTTTCTGAGCAGCAGCTGGGAACACGTCCAGCACTGGTGTGTGAAACTGTTGCATGGGTTAGTACTTTCAACACCTGGTCAGCAGTCACAGTCTTTCTGAGCTAAATAAATGGGATGTACGTTTTTGTACATGCACATTAAAACTCAAGATCAAGGTCTTGTAACTGCATTTACAGAAAAACCATTACTTCACTAGTTAGAAAATATTGTGTCAGATTCTCTACAGGAAAATCATTGGTTTCACCCCTTTTCAAAAGAACAGTACGCTTATTAAAATGGTGGAAAAGCTATCAATATTTTTTTAGACGTGATTGGCATGGGAGCAGAAAGAATAGAGTGAGGCTTAATCTTCACTGAATCCCAGTGCATCTTTTGTTCCTCAAGTATGTAATTCTCCACTTAGAAAAATTATGGCAAAAAGCATAATAATTTGGCATTTCTCATTTCATTGATCAAGTTGTTAGAACTTGCAATAAAAGAGGGAGAATGACAGAGAGGGACTAAGTGGTTACTTTCTGTTTATACTTAAAGGCTCTCCTTTTCAACAGCTTCCTGATACATTTAGGTAGCTACTGTACTGTGTGAGTAACTGGAGAATTTTTTTTAAGGTGGAATTGTGTGTTCTTGACTGCTAATACGTGTGAATAGGCCAGCCGCTGACATTTGTAATTCATTTTCACATTGATAATTATTTAAAAATCTTCTGAATCTTAATACATTTTATTTCGGGGCTGGTAATTTTCTAACAACCTACCAGCAACAGCAATTATTCCCAAAGCTGAAGCCATTTTTCACTAAAAATGATATGATTTTTTAAACAGCTACTTCTGCTGCTTTCCAGATAGTAAAGTTAGGAGTGCAGCTGTTTCCTGCTAAATGAAAAGCATTAATCATTTTCTTTTACATATAAAATCAAATAGCTGTTGCAGTAGTCTCTGTATGTAGAATTTCTTGTTTGGCTGGTTTCACTGTTTTAGAACAAATGATTCGACAATGGCATCATTTGATACAATGTGAGTCTGGGATATTTTGTATTGCAGTCGAAGGTCTAAATAATATCACATAATGCCTTTTAGGTCATGCTTCAAGAAGCAAATATATTTAGGATGCATGTATCTCGTGTTCTTAATGCTAGGTCTCTGTGAGATGGTGATATCTAGCTGTTAACTTACTTTTATGTTGTCTTTTTTTTTTTTCTTTTCCAACAACCAGGCCATTATATCACTCAACTGCTCACTTTTAGTCTAAGATATTATGTGCCAAAGTTGTGCCGCATCTCATCAGAACTATAGCCTTGAAGATTCCTCTAACACTGTGTTTCCCAGACTGTGGGTTGTGCCCCTTGTGAACACGCAAGTGAGGGAGAAGGATTATGAATAAGTTACTTTTAGGGCACATATTATTTGTATTTGAGAAGGGTGGAACATGAGCAGGCTGCCATTCCCTTGAAGCGGAAGGCAGATGCTGTAATAGGTTCTAAACCACTGACAGTACTGATTGCCAGTGATTCATGGTGTGGGCGATCGTATACAATAGAACAGCCAGCCAGCAACATTTATTAAATGTTCTTGTACTTGGTTGTTTTTGTTTACTTGGTACAAATTAGAACAATCTATAGTATCCAAATAAGAATATTTTACAGCCCTCAAACCCATGGTTCTCAATCACAGCAAGTCACCGTGACTTTGAGCTCCTAGGATATTGAGAGGTGGAGGTCATGGAAATGATCCCCATCCAACACATTTTTCTTTTCATTTTTTTCTTCTTTTTTTTTTCCTCCCTCTTCCGCTTTGGGTCAAATTTGTTTTCAGACAGATAGCTTCCTTGAGTGCTATGGCTGGCATAAGGATGTGTCGGAGCATGTGGCTGGGGTGAGGGAGAGGTTACCCTTCCTGATCACAGTTTGCACTAAAATTGTGGAATTGCCTATGGATTACTATCTTTGTCTCCTGATATCTGTTACGTGTTGATTAGCTCCTTTGGACTGGTTGTTAAAGCTTTTTAAGTTGAGTTAGAGCTGGAATCTCGTCTGTTCATCAATACAGTGTGTCCACTGGAAATGTACTTATCCTTAGGACTTCCCAAAATGGGTCCTGGCAGAGATCCTTGTCTTTTGGGTAACATTTGTTCAGTTGATAAAACACATTCAAATACCCAAAGTTGTCTGATATTGTTTATTTATGATTTTATGGGCTACAGGTCTATTTAGTTTGGTTCTTGATTTATTCTGAAACAGGAACAGATTTACTTGGTTATATCAGCAAGTCTTTCAGCCCAATAATCACAGCAGTAGCCGTAAATGTTTACCTAGGGAAATCTAAGGACAGCACAAGGTTGTATGACACTTTTCCCTAAAGCTCTCCTGTCCCCCAGCTGTTTTGTACTCAGGGCGTCCAGGGTTGGATGAGATTTGAAGGCAGTTAGTAAACCACAAATTATTTCCATTAACTCTATTTGGTATGGGTGTTGAGAAATGAAGTTATTTTTTGCCCCCTGTATTTCATGGGATCACCAGACACCACTGTAACTGGTGTAATTTAGAAGAGCACTATTATGCTATAAGCTGTATCCAGCTGCAGTGGGCAACAAAGCATAAGAATTGGAGAAAACACCTATTTGCTTAAAGTGATTTAATTTTTTTTCAATATGACTGATATCTGGTCTGTAAATTCATGATTGTCATGTAACATTCTTTATCACATACATAGCTGAAATCTGCAATAGGGAATGAGAACGTGTCACCCTACCTTAGAGAACAGAAGTATGTATGTCATGATGATAAGAATATCAAGCACTCCCCTACCCATAATGTATTCCAAATCTCCTTTTCTGTTGTTAGATTTAGAATAGTATGTTGTGTGTGTATATATTTCCTAAAGTATTTCTTGTGCATCCTTTAAGATGACATTCTTGTCTAGTTTTTTTTTGGTGTTTGTTTTTTTTTTTTTTTTTCCCCTCAGTTCAGAAACACCTTCAGGGGAAATAGATTAATGTATTTTTTTTGGGGCCATAAGAAAATGATCGTTTTTTTAAGAATTTGTTACAGCTTTTATTTTTTTTTGGAGTAACAGTTCTAAAGATAAACAACACAAAGTAGTTTTTATCTTGAATTATAAACAATAATTAGGTTCTGTTGAAAGACAGCAGGAGTGGAATGGAGAATTTCACTAGTACTCTAAAATTGGGATTACACAAAACTATTTCAAATCACTTTTCAACTCAAAGATGTTGAAGTGAATCCCTAAATCCCTACCTTCCCTCTGGTATTACAATGAATAATGAACACTCCGTATTTCACTTGCGTAGTTGATCAAAGCAGTGGATTTCAGAAATCTCACTGGACATATCTTTCCTTGCTGAAAGGAGGACTGAGGCTGACTTCAGTATTTTGACTTTTTAATCGACATGACTTTTATAAACTGCAATTTATTTCCTTTTAACAAACAATCCTGTAAGATCTTGTGTTTTTAATGCCGTCGTATCTTTTCAAGTATTTTAAAACTATTTAAATAATTTTAAAATTACAATTCTTCCTGAAACCATAAATTAAAGCAGCACTTTAGATTATGACTAAATTCTTTCACCAAGTAAGCAGATTTGAGTCAATCTAGAGGTGACAATTCTGAGCTAACATCTGCCAAGCACTGGCAGTAACGTAATACTTATGCTAAAGCTTATTATGTTGACCTCATAGTCAATGGGTTTAAGAGAAACATCCTTGGTGAAAAATCACATCAGAAACGTTCTTTGTGATTGGCTGAACAATACTGTTACTATTAACTTTATAGTGTGCTACCTAAGGAATAATTAAACCAGATGGTGTGTTACACCCAATTGAAAGGATAAAGACATTTTTACTTTTAAGTTGATCAAAATTAGGTAAAACAACATATGTTCATGTGCATTACGATTCCTTTAACTACATATTAACTGCTTTCCTTAATATTCTTCCTGGTGATCTGAGAGCTGTGCCTTTTGAAAAAACAAAATAACCAGTCCCTCTTTGAATTCTTCCTTTCTGACTCTTTGGTCACTCACATCCCTGTGTTGCTTTGTTTTTGATGTAATTTAAATAAACAAATTTCTCACTGCAGCATTCTCAAATTATGTGAAATCGAAATGCAGGCTATTCTGGGCCACATTCAAATTGTACAAATTGGGGCAGGTACATCCGAAAAAGGATTCGTAGATTGCTTCTAGAGAAGCACAGCTTGCACAAATGATCAAATTACGTTTTATGCAACAGATGTTGGGGAGAGAATTACAAGTACTCTAGTTCCTGTTATATTAGTCCTGACTTGCCACCATTTCTCTTTAGCAATGCCATGCAGGACTAATAATACAGAATAACACGTCACACCACATACATTATAACTAAAGACTCTCTGCTGCCTGTGAACCAGGGCTGTGTTACTTTACTCCCCAAAGCATAAAGCACTGTTACAATTACCCTTGTCATACCAATAACTCTTTTCAAACACTGACAGTATTTCCCTTCTAAGATTGTCTAGTGAATGGAATGCAGCTCATGGAAATACATAGTCCTGTTGCCTGAACTAATATAAAAATAAATGAAAGTGGAAACACCCAAATGAGATTTATGATCATAAAGCGTTATGGAATAATGTTTTATCTTCACATCTGCACCTTATCCAGCTGCTATTAAAAGCACTGCAGAAGATTCATAAAATGAAGCTAACTGTAGCCTGATTTTGTGGGGGATTCTGAGTAATGGGCTATAATTACCGTGATCGTTTTATATGCTCCTGTCTTCCTAGTCTAAATTACCTCTTAGTCACAACTACCTGTTCAATCCACTAGCAGAACATAGAGTTAACAGTGAGTATCTCTTGTTGTGACTGGATGAGCCTTATTTAGGATTTTTTTGCTGGGAGAGCTTGAGATGGTTGAAGTAGGAGAGAAAATTATCTTTGTCTATTATCCATAATTGTCTATTATTTCCTCAGCCCAAAATTTCTTCTAGTTATGATGAAGTCCATAGCAGTAGTATGAGTTGTCAACTAGTCTAATAATGTTAATATTATGAAGTGTAGAGACTAATTTAAACAGAAAAGGCCCTTGATCTCTTGTTTATGTCTAAATGGAGAAACAGTGTGATAAAAGATAAATCAATATACTTCACAGGTGTAGCAATTTCCTGTGAATATGCCAAGCATTTATATCAGCATTTATATCAAGGCATTTTTATCAGCAAAGTTTGCACATAAATAATGTATTACCCAACAAGTAAGTGTTTTGGTATTGATACATGGCAAAAACCTCTTTTATTTTATTTGATTTAATGTTCTTTTAAGTGGAGGATTAATAGTATCAGCTAAAGCTAAGCCTGATGCATTTAATGTTTCAATTTAATTCTATATAGGATGCTGCCACCTTACTTTTTGTTCTGCTTTGAATACTTTTGTTGAATTCTGTACCTTCACTGCGCTTAAGTCATATATGATGCAAGTCTCTCTTACAGAATCGTAGAATCACAGAATGGTTGATGTTGGAAGGGACCTCTGGAGGTCCTCTGGTCCAGCACCCCTGCTGAAGCAGGGCTATCTAAAGCTGGTTGCCCAGGACCATGTTCAGATGTTTTTTGAGTATCTCCAAGGAGGGATACTCCACAACCTCTCTAGGCAAACCTGTGCCAGTGCTTGGTCACCCTCACAGTGAAAAAGTGTTTCCTGATGTCCAGAGGGAATCTCCTGTGTTTGTTTGTGCCCATTGCCTCTGGTCCTGTCACTGGGCACCACTGAAAGGAGCCTGGCTCTGCCTTCTTTAAACTCTCCCTTCAGGGGTTTCTATACATTGATCAAATCCCCCTGAGCCTTCTCTTCCCTAGGCTAAACAGTCCCAGCTCTCTCAGCCTTTCCTCATAGAAGAAATGCTTCAGTCCCTTTACCATCTTTGTGGCCCTTTGTTGGACTGACTCCAGTATGCCCGTGCCTTATACTGAGGAGCCCACAACTGGACACAGTAGCCCAGGTGTGGCCTCACCAGTGCTGAGCAGAGGGGAAGGTGTCACCTCCCTCGACCTGCTGGCAACACTCCTCTTCGTGCTGCCCAGGATACCATTAGCTCTCTCTGCTGCAAGGGCGCATTGCTGGCTCTCGGTCAGGTTCTTGCCTACGAGGACCCTTGGCTCCTTTTCTGCCAAGCTGCTTTCCAGCTAATCGGTGCACAGCATATACTGCTGCACTTCTTCATGAACTTCATTTCTCCAGGCTGTTGAGATCTCTCTGGATGGCAGCAGGACCCTCTGGCATATCAACCACTCCTCCCAGTTTTGTGTCGACCTGCAGACTTGCTGAGGGAACACTCTGTCCCATCATCCAGATCAGTAGTGAAGATGTTAAAACAGGACTGGACCCACTATTGAACCCTGGGGTAAACTGCTAGTTACTGGCTTCCAACTAGGCTTTGTGCCACTGATCACTACCCTCTGAGCCTGGCTATTCAACTGTTTTTCAGTCCACCTCACAGTCTGCTCATCCAGCCCATACTTGAACAGCTTGTCTGTGACGATCTTAAGGGAGACAGTGTTAAAAGCCTTACTGAAGTTAAAGTAGACTATATCCATGGCTCTACTCTTGTCTACCAAGCCAGGCATTTTTGATGAGAAAATAGACCTACTCTTTTCCTCGAGCGTGGATTAATGTAGCTTAGAACAGAGCTGAATAAGACTTGGAGGTGAAACTTTACTAGAGAAGGATGCAGAGTAAGCTGTAAAAGGAAAGTTGACAATGCCAAATTCTGCCTGCCTAGAAATCACTACAAAATAACATCCAGAAGAAATGTTCTGTTAATGTAATTTGAAGAAATTTATGGTTTTAGCTTACGCAGAGATTCACAGGACTTGTAAAGGACTATATGGAAAATCTTTGCCCAAGTCTCCATTAAATTTGGCAGTGATGACTACTTTGAAAAAGCTGAAGATAATGTGAGTTCTAGAGACCTATGAAATGACGCCTCCTACTCAAATGCTTTCCTTTGCAGCTGTTGACCTAAAGGACAAGTCTTTTCTTTTTCCACTACAGATATCTCTACCCATGTCAGAGAATAATTTCTCTTTAGTGAGTTTTCAAACCAATGTGGTAAAGAAATGCAAAAGTTGTAAAAGAGCCACACAGAATAAAAACTGTTTGCCCAAAAAATGATATTTCACTGAAGTGCAATGTTTACATTTCTAACTATTTGCCTGAAATCAATCACCACATTTTGCAAAGGTGGCCTATAAATGTTAATAGAGATAAAAGTAATTAAAGCCTTCAGAAGTTATGCTAAAACAGTATTCACATTCTTTCATAACTCCATATAACCCTCCTTGAATTCTGTTTTAATATGATTGTACATTAAATTCAGCAAGATCTTTTCAGAAAAGTTTGACCTTGTTGTACTAGTCAGCACGAAATCTTGTCCCTTTCTATCTTCAATTCTGAGCAAAATACAGTGGGTCATATTGCTAAAATGTGTGCTGCCATGACCAAGGAAAGGATTCAGCACTCTGAAGGGAACAGAGTATATTCAAATTTTTTCCCCACTTGCATACTGAAATAGATAACTTTTTTTTTGTTCAAGCTAGTTTTTCTCCTTTGCCTTAACCTTTTAGTTTTTTTGTTTGGTTGGTTGTTTTTTCTTTTTAATCAGTTCTGTTCACTTAGTCTTTCTACTTGATTTTCCCTGTAAAGGATTTGGGATAAAATATTCATATGAAAGATACCACATAACATTGTGTATAGCGTTAAACACTGCATAATACTGCCCTTTATACTGTCTCAAGGTAATTCAAATGTAAACCAATAAAGTCAGTGCAAGGTAGTTCTTTATAAACATGTCAATGCTGATTTCAGGTTGACCCAGCCTGATTTGTGAAAAACAAGGTTATTTTTGAAAGTTGATATGACAGACATGTAAGCAGGAGGGAAAAGAGTAGTGCACAGTAGCAGACTGAATCTCATAGCATATCAGCAAATTGCATAGACAGACAAATTAAGAAGTTGTATCTATGCCAAGCCTGCTTTCTCACTGACGAGGTCTTTACATTGCTAGTTGTGTTTCATTAGATAGCGTGCTGAAACACTGCTGATGTTACAAAAACCAAACAAGCAAATCCACAAATCTTAAGAGAACAACTGCAACTGTTAGTATAAATATATCTTCTCTTTGCAATTTGGGTCTAGACCAAAGTAATGTCTTTCTGTTTGGATGTCTCATTTTCTTCTCAAACTCCGTTTTTGAAAACTGAAATAGTGAGTGGATAATTGTTTGCTGCAGTGTGTTTCCCAGCAACTGGTACTGTCAACAGTAGACAGAAGTTTCCCACCTCGCAGAACAATGAGATAAAGAGAAGAATAACTGCAGTGAAACCACAGAGCTAGCATCAGAAGAGGAGGAATTAGTACCACTTACTATAGAGATATTCAATTATTCAGTTCCACTGAACCAAGGGTCCAACTCGTCTAGTGTTCTGTCTCTGACAGTGGTAGGAGAACAAACCTGGCCATTTTCTGCAGTCTGGAGTCTGTTAGCATGATTTATTTATCCTGAGCATCTGTGTCCACAGTAGATAAACCAAGGAAATAACTTTTCATATATATTTGGGCTTTCTGACTTCCATGCTATCTGAAAAGCACACTGTGATATTCTCCCATTTCTGTTAGGACAAGCACACAACCTAAATTAAACAAGCAGCTTATTTTGAGTTCAAATGTGATTTGAACACATATCTCTAAGACATTTGCATAGTAGTGCAACTAGGAGAAGATGATCTGTTCTTGTTTTTCATGAATATTCACCAGTTTGTTTTGTTCAGTTTCTTAAGGTCTGATACTTCTACTGTTGACACAAAGGTTGCTCTTCTGTTAGCTCTTTCTTGACTAGAGATGGGGATATATGTATTCTTGAGACATATACCTACCAGCAAGTTGTATTCTCTTAAAAGAGCTTAAACAGGATACCTGAGCTTTTTCTGTTTAGATCTTCTGTTGTAAGCTGAATATTTTATCATTGCTCTACATTTAACTAAATTTTTAATATTGATCAAGTCTAGAAAGTGATAGAAACTTAGGTCAGTGCTGTTTAAATGTAAGGAAATTTACTGGGTTTTTTTTTTTTTTATTTGGCACGATATTCTAAAGCTAAGCAGGGCAGCTATAAAGTCCCTTTGATTTAAAGAGTCTATAAATAACTAGATTTTAATAACTTTTTTTTTTAAAACAACCCACATTCCCACCCCCAACCTTGTTTCTGCGGTTTCTGGTAGTATCTGCAAAATCTGTTCCTATGAAAAACTGAACAACTTCAAAGATAATTTAGAAGTGCTTAGTCTTCAGGCTTTGTACTTCAGTATGGAAACACAGCTATAGCCAGCTTTGTAGGATAATAAAGAAGCTTTCTCTTCAGGAAGGGTCACTGACTTTTGGTGCAAGATTTTGCTTTATAATAGCAATTGGTGTAGTAACAGTAAGAGAGTTCTGTGTTGAGATCCAGCATAGGACCTATCTTCCTGTTAGTTAAACTCTGATAGAGAGGGGTAGTGGATGAACCTTTTCCCTGTGAATTTTACTTTTGCAGAGGAAAGAAAGTGTTACATATAGCCCATTTGCATTACTGTCAAATTGCCATAAGCTGTTGAGGACAACAGAAGAAAGATGGAATGCAGTGAGATTTCCAGAAACAAGTTAAAATCTTGGAAATTCCTGTCTCTACTTTGGTGTAACAAATGGTACTTTAACAAAGTGCCCTAAATAAATGACTACAGGTTACCTTAAATTTGAAAATTCACACTGAATCAAAAGAGACAGGGTAATTTTTCATTCAGCCTGGAGTGTTATTTACTTTCTGAACTGGTACTTAAAATACTGATATATGATGCCAAAAGGTAAATTATTTTGAGCTAGATTTAATTTAAATTTCATTGCATTTTTTTTTGTTTGAAATAGAGGATTTGGCATTCATTTCCTTCCCTTTACTTTGAGGATCTTTCACTTTTAATAATTATGTTGCCTAATGCCCTAATCTGTTTATTACACTATAACTTAGCTTGAACAATGCTGCTTCTATTCAAAATAAACAGATTTAGTTTGTCTGTGAAATAGACTTATGTGTAGTAGGATGGTTTACCATCTAGAAAAGCTCGGAGGTTTCTGAATGCTTAAGAAATTATAATAATGCCAGTGGATTTAGCATTTGTATATCTGCAGGCTCATGCTTATTCAGTTGCACCAAGGCAGCTTAAGCTAATATCTAATCTTCTTATGGAATAGTTCTCCCTATAACAACAGGATTGTGCATAACAAGCTTGAACAACTGTTTGGCTCCAACTGCTGTCTGAAAGGGAGGGAAGGAGGAATTGCTTTACTTTTTCTTCTTTACAAGATGTCTAATTACCGTTATCCTTGCATATATAGGACAACCCAAGAGTCATGTTGTGATGCCATGTACTCAACTCATAGGAACCAAGAAGTCATGAATAAATTATTCAAAATTGTCCACCTTGATGCTCTCCTTTATGCTCTCCTTTTATTCCATCAAAAGGAGAAACAGGCAAAAGGCATAGAAAAATACTTTTGGTACTGTATTGAGCTTAGGTCTATATGACAGTGGAAAAAAAAATAGATGAAATACAGTTCTCTGTGTGTTAGAAAGGAAAAGAAGTTGAGACTTTTTAGCAATATTTTCCTGAAAAACAGCGTTCATTGCATACTCATTTTTTATTTCTGACAAAAAATATGTTGTTTTCAACTGCTTGTTAAGCATGGTTTAAAAATCTAAATGGTGTTATCTTATTTCAAACTCACATACTTTAGAAAAAAATGAGATGACTTAGTTGTATGCGAAGAGTACTCTAGGTTCATTGCAGATTTTGCGCAGCACTTTTAAGTTGTACTCCATTGGCAAAATTCCCATAGGCTTCAAGGAAAACTGCAGATCCTTTGTAGTGGAAATGATAAGCCAAAGGAGTTAATAACTGAAGGAGTAGCATGCAAAAATCTAGGAAGAGATTCAAGGGGTTGTGTAGGGAGGAAATAGTGTGGGGAGTTGGGTAGCTTTTGCTTTTTTTGTAGTAGAAAAGACTAAATAAATCTCTCTTGTGCATTTCATTGATCTCATCAATGAGCTGGAATAAAACAGTAGCCAAGATGAATCTACCTCCTGATCTACCTCCAGATATTGTCTTCTCTTTAACAAGCAGTGAAGCTAAAAGCATCAAAGGAGAAAACCAAGAAGATAAGCTTTCCGACGCAGCTCCTGAACAGGTTCCTATCGTCTATCAAAGTAAAATGACTTAATCCTTTCCCTCTTGTTGCTTCATATACAAAAAGATATGTTTTTTCCTGTCAGTATTTTCTAAACCCATACCCATTTTTGGGTGTGCTGAAAGAATACCCAGGAACGTTGCTGCAGGATGTTAAGTTATAAAACCATTGATTATCATATTTAAATTGAGAAAAAAAGAGGGCATAGTATGAATTTTCAGGGTTTTTTTTCAGCTATACTACTATGATGGAAAGTCATAGGCTTTTGGTAAAACTATTTCTTGTATTAATGAGAA
Organism: Chlamydotis macqueenii; assembly: GCF_036417535.1. Lineage (NCBI taxonomy): Eukaryota > Metazoa > Chordata > Aves > Otidiformes > Otididae > Chlamydotis > Chlamydotis macqueenii. The sequence continues at coordinate 18,481,595 of NC_141556.1, forward strand.
ATGTATAATTAAGATATATTATGTGTTTTTGAGTGTTAGATAAGAAAGGGAAAGAAAAATTTACGTAGTTTATATGCTTTTTCCTTGTTCAAGAATGTGAAAAATAAAATTGAGATTTTGTTTATTTGTTTGTGCTAAAGATCCAAGAAATCTGATTTCCCATTTGCCATAAAAATCCAAACTGAATTTGAAACTAAGCACTTTTTTCTTTTTTTTTAGGACAAGAGGAAAAGGATTTTGATATAATGCCTTGAAATGTACTATATAGAAACTTCTGAGTGTGGGATAACTTCTAAGGAAAGTATAGACACTACAAATAATTTATTTTGTTGCTTTAGAGCATGTGTTGCATATGTGTCCTCATCATATTAATAATTTTTGTTCAAATTGAGATTTTATCCTCTACTCAACACATCTTTAACATAGCAAAACTATAAAAAAGTAACAAAATTCAGACAAGAAGCTTCTTGAAAGTAGATATATAGTGTTCTTTTAATCTTATTGGAAGCTAACCACACTTTATTTTGCCTGTAGAGTCACCTTAATTTAGATAAAACACAATCACAGTGTGCAAAACGTGCACATGATCTCCTTGATAATTATTACTTTGTACAGACAACTTGCTTTTAGTAAAATGTGGCTTGATTTTCTTTTAAAAATTCATTTTGGTGCACCAAGTTCACTAAGACTTGTTTTGTTTTGTTTGTAACACAATGGGGCATAAGGTGTTTCTGTAACAAATTTAGAAGGCTGCTGGTTTATGAAGCAGCTTTGGAAGAATAGAATTAGTATGTTTTAGAGTGGCTGCCTATAGAAAAGCTATCTGCAGATTGTTTGACCTCTCACTGATGTAGTATTGCTGTATCTATCTCTTTTTCTCCCTTGTCTTCAGCTTTTGTTCCTTCATTTCAAACACCCTTAATTATATTTTTATTCTCACCACCACATTAAAGGGAGAGGATAATAACAGATCCATTAGACTTCATTAAACTGATGATTAAAGCCAGAAATTCTAAAGGACTATTTACAAGATGAAGAAGTTTTATTTAAAAGTATGGCTTCTTGGATCTATCATATCCTAACAGATCTTTGGAGCTGTAACTAAAGAACGGCAGAAAATGTTTCTAATCTGTTAAATATGAAAGAAAAGTGTGACAGAGGGATTAAAATTATAGTCAGACTCACACTATTTGTCATTAAAAAAAATACTTAATTGCTCCAGGCTGTTCATTGTTATTAGCAGTTGGTTTCTTTTTATTTCTTTGAATTTACAGTTTGTAACTCAGTTATTTGTTTCAAATTGAATTCAATTGGCTGAATTACAAATGTAATTATTAATTTTTTTTTTTCTTGAGCTTCTAGTATACAACAAATCAAATCTTTAAATGTCTTGGTTCCTATTTCCTGTTAGATAAATGAGAGTTTAGCAGTTGCATGTATATTTTTGTGGATCTGAGCTTGTCATATATTACAGATAAGTAAAGAGAAAAGATGGACAGAATATTGACCAGAGATGGACAGACTTACACTGTGGAGAGTTCAGATGGTGAAAAGCACAACAGTGGTATAAAGAGAACAGTTTTTGTGTAATACGTGTATTGTAGCCTTGCTAATAATTAACATATGAACGAATGTTTAACAAAAATGAAAAAAAAACCAAACTCTAGATTGATAAAATTATCCTTTTCATAGGTAGCAGATGATGAATCCATTCAACTTACTGCAGCAAGGAATTAAGGAGGTTGAAAGCTGGATAAAATTGAAAGTATGATTACTTCTTTATATGGAAAATGTAAACATAGTTAATTCTAGCCAAAATAAAAATAAAATTATGCTTATAAAACCTCATAATTTAAAAGATAAGCCTATCCATAACTTATGATGGCTATGGAGAAGCCTCCACATAGACATTATATTCTGCAGGTGTTAGAAGCAGAATTTCCTCTTAGAGGAAGGTGAACCTGGCCATTGGCAGCAGCATGGTGCTAAACTGGATGAGTTGCCAGCCTTATCTCGTGTAGTAACTTGCTTCTTGTATTGCAAATAAGTGAGTGATGTTTCCAGTTTTCCTGAGATTCTTTATAGGATTATTGGGAGATAATAGGATGACTCAGTGAGAAATCTTTACAGGTGATAGAGGTCAGTTGGCTTAAGTTTTCTCTCATCTCTTGGTGTTAACTGAATATATGGGATGTACATCTGAAGATGTAACAGTAAGTGTCAGAAGAAATAAGCAGATGTTGGATTATTGTTGAATTTCTGCACTAAGGTTCTATGAAGTTTGGTTCTTGGAACCTTTTGAAGCTTTCCAGGTTTTGATTCAAATTAGCACAGTGCAAATTCTGTCTGCAACTTTTATGTTACTCTCTGTTATTTTGCAAAAGATCTGATTTCCTTTTTTTTCTTTTTTTTTTTTAAATATAAAGCATTAATCCAAAGATCATTTAAGGGATGATATATATATTTTAGGGTTTTGTCAGCCTTCACATTTCCTAGCTTTTTTTTTCCCCACAATTTCCATCATGCTGACCTATTGTTCGTATTCACTTTAACTATATGTATGCTGTGCTTCTTAGCAGTGTAGCAGAGATATAATAGTTAGGTTTTTCTTCTCATCTTTGCAAGGCAGTGCTGAAAAATTGGACCCAACAGTATGCTATCTCAAAAGCTTATATAATCTCACCTCCTTCTTAGTGTAATATAAAGTCTTGTAGTATAATTTTGCACTTCAGCGAGATTAATTCCAGTCTTTCATTAAACTGCCTTTGTCATCTAAGCTTCTAATGGAGATTTAGAAATATTTCATCACCTGCATATTTTCAGGGCCATAGCTATTAGGCCAGAAGTGTTAGTTTTTTACATAGGCATGAAGAACTCTTTGAGCAATTATGATAATTGAAGCAGGGTTTTGAATTTTAAAATTTGAACTACGAAGTGTTTGCATTATATGTTTAGAAATTTGAATTCCCCACCCCCACCTTTTGCTCTGTAGAAAAGGAGACGGATTGCTTAAAGAAGCTTTCTTAATATGAAAGTGCACCTGACTAGTCTTAATGCTACCAAGAGTTAGGAAATACCCTCAGGACCTCCAAAAGGAGAATGAATAAAAGGTTTAGAGGTATTTAGAATAGCAAAGAGAAGGCTTGAGAGGGTATAGCATTTGTGACTAGAATAGAGAAGTGATGATGCCATTTGGAATCAGAACATCAAGGCCAATATATGAAGTGAACTTCTTGTGTAACTGGTTTATTTCACTGAAGAGGCATCATGATATAGAGGTGGAATAAATGCTCAAAAGAGCATCTGTAGCCACAATGGCCTTCTGTTGCACTTTTGTGAGGCTTAGCTTTTTATTTTTCTTCACAGTTTCTTGGGCAGGTGGACCCTGTTGTTCCTGTTTGGCATCAGATTCTCTTGGGAGGGAGGAAGCAATATGCAAAATGTGTCTGCATGGTGTGCGAAGTTGCAAATCTGGGCAGATGGGAAGATAAGCTGAAGAGAGCTATACACATTCCCACCTTTCCTAAGGCACTCGTGTATACTGCAGTTAGTAATGTCAAGCTGGCGCTGCTACTCATTAATGTCTCAGGACCTGGGTTCTGTACTGTGAAGGCTCTGTAATGAATCCTCAGCAAAGAAGATACCTCAAGAGGAAGGAATGTGACAAACCCAAACACTGGTCTGCTTGTGCTGTGGCCCAAATTGCCTCTAGCCTCATAATCTTGTTAAAAATTATGTTTTTCTGCACAGACATGCCAATAGATGTAATTTATTTCCAAATGTGTACTAAAAACTTACAGAAAATGGATGCAGAAAATAAAAAAAGACCAAGAATTTGTGCAGAGATGGATGCTGTTCTTTTCACATTGCATCAAATTCTCACTTAAGCTGAGTTGTACTTAGTGGCTTAAAGGGATGCTCTAGTCTTTGTGACTGACAGAAATCCAGTGACTGACTATTAAAAATGGGTTCTTAGGTTCAGTCCAATATCACTTAAGAAAAAGAATCTCTCAGTCTCGAATGAAGTGCTGAGTGTTTTAATGAGCTCAGACACAGGGATAAGTTAATGAATATTCCTTTCAAATAGGATCCAAAGACTGTGATATAAATATTTTGAATAGACTAGGTTGTCTAGAATAGAATACTTGGTCCAACTGCCTGACTAATTCAGGGCTGACCAAAAGTTAAAGCCTATTATTAAGGGCATTGTTCAAATACCTCTTAAACATTGACAGGCTTGGGGCATTGACCACCTCTCTAGGGAGCCTGTTCCAGTGTTTGACCACCCTCTCAGTTGAGAAATGCTTCCTAAGCATTTTATTGCTCAACATATGCAGTTTAAATACAAGCCTATTTAATGAATGGTTTTTGCTCCCTGCATGGTCAAGGAAGAGATTCCACGTCACTTCAAGGATGTTTAATTTAGACACTGTAATACATTTCCAAGAGGAGAATTCAGGATATTTTGTGTTAAAACGTACAAAATTAACAGTAGTTTAAGAATTCTAGAAAACCTTAAATTGTAGAATTTATTTCTGAATGTTTAAAAATGGTGGAAGAGTAACAGTTTATACTCCTGTTACTAGACTGCCCTCACCACACAGTGCTCCATGTCTTCCTTTATGGAAAGATTCACAGATCTGCATCCCTTGGAACCTTAAGTATCTGGCTGTGTTCTGTCAGAGCGTCTTGTGTTGTCATGGGTATAATAATAGATAAAATCACATTTCTTGATGCTTTTTCCTAACATTAGCTTTAGCTTTGTAAAGATGATGTGAGTCTATTGTATGTGCAATTTGGGTAGGGTTTTGCTGAATTACACTCGCTGCTTATACAGCACAATAGCACATTAATAGTCAGCATACATTATGTTCACAAGCTAATCTATTCATAGGATTTGAGCTAAAGATCGCTTAGCTCCTCAGTCAGGCTTTAATTACTTCAGAGGCTTACAAGAGATCTATGAATCTAATAATTCAGGGGTTTTGAAACTGGATTATTCAAGGATTATTAGTTGTCTGTGGTTACTTGTAATTAGCCACCTGATTTTGGCTTTTTCTGTCTCTAGGGGAGGGAACATATCCATATTAATATAGTTCAGGGCTGAGACTCACAAGTCCTGTTAGCTCAGCTCTGTGATTTGTGTGCTGAGTATACTTTAACAGGCACTTGACCTTTCTGTACCTAAGTTTCTCCATTGATAGCAATGGAGATCACAAGACTAAAACTTCTTTGTAAAACATTTTGTGAGTATTGATAAAAGCCCTGCATAGGACTAAGTACTTTTCTTGTCATATCCAGTTAGCCGAAACAGATCAAGTGGGAGAAACAGTGCAACAGAGAAAATAAATACCTTGATAAACTTGTTACATATAAATTACTCTTGCAATATGACTTGATAAGAAAGTCATATAGATATTAATGAGACCAGGCTCAACTAAGTGCAGAGTTAGTGTCAAAAATCTCTGTAGCTGCTGATCTGAGCTTATTTATGCGTCCATCACTGTCCTATATGAGAATCACAAATACTGTGTATCAGTATTAGTCACAAACATTAGAAGAACCCAGCATATATAAGCCAGCACTGATGCTCTTGCATAGCATGGATTTATAGTTTCACCAACCTATCAGTTCACTGCTGTAGTGCATAAACTTTGTGGAAGAAACTACATGGTTCAGTGATTCTTTCTGAGAACATCTTAGGTAGGAGCCTCAGCTCATGGGAGAAAGTAATCAGGCAAGGAAGTGGGGAAGCTGATCCCACCTGAACTGGATGCTGTACAGCAAAATTCTCCTTAACCATGAGCCTGTCTATTCACTAATGGAGAGTGCCCATTATTTGATGTAGAGCTGTCTTTTACCAAATGCATTGCTACTTTTTGTCTGTATGAGCTGTAAAAACTCATGAAGTTATCCGAGATCTTCTGAGGAATGTATAAGCTTGACTGTCTGCTAGAAACTATTTAATTCTATGCTTAGAATTTTTGCAAGGACGAAGGACAGAGTATAGTCAATTAAACAGATGTAGCACTTTAAGCCAAGGAGCCCATTATTTTTCCTTTTTCAATGATTCAGGCTACCTGCTCGCCAAACAATGGAGTCATCTCCTTCTCTTAAACAGTTCCATTTTTTTTCCCAGCATTTTTAAATTAATTCTTTTTCTTCTTTCTTATGGTGTTAATCCTCTTTGGCTAGTTTAGCCTCTTGTTTCTCAATGTCTAAGCAGAATTTAATAAAACCAATAGATTACACAATGATAATGTACAGCTTGTTATTTGTAGAATCATAGAATATCTCAGGTTGGAAGAAACCCATAAAGATCATTGAGTACAACTTCCTGCTCCTTGCAGAACCACCTAAAAGTAGACCATATGACTAAAGGTGTGGTCCAGATGCTCCCTGAACTCTGACAGAATCGGTGCTGTGACCATTTCCCCAGGGAGCCTGTTCCAGTGACCGACCACCCTCCTAGTGAAGAACCTTTTCAGTGCAATCCAAACTTCCTCTGATGCAGCTTCATTCCATTTTCTTGTGTCTTATCGATGGTCACCAGAGAGAGGAGATCAGCTCCTCCCCCTCTGCTGCTTCTCTTGAGTAAGGTGTAGACTGCCATGAGGTCACCTCTCAGCCTTCTCTTCTCCAAGCTGAACAAACCAAATGACCTCAGCTGCTCCTGGTAAGTCTTGCCCTTGAGGCCTTTTATCATCTTGGTTGCCCTCCTTTGGACACATTCTAATAGTTTGATGTCCTTCTTATACTGAGGCATCCAAAACTGCACACGGTACACGACGTGGGGCTGCACCAGTGCCGTGTAGAGTGAGGACAATCACTTCCCTTGATCGGCTTGCTATGCTCTGCTCGATGCACTTCAGGACACTGTTGGCCCTTTTGGCTGCCAGGGCACACTGTTAGCTCGTATTTGACTTGCCATCAACCCAAACCCCCAGATCTTTTTCCGTGGGGCTGCTTTCCAGCCTCTCGTCCCCTGATTTGTACGTATAACCAGGATTACCCTGACCCAAGTGGAAAATCCTACACTTGCGCTTGTTAAGTTTCATACAGTTACGTGAAATTGACGGAAACGGTTAGACTTCCAAAGGTTAAGTGGGAATTGTTATTGCCTAGGACAAGACTTCACTCCAGATAGTCTACAGATATTCTGACTGTGATCCATCTCTCTTGGATCTCTAACCACCATGTGTTTTCAACAGCCAAAATTAATGCTAGATGAGAGAAACACCTTCTGCTCTAGGTTGCTCAAGGCCAGGTTGGATGAGGCTCTGAGCAACCTGATCTAGTCGGGGATGTCCCTGCTCCTTGCAGGGGGGTTGGACTAGATGACCTTTGAAGGTCCCTTCCAACCCTAACCATTCTATGATTCTATGATTCTATGCTCTAAACACTCTAGAGTAAGCTAGTCCGTTGCCTTTGTGTTATGCCACCACATACAGCCTAAGCTTTAGTACACTTTATAATGAAAGAAAAATAATGTTTGTCTATTTTGTGTTGCTGAAGTGAAAAATATGTAACTTTAAGGTAAAGATTTAAAAGTGTGCCTCGTCCAAATCTATTGTGGGCGTGGAGCAGTCATGGGATAGGAACTTGATTTCGTTTTAGGTACCGAAAAAGTTTTTACTAAAGACGTTTCCTTCCAGAGGATTTATAATTCAGCTCTAAGACTACAGATAAGAAAATAAATTCTGAGAGGACTGGAGGGAAATAATGTTGGTTAGCATCAAGAATGACAGTCACAGCATCCATGCACATTACGGAAGCGGAGTATTTTCTTTATACAGACTTTTAATGTAGGCAAGGGGAATGACAGTGTAGGGGCTTTTCCCATTTATGTCAGCGTATAATATAAGGAGATGATACTGATTTGTGAGTCCTACAGAGCTTGAAACTTGGCTTCCTAGAAACTGCTCCTCCAAAGCAATGCAGTTAGCAGCTCTCTAAATGGAACTAGTAGCTCTGGGCATTTCACTGAGGGATGATAAAGACTATAGATCCTGGATGCTAGATTAGCATCCTTTTCTCTGGTGCAACCAGATAGATTCTCTGGATTTTCAGGGCTTTAATGCAAAGTGTAATACTTTTCTTAAAGGATTTTTATTTGTGTCATTAGGGGAGAGTTTGGTTACATGGATCTTGATGGATTAATTTTCTCAGTAGTTTTGATATATCCATTTTTCATATAAACATATGAAGCTACAAAAATCTGTAACTTTATTGTTTTGAACAAATGCATTTAAAAAAAATGCAGTTCATATTCAAAATGAAAAGTAAGTGTGTTCTAGGTTCTCTTATGTGATGAGATAGATAGAAATAAACAGAGCAGGATTTGGATGAAACATTAAAGGGAATAATCATCTTGCATACCAATCCTGTGAAGTGCCCTCACCTTGTAATGAATGATTTGGAAGATGAGGAGACTCAGCATCAGTCTGGATGAGGCTGTAAATGCTGTTTATCTCCATTATCTCTCTATTCATTAATTTCATTTCAGACTTTGAGATCGTCACTTTTAGGAAGCTCATCCATACAGGATAGTGAAGAGGGTTTCTATGCTGCTTATTGTTATGTCTTTCCTGGTCTTTACAAGATTAGACAATGTCTTGTGAATTCATTTAAATGTTGATTACACTGTCATTATGTGTGCTCTGGGTTTTTTGGAGGAGAAGAATGAGATGATCAAGTTGGTATACTGTGAATAGACTTAACAAGATTGCAACATGGCACTTTTATTGGAGGAGGAGATTTCATTTAAAAATATACTATCAAATGTGTTTTTCTTAAATGCTGAACTGATGATTCTTTTTATTTTGCTTTTGTTTCTTGAATGTGTCATTTAGGGAAATTAACAGAGTTCTACTGTTCGCTGGAGCTGTGGTTTGTCTGACAGTGAACGCTCAAGGCGTAGTGATTTTTATATTTTGTGAGGTATTCTTTCTTTATTTGATACTTCGGTATTTTGACTGTCCAACTTTTATAAAACATTGTTTTTATGAAAAAAAAAAAAATCCTAGGAATTCAATGAGTATCACAATCTGTAAAAGCAACGGGATGGAAAAGTACTCACAAAAAACCTTAGCATTAAATTTCCAGTCCAGCGTGGATAACTAAATAACGGACTTCTGTCTTGCAGTTGTTCCCTAGTTGCATTTGCGACATGTTGCCTTGTAGCCATGTTGTTGCAGGGCAAGGACAGCTCTCCTATAGCACCTTCAGTAGTGCTTAATTACCATGCAGATGAGAGAAGAGCCTTTTCATAGACCATATGTTTCTCTTAAGCTAGGGGCATATATCTTTAAGGAGCTAAGATAAAGAATACTAATTATTTGTTGTACCTTTTTATAGAGCACATAAAAATAAAATTTTAAAAAAGAAAATAGATCAGTGGTAGTCCCAGCTCCAGGGGAAAAAAAAGTGCCTAAGTCTTCTCCCAACCCCTAAGTCACTGGATATTTTAGAGAGAGTAGAAGTTGCTGGAATTATTAGGAGAGAGTTTTATGTGTTAGTGGCTGGTCTGTGTTTGCTAGACATCTGGAGCATTTCCCTGGAGTCTGTGGCTTAGTTGGAATTTATAGAGATGTAAGAACCAAACTTAACTTCAGAATTTTTACGTTCAAATCTTCTTAACTCTCTTACACTTTGCCACTCCCAAATATGCAGCTATGTTCAGCTGCCAGGACTTGTGAACTCCTTGAGGAAAGGAGGTTAGTGTATAAGAATGTAATGCATATCTACTTATTATTATCCAATTAAGTAGCCGTGTTTGGAATGGCTGAAAGGAGAGTAGATTGCACTGTGGTCTCTGGAATTTTCACCCTGACCTGGACCTCACTTTAAATGAGCTCTCATAACAAGTCCAGAGGAAGGCCATGGAGATGATCACATGGCTGGAGCACCTCTCCTGTGAGGACAGGCTGAGAGAGTTGGGGCTGTTCAGCCTGGAAAAGAGAAGGTTTCAGGGAGACCTTATAGTGGCCTTCCAGTGCCTAAAGGGGGCTTATAAGAAAGATAGGGAGAAACTTTTTAGCAGGACCTGTTGTGATAGGACAAGGGGTAATGGCTTTAAATTGAAATAGGGTAGATTTAGACTAGATATAAAGAAGAAATTTTTTTACAATAAGAATAGTGGAACACTGGAACAGGTTGCCCAGAGAGGTGGGAGATGCCCCATTCCAGGGCCAGGTCGGACAGGGCTCTGAGCAACCTGATCTGGTTGGAGATGTCCCTCCTCCCTGCAGGGGGTTGGACTAGATGACCTTTAAAGGTCCCTTCCAACTCAAAGTATTCTATGATTCTGTGATTTAGATGAGGATCTGTAATCCTTGTAGACAGATGCTTCTGTTAACTGTATGTAAAAAGTAGGTGAAGGGTGTAATTCCTAGTCATGTGATAAGTAATAAATTATGACCTTGTTAAAGAGTTAGGTATGAAGCTCTTAAAAATAGTGCCAGAAACAAGGAAATATTAGGGATTGTGTACCTTTAAAAAGCCGTGCAGGCAGTTCACTCGTAAGCAGATTTTTAAGCATAATGAATCTTAGAAGTGTGGACTGCACCTGAAGCTTATTAAAAAATTTCTACTTTCACCATCTCATTTTAGGACATATCCTAAGTGTATTTCAAAAAGCAAAATGGTGGCTTTACAGTGGTGTGTTCTGGATAAAGTATTATTAGCACCAAAGATGTTAGTAGAAATAAGTTTGTTATTTCTATGTTTAAAGGCTGATATTCCAGCTGGAGCATAAGGTGTCTTGGTTACTGTCTTGCATCTGGAAGTGGTGATTCATTATGGTGGTAACAAAAAGGGCGCTCACACTCTGTAAAACACCACTTAAAATGCCATTTATTGGAGCTAACACTGTAAAGAAGAAGGTGTTTTGAGCTCTTACAGGATTTTCTTAAAAGAGAACAGTTCTATTAATAATTTCCAGAAGCTGTACCTTGCAATTTGTCTGATAGTTTTCAAAGGATCAGGGCCCACACATTCTGTGTTATAAGCTGGTAACTTCTAATTTGGGACCAGTGGGCTTGCACATCTCAAACTAAGTATAATTTAAACACAGTAGTTGTATTTGCTCTCGTTTCTCTTTTGAAAAGGTAATAAAAGTTGCTTAGGCCAGTGAGCCATGAGACACAAGCACTCGATTCTTTCCTATGCCTTGAAGCAGAAAGTGGACCTGAAGTTTCTCCCTTTTAAGTGCTTTAGCTGATTATTTATGCAGCCATTTACACTTTCTATGTTTTCAGAATCTTACCAGATCAATTCCTGCCTGCCTTAGGTCAGAGAAATGATGTAGCCCTAGCCAATACAGCCTTCTGTTTGAAGTGTTCACCTATGAGAAATTGTTTTCCTGCTGCCAAGCACTAAGCCGTGGCATGAACAACAGTCACTGCTATGGATATCCCCTTCAGCTTTTCTTGAAAGATAACCCCATCTTTTGTTCTTTGAGAGAAAGAACATGACCTCAGGAGATTCCAGCTGTGAATGAGACATCTTTTTCGTCATTTTCATCGTTGTCCAAGTTTTTGCCTTTGTGTAGGTACATCAGGTAGCTTTTTTTATTTGCTTTTTTATTTCCGTTTTGGAAGGCTTCACAATTCTTGATTCTGAAAACTACCAGAATATTAAACCATCACTAGTTTTATTGGATTTGGACAAAAATATAAGTGTCCAATTTAAGCCATTTCCCTAGACTTTCTCCAGAGTTAATGGAAAAGAAGAGGCACAACCAGCTATGATTCATCCTGTTATTTTGGGTATATATCTTACGACAGAGTGAACAATTTTTTTGGAGATGTCTCTGTGGTGGCCCCTAATGGAACCAAGAAGGCTAATGTCAGCTAAATGTCTTTTAAGCTGCAAAAGTAGCTGCAGTTAAGTCTCAGCTAAATGTTTTGCTGAAGGAAATTAAAAAACCCTGTGGCAAATAAGGGACTGACAGTCTGCTCTCTTGACCATTTTACTGCTAGTTTGGAAAACAATTTTTTAATTGGGTGTTTACCCAACCATCCTACTGCTTTTCATATAATTGGATTTCAGTATATGATATGGATTATGTCATCTGTATGTTCATTTCACATTCTGTTAGTTTCTTTTATATAATGAGAACCTCTCAACCATGACCTTTCATCGGAAGACGACTAATCACTTAAAGAATATTCTTTGAATGCTGGAAAAAACCTACCATGAATATGCATGCCAAAGAATAATTAAATAATTTTTGCAAAAGGAAGCAGAAAGCAGGACATATGCAAGGAATTTGTGACTAATCGTTGGATTTATTCTGTAAATTCATAGAAAATAAAATGTTTGTACTGTGCTGAACTACTCAAGCACTAGAAAATTAATCTGACCAATAGATCTTTCAGGGAGACAGCACAATCATATTTGTATCAAAGCAAAATATTTGAATTATTCTTTAAAAAAGAATAAAAATAAGTAACAATTGATATTAGTATTGTCTCGCCTTTGTTTGCTGGGGATTCCCTTCAGTGCTTTAAGTTGGTCAGTCCTCTGGTGATCCCCTGAATGTCCAGTTTAATTTGCATATAACTGTTCCTGTAGACTGCTCTTCTCAGTTAAGCTTATTATTTTTTTCACTCTGCATTGTGCAGCTTCCACAGATTCTTTTTATGCAGGCCCAGCTTCTAAAGCTTTGAAGGGAAGACATTCCTATTATAAACAAACTTAACAAAAACCTAACCGAATGGTGAGGCTAAGAAATTTTGATTTCTATGACTGTTCTTATGTCATCAGTATATATAATGGCACTAATAATACCAAAATATTCTGATTTCAAATATTTTTTAGAATGCATCTCCTTTCATTGGCATATAGGTATGATCTGTTTGGCATGTAATTTAAGGGATGAATAAATTTATGTGATTGGAAGCTTCCAAAGAACTGAAATGTTCTCCAAGATAAACTATAAAGGTCTCCACTAATTTTTATTACCTAATCTAAATATCTGGAAGGTCAAGGTTCACCCAAGAGGCTCCTAACTCAGTTACATGCAGTAGAAGTGCAGTCCTGCAAAACTCACTAATAACCTCCACCAAAAAGAACCTCTCTCTCTCTCTCTCCATTGATTTTTGGAAAAATCTAAGTACCTAATTTAAATTTCAATTAAATGCCCTAGATTAGAGGAGATGTACTCAGGCATACTTTTCCAAATATTTGTTTTTCCTCTCTAGTAAAGGTTTGGACTAACTTTTTGATATCTTAACTTTTCCATCCCACACAGGATTATCTGTCATTAAACAGTTACATATTCCTCCCACCGCATCCATATTCTGTTGCCGATCAGAACCCATTTGCTAGTTTGAGCCGTTAAGTTAGCTGCAGTAGATCTCGGTAGTCACTATTTTCAGCAGTAATTAGAACTTTGTGACAGCAGAGGCTCTTTCAAGGCCTGCTACACACACCACTAGTGTTTTACGAGAGGAGTGCGTTACTACTAATGCAGTGCTTCTCATCTGGAATATTTAGGACTAGGTAGTATGTTTGGAACAGCAAGTAAATCAGAGACTAGGGGTCTGACTTCATCATTTCAGACTATTACTGCTGCAACTGCAGAATAAGTGGCAAGAGAAGCAGAAAAGGAAAAAGTTAACCCAAATGTAGTCTGTAGAGAACATTTATCAGGCGTGAAAGTTTGTATTTTTTTCTTTTTTTTTTTTCTTTAACACACTCCTTATCCATAGAGGATAAGATCAGAAGGGATTATTACAGTATATAATTACTTCTTGTGTTACGTAGGCCATAGAATGTCACCAAATTGTGTACTGAACGTAGTGTTTGTTTGCTGGGTTTTCCCTAAAGCATTTTGCTGAAATCTGATATCAGTAATCTCTAAGTGAGAAATTTTATTAACCTTGATGGCTAACTTAGTTGCTTGTTTAAAGAAATAGGATAAACAAGTGTAACAACAGATGGTTTTAAAAACACGTTATCTTAGTTTCAGTCAGTTGTTGGGCAATAATACAAATACATCAGTAGTTGAGGATGCATGGCCTTCTGGTAAAAAAAATTGGGAAAATATTTCTAATTTGGTTTAAGAGATAGATTATTTTAAATATTACAATAATATATATTACCCTAGAGATGTACTTGAAATGTTTAAACTTCCTCATATAAAGTTCTATTTCAATATGATTGTAATGTTTAAAATATCTATTTTTCCCTTAAATGAAAATAAGAACACTTTATATGTAACAAGCTTTTGTAATAAGCTCTCGGAATTCTGATCATGACATCAAGAATCTGTGATGATAAGGAAAGAATCTGTAATAAGGGAAGAAAAATAAACCTGCACCAAAGGATTAGTGAGAGACAGGACAGAAAGCGACTAATCAACAGAGAATAAGTTCTTTTAAAACCACCTTTGAATGCTGCAGTACAGTGAATGTCATGAAGTAAATCAATCAAACAATCAGTCAGATTCATAGTTTCTCAAAATGTTCCAGCAAATGAGGTCAGTCTTTTGATGAAGTTATATTTTGTGGAAATTTTACTAATATTACCTTTTAGACACAGTAGGGAAGCAGGAGGAGAAGATGCTGAGGTACAGTAAATCTGCTAACTGCATATTCCGATACAAAAGCTAAGGAAAAGTACTGCTCCACTTAAGATGACTTTACGGAAACAGAATGGAGAATAAGGTAATGGAAACATTTAAAAACTACCTGCCATCTGCCTCTGACTGTAATGGAGCCTGTTTCTCCTAATTTGTTGCCTTCTGCATTGCAGAAGCCTGGCCAGCTGGGAAGAGCAAAGAGGGACGTTGAATCACCCTTTCTGACAGTATTTCAAGGTGCTATTGGTGTAGCATGAAATACATAGGTTAGAAGCAAACTTAAAAGCTTTCCAACACAACAGAAACTTTTAAATCTGAAAGCTTTTAGAACACCCACAGTAGAACGTAATACCCGCAGTAGAACATATCATTTGCACCATGCAGAGTGGCGATGAGAAAACTACAGGTCAATTTTGCTAGCATTTTACAGCATCTTGCACAAGCAGAAATGAGTCTGAAAGCGAAGAGCAATCAGACCAAAGTGCTCCATTTATGTTCTGACATCTTGAAGCTCAGTAGTTTTATCAGCTGTTCAGAGGGGAAATGTATTAGTTTGGGTACACAGTAAATCTAGTGCTTCTCTAGGTCCTATTGGCAGGCACCACTGGATAAGCCAAAGATAGAAGTTACGAAGACAAAACATTCAGGCCTTTGTCAAAAATGTTTTTTTTCTTTTATTTAGAATTTCTGTTTCCTATTCTGGTTTTCTTCAAATGTTCAGCTGGCCAATTTTGAATGGCTTCAGGGCCCTGCCAGAAACCTGTTGTTCAAAGTTTTGATATAGCAGACACTCTTCTGTACCTCCAGAATGCAGGTCTCCAATTGCAATTAGCGACTTACAGAGTAGCATCTCCAAAAAGCTCTTATCTTCCTCCCACTCCTCTGTTTAATTCTATGAGTAAGCATCTCCTCAACAGCTATCTGACTGCACTGCCATGTGAAAGAATAAAATGGGTCCCATTTAATTTTTATAGGACAAAACAATCTATCCTACATGTAATATATACAATATCTCTGTGAAATGGAAGCGTCGGAATAATACTTGTAAAATTAGGATATTTTTAATGTACGTGGATGAGGTGAATTTAAATATTGTTTTTAGGAAATTGTTTTCTAATTGAAAGAAAAAGGAGGACACACTAATAAAGAAGCTTTTTCAAATCACATTTGACATAGAAAGTGTTTAAGAAATAACTAATATCAAAGCCTTTTGACTGACAAGGTCTTTATAGGAAAAAAAAGTATCAAAACTTTAAATTAAGCATATATAAATATTGCCAGGATGTAATAACAAGAGACTTCATATGGGAACATTGATCTTAAGGTCATTTTTCTAATAAACTGGAAAAATCAAACATGTCTTTAGAGCAGCATGATGCTTAAACTTGGTTTTTATTGTGCATATATGCGTGCAAGACGTGAGAATTTTTTTTTTCCCCACAGGAGTGATTTTAAAAGTTTGGGAAATTGTTTAGATAGTCCAGAATTTTTCTTACTATTGTATTCCACGTAACGTATTTCAGCTTCTAAGTCACAGAAAAGCAGTAGCTACCTGGCTACTTCTGGAGTCCTTAACAGGATCTTCCTTGATAAATGTTTGATGCACAAATGTGTATGAATCATATGGAAAGGTACTTTGGCGTATCATATGTTTTCTCCACTCTGACTAGCCATCTCAGTCCATAGTAATGACTACTCTCTACCATCCTTATCACATATACTGGTCAGGTTCAGAAGAACACTTTTTAAATTTTAGTTTGTTCCAGGTAAGGCTGAATTAATCAGTACACACCTCTAATAGGGCTTTCTTACATAAACTGGAGTTTATGTAAGTGCTACTTCCATGGTGCTTTCATGGAAACTGGAACAAGGAGATTCTTTGTTTCCTGTCATAGTTTTCTAGGTGGTTCCTCACAAGTAGTTGCCTTATTTCCACCTCCAATGTCACCACTTAAAGATGGAACACTACTTGTCTTTGAAGAGGCTTGAGAAAGAAGGGATCCCTAAACCACCATCACTACCATGAAGATATAAAGATACAGAAGGTGTAAATAGTGTAGATAAAAGGTGTTTATCAACATTAGTGTAGATCAGGAGGTTTCCCAGTCCTCACTTACTGTTTTCGTTGCAGAGTGGTCTTGGAGCTTGGGAACTGGATTCCTGTGAAAAGGAATCAGAATATGTGAGACCAGGAATATAAATCTTTTTCAGGGAGATTTAACATGCATCAGATATTCAATACCATATGTTTTGCAATAAAGATCATCTTCTATCAGACTATCCTATTTGTATAGACATAGCCAAAGGCTTTCATCCTTGAAGCCCTTCCTGGTCTTCCAGTTCTGAAGGGAGAGAGAACTCACCAAGCATGGCCTTACATTTTGTCTTTCATTTATTACTGCCATTTTCCAATAAGTTGTAGTCTTTCTTGTGAGAATGAGAGCTTTACAATCTCTATTAAAGCACACAGGAGACTCGTATCTTGTCTTTTTGCGGTGTGGCTCTGTTTACTCTATCAAGACCTAGGTGAACTGTAGTACTTGGTTGATAGTTGTTCCTTCCCAGGGGCAACAACTCTACGCTTCCTTTTGTTGAGCTGCATGATGTTCCTGTCAGCCCATTTCTCTAGCCTATCAAGGTCTCTCAGGATGGCCCACATTTCCCCATGTCTTTCATTTGTAGCTTGGGTACTCATAGAAACCTTTTTTGTGGCCTTTTACATCCTTTGCCAGATTCAACTCCAGGTTGACTTTCCTAACTGCAACTCTGCATGCTCAGATAGCATCTCTGTCTTACTTGTCTCTGCTTCCACCTC
Organism: Chlamydotis macqueenii; assembly: GCF_036417535.1. NCBI lineage: Eukaryota > Metazoa > Chordata > Aves > Otidiformes > Otididae > Chlamydotis > Chlamydotis macqueenii. The sequence continues at coordinate 18,498,997 of NC_141556.1, forward strand.
GTGTGTACTACTTTTTTGTGTTCAAGTTTTGCCAGGAGCTCCTTGTTCATCCATGCAGGCAATTTTGCCAGATTCTCCGTTTGTTGTTTTCCTCAGGAAAGGGGACCACATGCAGCCTGGGACTCACAGGGCTGCACCCACTATCTGAAGATCTGTTTGGGTTGAAGCCTCTGCCCTTGCAGGGGCAGCTGCTCCAATGCCTGCTGGGGAACACGTTCTACGGCATGTCACTACTGTGCCTGAAAACATTTAGGCTGGTCTGAACTGAGATGAGGCCTCCTTTGGGCTGCTGCATCTGTTCGCTACACTCTGGGAGCTGTGCTTCAGCCCTGGCCTCTCTGTAGCACCAGCTAAAAGGGTCCTTGAGCCTCCCTAACTCTGGGGCACCTGTAACAAAGGCTGCAGATATTCTTGGGTCACGGGCAGATGATTTAGCTTGTTAGAAGCTGCTAGAGCCTTTTCAGGCTCACATCTGCATGGTTACTCCTACCTTATCCTTATCTGGCAGCAGTAGGTACCCTCATGTTTCTTGGAGGGTTCACAGGAGTCCCCTGATGGTCCTGGACCCTGCCCCCAGAAGCTCCCAAAGCAGAATCCAGCTAAGAATTTTGTAATTATCTATCAAATTGTATTTTCTTGACAATTATTAGTCTTGATTGATATAGCTATTCTCACAGGAGTGTTAGGACAGGAGAATATTAGGATATTAGATATTAGGAAATTAGAATATTAGGAAAAAATTTTTTACAACGAGGGTTGTAGGACACTGGAACAGGATGCCCAGAGAGGTGGTGGATGCCCCATCCCTGGAAACATTCAAGGCCAGGTTGGAGGGGGCTCTGAGCAACCTGATCTGTTTGGAGATGTCCCTGCTCCTTGCAGGGGGGGTGGGACTAGATGACCTTTGAAGGTCACTTCCAACCCTAACCATTCTATGATTCTATGATTCTATGATAATATGGATGCAGGTTTTTGGATAAAAGAATTCACTATGTTGGTTCAGAAATATTGTATTTTAAGAAGCACAGATACATAAAATAGCCGGACAGGAGTGAAGATTGAATTCAAGCTGCTTCTAAGTCAGCACTTAATTTTGGAACATGAAATCTGAGTGTTGTCATAAAATCATACCTCTGGAACAGTGGGGCAACAATTTTTGTTCTCTTTTGGGGTGAGCCATCTTGCCATTCATTGATGTGGCATATCCTTTTTCTAAACATTCCCAGGGCACATATGTTCAGGCCTCCCTACCTTCCTTTTCTATGTTTGGGCTCTGAAGCTTGTTTTGCAAACCTACAAGGAGCAGAAGATTTCACTCATTATGTCCCACTTTCACAGTCACATGCAATCCAATTTCTAAGCAGTTATCATTGTTACTGTATTAGCCTGGTAAAGTACAATTTAAAAAGCAAATTTTGTTTTATCATCATGGCAAAAAGAAAGCATAGTAATAGTGTAGTTTTCAGTAAAGTCATGTTAGAGTGGCATTCTTTTTGAAAAGCCTTATAATAGAGGATGCTCTTTAGCTACAAGGTTTTTGTTCTATACAACTTGCCCCAAATCTGGCTGTTTCCCTAATTTTTCTGTTGGAACATGAATTGAGCTTCTCAAAACATTTTTTTTATTAGTTTTCATACCAATATTTAACAGCAGTACTAACTGGGTGAGCTAAATTCATTACTGCGACAGAAAGATGAATGCAAATTCTCATATTGCAGAAGGTTCTGCATTCTTCTGCCAATAGTAAACTTGAACCTCTCTTTGGTTAGTTACTTGTTTTTAAGCTTTGACAACAAACAGTTTTTTTGGTGAATTGCCTGCTATTATGTACCAAGAGAGTCCTTTTGGAATAAAAATTTTTAAAGGATGTGATTATATTTGGTTTGTCTTAAATGTTATCTTTTAATTTTTTTTTTTTCCCTGAGGCATGCACATGTTTAGTGCAGTGATCACTATGGCTTAACCATTTTTCCCTGGAAAACTGAAGTGGTGGCTAGTGCAAGTAGCAGCTGAATGTCCTGTATGTCAATTTACATTTTGTTCATGCAGCAGGATTAGGTACTATTAATCTTTTTCAGTGTTCTTTAATTATATTACAGGTCAAAACTTCAGCTGATGGTTCACCCAACTAAGCATCTAATCAAATTAGCTTTCTTCTGAGAGAAAGAAAAATGTTCTGATCTATCAATCTTTCCAAATATGGATGATAAATTCCAACATCCTAGATTCTTATTGTTTCTAAAAGAGTTAAGCTAGATAGCTACGTAGAATAAACATTTAAAAGAAGATATTTTGACAGTCATTTTAATCTTATTCTCATGTTGTTTAGTACAATTTTATGTTGCTCTACTGGTATTTTATTTCTTCATAAAGACAAGATACATTTCAGGAACATTACATTTAAATGTTAAGCAGCCAAGCTAGCAAAAGTGATCCTTCCTTCCTGGAGTAAAACATCTGCTGAAACTACTGAAGAGTCTATTTTCCCTTAATAATATGATGCATATATTACTTCTATTGATTGAGTTACATGTGCGTTTGAAGAAGAGAATAAAATTCTAAGGAAGCATGAATATTTTTTTTTTTAATCTAGCTTTTTTTTATATGATTACAGGCTCAGATAAGAGTTGCTAAGCAGTTTGTCCATAGATTTCTATTATAATTACTTCTAAGTGTGACAATATATGGACCTTGAGTTGCAAAGAAATGTATTGTTCTAGAGTCATTCACATTTAAGTGCAGCAGTTGTTTTCCATCTCTTTCAAAGACAATGATTGGTTGCAGCTCCTCTTTTAGGGATTCAGATAGTACCATTTATTTTTCTGCTGTTCAATTAGAGGATCATGGTAGTGTTCATGACGCTAGCCTTGGGGAAGGTGATGAAAAATGTTGCCTTCCACACTTAGGCCCTTCAAACAGAGATCTACCGTGTAGCAAAAGGACTCCCAAAAAGTTTTGCAGTATACTTAAAATATATTTCCCCAGTTTTAAATACAGCAGCCAGGCTTGGGGCTAGATACAATTCTTTCCTCATATGAAAATCAGTTGTCAGAAAATAAAATACATTTGGCTTTGCAAAAGAAAAAAATAATAAAAAAAAGGAAATGTCCTTGACTTTGAAGGCATAGGCATTTTAAGAGTCACTATTCAGCAATAGACTTGAAGGGCTTTTGGTATATTTATACTTTAGAAGACTGTTTTTTTCCTTCTTGTGAATTATCATAAAATGTTGAGGTCCTGGAGATATTTCTACCTCTGCAAACCCAGCAGTAGCCAATCAGAAATTACCTATTAGTGAAAATTTTGATTCTCTCTTCCCATCTCTAAAAATTAAAATAATTTATGATTCCTTGGTAGTTCTGCCAAATACGTAGTGGCAGAACGATCTCCTCTTCTCTATCTAGACCATGGAGGAAACAATGAAATGGTTATCTCCTATTTAAAGTTAACTGCTATTCATTTCAAGTTGCTTCATCCTACAGATGTTTCTGGAGATGATTAGAATTATGCTGGAGAAAATGTGCATATATGTTACAGATATGTTCATTACCAGACCTCATCTGAAGTGTTGTACTATTCTTTATTTTGTGTTGGCAGCCATTCATAAACAATTTGATGAGAGAATATTGCGCTTCTTGCAAGCATACTTTTCTGGCCAGTTTCACAGAGGACTCTCCATTCATTGGAGCCACCCCCAGAGAGCCCTGAGAGCAGATGAAATAGCTGAGATAATCAGAAATCAGTTTGTAACAGTGCTGGCAGGCTATTTGGAATGTCTTCCAATTTCTTTTGCCTGTTGAAAAAACCTATGTACTGGTACATTTGGATGTGCAGGTGTTGGAATACTTTGTTTCTTTGCAATTAGTCAGGGCCACAGTTCATACAATAACTGCCTTTTAGGAGAAAGTGTGACTATTGGAAATTTGCATTGCTGGTAACTTTAGAGTGAAAAGTATTTTAAATGGACGTTACTCCATATGCAAATGAGGACCTGAATTTAATTTAATGTTTGAGCACTGTAAGGCTAGATGAGCTTCTCTAAAACTCAAGTGATATCGTTGTCAAAAATGACAAGATGTCCAAAATCTGAGTTTTATATGACAATGTTGATGTTTTTCCCCTACTGTGCTGTCCAAGGAATTTGAGAAACTTCTGCTCTTGTACTACACTGCAGTGTAGACATATGGCTTTGCTCAACCACTGCGGATGATGTGTTGTCAAAGATTCATGCCAGCACTTGTTTCACCAAATAGTTTACTATGAGGAGCAGGGAATCCAACCTGGTTATCAAAATTTGATGTTTTGAGAGAGCGTGAGAAATTTCTAACTGTTATGTTTCCATGCCAACAGCTTTTCTTATTTCTAGTTGTCTTCATGATTTATCTTTGCCATTCATGAAACTATGAAGCAAACTATTTTATGTTTAACCATTACAAGAGTTACTTGCCTCATCTTTACTGCAGAAAATTCACAGAACTGCAATGACTGCTCTGTGTAAGTTGTATAGTAGCTAAACTATCTTACATTGCTAAAAGCAGCATATTTTTATGTAATCAGCCTGATTAAATGATAATGAGGCTTCAGTGATACTTAATGTCAACAAATAGATAAGTAAAATTTTAAAGTAGGTCATATAAGAACAGGATTAGGAGCACAGAGGTCAATTTTCTGTTCTTCACTGTGCAGATATGAGTAACTATAAGCAAAAGTGTTGGGTTCTTTTGGGTGCCTCTGATTTTGGATGTTTAGTTTCAGGTACTGAATAATTGTGGTGGTGCTGAGCAGCTTCAGGTCTCATTTAAAAGAATTTGAAAGTACAAACACACACTATCTGTCTTTCCTTATACATAAATAAACTGACTTCTTACCATTATCATAACCAAAGAAAATCACAGTGAAGTAATCAATCTTCTTTCAATTCACAAAGAAAAGAAAATGGGGAGAGAGAAAGTGTCATTTGTTCTCATTCCGTAGTCACTGTTGTTGCCTTAGGGCTGCACCAATCTTGCTACGCTCTCCTCTCTGCAAGACAAGGGGAGAAATCAGATGTGTCTGTAGAACTGAATATATTACCACCAGACTCTGGATGCCTTGAGCAGGTGACGCAGACAGATGCGCAGGCACTCCGTATTGTCCCCACATGAAGACAAAGCACCATTTTCCATGTGTTTAGAACGTTACTTTGGTGGTATTGGAGTGAGAAATATTTTTCCTCAGTGGATTGTGTGCGCTTTCAGTGTAAATATAAAAGATTGAAAGTACCTGTTTACTCTTTCACCAGTGCTTTAGGATTTGGCTTCTCTGAGGTGGTTAATAAAAAGTACATAGAAAACACTTTGTTCCATGAGAAGCAGAACTAACGACACTTGGTTTCTTAGGGATTTGTATTCTTTATTCCGAATCTTTCCTTCCTTCCTGCTGCACTAAACATACCTCTCTTCTTATGGGGAAATCTCTAGGCAAGATACAGCGTATACTGTGGCTCATTTAGAGCTGTTCATGTATTAGTCAGCTGGCCAATACACACATCTGACTGGCCAGCTGGTTGCTGTCAGACTGTTTTTACGAGCTGTATTCTCCCTGGTCTCACTTTTAGTAAAACTCTTGTCGTAGTTCAGCCCCAACGGGGACCAGACTACGCAGTCTCTCTCTCACTCCCCCCACTCTCCGAGAGAATAGGAGGAGATTTGACAAACAAAAGAAAACCAGGAAAAAAAAAAAAACCAAACACGCGGGTTGAGATTCAACAAAAAGTAAATTTAACAGTAATGACAGAAGAAAACAATAAAGTGATGGAACACAAATACAGTGTAATAGCTCACAACAGATCTCCACATCCAGTCTCTTCCAACTAGGAGGGCCTCCCTTCAGCACCCTCCTCACTTATATACTGAGCATGATGTCAGATGGGATGGAATAGCCCTTTGGCTAATTTGGGTAAATATTAACTCTATCCTGGCCAGAACCAGGACAACTCTCTACCCAACAGCCCATTTTTATGAAACTTCTAGGAAAGCAATGGACTATGTTTGTCAGATAGATAGAAATTGTCCAAAAGATTAAAAAGTTAAGGAGTGACAGTTGGAAAGACAGACATTCAAAGTAATGATCTATGTTTTGTTCCTGTAAGAAATAAGCTAAAAATATACTACATCAATGTTATTAATCTCTCAGTGTCAAGTACACAGAAGTTAGAAGACGTAATAATTAAGATTGTCTCTGTAATGTCATTTTAACCACTTTATGAATATGCTGTATTTTTTTTAAAGCATTAACCACTTCATAATATAATGGCTTTTCCATCGTCATCTGGAATTTATGTAATTAAGAGGACTGCCACTTGCTGAAATATGTTTTACATATTCCTCTGAGATTTCACACACCAAGGTCAAAACCCAAAATTCATGTTCTTGCAGTTAAATGTGCACACATGTACAGAGAGAATCAAAGAGCCATAGAATAGTCTGGATTGGAAGAGACCTTTAAAGGTCTAGTCCAGCCCCACCAGGAGCAGGGACATCTTCAACTCAATCAGGTTGTTCAGAGCCCCATCTAACCTGGCCTTGAATGTTTCCAGGGATGAGGCATCCACCACCTCTCTGGGCAACCTGTGCCAGTGTTCCACCACCCTCAATGTAAACAATTTCTTCTTTATATGTAGTCTGAATCTACCCTCTTTTAGTGTAAAGCCATTACCCCTTGTTCTATCACAACAGGTCTTACTAAACAGTCTGTCCCCATCTTTCTTATAAGCCCCCTTTAGGTACTGGAAGGCCACTATGAGGTCTCCCTAAAGCCTTCTCTTTTCCAGGCTGAACAGCCCCAACTCTCTCAGCCTGTCCTCGTAGGAGAGGTGCTCCAGCCCTCTGATAAGTGGCCCTCCTCTGGACCCTCTCCAACTGATCCATGTCCTTCTTGTATTGGGGGCTCCAGAGCTGGACACAGTACTCCAGGTGGGGTCTCACGAGAGTGGAGTAGAGGGGGAGAATCACCTCCCTTGACCTGCTGGCCACGCTTCTTTTGATGCAGCCTGGGATATGCTTGGTTTTCTGAACTGCAAGCACACATTGCCAGCTCATGTTGAGCTTTACATTCTCCAGTAGCCCCAGGTCCTTCTCAGCAGGGCTGGTCTCAATCCCTTCATCTCCCAGGCAATATTGATACAGGAGGTTGCCCTGACCCATGTGCAGGACCTTGCGCTTGGTCTTGTTGAACCTCATGAGGTTTGCACAGGCCCACCTCTCCAGCCTGTCAAGGTCCCTCTGGATGGCATCCCTTCCCTCCAGCATGTTGACTGCACCACACAGCTTGGTGTCATCAGTGAGCTTGCTGGGGGTGCACTCTATCCCACTGTCCATGTTGCCGACAAAGACATTAAACAGGGCCGGGCCCAATACCAGCCCCTGAGGAACACTGTTCATCACAGGTGTCTACTTGGACATCGAGCCATTGACCACAACTGTTTGAGTGCGACCATCCAGCCAATTCCTTATCCACCAAGTGGTCCATCCATCAAATCCATGTCTCTCCAGTTTATAGAGAAGGATGTTGTGCAGGACAGTGTCAAATGCCTTGCACATGTCCAGGTAGATGACATCAGTTGCTCGTCCCTTATCCACCAGTGCTGTAACTCTGTCATAGAAGGGCACCAGATTTGGCAGGCATGATTTGCCTTTAGTGAAGCCATGTTTGCTGTCCCCAGTCTCCTTCTTATTTTCTATATGCCTTAGCATGGTTTCCAGGAGAATCTGCTCCATGATCTTACCAGGCACAGGTGAGACTGACTGGCCTGTAGTTCCCTAGGTCTTCCTTATTTTCCTTTTTAAAAATGGGGATTATGTTTCCCCTTTTCCAGGCATTGGGAACCTCACCAGACTGCCACAACTTCTCAAATATGATGGACAGCGGCTTGGCAACTTCCTATGCGAGTTCCCTCAGGACCCACGGATGGATCTCATCAGGTCCCAAGGACTTGTGCACCTTCAGGTTCCTTAGATGGTCTCAAACCTGCTCTTCCACTACAGTGGGCAGTTCTTCATTCTTCCAGTCACCGCTTTTGCCTTCTGCAACTTGAGCAGCATGGTTAGAACACTTGCTGGTGAAGACTGAGGCAAAAACATTGTTGAGTACCTCAGCCTTTTCCATGTCCTGGGTAACCAGGTCTCCTGTTTCCTTCCAGAGAGGGCCCACATTTTCCCTAGTCTTCCTTTTATCCCTGACATACCTATAGAAGCTTTTCTTGTTGCCCTTGATGTCCCTGGCCAGATTTAATTCTGTCTGGGCTTTAGCTTTCCTAACCTGATCCCTGGCTGCTCTGACAATTTCTCTGTAATCCTCCCAGCCTACCTGTCCTTGCTTGCACCCTCTGTAAGCTTCCTTTTTGTGTTTGACACAAACAAAATCTTGGCAGTGTTTTTTTTTTTTTTAAGTACCAGTACTTCTTGCAGAGATATTTAAGATTAGTAGCTATTGATTTGCCTTGATTCTGCTCTCACTTAATTGATGTAAACAGGGGTTACTCTAACTGAAATCAATAGAAGCGCTCACCTATGATAAGTTTGATTTACATAGAATTTATTCACAGAATGCCGAGTTTTTTTCATAATTTTCATGTGAATGGCGATATGTTTCATTGTCATAAGTAGATACAGAGAGTTGGAATAAAAGGTTTGCAAGTCGTAAGATTAGTTCTAATGTGGATAAGGTCATTGTGAGACCAGAATGGTAGCTAGCTGTCTTTGCTTATAGACCATTTTTACATACCACTTCAGGTATTTTTCTCAAAAAAAAGCCCCCTCTTGGAGTAAAATTTGTCATTTTTCATTGTTTATATTTTATGTAAATAAATATTAATTATAAATGTTTATGATGCCTTCTGTATATCAAATGGAGTTTGGGAGTAAAGATTTTCACGGACATACATTAGACTGTTTAAATCAACTGTAGCATTTCCGATTTGATACAATTTGTACCATGACATCTCAGCCATTGCTTCTAGTTTAGCTGATGTACTTGCCTGAGAGGGAAATACATTTCTTACATGCCTCACCTTGTGAGCCCTCCATCATGTAATCTGGTTGATTTTGGCAACTGATAGATGTAATATCAGGCATTTCAAGGAGGACTTCAAGATGGATCCAGACAATGATTGACAATCTGTGTCCTGCTAACGTATGTGAAAAAAATAGCTCATCAAAGTAAGTACAGTTTCTTTTGCTTCCTTAAAAATGTGCATCTTTCTGAAATGATATTCATCCATTCCTTGTCCTATTTTTCCCTTAGATAAGAGGGATGATCATAGTTATGTTCCAAATTGACACTGAAGAATGCAGTGCCTATATATTCTGTGCAGAGATTATTTTGTATTTAGGAAAAAAACTTGAAAGGTATAAAGGGATAAAGTCATGTCTTGTCCTTAGACCCAGAGATGTTTTAAAAATTTCTCTACTGGATCATTATAGTTTGATGAATGTCTCCTCTAAGTCTAGAGACAACGAAGATTAGTAACTGAATATCGTTTTGTAGGTGTAACTTATGAAGGTGAGCAGAACACAATGAGTTTGAGTCTCATCTTTCACTTGAGGAAAATTGAGAGTAATTCTTCTGAAATCAGTAGAAGTACATTAGAGCAAAGTTATGTCTATAAATTATTCTGTTGTACTTATTTTGAAGTAATTCCCATACCAACCTTCTGGTTTGGAATAAATGTTGTTGTAATAAGAACAACTCCATTAATTTTTTTTTTCAGGGAAAGCAGGCCTAATATCAGAATTTTTTAATCTGAAGAGATCAAGTGGTTTAAATGTTAGCAGTATAACACTGAGGGTTGGTTATCAGGTTACTAATGTAATTCTAAAATAGTATTCTGGTAAGTAGGAGCTTTATGTTGACTTAATTGGTAGTCTCAATTGGTAGTCTCCTTTATTCCAGACACTCTTTATATTTAGTATCCTACTTGACTGTTGTGTTAAAATAATAAAAGACTGACTTGTTCTTTATCACTAAAAAAGATGTGTTTCCTTGAGTATAATTAATCACAGATATTATATAACCATAAAATTTTGATAGAAGCAAAGCCGTGTAAATTTTTTTGCTGTTTTATAAACATGGGGTCAAACGGATAGTTAAAAAACTTTTTTAAATGGAGGCATGTCCTATGAGAGACAAAATTTACTGCCTAGAGAGAAAAAAAACCTGTAAGGATGCTGTTTCCATCCCTTCCATCTTCTGGCCTGTTAAAACTTTGGACTTTCAGTATTGTTTGTCAAGTTATGAGAGCTGTCGTATACTGTTTTAGGGACTGACTTATTTCAAGAATCTTGCCAAGCCTTAATCTGACCCCTTAGGTGGCATTATTAAAACTGTTTTTTAGTACCTGCACTGGCAACACAATCCTCAATATCCTGGTGGGGCTCTTTGGCCTCTTTAGAGAATTCTGAACATATGATCTACACTGTAATGACAAAATATAGACACAGACAGATGAGCTTCATATCAATCACGGTGCAGATGTTTACATCTTAGTTAGGGTTTCCTCTATAATTAATGAAAGGAAACAAGCACTTCTGAGGGCAATTCACATAGCCCTTCCCGGACATGCCTTGTGAGAAGCAAAGTGTCATTTCCAGAAGGATCCATTTCATAGAATCTTTAAGGTTGGAAAAGACCTACAAGATCATCAAGTCCAACCAAAAACCTAACACCATGCCTACTAAACCATGTCCTGAAGTGCCATGTCTACAGGTTTTTTGAACACCTCCAGGGATGGTGACTCCACCGCTTCCTTTGGCAGCCTGTTCCAGTGCCTGATCACTCTTTCAGTAAAGAAATTTTTCCTAATATCCAATCTAAACCTCCCCTGACGCAACTTGAGGCCATTTCCTCTCGTCCTATCAGTAGTTACTTGGGAGAAGAGACCAACACCTGCCTCCCTACAACCTCCTTTCAGGTAGTTATAGAGAGCAATGAGGTCTCCCCTCAGCCTCCTCTTCTCCAGACTAAACAATCCCAGTTCCCTCAGCTGCTCCTCATAAGACTTGTTCTCCAGACCCCTCACCAGGTTTGTTGCCCTTCTCTGGGTGTGCTCCAGCAACTCAACGTCCTTCTTGTATTGAGGGGCCCAAAACTGAATACAGTATTCAAGATGTGGCCTCACTGCTGCTGAGTAGAGGGGCATGATAATTTCTCTCCATTTGCTATCAGTTGAATCTGGACAGGTAAGATATTTAAATATCTGTGTTGTGGAAATCTCAGTTTAGGTGAGAAAACTCAATTTGTATGTCACAATTTCACCCTTCAGGTCATTCTCACTTGCGTGGTAGGTGGGCAAATGACTTAAGAGACAGCCAGAAGTGAAGGTGCAAGACACAACAGGCAGAAGAGCAGCCAGATGCACTTGGTGTGCTTACAGCCAAGCTGAAGGATGCTCATGTACAGCAGCAGTGGTGAAGCCAGCAGGTCGTGTGTAGGCAGGAAGGATGCCTCTATCCCCTCAGGTACTGTCTGTGTGCATTCACTACCAAATTCTACTGCTGTGCTAATCTTTTCCAATTATTAGCCTGCTTGTGGGCAGCCATCAATTTATTTAGTAACTCTAATCTCAGGGAGTAAGGAGTCTTTACAATTGTTCCATGTATTTTGCATGGACCTGGCTACAAAGAATGAAATTGACCCTCATTCCCAGCTAACTGCCAGTGTTCGTCTTCTGCCTTCCTTCATCTACATAATTTAAGACCTGGACCTCTCTGGGTCTTACACCTGATCAGTTTGCTACTGACTTAGCATCATTATAGTAAATCATACTTGCAAAATTAGTCCTACAACTTGCATACAAGAGTAGTTAAGTATTAAGCTGTGTTATCTACTGCATTTTAGATGTTTGACAGGACAAAGCTGTGCTATATTCTGTCTGGTACCCTGATCTTAAAATGTGTCTTCTAATTCATAGAAGAAGGATCGATATGAGTTGAGTTGAAAGACTACTTTTCAGAAAGACATTCAAACAACTTTTCTGGGGGAAAGTGATACTGAATGGGCCAATGGTATGATACATAGACAATAAAAACCAGTACTGTAGTTACTGAGAAATCAGTTCTTTGATGAGTTTTAAGATTTCTTTGTACATTAGCAAATTATCTTGAAATAGAGTGGAACAGCTTCTAGGAGAAACCAGTGAATCTAAAGCTCTGAAGGGAGGAGGATTAGACATTAGACCCTCACTTGCTGGAGTGCTGAGATTTTTTAGTGTTGATCTGTTCACTTCAGCAAGTGAATGAGACTTGCTGAGGATGTTTTATGTTTTGCAAAAGATAGCTTTAAAGTTAGCAGTATTTTTTCTATATGTAAGATGGAAGTGTATTTCACTTTAAAACCTTTGCTCTGAACAATACATAATAAAAAATCTCACGTGAAAAACTAGTGGAAGTAGGCTTATTTAAAGCTTGACTATGTTAATGTTAAGGAAATGTGCTTTTATAGATACATGCCAACTAGACTTGTCATGGAAGAAAAATAAATATATAAAGAAGTATAAATGAAGTACTAAGAATAACCAAATTAAATTTTAGTTGCTTTTTCCAATATTTTGAACTTTTCAATTGCAAGTATTTCAGACCTAGTCATGTTACAGGTATAATTAGAACACTACTGTAGCAGGATACAATCAAAAACTGCTTTAATCATCTATCTGAACTCAATACAAATCTGTGTGAATCTAGGTCATACTTCCTTGGGTATTAGTATAATCTGAGGAAAAGGGCTACCTCTTGAGGCTAGAATGAAGCAAGAGAAGGTAAGAGCATTAATTTCTTTTTTTTTTAGATTTGTATACATTTAGCAATTAATTGATGTAATTCAGAAATTCCTTTGACTGATACCACATAATTGGCAAGAGATTCTCACCAAGAGGTGGAATCACTTTGTCAAGCTCTGTTCTCCACTGATGTCTGCCTTGACAACACATGTTCATCTTGGCAGGGCTTCGGAGGTAGTGTGGTAGTAATGCTTTCTGTCCCGAAGTTGCAAATGTTGCTGCAATTGATGCATTGTTAACTTAGATGACAGTCATGGACTACTACCATGGGTTTACTCTTCAAAATGTGTTTTCCAGGATGAAACAGCTTGATGTTATATACATCTATATGTATATCTCTGTATGGATACTTCTTAGCTGTTGGCACACAATTGTGTTCAGAGCACACAGATGGGCAGCTCAGTTCCATTTACCTCTGGTGTGCATTCTGTTGTTGGCAGTTGATACAAGGAAGCCACAGGGACACATCTCCATAGAAATGTGATTTTAAAAAGACAATTTTCATTTTTTATGGTGGCTTTACAGTTTTCACAAAATTTAATGTGCAGACCACTTGCTACACCATATTAAAAGTCAAAAAGGCTTATTCAACTTTTGTGTTTAACAGATTACATGTCTCAAAATTAAAATAACTGCAATTATCAGATGTTATTTGTGGTTAGAGACAGTGGACTTCTTTGCAGAATCTGTTATTTAATCATGCAAGATACTCAGCTGCTCTGAAGAAAAAAAAAGGATACTTAAAACAATGTGCAATAGTTTAATCAGTATAATTACTATTTAAATGCAGGTTTAAAGCTTTAATGCTTTTGAATTATAGTTCATTATCCTTGCAGTGAGTGAGGTCTATACGTTGCTCAAGCACAGTGTTCAGATGATGCCACCCCTGGAGAGAGAAGACTCCTCCATAAGCCAAGGTAACGTAGCTGTTCTGGGCTGTGCAAAAGCTGAGATAGTCTTCTAGTCTTTAATAACATTAATGACGGGAGTAGCAAAACTCCCATCTAGAACTAACAGGGCTCTAAGCCAGTGGAAAAGAAATTCTCTTGTTTAGCTTTGTGCAGTTCTGCAAAATCCATTCCCCGTGTCTTTCAGAATAGCAGGTGAAACAGGAGTATCTATTTGTCCCATAGATCATCACATAGGCAGTACTGATGTAGTATTATTAAAAACTGACTGAAAAAGTAAAAAAAAAAAAATCAGGGACATGAAAGGTTTCGTAAGTGTTACAATATTTATGAATTCCTTTCAAACTCTTCCTTCAGTTAACTGAGCTATATGTAGCTACAAAGTCTAAATAGTCTGTGAATTCATACAATTAGTTGACATGAAAGATAATGTATTTACTCTTTAAATATTTCATGTGCTGTCACTATTCTTAACCCTGCAACATGTCTGAAACAGTAAATCCCTGGCATTCCTCATACTAGGGAATTCTTGCTTTTGCAAACACTTTCCACATGCCCAAGTGCTTGATAATTATCTTATTGGCTTAAATGAAAGCAGTAATAGAAGAAATAATACATTCAATAATAGATATTTGTGGAATTACTTTTTAAAAGAAAGATGCTAAGAAGATGGGACATGTGGCATCATGAAGAATAATTGAAATAATATAATAAAATAATTCTCAGTTCTTCTGGACATAATGGAAAGCATCTGTCTTTGGGATTTTGGAATGATGGGTGAGTAAGGTTTGTTAAGTGAGTAAAATTGTAAATAGTTTTCCAATAAAAATAGCTTTTAGTAGAACCATAAATATGCTATTCATTAATTGAACAGTTTGCATCAATTATTTTAAAAGACCAGATTGCCATATTTTTTATATCTATGTTTATAGACAAATTCATAAAAAATATTTATCAGAAATGATGTTCACCTGTACAGTAACCTCTAAGTAAATGGGGAAGCATCAAGGACATTTTTTTCTAAATTAATTTTCCTATCATTTTTTTGACATTAAATGTATTATGAAATCATCCTCAATAGTCTTGAATTTATCTTTTACTTGCAGACATGTTTATGTCTTGGATTCATTGTGTTTGATATTGAGTTCTTTTCCACATCTGTTTGAAACAGCATCCTACTACATAGGGTATTGGATTAGTGTGCCTAATTTTAAAAAACTTACTACTCCCCCCAAATTATTTCCTCTTCGCATTTTAAATATTTTTAAGTCTGTCACTTGTTTGTGTGAATATTGGCTCTGGACAGATTTATATCTTATTTAGCTGACTCAGCTAGAGAGAAAATTATTTAGTAAAAAGATTCCCCAGGGAACTGGAAATATAAAAGATTTTTCAGACTTTCTGCATTGGTCTGGCCAAATCAATGAATTTGAAAATAAGTGAAAATAAATCAGTGGAAATAATATCTTTATAATGACATTTCAAAATTTACCTGAAAAGAATATTACTGAACATTCTTTAGCTGGGAAATTCTAATCCCAGCTCTGCTGGTGACCTACTGAAATATTGTCAAGTTACTTCTCTTCCACAAGTTTTCCATCTGAAAATGGAGGTATTGATATTGCCTTCCATATTAGAGGAGGGGATCTAGAGATATAGAATCATAGAGTCATAGAACAGCTCAGGTTGGAAGGGACCTCAGAAGATCCTCTGGTGTGGTGGTGTAGCCCGGATCACCACACAGTTTCTTATTCACCCTCCCCCTACCTAGTGGGACAGGGGAGAGAAATTGGGAAGAAAGGAAAACTCGTGGGTTGAGATAAAAACAGTTTACTAAAAATACTAAAAACTACAAAGCTAACAGGATATAAGAATATTAATATATACAAAATATACAAAATGAACAATGTACAACTTCTCACCACCCAATGTCCGAATGACCGACGCAGCCCGTCCTGAGCAGCGATCACAGGAACAACACCGAGCAGCAAGCAAAAGGGGGACAGCAAGCTAGCAAGGTAGAGGGAACGATGCCAGCAAGCAAGAGAGAAGAAAAGAATGCCAAGGGTGCCCAAACGGATACCCGACAAGAAAAGGAATAACTGAAAATGATGCCCCCTCCCATGGGCAACCCCCACTTATATACTGAGCATGACATTTATGGCATGGAATACTCTCTTTGGCCAGTTTGGATCAATTATTCTGTCTGTCTTTTGCCCAGCTTCCCGCATCTGCACGTTAACGAGACCTTAACGAGACTTGGAAAGCCAGACAGTGTCCTTGGTCTCATTCACAACAACTCGTATCATCAGAATGTTTTTATCAACATTCTTCACACACAAAATCCAAAACACACCGGCTACTGAGAAGAAAATTAACTCCATCCCTGCTGAAACCAGGACATCTGGTCTAACCTTTCACAAAAAAAAAGGAGTCTGGATGAGATTACCTGGCACTCAGTCCAATACCACCTTGAAAACCTCCAGCAATCTGGACTCTTATCACATCCCTGGGGGTGTGGTTCCAGTAAATGATTGTTCTCACTATGAAAAATTTGTTTCTTGTATTGAGATGAAACATCTCCTGGTACAACTTTTACCTGTTGTCCCCTGTCCGCCCCATATGGCTCTTTGTGAAGAGAGCACCTCTATCCTCTTTGTAGCCGCCCTTTACTGTGATGAAGTCCCCCTCGAGCCTTCTCCTGTCCGGGGAGAAAAGACTGAACTCCTTCAGTCTTTCCTCATAGGGCAGGTTCTCCAGCCTGTCAGCATCTTTCTTGAACTGTGGGGACCAGAACAGAACACAATACTCCAAGTGCAGCCTGACAAGTGCTGAGTAGAGTGGGATGATCATGTCTTGATCTCTGCTAGTAATGCCCCTGCGGATGCAGCCCAGGATCCAGTTTTCTTTTGTTGGGCCAGCAGTGCACTGCTGACTCTTACTGAGTCCAGATCAAGATGCTGAGACCCCCAGATCCCTTTGAGCAAGGCTGTGCCCAGCCACACAGATCCCAGCCCATACTGAGCTCTTTGATTATTCAGTCCCAGGTGCACTTGTCTTTGTTAAACTCCATAGTGCTCTTGCTTGCCCACTCTTCCAGCCCATCCAAGTCTCTCTGTAAGGTGTCTCTCCCTTTTGACGTGTCCACCTTGCCCGCTAGTTTGGTGTCATCAGCAAACTTGATGAAGGTACTTTCAGTCTCATCATCCAGATCATTTATGAAGATGTTTAACAATGCAGGGCCCAGTATTGATCCCTGGGTGACCCTACGTGTGACAAGCTGCCAGCCTGAGTAAAAACCACTGATCACCATCCTGAGCGTGACCTGTTACCCCGCTTCCTACCCATCTCGCAGACCACACATCCAGTCTGTATCATGCCTCTTTTTCTAGGAGGCAGCTGTGGGAAACAGTGTCAAACGCTTTGCTTGAAGTCCGTGTAAACATCCACTGCTCTCCCAATGCTGACTGAAGATGTGACTTCGTTGTAGGTGATCGGTTTAGTCTCGCATGATTTGCCTTTGTAAATCCAAACTTTCCCAATCATATGCTTTGTTTGGTTTGTGGTAGTTTCTAAGGGAACTCATTCCATTACTTATATGTAAATGCGATATGCTAGAACAATAAGTGATGTAAGGGCTAGATTGTGATATTACCATTTTATTTTATGTATGGATTCTGACAAAAGAAAGAAAGTTTACACTACATAAAGTTTACCCTTTATTTCTGTAACATGATCTTGATTTTGGTGTCTGTGGTTACTCTTCCTGAACTGAAACCTCAAATTATCTTGATAGCCTGAAGATATAGCCCTAAATGTATTTAATTGTTCCATTTTTAGTGTTAGTGCTTGAATCAAGGTTTTTTTTTTAATTCACAGTAAACAGAGAAAGCAATGCAAGTGAATTGAAAATGTGACTGCAGAGTCACTGTAGTTGTTAATAATTCACTAGTTTTGCAAATTCACTGCATTGTGAATTATCTAATGTAGAGAAAGCTTGTTGACAAGGATACCTTAACCAACATAGATCAAATGGAGATGTGACTAATCTTTCAAATTCCAGAAAAGTAAAATTCCATCATCTTCAACTTACTGAAATACTTGCTATAAAGATACAACAAAAAATGATGGAATATTGAATAATTTCTGAGCCTAGCCTCTTATATTTTACAGTGTCATTACTGGTGAATCAGAACTGTGGAGAAAGAATATCATTCTGGAACACGTAACACATAAATTTAACATTCATTTCAACAAGCTGTTTGGGTTTTTGTTTTACTAACCTCTCCGTGGATTATCATTGCCAAAATGTAGACTAATTTCTCCATGTTGGGAAAAAGTATTGGGAAAAAAATGAATATATGCTATCACAACTCCTGTTATCTTTAATGTATATTTTTTTTTTCTTTTAGGATTTCCACAATTCAATTTCAATTTCTGCTATACAAATTCATATGGCAATCTGCAATTCCTATTTTTAAGAAGCAGAATATCTGGAGACACACTAGCATCATATTGTCTCATAGGCTTATAAATTACATAGTCTTTAAAATATTCTCTAACTTTATAATGAAACTTCATTTTAAAAGAATATTATTAAAATAACAAAATCCTGTCATAGACCGTGCCTTATTTATTGTAGTCATTAGTTTTAAATTGTTTTCAGGAAAATAATTCAGTTTCTTGGCATGGCTTAACTTTTTACTTTTAGCTTTTTTCTTTTTTTTTTAATCCTCTTTGGCTAGTAGTATATTGTAGTATTTTTAGTTTCACTCTTGATCAATAATCACAATGCTGTTCGTTCGAAGTGGCTAACATTAGAGATTCTTTTTCAATCTCCTTGTAAGGCTTCTGTAGGCTTGACAGTTTTTTTTTTCTGAATCTTCAGTGCGTGTAGATTCATTCACATTTATTTCAGTACAAGCCAAGGTAATGTTATACCATATTTTGGAAACAAGAATGAAATGTAACATCTAATTTACTGTAACAATTTAGATTGTCTTGTTATAAGAATACAGAAATTGAAGGAACAGAATTAAACCAGATTTCAGGTTCACTCCCCTGTAATTTTAGCCAGTAATGCCATAAAAATTTAGTTCAGGAGGGTCAATGAAACCACATGCAGAGTTTAGAACATTTCCCAGCATCTTGTAATGAACTTCAGACCTGGTGAAGCAGCACAACAACAATGTGCTTTAAGAATACAGAAAGAGGAATTTGGGTTCCTCAAAGGCTGTCAGTTTCAAAAAGAAAAGTTTTATCCTGCCATGTATAACTAAGTTTTATTAGGTGAACTGCCTAAATAAGAAGCAAAAGTGGACTGTGTCCTGGACAAAGAAGAGCTGATGTTTTCTGCCCATCTGACAAGAGGAAAACCTCTTCCCGATTGAGAATCCTGTGTCTGATTAAGCCCCGAACATGTAGGACACAAAACCCAAGTACTTCAGAGAACATGATACCTGCAAAAGTACCAGCATAACCTACCTTATCTTCTCTTTCGTGGTAGTCGATACCCACTGGTTCAATGGAAAGCAGTCTCTAGTGGCCATGTAATGTACCAAAAAAAATTATCATTTTCAACCTTTGCAAGTAGCAGAAACGTGGTTCTTAAAATATAAACAGTGTAGAGAAGCACAAGAAAATAACAATCAGTATTACTATTTTCAGATGCCTGAACTTTTTTTGTTGCTGTTACTACCACAAGATCTAACGTGAGGAAGTTCAGTTTTTACTATGGTGTTCAGGTATCTTAAGGGGTAAGTGAGATCTCAAAGGTGAAAAGACTGTGATGCAACTAGGAGCAGAAAATTTTATAAGCTATACCATGTGTCTGTGGCCTGTTATGAAGTGATATGACGTCCAAAGCTCCAAAGCGGAAAGGACCAGAGATGAAAATGTGGTGTCAGAAACACCTATGATTTTGTACCAGTGAATTTAATGGCAGTAAAGTTATACCAGTCTTAAGTGCTGTTGAAAATACTGTCCCAGATGTGCTATGTAAATGCTATTATCATTTTTCGTGGGCTACCTCACCCTGAATTGATTAAATCCACATTTTTGTTAATTTAATGACAAGCAGTATATAGAATAAGTGCCCTGTTTCTATTTTTTTTAATTGCTTTTTAACAAAGACTTGCACTGATATGCTCTTTAGAAGACTTCATTTCTTCATTTCTTTGAAGTGTACTTCTCTGAGTATAAAAGTTTTATTACTTACAAAGAGAATCACTTTGAACCTGAACTCATGTTTGAGTGTGAGGTAAAGAGAAGGAGGTACTTTCCTTTAAAGTTCAACTTATATTGGAATACAGAAAAAGCAAATGTCACTAATTTTCGTGAGTAGCAATAGGGATCAGGTTCTGTTCTGTTTTGCTGCTTGAGTAACCCAGTCCTCTTTTTACAGCATCCAGCGGTACTGTGAAGTATCTATCTACCTACCTTGCCACATAATGAATTTATTTCTTGGCAGTGATCCTCTGCTCCTTTATACTTTAGGTCATTATTTTCTATGTACTACGCAAATGGAAAAACTGTTACCTAATTTTGATGATTGGGACAGTACTGTGTTTCAGGGGTAAAAATTTACAAACTGATAGAAAATAGGCTTAATGATGTTGATTGTTTGGGTTCTGACTTTAGACGCTATGGTCATGCTTTTCATTTTGCCTCTGTTCCTGGATGAGGAGAGAGGCAGCAGCTCAGTTGATCTTGCTGTTGGTTTAATATCAATGACTTTGGTCATACTTCTGCTAAAAACACAATCTGAGATGATCCCAGACAAAGTTATCCCATCCTACCCACCCCCAGATTCTGCTCCTCAAAGGGAATAGTGTCAGCTGTGGACATGGTTATGTCTATTCCATCTTTATTCCCCAGTCATGCTCTAAGCATTACCAGAAATTTCCAAGTGTTCCAGCACTCGTCTCCAATAGCCCTCAACATTTTAAGAATCAAGTTTGTGGCATCTGTCTTGAATTGCTTAAGAAAGGATGTGAAGAACACAGGCAAAAACATGTATTTAATATGTGAATTGTAAACTATGTTAGTATCTATCAGCATAATTCCACAAAGAACTGTGAAAAACTCAGTCATGGCTGCTTTTGTGCCATTGCAACTGAAAAGGGAATCTGATTCTCCAGTCAGTGTGCAATCAAAACATTTCAGCAATCAAAAATCAGTTGTGTTAGACTTCAGGGAGCGTAAGCCGAAAAGAGGTCAGTTTTCCACCAAAGATCACTTAGTAAGGACAAAAGTTGTCTTACTAGGATATGAAATTCATAATAGTGTCTTAATTAATTCAGACTACTGAATCTTTTTTTTTTTCATGTCTTTCCTAATACAGTACTTTTAGAAATTGAACAATTTTCTAGTTGTTTATTTTTAGAATGTTTTGAGGTTATATTTTTTCACTAATGTGTTTTACAATTTTTCCCAAATGTTTTAGCAAAGTGCTGTGGTTCTGGAATAACTTCAAATTAAATATGTATTTTTAGTAAGAACTAGGAGATTGGAATGTGAAAATCTTTCACTTTGATTATCTTTAAAAAAAAGTATAATTACTGTATCTTTGTTGTAATTAAGAAATAAGAAAACCAGCCATATGCAGTACACAGTTCTCAGAAGACTTGATTTTTCTATACCAAAACATTCAGTATGTTTGGAATTTACTGTTCATAAATTTCAACACATAGACCATCAAGTAATACCTCTAAGAGTGAGGGTAAGATAGTATTTAGCTAAGAGAATATTCATACAGTTTTTCATGTGAAATTGTTCTTAAGACACTTAGCATTTGAATGGGCTTTTTGCCATGTTTAAACATCTGTCATAAAGACTGGAATTACTGTTGTGCTTTTATAGCTTTTTAGGTATATATATATGCATATGTATGTATTTTTTAATATAGTGCACATGAGAATTTTTAATAACTTCTAATGATTTTGCTTAGTTATTTAAAATTGGAACTAGTTTTGAGTCTCACATTTCACGTTTCCAGTATTAGTGACAGTAGTGCTGCAGGTTGTGCTTTCAAAGTGGCAAATTTTAATACCCTTTCATCCTCAAACAAATGTTCTATGTAATATTGCTGAAAATTTGACCTTTTTGATTCCCCTGAAGTGACTTGTTTTGTTTAACCATTTTACTGGATAGCACTAAGTACTATTTCTATTTCCTAAGAGGCAATAAGGCTCCTTTTGTTGTATCTGGTTGGTTGTAGGCATTTACTGGCATTTGCAAAACTGACAAACTTTTCAGTGCTCCTACTGGAGAAGTGAGTATTTTCAGATTCCTGTGTGGATTCAGTGATGCATTCAACTTAATTCTCTCAATTTTTAGTTTTGTTGGAAACAATCAACAGGATTACAGGAGAAAGTCTGCTAATTGCAATCTCCAGCTACCTTGCAGGGCCAGTGGTGTGAGAAAATATATAATTAACATCTGCATTAGTTTACTTACTAGCTGTGCTAGTAAGCAAATGGAATTCTGAATTCAATAGGTAAGTCAACTATGCCACTATCTTTTCTATTAATTTTACCTTATCTTGTTGAGTATACGTATTTTTAAATCACTCCTTGGCTTGGTCAGTATTTTTCACACACTCTCAAGAATTATGCCTGCTAGTTTCGGCAGGATATTAAGCTTAAAATCTATTTCAAAAGCAGCTATGGTTGCAGATCATAATAGAAAGCTTCTTTGGTGTTCAGACCAATAAATAAATTAGAAGAAGGGCTTTAAGCTCTGCATGATAAAATGAACTGAAAGTAGGGCAGAGAAAGAACAACCTTTGTAACGAGCCTCGCCTGAGGCTGAGGAGAATCAGAAGTTCATTGTGTATTTCAGAACATGGTGCAACAACAGTATGAAGAGTTGGTAACTGAGGTTTTTCACTGCCTCGGGATACCAGTGATTCAGCTGTATATAATGATAGGGAATGCTAAGAATGCTCTAAATAAATCCTGTGTCCGTAACTCGTAATTTCGTACTGGAGCTATGGGCAGGATGGAAGGCCTGTCAAGGGTTCGTAGCCAGCAGGATGCAGCGTGGACCTGTTTGCTGTGCTTACTTGATCACTGGGGAACAGTAAGTGTGTTTTATTAGTGTGATTATATAAAAAGATGAAATAAAACCACAAAGAAATAAGGCATGAATTGATGGCATATAAAATATTTACTTGTGGGCTTAGAGAAGCATCAAATTTGCAAATGGTAGCACATACTCTCCTGAAAATCAGAGATGTCTAAAGCACTTGCCCGTTGAGAACTCTCAGGCTTCAGGGATCTGCTTATTTCTGAAGTATATTTACAAGATGTCCTATGTGATCCTTCTTTCTGCTACGTATGTTTTACTTGAGAAAGCATGGTGCACAGCACAGATGTTATGTGTCTGCATAAAACAATTTGATATGAACCTATTGAGTTGGTTTTTATTTATGTGCTTGCAATTTGCAACAAAATTAATATGTTTGCACTACTGGATTAGGACTAGATTTTTAAGTTGAACTATTGGATTAGGGCTTTACTAGGATCTGCTTTTTCATCCTTTTCTATATTTTAAATTTCTCAGGTGTTGATTTTCTACTTCTTTCTTAAACCTCTCCAGCCATTAAGTATTGTATTAAAAAGGTTGTTGCCAGATGAAAATACAAGAATACTTGATGTGTAAATATTGCTTTGAACACTTGGTATCTGAACTACAATATTTTGAATTGTGAATGCATGGGATTTCCTCTTTCACTAATGCGATCTCTGTAGAAAAATCCCAACCACTTGAAAACAGAGGAGTTCCAATTATGTAGTTCACGGTAGTGACTATGTTAATGCTGTTCACAGTGATTTTTGCTTAGAGGCTGAGTGAAAGCAGCCTTCAAGAGTGTATGGGTATAACTTAGTGACAGATTTGGAAAACATAAACTGCTCTCCCTGCCCACTGCCCTAGCAGCAAAATTTCCCAATGATTAAGATGTTCATTTGAAATGAAGAGGATCTTTCTGGTTCTATTATTGTAAAGAACTGATTTATTTAAACAGAGTTGTTGTTTATTTCTCTTCCTATTCCAGTAATTCCCATCTCAGCTTCCTTTACATAAAATCCATTGCACTATCTCACCTAGAAATGTAAAAAATCAGTCATGTGAAGTGCTCTTTCTAACCTGCTGCTACACTTTTGCACAAAAGTCAGTCAGCTCTTTAGAACAGAAATAACTAGATTCCTTGGGGCAGTTGGCCTTGGGCAGGCAGGCTACTCAGGCTAGCCAGGTAAAGAAAAGAATTTAGCTGGCATGAAGCAATGCTATTAATCTGGAAGAAAATCTTTATTAGATCTTTAAACTTCAAAGTGTAGAGTCTCATAATAAGAAATGCTACAGTTTTAGTATCAGGTTACTCCATGAGGAGGAAAAGCTCTTATGTCCTATGGTGACTGTACTCACACAGCTGCTGGTATCAGGACTACAAATACTGCTGGTAAATGGGTGAGAATGTGGCTTTTAACAGCCAACAGGCAGTGCGCAGAGATGAGAAATGCTGGGGCAGAGGTGAGCGCTGCACAGTGGTGCCACTCTGCACTCCTGTGCCCCGCTCGAAACCTTCGCCCGAGCCCTCACCAGAGCCTGCATCCTGTCTTTGCAGCTGTGTGGGGCTCACAGTTCCATTCTTTTTTTACTGGATGGGGATAACTCCTTTAAATGTAAATTGGGTAGTTAATATATGAATTTGTATACTTGCATGACTGTCCTTGATCCAAATAATGTATACTTTATTTCTTAAATATTCCGTGTAAAATACATACTCTCCAATTGCATTCACTGTCCTCTCTGCCTTGAAGAGAGCTTTTAAGCCCACCAAAACCCGCTCCAATCAGTGGCCCTGTAACGATTCCACCTCCTGTAGGGTAACGGTGTCCCTGTGCAAAATGGAGCTGAAGAGTCTTTGGGGCAGAGAAGCAGCAGGTGAAAGCCAGATTCCATCCTTGTTCCAAGTAATGTCTGTCCAGGGACTGTGTCATGTAGGATGTATAATCGTATCACCGGATCTTCTAACAGATGAGGTCCTGCATGTTTTCTTATGGTTACATGTAGGTACAAACTAGCCCTACCCTAGCTAAGAGAAGAGTTTTTGCTGCTTTTGCTATGGCCGTATGTAGCTTGGAGCAGACTACAGAGTCTGAAATGCTGGATCAATACTTATCTGCTGTGTAGTCTGTGCTGAGGTCTGGGTGAGGTCTGGCTTCTAAGACTGTCTTAATTGTACCATGTTTGAAGTTATCTAGGTTATGATTTGTGAGCTGTGTGAGTTCAGTAATTAAAATGCAGGAAATATCCTAGATCAATTCTGAAAATGAAATTTATCCTGTGTCACTTTGGTACTTCTAAATATAGTTTCTCTCAAGTTCTTCATCAAACATCTTCCCATTTTCAGTTAACTTAATAGTCAGCTTTTCTTCTTAAACTTTGGACTGATCCTGAGTTAATATACATGTAGCTTTGAGTTAAATTAGCCGTAGTTATACTGTGTCTTGGATGGCAATTCTTAAATAGCTGGTGACATTTCATTTTATAATGCTGCTTTAACTATAAGATGAAGAAACTTCATCAATAGAAGCTATGCTTACAAGTGCTAATTTCCGGTATTGATGTCCATAAACAGCAAAAATATTAATCACAGAAAACAAAATGCAAAAAGCAGAATTCAACAATAATATAATAATGTGTTGAGCTGAGAAGCTCGTTATAGATGTTTCTAAACTAATGATGAAAAGACAAGAAACTGAGAGGGGAAATACTTTCATTAAGATCAGAAGGAGACAAGGCTTTGTGTGTATTTACATTTACGAGATGTAGTATTTATTAAACGCTGATTTGAATGCTAAACAGTTTACAAACCTTCTTCATTATTTTAATTTCTCAGCAAGATATTAATGTTTTAATTCATTTTTGTGATTTTTAGAACTGAGTCAACACAGCAGGGAGCTCCTTAAAGGGAATGGCTTCTTCCTGAGCTGCTCTCTCCCTCTGTTAAGTAGGAAGGTAGCGGTTGCCTTTCTGCTCGTCCTGCTTCCAGAAGGCATCCTTCCTCACGTTTTACAAATGTTGAGCCACTGCTGCTTGGGCCAACAGTCAAAGAGGGGCCATTTTCTAAGGTAGGATGGAGAAATTATGATGCTGTCAGGAATTTGTCCTCTTTCCATGAGCTCATTTTAAGCAGCTTTGCAACGTTTCTATGCAAAGGGCAGAAAGGCAGGGTAGTTATTTTGTGCCTCATTTACCTCAAATATGCCTTAATTGTTGCTGGAGGGTTCTAAAATAGAGGCATGGCAATAAAGGAATGCACATAACTTTTTGTGGTTGTGGTAATAATAATATATTTAGTATTTATTCCATTAATGGCTGGTAATGGATGACTTAATTAGCTCAGACACCATTTGTTAGGACACCATTCAAATGGGTAACTCAAAACAGCTAATAACTTAAAAGATTAGAAGATGATAAAAAACAGATAAGCTAAAAGAAAGGAGAGTGGATAAAAGATAATTAGAGGTTTTAGCACAAACAAGTACTGTGAAATACTTGGTTGTTAAGCTTTTTATTACTCATTTTCTGCCAGTATGTATGACAGCAGGAGAAACTGAAGAGTGGAGGAGATGCTGGTTTCATAGATTCTGACTGAGAATTCTTAACATGTGGAACAATCTTTTTTTCACTATAGCGTTACTAGCAGCAGTGTGATAGGGAAACTGCAATTAATTTTGTGAGAACTTTGCAATTTAGGGCAAGAAGTTCTGGGTTTGAAAGGTAGAACTGAGGTCCAGTGAAGGTAAATAAAATAATAATTTAAAAAATTGTAGGAAGTGATAATCTAGAAAATTCTTTTACTTACCAGCATTTTAAAATTAAAAGAGGAGTAAGTATGTTAAGGACTTGAGGCATCAAGGTCAGTAAGAAATTGATGAGTATTAGATGATAGTTCTTGCAAAAATAAAAAAAAAATAGGGAGGAGTTACGAGATTTGAACAGTTAGGATTCTTTCCTGCAGAAAACCGTGGTCCACTTACTAGTATTGTACTCTGTAGCTAATTAATAGCTACATGAAATTATTGTAGTTAATTATGCAGTCATTAATATCCCACAAAGAAGGACGCTTGGTTTCAGTACACAAACTGCTGCAAAGAAACATTCCAGTTTAATTACAATGAACACTAAAGCAAGAAAGAGAAATCATTGTTAATTATATTTAACACCACATTAATTCCTTCCTATCCTTCTGTAAAAGGAAATGTTGTGAGATATATTGGGGTTTATTGCCATGGGTTGCAGCAATATTCTTTTTTTACTGCTACAGACAGTTCTCCTTTCTGCTTTTGGAACAACCTTCTAAAAATGGCATTTTAAGTATTTTTGGTTCTGCTCCTTTAAAGAAGACCTTAGTGTTTGTTAACTGTCCTACTCTTTATAATTTAAACAATAACAAACGTAACTACAATGCTGCTAATTAAAATAAAATTTTAATTTAAGCTACAAAGGCAAAATGGCTTTTCATAATATTCTTGTACAATTAAGTCTTGCATAAAAATTAAATTAGGATATTCAGTTTGAGATTAGATGAGAGATCAATGCTGAATAATGTCGAAAATTTGTATTCAGACTAGTTAATACTGGAATCTTCTGGGTTGTTTTTGTCAGAATTCTATCAGCTTGGCTTGAAAAAAAGCATGTACAGAACTGGAGCAAAATCAAAACTGAAGGGATGAATTTGTCTGAGGAATTTCCTCTTTAAATATTTTCTCCTTTCCCCTATTTGTTTTAAGATTCCAATAACTATTGTATCCTGTGAGGTCTGTATATCATGTACAGGCATTATTTTAATGCCTATTCAGTTATGTATCTTGCCTCTTGTTTTGCAATTAAATAAACAAGAAGGGCATCTTCCAAATGATAAACTGGTACATTCATGCCTGGAGTATATGTAGTTTAGGAATAAATCAGAACTGATATTTTTAAACTGTATTTCCTGTGTTTTGTTTTTGAAGTTTCTATAATATATGAAGTGTGCATAAACATTCTTTATGCAAAAAAAAAAAAAAAGGAGTCTGTGGTATTTTGTGTCTTTCATTACTAAACTGTCTTCTAAACCATTAAAAACTTGGCACCAATGGAAAAAGACACAAAATGAAGAACATATTACAGTATGTTTGGTAATCACTAAATCCAATTGGATGAATCTATTTACTGGCAATACAGATGCATTCTGTAAAAACAGTACTTTATAAGGTTTTAGATTTTTTTTTTCCCCACAACATAAGGGCTAGTTTATTCATATAGTCAGCACTTTTTGTTATTTAAAGCGTTTTATCACTCTATTGATTACTCAGAGATTATTATTAATCTGGCCCTAGTAGTATTTGCCTCCAAAAAAAATGCTGACATGAGATCAATTTGCCTGGTTTCCTCAGTGCACTCCTACTCCTACCCTTGTTGGCTTTGACTCAAGCAAAATTTGATGTAAAAGAGAGGTAATTGGGCCCGAGCTTAGAAACTTGCCATGTCTCAGTCGCTAATCTGGCAAGACCAGATCCCTCAGAGTGCAGAGCAGGCTGAACTCTCATTAAAGTGTTTGAACACCAGAGTATATTCAACTGCCAAGCCCTTAGCAATGTAAGGTTTCAAACTCATTTGACTTACCAGGATTGCCTGGATATCAGTAAGTGTGCAATCTATCTTTTAACTTTAAAATATGAAAGAAAACAAGTTATTGAAGATGGACTGCCTGGCTAAAAATGTTCTACACTAAATATACCCCACTCACTTTCTAATGATGCATAGATATGCCCTGCAAGTATTGTGACCAGATTCCAGCTGAATATTTGCGTGAAATTATTTTTTTAGCTTTTATTGAAGAATAATTGCCTGCAAGCCTGTATTTAAGAAGCAGTCCTTGCTTTAGCCCTCGTTCAAAAGTACCTTTTGTGTAATGTTTTTGTCATTAGCAGCTTTTAATCAGGTAAATATAATCTATAGCTATAAAACTTAACAAAAATGTAGAACACAAAAATCTCAGCAAAATGTAATTTTGTGCTGCACAGTTATGCATAACTTTTCTATGTATGCATACACTTTTCTGTACTATTAAAACATCATATTCGTATTTGAGAAGGAAGTCATATTGCACTATTCAGCGTACTCCATGATAATGTATTACTACTGAATATCAGTATATGCAATTTGCATAATCAAATTATTTTTAAATGAAGACTTTCTACAAAACATATTAGGATATGCAAAAATTAGAAATTATATATTTGTTATAATGTGCAAATTCCCATAGGTGCATCTCTTAACCTAATGTAATAGGAAGATAATTCAGAATGGAAGTAACACAAGGTATTTAGAAGTACCGCAGCCTAAACTAAATGACTTCAGAGCCCATACGTCTTTACAACAGTTACAGAATAGTGATATAATACTAGTCTTTAAGTGTTCATTTCTTTCTCCTGTTAGTACTAATAATAATTAGTACTATTAACCTCAGGCAAGGTAAATTCTTTATGACCTAAATAAGAATGCTCAGTGTGATACCTGGGTAGATACTCAGTAGACCCTCATATAGACCCAGTTCCCAGCCTCGAAAAACATGAGGGTGAGAGGGTTGTTTAACCTTCATGAAAATTATTATGTTCTAAATAACTGCAAGTTAGAAGACACATATTTCTTCTTCCTGGCTGTAATGACAACAAGGTGGTTTATCCTTTTTGTTAACATCCTGTATCCTGATGACTACAAGAAGCAAAAAGTACATTTTTTTTCATAAATTGTTATTCATGTAGCTTACCAGTGGTTCGGTGCACTTGCTGCCTGATACAAGCCTTGGAACTTTTTTTTTGAGGAAATGATGACATTATGATTGTGAAAATAATAAAGAAGTGTGTCAGAATTAAGAAACAGCTGACATAGAGATTTTTTATTTTTTTATTTTCTATTATTAAAAGCCAAACAAACAGTGGTTGTCAAGAGCTTCAAGGAAGTAATGGCAAAATGGGAAAAAAACCGGACCTACAGTGTTCTTCTTTTGTTTGGGATGCTACATGATAAAGTGTTGTTGGGAGTTTTTGAATGGAGAAAAAATACCCAGACATTTTTAACAGATGCTATAAGGTATCTCAAATATATATGCACCAAGACTGTGTAGCCAATCCTGTACAAAACCACGGGGTGATTTACCAAGCCAGAAGAAGATAATTGAATTTCACCTAGCATGAGTGTATTCAAGCAGAACAAGCAGAAGATTTGCTATCCAAGGTTAGCTGAATGCAAAGTAGAAAACATGGAAATGCAGGAACACAGTCTTTAAACACGTGTCACCATTTAAAACGTCACAGTCAATTAATCAATATATGGACATATTACATGCTTTCTCAACATATAGCAAGATTTAAACTGTCAGAAAGACATATATTCCAGTGGATTTTTATCCATACCTTAATATTAGGGATGCAAATCTATCCTTCAACCTGAATTTAAGAACTTTGGTAATATTGATAGTAATACTGGTGATCAGGCCTGTGACAGAGAGGGGTCTAATTTTCTATAGGTAATGGGTAAGAGACTTACTTTTATCATGGCTTTGTCCTGCTAGACAAAAGAGCCATTTCTTAGTTTGTTGAACTAATGAACGACAACAACAAAAAAGCAACGCAAACCCTAACAGCTGGTACAGCATGGGTCAAATTTCAGTGAAAAACAGTATCAGAATTCTGTTGAAACAAGGTAAATAATTTTCTTCTGTTCTGCTCAGAAATAATTCTCATCTGGCAGGAGACTGGACTGTAGCGTGGAAGTGCCACAACATTTAATGAAAATGTGTTTATGTTTTTGAGACTTCTTTTGGATGACAGAATGCATTTAGGAAATATTTTTTTTTCTTTTAAGAGCTTGTGTGAATCAGTGTGAAAGAAATGCCTATGAATATCTGGTCCAATATTTGTGGAACAGATTATCTTGTAAATAGCTGATGTTTTATTAGCTAAAGCATTAGTATTCCATTTTGATGAAGATGACCAAACATAGGCTAGATTTGTAGGAAGGTTAATGAAGTAAACCAAACTTCCTTACCGGTGTATTTGTTCTTCCATTCAGCACCGTATTCTGTTTGGAATCTACCTGAAGTTACATTATCAGCTCATCTTTCTGAAATTCTTCTTGAAGATAATCACTATGTTATTGGAGTATGGGATGAAGAACTAATCAGACAAGGCACTTTCTGAGTGCTGTCTTAGACTAGCTTGTTCTCCTTTTTTTAAAGTTGATCAAAATGAGGAATTGACCTTCATGTTACCTCAAATATAAATCTGCAAGAGCAAAATAATTGCTCAGTAACTTGTTTATAGGTCGTACAAGTATTCTAGAAAGCTCCTGAACAGGTCTGGAGTGAGTCCTATAAATATAGAATATTCTTGCATCTCCCATAGTTGGTATTTTCTTAAGGCCATGCTTATTGCTTTAATTACCATGATCTCTATTTATAAAAGATAAACAATTTAAAACTATAAAGGTTTTGATCTCAAAATGTGATCAATAGGTTTAAGATGTAAGCAAGATATTAACTAATGTAATTATTAGGTCATACTCACCCATCAGTAGCAGTATCATGGGGGATTCCTTAAGGGACAATGTCAATAAATATCTGAAAGTAAGTCTTCACAAAGATATTTGTAGTAATATATAATATTTGATTCACCCTAAGAAGAGATGTGAGGTGAAAATGTTTCCATCCTTTGTGTTCTGGTGGTATTTAGAACTGCTGAGAATTCTTACTAGTAAACACATTCTCAATTTTCCTGTCTGTATGGGCAAAAGAATGTGAGTTAAAGAAGATGCAATGCAATAAAAACAATCTGGTGATACCACAGGTGTTAAAATATTTGCCATATATATGCCTATTTCCCAATATAATAATGAAGTATTACAATTTTTTTTTAAGAAAGAAGTTTGATTTAATTATTTGACACTAAGGAGAAGACATGAAAGACCTCCAAGAGGTGGCCATCCAAATCTCTCGATGCTAAACAGTGGACCACCTTGCAGGAGAAATGATGTGTAAGTTTTTACGAGAAATTTTCATGTTATTTTAAAAAATATTTTTTCCAGAAAAGATTTTCAAAATAGGATCTACTGAACTTCACATGACTGCTGGAGTCTTTAATGATGTCAGAAAAAAAGTCTTCCTCAACTCAAAGCAAGGAAAGGAGTTGAGTAAGGTAAAGAATGAAAGGTTATTCCTCAAATGTTTGAAACAGGAAATGTATAAATGTATTCTTTGTTCACTGTAAAAGCTTATTCTTGAGTTCCTACTGGGAAAAAGTTTGATATTGTGAAATTTTTTACAGTATCTACTAATGATGTTACCATAGCACATTTCTTCTCTCTGCTGCCCAGAATGAAGAGATAAATGTGAAAGGAAAAATAAAACCAGTTACTGGAATGGCTCTGGTAGAGAGTTGCGATGCACAGTTTGGATAGCTTCATTGCAGGCAGAAAACTCATGTCTAAATGTAGGTATTATAACTAGTATGGATCCATCCAGATGAGGTCAATGCTCAATATCAACCTGAAACTGTCAGTGTTGGACAGAAAAAAAATTAAAATTTAATACATCCTAGGCACAGAAACATAGCCAGCTTCGTGATAGTTTTCCCTAATTAAGTAAATTGGGTTATATTTACATGGGCATTAAACATGGATTTCTATTGCATAATTATTTCTTCTGAAAGTATATATGAATTAGAAGGGCAAGTGAAGTTATAATATCTAGTTGTTTGGGTTTTTGTGTAAGTCTGTGGAGCTGGAAAAAGGTACTTTTCAGTGTATTCCAGTTTAGGCATCATTAGTATATACATTTCTGTTGCCTTACTCATCTAGCTCTTTACTTTCCTTTCTGCTCAGTCATAGTTATTGGATTAGTTAGAATTTGTTGAGTATATTTAACATGTACTTAATTAGGTCAATCATTTAAAGTATCGTATCAGCATTTTTACTAAGCACATGGTGCTTAAAATAGTTTCAGGATATTCTAATATATATTAATGAACCTGTTTGGGAGTTGTGCTGGTGCTTTTTTTTTTTTGTAGTTATTATTTTTGTCAAAGTTCACTTTTGTTACAGGAACTGACATAAAAGAAAGAGACTTAAGTCACGTATTTTTGTAATCCTTAAAGAGATAATATTTTTTAAAATCAGATGTTTATATTTGACTTTTCTAGGTCCTTCAAACTAATAGAGATACTAGAAATACTTCTATATACTTAAAAAGAATTAAAGTTAATTTTGAAGATGAATGTCAAAGTAGGCCTGGCAAACAGTTTAAATACTAATTGTCTGCATAAGTTGATTACTCTGCAGATTTTCTGTCTTTGAAAGTAACATAAAATCAAAATTAAGAATACTGGCATTCTTTACTACACCAGAGACTCTCTGAATGTACTTTGTCATATAGCTCACTTATCAGCATGTCACTAGAAATGAGATGTAGATTGTTTTAGTATATAGAAAAAAACTAAGATTCTGAAGTCAAAATTATGTTCCTTTTTGAAAACATTTTCTTTTCTGAGGAAGAATTTAACACATTGCAGATCTATGGAGCCATAATCTTGTTTAGATTCCAAAGTTATTCAGATGAATATATGATATCACATCCTTTGTAAAGCGTTATTGCTCGCTAATGTCAAAGACCCTTTAAAAATAATTCTATGAAACCTTATTTTTGAGAAGGAAATGGATATTAATTGCACCAGCCTTACCACTGCTGATTCTTACTGAAACACAGAAAGCTACTGTGTCTTCTTAGAGCTGTTTTTGAGAAGAGATCCATTCCTTTACGAAGAAAGGCTCAGTAAATTAATTCTGGCAAACTGCTCAGCTTAACTGTCCACTACAAAATAATAAAATACTTATACAAATATATTTAAATGCATATATAAACTAAGGGTACTGAATTTACAGAATACCAAATTAGTTTATATTATCCCAAATCAGAACTACCCTATGGTATTATCAATACTATTAGAGTATTTTCCTCTTAATTTCTTTTGATTTAGAAAAAAATATTTATCCATAACCTTCAATGGAGGGATATGTAATTGTATATATTTTAACTTGGTATCTGTATCCATTTATACATTTTCTTATTATTAATATATATATAATTTTTTATCAGACCAGTTAATTGCTTTTGAGGAAGACTTTATAAAGGCTTGAGTAGGATGGTATTACAGATTTGAAAAAATGAGACTGAAACTCAGCTTTAATGAGAATGCAAATGAGAATTACTAAGGTTCAGTGAAGGTCATAGCAGCTTAATCATCAATTTATGTCAGCAACTTCTCACAAGTAACAAATGAGTATTAATAAAAACTGTTGTCTTAACAGATTAAACCACAAAATTATGATTGCTCTAGAATTTGACCAGCTGTCCTCATACACATGCAGTTGCATGTGTTTAAGTTGGCTCTTTTATCTGCAGATTCAAGAATAATCTATGTAGGGAGTGCGTGTGTGTGTGTATATATATATATATTTAATGAACATTTGAAATGACTCTGTGTGGTCTTCTTAAAGGAGTTCTAAAAGCATGATTTAGTTGTGCCTAAGGAATCATTTTTTTTTTTCCCTGAAAAAACAATTTTGATCATTCTCAGTTGAAACTGTAAGCTATTTGTTTCAATTAAAAATAGATAGGTTGCATGGATATGCTTCTACTAACTTGAATAAAAATCCTGAATTTCCTAGGGCAAAATCACTTCATTGAAATTTAATTTTTATCTCTTTCTACCTTGTAACTTACATCCCTACAACTGTGTCATTTTCCAGAACAGAATGTAATGTTGAGAGGGAAGATAGAAAAAATATCGTCCTTGTATCTGAAACATTCATGAAACCCAAACAGAAGAACCCAAAAAAGAAAACTTTGTTTTATCTCTTTTTGTTTACTTAAGTGTCTATTTTAACAACTTGAACATATTTACTGTTCAACTAATGTTCCTTTGATGGAAATAACATATAAACTTGAAATAATATAATTAGGAAAGATTACTTTCATTCTATACAGCTGTAGTTAAATGTATGTATTGGGTTTGCGTGGCAAGGTTTGGGTAGCAGGGAGGGCACAGGGGTGGCTTCTGTCAGAAGCTGCTGGCAGCTTCCCCCATGTCCGATGGTGCCAAGGCCAACTGGCTCCAAGACAGACCTGCTGCTGGCCAAGGCTGAGCCTGTCAGCAATGGCAGTAGCTCCTCTGGGATAACATTTAAGAACGGGGTTAAAAACTGTTGTGAGAGAGAGGAGTGAGAATATGTGGGAGGAACAACTCTGCAGTCCCCAAGGACTGCAGAAGGAGGGGAGGAGGTGCTCCAGGTGCCAGAGCAGAGATTCCCCTGCAGCCCGTGGTGAGGCAGGCTGTCCCCCTGCAGCCCATGGAGGCCCATGCAGGAGCAGAGATCCACCTGCAGCCCGTGGAGGACCCCACACCAGAGGAGGCGGATGCCTGAAGGCCGTGGGGTAGGCTCCTGGCAGGACCTGTGGAGCCCAGGCTGGAGCAGGTTTGCTGGCAGGACTTGTGACCCCGTACGGGACCCACACTGGAGCAGTCTGTTCCTGAAGGACTGCACCCCATGGACGGGACCCATGCCAGAGCAGTTTGTGAAGAACTGCAGCCTATGGGAAGAACTCTATGCTGGAGCAGGGAAGGAGTATGAAGAGTTCTCCCCCTGAGGAGGAAGGAGCAGTAGAGACAATGTGTGAAGAACTGACAGCAACCCCCATTCCCTGTCCCTCTGCACCACTCAGGGGGAGCAGGTACAGAAATCGGGAGTGGAGTCTGGTTTTGCCTCTGATGGTAATTGCTGAGTGATCTCCCTGTCCTTATCTTGACTCATAAGCCTTTTGTTGAATTTTCTCTCCCCTGTCCAGCTGAGGAGTGGGAGTGACAGAGTGGCTTTGGTGGGCACCCGCCATCCAGACAGGGTCACCCCACCACAATGCATAAATGTTCAGACACTAAGAGTGTGGCCAGTTATTGCTGTAAGCAGACATTTCAATTTCAAAGAAAGCTTCCTGACCTTAAGCCAATCATGTCACAGTTCCCATAGTTTATACTCTTTAGGGTATCTATCTAGAGAATCAGGAAAGAGGAGAGATGATTGATTAACACAGGCACAGTTCTCTGCAAACGAGACTTAATAGCTGCTGGATCATGGACAAGTTCCGCTCAGACAGCTTGCAGCTGTGGGCTGCGCTTATGAGCTACTTTCTACACCAGTTTAGACAAGCCCACAAAAACATGCGCAAACAATCAAATTAAGAAAACACTTTTTTTTTTTTTTTCTTGAGAAAGTGTCCAGTGTCAGACAATTATACTCAAGTATCTCTTGCTATCTTTGAGAATAAGTGAAATCAAATTAATACTACTAGGTATCTGTATGAGGCCAAAAAAACTCCAAACTCTTTTCCTTCTTATGTCAAGATCTAGAATCTACAGTTAGAATATTAACTTCATAATGCATGAAACTTTCCTGTGGGTGAGGTTAAATATTCTAAGAATTAAATTTTAGCATAAGGGAAACTTCAAACTCTGAAATTGATGAAAAACCCAGAAGATATGGAACACATTACTGCTGGGCATTTATACAGAAGGTTAAATTAATGACTTAAAACAATTCTATCAGTATTACTGATTTTAGTTCAGTGTGAAATAAAAACAAAATAACTCTAGGGCAAATCTTCATTATGCGAAAAGGTGAACTTATCAAAAGCATGGATACTGCCTATTGTAGTAGGGAACAGGTGGTGACACCTAATCTGTCAAATTAGTTATGTAGTGCAGAAGGAGTTTTATGTGTGTGCATGCTCAGAGGTGCAAGACAGAAAGCAAGCAGATCAGATCTGATCTCTGTCTCCTGTGGCACAGACTGTACAGCTACACAGCTGTGAGCAAACCTTGCTTCTGTACTCAGTACAGGTTGGATTGGTAGGTGGGGTAGGTGTCCTGGTTCTGGCTAGGATTTAATTTTCACCTCAGCTGGGAGAAGAACTGGAGCTGGTGGCATCTGTGGCTGGAGGACACAGCTGGGATAGTTTACTAATTAGCCAACAGCTGGGATAGTTTACCCAAATGAACCAAGGGGCTATTCCATACCAGTGACATCATGGTCAGTATGTGAAGTGGGGACTGTGCTGAGGGGAGGTTTATGGTATTCGGGAGGAAGCTGAGCATCAGGATCTGCTGTGAGTTGTTGTACTGTAAATTACGTACTTAAGTATTTTCTGTTATTGTTTTTTGTTTGTTTGTTTTCCATCTGTTTTTTTTTTCCTCTGTTGTTCTCTTAAACTGGTGGGTTTTTGTTTTGTTTTTTTTTGTTTTGTTTTTTTAATCTCAACCCATAAGATTTACCTTATTTTCTTTACCAGTTCTCCTCTCTCCCACTGCAGGGGGGTGGTGAGGGCAGAGGGAGTGACTGTGTGGTATTTTAGCTGCTGAGTAGGGCTGAACCACGACAGTAGGTGAGGATATTGTAATCCTCTCTGCACCTCATTACCACCACATGGACCTGCATTTTTTTATAATGGGCTAGGGAATTTATTGCTGTGCAGTCTTTTTTCATTGTCCAAGTACTGCAGTCAGTGCTTCTTTTATCTTCATTTATGTGTACCTTAAACACCAGCATGCTTTTTTTGTTGTTATTTTTTTTCCAACTGAGGTTGTATTTTATATCTATAGCTACAGAAGTTAGTCTTCCTTTACTAGTACATGCGCTGGTGCTTTGAAGTTCCATACCAGTGCGCTCATTCAGTGTGACTCACCTCATCTTAGCTGCTTACAACAGAGATCTACCTTTAGGTGGAAAAGGTATGAAGGCAGAGGCAGGATAACACCAACCAACTGCAGTACTGTGTAATACAAACATTCTAGACCATTGCATTAGAATACTTGTCCTCTAAAAATAAAGATATTATATCTCTACCTACAAGCTTTCCTTCATCCATATTCTTAGACCGTGGTAGGTACAGCAATACAGCTAAACATCTAGGCTGCACTTAAACTTGGAGGCGAGAGGTAGGCATCTTCACGTAGGAGTAAAACACAGAGTGAAACCATCTAGGGTGCCCGCCTTCCCTCCAAGGTTAGAGGGAGTCCAGGTGAGCAGCTGATGCTAAGTGGCTAAGCTTTTCAAAGCTGAAAGTTTGGCAAGATTAATCCTGTTTGTACCAGCTTACTTTTCTCTGAGTTGAATAGTAAAAACATGATGCTTTGCATTGTATCTCTTCTGTACATTAGCTCTTCTCAAGTTTATGAAGTTTATTTATAGAAATGCTCTGACTGTAAAAACTGAATTTCATGACAGGGTCCCTAATTGCATCTAACTCTTTATTTCTAACTTTTTTTTCACTTTATCTCATTAAGATTTCATCTTTTGCATCATGTGTGATTGAGTTATGATTTACTTAAACCATTTGATTATTTCTTACTAACTCCACATCACATCGGTAACAGCTGAAACACTCTATGTTGCTGTTAGAGCCATCATACTGTATGTATAAAGCTAGTTCTGTCAGTTTGTTGTTTTAACAGTCGTTAGCCAGGGTTATGTATGTTAAGCATTCATAAATTCAAGGTGGAGTATTTAGATAACCATGAACTTCTCTTAAATTCTGTGTTTATTTTAGAAATAACCAATACCTACAATAACCAAAGAAGGTGAGCAGAGCAGGTCTAGTTGCATTAACCAGAGGAGAGTCTAGAGCACCAGGCAAAACAGAAGTGATGAGGGAGGATGTCCCAGGTCAAGCTGGCAAGGCAAGTCAGAATCAGGTTCAGTGAAGGTAACCAAGACCAGCCCCACAACAGTGATCCCCAGGCAGATCTGTGGTGAGAATGCAGGTCACACTTTGCAAATACAAGCCAGAAAGTCAAGTTTCCAGGTCAGGGTCTAGATCAGCAGGGTACGTGACCAAGCATGTGCATGGTAGTACTGTAGCTCAGCCAGCTTGAGCTTAAATGTAGCTTCTCAGAAAAGGAATGGGGAGGCCACTGCTCCTCACAGCAGTCTGAACCGAGATTGTGCAGCTGTGCTGTATCAGTACTCACCTTCAGCACAGGTAGTTGAACCTCAGGAGGGGAAAGTGTACTCAGGACCCTGAGAAATTCACAAATAATTGCAAATACATTTGTTGTGTTTTGCTGTTTTTTTTTCCTCTGAGTTGGTCATATGGAAAATAGATATTGATTTTATCTAATGGATAGCTGGGAGAAGTAATTAATTTTGACAATTTAATTTCTTTTGTGTGCGGTTTTTAACTTGTTAAGTGTTTGAAACGTAGCACTTACAAAGACAACCCATTATCCTCACGTAACACCAGTGTATTTGCAATTCTTGACTTGTAGGTTATATTTAAAATCAGCTATGGGTTCATTTCTTTCTTTTTCTTTCACAATGTTTTCCTTCTTTAAATAAATTAAATTGGACTTAAATCCCTTTGAATCCATTGCAATCAATAGTTCTAGATGGCATAATATAAAACACTTACATAACTATACTTTCAAGATTTGTTTGTGTTTTTCTCAGATAGACAGCTCCCTTTTGACTCTGTATCCAGCAGGCAATTTAGTTAATTCTTCATTGAGTCCTTAGGAAAATACCAGAAATGTCTTCCCATACACTGAAGATCCTATCTGCCTACTTTTCTTTGGGAGTGGTAGTAGATACAACACTAGTCTTTCACAAAATAGCTAATGATTAAAGTAGTCTGGTAGGTGAAAGGAGATTAGATTTCATCTTCTGCATTTTTGACAAGTGGTCTAATAACCAGGCTGCAGGTGTCGCATATAAGAATACTTAAACTGGTTCTTCTTGAAGTTGAACCCGTATGCCAACAAAGGATGCAATAGTCGTGGTACCAGGACAGAAAGTAGAAAAGATCTCATTTTAGTCTAATGGTATGAGCAATGACTTTGCCTGAGCTATAGATTCTGTCTCAAATACAGTTCCTTCAATGTATATCCATTTAGCATCAGACATTAAACAAATGAACCCATTTCTGCTTTTAGCTACTACTATTGTAGAATCAGCATTGCCTGCTCTCCTGGTTACACAATACCCTTGTTTCAAGAAAAGAGATAGGAAGTATTTCACACAAGGTGATTGTTGTAGATGTCTTGTGAAGCAGGGATTCAACATTTCTGAGTTGAGTAGAAATGGTAATCCATCTCACAGTTTCAGTATGAATGCTGTGAACACAAAAATGGGTTATATGACAACAAATACAATTTCTACTATGTCTAATGTTTTAATCTTCAGAAACACAAGCAGTGTGGACCTAATCCGGGATAGCAATGGATGTAAAGGAATCTATCACCTTAGAAATATGGATATGGGCAAATTTCCTAATGAGGTTAGATTACAGTATACCTTATTAAAAATAAGTTTATTTAATTAAATTTTAGATGTTTCTATCTTGTTTTAGGGAAGATTCTGCTGGACTCTTCTTCTGAGTAACTGCGTGTAAATCAAATACACTTAATTTTTTTATGGTTTTATTTAAATGATTTATTGCTTACTCATTATGACCCATAGATGAAGGTTATATATGATCTATTTAAAGAATAAAATGATTTTAATAGGTACTATATGTCACATGGTACTCCTAAATAAACTTGTTGCAAAGACCTTCCTTGTAGTAAAACTTCCTTCTATTGTACTATGACAGTCTAATGTTCCTAGTTTAATTAATTTTACCAAAGAAGGATTCCCAAATATCTTCAACAAACTTTCAATCATAGCAATTTTAGAAGCACTTAACATTTAAGATTAGCACTGTTAGGCATATGTAACAATGTATTTTCAGATTGACACCTTTTTGCTCTATCTTGGGGTTTTGACTCTGGGGAAAATACAAAATATGGGTCAGTTTATTAACATTTATTTATGTTCTTATTAACTTCTAGAAAACATCTATTTGAATTTAAGTCCATCCAAAGTATAGAATCCATCCATAGAAACATTTTAAATGCCAAATGACCTTTTCTTTTTAATAACAAAGCCTGACATTTGGTGAAAGAAAATTCTTTGTGAATTTATCTTTACGATGCTTATTTACTGTAAGTGTATGACATAAAACATAACTTTATCCTAATTTCCAGAAATACTGTTTATATTATTTTTTTTACAGCATTTTTAAAGCATTTACATTATGTTTGAAAGAAATCTTAACACCATAACATGTTACATACTGGAACTATTATATTAAAACATCACTTTTTTTTTTGAAACCAGAAATGTATTTTCTCTTTAAGAATAATCTATAGGTATGGTTGATGCTTGGAAAGTGAACTATAAATTTCACAAATCCTCTTTGAAATGCTGTAAACAATTCAGTCATGGAAATTATCTGTTGAATTTGAGGATGCAGGAGTGAACTAAAACTGCTTAGCAGACCTTGGACTAATCATAAACCCTTTCTGTATTTCTCAGGATTATTAAAAAGTAAAATTTCTTGGAATCTGGGATGTGAATGTAATAGTAATAATAAAAGCTGATTCTTACACAGTGGTGAAGAAAGAGACATCTGTCTTGGTAACATTGCAACCTAAATTCAGCAATAGCTAAAAACTTAGAAAGTAGATAATCTGACAGTCTAAATGCAAAAATAGCATGTTTTAAAAGCTCCCTTCTGCAGAAGGGACTTCTGCATTCAAATTAAAACTAATAGAGTTAAATCAGAGAATAGATTTGAGCAATGTTAGCTATTTCCAATAACACAAAATTGTGTGCCTTAAATTACAGAAAAAGATTTATCTGTGTACTGGAGAGCTGATTTACACCCTTTGTGCACTACGCTGGAACTTTCATTGTGTTCATAGGGACGAGAGTTAGCTAAACATAATATATCATGTATCCCATAAGCTAACGTCTGATCGTGGACTACAACTATTTTAAGGTCACTATTTTTTTAATTTATCAAAGGTGAGTGAAAGTGGGAGTAAAAAATTGGCTTGGATTTTAAATGCCAAGAATTCCTTTTAGTGTGATGCTTACTGCATCACAAAATGATATGAGTGTAGTACTCCAGTATGAAATCACCATTGGCTTCCATGCTGCTGTGCCTTGATGGCAATCACGGTTTCCCTATAAAGATATTAGAGATCCTACTGAAAATACATAGTGAGAAGAAATGTATGGAAGTGTGTCATTGTGACATTGATCATATTTCTGATAAAAGTGAAAATGCACTGGCAAAATGTCATGGCCATCCTAAACCAATACTAGTAAGCAGGAATACTTTAAATGTAGTCTGTTGAATAGACACCATTAAATGGCAATGTGCAAGTGTAAAGCATTAAGGAGAATGTTGTGTTTTTTATTTCCTTACCTTATTTATTGCAAAGAAAATAGATGCTTTTAAGCAACTCCCAGATTGGGAGTTTTCCTGATCCTGGTGTGATGTGTCATGATAGTAACTCTCAATGAAACTTCCTCTGCCTACTTGCCCTGTATTCTCTTGAATCCATCTACAACATCACAAGGTCTTCCACTGGTCTACTTGTGTTGAGAAGCACGTACTTTTCTTTGCCTAGAGCATGTCTGCTGCTAGCTTCATTTGACAGGCCCAAGTTCTTGTACTAGAAAAGAAAAGGAATAGCTGGTCCTTATCTTCTTCCCCCATGTCACCACGATTGTGTCAACCACCGTCATATCCCCAAGTTTTCCCTCTTCTAGGCTGAAAATCCTTACCACTCAGAAATGTTATCTTGCATGATTTAATCTGTTGGAGGTTATATTAATATGTTTTCAAAATTCTTAAAGTTGAAACATCTGTTCAAAAACATTAGGCAAAGGTATCCAGGCTAGTAAGCATAAACTAGAATTTTGCTTTTTGTAATCCCCTATATAATTTGTCATTATTTTTTCTTTTCTTTTTCTTGCTTTTCAGCTTCTCTGTAAGTTGATGGGATGGGAGAATTGATGGTGTAAGCAGAAATTGCTTTTAAAAACTACTGATATTTGCCTAGTTGCTGTTTGCTTGATAAATGGTACTGTATGTCTCATTATCGCTAGAGACTACTAACTACTCTGCCTGGTGAATAAACCAGCAGCCAATGTTTGAGCCTATAGGCTAATGGCAAGAAATGCATATCAGAAAGGTTTCAATTAACACTCTATTTGTAGTGTTGTTAACTATATTGGAGATATCCTGATACTGACCTTGAAGCTGGGTACACATCTATTCTCATATCACCCTGTTTGTACAACTTTCCTGAGAAGATCTTGTATGCTAAACTCTGTAGTTCAGGGCTCAGTAAGCTTTCTATCTTTAGCACTGCTTCGGTTAGTCTGCCACTTCCCATTTTAAGATGTGAAACCTCAATTGTCTTCCTGTAATTCAGCTGAATGGTTAAGAGCTGTGTACCATATTGGGAGGAATTTGAGTTTCCTTTAGTTTTGTAGTAGAAAATATGAATTAGAATTGTCTGTCTGAAGTTTGGAGGGTTTTTTTTTGTTTTTGTTTGTTTGTTTGTTTTTTTCTTTTTTTTTTTTACGTTGAAGTGCTCTTCTAAGTAATAGGAATACGTAAAAGGCATATAAAGGCAGGGAAGTTATGTTCCATTATTTCCCGAGTTGTCTTCTATTGTTAGTTAGTTCACTGATGTGCAAAATGCCACACTTCCCTCTGTGTTACACTTTAATGCTGTGCTTTTGAAGTGGGTATTTTAGATAGTGGCTATTGGACATCAACACAGTATCACTGCTATTAAAGCAATGTGGAAAATTGATTTTAAAAATATTTAAATGTGAATAAAACATTGTTTATGACCCTTTTATAAATACAGGCCCAACAATCAGAAGATTTCTTATGAGTATGTATATTTTATGAGTAAGAGCTGTTTTCTACTAGCATGATTTCCCTTGAATTCTGTATTTCCATAGAGAATGGCAGCATTTTCTTGTGCAGAACTCTGTTTTGGCACATTGCTAACAGCAGTAGATGTTAGATACTGTCTATTACCCTGCCTCTGCCAACAACCACAAATGGAATGTTTGCATCTGCTTTGAGCCGTGCACCAAATTGGAAACAGTTGTCGTGCTTATATTGTGCCTGCACAATTGACTGATGACAACTACCCTTCAGAGAATATGGGGTTTTTTATGCCTAATTATTTTTACTGCAGAGCTGGGAACTTAAGAAAATCCTGTGAGCGAATCTTGGATAACTTGAAGTTAGGAATAACAGGGTAGTGAGAGGAATTGAGAAGATGATAGGAATTTGTCTTAAGCAAGAAAAAACTTTTCTGAAGTAGATTCATCCTTTCACTTTGAATATTTTAAATATTTGAGAAGGTCTGTAGTTGCTGATTTTTATTTTCATTTCCTTTGTAATTACTATAAATGCAGCAATCAGTACTACACTTTGCCATGGCATTTTCAAATTATTTTCTGTTACCTCCTTCTCCTTTCGTGGAAGTAATAAGATTTTCGATGCATTACATGTGGCTTTGAGGTACTAAGCACAGTAATTTTCTATGCCCCCCCCCTCCCCTCCAAGAAAAACATTCTACTTAGTACTGGCACATTTTTTTTTTCCACATAAATTCTATTAATTTAACCAAACTAC
The DNA here is from genome assembly GCF_036417535.1 of Chlamydotis macqueenii. Taxonomy (NCBI): domain Eukaryota; kingdom Metazoa; phylum Chordata; class Aves; order Otidiformes; family Otididae; genus Chlamydotis; species Chlamydotis macqueenii. The sequence goes on from NC_141556.1 coordinate 18,543,365, forward strand.
TAAGAAAAAGAGCAATTAATTTTTCTTGGAGACTGAAATTCAGTTGAGACATATTTACTTTTCTTTGAAAAATATATGATGGTTCATGTATCTGTAACATTTATCTGAAACCAGAGAGTAAGATTAAACCAGATTTGTGCCAAACGAATAGTAATGTTTTCAGTCATAAATTATGTTATTTGCAATCAAAATGTGATCTTTAAAACAAATTATTTTCTTAATTTATTTCAACATGAAACTGCTAAATTAACAAGTAAATTATCTTATTATCATATTTGGATTCAGCTAGTACTTAATTTGGCTTGGTTTTACAGATATTTGAAATTTCTATACAGAAAACTTAGTATGTTCATATATAGTGTGTATGTATATATAAATAAATCTGAAATACTTAAAAAAATGCAGTCATAGGTAAACTGTGTGTTGGTTTCTGTGATTTCTCTTTTAAGTGTAAATAAAGCCATTCTACAGTATCATTCATTTTAAAATTGTCATCCATAAGCGGGAATACTTAATGCTTCTTGGAAATGAGATCATACCCAAGTGAGAAGTTGGTTTGATGAGATACCGTCTTTTAAACGGAAAATCCTCTAAGTTTCCAGGTTTTGAATGAAGCTGCTTTAGGAGTAGTAGCCGAATGTGTTACTACGCTTTATCACCTGTATTTTTTTTTTTACATAAAGGAAAGGTACCTATGACTGTAGCTATATATGTCAGAAATATTTGATAAATGTTGCATATATATGCTTACAAGCATTAAATGGAAAGTGTTGGACTTAAAATCACAGCAGTGTGAACAGTTATCCTGATTACTTGTGAATGATGAATAACCATATGCAAGTAACCTATTTGTTGACATAATTGTTCTAAGTTCTGGGCTTGCTTTGTGGTTTACCGTAGTTCACAACAGGATATGTAGATTCTAACAAGGATACTACTGAAGAACTTCAGTAAACAATGCAACTTGAGAAAGCCATCCAGTTTCTCTAAAAATGTAAAAATAAAAGCAGTATGTATTTTACCAGGAACACTAATCGGAATTTATCACACAAGTCTTAAGATCATAATCTTACATATCTTATTTCTAGAATTTCTTCATTTCTTTTATTCAAGAAACAATAGTCCTGCATACAGGACTTAATTTTGTTTAGTTTTGTAGGGTTTTGGTTTCAACTTTCTACTGTAAAGTATATTTTCTTTACTTTTATTTATTTTTTTTTTCCTCATGCAGAGGACTGTCAGTAACATTGGCTGATGTTGTTGCATACAGCATAAATGGTGGCTTCGCAAAAAGAGCATGAGCAAGGGTAGCATCTTGCAGTTGTCAAGTGACAGTACCAGAGTAGGTGCAATACCTGAAATCAGTGCAGCAGAAGGTGCCTAGACACTGCTCAGTTGAGCTCCTTGGTCCTTAGCAGATGAGTGGAATCCCTGCGAAACTGAAAAAAATCTTTCTGGGTATAAGAAAATCTAATAATTAGAGACAGTCCATATCCTAATTACATCAATGAAAGCAACCACTTATATGAACTCTGATTATTGTACCGTGTAGGAATTCGGCAGTGATAAAGGCATGTAGGCCAAGTTTGTTCAGAAAATAATTTCTCACTTAGAAATTGGCCCTAAATTATTGCCGGTGGATTCCCTCTCTAGAACTCATTGTATCATAAAAATTGTAATAAAAAGGAAGTACTGTCACAGACATAGTGCATACATAAACCATCCTTAAGAGTGGGCATTTTAAATACTGAAACAAAAATAATACATTTATGAGGTATGTAAAGCCATCACAGTCAAGAAGGTAATAACTCAGTGTTGGGCTTTACTTGTTGTTCTATACTGCCAGAATGGTGCATAAAATGTAGAAATGATACATGGGTATCTGGTGAATTTTGAACTTGGAAATTCAGAAAATAAGATACAGAAATGTGGAAGTCCCAAAGGAAACATCTGTCTACTTTACTGTTGTCAGGAGAGCTGTGGGCAGCATTGGCAGTAGGAATCTGAGGACAGCAGAGAGAGAGGGAGGCTTCTTGTGGGAGAAAAGACAAGACTGAGAGGAGAGGGTTCTAGGAAGCCTTTTATGACCCTGGTAGCTGATATACATAAAAGTGCAAATGTACATGTTTGATGTTTGGAGAAGTGTTTGTGTGATGTGCCTGCCCATTTTGGCTAGTATCTATTATGTTTCAATAATTCATACACTGAACTCAATTTTAAATCAGCTGCTTTAAGGTAGGGTGTACTGGTCATTATATAAACCAAAGGAAGATAAGAAAAATATTTAATTCCTTCCACTAAAACCTTTATTGTCTTGCAGAATTCTGCTGCAATTGCATGCATTTGCTTGGCAGGCTTTCATTCTTGTTGCTTTGTTTGCACAGCACAGAATAATAGTAGCAACATTTCATTAAGAGGCAGCCATACTAAAAACTCATAAAATCTTACTGTTCTTTATAGCTACTCTATAGATTTGACTCCTCTTTGGTGAATGTCATTACCTGACTGTTTATAATTGTATGCAACCCTTGTAAGCAAGCTATTTATTGCTTTTACTACTGGTTTTGTGTCAGAATAGATATGTACCAGTGTATATGTGGGTTGTATGTTTGATTTGTGTACATTTATTTATAGTAATGGATTCACTTTAAAGAGTGTATTCATGTGGTGTTCCATGAGGACACTATATTTCAGGGACAGGTATGAACTAATTTACCTGTGCAAAAGGTTTGGTCCTTGATTTTCAAGCTTTACACAGGGTTTTTCTGAAATAAACACTTGCACAACACTTGCATGCAGACATTGTTTTTAGTGTGAGCTGTTAGGGGCCAATGAATAAGATGTACAAAAGACACAGGGAGACTGTTAAAAATACTCTATTTCTAATGTCTTCTCTAAGAAGACTAGCAGAGTATCTATTGGTATCCTCCTTCTGCAGAGAACTGCTGGTGGTGTATGAGGGCTTAAACATGCACACAAAGGAATAGTTAATGATGTATTGATTTGGGACAATGTCTTAGGTTTTGGCTTAGTTTTTAACAGCTAAGCTAATTCAATTTATGTTTTCTACAAAGATACATTATCAGTAGAGCATATGATGCTCAATTACAACTCAGCAGTATCGTGAAAGGAAACAGGGATGCCCAAAATCTATTGTGTTTGCCCCAAAAGGAACAAACAGATAAATCATAGAATCCATAGAATTGTAGGAATTTGGCATATTAAATTGCTCAGCCAACTTGTCACTCTGAAGCCTCCTATTCTATAGTATAATGAAAAATTAAAAATCATTATAAATGAAAACTTTTTTTTCTTTTTTTTTTTTTTCATAATAATGGGAAGAAAATGGCAGTGCCTGAGACTTTTTTTTTCTATATGCATATACATTTTTCAGCTTGTGTTTGTCAGCCTGATTCTATGGTCATTTCATTTTAAGTTGGAGAAAATTTCTAGCAGCTTAGATCCTCTGTTCATTTCATATTGTTTTAGTAATAAAAAGGATGGATGTTTAACTAGCAGAATATTTGCTTTTCATATAAGAACACTGAGCGGTGGCATTTGTGTTGTTGATTATCTACTATTTATTGCAGTCTGTGGTGGGAGACTGTCAGTCTGGATTTCCTTAAAGAATTCAAGTCCAGCAGAATACTTAGCATTTGTTGCTAGAAGAAAGCTAAAGGAACCCCTGCAGTGGTCACTGTAAATATAGATTTGTGCTTACATTTCAGTCATTTGACTTGCCAGGAAAAGTGGAACAGTGATGGAAGCATATATCTTCACAGTAAACATTACATGTTACATTGTTCTGCAAATTTGTTCCCAAAATAAAGAAAACATTCTATAGTGTGGCTTTGCATCACATGTCTTAAAAGAATTTGCAAGTTTTTCGAAATGAACCTCCACAGAATTTATTCACTAGAATTCAGACCTGAATTTTTCTTGCTTTCCCTGATTGCATTTCAGTGTTCCTTTTCTCCCCAGTTGTTTTAAATATATAGTTAAAATTATCACCACAAGGTGGAGTTCTGAACTTTCCAGTATGAACAATCTCTTTATTATATCAACAGAGAGTAAACGTAATTTCTTCTTAACTACTATACTTCAGTTATATCTGAAAATTACAGGAGTGTTCATGAGTGTAAGTGTTCAAGAGAAGAAGGCAATAACTTTGGAACTAGTTCTACGGTCAAGATAGAGTCTTAATGTGTAGTCAGTGGTGGTTTTACACTTGGAGTTTTGAATTTCTTATTGGCAGGTATGTGCATAGATTACCCAAAGGAAAAAAAAAAAAGAGGAAAAAGAAGAAGTGGTAGATGTACTATCTAAGAATATTTTTTCCATTTTCTTCTATTCACTAAGAACCACAGTCCTGCAGCACATCAAAGATGTTGGTGGAAATGGCCTTATTAGTGCTTACAGAGAAGGAATTTTCTGCCACATAGACACTTAAAGGTTTTGAAAGGAAAACACTGTCTACACTTATCACCTATAGAAACAGTAATTTTCTTATAACTTGGTATTTGATATAATTAGTTGGCTGTTTAAAGGAAATCTGTTGTGCTCAATTGTTAAGCTGAACTGATTTCTTGCTTTGCAACTCTGACACGATTTTCAAGCATATACAGATTTATCAAATACAGAGTTTTAAAGGAATTTCTTTGTTGCCCCATATAAAACAAGTGGCTTATAAAATCAGCAGTGTTTCTAGTTCATTGTAAATGACTACTTTTACGTAAGTGTAACTCAGATCTCAGCTTGAATAGTTTAACTTGTATCTTTAAAATATGTATCTCTAGAGTCTGAAAACAATCGCAGCACTTTCCTTGTTTCATAAGGTAATTAACTGCTGGAGTTAATTGGAGGAGTTTCAGTAGTAGAACAATCGGTAGGGATGTAGGGGGTGGTGGTGCTGAAAGGACAGCTCATGGCAGCACCGAGCAGTGCTTCAACGAGAACCTACGTGACGGGTGTAGAAATGATTAGAATATAATGATTGTATAGAAATGATCAATTAAAAGTTTTCTGAAATTCATTTATAATAAAGCTCATTGAAAATAAACAATTAAATGTGGTGTTCTTCTTGCTTATGGAATACACTACCATCTCTGAGGTCATACAAACCCGTCTTTTAGGAGGGCTGTGATAAAGTCCTTCCTTTAAAATGTTTCTACTTTAATGCTTAGGAGAGGAAGAAAACAAAGATATTGGGTATTGTTTTGTTTTATTTACCTCTCTCTTTTTTTTCCCTTTGTTGCTTTAATTTATAGCAGGATATGATATTGTTCCTCATATTCCCTGCAAATCTCTTGTTTAGAGATGTCATGTAATTTCAATCTGTTATGATAATGGAATCATTAGGGTTGCAAGGGACATTTAAAGGTCATCTAGTCCAACCTCCCTGCAAGGAGCAGGGACATCCCCGACTAGATCAAGTTGCTCAGAGCCTCATCCAGCCTGGCCTTGAATGTTTCCAGGGATGGGGCATCGACCACCTCTCTGGGCAACCTGTTCCACTGTTCTACCACCCTCATTGTAAAAAATTTCTTCCTTATATTTAGTCTAAGACTACTATATGTAGTCTAATAAAAATAAATCTACTATATCTAGTCTAATATCTACTTAAACTCTTCAGTAGGGCCTGTAAACCCTTCAGTAGGGCCTGTTGTGACAGGACAAGGAGTAATGGTTTTAAAATAGAGGGAGGTAGATTTAGATTAGATATTGGGGGGGAAAAAAAAAAAATTACCTTCTATTCTCCAGCCTGAACAGCCCCAACTCTCTCAGCCTGTCCTCATAGGAGGGGTCCTCCAGCCCTCATTATCATCATTATGTTACTCAGTAGTGATGAAAAGCTGAAACTATTAAGGTTTAATTGAACAAAACAAAACCAGCAGAATTATAAAGACACAATTAAAACTTTGCTCTACTTTTCCTTAACCAGTTTACTCAGTCATTAGGAATTTAATCTCTGATGTTTTGAGCAAAATCTGAAAATCCTATTGTTATTTTCACTTTGCATACGATATATGTATGTTTCTCAGCTTAGAAGGCAAATAAACCCCTCAAACAAACAAACCTGGCTTTGGAGGTAAACATGAGAAATACTCTTCTGAATAAATATTAAATTCAGTAGTTTAACACATATAAATGTGAGGATATGCTTATTAGGGATAAAGAAGGCTTTTAAAAATTATAATTATAAAAAATTATGTAAGTAATGACCAGAAATGATATCTTGATGGGCATGGACAGAAAGAACTCTAATTTTGCTACTAGCTCTCTCTGTGGCCTTAAATGGTTCACAGTGTGTTCAGTGTCTGAGCTCAAGTTGTCCAGAAAATGTTTAAAATAAGTATTTGTCACACCTTGTGTGACTAGGTTTTCTGCTTAGTACATGGGCCCATCTTTTCTTAAGCTTCAGCAGGAGCTAGTACAAAAACAGATTTTACAACAAAAATTTGCCTTGTATAATTGAAATTCCTGAAAGTTGCAGTTCTGTTGATATTGCTATAGTTATTGAAATATTTCTAATTGTGTGTCATTTTCCATAATTCTACCTTCTAAACATAATTATAAACTTCTAAATGAAAGTTTAATGTCTTTGTCTTTTCAAATTTTAAATACTACTGCAATTCCTAACCATTCTGTAAAGTAATATGTTACCTAAATTCAGACTCAGTCAAATCTCTGCTATTAAAAAATAAGCAAACTGTTAACTCATTACATAGCTAAGCTTGCATTTATGCAAAATGCCAGCTGTATGTTTAAGAAATATTAATGATGCAATCTACTTAAAGAACTCCAAGATCTCGAGTAGATTTCACAGAATTCTGTTTTATTCATGTAGCCATTTAAAATCCTTGGGCTAAGCAGGGAGAGATCTAAGAAATAATCTTTAAAAGTAACATAAAATAGATGTACGTTTAGAAGAAATCTAACCTTTCCAGCTATCTGTTTTGGTGGACCATTCCTGAATAGCTGAACGTGTTGGCTTTCAAGTGGAAACTGCTTATGTTTTGCTAGTGATTGCAGGTATAGTTTGAAGTCAGATGCACTCTGTAAGAAAGAAGGTGTCTATTAAATGAGAGAATGAGAAAAAAAAAAACCAGAAGAAAAAATAATCCTATGAGTCAAAAATATTTTCCAACTCTCTGACAAATAAGCAATGCTGATCCTTGCATAGTTCAGTTACTAAATCCATAAATTGAGTGTTTTCTTTAAAAATCCTTCCTAATTACCATAGTGAAATAGCCCTGTTGGTAAGAATGTAATCTAGAGTTACTTTTAAATATATCAGTCATTTAGCAACTGGTACATGAACAAGATGTTACATTGTCATGTTTGAAACAGGACCATGATGCTGCTGGGTTTAAAATGTCTTAAACCTCCAGTTTTAGCAATAATCACTGTTAGCTACCTTAGTTCAGATTTCTGTAAGTGTCCTGAAAATCTGTTTCTTAGACACAGTCATGTAGGTGTCATTTTCATACTGAGTGTATAACATCAATACTATATGAAGTTTTGGAGCAAGAACACATTCTCCACTTTGCTCGTTGCTGGGATTCATGTGAGGTAGACTGCAGTATCATTTCTGCGGACATGGAAGCCCATGTAAAAAATGTCTTTGCCAAGGTGGCCTGGGGATACATGTGTTAGCTAGTATTGCGTGCTAATATTAAGCTGAACAGCACCACTTCTATCACCCTCTTCTGTTAGAAATGGTTTCCTATGTTAGAAATAAAAGCAAGACCTCACTTAAAAGTATTATTTGTTGAAACCAAGTCCTTCTGGCTGTCATTCAAAGCTTGACATTATATATTAATGATTATTTGCTGAAGTAACTTCTCCAGAAATTTGAGTGTATCACTAATTCCAAGTAAGCAACCTCCTCTCAATTTGTGGACAGCTATAGCCATCACTTCCTCTTTTTACTAAGATGCAAATCAAGGACAGTACAAATCCCAGTCACCATTGAACTGGAATGGTGTTTTATGGTTCTTCTCTAGTTTAATGTTGACCCAAAGTCAACTTTAAATACTTAATAATATAGATCAAGGGTCCAGTTTTGGTTAGTTCCGCTACCTGACTGCAAAGAAAGTATGCAAACTGTTGTCCATCATGTGATTTGAGCCTTTGGATGTTATGAATCTGAATCATTCATTCTCACCATATAGAATAGAACATATTTATTAAATTCCTAAACATAAACCATTAACTTTTGACAAAGAGCAAACTAAATGTTACTTTAATAGTGGCAGGACCAGAAACAGGCAAGCTAAGACGGTCCTGCAACTTCTGTTTTAATACCAGAAGTATACTATAACTATACGTACTACTGTGTTCTATAACAATGTAGCTCTTGCATATTCCAGGCTTAAAAATGTTTATTCTTCTAGTGTAAGCAGGCCAGAAAAATCTCGTGATCTTCACCTTATTTCTCAAGTGACCTCACAGTAGGCTTAGGAGCAGATAGGCACTAGACTTTTCTAAGTTGTCTTTATCTTTGAGAAGATTATATTCCAGTTTAACTATGCTCAGGAGCTCCCTATCATTGCATGTCACTTGCATTTCTGTGAAAATTCTTATCTCCACATACTGAACCTTTTCATGCAACCACAAAAAGCAAGTTCATAAACTTAGACCTATACACCAAAGATCACTCAAATACAAGGAATGCAAAATTTAACTGAGAAAGTCAGTGACTTGCCCAATAACATAATTTTGCAATATCTTGGGTATTTTAATTTTTTTTTTTGGTTGTCAGACTGTACTATGGACTCACTTTCTTATTTTGGATGTATTTTTAATTTCTTCAGTATTTGTTTTGATTTACCCAAGTCCATCAGCTTATTATTAAATTCAAGTGGACTACAATAAAACTTGATCTAAATATATTCTATGTGCAGGTTTAATGGCATTGATTTGGTTTCACTTACTGTTATGGTGTAGCTTTTATTGCAACTGGAGTAACATGAAGAAGAGTTGGTATTGCATTATTTCCTTACCCTACTTCTTGGCTTCAATTTGAATTATTTGCTGTTCCATATGCACTGTGATGCAGACAGAAAACTAGATCATAATAGTTTAGTCTGCATGCTTAGCACTTGAATACGAGATGCATAGTTCTGTGTCTGCTGGGTTCCAGTTGAGTTCCCATCTTGTAACTGAAATTTCTCACCGATTTCCTTAGGGTGTATCTGACAAGACATAGTAACACCATCTTCATGGAAACAGCTGGGTAGACATTATTTTCCTGAGATTATCACCAGTTATTCTGTTATCCTACTTCTTCCTGTAGACTGAACTATGTCATTATACATATATTAGTGCACATGAGTATGAACAAAATTATGACTCTTTAACCACTGACAGTGTAATTAATTTTTTAAATTCACTGAAATTAATACTGGATGTGATATGCAATATCCTTCCTTTCAAGAAAGACTCAACAATTTGACTTACATGATGTTTTGCTATCAACTTTGATTTCTTCCGTTTTGCCAAAGATCTGGTTGTTTTGCCTCAATTACTATAACAGGACAAGAGGCAATGGGCATAAACTGAAATACAATACTTACCACTTAAACATAACTTTTTTTTTTTTTTTTTTTTTTTTTTTCCTTCTGTAAAGGTGATTGAACAACTGGAACAGGTTGCTCACCAGGGTTGTGGCCATCCACATCCTGACAGAGAAACAGTCCTGAGCTGTCTGCATCACCAGTTGACTTTGCTCTGAGCAGGGAGATTTGATTAGACAACCTCCAGAGGTTCTTTTTAACCTCAACTAATTTATGATTTTATAACTCTATTAAATTAGAGGAAATTATCTGTTTTTCTTGGTGAAATGACACTACATGAGGCAGTCTCATATTTTCACTTTGAGTTACTATGTGATAACTACCAGTAATTCCTCAGATTTTTGTCATTCATTGGGATCATGTTTTGTGAGCAAAAGTCAGAAAGACCTTGTGCTTTTCCATAGTCAAGCACAGAAACAAAACAAAACCAAAAAAAAACCCAAACCTGACAGAAAAACCACTCCACAACTAGATTTCTGACTGTCTGTTAGGATTCATTTGCCAGATTGGAGATTATTAATTCAGGCAGTGCAAGTGAGATCTTTCACAAAAGAGAATGAATTTGCTTTCTTGTGCCATTCTCTAAGATCTTACCTCTGTATGTTGTTGACAATGTTAGCTCCTGGTAAAATTAGCACAATGCTGCTTGTGACCAGATGTCAAGTAACAGTTTACGATTTTCTTTTTGTTCACTGAGTCATTGTCATTCCCTTTGCTGGTTATGTCGATAGTGGTTGTCCGTTTTAAGTGGAGCATTCATTTTAACTGATACTCGCAATTCTAAGACACCTTTCATTGATGTGATCCTCCTATGAGGAAGGACAAGTGCTATTGTCTAAACTATCACAACTAGATGGGACTCCTACAGCTTGCCTAGCTCCATATGTTCATATTTAACAGCTTAACTTTCAGTTTCCAGTATGGGATTCCTGTGGCTTTCTTCATTAGTGTTTGGCCAGGCACTCTGCAAACTTCACAGTGGAGGGCCCTTGCTAACATCTTGTAAGTGGGCTCTCTGGTACCCGCTTTTAGCTTCACTAGTCTTTCTTTCCACATTTTCTGAAAAGCATCCTGCAGGTTCCTCCATATTCCAGGCAAAGGTTCATTTTCTCCTTGAGTGAGGACTTTGCTCCATGTGTGCACTCCTGGACTTGCCAAGCAGTGCATTTTTTTTAATGAATCCTTTATACAGTAACTTCTGAACTGCTCCTAAATATAGCCATTCTAATAAACTGTACTCCAGTGAACGTGAATTGTTTGTATAAGGGACCACACTACTTCCACGTAGTGAGAATACACTTGTTGATATTCTTATGGCATTTGTATAATTTCAGATAACTGAATAGTTTCTCCTAATCAGCTGTATATCTCTGGGGACAAAGTAGGCTGAAGAACACAGTAACCTGTTCTAACCAGACAATATGCTGTGATCTCATTTTTACAAGCAGTCCTCTAGGGGACTGTATCTCCAAGAGGGTGCTTCAAGTTTAAAATCTTCCTTTAGTCCTTCCGTAGTAACATTTCCTCCACTCTTTTTTGACTGTTCAAACGCTGCATCCCAACTGAAACTAGGAACTATTTAATCTTATGATTCTTTTATTTGAGTGAAGTTCCAGTCCCTGTTTCAAAAGTCTCAAAGAAATGAAAAAGACAAAGTGATGGTACAGGACACCATTTTGTTGTCTTTCATGTGACATTTGTTTGGCTTTTATGAAACAGAATGATCTGTACTCATCATACTGAATCAGAGTATGTTTGTTGCATGTGCAAACGTAAGCAGGTAGGTTACAAGAACAGGCAAAAAAAGCTTTGCCCTAGACTTGGGAGAATCAGAGAAAATGAAAAGCTATTCCTGCACCCTAACTGAGCACCTAAGCAGTTTAGTAGCAAGAATCTCTGTTTCTCTAATTGATAATTTTGCTAATGTACAGTCTATCTTAATAATTTTTCTATTACTCAAAGGTAATAAAAATTATAATAAAAATTACACAGAAGTACACAGTCATTGCAATTTTCTGGTCCTGCAGTGAAGGTATGATAGGAACTTAAGTCACATTTTATCTAAACTTGTATATTTATGTAGTCTTACAGGGAAGAGATATCTGGCCCCTCAGAATAGGATGTTCCGTTACATGCTAAGGTTGCTAAAGGTAGACGCCTAAGGAATTTCCAGTCTAACTAGGGATGTGTCACTTCAAAAGCATATCGAAAGACCTGGGAGGGGGGATGAAGTGACGAGGGAAGAAAGAGAGAAAGACAGAAAGGGAGAGATAGAGCTGATGGGAGAGGGAGGGAGGAAAAAAGAGAAATGAAGTGTAAGAGAGAAAGAGAGGTGGGGTAGAGAGGGAGAGAAAAAGGAGGGAATAAGGGATCGTAGTATAGGAGTTCTTGAAGAATAAGTGGTCTGAATAACTGTTTTACAATTTTTGCAGTGATTAAATATATGTGTTTGGAATGGATCTGAGGACACAATCTAGTCTATCCTCTTACGTGAATTAGGATCACTGCTAATGGATGTTTATTTAACTTGTTCTTAAACACATGTTGATGTGGATTCCCTATCAATGATAATCTGCTCCATCATTTAACTGTCCTGATAGCTGGACAGTGTTCAATTAGCATCTGATGTAAATCCTGTTTGCTATACTGGTAGCTCTAATTAAAACCAGGTCGAATTTATCTACATCTTTCTTAAAACTTGAAGCCACAAACTGAGAAAAGTGCTGCTGTTGGAATTTCAGGAGCAAAGTTCAGGAGACACTGCTTACCTTGTCTTTTGTTTCTGCCAATGAAATCCGAAATTATACTTTACTTTATTGAACAATATTGTGTTTTTTTGATTGTTATTCACTTTGTGATCTACTATACCGTCATATACTTTTCCATTATTTATGCAGTTGTCCTCTTTTTAAAAATCTTTTTAATTTGCTTAGCATTTGAGGAAAAATGTGATGCCTATGCTTCCCCTCTGCCAAAATAAAAGACAAGTTACTGTGTTCCTGATTTAGAATAATCCTGTTGTCATTTGATCAGATCTCTGAATTCATTAAAATAAATCTAAATTACATCAAAACTATATATATTTATAAATATAACATATTTGCATGATTATAATATTAAATTTATAAGCCAAATTCTGTTCTCTGATATTCAAGGGTAAATAAACTTACTGCAGTTGCCTCTCCAGATTTGACCTCATTAAAACTGAAAATACTGTATATGTCTTATTACAGAAATAGTTTATCCAAAAGGAACTCTGCAGGGAATACAGCTAGCATTTCCTTTTTTTTTTTTTTTTTTTGGTACCTTTTTTCTCAAAACCAAAGTTCTCTGTCTAATGTAACACTTTACATTATCTGGAGGAAATTATTTTGGTAGCAAAATCATGTTCTGGATATGATGCCTCCTGTTCGGAATGTGACGATCAGGGAATTCTCTTTCACTGCTCTCGTATATCAGAACCAGTTATGGCCCATATAACTGTCATTGTTTCAGTAACCTGCAGATTTGTTTATCGGGAAGCTTCATTAAGGCAACAAAGTTATTTTTATTTGTTAAGTCAGTGATTGGGTCTACAGCTGAACAAAAAGGCTTACTGTGTAAAGATCTTGAGGTTATATGTAACATATTTTGAAAGCTGTAGATGGGCAGGAGAATATAGTCATGGTTACGGCACTGGGCAGGAAATCACAGTTTGGAGTCTTGGCTGTGCCACAGACTTTCTGTGTGACTTTGGACAAGCTACTCTTTGTGCATTAGCTAATAATACTATCTCTATCTCCCAGGGGTGTTGTGAGAATACATTCATTAATGTTTGTAAGGCGCTTGGATACTATAGTGATGGGGCCATATAAGCACTTAGAGAAACAATCCATTTTTGCAACAATGTGCCTCTCCCTGACTAAGGGCTTTTTTTTTCTGGAAGTTTTGCATAGATGCTTGTTATGAGGAAATCTACTTTATAATGATACAGTGAGTTTAAACTGTCTTTTGGAGTGCAGTTTCACTTAGTATTCAGAACAGGTGTAAACAGTCATAAGTTTGAAAGCTGTTCCCAAAGAAAGAGAACAGAGTTTTTGTAGTCAGACATTGGAATAGAAAAGATACCTCTCCTGATTCATCTAGTTCAAAACATGGAGGATTATTTACATGATCTGTATCTGTCTCGCAAATAGTTTATTCTATTTTAAGCACTTCTCATTACATTGTCTAAACTACCTCCTCAGGCAAGTCATTCCATTGCCTAATTGCCTTTAAAGTTAAACAGTTTGCTCAAATGTCTACCCTGTTTTTTCCTTGTGGATATAAGCTGCTCTTTCAGTCTGTCCTTTCTTCCTGAAATAACCTTCACTTATACGTGTTCAGTTCAGACACACAACACAGTTACAGCAGGTTAACAAGGTATTGCTTTCGAGCTGATGGGAGGTAAATTGGTAAGCCACTGTAATTTGATTTGATAATTTGTCTGGCTGAATGCTGTACAGTGTTAAAATCTGAATATGGGCTGAGAGCATGAGCACCAAGGAGAAGAAAAAGAATGTTCAATATTCCCAAGGCCTTTGTAGAGGACTTGTTGGTGAGAGATTTCTGACCAAGGAGAATAGGTGCTGCAAAGACTTCACAAAATATTTTGTTTTGTTATGGCTTGTTTTGTTTTTATTTGTGGAAATAGCGGCTGCAGACAAGTATGCAAAAAAGAGATATGAAAGTAAGCAGTCCCTGAGGACAGTCAAGAAGGTTCTGCAGTTTTTGAGGCTCAGGAAACAATATATCTGTTATGTTTCTATGTATAACTTTTTAATTTGGGGGCTGAGTTCAACCAAATTTCTTAGAGAAACAGAAGTATCAAATATGAGTTTCAAAATGTTTATGAAAATAGCTGTTCATTAGAAGACAGAGGTCCTATAAATGTCCCAATGGTGGAAACAAATACTATGTCCTCTCCTACTGTGATAACGTCGAGAATTGACATGGTCTCTAACAAGTATCCAACTGCAAGAAATCAAAGCTTGCAGTCAATTACAAGATGTAAACATAGAGGAGGATAGGCCTCATTTGTTCTGGAGTTCATGGGATTGCTTGTTTGCTGTGAAGTCCATCCCTCCACTGTTGTTTGAATATGTACTGAATAGGATCACTTTTATTAAAGTCCCCATATGAGTGATAGTGGAAATGCTTCTCAAGATTATGGTTTCTTAAGATTATGAATGTTTTAAGCTATAGTTAGACTTTCCTCAAAATGCTGGAGAGGGGAGCTTTGTGAGTATTTTATTTTTTTTTTTCCTCTATGAGTATTGGAGATTGAATGAGGTTGAGATTATCTTCTATTATATATATATGAAACATATACTACTCTGGACAGAAGAATTAAAAATGAAAGGAAGCAGTTAAGTACACTATTGCAGTGCTGTATGAACTAATACACAGGGAGACACAAGCATCAAATCCTTTTCTTAACTTGGATTCACAA
Source organism: Chlamydotis macqueenii (assembly GCF_036417535.1). Taxonomy (NCBI): domain Eukaryota; kingdom Metazoa; phylum Chordata; class Aves; order Otidiformes; family Otididae; genus Chlamydotis; species Chlamydotis macqueenii. Next base: position 18,558,413 of record NC_141556.1, read on the forward strand.
TCATCAGACTGCTCCCAATCTCCTGTATTATATCCTCTTTTCTGGGTTTAGTTAAAGACTCGGTACACCCATCTTCTCTTTTGGTTTGTCGGTATTAGGGGCTTTTTTTAGACAGAATTCCAGATTTTGTAATATAACTTGATGCAGGATTGAATAAAATAGTATCAATAAAGTTAAGGAGAGGAAACATCATTAAGAACTGTTAATGAAATATTATTTTCTCTCAGTTTATGCCATAGCATATCTTTTCAACTTTTAGTTTATTCATGCTTCTGTTTATCAGACATTATTTTAAGAAAAATCCTTCATTAACAAAAATTTCCTGTGTGAATATATGTTCATAGTATATGTAACTCAAAGGATTTCTTTTATCTTCTTGAAATGAGGAAATATTTTACATTTTGTGTCAAACTAATCCTCTTTGATACACTGCATGCATCACACAAACTGTAATTGGGATGATAAAGATTGATATAGTTTGAAAAAAAAAAAAAAGCAGTTAAGAAAAACCCAAAAGATGCCTGGTTACAAAACTCAGTTCCAATAGTCAGCCAATTAAAAAAAGATGAGCACCACAAACAGCGGAAAATTCAAATTTCTTGTCATCTTTTTTTCCTATGTTGTGTCTGTCGAAAATAAGATAGATATACTGCCAAGGATGTGTATCTGGAAAATGAAAAGAAAACAGTTAAACCTAGTTAAGCTATTACAGTTGCATTGCTATATTTTAATGACTGCCTTCTTGAGAATGTTTTTCTGGATGAGAATCAGCAGGGTACATAAGCTGGAAAGGGTAAGGCCTTTTCCTTATGGCAAAGTAAATTGCAGCTATTTCTCACAGTAGGAGGTCATTGGTCACATACTGATTCTATCCACTTTGATAGGACAACATTATTAATAAATACCTTCGTACCTATGGCATGTCTTCAGGATTGATGCCAGTTTACAACAACAGAATACCTTCTCCCTTGCTGATCCCTCAGGCAACACTTAATATACAATTAGATATCTTGCTTGTACGATCTGATATTTCAGTTTACTACATAAAGTACACATTTGCTTCTCATATCTCCGCTATAGTGTTCTGAAGTCATTATGAAAAAAATAGTTTTTTAACCCTAATGGTACCTAATGGAAGAAAAAAAAAAATATCTGTTACATGTAGGCAAAGAGAAGAAAACATACAAAATGTGGTTGGCATTACGAATAAATGTAAAATAGCCTTTTTAACCATAACCATTGTTCTAGTTACTACACTGTCTTTTGCTAGTCTCTCATTTCTAAAAGTAATTATAATGTACTTTGGGAGTTTGATTTGTTCTGGTTTTATAGAATTCCATTAGTTTTTTGTGGAAAAAAAAAATTTCTGATATTGTTTCTTCATAAGGGCAAAAAAAACCCCCCACAAAGCAGGCTGTTTGTGGATCCAGCATTTGGTGGCCTTAGATTTTAAGTTTTTATATAACACTGTTTTACTATGAAGGCAATGACTAGAAAGTGTTATGTACTATACTGTATTTCCTTTATAGGGAAGATATGAATATACTTAACCTCCACAAAGAAAGGAGGAGACTCTTTTACCAAGTTTCAGTTATGTCAGATGCAGTTGGATGTGCTTGGTTAACTTATATTTGAAATGATGAAAAAAAAACCTCTTCTAAAATCAGTGAAGGTCAATTTTATGGATACTTTTCTCAGCATCGTAAAGTAGCTGTTACAATATGGTGATTGTAAGGGGAAACGCCAAAGTCTTCAATTCTAAATCTTCAGGTGCGTGGGCGGTTAGACCCCCTAATGTTGTCGTTTATTCTGTGTTCATTTCCTTTTGCATTTTCAGAAGTGATTTCAATTGAATCATTTATGGTTCTTCCATTCAGATTATAACAGCTATTTTGGAGCGGATAACCCTCAATGGCTGTATATGAGACATTGCCCGGGGTGCTTCCAAGATGCTTTTGAGCTGGGTAAGGAAATCGCTGAGTGTTGACACATTCTCAAAGCACTATGGCATGGATTGAGAGTGTATAGTTTATAAACTGTGTTACTGACCTATTATTCTGTGTACTACTGACAGAATAGATGATACTAGTTTCCTGTGAAATGTTGAACAAAAACAAGTAAACACTTATTTGGTTTAAAAAAAAAAAAAGGTAACAAGTATTTTTAAAAATTAAATAAGATATCTAATCTGTATGTGGTAATTTATACATCAAAACTTTATTTCATCATTACCTACTTCTGATGTGTCTACTTTTACTGTAGTAGCCATTCAATGTATAATATTATACTAATATAATGTCCTAATATTACCATTATATTAATATATTGGTGAGGTAAACCGTACTCAGATTTTTACTGTGACTTTAAGGTCAAAGCTGTTTCTGCAGGCATGGCTTAACCAATATGCGAGTTTAAGAGTTAAACTTGCATTCAAGCTGTAATTCCCAGATCATCTCTGCTATCTACATATTACCTTATACACTCTTGTTCAGTCAGGAGCAATTAGTTATCATGACTCATCTCCCCTTTCATCTATGGACATGGGCAACTAAAAACTTTTGGGCTAATGAACATAAAATCTGTGCATGAAGGACAGTGTAGAGATGGGGTGCTGGTGTGGGGCTTTCACTGAGTGTGCATTAAGAGAAGAAATCAGAGAAAGCTTTCTGTCTTTTGTTCAAAACCCTGCTGATGTGTATGATGATTGGGATAGTCCAGCACAGGTGTGTGATGCTAAAACCTCCCAGGAGCTGGCACAAAGAGGGGTCCATGATCCACTTCACTCCTCCTCTACTTAAGGTTAAGCAATGTCCAGGGAGAGTGTATATTCTGCTGTAGAGAAGGATGTTCTATCTCTTACACTGTTTGTGTAACACTCTGTAATGTTTTATCCAGCTGAAATCCACCTGAACCAGCTACAATATCTCCAGTATTTTTACAGAAGTTAGTTCAGGCTGTGCACTGTCACTGCCTCATGTGCCAAGGTTACTATTTTAATATCAGGCTTTTTTGTTAAATGCCAAAATCTTAGATGCTCCATTTCATGTTGTAATTAAAGCTTTCTATTTTAAAACAATGTAAACAGGCAGAAAAATTATTCCTATGAGACCAGCATAATGTAAAATAAAAACAAAGAGGTTGTTTCCCTTTTAAAATATGCTTTTCATGAAAAGTTCTGTGAAAAGCTGCTATGCAGTGGCTGTTTCATTAACTGTAGTGAGCTGCCTGACGTATCTGGTAAATAGAAGAAATAAACTTCCCACAAAACCAAACAGACAAGTAAATAATGAATAGGTTGTGTGTGCAAGGGAAGGTTATATTAATCTGCAGTTGCTGCCGTTATCCCACCCCAGGTGTACCTAGATGGGCCTCCAGTGTGTTAATTCCACAGAATCCAGTAATAAATCTCAGCTTAGCTTGCAGTAATCCATTTTCATCCTTCTGAACAAAGTTACATCTTATGCCATTTAGTATTAACTGGCCATATCTAATAATAGCTAGACACTGGCTTTTTTTTCTCTTTACTATCAAGAACTAGTGGACTATATTATACATGAATGGCTTGTGAAATTATTGGTTTATATTTCAGAATGACAAACAAGTCAATACAAGTTTGTGTTCTAAGATTTAACATTATAATTTAGAACCTACTTTCTTCTTTACTTATTCAAGGTGTTGGAATGAAGTCCTAAACACAGACCCAGAAGAAACTGAAGATATACAATTCTGGGCCTCCTTTAATGTCACAGTCTGATGTAGGTGTAGATCTCTTGAAAGCATGACAGTTTTCAGGTTAAAAAGAGTGCCATAGTGGTAAACCCATTTTGATTTCTACTTAAAATGTAATAAATATTCATTTTGTGCATGGAACAATTTTGAATTGTTTATTTGAGGATCTGAATAATTTTTAAAGCATCTGCACTTAACATTTGTCTACAAAATATTTTTTCTCCTCCACTAGCTTATTGGGAACCAAAGATTACCTCTTCTCTCAGTAATATCAACGCGCTTAAATATTACAGAGGCAGTCGTTGTCTTTTCCTCATATGTTCAGAACCTGTTCTAACTTAAGAGTGGAGGTGCCTGCTTTGTTCTGGATATGCTCCATTTTTGCTGCAGCTCCCTTTCCTTCTTAATAGAGTAGAGAATTGCTAATGGAAATAATTAAAAGTGTCCATTGTGGCCTAACTTCAGCTTCTGATCAGTTTTTGTGATATCCAGGTTTTTAAGTGGAAAGTCAACAGCTAAATAAATGTAAAGAAAGTTTTCTGGTTAAAGTTCAAGCTATTGGTCAAAGAGCTTATCGGTTAAGTTGCCAGTGAGTATGAGTTTGTATAGTAGAATTCACTCTTGTAGAATTTTTTTTTTTTAATTTTCCCTCTCCACTAAGGTGGTAGGAAGCAACAAAATGCCCAAATATATATATTAGCTTAGTAACTGTTCCATACAACACTGCTATTGGCCATCCTGGAACAGGTTGCCCAGAGAGGTGGTGGATGCCCCATCCCTGGAATCGTTCAAGGCCAGGCTGGATGAGGCTCTGAGCAACCTGATCTAGTCAGGGATGTCCCTGCTTCTTGCAGGGGGGTTGGACTAGATGACCGTTGAAGGTCCCTTCCAACTCTAACTATTCTATGATTCTATGATCCTATAAAGGTTTGCTGTGACTTGACTCAGAGTCACTGCTTATTCAGCATGGCTTTCTCCATGGGTCTTATTTTCAGTTAAGAACTTCCTCACTGAATGTTACAGCATTTTAGTTGTATGCATTTAGGCTAAACCCTCAGGAATTTACACTAGAAAATGTGGATCCTAACTACATTCTGTTTATCTCATGTGTTTAATCATCCTGGTTATAATACAAACCCTTTTTCTAAAAAAGGGGTAACCGGGTAACCAGTTGTATTTTGAGAAGTGTTAAGAAATACAGATGACCTTAAAATATATCAAAAGTAAAAATACAAGGATAAGCCCTCCCCATTGTGATATTTTTTTCTTTTTTTTTTTTTTTGTGACTAGTCATATAATTGCTGGAACAGTCAAGCCTATCCCTTGCCCACCAGTCTTAGCTGTGAGTTGCAGTAGTTCTGTACTGTCTCTGAATTATCATACAATCACAGAATGGTTTGGGTTGGAAGGGACCTTCAAAGATCATCTAGTCCAAGCCCTCTGCCATGGGCAAGGACATCTTTCACTAGATCTGGTTGCTCAAAGCCCTGTCCAATCTGTCTTGGAACACTTCATTATCATTTCAAGGCAATAATTGTACAACTAGAGGCAGGTAGAAAGGCCCTTGAGACCTTGCAGACTCTCTTTGAGATTAGTAATTCTCCTCCTGGTGGTAAATTGCTGCCTATTCAGGTCTTTTTAGCTGAAAGAAGATGTATTTCAAAACCAAGAATGGATGAAGGTCATAAACAAATCAGAAAAAAATTTGGAGTGAGAAAGGATGGGCAGACAGACTCTCTAGTATTACAAGTCCCCATTAAGATATGTGTGGTTCTGTCAATTAATATTAGAGGGTTTTTTTTCCCCTCAAATATCTAAAACTATCCATAGGTAGCCATGATATATGTAAGCATGTATCATAGAAATTAAATCACATCATTTAGATGTCTCTTTCTTCAGAGATTAGAATAGTTCTTCTTGAACAGGTTGAGTGAAAACTTGGTACATGTCATAAAAAAAAAAAAAATCTATACTCTGGAAGGCAAGAATGAGTTTCAGCACTGCAGGTTCTTCACACAGGATATGCTGCCCTGGCTCCCTCCTTGTTGGCAGCTCATTCATTACAGCTCATGTATTCTCTTATATGCATACTGGCACTAGTTCCTCTGGATCTGTACTTGTTGCAAGTACCATCAGTGTAGGAGCTGGATTTTTTTATGGCTCTAAATTTTGTAATCCCAGATGAGTTGGGGTTTTTCTATGTAGAAAATTCCCTGGGTCATAATGCTGTCATTGTTCTCAGTAGGAAACCTTAATTGTGGAGCTAGTTGGATAAGAGTTGGATTAGCTGGCAGAATGTTGTCTGGAAAATCTTTCAGCTGTGCAATGTTATCGCTTCCCCTACGTCCCCCCGCCCCCACCCTTGAGGATTCCTAGCCTACTGCATTTGGTGAGATACATATGTTTTCCCCAGCTACAGGAGCTGTGAAGGGTTCCTCTGGGATAGCTAAGTATAAATACCTAAGTGTGTCTTCAGTTGCTAGGTTATTTTTAGTCAATGGGTGGTTACCAAGTCATCTATAATTGTGCTGTTAAATGTGTCAGAGCAGCTACAGCAAAGCTAGGTGCTCCCTGTAACAGGTTGAGTGTATAAGGTAAAACGAAAGAGGACAAAAGCAACTTTTCAGAAGTGAGCTTTTTAAAGATTCGAATTACATAAGGGGAGATTGCCTGATGAGCAGATATGAAGAAGATGATCCATGAGTACAAGATGGATGGAGGAGTATGGTAACAGTTTGACTGTACGACCTGTGGTACCTGTGACTGGCATGTTGTGTCATTTCAGATTTGTGTTTTGGAGGAATTTAACAGTGGTCTTACAGAACCTTTCACTTCTTCTTAGGCAGCTCCTATGCAGCCTTTGGCAGTAGTGGCCAAAAGCTATTACCCACTGGTGACTGCTACGTGGGATAAAGTGCAATGAGCTCCCAGTGGGCAACTGTCCACATGACACGAACTGCTGGCACAGTTCTTTCTCTATAAATAAAAAAAAGGAAGAAAATAATTCCTCAATAGGAAGTCAGTAAGATGGTAGGAAGAAGACAAAAACAGCAAAATGATACACCTGAAGGTTGTAAAGGTCCAACTGAAAAGCCAAATGAAACAAAATGGCTTAAAAAGGAAAATAACATCAGAAGTTCTAAGCAGATATGATACACTGTAGCAAGGAAATTGCACACTGGTTATTTGAAAATATCTAGGCTGCACTGTCCCTCTTAGGAATCTGCCATTAGGAGACAGAACTGGAAACAGGGTTTGATCTGTGAAAAATTATTAAAGACATATTAACATATCGCCTAACTGGGTAAGGGAAGGAAAAACAAAGTGAAACTTTTAGAAGGCCAAATGGATGTGTATTTGTGGTTCTTATGGTAGCTGCATCATGTCACCAAGATTAACAGAATCTCTTAGAGATTAATTTCTGCTCCTGTGGCGCTTGCCCAGCATCAGCTGAAGATCAACCATAAAACTTTGAGGACTACTGTATTAGGACTAGCCCAGTAGCAAAGAAATGCGAACCAGCCATTGGCATGCAGAGAACAGAGGGGAAAAAAAATACCTAAAGGCTGCAAAAACTAATTGGTGGAAATATATCCATCTGTATTCATTACTATATTATCAATATGTCATCTGTTTTGGTTAGATTCAAAATGGAAGATGATTTATAGTGCCATTTCAGGCATATGTGAAGGATGAACTAGGTGAATTTCAACAAAATAAAATGTTAAACTTAGCATCAGGGGGAACATTCCAGCTGAGAGAACCACTGGGCTGGAATAATCACCTGAAGTGACTGGTGACAGACTATTGCCTGACAAACTCAAAAGTAACAAAAATGAAATCCAGTGGGCATTGGCAAAGGTTTGGTCTAGGTAACCTAATAATAGATATCTTCTGCTCTATTTTTTGTGATTCAAAGCCAGTAGTAGTTTCCAAATTCATTAGTGAAAATGGGGTAAGGTCATCTCTTGTGCTACTGCATTTAGATCTGCATTGGCTGTGCATAATTTCCGGTTTTATTGCCTGAACAGGAATAAAATAATTACGCAAAAGTTGTTCGACACAACTGAAAATACTAGGGGCTTAGTTACAGGTATGTGGAATACAATCTGAACATGTTTGTGTTCCAGGAATTTGAGCATGTTTTTATGTATAAAATATCTCAGCAGTGAAGAATAAATCTTTTAAAGTTTGGTAGAACCTTTTCACAGAGTTAAATGCAGAATATAGATAATATTTTTAAACCTGTAGAATTGAGCAAAGCCTGCTGTCTTTGCTACAGGCTTCCAATTTCAGTAACTCCATAGAACTAGACTGAAGTTTTGGTTAAAAGAAAAAATGAGCTGCATTTCCAAAAGAGAATACACATTTGGAAATTACGTGCTTTGTTTTTGTGCTGCTTTCCTGTAAGAACTCAGAAGAACTTAGATCTCATACACACATGCCCTTGCTCCTTAATTATCAGGAAAATGCCTTCCTTACTACTTTTCCCAGCTGGAACTGTCTTCTGTATTGGAAATGTCTTCCATCACCATCCTTTACCAGCTTTCAGGTGCTGAGCATCCCTCCTTCAACATTAAAATGCAACTGGGAGAGTTCCTGTGGGGTGGTTCCCTGGCAGGAGATACTGCTGGGACCACAGCCTCTGTCCTGCTGGAGACATATGGGGTCAGAGCTCTAGCAGAAACCTGAAAATTCACAATGAGAGAGTTCTGTAAATCTCTCTTGGCCTAAGCAGCTTAAGAAGTTGTTTGACAGATGTTATTCTATTAGTAGAGGATGCAAATCTGAATAGGTTAAAAGATAAGGAAGAATTTTTGTCAGAATTTTTTTTTATTCAGAAAAGTCTCACAGAGAAGTCTACACTGGTAACTCTTTAATATTTCATAAATCTTCATGCAGGTGACAAGTAAAGGAATTGAAGGTGGGTGTATTTGACCAGGACTCACCCTATTTGAAAGGTCCAAAGCTATTTAGAAAACACAAAACCCACAGTGAACCATATTTAGTATGGCGAGCGGCGTTGCCAGGTACCACTGTCCTCTCAGACAGGAAGTCTTCTGGAATCCCTCGTTGCTATGAGACTAAATATCTCTGTACAGTGTGAGCGCTGAACCAGATTTTGCTTCTACTTATACAAGTGTGCATGTAGAGTGAGTCCCGTGTGCCTGGGAAGCGTGGTGCCACGTTCTGATGTCTTGCTTATGAAAGGGTGTGATCCAAAGCCCACAGAAGCCCAGGAGTGTTGGTCTCATTCAGAAGCTCAAGGTAGTTTAAAATGGGAGAAGGGCTGCCATCCTGCACCTCAAAAGGAGCAAGTGGTGTGGGGATTTTGACCCATTGACACATACTTTGAATCAAAAAGGAAAGTAACAAGTAAAATTTTTTATAGGATTCCTCTCCAAACGTAGCACATTCAAACTAAAAGATACACATTGCTTATCCTGGTCTGCATAAGTTTGAGACACTTTTAAAATCAACTTATCTGTGGACTTAACACAACCCTGACAGAGCAGCTGCTTTTTTTTTTTTCTTTTTCTCTCCCTGTGTGTTTGCTTAAGTATAAAATGTGTGAATTTTCTTTCATTGCAACACTTTTTTTTTTTTTTTTTTTTCCCCACCCAAAAGACAAATAAACACATAAACCTGAACTTTACCTGTGCCCAAGCGTGGCCAATTTCTCACCAAAGTGTACATTTCAGAATGAAGGATTTACAGTGGAATATCTCCAGTGTAGCTATGACATTGCTTTAACATTGCATTGCTGTAATCTTCAAATATACTAAATACAATAAATGTGTTTATAGGGATTTGTATGAAGTTTAAAATTCAAAAGATAGTTGTTTTTCATGTTTCTCTGTGCTATCAGCAAAACACCAAAAAGCACAAGGATGAACTTAACACCTATCACTGACAACAGGGGAGATGTTTGCCCAACAAAAATACTGATCTTTTATTATCTGTCCTGCCAAGCATCTGGAAACCCTCCCATTTTTTAAAACTAAGAAAATATTAAGTATTACGAAAATAACATAAATGCAAACATGTAACCAAAGAGCTATGAAAACAAAGCTCTTACCATGCAGCTATGCCCTTACTTGGATTATATCCTCAAAGCTATGGATGTGCTTCTACGTCTGTCCCGCACAAACCGGGGTAACGCGTCGGCCGGCGAGCCTTACTGTCCTTGCTGGTGCGGTGCGGTAGAGCTACAGCGGAGGAGCGCGGCCGCTTTCAGCGTGGGGCGGAGTTGCACGGTGGGGAGGACGCGCCGGGCCGAGCCGTGCCGTGCCGAGATGTCCTGAGTCGTGTCGAGCCGGGTCGAGCCGAACCGTTCCGCAGTTTCCCGCGGTGCTGCGGGTCGCCCCTGCTCGCCCCTCCTCTGCTTCACCTCCTGTCCCCGCGTTCCGCGCCCGGCGCTCGCACCCTGCCGACACCCGCTCCGGCCCCGCCGCCAGCCCCGCTCCGCGCTCCTCCCCGCGGCACGCGGGGTTTCGCCCCGCGACCCGGCGCAGGCCACGGTGCCGGGCACGCTCGCGTCGCGGAAGTTGTGCGGGACAGCCGGCGGCGTTTCAAGGAGCGGTTCCCGCTGCCCCTGCACCGCCTCATCGAGCCGCCTGTGTGGCACGGAGCCCGGCGCCCTCACCGGGCAGCCCCCGGCCGTCTGGGCGGCCCCCGGGCGCGGAGCGCGTTCTGTCCCTGGCCCAGGCTGCTGCGCGTCCCACAGCGGCGGGGCCGAGCGCACAGCCCCCGCGGAGCGGCTCCCACCGCAGCTCCTCCCTAGGGCAGCCGGCCGCCGCGGCTGGGTCCTTCCCCTGGAGTGGGAGGGCGGCAGCAAAATCACAGCCTTGCTTTTTTTTTTTTTTTTTTTGTATGTGATTTATGGCATTCTTTGCTTTGGGTTCGTGTTTTCCGTGGGGATGGCTGCCACGGAGGCATCACCCTGTAGACTGAGAGCGCGCTGCCCGTAGCCCGGAGCGCGCTCTGCGGGGCCGCCGCCGGGACGGGGAGGGCGGCGGGGGAGGGAGCGGGGCCGGCCGCGGCCCCCGGGGCATCTCCCGGAGCCGGGCGACCAGGAGCCCCGGCGGCGGTGCGAGCCCGAGGGGAGGTCAGCGATTTTTGGAAGAGCCCCTGAGCAACCCCGCGTTTGCCGGGGATGGCGGGATGAACTGATGCGCCTCCCCCCGCTTCAGCGAGGATCTCCGAGCCGGGGGAGGAGGAAGGCGGGAGGGGGGGTGCAACAAATTGCCGCCAGCCGGGAGAAGTTGCAGTAAAGAGAGATCCCTCCCCCCGCCCCCCCTTTCCCCCCCCGCTCGCTCTCTCCTCCCCAAGCCGTGGCAGCGCGCAGCGGAGCGGCGGCCCCGACGAGCGAGCGAGCGAGCGAAGGAGCGGAGCGAGCGGCGTCCGCAGCCCGGCGATGCTGCAGCGGCTCCCGCGGAGCCTCGGCGGGGTGGGCCCGGCCCCCGCACGCCCCGCGCCGCCCGGCGGCGGCGCGCCCTGAGCGGGCGGCCCCGGCCCCCGCGGCGCGGCGGGCGCTGTTGCGCAGCCCTGCCCGGCGCTGCCGGCCTCCCTGCCCCCGCCGCCGGCTCGGCTCGGCGCGGCTCCCGCCGCTCGGCAGCGCTGATTCATGGGGCCCCGCACCGGTTGCCCGGGTGGGGAGAGCGCGGCGCTGCCGCTGCCCCCGCGCGGGGTGTGAAGCCCCGGCCCCTCCTCCGCAGCCCCGGGCTCGCCCGCCCGCCCGCCCTGCTCGGGAGTGCGGGTCCCCGCCGGGAGCCGCCGCGCCTGGCGCACAGAGGGAAGCGTTGATGCATCGCTGTGGAAATTCATTGTGTGACTTTCTGGGTATTTACTGAGTTTCAGACCGAGATGCAGCTCTTGAAAGCTTTATGGGCACTAGCAGGAGCAGCGATCTGCTGTTTTCTTGTGTTTGTCATCCACTCACAGTTTCTTAAAGAAGGTAATTATATCTGCATGTCTCCGTACCCTGTTCTTTAATAGTAAGGTCTTTACGAGGTGCCTTAATTATTTTTACTGTTTCCAGTATGTTCTATTTACAGCAGTGCTTCCACGCTGTTTTTCCTTTCTGTTAAAAGCCTTCTTATTTTTGTTCCTTCAGATAATAGGCAGCTTTAGACTTACGTTATTGGTAAATGTGTGTGTGTGTGTATGTGTACGTATATATAAATCTGTGTGATGTTTGTATTCAGTGTTTTAGCCAATGTCTTCTTTCTTTAGGGGGCACGTATAGCGTCTAGAAAATATTTGTTGCCATCAGATGACCACAGAACAGTAGTCATCATGGGAATATTAATAAACTAAAAAAACCCTTAACAAGTAAACGTCTTATTTTTATGCCAAATCAATAGGCATCCTTTCCCTCGTCCTCCTTCGGTACATTTTCAATAGATGGCACTAAAGTTCTACGGAAAGGGCAGGGCAGAGCAAATCCTGGGCATTCAGCATCTCCCTTCTCCTTGCTGCCCCAAAACTGGAAGAGGCCTTTGCACACTTGCAAGGCTCCTGGTTTTTCCACCTTGTGGTCAGAAAATTGTGATTACAGTTTACAGGGGAAAATAGTTTGGATTGTGGGGCAGGCTTTCTACTTTTTTTTCTTATATGAATTGAGTGGAAGAAAATATGTTTTATTAAGTGCATAGAGGAATTTTTTTTTTTGGCAGTAACCCTTGTATTGCTCTTTTTTTTTGTTGTTGTTGCTGGTTTGTTTTCTTTCTTCAGAAAAATACTTTTTTTTTCCTCTATCTACTGAAATAATGCTTAAACTGTAGTCTGAGATTCAAGTGTGAATCCTGAGAGATGTGTATATATTTGGTTGTGTGTGGGAAAGCCCAGTGCTGTTCTTTAAGCGATGTTAACAAATATAACACAACAATATAGGGGTTTTGGTGAACCCATTTATTCTTTTTTTAGCATTGGAATATAGTTGAGACCATAGCTGCTGGAAGAAGGAGCCCAGCTCAGCTTGGAGTGCTGGCTGGGCAAAGCACAGGAAAAAACTTTTATGTGACTGGGACAAAGTTTCACTCAGGACTGGGCAAAGAGACAACCCTGCAGCTACTGAAGTATCAGTACTGGTTTTAATTTAGTGTCACTCCAAAAAAAAACCATGAGATGCTACATTTTCACAGATTTTTTTTTTTTCTAAAATGAATGAACACTGATTTGCTTGATTTGGTTAATTAAGAAGCATTATCCAGTGCCAGAGATTTCTCCTTTAAGAAACCTACCCAAGCTTTAATTGCATTGTGTGCAGTGCCTCCCACATAGTCACTCATTTAACATTCTTTTAAAATGCTTGGACTAGTGTGTTTATATATTTCTGTCCAATGAGACGGCTCATTTGGAGGAGATTTTGCAGAATGAAATATTGCCAGTCATTTCAGGCTGTTTTTTTTTGTCAGTATTTGCCATTATGCTGTTTGTTTTTTTTTTTTCTTCAGTCTTTCACTGCTTGCTTTTGAGCCCTGTGTTGCTGTAAATAATCCATAAAGGAAGAAGCATTTTGTTTCACTTAAAATATTTCCGGTTGCATTGCAGAAGTAGAAAGCTAGCAAATTAATATATAAAAACAGAAACCGTGGCCACACACCAAGGACTTTAACACATTTTACATTGCTTCTCCTCCAGCAATTATAACTGCTCTTAATGTGGACTGCAGAGAGAAAACTGCAGCTCTTGAGCTTGTCCGGTAACTTAATTGCATCAGTTTGTTTATATTAGTGAACAAAATATTTCTGCTTTGTTTAATACTGGGAGCTGTATATTTACTGTAAGTACAGATTGTGTGCGTTGGGCTAGTTGTCAGCCTTTTCTGCTGATGGCTGCATTTTGACCCCTTTTGTATAATTACTTCAGCAGTGTATGTGTTCGTCCCTGTAGTTTCAATAACAAGACTGAATAGTTTAGTGGAGTTGATTGAAAGTCTACATGGCATAACTGAGTTTTTTTTCTTTATGAAGAACTTTTAAAATACACAATTAAAAATGACTGGTTTAAGCATAATATAGGTAAATGCAGCCATCTAAGAGAAGGAGAAATATATAAGAGAAGAATTAAGCTATATATTGTAAGCAGTTTACAAAATCAACTTTTACATTTCTTTTTCATTTTAAAACCTGCTTTTAAAAAATATATTTTCAATTAAGAAAACAAGGGAAGGACGAGCAAATAATTTAACCACATGCCTACCACATTAGTTCACTGAGTAAATATGTATGAAGAAGAATACATGTGAGATGGCTGCTGCCTTACCTTCAGAAGATTTGAAATTCTTTTGTGATATCAGTGTTAGCCCTTTATATTAGAATTTTTAAAAAAGTTAGGAACCGTATGTCTCATTGCACATGATGTTGTTAGACTGTTGATTTCCTGGCGAAAAGATTAATTTCCCATTGGAGCCTAATGAACTACATGGGCTCACTGTTTGTAACTCAGCTGTATGGTCGAATTCCTAAGTTAAATGCTTGGACACTTTCATTTGATTATTTCTTGTGCAGAAGGATAATTTCCTGTACTCTCAAGGAACAGACAAGTAAGCCACCGGTTTGCCTAGCTTGATTAGTTTAGCTGATAGCACATACACCTCCTGGGACAATTTGACAGTACAAGCTCGTACACCAAGCATCTCTTTTGTATACAAGACAATTAATTTAAGAAGAATGATGTGTAAAATTAATTAAGTGTCTGACAATTTATTGTTGCATGATTTTTCCATTTTTGCTTATTTTGTAATATTTACTGCTTATTATTTTTCCAGGGGCAGGTCTTAGAAAACTGTTTTTTACAACATCTCAAAATTATATAATTACCACATATTTTTCTGTATTCACTTTCCTTTTACTCACTTGGAATCACCTATTAACACAAGATGTTTTCATAATTTCAGTTGTACCGCATGGCTATAGTGTGTACAACTTTCATTACATCCAGCTGAAACTTGTTACCAGAACCAAATCCTCCATCAGTCACATTCATAAATATGAGATTGTGGTTGCAACAGCTGACTGAGAGTTTTCACACTTCTATTTGTTCTTTTTAGTTCCTATACTGAACTTAGATTTTTTCCTCTAAGTAGCCGTGTCTTAATTCTCAAAGATTTTAATATACGTTTTTGAATTAAGGCAGTTTAGTAGTAGCATTATGTTGCTGCCGTTTAAATGGTATTAAGAAACAATGAATGCTTGTTCTGGGATGAGTGGGAAAGAGCTGTTTAAATGTCTATTTTCATGAATATGTTTTTTTCAGGAAGTGAAGAATGGGTGACACAGGGTGCCATTTTTCCACACTTAGGCTTTTGTGTGGAAATACAGGTCGTCCTGTGGCTAATCCGTTCCCCCATGTCCAATCTGTCCTTCAGTGTTTCTAAAAGACGAATAGAGCTGTGAACCCAGGAAAGGGTATTGTGGTATATAATTGCAGTCCCATGCCTGTCTGATCTTCCTGCGAAGCAGTTCAGCGTACTCTGGTCAGCTGCAGTCAGTGTGAAGGGGTACTAAAAATTGTGAAATACCTAAAACTTTTTGCGTACATCATTGAGCATGAAAAGTAAGGAATTACATTGACTACATCTGTCTGATTTTAAATAACTTGTAATCTATTATTATTTAATGCATTTATTGAAAGAGGTCTGAAAAACACTGAGTTGATGTTACACACACTAATTATGGGAACTCGTTTGTCCCCAGACAAGTACCCTTTTCACCTAGGAGAACATTTTAACCATTCAGACACAGTAGTGATGGAGAGAGGTAAAGGATACAGTTTGTCTATGTGTCTTTGAATCCCATGGAAAGTAGTGCAGCCAGGGAGCAACTTCAGAAGGGTGTGTATATATCACAGCCAGGGTGTGTTACAGCCCTGGGAATACTTTAAAGCTTTGTTTATCCTGTGATTACTCATTAAGAGATTGGAAGGTCGTACCTATCAAGGGCGATTTAGTATTTTAAATGGTTTCTGAGATTAGGGTGGTGTGAGCCTTGTTTGGAGAGGGACCACACAGAAACAGGGATTCAGTCTCAAGAATCTTACTTAAAGTATAGAGGGTTGGACTATTCAGATCTCAAAACCCCATTCTTAATCCGTTGGGTAGATGTTCAGTAGTAAGCTGTGTACAACAGCGTGGTTTTTTTTTTGTTGATATGCTGCAGCAGTTAAGTAGGGACAAGAGAATTCCGATACTTCTGTTATAACCAGATGATTATGGCTATAAACTGGAATTTTAGTATCACTTGTGCAGATTTAATATGTACTTGTACACATGAATAGGCTATCTGTTTAGCACATTTTTCATAATTATCTTTTTTTCTCTGCCTTAGGTAAAAGTTAGCAATTATTTGTTATACTCTTGTTGACACATTTCTGTCAAACACATGTAGAGGAATTAGTGTCAGAACAGCAAAAATACTGCAGCACTTCCTTTAAAAGAAAGGATTTATTACACATAATAACTTGGTTAAGTTTTATATTTAATATCTCTATTCTGTCATCTTTTATAGATTTAAATATTTTAGCCTGCTCTAAAAGTATGGAAAAACTTTATGCCTATGTTTGTGTTCTTAAGGTATACATTTGACACTGAAAATAATAAGGCACATTATTCTATCTAACTGTGTAACCCCAAACAGCTCTGCTACTCCTCTGCTGATGTTTGAAAATGTCTACTGACAGCAAACCCAAGATATTTTTTTAAGAGCTTTCTGTTCCTATTACCCGATAGCTTTATAAAGTTGGTAAAACTAATGTCTACTGCTGTGTAAAGCAATTTGAGGAAAGGATTTGTTATCTTCTAAAACTTTTTGAGACTTTGACCTTCAGAATTTTCCTGGAAATAATTTGAATGTGACTTGTTATGACAGGAAATATTGCCAGTCTTTCTTAAAATTTCTTTTTCTTTCATCTTTTAAACATTAACAAAAAGAAAGACTTGAAACAATGAAACAAAGCGAGAAAGAGAATTGCCTTTAAGAATGTGGTAAAAAAGTTTGGGTTTATCTTAGAGTTGTTTTTTTTTCAGTTTGCCTTTATATGTTTAACCTGTGTCTCAAAACAGTAAGATATTTTGTGTACCAGATGTGCTGCGTACGTTACCTATATATAGTGAAACTGAGTTGAGGACAGTGTGTTTCAGCTGCAAATTTGCCTGCTTTTGAGGAGTTTGTTGCTTTTAATACACTCTAGTATAATTCCTTTCTCCTGTTTGTCTACTATACTTTTCTTGTTTGTTTGTTTGGGTTTGTGGAGAGGCAAATATGAATGAGATTATCAGAACAGCACATCAGGGTAGAGAAAGGCACAGGATGCAGAAGTAGAAGGTTTGTCTTCCCATCCACGAAACAGATTGGACAGTTAAAAAGCCCTAAGCTTGAATAAATGTTACACAAGGAAAGAAGATGTGAAAGGTAACCAGTCTGGGGGTTTTGTTTGTAATTTGTATAGTTTTATGGAAAATAAATAAAATTAGGAAGACCCAATTCAGTGGCTATTTATTAGTATGTGGCACATTGGGACTGAAAAAAATGAGAAAAAAAATCCTTCTTTGAGATAAAATAGCTTTGTATTTGAAAAGTTTTGGTATTGCCAGAGGGTTTTTTTTAAGCTAGGGTTAGAGAAATGTAACAGTGAAAGTAAGCTATGCAGGCAAAAGTTCTCAATAATTTTCTTTTCAGGGAGGCAAGAAAGATGTCTGTCAGGTATCTGCTGTGCTGGAATACGCCAAGAGGGGGAGTCTGACAGTTTTTCCTACCCATAGAAGGTAGCTTTGATATAGTCTTTGGTTTTGGATGATGAAAATGAAAGATGGTTTTCTCTTCACAGGGAGGTGCACCATAGGTGGTATAAACTCCCTACTTTTCCTGACTGAGCAACTTGAAAAAAGGAATTAGTAACAGATTTTCAGTAGCCTTTTTATGGCTGCCTGTTCTCATGCCCCAAGAGCACAAGTGAGGAATTATTGACCTTTCTCAGCATTTAGCAGCACTACCTGTTCTTAAAGGCAATACTATAGACTGATGTGAGTCACATCATAGAAAAGTACATGCTTTTTACATCTCTTGACTAATATTTATTTTCCTTCTTTGTAAGCGAGCATACACTGTATCAAAAATAAAACTGGAATAAAGGCAAGACACACACAATTGAGGTATTTTTAAAAGTGAATTTAAAAGGGGGCATTGGAAAAAAAGCATATATTTAAAGGTCAAGAGTTCAATATAGTATTGGTAAGAAAAGCCATAAATGTCTTTAATTCACTAATCAAATATAGATAAAATTGTTCTCTTCTCATATATATTTTAAAAAAAACCTTAATATAATCATACGAAAAAAGAGGCAACACAAGTTTTTGTACTAAGCATAACAATGGTATTTGTTTTCTGGTAGTATTTAGATGTCCCAGTAGGAATTGGTGTCTCAGCTGAGTATGACTGGCCAGCTATAGTGTATGTTCACGTAAGTCCAAGCCAGGGATCTATTCCATCCAGTGTCTGGATTTTAGCAAAGATTTATTTTCTTCAGAAATTATATACTCTTGCCACTTATAACCCGTGGTGATAGAAGGTTCGGTTTAATAACAAAATCCGATTATTTGCTAAATGTGTTTTTTATGCCTCTTCTAGAAATCCAACACAATATAATGAATCTGCCTATTCATTATATTTTACCTTTGGCACTACATCAGTTCACAAGTAAATTCTAGTCAGAACAATAGATCTTCCTTCTAATTGTTGTTAGTCTTGTGAAAAGCAATGAGTAACATGTTTGAAATATATCCAAACAGCAAATTAACATATAAATAATCAGAAAAAAATGTAATGGATCAATACTTATTGAAATATTTTCTAAAAGCAGGTGCCGTACTAATGTGTGTTTTCATGTGAGTGATTTATTATTTTTGAACATAAGGAGGAAAGTAGAAGATTGTGTTAATTCATGAGGTGAAAAATTATATTTATAATAGACAAGTACATCCTTGATCTCCACTTCTTTCTAGCGTGCCACGAGACTGGTGGTATGGTATTCCAAAGTCTACATGTTTAATTGCAGTCACATAAGGAAAGGTGGAGGCCAAATTCAGTGAATCCACAGGAGAACAAAGGGAATAATTGCAACTTCAGAAGACAGACCTAGAAAGAAGTACTGAAGAGTTACTGAGTTTAGAGAAGAGATTACTAGCATAATAAGATATTTCAGTGGGTAAAATTCTGCCTTAAGAGTAACAAACTGTTCTTTCTGTAAAGTGAGATTACGAGAAGCAATGGGTGCTAACTGATTTGAGGAAGATTTGGGTTAGACATCAGGAAAAATTGCAGCAGGGCAAATTTGTCTTGTACATCAGGGAAGACTTGCCAATGGCAAAGACAGTTCAGCATTGGAATTGGTTTTCTTGGGAAGCTGTGAAACAGGAGAGTTTTACTTTCAGGTTAAAATATTATCTGTTGGGAATAGTATCATCATGTTGAAGCAGACAGGTAGATTAAGTGACCTCTGGAAGTCTCTTCAAGTCTTATCCTCAAAACTGTGAGCTTACCTGGAATTTACTTAGAAAGGTGAAAGCTATTTAAACATCTGACTTTAGGGCAGTTTTCTGTTGACTGCTGAAGTGAACAGGCTTATGAGAAGACATGCTAGGATCTGAAAGTATTCCGGGGACAAATAAAACCTCGAGAAAACAACCAGTATTTTAAATATTTTGTTAGCTAAATCATGCCACTTTGTTGAGTTGCAGATGTAATTTAAAAAAAAAAAAACAAAACATATAACCTCATGTTTTATGGAGTTAAAGATCACTCTTTTAAGTGTTGTTTACATTGCAAGCTCTTCAGCACTTGAAGGCGTCCTGAACCTTGCACTGTTCACTCTTCTTCATATGCAGTGAAATCAGAATGTTAGTATCATTTACTTTCTGGTATTTTTTCTGGGATGAGGATTTGGGTTAAGGATTGTTGAGCTCTGCCAGTCTGTTCATGTTACCCCAGCACCTGGAGGGGTTATCTCCATGTGGCCTAGGGCTGCTCTGACCTCTGACGGGGGGCACAGAACCTGCCCGCAAAAGGGTGAGCTGCAGATGGCTTCACAGAGGTTCTTCGTCAGCCTGTGCCTGTTTGGTGCTACTGGTGATTAAGAGCTTTGTGTTTGTTTCCGTCTGTAATGGTGTGCCCCTTGATGCAATACTGTCCAATTTGATGTCTACATGGTTTCAAATCCAATAGCAAAAGGAAATTTAGAAAATTTTTGTGCTGATGGAAGATAAGCAGAAAAACAGTGATCATTCTTGTTAAATATAGATAGGCAAACCTAGATGTACTCTGTTGGAGCTGTGAAGTGTCATTTTCCACAAACTGTACTTGCAGTAAGTCCTGTCTGGAGTTTTTTCATGTCTCTGGAACAGTACTACAAAGTTGTTCTACTCAGAGGTGTGGAAAAGTTGGATATTAGTTATTGTTTCCTTGAACAGCACTAACATTTACTTCAAGACAGGAACTAGGACAATTTTTAGAAGTTACTGTATTGCAAGTTAAAATTTTGTTATCTCTTTACACTAGTTTGTCAAAAAGCACTCACATTTGATGTGGTTCTGTGGTGACTGCTAATTAATCATGACAATGATGCTATATAATATCTTTTGTACTCTGCTACAGTTTTTATTCTATTAAATTACATGGTTTTCTGCATAATTCTTTCAATACAAATTTGTGGTTTTAAGGAAGAAAAAACCAAACCGTTGCTCCATTACTCAGTTGTACATGTTTTGGAGATGTGGATCTGGGAATAGATTTAGCCTGAAGAGAATCAAACAGTTGTTTGAAACAGTCACTGCTTGAGTATCACCTTGCTTATGGCTATGAACTAATTGAGATTAAATGAAAATGACTGTGAGATTCTTCCTTTTCCTGTGCACTGGCAGTTCCCACTATCTGTTAATGCTTTAAAAGTATTATTTAGTCATTAAAAAAATGATTGTGCTTCTGGGTTCCTCTTTTGTTTCAGCTTTTGCCTTTGTTTTTCTAAATATATGCTGGTAGATGAAGTAAAGAAACTTCAGCTTCATTTATTGTGAAAAGATCTCATAACTGTTGTAAGCATTTTGTATGCTTGGCTATAAAACTATATCGATTGTACCAGATGCTGCCTTAACTTGTTTTATAGAATTATAATGGATGCTAATGAGTCTTAAGAGTCAAGCCTTTACAGACAAAAATCCCTTTGTTTTGTGATTTTTTTTTTTGGTAGTATATAGTAATAGCCCCTTTTTATTAAATCTTTTCACCTTTCTGTTGTTTTGATGAACATTTTAGTAAAGCTATCTATATTTTAATATTGTGAGAAGCTTTGTGTCTTCCCTAAAGACTATACCAACATTTTACATGTATTTTACCTGTTATTTAGGTCATAAGTAGCATAATTTTCAAGTGGACTGAAGACCCAAGAACTCCTGTTGCCTGCAATTAGAGATTATGTGGGTTGAGCATTTTCTTGGCCATGTCTACTTTCTAGTTTTATGCCAAGGCCCAACAGGTTTATTGTTATTACTGCTTACTTCATAGCTAGACAAATATCCATTTGTTGTGGTAGATACACATCACTCATAGTGTTAATTATTTATTTAAAAATATTTATTAAAAAATCAGTGTATAAATTAGTAGCAGTTTTTCCTTTTTGTTGCACTTTCTTGAGCCCAAAGCATTTTGAAAGCCATAGGGGGCTTTTTACTTTTAAGTAAACTATCTCTGGTAACAGCGTTAAGAAAGTAATCTGTAAGGCACGAAAGCTGAAGGAGGCAATGTCATTAGAGAAAACGAGTACACTGTTTGATGTTAGGAATAAAATCTTGTCTCCATTCGAGTTCATGGTAAACTTCTTGCAGTTTTAACTGAGGCCTCAGCTTTAGCTGTGTTGGGCAGCATGAGGTTCTACTTTGGTATACTTTTGCCTTGGTTTATGGACTTGGGAAAGTGTCCATTCCTATCTGTAAGATGTGTGAGGTAAATGACTTTGAAAGATAACTCCTACTGAAGCTCTTTTCAAACAAACTGATTAAAGCATGTACTTCATTGGCCAGGTTTTGCTTCATACTGCAGTTTCTTGTCCCAGACTCAGGCACTCCAGCTCCTGGTGACACTGTCTTGCTGCTGGTAAAATAAGGTTATTTTCCTTGTTCCACAGATGCTAAAAACTATGGCTGTTGTGTAACTGCATACTCCATTGCAGTGAATTATTAGCGTTAGTAGTATGTGCCTCTGTTTAATTATGCACTGAGGCGTTACCTAGAGCCAGAACCGTACCCTTGTAGTCAGTCACTTAACGAATCTAGAGACGCTCACAGTTCACAGAAGAAGTACAAGAAGAAGATTGTTAAATTATACATGAGCAAGTAGTTAAAATAACAGGAGTTATGAACTATCATTTCTCCTCAGTGTCTCTCCACAGGCTTAATGCTTCTCTCCAGCTAGAATTGCCTAATTTCTTCAGTGGTCCTCCTCCACTTCCAGCACACTCCTTCTGTCTTGCATGCTTTCCTAGGTGAATGCAGCTTCATTCTACAGGCACGTGTGGGAACATGGGCAAAAAAGGAGATAATCAAGGGATCTGTTATGATTCTGAACATTGTGCTTTTCTTCCGTAGTTTCGAGGCTCTTCAGAAAAAATTCTGTATTAGCTTTGCGTGTATGCTTGTATAACTGTACGTATAGCCTTGACTGTCCCTCTACACATTATAAAAGTCTTCCAGTCTGATTCTTAGGTTAGAATATGGCTGGCTATATGATTTAGTTTGTTGGGCATTAGGGTGTTGTGTATTAGCTAATGAACTACTAGTGTTCTGATTTAGTTTTGTTAGAATACAGTCTGACAATTTTCTTTTCTAGTACTGACAGAGAATGAAGATGAACAAGGAATTTATGCCCTTTAATAAATACTTCCCCTTTGTTAGATGGGAATTTTTCACTAGATGACTTGATTGCAAACTGCCAGGCAACTGGTCCCTTAGGAAGCCAGCACAGATCAAAGAAACACAGAATGGTTTGGGTTGGAAGGGACCTTAAAGTTCGTCTAGTTCCAACCCCCTGCCATGGGCAGGCACACTTTCCACTAGAGCAGGTTGCTAAGATGCCCACGCTGGGGAGATGGAGTCTGTATGTAGTTAAGCTTATATATTTTCACACGCATTTTATCATAGTGTTACCCTTTTAAGTTTTTTGCTTCAGTTTTGTGAGCTCTATCATGGTGACAGCTAAAATGCATCAGATTTGCAATAATTCTTGTTATTAAACTCAGTTCATAGAAATTAGATGTGTTTAGTAACTTGTGGTATGGTTTAAAATGAATGAAAAGTCTATTTGTTACAGGTATTTTAATGAATAGTTTGAAAATTGTTTTCAGTTCCGAAGATGAGATTTGTAAACCTCCCTTTTTCAGGAGACAAATGATGGAGTTAAAAGGAGTAGCTTGTCTCTCAGATTCATTCTAATGCTATGACTTATGTTGAAGATGTCAAATCTGTATCTAGGCTTATGTAAGCCCTGCTCAATGTAACGGGAGCTGCAGACACCTGTGTGTCTTCAGGCAGGCAGGTTCTTGAATTCAGTAGCGCTGTCCAGTATTAGAGTGGCATGTCAAAACACAATTTTCTTCCTAAGAAAACAGAGCAATCATATTTCCTTCTCTAGATTTTTTTTTCTTTAGAAAAAGAGAAAAGAACACAGTGAAATTTCAATGGAATTAGCAGTAAAAAGAGCAAGAAAAGAACTGCAATTTGCAGCATATTTTCATTTTCTAATAGTTTATAATTATAAAAGCCAAACAGAGCAACCTTTGCCATAGAACTACTCATTTGTTTGATTGCTTTCTCCTGCATTTGTTTATGGTTTTAAAGTGGTCAAGGTTAAGCAGAGATATGCTTACTAACTGTGATTTAGTGATGACTTCTTCTCAACGTAGCTTCACCTTTCAATATAAACTGCAGCCATTTAAAGTAAAAAGAGCTATTCTGAATCCATATATGAGAAAACATTATGTACAAACACAAAGGAAATGAAGAGTTTGTAATGAAGCCTCAGTGTTAATTTACATTTTGAAAAAAGAAAAAGTTGCCATAGTAACATGTAGGTTGCAAAAATTTTCTAAATCAGATATATTAGACTGAGGAAACTCTTAGCTTGCATGACATGCTTCACAATTTTTGTGAATAAGAAAGAGTATCATTCTGTGCATTTGTGAGCTTGGCGTCAAATAGTTTACGTTTGTGCAAAATATAAAATATGAAGGCATCGGTAATTTATGCAAACTGAGCCTTTTCCAATCAGCTTTCTAATTATGTTGTTCCTAACATAATTGTTGTTTGCATTTTTTTTTCCTAAAAAAAATTGTAAAATATATAGGTGTTTTTCAGTATAAGAATTTGTTGCGGCTCTGTTGTTCAGCAATTGTGCATTTGATATTGATGATTTTTAAACATGCAGGGCAGTATATTTTATCTTTTCTCATAAATTTATTTTTATTTATATTTAATTCATTAGTTCTTTTTTCTAGAACAAACTTACCAATAATATTTTCTGTATAAAACAGAACTTTAGTAAGCAAAAAAAAAAGATAGTTAATAATGAGATCCATTTTTTTTTTGCTATTTTAAAAGGCCAGTTTTAGTACTGTGCATTATGAGTATTGTAAACTCTAGTTCTGAGTGCCATGGACTGCTCTGTTAGCTTTCTAACTCCATGTGCAGTCAAACTGAGCAAATTACTTTTATGGAGCAATTTGCAGGGTCAGTTGTTTAACTAGTTAATTTACTGCATACCTCAAATCTCAGGAGACAGACAGTTTTTATTTTCAGGGCTATTTAAATATTTTATACTGTTTAAGAAATGTGTAAGAAATAATAATATTTGTCCCAGTCATAATCTAGTGCTTTCTAAATATCGTTATATTGGATCTAGCTCTACTGATGATAGCCAGTGACCTTTTGACTCATGGAGTGTTTGAGCTATTTAACTTTTTAAGGTGAAGTTTTTTCTGATGTGTGATCCAGTTGAGTGCTATAGCTTGAATAATTCTTCCATACTGGTATGTTACATTTAAAAATAGGTCTCATTTTTGAATATGTTAAATGTAATAACTGAAACTACTTATCACTAGACAGCACTAAGGTATTTCACCATTTTTTCAACTACAGTTCTATTGCACAGTCTCCTTTTCCATTATAAATTATTAGTATCTTTTTGTGAAGTAACATTTAAATCCTTTTGTATAAAATCATAAAAACACAAGTCAAAAGCCCACAGCAAAACTGAGTACACCTAAACCATTGCTTTGATGATAGAGATTCTACAGCTTTCCTGGATTTTCATGCTGCACTCATCTATTATGTCTGCATTTACTCTGAGTGGTTGCTGTGGTATCAATCATTTTGTCATATGGGAAGGCTGGAGCAGAAAGCACACACACACACACACACACAGAGCTCTTTGAAATCCTAACATACTTAACCCAATTAAACCATAAAGATGGTGCTTTATGTATGATTGCTGGGTTGCAGTTGCAGAGTGTGGTGAATGGCAAATCAAAAACCCAAATCAAAGGGTGCTCGCTCCCTGCCAGAGAGAGGGGAGTACCTGCTGGGGACACTGGGGATCAGCGGTGAGGTGTGGCATGCCTAACTGGGGGGACAGTGCTAGGACAGTTCTTCTCCCTCACTGTTCTTCCTTGGCTCCTGCCCTTGAAGGGGCTGCAGCCATTTTTTTAATACCTGCTTGTGACCACCTTTGTGTTTGCACCTCATACAAGGATGTTTTACACATGTGAGAGATGTGTTCCTTATTTTCCTTGTGGTGCTGATTCTACTGAACTCACAAGGCTACATTCCTTCAGTAACCAGTAACTGACTGGGATTTGTGTGTATGCCCCCTGCCTCTGCCATCATCCTGTGCTGACACCCTGAGAGGCCCCTACTCCACATCACTGCAGCATCAAAATGGCTTCTGATGCTGCCCTCAGTGCGCTTCTTCTGCTTTTCCAATATATCCCAGGTCAACAGACCACTAGATTTTGCCAAGTACTGCTATTTAATGACATTTCAGAGTTACATGTGGAGTCCATGCATGTAGCTCTTCAGAAGTAGCATCCATGAAGCTCTTCACCACCTACTATAATTGCCCAAGACTTGCTGTATGTTTTGGGAGCACAGTTCGTAACAATGCAGTCGATATTGTGACTAATGCTTTTCTTGTGTTGCTTTGCTTCATACTGAAAGGTAAATGTGTAACAGAGAATTTTTATTGATTTTTTTTTTTGCTATTTAAAAATACACAAGTTCCTCTTCCTTTAAGGTAGAGAAGGCATTCAAAATAGCACACCTTGCTCTTCAGCGGTTTTGAATGAAGTCACTGGCAAAACTCTGTCCAATGGGAGAAGACTGGGAAATAGTAAGATAAAAAGTCAGGTTTTAAATCCATTTTTATGTAAACATTGGTTCTTGGAGGCATTAAAGACACAGTTGCTGCTGTTGTCAATCCTGGATGTTTTTGAAAATCATCCATCTCTAATTGCTGCTCTGTAAAGTCTAACTTTGTGTTTGTTTTCAAAAGTCTTGGCAAATATGTAGCTTATTTCTTTATGATAGAGATGGGAATTAAATTGTACGTTAGAGTGCAGAATCTATTAGGAACTATTTATTGCATGCGCTAAGCTAACATCCATCTGCATTTTTGTATGTCAGGGTGCCATAAGGGCGGGTGGCTGGTGGGTTGTGGGGGACATTGGGGCTCCTAGGAGATCCGGCCGGGCAGGGCCTGGCAGGCGGGGCCCATCCCACCCCAACCAGGAGCAGGGCAGCTGGGGACACAGGGGCAGCCCCAGCCCTGGGCATTGGGCACCTCCCTGAGGACAGGGATAGGCCAAGACCAGGCTGGGCCGTGGGCCTGGCTCGGTGGGGCCCGTGGCCGGGCAGGGCTGTGGGGAGCTGGAGACCGGCCCTGCTGCGGGGTCGCTTAGGTGGGGGCTGGCGGCCCTGTGGGGTGGAATGGGGTCCTGGGCCGTGGGCAGGGTGTGCCAGGCCGGGACATGAGTGCCTGCAGAGCCCTGACGTTGTATCTGCTTTTGTAGCTGGTCTGGTAGTAAGAGAGCTGCTTAAAAGTATTATAAATGTGACATGAGAATACCAGCACACATTGACACACTGATTTATTTTGAGTATTATGTGGCAGACATATACTTGTGTTTTAAAGACCATGCACATGACTTTATGGATGTGGTAATGGGTTCTGAACAAGCTCGATCTGGACTGGCAGCTGAAGAGAACTTGAGTCCTGCACTTAGGATGATTGATCTGGCACTGCCTGTTGTCAGTACTTTGGAGAAATAGGATCTGCACTGCTGAAAATGCCACTTCTTCGGAAAGATAGAATCGGAATGTGAAAGAGGAGGGGTAATACTGAATAGTACTTTATTCTTTAGCTTATCACTGCCATACCAGTTAGGTCCCCCTTCGCTAAGCTGCATACAATAAGAAGTCTGTTGTCTTTTAGTAGTATCTGGATGTGTTAGAAAGGCACAAAGCTGTCTTCTGCGGATGCAAGTTTGTGAGGTGTCTTGGGATGCTTCTGAAAAGGCAATGTTATACTACTGCAAGATACTTTTAAACTAGTACTTAAATCTCCTTTCCATTTCCATTCTTCCACCTGATGCTCCAGACATTGAATAACATTGAATAAGGGACATCATAGTCAATCTACAGCAATGGACTGTGTTGCAATGACATAGAATTTAGGAATCATTGTAGTATCACACAGAAGGAGACGCTTAGTAGTAGTAAAAAGATGTAGGTATAGACAGTAGTCTTGAAAAAAATTGTACAAATTGGGAGCAAACTGTACCTGGTTAAACTGTTTTTCCTCTCTCTCTATTGCTTATTATGATGTCACAACAATATGACTTGCATTCCCTCAAGTAAAGTAATACTTTACTGTATTTGTGAATGTGATGGAGTAGCTTATATTTTAGATATTGTTATGCTTGAATCATGTGTAAACATATTGATTCATTTAAACTGGATAATACAAAATGCCCTTTGTATTCCTATGTGCAAAGACAGGCTGCTATGTCAGTGCAACCTACATTGTCCTTCTGTGGGATAATTTCCATAGTTTGCAATTCTGATTTCTCTTCTGAAATTACATTTGATGGTGCTATGATGTGCTGCTGGTAAATCAGCAACCAGAACTCTTTTCTAACCTATCCAGCTAGAACAGCCTGTACTCTTTTTAAATTCTGCGAGTATCTTGGAAGGTCTCTGTGTGCAGATATGTGCAATGAATCTTTGCTGGTGAAACAGTAGTTGTCTTTCCTTTACCTCTCCGCTGTGAAGGCTTTACTTTGTATTTCGGTTGGATCACAATCCCAGCTGTCCTGGAGCTTTGTGAAGCTTATGTACAGTTCTGAGGCTTGACAGGCTTAAATGCACATTCGTGGATGCAAATCTGACCAAATTTTGTTTTAGCTGCAAGAGTGGCTGCTTGAAGCAGTGTGGATCTGCTCTACTTGTAAGAGAGCTTGCATACGTGTTCATTTGCATCTCATTATATGGAATGTGCTTTTGATTTTCAGTTGTATATAATGACTGCAATTCAGCTTTTGGATGAAAATAGGAAATGTTGTGACTGCATATATGGTATACTTATTGAATCTTTAGTTTAAACAAGTGGTAAAAGGTTTACTTATATTTTGGAACCCATGCTTTTCATATTCTGTACAGGCAAAACCATTCTTAGTTATCTATCCTTGATGTTCAGCATCATGAAAATTGAGTAAACATGTTTAAAGTGCATGTTTATGTTCTGTAGTATTAGGTGGAGATAAACTGTGAATGTGAAGGTGAAGAACATTTCATAAATGCAGTATGCAAGGGAATAAATGCTTATTAGCATATGTCATTAGTTTTAAGGAACTTTTGTTTTTCAAAGGTTTGTAACAAGAGGTGGGAGAAGGAGATTAATTATAGCCCTGTCAGCTAGTCAAAGACAATTGCTGCCTATCAGTTAGTAATGGTAAATTCTGAGCTTGCAGACTGAAGCATTTGTTGGCATAAAGCCGCTTCAGCCCTGACGATATGTATTACATGTTTCCTTACAAATGAAAAGTTAATAGTCTTAAACAGTGAAGGTCCCATCTGTCTTTTGATCAGCTCTGCAACTGTTCTGTTGCTCCAGTCTTTTTACTCTCTCTTTTTCCCCTTCCCAAGTGTTATTAATCTAATTTAATTTTCCAGTTAAGCACCTGACCTTCAATCATAGGTCATAACAGTCAACTACGTTATATTCTGTCTATAAACTGAGTTTGTGGATTTTTTTTCACCCATTACTCCTATCATGGACTGTTTTGAAATTTCATTGCTTTTGTTACTGGAAATCTGTTTTTTTTCAGCCTTAATTTATTTGTAGCATGTATACATTTGTTATTTTGAACTTTCCCTCCTTCCAGTGTTTATCCCTGCTGAAATTATGAATATGATCGTGTTCCTTCTTAGCCTTTGTTTTCCCACACTAAACGAAAAAGGTTATTGTTCCAGAGTTACTTCAGAATGTGTACTTGCAGTTCTCTTAATCATGCCATTACTTCTTTCCCACACGTACAGTGGCTTGAACAGGTATAACCTGAATTTTAACTGCCTTGCAGTGGCGTTGAGCACTAATGTTTGTACTTGCCTCCCCCTTTTTGGCAGTACCTCTTTTGTTCCCATTTGTTAGGATAGCAGTTGTCCTTTCACAGCCTCATAACAGTGGTAGTGTACAGTTAATCTGTCATCAGTTCATCCGTTTAGTCCTTGTTTTCTTCTCTGTCATTTCTGAGCGGTAAATTCCCAAATTTTTCTTATAATTTATTTTTAGTCCCTGCCTACTTGGCTTTCCACTTCATTGTTCTCATCCCACTTCTGTTAAACTCATCATCAGAAAGGCATTCAGTTTCTTTCTATGTTGTATTTTGAGCTTTTTCTGTATTAACAATGCCTCTGAAATCCATGTCTCAGAGTTCTTTTGAGCTTCTAATTTAGATGTACAATAAAAAGAATTCAATAACCACATTTGCAGTAACATTTTATTTTAAACATTAAAAAGTGCTGGGCCAAAAAGCAAGATTTAAGATCTGATATGGGTTTAAGCTGGCATTTGGAGGTTAGATTTCCAAATTTTAAACTGGTGCCTGTGTCTGAAGACTTTATCAAAAGTAACATAAGCTTGTACAGCTAGCTTATTTTTTTAGGAGTTCTCTTACATTATAATATTCCAGGCCTTCGTAATTACATTAGGAAAACATATTCTTTCCCTTTTTTTTTTTTAACAGAACTGAATTCGTAGTGATTGGTTTAGCTATGACAATTAATATTTAATGATTCATCTCTGATTTTATAATCTGTATTTTGTATTCCTGTTTCTAGCTATAAAACCACTCAAAATGTGCGACATTTTTCTCGTAGTTGGTTTAGAAAATGTATGTGCAGAAGATTTAGTGGCATTATTTGTTCTCTGACAGTTGTGCAACATTTTTTTTTCTTTTTTTGATATCTACTGTTTGAGAAATGTAGTTTGGAATTGCTACGGCTTTTACTTCTACAAAGAAAAGCTTAGTGTCTTGCGAATTTGTGTATTTTCCGGTGTATTAGGATTGTGAGTTTTCTGAGTTGGTTTTGTATTTTTAAGTATTTTTACTGTAAACAGATCAAAGAGGTGTAAGAGAGGAATAATTTCAGAGTTCCTCATGTTTCTTTTTTTTTTTTTTAATTTAAGAACTCCTTTAGATTTAGGAGCTCCAAAAGCTCTTATTGAATAAAGTGGAAATTATTAAACATAAACTGCGGCAGAAAAGCTTTGTGTTTTGGTCATTAAATACCTGTCTTGTTTTGTTTGTTTGTTTTTTTAAAGAAGTTTTTAGCAATTGAATAGGTGAGATGAGATTCCCAAACACATACTGTTTCCTAGGGACAGTTGTTTCACATTGCTCACCTTTCATTTGTGAAGGAACATCTCAACTTTCTCTTTCTGACCAATGTAAGTGGCTGCAAATGGCAACATTTTACTGGCTTTGGAGTAAAAGATTAGTGCAGCTGCATGGTGTGAAACTCTAGTTTCCATTTTTTTATAGGAATCTCTTGTCTGACTTAATTTCACTGAAAGGTTGACAGAAGTTCATTATTCTTTTAGGTGAACTGTGGCTCAACTTTGAACCACACCAGAAATTAAGGAGAGGTTTCTGATTTTATTCAACACTAGCATAAATTGGATGGTCTGAGATCCTGAGGTGCCTAATCCTGAAGTTCACTGCGGAATTTAGAGCTACGAACTTATATGAACTACACCGAGCAAAGAAAAAAACATTGTTTTCCTGTAAGCTCTTTTTCCATCTCTAATTCTCTTATGCAGTATATCCTTCGTCCTATGGACCGATCTCAAAATTCTGTCCGAGTCCCTTGCGTCAGAGAGAGTGATGGAAGCGTTACCTCCTGCTGGCCCGTTCCTTGTATCATCTGCTCTCAGGAGGATTTTGGAGGCATGTGCTTTATAAAGGGCATCTTCTGTCTTCTTTTGAAAATTGTTAATACACTTTTAAAAGGAACAAACTTAACACATTTATAGCACAGTGTAAGCTATAAACTTGATTTATATGGAAGTACATATTTTACTAGAGAAAGCAGTGTACCCTAGCTGCATATAAGCTGACAGTAAATTTACAGGAGTTTTTTAATACTACAAACTAAACTAGAATTGTGATTTTCTGAAAATGGAGTATTTTGGCTGAGTTGTATGACCTCCTTTCATCTGTAAATACATCACTATTTACATTCCTTCACAGTAATTGCTGATTAAGGATTTCTATTTTGGGCTGTGATTTTTTACTGTATGTATATTTCTCAAATACTGCAGCAAAAAGCTGGAGATATCTTTATGCCTTTCAAATAGATTTTTTTTTTCTATTGAAACCTTTAAAGGAAAGAAAAAAGTAAAACTGTTACAGAATTTAAACCCTGCAAGTGTGATTTGTATATGCTGTGACTTTTTCATTATTTACTAACTTGAGCTGCTATAAATCTTATCCTTGGAATCAAAATATTCTGCTCAGTGCCTGCAGCAGTAGCAGTGCTTAGACAGCAAGTAGCAAGTTCAGCTGACAAGATTCTGGCTTGTGTTTCTCCTAACACAAACATGGCTCATAGGAAATGGATACATAGACTAATTCTGGCAGCAGTAGTAGGAGCTCGCAAAGGAAGAATTTATGCGCAGGTTGGAGAGCTGTGCAACTGATCTAAACACTGCTCATCTGAGTCACCGAACAGGCTGGGTTAAAAATTCCTTAAATGTGAACAAGATTTATCAGTTTTAGCAAGCAAACCTGCAGAATTTGATAAATGTCTAGAAAAGACATTTTTAAAGATAGCTAGAAAGCTTTCTTGGCTTGAAATCCAACCAGCTTTGAACTTATCTATATACTGTTTAATTAATGTCTTTGTGGGGCAACATTAAAATAATACTGTGCTCTAATCCTCTAAGAAGTAAGGCTGTCTTGAACTACAGCTGAATTACATGCTGCATAAATTAAAATTTGCAGTGCACAGTATCTTTCTGGAGCTTTATTAAGTGGTGTGATTATGCAAAAATAGAAAAGTATGAAAATAGATGTTTCCATATAATAATTACTGTGCTAATATCTTCCTTTTTTTTTAACATTTAAGTCTATTTCCACTTAGAATTAACATGGTTTTTGTTCAATTATTTCATCTATTACTGTTAAGAAGAGCATGGTCCACAGTTTGTGTTGTGCATTTGTTTTTTGTTGGTTTTTTTTTTTTTTCCTAAATTCAACATGTTTAATAGAAAAAAAAAGTCATTTGAACATTTCATTAATCTTCTCAATTTGTTCTGCTTCTGGGTCAATAGAAGAGGCTTTTCAATGTAGTGTAAACTAATTCCAATCAGAAGAAAGTGATATTAACACAAATGACATGTTTTTAAATAAGAAATATTACCAAATACTCTATGTATTTAGTCTGTACAGCAGTAGGCTTTGAATAAGTCTGGAATGTTGCTGGCATATTAACACTGCTCACAGAGCAGAAAGAGGGAAAGGCTGCCCTTCAGAGATGGAGGTTAATTTAATCTAAACTGCCTGATGCTCTTCAGTTGGGCAGCTCCCTTTTGCCTGATGGAAGAGCAGAGGTGAGCCATCACCCTGTCCCCTGCCTGTCGCTGCCCCAGCACAGATGGGTTCAAGGCGGGCTGGCTCGGGCTGTCGCACCGCTCCTGGTGAATCAGGCAGCCAGAGTGGAGGGCTGCTGAGAGTCTCTGTGGCACTTGTGCTACTGTGCCAATAGTCTGCAGCAAAACATCAGCAGGTGGAAAAAAAACCTCATGTACATCTGCTTTGTTGCTGTGATATCAATAGGGTTAGAGATTTGCCTCCCCTAGAGGGTTCCTTTTTATTTGATGGTAAACAGTAAAAAGTAACTTCAGGATGTTAAGCTGAGATTATCCTCCTCCTTCATTTAACTGTCATAAAAAAGCTGACTTCAGTCCCAGTGAACCCAAGTATCCAAGGTCTTCCATGTATGGGACAAGGGTCTTGATTACTGCTCTAGACCCCTTTGGTCCTCTTCCCATGGCCTCTGTGCTCCTCCCGCCAGCGACTCAGGCTGGCAGGGCAGTTGCGAAGATGTAAGCAAAGAAACCGTCGGTTGCCTGGAAAATCTGAAAGAATTGCTGGCAGGTTCTTTCATACTGCATGGGAAGGATGATGCACGTGGGGAAGGATCTTTCTATATATAGGTCTGAAATTGAATAACCTGAGAATGGTACCCGTTTAATCTTTGATTAAAAAAATGTGTATTCACAGAGGCCAGTACCAGGTAAAGAAAGGCACTTTGTTGTTATTTTTGCTACTTTGATGGCTATTTTTGGAAAGTATGACCTAGTAGTTTTGGTTACCTGTGAATATAGTGGTAGGAAGACGTGAGCCTTTGCATCTGTTTTTAAGAGTCCAGCTGTGCACACACTGACACCGTGATTCATATGCTGACCTGAGTCCATATTACAGTGCGCCTTGATGGTGCGCCAGCTGTGAATGTGCACATGGGATCCGTCCTTGTGTGCTGCCATGAAAACACAAAGCTTGTCAGCCTTCTTTTAGTTACCTTTGTCTTGTCAGATACTGTAAACCAGGATATTCAGTGTCACGAAGTATGTAGAAAATACTGATATTATCCATCAGCAAGATCTAATTGGTTCACGTTGGATCGGAACAATTATTGAATGTAGAAAGTGAAGCAGAGTTTATCATCTTTTTAAACTAGACCTCACAGACAACTTCACTGTATACACATGAAATGGGAGTTATCTTTTCATTAGATGAAAATAAGATTAGAAGTTGTTGGAATGCAGTGTTGCCAAAATTTTCAGGTTCTTATTTTACCATTGGTATTCAATCTAAGAACTGAGAGAATCTTGTTGTTTTTAGATTGTTTAAAAAACTAATTTCAAGTAAAAAATTCCAGATGAAAATGCTCTCTAACCAAATTGAATTGGCCGATAACTTGGTTTGCACCTCTTTGATTTTAATGGCAGGTAAGGATGCAGTTTTTTTAGGTAAATGGCCCATTTGGAGAAGAGTTTTGTAATTTGGAATGGAATATTTTATGAAATGGTAAAAAAGGGTGAGATTAATATTCCAAACAATTGCAATAATGTCATTACCGAGGAGTAGGAACAGTCTTTTGTCCAAAACTTAGTCATTGTTCATCCTTCTCATGTCTTGGATATCTATTGCAGAAAACAGTTTCTGCTGGACATATGGGGACAGAACAACCTTTTTGCACTGCAGTTTGCTGTAGGGACTAGTGTCCTGTCCTGCTTACAGCTCAAAATAGCCAGAATAATGCAGCAATATGGTCAGTTCAGCATTTGCCATGATTCTATGTCTGTGTGGGGAAGTTTCTCATTTGGGCTGCATATCCTGCTCTGCAGCAGTCCAGTAACTGTACCTCAGGGGTAGCCCTGCTTTGAGAGTGTATCTTCAGGACTGCACGCAGTCCCACCGCAAAGTCAGAGCATGCAACTTGGTAAAACTACTGCTTTTAGTTTTGTTGAGAGATGCATGCCCGTTTATGTTGCTCAAAGTAGAGATTTGTACGTGAGAAGACTGCAGAGTAGCATCCAGCATGCTAGTATTTTGTTTTTTTCCACGAAGAAGTACCATTTTAATGTATGGACATAGGCTTGTGAGGAAGATGGGGGAGGAAAATGAGGTCCTCTGCTTCTCAGAGCTTTAGCAAAGGTAGTGTTGAATTCTTACTGTTGTGTCATCTCATACAAAAACGTCTTCAAACCTCTTCCTGTGTTGCAAGGACGTGCATCAATCCCTCAGTTCCTGCGTCTGTGCTTAGCCGAGCTGTATCTGGTACCTAGAAACTCTGCTTGTGTTTAACTTTTGTGTGGCATTGAAACAGGAAATATATATAGAAAAATCCAACCAGTAACTTTATATTTCTTATGTTGGCCTGGTAAGTACTGAATTCCAAGCTTGTCATAGCTATCTTTCCCTGATATAATTTCATATGATTATGAGGTTTTACATGAGTTATGGTCTGTGGATTGATAGGAACAATGTTTCTGTCACCAGAGGCTCTGCCCTAAAAGTAGGCAGACATGCCATGCTAAGAGGGAGGACAAAGACAAGGCATGGGCGGATCAGTTAAACTGTTATTGCCTTGGATATCTGAATAGGGAGGTCAGAAGGAGCAGAGAAAAGGAAGCATCTGTGTTCAAAGAGACAGGTGAGACCAGCCCATATATTCTGTGTTTAAAAAGAAAGAGTGTATCTGGTATTTCATCACCTGTTCCTACTTCTGAAATGTTAGCTGCAGTTTGGCACTACACTAAAGTTACTTCTTTGTAGGGTCGGTCCCTTACTGTTGAAAAGGGAAAAGAGACTTAGGCTTTCAAATGTTGCAAAAGCAATCCAAACCAG
Organism: Chlamydotis macqueenii; assembly: GCF_036417535.1. Lineage (NCBI taxonomy): Eukaryota > Metazoa > Chordata > Aves > Otidiformes > Otididae > Chlamydotis > Chlamydotis macqueenii. Next base: position 18,594,155 of record NC_141556.1, read on the forward strand.
AACCAAAAATAGATGAGACCTGATACGTTCTTTAAATAATCTGAGACATCTTTCACTGAAGATGCATGTTGACTGGCTGAGTAAATACCATATAATTTTTTTCCTACGTAATAACTCCCTCTATAGATAGAAAATTTCAGTTTTTCAGATAGCTAAATCTCTCTGGTTTTTTTTTCCCCAAAGACTAGAACAAAAGAGTTGAGAACTTCAAGCATTGTTGTAGTCCACCTGGTAATTTTCATATTATATGCACTTACAGATTTTTTTTTAGCGGCTTAATGAAACAGAATGATTGCACCGGTGCTTACTTTGTAGTTTCAGTGAAGCATGTACAAGAAGAATCAGACAGATTGGTACAGTCTTGCTATTTGCAAGAAATAACTTTATCTGATAGGTACATTTATAACTATAATATCGTGTTGTTTTGTTTTTTTAAAATCTGTGATTCTTTATTACAAATGTTTCAAGAAGCAGTCTTGAGTTTAAGGGAATGAGCCTTGAATATATCAACATTGCTTGTTCTACAAGTTTAAGCCTTATTGGTTATGCACACAGTATAGAGCATTTGGACATGCTGCTGAGAGGCTTATAAATGTTTCACGTATGGCACCATGAGACCTTATGAATGAGTTCAGATAACTTAGAGGTTGCTCTTTTTCACACAGCCTTCTTGGAAGAATGTATTGGGTCAGTAAGTATCAACATTACATACTGTGCTTTGTCCTTCCTTCCTTCTGACTCATCTGTTGTTAAAGGAGAACTTAGATTGGACTGGGTCTAGGGTTTCCCTTGTGTAAGCAGGGAGAATAATTAAACAGGCTCAGTTAATTAGTATTTGTGAGTTGTTCAGACCTTACAGTGATAAGGTCCATAAAAATTCCAACATATAAAATAAAAATGATTTACTTGAAGGCCATAATCCTCTCTGTCCTTTGTCAACATTTGTCCTGTGTAGACTGTTATGGTTTCATAGCAATATAGTATCTTTCTGGAGCATTTCTCTTTTGAAGAATTCAGAGCACTGCATAATGAATGAACTAATTTTCACAATACCCCGTGAGGTTGATGTATGTTGTTTTTTTTTTCCTTTATTGTAACACTCCGAGAGCTTAAACTAGTGAGTTGTCCATGGGAGGTCAACTTAGAGCTGATAATAGAACACAGGCCTGTTGAAACTGTTGCCCTCTGATTTTAAGCTTTTGCTTTGACTTGTGAGGAGATAAATTAATGGTATCAGATGGATGCAGTTCTAGTAAAGAAAGTGTAAGGAGCACTGGAGCATGAGGATTGCATGTGCAGTTAGAGGTTCACCTAGATTTTGTGGCTATGCTTGTTCTGCTTATTTAGAAGTATCGCCTAAAAGTCTATGAAGCTAGCAATAGTGTCTCATGCTGAAATCTTTGTTCATCGTTCAGAGTCTAGTTGTGTAGAATGGTTCATATATGTCTTTACTGGAAGTCAGACTAATGCTTTCAGAGATGTCACCAGTCTACATGACTTAGCATAAGCCTGTCTCAGGTGTGCTGTTCTTAATCCATCTGTGCTCTGTACAACCCCTGAGACCTCATGCAGCGTCCAGGAGATCTGATTACTGCTGGAACTCGGCATCCTCTTGACTATTACAACCTTAGTATAAACCAAACTGGTATGAGCAATGAAAGAAAATGACAAGAGGTGGAGCAGGAATCAGGCCCACCAGCTAGCTTTCCGTGCTGCTGTCTGCCCAGTTTATCTCATGGGTCACGTTGATCTCTCAGGAGGCTGGCATAGAACTGTAAAACTTTGTGTTACAGGCTGTCCATATTGACAGTAAACCCTGTGGGACCAGGCATGAGATAACCACCCATGGACTGGTAATTTTCAAATGTGTGAGATAACCTTTGTGGCTCTTTGTGATGAGTTGCCCTTGACATGAGGGAGGTTGCACATTTGTTTCTAGTTCTGCGTCGGAGCTCAGAAGCAGAAAGGAATTGTGCTCTGGAAACTAGCATAACCAGACTCGTGCCAGTCTGTGGCACAGCAGTTCTGCAGTGCGTCTGCGTGGTTATAATTGTCATTACAGCTCATCCTCTCCATAATACTTTTCCTCTGGTTGGTGTCTCAGGAATCACAACAGCCTTGCTGGAGGCATTGCAGAGATAGCCTTGACAATCCCATGTCCACTCCATGACCTTACTGATCACTGACAGCATCTTCTACCTGTCAGAGGTTTGTATGTCCCAGAATTCAGGTAATTTTTTCTCCAGGGACATAGATGCAATGAACACGTATCACATGAGGATACCTACCTGCTTTGCTGATGTTGTTTACCTGACAAAATTCTGATGATTTACAGTGTTCACAAGGCCTTGAGCCACATCCTCAGCTCTTACTGGATGCCCAGAGATGGAGCCTCCGACAGCTGAAGGTTTGCTTTGAAAATAAACTGTTCAGCCCACCCTGCCCTGAGATTATTACCGTTAACAAAAGTGACCTTTTCAAAGGACCTTCTGAGCAAATGCTTGCACTCCTTTCCCAATGCTGCCGCTTTGACTGTTTTAGATACTGCCCATATAAAGAACTTTCTCAGTCCATGTTTGGGTCATTTCCCTGTCCCATAGGCTCTGGAGGTGTACTGTCAGCAGTAAGAGGAGAATAAAAATCACCATGGCGCAGGCAGGATGGTGGACATGGAGGCTGTGGAGCTCCCTTCAGTGCTTGACTGCCTGTGTTGGGTCGCTGAAACTGCTGGAATATTCTCAGCTGCTCATTAGATGGAGACTGCCATTACTCTAATTGTGATATGCCTTGCTGTTCTACCTGTGGTAATGTTTTCTGTGTCCTGGTGGAAGTATTCCTAGTCGTCTTTGTATCAGGCAGGTTGTGCATGTTTTGGTAGTGGCATGTCCTGGGTGGTCTTCCAGTGCAGATGCACCAACGGCAGCGTGGTCTGTGCTAATCCTGGTCCTCCATCTGAAAAAATTGCCTGCAGGAAACTCGGTGCAGAGTTGGCTTTCTTTGCTGCGTTTGCCTGGGTGCTTTTGTTGACTGAGAGGTTCTGCCATGCTTACCTGAAGTTTTTGCTGGATAAAAGCAGAACAAAAACTATGTTAGTCGCACGCGCTGTGGTGAAGAGCATATTGGGTGAACGGATGGTGTGCTGTCCAGGGCTTTAACAATGTGTTAATTTGAGACAAGGCTGAATCTCGGAGGTGGGCAATCTTCTGCAGATGCTCTGCAGCTAGGCAGTGTGCACAGCTGGAGATTTACTCTTGTGGGTTGCCTCTGAAGATGCTCCTGGAGAGTAGCTTATAGGCAGGCCGTAGAGCTAAGTGTATATGAAGTGGAGGGGTGAACAAAGAAAGAAGTGAAGTGGATATGAATGCATAAGGATGGTGGTAAAGAAGAGAAAGAGGAAGATTAGGCCATTGTTTGAGGTTAATATAAAAAGCTCTGCCAAATCAGTTTTTTATTTCTGTGGCCCTCAAGAATTAAAGGATACCATAATTCATGTATAGTACAGTCTGTTTTACGTCTGAATACTTAATATTTTTGTGAGTCAGTCAATACCTTCAAACTGTGTTACATTTTCATAGTTACAGGGGACTACACAGGAATCACTAAAAAATTCCTTTATTAAATTAGTGTGTGTCAGGATGCATGTGATGCCTACATTTGTACATGGTCACACTTTTGAATCTGTCCCAAGAAATACTTTGGTCTCTAGAGTAAGGATGTAAAATTAGTTTTTGGTGCACTATATATCTGCCAAGAAACGTCATTCATGCAGGATTTGTTTGTTGGTTTTTTGGTTTTTTTTTTTTTTTTTTTTAATGTGTGTGTGTGTGGTTTAGAGATGTGTCTAGTCTGTACTGGAAGTAAAATCTATACTGGAAAAAGACATAAAAGGTTACAGAGCTTGAAATGACATGTTATGTTTGGGACCTTTGTTTCCAGCAGCAAATCAGAGAAATAATTTTTCTTGACACCGAATTTGGGATTAGACTTCAGCCCCACTGAATGCCACCTTTACTTCTTCTTGGATTAGTGTTAATATGTAATAGTCTTCTCACAGTTTATTGTCATTTATTTTGGGATGACATGGTATCACTGGGATAATTTGGATCATAAACTCGGGAACACCACTCTGTTAGATGGCATGTACCTGGTATATTTACACTATTGCAATAACACATAGTTTTGAATAATGAGTCAGGCTTCTGAATATAAAAATCAAAAAAGCTACTTTTTTTTCCTTACAGACATCTTACTAGCTCCCATTTCCCTTTCAAACAGGGAGTTATTTTTAAACTAAAATGAGAATATGTAGTGAAGCAAAGTGCATTTGTTTCCACTTAATTGGAAAATTTAGTTTTGAAGTATAATTAATATATTGCCAATATATTTCTTTTTTTTGCTTTTCATTGATTTGTAAAGAGCTTTTGATATATCTGGATGTGGTTTTTGAAACAGAATCTTGGCAGACTTCCACTGCAAGCTAGTTTTTACTGCTGTTTGTTAGCTGACTTATCAAAATAGTGTAATCAATGCCTGTCATAACATACGTACATGACCCTTTTGAGTAACCCACGTGGCAATGCTTGCTTCTCTCTGAAAGGAGTATAAATTCCAAAGGGAAACAGAAGGTCAAATTTCCATTGGCAAACTTAGCTTCTGTCGGTTTGTCTATATGGTTTCGAAATATAGAATTTTTTTAGAGGCTCATTTTTCATAATTTTCCTTGTAAGGCATCTGGGGAGATACCCTATTTTTTTTTTCTGCTAATGCATTACTGAAAAATATTAGATTCTGCTGAGATAAAAACACAGGATGGCTTATGAACACACAGCAGTCAATGAATCTTATTGAATGAAATGTATGACTTCTGTTACAGAAATTTGAAATTATCTTCCTAAATATCATATGTGCCTAGACAAATTGAAAGAAGTTGCAGTTCTACCAAGACCCATCTAACATTAAAACAGTGAGCAGGATGTTGAGTTGTTATTAAATAAGCTCCTTAAAAACCTGAGGAGGTGGTTGATATATTGTTTTGATTTGAACTGAAGTATAACAGGGAAATGGACTACATTCTTCATAATGTTTTTGTATCTGATCTGTGATTTCTGTGGTCTGTTTTAGGTTTGACAAGATTGTTTAGGATATTTTTCAGCTTACTTTTGAATTTTTGGGGGTAATTTGCGTATAGTAGGAATTAAGATTTTTTTTTTTTTTTTAAATGCTCAATAAAACATTACCTTTACTAACATATTTATGTAATATATTTTCATGTCAAATCCAAATACAGGAAGTTAAATTTGATATTCTTTTGCTAGTTTGAGTGCATTTATGAGTAGATTTGATGGATATAAATTGACTTTTGCAAGCTTACATGTTTTTAATACAAATTTTATGATATTAACTCTGAGGTGACTAGTAGTGTAACATCAGTAATTTTACTTTAGCCTAAGCATCGAAAATTTTCTTTTGGTTATATATGTCATATGATGTTATAATGAATGTTTCTCTTTCTTTGTGAAAGAATGAACTCTTCAGCTGTAAAGCAGTTTTATGAGAGCTACTTTCTGTAAATGTCTGAGGAGACTCTCAGAGGCATTTTAAAGCGTGAGATACTTAAATATATCTCTAGAGGGTTTTGGTGGTGAAGACTGGTGTTAAACTGTTTTATTTAAAACACTAGACTACTGCTAATCATTTTTGTTGAATGTTAGGGTAGTTTATGGAACGAGAGATTCTTCTCTGATATTTTACGTTCACAGACTGGTTAGTGAATAATGTTAGACCACTACTGCAGGAATTAAAAATTGTTTTTTTAGCAGTAATATCTATATACAGAGATATTTCAGCATTTTACTCATCTTAGATTTCCTTTTTTTTTTTTAACATGCTGCAAAACAAAATCAAAATGCATTACTGTATGTGTTTTCCAGATGTTTTAAAGATTTGCAAAAATGCAATCAAAAGAGTTGGAAAATATATTTAATCTATATTTGCTTTTAGTGCTTATCTAAAGCCAGCACAGAATTGCAAATGTTTAGTTATATTTAAAATATTCCAAAAATATTAATCAATACCAGAAACTACAAAACATGGAAAACACATAGAGGTTATGCCATGGGATTATTCTAATTTCTTTATTTTTTTTTTTTTTTTCCTAGGAAGCCACACAAATTGGTATCTGATATACCAGAAAGCAATACATATTAGTAAAAAGGAAGCAAAATGTATGTCAGCAGCATGGGACACATATTCAGACACTCAAGGAGCTAACAGAGAATCAATTACGAAAGTGAATTTTCGCTTGACAGGAGAAAAAGGTTTCTGTAGAGACTGTCATTTAGGTGTAACATTTATTCTTTGACTATTTTTCTTTACATAACTTGGTATTTTTTAAACTACAAAAAAAACCCTGCTGTTGTGTTTAATTCTTTCTTTTGCTCTAATTGGCATAATCAGAGCAAAATTACTTTCTCTTAATAGAGCCTGCCAATTCCGAATCTAACTTACTGCCTCTTTTTCTCAGTCTATCATCTCTATAATGGGACAAGGCAGTTGACTTTAACAAATTCTTATTCTGTTACTTGTCTTATATCTTTTGTTGTTGTTGTGCATGGTGGCATAAAATAGCTGATCAAATTGTGTTGAATAACATCACAAAATTGAAAGTTAGTGGCTTTCACAGTGTGAAACCAATAAAGAGCTGTGATATTTCTGTTCACATGACTGCACTACTACTGAGTTTTTAGGAACCTTATTGTATATCTATTAGTATGCTCCATTTGGATTAGGAACTTGTTATTGGGCTGTGTGATATCTACAATTACAGTTTCAGTGTGATATGTTGTAAGCGCATGATTATCTCATTTATCTTAATTGCATAGGCATTACATTGCCAAAATAAAACATGCATTTATAAAGTCAGAATACATTCCTGAGGGCTTGTCAGTGTTCAGTAACTTATTATATCTAATGTATATAACTTATTATACCTGTTTACTAACATAGAGTTTGACATGCACATAAAATAGTTATTTTTTATATTGCTGGTATGAGGGCAGTTCATATTAAAAAAGGAAATAAGAAGAAATCGTAGAAAATAGAGGCAATACTGAAAGTTTTAGAAAGATCTCCATAAGAATTTCAAGTTTCCCTGTCTAATCATCCCTCTAAAGATATGATTTGATTTTAAATTTTGACTGACATTTTTATGCAGCATAATATCTGTTTCAGAAGAAGCTGATATAGATAGAAGGTTCTGCTCCCAATTTGAGTCTGGAATATTCATTATGTCTTGAAATTTTATTGAAAGAAATGGAATTCAGTAAAGCAAGCTAGTCTGGCTGGAAGGATGCTACAAAAAGTAGAAAAAGCTTTACATTAATTTCTTTGTTTGGTTAGCAAGAAGTATAGCGATTCCCTGGGCCATCATGGAACTTCTTGGAAGTAATCTTTGGTGTTTTAAAACAAGCTATTGCAATTTTTTTTTTTTTTCATTAGAAGGCAATCTCTCTCTCTGTGTTAAATTTCCCTTTTAGAAGTAATTAGTTCATTGCATAAAAACAAAAAGAAAAACTGTATATCATGGATTTTTTCACGTCAAAATAAATGTTTGCATTTCCCACCTTGCTCAGCAAAACCAGACAAATAACAATACAAGTGGCAGTGGGAGGCGATAATCAGATGCCACTGAAGTTTCCTGACTGCAAACTTTGTCTGCTGCTTATGCCAAAGATCTAAAAAAGTCTAGAAGGATTTCCTAGGGATGTTTATCTACTGTTTCTGTTTTTTTTTTTTTTTTTTTTTTTGCCAAAACACATTTTACGAAGGACACAAGAAGTAGCAGATATTTTTTTTTTTTTTTTTAATTTGACAACTTTTTACTTTGGATAGAAACCCTAACAAAGACTTAATTGAGACTGGTATTAAGTCCTATTTTTTTTTTAAATGGGAAATGCAGTTTCTAGAGGCTTGAACATTTAGTTCAATAAAGAAATATCCTAGAGCTTCTGCTATAGTTATCAGATAGGAAATGTGTATGAACCTTTACCAGTGTATCTTCTCAGGTTTGAAGACATGCAGATTTAGTGCTGATGCTACACCTCCTATCTTTGCCAGGACTGAAATTATTGTCTTTGTTTCAATTTTAGTTTTCCTTTGGTATTTCAAAATCTCTCTCTGAAAATGAGACCTGGAAGTGCTGGACATCTGCTACTGGCATTTCTGTGCAGTAACTGGAGTTATTGGTAGAGCAAGAAGATTCAGGATGGAAAAAGCAGTTGCAAATGTTATGTTGAAACTAAGTATTTGAGGATCTCATCCATCCTTCTCTTCTAGCAATGATTAATGCATGTGGAAGAAGTGAAATGTTCCCTTACTTCCATGGAAATGAAAAGACTTAGGTGAGATGTACAGTTAGGTGCACTACATATAAGGGGGAGTCTGAGAGCAAGTGAGGATCTGGGGAATAGTACCTCAGCTGAACTCCTGCTGCTCCTCCTCATTCACAGATGGAAAGGGAGTAAAGATTTCAGGCATAATGCTTGGGGTTCTCGCTTATTGAAACTTTGCTTTTAGCTTTACTCTTCTTCTATTCTTCTCTAGGGGTTGCCATTCTGCTCACAGAGTGAGGAGGCATCTTAAGTGTTGACATGTAGCTGTCTGTATGTCTGCGGAACTGGTTTCAAATACAAACCTGAATCTGGTCAGCTTAATCCATACATTTAATCCTACCCTGAATATTAGGTATGTTTTCAGTGCTTGCAAATTGAAGAAAATCTGTGAACAGCAAGAAGGCAAATCGGAAAGAGAAACAAGAAGACCCCCTTTACGTGCTTTAGTATCTACAGAGGAGGAGTCAGCTAGTTTATGCAAGCTAGATTTACCAGGATTTCTATACAGTCTGTGGTAAAAGTGACTAAGTGGATGTGTAAATTCATCAAGCCTCAGCAGAGGTGACCAAAAGATAATATTAGGTTTAGGCTGTATGTCAGGCACCTCTCTTTTTTTAAATACCTGCACTGGAGTACTTACCTGAGGTACATGAGCAGACCTCCGAGTGGCTTCTGGAGGAAGGGTTTCTGTCTCTCTGCACGCAAGCTTAGAGCGAATTGCTATTCACACTTCTCAGCCTGAAAAGGTTTGAATCCTCACTGAGAAGGAATGACTAAACCCCTGAAGGCACCCTTTGCACCTGTCAAAGCTGAACCTCAGTGGAACCAGCGATTCAGGCATTTTTGAAACAAAAAGCCTGTATAAAGGTCAGTAGGTCTCAGCCTAGTGATTCTAGCAGTCTTTTGAAGAGACTGAAGTATCAGGGACCAAAGTTGATTTCAGAGTTCATGTGCAACTTCTCAATCATTGCACAAATGCAGAGGTTGTCCAGGGGTTAGTTCTGATGAGAGTTTGGAGAATTCGTATCTGTGGGTAGGTATAGACGAAGCATCACTGTGATTTTCCTGTTGATTAGTGCTTTCAGCTAATAGTTTCAGTTAAGAAAAATCTTAATATTTACATTCCAATGTTTGTACCTATTGAATAGTAATATCTTTCTTTCTTGAAACACATGCAGTACATACCTTAGCATGAAAATAAAACTATTGGGATATAAACTTTTATAACTGCTTCAATGAGAGACAAGTGGTTAAATTAGCTAGTCCAGAGGATTAATATTTAAAGTTATTAAAAAGCAGCACAGAGAAAAAAATTAGTATACTCCACTGAATTAACAAAACACGTTTTGGCTAAACTAAGTATGACCTACTGGAATTGACAACTCAATTATCTTCCTGTTAGTGTCATACTGCACAATGCTCATATGGAAACATATAACTTCCCTCTTTCATCCATAGTATTCCTTTAATTTTTAATATGCTTCAAGAACCAAATGTCTAACAGCAAAGCTACTTTTTCATTATTCGTGTGTACTCATATCTTTCGCATATACAGGCCAATAAAACATGCACGGGTTTTTATGTCACTTTTCATTTATGCTAAAATTAAATTAAATTAAAACTAAATTAGAATTAGTTATATATGGTATTTCTGTACAGATGTGGTCAATGCATTACAGTAAATTCTGCGCAATAGATCCTGGTGTTAGGGACATGACTATATCCAGTACTTCCTTATGGATGTGAGGTCTGGGTAATTTCACCAGAAGTGTGAGGACTTTTGGCCACTCATTCTCTGTCACTGTGAAATACAGAACATTACTCCCTGAAGGTGATATGAAAAGTACTTCTGTGCTTATGGTAAGTTAATGCTTTGCTGAGAGCATGGATTCATTAAAAGCTTTCCCAAACTCATTTTGTTACATTTGTACTGCTTGCATAGTCTTGTAGAAGTTTATTACTACTCCTGGTGTTATTCTAACTTCAGAGTTTCTTTTTTGTTTTCATCTAGGGAGTATCTTGTGATAAAGCTTAACACAGAGAGTTTTTTAATAAATATTTTCTATGTTCGTTATTTAATCTGAGTTTTTTTTTTTTCTATGGTACCAAAAATAAATACATGACATGTTACACTCAAAATATTATTATGAGCAAAAGGGAACAGACTGTACATGGACCCAGGAATTTACTGCTGATCTGTTTAAAATCTTAGCAGTCTAATCAAAAGACAACAATCAGGTTCAAAAAGATGAGTCTAAATTAATACAGAAAAGTATTTTAAGCAAAAATGCTGTTAAAATTGTTATACAGGAAAAGCTGGTAACTTCTGCATTTTTTTCAAGTGCTATGCTCACCTTTCCAGCATCCCTGTGGGTCTATGGTGTCACTTCGCCAGGCAGAGGGGTGGTAGGAGGGATCACGGGGAAGACCGCAGGAAGCTCATCTTTGCTGGGGGTATTTCAGTGTTGGTTGAACTCCTCCCTCCTCAGCAGTGGAGTCTGCTCCAGGTTATTTCCACAGTGCTTCCCACGCTGCTTTCTTCTGGCTGCTTCCAGCTGAGTGTGGCCCCACAGCCTCCCCAGGCTCAGCCTCCCCATGGGCTCTGTTTCTTAGGTAGCAACTAAGTGTCTTCTGTTTCCCGGCCCGTCCCATGGAGGCGCTGGCAGAGCTCAGGCTGAGGCAAGAGAGGCAACAGGCACTTGGCCCCGAGGTAGTGACTGAAACCAGCCCAGCCCAGCTCTGGCCAAGGTGAGCCCAGGCCAGCCCTGAGACCTGTGCTCTCAGGGCAGGGCAGAGCCTGTGACACTATAAGGAACAGCAAAAATCATATTCATAGGGCTGCAGTAGGCAAAAGCTACAAGTAAGTACTTATATCTGATTATTTCTATCCAGAAAGAGACATTGAAATCAATTGTCAACTCTTTGAAGGCTGTGGAAACTCAGAATTTTGACTTGAGTGGTTTCTCTTTGAGTTATGAGAGCATGCCTGAAAATCAAACTATCTTTCAGCATTTTTCCTTAAAGCTATAGGCAAATATAGGCTGAAGTTAATGGGAAATTTGGTTCGTAATAGTTAATCTACTTCTCCTTTATTGTCCTGTCTTATGATCATGCTTAATTTTTACTTTTTAGGAAGTCTCCTGTTTTTCCTCTAATAGTGCATACTTGTCCTCTCAGGTTAGTTAGCTCTTTTGACATGAACCTAGCAAAAAGGACACTGATGTGAAGGGAAGGCCGGAAGGTAAAATTTAAGCAAAGGTGTCACAAATTAATTCCTGTAATTTACAGGAACGCATGGCATCCTTTTGTGTAGCAATTTCTCAAAACTAATTCCTAATATAAGTAATCAGAGAGGCTATTGAGAAGATTCTACTTTTCCTACTGTTAAGAGGCATCCGGCATGTCTTCAGTGATTCTTCGTAATCATGACATGTTATGATTCACAACAGTGGGTGGCAAAGTGACACGGCACATGTCTGTTCCTGGGGGATTTTGACTCTGTTTGAGTGACATGTTCCTTGTCAAATTTTTTGCCTCCCTATTGGTGATGAGACCAATGTACAGATCAAGGAACTGGGTTGCTTTGAGAGAGAGAGACGGGGATTATCTGTTGTGTAAAAAATTACAACAATTATACGTTCATCAGCATTAGGTTTGACAAGGTAGAACCTAGGCTACGCTGAAAGGGTCAGTGAGAAATTTGCTTTGGGTTCAGTAGGACTAGCACTGCACTGTAGCAGGAATAAAGGAAGCCAGAGTAACCTTAATTTAAGTATTTGGCATCTGGCTTCCAAATCTGTATTAATTTGGGGAAAAAAATCTTCAGTAGGGCCTGTTGTGACAGGACAAGGGGTAATTGTTTTAAAACAGAGGGAGGTAGATTTAGATTAGATTTTAGGAAAAAAAAAATTACACTGAGGGTGGTAGAACACTGGAACAAGTTGCCCAGAGAGATGGTGGATACCCCATCCCTGGAGACATTCAAGGCCAGGTTGGACGAGGCTCAGAGTAACCTGATCTGGTTGGAGATGTCCCTGCTTCTTGGAGGGGGGTTGGACTAGATGACCTTTAAAGGTCCCTTCCAATCCAAACGATTCTATGATTTGTGGATTAATTTGGAGATCAGGAACTTGAACACTGAGAAGCACAAGAGAACACGTAGGAAAAAAACAGAAGACTTGCAGTTAGGTGAACCAAGTCAGAAAATAAGTTTGGCAAGGTGTTGTACTCCTGGAGTTGTTATTGCCCAAAAGGACACACATTATATGAAAAATAAATAACATATTGTATTATAAATTTTAACAGTCTAATCAAATGATTCTTTTTAGTCCCAATCTAATTATTACAGAAAAAGAGAAAAGAAAATAAGGGAAAAAATACTAATAAAGGAAAAAATCTTGACAATAAATAATGCAGTTATTATTATATACACGCTGCCCACTATCTACCTCTTTGAATTGTGTTACATTCATCCTTCCCATGGTTTTCTGCATTCTAAGGTTGTGGTGAACCACCACCTTCACGAGTGCATTGCTGAGAGAGTATGATGTCTGTGGTGGGGGTTCCTTTGTCCTCTGCCAGAAGGGCTGTGATGTTGATGGTTTCTTCTTCCTCTCTCCAGTGTCTGCTTGGGACTACTATTGCATGTTCCCTATCATGCATTACCCCTTGGTTTTACTCTTCAATCTGCAAATCCATATTACAATCAAATCTATTGCATACCGAGTGTCTAACACGTTGGGTACTGGTTTTTACGCTCTTGGTTAAAACAGCATCTTATTTTGCCTATTTACCAGGTCTGCATTCCTTTAACTGGTGGTTTTATTACAGTTCTGGGGTCTTCAAGGATCCACTTTCTTATTGTCTTATGCTTTTACCCTCCTCCACTGCATCCTATGTCCTCACTATTGAGGCCTGTTTTTCATATCATGCCTGTATTCCTCTGTGTTACCCCATTATGCTAGGTTGACAAATATTTCCTTCTTCAGAAATGAACTACTAGTTACTCCTGTCTATAAAAATTATGATTATACCACACAATTATTCAAATACAAATTAGGCACTTGTCACTTGAACCTTAGAAAATTTATATTTCCACCAAAAAAAGTTAAAGTAAAGCTCCAGGCAGACTAAGACAAGTTCAAACAAAGCAAGTCTGAGAAGCATCAGTCCCAGGGCCATGCAAAGGCAGTTGCAAAGACAGTGTGGCTCGTTGCTAGCAGCAGCAGTATGGTGTTCAGTGGGCTGCAGACGTCTGAAGGGAGGGATAAGTCTGCAAAGGAAAGGATGACAAAGAGAAGTAAGACTTGAGAAGCGTCCGCTTTTCTATTGTAGGAATAAGCTGTTACTTAGCTGCTCATATCCAGACTCTTTTACCATCTTAAAGTGTTTGCTGTTTGCCACGCCATAGCACGAAGACTTTGTTGTTTAAAAGGTCGTAGTAAAGTATCTTCACATCACCTCTGAATCTGTATTGAACTCGGTTCAGTGATTGTTCTGGCTGCAGTTATGCATGCTTTCTGTCAGACAGTGGGGCAATTTACTGTAAAATGTTCCCAATAATTGTGACAGAAAGATGTTCTCCAAATTTGTCATGCAAAAAGTGAGCTAGAAATTTTATAGTCGATTGGATTTCTGTAACTTTTTACTGAATAAAATAATCTATTTAAACTAATCTATTCTGTCCTTTTTATGGGTGTTATGCATAAATGCCTCCATACAAGAGATGGTAAAAAAATAAATGGTAGTTTTGGTCATTTAACTTAATAGGTTCTAAAGTATTAACTCTTATGACGTATTACAGTGGAAATTTGTTTTTAGCGTACCTTTCCTATTCTTTAGCAGAATATAACAGAATCCACTGAGGCAGATTTTAGTTAAAAGGCTACGAGAAAGTTCTTGCACTGAACAGCTTCATGTATGACTAGGCAAAAGATTTAAAGACTGGCAGAATAGGAATGTTAATCATCTCACTTTACAGCTGAGGGGACAGTGTTATAATTGGTTGCAGGAAAGTTGTCAAGCTTTACTTTAATTCATTGGTTTTGGAATAACATCTTGGCTTTTCCATACTGAGAGCTTTCTCTCTGTCTGAGCTATTTCTTTAAAGCGTGTTTGTCGTCATATATTATGGGTCTGGGACAGTTGCCTGTGATTATATGATTGCTCATGAATGCTCTGCTAATGGTATTTTTCCTGAAGAAAAATATTGACTCATTTGTTTTGAACTCCTACTCCACCCACATGTAGTAGTGTAGAATTATGTAAATTTTGTAAATGAGAAAAGTAAAGTTCTACCAAGTATAATAATGCTTATTTAAATGTGGATATGTCTTATTTCAGCTTGTTTTGAATGATTGTTATGGAAGTCCTGTTACAGCACGTATGAAGATCTAGGTTTCTGTATTTGATACTTGAAAATATTGTCTTAGAAGAAATTGTAACACAGTAGAATATCACCAGTAGAAGACCTTTTGGTTCTAATTAAACAAACCCAGTCTTCCTTCCATTTATCTAATTTAGATTTACTGTGTTTATTAACATTTAAAGCTTTTCATTTTACATTTTAGTTGCTGTCCTAGACTTACAAAATTTATATTTTTATCAAATCAAGACTGGCAAAAGTAAGAAGAAAATTTGTTAATTTTGGCCTGTTCTGCTGTACTTCGGGTGAAATTTCTATGCTTTTGCTTGATAAAAATAGCAATTGACACTAGGTGGATTAAACATATCCCAGCTGTTTTAAACCACACCTCCATTTGATTAAAACTCCTTATTGATAAGAAAGACTGTATATTACATTGAATTCAAAGCTTTACCTTATAAAAAATGGCATGGAATGTTAAAAATGCTTCATTGCACAAAAAAACCTGAGAATAACATTGTAGGGATTTCAGCAAAAGAAGATGGTGTTGGTCTCTTTTAGACATCCTTTATTTTTATTGTAAAATCTATATTGATTAGACTGTCTTTTTATTATTACTATTGGGTTTTTTTTGGTTTTTTTTTTTAATAGCAGATATGCTTGTGAAAAAAAATGAAAACTTAGGTACAAAGGATGAATTACAGTGCATGCTATTTCTGGAGTACAGCAACGTACATACATACAAGGCTGAAATGAATGTGCATGTAACATTCAATATAGGGAAAATTTTGGGGAACTACTGCAGAAACTGTCTTATTATGGAAATATTTTAAAAACTTAAATTCTCAGAACAGAACTGTGCAAGTCTGGAAATTTCTAGAAACTAACAAACTGAGTGAATGCATACAGAAAAAAACCCTGCAATTTTAAAATTCATTTGTTTTTTTTTCCACTGCTAAACTTTTGCTTTGCTTCATTGGCAAGTTAGGAGTTGGTATTCTTGGTTCTTGGTACAAGTGTTCTTAATTAATGACTTTTGCTATTCTTGACTTTTTCGTTTCAGTTAAGAACTAGAAAACTAGTTGTTTGAAGTCATCTTGATTTAGAAGTTGAAAATGTAGAATTGCAGACTTTTTCAGATAATTTACTTTCTATAGAATATAGGAATTGCGATGCTTTATTTAAAAGTTGCAAGGATAAAATTTTGGCTTATAAATCTCTGCCATTTAACTCTTACATAGTTAAAAAGTTTACTTTTATCCTAGGAAATGTCTTTCTGATATATAGCTTTACTGCCTGAAGAGAATCAGCAGGTATGAATCGCACCAGGTGATAGAGGTATGATGGTGAAGATTGAAACAGTGATGAGGATTCTTAATTAGCAAGAATCTACAGGCTATAAATTAGTGCCAGCAGAAGTAATTAAACTACTTTATTTGAATTTAGTGACAAACATACACAGTTTTAGGAGGCAAACTTAGTGTGAAGATTAAAAGAAAAAGATAGTTGTTTGTAAGATGTAAAACAGGTGTGTTTCAAACATTCAAAGACAAACTACTTTTTTTTTTCTGCTGTTATTAGACACTTCTATTTGTTATTCCTGTTCTGTTTCTCTTTTATATATACACTATCTTTGCTTTATTTCTCCATGAGAACAGGTGTCAAGAATTTGAAGTCAGAGAGACATAGGGAATAATGCCTCTGCCTGGTTTAGCTGCTTGCACACTCACTTTATGTGCAAATGTCTCCTGGGTCCAGAAAAGCAAAATATTTTTGGTCAGAGGACTCCGTGGGTTTTCAAAGCTCTTTTGCATTTCTGGGACACTAGTCTGCTCTGACTGAATATGAAGGTACTGGGCATCATATAATTTGCAAATAGACTGTGCCCTGATCTTGAGCAAATATTTGGTTATTAGATAACTCAAAGACCTTCAGAGTTTTTTAATTACTTTAAATGTGATCATTATCCTTCTGATTCTCTCTGTAGCACTGTTACAGAAAACAGACATGTTGTGGTGTGGTATGACCAACACACATAAAAATTTTCTTGAATATTCCTGTTGACTGATGTTCTGTCTCAGTCTAAGAAGCAGGTGGGCAGAACAGAGTTGTTTTGGTTTTTTTTTCTTTTTTTTTTTTTTCTTCTGACTAGTAAACTTTCTGCATTCCTCCCACCAATTCTTTCCCTCCTTTCTTTGGGAATATAAATAATCTTTTTCAATAGCTCCTTTTTTTTTTTTTTTGCTTTTCTTGTATTGAAACTGTACTGTAATCCTACCATCTCATGTAACTATAGGAGTTGGAAAGCTATATTAACCACATCATCTCCAATCACATCAAAATGATCTCTCTTAGTACAATAGAGTGGTGCTTTTAGAGACCTTGCATCCAGCCTAGTTCAGATTCCTTGTTCATTATCCATGTGGCACAATCTATTGTTCATATTTTTTATTAGAGTCTACTTGATGGATAATATATCTAGAGTTTGTTGAATCTGACTCTTTAGATGAGTCAGTTTTACTCCTCCTCCCCCTCCTACTCCTCCTGACATTTCTGCATCAGAAGCAGTAATATTCTCTGACTCATTTTTTTTTTAGAGATCAAGGGGAATTCAGTCTGAGGAAGCGATATCCATAAGCATCAGACAGGAAACTTTCAGAATATCAGTACAACCTATTGAACATTTTTGTGGCCTCTTACTTTCTGGCTTCTGACAGCTTCCTAGGAAGTTTTTTTCCCCTCCTTATCTTTTTGGTTCAAGAATCAGTAGATCTGAAAAGCAGACTGCTAAGGAGTCTGTTCCCTTTGATTAATAAGTGAATATATTTGCTGTAGAGCCAAGAATGGAACATCTTGTAACTGTTGGCAGCGTTACTAAAAGAGTAAGTATCCTCATGGAAGGGGGCAGAGCGTAACGGGAGTTTTGATCAAGAGGAAAGAAGACAGTCTTAGAAAGGCTTTCAAGAGTTGTTGCATTACTGTAAACAGCTATCTGTTTTCTTCTGGACGTGGTCCAGTGACTGCAGGAAATAAGTCATTTTCGAGCTCATATGATTTTGAAACTGGACATTTTTTCAGCTACTTGACTTCTTTTCATCCTTTCTGGCAGAGTCGGTCTGACTTTTTATGTCTGATGCCAGGAATGTGGCATTCATATTTTTTAGCTCAGGAGGTTGCCACTGCAAATCTGTGTAAGACGGCTCTCATTTTCCATTCTGCTCATATTTGCACTGCTAAAGACAACTGGAGTGTATTGTATAAGACATTTGGGGAAGCTGTTTCAGTGAGTTCATTCCAAGATTAGCAGTTAGAATGAAAGTCTCCACTTGAGCATCTCTCCAGCAGCAGGGATAAGTGTGGGACAGTCCCCTGTTTTAACTTCTCTGGTGGCTAGTCCTCCATCTTTGCTACTACTCCTGTAAAGGAGATGCCAGGGAAGTAGCTGGAGCACGGCATACTCTGGCTGTCTCCCTTGTTGTGTTATGACTGGATGTCGTTTATGAATGTGACAAGAAAAAGCATTCCCTTGTGTAAGCCTTGTATTCTCTGAGCCTGGGACAGAAAACCCTTCCTGGCTGTATCCCACCGTGGATCTGCTGCATCCAGCTGATTTTCGATGCTGCAGAAAATCTGGCAGCCTGTGTAGATTCACAGATTTCACAATCTGCTCCTATAGGACTACTATACGTGAAGGAAGCCATACTATTGAGGAAACCATTTGTCCAAGTGTTACTTATTTTAACAATTTCAGATATTTTATTCCCCTCTCCCCCTGCCAAGAAAAGAGAGGGAAGCAAAAAAACAAGAACATAAATATTCTCCTAAAAATTGTCCTTGAATGTAGTAGATTCTTTGGTTTCTGACTACAAAACTCATCCCTTGGACACAGCAGTGGCTTTTTGACTCACAAACATCAGTGAAATATATTTAAAGCACAATTTTGGTACTCATAGACAATAGCAGAATACATTTGTTGAACCAAAGTCCCATGGATTTATCAGGGGGATTCTACAGATTGTATGCAAATTTCAGACAACATCAAGAAACTTCCTCAATTTTCTGCCTTTCTGACTGGCTTGAAAAAGAGTGAATACAATCAAAGGCAGAGCTCTCTGTAAGTATTTAGAGATGTAGTCCTGACTGACTCTGTGTGTTAGAAGGAAGTGCATGTAATATATGTGTATGTCTGCATATAGTTATGTATCTTTCAGAATCTGAGCATGGCTAATTTGGCATAGATTTTGTTATTTTAGTGTCTGGATGCTGTAGTAAGGTTCCGTTCTAGATTGATGGAAGTGATTACCAAAGGAGTGATGCTCATTCTGCCATTGGGGGATTCAAAGGAAGATTTTGCATAATAATTCCTAACAAGGTGTTTTCCAGTGTAATACTATAAAATCAGAGTATTAGAGAAAACAAGGAAACTTCATGAACTCTTTTAGATAGATACACACACATATATAAACCTACAAATTGTAATTATGACAAATTATATAACCATAACTAATCATATAAGATACATAATTTATAAAACTTTTATACAATAATGTATAAAATATCATATTTATATACATATTTTTATACATATATAAACATTAGGCATATTCCTAACTCTTTCTTTAGTCATCTTCTTACTAAAAAGTTTTTTTGCATTTTGTTTTCTAAGTTTTATATAGTCTGAAAACCTTTCTACGCAAGGATACCTCTTAAATATTAATTTTGCTTGATGTGTAATGACCTATTGCAAAGGAGAAGGTTATTTGAACCTTTGTGTTATTATATGACTAAATGGATACTGTGCACATGAAGGAACATTAGTGTACTAATGTGAACTACATCATTGGTCTCATAACCTGAGTCAGAAGAGAACTGACATTTCCCGGGTCAGGATTTTAAGCGTGTGCCAACTTTATTGAAATTGTGAGGCTTTCATGAATTCAGCTCCATGAACACTGAAGTTTCACTGACGAGGAATTGCCTGATTTGATTACTCTGAGCCCTGCTGGAGGCTGTTTCCTCTGAGCCATGAGGGCTTCGGCTCCTGCTCTTGGGCCGTGGCAGACGTGTCGCTTGCAGGCTGGCAGCTGCGTCTCCTCAGCTGCTGGGACTGGGCTGCAGCTGGTCCTTTTGGAGGCAGCGAGGACTGCTGTGATGCTGCCAGAGGTGCACGGTGTCCTCTTGCCAGTAGGAAGGGTGTAATTTATTGGAGGACGTGGCCTCTGCCTGCTCACGCAGAGTAAAGATCCAGTTTCTGCACTGGCAGGAACGCAGTGTCTTGTAGCTGGGGTGGGTATTTGGTTTCCTACCTGATGCAGCATTTCTCTGTCCTTTGGCAGATAGCAAGGACGAGGGACTTGCTTCCCTAAGCGGCACAACATCATTGTGTCTCCCAGCTGACTGTCAAGACTTGATTCTCACTGGCTTTGAGGAAGGGGGAGAAGGGGAAGGAAAGCTCTTAGTGTTTGGGTTCACACCGAAGTATTTAATTTGTAGGTAGACAGGTGATGGTTCCTGCTGTGGATAAAATAATGCCCAACACTGATAAAACACATTATTAAAGTGAGTTGAAAATGGCTTAGCTTCTCCATAAGGCTGAAAAGAAAATTAAGGGCTGTCTAATATGTATTTTCTGCAAAATACTCATTTTGTTCCTTGTCTTCTGTAAACAGATGTTTTGATGTGATTTTATCATAAATTTTTATCATAAATTTTATTAGTCTTCCAGTTTTCCTTTCATACTGCTAGCTATTCATAGGGTGTCTAAAACATTGCTGTGTCATAGAATTAAAATTTTGTGAAAAAAATAACCCCCACTAACAATAATAAGAATAAATCCCTCATATTTGGCTGGGGAGCTGACTACACTTGTGAAACTTGTCTTTGTAGCAAATGATGGCTGTGAATTGCTTTGGCCTATTATCTTCTGTGGACTTACATTGTGATTAGTTTAATATTTAATATGCTTCATTAACTATATACAAGTTGCTAAATGATTTAATTTTCATAAATGGAAGATATCTTTGCATAATTCTAATAATTAGGATATTTTACTTATAACTTTGCTCCATCCCAAAGTCAGGGAGAAGAAATTGACTGTTAATGAGAAAACTTGCTACTATTAGAGAGCTATTTAACATAGTTAGGTATTTTTCTTGGAGCCCAAGCAAATGTTGAAGCAAGTGAAAATAATATTTTCTATTTATTTGTAAAGGCTAATGCTGCTTATTTTGGGTAAGCGAAACAAATTCATATGTTTCAAAACCATTTTGTGTCAGTCATCTTATTTACTTGAGTTAGAAGTTACCTTTTTCTGGTAACACTTAGTGTTGCAAACATCCATGTTAAAATAAACAAGGCACAAGCTCTGATGTTTAAAATAGACTGTTACAAACCTGCTTTGCTTTTAGATGGTTTACGGATGTACCTGTTATACTTGTCATGAAATATGGGGATTTCTCTGTAAGAAAAGATGTCATCTTTGGATAAAATGATCTCAGAGTGATCAATAACTTGAATTATTACTGAAATTATTACTGAAAACAGGGCTATTCTTGGCTCTCTTATGCATCGTTTTTATTAACTAAGTTCCACAGTCGACACATGATGAGTAACCTGTCATGTATCTTGTTAATAAGTATAGCAAGTACCAGTAAGAATACAGAAACTTTTAGTCTACAGTTGCATCTAGGTCTGTTTTCTTGTAGAGCAGACCCAGAGCTGTTTGGAATCACGATAGTTAGTGAAGCTGTGAATGGACAGTCACCTTGAGTCAGATGTCAGCAAGGACTTTCTATATATGGAGATTAGAAAATATGTTATAATTGAGGAATATCTTTTAGTTTGTCTTAAAATTTCACCTGCAAAAACTGGTTAGCATCTGATGGACAAAATAAAAACAGATAGAAAATAAAAAGAAAATGGCTAGATAGGTCTTACTATTCAAGATGAATGTGTAATGCAAAAACCTATAGTAATCAATAATGTGATGAAAGTGAGTTTTATGGTGGTTTCAATAATTCAGTAGAGTAATAACATGGAGAGAAACTTATCTTTTAAAAATGAGTGATTTTCAATTTACTATTTCTCTTTAAAGCATCGTTTATTTCTGCTAGCCTCCAGCTGAGTTCCAGACCAGGGAGGATAAGCACGAAGGACTGCAAATGCACCAAGTGTCCTTGCTGAGATGCTGTTTTGTCTCTTGTAGATCAGGCTGTATTAATACTTGGGCTCAAATAACCTTTAAAAGGCTTCTTCTCTGAAATCAACAATCAACAATGTTAAAGCTTTCTGATATTTAGCATATGTAATTTTCTGCTCATTATTGAACTGCACTGAGATATGTTTTAAATGCATGGTTTTGGAACTTTTCCCATCTTTCCCCATCTAATAATTATATGCTCTTTCCCCCCCCCTCATTTTTACTGTAAAAAAACCCAAACAAACCAAAACTGCTTTCCCAAAAGGATGGTCATTTTGGTTGCCCACTGTTTTATAGTTGGAGCTTGTCACTGGTAGACTCATTCTGTGGACATAATGGAAAAACCCAAGTGTCCAAATTGGTACTTGCAGGTATCTTAGACATGGGAGAAGAAGACCAGAACAGAGGTCTAGATGCAGAGGAGTGATGATTGCAAAGAATTATAAACAAGAATAGACTTATAATGGGACCTGGAAAGTCATCGTGTCACTGACATTTAAATATGAGTCTGTGTGCAGAAACCAAAGTATTTTTCTTCTGAATTTATAGGCTTAGTTGTTTGGTTTAGTAGTCATCCTGGCTTAATATTTCAGTAACTATGATGTAGAAATATCTCCGCCCAAAAAACTCTCCTCCTGATGAATATAATGTGTCATTATCTCCCTTTAAGTGATTTAAAATATAAATTACTTTAAGGAAAATAAACCAAAGAATGAGTTAATGGAAAAATGAAGCTGTCATCAGCATACCTTGACCCTCAGACCTTCTAAAATATCAAGATCACTTTGAAAAAAGCCCTGAATTCCAGCCTCTTGATTTTAGCCTTATCCTTCCCATAAAACTATGTATTACATGGAACTGAATTATTTATTTTTTTAATCTTTTTTTAATCTTTTTTTTTTGTCAACATGAAATACTTGATGTTATTTTCCTAGAAGGACCACTTGAAGTTTGTGGTAAGCTACTGGTTTAATGGAATTTACTCCTTTTTGTGCCCTGTTGGAATTGTAGCTGACCTCATTACGTCTTCCATAACTAGTTTTAATGTACTTTCCTTTGTCTAGTCAGTCATAACTTTGCAAGCAAAATTCTTTTTCCTTTCCCAGTATGTTGAACTTGCTGATGACTCTTAATTTTCTTCCTTTCCTTGCTATAAGCTCCTTCCACCAAGTTCATTTTCCAAAAGTCTCTAATTCCTTATGGCTTTCCCTTCTTGTAAAAAGCCAATCAGGGCAGCAGTTGCTTAGAGTTCTCATGTGTTTTTCTTTATGTACTGTTTTTTCATTGCCTAATGTATTTTTCCTGAAAGTTTTGAAGTCACATGCAGTATGGTGTTTTTTAAAGAATAATATATACCTTCTTTTTAATCAGAAGCTGAAAGCTGAAATTCAAGTTCCTTCCCCCTCACACTTTTCCCCTGCTCCAGCATGGGTCCTTCCCATAGTCTTCAGTCCTTCAGGATAAACCTGCTCCAATATGGGCTCTCCAAGGACCACAGTTCCTTCCGGAAATACCCACCTGCTCCGGCATGGGGTTCCTCCATGGGCTGCAGTGTGGATGTCTGCTCCACCATGGTCCTCTCCCTGGGCTGCAGAGGGGCAACCTGCTTCATCTTTCCAGGGGCTGCAGGGGAATCGCTGCTCTGGCACCTGGAGCACTTCATCCTCCTCCTTCTTCACCGACCTTGGTGTCTGCAGGGTTGTTTCTCACACTTTCTTTTTCTTCTCAGTCTTCACTGGTCTCTGGTGTTTTTGCCCTTTCTTAAATCTCTTTTCCCAGAGGCGCCGCCATCTTGGCTGCGGGGCTCAGCTGTACCCTGTCGGTCAGAGCCTACTGGAACCGGTTGTGTCCAGCACAGGGCAGCCCCGGCCTCTCCTCACAGCGGCCACCCTGCAGCCCCTGCTGCCAGCGCCTGGGCAGGAACACCCTGGACCAGTGGACCAGAACTGATTGTGTCCAATAGCTCGGTCAGTGACTTGTCATCTTTCCTTCTCTTCTTTCCGTTGTTCCTGATGCATCTTGGTAGGCCCTTACCCAAGTGAGAGGTGGGACAGCGCATTGCATGTGATGGATGTTAGTTCCTGTGCCACTGGAGATGACAGTGGCACTGTGCTTCAGCCACCACAGTGATGGGAGCCTCATGCTACGCATGAACCTACACAGAGTACGGTAGAGTCTTAATTTCATTCTACAGTTTGTCAGCTGAAAGAAGTTATCTGGAAAGGCCTTGGAGATACGTCCCTCTAAAGTGTAGTGCTGTGTTCCCAGCCCTGACGTCTCTGAAGAGAACTAATGAAATAAAATTTCAAGTGGCTTTTTATTGAAATGAAGACCAAGCGTTGACAGGAGAGGGGAAAAAAAAGCAGAAAAAAAACCACCTGTCGTAGTTCAGCCCCGATTGGACCAGACTACGCAGTCTCTCTCTCATTCCCCCCACCTTCTGAGAGGACAGGGAGCGAAAATATAAGGAAAAACGGCTCGAGGTTTGAGATAAGGACTGGGAGAAATCCTTAAAGTTACCGTCACGGGCAAAACAGACTCAACTTGGGGAAAACTATTCATTTATTACTACAAACAGCAGGATAATGAGACAGAGAACAAGATAACCTCCATCCACCCCTCCCTCTTCCCGGGCTTAACATTATCTCTACTACCTTCCCCTCCCGAGCGGCACAGGGGGGAAGAGGGAATGGGGGTTGCAGTCAGTTCATCATACGTTGTTTTGCGCTGCTGCTTCATGGTCGGGGGAAGAACTCCTCACATTCCTCCCCTGCTCCATTGTGGGGTCCCTCCCACAGGCCACAGTCCTTTGTGGAACTGCTCCGGCGTGGGTCATCTCTTCCACGGGTGCAGTCTCTCCAGAACAGCTGTCCCAGCGGGCCCTCCACGGGCCACAGCTGCCTTCAGGCATCCACCTCCCCCGGTATGGGGTCCTTCACGGGCTCCAAGTGGATCTCTGCTCCTCCGTGGACCTCCATGGGCTGCAGGGGGACAACCTGCTCCACCATGGTCATCACCACAGGCTGCAGGGGAATCTTGGCCAGGAGCCGCATTACTCCTCCCCCTCCTTCTGAACTGACCTTGGCGTCTGCAGCCGTTCCTCACAACAGGCTGGTAGATGTCTCTCAGGATCTTTTTTACATCTTATTCACTTCTCATCTCCTCTCCACTTCTTGCAGCCGGGCTGGACCGAGTCGGGCCCAGTCGGCTGCCTGGCGAGAGGCCAGAGGGTGAGGCCTGCAAGGCCCATGAGGCCTGCGCCTCCCCCTCTGCGCCTCTGCCCCCGCTCAGCTTCTTCACATCTTCTCTCCTCTCTCTTTTTTTTCTGTTTTCCCATTCTTAAATACGTTATCGCAGAGGCGTTATCATGGGACATTCTGCTACCAATCGGCTCGGCCTTGGCCAGCAGTGGGTCCGTCCTAGGCCTGGCCAAGTCCCCTGAACAAAGGGGAGCGACTTCTACCAGTTTCCTACAGAAGCTACCACCTTAGGCCCCCCCCTACTAAACAAAACCACGACAAAACCCCAGACCAAACAAATAAAAAAACCTCCTCAGTCCTTGAAGTATCAATTGACTTTTGATCCAGTCAGCTATTTCTGCTTTCTGTAAGAATTTATTTTTGTCTTATGTAGAAGGACATAAGCTTGACACTTGAGGCAGATTCAGGTTGATAAATTCCTAACACATTTCATTCAGTGGTATTTTGAGCTTGTATGACTGTGTTACATTTTTATGCAAATATATAAAAAATTTAGGGACTAGAATGAGAGTCAGTAAGCACTGCAAATTGAATCTGGTGATAGGCAGGTGATAAAAGTTTATCTGGAATTGAATGAGCAGCCTGGACATTTATTTATTTGACTATATGGGATGCTTGGGGCTGAGATTTTGTGAACGTTCTTGGTAATTATTCAGAATTTGGTATCTGAGTCTCATGTGGCTGAAAAGATACCAATTCTGATTTTCTTTAAAGAGTAAGTAATATGTACTGTTAATTTGTAGACCCTAGATGGAATTGAGGAGCATTTGTATTTTTTTTTTTTTTTCATAATTTTTCAATGGTAATTTTTTGTTCCACATCTGTCTAGCCCCTGAACCTCAGGGCAGGCATGGAGGAATGAAGTCCCTCCCATTGTAGAAGATCAGATTTGAGATCACCTTGAACAACTGGATGGTTTGAGACTAACTTAAACGTAAGTCCATGGGACTAATGAGGTGCATCCCAGGGTCCTGAGGGAATTGGCTGGTGTAGCTGCCAAGATGCTCTTAATCATATTTCAAAAGTTGTGTCAGCCAGGCAAAGTCCTCAGTAGCTGGAAAAAGGGAAATATCACATCCATTTTTAAAATGAGTAAAAAGGAGGACCATGGGAACTACTGACCAATCAACCTCACTCTCCATGCCTGGTAAGATCATGGAGCAGATCCTCCTGGAAGATGTGTTGAAACCTATGGAAGACAGGGAGGTGATCAGAGACAGCCAACATGGCTTCACCAAAGGCAAGTCATGCCTGACTAATCTAGTGAACAAATGTTGAGCTATGGGTGTCGTCTACTTAGAATTCTGTAAGGCCTTTGATATGATCTCCCACAACATTCTTGCTGCTAAATTGGAGAGAATGGGGTTTGATGGAGGGACTGTTAGATGGATAAGGAATTGCCTGAATGGCCACATCCAGAGAGTTACAGTCAATGGTTTGATGTCCAAGTGGAAACCAGTAATGAGTGGTGTCTCTTGAGAATCTGTACTGGGACCAGTACTGTTTAGTATCTTTATCAATTATATAGACAATGAGATGGAGTGTACTCACAGCAAGTTTGCAGATGACACCAGGCTGAGTGATGCAGGTGATTTGCTTGAGGGAAAGGATGCTATCTGGAGGGACCTTGACAGATTGAGGAATGGGCCCACGTGAACCTCGTAAAGTTCAACAAGGCCAAGTGCAAAGTCCTGCACCTGGATTAGGGCAATTCCCCAATATCCATATAAACTGGGGGATGAATGGATTGAGATGAGCAGGGTGCAGAAGGACTTGAAGATACTGGTGGATGCAGAATTGGACATGAGCTAGCAAATGTGCACTCGCAGCCTGTAAAGCCAATCATATCCTTGGCTGCATAAAAGGAAACATGACCAGCAGGTTGAGGGAGGTGATTTTTCCCCTCTACTCTGCTCTGGTGAGACATGGACCTGTTGGAGCGAGTCCAGAGGAGGGCCACGAAAGCAGTTAGAGGACTTGAGCACCTCTCTTGTGAAGAAAGACTGAGAGAGTTGGGGTTGTTCAGCTTGGAGAAAAGAAGGCTATAGAAAGACCTTATTGCAGCCTTTCAACACTTAAAAGGATCTTGTAAGAAAGATGGAGAGAGACTGTTTACCAGGGCCTGTAGCGACAGGACAAGCAGTAATGGTTTTAAACTTAAAGAGGGTAGATTTAGATTGAGCGTAAGGAGGAAATTCTTTATAATAAGGGTAGTAAGACACTGAAACAGGTTACTCAGAGAAGTTGTGGATGCCCACTCCCTGGAAGTGTTCAAGGTCAGATTGGATGGATCTAGTGGAAGCTGTTCCTGCCTATGGTTGTAATAAAGTAAGGGATAATGGTTTTAAAATAGAGGGAGGTAGATGCAGATTAGATATTAGGGAAAAAAAAAATTACAATGAGGGTAGTGGAACACTGGAACAGGTTGCCCAGAGAGGTGGTAGATGCCCCATCCCTGGAAACATTCAGGGTCAGGTTGGACGGGGCTCTGAGTAACCTGATCTGGTTGGAGATGGCCTTGCTTCTTGCAGGGAGTTGGACTAGATGACCTTTAAAGATCCTTTCCAACCCTAACGATTCTATGATTCTATGGTGGTGGATTTGGACTAGATGATGATCAATGGTCTCTTCTAACCTAAACCATTCTTTTATTCCATGATTCTGTGATTTAAGCACTACTTTTTTATAGCTGGACTACTGACAAGCTATGTTTATTTTAGTACTTAAGTGTTACTGTGGTGGTTATGAAAGATATCATAATAGAGTACCTTTGAGAGAGAGTGTAAATTAGAATACTCAGTAAACGGCATATATAGATCTATATATATTATTTTTGAATAGTTGTGTGCCATTTGGCCTATTTTTTCCAGTATTTCAGTTGCTGGCATAATACTGAAAAAAAATACATTTTCCTTCATTTATTTTTCTTTAGTCAGTTATCAGTAATTTTCTTCTTATTTATTTATTTTGGTAACCATGGTGAGGGAATAATACATGAATTGCAATCACTGGAGTTGTAAATAAACTTATCTCTTTAAAAGAAAAATGTGGATGAATTGCATTGAAAGACTACACTTAAAAGGTATTTTTTGTGTCTGCAACAAAGTGTATGAATAAATGCACTCATATAGGTGATACCTTTGGGAAAGAAAAGGAGAAAGCAGTTAACCCTGGTCTTTTAGCTACTTAAAGTGATGATTCTGTAGTCTCTCCCTCTTTCTTTATCCCTACTACACTTCAGCACGGAAGGACTTTTTTTAAATAAGAAATGCTTTGAAAATGATGTCTCAGAAATAAAAAGGATTGTCTGCAGGCATCTGTATCGTGACAACCCACATCTACAGATAGTTTGGTATCTGTGTGCATCTGTGCTGGTTTTGGCTGGGGTAGAGTTAACTTTCTTCATAGTAGCTCGTGTAGGTCTATGTTTTGGAAACTATTTTAGTCTATTTGCACTGGAAACAGTGCTGATAACACAGGGATGTTTTCGTTACTGCTGAACAGTGCTTACACAGAGTCAAGGCCTTTTCTGCCTCTCACCCCACCCCACCAGTGCGTAGGCTGGGGGTGCACAAGAAATTGGGAGGGGATACAGTTGGAACAGCTGACCCCAGCTGACCAAAGGGATATCCCATACCTTATGATGTCATGGTCAGCATATAAAGCTGGGGGAGGAGGAAGGAAGGGGAGGATATTCAAAATGATGACGTTTGTCTTCCGTGTATGATGGAGCCCTGCTTTCCTGGAGATGGCTGAACACCTGCCTGCCAATGGGAAGTAGTGAATTAATTCCTTGTTTTGCTTTGCTTGCATTTGTGTATTTTGCTTTACTTATTAAACTGTCTTTATCTCAACTCATGAGTTTTCTCACTTTTATTCTTCTGATTCTCTCTCCCATCCCACTGTGAGGGGAGTGAGTGAGCAGCTGTATGGTGCTTAGTTGCTGGCTGGAGTTAAACCATGACAGCGTTCTACAAAGTATAGATTTCAGCTAAGAAGTTGAACAAATCTACTTTTATTGAGATCTGTTTAGCCATGGAATGAAAATAATAACTTGCCTCTAGAGTGAAATTTCAATCAAGAGTGCTTGCTTGGATTATCTTCTGTAAACTGCAAAGACATGCTTCTGTCAAACATAAAACACTTCTCTCTCCCTTTCCTTTCCCTTTCTGATGTCAGTACTAGAAACCAACAAAAAACATCTTTAATAAATATAGACATGCGTTAAAAAGAAATTGAGAAAGTTATTACTCAAATTTGGAATTAGAATTAAAGTTCAAACTCAGTTTTAATTATAATACTTCTTTGACATAGTGTTCCACTTTTTTGCTTTGTTTGGATGTATGTCTGATGTAGTAGTGAAATAATAATTTAAAAAATAAAAGAAGGGAAAATTACTTTGTGCTATGCAGAAATCTAGCCTGGGTAATCTTTGCATAAAATATATTGATAAAGAAGCATGGTCATTATTCATGTTCTGGTAAGGCTCAGTGATTTCTAAAATTGAGTAACCATGGAAACACAACTGGATAACTTAAGGAAGAAGTGTATGGAAAAATTTGCAGTTAGTCTTTTAATCAAAAGTTATTATGTGGATTCTGTTTTTACAATATAATTTAGCTCTATTTTTTAACTAATCTCTTACCAGTTTGTGTGCAGATGTATTTTTAATATATATATGCATACACATATATTACATATCTATAAAACATACTTACTTGAAAAAATGCTTTATTGACTTTTGTTACAACTTTTTTTTTTTCTGATTTTTTTTTTTACATTCAGTAAATTATAGCCAGAAGACTTACAAACTTACCAACTTTCCCCCCTTAGTTTTTGTTTCTTTCTTTTTTTTTTTTTTTTTTTCCCTAAATGAGAATTTGGGAACTTTTCCTGAGGTATAAATGAATTTTAAAAGGCAAATTTATAAAGCATTATGTGATAGAATACTCAAGTAGTCAGAGCATTAGGAGGATCACAGGTGGATTATTAGACAAAAGTGTAATAAAAATGTTACAAATGTAAGGTAAAGTCAGTTTCTTGATACTGTGTAAAGCATATGTTTTTTTTTTTTAATGTGATAAATTGCAGAAGTCACAGGGTTTTGTGTACTACTTGGCACACATTCCAGTGTCTGTCTTTTATATTGCTTGTGATTGTGGACTGAAAATATGTATTTGCTTTTTTTAGAAAAATATGCTCTGGGTATTTCTGGACTATGCTATTCATATAATGACCTGCTGGGTAATGTTTTCTCTTCTGTATGTCATTGTGAACCTCCGTCTGCTATATTTTCTTAAAGTTTTTAATCCACATGAGGATATACCTCCTTGTATGACAGAAAATGTGTTGAGTTCTGTGGGGTTAATAGCAGCAATTTTAAAAATTATCCTTGCTTTCTCTCTCTGTCTAAAAACTATAAGATCAAATATGTTAAGCTGTAAGGGCAAACAGAAGATTTTTAGCTTGTGTACTTTAAACTTTTTAAATTTGTAGTTTGTGACTTTCTTTGGGATAAGAATGTTTTTCTTTCTGTCTAAATTCAGCATTTGTTGGGAAGAAGGTCTTTTCTTCTTGCCTTTTTTTTTTTTCCTACATTTCCCACACTTGTCTTCTTCGGTCACATAGAGGAAAGAAAATAGGAAGCTAAGTCCCAAAATGTATTCTCTTGGTTCTGGTGCAACGTCTAAAATGCATCAAATGTCAAGCTATGCCCACTGTGAGCAATTCATGAAGAAATTGCCTCAACATTTTGATCACAGTCAGGCTTTTATTATGAAAGTAGCTGGCATAGAAAGATACCTTTAGAAGTGTGAAAACAAGTAACACAATGAAGTGAAAATGATAAAATTGAGCACAGCACTGGCGCAGTACAGCTCCTGTCACTGGCAGTAACTGCTGCCTTCAGCAACAGTCTAGGACTGCCAGGAAAACCCCACTCACCATGGGGATGTAATTTCTGTTGGTTAACTTTCAGTTTAAATTCAAAGAAGAGTTCAAGCCAGAGCCCCATGTATGAAAAACTCAGAACTTTGACAGTTTCTGTGTGTCCATATAACAGTCTTACAAAGCCCCCTTTATTTTTAAGATTTACCTGAAGGAACACTTTATTCCATCTGGCTCTGTAAGTAATTCTCTCTATATTCTGAATGAATGTTGGCAACAGAGCTTTCCAATCAAAATAATGTATTCAGAACTTCAAGTAAGAAAAAAAAAAAGAAAAAAAAAAAAGAAGAAAAAGAAGAAAAAAAAAAAGAGTGAAGTAGACATGCAAATCATTTGCACTTCAGAAGGTGAAATTCCCTTCTCCTTTCCCTGAAGTTTGTTTGGTAGGGGAGACACCTCATTTTCAGTGGAACAGTCTGTGGTAAGGCAATAAAAAAACACAGGTACTGTCTTACTTGCCCATAGTTTTCCTGGTAAGGATTTATACATTTATACTTGCTACTGCCTTGATCTCACTGAAGGATGAATGTAAGTCCATCAAATGTCTCGTATCGTTGCAGTATTCTGAAGTTCTGCAACCTAGAGTCAAAAGACTCAGTAGTTCTTTGCCTGTCACTTATAAGCTGGCTTGTGCTTTATAGTATACAAGGGAGACATATATGCTGGTAAGTCTAGATCTAACCTGTCTGCTGGCTTAAAACAAGTAAGTGTCCTCATTTGGACTTGGTAGTCGCTATGGACCCAATTATCTGTTGCCTGCCACCTCTCATGGTCATTTGTAGCTATGTGAGAAGGTATATAATACTAGCATGATTTAAAGTAGTTTCATTCCTGGCATGCTTATATGACAAATACTACCAAAAATATGAGGGAATGGAGTATCAAGCAATTGATATTTGTGATATCAGACCTTCAGTGTTGCAGGAAGTCCAAGGTTAAAATTGATGAGTTTCAAACCTCAGAAGGAGCTGAAACTTTTCTTATTTTATTTTCGTCTTCTAATGAGCTTGCAGGGCTGAGGAGCAAAAAGCATTCATGCTATCCTGAAATAAAGGTTTAATCTGGAGGATCGTTTTGTCTCATGAAAGCGTCAAGACATTTTCTACTGGAATCATTACACCAAGGAATAAATTACTACATCATTACAACTCTAGAAAGAAGACATCTTTAAGACACCTTAGCTATATGGAGCTTGAACTTAGACCTGGTTGTATTAAAGATGACACTAATTTAGATATCTTCACATTTTTTCTTAGCCTGATCTAGGAATTTTTCTTTCCTGTGTTTTTTTTTTTTTTTGTCTTCAGCCAGACTAATTTACCCAAATGTGTTCCTCCTTCCAAGCAGTTCTCAAGAATGAATTGAATCTGTTAATTTCTGCAGCTTTGTAAGCATTAATATTTTCTAAATTTTAATCATTTGCATTTTTAAACCTCTGTTACTTACACATTAAGGTTTTTTGTTATTAATATTATTTTTTCTGTATTATTATCTTACAGCTACTGTGACTCAAAGTTTGGGAAAATTTGTGCTATTGTGTTTTTTCCACTTACCCTCTTTTTTAAATGTGTCTCCTGGAAAGGTACTGAAAAGATACCATCATATAGTGTTTCTGATACACATTAAGCACTACTTCATATTACCTGCTAAAGTCAATGAGATTAAAACCATGCCATGCTAGCTTCCTGTCACAATGGAGTTTGTTCAAAATATAATCCTGTTATAGTCAAAAGAGAACGTGCCACATATAGAGACACAAAAACTTACTCTTATTCTGATTAATATCTTTACAGACATGCTTGTAGCTAAACAAAATGCAAGAAAGAGTTATTAGTCTAGGTACAAAAATACAAACACTTATTATCTTACTAGTAACACCCTTGAAATGGTTATAGAAATGGTTTTAGAAAAAGCCCACCCTAGTGTTTTTTCCCTGGTGCTGTGCTCTCCTTTCCAGTCTCCTCTTAGGTCCTCATGTGGCTTCTCCCAGCCCACAGAGGGTACAGTTGCAGAATCACCATCCCGAGATCTTTGCTGGGTGAGATGTGATGTTCATGGGAGGAGTTCCCTCCTCCTCAGTCCTGGGACCTGCTTGGGTTTATTTGTATGCATTTTCCTGCCCCGGCTGCTGCCTTCTGGCTGCTCCCAGCTCAGGGCACAGCTTGTGGCTCTTTACTAGGAATGGCAGAAGTTATTGTTACTGGGCTACAATTTATTCTTAAAAGCAGTTTTGGATAGTCAGCCACATTGATTTTGATGAGGGTGGAACTACATCTTGAAGCAAAACATCTGCTCCGCCGGTTCAGAGTGCCAGCTTTATTTTTAAATTTTTTAAATTTTTTTTTATTCCAGTTTGTGTCATGATCTGTCTCACCGTTCCTTCCCCATACAACCTCTTTACCCTTGAGTTAGCTGAGTAGTTTTAGTTTATGGCAGCAGCTTAATTCCTGCAGAATGAAGGTGTAAAAGCTGCCTATAGGCACTACCTGCAGCATAAGAAACATGGAATAGAAGATGGGAACTGCAAGGAATACTGAAATCCTGAAAAGTGCATGGCAAGTGAGAACAGCGATGTGCAGGTGGCTGAAGTCAGGTTTGCAAAAGGGAGGAACCGAGGTCAGTGATAGAGGTATGGGATGAAAGAGGGTGGATAGCAATTCAGTGTTACTGAAACAACGAGTATTTGGGGAGGAGTGAGGTGCAGACTGTTGTTACTGAATCAGGATATGGTGTGTGTGCATGTAGGGAATCTGCAATAGAGCTGACTGGCAGAAGTTCTCATGCTGTTTCCAGATGTGTGAAAATGGAAAGAGCGCTGGGTAAAAGCTGTAGCTTCAGATGCAGCAGCACAGCTTGCCTGCCTCTTGATGCCCCATGAGCTTCCTTCTATGTGTAAGATCCACAGGTTTTTTTTTTTTCTTATTACTTAATCATATGATAGCTCTTTTTAATAGCCATAATACAAGATGGCAAAGAGTCACGACAGTAATAGGAAATGAATGGCATTTCTCTGAACTTAAGGGTGAACAGTGGGGTCAGTGGAGTCTCCTGTGGAGCAGCCAGAGATACGTGCATATTAGAATGCATTAAAATTTTATTTTTCAAGCCTAAGTTATTGTACATATAAAGTGATAGAGAAGATGAGCAGAGCTAAAAAATCAGGAGATAGGCTAATCCTTCTCTTAGAACAATATTATATTCTGTAAAGGAAAATAGTAATGAGTTGGGGGTCAGTCTTTTGGAGGAGTATGGGGCAATATATGCCTTTTTGGGAGGTTCTTGAAATATCAATGTTATTTTCATTAAGTATAGTATTCTGAAATATTTTTCCAGGTTCAGAAAAAAACTTATTAATCCTCAAGACTCTTGGTATGACTTGCATTATTATTGTATCTCAAGACAGAAGTGGAACAGGGTATACTCTAAAAGAAAAAAATATTTGTAGCATTGTGCAAAGAAGAAACTGGTATGTAAAAAGTGTATCCTTAATGCACTAATTGATGGTTTGAAGCTGATTTTCAAGCCAAAATGCATATCTTCTTTGAACCATGATGTTTTCTCCAGTTTTTCAATGCTTATGTAGTCCCTATGTCTTGTTTGTAAAGAGATAGCTTTGGTTTGAAGTTTTGTTTCAAAATGGGAATAGTATTGAAATTTCAGAAATTTTCAAAACTGGGAAATCTGTCCTTAACTTTCCTTTAGTTCTGCACTGAGCAACAGCAGTGCTTCCCTCAGTCGGAGTTTCCAAAGGTAAATTAATATGGAGAAACATTCTTCTGGAAGTATTCTGTTGTGCTCCGCAGACAGACAGAAATGATATTTTACTGGTTAGACTTTGTACGCATTTTTTTCCCCTTTCTTTCTTTCTCCAATCAAGAGAGCTAGGAAAACTTAGCAGAATCCCAAACTGCATTTGAGAGAGGTGTAGCATGTCTCAATCCATCCTTACCCTCAGAAGCAGCAGTTTCAAAACGTAGAAGTGGCGGCTTTCATTTGCAGCACTGCACTGCAGTACCAGCTCCTTTCCGAGCAGCAGCTGATCACTGCACCCTGCTCAGTGCGTGGTGGCGGTGGAAAAATCCTTGTGTTTGTGTAGGTGTAAACATGTGTCAGCCTATTACGCCAGTTTCCAGTTCTAAAGGCAAGAGATGGGGCTTTACTGCTCATTTATTAGTAAGTGCTGATTTATGGAGAAGTATTAAGAATCAATGATCCATGAAATGTAGGACTTGAGTTTCCTAAAAAACTGTTTGTTGATTTACTTACTGCTTCTTCATACTGATACATTTTTCTGTATTGATGTATTTCTACATATTAACTGCTTTATGGCTCCCCATGGTGGAACAAATTTTTTGCTTCTTAACTTGTGAAATGCTTGAATTGTTATTTCTGGAACTGGCTCATTCAGTGGTTACAGAATGCATCATTTATAGTAATTTTGAAATGCTTGATGTAGAAACCTTGAACCCTCCTCTTCTTCAATTTAGCAGGTAAACATTTTTTTTTTAATTGACGGAAGAGTTTGAAGGTGACTGCCAAAGATCACTGTCAATGAACTGTTCTTAAGCAATTAATTGTACTGCTGATTGAGTTAATTTAGGTTTTACTGTTAATATGAGCTGAGGTGTTTGGAATCCATTTGGCTTATGCATAGTAAAACTGGCAGAATGTATATGCATCTATTTTTTGATACTGTCAAGCTTCAGTTATGCACCTATAAATGAGTTTTCCTAGCAGATCTTTTATTCCAGAAGAGGTGGATTGTATTACTCTGTTTGCATATTTAGTGGCACAGCTGAGGGCACATCATGAAAACAGAATTTGCTGCTCTAGGTGGTGTTGTTAGTGCCAATCTTAAGAAAATACTTGGAAAAGTGGAGAGAAAGGATGATAGTAGAGATGATGGAGAGTTGGGATTTGAAATAGTTTCATCCTGCCACATTCATTGTGTGAGACTATGAACAAGTCATGCTGTCTCTGTCGATCCACTCTTAAAGTAATACAAACTATAGTTACCTTGTAGAGATTTAGTA
Organism: Chlamydotis macqueenii; assembly: GCF_036417535.1. Classification (NCBI taxonomy): domain Eukaryota; kingdom Metazoa; phylum Chordata; class Aves; order Otidiformes; family Otididae; genus Chlamydotis; species Chlamydotis macqueenii. The sequence goes on from NC_141556.1 coordinate 18,630,346, forward strand.
AAGATAAACAAATCATATTTGAATGGTGTTTTGGGAGATTTGAACCAAAGATACTATCCTTTACTGTAAGTTGGATATGATTTAGAGTGAAGTGTTTATTGCAGTATATGGCACTCACTGGGAAGACAGCATTTTTTGAGGTATTTATATGGCTTCTTTTGGTATTTACTTATCTGTTTTCCATCCTTGCAGTTCAACAATCTTTTACTATACTTATTCAGATAAATTTATTTCTCCAATTGTTACACTTCCGCTATTTCCTGATGACCTTCCTGGATCAACATTCCCTTTCTTAAAGATGATGTGGTGGACAGGTGTCCCTCATGAATTGTCTTTTCTGTTCCTATCTCCTCTTCTATTTTTCCACTGCCTGAAGGAATAGAAGTTATGAAAGAAACTCAAGACTGTGAAAAATTATAATGTACTTTTCTTTTTCTTTTGAAATTTGTTTTTTCTTAATAGGAAAAGCTTATCTAGCTCAATAGATTTTTTTTTTTCAGAAATTCTATGCTGATTAGTTCACATCTATGTATTTAGTATTACTTATTTGAAAATCTGAAAGTAATGCAAAGTTCTTTAAAAATCTGCTTGGAGGTTGTTTTGACATCTATTTGTGGATTTGTAGAGTTTCTTATAGACAGTATGTATCTCTTCATGTTCAAGGAGCTATGCAGTGAAGAAAACATTTTGTGGGGTTTTTCTGTTTGTTTTTTTTGTGGGTTTTTGTTTTTAAATTATGATGGTCTTTTGTCTTTACTGTGGATTATTTGTTAGTTTTTGTTTTGCTCTGTGTTTCCATGTAACAGAAAGTCATAGCTGTTTCTTTTCTTTGCCATAATCTGTGCTTTCTGAATTAATTTACTTTCTTCTCCTTTACAAATGCTTTTTTCCTTTGTATACTGAATTGTTTTGTAAAGTATTTGATATCAGTTGTCTTTCCAGTGCTATATAAGAACTTTTGATAAGAGATTGAATATGTTTATTACAACATATATACCATATTTAGAAACTGTAGATTCCATGAACTCAACCATGATTACAAAATTCATTAAATTTAGACGACTGTATATTCCGTTTCATCAACTAGTATAATTAGATGCAAGTAGAGAATGGTAAAAAGATCCTTTATTTGGAATAGAAAGCATTTTTGTAGTTTTGTGGATAGCATGGTGATGGGAAGAGTACTAAGCACTTCTTAGTGTCAGATCCAAAATTAAAATGATAAATTGGAGGAATGCTTTGAAATCAGTAAGGTGATGTTCAATAAAGACAAATGCTATCTATTACAACTTAGAAATGCGTGATCAAATGTTTATGTACAAAATGGGAAATAAATGTTTAGCCAGCCGTAGTGTGTAAATATATCTTGGTGTTAGAAAAGACCACAAATTGAAATTAATTAATTATGTGATTCTTTTGCATAAAAAAGGGCATGCATTCAGGAATGTCAGCTGCCACACATGGGAGTTGCTACTGAGCTTCCTTTGGTGGGTAGGATGTCACAGAAGTATTTCACTTGGTCGTGGGCATTAGGCTTAAAGAAAGAAAGAGAAGAATTGGATGGCATTCAGAGGAGACAAACAATAAGCAGCACCAGATATTATAAGGACAAAAGAAGGTTTGTTAGTTGTTAGCTCTGTGGGATGAAAAGAGGCAGATAATTATTACCTGTGGAACATGGAGGAGTTATCTGGGAGAGAATGTGAGAGAAATAATAACGTGTCGCTGTTAGGTCCGTGATTTTTAGTATCTAGCAAAGCTATAAGTTTTAGTTCCCAAGTTTATCTTTTGGAGGTATTTGGTAAGTCTCTGCTGAGAAAGAGGTGATCAGAAGTGCAATAAATGTTTTGTGGAAACTGTTCTTCCATTAACTGCATGTCCTGTCTTTTACTGATACATGAGTTCATTCAGGTATTGGAAGGTCTGTTCCCTTTGACCTACATGGTTTTGTAACAGTATTTGGTGCCCTGTGTGCATGTGTGTGCACGCATAAGATCCATGCATTTGTTGGCTCTGTTATGTCAGGTGTTCATCCCAGTTGTGAAGAGGCACATTTTACATTTTTCAGTCTGGGGAAGATTTGTTTGCTGCAGTGTACATTGATGGCCGTTTTAATGACGAGTCTGCTGAGGTGGAGGGTTGTTTTAAAGTTAGGCATGTGTGAGGAGGTTTGAGTTCCTGACTAGCTCTTCAGTTTCAGTGAGACTCATGCACTGGGGTAATTCTCTCCATTTTTGACAATTTGACCTTAGATTCTTAGGCATGAAGGTTTTAAATCAAGTTTAGTTGCTATTGAAAGTACTAATGCATAGTGATTATCCCAGGAGGTTAGTAACAGGAGTGGTTTAAGCCTTCTCATCTTCTGAAAGAACATAATGTTTTTTGACAATTGTAAACATCAGCTTTTACACATATTTCAATGCAGCAAAAATAAAAGCAATCCCAGGCTAAGGATATATTAAAAAAAAAAAATTCTAATTCATTATTTCAAGACATAGCTATAACCTATTGTAGCTGGTCTTTTATTCATGGGTTAGGAACCTTCAGTCTGAGGAACACAGAAGTTGTGATTATTTGCCCTCATAATAAATGAAAAGGACGTTCTGGCTAAATGGCAGAAAGATGTTGCTTTTGAAATAGTAGAAGTTACTGTAATGTTAATAAGAGAAAGACAATATACAAATATGATTGGTCCTGTAATAGCTTTCTTTGTGAACATTTGAAAATGATTATCAGTTCTGAGAGTAGGTGTGCAGCTGTGTTGCCTGTAGCACTTTGGGAAACGAAGAATGGAAAGAGAGAGAAAAGGTAGTTGCTGCATGCTCTGCTGCAAGGACAAGGGCTGCCACCGTGAGCCGTGAACGCTATAGCAGGTCAGCTGTCAGTCAAAGGGAATGACCCGTCAGGCCTTGGACTGCCCGATGGAAAACCACTTATAGACAGAAGAAGGACTTCACGTCTAAGCCCAGTAATAGCAGCCATGGTTACATATAAAAAGTGAGCTCTGCTTTACCTAGGTAGGATTGGCCTTTCTGAAAAGGGGATGTCCCTTGGAGTGAGCAATCTCCAGCGACAGAGATTTTCTACAGAAATTCAGGCTGAATTATTTATATTGCCGTAACTCAAAGTAAAGCCTATATAGCTTAGGCTGTATTGAAGTATAGGATTAATAAGCTTAGATAAGCGTGTAGGCTTTTTGTTATTTTAAACTAATTTTCTATAATGCTTTGTTCGACTTACCAAAAAAAAATGTATCTAGATTCACTTTCTGACTGGTTTTAAAAGGGCTATTTGTCTATGTCATGGCCACCTGAAGGAGAGAAGGGTTTGCACTTAAGCCTTCATGGCAATACACGCTTTGATAGACAAGCTAAAATAAATGCAGCTACAGCCTTGTAAAATGTTACAGCTCTCAGGTATTAACAAGCTTCTTTTGGAAGTTACTGTTCATTGCAGAACTGGCAGTGCAGAGCATGCACAATCACACCCGTGCTGTATTTCAACTATGCCAGCAATTTCCCCAGCATTTTAGCTTAAAACACCAGCCTGAAGGCAGGTTTGCATTAAGGCATGTTGTGATCTGGAAGGGTGGGCATGTCCCCACACGTTCTGTCCAGTTGAGTCTGCTGTGGCCAGTGTACCTGCTGCAGAGCAGGCTGGGTGCAATCCTGTACTAGCATGGCAAAATTTCCGAACATTTTAATGTGAAAACTGTAAAAACTACTTTAAGAGTGAGACAGTTGCTTGTCTGCACTGTCGCTTGAAGTTTAAATATCGAGGCTAAGAACATTTTAAAGACAAGCTTAAGTATGAGATTCACACTTAGTGCTGCACTCATGTTAGGCTGTAGCATTTTGAGAATTGTAACCACTAGTTCTTACCCCCCAAAATCTTGCTGGAATTAGGCAGCCTCTCTTGTCATGGACAGGGAATTACAGGGAAAAAATTAGGACTAACCTGTTGTTTAGCCAGCCTTCTGCAGAAGTTTGCCTGTACCCCAGAATGGGCCACTGGGACTGAGTATTTTACTGTCTTTGGCCCAGGTACTGCTGGATGAGTACAGACGACACTGGCAATGCAGCTGAGCAGCAGCCAGATTTACCTCTGCAATGGAAATAAACCCTAAGGATTACAGATTTGAAAAAAATATACAAATGGGGAAACAGGAACAGGGAAGCAGACAGCCTTGAAATGCTGACACAGAGAGTGAAAATACAAATGCATTGCTTAACAGTTAACAGCTTCAGTGGTAGATTAATTTGCAGTTATGTGATCATCACTCTTCTGTAAGTTTCAGTTTCTGAGAATGAATTCTTAGGCATCGTATTTATATATAGCATTGTGCATAAACATTAAACATTTTTACGAATTTCATACAGAGACAGTTGTGTTTTATGTTTCTGCCCTTTGCAGGTATGCATGATGCAAATCTGTATGTAATCCATACTCTGTGCAGATGGCAACTAAACTTCTGATTGCAAAATGTATGAAATAAGTGAAGGAAGCGTGCCTGGCTTAGCCTGCGCTGTACCGTGACTCATAGGAGTCTTCCCGTTTGCCTCAGTTAGTGTCTGTAGGGAGAGGATGCTGGCTGCATCTTTTAAATTACAGAGCCAAGTATTGGAAGAGAAGATCTTTTCTAGAGCTGCTCCTGCCTGTGAGTCTCTAGAGGTAGCTGTTTAAAAAACAAAACAAAACAAAAAAATACTGGCAGCATGAAATGGTGGAAGTCAGAAAGGAGATCGCCTAGTGTTCAGTTTGATAATAAGCGCCATCAGTTTCAGATGTTCACAGGATTATGTTCTGCGTCTCTACAGTTAAAAAGAAAATAAGAAAAATGCATCATGGAACATTAGCATAATTGTCATAATGCAAAGGCTTTGTATGCAGTCTATTAGTATTTTCCTAGCCATTCAACTTGTGTTAATTAGCAAAGGAGCAATTCCTACATGATTTATTAGATAAGCACTGCATTTCAAAATCCATATTTGCAGAAATAAGGCCAGAGGTTCTCCAGCTCATGAAAGGAAACAGAAACTCCTTGAATTTTATGTAATTTGAGGACATGAATGAAAGTAGTCATTAATGAAAGATTAAAAAATTGATTTGAGAGATACTGAAAGAAACAAGTGGAAAGATTATGGTCTTAGTACAGAGAAGATACTAAGGCCTCTCAAATCTTATCTAACTAATCTGATCAAACTAATTTAAACCAGCTAGTATGAGTGCTGGTAGAAGTATAACCACGGCAGCAGGGAGCTTGGCTTTCAGTAGTCACAAAAATATTTACCTGAACCTAAAAGCTTTGAAGGCTGGACTGGACTCCCCTTGCTTTAGCTGCCATGCCATGGTTTTGAGTTAGGTAATATCAACATTAGCTGATTCTGTCTACAGGACCTGTAATGTCTCAGGGACTATTATAGCTGGATGCTGGTGTGTCCAAAATAAATGAAGGCACAGATGGTACTAATCTGAACATATACTCCCCAATGGGTCATTTTCTAAACTGCAGACTGGGGCTGTGTTTTAGGCCTGTCCCAAAGATGTCTATTGATATGATAACATTGTCACATGTTATGCTTCTTTGGCTACACTCCCTCTACATAGACAGATGAAGATCACTGTATATGGGTATTTTGATAAATTTATTTTCACTGTCATTTTGCTAATGTCTCAAACACTTCTATTTGCATTACAAAACCAAACATTGTGATCCATTTGGACCAGAGAGACAGCAAATAGAGAGGGAAGATGTCAACATACTTTGTTAACTTGGACGCCTCACCACAGTGTCATTAAATCTCTTTCTGGTTGGAGATGATTCACATCCAGCCATCATGGAACACAGTCAAAATGAGTTCACTGTCTGGCCACATCTGTGCAGATATTCAAATTGCCAAGAAAGAAAAGAGAAGGGAGGTGGAGAAGGAGGAGGATGGAAATATTCCTAAGGTTACACACTGGATTACTGTTCAAGCTGTTGTATTAGTCTGGTCCTTTCTCAGTGATGTCACATTGCCTTCTACTGCCTTTTAGCTCTCCTGACCTTTATACAAAACTCAGTTCCTGTAACACTTTCATCATTTTAGTAGCCAATCTCTTAGTTTCTGCCAATTTCTCTCCACTTTTTTTTTTAATGGAGTTCAGGTACCCAAACTGACTGCCTTAGTTTAAACTAAGTTACGCTGGTTGTTGTACCACATGGAGGTTATCACATTGGAGGCATATGATGGGAGACCCTTAGGGATAGTTAGATCTTTTATTGTTATACTCTGTTATACAGTTATATTGGACTCACTGCTTACTAGAACCTCTAGCTTTTTATTGCAGTATTGCAGTTACTTTGTAAGACAAAATCACTCGTAAATCAGTCTTCCAGCTGTATTAAATTTTGCTTTTCTAGTTTTAATTTCTTTATGTTGCTCAGGTTTATTTACTGCTCAATACAATGTTCTTCAATTGTATTTACAGTATCACCCAAATAATCATGATTTGATTATTTTGGTGTTGCTCATTCAGATAGTATATTTTTACTGGAAAAAAATAATTTAAAAGTTTTATTTAAATACAAATGGTTGTCATTTTGAAGTCTGGCAAGTAGAGATTGCATTGCTATTTACATAGACCTTTTTATTGCATATGTAGTATAATGGTAATCTGATAAATCCTAATAAATCTAATGTAATAAATGTAATAAATATAATAAAGCAAACTTAACTGGATATTTTCTTCTGAACAGTAAAATTTTTGCATCCGTAGTAGGGAATACATGTATATTAATGAACATTTTGATAAAATTTTACTTCAGCTCAACCTTACATATTAAATGTTGTTCCCAAAATTCCTTGTGCTGTGTAAAAACAGAAAAAAAAAAAAAAGAAAGGATTCCTGCCCCAAAGAGCTTGCAGTCTAAGAAGAGGGGAGAAGAAGAGTTGAAGGAGACAGGATAGTGTTACTCTGCACCACATGCTGTGGTTACAGCACATTGGCAGCCTATGGACTCTTGTTGGGTGCTTTGTTGAAGGAAGGGAAAGTATCTATTACTAGAGTAATTGATACACTTGGAAAGTACCCCAGAATTTCAGATAGATGACAGGTCTGAAACAGAAGCTAAGTACATGCTGAAATAATTTGCTCTGAAGTTGAATAATTAGGTGATTTGAGAGGCAACATTATTTCTGTTGGGCATGGTTTGATGTTAGCAATAGGGAGAGAGAGGGCATCCTAACAATAAAGTTTTAAACCTACATTTCAAAGAGCATAATGAAGTTTTGGAAAGAGAGTTCCTGCCAGTTGATGTGACAGACACAAAGGTGTTTGTTTGAATCTTTGGGCTTGTCTGAGACGCCTGAAACAGCCATGGTTTCTATTCTGGTTTGAAAATTCTGTCTTCTCTTCAGTTTGAGAGTGCCTAATATTTACAAAATAGTGTGTGAACAGTTACAGTAAGTATTGTGAAATGTTTAGGAGGGCTTTTATGATGGGATATTTAAGAGATCTCTTGTTCTGAAGGAGATGGCATGTGGCCTCCTTTGTGCTTCCTGAAGCCAGCAGAATTCTGTTTCTGCCTGTATAGATTGAAGTTGGTTACCTAGATACAAGGGAACAAGGTGCACAAAAAATTATATGGTTTGATTATGAAATATAATTTTATATCTCTTCATTTCTGGTTTCTATTATCTATTTTAGCTGTGGGTTTGGGGCTTTTTTTTTTTTGGAGGGGGAGGTGTTTTGGTTTTTTTCCTTTTTTTTAAAGTAAATTATTCTATTGAATGTTTCTAGAATACTGGATGTAGTTTCATGAGCTCGTTAAGTTTTTAACTTCTGTATTTTACCACCTCAGATTACTGTAGAAACAGAAAAGACAAATGTTTTTGCCAAACTGAGTGGCTGACAGAGCTGCTTCCTAGGCTGCCTAGGAGCCTCGGTGCCTTGGAGGAGTAGTGTAAGTGTCCGTGTTGTTGGCCAAGGGCTTGTTCCCTAAACTAAGAGGTGGCCAGATATGCAGTTAGGTGATTCAGGAAAAGAGTCAACTGCAACTTCGTTCAACATGTTTTTGCTGAGCAGGCAAGTGAGCTTGTTGAGGGTCTGGTTGCTCTTCTTCCTTAGTAGCCCTGAAACCTCAGGAACTCTGCTCCACATCAATACTCTTGGCAATGTTGTGCAGAGAAAGGAGAACCTGGACAGATAGAGTGGTGACTAGCAATGCTAATAGAAATAGTCCTGATGCTGGCCTTAAGCTTTGAGATATAAATGAATTTGTTTAGAAAATTTTGCTTATATTGGACCATTATTCTTTGCTGGAAAAAGGCTCTCGTAAAAGATTAGTAGACACTTCCAGTAAGAATAAGGAATCACAGTAATTCCTTTCTCTCTGTAGAATATGGAGAACTTGCAATGGTCCAGTGATGCATTTGGAGAGGAAATTAATAAGGATTTTATGTTTATGGTTTGTTTTTTTTACAATAATTTTAATTGTTTCAAGTTTATACTAAAGTATTATTTTTTCTTGTGCTTCTGCTTGTAAGTGGGCTACATTTTTATCCTAAGAATGAAGGAAGGGATCCTTATTTTACCTTATTTTCATTTTAGCAGTCAGTAGAGCTCCTCTGTGAATATGCATATGCAATAAGAAGTCTAAAACTACAAGTTCCTCATTGTCTTTTCTTTTTTTTTGATACAGAGTTCAAGGAACTCACTATGTCAACTCACCAAGTCAAATATATCTTCTCATCGCTAATTAAATGAAATTTTATTAAACTACTCAAGATTTGGATCACAAACTCACAAACAAAAAATAAAATATCTGTTAGAAGTGTCCCACACATCTCAATGGAATCCATTCACATGTTTTAAATCTGGATATGAGTGTTCACATACTATAACTCACTGCATAATTCTGTGTGCTCCGTAAATAGAATGAATATTTTAAAGTGGTACATGTGTGGATTTGGAAGAAAAACTGAGCTGTCACTAATGGAAAATTTATGCTGGCAACTGTGATAAAGTATCACATTTAAAAGGATTTGGGGGGAGGTTGTTTTGTTGCTTTTTGACTTTGAGATTATGTGATGATGAGAACCACTGAAGCATATTGCACTGATTAAATGTAGTGCATGAGAGTCTCAAATGTCACAAAACATATGGAATACCAGGAATGTTCATCACTGTTTGAAGGGACTGTCTAAAGCCTTGATAGCCTGGTCTAACGACAGTGCCAGTGAAATACGCAGTGAATGAAATGAAGATCTGGTAGCATAAAAAAAAAGTGAAATAATGTAACCAAGAGCTGCTATAGAATGACAGCTTCTTCTTCCTCCTGCTTATCCTCCTCCTCTTCATTTTGAAGGCAGAACTAAGGTTGTGGTCAGGAAAAACCATACAGGTGCTATTAGCCTTACTTTAGAAAAAAAGTAGACATTGAATCTGCATATATGTTTGGGCTTTTAAAAAACAAACTTTGAACAGAAGGAGGGGATGGCCACAAATTTTATTTCAGTGAGGGCAGACTTGAACATGTGAATATTACTATTGCTAAATCAGATGTGGTTTTGTTTTTTTTTTTTCGGTAAGCAGTAACAGTGATCAGTCTAATTTTGGTGGGGAAGGGAAAGACTGTTGTGACAACTTAATTCTTAAATTGTCAATAGGATAGTGTTAAGGGAAGAGGGAGGAGGTAGCTTCCTGGAAGCAGTCCACAAATATAAACAGATTGTTCACTCACTTGCAAGACCACATTTTGAATATATTTTAGATAAAATAGGGAATTATGTGGGTATTAATTGTCAAATGTTTGAAATCCTTACAGAAGGCAAAGAGTTGGTTTTCTAGGAATCAGGATTTTTTTTTTTTCCTTCTAGTATCCCGCATTGAAACTGTGTAATGTAAAAGCAAAATTCATTTATCATTCTGTGAGGCAGACCTAGACTTTTATTTTATGTAAAAAACAACTTTTATTGAACAGAGCAAAAAAGTATGAGAAACTCTCACTTTTACAAGACAATATATGAAGAATTTAAAACATAACTAGCAAATTGCAATGCTTTATCCTATCATGTTTGTGAGAGGCATCTGACAAAGACACAGGGCTTCATTGTGTGTAATGGTTACATGGGAAGACAAGCGCTATAACTCCAAATGTCTCTCCCTTCCTCCTTCATCCCCCAGCTTTTATTGCTGAGCACAGCATCATATGGTATGGAGAATCCCTTTGGGCAGCTGGGGTCAGTTGTCCCAGCTGTGTCCTTTCCCAACTTCTTGTGCACCCCCAGCCTCCTTGCTGGCAGGCCAGTCTGAGGAGCAGAAAAGGCCCTAATTCTGTGTAAGCCCTGCTCAGCACTAATTAAAACATCCCAGTTTTATCAGAGCTATTAAACACAGATCTAAAGCATAGCCCCATACCAGCTACTTTGAAGAAATTTAACTCAATCCCAGCCAAAAGTAGTATGACTTTTATTTAATGAGTAATACTTACAGATTCAAACTTCTGTGTAGGAATATTACAAGTCTTCAACAGAAATGTGTGCACTATTCTGTTTCTGATATTCAGTTTCAGATACATTTTGTTTTATTTTCATCAGACAGTGTTACGTTGTCTCTTCCTGGTTTTAATTGCCATTGAAAACAAACTCTTCAGACTAAGAATTCTTAGCTTTAGTCTACACAAACAAGCAGGTATGCATTTTGATTACTGAATTGCCTGAGATGCCAGGAAACATAGTTATTGCATGTCAGTTCCATAACGAACATAACTAAGTAGTAAGATTACCTGTAGCTTTAAGACATTTAATTCAGATGGAAATTAAGCACCTTTATAAGTTAAATGCATTGATCAATATGAGACATAATTTCCTATTTTTTTCCTTATGTTATATAGATTTAGCACAATTTTAAAAAAATAGACAATTATGATTTGTTTTTAATTACAGTTCAAAGATGCTTCATAAAAATGGGTAAGTACAGTCTGAACTAAAATAATTTCTAAATGCAGTGTATTAATTGACTGCACCAAACCCATGCAATTTAACAAATAATTTTGCGCGTAGATAATGGAAGCCTCTTTAATTTTCCCATAAGAAAAGCCAATTTTCTGCCGCCTTCTTAAAGAAAAATCTCTTTACATTCTTCTTTATCTGGAACTTGCTAATGTTTCTTTGAGTTGCTAAGAAATAGAAGTCAGAAAATAATGTTTTACATAGTAATTAAAGAATTAAGAAAAAAAATTGCCAATTGCCTGTCTGTATTAGATATGTATGACATTATTTGAGGATCTAGACAAAATTCTTGGATATTTGCAGATTGGAAATGCTATTCTGATTTATGTAACGTAAATTATTTCCATTTATCCTTTGAATAAAGCAAAACACCAGTGATGTAGTGATTATTTTGAGCCTTATCATCAAATCTTGTTTACATACTGAACCTGTTGCAAAATAAGCTGGCGTATGAAATTTAAAGATGGGAAGTATTCTGTCCTGCTTTCAGTTAAATTCTAAAGTGAACTAAATTACCCAAACAAAGAAATTTTAGGACTAATGGAATAAGAGTGTCTGTAGGAGAAGCTATTATAGGTTGTTTTCCCTGGGTAGATAAGTCCTGAGTCAGTAGAGGAGCTGGGTTGAATCTGGGTCATCTGGCTACTGCTTGTGTAGCCAGTTCTCTCCAATAAAAGCCTCTTCTTGTGGAATTACGTGGTGGTGTTTTCTACATTTGCACTGTGATGTTAAAGATTATTACGGGATATCTGTTGTTATGATTTTATGGTATCCTACTGAGTCACCTACTGAGTGAAGAAGTTGTTGTTTCTGAAAAATAAATTACTGACCTACTGTTGTGTTGTTCTTATAGTAATACACATTCTATATTTTCATTGTTTGACATAAGCAAAGAACACTTTCTTTTTTCTAGTATCTTTATTATCATTTGGAATGAAATTGAACTCACTTGTGCTTTTTTTTTTTTTTTTAAGCTGGGTAACAATCCTATTTTGTGTCAGTTCAGGACTGAACAGATGATGTAGATTTTGGAAGAAAAAATATACTTGTGAAATCTGTAGCAAGCGTATGTAGAAGATCTTTTTACAGATTTTGGACGTGGCAGTTGCCAGATAAATAATTAAATACAATTTAAAAAGTAAAGTAAAATTTCATAGTTGACTATTGGTGAATGCTAATTTCAAGGAACAGGAAAAGCTTTTGGTAGCTAAATCCATTTTTTTTGCCTCTGTGTATGCTCCTGGGCAAAAATATGTGCCTTGGAATGAGGTCTGAGGGAAGCAGGATAACCGCCTGCCTGGAACTGCCTATGAGCAGCCTGAAGTAGTAAGCACAACTGGTTTGTCTGAAACCCCTCTTCTCCCTGGAGATCAAGCTTCTTGTTCAGATTGTCACAGGATGTTCAGGGTGGCACCTTCCTCCATTTACCATCTGCAACCTGGTAGGTCCCACAGCACTTTTGAAGTCCTGATCAATTCTTACTGTTGCTCTTAAAGAACTGGAAGCAGAGAGATGGGTGTGTATGTTAATATGAGAGGGAGGTGATACCTGCATTTTCTGTATCTTAGAGATTATGTCTTTTGCTAAACTCAGCTTCTTTTTCACCTTGAGGAGGTTCAATTACAGCTCTTGGGACAGAGACTGGCTCCTAGCTGTCCTATATAATGTGGTGGGAAGTCCCAGCATCTGTGCAGCTCTGTGAAATCAGTTGTTCGTTTGTGCGGCCAAGAACAGCCAATTTGTGGAGCAAAGAGGGGTGAGAAGCAGCATGGGTCACTGTCTGCTGTTTAAGGTTTTTACCTGGGCTGTGGGACGTCTGGTTTCAATTCCTGTTCCAGCAGCGATAGCTTAGGTATAATCTCTGGAGGAATTAATGTAAGGATTGAAACATTCTGACTGAAGCAGCAGTAGAAACGAGAGAGAGAGAGAACTCTAGGTGTCCACAGCTGATGGTAGGCATGATAGAGGTACAACCCTAGGTGCTCAGTGATCATTACAATGAAAAATAAGACACTGAGGCGTGTAGAGCCTTTTGACAGGTACATTTGGGCACCAAATTCCTAACTAAAATGTACCTAGTTAGAATCCTTGTATCAAATCTTATTGTCCTTTTTTTTAAAAAAAAAAAAGAAGTGTATAAATATATTTTTAAAATGTATCAAAACTTTACTTATTGACTAGTTAGTTCTGTCCAATTAATCTAAAACCTTTCCTTGGTTGCTCGGGATTATTTGGTTTAGTCATGCTTCTGAAAGTTCAGGGCTTTTGTTACTAATTCTTGTCTTCTAAGTTTTTATCAGAAGAGCCAGATATTGCAAGTAAATGAAAACAAATCCACCTCTTGTTCGTTAAGCTCACTGCTGAGTCACTGTAAGAGATTTCTGTGAAGAAGTTTTCACATCTTCTGTATGATATATCATTGCACAAAAGATAAAAACTTTGTTCTTTTGAGTTTATTACAACCAATCTGATAAACTCCATGGAGACTGACATTAATTTTAACAGAAAAAATAATACCTTTAAAAACACAATTAACAACAAGAGAGAAAGAAAAAAATGTTATGAAGAATGAGTTATATAGTTGCACAGCTCAGCTATGAAACAGCGGTAGTATCTAGGAGTTCACAAGATGTTTTTAACATCTACAGGTACAACATTTATTTGGAAACTAGGCAACGTCTTTATTTGAACTACAAGTTTGTTATATATTGCCTTTTTATAGTTGTTTGAGATTATAAGCAGTATTATGTATTATATTTTTGATAACTACTTATGGGGCTGACTTTATGCATTGAAAATCTGTTCTATCTTAAAATTAAGATTCAATTTAACAGTTTAATTATTGTGTAATGAGAGATACTTAGGGTTTTTTAAAAAGCATTGTGTCTTTTTGGACTGCTCTCATCATCTGGGACAGGATTTGTCAAAAAAAATTGTATGCAGAAATACTTGTGTAGTTAATATACTGCAAAGAAAATAATGCCTGACTGTTGAGATGTAATGTTGAGCACTATAAAACAAAAAATGGTTTTAGAATCATAGAGTTGTGTAGGTTGGAAGCAAACTCCATATGCCATCTAGTCCAGCTACTTGCATAAAGCCAGCGTAGTTAGACCAGGTTATTCAAGGTCATGTTGAGGATTTGAATGTCTCCAAGCATGGAGATCCCATGGTGTCCCTGGGTCCCTGTCCCACTCTTTGACCTCCTGCAGGATAAATGTTTCCCCCTTATAGCTAACTGGAACTTACCGAGTCCCATTCCTGTGCACCTTCAAGAAGAGTCTGGCTCTATCTTTTCTCTGTCCTCCAACTTGGTAGTTGTAGAAAGCCAAAAGGTCTCCGTAACCTTCTCTTTGCCAGACCGAACAGATGCAGCTCTCTTAGCCTCCTCTGAAAGGTCCTGTGTTCCAGCTACCTGAACAGCTTGGTGACGCCCATTATATCCATGTCTTTGTTGTACCAGAGAGGCCAAAACTGGTTTTGGCATTCCTGATGTAATCTTACAAGTGGTAAATAGAGTAGAAAGATAGTTTTGTTATACCTGCTGATTACACTCTTACTGTTACAGGTCAGGAAGCTCTTGGCCTTCTTTGTTCCAAGGGCACTCTGCTGACTCATGTTAGTTTTGTTGTCCACCAGGACCTCACATCTTTTTCTATGGAGTTGCTTTCTAGGCATTCAGCCACTCATCTGTAATATTGCATGGAGTTATTTCTGCCCAAGTAAAGGACATTTGGCTAAGCCTTGTCTATATCTGTCAAGGAATCACAGAATAGTTCAGGTTGGAAGGGACCTTTAAAGATCATCTAGTCCAAACCCCCTGTAATGAGCAGGAGCATCTTCAACCAGATCAGGTTGCTCAGATCCCTGTCAAACTTGACGTTGAATGTTTCCAGGGATGGGGCATTTGCCACCTTCCTGGGCAACCTGTTCCAGTGTTCCACCACTCTCATTGTAAAAAAAAAAAATCTTCCTTACATCTAGTCTGATTCTACCCTCATTTAGTTTAAAACCATTACCCGTTGTCCTATCATGAAAGGCCCTACAAAAAGTCTGTCCTCGTTTTTTATATGGAAGACCACTATAAGGTCTCCCCGGGGCCTTCTCTTCTCCAGGCTGAACAGTCCCAACTCTCTCAGCCTGTCCTCATAGGAAAGGTGCTCCAGCCCTCTTACCGTCTTCGTGGCCCTCCTCTGGACCTTCTTCAACTGGTCCATGTCCTTCTTATGTTGGGGGCTCCAGAGCTGGATGCAGTGCTCCAGGTGGGATCTCACAAAAGTGGAGTAGAGGGGTAGAATCACCACCCTTGACCCGCTGGCCATGCTTCTTTTGATGCAGCCCAGGATGTGGTTGGTCTTTTGGGCTGTGAGCACATGTTGCCATCTCATGTCCAACTTTCCGTACCCCAGTATCCCCAAGTCCTTCTTGGCAAGGCTATTCTCAATGCCTTCAGCCCCCAGCCTGTGTTGGTACTGTGCGTTTCCCCCATCCTTGTGCAGGACCTTGCAGTTGGCCTTGTTGAACCTCCTGAGGTTCACATGGACCCACTTCTCAAGCTTGTAGAGCAGCATGTGATATTTAAAAGTAATGTTTCTGACAGATAAACTTATTGCTTGTGTCTTAAAAACCTAGCAGCACTTTCTTGTTTTTTGGTTGTTTTTTTTTTTTTTTTTAATACGGTAAATGATATCACAAAGACCGTTCTGGACATTGTTTGCAAAGAAAATGAGGTTAATTGCCTGTTTGTGCTTCTATGTTTATTGCACTCATTAAAGATTGCAGGATGTCTGCAATATTCTATAGTTAGCAAATTAGTGGTGCCCTATCAGAGTCTTTTTTTGAGGACAGGTTCACAGTGATAGTTTTCTGCTTTCAGTGGCAGTAGTTTTCCAGAGAAAGTAATGCTCCTGAGCTCAGAAAAAAACCTTGGAATCAAAATCACTTGCAAACTTTATGAGTGTTTGCTCGACAGATTTAGGATAGTCCTGAAATACCTGTATTCCCAAACTGCTTGTTATGTTGGAAAAGAAAAGAACTGAAAAAAAAAATTATTATCTTAGACTTACAAAGAGGATAGACATTTTTCACTACAGTCTTTCTGAAGGAATGCAGTTTAGGTCAGCTGTGATCAAAAATAATTTTATTTTGGCTGTTTATTGACTTACATGACAGAGGTTTGTTTTTTGTCTATTGCTTAGTAAACTGAAGCAATTGAAAACCACATTGCATTTGATTTTGGATAAGCCCCTTCTTAAGTAACCTCAGAAGCCTAGAGTTGCCTTCCTCAAGGCAGGTTTTAACATGCTGTGTTAGGGGTGCCCCCTGCTAGTAACAACTTGGTTACCATGTAGCAATGCAGGAGATGCCTAACACATGCATTTTTTTAATATACACATGAAAGAGTAAAAAAAAAAAAAAAAAAAAAAACCAGAAACATTTTTTTCCTTAGAATTTTTCTGTTCAAATCAGGAGATAAATTCTAAAATCTTGGAATTACTATGGTAGATAATGCTACTTCTTCAGCAACTTTATGAATTGAGATATATTTCAGTAAGGTTGATAAAGTGATGCTATGGAGTTGCATTGCTCATTAGAATCTCTTTAAGTGGTGATCTAGAGATACAGGTAAGAATGAAAGTCACTTCACAAGAGCTTTTTATGTGATTCAAGTTTCAGTTTTATAATATAGTAGTTAAATGTGTTTAAAATTTCTATCGTACTGTAAAAAAAGCTTTCAATGGCCAAATGATCTACACAATTTCTCTGATAGTAAATCCCGCAGTGTGGCGTAGACTAAGGTCACTCAATTTTTAGATAATTTTGCCCTTATACAATAGGAAACTGTGCTCCAATTCCAAGCATATCTGACCAGCAAAGCTAGCTGGGAATAAGGATGTAATTGTTCGCCACGTAGTCTTATGTGAAAGACCAGAACATTAAGAAAGATGGACTCTCCTTAAGTGTTCTGTGTACATCACATGGTTGGGAAACAAATTATTTCTCTGCACGGGTTTGAATTTTCATCAATTTAGCTATTTGTTGACAAATTTTGCATGGGCTTGGTCTTTTTCATAATTATGGACAAAAAATGCTGCATCACTGCTGTTTTCTGCAGGACTCAATAACATGTGTAACCTTGGCTTTGATTGTCCGGTAGTGTCACTGAATGATTTCCTAGCCCTGCTGAGCCTTGGTTTGCAGAAGGTTCCTGAGGCTCAGTGGTTCTGCTGCAGGCTTCAGGCACACAGCCTCTGTAGATAATACATGAAGGCAGCTTACAGAGGCCAAAAAGCTTTCTGTCATTAGGTGTTTTTTGTTATCTCATTGGTTTTATGGAGTACCTTATAAAGCAGGTGTTCTTATTGTTTTCACAATTTTTATCTTTATTTTCATTGATTTTTTTTCTTCTGTTCACAAGGTTTCCTGAGTGAAACTTTAGCTTATTCTTTAATTGTTTACAAATATTTTTTCTTCCATTGCTAATGAAAGAAGGTATGTGTGTGTACCTGCGTGTTTGTGTGCTAAAAAAGAGGAGCAAAAATGTTTGATGTCTATTACAAACTGAAATTGGATGCTGCTTTGCTGGATTTAAAAAAATGTTTCAAGCAGTTAAGAGTCACTTCTGGGGATTCTCAGTAAAAGCTTACAATACTTTAGGCTGTAGCTTCCCACTACAATGTTTCCTTCACGAATTTCCTATCTTGATTTGAAAATTGTGTAGTAGAGGCAGAGCATGGGTAATTTTTACTCTCCTCTCAGTTGAGGTGAACTCAACTACTCGCATGCTTCATAACTTCCAGGTTTTCTGTGTTAGTTGGTGTGCTGGTCCCCAGTAGAGCTTCACACTGAGATATTTCAGTGTGAAGATAGCTTTATTTTGCAGAGGGGACCTAACCACTGCCAGTACTTCTTTCTTGGTATTCTGTTTATGCCAGGAAATTTTTGTGTGAACCATTTTTAATTCCTGAGAGAACTAGCACATTTTTTACTAATCCTTCTTGTGGAACAATGGAAGAATGAAGCATACAAAAAGTTGAATCATTTAAATGTTAGCATGTGTTTGTGACTTTGGTTGCATCCTGCAGGCCTGCCTACATTCTGAACTTGCAATGAGAAAACAAAAATAGTTATTCCTCGTGCAATGGTAAGGGGAAGTGGCATCTGCTGCTTGTCTGGGTAGGCCAGTTTTGGAGAACACAGTACAAACCAAAGTATCTTCAGAAAGGAGAAATCTCCTTTCTTCAGTTTCATTTAACACAGCAAGGCTTGGAATTGGAAGGTGAATCAAACCCATTTTAATACTGCTGGAATTTATCCCATCTCTTCTTTCAGAAGAAAGGAGAGAAAATTAACATAGAGCTAATAAAGTTTTACAAAAATCAATTTGCTGTTAATTTAAGACCCTTGCAGCACTTATAGGCATTCAAGAGATATGTCTAAAGCAAGAATGATAATTTTTTTTGTTACATATGTAAAACAATCTTTTTTTTTTCAATGAATACAATTAAAAAAATACAATCAGAAAATGCTAACAGTCATGCATTGGCAACCTTTTATGCAGTTTTCAAAAATACCTTTTTCCTGTTGATGTTTCTTTGTATTTCAAGTGATTAAACCTTAACTCTTTCACAACCTGAGTCACACTCAATTGGAGAATGGATTTTCAAGTCTGTGACCATGTTTTGCTATTACTTTGGTTTTCAAAGCAGGAAAAGTGCTGAATGTACAAGACTTAGCTTTTCTGAGTTCTCCAGTGACCTGAATTCTTGTGCATTTTTATGTTTTTCCTACTCAGATCAATCTTAATTGACTGGAAGTCTCCAGTGATAATACAATTGTTATGCATATATCAAGGCTGCAAAGAGTCTAAGCAAACTCTTATTGTGTCTCATCACCTAGGGTCAGGTGAGGATGGGCTGGGAAGAATTTCACCGTTGTTTTACTTAGTATTTTGAGGGAATTAATAGTTTCTTGTTTTGTTGTATTTTTTTCCCCCTGGATATTAAATAGTTAAAATTAGATAGATTATGTGCTCATTCTGGCACTTCGATGATGTCTTCTTATGAAAATTGGAACTGTTTCTCTTAAGTTATTTTTCTCTGCACTTCTGTAAAAAATTCAGTCTACTGTATTAGAAACATATTTATGAGGAAACATTGAAAGATTTAATACAAGAGGTCCATGGTAATAGATAAAATTAGAGAACTGCATAATGCATGTGATAAACAGCAGTTTTCTGCTGTAAAAATGCTCATGTAAAATTCACATTTTCTTCTTGGAGCAACAATATTTTTATTCTTAATGCTGTAACTAGACATGTCTTTCATTGGAAGGATATTTTGAAGTATTTCCTCATACCACAGTCATTTCTTACAGGCTCTCCCCCCCCCCCCATCAGTAACATTGTGAAGTAACAATTTGCTGAAGTCTCAGTTGTACCCTCATAAAGCAGTGAAGCTGAGGACCAGCCTCTTCTCCCATTTCTCTTCCCAAAGCATACCTATTATTCCTAATGCATTGAAAAATACATTCTTTTCTTCTCTGCCAGTGTGAAGCTAATGGAATGACGTTCATCTAAAAAGCTAGTTGCATGGTGCACAATCTGTACTCATGCTGTGGTAGTCAGTGATGCTTCCTGTGAAGCATTCCCCCTCTTGTGGCATGGGCAGCCATCCCCTTCATCCCTGACTGAGATACAGATGTGTTGATACCAGTTAGTACTCTGCCCACAACCTGCAGCACGGATGTACTCATGGTTTCATGAGTGATAGCTTAGAGGATATATTCTGATCGGAAATCTGCATAAGAAACAATGGTGCATGTTTTACTAAATATCTCATTTTGTAATTTCCCTCTGTTCTTATTTCACAAATAGATTCATCTTTGTAGATCTGTGATTGTCTGTTTTTCATGCATGGCAACCTCCATGGCCTTTGAATCAAAGAGAAATCTGCTGCAGAAGTAACTTTGTGTTTTGAGGGTATTCTTTTTTTCATGTATCTTATTTCCAAAACACAGCATTGCTGGAGTGTGTTGATTTGCTGTGGGGAATATTTGCATAATAACTTTAATAACCAACTGAAAGTGATCCTCAGTACTGACCAGGCACAATATTAATAGTTCTAGTCTGTGTATTTCTGATTTTTCTTATTACTTCTTGAATCTTTATTTCTAGAATAGGATTATCTCATTGCTAAAATAAGTAATGTGTTGCAAGTTGCTTTTCTTGAACTCGGTTTTAATTTTAATGAACTGAAACATAATTTAAAAGTGTTTGTTATATTATGCCAACAAAGTACCAATCATGAACTGAAGACTGACATTGGAGTGGACAGTTTGTGTTTATAACTGTATGTCAAGATCTTTATTAAGATGTACATTAATGAACATAATTGACTGTGAGGCAGCTGGACAGTGGTCAAATATTTAGTAATGAACCTCTTCACTGCAGTATATTCTGCCTCAAGGAGAACAATAAAAGTGTCCATATTTTCTTTTAATACCTTTTAGTAAATGCTTCTGTATTAGCAAGCAAAATTATATGATCACATGAGGGCTTCATAGTTTCTGCTTCTCTAGTTTGCTAGGGCTATTAATATCAAGACTGAATATTTATGAAGGAAGTAGAGCAGAGTTCATTGTAGCTGAGGTCTCTTGTGTCTGTTTCACTTATAATCAAAATTTTAAGACCAAACAAAAATAATAGCTGATTTTATTCCATTAAAAGTTGGACTCCAACAGCAATTTTCAATTTATTACAAGTAACAGTGCATTCTTTTAGGAAATAACTGCTATCCATCTCAACAGAGGCTTTATTTGGTCAGCATGTTTTTTAAAAAGTTATATAGAAACAGAGATAGTACCTAATACAGTGTTATTTTTCATTATTTTTATAAGTATTTCAAAGGTAAGTGATCTTACACTAATGTTTCAGAAATATTTGATAGTGTCTAGCATCAAATTGTTTTTTTTTTCATACCAAATGTGTGAATCTACCTTTTAGTGGTGAGGTACTTAAAAATATATCAACAATAATACCTCAAGTTCATAGTGCATCATCTAGCAGTTGTTTCAGAGTTATCTTTGGAATAATGCTTTTTTGAAACCTGATTTTGTATGAACTTTTCATCACATCGTATCTGTGGAATATTATGGACTAGAGACAACAAATTTATGATTATTGACTGTTTTGGATTATGTAAGAATTAAACTTCTCAACAGCAAAGGAATGAAGATCTCAATTTTCTTTAGGAATCATAATTACATAATTGCACATAAAAAGTCTGTTGCAACAGAAACAATATAATAGTGTTTATTATCACCAGTTTGCACTGTAATCTCCCTTATGCATTTTCATTATAAAGCGTTACCAGCATAGTATACTAGAGCATAGGAACGGCCATTGTCACCTGAAGTATTTGCTGTTATTGCCCCTCTAGTTCTCATTACATAGATCTGTTGAGAGCTTTGCTTCACACAGGCCTGTAATATTCCTATGTTAAATACAGAACAAGTAGACTTCACCAGAGTGATCTCAGAACAGATAATCCAATTCTGCACTGTGAGTTTTGAGTGGCTTTTGTTGGACTTTGCTGGATTTTAAAACTTGATGGGCAAAATTTATTCCTTCAGATGCAGCCAACTATCAGCAGTAATTTATTTTTTATTCTTTGAGTGATGTTCTATGGCTTCAGAAAAGACATGTTACTTCCTTTAATTTAGATTTTTGAGAACAGATAAATGGAATAATCTCCTGAAAAAGATTTGCCCTGGTATTTCATGCAGCTTGATGTAAGTAGTTCTATTTAGTACAGATACTATGAAAACAAACCAAAAGGTGTTGGTTTCCCTCCTGCTTTTGTGATTCCTTCAGCTCAGATGTACCATCTGTTGGGTATTTTCCTTTTTTTTTTTTTTTTTTTTCTTTTAAG
The DNA here is from genome assembly GCF_036417535.1 of Chlamydotis macqueenii. Classification (NCBI taxonomy): domain Eukaryota; kingdom Metazoa; phylum Chordata; class Aves; order Otidiformes; family Otididae; genus Chlamydotis; species Chlamydotis macqueenii. The sequence goes on from NC_141556.1 coordinate 18,652,271, forward strand.
TGAGATTTTCCTTTAACCCTTTATGTTTCCTGATCTGATTCATTTTCTCAAAAAAACCAGATGATTTGCCCCAGTTCAATTAGTGAGTTTGCAGCATAAGAATCCAAAATACTCTTGTTTATTTGTTTTTTTGTTTTTTCCTTTTGCTGATAATCAGCACAGACATTCTTATTTTGAAGTGTGCAGCAACATTTTGAGAGAACCTTCATGTTCAGCTCTCCTCTCAGAAATGTGTTGTGGTATGACTGCACATTATTACTGTTATTATATCATCAACATAAATAGTCAGATCTGGAAGAATTCACAGTAGCTGTCTTAATTTGCATGCTGAATATATGTGGAACGGATTAAGAAAATGTCACAGTGTATGGTGTGCATGGCACATTTCTGTGCAAGTAAATGGAGAAACAATGATTAAATGTGTATATATATATAATCTTAGATTCTGTACTGTCGTATATATATTTAAAAAAAATCATGATATTTAGATGTTGAATTCCTAGAAAATTTTCTCTTCATAACAAATTTCCAGGGTTTTTTCATGTAGTAACTTATTATCCTAGCTGTGTACTACTATCATAGCATTCTGTGGCTTAAATTAGACCATCCTCAGTCAGCAGTTGCCTGAGAGAACTTTGTAGGAATGGAAAAAGCTGTATTTCTTGTCAGTTATTATGGTGCAAGTCCTGACTGTTTGCACGGAAGTCAGAGGAGCTGACTTCTTCTGTCCCGAAAGGAGCTTTGGAAGGATTATATAAAACTCTTCAGCACTCCTTCAGCACAAGGTCTCTTCAGAGGAAGGATAGACAGCAAGCACTAACTTCTATGGCAGGATTATTCAAGCCATGTTTATCCCTCTAAACCATCAGTGAAAGCTGAGTCATGGAAATCAAAAGGAGTTACAGCATTTGAGAAAGAAAGAATACAGTAGGTGTTACCCTAGCACTTTGTTTTCCACAGCTCCCAGACAAGTAGCTCCTTAAAAATATGTTATTTCCTTGTGCTCATGTGAGAGTAGTACCCTTCAAAACACCGTGTCATTGCCTCGAAGAAAGAACTTGAATATTTGTCTTTGTTACAAAGGAGTAATCTAATTTCTGCTTGCTTTGTTTGAATAGCACATGGAGAGAGAAAAGACCCTGATTGTCTCATGGAGGAAAAAAGTGGACTTTTCATCTGCTATCTCCTATTCATCCCATGAGTAGCTGTCCTGATTCAGTGCTTGAAAAATTGACCTTTTCTTCAGATAGACTTACATTCTGTCTATATGAATGAATAAAAAACCCAGAACACAAACAAAACATCCATCCCAGAAACCAACTGGAATTTCCAAAAATAGCTTATATCATGACATTAATGCTCTTACAGTCTTCTGTCTTTCAATTGCTCAGTGCTTATACAGTTTGTTCACTATTCTTCATTTTTCTGATAATATTTTTACTGTACCAATATTATGATAACCTCTTCAAGCAGTTGATTCTGAATGACTTAATTTATAAACTGCTGAGCATTTATTTCTCATACTGAAGAAAATCCGATTAAGAAAACGTCTGTTCTGCAACTGTGTGGGGTGAGGATGTTTGTGTTCGCCTATGTACATCTGTCTGTCTCTTCTGAATGCACCCTAGTATGTTTTTACTGAGATTGAGGATTGCTCTTAATTTGAGTTCTTATTCTTGGATTTTGTTTTCTTCTTTTCTTGTGAGAAATAGGGTAGCTGTGCTTTTGTTCTGGAGAGAATAACATAATTTTAAGAAGAATAAATAAAAGGGTGGGTGGAAAAGGACAACTTTTCAAATTGTCTATTGACAATTTAACTGTTAATGGCTTATTTACCAGGTCTGTGATTTCATCCCCAAATAAAGCAAAAAAAAAAAAAAAAAAGACAATGAGTAATTGCAATAAGTAAAAATTAAATGCCCTTTTTTTTTTTTAGTTATTATATCATTTGTGGAACACTTTTATAAGAATTGGTGAAAGTAGTCTATCAGTATTTTTGTGTTTGCATTATATTTACATATTTTAATAATGTGTTTCATATGAACACATTTGCATGGTTTTGTGTTAGTATCTTGACAGGGAGTCTGGACAGCAAAACCTGTTCTGATAATAGGTGAATTAATATGACATTCTTATATTCTGTTGGAATGGAGTGTGGGAGGTAGTACTTACTGCTATTACATTTATCAGGCAGTGTAGATAAAGATTGTATTAAAAGTTGTTTTGTCTAAAGCTATAGGACAGTAGCTTTTAGGAGAAAAAATAGGCTTTTTTGTTAATTGTAGCACAATTTATTGAGAAATCTTGTATTTTTCTGTCAAGTTGGTTCATAGACTATGAATCTTTCTGATGTGAATTACTTATAAAGCAAAGTACAACTCTTTCCAATAAGCAATACTGGCAAACACATAAGCACTGGATAGTGTTAAGACGTGATATGATTATATAGAGAATTCTCTTCTCAACCTGTGTTTCTGGGTACGTTTTAAGTACTTACACCATCGCTACAATTACTTTTGCATGGTTCCATGCACAGCACTGAATATATCTAATGGTTGTTTATTAAAAATATAAACCTTCTAGCATGGGCACATTTTTCATGCCTTTTCATGCTTAATAGCCAACTTCTGAATCATTTAGATTATAAGTAAATCAAACCAGAATCAATAAAATAGAATTCTTAGTAGTCTACTCTTTTTGAGAAATTATTGTTCAAGGAAAATAAACTATTTATTTCCTTTCAATGGAAAATTAATTTCATCTATACCTTTTTTTTTTTTTTCATTCTGGCAAAGCTAGATTTGCAGAGGAAACTATTTTTTTATTATTATTATTTTCATAGGGAGTATCTATGAATGAGCTCAGTGAACAGTCAACAATTATTCCTGGACCCACATTTCATTTTGTATAGTGTCTTTTCTGTCATTTTCCATATGAAGATGAACACAGCTGCTGTGTATACAATATAACAAATCTAGGTCAAGCAGCCAGATTAATGATGTCTGGCATATAATCATGAACATTAAAGTAACAGTTTATTTTCTTTCTTTACATGGTTTCTATACATAATGTTATACAGTTTACAGGAAAGCAATGTTGGTTTATGATATAATTTCACATCCAGGAAATACTATAATCATGGAGCGCTTCTGTGATATGATGATAAAAATTGCCCTGTAACCTGTATAATCTCTCTTCAGATTATGAACAGAAGTGTTCATGTAGTTAATGTTTGTCTGAACAGTTTCTTCCATCTAAGTTTAAAAGAAAAAAAAAATAATCTTTCATTGGAGATACAGTTAAAAGTATTTTAAGTTAAAAATAATAAACAAAAATAATAACATATATAAGGTTTTTTACCCCTTTGCTGTGCTTATTGTAATCAACATCAAATTTTTAATTCAGTAAAAAAGCATTCAGTTGGTAATCTTTTGCACAGAGGTGCACAATTTCTCATTTTGTTTCAGTACAAGTGAGGTTTCAGTGTAGAATATTATGCATGCACCAAATATGTTTATATACATAGGGTGTTTTCATAAATATGACTTTGAACATTTAAATAAGATGGTCTGAGGTAAATCTTTTGTATATATGTGCATTATTTTTTTAACTGTTTGGAATTATGTGTTCTTTTTTTTTCATTATTTGGTCTGGTGTTTATGTAAAGGAAGAGAGAGAGACCCTCGGCTTTCCTAGTTTTCTTAAGTGTTTTTTTTCCTTAAATCACCTTGGTGGGTCTTTACATGTGTTATTTAGGAGGATATATGTCATATCCTCTACACAAAGAATCTCAGAGCTGTGCATAATCTCTTGTCCAGCTCTTCCATACATCTTTTTACCTACATTTGAAGGAGACATTTCTAATACACATCTATGGTTGGGGTGGGGAGGAAATAACTTGGTTTACTTCAGAGATCATTCCAAACAGGCAGCAGAAACAAAATTGTGCCAGTTTCAGTTATTTCTACCCACATAATCATTTAGCTCTAACTAGGCAAAGTTTGCCTTCTGAAAAAGAGATTTTCAGATCACACCTAGGAAACATGCAATTTTCGTTCAGTGTGACACTAGAAAAAAAACATTTGATTTGGATGTTTTGAATTGACTGTTCCCCTACACCCCCAATGGAAATACAGATTATGTCTTAGGGTCAAAGGGACAGTCTATGCGTCCAGAGGAAACTTGAGCCTGAGTACTAGGTAATGTGACCCAGTGGGTTTGCTCTGGAAGGAGGTAGCCAAATCCATAAATGTTGGTAGAAAATTGTTCAGTTTGACTTTAAGGCTATGGTTCGTTCCCTGGCCCTTATGTTTAACAGTATAGAAATACCTGACGTATCTATGTGATTGTTTTTATCTTCTTTTTGTCTTGAAGATGACAAAATGTGAGGATCACATGTCTTGAAATTTATAATGGATAGTTTACAGCGGTGATTCTTTAGTGATTTAGGTAAGGGTATCTCCAGCCTCGTGTTTTTCCTGTTTAATAGATCTCAGAGCACCAGTAGGATGCCAAAAGACAGAAGGACTCTTAGTGTTTCTGAATATTTCCAATGAGAGGTAGCTTCATGATTGATTCGGTTGGTATCAGTTATGGGCAAAATAACAGTATGTGTAATAAGAGACTCGATTAGTAGAGAGGTGAGGGAAAAGGATGTTGTTAAGAAAGAGCAGCAGACTTTTCTACGAAGTTAACATTTCACCAGCTAATTTGGTTTTCTGATGAGATGACGTGTTTGCTTGATGAATGACAATGCAAATATAGCATAGTTTAGCCTTTGTAAGATGTTTTGTTTCATGCCAGCCCATACCCAGTTGCTGGTCATATGTTGTTTTTAAGTTGCAGTACCAGTTGCTGAATAAGACGCTAAACATTTTTGGGATGGCAGTTTGAAAAGAAGGAGAAAAAGGTATTAGTAGTAAGTCTTCAAATGAGGCTACTTCTTTTGAATGTCAAATTAGTGTGGCATGAGCATCAACAGTGACAACAGAGTAAATGAGCTGTTTGAAGGAATAAAGCAAAGCAAAGTAATAACGATTGTGGGGTTATTTTACCTCAGTATAAAACAGTGGCAGAACTAATACTCAATTGTGGCCATTGTTTTTAATATTCAAAATAAAAAGTGTGAACAAAAGAATACTAAAACCGAGCTTTTGATAGGAGGAAATGGCATACAGTTTCATATGCATTAGAATGCGTTTAGCTTATCACAGATGTGATTGAGAGGTGGTTTGCTAACTGTGTCTAAAACACTTAGTAATAAAAGGCTTTTTAATTTAGCAAAGCAAGTTAGTAGAAGCCGAAGCCAGAAATTCAAATTAAATATGTGGCAAATACTTTCAGCAGGGAGGTGATTAACCACTGGGACAAATTGCCAAGAGAAACAACTGATTTTTCCATCACATGAGGTTGTCAAATTAGAACTAAATAACTCTCAGGAAATTATATGACTCTTGCCAAGAACAAATTATTGGTCTCAGTACATTGTTAACTAGATGAAATTTTAAAGCAGGTGGTTGGGATAGCAGATCAAATGGTTCTTTATTTTTATAATGTAAAATCTGAAAGAATATTCTATGTAACTCGCATTTGTTGAATCATCACATTAGGAACTTCATTGTAACATGGTACAATTTCAAGTTGGTAGAGTATTATTATTTCATGGCATATTCCCATTCATGCTATATCTTATTCAGGAGATACTCTCTTGTTATCTACTCAGTCATGTCTGGTTTCAATGACAAACTTTTTATTTATTGTTTTTACTTAATTAAGTCTTGGAGAATCAACTGTTTGGAAGGAGGCAATAGCTTTGCCAGTAGAACTAAACTGAGTAATTTGCTCCAGTGCAAAATTATTAAATATTGTCTTATTGGAGCAAAATCACTGAGTATCAGCAAAATTTATTTAATACTATTGTGCTGGGTTAAATGGGAGGGACATGCATTTAAAGTTAAGGAATGGGCTTGGTTACTGTGGGTGGCAGGCACACATCTTACTGCAATATGCAAGCACTTGATGCAGAAATAATTGAACAGTTAGTGCAGAAATCCTGCAATGCTTTTTCGACTCTCCTTTTGTGATTATATATGTATTTCAGTTGGCTATCGTTGGATTTTCTTCGTTACTTCCACCTAAATGCTGCAGTGTAAGTTAAGACTCTCTAACTACTTGAAAGAATCGTTGGAGGAGTGTCTGTTAAGTGCATGAGAATATTTAAATGTCAGGTGATGGTATTGTATTAGTGATCACTTGGGAAACTCCAGACTGAATTAGTCTTGCCAAGTGTAAGTGTGTGATTTAGTAAATGCCTCGTATCTGCAGTCCCTGGACATCCAACAGGAATGCTCTGAGCAGAATATTGTGGAGTTTGATCTTCAGTGATGCTTCAGTAGGTGTTGTAAAATTGACTTGAGTCTTACTGTCACTGTAAAAGTTTTATTAACAACTCTTAAGTTCTCAACCATTTAAGTTCAGTGCGTTATTTCAAACATAGTTTTGTATGTTTGAGAGATGCAATAGTATTGTGCCATATTGAAGGGAACGTGATGCAAAGTGAATTGGATTCATCTGCCAGCCTTAGCAGTCACATGCCTGTGCTTTCCAAGCTATTAGAAAAATTAATAAACTCACTCCTTGAATTAATGGATGGGCTTGCAGGACACTATCGGACATAAATTTTGAAGATGAATGATATTTACATTGCTATTTGTACTGTAAAATTAGTAAAGGTTATTAATTCTATCTGGTCTTTGTATTATCACTTTTATACCATAATTACATGCACAGACACACACAACCTCTTGAGAGGAGTGCTGAAACGCAGGTACTTAACAGTACATGAAGGGCTGGAGTGAATGTTCACAAGTTCTCCTATCTGTCAGTTTTACATTTTTTTCCCCTTTATCTGTTGGTCCTACTGCTCATCTTGACGGCAAGATGGAATCGCTACATTTTGTGTGATTATGCAGCACCACTCAGAGAGTAAGGAGCTTCTGGCCTGCCATTTGAAAGACAGAATCCCACAGCGACAGAATCAGACTCACTGACTGTAGTGCCTCTAGATTTCTGTAACAGAGATTTTCACACTGCCCATGATTCTTTAAACACCACATTTTCTTAGCATTTAAAATACGGTAATGATGGTGCTGTTCTTTTCTTACCAGTGATGGTGTCATGCTGGACAAGATATGAAATGTTGTCAACAATGCCATCATGTACATGTGCATGATAGATGTCATTATGAGTGAAGAGATGTGTATGGAAACAGGAGAATGGAATGAAACTGCAAATGTATGTTTCTTGGTTTGGTTTGTTTAGAATCTGTTCTCTCCAGTTGCGAAATGCAGATTCCTCCAAACCTATGTGTGTATGTTCCTTTACTTCTTGGCTTGGATTAGAAGAATTTTCCATCCTCCTACTCACTGCTGGAACAATTTTAAAATAAATATTTATTTTTAATAACCCATTTCATGAGTTTCCAGATAACTTTTAGTGAATTATGTTCCTCAGATTAAAGACAATGCAGGGAAATAAAATTTGAACATATCTTTCTATCACTGAGTCCACATTTTAGAAATCTCTTCATAATTGAATGATAGGCCTTTATACTACTTTGTTACAGTGTGGTAAATAGATTTACTGATTTGTAAAGGATCTGCTTTCTGCAGAGCAGCTAGCAGGGCAAAAGGTGTCCCAAATTAGGAGTATCCAGTCTTTCATCACTTGATTTGCCCTTATTATTATAAGTAGTATACTGAAGAACTGAAAAAAAAATCTGAATTTATAATTCTATTTATTTTTTTTGGCATTTACACCAATGTAACCAAAAGTATTTCTACCGTGTAGAAATCAAAGAGGAAAGTTACTACATTTTTCGGTGTACTTCTGTTGTAGTTCAGCCCCAATCGGACCAGACTACGCAGTCTCTCTCTCACTCCCCCCACCTTCTGAGAGAACAGGGAGAGAAAATATAAGGAAAAACGGCTCGAGGTTTGAGATAAGGACAGGGAGAAATCCTTAAAGTTACCGTCACGGGCAAAACAGACTCGACTTGGGGAAAACTATTCGTTTATTACTACAAACAGCAGGATAATGAGACAGAGAACAAGATAACCTCCTCCCACCGCTCCCTCTTCCCAAGCTTAACATTATCTCTACCACCTTCCCCTCCCGAGTGGCACAGGGGGGAAGAGGGAATGGGGGTTGCAGTCAGTTCATCACATGTTGTTTCATGCCGCTGCTTCATGGTTGGGGGAAGAACTCCTCGCATTCCTCCCCTGCTCCAGCGTGGGGTCCCACCCCTACCCCACAGTCCTTCGTGGAACTGCTCCGGCGTGGGTCATCTCTTCCGCAGGTGCAGTCCCTCTAGAACAGCTGTCCCAGCGGGCCCTCCACGGGCCACAGCCGCCTTCAGGCATCCACCTCCCCCGGTGTGGGGTCCTTCATGGGCTCCAAGTGGATCTCTGCTCCTCCGTGGACCTCCATGGGCTGCAGGGGGACAACCTGCTCCACCATGGTCTTCACCACAGGCTGCAGGGGAATCTTGGCCAGGAGTCGCATTACTCCTCCCCCTCCTTCTGAACTGACCTTGGGGTCTGCAGCCGTTCCACACAACAGGCTGGTAGATGTCTCTCAGGATCTTTTTTTACATCTTATTCACTTCTCATCTCCTTTCCACTTCTTGCAGCTGGACTGGACCGAGTCGGGCCCAATCGGCTACCTGGCGAGAGGCCAGAGGGTGAGGCCTGCAAGGCCCATGAGGCCTGCGCCTCCCCCTCTGCGCCTCTGCCCCCACTCAGCTTCTTCACTTCTTCTCTCCTCTCTCTTTTTTTTTTTTTTTCTGTTTTCCCATTCTTAAATACGTTATTGCAGAGGCGTTATCATGGGACATTCTGCTACCAATCGGCGCGGCCTTGGCCAGCAGCAGGTCCGCCCTAGGCCTGGCCAAGTCCACTGAACAAAGGGGAGCGACTTCTAGCAGTTTCCTACAGAAGCTACCACCTTAGATCTCCCCTCACTAACAAAACCACGACAACTTCCCACCACAAATTTTCTACTTTTAGATCTCCCCAGGGAAAATGCTTCCACTGCCTGTGTCATGAAATTGTACTATAAACTTTATTAGAGATCTTTAACAATGAGTTTTTATAGCATGATACTCTTTTTAAAACATCATATTATTATTAACATTTTTCTACATTACTGTAGATCTTCATACTTTCAGCCTTTGGCCTAGATGCTCTCAGTTTATCCCATTGCAATGACCATTGTACTCTGTCATAAGAAAAAGGAGCGTAGATATAGTAAACGGATGTGTTATTTTTAAGATCTTGTTTTGATATAAGATGGGCACACTTTTTATAGATGACATTTTCATAGATTGTTATCCCGTGCCAAATAGTACTATTAATGGCCCAAAGGCTATTCAGCTACCATCAGTATACATAGTTTGCAGTCTTTAATGTGACTAATTCCCAGCCAGAAAGTATCCTGCATTCTCAATGAATTGTAATTGAAAAATAAATTATGGTGACAGGAAATTTTAAACAAAAGTGTCATTTCACATTGCTGTAGGAAAGCCAGTTTTAGTGACATTTTTAGGATTATCAGTGAGAAGACATCAATCTATGGTGACAAGAATTGAACAGAAGTGTAATCATGAGAGTGTTTTGAGTTATTTGTTTAATAACAGGAGTTGTTAGGCTGATCTATAGAGGAAAATGTTGAAAAAATGTATTTATTAGTAATAAATAGTTGCTTGATGACAATGAGACTTGACAATAATTTTGTTTGGATAATTGATCGTTGGTGATAGGTACTATAAGCAGTTTCCAATGGTAGATGGAATGATCATGAAAAACATAGCTTTTTTTTTTGGCTTTTTTTTTTTTTCTTAGTGAGCACTCAAGACATTTTTGCCTCAGAAATACCTGGAGAGACTGCATTTTAAGTCCTATACATCAGTGTTTTGTATCCGTTAGTGGAAAGGGATGGTGCATACCACATCCTCAGGTTTTTTTGACTACCTTATTAAGATTGAGCAGAACGTAAAGTACTAGTAATACAGACTTAATCTACCTCTTCTTCCACTGCTCCTCAAAATGTTGTAGTCAGAGTAAATGCCTTAGAGGAAAGCATATTAGAATGCATCACACCATTCAGGCTGGATTTGACTTTTGGACAGTACAAATACCAAGAATATCTGCTTAGAAAAGATACAAAGAAGCATGATGGAATTCAGTAACTAGTGAAGTTCTGCTTCAGTTCGTAGATCTTACAAGAAGCCTTCAGGTAAGCTGTCTCTCTAAGAATATGCCATTAGGGGAAAATGCTCCCAAAATCACTCGTCAAATGGATGGGCATCCTGCACCACACAGGTTCCTGATACAGTTTTGTGAGAATGTTATTAGGATCCTGCCATTAGGTTCATTCCAACTCAAGTGGAAACACATTGAAATAGTTGGCACCTCAGCACTTCCACTGGGAATTGTCCTGAATGCAGTAAACTGAATTTGTCACTTTTGTACCCCAGCTTTGGCAGATTGTGGTATGCCTTTCACTATGCCATTAAATCTAAAAATCTAGAATGAAGATTGTGTCAATAGCCTGCTTCAAAGTATTTCCAGGGCTAGGAACCCTAGAGATGTGTCAGTGACCTAGTCATGGATGTTCTTCAGTCCTGCACTTTTCAATTTATATGCAGATTTTAAAAGAAAGATGGAAGTGCTTAACCCTTTTTTTTTTATGTTTTTTTTTTTTTTTTTAGTTTCACTCTCTTTATCTGTCATTGGAGTCTTAAAATCTGGGATTGTGCAGGTTTCATATTTCATCTCATGGGTATTTTACTCATTTTTCAACTTTTCTGAAGCAAACTATTTTTCCTTGTTTTGGAGACCTTGTCCATGAGGGCCTGCTCTGACAAGGTACAAATACTTAGATCAGTTCTATTATTCCCTAATCCACTAAGTTGGGGTATTTTTACAGTAAGATATTCCTGATATTGAAGAGGCTGAAGACCTATTCTGAAACTCAGAAATTCAAGCTCAGATCAGTGATGCTGACAGTCTGCAGCTTTAAAAGAAGTCATTACTCTGTATATCTTGATCAGCAAGATGCTTATTTCAAGGTCTCAATCACATTTTTGGACTGAAAGTATCTTTGTTTCTGCAGAGATTAATTACCTCTTTGAAGACCGTACCATGTCAGTACAAGATCTAAACACTGAAGTCTCTCTAGCAATGAATGTCTATTAAAAACAAAACAAAACAAAACAAAAAAACAACAAACAAACAAACAAAAGAGAGTCTTCATAGCAGTCTTTTCCCACCAGTAAAAATGGAGTGATACTCTTTCCTGAACAATGGACTCTGGCAAAGATGTCAAGTGTCTTGATGTACATTTTGTTGAACCACAGAATCATAGGATAATAGAATAGTTTGAATTGGAAAGGACCTTTAAAGGTCATCTAGTCCAGCCCCCCTGGACATCTCCAACCAGATCAGATTGCTCAGAGCCCTGTCCAACCTGGCCTTGAATGTTTCCAGGGATGGGGCATCTACGACCTCTCCGGGCAACTGTTCTAGTATTCCATCACCCTCAGTGTAATTTTTTTTTTCCCTTATATCAAGTCTGATTCTACCTCCTTCTAGTTTAAAACCATTACCTCTTGTGCTATCGCAACAGGCTGTACTAAAATATTTATACCCATCTTTCTTATAAGCCCCCTCTATGTACTGGAAGGCTGCAATAAGGTCTCCCCAGAGCCTTCTCTTCTCCAGGCTGAACAGCCCCAACTCTCTCAGCCTTTCAGTTCCCTGGGAGTCAAGGTGAATAGACTGAATTTCCTTCTAGTTTTGACTCTGAATTTTGAATTAGCATGGTATTTCCTCAGCTTTCTTTTGCCAGAGATTCCCTTCTGTTTAGTTGCATATACTGTTCGAATGCGGAAACAAGTGAGCTTATTATCAAATTAATTGGGATTTTTTTTCTGTTTTTGTTTATAGGACTTGTCTTCAACAATAGTGGACTGTTACCTGTTTATATAATATGTGTCTATAAAGCTCCTAATGGTTTATTTGCCTAATCATCCTGATGGGGTAGTGAAAAACTCTGCAAGATCTCCCTGTGGGTAACACATAATGGATATAGGGATCAGACCTCAGTTCCATTTACTTTTTTTTAAGTTAATAGTGATGAATTCAGCTTTCCTTGGGTGGATATTTCACTTCAGTGATCTCAGAGATCAGAGTTTGTGGCTGACCTTGAAGTTCAGTATATACATCACTGTCTTGGAGCTCACACTAATGAGATGTGTCAAACTTTCTGTCCATGTGTAGAAAGGACCTCAGCTACAAATAATGTACATGAAATATACAGTTTTCAACTTGTAGCAAAGGAGGGAAATTAACAGGAAATTCTTTCTGGCTGTGTGTCTCACTACAAACCACTAGCAGATTTCAGTTACCAAATAACTTTATCAGGAATTTACCCTTGTAATTACAGGTAAGCAATTGTAAACTCTGTGAGCCACTGCAAAGAGGAACGTAAATGGAAGGTGAAGAAGAAGATGCATCCTGAAGTCAGTGGGTTTGGCAAGAAAATCAAAAGAAAATGACAGAGCCAGACCAGCTTCAGGGATCCTGCAAAGCATACTTGTGAATCTACAGTCAGAGTAGTGAATAATATTTCCTCTAGTATGTTAACATAATCAGTAGCTTAACCTAATTGTTAGATCAGTGGTGAGCCAGCCAGTTGAGTCTTCAGACAACTTTAGCCTCTGTCATCTTTCCTTAAGGATGTTCCTTTCCAACCAAGAGAGGGGGAGAAATCTGGATCCTTGTGGCTGATTCTTTTATATATGAATATGGTGTATATACATATTTACACTCTCTTCCCCCACATTTTTCCTTTATATGTTATCCTTAAAAAACACCCTTTATTTTCTAACTAAGGCACTGGGTTTTATTTAAGCCAAGGCTGCCTATCTTTGCCCCACTGTATGTGCTAGTTCTTCTTACACTTTTCCCAGGCAAGCTGTCTCTTTTTTACATTGCCAGGATGAGGCCTCTCAGGAAGAATCCGTGTTTGTCCATATGACAACAAAGTGAGCTAGAAATCAGCTGTTTCAACAGATTGTCTTACTGGGTAGCTAACCGTGTGGGAAGCATTTTGTCTGCTGAACTGGAGCCACCTTAGATTAACATAGCTGTCTTATTTTCATGGGAGTGCCTCTATCCCTCGCATATGGAGGCTGCACATCTAGCTGCCACCTAGAGCTTCATTCTGAAATCCACCAAACCTTACAGACCTGCTGTTGTGGTACTGCTTTTGCAGGAGACCTTTTTCAGTCCTTGTTCAACTTTGGATGCTGAGACTGTTATTCAAATATATGATGTTTTGTGGTGACTATTGCTTTAGAACCACCACTGTGGAACAGAACATCATGAGAGAAAGGAAGATTACTTGTCTCCAGCAGTTGTTCCTCCAGGGATTTATCTGATTGCAAATTCACAACCTTTCCTACTTCCTCTTGGACATTTTAAGCCTAAGACCTGAGTGGAGTTCTGATTCATTACCAGTATTGTGGAGAAGTGAGGGGCTGGTACTGATCTGCCATGTGTACTTCTGAAGCAACATGGGCATACGGACCCTGCACAGTGAATACACATATAGACAAAAAAAAAATTGAAGCAGGAATTACAGAGTGAATAACCTTTCTTTTACTTTGTTGCAGGATTATAAATGAGAAAGAAAAGGAATATGCATATTCCTCCAAAGTTAGAAAGGATCCTCTGGGCTGTTCAGTTTGTCTCATCTCATGTGTAGTAGCAGCATGGAGTGATGTTAACTGAAAGAGGTCAGCATATGCTCCAGCTAATCACGCTTGTCAGTAGAGCTCTTATAATGCTGTTAGGAGATACTGTGATATCTCAAAGATGTGCCCTCTGAGTTTCTCTGTAGGCCATGTAGGCTCTGACACAGTTCAGAATATGTGTTTAAACAGTTCCTGTTCCTTCCTACAGCTAAGCAAAATCAGGATCCAGATTAATTATGCTTTGGTTCACAGTTTAATGTTGTGTCCTAAATAATTTATTTCTTTCAAAATAGACTATTTAAAGGCAAGTGACAAGGGCAAGATTGTTCTCCTCCTCATAAATCCCTTTAATTGCTTCCATAACATACAGAGCATGTATTGAATTTTGTATTAAAGAGTGAACAGAATACATTTGAATCTGTCTTACAATAAAGTAACTTATGATGTTATGGGTATATATATGACATTAATATCTGCAAATATTATCTGTTTGTTTCGTAAACAATTATATGTAGATACAATAATTTAATCTTCAATTTGAGGAAGAAATGTTTGTGTTTCACCATAGCAGTTTCTCTTGTATGAGTACTAAAAAAAACAGACTTGTGTAAAATATAACGTAGAGTAAATCTTAATTGAGTGATGAAAGTGTAATACCTTTCTTTTACCTGATTAGACTGGGAGAGGAGTCTGAGATTCATAACATTTTTGGACTGAAGGCTATTTCTCTCTCTTCCCCCACTTTATTTTTAACTTGAGTAAGACAGGGACAAATTCAAATGGGAGACCTCAGAACACTTACTTGCCTAAAGGCATGTTTCCTACTGAAATAAGCTCGTGTTCAGCAATGGCCTTAAATTTCAGAGCTCTTAAAGAAAAACTCTTAAACTTCAGACGCTTACATATAAACCGTCTGTTTATTTATTGTTCTAGTTGATATTGTTCACAACATCTGTACCTAAGCATTGCCTCAGTTACCTGCTGTACAATCCTATATATGTAACTATGTAGATGCGCAGGTTGTCTTACTTCTCAAACCTGTGATTATTGATGCATTGTAAATTCATAGTCAAAATGTTTTCTTTTACTGTTTTGCTTGCCTAGGCTATGCATAAGAATAGTTAAAGCCCAAAGTAATATTTAAAATGTAATGAAATGATACATGTTTCAGAAGATATGATTCCATCATTTGAAAAAAATTCAAGATGAATGAAGGAGAGGGACAAAAAAACTACAAATTGAATCTGAGCATAGTCATCCTAGGGAATCCACTTATGTGATAGAAAAATAAGTAAAGGAAATTTGTTCAAGACAAATTAGACAGTAGGAGCTCAAAAATAAATGTACTAGAGGTGTTTAGAAGCCGTATGCTGGATTTACCAGAGAAGAGTAAATATCAAGAAGGAAAAAAAAATTGCCAAAAGTGATACCTGCATTCTATCCAAAGATTCTAATTACCTATTATTTAAATGTAGTGGTTATAAAATAAAATAACCATTCAATGCTGGTGAAAAGAAATTTTTATTTTTAGTTCCACTGAATTTTTTAAGTGCTGTTTTTGCTAGTAAAAAATGATTGACATGTAAATGTGACAACTATTTAAAGAAGTTGGAGAAGATATAAACTATATCTTTACAAAGATAGGATTAATACTAAAGCATATACATATATTTTCAGATGATTTAAAGCTTTCCCTCAAAGGATTTTGGTTTTGTAATTTATTTTATTTTAGTGGAATGGAACTGACTTATACCAGATGGAATCTGTCACAATTTCCTGTAGTAATCTTCAAAATCTGCTGCAAATCTTTTAGTAACATAGGGAAAGATAAAGTTTTCAAAATATTCTTGTCTAATGTATTGCCTGCAAGAGAAGACATGGATTAGTAATGTACCTGCTGCTAAAAGACCTTCTTATTTTTGAGAATCTTCTTAATTTATGTGTTTAGGGCATAAATAACATATATTCAGTTAATGCTTTCATGAAAAATGTAGTTTTATTCTCATTATAATAATGCTTGATTTTGTCATAGTGTAATAAAGAAAAGATCAAGATTCCTTCTGAAGTCTGTGGCTTAAAGCTTTGTTCTATAAAAGGCTTTAAAGGATTATAGTGATAGGACTAGACCTGTTTAGTCTAGGTTGAAAATATAAGCTTTTATGTAAGCATGGCTACGTGTAGCTACACTACTACATTGCTGTTAGGGTAAAGGGAAAAAAAAAAAAGGAAAAAAGTGACTGATGCACAACTTTGTATTCCTTATATCTCGTAAACCAACAAAGTATTTACAAAATTCATACTCTGTATGTGACTATTGAAGAGTTTTGGAGAGGAGTACTCAGTAAGGTCCATACCAGTACTTTGTGGTTTGAATGGCAAGCATGACTTGCAGTTGCAATGCCCTTCAAGCATTTTGTAAAATTTTGCTTCATTTTAGTGCTTGTTGTTTCTGACTTAACTATGTGGGATAGCCAGTAGTTTTATTGTTGATGAAAGTACTGTTCATTGATGAAAGATGAAAAGTTCTAAAGGCTCTCACTCCTCAGCACAGTTTTTTTTTGGTTTTTTTTTTCTTTTTCTAAAACGTAGTTTTACTCCCTAGGATTCAGTGATCCTCGGCAGCATTTAGCAAGTGCAAAACTAAGCGTTATCTTATGGGCTGTCTCACTGTGATAGAAAAGTGATTGCTTAAGGCACCACACAACATATTTTGCATATTTTTTCTGTATAAGGAATGCATAAATGTTGCCACATCATCAGTCATTTGCCTCAGAAATTTTCTTCAATGTCAGCTAATTTCTAAAACTGAACACCAGATTTAGTAACTCAGCAATATAATGTACTGGATTATTTTTTTTTTCATTGGGAAAGAGATTGCCTAGCTTTATGGCAAATTCCACAAAACCTGATCTATATTCTAAATAAACTTTTTGTGGCAGACCACATAGGTCAATGATCCCCAAATTTCATCTGCAGGCTGTCACTGGTCCACAATCTGCAGCAGGTATGTGCAACCATACTACAGTAAAATTTACTGTTTAGCCCCCTGCATTTATACTATTTGATTGCAGAGAACTTTGCAGAGTGCAATGAGAAATTAGTCAAAAAAAACTGGAAACTACTGATTTAAGTTCTTCAGTAGAACTGTTTTGATGTGTCACATTTGAAATGTAGATAAGTTGCTCGCTTTTCATTTCTTAATCAGGGGAACACACAATTTGAGTAGACAGTTTTCCATACTTCTGTGGCTGTACTTGTACAGCATTGTGAATAATAAGGGTAATAGTTTGTGCTTTGAAATACTGTGCCAAGTTGTCATATATCTTGTTTCATTGATACCTAGGGACGGCTAAGTTTTCTGAAAAGCAGAATATCAGTAGTATGCACTGATGTTAGGAGAGAATGCTGATCTTCCTTAATTAAATTAGTTTAACAAAGTTACATTAGAGAGTGCTTATACTTCCATGTAATATAGTCATTGCCTTATGTGTACCTGCTTTCTCCAAGGAGCATTGGAAATGCACTCACTGTTCCTTAATGTTATATTTTGCATTTGGATCTCTGATTTAGCTGACAAATGTGAAAAAGCACATGTTGCCAGAGAACTTTCAAGAGACAAGCTGTGAAGTCTAAAGAACACAGGTTATTCCAGCTAAGGTTGGCACTGACTTCTGCTTAAAAGTTTTTCTCCTAGAATGTAGTTTTTAAACTTGTACCTGCAGAAATATAAGTTAGCGTTTTTCAGATACTGATTTTCATTTTCCAGTTTTATTACACAGAGGTGTAATATTACTGTTATTTTCACTTGTCCTCTTCTGATCACATGCTGAAGCAGTTGAGAGCACTCCGAACAGCTGAAGAACAAGATTACATCCAAATTGCACCATTTTGGTGATTTTTCAAATTCTGATTGTGTGGGCATGTAAATTAGTACAGTAGAAGGTCATGTTAAAGATGACATTTAGCCATTTTTTGTCAGCAGTATAAATGTCTCAGCACTGAATTTGGACTAGTTTATGTGAGCAGAAAATAGTGTCATACAGGGTTTTACACAGTTCTTATTTAAGTGGAAAAATCCTGCTGATTTCCTGAGCAATACTGCAGAGCGTTCTGGGCTCTGGAGTCTCACTCACCAAATCTCACTGTCTGTCATGCATGTGGCTTTGTTGTGCTATATCTTACACAATTAGTTACTTAGCTTTCTGTCTAGCAGTTAGCTACAGAAGTTTATTCGGGGAACTAAATATCTCTTCTGTCATTAACAATGACGTGTCTATTTGTGCAATATCAATTGAAATTCAGACTGATGGCATTTATGGTCCATGGCATCCAAAAAGAGGACATGACAAATAAGACCACATGTCTAAAGTCTATTTGAAGTATGAAAAATACTAAAATACACTAGCTACTTTTTTGTTGATGAGTAAGTTTATTTTAAAGGCAGAGTAGGTATCTAAATTTCAATGAAGCAGTGATGTAAGTTTTAAAACAAAAACACAACCTCCCTACAATATTTTTGGAAAAACCTAGAATTTGTTCAATTTGTTAGGAGAGCTGTAAAAAAAAAACCACTTTCCAGTTAAAATCAAAAGAAACATTTCAGACATCAACAATCATCAACTGCTTCTGAAGTCTGATAACTTAAATTTTAAGTTTACCCACAGTGATACTGACTTACTGTTCTGTTGTCTTAAGATATTATTTCTGGAGTCAACAGAAAAATATGGAAGGAATACTGCAGGTGAAAGGAATAATGACTCATTCTGGCAATTTTTATTAGCTCCTTTGTGTAAGCAATGTGTGTGGGGATTGAAAGTAGCAAATACAAAATGTTGAATATAATTTCTTTCATGCTTCCTCATAAGGTACAAGGCAAAATGTAGACACTATTACATTTTCATTTGAACTAAATTTCCAAGGCCATTTCTTCAAATCCTCATTAAACTCATTCAGAGCTGATTTGGTTTTAACCAAGGTCAGAATGGTTGTCTTACAAGTCTTTGGACACTGTGAATGGGAATTTAGAAATCCTGACATTGGGAAGTAAGGTTGCTCTTGCCCTACATTTAATAAGGAAAGGAAGTAAGATGGAAAAAAAGAAAGAGAGCAAGCTGCTTTGCCTGATGGTGTTAAAAGGAAGATCTTACTTTGCAGGAATCAAAAAAATAAGACTTTTTCTTTTTTTAAGCAGGTCACAATGCACTGATGATGTCTCCTGTGATATTCATCATTTATATTTCCAGTAAGCTGGTATGTTGCCTGCAATCACTTGTCAGTTTTCCTTTTCTATGGTCTGTTAGTCTGTTAGCCCACCAGTTAAAATACATCCTAAATAACTTCTACATTAAAAATAAGAACAGTTGATAGAAAAGTTACTTTCAGAGGTAGATGTCTCATGAACAGAATGTTGGTTTTTTTTTCATATGTATCCTAAAAAAGATCAAATTGTGCACACTGTTGAACAGTTGTGTTTTTTTTTTTTTTTTGGGGGGGGGTTGGGGTTTTTTTGGGGGTTTTTTTTTTTGGTTTTTTTTTGATAGTACACTTAACTTCTTGGCAAGGAAACCTCCTGTTTTTAATTAAGGAGAAATTACTTGAATTAAGCAGCCAGTATGAATATTTTGGTGTAGACTCTGAAACTTATGATGGTTTTGTGGTGGTGACATTATCTGTTTTCAAATAAAGAATAAAAAAAACCATAGTGTGAGCTGATATAGTCAAATTGTTCAGTACTACTGACCAATTGCTATTAGTGAATAGTTGTTTTCAGGAAAGGTAGAACTGTTACAGTGGGAAACTATTGAATAAGTGTAGGGGTATCGGTCTTTACCTGAGGATTCAATGTATTTGCACTACTGTGGAGGTGGGAATTACCCTAGCTCCTTTTTCCGTAAGGATATACAGGTCATAAGATGAGTGGGTCTTACTGTGTGTGTGTATTCCTTTGTTGTTGCTGCTTAGAAGATTTTAATCTTCCAGAATTGATGGGCCAATTTTGTTTTCAGATTCAAGTTTTGTTGGTTTTTTTTTTGTTGTTGTTGTTGGTTTTTTTCTGACTGAAGTAAGTAGGTAATGAAATTTGTTCCTTAAGAATGTGTAATATGAGTACTTAGGAAGAGAAGGTGCTGAATTGGTTGCTGCTACTTAAGTACAGAAAAGCTCAAGAGAGTCTTTTCTAATACTTAGTTTTCCACTTCTCTGTTGCTTTCTTTGGTAACATTTGAATCAGAGAATGCTTCATTTACTTTAGAAATCCAGTAGCCATTGTTGCAAGTTCAACCTGGACGTAAGGACAGAGTAGAAAATGCAGAATTTGCTTTGTTTTCTGAAGACGGATTTTAGATCTCTTGCTTTAGGTGACATGGTAGTTGACTGAGTATCTTTTCTTTAAAAGATTTATTTTAGCTGTCCCAAGGATATTTCTTCGTCTCCCTGGGAACATGCAAAGTTCATCTTTTCTATCTCCTTCACTCAGTGATCTGTTTGCTGTCTCCAGATTTCAATGCAGCCTATCAATTGCTGTTTAGATAGTTAAAAGAGATGGTGTTGAATGATGCATGAACAGGGTGTGAGGTTTTTGGTTTGTTTTTTTTTTTTTTTTTTTTCCCCTGCCTTTCTTTATTTTGGTTATGTTGGCTCCTCAGTAACTCTTTGGCAGCGGGTGAAACTTAGTGTAAGAGAAGTGGCACCTTCACCTCCGTAACAGACACTGTAGAACCAGCTGTCCACAGGGCTCTGTCCCACTTATCTCTGATAGTTAAGGGATGGCCACGTGCCTTCAGTCACCTAAACTGCAAATGCTTTCCCATCTTAGAGCAGAGAGTATTAAATAGGTTCTTTATAGTATTTTGTTTGGCTTAAGATTACCTTTTTTTTTAAAATTAAATTACAACCGTTGTAGTGAACAAACAGCATCAATTTCAATACAGAAAGCGAGTGAAAAGCTGTGATAGTTTTGTGATTTCAGGGAGTCTGGCATTCTGAGGAGGAGAATTCAGCCTAACCAGCAGACCAGGCAGATTTCCCCCAAACTACTGGGGGCAACAAACAGGTTGCCCAGAGAGGTGGTGGATGCCCCATCCCTGGAAACATCCAAGGCCAGGCTGGATGAGGCTCTGAGCAGCCTGATCTAGTTGGGGATGTCCCTGCTTCTTGCAGGGGGGTTGGACCAGATGACCTTTGAAGGTCCCTTCCAACCCTAACCATTCTATGATTCTATGATTCTATGACTCTACTAGATATTTTAAGATGAGGCAGGAGTAATATAAAATAGAGGTTTATTTTTTTTTTTTGTCACAAGTGTCACATCAACAAAACAATTGCTACCCAGTTGCAGAGTTGCAGAGGTTGCTCCTGCTTGCTGGCTTTACATACGTAACTCCATTAACTTTACCATAGTGTGTTTAAGCTACCAGTTAGGCCGGAAGCTATTCCGGACCTGAATACCTGCTGGGTGTAAAGCCAAGGCAAACTCGGGGGACTGCTGATATGGAACTGTGTATGAGCTCTTCCTGGTGAGAAAGTGAGTGATATACCACAAAAATTAAAAAATCAAAACGAGCAAAAAACCTAATATTGAGTAATGAACTGTAATTTCTTTATCATCGGAATTTTGTTGACATCAGCAATAGTGTTAAAATTCTGTGTAATATCACTGTAAGCCAGCTATACTTTATTTGTTATCAACATGTACATTCACTGTATATATACAATTTTGCACAGAAGGTGGTAGAAAGAATTAGTTTTAATTATAAATTTACCTTGTTTTGTTTTAAGATGTCTGCAGAGGCAAAGTGAACATGGCTTAGTTCCCTTTCATTAAAATAATGGTGCTTTGATAGTAACACTAGTAACCTATAGATCATCCATACCTAAATATGTATTGCTCTTTTTTTTTTTTTTTGGCGGAGAAGGGGAAGACTGACTACTTTAAATATGTAACAACATGCGCACAGCAGTCATGGGATTCCAAAGGAGGGTGGGCAAGGAAGAATGTCAGAGTGTTTATCATACAGCTGTGCCAAAAGTAAAGGCTGAATGAATGAGATGGAGATTAAAGCCAGTAGTCTGAGCCTGTATTCAATCACTGCAGTCACTCTGTTTGCCTCCTGCATGCTGATGAAGTGTCATGAATGGTCCCATGTACTTTCATTCCAATATATTTCAGGCAGTAGTGATTATTGCTTGTACTCAGCTAAAGCATGAAATAACTGGCAAACTCTTGCTTAGCAACAGAAGGCCTCATCTTCTCTCCCTTGGGACCACTAACTCAAAAATGTGCTGCTACTTTTAAAAGTTAAAGTTAGGAGGGGTAGGTACTTTATTTTCATTACTTTCCTTGATAATTTAAAGAAGAAAGAACAAACTAAAGTCTGCAAATGACTCTGTTCCATAAATAATTATTGACTGGTTTATGAAGTCCAAATCCAGTTTCTTTTATCTCACTTTAAACTGTTCTGTAGTCGGGCTACATGGCAATTTTTATAAAGATGTTTCCTTAATATGTGCTGAGAGTATCGAAGCACTTTACTTTTTTAAAAAAAAATTCTTATAGTGTGTTTTGATAAAATCCTTTGGAATGCATTTATGTAGTATTAAATCTTTTCATGTTTGTGCTTATTTTAACTGCTTAGACTATGATTTGTGTTTTTCAGAGAGCTTAATCTTAAAAGGAAAATGAATGCACATTTGTTAAATAAATGACAAAATGCAGAGCATGGTTTGAGTTGTAGATCTTCAGCACGTGCACCAAAGAACTCATTAATAAATGCAGCAACATTATTCTAGTATGAATTATATGCTGCTCTGTAGGTTTCTATTTTTGGTCACCACAAGATGGCAAAAGCAATGAGCACACAAATGCAAGGACGAGTGAGTTTCATAATAATGCATTCTGCATTCACACTTTATGCACATCAAGAGAGAATCCAAGCACAGCAGGGGTGACAATCACTCCGACAGTCTTTTGAAATCAAAGTACTTCCTTGAGAATGTCTTTCCAGCACTAATTATACTCTTCTATTGTGGTTCTTACATTGTGCAAAGTAAAATGTTTACACTGTCACTGGATACAGCTCCATCACTGGAGAAATGGAAGGTAAAAATGAAACAGATTATTAAATAGATTTAGTTTCTTTTGTGTTTTACTGGTTCTACTTCTTTGTGTTTAGGGCTGAAATATCAAAATCTGTGTCCTTTGTCACCAAAGGACTTTGGCAAAGATGCTGATTTTTCACCAACTCCAATGAAGGAAGTCTCTTCACTCAAGAGAGCTGGTACAATGTGGACAGGATTGGTTGCCTAGATGTCGTGAGGATTTTATCTTTTTTACAGTTTTGTTCTGTTTTTTTTTTTTGTCCAGTTGCATACTGATCACACAATAACTACTATCAATGATTTTTTTTTCTAAAAGAGGAAAGCAAAAAAAAAAAAAAAAGAGACATTTCTTATTCCAGCATATGATGTGCATCTGTGTGTGTTTATGCATATGGGCATGCATTTATGTGTGTAAGACTGTGTATACAGTCTCAGTAATTGCTATGAAACTGTTCACTGTGTAGGAGGGGATGCAACTTATCAGTTATGTAATCGTATTAAAAAGGGGAGAAAAAGTCTTCTGGCTTTATAACATTTGCCTGACTGTGTGAAGGTTTATGTGAAGGGTTAAGCAACCAGTCTGGTCTTGATCTTTTATTCTTGTCTTTACTGCTAGGGTTGGTGAAAAGGATAATTGGTAGGAAGGATTGTCAGATGTAAGTGGAACAGGGAACCATTAAATATTCATTGTTGAGAATGGAGCCAAATTCCCCCTTCCTTGCAATTCAAAGGCCTAGTTCTTCACAGCTTTGCATTTGTTATAGCCATTTACAACTGGGCACATTGTATGGGAAATAGTATTACTGATCTTGATAGGAAATTGTGAGTTTAGTAGGAATATATATATACATTTTTGTGTGTAAGGTTTATATGAACCATGCATACATATCAACTTGATGCAATATATATACATCAAAACATCACAGTCTATATACATATGTGTATACACTTTACTCCTATTAAAGTCTTTGGATCTTTTACTCGATTTACTCTTCCAGCAGTGACCAGCTTTGTTTGATTGAAGGTATCATAATTTGAGTATTAAATGGAGTGATCTTAGAATAAGCTTATCTCATATCAACAGAGCAGTTCTGTTATGGCAAATTGGTATTAATATATTAAATTGGGAAGCAGTAGAAAAGAGAAACTGTGTACGTAAAATTGCTAGAATAGAAGTGGTGAACCGAATTTACATGTTATAAAGACTAAAGCATCAAAAGCCATAAGCAGACAGCTTAGACACAATGTGTGCTAGTGTATACACACAGAGTATGCAAGTGTATACTGGTACATTAGTTGAATAATTTAATCATAGAATGACTTAGGTTGGAAGGGGTACTTGGAGGTCATCTAGTCCAAAAAAATAATAGAGACACCATAGAACTGTCATACAGTGCATAGCCAAGTACAAAGTATAATACTGAAGGAGTGTGCCTTTGGCTTTGCATCTATTTCTGCTTTCTGATCACAGAGCACCTTCGTTCAGAGCTGCTGCCATGACTTGTGGTACATACGAAGTCATACAGAGTGAATCGTTCTTAAAATAGAGCTTTAACTTGGATGACAATTCATTTGACAAATGTCCTTGGTCAGAATTACAGTTATTTAAGATGCAACACAAATTTGCTAAACACCTGGTGCTGGGAGTGTGGAGACTTTCTCATTATTTTGTTGAATTTGCTGTCTGTGAAGTTAGTGGTGAAACTTCCATTGATTTTATTGGGAACAAGATTAGTCATTGTGCAAAGATTCTTGTTGTACAGAAAATGTACAAGTGTTTTCACTTAAGACTAGTGAAGGATTGTAGTTCTTTAGTTTATTGAGTTTCAGCAGATTAGAAGAATTGAATTCAGAAGAACTGAATTTTGATTAAGACTACAATTCTCATGGCTGCAGCTCTGGGCTACTTGGAGTTTGATGGTGGTGTAGTTTCACTGAAAATGGTGCAGTATTCTCCTGTTAACAAGAGCAAGTAGTTAGCCAGTACAGAAGATACATAACAACATCAGAATCTGAATCCCAGTCTTTTGAACCCCATTCTTGTTTTAAATCAAGACCATGTAATTGTTATTTAATACATTCCTGTCTCTTAATGATAATAACACAATCACTGCTTTCTGTATTTAACCAGGCTCACGTTTCTCTTGCAGTGAGGTTTAGTGATGTTCTTTTTATTACAAAATTACTGTCTCCCTCTGCTGTTATCCTCCTCAGTATGAGACCAAAATACACGTGTGTGTCGACATACACACAGATAATGTGATGGTACTTACAGCTGTGGTTAATCATTCAGTTCACTACCCTTAGTTGCCCCTTAGGTAATACACACTTGTGTTGGCCTATTTTCTCTCGAGATACCCTACCCAATCTTTGGTCTGAATGACTGGATTTGTTTTAGTGTCGTAATGACTCTCCTTTTAATGGTTGCTGTATAAATTCAGATTACCTATACTTAGTTAAAATAACTTTATTTTGTTTGAACCTAATACATTTTGGATTTTAAGCATTTAGAAAAAAAATGTTATATGGCCTTTCAGAAACCCTTTTTAATGAAATATTGCCAGGTTTCCTGTTCTGATTCCTATCAGCTTATCCTCAGTTTTCATTCAAGTTGTTATATTGCCTTTGGAAAAATTAAAATAAGAGCAGGTCAGAAGTGGTCAACATGACCATGTATATCTCATATATGTACATATACTTGATATCATTCAAGTTTTATTACATCTGGTCAGTGCAAACATTCATTCAATAAATCTCTCTTTGCTGCTTTCCTACTCATACCTGTGGGATCATTCTCCTGTCCATGAAGATGGGGAGAGGCTGTTTAGTAGGGCCTGTTGCAATAAGACAAGGAGTAATGGTTTTAAAATAGTGGGGGGTAGATTTAGATTGGAAATTAGGAAAAAAATTTTTACAATGCGAGTTATAGAACACTCGAACAGGTTGCCCAGAAAGGTGGTGGAAGCCCCATCCCTGGAAACGTTCAAGGCCAGGCTGGATGAGGCTCTGAGCAACCTGATCTAGTCAGGCATGTCCCTGCTTCTTGCAGGGGGGTTGGACTAGATGACCTTTGAAGGTCCCTTCCAACCCTAACCATTCTATAATTCTATGATTCTACGATTCTGTGAAGTTTATACTTTCTTCTTTCTGCATACCATTACCACGGAAACACAGTATCAGTATCACTGACCTAAGCAACTTAAGTATATTCACCAAAATGAAGGCAGATAACCATTAACCCATAATGTTAACAGCGTCCTTCAAGCTCCTCTGGATGAGGAGCAGCACTTAGTTACGCTCAGTGCTCTTTAACTTGACAGCTTTCATGTTGTCCTCTGCATCAGAGAACTTCTGGTCAGTGCTGCTTCAGCGTGACCCATGGAGCTGATGAAATCTTAGTTTTTATTCTTAGAGACTTAGCTGATGAAAGATGAAATATAGTTTATGATGGTTTACGATAATCCCAAATTTGACAGGATAATTTAGTGTCATCCACCAGACACAGTCAGAACACTCAAATACTTACCACGGTCAATATTGTGATGTTAAACTTCCAGCTGGTAGGAGAGAACAAACAATGCAAAGCAGAGCCAATGCCAGACTCGGACCTGACTTTTTTTTTGGCATGTGACATTCCCTGAGAAATCAGTGGAAATTTTTCTTACACAGGTAGTTTCTACTTTGAATTTTTTCTCCAGGTTGGACTAAAAGTTACAAAGTAAAAATATTGCATCCATTTACTATGATATCATAAAGAACAGACTTACTGATTCACGCTATGATATTAATATAATAGCTATTGTGAAGGATCTTAGCAAATTGGTTGTATCTTATGATCAGTATGAGAAGCAATACATTCCAATCGTCTTCAAGTTCAAGGTCATATAGTACAGCACGTCCTTCTGTGAAGTATATATGTATGCGTATATGTGTGTGTTTATCTAAGTACACATTTTTTGTCTTTAGAAAACTGTTAACTACAGTCCATTTCATGTCTTAGGAATCACATTTTAGTGTTTACTCTATGACTAACAGTAAACTTAGTTCATCAAAATGCTGAGCAAAACAGTGAGAAGCCGCATTTTTGTTCCTTTTTATTAAGGACCTTGATCTGAGGAAGTATTATTTATTAGGCATTTATTGTGAAATTGATAGCATAATTTAACTTTTTATTAGCTAATAAAACTGATAAGCAGTGCATAAAAAGATGGACCTTGTTATATGTGTAGTAATAATAATAATAATAATAAAGGTTAATTTAAAGTTTTTTAAAAGGTCATCGGTCTAAAGACTTTTTAACATTGCCTTCTATGGCATGAACACATGCCTTGAAGTTTTTCTTCTGCCCATGGTTTTGTTTGGGTCTATTTTACAGCTACTAAGTCTAGCACAGAATGGATTGGCTATGTTTTCAGCTTTTCACTATCCTGAGATTAATTTCACATCTGCTGTGAACACACATGACATATCTTCTTTGAGCATAAGCCCCCTCTATATGGTGTAGAGGTGAAATAATGAGTGTTGTGAGTAGGTAATGATTGAACACTTAGTTGTGTAAATGGAAGACATTGTTGCTGATAAATGGAGCCCTGGAAGAGGTGTTCTGTATGCCTCTAATCTTGAGCCCTTTACTGATTTGTAAAAGTGGGTGGGATGACTGTAGTCCTTGTTCACTGCACTGTCTTTGTGCAGCCTTGGGTATGTGTGAGCAATTAAAAACCCCTTTTGCTGTCGTCCTCCTCTGAGTTGTGCAGAAGATAATCTTATCCTGTAAATGGTTATCTTCTTGTAGGACTAGAAATGGGGATATAAAAATCATGGATTTCATCCATGAAAACTTTTCGTTTCAGCATGCACCTGTTTCATGTCATTTTGAGCAAACCGGATAAAAATGGAAAATGCAGCAGTGAAGCTGGCCCAGATAGAAAATGACTCCTCTAAGTCTGTAGAACAGCTGAGAATAATAGCCAACATACTCATGCTTCTCTGTCACATTTGCGTAAAGCACTGTTCCCAAACAAACCTTTCAAATGAAAGCCGTCACTCAAATCCATCAGTTAAGGAGCTGTCAGGTTCACTTTCGCTAGCTGGTGCTGAAGTTTGGTATTAGTGTAACAGAAGGGCTATATTTATTTAGCATGCTAAATGTGTATTTTGTAACTTTTAAGACAATGTAATTGTCTAAAGCCCTGGTCATGCACCTGCAGTAGTGGGGCCTGTGTGCTAAATCTAGCTATGCGCTCAGCATAGCACCTAAATGAGGGACTTCATTGCTCCGAGCTGTAAACACGGAGAGACAGGTACCACTGAGGAACATTACACTGTTCTTATGTACTCAGTAATGAAACTCTGGGAGCTAAGCAAGAAGAAACAACTGATGCAGCAGATACATGCTATTCTATTCTGATCCTTATTATGTGCTTGATTTGAGAATTCCTGCTAGCACCCAGATTAATTGAACCTATGCACCATAAACTTCCTTTGCAGTCACTGCAGAGAGAGAGGCGCTTGAAGAGATGCAAATTCTGCCTGTTGAATCTTTGTACCTGAGGATCCTTTGCCTGCTCAAGATTCTCAGCATCAAACCTTGGTTTGGGTTGGTCTATAGTACTTCTAATTAATTTCATATATTATTCAGTGGGATTATTTCTTCTCAGGTTTATTAAGACATTCAAAATTGTTGAAAATTGTTTCCTTCTTGGATATTGGTACTGTGCCACTTTAGTGTCTCTATTTTCCAGTGTTTACTTTTGTAGTGTTACTAAGATAAGTTTATATTTCCCTGTGGTTACTTGTGAGCTATTGTACCTGTAATTTCTCAGTAAGTGCAGTACCACGGAGTACAAAGTCTTGAAAGGCTGTGTTTTGTGTGGAGAATGTGTATGGACTCTTTACATGAAAACCGTAGCCAAAAGAATGACACTAGAACACTTTCTCTGTAATCTAGTGATTTCAGGCAAAACCTACCATCCAGATTACCAAGAAAACAACTGCATCCCAGTGTCATTACTGGAAAGAAAATTGATTATTTTTTTTGTGTCATAGGCTTTTGCAAAAAGGGAAGAATATTGTTATAGGTAGTAGTTGAAATAAACAGGTTTATTTAAAAAAAAAATAGATCTACGGAGAGAATAGTAGAGGATTTAGTGTGATCACATTTGTCCTACAAAAATGACAGAAAATTTCCATAATTTGAATTTTTTATTCATTCACGGGTATGAGTTAGCATATGGCATGTTAACAAGGCTGGATATCATTAGGTAGCAGTTGTTTTTAGCTGCCTAATTTGGCCTCCAGATTTTCAAACCTTACACAGACACAGAGTGATGACACAGCTCTTGTTGCATAGGATGTAACTTCCTGGTGGATGGTAATTAGAAGTTTAGGGTTATTACTTCTACACTTTAAAGACTAAGACATATTGAAAGAATCTCAGAGAACAAAATTTAATCATATTGATTCTGTGTTACCACATGACCCATACTCAACCAAATTTTACCGCAAATCTGCTGTTGAACCCAGGATCTTGAAGTGCAGAACTTGATACCGGTAGGAAGGGCACTTGTATGATGACTTTTTTAAGTCTTATTTTACATATGCAAATAGTTTTCAGGTCATTCTAGAATAACAGTCAAGTAATTCTAGGATAACAAATACTGTGTTTGTAAAAAGGGAAACCTGAGAAGTTAAAACACTGTTCACCTGTGCTGCTACATATATCTACTTCTGATATATGGCTTTATCTGCATGTTCCTTCAAACGGATTTCATGCTCCCTGCAGTGAAATATTTTGCTAACACAACAGACTTGTTCCTTCCTGACATACAGCTTCTGGCTCCAACAAATGTCAGTAGCTTTTTAGACAAACCTGTGCTTTTTATTCCTGTCTTTCTCAAGAGAAATATCAGCATCCCTCCAATAACATTTTTCCCCCTATGGCTATTCTGTGTTTTGTTTGTTTTTTTTTTTTATAAACAGACTAAGTTTATTTTACATGTAGAGGCTGGTAAAGACTTGGAAGGGTATTTTTCTTTTTTTCTTTTTCTTTTTTTTTTTTTTTAACAATTTTAAATATTTTTAGGAAAGTAACAGAGTGACAGCCTCTTCTCATGTTATGCAAATAAGCATAGCTTTGTTTAGTCCTGAATTCATGCAGTTATTTCCTTTTTGTAACCAATAGAGGCCTCCAGAAGCAATTAACTAAACCTGCATGAAGAGGAGTGAACAGGAGGCCCTCGGAGCTGCAGGTGCTGCTTAGAGGAGCTCTGTGTAGCTGAGATTATCTGCTCCCACTGATTTACAGAGGCAGAACTTAAAAAGAAGAGACTCAAACACCTTGTCATTTCTACTTATTTTTGGTAGCATCAGTTATATGATTTCCTTATTTGTAAGGTTTGCTTTTGGGCCACAAAGAGACATGGAAACTTGATACAAAACCCCAGAAATTACTAGACTGGGGGGTATTTCTATAATATTCATGAAATCGACATTACTGGGATTCATTTGCTTGATTTTTGTGTGAATATGCATTAGAGACATTTCTCAAAGACAGAAGCTGTGATCTCTGTCACTGAAATGAGAAGTGCCATGGTCACTGGCTCTCCTGGTGCTGCCGTTTGATGGGTTTCCAGTCTCCGTGCTGGAATCAGCGAGATCCTCCCCAGGAGACCCAGCAGGTCAGGGCCTGGCAGCCAGGGAGGCACAGAGACAGCCCCAGTCCCAGCCGTCAGCCACCTCCCCAGGGACAGGCCGGGGCCAAGCCAGGCCGTGGGCCCATGGGTGGGCCCAGCTCAGCGGGGCACATGGCCAGGGAGGGCTGTGGGGAGCTGGAGACCGGCCCTGCTGTGGGGTCACTGGAATGGGGGCTGGTGGCCCTCTGGGGTGGAATGGGGGTCCTGGGCCCTGGGCAGGGTGTGCCAAGCAGGGACAGTGATGCCTATTGTAGCTCTCTCAGTACTGCACTTCAGCTGTGGTTTTCTTTTTCTTTTTTTTTTTTTTTTTTTTTTTTTGTAAAATGCAGCTGACCAAACGTGTTGGTTTTGACCTGAGACTGTATTGGAATTTGAGAAATGACATTGCCATGTCCTAAAACCATAGGATCAGTATTAATTTCTTGTTGAAGTAGTTTACCACGTAGGAAAATTTATTTAGAAGTAGGTTCATATATATAAATACCTTGTTTTCAGCTTTATTTGTACAAACTTGGCTTGATTTTTCAAGCCTTTTCTGATCTGGAATTACCCTTTGTACCGATTATGTTTGGGAATTGCCATCAGAAACTTAAATCTTGAAGTTTGTTTTTATTAAACTTTGGTTTTGCTTTTATTTTTCTTTCTGTTATGTTTTCAATAGTAAGATATAGGGGACATTTTTCATAATTATACAACAAAACACTAAGCAAGTATGTACAGTAGCAGTATCAGGTGCAATAATTTAGGGCATTAGTCTTATCTGGGAGAAAAGAAATCTCAAAATGGGTCCTGAATGTATCTTGAATCTCCACAGACTCTATTTTCTTTCCTGTGCAACTATTTAGAAGACTAGGATCTATCTTAATTAAAATTTACTGCTTATTTCAGAATGGAAGGGCTGAAAGCTATTTTCCTATCCTCCTAATGTCTGTTCTGTTTATGTGCTTGAGATGGCTAAGTGGTAGTCTGAAAATTGCAATAAGATTAGTAATTACTAAAGGGACATAATGTACTGATTTGTTGCAGTGAAACTCTGAAAATACTTAAACTGACTCTTAAAAGGAGAAGACATTCATCATATTTTTCTCTTGTAACTCATAAGTTTTAGTTAACTGGGTTCTACAGTGGGTTTTCCTTCATAAAATGAGTGCTAAAAATATACCTTTTGAGACAAATTATCTTATTTTATACTGCTGAAATCCAGAATCATTCCTTATAAGATTGGGAAGCTGCAGACATCACGTGGTAAGGTATATTCCAACCAAACATAGCTCTGAATCTGTAATGAAGTAAATCTATGGAAAGTTTTGAAAAATTTCGTCTGCTGCGTTTTAGTTTACTGGGTACTTATGGGTTCCACCAGTAAACTGGGATTATCCAAGTTAGTTACTTTTTGTTTCAGACAATTATATTGGTCCTGTGTTCTCCTAACAGCGTAATCATAGTCTCAAGACTGGTGAAGACTATTTTAAACAGGTTGTCTAACTGTACTAGCATGAAGAATTGCTTTGTATAGTCTGTTACTTAAACAGCCACAACGTTTCAGTAGAAAGGTACAGGGTCCTAAGTGATACGTGAAGCATCTTGGAAACAAATGCCTTCAATGTCAGTGACTTTAGCAAAAGAAAAGGGAAACAGTGTATTTCCAAGAATATATTCAACTGAAAAATTGAAATGTATTGCATAAATTAAGATGGAAACAATGTTCTTATTTGATGGTTATTCTGCAATTGTGCTGATTCATTTGAACAATTTTTTCCCATACTGAGTTACAGAACCTCAGCCAATTCTAATCTGTGTTTTTGGATTAAATACGTTTTTCTAGAAGCTTTATTGTGGTTGCTCTTTTTTATTTTATAGTAGTCGGATTTCCACAAGTTTTGCTATTGTAGCTTAGAAGTGAGTGTAGTTCTTGGAGGCAAACCAATTCCTTGCCATAATCTCTCTTGTTCTGAACTAAAATTGAAAAAGAAAAGGTGATAGTGCTGTGTGAAATTGGATGATGTTCATCGTAAGAGACCTTCTTTCAGGACATTTTCTTTGAGGAAGGATATATAACATAAAAAAAATAATTTCCACTTAAATAGTATGAGGTTTTTTTTGTTTTTTAAATTGAAATATGTTTAAATATTTGTTATTCAAGTTAATGTCAAGCTACAAATCATAAGCAATACTAAGTACTTAAGTTCCTTCTTATTTCAGTAGTAATTGTTGATATTCAGCCCTGCTCAGGAACTGGCATGGCTCTGTTGTCAGAAAGACTTCAATATTGTAATAGAAAACTACTGAATGTCTTCCTATGATCTGATTTTGAAACAACTCCTGCATTGTATTCACTGACAAAAGAGTATCTGAATCTAGCCAAGATTTTTAATAACATCTAACTTGATGCATTTTGAACTAAAAGAGCTTGTGTTGCTAGGCATCAAATTGGTGATGCATGGAAAAATTGTTCACTGGAACTATAATATAAGCCTGCATGTACAATTCAGAAATGGATTTTCTGGATGAGCCTGAAATCTAAAACCCTGGAAAGACCCATATATTTCTATGAAGTTTTATCTTCATTGTAGTCACAGATACCATGAGTTCATAATATGATTTTCTTTATTTAAATTAGAGATAATGTCTTCAGAATTTCAGCATGCATAAATAACAAACTCATAGTATCTATAACTTGCTTGCTGTAATCACTGTGGATTAGGCAGATTTTATTTTCTATCCAGAACAGAAATCTTGTCCTCCAAGATTAAAATTAAATATTTTAATTTAAAATTAAATTTATTATTTAATTAAAATATTATCCCAGTACTCTCCATGTAATACAAAAATATTTACTATTTGGGAGTTTTACATAGGACAGACAATACAGATCTTTCAAAAGCGTTGTTCTTTCAGCAATGACATATAGTTGACAGTGGGCTCTTAGTAATACACATAAAAAATGCCATTTACTTATAAACTTTTCCATAGTACTAAAGAACTTTTACAAATATAGTAGGTTTACATTGAGGTATTTCCTGTGCCATTTGCTAAGTATATGTACCTAAACTTACTGGTTCCTGCAGACTTCCATGAAAATCTCAGAAAGAGCAGTTTCAGAACTGATCACGGTGGGACTTCATTCAGAAAATAACAAAATAGGTGCTGAGTACAGCAATTACTGTAAACAAGTCCATGAGTGCAAGCTAGAAGCCAAAAGCTTAATCCTGTTGTATTTGGAATTTTAATAATTGTCGGGTTTCTTGGTTTTGCTTTTGATTTAGTTTGGCTTACACTTTGAATTCAGAATCCTGTAGTTTTCCCTTTTCCTGAAAGAATTCCATGTAGAAGCATGTGTGCATGTGGTGTGAAAGAGAGGGGACATATCAATTGGCATCTTAAGAATGCGTTACAACATTAGAGAAGAGCATTGAGGAATCTGAACCTTTTCTCTGTTTAGTAACCAGATGGTGGCAACGCAAAATCAAATTACTTTCAGTGAGGTCTTAATTGCTAAAATAAACTTATAAAATAAATATTTATAAAATATTATTATATTAGAAATATTGAAACAATATCAACAACAAAGAAATACCCACTCATTTACTTGGAAAACTGAATGATGATAACTCTGAAGTAATCTTTATGCTTAGTCCATAAAATAATAAAAAAATACTTTTTTTTTCATTGGAAGAAAGACTTTCAGACAAGACTAGAATCAATCAGAGTTCTTCTAGGATGTTTGCCTTTTTTTTTTTTTCCCCAAGATTATTTCATTCAAGTTGAAAAGTGGTGAATTGCTTTGTGTACGGCAAGTACCTAAATGCAATCTCCTGAACATATGGTATCTTTATGTCTGTTCCATAGACTGTGGCTCTTAATTTCTCAACTGGAAAAGCTCCAGTGAAACTCCACTCATTGCTGCCTTGAGATTTCTTCTCTGTGCTTAGGAGTGAAGTGGAGAGTGTTCAGGGGCTCAGAGATGAAATGGGCTTTTTTTCATTAATATCTTTGAAAGAAGTCAATGTATCAACTTTCCTGAAAATGAAAGGTATCCTAATTCTTGAAACTCGGTACTTGCAAGAAGTATATTCCATTTGTTCCATCATTTTGTACCTTACATTTCCAGATTAAATAGTTAAAAAGCAAAAATAGCATACATGTCATGCAAGTAAAGTACTGCTGTAGACTTACCCTCTGCTTAATGAGAGACAGAGAGGACATGCTTTACAACAGGATGTCTCTCTCTCTGGAGATGGGCCTCCATAAGCTTAGCTAATACTTTTCATGCTTTACAACCTTCTAAAGCCAAGTAACAAGGGATGTAAACTGTGTTGCAGTGCTCAATATACTTGCGATCTTTGCTCCCTGTGACACAACGAGCAGGAAGTTTTTATGTCATATATGTGGGAAGAGCTGCTGCAGCTCTGCAATAACTTTTAGTTTTCTTCTACTGTAGAAACAAGAATGGCAACAGAGAAATGATCTTAAAAAATAATCTATGAAATCTTTTTAAAAATCTTTCCAATTTTCCCTTATTTTTTAATAGCTGCACAAAATTCCTTGAAAGGCAGCATAACATTATCTTTGTATAGCAATTGCTCTCATTTAGGTATCCCAGTTTTTTAATTCATCAAAAAATGAGGTCACTATGCCTGGAAGAAATTATAATCTCTAAACAAAATAAACAGCTGAAAGCGATCATAAAAACAAATAACCTGAATGGCCTAAAACCTATGCAAAATTAAAACTGGACAGATCTGAAAGCAGAAAAGATCATCTGTAGACATTCTTATTGGTAGTCAGTGCTTGCATACCCTGGAAAGCTTTTTGCTTTCGCAGATTATCTTGACATAAAACTTCATTGTTCTTTTTCTCTGAGTATAGTCCTTATTCACCCTCACTGTGCTGTAAAACTGGTTTCTTTCCTCTGAAATGGGGTTTTCGATAATGATCCATCTAGATTATATCATTTACCGTATCTTTTAATGAAAGTAAGAAGACGACTTACAGATAGTGGAGAACAGGGCAGCCTGTACTCTCAGGAAGGCTTACACATATCATACGCATGCTTCCATTTTTTCTTTGATTTCCATTCAATTTCTATTCTCAGTGCAGGACCGTAATCATGATGTTCAAACGCCTAAGGGATCAAGATCTAAATACACCTCTGATTTTGTCTGTTTTGCATTATCTACTAAGATAGCTGTGTTCCTTGGGAGCAATATATCTTCTGCAACTCAGAATGAAATATATTAGCGGTGGGGAAAAACAGTGCGCTTTTTTTTTTTTTTTTTTTTTTTTTTCAGTTCAAGATGTTCCAGTGTAGCTGGATTTCCCTTGTTCCTATCTGGAAAACCATGTGCTATCCTTCTTGCTATACCTTTGCTTTCTAACCCAGGATTTCGAGGAAAGAAAAAAAAAACAAAACAAAACAACAACAGAAAAAAAACGTAGCATGTAATAGAGTAAAAATCCTCTAGTCAGTATGTTTATCCTAAGATACTTTTATTAATAGAATGAGTGGAAAAGAGTAGAAACTCAGGACTGAGAAGGCTCATAATCTAGTTGCCAGCAGCTATTAAGGGCTGTGGTGATAGTGTTCACTATCATGAATATCATATCTGTATTTATAAATACCTAGTGTATATTACTTATATAGATATTATATATTTACATGAATTTGTAGAGTACCTTGTTTCATATTTATCTTTGAAATCCTTGGTTTTACCAAGTTGTAGTTCACTGCAGTGTGGGAGTCACAGCAACATACAGTTTAGGTGGCTTAGCAGTGAACCAGTCACAATGCTGTTGACAGCCTACAATATTTTGATATCCTGACAGTTTCAAAACAGTATCCATACAATAGGAAGCATTGTAAGCTGGTTCTGAGAAGAATATACTGGGTAAACTTGTATTCTAAATGGAAAAAAATGCAGTATATGGAAGTATCATTACACTTTTAGACTTAAATGTCATTCATATATGTTTCAGGGGTTTTTTTTTGTGGGGTGAAAAAAAAAAAGATGTTAATATAGATTTAAAATGTCTTCTTTTTGTTTCATTATTCTTTTTCAGTATTTCAACAGCATAAAAATAATTTTCTGTTAATATTACTTAAACTACCTAACTTTTGTATAAATTCAATTTTGCATTTGTTCCAATGTTATTTTTTATAAAAACAAAATATAGTAAGCTTGTGATTTGCAGATATGTTTTTGCACATATTCATTTGAAGGGTTATAATCAAGTGCCTACAAAGACAAAGTCCAACAGAAATGATATTTACTACTGTACAGTAAAATCTAGAAATTATATGTAATACAAAGTGATAGCTGGGACTTTTTTAGTCTTACTATGTATTGAAATTCAATAATGTGTCTTTCTTGCTTGTAAAAGGTAGTATTTTGGTATACTAGTAGCCTGCTATTGGTTGGATCAGAGGAAGTGCATAATTTTAAATGTATAGCACTTACTTCAAGTTATTATCTACATAAAATAATTTTTTGCAAATTTTTGTTTTGCTCTCATAGCATGGTCCAAATTCTGAATCAGGTGGTTTGGATTTCCTTAGTATTCAGGAAAAGCTACACATATTGAAGTCAATAAAAAGCAAAAAATGTTATTGAGCTAATGCAGCAGGGTCATTT
Source organism: Chlamydotis macqueenii (assembly GCF_036417535.1). Classification (NCBI taxonomy): domain Eukaryota; kingdom Metazoa; phylum Chordata; class Aves; order Otidiformes; family Otididae; genus Chlamydotis; species Chlamydotis macqueenii. The sequence continues at coordinate 18,689,506 of NC_141556.1, forward strand.
TACTGTTGTTTTCAGGATGGTTGCATAATAAATTTAGTAAAAGAAAAAAGACCAGATACTTCAAATATGAGTCAGGTAGACAATGCACTACTGTTCAGTTCCAATGAAAGAAGAGACAAAGGACTGATAATCTGGTAAAACATTGGAATTATTTGAAAGACTTTTTCTTTCAAAAAAAAAAATACAGAATTATATTCATGGACATGTGGGGAAGTTTTTGTTTTCTGAAAGTACGTAAAGAGCATACCTTTTAAATTTCATTGCTGTAAAAGCAGATTGTTCCTTTACTTAGCCAACATAAGTAAAAGTAACCTGTGTGACCTCAGCTCTCTGGCTTTTATGGAACAATAATCGTTTTCTGACAGAACCAGTTTGTAGGGTTTTCATATGTCCACCACAAAGAAAAATTGTATGTCATCTTTGTTTTATTATACCCATCAGCTGGCTGCCCATTTGTTGTGGAGTGTCTGCTGTGACATAGGGCCATGACTCTATTCGTCTGTAATAGATTGCCTGTAGTGCATTCAGTGACTCTGGTACCTGTTGCTGGTTCTTTTTCCAGGTCAACTGGCTGCAGGTACATGTGAGATTGTTACTTTGGACAGAGATAGCAGTCAGCCCCGAAGGACTATAGCCCGACAAACAGCTCGCTGTGCATGTAAAAAAGGACAGATTGCCGGTACAACAAGAGCAAGGCCAGCCTGTGTTGATGGTAAGAAGCAAAGATCTATTCAATCAGTTTCTGCCAATACAGTAGTGGTGTAAACTGATAGTGTCTCATAAAAAAATAAAAGCTCTATAGAAGAACTTTTCATGTATCCCAACTAGCAATGGCAATACCATTGAAATTCCTCAAAGGGGTTGTACTGACTAATAGTACAGCTATTACGGTTACAATTTTTATTTGCAATTTTCACTTTTGTTTTAGCTTGATATGCAGTTGAATGTTAAGGGTATGGTGCTGTTATATTTTGCACGTGATGATAGGATCAGAAGTGAAGTGGCATTATTTTGTTTCCCCCTACTTTTTGTTCCTTATAACATTAAAAAACACTGCAAAGGAGCCTCAAAGTTTTTATGCCACTGGGAAGCTAACGTGACTGCTGCTGTATGGTAGTTAGTGTTGCTGAAGAAAACACTGATACTACAGCTTGAATATAATATCTGAATATACCTCACATGTCCAGCGTTCCTTCTCTCCTTAAAATAATGATTCTGTATGATTCACTGCACATGCAGTGATAGCATGCAGCTGGAAAACTGCTGACATACAGGGATGTACGAAAATATTTCACTTTGAAATCATTTTTGGAGGCGGATTTCTATGTTACAGCTAAATAAGACGTTAACAGTGGGACAGTCTTCAAGACAGGTCTGCCAGTGCAAGGCTATCAGCAAGCATTCACGTTAAAAATAAAATTGGAGACATATTGAAAATAGTTGATGCAAAACAGTATGTTTTGATCTAGGCTCAGCTAGCAAAAGTAAAAAGGTGCTTGTGTATAGCACTAAAATAAATTCACAGATTGCCTTTGAATACTGACTAGTTTGAGTCCTCAAATAAAAATGTTGCTGAGAACACCCTACTGTTGCCTCAGAATTTAGTCTTACCAGTGATTATTAAAGAAGGCAGCTCAAACGAGATTTCAGAGCCTACCCATAAAGCTAAATATAGAACACCATGCACGTTCTATTTTTGCATTTTCCTTTCACTGTTTTTGGTGCTCTGTAAGACAGTTTCTTAGCTGTCTCTTTTGTAGTGTGATACTATAGCCAGTAATTCTCCTCTTTCCTGTTTCATTGTAAGATCTTAAGAATTAATTGCTTAGGAAAGGAATTATTTTATTGTGTCATTAATAGCTGTAACTTTAGCAAAAATACTCGTTAGCAATTAAAAAATTCAACATGTTTCCCATTTTAAAACAACAATATTTTAAGGGAAAATAGGAATTTTACATCATCTGATGGGAACTAAACCCAGTTTTCGCTCAGTCAGTTATGGCCTAAGGTGAGATTCATTTACTGTAATTTCAGTATCCAAAGTTAGTTGTCTAACACAGTAACTGCAGTTTTTCTTTATACCCAGTGGAGAGCAAAAGGCACCTTCTCAGAGTAATTTATCTCATCCTAAGTGCCTAAGATAAATCAGATGTAGCACACTCTGGTACTCACTGTTTCTCTGCCTTGTCTTGAGACACTTGTGGTGATGAGACTTTAGACAGCTAGAATGTATGTGTCAGTAAGAAGACATGACTACATCTCATCCTCCAATTGCTATATTAGCTTAGTTTCCAAGTATGGAAGGTTTAAGGTCGTTTAATATTAGGAAAAAAAAACCCCACATTTATTTATTTATTTTTTTTGGAACTAATGAAGAAGGGCTATTTCAGATTCTACTTTTGCTTTTGATGTGCTTGATCATCATTTCAAGAAAAGAGAGAACTGGATGACAGGATTTATGATTAGGTGTTGAGTAATCAGAGAGGGTTCTTTATGTAATACTCTACATTTGAAAAATAAGTGGGAAGTTCATCAGTTGAAAAATAGAGCTTCCCATTAGCTTGTGTCCAAGTATTATCATTCCATTTGAAAGCTTTTCTATAGTTCTAATAAAATCTAGTAATGTAGTTCTTTATTATTTTGTGAAATGTTTATAGTTATGTTGAGCCCTTTGCTAAGAATGATAACTGCAAGACATGCAGGACAGGCTACTTTGCTTTCCTGGACATTGTTAGGGATGTTTTGTAATCAAAGTTCGAAAAGGTTAAGGATACCTAGAACTGTATATCATGTTCCCAAATTAAAAAGAAGGCACAAGCCAAATCTTTGATCTGTAGATTTTATTTGTGAATGAAGTTGAAAAAAAATAGTTCTACACACCATAAACACAATTATATAGGAAGGAATAAATGAGCACTTTATCTTATCTCTAATCTTCTGTTTGCAAATAAAGCTGACAGATGAACTGGCCATTGACTAACAAGTATCCATCTGTGAATTCAGCAAGTTTATAGTTTAAAGAATACACACTGCATTTTTCCATACTTTTAATATTCATTTCTAGAATAAAGCGTTTCAAGCACAGCTGATTAATGCTTTATTCTGGACATGAAAACTGTGTAAAATTTTGTCTAAGAAAAGCTAGAAGCACGTTTTATTTCTGATATTAAGTCAAATACTATGTATTTAGGAATGGAACAACCATACTTTTTTTTTTTTTAAACAGTGAAGAAGGGTGTTTTCACCTACAGAAATCTTCCATCTAGCAGACATTCCATTTGTTTTTTTTTCTTATAAATTCCATTTTCCAAACAAACAAATAAATCCTTTCCTGAGCTTTCTTAAATAGGACTTAGAGAGTGTTTTTGCAAATTTTCTTTATTTATATTATAGTTAATGTTAAGAACATAATTGCTATTTGAGATTTTATTTCTGCTGTCAAAAATAAAAATATCTCATTGAGCGGTGTGGTTTTTTTCATGCCAGTTTGCTTTCCAAAGGTTTGATGCCTTTAGTTTTGTTCTTTATATGGTCTTGATTTTAATGAGATTGTTTTTGAAGTAGAGGTAGCAGAATTAGACCTTAGACCTTTAATAATTAATGCAAAGTCATTTGTGAAGGAAGCAGGCATAGTAAGTGTGACCTGCTAACCTACTACCAAGAAAACATTAGCTAACATTTGTGTTACAGTTTCTAGCAAGAGAGTGTTTTGAAGATTCAGTACCAAAGCTGGTAATTTTTACAGCCATAAAATGCATCATGTTGTACCCTGCTACCATTTGTTCATTGTTTAATGGAGAGAAGTGCCTTACAATACATTCAGTTATGCTGTATATTTCCTGGAGCTCTGAAATACATGTGTCAATTATTGCAGCAAAAAGAGTAAGTCATTTAAGGGCTCTTAAACCTCCCAAGCATTGTCTGAGATTGCACTTGTCATTGTAGCTCTTAGAGTAAGTCCTGAGTTGATTACCAAAATCCACTCCGATTTCCACTGCTACATCAACCAAGGTCTTTTCCTGAGAAATGAAAGAAAGTATATGGCAGACAGATAACACTGGAATTCCTAAAAATGAAAGTGCAATGTTTAGGGCTTGATCTGAGCATAGCATGAAGAACAGAGATTTTCTTGAAATGTTTCCTTGTGATGGAGAGTGCTGATTTACTCTTTTTTTTTTTTTTTAAACAGTCTTGAAGTATGGCAGATTGCTAATGTAATCTGAAAAAATGACATCAATATTCACCCTGATTTCGAGCTTGATTTAGTGTTGATTGCTTCATTCCAAGACCCACAGAGTCATAATGTATGCTTAGTATGTTTGCTTGTGATGTAATTTGTATTCATGAATGTAGGTTTTGTGATACTATGACAGTAGTTTGCCTGCACTTTCAGTTATTTTATTATTATTTACAACTAGTATTCCCTAGTCTCTTTTCTGAGATCAAATTCCATAGCAATGACCTCAGCTATATTACTTTGATAAGACATTAGATTTCAACATAGCATCTGGTTTATCACCAGAGTAATTTTCATGTGTGTCAGTCAAGCTTCATAAGTTTTTTAAGCTGGACCCTGTGAGAGATTGGAAGATAGCAGTTATTCTCTATTTTTGTCCAGTACCTTTGCTGATTTAAACTTTTTTTTTAAAGCAAGTGACAAAAAAAGTCTGTGATAACAGTATGTGTACACATGAACCCATGGTTTTCATTATTTTACAAGAATTGTACGTATCTGAAAATAAAATTTGTTATACTGAAGCGTTTCATAGAATACAAGTATATTAACCTGAGAAGGGTGGGATGAACATGTAAATGTTAAATTGATTCCAGTAATTCTGTCCAATATATATTTATAGCTCAAAAATAAACAGCAATTTTCTCCAGAAAGAAACAGTTGATAAGAGGAAAAGTGGTATGAGAGAAGTGTTTTAATTGCTTGTGAAAATTACAATGGCAATCTTCAATGTGCTTACCTGAATTCTGTAATTAGAAGATTCTAATGCTCTGGATTTGAGTTCTGACTACTTTTATGTCCACAAAGTGCTATAAGAAATCCCAGGACACTGATCCTGATATCCAAAATTTCTAAATTTGGAATAGCTGGAGCTCAGGTAATTGAATTCAAAGTATTCAGAAAATTTATATTGTCAATTAAAGTTTGGGTTTTTTTTTTTACTTTTTAAAGTTTTAATAAAATTTCAATTTATTTGCAAACATTGTAGCAGTATTACTTTCTGTTAATTCTTAGTTGGTGTAATGTGTTCATACACAAGATTAACATGCTTTTCAGTCCTCATTTATTGATTTTGTTTAACACAGAAACACAAGGAGGCCACATTAGGTTTGATCAATAATTCTCTGCTCTTCTCATTATCTCTAGCAGTCTACGGGGAGGTGTAGGGGTCAGAACTGATCATTAATAGAATCCTAGGTCATGCACTTGTATCAAAACTGCCTAATACCTGGAGAGCTTCATCATTCTAAAGGATATTATCCATACTAGGGGGCAGGGGAGGAAAGAGGAATATAATGATTTTCAGAAATGGGAATTTTGGCTTTTACATTTAGAATATTTCACATGTTTATTAATATGCTATTTATATTATTTTATCCTGATTTTATTGCAGATATTTGCAAAGGTTTCCTCACTGTAAAAATTATACCTTTAACTTTGTTACATTTAAGATATATCAGTTTTTAAAAAGTAAAACCAAAAGGCAAAGTGAGATGGATATAAAACTGAAAGGAGACTGAATAATACTATGTAAAAAGTTTGTTGGATCAGAGTGGTGTACTGTATAGTATGGAAGATTTAAGTCTAGGAGGAGAGTAGGACTCTTTGGCAATGCAAATGACCAGGGGGCTGGAGCACCTCTCCTGTGAAGAAAAGCTGAGAGAGCTGGGGTGGTTCAGCCTGGAGAAGAGAGGGCTACAGGTAGACCTTACTGCAGCCTTTTGAACGTGAAGGAGGCTTATAGGAAAGACAGAGAAAAAGTTTTTACCAGGGCCTGTAGTGACAGAACAAGGGACAATGCTTTTAAACAAAAAGAGAGTAGATTTAGATTGGACATAAGGAAGAAATTTTTTACCATGAGGGTGGTGACACAGGTGTCGTGGAACAGGTTGTTCCAAGAGTGGTGAAGTTGTGGATGCCCCATCCCTGGAAGTGTTCAGGGTCAAGCTGGACAGCACTTTGAGCCACCTGATCTAGTGAAAGATGTCCCTGGGTGGAGGCATTAGGACTAGATGCTTTCTAAAGGTCTCTTCCAATCCAAACCATCCTTTGATTTTATGATTCTATTTGACCCTGGGAAAATGGTATTAATTACATTATGGTGGTAGGAAAACAACTGGCTATTCTGCTAGCTAGTTATGAAGTTAAACGGGTTAGAACATGTATTTAGCTTGCCCTGCTGTTCTTGAGAGGTTGGAAAGAGTGACAATTACATTAGACTGGAGAATATTTTGCCTGTAATGAACATTTTGGAAAAATTATCCTAACAAAATTCTACTGCTTCCCTGGGGTCTGAAAGATAATATCCATTTTCTGTCTTTCCTTTCTCTGTTTGCATAGAGAGCCTGGGTAACAAAAGCCACTGTCAATACAAACATTTCAGTTGTGGAATCACAGAAAAGGCTAGAACCTTTTTCCATTTTTGAAGATTCAGGTACATTAAACAGTCAAGCTCTATGAGTGGCCAGTGTGTGTAGAAGTCCTTCTTTCTAGGAGATGTCCAGCACACCTGAAATTAAATGCCTAATTTCTAAGTACTTTTAATATTACTACTAAGTAAGAAATCAAATGGAATAGGAAAGAAATGTGTATGTGTTGGTTTAAAATTTGACTGGGAGTATTCTGACTGTGGTCATGAGTTTAATTTCCAAATAATAAAGCACATTTGTTTATAATCAGGGCTTTGAAACAATCGTAGAACTTGTTAACCAGTGGTCGTATTTAACACTCCATATGTTACTGGTAGGATGTAATAAGGCACTGCAATATTAGAATATCTTTCAAGGAACAAAATAAATAATATTTGATGATTGCTTATTTTATGTTTCAGTATGCCTTCTTGAGCCATGGCAATCTTTTAGTGTTTCTTTGTTATGATGTATCCAAAGTGTTCCAAGCACTGTATATGCTCATTTATGAAATAAACATTGGGTACTCGTACCTTAAAATAGTAATAATTTCTGTTTACTCCTATCTGTAAATATTTTTTTTACGATGAAGGTGGTGAAACATGAGAATAGTTTGCCCGGAGATGTGTTGAATGCCCCATCCCTGGAGATATTCAAGGCCAGGTTGGACAGGGCTCTGAGCAACCTAGTCTAGTTGAAGATCTCCCTGCTACTTGCAAGGGGGTTGGACTAGATGACCTTTAAAGGTCCCTTCCGACCCAAACCATTCTGTGATTCTATGAATTTTATTTTTTTTTTTAAATGTACCCTTAACTATATTCCTTTGCTTAGACAGTCTGCGAAGGATTGCAACCCTGCATTTGCCAGCATCATATGGATAAAACTTCATTTTCAACATTTCAATAATTCCTCTCTCCATTTTATCACCCCAACTCCCATATATACAGTCAGTATTGCATCTACACTTACAGATGCACCAAGTCATGTACAATACTTTCTTTTCATTCAGCTACCTCTAGAAAACCATGAGAACTGTAGATTTTCTCAATTACTGACAATGTAAGTAATTTTTTTTGCATGACTCATGAGCTTCCCCTTCCTATGCATGACACTGGCATTTTATGACCATTTCCACCTTGTGGGTCCCATTTCATTTGGAAATGCACAGGAAGTTGAGTTTCACTCCAGTTGCTTTGTTTCCTGCTCCAAACTGTTAAGGACAAGTGACATTCCAAATCAAGTTGAGTGATAGTTCTTATCTAAGTAATATCACAAACTTGATAAAATCTTATAAACGTGCTCACAGAAGATACATTTATACTCTTTGATTATGAATGTCAAGTGTCAGTTAGAGACTGAAGTGTTGCTGGGGAAGAAATGCCACCGTTCAATCCAAGACAGAAAATGAGCCATATAAAACAAACCTATCAGTAGCTGCAGCGTGAATGGCAACACTGATATCTCTATAAGAAATACAGGGAGATAAGTAAGGTTTCCCCTCCTGAGTAAGAATCCACAACAAGAATAACCAAAGACATGACAAAAAAGCAATCAACCGATGGAAAAAAAAAAAAAAGAACCAAACCTGCTTGGGAAGGTAAGAAGCAGATCAGAAACTACCCTAAAGGAATATTTGTATTAAGAATAGTAGTTAATGGCTTCACTATGTTATGAAGTGTTTGGTACCCAAGCTCAAACACCTGCAGCCCTGCCTTGAGTACTGTGTGCACTTTTGGGCACCTCAGTATAAGAAGGACATCAAACTATTAGAGTGTGTCCAGAGGAGGGCGACCAAGATGATAAAAGGCCTCAAGGGCAAGACTTATGAGGAGCAGCTGAGGTCACTTGGTTTGTTCAACTTGGAGAAGGCTAAGCGGTGACCTCGTCACAGTCTACACCTTCCTCAAGGTGGGCAGTGGATGGCAGGTGCTAATCTCTTCTTTCTGGTGACCAGTGATAGGACACGAGGAAATGGAATGAAGCTGCATCAGGGGAAGTTCAAATTGGACATTAGGAGAAAGTTCTTCACTGGGAGAGTCGTTGGTCACTGGAACAGACTCCTCAGGGAATTGGTCACAGCATCAAGCCTGTCTGAGTTCAAGGAGGATCTGGATGACACTCCTAGTTATATGGTTTAGTTTTAGGTTGCCCTGCAAGGAGCAAGAAGTTGGACTCAGTGATCCTTACGGGTCCCTTCCAACTTCAGTTATTGTATGATTCTATGACTGGATGTGATGTAAAGATGCAGACCAAGTTTTTGCATAATACTAATGTTTTCCACAGAATAGTTCATTCTTCAGCAGTCAGGTAGCAGAAAGTAAGTGCTGATCACAGCGTGAAAGTCAGGCCCAGTGTGGGTTTATGGCTTCACGGGCTGAATACATGTTTTTTGGTGGTAGGGTTTTTTTTGATAGAGATTAACTGCTTCCTAATGGCAAGTAGATCTATAGATCTCCTTCCATTATCTAAGAATGTTTATGGATTAACAAATCAGGGATGTAGAGGAATTAGGTTTAAAGAATCATGTAGCAAATTGGTAGATTATTTTCTACAAGATTCTGAAGGATTATACACCACAGATTAAGAGGAAACACTTCGTAAATATAAGGGAAATAGATCTAGGATAAATGTAAATAAAATATAATTGAAGATAAAATACTTTTCTAAGCCTTGTAACTGTAACAAAGTGACCAAACTGGAATTACTTTTCACTCATAATAATCCTACTTTGAGGTTAAACCTGGCATCAATATACCATTTCAGGTTAAGTGATGGCTGTCTTTCTGAATGATAGTGCAGGGAAGTATTTAGGAAAGCAGAATTTAATTATGTGGCTTGGAAGGTGGCCAGGAACCAGGGGTTAACACTGGTACTGTTGCAAAGAGTGCTGAGAGAACTTTAATTGCCTATAATGCTTAGTGCCTTGCTTTCACATTTCATCTGAAAGAAAACACCTTCAGCCTCCTGGTGTTTCATTGGACGCATTAGTTCATCAATGCTAACAGCTTCGTTTCCTTTAGTTCCTTGATGCTCCTAAGCAGTCACCCATGTAGTATAATCCTCTTTCATCTCCCTGCTCCAATGGTAGTTTCAGCACAGAAAAATAGTTGGAGGTTATGTGACATTAGGCTATGGAACAATTTTCTGAGGGAGTGGCTAGAAGCCTAATTAGTACAGACATTTTAAATTGAACTGGACAAAATACTAGAGAACATATTACGCATTAGCATAAGTATGTACTGCATCACTGGATAGAGTATTCTGTGCTTGATTTCTTGTGGCAGAGCACTACCAAAAACCACAGCAGTCTGATTGCAGTCTGATTCATTAGCTAACTTCAGGCAATAGGTCAATGTGACATTCCTAAATTCAGGAGTTTGATGACTGTAAGCTCCCTCTGCGGACAGTGATACGAGGTGAGCAAGTCAGAGGTCACGTAGTGTCAATATTGGAATTGCCTTCTGAAGTCTTCTCTTTCTCTTTTACGGGAGTAAAGAGAACATAGGATGACTAGCAGAGTAGGTTTTCTGCTTGAATGTAACGTGTGTAAACACTTCAGGCCATCAGATGCTCAGATTGCCTTCTGGAAAAGCCACTGTCTTCACTGATTAGAGGCAGTTTAAGGAAAAAAATGTAATGTGTTTATATTATCCTCCCTGCTTGTCATCCTAGGTTCTAGTTATCTGCAAAAGAGAGAGAAAAGAGAAACTTTCAAAACTATTCATGTGTGAAGGTGGGCAACATGTTTGTCTCCAGTGAGTGCAAGAGAATATAGAGATGTGAGCCTTTGTAAACACGTCTACCATCAATGGGTGAGAAAAAACGATAGCTAGATGACACTTCTAGCCCTGTGTGAAAGCAGCACGGTCAAGGATTACTTCCCTCCCGCCCCCAAATAATCTCATTAAGCACAGAGAACTATAAACAGAGAAACAATATGTTTCATAATAATGAATCAAGAAAGACTGTAATACGGTTACAAATGGCATTTTAAAGCTGTATACCACTTTATTTTTAACTTACCTTAGATTTAATATCTGTGATGATGGATGATGTGTCAGAAGACTCCTAGCAAATGTTAAAATTGATTGCTAAATTAGTTGCAAAATTAATAGCACTACTACATCCAACACCTGGAGCAGAGTATTTAATGCTACACATTTTTGTATGCCTGTTTCAGAACACTCTGCACAGGGCTGATTCAGAGGAAAATACCATCTTTGAAGACAGAACCTTAGAAAGCTGCCTATTTAAGGTGATGCAAAGGAGTTGGGTTTCCCCTGCTGTTAAAAGTTGAGGTCATACTGGAGGAGGAAATATTTGTGGCATTAAAGCTGGCATTTTCATACCATAAATGAACTTTAGGTATGACTGTATTTTAATTTGCGTAACTAGTTTTGTCTAAGTCTTACTGTTCTATCATTTCTACAACACCATAGGCATGCAAGATGCCTCATAAGCAAGTTTTATGCAGACCTAGAGTGAAAACACTTGCAGTCCAATGACAGACGGAGTCCATGTTTGTACAGATATGTAAGGAAATAAGGATACGCAGATGCTTCCTTTTGTTAATTGTCCAGATTGTGGGAAGTAGGATAAGCAGGAAAGCTCTCTAAACAGCTTTGTACTCTCAAATGAGGTGGAAGTGGGAAAGTTAAATTTCCGTCCACTTGTTTCAGAGCATTTCTTTGAGAGTTTCAGTCTTTCCTCTAGCATCCTTCCTAGGAGGGTTTACAGAGAGGACCTCTACCCTTGCTCATCTGTTTTGAGAGGGCAAGGTTAAGCCCCAATTGAATGTGAAGGAAAAGGATACACAACTAGTCAAGGTGGGACCCCAAGGATTAGGTAGGAAGGAAATGAAAAGAGATGAAGGGAAGAATTACCTCTCCTTAAAGGAGAGGAGAGGATATCAGAGCTAGGCTGTGGTCAGCAAGAAAAAAAGGTGGTATTGTGAAAGCAAACATGATTTTAACTTAGTGCAAAACAGGGTGATTTACTGTGAAACAGACTCATTTGAAGAGAGAGTGGCACATACGACTAAAAGGGAACCGAATACATGAAATAAAGAGATGCAGTACAAAACTCAGGTAAGCCTGAAGGTGATGAGAATTTTCTTGTCCTTTCCATATTTTATAAAGCATACAAAAAGTACCTTCTGTTTATTCTTCATTCTGTGACCTCCCGTGGTAAATTCATCTTACATAAAAAAATAAATTAAGCTAGCAGTTACCAACCTCCCTGAGTCAGACTCACCTTCCAGCCAATTAATTCTCACTTCTTTCCCTGAACCTCTTCCTCCCACAGCAATCAATAAAGATTTTTTTTTTAATCTCTGAGAGTTAAACAGAACTAGACACTACCTTTGATGGGCTATGTGTTAAATAGCAAGCATCCAGTCTTCTCCCCTATACTCCATATTTTACTCCAAAGTTATTCAGTATTTCCCTATATTTTACACACTGACTTTCCAGTCTTCATGCACAGTGCCTTTACTGCACAGCATAGTCCTCTTTGTTCAGTACTTTTATGCTATGGCAGCGGTATTCCTCTGTCGGCACTCCCCACTAATGTTCACTGATTCCATGACTTATGGACCACAGGACCAACAGAAAGGAAGCAGTCCAAGAGCTGTGGAGCAGTATTGCTGAAGAGCATTCTCAAAATTAAAAGGTGGAGTTTGAGGGAAGACAGTGTTAGTATGGAGCACAGCAAAGGCAAGAAGAGAGATACTGACACAAAGGTACTTGATATAGAGTGGTTCGAAGGAGCTGCAAGAGGGAAGAGCAAAAGACAAAGAGGCTGGAGAGAGTGGGCCAGAGCAGTGCAGAATGAAGTCAGTCTGAAAGCTAGAAATTCCTCACCTCAACAAAGGGAAGATGTGGTCTAGACCGTGTATCAAAATGGAGAAACATAACATAAAACACAGAACAGCATCAGCAATTTGTGCCCAGCTGGAGTTTAAGCTTTCTTGGTAAGACTAATAATACTTCCCCCAAAGTGGCTGGAAACCAATTTTAATGCGGTATGATTTTATGAAACTGGATCTGGCATGTACCATGTTTTAGATAATAATAGCAAGGTTATTCCATGCCTTTCATCTCAGAGGACCTCAAAAACCCCTACAGGTGTCTGTTTGTCTCTTTTAATCTGTATTTTTGAACAGTCTTCATCTGAAGTTCAGATTTTCAAATGCAGACAGCTTGGTAAGTAACCTTTAACAGCAGGGGAAACCCAACTCCTTTGCATCACCTTAAATAGTTTGAATGTTGGCAGCTCTCTGTTGAAGTGGTGGGCAGCAGGCAAATAAACTGCCAAAGCATATGAGCCTCACAGTTTTGGGGCAGAAGGAGATCTGGTTTTAGAATAGAGGAGTAGGTCTTCACTGTTAGGAAAATACTGCTAGACTTCTAGGACCAGATTTTCTGAAGAGCAGTTCTTAAGACTCTTTGTGCAAAAGAACTGGGTTTTGCAGTTTTGCATTTGTCAGACCTCAGAAGTGTAAGTCTCAATCAGTAGGAATATTTTAAGTACTTGACCTTTGTTAGTTTTGATTCAAATCAGCCTTTAATTATTTTGTGATTTCACCATCGTGCACTAGAAAGTGCTGTGTTGCTGCTGGCTTCTTTTACCAGTGATATAAACTGCATCATCTGTATTTGTTGGCAGGATCAACTACTGATCTAGTGCATTTTTGTTTATTTTTACAGGTTCGACTAGTTTTGAACCTCTTTTCACATTACAGAACCCTTTGGTTTATGTATTTAGAAACAAAACGTAAATGCTGGGTATCATGCTGCCTTAAGGTCTGTAGGTATTTTACATGGCATGAGATTTTATTTTGTGGCAATTGTATGGTGTTTTTAACATTTACCTCTACATTAATTTTATACATACATATAAATAGTTGTATGTATAAATATATGATAAATATAAAATCCTTCTGTATTACTATTATTATGTGGTATTAGAGTGAATAAATTAGGAGATGAAAGGCAAAAACACAAAACTCTCCCCAACAATTAATGCTTCTGCTACAAAATTACTTGCCTAGTTGAGGATGACTTTGCAAGTAAAAAAAAATCTCTAAGAGAGAAACTGGACAGTACTGTACAAAGTAACCTATCAGTTGTAATTGTCCTAAGCTGTTAATTATACCCATGAGTGCAGTTTCCGGGACAAGCCAGAGGACTCCAGTCAGGTTTAAACCAGTGTAAGAGGCCATCCATCTATTAGAATGGCTAAACTAATTTATTATGAATTAAGTGGTGCCAGTTCTTTGTGTAGGAAATTCTGAAATGACATTGTGTCCAGTGTGCAAACAAAGATTGTGGAAAGGTTTCTGTACTTGAAGTAGTTTTTACTTCTTTTGCAGATGTTGATTGCTATATCTGGAACATGAGCATAAGTTTAGATCCTATTATAGAATTAATAAAAAAACCTACTCAGACAGAGAGACATGATTCCTATCTTGAGATTCTTATAATTTAAGGTTCACATACTTTAACCTTTTAGTGAAATTAAGAATGTTATTGAAGCTAATGAACCTGTTTCCTTGAATCTGAATTTACTGGTTCAGTAGTCCTTTGGATATATAGATACAATAAAAAAATAATGGAATCAATGCAGTGATAAGCTTCCCGTAAGAAAGAAATTTGGATAAGAAGTTCACATTCATGTATAAAATAATTAGAATTCTGAAGTTCTTTTTTATTAATGGTTTTATTAACTTCTGTGACAATTAATTTAAATAGTATACTTTTCACTGTAAAGAAATAATCTATGACAGGCTTTTATTTGGAATAGAGAGTTTTAAAGGAAAAACATTAACATGTATGTACACCTGTGAAACCTTGGATCACTACTGTATCTAATGTTCGGATGAATTTGGATGAAAATCAGAAACCACTATCAAAAAAAAAAAAAAAACCAACCCTTTTCAAATGTGGGATTAATGAAACTTTGTTTCCTCTAAGGATGTGACCTTCATTTCTGTATCCCTGCCACAGTAGTGCTAAATCCCTACCACACTTCCTACTCTTCCAAGTTCACAATAGTTTGTGTTTCTGAAGTCATATTTCATTCGGACAGTTATTTCTTTCTCCCTTGTTGTGTGTGGTTTTGTCTGTTCTGGAAAAACACCTGAGTTAACTCATGAAATTCTCTCTTTTTCTAACTTTTCATATAGAAACACCTTTCATGGAGTAATTTAGGCGATGTAATAGTATGGAATGAGCTGCATGGAGTAGCTTTTCGCATACAGGTGAAATGGACTGCATGTGCAAGATGCTGCAAATGGCAGTTTGTAGTCTGTTGGTTCATGTAAAAAGAGGTTGCATAAAATAAGCACATAAAGAGACTCAAGGTAACTTTTTTTTTAAGATGTAGTATAAAAAAGTCAATACTGCAGGAACAACGATGATTTCATTTTATTATACAAACTTATTGTTTACAACCTTAAAAAGCTGCATTTCCAACTTCACTTTTATCTGGAAAAAATTACACCTTGAAGCTCCTGATTTGAAAAAAAAATATAGTCTTTCTTACACTGTAATACTAAATCATTCTATTGAAGTCTGGATGCATGGTTTTCTCAGACCGTGTTTGTAGGTCAGATGAAAGATTTAGGATGTAGCTTCTGTTATATCCTTACCTTTGCATGGGATGTCAAGCCAGAAACCTTTTGATTCTGGCTCAGATGAAATTGTAGCTGAAAATATTCTCTTCCGGTTCTAATTCTAAGTAAAACTTGAAATAATATTCCTAATTCAGTTCATGTTTTAGAAAAAAATACAAAACATAAAAAATATATTTTAAATTTAATTTATTTGCTGTCAGATTTGAGAAAGGTTGCACAATATTATAAAATCTTCTTATTCAGTTTTGGTTGAAGAGAAAAATAGTAGTTCAGCCTACTTTTCAATTTGGATTTGATTCTTTTCCCTACTCTGGATTTTTTTCTTTTTACTGTGCAGTGTTAACATAGGGTGTTTTTTTTTTTCTTTGAATTTACTTATTAAAATAATGAAAAATAGCATTCCTGGGCCTTTGACCTTTCATATCATATTATGATGAGATTTAGAGGCATGACATCCTGCTACTGTGCTCCTGCTAGCTTCCATTTTCAACCTAATTTTTGAGTCTTTTTTCAAAATTATGGAACTTTACTGAAACATTATTTTGTACAGTATTTAAGATTTCAATTTTCAGTTATTAAGAATACTACACATACAGATTATATTCCCCACAGAGAAGTTGTTGTTTTTTTTTTCTTTTTATTTTCCCGTAGTATAAAATGTCCTGATTTTCTGTACTGACAAACAGTTGAATAAGATATTTGAGCCTAAATGATAAATTACAAAAAAGTTGTGTATAACAGTATTATTAGCGTGGGATATCTATTATGAAAATACATCAGGGTAGATACATACACATGGTAAGCATAAAGAAAAAAAATAAGGAATAGAGATTGAAATTACAGTAGTATAAAATGCTTGTAATGTCTGTGAAAGTGAGGCTTAAGAAAATTATGAGAATATTAGTAAGCATGTACAATAACATATAAAAATACATTGATATTAGCACATTTTATATCATTGGAAATAAGAGTTGTTTTGTTTTTTTTTTTCACCCTCCTAGACTGTACCCTTATGCAGTAAAGCCAAAACCACTTGAATGGTCTTTCAAATATTTTACTAATTAAAATACATAAAATAATAAATTCAGTTATTCATGAGAATGGGATAGACACTCATTTCCCTCTCTTTTACCTTTCACTCACCTGCCTGGATTTGAACAGTAAAGGCTTTTGCAGAATACTGGAGTATGCTTTCCACACAGCTATTTGTGTCCCAGATTTGTTGAGTCTAAATACTGTATGATATCTGCTAGAAAATGGGCCCTGGTGCTCGGCAATCTGTAGCCTTGATAACCATCTGTGTCCGTAATGCTGCCATTAATAGGATATAGTGTCCTCATACCAGACTTTCATTATGCTGCAGAGGCAGAGTGGCTGAGTAAGTAGAGATAACTAGTAGCTTATAAGAGTTTCATTAAGAACAGTCGTAGACATTTTGAGAAAAATAAGGCATAACTACCTTTGAAGGCCTTTCCTGTTTTCTGTAAGATATTCAGTAGCTGCTGAAATCCAGTTTTTATGGGTTTTATATGTTTTATAAGAATTCTTTATCTACCAAAGTTGTTTTTTTTTTTATCGTTGCTTTCAGTAGAGCAGTACTGATTTCCATTTCAGGTGTAGATTGAATAGCTACCATTTTCTGGTAGCCATTCAATAGTACGGTTGCAGATTTAATCGTGAATACAGATCTTTTCTGAAAATGGAGTGTTACTGCTGGATACATCTGTATCAGTACTCTATCGACGTAACAAGAAAATAATACTTTCCATACCCAAAGCAAAATGAAACTTAGTTCAAGGCAAAGGCTTTGACTTCTTGGGCGAGTTAAAGTGAGTAAGGTTAGAGAGAAAATGGACACGTTTATAAGTAATGACTGGCAAGATTCTTGTTGTTACTGTTGCTCATGGCAGCCTTGGTAGCACACAAGGACAAACTGTCACAGTTCTTTAGTATGATGAACACTGTAGAAACTCAAAATTGTAGTTGGTCCTTGTTCTGAAGAGTTAAATAGAAAGAAAATGTGGAAAAGGCCAAAACTTACTACATGAATCATAAGACCAAATAATCTTGTTCCAATTTTGTTCATTTCTCTAGAGTTATAGAGGAATTAAGTTCTGCTGAGAGATGATAGAGCTAGGTTACAAGAATCTGTGATGGAAAGAGATTATGAAGGGAAAAGATGTGAAGGGAATAGACATAGCGAAGACACTAAGAAGTGTGGGTATGCAGGGAAGCTGAAGCTAGCACATAAGAGAAGGAAGAGTGAAGGACTTCAGAGCCAGGCAATACAGAGCAGAGGAAGTCCTAGCAGCATTTTAACAACTTTTTCAGTGTCCAAAGACCTTTTCTTTTATTGTTTATATATTTACTTCTATTAGTTTTAGGATATTATCCTAGACTGTAGTGTTTTCACAATGTTTACTTTTGAGTGGTTGTTTGGTTTTTTTGTCTGTTTTTGTTTTGTTTTGTTTTGTTTTTTTTCAGTAGTGTTGTTGGATGGTAGACTACTGTACTTTTATAAAAAGAAGCAGGAGTGTAGAAGAAAGAAGACATACTGGGACATAGAGGATGAGGAGAAAGGATGAGAAGCTAAACATTATGGCCCAGTTAAGTAAAATTAGAGGTTGGCTAATGAGGTGAATCAAAAGGCAATACAGAGGAACTGAATAATTGCAGTGGTAATTGCACAGATTTCCAAGAGAGTAAAAGCTGTAATTAGCTTTGAATCCAGCTGAAATGAAAAGAACAGGTATGGATTCACCTGTAGATAGAAACAGAAGCCCACTTTGTTCTCCTGTTTGTGATGGATGGGAGAACCTCAGCTAGGAAGGTGAAACAGAGGAAGTCAATATTGCTGTACGTCTCTGAAAATATCCTTACTTTTGCCTTCAGCTGAGCTACTTTTTAATTTCTTTATATAAGGAGAATACTGTTTCTTTTTAGCCATAATGCATGTTTCAATCAGCTGGACTAATTAATCTCCTGAAGGAAGCCATTAGTGAACTAGTTAAGATAGTTATGTGGGTGCAGCTCCAGAATTTCCTCATTTCTGGCCATCTTTTACAAAAGTCGCATCTTCAACCTTGAGCGCTTTTCTCACACACCCATTAACGTATATTCATCAATTATTCATCAGCTTATCAACAGAACATAGAAATACCACCAGTCATCTAAAACATAAGATAATATGCCTGATAACCAAAGAGTGACTTGAAATCCAAATTGGTGCAGGACTTTTATTTTCATTTCTTTTCACCTTACATTCAGAGTCAGAGTTTTCACAGTTTTGGTGAGGAGAACCTTTCTCAAGCAACTGTCGTACAGAAGTTTTTTCAGCTACTTTCTCCAATTTACCTTAGGTAGACTGTTCAAACCAGGGTGTCTTTCTTGTGTTGTACTTTACTTAACAGATAATCATATTTCTAAAAATAATCTGAATTAAAATATGAATACATCAGTTCCTCATTGCTTTACCAGTAGGACAAGGACATTGTAGATAATATTTCCATAGAAGTACATCTTCTTGCCCCCTTTTTTGTCTCTTATATATATGTCTCTTATATTTTTTGGTTTAAAAAATGTGGATCAATCCTGAGCTTCATGGGACAAGGAGAGCAGATGGATTGTTTAGGGTTGAGGAAACTGAGCTGTGTTCAATGTAAGGATGGGAAAAATAGAAGATGGAATATTAGGTTTCTCATGTGGAGAGACAGGTCATTTAATAGAAAGTAATTTGCAGCTTTACCATAATGAGGGAGGAGTAACATCTCACATCTGCTTCAGAGTAAGTATTTGCTTGCAGGTAACTCTAGAATAGTTAATCAAATGTGAAACCCATTATTACTCATCATTCTGCCCCTGTCATAATACTGACTAGTGATCTTGTCAGGAGTTTTCCACTAAATTCACAAAAAACTTACCTGTGAGGAGTGAAGGGTGATGTGTCCAGTAAAGGTCATATTATATTGACTTACCAGATGAAGTAAGAAGATGGTAGCTCTGTGTAGTCCATTTTCCTGCTGTGCTGGAGGGAAGGAAGCCTAAGAGGCCAGCAAGCATTTAGCAGTACCCTCTTAGCTCTGGTAGTCTCAAACACTTACTGGTGAAGAGATTGCATGATCCATCCTCCTTCCTTTCTTCCTTCCTTCTTCCTTCCTTCCTTTCCTCTTTCCTTCCTTCCATCCTGCCTTTCCCCCTTCCTTCCTTCTTTCCTTCCTTTCCTCCTTCCTTTCTTCCTTCCTTCCTTCCTTCCTGCCTGCCTTTCCCCCTTCCTTCCTTCCTTCTTTCCTTCCTTCCTTTCCTCCTTCCTTCCTTCCTTCCTTTCTTTCTTTCTAGCTAGTCCCTAAGGGCTTTTTCTAATAGTTGCTATTTTAACTCATGTACTCTTGGGCCTTCACAATATCTTCAGCCTTCGTTCAAAGTTGGTTGTGTCAGGAGACTTTATATTATGTCTTTAGTTCTTGTATTGTGTGTCATTGTCAGCAATGGTTTGTTTTTCTTATGGCACTCATAATTGTGTGTGTGCACATATATACATAGTCTTCCAGTAGATTAGCCCCTTTAATCTGTCCTCATCAGGTGTTCCAGAGATTTGATCCTGTTTGTTCCTTTCTTTGAACCTTTCTAGTTCAAGTGTATCTTTTCAGTTTTAAAGCTGCCTAGCTAATATGGCTTGTGTAGCTTTGTAATGGTGGGCTCTTTTTTTTTTCTGTTTTGTTCTCTGTTCTTTTCTTAGTAACTTGTATGATTCTGCTTCCAGTTCTGACAGCTAGGTCGAGGTTTCTTTTGAAACATTTCTAGTTTGATTCCTAGATCTCTGAGATGATAATAGCTAATTTATAATACATGCCTGTGTATATATAGTTAGAGCTGTTTTTTTTTTTATGTGTATATTATTTTGGTTTTATTGGTATTGGATTTCAGCTGCCATTTTATCATCTGGTTTCACAGCAGTGTAAGATCTCTTTGTAGCTTTCACAATTTTCTTTCTAGCACTCAGAATAATGTGTTTCCATCAGCATATGCACCTCAGAGTTCCAGCTCAGTAAAAGCTGCAGCATCACAGCTTCCTGATTGCTGGACATTCTGATTTCTGTTCATCTGTATTTTGTCCTGTTTGTTAGTAAACCTAATACTAAACAAGCTTTACAGTTGTGCTATTTTCTCAGTGTGAGAAAGATTATTAGATTTCAGGATATCCTTGTTGGTTTTTTTGGTTGTTTGTTTTTTTTTTTTTTTAATTTACTTTTTCTTATCTCCATGTTCCTTTGTAGAGCAAGGATGATACAAGCAGAGAGAGCATACCTGTGATAAGTTAGTTCATCTAACATAAAGAAATTATATCACTCCCTGTTGTGTGAAAAGGAGGATTTCTGAGATGGGTTGGGAATTGTTGTCAGTACATCAGCCTTACAACTGCAGAATCAGGTCTTTTTTCCAGTCTGGTGTCAGTAGTCAGTTGCTGTTGGAAAATTTCTCTTTATTATAGAATAATCAGTTGACTATGCTGACCAGCATATAACCGGATTGCTTTCCAGATTATATTTTTTTTTTCTTATTCTCGTTTCCTCTTCCTTTTCCTTTTCCTTTTTCTTTTTGTCTCTGTCATTTTTCTGTAATGAAAACTTTGATTTATTGCAAGCTGAAAACTTACTGTGATTATCAAGTGGTTGGAAATGTAGTTGAGGCTGCCCACAAAATATAAAACTAGTTTATGCAAATTCACACACAAAAAAATGTGCACTGCTTATTTAAAAGAGTACTTAACCCTTAATAAAAATTCTATACCTGACAATTCCTTAGTTATAGCATGAGTCCTAGTTCCAAACCTTACAAGTCAAGATTGTTTCTTTTCTGTTAAATCAAAATACACTGCAACAGTAGGATTTTTTACCATCAGCAAAGTTATACCTGATCTTACAATCTATTAAGTGCCTGTGTAAAATAATTGACTCTGTAAATCTGAACTTCTAGCCAGAAAGACTTCCAACCTCATATCTCTAATATGGCATGTTGTCATGTTAGAAACAAGCTGATGAGAATAGTTATTTTGTCAGTTTGTTTACTTTTGGTTTTGTGTGTGAGTTTAAAAAAACTCTCTGGAGACCACATGTACAGACAATAAATAGAGTTTTTGGATTAGTACAACTTCTAAACATATTCTGGAATAAGAGATAAAAGAAAGATTAAGTTTGGGAATTGATATTGTTAAAAAAATCTTCCTTCCTTGCCATCCTAAAACTTTTTGGTTTTATTGTTACTTATTTTTTGTATTTTTTTTTAGTCTAGATTATACATTTTTACATCTGTATTATAGAAAAATATTATTTTAATTCTGTTAACTCAAAAAGGAAAGTTTTGTAGATATATTTTAAGTGTTTCATTCTTCATTATTAATGGATTTTTTGCCCTCCTTTTTCATATTTTTAGATGCTAAGTGCTTTAGATGCAAAGTGCTTTTATGTTCACTACTGAATTAGAGCTACAAGTTGGTTTAGCTTTGTTTGAAGCTTTGAAAGAGAATATAAAATCTATTACTTTTGAGACATCTTCACTCACTGCTGCTGATTAACAAAGATTAATAGTGTTTTAAATTATAATTTAATGATATCTGTCAAATAATTCAAATTGGAAATTAGTTCATATATATGTATACTGTTACTCTAATTGAATGTCAAACTCATTATGTGGTATTAGAATTTTGCCACATTTAGGGTAACTTTAAGAAGAAATACTTGAAATAGTTGGCATTTACAGCACATATAATGTCTCTGCCTTTAGGCATAGCCTAAGGCTTAGAGCATTTTTAGCAAGTGGAACTTTAATAGAATCCATTTTCATAAATAAAAACAGAATTTAAATTATTCTTCCCAGGGTTTAGCTATCTGGGACTATTCAGGAATGTATTTATATTAGTGTTAATTTCCTTAGCATGCTAATTTGATTTTATTTCACATTTGTATGCTCAAGTACAAACTCCTGCAGGACCATCCCTATGTCAATCAGCACATGCAGATACTTTCTTTTGGTTCTATTTAAGTGACTCTTGAAAGAAATTTAGAGAAGTAGATCTATAAAGTATTTCCAAGGGATTTCATTTCTCAACAGTTAGCTTTACGTTTGCTATCCATATTAACAAAGTAGCATAGTCACATATCCCTATAAGCTTATCTTAATTTTACATATGATGCTAGGAAATATGAGTGTCTTAAAGCATTACTCAAATAGCTTACTTTTTGTAGCTGATAAGAAATATTAGTCCCCTGAATTTCCTTCCAACTATTGTGTCCTGGTAGAAATCCCTTTACAATCCGATTTTCCAGCAGCGGGGATGATTTGGACAGAACACAGTTAGGTTTCTGCCTGAACATTACTCTGAATTTCAAGCAACTCTTTGGTTAGCACACATATTTCTTTTGTGTTTTAGGTGACTAGTAGTATTTCTAGGTCCTCTTTATAAGATGATGAATAGATGATGAATTTTTGTTGAGGGAGGTATGAGAAAAGCAGTAAAGGTGGAAGCAGTAATTCTTACAAAAGGTAGTTAGGGAGAAATAGAGATGTGGAGTCAATTTTGGAGAGAGAAGGAAAGAGACCAGAGGAGGAAGAGGTAGACAACATAGTGTAAGGGAATGCTATGTTTAGAGGGCGTAAGTTGAAGCAGAAAGAAAAGTAAATACGGCATGGTAAAGAAAACAGAAAAAAAAAAGATGCAGTGGTCTGTTTCAAATATAGTTAAGTCAATAAAGATAAATGATGGTGTTAAAAAAGAATAAGTAGTAAGTCACCCACATAAATTCTGTTTAACACACTGGGCCTGTTCTTCTAGAATATTTCTGTTAGCATCCCTTAGATGCATATGAGCTCAATGAGTGTGCAAATAAGACATGGATTGATAAGACGGTCTCTTCTGTGCATGCAGATAATTCAGTTAGTCACCGCTTGACCTCCTGAATGTGTGCCACTGAGGGCCAGTCAGAACTATCTTGACATTTTCTGGATTATCAACCAAGATTACAGTTTCTTCTGTGTTGTAGTGTGTGATGTTTTCCTGATACATTCATGTCTGCTCTTTGGTAAAATCTCACCTGTGTCTCGACAGTCAGTACCCCCTGCTTCAGGCAATGGTACAGCAGAGTTTCCTCCAAATTAATTCTTCATTTCTCACATGATTTCTGACCTGGAGGATGTTCTCAATCTAAATTATTGCTTTTGAGTTTTTCCGTGGAGACTTTTTAAAATATATTTTTAGTTCACAGAAGAAAAACAAAGTCCTTTCTTCACATTATTTTTTAAAATTTATAAATGGATTTTAAAGATTTCTCTAGTTTCATTTCCTTGAAAAATCCTGTAACTTCTTCAGAACCAGAAAACTGGATAAAAAAATCTCTTTAACAGTAGAAGTTCAGTTGTGCTGGAGTCTTTGTTACAGGCAACTTCTGCCTGAGGAAGCTCATGGCTTTTGTTCACTAAATTAGAACATTTTTTTTTTCCAGTTATGCTTCTATCAGCTCTGTCACTTGAAGAAGACTTAGAGCTGTCATACTGGCTTGGAAATATTAGTCTGTTTCTATAAGATGATAAACTTTGATCTTTGAAAGTAATGAATGATGAAATTATGGTGCAGTATCTCCCTAAGTATATGATAAGCTTTCCTTATGGACTCTAACTTTATTACCAAAGATTCTGAAGACAAGGTAGACCCTGTGCTCCAGAAAAGCTTCTCCTATAGATGTATATGTAATTAAGAGATCTTCTATGTGCAAATCCCATCTCCTGTACAGTAGAATACCTCAGTCTTTTCTTATAGCCATGAGATCTATAATTAACGTGTGGGAATAATAGGGACTTGTTTTCTGATCCCTATTTATTTTCTTCTTTTTAAATTAGTTCCTGAAATTATTTGGGCTGGGGTTCTGATATCAGACTAGTGATTATTGACTGTATTCTACAAGATCGCTCCTTTCCATTTTAGGAAAAATAGGCTAAAAAAAGCTATCAGAAATTCTAAATAATGCGAAAATATAGCACTTAAATATTTAAGGCTTCTCAAAATTTTACTCAATTTGTAGGACTTTCCTGATTGAAGAGCTGTAATGTTTTTATATGAAAGATGAATGGTGTGTCCTTTTAAAAATGGAAAGATCTGTATGGCTGGGAAAGATCTGTATGGCTGCCGGCAGTAGGAATGTCATCCTAGTCCATCAGTCTCAATACAGAGTAACTACCTGAGATTGAGATTTGCTGGTAATACTGATTACTGCATTCCCATTATCACATTTCACTATTTAGGAGATCATAACAATCTGTTAATGAGTTATGAGGATTCATCAGTGAAAATGAACCAGAGCTTTTTGTGCATAAGATAATACTAGCTTAATTTTAAAAGCTACAGTTACTGTAATGTTTTTCATATTTTCTCCTTCTTTTAGAGACTTTTAACATTTGTGATTGTTTGCATAACAGATTAATTATGGTTCACTCCAGGGTGCATACTGAAATGTAACACTCTGTAACAGAGAACAGCTTAACACAGGACAATCACATCCAACATTTGTTTCTGTGGATACAGTAGCTATATTTGCCAACTTTGTGCTCAAATCCTTCACATACAAATTAGATCTGTACATATGCAGCTCTTACAGCCTTTATTCAGGATGCTACATTTTGATTTAGAAATCATCATTGTGGAATTTGACAATTTATAGGACATGAGAGTACAGAACATGATAATTTTTGCTGTTAGTTCCTTACAAAAGTTCAGATGACAGCAGTTGAGATGAATCTGGATGTCTTGTAGCAGACATTGTTTTTCTGGGGTTACTTGTACTGGTATTGTGATGCTGGGACAAAATATTTGACAACAGCAGATACCTCACTTATGGAGCAGGAGGTGGAATGAACAGCAACTCAAAACACTTGACAGAATTCATATATTCAATTTTCATTTCTCTAAAGAGTTATTACAAACAAGAGTGAGGGAATAAAAACTATGTCTAGCAAATCTTAGTGTCAGTGTAGAAGACAGACATGAACACCTACCTGCAGAGGTGATATATCCAGCGCTAGTGCTCGACGCTGCCATAGCACGTGCTCTGCCTACACAATTTGGTTTTGTCTGGTTTGTGTCCTGCCATACTGTTTCAGCTCTTTAATGTCTAAATGGAGTATGATCACTTAGTGTATGTTTGAAAACAAGTGACACGAAGGGCAATTGTTTTGTTTTGTTTTAATTTTCACAAGTAGTCATGAGTGACTAAAAATGTCTCCATAAGTTTAATATATTTACCAATAGAACTGTATTTTGTTAAGTGGCATAGGGAGAATTCTGTTAGTCAACTGAATCGTCCATTAGATTGAAATGTCAATCTGAAACTTCATTGATTTTCAGAAATGTTGCTCAGGTTGTTTAAGAAGGAGTCAAGGGAGTTTGGGCAAAGGGGCAAGTGAAGTTGCAGTAAATGCAGCATAAGGAATTCCCTTCATACAACTTGCTGTCGCTGCTCCTGGCATTGTCCAGACTAGCACACGCCTCTTGAATGGAACACAAAGTGTTGCATTACGCTGCTTGAATGCAACACAGAGTGCACCCTACTTCTTCTGCCGCCATGGACGGTAACACAAAGTCAGCAAGGCAGCTGGAGCCATTTAATCAAATTTGCATCTCATCCAGCCTTTGCCAGAGGTGCCCCATAAACAAGACACAATTGGGAAGAATAAAAGGAATGGCAAAATCCTATTTAAGCAATTTATTTCTGAAGTCTACAGAAATGTTATTATTTTTACACAGCACTGATGGCATTAGCTACACGGCACAAATGTAAAAATTACTGTACTTCTAAATGAGGGTAGGATTACTACAGATTACATGAGAAAACAGCAATTTCTTTGGACTTGATACAGCACTGTCTTTACTCATTTTAATATTGAGTCTATTTAGTTTAATGCTTACGTGTAAAATGATTGAAAACTAAAATATCTGAACAATTTTCCAACATAGTACGATATTGATAATATTATAGCTATTCAGGGTCATTGTCAGATACAGCATTCATTTAAAGCAGGAATTTCTGTTACAGGAATGAAAAAAATATTTCCTTATGTGTCCAATGCAATGAAAGTGAAACAGGTAATTTTAATTCACTATGTTTATGGGAAAACAGATGAGCTTGTTATTTTTTTTATCTTTCCTTACCATTTATATCTCAGCCTACAATGAAATATCTATTACTCAGGTTCTTTTCACATATTGTCCAGTGAAACAACTACATATGCCATAATAACACTGATTTCTTAACCAGATTATTACAGAAAAGTTACAGAGAGGTAGGTTTTATTATAGTAATTTATCCTGAATTTTGTACTTCCAAAAAGGAATGAAATAGCCTCTTAGCATAATTGTATTAATATGTTCTCCATGGAGTCACACTCCATGTTGTGAACAGAAATTCACTATTGGATTCAATCACTGCAATATCCTCATAGCTGGGTGGTAAACTCAGACTGAGGTTCTTGGTGAAAGTACGCATTTAAGTAATGTTAGCTTCA
The DNA here is from genome assembly GCF_036417535.1 of Chlamydotis macqueenii. Lineage (NCBI taxonomy): Eukaryota > Metazoa > Chordata > Aves > Otidiformes > Otididae > Chlamydotis > Chlamydotis macqueenii. Next base: position 18,716,330 of record NC_141556.1, read on the forward strand.
GCAAACCAGACTGACCTTAATCAGCTTCTTGTTTTATGACTTTGTGTATGTGGGAGCAATATTTCCTGAACAGCCTCATAATTTATGATCAGCTTGAGTAATTCCAAAGAAGTAAAGCTAGAAAGAAAATGGAGAAAACAAGGGGAAAAACCCACATAGTAAATCCACTTGCTAATGACTGTTTCTGCCCTTTAAAAGCCTTTCTGTGGTATCTGAGGTGAAAATAGCTAGTATGGAAACTGTCTAAATTGAACTGTTTAAAGTTCCCTACCAGGGAAGGGCTGGAGCATATCAAAAGTGACTACAGGCTCTAGGGCTGAAGGATGTGGGGCCCCAGATGCTGTCTCTTTAATCCTAGTGGTAAAAGCGAAAAGCTTAGATGGGAGCAGATGAATCTTGCTGGATAACACCTAGTTCAACAGGTGGTGTCAACAACACGGACTTGGTTTTTATGAGAGTTGAGGATGCCTGGGGAGAGACAGGATCCACTTGACAACATGGAACAAGACCAACAGTCTGGCCAACCTGGTAAGGAGAGCTTTAGACTAAGAATTTGGGACATGAGTGAGGAAGTGATGATCAAGGGTGAAAAATGAGTTTCTGAGTTATGGGAAGAAGAGGGACCTTAGAAATGACAAAAGAATAGCAAAGGGATACCTGCCTCAGATGTATGTACAGAAACACATGCAACCTGTAAAACACACAAGAGGAACCAGAGCATCAGGTGTTGTCAAAAAATGCAGATATCTGTGAATAGTCTTGTTAACACCTTTATTAACGATCGGGAGGTGCTGATGGTGCAGTCAAGTTTGCAGATGCCACCAAACTGAAAGGGTCAGTCATAGAATCATAGAATCATTTAGGTTGGAAAAGACCTTTAAGATCAAGGTGGTTGATCTTAACAAGGTTATCCAGGAGGAGGTTATCAAGAGAATGGAGCCAGGCTTTCCACAACAGAGCAATTGGGAAAGACAAGATACGATGGACAGAAGTTAAAATAGCAGTGGTTTGGACAAGAGAAAAAGATCAACTTTTTTCCCCATGGGCTAGTGAGGCAGTGGAACAAGATGCCCAGAGAGGTTGTGCAGCCTCTCCATCCTTGGAGGTTTTCAGGACCTGACTACAAAAAGCTCAGAGCTACCTGGTCTGACTACAGAGTTGACCCTGCCTTAAGCAGGGGGCTGGATTAGAGACCCCATGTGATCCCTTCCAAGCTAAATTAGCCTATGATCCTCAGAAATTCTACCCATTTGTCTATGTATCTTTTTTGATTGTTAAGAAAGCCAGCAGTCATAAGCTCAGATTTAAGCATATTAACTTGTATACATCTGTTATTACATGAGAAATATGTAATGAGGTGTCAAGTTTTGGATAGCTTTGAAGTTTTATGAGTCCTTCTTTCAGATTGTTTTTCTGTAGCCTCACTTCCTTTTCCCACTATTCCACCTCATTCAATAGAGTCTATGCAGAAATATAATTTGAGAAGAGAATGCACCCCTTCAAAAAATAGTGATTTTGTTTTTCATATAATTCATAGGTGATTTAGTAATGGTAACGGTGGTATCAGAATGGTTGTAGAAAGTACGCATTATTCACATGAGTTTGAACAATGCTAAAAACTAAAGTTGCATTAAAATTTCTAAGGTAAGTTCAGAATAACAATTTTCCTATCCTATACCATTTTATCTTATGAGGAAAGGAAACTTAAAAGGCTCGTGTAATCCATTTATAGCATTTTAAGGTATTTTCATTTTATGTATTAATAAAGCATAAAGTATTTGTAATGCAGAAGTATGAAGATAGATTTTTAATCTTTCATTATTGTATAGCTGAGTGATAAATCATCTTTATCTTTTTAATCTGAATGCTGGAGTTCAGAGAATGAAAGGAATCATATACAGATTTATATTTTGAAGGCATTTAAGCAACATAGTTGTCATTTTTTTATTATTACTTTTATTTCACTTTTAAATAGCTTATAGATCTGACTAAAATGTTGCTCAAATGTGGGCAAAATAACAGTCTTAATTTGGTGAAGTCAATAGAAAAGCTACAATTTGATTTCGTAACTCTGGATCCTTTCTGTATGTACCAATAAGACATTAAAGTTCCCAAACACTGAAATATATAAATATGTATCTTCTGTAATAGTTTGTTATTAAAAAAGAAAAATAGGTAATAAGTATCAAATATAAGATATTTAGAAGTAGAAGTGTTACTTCTCACCTTACTTTTCATCGACATGCAATTCCATATTTGAGTTTTTGATGGCTTAGCCCAGTGAAATTCCCTATGAATTCAGTGGATTAGTGCTATAGACGTCTTTGAAATTATTTTCTAGTAATGAGGTTATACCAGTCACCCCACATCTCTGATGGCAGCACTTCAGAGATTAAAACATTGATGGTGCTGACATTATACTAACATTCTCTTATCGAAATAGTTCCATACCAAGTGCAGTCATGTGTAAAAGGTTACAGATACCCAACACAAAAAATATTTCATTTGATAAAACAAATTGCTATAGGATTTAAAAATAATAATTACTGAGAATCAGATGGTCACACAATAAATGTCATTGCTACATCTTTTTGGCCTGTAATCAATCTTTGCACTTAGTTCAATCCTGCAGAAAGATTTTACGTACACAAGTAATGCTTGATATAAAAACATTATAACAATTCCATTATAGGAATTAAATACGATAGCAGTATTCCCAATACAGTGGGTTACAAAGCTTGGCATGCTTTCTATTGCTTTTACCTTTGCAGTTTACCTCCTGGGTTTTAACTAAATCTTCTCAGAAAACTCTAATTCTTACAAGCTTCTCACCATCTTCATCAGAGTAGTTTTAGCATAGGACACAACTACTCACTAGTAGCAATATAGTGCATTTCTCGCAAGGTAAAAAGCTTATTGAAATAGGGGAGTAAAACCATATTTTCCTCTCTCCTTTGGCTCACATTTTGAGTCCAATTTCAGGACAAGAAAAATGAGTCTGCAACTCTCTCTTGTGGACAGTAGTTCACATCAAGCATCATGAATTATTCAGTTAAACTGGCAGACTTTTGGCAAGACAGCCTAAATCCCAGCTAGTAGACAAGCTGATATACTTCACAGGTGCATTTGGGACACCTGTGGAGTTATGATGTTAAGTGTACTGAAAAAGCTCATCATTTCTTATATATAGAATAGAATATAGATGAATAAAAGACTATTTCCAACATTCATAGTTTTTTAACCTTCATGAAAAGTAAATTTGTAAGCTCCTAGCAGGTTGCTGATCACTTTCTACCTAAGAGTTACAAATCATAAAGCAAAAAGGTTTATTTGAAACCTGTGTGATATTTCCTTTTTTCATTGTTATCTGTAATGAAGTAGTTCTCAGATTATCAACTAAAAGAACATAGAAGTCTTAAGTATGCCTAAAAAGAGAATTCAGAGTTTTCTTATTAGTAAAGCAGTTAACTGTCTGGTTTGTTTGTTTTCTCTGTCTTCAATTTGTCTTCACTCTGTCTCTCTCAAAGACATTGCCATCATCTGTCTTTATAGGGGATCAAGTTGTAAGAGGTTTTGATCAAATCATCACTCTACATGCCACAGTTTAGAAGAGATGAAAGAAAACACTGAAGTCCATAAAAGCATTAGAGCAATCATTTGGATACAAGAACAAGTATCTGTGTAAATCCCAAAAGACTTTGATATTTTAAGATGTCACAGTTAAATCTTAGAATAAGATTTATAATTCATTAAATATTTATAATATTTATATTTCTATGGTCTATTTCAAAGTTTGAAAGTAAGGTAGAATGAAGGAATTAGAAATAAATCAGAGTGAGGTCTTAATGATGAGGTAGATTTTGTCTGAGACAGAGCTGTCCCTAGGAAGTAGCCTTGGCAGAGTAGGTTGGCTCTGAACAAGCTAGAGTTCTGTGGGTGATATTTTTTAAGTAAGTGTCCAGAAGCATTTCTATGTTAACTACTGCATTTAATAATATAACATTAATTATTTTTCTAGCAAACTTGTGGAAACTTGCTACCAAGATTATTAGAGACATAGAGCATGGTTTAGGAAGAGAGTTTGAGAAGGCTAAGGAGCGATGTGATAGATCTCATGGAAAAGAGAGTATGAGTGCTTGAAGGAGACTTACAGAGATAACAGTGAAACTTACCTCAGTAGTGGTAGATTGAAGCTGAAATGCATTTCTCATCCTTAGATGTTTTCAAGACTTTAAGATAAAGCTACTGTTAATCTGATCTGGGATTGAAGACAGTCCTTCTTGAAACAAGAGATTGAACCATATGACTTTAAGAGATCCTTTTAAATTGAAAATTCTGTGATTCTAAATGGAAAACAGAAAAAAAAAAAAAAGACTGTCTGAGATGCATAGCATTTGAAAACTGTTCAAACAGATGAAGTAACTACTGGTTTAGCATATTTTCTCTTGCCAGTAACCCAGCTTAGAATATTTACATCCTTGTTTTTATGGGCTAGCACAATGGTCCTGAGAAGTATTGTCACACTCTTTTAACTCCTTTAGCTAAGCAGTGAAAGAAGTGGAATTATAATTACCTTTAATATAGTATACTATATAGAGATTAACTATCATTAAGAAGCACACTCTCTGTTTAACTTTGTAGGTGTGCATAATACTGTGTTATGTGCATGATACTATATTAAATTGCTCCCAATATTTTTCCCCTGCTCAGTAGGATTTGTTTATTTATTTGTTTGCCTATTTATTTTTTAACACACCCCCCACACCCCCCCTGCCCCAAGATGTACTGGTCTGTTTCCCATTGTTATTCTTGGAAGTTGTTAACTACTTTGTGTCCAGGAACTCTGTTGTCAGAAAACATTGGTGTTTTTTTCGTACATTGAGAGGCAGTCATTCCCAGAAAATTACATTTATTACAGCACCTCAAATTATTTTCTGGTGCTGATATTGGCAATTGGAAGATTCTAATACAGGAGATTGGGTCTATTGAGTGTGATGCTGTAATGGGAACCACATCTGTGTTCTTTTTTCTCTGTTCATTAATAAGTATCCTTTCTTTTTTTCCCTCTCTCTTAAAAAAAAAATCTTGCTTTGCCATCTGCACAGAGTACCTGTGTAACACCTGTTAAAATTTAAACAAGAATCAATGAAAGTGCAAGAGTCCAGGCACAACAACTTGGCAAGATTTTTTATTTGCCAAAACTTTTATGTAAAACCAGGTTAAAAGAGATTGACATGTGTATATCTATATGGAAACGTGTTGATTAAATGCAAAGTTCCTTTTTGCGTACCAAGGTCTAGTTTGTATCTTGAGACTGTATTCAGAGATTGTGTGGGGCATAGCAATCAGGACTTTCTGCCTTCCTTTCTCCCTTTCTCCCTATTAGATTTCATAGATGATCTTTCTTAGAAAAGACCTCTTGGCCACACTCAGGACACTTCTCCTACTCAGGGAAAGTGATCTGAGAGGAGTAATGGCTCAGCCTCATTCTGTGCTGGCCAATAAAGGAGAAACTACTACATAAGAGAAAGTATATGTATTTTTAATTTTAAACCAGTCTAATCTAGGCAGAAAGTAACTCTTGATTCTCCCCTAGCGCAAGCATATAGCTGACATGCTGCAGCTGTTTTCTAAGGCTACAATCTATATGCAAAAACTCACTACTTATTTACTGAATTAAGTTAATGTCGTAGTTCAGCCCCGATCGAGATCAGACTACGCAGTCTCTCTCTCACTCCCCCCACCCTCTGAGAGAATAGGGGGAGATGATATAAGGAAAAACAGCTCGAGGTTTGAGGTAAGGAGGGGGAGAAATCCTTAAAATTACCATCACGGGCAAAACAGACTTGACTTGGGGAAAACTATTCATTTATTTCTAAAACTAGCAGGAGAATGAGACAGGGAACAAGATAACCTCCCCCCACCCCTCCCTCTTCCCAGGCTTAACATTATCTCTACTGCCTTCTCCCTGCCCTGAGTTGCACAGCGGGGAAGAGGGAATGGGGGTTGCAGTCAGTTCATCACGTGTTGTTTTACGCTGCTACTTCGTCGTTGGGGGAAGAACTCCTCGCATTCCTCCTCTGCTCCAGCGTGGGGTCCCTCCCATGGGCCACAGTCCTTTCTGAAACTGCTCCGGCGTGGGTCATCTCTTCCACGGGTTGCAGTCTCTCCAGAACAGGTGCCCCAGCGGGCCCTCCATGGTCCACAGCCTCCTTCAGGCCTCCACCTGCTCTCGTGTGGGGTCCTCCACGGGCTGCAAATGAATCTCTGCCCCTCCGTGGACTTCCATGGGCTGCAGGGAGACAACCTGCTCCACCATGGTCGTCACCACAGGCTGCAGGGGAATCTTGGCCAGGAGCTGCATTACTCTTCCCCCTCTTTCTGAACTGACCTTGGTGTCTGCAGCCGTTCCTCACAACAGGCTGGCAGACGCCTCTCAGGATCCTTTTTACATCTTATTCACTTCTCATCTCCTCTCCACTTCTTGCAGCCAGGCCGGGCTGAGTTGGGTGCAGTCGGCTGCCTGGCGGGAGGCCAGAGGGTGAGGCCTGCAAGGCCCACAAGGTTTGCGCTTCCCCCTCTCTGCTCCCGCTCAGCTCCTTCACATCTTCTCCCTTTTTTTTTTTCCTATTTTCCCCTTCTTAAATACGTTATCGCAGAGGCGTTATCACAGAACATTCTGCTACCAGTCGGCTTGGCCTTGACCAGCAGCAGGTCCGCCCTAGGCCCGGCCGAGTCCACTGAACAAAGGGGAGCGACTTCTAGCAGTTTCTTACAGAAGCTACCACCTCAGGCCCCCCCTCACCAAACAAAACCAGAACAGTTAATTAAAGGAATTATTGACTAGTCTATATACATTGCAAAATAACATCATCCTATTGCTCTTAGAAACATAATTCCTGATAAATGTATACATATCATAACATTGATCAACTTTTAGTAAAGAAGTGTTTTCCTAGTTTTCAGCTGTTGTAGCTGTTGATGTCAATAGCTTTTGCATTTCCATTTGATCCCTCCGTAAGTCCAGTCTGTCTGTATCCACATTGCAGGCCCTTGCAGCCCTACGAGAACAACCACACCATATTCAAGGTACCCCATTCAGAGTGGGTCCAGCTCAGGCATGACACCCTTTACAGACCTAGTTGCAACACTTGCACAGCCCTCCTGTGCCTCACCTTGATGTCAGGAGTTGAGGCAGCGTAGCTTGCTTGGAGCTTCATGTCATCTCACCCTTCAGCAGTGTGTTGCTCTTGTGATACAAGGCTACGATGGGAAGAGGGAGGTTAAGCCAGCGAGGGCAAGCGGCAAGACTGCATAGTATAGGTTGACAGGAGGAGCCTGGCTACTATGGGGACTACTTATCCGCTTTTGCACTCAAAGTGGCCATAGGGCAGCACAACCTCCTTTTAAAAAATATTGTGGCAGTCAGTAGGAGTGGACAGGATGGATATGGCTGAGCAAGCACCATCTGCAGTCATTCGTATAGAGTTGCCATCAAAGCCCAAAATGGAGTTGAGTGTGTGCAGTATTTGGCTCTTGCATGCAAGGAGAGTTGTGATTGCCCGGAATCACCATGGACTGTGACACAGAGAGTTGCTGTATAGATATGGATTGCATGAGAATTGTGGTTGTGGTTTAAGAGACAATGTCAAAACAGAGACTGTTTAAAACCAAGACTAAATTTTACTCTTGCGTATCTTGAGTTACAGTGTAATCTATGTTTGTTTGTTTGTTTGTTTTTTTAACCAGATAACTCTCATAAACGCTTTCCCAGAAACAAAGAGATAGCTAAGAAGTATTTTAAGGACTTTCCTTTAGGGGAATAAAAAAAAAAATAGTTAGTTTGAGATTAATTCCAGCACTGCATGTAGGATTGTGATCATCTGATCCTCATCCTGATACAATAACAATACTGTACTGGTACTCTAGTACCATCATTTGAAAGAATAAGTGTAGCACACAATATCAAGTTATATTTTCTTTGTCTTTCTGAAATGAGTTAGACTTCCCATCCAAGAATATGACATTTGTATTTTTCTGTAACTTCCAGCTTTAAAGAACAGATGTATATGAAAGCAAATTTCCCAAGTTTGGTTAATGGTTTATTAAAATATTATTTTTTATCATTTTCCTTGGAGGTTTTTTTCGCTTTCTGTTTTCCCTTTTTGTCTTGAAATATTGCAAGTTTAAAAGAAAAAAAAAGAATGGAAGTAGGCAATTTTATTTTTGCTAGGAAAGAAACCTTGTTCCCACAGCACTTCTATTCCAACACAACTGTGAGACTGAAAAAGAATGTTCAAAAGAAGAGGAGAAATAATTGTATTGCTTATAAATACTTATTCATTACCTTGTAGAATGCAAAATAATAATTTCTTTAATACAAGCAACCTTGTTCTTGATTTCTACTTTCTCATTTTAAGTGTGGATCATTTTTAGAGGCCAGAGTGTGAAGGAATCTCTATAGAAATAATAATTCATTTGTCTGCATAGCATTGTATCCTTTTGCAGACAAAAGACACTAGATACATTTGAGTAGATTGTGGTAGGGAGAGATGAAACAGAAGAAATCACAATGAAATGTCAGAATAGAAAAAAAAATCTCTCTTAACATTTTTGCTCACATCAGATTAGCAAAGTTTGAAAATAGAGGGCAATATTTGCTTGTGCAAAGCTCATGGTTGTTACGTTTCCAATACCTGGATCTTACTCTGCGCTAGCTGGAGTGTGCTCATACTACACTGCAGTGGGCTGTCTGGATACACTGTTGAATGCTGGTGCTCGGTGAAATTCTTAATGAACAGCTGTGACCCAGCTGTTTTCCCAGGTCAGGGCTTACCTGCTGAGCATACGACATTTGACACAATCACAGTGTAGAATGAAATGGCTCAGGATATCCTATCTCTTGAAAAAGGTGAGGTTTTTTTTTTTTTTTTTCAGATGAATGCTTCTGTAATCCAAATTTATTAGATTTCTTTAGAGAACTTCTAGGTTAAATGGATTTAAGTCAACAAAGGGATTGCAATCAGCAAGATGACTTATAATTAAAATAATCCATTCCACCTTCTCTGGGCAGTATAAAAAAGTAAAAGAGCTAATGTGATACTTGCTCACTGAATGACAAGCCACTGCTGCCACCATTCTCCATAGGGCTGGCCTTAAAAGAATGGGGAGATCAGAGAGTCCAGAAAACAGATGGCTGGCTGTTGCACACACAGACTCTAGAGAGGTGGGCCATAATGTGCATGACTTGCAACATCTGCCTGCCAAGTTTAGACCTATCGGATAGGTACAGCATACTATGTGCCCGGAGAGAGGACGTTTTGTGAAATGCAGTTGTTAATAACATCTTGAACTGTAGATATACACAGTGTATAAAGTCAGAGTTTAAATTATCCTAAAGCAACACACGTGGCATGTTGTGTCCAATCAAGTGAAGAGCACTGGGATAAGAGTTTCATGTTTTCCCCCACTCCTTATGTTTCTTCACAAAGTTTTGCACTGGCTTCAACTTTACCAACTTTTATTACACCCATAAAGCCAAGAAGTCAATGTAGAAGTGCCCTCTATTTCATATGTAGCTGCAAAAGAAGTATGATGCTTATCCAGAGAACATCACAGCTTATATCTAATTCTGGTACCCTTACTGTTTCTGAGACACCCACAGTAGCTCTCAGCACTGAGTTCAGGTTCTGGAAGCCACACAGACATCTCATTGTGGGTCTAATTTATCTAAGTTATCATCCTGAGGGTCTTTGTTCTTAGGGTTGTGTGGAAATACCCTGAGTGTGACCACCCTGCACAGCCAGGGTGGAATACCATATTGTGTTGGGTTTTGGGGGTGGGGAGGCTACAGTGTTGGCCTCTGCGAGAAGCTGCTAGAAGAGTCCCCTTTGTGCAGTGGACCCGGCTGGGTTTAGGGTGGACCTGCTGCTGGCCAGGATCAAGCCAATCACCCAAGCTGGTAACATCTTTGTGATAACGTATTTAAGAAGAGGAAAACAAAGCAGCAGGGCAGGGAGAGAGGGATGAGGTACGGGTCTCACCCCCTAGCCTCCAGCTGAGTGTCTGTCTAGGCCTGGCCCGGCCCAGCCTGGCCTGGCTCAGCAGAGAGCAGAGAAGAGAGGACTAGGGAGGAACACCCTGCAGACACCAAGGTCAGTGAAGAGGGAGGGAGAGGAGTAAAGTTGCTCCAGGCAAGATTCCCCTGCAGCCCATGGAGGACCCAACGTCAGGGCAGGTGGATGCCTGAAGGAGGCTGTGGCCCGTGGAGGGCCCGAGGTGGGACAGTCTATTCCTGAGGGACTGCACCCTGTGGAAAGGATTCGCACTGGAGCAGTTCATGAAGGACTGTAGCCCCTGGGAGGGACACCATACTGGAGTAGGCAAAGAGTGAGAGGTGAAAGGAGTGGCAGAGACAATGTGTGATGAACTGACTGCAACCCCCATTCCCTGTCCACCTGCATCACTGTAGGGGAGGAGGTGGGGATGGTTGGGAGTGAAGTTAAGCCTGGGAATGAAGGAGGGATGAGAGCAAGGTGTTCTTGAGATCTGGTTTTGTCTGTCATTATCCTAGTTTGGTTTGGTGGTTAGTAAATTGAAGTAGTTTTCTCCAAGTTGAGTCTGTTTTCCCCATGATGGTAACTGCTGAATGTTCTCTCCCCATCCTTGTCTCAACGCATGAGCTTTTTGTTGTATTTTCTCTTCCCCTCTTGGGGAGGGTGAGCAAGTGGCTGCATAGTGCTTAGTCCTGAGTAGGGCTAGACTACAACATGTATCCCACAGCACAACCCTTGAAATAATTCCCCTAGTTTAATAGTTGCTAGTGATTTTGTATGTCAGATTGGAGGAACTCTGAAGGAAGCTTAACTTACAAAATGCCTTGAATATTAACTGTCTGAACTGTATGACCAGTAGCAGAAGTTAAGGATCTGACTGTTGACTAGAACAAGGTTTACATTCCAAAATAATGTAATTGTATTTTTGTATCTGCATGATAATAATGCTTTGCACTACCCTGGTAGCACTCATGCAAGTACTGCAAAATGCCCAAGATTTATAAGTATGTATCTATAAAAATTCATTAGCTAAAAGCGCATGACTTCTAAACCAAGAAATGTATTTCATTTTAACCTTTTCCCCCTACATGATGAGGAATATACCTGGCACAAGTCCCTAGATGAATCGCAGTATGTAGGTCTTTCTTTTAAAGTGTAACAATGGTCAGCTGTGCTGTTGTAGCCTGGGATTAGTATGAAGCAAAAACATACTACGTGGAGTCTAGAACTTCACTTTTAAGGCATCTTAGTTTCAAAAGACATGGTAGTTTATTTCCTTATTTTTAAGGAAATACTAAGTTAGTAGTTAACTGTTTGTATACTACATTAGAGTAGCAAGTTCCACAAGAGGTAATAGCAAAGGGCTAGTTAAACAGAGCCTGATACTCTCAAGTGTCCTCCCCACTAAGGAAGCTCAGCTGGTTTAGATCTGTGCAAACTTTCTGATTTTTCCTTTTTACTATTGAAAATTATTTTTACCAAAAGTGCTATGAAACAGATGAATACTGCATACAAGAAGGATGTGATCCCCCAAGCAGTTTTGGGATCGTCAATGCTTAATATTTTTAAGCCTTGTTTTGGGTATTTCTCACACACATTACTATCTTGCCCTTAACAGATCTGGTGTGCACCTCAGTTTTCATTTGCTTCATTTTTGTTTTGGGTCTTCATTAATTAGGAGAATCAGAAACAACATTCTTTCTTACTTCTCTGCTGATTTACCAGGGCTGGTCATGGTCTGTTCTCAGAAATCAAACAATTTCACATGAGGAAAGACTCATTTTCATACTTCTGCTAACAGGGAATGGTCTTTCTTTCTAATTTTAAAAATGTTTAAACAAATTAAATTTCTATTAACAGGATTGGGTCTTGAGCTGTGAACAGCAAGAAAATACAATCCAAAAATGCCTGTGAGGGGGAGACTTGACAGTTATCATTATATACGTCTACAAAGGCTGATGGAACCACTAAACAAATGTACCATTGGCTGGTAATAACCATATGTGTTGGCGCATGTTGACATGTAAATCTGTAGAGCAGATAAAAATGTTTTAACAAGAAATGTTTGTAAAATAGCTTGAAAGTCTAGGGCACAAATTGAATATTTACTAACAAAACAGATTACTGATAATATGTCTTTGCCACTTAGTTTTCCTGCTTTTTATTTTCCTAGTTTGTGGGGGTTTTTTTCTCACAATCTTTGCAACAAATAAAGTTTCAAAACAGACAGCAAGAGAACAGAGGTGTTAACTGTGAGGGTTCTATTTAAAACAAATTTGATCTGTTTTACTTAGTTTCTTTATTTTTGTTGCATTTTTATATCAAAAGTCCATCATAGACAAAATACAATTGTCTAGTGCTACAGAAATGTGAAAATGTGAGGGTGACAAATATTTATATGTTTTATGAGGGATTTGGTAAGAAACAGACTCAGAGCTTTTTGGGGGCTATTATTTTGATTTAGGTTTTTCAGGAGAATATTCCCTGTATAGAAAATATATTCAAAGTAATTCAAAGTATTCTGCCCTTTTAGAATTTATTTTTCAAAACAACTAACTCCCTTGCCCCTTGAATTTATAAAGTGGAAGCGTGAAAGATAAAGGTGGTCTATAAACAGAGAAGGCAGATGTGAGTTCACAAATACTGTTTCATGTCCAACCATCTCTGCCATGTGGACAAATGTGTATGAAGTTTTTAGTTATTATTTGCAGTTAGTCAGTATATAAAGCACTAGCTTTTTAAAATTACTTTAAGGTTATGATGTGGAAAAAATGCACAAATTCTTAAAAATACTTTTTAGAAACATTTGAATTTTTAATGATTGAAAAAATGCTGTTATGCAACAGCCCAAATAGAATATTTTCCAATTAGATTGTATTTTAATAAAAAAAGTTTCTCTCAACATTTAATTTCTTTAATATAATAGCTTATTTCTCCATGTTTTCAAAAAGGCAGGAAGACATGAACTTGTTTATGTTTTTGAAATCTCAAGTATATTTCTGAGATTTTTCTGGAGCCTCATTCATTATTTTTCAGATTCCTTATTTGACCTTTCTAGTGCTTGTCTCGAACTTACTTAAAATAGACTATAGAAATAATTAATAAATAGTGATGATCGATGTAATAGTAAGATAAAAGAAAGCAAGATTCACAACAGTATACTGTGTGAAATTGAACTTGCTATGTGCTTTGTCATTACACATATAACAGGGTAGTCAATGGCATCTGTGAAGCAATTGCGGATCAGGACAAGACATTATAGGAGTGTATTTAAAACAATAAATTGTCTAAACATTATTTGACATTCAACTATTTTGAACATAGTATACAAGAATTAAGTAATACCATCTCCCCTTATAATAATTATATACATAATGCTCACCTGATGTGATGTACAGGGGAAAGAGAGTCAGTTTCTCAGATCCTCCTCCTTTACAGAGGGGATGTTCTTTCCCCTTGATCTTCTTTTTTACTTTCCTGTCTGTTAGTGGTTTGTATGTAGTTGTAAGAATTACTCATATAGCATTACAATTTTTATTCACACTACCTAATGGATGTTTTTAGTGTATGTTTGCTTTTTTTTTCTATGCTTTGACAAGCAGGGAAAATTTTTTGAATCAAGTTATTAAAATATAATAATAGCTTATTGGAAATAGTGCCGTACGGAGGTGAATGGGGTAGTTCATACCTCTCAAAACAAACGGCTTCACTTTATTTTCAAACGTAGGTTACAGGAAATATATTTGATATATATTTTGAAAGTTTTTATTGCATTACAGTTTTTAAAGGGGATTTTGTTGCTGTTGATTTTAGTTTTTAAATTAGTTCTGATACTCGAAAGTATAAGAATACGACTTAGAGATGATAGTATTTTTTTCTCTACATGAATGCCTCTACTCATCCCTGAGCTTCTTATATGTACTTTCATATCCTGCAATAATTACAAAGTTGGCAGTATTTTGAGATAAAATATTTGCAATTGCCCAGCTATTACCATTTATGCACTATTACAGAATTTCTCTAATACTACAGATAGTCTTTCCTATCTTTTAATCGACTTAAACCAATTTCACTGTGTAATGCCATTTGGTTTATGAGGTAGTCTTAGTGCATTCATAAAAATGCGGATTGCCAAAGAGACAATGAAAACAGAGCATGTAGGCTGTTTCCATTCTATGTCTCATTGGCATGCTGTGAAAAGTAAGCTATACTTTTTTTAAGATGCAATAGAGTTAAATATTTTTTATTAGCAATGGAAGTATAACCACTGTCTCATAACATCCAATAAATAACACATCCCTTAATTCTTCTCACTTCTGTTACTCATTTGTGAGCACTGATGCAGCTGTGAAGTTCTTTTGGTTGAATCTGAGATATCAAATGAAGAATTCACACTTGCACAGATTTGTCTCATTCACTGGAGTGCTTTAGCTTTCAGATGTTCCATTAATTTGATAGCTTTATATATGAACGGTTTAATTTTGACACTTTTTTCCCTGACTTCTTTTATTTTTTTAAGGTACAGCAACTTAGTATTTATCATATGCAATCAGGCCACTGCTCACCACTTTCGTTTTTTCCATAGCTAGTGACACAAAGCTAGTAATTTAAAGGTTTAAAAGCAGTTCATTAAAACCCAGACCAATACTTTGTGCAAGTCAGTGATGGCTATAAATTCCTTACTTCTGTAACAATCTTGCATTCTTTAATCTGAGCTTAAATTGTTGTCTTATGTTGCATAGATATTAATACACATGGATTTTTTTTCTCATATTTTCCAGTCCTTACAAAAATCTTCACCCAGATCTTTGTTTTGGTACCATATGAGACTGAGTTTAGCACGTGATTGTACCAGCCAATTTCACAATATTTTAGGAAGAGCAGTCTTATGTATTTGGAATATATGTGATCCATACGTAATCTGGAAAGGCTGGATCGATGGGCTGAGATGAATGATCTGGACAGGCTGGACCAATGGGCTGAGGTGAACTGTGTAAGGTTCAACAAGGCCAAGTGCCAAGTCTTGCACTTCAGTCACAACAACCCCATGCAATGTTACAGGTTTGGAGATGGGTGGCTGGAAAGCTGCCCCGCGGAAAGCGACCTGGGGGTGCTGGTTGACAGCCAGATGAGCATGAGCCAGCAGGGTGCCCAGGTGGCCAAGAAGGCCAATAGCATTCTGGCTTGCATCAGGAACAGTGCGGCCAGCAGGAGTAGGGAAGTGATTGTGCCTCTGTACTCGGCACTCGTGAGGCCACACCTTGAATACTATGTGCAGTTTTGAGCCCCTCCCTACAAGAAGGACACTGAGTTGCTAGAGCACATCCAGAGAGGGCCAATGACGCTGGTGAAGGGTCTGGAGAACAAGTCTTATGAGGAGCGGCTGAGGAAACTGGGGTTGTTTAGTCTGGAGAAGAGGAGGCTGAGGGGAGAGCTCATGACTCTACAGTTACCTGAAAGGAGGTTGTAGGGAGGCGAGTGTTGGTCTCTTCTCCCAAATAACTCATGATAGAATAAGAGGAAATTGCATCAAGTTGTGGTAGGGGAGGTTTCAGTTGGATATTAGGAAACACTTCTTTACTGAAAGAGTGGTCAGGCACTGGAACAGGCTACTCAAGGAAGTGGTGGAGTCACCATCCCTGGAGGTGTTAAAAAAACATGTAGATGTGGCACTTCAGGACATGGTTTAGTGGACATGGTGGTGTTAGGTTGATGCTTAGACTTGATGATCTTAAAGTTATTTTCTAAACTTAAAGATTCTGTGATTCAATGAAAAAAATATACTTCCATTTTCCCTGGTTTGTATAACTTGACTGTGTGAAAAAGGAAAGAGTAATTGATTTTTTGCTTTTAACAAGATCCTTTTTGTTTTGTTTTGTTTTTTTTCTTCCTCCTTTTTTTTAGAGTAAGTTATCTCAATTTTTATGTCAATGCTGCCACATCTCTCTCCTATTTAGTGGAACATCCAGCAACATGCTGTAGAGGAAATGAGTGTTATTTATTCTCCAGTGTCCAAAGGTCCCTTGACATCAGAAGAATTGCAGGGCAGGGTTCAGACTGTTAGGTGCCCTGTGAAGCAGGAAATGTTTTTTTTTTTTTCCTTTTGATTGGGTTATCTCCTTCTGCCTTTTTTTTTTCTTTTATTTTTTGGTAAGAGTTCAGAATGTGCTCCCCATTGCTGTTTTTGCAACTGTTTTTTCTAAGCTAATTTTAGTCTCAAAACTATAAATCTTTCCATCCAGACCATATTGCCAAAAAGATGTCAGGTATAGTCAGAGTTTGGTTTTTTAAATTTATTTATTTTGAGTGTGCATTATGCTATGTGGATTATATGTACATCTTTTAGCATACTATTTAAGTTGTCTAACATAAAGATTGTTCTTTGGTTTTGATTGTTTGTAACTTTACTGAACTTTATCCTTTTGTACTGAATTTTTTAATTCCAGCTGCTTGCCTGAGGCTAAATATGGTTCATCTGTTTCCAAGAAAGAGACTAGGGAAATTGTATGTTCTGCTTTGTTAAGCATGAGACTAGGAATGGGTAGGAAAGAGAGGAAACTGGGAGAAGCCAGTGGAGAGAAGATGGTAACTAACTGAGCAGAAAGGGGCAACAGTAAGAACTTAATAAAACAGTTTGGTATGATGTCAAATTGAAGAGAAATAGGCATATGGGCTTAATTTAGAGAAAGTGAGTAGAAGGATATTCCCATGTAAATATATTTAAGATTGCCAAACTTTTCCTGTTAGTTGACATCAATGAAACCCATTGGACAATTTCTCATCTTCACCCAGCTCCTCTGTCCATCTCCCAGTTCTACATCCTGCTGGCTCTATGGTGGGGATCTTTATAGTAAGTAAAACATGGCCAGAGCACCAGATTGAGCCCTGGCCTGCGCTCATCCATCCCGCTTATTAGCGTAGTCCTTGACACATTGGTGGTCTGAGGAGTGTGTAAATGCCAGGGGCCATTCCCAAAGGAGCAGTGTGAACAAGATAAAGTTGACTCCCTCAACAGTTTTCAATCACTCTCTCTCTCAGCATGCTTTTCACCATCAAATATTCCCATGTGCTGTTATGTCTTATCCCAGGGCATGGCACACAAGTGGTTGCATGCTAAAACAAATACTACTGTGAGTGCCTGCAGTCCACCCTCCTGTTATTTCAGATACTTCAAACTAGAAGATGGAACAAACAAATAGAAGAACATTAACAAATAATAACTTTCCTTGGATCCCTCTGCTTACTATATGAGGCTCAGAGAAGATCTAAGCTGATGCCATCTGACTTTAGAACTAAGAAATGTTCCCTGGGCCTGTTTTATTTGAATGTTGATGTAGACCATGCACATTACAGGTGTTGTTAGTTCAGAAGGCTGAGATCTTTGATAAAGATGCAAAGTCTGCTTATCATTCTTCTGCGTTCATGTTGATTTGATGTCATATAGTGGGATTTCTCATTTTTCTAATTGCTAACTTTCCTGCTCCATCCAAAGACAGTAAAATTACTAAGCAAGCCATGGACCTGTGGAGCATGGTTTCCAGTCATCTCATGCCTCGTGATGGACTCAGCCTGCCACCTTTTCTTCTATAAGGGCAGACAGCATTTCCTTCAACCACAGATATAACTGTTTTCCCAGCATTCATAGAAATATTTGTTGGTCTTTGCCAACCTTGTTTAAAATCAACCGAATAACTTTTGGGTTCAAATGTTAACAGCAGGGATGTTCAGTCAGCGTTATTCTACAGTACCATGTTTTTAGGAAGTCAGACTGAAGAAAAGGTGCTAGAACAATATCATTAAGGTGGCAAAGTTGAGCTGGAAAATTGAGACAGGGCTGTCTGTACAATTGGCTGGGCAAGGCTGTACTTATATGAGCAGACACTGTCATGTGGTCAGAGCAGGCAGCATTGTCAGAGATCGTTAAACCTTCAGTGGTGAATTAAAGAAGCAGAAGATTTGCAGAAAGATTTGGTTCTTGAATGATATCCTGGAAAATTGAATTTTATTCCCATCAGTGCCAGAAATTTCTAAGTCGTCCTAGACAAGTCACACTAAACTTTTCACAAATAATTCATTTAGGTATTCCTTATTTTCTGGAGGAACCTAAGATCTGAGGTTGTGCTACTACTCAGTATGTCAGCCTGACTTCACTGAGAGTTACCCTGTGCCAAGGATTGCCTGATGTAAATTTCCATAATCAATGGAAAAGGGGGTGAACTCCAAAAGAAGAGTTACAAAATGGTAAATCCCAACTATTTGCACTGAGAAGTTACTGCAGGTCTCAGAGGATTCTTCCCATCTGCTGATTTCTATTCAGGGGAAGAGTTTTCTTAACAGATTGTCTTTTCTCTTTACCAGGCCTCTCAGTGCTTTTCGTAATTGTTTGTTACAATTGCGACTCAGGTGCTGATCATAGTCTGCATATTTCCACTGAAACACCTCAGCAACCTCTGTGCTTTAAAATGCATAAACAAAATGCCTTAGAGACCAGCCACTATTCAGATGACTGAAAAAACCAATACGGTTCTTTTACCATATTGTTTTTTTTCTTTTAAAGAACAAGAATGGCTCTGAACTTTTTTAAATTTAGGGATGAAATCCTGTTCCAACTGAAATGACTTCACATGTTGGATTTTTTGATGACTAGAATTTAACGCTCCAGATTTTTGTGGCATATGATGGTTTTAATTCTTTCATCCAATAATTCCCACAATAGTAGAATTAATCCATTCATTTATAACTGATGTGGTAGTCCAACTGTTCCTGTGTGCGTATGGAGAGAGTTCTATTATTAATATAAAAACAAAGCAATGTTAAGAATACTGGCTATATTTGTAATTGAGACTTCTGAAATTCCTTCGAGTGTGATATGTCTGTCTTCTGTTCCAGCTACTGGTAAGGAATAAAGTTCCTTAAAACAACTACTGAGTTAGAATTGGAAAGATATTTCTTGTATTCTTTCTTGTTCTAATTCTAACTTGTAGGAAATTACATGTGTTTATATATGCTTATGCTTTACCCAAAGCACTGGTTTCACCTAAAGAGAGTATCTGGAGAAATAAAAGCTTCACACAAGGCAATATCCACTTGAGTGCATCACTGGTTTCATAAAGATGGGCAGTGTCTTCCCTAAGCCTGAATAGCTCCTTATAAATAGCTCCTTATAAAAGTGTCTTTTTTTTCAACAGAGTATTTTCTGTAGACTAAAAACATTATTTGAAGTGTCCTAAATTTTAAAACACTACTTGATGCAGAAAGTGGCTGGTCTGGGCTTCTTTGATATCTGTGGTTTATATTTTGCAAAAGAGTCCTGTGTTATAAACACATTATTATAATTATTAATCACATTTTATTATTGCCTTATCAGTCATTTTGTCATATATTCAATACTACTGTGCAGTACTGAAAACTTTTTAGTTGAACATGTTCAGAAGGAGAAGGATAATTAGGTTCTTTTGTGGCAAGGCAGAGACAAAAACTGTGATAGTCCTGTAATTACACACTTTATTTTGATGTGTTTATTGTGTGTCAGTAAATATCTTTAACATTGATAGGACTCTGAATTTTTATACTTGCTTTATGTCAGTGATGTATATTTATATTACGAATGTTACTTGAATAAAAATGTTCTTCACTGCTTGTACATTGCACTGAAGTCTACTACTCATTTAGTTGAATTCCTTTTGTATTCTCACACAGCTGACAAAAGTAATCTACTTCTTGCAGTCAGTAATGCAAAGTTTAAATTGAAAACTCAGATCCTTGGGTCTTAAAAATAATTCCCTAACATTTTAAGTCTACTAATCAGGTTATCAGAATGGGGATATTAAGGACTTGATGTGGCATCACCTTGTTTCCGTGATTAACTTACCTTCCCAGGTTTTCAAGGAGATTCTACTGCAGACGAGGTCTAAAGCATTAACTTTAATGGATTAATCAAGATGAAAGAGAGAGAGTGATCTGTCCAAACGTGCATTGATTCATCTCAAAAACACTTAAAAATGAGAATGGTACTGAAAGCCCAGCAGTTGTAGATTTATCAGTATATAAAACCTGAGAGGCTAATTCATTCTGAATTGTCAGATTAGCGGATCAGACGCCATTTTCAAACCCAAGTAGATGTGTTCCTCCAGCAAGGAGAAAGCCATTTCTCTAAGGGCAGATTTTATCAAGTGCTTCTCAATAGTTTCTGGGATTAATGCTAAGTAATAAGTAGATTTATCACATTATTAACTTACTAATACCGTATCAAACAAGCATTGCTCTGCTTTGCCCTACTGTAATAGCTGTAATAGCTACTGTAATAGCTACAAGTTTGATGTCATGCTTATTTCTATTAAAAATTTTAATTAAAATTCCAGACATAAAGAAGGGGGCTCGTTAGGTTGTATTTTTATTTTCATTTTAACATCAATGTTCTTGGTTTTGTTTTTTTTTTCCTGTATCTTTTCTCTAATCCAAAATGATGCTATCTGTGATTACACTTACTTTTGAATGTCCAGTTTTGCTTTTCTACAGGCAGGTGGCTGCCTTTCACAGCCTATCAGTGCCTTTCTTCCAGCACAATCTGATCATCAGCCAGTATTAGGAAGATACGTTGGTTTTTTTTTTGATAAAATCTTGCATAGTTGTCCAAGGTGTAGGACGGGCAGAAAGAGATGTTTCCTTCATAGCTTTTGGAATGAGGCATGGTCAGAAATAGCTCTGTGGTTCCTGTATCATTAGATCAGCAACTTTCCTTTGGGAAACATATAGATTATGAATCTTTTACTTTTTTATAGACTGGACAGATAGCTTTCTGTGAATACTACTCTTTTACATTTGTAAGAATTGATTTTTTATGAAGATGAAGTGCCAAACTCTTTAAAAAGAGGGGCAAATATGACATTTAAGTATATCATTAAAATGTTAATAAATTATTGGCAACACGCTGGCACTCTTGGAAAAGAACACTGTTGGTATTTCATAGTTACAGCTTTTTTTTTTTCCAGATTTAGACCTGTTCTGCCTGTGTTTAAGAGGGTTTTTAAAATATTGTTATTACATTTTCAACAGCCATGAGTCAGAACACCGAGTCCTGATCCACACAACATTCATCAAATGAAAAGTCTTCAAAGAAAAGTCTTGCTTTGCTATGAACTATTGTTTGTTAGCAGTGTTGAGAGAACTAAAAGATAGGCTGAAAAATCTAAGATTTGAGGAATGATCAATCAAGTATTTGAGTTTCCGGAACAGCGAAAGCTACTGTTATTGTTGAAAGAAGGAAAAAAATTTGATGCCAGGTTGTAGCTCTTTCTACAGTAAGAAAACTTTCTAATCTTATGTTCTGCCGCTCCACAATTTCGCTACCTCGTTTGGATGTGGAGTGGTGTTTCTGAGTTACTGTGTATAGTCTCTCACAGTCCTAGTAATACCACCTGAGCTGTATGAGAGTTGTTTTGGTGTAGAAGTGGAAAAAACAACTTCCACTGGATCATACTTAATTAATCTGTTGCATCTGTACACTATGTATTACAGTAATATTAGTGGAAACAATACCTACTTAGTAGCTTTTATGTTTATGACGCAGTGTCCTTCATGGTTATGTTATTAATTATGCATTTAAAGATACATTTTTCTCCCTTTTTGCCTCCCTATTCTCCATGTCACAAATTGTCATTTTGGGACAAGGTACCCAGCAGAGTCAGAATCAGATTCATGCTCATACTCATTATCACAGATGTCAGAATTAGGGCAGAAATAGTCAGGATATTTTAAATAAAATAGATTTTTTTTTTTTTATTTCCCTAGTCCCACAGTAGGACTTTAGTTTGCATTTTCACACTTCGAAGAGTCCAGTGTATTTCAGAACAGCAGTAGCACTGCAAAGTTCAGGATATTGAGCCACTTTTTCTGGTGTTTGATGCAGGTTGCATTATTTTCAGCATGATGATAGATAATCAACAACAGCAATGGAGAACATACTGAGGCTGTTTTATAAGGTGAAGAGCAAGTGCGGTGTGTGTGAAGCATCAGAGGCAAGATGAGTGTTGAATCTATACCTGGCTGATTGCCAGGCCATGTGAAAAGTACTGTCTCCCACTCTCCCCCTTTTAAAAGAAAACAGCTATCAACATTGCATTTTACCTGATATTGTAAGATTATATGTATGTATTTGGGGTTTTTTTTTTGCATGTGTGTAATACTTAGATTTGCTTTGGAAATACCTGCTGTATCATGTGAAGCAGAGTACTGAGCTGTACTGCCTAGTCTTTGATCCTAGTCTGGTTCAGGTATCTAGAAAGAGATGCTTCTGAGCATCAGCTCTGGTGCGTCGATGTGATTATGCCACAACTGCACAGAGCTGCACAACTTGCATAGAAGTTTCTCCTAAGGCTTACAATATCACTTGTTTAGATCTAGCCCAGTGAGACTTTAGGTTACTCTTAAAGCATTTTGTCTCGTGCTTTTCATTTTATTCCTAAAGTGTAAACTTTCCTCTGAGACTTTCAGTTGTAAAGATTATACATATTAACCTCATTAAGAAACCAACAGGGAACTTGCTGGAAAATAAGCTCAGATGAATGAATTATCATAACTATTAATTTATTTTATGCTTGCAGACTGTGTTACCCTCCTATCTATTCAGAAAACAGCAGTCAACTTGTTTTTGTTTTGTCTGTTTGTTTTTCCTAAACGGCTGTACAGGATTGTAAGCCATTTTGTTCTCTGTAGAACAATGCTGAAAATCTCTGTGTCTGTGTACTTAGGTTTGAGTCATTTTTTTCTTGCATCAGTTTTATTTTTAATGTACAACATCTTAACGCGTGGTGCTGGAAATGCATGATTTGCTTGTGATAGTCTGCTGCCATGTAGGATTTTATTAGCTTTATTAATAGAAACTCATCACCTTTACCTTTGCTGTGGGAGGTGAAAGAGCTTAATTCTCTCTGACTCAAAGGGTACTAATCTGCAAACACAACTGAGCCAGGAGATGTTTGTCATTCCTCTGTATAAACTCAGGCTGAAAAAGATATAAATATTAATATTTCAAGATAAAAATACTTAACTAGGAGCCCGTATCTTTTCTTTTTTTTTTTCCTAACTCTCTGAGGGATCTAAAAGCATGTTATATTATACAGCATTTATGGTTCTACTTTTTATTTATTGCCATGACATTACCCGTAATAATAAACTAAAGGTCAGTAAATCAAAATCTCTTACCTTTTCTTGTTTAGTTTATGACAATTCTGCCCTCTCAAAGGCTTTGACAGTATGGTGAGAATGGAAATATCAATTTGTATGCAATTTTTATTTTCTGAATGATAGTCTATAAAGCTAACTATGGACAAGTAACAAATTGAACTGTACACGCTTCCAAGTATAATTAATTTTTGAACAAAAGGGTAAGTAGGATGGAGGAATGAAAGAAAGAAAGAAGGAGAGAGGAAAGGAGGAAGAGAAAAAAAACAAACCTAGCGTCCCTCATTTCTCTTTCAACGTAAGACAGTGCCTGCCCCCTTTAAAGGACTGCTGCTAGATGCTTTGGTTTGTAGTTACTATGTAGTTCCCATTTGTAAGATGGAAGAACAGTGAGTTTCTAAAGATCACAGTATTTAGATATCCAAAAGGTACACATCAAAGTACTGTAGGAAAACCATACTAATACTGTATGAAAATCATATTAATTTTGGATCCATTGTTTCTCACTGGGTAGGCAGTCACAATTTCTTTTATGTTTCCTTCACATCTCATTTTCCTCTTGACTATAAATGTGACATTCTTTGCTGACTCTGTGGTCTGTTGTGATGGGCTGCTGGCTCACTTACGAGTTACCTTACCTCAGTTAATTCATCCTGCATAGACCTCCTTTTCACCTTTGCTTTTCTATTTTGTTATCCTAGGGAACTGGTTCAAGTAAACAGAAGAGTCCACTTCCAGAGAACTGAAAAAAAAAAAGCATTTATCACAGCACATTAGAGTAGTGAGGAGTTGTCAAAAGGAGGTGACCATAAATGCACAGTTCAGCTAACCTCAGTTACCCATGTGAATGACAATTGAGTAGCAGTATTGAATGGGCTTCTTAGGGAAGTTAGACTCCTACCTTGTTACTAGAATGCTATGTTTATTTTATCGACATACACATTTTGCAAGTCTGCATTTATTTGGGCATTGATATTTGGGCTAATCCATAATAATTAAATTATATACAGAAAACTGTAACTTAATTGCATAGTAAGCAGGAGTCATGCATTGCAAAGTCATCTTAATGTACTTGCATGTCCCCAGAGACTATTGGCAGCATCTGTTAATCTACTCACCATTGTATTAGTAGTGATTGGTAAAACCAGAAAAAAAACCAAGCCCTCCCTCCTATCTTTCACATAGTTGTAAGTCTGTATTGCATTTTTATTTACTCTAGGAAGAAGTTTTAAGTAGAAGTCAATGACACACAGTTAATGCAAGAATTGAACCCTTTTTGTCTGTGTTTGAAAACATAAGCCCCCTGTTTTTTCTTTACTTTTGAAATTTTCATTATTAGGGAGTCAGAAATTCATAGTAAAAGTAGTTAGATCTACTGAGCAGATACTTGAGTGTGTCCAAAGAGACGTTCAAAGAATAGCAAAGATAACAAACTGCTTGTTCTTCCTTCACCACTGGAAAAAAAAAAAAAAACTGGTTCAAATCACAGCTGTGGTCAGAGAGGTCAAATTCTTCTACTACTAGTCTTCAACATAGTAAGTAATTATATGAAGTCGAAAATTAATAGTTGTAATGCCTAATATCCTATTTGCATTTGAGGGTGTATCCATCATAGTACAAATTCAGATGTTTTCCAGTTTGGTAGTACATTCCCAAACAGTGATCACTGCATTGCAGTGACATTCATGAGAAAAATCATACTTGGAGACAGGAAAGCCAGCAGAGACAAAGACATACTTAGGAAAATATTTGTGTTTCTTATCATATATACTGTGATTCTAGGGGTGACTTCAATTGCAATAGGAACTGATAAACACTGGGGAATTTGGTATGCTTCTACCTGAATTAAGAGTTGAGTGATGCTTTTTCTCCCTCCTCTCTCTCTTTCTCTCTGGTTTTACTTTTTTCTTTTAGGGGAAGAATATGCTTAGGAATTGTAACCTAAAAGGGAGAGGGAAAAAAAATCCATTTTACAAAAAAAAAAAAAAGAAAG
This sequence comes from Chlamydotis macqueenii, assembly GCF_036417535.1. Taxonomy (NCBI): domain Eukaryota; kingdom Metazoa; phylum Chordata; class Aves; order Otidiformes; family Otididae; genus Chlamydotis; species Chlamydotis macqueenii. The sequence goes on from NC_141556.1 coordinate 18,741,560, forward strand.
TGTAGCCTAAGATTTATGGACCTTATTGATTACCAATCATTCTGTAATACTAAAAGTGACACTTGTGAACACTTTTAATATTTCGAAGTGTTAGGGTTTGGGGTATTTTTTGGGGGGGAAGGTTGGATGTGGTAGTAGTGGTGGTGTATTTTTTTGTCAAAACAACAAGGAACAGTAAAGTCTGAAATTATAGACCATTCATCACATCTTGTAATATGGCATGTGAAATTGTGGTAAGTCCATTTCAGAAAAAAAACCACCTGTTTTTTAAAAAACTTCCTGATGGTACTGTTTACTGTTTCTACACATATTTCTTGACCTGGTTCCTTTTTGCTTTTAATCCCTTTTAATCACTTCTGTATATTGCAGTCTTCAAAGTAATTCTGAGGGTAAATCAAGGTAAGTGAAGTGAAGAGGATGCTTATGATGGAGTTCAGCTTGTATAGATGTGAGTGTGCCTATGAGTTTAAATTAAATACTCATTATACAAGCAGAACATGCTTTTTTGAGTTGCTAGAAATAATCATGAGAATTGAAAATGTTATTCATTCCAGAACAGTTCCAGTGTTTTAGTATACAGAAATACTGCATTTTTTTTTCTTTTGGGGGAAATTGGAGATCTGAGAATGAATGTACCTACTGCTTTTTGTTCTACTACCTTTTGTAGACAAGTATTCTTTTGATAAGTGTAGTTTGGAGAAGACAGGTATTTAATTGGTTCAGAAATCTATTCTCAGATTGTAGTACAGGTGGGCTTCATGAGAAAATAAGGTAGATCTTAGGAGCAACCTCTTTAAGTTGCTTTTATGAGCTAAATTGTGCCTATGTAAGATTTAAAAAAGCTTTCATCCTTTTTAGCTCTATTAGAGGGCATAGTTGCAGCCTTCCTGGTCGTTTTAGTAATATTTAAACTAAAAACCATTTCAGAAGTGACAGGAAAAAAAGTGATGTCATATCTTTGCTTCCCCAGCATGTACCAAGTTCTGTTGAGAGAGAGTTAGTTATGCAATGGCCATTAAGAAATTCTGGAGAATCTGATGCCAGAACAGCTGCAAGAGTTCTACCATGTAATCCCCTATCAGTTAGCCCTTATTCGAATTGTCATAACATACTGTTTATTGTTAAAGGCAAAACTGTTTAAATAACTAAATTGACACAAGATAGTTGATCTATGTAGGGGCCCTGGCCAATTTATGCCTTGTGGAAGTCACGATTGGGTTTATCACAATTGTCTATGCTCAGCTTTCACTGCACATGTGTAAATTCTCATTTGCAAAATATAGCAATCCTAACTGTTAAAGTTACACCCCTGCACTGAAAGCTGCACAGAGAGCAGCTGTACAGGAAAGAGGTACTTAGAATTTGTTTGTGGCTAATGTTTGCAAGTAAAATGCAGCCCTTTGTCTTCTATAGCAAAGACAGGTAAAAGGACATGAGAACCATCTGTAAGATCAAACAAAGCAAACACTACACTGTTCAAAAATATGTGTGAATAATGTCAGTCCTTAAGAGTGGATGTGAACAACATAGGAGATTTTTGTTTTCAGTCAGCCACTCTGTTTCACCATCCTGTCAGGCCAGAACCTGACCAGTATGGACTAAGAAAGTGGTTAATTTGAAAAAAAAAAAAAAAAAGTATTTAAAAAGCAATTAGTTTTAGATGTTGTCATTGTCTTTGCCTAGTGAGAACTGGAATTTAAAATCACTCTGTGTTGGCTAATAATTCAACCTTATGCTAATAGGAGGCACATTTTCAACTGAGAGTGACAGTATGTACTATAACAAATAATGTGAGAGCAGGACATCAAAGTGAATGAAAGGAGAAACAATCTTCTTTAATTCACTTATAGCCATATCTTCATCCATTGTTTGGCGCTTTCATATGCACTATTCAACTCTTTTTCAAAGGGCTAGATCATGGAATCTCACAAAGACATTAAAAATATCAGTAAAAACCAGTACCAGGTTTTAATATGGATCCACTAACACACTTTTTTTGCATAATATATCATTACCTGAGTCAACAGAATGTGTTGTTCAGTGTAACAGAGACATTCTTTGTTGCCGTACGCGTCAGATCTCAGCCTTCAGTCACTCAGTTATTTCAATAGCGTTTAGATCCCTTCTTCTTGTACAACACTTAATACAAATATTCACATATTCATCATTTGACTCTTCATTTTTTATTTAAAATAATAAATGGACCTAGATGACGGGGGATCGCAAATCTGTGTATTTGATTTTAAAGACTGTAAACTTACTTTTTAAATGCACTTCCTTCTTAAGGAGCTGGTTATTTTAAAGAATTATATTTAATAACATAAACCATAACTATAGTTTCTAGAATTTTAAAAGGATTAAAGTAATTTTTATCAAATAAGATTCTGAAGAGTAATTTTTTTTTTCTCCTGAATTGTGATATACAAAAACTAACAGCTTTCTTTTAGTTCATAAGAACCGTACTACATCATTAACCCTTTTTCCTTAGTCTGACAAATTTATTCTATCACTCTGCTTCTCAGGTGTTCAAGTGTACAAATTATAAACCCGAGATTTGAGTTGAAATGTCTTTTCAGACTTCTTGGATGACCTTGGACAAGTGGACTTGGATTCATCTCCCTTAACTTCAGATGACTGCATCTCAGCTAATCATTCTAAACTCCCTTTATTCATCAAAGAAAAATGGGCACTACTGGACTTGGTTCATCTGAACTGTTTTAGACAGCCACTTTTAGACAAGATGAATGTCTGAAGTTGCATGGGATGTATTCCATCCCCTTTGTTGCATTGCCCTTCTGGGAATGAAGAAAATGGTGCTGTTCCATAACTGCCATATCAACATATAAGAGGGGATAAATAATAGTAAGAGGTGACTGAACTTGATAGTCCATCAACCCCAAAAGATTCTGATTTATCTGTCCTCATAAATGTGCAGCAGTATGGACAATGAGTCAAACGAGAGAAGGTACAGAAATGGGATGAGTCATACATGACTGTAGACTAGGAGATTGATCTAAAGTGCTGATGCACTCCATGAAGCATAGATGAATAGGACAGCTGAAAACTAAAATGTGGCAGGATCATCCCACCAAATAAGGACTATTTTGGATTAAGAATCATGATAGAAGTTGAAATGACAATAGAAAAGAAGATGGTATAGAATGTCGTAAATCAGTATATGCAGAGATGACGTAATTTTCTTAATTATTGCAGTTTATTGATATATTTAGTGAGAAATAGTTTGGGGATGATTTTTTAAAACTTGTACTGCTAAGAAAAACTGGTTCTATGCGTTACACTAATTGCATATATGGATGGTAACAGTGGAAGGACAGTGTAAAATCCTATGTTACATACTAAAGCTTGTTCCTCACACTCTGGAAGAGCTTGCACTCTCAATTTGAAGACATTCTGTTAAGAAACTTTCTTACTGCCTACACGGCTTCTCATTACAGAAGTCACTGTGTAGCAGTCAACCAAATCTATCATTTAAAACACTAGCTTCTGGAGATTATTATTCTTGCCTGAGGAAATCTCAGGCACAAATACAGGCTGGGCAGGGGATGGATTGAGAGCAGCCCTGAGGAGAAGGACTTGGGAGTGCTGGTAGATGAGAAGCTCAACGTGAGCAGGCAATGCACCCTTGCGGCCCAGAAGGCCAACCGCATCCTGGGCTGCATCAAGAAGAGTGTGGCCAGCAGGTCGAGGGAAGTGATTCTCCCCCTCTACTCTGCCCTGGTGAGACTCCACCTGGAGTACTGTGTCCAGTTCTGGAGCCCCCAACATCAGAAGGACATGGACCAGTTGGAGAAGGTCCAGAGGAGGGCCATGAAGATGATGAGCACCTCTGCTATGAGGACAGGCTAAGAGAGTTGGGGCTGTTCAAACTGGAAAAGAGAAGGCTCCAGAGTGACCTTATAGCAGCCTTCCAATACCTAAAGGGGGCCTACAGGAAAGACAGGGAGAAATTCTTCAGCAGGGCCTGTAGCGATAGGACAAGGGGTAATGATTTTTAAATAGAAGGAGGTAGATTCAGATTAGACATCAGGAAAAAAAAAAAATTATGATGAGGCTGGTGGCACACTGGACCAGGTTGCTCAGAGAGGTGGTTGATGCCCGATCCCTGGAAACATTCAAGGCCAGGTTGGATGAGGCTCTGAGCAACCTGATCTAGTTGGGGATGTCCCTGCTCCTTGCAGAGGGTTTGGACTAGATGGCCTTTAGAGGTTTCTTCCAACCCTAAGTATTCTATGACTCTATGACTCTATACAATAAACTAGAAGACACTGTTCGGAGCATATGAACAGGTGTTCTGTATTAGTCCCTCAAAATGAGAAAACCGAATGACCTGGGGAACTAATGAAAAACTAGGCCTTCAAGGTCTCTAACCTGGAATCTACATGTCAATACATATCATCTCAAATTATCTCTGCTGTCTTCTATGTGAAAGTACAACATATAGATTGAAATACAATACAATATTAACCATGCGCATAGTGTGAAAACTATTTGCATGACACTTTATTTGCATGTACAGCTATAATCTGTACGAATTAACTACATTAGTAAGAAATTTCTTATATTTCTATGTTTATGTGAAACTCCACTACTAAATTGCTCTACTTTTCATGTATAGCCCTAAGGGATATTATCCTATGCTACAAGAAGTGTGAGACCTCCCGGGAGTTCATACGAAAAGTTCCTGTGTAGCTGAAAGTGTTCTTCAGAACATAGTTCCAAAGACCAAGTTCATACTCTGGAGAGGGTCTTCTCTCCTTTGGATGGGAAGGGAAATTAGCTTCCCAGTAAGAGAATCTAAAGTTATTAGCCTAAAGCTTATAGCTGAATTCCATTCTTCTTCTTCTCTCTGTTGTTACACGGTTTTAAGAGTCAGTGAAGAGTCAGTTAGTGAATTGCACTCGTCAAGGAATATATAGAAATATGTAAGAGGATCCTATTATTACTATCTAAAGGAAAGAAAACTTTTTTTGTAACACCTCATAAGCCTTTGCTTTCTAAGGTCATGCACTCACAGGGTTTTTTAATTTGCAAGTTGGATTTTTGGGGGTTTTTGATGTTTGTTCCCCCCCCCCCGCAGTATATGTATGGGCTTATTGTTGCTTTCAGTGCGTAAACAAACCACATCACAGAACTTTTACTGTAATAAAACATTAGGGCAGCCAAACTTTTCATCACTCAAGTAAGGCCTAAAAAAAAGTAAAGGAATATGGAGAGGTGGAATGTGTTATTTTTTTTTTCTTCTTTTTTCTCTACCAGTGAAAAATAAATGAAGTGCTTAGTTAAGGTTGCTGAAGCTGCCTTCATGACATTGATTGACTGACTCCGTTGCAGTTGATTGGTTATACTTCAAGGCTAAAACTGAAGCTGCTCTGGAGAGTATGGGAATTAGGTCTGTATAGGTAGTGAGCCAAGAATTACAATTTAATAGATATTATATTCTTTCCCATGGATGATTCTCCAGATGCACTTGTATATTGAAGATAAATGAATATAGTAAGAGAGCCTTTTTTTGTTGCTAACAATTTCAGAAGTGGTTTATCAGATCTTTTCTTCTCCAAGAGTGTGAGAGGGAAAAATTCAGTAACATACAATCAAAGTGTCAGATTAGCAGAACTGGAAATGTGAATACTCTTTTTAACAAAAAAAGACAAAAGCCTAAAATCAAATAGCTGCTCAGCCTGTGCCAATGGGAAATTTCTCACTGACTCATATGAAACCAAGCTTTCATGTCTTGTTGTCTCACAGAATAGGCAATGTCAGTTTATTTCATTTGTTGGCATATTGTACCAGAATTTATTTTGAACTAGGTATCATTTGACCTTACAATGTTTTTTTCTGTCCAGTAATATTATAGTAATTACTACATTTGAGGTTTTTAAGAATTGTGTTAGACTGGTGACATTGGTAGTACTATGTGCATTTAAATAAGCAGGGTTTATATCTCTGTTAGGATTAAAATATTTTAAAATATTTTGCCAAGATAAAAAAAAACTCTGATCAGGATTTAGAAAAGGTTATACCCATAAAATTCATAACTGCTGTCCCACAACAAGATATGATTACTGCATTATAACAGAAGGCTATTTTTACTCATAAGTAGGATATACAATACAATGTTCCAATGATTTTTCCCTTTAGTAATATCTAGCAGCCCTTTAGTATAATTTCATAAGTTATACAGTACCTGCAGTAAGTGTGATTATTCTCTCCTCATACTGTTCACCATTCACTTAAGCAAACAGCCTCTAGTCATAATTTTGAAAGTAGATGTGAAGAAGATTGCATTTCCATAATTAAAAATAAAAATCAAATCCCTCTTCTGTCTTCATTTTTAAATTGCTGCTGTCAAACTGTACAAATGTAGCAAAGAAAAATGATTTGAGTACTTCAAAAAAATAATTCATAATACTTAGTCTTGGATGAATAATAAAAAGACGGAACATTACAAATTATTATTTCCTCATTCTAATTAGATTATACAAATCCTTACTGCTTTACATGGCTATGCAATGGTATAGCAATTGTAAATCCTATGCATTTTCACACTGCTAAGCATATGTAGACTATCTAATAGCTAATAACAGCAATCAGTGTAATCATACAATTAAATCTTAAAAAGCAATATATTTTATCGTAGCTACTTTAAAAAATAATAATCACGATTATGCTCATTAAAATTACTGTCTTCCAGTATCTGTCTTGTCTTGCGTTAAGATGGAACCTGACTGTTTGGCAATGTTTTTCTTTCTCAAATCCAGCTGTTACTGTGCTGTAGGTTGAAAGTATTTTTTCTTTGTATATTTTATTTTACTCATGATATTTTCTTTGACTTCCAATTAACATTTATTCAACATTTGAGGGCTCACTGATATGTCCTTTTAAAACAATTGCAACTTTAATAAGGCACAGAGCTGACATTTGTCTGCAGATCAAACCAATTTCACAGTCAGAGTTTTGGTTTCAAATTATATAGTCGGAATACTATCATCTTGTCTGTCTCTACACTTCCCTTAGCTTTAGTAATTGTTTTCTGAAGATAGGATACTTCTTATACATGTGTGTGTCTGTATTTTTTATTGTTCATGCAGCTTTAGGAAATACATGTATATCTGTTCGTGTATTCCTGAGTAGAAAGACATTTTGAATGACATCTCTAAAGAAACAGGTAATATAACTCAGCATAGCTATGCTGAGGTTAGTGAAGATGTACTGATTTATGTCAGCTGTGATTCTGGCCAACAGGGATAACAAGCAAACTTTTTTTTTTTCTTTTTTTTTGTTTTTTGTGCTTTATTGCTTAGTACACCATGAAGCATCCAGCGCTAGGATTTAATGTTGACTATAGCAGCAGTGCAGCAGTGGCATCATGACTGACAGATATGGTTACTACTACCCCCACAAATGCTGTTCCCTGCTCCGATAGAATTTCATCTATAAGCATCTGCAAAATGGAAAAGATAGGTTTGGCCTATATACATTTAATATTTCTAATATTTTATTCCATTATAATTACCATAAAGACATTTTAGTTTTAAATTTAAGGTGGAATGTTTATAAAATCTTTCATTTTACTGTTTTAAATAAAAGGCACATCTGAAATTAATACTATGAAAATTAAAAAAAAAATCAAGATTGCTTTGATGCATCTACAAGTGTTCCATTTATTTATCTTTATCTCTTTTAATTGTTTGCACAGTGTAATATGAATTTCCATGAAAAGGCTGTACTATATAGACAGGAAAGGAAGCAAAGCAAACATCCCACAGGCATTTGAAACAGAGTTAAAAATTACTTTTAGGCGGGCAGCCTCAGAGACCTCTAATTGAGCATCCAGCTGTGACAGCTTTGCCCACTGAGTAAGCACTGTGTGCTAAGATATATATGCTTTGAAAGTTGTTTCAGTGGATTGAGTCCTCTGATTTCTTTATAGTAGGCACAACTGACACTCAGGGTGTCCGTCTAAGGGCATTTACTTGGTTCTCGTGTAAAACTACATGCTATGAACTGTACAAGTATAGTTCTCAATTGAGTGGTGTTATTGGGCATTACAGTACTATTTTTGTGTAATCACATAGGCAAAACCAGAATAAGAGCACAGATGTAAGGAAGTAAGTAATAATGGCCTAATTATTTTGGTGTGCTGATATCAGTAAATTTCCCTGGATATTCTCCTGACAAGGTTGTATTATTGACAAACCATCTTTGAGATGAAAGCTGGTGTTCATCACAAAGTATTTGAATTCATTAGAAATACATTATTGCCATTAAATGACTCTTGTTTTGAGTGACGTATTTGAAAACAGCGTCAAAAACTAGGAAGAGGCATGGCTATGGATCTATTCATATTGTTCATGTCCTTCCTGCCTACATTAGTAAGCAATGATTCATCAAAAAAAATACCACCCACAAAGCAAAAGCAAACAACCAACCTCTCCCCAAAAAATTACCACCAAATGAACCCTCAAAGAAGTACAAATTAGTTTTTTATCTGTCTGGCAAAACTAAACTGCATAAGTGTGGTGTATTCAGTGACACCTGAAGCATTAAGCTTTTGCCCTCTCCCAAAGAAATATGTCCTGCCCCTCTGTAAAGTTCAAGCAAGAAGCTCAGGCTGAACAAAAATGTTTGAACGAAAATGTATTAATTATTTTATATCTATCTGTCTCTGTATTGGTTTATCTACCTATTTATATAGACAGACATGAACATACATAAGCGTGCATATGTATGGTAGGTGAGGCAGGTGAGAGATGAAAGGATTTTATTTTCTCAGCTAAACAGAGCACATATCTTTTACTTCTGCAACTCCTTTAAATTTCCAATTTGATTTTTAGTTGTATTATATCAACACAGGTTCTCCATCTCCAAGTGTAAACCCCACAGTTAATATGTAGGAGCAGAGGACGTCCAGAGATAAGCAGCAGACCTAATCTGGTGGACTTTCCAGCCCAGGTGATTTCTCCACTCAGTCTGTTTGCTGCCATTCCCATTTGCAGGTCCAGCCTGTGGCGAGGACGGCATGTATTCCAGAGGTGTACGTACACACACACACATAGACACACAGAGGTGCATGTGTATGTACACCCCGTGCTGTGAGGCACAACCAGCCACATGGACCAACAAAGAAAGCTGTGCCCAAAGTGGCACCCCCATAAACACCCACAGCACTCCCTTGTCCAGCTGAAGAGGGTAAGAGCTTACTGGTGGTCACGTGGTGACACACACATGCATGCAAATAGATCAGGAGCTGGCCCCACACATGTGGTCTCTCCAGGGGCCAGATCCAATCCATATCTCCCCAGCTGCTGGCCTTGGAGCTCCTGTCCTACATCCTTACCCAAACCTGGTATTTCTGATACCATTACCTAGGTAGCCTTGGCCTTTTATGACATTACTTGATATGGCCTTACAAGACTCTTCTCTCCACAAAAGGTCCCCATTTCTCCCCTTCAATTTTGTGTACAGTTTGGTCTTTCTCACAGGACTCCCCTTCACCAGAGCTCTGTGTCCCTTTTGTCACCTTCTCACACTGTTCTTTACTATCTCAAACAATGTCTTATGTTCTGTTCAGTAGTTTTTCATGGCCTACTGAGTTAGCTAAATCCCAGGCCAGGACATCTGTCTGCATATCATAACAAGCTCACTCTGTGTGTTTGTGTATAGATCACATATGCACTCTGTATGTTGCCTGATTTACTTGGATACTACCATGGGGACTGCCCCTTTTCTTCCACATCCAGACATTGCAGAGTGACATATTACAGGTTATTCCACTGTTATTTCCATCACCAGTATTGGGATCCTGCTTTCCTACTGATTCGTTTAATGTTTGTTGCCAGAGCACTCCTTTCTTTTCCTTTTTCCTTTTTAAGCAGTTTCTCTGCTTCCCTTAGTCTCAACTCCAAACATCTTGTAGCTTGGGCCCAGCCAACTAACAACTGTCAGCAATTATGAAATCAGTGAGAATATGCTTGCCAAAGCTGAAATTTATTGAGGACACTCTGCACTCCTCCTGCAATGAATGCAACCCTACCACCATCTCAAATTCCTCCTACGCAGAAAATATTCAGTGGATTAGAACTGCTGTTATATTTTCTATACTACTGTTTTCCTGTTCTCTGGTAAAGGGGCATGGTTAGGAAGCGGAGCTATTGCTAGTGGTGGTTTTAGTCAGTGTGATGCTTTGGCAAGGAGACATAAATGTTAACACCTTGAGTCCTTTCCAACCTATTTTCGAGTCCAACTCGGTAAGCAAATGCTCTTAGAAAGGAAATGAATATGCAAAAAATACTTAAATTCACCTTTCCGTGAGCACACACATTTCAGTTTCTGGGCGCAATGTATTAATTCCAGGCAGGTTTTGCTGAATTATATCTCTTTGTGTTGATGAAAAGCTTTATACAATTAAACACACATTTTAGGACTTTCAAGTCCCCTGAGTTAGTGCCACTTGCATCTGGAGCTAGAGGATCTTTCCGATAAAGTCTGTGCTTTGGCTATTCTGTCAGTAAAAGTATTTTACAAAGCTCCTTACTTCTCTTTCATTTTCTAGGATTATCACTGAGGTTATTTTCTACTGAAAGAAGGAGGAGGTAGATTTAAGCAACTCTTATCTACGTTGATTAAGAACAGCTATATACAGTATGCAGGGTAAAACTTGTTACATTAGGGTCTGCATGAAGACACCGTGGTACTTAGATTCAGCAGAGCTTTCATTCTTTCAAAGCTTACTATGTACGATATGGTCTGAGAGAGAATAATACCATAAACAAGTTTTATAGAGCCAATAAATATGCATTCTTATCCTCATTTTACATGTTTGTAATTAATCCAGATTGCAGTTTAAATTGTTTTAAATAATTTCTTATAGGCATTAATTTCAATATAAGTTTTTAGAGATTTAGAGAAAAGTTTAGAGACTTTTTTTTTTCTTTTGAAATATTCCATGAATAGGAGACAGAGTGTGCATTATCATAGAAATACTTTTGTGGAAGATGAGAAACTCAAAGATAACCTGACACTATCAAAATGTGTTGCATTTATTTATTCAAGAGTGCTGAAGAATGAAAGTTCTTGCCTAAGATGGTGTTTGCCCAAAGATACTATTCCTAATACCTGTCATGTTAACCGAAACACTGTGTCATACCTTTGTAAATCTTACTATGGAGAAACAAATAACTTTGCTTCATCCACCTTGAGCAAATTGAAAGTGAGTGAGAGGAAGTGTGTATTTACCTCCAGTCTTGCCACCAAAGTTACCTGGCTGGAAAAATAAAACATAACAAGATGGAAGTTGTTTCTGCCATCCATACGTTTAGATAGTTTCAAAGTACTGAGAAAAGATAAAATAGCTACTGAAAGCTGCATAAACTTTCAGTTTGTTATGGATGCTTGGCAAGGTGGAGTAGAAGAGCTGAAATGAAAACTATTTGTTAGTTTTTTGATAAACATGCGTATCCTCTCTTAGAGGCCTTACTGATTCAGAATGAGTCATGGGAGGTGGTCACATTTTGAGATCCCACATTACTCTCTCTTTGAAAAATATCTACATTCCAACTGGCTTTTCAGTGAAGCAATCTCTTGTGGCAAAAAAAAATCTTTAGATATGTCTCTCTGCTTTTAGACATCAATTTTATATGTATTTGTGTTTTATGTATGTACATATGTATAATAAATAACCAGAAAAAATGCATTGGAAGTGGGAAGGCAAGAGCAGAACAGAAATTATTTTATTCGGCTTTCTTTCCTGCCCATCATTAACATTTGTTTTTTCAAGTCACTATTACATTCATAGTCAGATCTCCATCTTTATTATACCTTCATTAACCTTTTAAATCTCCTGTCTGTGTACAGGAGCCTTTCTTTTGTTTAATTATCTGTTTAAAATTCGCAAATGGTAGCTGCTGCCATTTTGGCTTTTTGACATTTTTCACCCACAGACTGTAGGAAAGAGATTTAAGAGTCTTGTTCTGCTGTTTTATGTTGCATCTTGATTTTAGCTGAAATACTGGGGCTGGAATTCAGTCATTCATTGTCATTCAGGAGTTGTTTCAGTTGTGCTTTTGTGCTTTGTGGGATCAGCAGACCTCAGCTGAATTACAGTCTTGAATTTTGTTTTGCAACCATGTATTATTTTCCTTGTGCTGTCACTGTTTCTTCTTTTTTAGTACGATCATAAAATATCCCAGCTTGAACATTTTATACAGGAATTCCATTTCTTCTGTTTGTAGATAGGATCACTTGGTTTGCAAGTCATCCAGTTTTCTTATCTATCAGTTGAACTATACTTTTTAAAGCACACTCGTCACTCTGCTGTCTAGCATACCGCTACCTCGCAGTAACTATAAGATAACAGTATTTATTCCACCATGCATTATTTGATGTACTTCATTCCTTTTTTCTTTGTGTCATCAGCAGTGTTTTCAGTTTCAGTTGCATTTCCTAGGACATCAGGTGTAAAGATATGCACTCTTATCAGGGTTGGTGTAAAATATTTCTATTACTTTTTAGTCATCCAAGCAGTTCTTTCTTTTCTTCTAATCATATTATTAGCACTTAATAGCAGTTGCTATGGGAGCTGCAGAACAAAACAGTGACTGAGGCTCAGTGGCAATACATCTGTGTTAAAGGTAACATCTGGTCTTTACTCCCTTGAAGGTAAGAGAAGTGGTGAGAGGAATTTTAACTACTCATTCAGACACTAGCTTGTCCCTCAGTACACGGTGTGATGCACTGCTGGGGAAGAAGTAGTGTTGCCAGACTTCTATGATCACATTTCAGGATTAGAAAGGTAGGAGGCAGACTGAGTTTCTGCCATGGCTCCTGTCTAAAGTGAGGTGGTTAAAAGAATGCATGGTACTTTTCCTGACTGTCGGGTTATTCATTAATGTCACTCTTTGGCTCATAACCTGCCTTCTTCAAACACACTTTCTGTTATAAGGAAATCAGCTTGGCTGAAAAAGTCCTTGTCAAAATCTGCCCTTCATCATCTTTGTCGACTTTCTGTTTATTCCCAGCATACTGCTTTTCTCATAGTCATTCCTTATTATAACACATAGGCACACTGCTTGCCAGAATTCCTGTGAGACACCCCTTCTCTTACAGGTATCAAATATCTCTTTAATAATCTTCTGTAATTCTGATAGTTCATCTCTCTGGGTTCAGTTCCTTGAAACTTGTGCTTTAGTAGTTTTGAATGTCTGTTAAAGAACTCTGAAGTTTAACTCCTGTAATATCTATCAAAAACTGTAGCAGTGGAGCTACATATTTTTAACCGTCAGGCTGGTAAAGATTTCTCAGAGATGCATTTGTTTCTTTGTCTCTTGGACTTTCTTTTTTTTTTATGTGTGATAGTAATGCTGAAATACATACAAATGTGAAATAAGCTACCCGAAATAATTCTTTGTTGTCATGCTACAGTCTTTGAACCACAGTTTCTGCAGTACGTGTTGTCGATTTACAACCTTGTCATTATAAGCAAGCTTTTATGTTATACTTAAAAGTTTTCAGTCTTCTTGTCATACTAATTATTTTTACTTAGACAAAAGGGTCTAATTTTATAGGAAAATAACTGACAATTTAATAATATTTCACATATCTACAGTACCATTCTAAGAATTACTCAGTACTTTACACACATCAATGAATTAAACTTTCCAGTAACCTTACGAGGAAGTGTCATTATTATACAGATACAGAAACATGACATATAGAAAATAAAAGATAAATAAGTTCAGACAGCTTATTTGGAGCAAGAAAGGGAACAATCTCCATATTCTTAGTCTTTCGTTTTGACCACTAGGTCGTGACTTTTGCTGAAAGAGAGGAAGTTTAAACCTTTTTCTTTCCCATTCTGGCTTAGGTAAGCAATGTTTTCCCATACCCTTCTCTTCCCATTATTAAGAGGAGGTTTATCCTTCTCTAGTAATCTATGTTCCTGTCCTTACTCAACTGGTTAAGGAAGAGGTCAGTGGAAAAAGAAGGAGGTGAGGGGAAGACTTCAAAAAGTCTTTGGTGGTGAACACCTGTAAAACAGATTTATGTCTGTCTGTCTTTCTCTCTTTCTTTCTTTCATCAAAGCTTTCTTTCTTCTAAAACCTACTTAAAATAATAGGTTGAAGAGACAGATTTTCAGAACTGGAAGACTCAAGATACTTGTAGTATGCTATGAACTCTTGCAGAGTGATTGGACAATTTGTATGAAATTTCATGAGATGACATGCCACGGCGGCATGCAGCCCTTTCAGTATGTCAGCAGTGCTTAGGGCCAAGGTTGATGACACCTAACTTCAGGTGTTTTTCAGAGGCCCCAGTATTAGGATCTTAGTCTCTTTAAACACCCTTTGTCATCAGTGTAGAGACATAAGAATCTGCAAAGAGCAGTTCTGGCTTGTGCTGAGTTGTGTTCTATGGAGAAAAGGGTCTCTCTCCATGGACTTTCTCAAAGGCAACTTGGTTGACCATGCTCCTCATATAGGGTAATTGTGAAATGCATAAGGACAGAGATGGTAGCAGGGATTTCATGCAGAGAACTAGATGAATGTGCAAGCAAAACTGTTTAGTACGTTCAATGAAGATTAAGTCTGAGCTGATCTTTCCACAATGGAAACAAATCTGCCAATATGTCAGTGCAGGTATGTAGCATCTTCCTGCTATAAAATCCTGTATTTTATGAACGCATGTATAAAGTGATAGAATTTTTTCCTACATATGCAGGTTAATTTTGCAGGAGGAAATGACTAACTGAATTATGTCAGGCTCTTAAGTTTTCTTTTTTAACTCTGATGCATAGAATGAAGCAAAAACAGGATTGTGAAAGAGAAGGAAGATGTGCAGAAATCAACAGATGAGCAAATCACGAAGTGAGAAAAATCTCGGGGTAGCAATGCTTCTGTAAAACTGCTAAGACACTGGTAAATTAGATTTCTGGGTTACATTAGTGACTCAAAGAAAATGCATAAACACTGATGTTTACCTACATTCTGAGCAGTAACTCTGCAATCTCACGTTAGTATTTTTAGTCACTTTTCAGAAAACAGAAAAGCACTGCTTTCCTGTGTAATATTTTACTCTAAACTTAAAATACAATTACAATTGCATATTATCTTTGAGGGATGTAATCAAAAGTGCTTAGATTACTATTTGAACCATTTTCTCATAGCTGTCATCCCTGGAAACTCAGTCTGGAGTCTCAAGAGACAAATTTTGTATTTTGCATCTCATTAAAAAAATGAAGAGAAGGAAAAAAATTCAGATTATACCTTCCCTTCAGTGCTGTACCCAGGCCTTTATTTTATATTAGTAGCTCTTTGCTCTTCTCACTGCCTTGTGGAGATTTGCACGTGTCATTGATTGAAACGCCACAGGTGTTGCAGTACAGAACAAGCTGGAATGGAATGTGCTTGTTCATTTAGTGAAAACTATTTGCTTCACTTTGCTACAGGCAGCTAACAACTGATGAAACTCAACATAGTCAGAAGAAAAAAATATGATACTAAGCAGATATGGGGCAGGAGAGCTGTGCTAATTTTATGACTTTAAATAAATAGAATGGGATCCATTTCCTAGAGATCCTAGTTGGAAATTATATGAAACTGAAGTCTTTTACTTTTTGAGTACTATCGATTTGCAGTGATAAGAAATTTAGTTACTTCTTTCATTTGCGTTGGAACACAGTTGCTTAGTGCATGTCATGATTGCAATTTTTACTTTTGTCAATCTTATTCTTTAACATAATATCAATATTTGCACTTGAGCAGATTTTTAATGATGTAATTTGTGATTCTGAGAAGGAAGTGAAATTTGAATTAGAAGAATATTTGAAACATTCTCATCTTTTATAAAAACCTCATTTTTTCTGAAAGTTAGCATGAATGTAAATTATATAATGAACAGTCATCACAGAAACCACTAATCTCTCCAAAATATTGCTGAAAATTGTCCAAAGATCTATCTTGAAAAAAGAACAAGATCAACATTTCATGCAAGTCAAGGAAAATTTCCTTGAATCTGAAATCTGAATAAATCTTGATGATCTTCTAGTAATTCTATGTATGTGTTTACCCAAAAAGGAAACTTTGAAGCAGTGTGTGGCAAAACATGATATTGATTTACATGTGTCCTAACAAGGGTATCAGAGAATTAGATCATTATGTTTCACATAGAGAAGAAACTGCAAATAGAAACCGTATAACAATATAAGCTGCTGTTTCTGGGAGCTGGAATAGATTCTGGAGTGTAGGATTTCAATAAGTGAACAAACACATGGAGTGAAAACAGGTTTTCAGAACTGTAAAAAACTTCTTTTTTTTTTTTTGTTTTGACATCTTTGGTTTTGGTAAGCCCTCCTACAATATTTTTTTTTTAATTTTTATGAAACAATAATCTGCACAAACTCTGACTGTACTGATAAGTAAAACAAAACAGGAACTTTCTGTCCAATGTGTAGGTTCTTTTTCTTACAGAAACCTTATAATGCAGATCTGAAGCATGCAGACAAATCATGCAGTTATGTAGGGCATGAGGAGTATTTAGATACATAGAATCACAGAACCATAGAATGGTTTGGGTTGGAAGGGACCCTTAAAGGTCATCTAGTCCTGCACCCCCCTGCAAGGAGCAGGGACATCTCCAACCAGATTAGGTTGCTCAGAGCCCCGTCCCACCTGGCCTTGAATGTTTTCAGGGCTGGAGCATCTACAACCTCTCTGGGCAACCTGTTCCAGTGTTCCACCACCCTCATCGTATTTTTTTTTTTCCTTACATCAAGTCTGAATCTATCTTCCTCTATTTTAAAACAATTACCTCTTGTCCTATCACTACATGCCCTTGTCAAAAGTCCCTCTCCAGTTTACTTACAGGCCCCCTTTAGGTACTGCAAGGCCGCTCGCTATAAGGTCTTCCCAGAGCCTTCTCTTGTCCAGGCTGAACAGCCCCAACTCTCTCAGCCTGTCCTCATAGGAGAGGTGCTCCAGCCCTCTGATCATCTTCATGGCCCTTCTCTGGACTCACTCCAACACAACAGAAGTTTTTTATGAGATTTTTTTTTTTAAATATATTATAATTTATAAAAAAAGAATTACATTAACCATCAATTAAAAGGAATTCAAGTTGCAGTGCTTAATATTCTCACAGGCTTCTGTGTTTAAGATACACTTGCAGAAAAGGAATAACGATTTCTGTAAAGGACCATGCATCAGTAGCTACAGATTTTCCTGATGTGCCGTAAGCTGCAGGAATGTTGCATAGACTGTTCCTATGCATTCCTGTACTTTTCTTTACCCATATTTTCAGTCTCTTAGGTGCTTTTATTTTTTTTTTTGTCAGTCATAAGTTTGATGATGCTTCAGTATAAAGGAGAAATAATAACGAACATCTAGTAAGGTTGCTCTTTCATGGCTATGTATCTTTGTAGAAATATATTTAAGATAGGTTTATAAATAGTTCCAATTCTTTATTCAAAATATTTAGATAATTTAATTTTACTACCCGTTTTACTGCTTTGAAAAGATTTTTTACTCCATTCTAGGTTCCTCTTGCCAAAACATGTTTGAAGCTGGGATCGAAGTAGTTTGATGGTCAATTCTTTGTTTTTGTTGTGTGGCTGCTGATTTCATTGCCAGTCCCTGACAATGTGGGCTGGAGCCTTGGCCAGTCGAAGATGAAAGAAACTAGTTTATGTTCAGTAGGCAAAAAGTTGGAAGAGGGATTTGTGAAACTTTTCCAGTTGTCACACCACTTCCAGGCCAATATTTTATTGTGATTGTAAAAACTGAATAGCAAATTACATTAGCTTTGTTTCTGACTCTTTTGTACCTTTCACAAAATTACACCAAACTTGAACAGAGAAAATTATTTGAGGGACCAGGTAGGACGGAGATGAGAAGGAAATAGCTATATGTGATAAATAGGTACTGGGTAGGAGAGGCTTGAAGAGATTGTGTCTAGATTAAGGGTTGTCAGGAGATGAAGTCCAAGGAACAGTATAAGATGTTGGAAGTAATAGGAAAGAGATCTTCGACAGAGATTTTGAGGTTAATGAGGAAAGGAAAGGGGTTGAGGACAAAGGAGTAAAAAAAAGAAGATAAATGGCCTCAATTATCTCTTTTAAAAATTCCCTGAGATTCTTGACAGAGATGGAAAGAAAAGCTAAAAGTGCAGAACAGCTCTTACAGGCCTGTATCTCAAAAAAAAAAGAAAAACTTTAATAGCTGTAAGTAACATTTATTATCTCAATTTTTAGTGGTGTGGTTGACGTACAATCAGTGATACCACAATTATATCAGCTTGGCCTAACAGTCAATGCTGTACATGAAAGGTGAGTGCTCATTACTTCACTTTTTAAAAAAGCTTTCCAAGTGAGCTGCTTTTGATCAAAGACACATAATTAAAGAATTAAGCAAGTTTACAACTAATAGGCTGCCTGCAGTTCTCCACTGCATTTTTACCAAGCAATAGTCTACTTTACATGATTGTCTATTATACTCATTAGGAAACTAAGCAAGCTGATTGTGTTTCTCTGAGAGGAAAGTAAATGAAAGCTAGAAAAGGTGTGTAATGCTTTAATGAGATGAGTGTGGTGCATGCTCACAGACTGCTTGTTTTCGTTTAGCACATGCATCAACTTGTAAATTATCTACTGCTTTCATGTGATGTGATGATCTTTTGCCATTTTGGTTGTGCTTCACTCAGTGGTTGGCAAGTCATGGAGATGGCTAGTGTTCTGGAAGAGGCTTCATTCTCCCTGACAACAAAAGTAACAGTGATTAGTTCAGCTTCTTAGCTGGGGCTCTATGCTATAACCCAGCTTGACATCATAAAGGCAACAGTTTTTTGTATGGTTTTCTTCCCTTCTTCTTCTTTCTCTCTCCTGTCTGTCTTTTTTGGAATGCTTTCTGAGCAAATTCTTTGCATGCAGAGGAATGTCACATTCTCTTGCACTGGTTGATAAATATTTATGCCTGAGAACAGCATAAAGCTCTCTTTTGGATGCTTTCCCATTTTACAGTGTGCTGGCTTTTGGCCTGATCTCTGTATTTAGAAAACACTGTGTATACCTGCATGCTTTCTTGACTCAATTTCCTATTCCTAAATGGGTCCACAGCCAGTACTGCATGAGAACCATAGTGCATATTGCAGTATTTTCAATGAATTGTCAGGATACTTAAAGAAAGCAAAATGAAAAATAAGTCACTATTTTTCTAGGTGTATAACCACATTTTATGGGGAACTTTATAGGTATGCCTGGGAAGGATATAGTACAGAAAACATAAAAACATTTTTGAAGCATTTCAGTACTCTGATAAAACTAAACAACTATGAATGGAATTAAAACCAGTGAAAACTGGAACACCTATGGCAGTATTAATGCAGTCCCAATTCACAATTATGCAGTTTTTTCCTACTTTTTTTTTTTTAATGTATTGCGGAGTTTTGCATTTCTGCTTAGATTTTCTTGTTTAATAAACTCTGTGTACATCCTGTGAAAAATATTTTGATTATGAAAGAAATCGTTCTTCCGCTATTAGAATGCTGATGCTAACTTCATTTCTTTTAAAAAAAAAAGAGCAAGACTCTATTTCGGACAGAGTGGGTGTTCCCTGTCCTCAGTAAGGGACGTCTAACAGGTGGTTCCATGGCAGAAATGCATACTCTTATCCTGCATACATGCGTAGTGTGCCATCGGATGGATGGACACTTTTGAGAAAGACAAAGACGACTGCTTTCTGTGCTGAATCTAGCTCAAGACTGAGTATACCTCGCCTTGAAACTTGTATGAGACCAGTAGGTTATGGCTGGTGTCTCCACTGTTGTGTGTTGTATTTGCTGTTGAGGTATTGGTATGTGACCAGAAAGCTTGTCTAAGTTCCTTCCTGGAAGGGTGCTGGAGTCTGTTGTTGCTATGGCAAAGAGCATTTGTAGGTTGCCTGAGCTCAGGCCATCCCTACAAGTCATCATAGATAGGCAGAGCTGGCCAGAGAGCTCCCCAGGCTTCAGACCACTGTTTGATGTCAACCAGCTCAGCTGCGGGGTGGATTAGACTGGCCAGGCTTCGTGGCTGCATGAGCCATATTGCGACATCGCCATCTGGACAAAGATCCAAAACTATGCTGTATGCTCAGTGGGGCATCTTCGTGGAGTTCCTCTGGAAGCAGCTCTTAAGTGGGCTTTTAAAATGCCCCTATTGTCTGCTCTGCCGTGGGGGAGAGCTGGGCTTGGTGTCCAGTGCCGTACCAGGGCAGACTGCAGTGTTACTCTCACAACCTGGCTGCTTCACTTTCTCTGACAGAGAGTTTGGATTAGCCCAAAATCTTCATGTCAACAGACTGGCCGCATGCTGCAGTCCCAGCATGGGAACCAGATATGAATTGCTTGTGAACTGTATGTGGCTACCTGTTTGTCATCTTGAGATAGCGCTGATCACTGACAGTGCTGTGAAAACTCTGTGATTATATACCTGATGGGCACTGTGATCTCTGTGTTTGTATAGACACACAGACATACACACATACTCCTTAAAATAGCTTACAGCATTGGGACTTTGGTTAAAGGTCAAAAACTTTCACTTCCTGTAGGATGTACTGTGTGGCCACTTGGGCGCAAACCTTCATGTTAGCATTTAGATTTAAATAAAATTTTAGCTGAACATTTTATTTAATGTCTTATTTATTGTTATTTTCTTTGTTTTTTTTCAAAGCAGAGGGAAATGAAAATTGTTTTGCTTATTTTAGAATTTAATCATCCTTAATTGGGAAGGAAATTAGCATTTTACTGACACTACTGGCTGGAATTGCAGTGAAATTCCAACTTTTTTACTAATGCTGTTGTTTTGCTGGGTAACTTGATTGCTAAGTCTCATTCACTTTAGAAGAGCAGGTTAATAGGGCAAGAAGCATATCAGTGTATGCGGTAATAAAAATATTGTTGCAGGAGGAAAGAAAAGGATTAATTTAGAAAAGAAAAGAGGAAGAGATTAAGTTTTGAAATATGTAAAACAATGAAGACTGGAAATACTTTAATATTACTAGACCAATTATTATTTTCTCACACTTGCATTTTTCCCCATGTCTTATGCAAAAGCAGAGTTGGTCTATTTGGTTTTTGCAGACTGTGGCTATGTGTTTCAGTGACTCAATTAAAATTTGCCTCATGTAAATTGTTCCAGCAGCAGATGTGCCTGCCAAGCTGGGCAGAGAAAATGTGCAGCGAGGTCACAAAGAAGATGCTTCTTCATTATGCTCTGCCAAAATCTTAGCAGATCATCACTGAGCATGGCCAGTGATTTCAGTCACTGTCTGTTTTATTTTTGTATTGTATTTTTCATTTCCTGCATTCCCATCTCTACTGGTGGGTGAAATCAGTTCTTCCCTTGTCAGCCAAGCAAAGTATCAAGTTGCAGTCTCTTGTTGATTTTGGTAAAAAAAAATAAGGTAAAAGCATTGTGTATGTGTTTTTAAATCAGGACAGTATCAGGCAGGCTGATACTGAGGGGGTGAGGGATATGTAGCTATGGCATAGAGCAATCTGCACATGATGCTCTGTGGTTGCTTCACTATAAAACTCCGCTAATCATGTGTTTCCACCCCTCCCAATCACTGTGCCTCGTCATGCCCAATTAGTGAGTGTCAGGAAGACATTTCTGATTTTTGTTTAAATTACTTTTGGGCTGAGAATAAGCTTTGACAGTTTAAACTCAAGCTGAATTTTTTTTGAAGTCATTAAAATCTGGAAACAAATGGAAACATTTTAGCAATTTTAGATGGTCAGTGAGGGCTTAAGAAAAATCACTTTGCCTGAAAAATAAAAAAAAAAATAGAGATCACCTAAGATTATAGTAACTGGAAAAAATTTGAAGAAAAAAAAAGCCCTTTTCATTTTATTGTCTTTCCGAACCTGGTGGTATATAATATAAAATGCTTTCCTTGCTTCTTTAGAGGTCCAATTTTCAGGGGGAAAAAAAAAAAAAAGAAACACCAAAAAAACCCAGATAAAAAGTAAATATAACCCAAAATATAATATCATGCACTTGCAGAGTTGGTAGAAGCAATGAAAGTGTCCGCTGTATTTTTAAGCTATTGTTTAGTTTCTCACTTCAGGTAGGAATTCTTTTAAGTAAATAATGGGACAATGGAGATTTTATTATTACACCATGACATTAAATCTTACTTGTAGGTACTCTCAGTTCTAATATACATAGTATTTCAGGCAGCTCCCAGATTCTTTATATGCTGTAACGTATCTGAAAGTAAAATAAATGCAATTTGAGACACTGAAAACCCTGCCTGCTTCTATTAGGAAAGACATTTTTCATCTTCAAATTTTATGCATATGTGAGCTAATTAAGAGTGTACTATGAAATAAATCTATGGCAGTCCAGATGTTTTAGTTGCAAGGACAATAGCTTAAGTGATTTCCTGTAAGTTTTTAGAAGAATAAATGTGAATCTCAGGCATTGGTCATGCACTCATTTATACTAGCATAATGTATTACCAGAGGAAAAAAATGCAAATAAGCAGGGAAACAAGCCTGTACACTTCCTTACTTCTTCTCTATTGTTTACTTGGGGTTTTTAGATCACTTAAGATTGATAAATTTTAGCTTCTTTGCTGAGATGCACTTCATATTGATAGAATGACTATCTATTGAATAAAAGAAGTATCATTGGCAAAATTTCTAGCTAGATATGTTGCTGTTGATTAGGAAACCGGCTGCTTGTATCTGTCAGATAAAGTAAAAGGCTCTGTGTTTCCAATATAGCTTCATCCTGGACTATTATTTCTTCATTAACTTGTTAAAAGAGAAAAAGCATCTATGAGGCTTTTTTTTTTCTCCTCAGGCATCCATGCACAAAATGAGTATGAGCCAAAAGGGAAAAGAGGGGGAGCAAAGGGAAGAAAAGGAACAAGTGAACAGGGAAATGAGTAAATCATAAAAACCAAGACAAAGAATGTCAGTATTTTTTTTTTTTATTTCATCCATGCTTTCAAAATCAGGAGTGACCTTTCTGAAAGCTGAAATGAGTAGGCATCTTCAGCAAGGTTCATTTGAGGCAAAAATGGACAGTTAACAAAACACAGTAGCAGTGACTGTGCAACAGCTCCTCAGGGACTTCTGATGAAGTCAAGCAAGATAATTTTATATTATATAAAGAATATTAGATCAAATCTTTTGGGTGAAATATCTTAAGACTCTTATTAAGTATTTTTTTCCTATGTATGATTGCGGGATGCGTGACTGATCATCTTTCTTATAGCAGGCTAGAACTCAGATGGTTTTAAGAAAGGCCCTTAGGGCTATGGAGCTGTTTCTGTTTGACAGTCATGGGCTGGATTCTCTCATTTATATTTAACTGTAATCATCAGCTTTGAGAACAGTTTCTAATTTTGAACACATGGTGCTCCCCCCACTCCTTCTTTTTGTCCTCAGGAAAGCTATAATTTGCTTGGGTGCATCTCTACTTTTGCTATCAAAACAACTGAGCCCCAGAGTGGGCTTCACACGTGAAAACTGTGCTGCCAAAAACCGCTACCTGCTTGTACTTGTTTCCTACTGCTCTTTTTTTTTTTTTTTTCCTTTTTTAAAATCATTTCCACCTGGATCTTGAGTGTCATCCAAGCCAGATTGTACTGTTATCATTAACAGCCTTGATAAAATATCATCACTTTAGCATGGATATTATGATACGTAGTTATCTTTCTCACAAATTTGTCTTAAGGTTGAAATAATCAATGTCTAAACAACAAATCAGAAGGGTAATTAGTTGTTATTTCTTGAACTGATAAGAGACCCAACTAGATATCTCTTCTTCAGCTATATATGAAATAGAGGGCTATTAAAAAAAAAAAAAAACCAACAAACCTCAATATCTATTTTTGCTCTAGTTTTATGCAAACTTCTCAGACACCCACTTCTTAATGAATTGACCACATATCAGTAAAAGGTTATATACAAATAAAACTTTATTGCAAAATTGTAACATTTGCTTAGATAGCTATGTATTTAAACATCAAAAAGCTTTGTAAACTGTCTGCCTTTACTCTTAGTACAATGCTAACCCCAGAGGGAGGGAAGAGTGAAGGGCAACAGGGTTTGTTTGTGTTTGTACAGATTTTTATCCTTTTAACAAAGACCAACACAAAACATACAAATCCATATGTCTGGATTTGTTGCTGCCACATTAATTATACATGAGCTCACAGTGTAACACAGTGCAAAATAATCTAAGAGGATATAAAAAGGGAATCTCAGCTCTGGCATCTTTTTCTTCAGTTACAAATCCCAAATCCTAAGCTGACTTTCCTGAGAGTATCTTTTGCTTAACAGTCTGTGAGAAATACCATTAAGAAAACATTTCCCTGGTGTTAGTTTCACCACTGGCTGTAAGAGTGTATGTCAGCCACAGAACTGAAAACCAGAAGTGAGATTTTTCAGCTTTGTGAAACAAGTTCATTTTCTTGATTTTTTGGCAACCATTTTATGCTAAGGAAGATAATTTCACAGATAAATCTGCCAAGGAACCTAAATCTGGCATCATTCAATATTGCGATAAATCTACCTAAATTTTAGTATCTTAATGCCTAGATTGTAGTCAACAAAGTCTAGAGAGCCATTCAGTGTAGAATGAGTGCCTACATATGATCAGGTGAATAACTGTCTAGACTCTTTGGAATGTACGGACAAAGGGCTCTGCTCTTTTACCTTGTGATCGACACCTAGCACACCTGAGATGCTCTACAGTCAAAAGTGTTAACCTGAGGCTGACAGTTTTGGCAGCAGACTTGCAGGAGATCTGTGCCTTTTTGAATCACCAGCTGGAGGCCATGCAACTTTAGGGTGCTTTAAAAAGCACTAGATATCTGTGTATGAGCCACTGAGTAGAAGTCTGGGCTCAGATATCTAAATTCGGCCTGGAGTTTAATCCACCTCTAAACCTGGCTGAACACAGATAGTAGTGAGGTGTCTAGTTCTACTCCTGTTTATTGTTGGGATCCTTGATTTTTGTTTTTTAAGACAGTCCGGTAGTTAGTCCTGACAATTTGAAAATAAGCAACCATTACCTCACCTGTATAATATACTGAAGCCCTGTGGTTACTTTAATCTCCCATTGATGGTCAAATGTATGTTTCATAATATTGTTCTGCCTGAGTTGAAGCAACATTTCGAACCTACATCTCTCAGGCTGCAGGGAATTCCTCAGTCTTTGGACAGGAATTGTTTTGCGGTAAGCCTGATCCAGCCCTTTCTGCTGCAGATGTGCAAATTTGTAATTTTTTTTTTTCCTTTTAAATAGTCATTCAAATAAAGAAGGCTGCAGAGAAGAAGCAGATTTGTGTCTTACAGCTCGAAAGCTAAGATACTCACAGTCTAGGTCCACGCTCTGCTTTGTGTTAGTGTGGGAACTTGCAAACAGAGATCTTACTTCTTTTTTGACTGTCCCTCCCACGGAACCATTGGCTGTTGTGTATGTGCTAGCAAACAAGTTCACAGGTGGTCTATTCCTGCTGCCAAACCTATTCCAGTGTGTATGTTTTACATGCACTTACTTGACTGTGATAACATCTGAGGTGCAAAAGAAATAAACTGATCTGCTGGGGTTTGGTGACCAGACATCTGTAGCATATCAAGACTTATTTGTGTGCATGTTATTCAGCAAAAATGTTGTCTTTTCTAGGGCTTGAGATAATTATGGGACTAGGAAATAGTTTAACAGGACTTTTGAGCATCTCATTGGCATCTGAGCAGATCTTGTTATGGATTTAGACTTAACTCTGCAGAAGTAAGTACATGCGCAAATTATATGGCAGCTTGTATTTCTGCTTCAGCTTCTAAGTCTCACTATAGTTAAGCAAATAAATAAGAGATACGTGTTTGACTGTCTTTGAAGACCTGGTCTGTAGACCCTCATAAATTACAAGCAGATATAAGACTTCTAAAAAATAATCCTGAGAAGTACAGGTACTCAACAAAATTGGGCCACCTAAATTAGGTATAGTGGCTAATTATGTAATTAACATTTAGATTGCCCCACTTCTAAAACATTATCCTGAAAGATTCCTTTCCTTAGTTTCCCTGTTGGTAAAAATAGCATGGTGTTCTGCTGTCCTTCAGAAATATTTAACTCAATTTGTCCTTTACAGAGATCTATAGTTGTCTATCTGAATACAGTTAGAAAATGCCTGTCTACAAGAGATGTACAGGAAACTTTAAATGGCTGTACCAAATGTCCTGAAGGTCTTTTCACTGATCAGAGTGTTACTTCTATCTGTTAGTGGAGAGAATTCACAACATAGGTCATTAAACCTCACCATCTATCTAACCAAAGAAATCATTTAAGCAGACAGAAAGTGTTCAGCTTCTTCATTGTTACTAGGGGCAATTTTTATTGGAAGAATCATAGGGTATCCACATGCCTGAGAAATTCATTTTGCTGTCGAACAGCATGTGTAAGTGAAGTAGCATTTTCTTGTAAAGATTACAGCAAATTGATATAAATTAAGGTCTGCTTTCTGAGAAGAACAAAGTTAATCGAAGTGGGATTAAAGCTATAGGTTCCTTTTATTTAGTAGAGGTGCTTCACTGATTTGTTAAATAATGGGTTATTTGATGTAGTGTATGGAGAGTGATGTAGGTCACTTTCAGCATGCAGTGCTGCAGATTTAAAGAAAAAAAAAAAAAAAAGAGGAAAATACCAGTGCTTTTTAGTTTCCCAAATACCATGTAGGAGTCTTTGTTACAAACACATCTCTTCTACCCCCTCCTCCTCATTTTTTTTGCATTATTTCAAGGCATCAATTTCTTTTATATCTTTACCTTATTTCACAACCCTGACATTCAGAAAAACCTCTCAGGAAGATGGCTTTTACCTTCTTTGTTATCAGAAAGTATGTTATCACCATCTCATTTGACCAGCAGATTTGTTTTTGGTAAATATGAGCCTCAAATTGTTCATATGTCATTGAATTATATTTCTGTTGATGAGTTCAGAATATTTAAAGTGAGATTCTGTTTCCATGTGTTTTGTTTGGTTGGTTTTGTTTTGTGTTTTCATGCTTACAGACTCTATGTATTTTTGTATAATTTTTTCTGTCTTGAAAAAGGTCCTTTGATGCTTATAAAAAGGAACATAATGTCTAAAGTCTCTGACTTTAAAAGATTATTACTGCTTATGGAGCTTTTTGTAAGTCATCAGCTTCTGTTCAAATCCAAGTTATCACATGTAAGCCTCAAAATACACGCATCTGAACTGATATGGATGAATGAGAGGTCAGCTCAACGGCTAAAAGAAAACAAGGGTGGGTGCAGCTCTCAGCTGAAAACATCTGTACTAAGATATTTAAATTCAAGTATCTATGTGTCAACAGGTGTCTAACCTCCCATTATAGTTGATGGAGCTCTAGCATTTAATTTAGTTGTCCACTCAGGGACGTTTCTTGCCAGGATACCTGAGTGTTAAAAACATTGAGGTTGGTCTGGCAGATATGAAATGAAGTGTGGAAGACTTGTGCCCTTCTGGAGAGCCAGAGGAAGTGCAGGCAGAACTCCTGGTGTCGTTTCAGAAGGCATGGGACGTCTATGCATGAAAAATGAAGCAAACTCTACTCTAGACAATGGAGTGTAAGGAGAAATTGAGTTTACCTAATATTAGGTGCTACTTTAAGCTAAGCTGAACTGCCTTGAACTACCTGGCTCTGTTGATTACATTTCCACTGATCATACTGGGGACTTGAATATCATTTTCCATATAAAAACCACAAGTAGACACTGGATCCCATAGTACAAGACATCACAAGACACCATTTATGTTAATGCGAGTTTGTACTTCTGTTGACTGTTTCAGCAGAGAGATAAAGGCTGGCTGTAGGGTTTTAGCATAGAGACAAAAGATGATACTGGAAATAAAAATTCCCTGTAAGAAAAGTGTCAGATTGCACCCAGATAAATGTCATGCTACATTACTAAGGGTTGTAAAGGACTTTGTCAGTGGTCTCTTTTGTTGCGTAAAGAATCCAATTCACACAGGAGTAGTTGATAGAATCATAGAGTCATTTAGGTTGGAAAAGACCTTTAAGATCATCACATGACACTGTCCCGCATGACATGTTTCTCACTAAACTGGAGAGGCATGAGTTTGATGGATGGATAAGGATGGTCCCTTCCAACCCTAACCGTTCTATGATTCTATAAGTCCAACCATTACCCTAGTAGTACCACGTCCACCATTAAACTATGTCCCTAAGCGTCACGTCTTTTAAATACCTCTTCACTGAGAATCTGAATCATAGAATCATAGAATCATAGAATGGTTAGGGTTGGAAGGGACCTTCAAAGGTCATCTAGTCCAACCCCCCTGCAAGGAGCAGGGACATCCCTGACTAGGTCAGGTTGCTCAGAGCCTCATCCAGCCTGGCCTTGAACGCTTCCAGAGGTGGGGCCTCCACCACCTTTCTGGGCAACCTGTTCCAGTGTTCTATAACCCGCATCGTAAAAAATTTTTTCCTAATTTCTAATCTAAATCTACCCCCCTCTATTTTAAAACCATTACCTCTCGTCCTATCGCAACAGGCCCTACTAAACAGCCTATCCCCATCTTTCTTGTAGGCCCCCTTGAGGTACTGGAAATGATATTTACTTTGTTCTGTCAGGAACATACTTTGGCTTAGTATTTGGCTGACTTTTAAAATATGTGATGTGAAAACTTTGTATGTTTATTGGACTGATTTTCCTGACTAAGTAGGAATTTGCTTATATAGTCAACCAGTTCACATTCAAAATTAGTCATTTGCATATGTAATTCTTATTGCAAAGGTTCCCAATTGAAATATTCTTAAACTATTTTTTTTCCACGATATGCTATAAAGTAGTAATAAAAGTGAAAAGTAACAATATTTGTATATACATGACTTAAAAAAATAATAAATAAACAGTTTGGTCAATACCTATTTAAGTCAGTTCTTTTGGTTAATTATAGACTGATTTATTTTAAGTTATTTCTAATGTGGAAAAGTATTCACTATCACATTTTCTCATATATCAGTGTAATGAGAATTAGATAAAGTCTAACTTGGAATTATAATTTAATTTTATAATATGAAATGTAAAGGAACTTTGCTACACAAAACTGTAGTGAAAAACAATTTCATGAGAAGCCGCTCTAGCTTAAGTATGTATTTATGCATACTGATATCAGATGACACAAGAATTACAGAGCTTTCTTATCTCTTACAAGGAGATTGTAGAGATTAATTAATTATACTAACAATTTATATCACGGTATATAAAAATAATTCAATTTGCATTTTAAAAAAGTTAAAAATAGATGTATCCAAACCTGTGCACAATGCACTTCCTTTTCCTTATTGTTTAAAAACATCCTTGTTCAAAGGCAAATGTAATTATTTCAGTTTTGGATGCAGCGTGATTCTAGCACATGGTATTTTATGGTAAAAGACTCAACATTAGGCCTATCTAAATGAATCTACTTTTTTTCATTAAATTGTTTCTGGAAATCACATCCTATTTAGTAGACCACCCTTGTAGCTGGTTTCAGGCAAAGTGATACTGACTGTAAATGGCCATTTTAATCTAGGAACTGGGAAAGGTAGCAGGTTTGAAAACAAAATTTACTTCATCAACTAAGAAGAAATTTGCAGAATGTGCATGGAGAAATCAGTCATCAGAAAAAAAACCTGCTTTGTGGCAGTGCCATTCATTTGTGGGAGCCGAATTATTGTTCTGAGCCTTGTGTTGGAATGAACATTTCTTATTTAACCTCAACTGACTAAGAGGTGAATTGTATCTTCCTCGCTGCTGAGTGTTTAACACCTGAAAGGATTCTCATTATTAATATCAGATTTGTGGCTGGCTTTGGTCAAGGCCTGAAGTGACAAGAAGGTACAATGAGAAGTGAATATTGTGTTCATTATGAAACAAAGTGCATTTTGGAAAAGGACTCCATGCTCACCTTGAGTGAGGACAGTCTTCCCTTCTTTATTCACAGCAGTAGAGTTTACCGTGGCTGTTTCATTACCACATTGTGACACAGTGTTAGGATTCACAGTACGTGCCCTAGTTTTGTCTCCCTCTGAAATTGTGTAGCAACAGTCACGGTTCACAATAGCTGCATCATCTCACTTCATCCATTGAAAAATCTCATTACTTCCCTGAGAACATGGAGAAAACTTCCAATTCAGATAAATGTAAGAAAGAATTAATCACCTGATTAGAGTCAACAAAAAAAAATAAGCCTATTTTCCATTAGTTGCAATGAATCTGGATCAAATTTTGTATGTGTTAATATTCAGAAACTAGAGAAAAAGTTAGTATCCCTCCATATTTACCTGTAGATATGTGGATACTCTGTCTTACTGGATGTTCCTCTGTGTGTGAATTCTACCATGTTTAGTGGGTACATATATTCATCATCTGTTCAGAGACTGGGCTGTCAGTTGACCCAATAGCCAGTCATTTTAATCACACGCTTTCTGATGTGCAAAAGCAAAACACAGCCACAGCTCTTATTCCTCTCTTATTTCCTTAGCACTTCTTGCTTCTCTCCACCTTCTTCTTCAGTGACTCTCCCCAAGTCCTCTGTGTCTGATCCAAAGCTTTCCCCTATTTTTAATTCACACTTCTCTGATTTGTGAAGGGCATGGGGAGAGAAAGAGCCCGACCTACCAAAGTTGCACTCTAGTTTGTAGTGGTTGAAGGGAAGGTTTTTTGAGGAAAGCAGCAGTGCTTATTTTTTACTTGATGTCCTCTCATCTTGGTCTGTAATAATCACTGATGGCCTGGCTTCTGCTGCAAAGAGCATATTGGTCATCAGTTGTGGAGGAAGCCTTGCAGTTGTGTGTATCTGCAGGTAAGCTGCTGCCTTGTCGTAGCTGCTATTCACTGTGAAGGGATGTTCATGTTAGAGGCATGATGTTGATCTGTCTTTCCAAGGTACTGGAAATGGCCTGCCTGAGTCCACTGGCATGCACACTCACTCAGGCAGATCTTTGCATGATTTCTAAGCATCATTGTCCACAATTGCTGTTTTGATACTGAGGTGTAAACCACGTCTTATTCTTAGAGGAATGACTGTATTAACAAATCGGAACGAAAGTAGGCTATAGTTTGTGCTTTGAGTGAAAGCCACAGGTAAATCAGTTTAATTAAGATGACAATAAAATTTGGGGATTTGCAAAAACTAGAGAGAAACAATAGGTGATTTATTATTTCTAATTACTAATATGTATATTAATTTTTTTAATTTATCAAAGTATTTTAAGTAGCTAATAATTCTGTTTACTTGATTAAGATTCTTTAGGAGACCAAAAGCAAAGCTTTAAAATAAATGACATAACCACTATGATATGACACCATCTGTGTGGAGGCATGCAAAACCACTGTATGTATTTTAGTTCATTTCAGGATGCATGAACTACACAAGTCAGCTGAGGCCCTTCCATTCTGAATGAAGGTAAACTACTAAAAATGCCCAAGGCCTGTTTTCATTAATGATTTAGCAAGCCCTCAAAACAACATCAAATGTTAGGATTATGAATCAAACATTCTGAAGTCAGGAAAAGTAGTGAGTACGTCGTTTAAGTGATGGCTGCCTTTGCACATTACCTTTTCCACAATACCTCTTCCTCACTCAGGATAAAAAGCAGAACATAGTCTCTGTGTTAGGAGGCATTTGATAAAGAGCAAGGGATTTCAGGTGGATAGGGTGGGGGAAGAGTAGCCTGAAGGCAAAGGGAGTGAAAAAGGATACTGGATGATCTTCCTCCTAGTGCTACAAGGTTCCTAGATATTGCAAATCATTTAATCAAGCTTTCCCACAAAGTGCCTGGTGGCAGTCTTAGGTTATTTGTATCAGCCCCGAGAAGTACATGACACATTTTTCAGGTGTTTCAGATTATCTACCACTGGAAGAATTCTTGGGTTTTGTAAGGCAATATCCTGCTGGGGTTACAGATCCACCTCGTCCTTGCTGCCCATCTGAATCTTTCTTATACTGAATGCTTCCACTACCTTGTACCAGTTTCAATAATAAGGACAGCAAATTGTGAGAAAAATTATTCTTTGGAATGGGGCTGCTATCGTATGACATGAAAGAGCTCCCCTCAGAGGTCACTAATATGTAGGCAAATCGTGAAGAAAGGGAACATGTTCAGTAAAGAGTGTATCTTTAGAGAATTTAGCAGATGAACTCCTTAATTTGCTAAGTAAAAACAAAGTTTGATTTTTTTTTCCCCCAAGTTCAAGGGTGGGTTGTTTTTTGTTTGTTTATTTGCTTCTTTTTTTTCCCCACAGAACACCTCAGACATAATTATAACATCTGAATCCTGAAGCTATAAATTGCTTGTTGAGGAGCACAGAACCAACAGAAATCCCCAATGAAACAAATGCAGGACAGTTTTCTTTCTTAATACAGATGACATTGTTTTTTCTTTTCCTAATTTGACTCTTAGATACACTTGGAAAAATCTTTTAAAACTTTCCATACTTCATCAACCCTAAGCAATTATGCATTAAGGAAATTTTCAGGTTGAATATTTTTTGTTTAGGTGTTATAATAAAGTATTTAATCAAAATAGTAGATTATGGAATATTTCATAAATATCCAGAACTCTTACTTTGGGTAATTGTAATTTGAGATATTTAAATTTGCTTCAAATTGCAGAGTATTTTTTTCTGGACCACTTTGACTATCCATTTATTAATAACACCACAATCAACAGAACATAAGCAGGGTTTTCTGAAGGGAGAGGAAATTAGTTGTTCAGGCAGAATTATTTCTCTTTCTCAGGTAGCTCAGATATTTTCAGATAGCATCTCAGACAAAATTCAACATAGGGGAAGAAAAGCTTGAGGAGGAGGAGGCTAGAACAGGCTGAGGTTTACTTCCCTTTTTAAAGTAAAGATATGGAGGTAAATTTGAAAGATATCCTATGTATATATGTCAATTCAGCACAGGGTGGAATTACCAATTGCTTACAGAGGAATTTTACTTTGCTGTTTGAAGAACTTCTCATTTTTTCTTATCTTTCTGAATTCTATAATCTGATAAAAGGCTTAGGATATATTGTGGGGATAGAAAGTGTTGATAATCACTGAAACTAATACTACCTCCACTGCAGACACCTCCTGCTGCTAGCTCTTTACCTCCTCAGTTGTCTGTTCTTGAACTATTAGGAGTTCTTCAGTGTGATAGTTAGATACAGTGAGATGCTAGAATTATTCAGCTGACTCACTAGTGTCAATTTGCATTCAAAATTAAAATGGATTTTTTATCTTATTTTTTTTTTTTTTTCCTCTGGGAGCATTTATTCTCATTTGTAAATATTTGTGTAATGCTTAACAAGTAGAAGTCCGAACGTACTTGTGATTTTCCAGCGTAATTGGGTTAGTTAGGGATACACTTTCTGTTTTTTCAACTGACACTGCAGACAAAGTACATGTCTGGTTTTTACTGATATAATTTATGCCACTCAGAGGAGCCTCTAGCTTGTACATACCTCCAGTGTATATGCTAGATGGGTAAAAGCATGCTATAGCATCACTATTTAAAAGATTAATTGATTAAAATATACCAATATATTTATAAGCAAAAATGTCTTCTGGTATAGGGAAGGTTCAAATCTCTGGTTTTGATGACATTTGTGATCTCATTGACATTACTGAAACTACCAGGATACATAGAGATAGGCTTTTGTAGGACAGAAGCACAACTGGAAATTTTTATTACTTGTATGCAAATACAGTTTTAAATCTCCTTATAATTATTGTCTTACTGATATTAGAGACTTTTTTTTTTCACTCCTTTGTCACTCTTACCATATTTCAATAGAAGTCATGACACACAAAGAAATGGGCTGAATTAACTTTTGTAGAAACTGCCGTAGAGCAGTGTTTCCAGGGAATGTGGCCCATTAAGTTTTCATACTAATACAATTTCTTTTAACTTCTTTAATGTCTGTGACTTCATATCAAAAACAGGCAAAAAAAAAAAAAGAGGAATACTTTTGCTTGCTGCTTTGGAAAATGTTCATAAATTCTAGGAAACAACAGTTAAAGTATGTTTGTCATTGATCCTTGAAGCATTAATAGTAAGATTGGGATCCCATTACGATTTTACTGTCATTAAATTAAAAATTTGGTAATTATGAACTTTTATCATAAATAACCATCACAAAAGACTTAAAGTGATTAGTAAATGTCTTTGTAGATTTGTGTCTTATCCACACTAGAAAAACTTTGTTTGCAGATAAAAGTGTGTCTGGTTTTCACAAAAGATTGTAAATTATCTAGTGACCTTAGCTATGTGCGGAAGCATTCTTCCAAGTTTCAAGTAAATTATCTTTGAAAACTACTGCAGCTGTATCATCTGTTTGCCTTTGATATGATATAATCTTAGTTATTCTTTAAGCTGTTGCAAATAGAATCAAGATGCAAATAAACTCATTGCAAAATTGCAAAAAAGCAATTATTAGTAAGGAAATTGTAAGTGGTGTAATCAAGCATAATCAAATCCTCATCAAACAATGTAAGTCAATGCAATAGCCAGCATATACAT
This sequence comes from Chlamydotis macqueenii, assembly GCF_036417535.1. Lineage (NCBI taxonomy): Eukaryota > Metazoa > Chordata > Aves > Otidiformes > Otididae > Chlamydotis > Chlamydotis macqueenii. The sequence goes on from NC_141556.1 coordinate 18,776,142, forward strand.
AAACTCATTTCCAACACAAAAGCATCATCTCCTTCACAATGACCTTACTGTCATATAAACTTGTACTGAAAATTTCTCAATGCTTTAACTTAACTGAAATGCTTACATAAACATTGAAACATTGTGACTTTGGTAAATGAAAATGATTCAGAATATTTTGCTTTGCAAAAAAAATTTCTGCTTCCTACTTCTTTTAATTAAGTATTGATAGAAAAACAGATGACTATGTTTGGAGGATTTCGTAGAACTACTGTGAAACATCACTAAATATCACTTCCGTGGAGCAGTCCGATCTGTTCGATCTTTTGCTATTTCAAAAGAAGAGAATCCAATAGATTTGGGATTTTTTTACCCTAAGTTATTCCTTTGGTTAGAAGGCTTATAAGTCCAATGGGTAGTATTCTAGTTTTTTTGGACAGTGTAAGGAGTAAGTTTTTACTTATTCTAGTGCCGGGTAGGATTCTATCACATAATGAATGAAGATTAAAAGAACAAAATCTTTTTTAGTTAGTCTAATGAAATAAAAACCCCACAACTCAGTAGCTTGTAGTCTGGTAAATCACCACTTTGATTAGAATGATTTGTCTCTTTAGGTTGTGCAAACTACAATTGATTTATTTTTGGCCATTTGCTAGGACAAGCTGATGTAGCAGTCAATTGCAGGTTGGAAAAGCTTTCCTCTTTCCCTCACAGTTAGTGGTGAAATTGTACCAACAGATTAGAAAACATTTTAGGGGACTTTTAGTGGGAAAAGATATGGATGCAACTAATGAGTCAACAGTAGCAAAGAAATAAATAATGACTGGTCATTTAGAGCGATAACGTTCGCCAGCAACACAGTAAGAGTTGGTGATTCTTCTTCAACCTGTCTTTTTCAGAAATCTTTCTCTGAACAAAAAGGTGTGCTTTGTGAAGCAAGATCCGATGTCTTCAAAATATGCATAGATCTAAAAGTACATTATGATACAAATCAAGGATAAAGTTGGGTTATTGAACAACAAAACAAAGAAAAATCTATGCTGAAGAACTAAAGAATAACGAAGTGAAGACTGAATTTATAAGATAGTAAAGTTGATGCTTACTAAGACCATGCCTTTTCTCAATGACATACCTGTCTTGTTTTTATTGGACGCTTCCCCAAAAACCTCTTTGATTTTTGCCAAAGAAAGAAATAATATCTATTTAATGAAAAGAATAGCACCAGATAATTCTTTCTAGTATAAGTCTAGAAAGGCACACTATATTTTAATTACTAACCATCAGAGGTAGGAACCAGGGTATGTAAGTCAAGCCTCTGCACTCAGTACTTGTAAAATAAATGTTGTATATCCTCTTTAAGTGCAGTAGAAGGAGAGACATTGAAGGTCTTCAGACAGTGATCCTGTCAAGCTAAGTTAGACGCTGTACAGTATGAGCAACGAGTGCCAGAAATTTCAATCCTCTTGCAATCTTATCCCTTTATTGAATGAAGGCCCAAAATATCAAGACTGGATCTTTTACAAAGTCAGGCAGCAACAGTGCTCTGTCACCTTTCACTTAATAATAGTTGGCACACTAATCTAAGAAGTGGGACAGTTGGAGTGTTCTTCAGCCTGGTAAATTTTGTATCAATGTCAGAGGAGGAGGCACTATTCACTAGTTTCTAGGGCATTGTGTTATGGTAAAAACATTTACTATTTGTACCCTATGAAACTCAGCTGTTGTGCTGTCATAAATGCCAGAAGGGGAGCAGAGACAAATTAGGTCTGTAACTCTCACCCACTGGAACAGAAAGACATTTTTAAGAGTTTCAGTGGATCTAAAAAACTTGCATCTCCCATGGATGATTCCTCCTATCACTGAATAGAAGCAAGGGTCATAGGATCAAGATTTTCTTCATGTATTTGCATCCAGAACAAGCACAGATAAAATGCATAGTGAACTAAAGCCTTTTCAGAGCAAATTTCCCAATCATCCCCATCTACCATGATTTATCTTACATTGCAGGCCAGTCTGAGAGCTTACAAGCTAATTTTTTTTTTTTTATTAAATGCAACTAGCAAGTGTGTTACATGACTGCATCTAGTGATGTCCAGTGTGTTGAGCCAGGATAAACCTACTCTGGAGTAAACCCCTAAAATTCATGTATGGTTGACACTGGGTTCTTGGCACCAGCTGTCTTGCTTTGCAACCTTGATCCCTTGAGTCTTACTGACTTTTTAATATAGATACAGTCTCTATGTGTTCCCAAGGACCCTACCTTAGCTGAATTGAACTACCTCTCTCTTTTATCAGGAGAATTTGAACTCTCAGTCTTGGCAAAATTCCCTTAGGTACAAATCTTCTTGCCACAAAACACAAAATAGGAATTTGAAATGCTCTGAATTCATTGTTTTCTAACAAATATATATTTCCTCCTCGTTTCAAAATACTTTATGTTCCAGTCACAAATCTAAAAATGGCAAAATATTTGTGGTCTGTTTTGTGAACACCATTGTATTATATGTTGCACTTCTATCCTGTAAGTTGAGAATGCTGTTAAGAATACTCCAAACTGAATTAAGTTTTAGTAAAATAATTTCTCATGATTATTGCTATTTGGACTTCACTAGTGACAGTTTTTAATCTAGCGAAACCTTATCTGAGATTTACTGATAGCCTGTAAGTGATAAGAGGAAAAAAAAAAATCTCCTAACTGCAATTGTAATATCTTGGTTTTGTTTAGTCAAGAAAACAATGTCAGCAGCGCACCAATAAAATTGTAAACATGCATCTTGAGGTCTGCCTTCCATTCATTAAAATAAAAAGCATTTCCAAGGAACCAAACCAAAACACTTGCAATCTTTTTAAAATATTAATTTAAAAGATTAGAGTCTAGCTTTGATGTGCCATGTTATATTGATGGATTACAGGGAATAAAAAAGCCAGTGAAATGACAGCTAAGATTCAGGTTTGAAGCTTTAGCAAGTTGCTTGTAAGCAAAGATATTTTTTTCCCTTTTATTCCTTATATTTTTGCTTAAATTGACAGCTACCAGATGAAATCCATGGCCTGACCCATGTTATATGCACCCCTCGCTGGAAGAAATGTCTGTTATTGCGGAGCAATGAGTGTGTTGTATTTTATTATTCAGCTCTTTTGTGTCACTGTGGATTATGTTTTCTCAAAATTATTTGAGGCTTTATGCTGTATTATTTTTAAAAACCTATAAAAGCAGGTAAAAGGAAAAGTGTTGGCTTCAGAAGGCCTTAGAATTCACTGTACTTTGTTGCTTTATTTTCAAGTTCTTGATTTCACAGCTAGTCTTGATTTGAAATCAATCCTTGCAATGGTGAGAAAAATAAAATCCTGATTTTTATTTGCACTGCAGCTCTTTTGCAGCTGCCACAGTATGAAGCTACTGCAAGACTGCATGAACTGCATTCCAAGGCTGCTACCTCTTAGCAGACTGATACATTTACAGCTCTACTGTAAATGCAAGTTGAATTCAAATTAGTAATTATTTGTGGTCTCATATTGTCCCAAAGAAGACATTTTGAGTCTGCCAGCTTATCTAGATAAATTTGATCAGTAGGGCTAATAGAATATACAGCTTGTCGCTACCCAGCTTGCTTTAAGTATTATACAACATTCCAGGCAGCCTGCTTTGTCCTTAAGCAGTGGAGTTGTTCCTGAGTGGTGGAAACATAGTTCAGTGAAATTTAAGAGCTCAGCAATGTAGAGAAAAAGTCAAAAGGAAAAAAAATTCAGCGTATTTCATTGGAATGTAGTGAATAGTTAAGCAGAAATATTTCATAGAAATGGTCCAATTTGGCCAAAATATCAAGAACAAATTATAATGGCAAATTGCCAACACAGCCTCTTAGCTGCAGGAAATCAGGGCTTTCTGAGGCTGCAGCTTTTCAGGAGCTGACCTTGTAACCGGCAACTTCTATGCAAACTGCTTCAGGGCTTTAACATCCAATAAATGTGTCACTTTTAACTGAACATTTCAGTATTTGAATTTTGTTGTTGTTGTTGTTCTTGATCAGACTGAAATTAGATTTTAGAATATTAATTTCCCCCATGAAATGGAGTGACCTTCTTCTGCATAGATAAGATGAGGAATAATCTTGTGATACAAGGGAAACACTAATTTGCAGCAGCTGTTAGATTTTTCAAATACGTCTCCTTTTATTGCCTTTTATTTATGCAGGGGCTGAGGGGTTCCCCATCAAACATGCACAGTTAAGTAGTTGGGCTGCTGACAACCAAGGCTGTATTTCGTAAAATATTATACTTGTGGCATGTAAGCAGCCAAATCATGGCTTTCAGGTGCCTTCACCGCACTTTTCTTGGGTGACTGTATTGTCCACAATGTTCAGTATCTGCAAGTAAATGTGATAAAATTCAAGTCAGGTTTTATTCTTCTGCGGCTTAGTGAAGCTAGGAATAGTGGCAGAGGCACTAGAGCTGGCTGTTGTGAGGATTACAGTCCTAGCTATATCCATTTACACTCCGTTCACGTTTGGGTGGCTGATGCTACAAAGGATGGCCAGAGTGCTTTTTTTTTTAAAAAAAAAAAAAAAAAAGAAGATCCTGCAGAATTTGCACTCCACTAAGAAAGAGGTTGCTCTAAAGGTGCATACAGGTGAGTGGATAATTCATGCCGAATCCTGATGCCATTTTGTATCATCATTTTGTTTACCTGTTCAGATACAGTATGATGGCACAAACAGTATGAATTGTAAGAATTTCATCAGTTCCCTGGACTTACAGGTGTGTTTGATTATCAGCATCTATATGTAACACATCTGCTAGTGAACCAAAAGATGCAGGACCGACTTTATGTAATCTATTAATTACCGCTGATTATAATGGTAAATGGATTGTGTGACAAAAGCCATGAGAAAGCCTGGGAAATGTCTTTCATACCCAAACCCAGAGACCATTGAAATGGCTGTCTTGTTCATGATATCTCAGTTTTCTCTCTTCTTTGTCAGAGACGAATCAAGGGTGATGCTGTACATTTCTGCACTACCTGTGTCCTGGAAAAAGTGAGCTTTCTGTATTGACTTCCTAGCCTTTTCTGAGAAAAAGGAAAAAAAAAAACCAACAAGGGTGGCTTCATAGACTCTACTGTTTGGCAAAGTTAGAGGAAATGTGTGTACTTTTGAACGTTTTAACAACGTGTGCAAATTTTCCATGTTTTCAGAAAAATACTGGCAGTTTTGCCATTTATACCATGTATGAATTTAAGGTTGTACAATGGTAATGTGCAGAACTTCAGTGCAGTCTCACAGGTCTTGTTCTAGATGATTCATCTTTTCCAGCTGTTGGTTAAAGTAAGCAGATTCATCTGTTAACAGAAACCAAGAAACAATGAACTCCAAGGGGTTAGGTTCAATTTGCATAACACAATGAAATATAGTGTTGCTTTGAAAGGTATAAATTTTCCAGTTCAGGAGTATTTATACTGTATTTCCAACATGTTTATTTAATGCAGTTGTTTTCTTGTTACGTTGCATTCTGGTGATTTGCAGCCTTGGCCTGCGATGCAGGAGTGTGTACCGTCATGGACAGTAAAAGTAATGAGTCAAGGGGGATATAAACCTTAGAATTCCTTCCATCCCTGGTGTGTCTGTGCCCAAGGAATGTATTTGTGAGAAGCATATTTTGCTGTGTGTTCAAATACGTATACAGAACTCTTCTGAAGTATACAATACTTCATATTATCAACAATTGTGAGACTTAGTGGCACTTGGAAAGATAGTATTGATAGAAGTATGCTATAAGATGATATTATGTGGGAACTATAGTGGGAAACGTGTCTGAGACAGAAAGATGAAGCTGGGACAGGATAGGATAAACTGTGGATAAACTAATAATCTACGGGAGTGGAGCAGATGAGGAGTGGGGTAGTTATACAAGTAGTACATCAGCCTGAATGTCTCATCCTGTTGTGTTTTTTGTTTTTTTTTTTTCCTCCAGTTATAATAAATGAGTAGACATGGGCACGTTATCAGAAACTACCTGATCTTGGTTCTCACCTGCACTCACATGCCTGCATATTTTGTTCCTCAGTATGATGGAAACATCCATGTCTGGATAGATGGGATCAGGAAGGATCTTCTGCATACCCTTCTCTGTATCCAGTTAAGCATCCTGGATTATTTCTAGGTTGTTTCATATACGATCACAATACAAAAAAAAAAAAAAGATTTAAAGTAGAAATCATAAGCAACTCATGGCATGAGATAGATTTAGTTTTAACTATATTAACTACTCTAATTAGCTTTGTGTCTGCTCAGCCTGCTTTTACTGAAGGTAAGATGTCTTCTATTTATCATGGGAAAACAAGGAAGTAGATTTGCATTGTGTTAGGCTACGCCATAATAACAGCACATGTCATTTAATGTGTTGCAAATCCTCATGCTTGTTTCCTGCGATAACTTTTTCAGGAAACCGTATCCAAAGTGCACTGTAGATATTTTTTGAAGGAGATATAATTTCAAAAAAAACCAACCTGAAAGTTATTATACTTAAATTACTGATAGTTAATCCCTCCAAACTAATCTAAAATCTAGTAGCTCTGCTTACATATCTGGGATTTGGCCTCTTATGAGAAATTAAAACCCTAGCAAAATATATCATGTGCAAAATTTTCATGCCCCTCCCAATGAGACTGTTAGCTTTCGGAAAATATGCTGAAGTAATAAGGCGATCTAGAGAGTAATGAGCTATTCTCATAAAAAGACAGAAGCTTTAAATCTAAGCACAGATATATACCAGCCTACATTCTAGACATCTAATTTTTCAGTTTTCTGGGCTTAATTAACATTTCTGCCTCAATTTCCCCATTAAAAAATGAGAAGCTATAAAATGCTTACCTTTATAGTCATAGGGATGCTCTGTTGGTAATTAGATGCTGTCAGACAGAATTGCTGTAAATTACAGTAATTACTGTTCATTAATTAGTTCTGACAGTTTTATGTTTTATTGTAATGCACTGTCATAGTGCTATAGTGTTTAAATTGGATGCCCTTAAAATGAACATTCACATTAAAAAGGAGTGAAAGAGAACCTTTTATTGAAATTAAAAAAAGTTCCAAAGAAATACTTTATTATGATCTAATTTTGGCTATGGGATTCTGAAGCTGAAAAGTACTACATACTGGTAATTGCATGTATTATTATAATTTTAAAAGATATAAAAATATGCAAAAGACATTCAGTATTTAAATTGAACTGCTATTTTAGAGCAGAATTCAGTATTTATTTGTAGCAGTCTTTGTTGAGCCAGGTGTGTTTCCAGGGAATGTTTCATGCCAAAGAGAATTAAGGCAGGAAAGTTGACATTTCCCTCGGGAACAGAAGACTAAATACTAAATCTGAGTCTTCCACTGCTGGAAGTGAGGCTTCCTTTGACTCATACAGAACTGAAATATTGTACGTGTTGGTTTATTGTAGTACTACTAGCGTAATTTGCACTACTGCTATGTAGTGATGTTAATTACGCTATTGCTATGTAATAAGATAATTTCAGATAAATTATGTTATGATTTTGTCAGTGTTGCTGATCTGTAACCATGGAGAGAAAAGGATCTGTTGTTTCCATTCCTAAGTTGAGGCATGGTTGGCAGAATATATCCATTTCAAACATGCTAGGTAGAAAAGAACTGTGGAAGTGAAAATGAAATTAAATGAAATAAGGTTATAAATTAACAGGGTAGTTAGATGTGTGTGTTACATAATGAACAAAGCAAACAATGTAGCAAGTTATACAGTAGGTAAAAAGAGTTGTACCCATCTTCTGTCCATGGAATCTAGAGCGTCATATATGGGGGTTCATCTGTTCCAAGTCCACTGCTCTAACAGGGCCACCTACAGCAGGTTGTCCAGGACAATGTCCAGATGGCTTTTGAATATTTCCAAAGGTATCTATCTCCACAACTTCCTTGGGCAACATGTGTCAGTTCTCAGCCACCCTTACAGTGAAATAGTGTTTCCTGATGTCCAGACAGAATCTCCTGTGTTTGTGCCCACTGCATCTGGTCCTGTCACCGGGCACCACTGAGAAGAGCCCGGCTACATCCTCTTTGCACCCTTCCTTCAAGTATTGATATACACTGATGAGATCCTCCTGAGCCTTCTCTTCTCCAAGCTGGACAGTCTCAACTCTGTCAGCCTTTCCTTATAGGAGAGATGCTCCAGTCCCTAAGTCATCTTAGTTCTCTTTGCTGGATTCTGTCCAGTATGTCCATGTCTTGTACTGAGGAGCCCAGAACTGGACACAGTACTCCAAGTGTGGCCTCACCAGTGCTGAGTGAAAGGATCATGTCGCTCGATCTGCTGGCAACACTCCTCCTAATGCAGCCCAGCATACCATTAGCTGTCTTGGCTGCAAGGGCACATTGCTGGCTCATGGTCAGACTTGTCTACCAAGACCTCTAGGTCCTTTTCAGCCCAGCTGCTCTCCAGCTGGTTGACCCTCAGCATGTCCTGCTGGATGGTGCAGGACTTTGCTCTTCCATTTGTTGAATTTCTTGAGGTTCCTGTCAGCCCATTTCTCCAGCCTGTCAAAGTAAAAACTCACTAAAGTTACTGCAGTGAGAAGGAGAGCTGGAAGAAAGGTCAGTTCACTCTAAGAACAGTGAACTGGGATAGATTTATTTGCAAGCATCTCAAGTTTCACCCAGCAGTTCAGACTTTTCTGTGTTTTAAGAGTTATTTTGTTCTGGAGGTTTTATTATTCTAGTAAAACATACCTTCAGGGAATGAAAATCAAGTATCATTTGATGTGCTCACTTCAAGAAGACAAGGGAGACAAAGGTAATTCTACTTCAAGGGTCTGGTTGATTTGGGTCCCATAGAGCAGAAAGTTCCCACAAAAAGCAATGTATTGACACTGTGATTTCTTTAGACTGGAAGGAATTTAGGTTAAGCCTCTCTGTTGATAGTAGCTGTGGTATCATTTCAAGTAGGTGGAGCGCAGCGCATTTGGAGCCTTTTTGGATCAAAGCTCCCTTTAAGTTAAAACCAAGGTGGAAGCTGTGCAGGTCATGAAATCCTGGAGCCACGCTGTGACTGTACAGCACTGCTACCCAAACCAAATGCCACTTTTTGCTCTAATCTACTTTCTAAATTGATCAAAAGTTAAAGCATTGATTTGAGTGGAGGTAACTGTGGCTATGTGGATATGAAGTCCTAGCACAGTAAGACAAATGATAAAATACATTCTAGAATATTACTTTACTGTTCAATTCTCTAAAAGGAGCTGAGAATGGAGTCAAACTGCTGGACTGTCAGTATAATTCATAACTGGTAAACAATCTTCAACGGTCAATAGGGAAGGAATCCTGATAGCAACTTAGCTGCCTCAATCTTAGAAATGCATTCTCTCTTTTATCTAAATGAGCATCAGTATTTCATCAGTATTCCAGTCTCTCAGTGATGCGGTAGGTCAATTATATTTTTACATATTGCAAATTATTGGTAGTATTTTAAACTTTTACTATTTTTTTAAACAAAATAAAAGAAAAATTATATAATGGAAAGTAATTTTTCTCCACTGGAACTTGAGTTTTGGCCTTTTTTCTTTGTTTTCTTGTCAGTGTTTTGTTTTCCAAGCTGGTATGAACCTGCTATGCTAAAGATTATGCGTATCTCTTCTTAAACAGCTTCCCCAGAGCTTTGTTTTGATGTCAGATGATGAGATAAATTATTACTTCACTAGTTTTAAAAAGGAATGTGTTGCCTAATTTGAAAGTAAAATTATATTGAACAGTAATAAAATCAAATCCTTTTGGTAATCTGAGATTTTCTCAAAGGTTTATTTTCAGAGACTGCTTGAGAAAAAAATTGCACAGACTGATCTGTTTGAGTCTATGTAAAACAAAATTATTTTTGTTTATAGAATCTTCTATTTAAAGGCACCTGTTAAGTGAGATGGAAAGCATTTTTTATGTGTTTGTTTTTGTCTTTGTTGCTTTGAATTGCTTGCCTGTGTCACAGCAATGAATGACAGTTAAAATAGTTTCCTTTTGTGGGTATGTAAACAATGAGATTTTGCTATTTAATATTATCAGGCAGCCTTTACTTTGCTTTTATATCATTTTTTTGTCTTTAACAAATTAGACTTTTACCATAAATGCTATCTCAGCTACTGAATAAACTCAATGTTTTTCTTGTAGTTTACCTAATAGTTCTGATTATAACAGCCCTTTGCATTCAAAACCGTTTTCTGTTTTGTTTCTACAGTTATGGAAAAGGATAAACCATATTAGATGAAGATGATAGCAGTGACATACTTTGTTATAACAGCAACTGGAGTTGTTTATTTTGGAAGTAGTAGTCACAATACCTTCTTTCTTATAATTTTAGAATACCCAGGTAGAAGACTGTCTTCTCAGGCTATCAGTATGGTGTTTAGCAATTCTAAGAATTATGGAAGAAGATCAGGGACAGGTAGAAAGAATTCATGGGAGTGGAGGTTGAGCTTGGTTATTTTTACTGGATAATCCAATGGCAGCTTGGGACAAACAATGGTACATATTTAGATAAGTGATTCCAGTGGGCAAAAAGATAATTCCAGGTGATGAAATGCCTGTATCTTTAAAGTGCCAAAAGACCACTTGTACCAGTGATTATTCTGAGAGGACTGTCTGAATCAGTCCTGCTGAGATTCTTCCATCTTCTTTAAATTACTAAGGATTCATTGCACTGGAAAGAAACATATGAAAATGATTTTGAAAAGGTGTGGGGTGGCACATTTACTTCAATCTGTGTATCAAAACTAAATTAAGATAATGAGTTGAGTTCAATTTGCACATCTTTTGAGCTCGTTTAAATTGCTGTTTTTCAGCTAGTATACTACTCTCCACCTATTTTTTTTCCAAAATCTGTTGCATTTTTATGTAATAAAGGTGCTAGTGTTGATATAATGTATTTCCTCTATAAACACAAAAGTTGGAGACAACCAGAAACAATTTGAGATTAAAAATAATCATGCCATGTAATAAATGAAAAAAGTAATTAATTAGTAGGTCCTGACAAGTAAATGTAAATGGGAGATCCCATGAAAAAAAACTGTCTCTTTGATGGAAAACTATATTTTAATCTGTAGTGCCTAATATTCTTTGTTCTTAACTTAGAAGAAAATGTGAAGTCACTCACGGTGTTTGTGGATGATTCACAAACTAAAAGGAGGTAAAAAAAGCCTCAATGGCTACAGTAGTTCTAATGGCTTCACCTGTTCTGCTGTGCTAGATAACTTCATGTGACCCCTGTGCTGGCACTACATGCTAAAGGACCTATTTACATTCCTGCTGCAAGCCGTTGAGATGATCCCAGTCACTGTATGCTGCAAAGGAGAGCTTTCAAGAGTGATAGATACCCCATGATGCCATTGCTGCAGCAATTTCAACACAGACTTTCCAGAACTTGCCCCTCCACTAGCTCCCCCACGTCCTTCAAGCTCTCCCTGTCATGCCTCTGTGAAGACCTGATTTCTACCGTTGTTTACCAGTGCCTGCTGGCAGACCTAGGTGGGTAGGACCAGGCAGCACTGGGCAGTGGATCCACAGGGCATCTAATGTACGGACCAAATAAGGACCGTTTCTGGGAACTTTTATCTACTTTGTGTTGTATCAGCTTTGGTCAGTGCTGCTGGCTGTCAAAAGCTGTATTGTAGGTCCAACTGGCTTCTGGTTGCTGGCACCAGAAGCCAAGGTTGAGCAGGCACCATGTGCATCTGTTTTCTGTAGCTGCCAGGGAACAAGATGATGCTGTGGGAAATAGCAAACATACTGTGATGACCTTGTTATGCATGCTGACATGGGTGGTTGCTAGACAGATTTGAGTTGCCTGGGAAACCCCCATTTCAGCTCTCAACCTACAGTGTCAGGGCAAGAGCCCAAGTAAAGACTAGCATTTATAGAAGCTAAGCTAAGCTTCTGTAGAAGTGCTGGAAGGTGTGAGGCTGCTCTATTCTTAGTGATCATTATGGGCACTTCTTATAGCTGTGGCTCTAATTGCAGGCACACATGTAGTGCTTTTCCTGTGCAGCTTCTTGTGGTGTACCATGCAATATTGAGCTCTTACAACTAAAATTTTTACTACATCCTGCCTGTGAATAGATAGAACACGTGAAGTCATGAGGACATAGAGGAATAATACAGAAATGTGGTTGTGTGGGATCTACTGCATTGCACTGGAGGATTATGGCTCTGTGAACTCAAGCAGCTCTAGGAAGTCACATCTGAGCATGGGATGATCCAGAAAGTATGCAGCAGAGCTTGCTGTAAAGACTACCCAGACCAACTTCCTCGAGAATGCTTCAAAGGCCAAGACTGGGAATGATGAGGAAATTTATCTATGAATGCTGTGGGGGTGTTGTCAGAAGGTAGAGTGTATGTAGCCATCTGAACTGTATCTTTTAATATGTTGTGATGAGTTGACCCTGGCCAGTAACTTAAGTACCCCATCACCTGCTTGCTCACTGCCCCCCACCACCAGCTCCTGCAATGGGGTAGAGGAAAGAAGAGCAGAAGCAAGAAAAACTTGTGGGTCAAGATAAAGGCAGTTTATTAAGTGAAGGGAAGAAAAGGAGGGAGCAATGCAAAGGCAGTCACTCGCCACCTCACACAAGCAGACCGATGCCCAGCCAGCATGTCTGGCTTGGAACAACTATATCTGTTTTTTATTGATAAGCATGATGTTATATGGCATGCAATATCCCTTTGGTCAGATGGGATCAGCTGTCCTTGCTGTGTCCCCTTCCACCTCTTGCCCATCCCCTGCCTACTCATTGTGGGGGACAGAGTGAAAAACAGAGGAAGCCTTGAAGCTATGCAAGCACTGCTCAGCAATAGCTAAGGCACTACTGTGTTACCAATACTATTTTAGTAACAAATCTAAAGCACAGCACTTTGCCAGCTGCTATGAAGAAAGTTAACTCCAGCCCAGCCAGATTCAGTGCATATGCTGAAATGAAAGATATGGAAGATGGACAATGCTCATAAAGGTGAACATCTTACAGATAATAGCCTAAAAAAAAAGCTGTCTTGGGTGAAAATGGGAAAACCTACTGTTGCACATTTGGGACATGGAACAGATTTTAATAGACTAGTATGCCCAGTTCTGATGTTCACAATTCAAGAAAGATTGGAAAGAGTTCAGAGAACAGTTTTAGTGATGATGAAAGAAACATGCTTTGCTGTATGAGGCTCCAGAAGCTCAGTTTGTACTAATCTACAATCTGTGTTACTCGAGAGGAAATGCATTGATTAAGAGAATCGTAGAATCATAGAATCATATAATGGTTAGAGTTGGAAAGGACCTTCAAAGGTCATCTAGTCCAACCACCCTGCAAGGAGCAGGGACATCTCCAACTAGATCAGGTTGCTCAGAGCCTCATCCAACCTGGCCTTGAATGTTTCCAGAGATGGGGCATCCACCACCTCTCTGGGCAACTTGTTCCAGTTTTCTACAACTCGCATCGTAAAAAATTTTTTCCTAATATCTAATCTAAATCTACCTCCCTCTTTTTTTTAAACCATTACCCCTCATCTTATCACAACAGGCCCTACTGAACAGCCTCTCCCTGTCTTTCTTGTAGGCCCCTTTTAGGTACTGGAAGACCACTATAAGGTCTCCCTGAAGCCTTCTCTTCTCCAGGCTGAACAGCCTCAACTCTCTTAGCCTGTCCTCATAGGAGAGGTGCTCCAGCCCTCTCATCATCTTCGTGGCCCTCCTCTGGACCTTCTCCAACTGGTCCATGTCCTTCTTATGCTGGGAGCTCCAGTACTGGACACAGTACTCCAGGTGGGGTTTCACCAGGGCAGAATAGAAGGGGAGAATCACCTCCCTCGACCTGCTGGCCACACTCCTCTTGATGCAGCCCAGGATGCGGTTGGCCTTCTGGGCCGCAAGCGAGCATTGCCTGCTCACGTTGAGCTTCTCATCTACCAGCACTCCCAAGTCCTTCTCCTCAGGGCTGCTCTCAATCCATTCTCCGCCCAGCCTCTATTTGTGCCTGGGATTGCCACGACCCAGGTGCAGGACCTTGCACTTGGCCTGGGTGAACTTCATGAGGTTGGCATGGGGCCACCTCTCCAGCCTGTCAAGGTCCCTCTGGATGGTATCCCTCCCTTCTAGCATGTCGACGGCACCACACAGCTTGGTGTCATCGGTGAACTTGCTGAGGGTGCACTCTATCCCACTGTCCATGTCGCCGACAAAGATGTTGAACAGGGCCAGGCCCAGCATGGACCCCTGAGGGATGCCACTCGTGACTGGTCTCCACTTGGAGAGTGAAGAGAACTAGAAATCTCTTGAGGCCTCTTCCAGCCGTAACTCTGCAAAACTGATGAAAGGAACTAATCTTTTGACTTTGACTTAAAAAAGTTAAGAACAAGCAAATTTGCCAATTGCCATTGTCCTTTGGGACGTGTCACTGAAGTTCTGGTTTGAAAATTTTAAAGTCAGGATTTTCTGTTTGTTTTCCAAAACAATCTTCCTGTTCTACTACAGCTACTGCTAGCTGTGGTGGGCAGAGTGATGACTGCAGGGAGTGTCTATGGGTACCATTGTACAGGACGTCAGAATATCGAATTACAATGGATCTTGCTGGTCTTACAGTCTGTCATCCATAAAATAAATTAACAACTCCTGTGTTTTCCAGTTTCATATTTTTCTACTCAACTTGTATTGGTTTTGTATTCCCGTATATAAAAGTGGTTTATTTTTTTCTTTCTTAACCTAGTTAATTTCACACATTTTAATGATTGTGATTATTTACACAGTTTTGCATGCAATCGATTTCTGGTTTTATTTGTTGTAATAGGATCAACTGTTGCAGTTAAAACATGAACTGCAGGCTTGCATTTTCTCTCAAGTAACACAGATTTTTAATTTTCTAGTTTCTGAGAATAGCTATAATTTTGTTAATTGTAAGATGTTCATGTGTATGTGTAAACATAAAATCTTAGTGAATTGAAAGTCTCAATACTTAGTAAACACAAGCAGTTCTGGATTTAGCACTGATTTAAATGGATTTCTTGTGTTCAGTGGAATTATACTGGTTTATAACAGTTGAAAAAAAAAGGCACAAATAGTCTTTATATTGGTAACAATAGCCATTAAAGTCACATCTTTCTCTAGTAGCTTGCTAAAAGAAATTACAAGTGATGTAAAAGCAGAAATCTTAAAAACTGTTGTGGGAAGTTTGGAATTATACTTCAGTGATTCTTACTGTGGGATAGTCATGGAGAACTGCATTTCTGCTAAGCCACTGATGTTAAATCAGACTCAGTAAAAAAGTGAAGATATTTTTCCTAACCAGAGCTTATTTTATCCACTGTTATATTCAGACATTTCTCTTTACATGATCTTAAAAATTATCTTCCAAAATCCTTCTTCAAGGATTTCTCAGCCCACTGCTTTAACGAGTCAGTTTTATAATGACAGATTACTTATTTAGTTGACTGTCTAAGTTAAGGCAATAGCTAGTTTTACTATCTTTGACTGAAGCATGAATCCTGAAGTGCTTGAAAAAGTCTTCCAGTGATGTGTATCTCTGGCAACATACTTCACTGCAAGACAAACAGGCAGACTTGTCTTCCAGTGCCTAGATCACCTTACCAGAAAATTTTAAATCATATTTACATTTCACACCGTATCTTAAAGAAACTAAGTGATAGAGCCAGTATAGTCAGAGTATCTAGAGGAGGTTTTGAGTTCCAGGCCCCAGCTTCACAAACATCTGAGAAAGCATGAGCTCCTCTTATTCACGAAAGAGGAAGGAAGAGGTGCAGGCTTAGGAGATGTTCTAAATGCCAAAATTGCTATCCTGTCATTTATCTAATGTGTATGGTCCCTATGAAGCTATTGAGACAAGGTAGAGGCTACACATTTTCTGGGATAAATATACTACACATGCACTTACATGCGTGAATGTTTGCCAGGATCTATGCATGAACTGCATCAAAAATATATGAAATTATAGGATTAAAAGGAAAACAACATACTAAAGGATATAAGTGTGTTCCCAGAGAGTTGCTGAGGAGATACAATTCCTCAGTTTATAGGGTTTTTTTGTTTTTTTTTTTAACAGAATCAGAAAAAAAAAATAAATAGAGTTCCTTAAGGCAGTTCCTCTCTTTTAAATAACGTGGTAGACCACTAGCTCTCCAAGTGGGGTAAGATACTGGAGTAACCCAATACGAAGCTGGATGTTAAGATCCAGAATTTAAAAAAAAAAATTATTTTCTTATTCCCAGTGTTAACACTTTCCTTTATTAGAACACATGTGGTATTGTCTTTAAAATTATCCAGTATTAAGGATGGGTGCCAGAGAGCCTGAAGAGAGCAGTCATGCACTTTCTCCTGAAGCAATGAATCCAAATAGAATAGTCTGTGCAGACAGGGCTTTCAGGTACCTGAAACATGGGATATATTTCAGGAGGTGAATGTGATTTCTTTCAAAATTTGAGTTATTTTGAGAGCTGCTATGGTTGAGAGGATAGATGTTCAGAGAATTGTCTTGAAGTTAGTGTAATTAAACATGTATTTATTTACGGGGCTGGTCAGGAATGAGAATGCATTCGGCAACCTCATTTGGCATGTGGCCATGCTAAGGAAAGCGGTCAATGACCTAACTTAGACTGAAATAAATTTTCCGAAGAACTAAGGACAAGACTTAGCACCTTCCACTCTAAGTACAGGATTTGTTTCATTGACTTGCCTTCCCTCACTTATATATATGCACATTAAGAAAAACAACAACAAAATTTTGACCAAAACATTCACTGTATATACTTTTTGCCCCAGGGAGTGAGAGAGCCACATGACAAATGAGAGTCACATTGCTCATCCCCAACCAAGAGGCACTTGAGTTCAGCACGGCTGAGTTCTGTGTAAGAGGCTGAATGGGACAGAACAGCGTATTAGCAAGGCAGGCTTATTCATGAAAGATTTTGTATCGGCAGAAAGGGCAAAGAACATTGTGATGTAGGTATGACATACCTCTTCTCAGGCAGGCAGTGCTGTCTGTGAATAGAATACAGAATAGAATACAATAGAATCTTGCAGATTCTATTATGTAGCAAATTTTTGTTTCTATTTTAGACAAGGAAAGGTATACAGTATGGGCGATTTTCATATAATTTATAGAGGAAGGTGAAACAGGAAAAATTAAAGACAATTTTCTTTTTTAACAGCTTCATGATGCAGCTGTATGTTCATACATTTTTGTGAGGTATTAATGGCAAACACAGTAGTTAATGATATATACAGGCATAATGCAGAATTATATCTCAGGCAAAAGGATATGTGATTTATCATATTTGTTTTTCTGTGTCCTTAATTTTTCTGTGATTAATGTGTGATGCAAATGCAGTGCTTTCTGTATTACTATGGAAAAAATTTATGCTTTTTTTTCCCCCTCAAATTAGTGATGCAAAATCCTTTAAAAAAAAAAAAAAAGAGGCACTTTTAAATACAAATACATAAACATTTTTTAATGCTATCAATTTAGATCTATTATGACAAATTCTCCTTGGGATAATTTATGGTATTATGGCTTACGGTGCACCTCAGGGGATCAACAAAGAAGTTAATTGTTCCTCAGAGATGTACCATTTCCACCCTTTGCCCCTCAATCAACAGCTTGCAAAGCAGTAACTAGGAAAATGTGGAGAAATAAATCTAAGCATATTAAGTTATTTCTTCATGGAACACTTCTTGCTAGAACGTACGGAAATAGAGGTGGTGCACATTCTTACACATCCCTCTGGCTTCTCAGAGAGACCGGATCTTAGATTGGATAGATTCAGGTCTGATCCAGTATAATAATTTCTGTGTTGCTTACCCTTAGCCTTTGTTATTCTGGGTCAGTTGATCAACACATTAGGAGCTGTAACCAAGAGTCTATCCATGTTTTGACCAACTGGTAAGGAAAAGCTTAGCAGCAGGCTGTACTATGCCTGCTTATTCAGTGTGAAATAAAGGCACACAAGACCCTTTGAGGGGTCATTTCTTTTTTGTTTCTTGTTTTACCAGTGTTTGTTGTGCTAGTGGGAACTGGGGGTAAAAGATTCTAGGCAATGGTACAGCTGTTACTGAATGGTCAAGTTTATTAACATGTCACAGGGCTGTGTAGCTCAGGTATTTGGAAATACTGTGACTATCTGATACTGAGGTTCTTTTGGGAGCAGTTATATTCTCGTATCTATCCTGCATCTTTATATTACTGTAAAATGTCTTGATATTGCTTATATGCCATTACTGCAAATGAATTTATAGTCTGTGTTTTTCTGACCAACTCTGTGCTACTCACCTTTTTTTGCCTTGCGGAATTGCCTATGAATTATTATTATTAGGAGAAAGTATAAACCATTTCCATTTTATCTTGTTCTTCTCTAATTAATATGATTGTGATATCTACAGCATACTATTGAGGAACAATCTTACCTCATGGGTAACCTCAACATCCTTCTTAGTGCCAATGTGGCAACCTGATACAGTATTGGCGACAAAATCCACCAGTTTATAGCATGATGTAGCTGCAGGTTCTCCCTCCTTCTCACTTACTGCTCCATGTTAGCCATATTTTTAGGAAAATGACTGCTGTAAATGACTCAAGGGGGATTGCTGTCCTTTCCTTATTTTGTCAATTATACTTGTGCCAAACTTGAAAGTGTTTTTCCTATCCTTTACAGCAGGGGAAAATTAAGAAAAACATCCTGTGGAAGCACCCTGCCGTTTCCACACAAAATCCTGCATCTGGTTGTTAATATGCAATTCCCGATACCATGAACTTCCATAGAGGTCAGAGATGAGAAAGATCTTTTAGGTCACCTAGTCCTCCTCTCAGTTGTACATACAGTAGATTCACATAAGGCACAGTCATGTCCCCGCTGCACTGAAAGGGAGCATTCTTTTCACATGGCATGAGTGCTTCACTGATACTGGAAAGAAGAGAAAAGACCTTTTTCCTGTAAAGGGTGTGCGAGATGAAGTTGTAGCATGTTGGCATAAAAGGCTCTTTGTTAATTGCTATTGTGCTAATGGTGCTTTGAATATGAATGTTTTGTAAGCAAGGAACAGGCAATGATTCAGATGAGCAGTGCCACAAAGACAACTTAAGCCGAACTGGAAGTGAAAGAAAGTCTTTGGCATTTTGCAGTCTGTTTTTGAATGGGTTGCACAGATTCAAGTAGTCAAGACCATACCTAAAATAAACACAGTACTGAAGCTGTAGTGTCCGCTGCAAATTTGTAATTAAAAAAAAAGCATTCATATCACAGGTTGCAGTAAAACTGCTGGAGAATTTGCTGGCAAATTTGCATGTGTGTGTTATACATGGCTTTGTCACAAGTGAAACGCGGATGAGGCATACATTTTCCGCAGGCTGAAGTGCCTGCTAGTCCATCTGGTAGAAATCACCAGTCTCCATATTATCATACTATTATATCTGTTTTCATTAAATGATTCTCCCTTATCTTAAATATTTTACAGTTGGTGAACTTTGAAATCTTTGTAAGATACAGTTAAAATAGTTATCTTTTCGCTTGGCTAGCCAAAATTTAGGAATTTGCAGATTATTGTAGGATACAGAATATGCTGATAATGACATAAGGTATCTGAATAATCTTCTTTTTACTAACAAAAATATACATAATCCAATAGGATTGGATTCCTTTTGACCAAAGAGGAATTAAACAAATTCTGTCACCATTTTCCTCCCTCCTACCAGAAAGCCAATGCACTGACTAGCTCTCTCCTTGGATTTAATCTACATACTGCCAATTTTACAGATAAGGATACCTGATCTATCTTTAAACAAACTTGCTCAGGCATGGAAAGCTGTCTATAAAAGTAGCAGGTAATGTATATTGATGAAAAATGTGCTAACAAAGTGTGCCTCGAACTGTAAAAAGCAGAGTTAGTGAAGAGTGGCTAGTGTGTTGTAAATTCACTATTTAGCTTTCCAGCAGCGAGGCCATGTAAATATGCTCTAAACTTTTGAAACCAGAGTAAGTTATGAAAGTAGTTTTTCAGTTCAACAGTAGAAAGTGTGTACATTATTCTACAATTTAGTAAAAATTATTTCTGTTATTCCCATGTGACTACAGTGGTTAGACAGGATCGGAGATAAAACATTGCAGAGAAGTGGTGACAGCAACTTTTATTGCTAATACAGTAGTTGCATAGGTGCATGCATACACACATGCTTATATAATTATGCATACAGGGATAATTTAAAGGGCCATTTTTAAATCTGCTATGTGACAGTACAGCAAATTTGTGAAGTTTCCCTGGGAAGACCTCTTGAAGATTATTTTATTTTGGTGTATTTAAAAAGTTGTGACTGTATGAACATTTAAGTAGTTCAATATTGTACTTAAGAGAGGCATAGAGAACTATTATTTGCGGTTTCTTAGTCTGCAAGGGGCTGTTTCCAAGCTGCAGACTCAGTCAAGCAGTGCTTTGTTGAGAGGAACCCTCAAGAAACCCATTGCAAGTTTTGCTTGAGTCAGCACTGCAAACTCGTACTGTTTATGTTGTTACACAATATAACTACTCCCAATAAGGCTTACCCGTTGCTTCTGTAAAGCAAGAGTTGGTTGAGAAAGCTCTTTTGCAGACAGTTACTGTTAAAAGAAAACAATTAAATTCCTACAGGTGGAGTATTCTAACTTTCTTTCATCAGCATCTTTAAAAACTCAGATTAAGACACTGAACAAGCTAAGTTTGTGAGATTTTAAAATCTTGTTTGCATCCAGTGTTGATATGCAGTTTGTTTTATTTTGCTTAAGATGCTTTTCAATATTAAAAAAAAAATCAACAGCAAGAGATTTAAAATTTAAATGATCAACCTTAGCAACACCGAGTGTTTTGTCGGGCACATGGCCTTATAGCTGACGGCAGACCACTCAATCTGGGAAGAGGGAGTGTGCTCCTGTGAGAGTTCGATAGGAGTCCTGTAGCAATAGTATAAGAATCTGTAGAACTAAGGAGTTTTGCCTTTGCTGTTGAATTGCATAAACAGCCTTAAGGGGTTGTAGAAAAGTAAGTATTCTCTGATAGTCAGTACTGGATGTCTTTCTAAAAGGTACATTGTATATAAACCAGAAATGGTTGAGATTATTACAGAAATTACTAGATTAAATTGTATGGCCTTCATAAAGCTGGACATCAGATTAAATTAGTGTAACTAGTTGTTTCTCTCCCTAAAATATATGACTCTATCATGTTTCCTGTAAAGGAGTGTGGCAGTAAAAACACGGACTCCGTGGATGGTGTTCCAGAGACCTTTATTGTTAGTCAACATTAGTCTTTTATAGTCTATCAAAGTTACACGCGAAGTGCACACAGTTAATCATCTAATTTGATTGGTAGCAATATACTGTTCACGCGCCTTATGCTTCATTTGGATTGGTTATAGTTTTTTGGTTGTCTTTACTATTTTTGCCTTTGGTATTTCCTTATCTTGTTCTAGTTGCTGTTTTTTGTTATTGAGCAAGTGGTGTTCAAGGACATAGCCCAAATTCGTCAATGTCAAACAGCTGTGCTGCACTCTCTGCCTCCGCAAAGGAGTGCAATACAAAAAAGTAGTTTTAACTCTCAACGACCTGTCCTAGTCAACTGCTTTGTGCCTGGTCATCTGATTTGTAACAATGTGAGCAGTTGCTGCAGAACCACAAGTGCTTATGGCACCTTATTTTCAGAGTTCACGGTCTGAAAAAGTAAATCTGTGCTATTACTGTGTCCTTTAGCCCAACCAGTCTGCACTGTATTGCTTTTGGCAGGGACAGGACTCCTGCTTCCAGACACAGTGGTCATAGCATATGAGCACATCCATTGCCTGCCCTAGGAAAAAGGTAGCAATTCCCCCTTTTTCACTCTATGACCAATCCCTCTAGTCCAATTTCATCAAGATATTTTTTTAAATTTCAAGTTTATTCTTTTCTGAGGATGAAGGAGACAGAGAGACTGTTGGCCTTTAAAATAACTTCTGGTGCTGTTCATAGTTTTGCTGGATGTGTTCCAATAAATAAAATTTTGCCTGTTAGGTGAAGAAAGACTATCCCTTCTAATCAGTGACTATTTCTGTTATAGAGCTCCTTCTGAACTGTAGTGTTTTTACTTCAGAAAACATCTGAAGAATTTTTATGAAGTAGAATCTGATGAATCTTTGAAAATCAATTCCTCTGCATTACATACACAAGGTAAAAAAATCCTCACATTAGCTGAGTTTTGGAGATGAATTGCATTATTCATCTTTTTAAAATATCTATCTCCTTATGTTATGTGCAATAGTATAAAAATAAATTAAAAATTAAAACCTTACATAAATATAAAGCAGTCATTTGTCATTTTTTAAATTTTTAACTAATACTGAGGTATAAACAGAGAAAACTTTGCTAAGTTTTCAGACCAATAATTGCCCAAATTAAATACAAAAAGGAGGATAAACGTTTCATATCATAGAAGTTTTGAGTAAGGAACATCGATATTCTATGTATAAATGAGAAGCTACATTAAAATGTTAATTTGTCTTCATCTGTCAGTCAGAAACCATGTTCTGCATAGTCATGGCTTCAGACTGTCAGACTGCTGTCTGACAAGATGTGTGGTTGACTGTGCAGTCGAGATAACATCCACCTGTAACAGGCTTTCCCGAGGACTGTGTACCACTTCCGTGCATATATAAACTAGCATCTTTGCTGTATTTAAACACATTTGTTCCTCTGTTGGTCGAACACTGGCTAATGAAAGCAGAAATAATGAGGAAAGGACAGTTTCCAAGCTGTCTAAAGGTCAACATTGTAGTTGATTATGGCAAGTTTCCTGGGGCATTGACATAGTAATATTTATGAACACAAGTTTCAAAAGAATCGTTATATTAATTGTATTCTCACTGTGAAAGGTGATATCATATAGTTGTCTTCTTTTTTTCTTTATTTCCACCAGTTTTATTCATTTTATTTTTTTTTTGTATGTTACGTTGAAATCTCTAGCATAACCATAGCCTACTTTTACTATTTGATCAAAACAAAATGTCACAGGCTAACCCCAAAGAACATGTAGTTTACGATAACGCAACATCTAGTCATGTGGAATAGGGGGAAATCACGGAAGGTATGGGATAAGTACAACCTCGTTGCTGAGTATCTTTTTCTAGTACTTTTAATTGTTCTCATACGGCAGCTATTTGTCTCCTGTGCTAGTCATCGAGCTCATTTCAACTCCATTTGCTTGCATGTTCAGTTCTTACAGATGTGACAAAAGGAGAGCAAAGTTTCCTATTGCTGTAGTTGTTGACAAAGGAAACTCACTGTGCTATGTCACCACCATGTCATAGCAGCAGTGTATATGCTGACACGGGACTTGGAAAGTACCAAAAGCAATGAGGGTCAGAGCAGAACCACTAGGCTAAATGCCTGTCCTTTGAATGCCCGTGGAGAACATTATCTAAAATTCTCAGAAATAGCTTTAAAAAGATTAAATAACTGATTTCAGTTCTCATGCACATGGAGTCTCAGGTTTTGATTCTCACTGCTTTGTCCATGCAGAAGCAGTTGTCAAATTGAGTTGTTTATTTTTTTCCTTTTAGTTTTTTTCCCCTTATTGACCATGTGCAGACTTTGTTAAACATACCTAGTATGAGTACATGAGCGTTCCAGAGCTAAAGTCCCAAGGAAGACCTTGATCCTTGGCTATCGTTTTAGCATGTGTTTCGTGAGTACAGAGTCAGATATTGTTCGGTCAGATGTGAAGCTGCAGATAGAGTGAATTGTCCAAGAGTTCTTTGTCACCCAGATCCCTAGCTTTGTAAGGTTGATTTAGAACCTTGCAAGGTTGTAAGATCCATTGAAAGGTTGATTTAGAAACTTCCTTCCACCCTTCCTTCACTCGCTTTCTACTACCAGCCTCATAATCTTTCATTCCCAGCTTCTTTCCATGGTACTAATCACTCTCTACCGTGTAACCTAGAGCATATTTTATTCCTACTGTGGCTTCCTCCTTTAAATTCCTGCTTTCTTGTCTCCTCAGTGGTTGCCGTGATTGTGTACATGCTTCATAGCTAGGAGTTCTTGAGGTCCTTCTCCCTCTTCCTCAGCTGCCCAGCCTTCCCTGCATAACATGGGGATGGTCATGATTATCGGCCCAGTTCTTTCACATTCTTCTTTTAACTACAATAAATCTAGTCTTCCACTGCAGTACTCTGCTGATATCAGGAGAACTGAAATTGGTGTACTCCAGAGGGAAAAAAAAAACGATTCTGGTCTTTAGCCTTCATTTACCTGCATTGTCCTACTGACCACCAAACAAGTTGTGCAAGTTTTTGGCCTTACCTATCTGCTTCAGTAGCTACTACATTTATAGCTGGGCTTTGTCCTCTTTTTCCTTCCTTTCTTGCCTAATTCTTTATTTTCTTCTTTTTTTTCTGTTATCTGTTTTCTTGATACTTTCCATTATATCCCTCCCTTGTTTCTATCCTTTACTGTTGTCTTCAGATTCTTTTCTTTGTGTCTGAAATTGCTGTCCCTCTCCAGTTAAATTTGCTGTTCTCAGTGTGCTGGCAGTGAAGTGAAATGTGTTGAAAAGCTGATCTCTGAAGGGTTCTTTGCTGGCATATCACAGATCAGGTTTTTAGTAATTCTTACTTTGCTTCCAGCACACTAATTGAATACAGCAGAGCAGAACAGCAGGGGACAGGAACAGAAGACACTGTGTCCTGACAAAGGGTTTCTCTAGGGGTAGGTGTTCAATTAGTATCTCTTATTAGATGGTGAACGCTAACTGCCCACAGACAATGAAGCACTAGATCATTCACAGATTGAAAAGCAGTGAATATGTACATCTGTGGATATTCAGGCAAGTGCTGAAATCCTGGGCAAAGTTGTGGACCAGGTTGCCTATTTCAAGCCTTGGCATTTTAATAATAGCTAGAAACCACCAACTTAGAAGACACTAGGAGCACATGTATTGTACCTAAACAAAATTCAATGTGTAGATTTTATCTCTGTTTCTTGTTTGTTATGACTGTCAGGGTGCTTCTTGTGACCGTGTGAGATTTGGTAAATGATACTGGATTTATTTTTTTTTCCTTTTTCTGTTAAACTGCTGCTGTTAAACTGCTGCTTACTTTATAAGCAGCTGAGAAATATGTGTTATATTTGTTGTATTACTTTTCCATGTAAACGATTGAAGTAATTGCAAGTGAAAGGCTAAGGAGAACAAATGCAGAGATGTATTATGATCTCAAATAAGAGCAATTATAAATAGAAGAAAACTGGCCCTTGAAAATTAAAATGGAAACAGAGGTAAGTTGATTGTGAAGCTGGTTTGTAGGACACTTTCCATTTTAGGATAGTGCTTCTGTCATACAAATACTTGAACATCTGGATGTAAACAAATCTAAGATACCTATCACTAGATCACAGAGTCAGATAGTGTTAAGGATTTCAAAGAACTGGAAAGAGAGAGGCTAGGTAAATACAAACTTGTTTCTACACTGCAAAAAGATCAGGTGTCTTCTGCGTTTACTCTCATATGCTTATTTTCATTGTTTGTTTTTTTGTTTATTGCTTGGGGCATTGTAATGAGGAAATTCTATTTGGAGACACAAACAGGAAAGAAGATAAGAGCTGTTGAATTTCATGAGAGTGCTCCTAGAATTTGCATTCTACTTCACCTTTTGTTTGCTTAATTGATTTTGTTGGCTTATTTGTAAGGGTTTTTTTTATCCCCTGTCTTGTGTTCTGGGGATTTATTGTGTATTAATAAAAATTTCTGATTTGTGGAATACCTTTGAACTTTCTCCCTCCTAAGCTGTCAGTATATATTTATTTTAGAGTCTTATGAAGATTCAGCAAAACATTAGGTACCTTCTTAGATTTAAACAGATGCCTGGATGCCTTGCTAAATGCAGTATTTTTAAAGTTAAACCTATGCTGCCGTGGTTTACTAAGTTCATTCCTATATTCACACAGCTTCATCCAGCAACCTCTTACGCCACAGCTGAATTCCTAGGGACCATTCATGCAACTGGCAGGAGTGCCCCTTAGGCAGTCCTAGTTTGGGATGATATAGACGACTGCATAATTTGGAGATCATCTCCTGAATATTATCCTGCTCCTCCCAAATATACCTTGTGCATGGTGCAATCTGCACTGTTTATGGTAAACCAAGATTTTAATCCTTTTTCGGGTCAATATTGGAGGTCTCTTCTCAATCCTCATGTCACAGTAAAATTTCTCCCTTACTACAACTTGGAGTGATCTGCAGGAAAAGCCTCTGACTGTCATTCAGTCTTTTACTCTTCATCCACTTACGTGGTCTCAATTTGTAGCCTCTCTGCAGCCTGCAGGAGATCACTTTTTTCCATATATTTCTCAACTTCAGCTCAAGTATTCCTCCCAATCTTGACAGCAAGACCTAAATGATAAAATGTGTGTCTAGACATTGCTATATTGCTGTTCTTAGAACTACATAGTCTTTGGTCTAGATGCCCTATAAATAATTGAGACGAGCTAACTCTTTGTGAATTAACACTGCTTCCAATTTTTTAAGTGGAGCAGAATGACTGCTGTAAAAGGTATCCAAGGTTTGTGATGTTTCCTTGTTGTATAGTAAAATAGATTAATGTTTGGAGCTTATACACTCTTACAGTCAAATTGCTGCTCTAAAGACAGCTCATGATTGCAATGTCTTACTAAAGTACAGTGATTCAGTTTGTGTTTCTGCTGGCCTCTTTCCTGCTACTGCAATTTAACTGATACATGTTTTTAAAAGCCTATTACTTTGCATTTTTGTTGCTTTTTAATTTCTTGTATAGATGCTCTCTTTCTGAAGGAACATCAGACAGAAGAAGGTCTCCAGGCTAGCGACCACTAAGAATTCAGAGGTTTTGTGTACAGCTCTGCCACAAATTTCTTGTGTGACCTTGGTCAGGTCAATTAGCCTCTGTGCAAAATGTGGACAATGAACAGGATTTACCAGTCATAGGTAAAACTAGCTAAACTTAATAAGTTCTGCAAAGTGTTTTGAGATCTTTGATGGGTAGACAGTGTATATGTGCTGAGTCAGGCAGAGGAGAGAAATGATTGGAGCAAAAGGCTACAGCTGAAAAAAATGGAAGAAGATAAAAGGAAAAATATGAAGTAAAGGGAACATAGAGGCTGGGAGAGGAGTAGGATGAAACCAGTTGGGATCAGTTGGAGGTGATTAATAATAAAAGAAGTGGATCCTGTTCAGAGTTAGTAGGGCAAGAGAGGAACACTAGGATAAATGTGTTTGTCTAGCTACATCTAAACTGATGAATCGATAGGCATTTCTGAACTTTGGGAATCAGTTATGCTGATCAGCTGTCTTCAAAGTTCAAGGAAAACAATAGTGAAGTAATATATGAAAATCAAAAAAGAAATATTTTCTCCAAAGCATACTTTACATCTTGCATTAAGTACTACAAGTTATCATTGAAAAAAAAATAATGTGAAGGAGAAAATCTCTCTATAAGAAGTATAGGTGACCTAAACTCTCATATAAGAAGCTTATTTCAAAACAGTATATTCTGCTTGGGCTTAGGAGAAATTTTCCCTACTCCCCATTACAGAGAATCTTCCATTCACTCCTTCAGCCCTCTGGAATTGACTGATAAACATCAACTAAACCATCTTTTTTTTACTTTTTTTTAGGTTCTTGTGCCATGGTTTTCATTATAATTTTTAAATATTTGTTTCACACACTACTTTTTATGCATAGGAGCACGATATATTCTGAAATAGTAAGTCTCGGTATCCAAATGCTATTTTAACTAATATTCTTATTTGATGAAAAAGTTATATACATTTTTACTTTTATTTCCGTGTTCATTCTCCAACATTAAAAAAAAACCTGACTGTAACAATCTAAATGTTTTAGTCTAACATATTTTATGTCTGTAAGTTTTTGCATTTACTGCTACTGAATAAGACTTATCTCACTCTTTTGCTATCAAAAAAAGTTCATGATTTTTAGTTATGAGACTGACTGGCGATCAGCAATGGATAACTGCCTGAATGTAGAGTGAATGTGTGAAAAAAAATATAGAAAATAAAGCTGACTTTCTATAGGAAAACAGATCTATAATTTTAAACCAGGTGAGAAGCTTAGTGACAAAACACACCTAGTTGCAGTATTTAGCAGAAAATAATCTGTGGTGTTCGGAAACACCACTCAGTTAAGCAGTCGTAGATTGGACGATACTGATCATGACTAAGGACTTTTAGTTATTTATTTTCACTGATAACTGGAAATCCATTGCAAATTGCTCTATCTTACAAAATAATTAGGAACACTTTGGTGGATAGCTTGGCGTCATGTTGATATAACCTCTGCCTGCCTGCAATACCTCAGAACTGTTTGTATGAAAAATCCTTGGATAGACTCCATTTGATCTCCAGTTCCAAGGGTATTGCTTGGGAAAGCAATTCTGCCCTGTGCTGGGCACCGTCAGTTCCTATTAACTTCCCTTTAAGTGAAGGGGCAGAGCCCTTGTGTGGAGATGCACAGTGGTGTCAGCTCAGGTTCTCCAGATGAAATTCAGTTCTTTGCGGAAGGTCTGCACAAAGCCTATGTATCATTTAAGTGCCACTTAATTCTTTATAATGGAGCGTGGAGTGGGTTTGAAGACTCTGATAGGCTTTTTGCTGTCTTGTCTGCAGAGGGCTGAATTTCACCCCCGGTGAATACAGACAATAAAAAGGCAACTATACTGCCTCAGGAAATACGCTGTATTCCTTTGCTTTGACTAGTCTAACTCAGTTTCAATTACTGATAGAAGTTCTTGATATTATGCTGATAAAATCATTGTATACTTTGGTCCCGGTGTTATATATGTAGCTTCACTGTGATACTATGCTGTAATGGGCAAACTGAAAAGTGAAAATGCAAAAATAGAGGTAATCCCACAGGCACGAATATGGCCTCCCTTTTGCCACTATGACTGCAGGAGTTTCACAGGCCCGCATGTCTGCATAGACTCCAGTTTCTACCTGAGTGTGAGGGTGCCCACCCGGCCTGCTTTTGGCTAAATGGCCCAGAAAACAAGGCCTGTTCAGATGGGAATGGGAGAGCCTGTGTGCTTGTGAGGCTTTGGAAACAAAGCGAGGGTCAGCTTGAAAAGCTGGATAGAACAACTGTAAAGATCTGTAAGGAGGGAGAGACTCAGGATTGGGGAAGCGGGGCTGGGGTCAGCAGGGTGCCTGGAGCACCCGCGTCGGCCCAAGGGGTGCAAGGGAGCACTCACATAGCTGGGAGGGGATGTGGGGAGAGTGAGGTGCATGTGTGTGTGTGTGTGTCAGAAGTGTTTGGGCTCAGTTCTGAGGGGGTGTTTAGGAAGCATTTATGAATATTTTGTGTCTAGTTCTATGGTTTACTGGTTTGTGGCGCTGGTATTGATCCTGCACTGCTGCTGGTCCTGTGTCATTAATAAATTAATAAACCATTTTGACACTAATTTGCTTTAATCTATGTGAGCTGAGTAGTTTTCCCCTACAAAAAGAAGTTGTTTCAATTCTCAAGGACTAAATGCATGCAGTAGTCTATACATTTAACACAGAAATGGTTTAGACTTTATGTTCTGTAAAATGCTCCTGGTATGTTCTAAATTTGTGTGGATATAGCCAATATCCAGAGCAAGGACTCCATGTATTTGTGATGTTACCAGTAGCTGCTTCCTGAGATAGCAACCAAACTAACACTAAGAGTAATTCACAGAGGAGAGAATATTTTTTTGAAGATTAGTTCAAATTATGTTTTCAGGAAGACCTCCCACCTGAGATAGTAGAGGCAATCTAGTATATATTTTTTAGTTTAACTGACTATTCAGCCTTTCAGCGGTCCTTCATATCACTGAAACATTGATAGAAATAGCCATTTTGATATGTGAATTGCAAAAGATATGCATGCAAATGAGTGAGGTTTGGTGTTAACATTTTACTGAGCTTTTTCTGTAAAACCTGCATCTGGATTCATGCCTTTGCTTAGGAAGGATGGGGCTATTATCTGTTACACAGAAGATGTTAGCCTTGAAAATTGATATGATCTAGTTCTCAGTAGGGCGGTACCTATGGACCCCAAGCACAATCCAGATTTCTGTATATTATGTGCTATAAAAACTTAGTAGATTTGCTTCAAAAAATTGTAGTTATGAAAATTATTTGGGAATCATTCCTCCAGCACTATATATATTGCCTAATGAACAGTGCAAATTCCTATACAGATGTTTGGGAGCTACAGTGTTTTTTATAATGAAAATCTTAATATGAATTTCAAATTGAGCTTCCACTGAAAGAAATCAGTGTTCGTTATATTGCTAGAGCTTACCAACAATTGTATCGGGACTGAGGACACAAGCTGTTTCATGTCAAAATATTGGAAAGAATTTTATTAAAAGACTTTAAATTACACTTCTGGGTTTTTTTTACCATGATCCAGTGGCATTGGGAATTGTAGTCTTAAGTAGTTCCAGACAGAGGAAGTCAGGGACATAGGGAGGCTGAATCACACATTCAAGTGAGCATAAAGAGCTGCAGCTACCACTGACTATAAATGCTTGCTTTTAAGCTCTTTGGACCCAAAATTAATTTGGAGCATCATAAGTTTCTTTTATGCTTATCTTCCTAAGTATTTCTCCTGTAGTTCTCTTTGTGTTGAACTCATGACTGTTGAAAGATGTATTGCGTGTATTGGTGTCACACATCACCATAGAGGAAGACATGATCTGTCTCCCTGTATGTGAAACTTGTTCTGCAGTTGAATCCTAGCACACTTACATACAAACTGAGGTGGTGAAGCTCTCTTACAGTCTAGCCCAGGATTGCTGAGATGATCTCTGAAGGAACTAAGGACCATTTTCTGTTGACTGTGAGCCTTACAGCCTGAGCAAAAGATAGATTGTTGGGGGCCCTTACCTTGTTTAGTGTGAGTAGATGGCACCATGCAAGTGAGTGCATCTCTGCATATGTATTTTATAAAAAGTATCCCAAGTTAACACTCCACCCTGCAATTTTACCTACAGGAGGAGAGTGAAAGAATAACCAAATATTAGATATTAGTCATATTGCTTAATATTCTATGTGAAGGAACTCAGATACTACAGAGGTCAACTCAAAGAAATAGTATTATAATCCAGAAAGAAGTCTACAGGAATTAAAGCCCATTTTCTCCCTTCCTTGAAGAAAAATGTCTCCCTACACCTCCTCTGCATCTACTTTAATGCAATCAGAGCTCTGTTATTCCAAGACTAGTTGCTGTTTGTGACCTTCAGGAAATATTGCAGAACCAGCTTACTAGAGATGCAAGCATTAAAAGGTGCAACAAAGCAGACAACACATCGCCTTTCAGACAGTTAGGGACCTTCCTGACTAGACTTCCTTCCCCTCGTACTAATAAGGTAATAGAGTGTTTGTTCTAGTCTTTTCCCTCTGTTTATTGTCTCCTTCCCCATGATTTCCCAACCTTTACTTCGTTCAACGCTTATCCTTCTCATGCTCCTAACTATGCCCCTGCCCCTGCCATTGCAAGTATCACAGAATTTCAAAATTGCTGTCATTATGTTCACCCTTTACTTATTTATTATGTCTTTTCTCTCCACCATGTCTCATGTCTATTTAGACTGTAAGCACTTCAGGATAAGGAGTGTCTGCTCAGGTTTATACAGAGGCTAACACAATGGATCCCAGTTGTAGGTCACTTTTTTGGCTACCACAGTGATTAGTTACGATAGTAAGTCTTCAGTTGTTAGCCCTCCAACAATATTTCCTTGACTGTAAGAAGCATGGAATTAGAGAATTACCTAACTTCTATGTTCTTTCAATTTACAACAGGACTGTCTTTTGTTTTGTTGTTAATTTTTAAGTTCTATTTTTGTTATGAAATCTGTTGGCACAGCAGGTGGTGTAAATAATTTTGTAAATTGCCTAGGGCTTTCTACATCATAACCTATGGCTGCATTATCAGATGATGAAAATAGACAACTCAAATGAGAAAGTGTTTAGAAATAAGTGAAATGTGAATTCTCCTGCCAATTGTTTTTTGGTTGTTTTTTTTTTTTCTTCCTTTCTGTTCCATAGCACGAATTATCAAAACAAAACAGTGGTGTGAAATGCTTCCATGTTTAGAAGGAGAAGGCTGTGATTTGCTAATCAATAAATCAGGCTGGACCTGTACGCAACCAGGAGGACGGATAAAGACAACCACGGTAGGTCACTTCTCTGTTCTATATTTCTTCAGTTTCTCATTCACTTTAGTTTATTGAAAAACAAAGAGTGAGATTTCTAATTGGGTTTTTTTTGGCACAGATATGCAAAAACTGTTGTTTCGTAATTAACCTATGTGCCCAAGTGTGCTTACTGAAATACATAGCAATGTTATCACAAAGACAGCAAAAAGGTGTCATTCCCACAGTTACTAAGAGTGGAAATTACAACAAGGTTTTTTTAAAAAGCACCAGTGGTTTAACTAACTTGTATATTCAGCCTGAAGACAGGATCTTATTGCTTCACTGTACAAGATTTTTCTTATGCTGAGGAGCTGTAGGGTATAAAACTGAACACATGGTCTAGCAGGGTGAAAAGAAAGCTTTCATTGTGAACTGGGGAGAAAATATTTTTGCTATTGCCACTGTATTAGAAAGCAAGTTGCACAAAGAGTTCTTTAGTTTTCAGTGAGACAATCAGTGAGATCTGTAGAAAACATAGTAGAAGATTCCTTCTTTCAGCTTCCTTTTGGTCCTGGTTTGTTGGTAAAACCCTCAGCTTTCTGATTTGATGTCTTGAGGCATGTGCTTGTACAGAAGCTGAGAGTATATATGGCAATAATAGTTTCTAGGGCCTGTAATATATCAAACAGATTTCTAGAAAATGTTCTCAAATGCCAATAATTCTTTGGCTTCAAAAATGGAAAAAATCTGAAGAGACATAATAGAGCAATATTCTGATAGCTTGCTAGACCTCTTGAAATTATCCCCCTCCCCATAATCTTTTTTTAGATTTACATAGAGCTTGAGTGTAATTTAAATAAGTGCGATTTCAAGAATATTTCATCTTAAAAGTACTTATCACTGAGGATTAAATTAAGGCCCGTCATCCCCTGCACAATTTCTCTGTCTGAGCAGGAGACAGATACCAGTACAAAAGCTTTTATTGTTTTAGAATGACTATATTTTGGAAAATTACCATATGTTTCACCTTTTAAAAAAGAATGAAGATTTGATAGTGCTTTATGAGATACCTACAAAACAAACTTTATGAATTGTGATCACTGTTTTGATGCTCCTGTATTTACCAGACATAATATTAATTATAGACGGGGCTATAAAACTTAACAGAGTCTCTGAGGTCTTAGTTAAATATTTTTTGCCTTTAGATCTTTTGCATTCAAGTTATGTAAGAGTGACAAAAAAAGCAAAGGAAGGAAATAAGTTTTTGAAACATTAATGCCAACTTCCAAGGGCCAGGAGACCTAATACAATAACTTTGTAATACTTGAAATATTGTCTTAACTCCCCTTAATTCAGGGATATTTTCTATACCCAAGGTAAACAGAAAAGCTCTGTACTGTGACACATTGCCAACTGTCATTATAGTTCTTTATTTGATGTTTTATGCTATTAGCATGACTGAGTAATGCAAGGTAAGCAGAGTATCTGTCCTTCAGTATCTATATTTAATGAAGTGATTCAGATATCCTTTCAGATTAAACACCAGAAGCCCGATTCTGAATTCTTACTTGTCTGTATAGCTCGTTAATGCTATTGACATGAATGGAATGACTCATGATTTTGATTAACCTAAATGAAATCATAATCATGCCTCATCAGTAAAATTAAGGCCATGACAAGTGTAATATTATGAAACAGACTCTCCTCCACACAGAGATATCATTGTCATTGATGTGGAGAGAGTTTGCTAGAGAGAGCCAACTCTAGAACAGCTCTGAGCATAAGCCCTCATCTAACATCACGCAGTTTTCAACAGTTGGTATCACACATGCAGACACATAACAAACACACAGTACTTTTCAGTCAAGCCAGACTAGCAACTCGGAATACTTACAGAAGCTCTGAATCCAGAAGGGGAACAGAGAAAAAAGAAACAAACAGGAAAAAAAAAAAACAAACAAACAAACAAAAAAAAGAAAACCCCCAAGAACTTCCAATCTATAATACAGTATTACTAAAACATTAAGAATTTTTTAAAAAAATATGTTCATTTGTTCTTTAGGCACTTGGTTGAAGAGTAAGGGAAGCTTTGAACCATGGTAATAGGTTTAGGAACTATGTCTTAGGATGACTCTATGAAGTACATGACCATGATTAAAAGAAAATATTTTTTTTTTAACAGAAACACCAAGAGATACTGTTTCCTGTAGCAGTACTCTTAGGTTGACAGCTGCTGATGCAGTCAAGTAATTTCTTTATGCTTCTAATCAACACACTTCAGTTGTTGATGCCCATCATGGCATCTAAGTGTAACCGGAAGGATTTCTGGCTGGGAAGGGCCAGAAAAATGGCCACCAGGTAGTATGGGGAAATAAATGTCCAAACATATTGAATGAATTATTAAACACTGAATGTCTGTTGTTAAGTAGAAATAATTCTTGACCACATCTCCAGTGACAGCCACATTAGGTCCTTAATTTGTTAACTGTAATTTTGTTAACACACATTTGTTAATCTAGTATTTGTAGGCCTTTCCTGCTAATATTAGTTTGTATCTTGAAGATACTTGGCAGTAGGTCTTGCATTATCATGGCGGTGATAGATCATATAGCAGAGATGTTACTGTTTGGTAAATGCTGCGACAATAATTTACTACCCATACTAAAGCCAGAACAGTATGGAACTCTGATGGACTGAGACAAGCTGTTGTGATAATACCAACTTTCACATTGATTCCAGGAGGTTGTATAGAAGTGGTGTAACTTTTTAAGTACTGAGTTTAGAAGTAGCACATGGAAAGACAGAAGCGGTTGAGATCTTATCTAGGGCGTGAGTTCCTTCATATATGAGAAGAGAGTTTAGGACTCACAGTTAAATATGTTTCTACCAAAAAAAGGGAAGAAATAGAATTTGTTTTCTGTAGAGCAGTTTAACATTTTTTTTTTCTATGAAAATACCAAGCAAAGAGCAAATGAAAATACTCATTGCTCCAAAGCAGAAGTGCAATTTCTGTAAATTGATTCAAAAGCACTGCTGCTACTTCTGCTTTCTGTCAAAATTGTTTAGACTTTCTATGCAGAGCCAGATTTTTTCACTGCCTGGCACTTTTTGTGATCACCTCTGGAAATAATGCAACCAAATCAGAATTTTCTCCTCACATGGGTAGTAGTGTTTAGTATCCATTTTGTGCTCACTTTGCACAGCTATAAATGACTACACAAGGTGCAAGGCAAAGGAAAATCAGACTCAAAATATACTCTAAATGGATCTGGATGTCACTTCTGCCCTGTCATCCTTTCTACAAGGTGTGAATGAACCAAAGATTTTTCATCTGCTAAGAGGCTTTTAGAATTGAGGACTGACCGGGCTAACTGCCAATCGAGGTATTAAGCAACTGACTGTCAATACAAGGAAACAATATGGTGACTTGTAAAAGAAGATAGCAAGAGAACACTACACAATTGTTAGCATTTTCAACATACTAAGTACTTTCATATAACAAATATCCTTACAGTCACTTGAAAATCGCCTGCCTTCTTCTTTTGCTATTCTCATTAGTCTTTCGATTCTTAAAAAAATGAAACTATATGTTTTTTTAAAATAGTATCTAGTTTCAATAGTGCCAGTATGTATGCTTTTTTTTTAAAAAAAATAAATATTGCTAAAGGGCCTGTCTATTTTATATTTCAAATATAAAACATGCCAGTGTATTGATGAGAAAATACACAAAGTATTGGATTTACAGGGGAGATTAATTTTAGCACCAAAGTGTATATATGTTGTCAATGATCCATCACTACTTAATTGTTGCTTAATTAATTCTTTCTTCTACATTATGTGATTTCAATGCATAGAGCTTAACAGAACATTCACGCACCAGCTCCTCAGTAGCTAACCTTTTAAAACCTTTGCGATTTTACTGCTAAATTAGCTGAAGTGGGAAATTAAGGAGTATGAAGAAGCTAAGAGAGAGCTCACAGTGGATAAAAGGTGTAATTACTCTGACATGGAGCTCAGTGCTTAGCTAGTAAAATTTACTAAGGATCTAGCTTCACCAAGGGACGTGACTTTCTTAATAGAGTTTACTTACACACAGAGCAACTTAGCATTCCTCACCATGAATATAAATGACATGCTGGCTGGGTTGGAAAGGCAATTTGTTCCTTACCCTGAAAAATACAATAGTTGTTTGTATTGTCTACGGTTTAAATCAAGATTTTTCTGCAAAGCTTTATCATACATATATGTATGATAAAAGTAACTTAGCTAAAATGTACTGGTTTGCTTTCATCACTGACTTACGAGCAATGTGTTCTCATTCATACTATTAAATTCAAAGTAAAAAGAAATATATATATGTTACATATTTGTAACATACTTGAGAATTTACTTTTTTTTAGACTGAAGACCAGCTGGAAATGTCCTGAGGCCATGTTCTAGTGGTCTGAGCTTGGGACTGGGAGCCAGAAACTCCTGAGCTCTAATCCCGGCTCTGACAGTGACTCCCTCTGTGGCCTTGGGTAAGTCACTGAACCTCTCTGCCTCAGTTTCCCCAGCAATAAAAATAAGATTAGCAATCCTTAGCTACCTACCTTAGTGAATTTGGGAGTCTTGAGTTAATATTCTAAGAGGTTTAGAAATTCTGAGTCACTTCAAAATAAAAATACTGTTATTCATACATGTCTGTATTGGTGATATTTATGTTGTTGTTAGATATTCACATAACTCTGGCATTCTTGTACTTAGCCTCACCTACATTCCCACTCTGAGTGTTTCTAAATGTGCATTTCACATCTCCACAGGTCAGCAGATTTTATTTGGTTAAGCTGGTTTTGGAAGTTTTTTCGACATCCCGCCGGTTCTAGTTCCGTGTCACTCCAAGACACAATACCCACCAAAGAAAGCTTTTAGGCAGCGCCAAATTAGAGCAGTGGAATGATGCAGGCATGCATGCCATGCCAAATTAATTTTCCCTCTTCCCCTTTGTCAGAAGTGGTCAACTTACAAAACAAATACATTAAATCTGCTTTTCAGCAGTTCATCTACTAAGTTCCCTCACTGTCCAAACTGTAACAGGAACACTACATACAGACCAAGATTACAGAGGATACTTTTCAGGAGGCTGATGTATCCCCTCATCTCAATCCAAAGAATAACTTTTAGGAACAAGCAGGAAATTATGATCCTGAATTTTCTGTCATTCATAGCCAAGACTGTTGCAGAATCAGAATCTTTGGCTGCATTTAAGCTATGGGACCAGGATTACATCCTTGCTTCAAAGTCCATATGCATACACAATTGTGAGTCCCAATGTCTTCTCTGTCTTCTGGTTTTCTGTGTGTCCCTCTTCATGATGGCATGCTTGCCACTGCCTTGTGAGAGATAGCAGCAGCAGCAGCAGAAAGGGCTCTCACAAATACACTTACATGGTGAAATAGATAATTAACTCAGCCTGATTCTCTTGCAGATCATCCTCAGCCATGCTCACTCTGAATTTCTTATTGGATTTCCAGAAATCTGGTTTAAGAAAATCACTATCTTTATTGTCACCAAGAACCATCTGTATTCTTAATTTCTGCTGTCAGCCAATTAGATCTTCGTAGACTATGAGACCATTGCTTCATCAAGCATTATGCATCACAAAGTCCTCTAAAACTAACTCAGGTCTCAGTAGGGTGGTCTTGAAATTACTATTTGAATAAAATTTTCTGAGATCATTACCACATAATTGGAAGCTAGCCTGAAATACTTTTATGTGTTAAAACGTTTGTATGTTCTACTTTTTATATTTATATACCAAGTTGAAAAAGGGTAAAACATGAACACCTTCTGCAGAATATCTTCTGCAGATTTTGTTAATATCAAAAAGTCGTGATGTTTGGATGTGTGACTGTACATACAAACTAACAGAACTAGGTTGCTCATATTTAACATCTCATTCTAATGCAACTGCATGTCTACAGGATCAACCCTAGTCATGGTTCAGTGCTTTAACTGATTCTTCTAATATTTTTATTAGTTTGATATTCTTCTCAGTAGTACTAGCATTAATTATGACAGAAAATACTAATTCTTGACATGTCATAGCCATGTCCTTCAGCGTATACACTGTAGGTATGTACCCCAAGACCTAGATTCAACCTGATCTTTATTTCCGTGACTTTCAAGAGATTTTTTTATGCTCTGAACAGTTTCCATTGCTCCAGTTGTTTCCAAAAGGTATCATAATTTACCAATGGGTCATCATTCCACTAGTGGAACTAGATTCCTTTCTGTTAATTTCCAGGCAAGTTAACATGTGAGTTGGGTATCCTAAGTGTTAGAGAGGTTAGAAGTCATGTTTCTAATCCTTATGTTAGAAAAGAATAGTAGCTCAAGACAAGCTTACAAGTAGAGCGGTGGAATGGTCTTCATGGTCCTGTGTCTTAAGTCCTTCATGCACTGAGGAGGCTAAATAGAAACAAAATCCTCATGAAACTAAGAACCTAAATAGAGTGGGGCTATGATGTTGCTTTGTAACATGCAGGTTGTGTTGGATGTTAGTACTGCTTCAACTAGTACAGTCTTTGCAAAGCTGTGCACTCCTTTGTGGTACCAACGTACTGAAACTCATCCGTTCTATTCTCCATCATCCTTAAAAAAAATACACTTTTTTTTTTGTCGCTAACTGATTTTCAAGTCCTAAATCCAAGATGGTAGTGATTTTTGAGAGTTTTTGTGATTTTTTTGTAGACTTCATGATGAAAGGACCTGGCACAAACTTGAAGAACCACCTTAAAGAGATTAGGTGCATTCCTCTGTCCTGAATGCTGAATACTGGTTCTACTGATGTTCAGTGATTCACAGTGCCTGAAAAGAGAGCACAGTTTA
This sequence comes from Chlamydotis macqueenii, assembly GCF_036417535.1. NCBI lineage: Eukaryota > Metazoa > Chordata > Aves > Otidiformes > Otididae > Chlamydotis > Chlamydotis macqueenii. Next base: position 18,815,185 of record NC_141556.1, read on the forward strand.
GTCCAATAATAACTTGATGTAAAATGTCTAAGTTGAAATCATAATTTGTTTACATCTCAAGTAATTCCGTGGAAGAAAATAGGGAAACATAGATTTTGTTCTCTTTTTGAACATATATTTTCAGATTTTAATGGGGAAGTATAATAGCCTCACATGGTCTGTATGGTTTAATTTAAAGATATTGAAATTTCTGTACAAATAAATGAACTCAATTTTCAGATAGGTAAGATTTCTAGAGATATCTTTTCTTCCAGGATTTCTTTTTTGTAACCCATATTCATACTGGGAGGTTGCTTCTAGCATTCAGACTCATCTTACTATGCTAACTTAGGGACAGGAAAGATTTAGATTCAGTGAGATAAAACTAGTTTATTGATAAATAGTAGGATTTTTGTGTGTGTGTGTGTGTGTGTGATATGGGTTAATCTATATTGAAAACCAGGTAGTTCACTCTAAAATGAGCTGTATTCTGATCCATTTGAGGTCTGAACTGTCACTTTGAGTAAGTAAACAAAAGCAGATTCTACCCTAGGCAATAATAATAAGTTTCAAATAATCTGTTTCATGGCTTTGTGGAATTAATTTTGTTTTCAGTAAAAAAAAAAAAAAACAACAAAAACTGCATAGAGTGTTTTTATTTTTTTCTGTATTTTGAAACTAGAATTCTGAAATGTATATAAAACCACATCTGTAACTTGGGGAGTTCATTGACTGCTATTTCATAGTGTGAACCCACCCAATAAATTGTGGACATCTAAAAATGTTCAAGTATATACAGAACTTTAAAAATTGCATTTTAAGGAATAACTAAGTTGTTACGTTGATGTTGATTAAAAAAGTACTTTAATTTGAAATTCTTTCCAAATTCCATAATTTTGCAGTACATCAGTAAAATTATATTTTTGTATGGGGATAAGATTCTCATCAATCTCCTCCAAAACAAAAAAAAAAAAAAAAAAAAAGGAACCTGAGTTTTAAAAGTGGAAGACCCAGGGCATAGACAAGTGGGATCTATAGTGGATGAATCAGGTAGCCTGGGAAAATTGCAAGCCCATAAAAAAGTGGATTTGAAGAGGCTGATACTAGGTTTTGTTACTATTGTTTAGCACCTTAGTCACCAGTTACATTTAGGTAGGCCTTTCCAGATACTGAAATAGCATTGTAACTGGTCTAAGAAATTAACATGTTAAGAATTAGTACATTAATAAACTGAGATTGACAAAAAGAGACAAGAAGAGTTAAACCACATTCATATTAGTAATGGTAATATTTGTTGGTTTTATGTTTTGACAACTCTTAGCGTAACAGATAAACATTCTAAATGGGATTTACTTTCCTCAACTTACCATTTTAGTGCATTCAGATACTTATGGGTGTTGAAGACATCTTGCACAGGGTGAGCATAAATGACATATAACCTACAGACCAGTGCTGTTGTGGGACGGCAGCTGGAAGCCATGCAGGAGATGCTAGATCACTAGCTGCCTGTGTTAAGCAACTAAACTACATTTCTCACCTGCTAAACAGACAATTTCGTACAGTACTGGCCACTCCTACAAACAATAGACTGACATTGTTTGAAGGTTCTGATTTCTTTCATGAATTTGAGAAAATCAATTTCAATTTAATGAGTGATTGGAATGAGAGACTGAGGAAACAATCCTGAAGATTACTTGTGCAATTTCTTGATTCACTGTAAACAGCACAACACACTGCTTGTAAGAGGTGATTCAATAGATGCTATGTGCCATGTAGTTGAACTGAAGGAGACAATAGAATACAGTATACATGTGGAAGAAAAAATAGATTTGATAATGCAAACGAGGAAGAAAGCTGGAAAAGACAACACAGAACTTGAGTATATAGTTTAAAATAATGGGGTTTTTTTGTGGGCATGTAAAGGAAAACTGAAGGTTGGAAGCTGATATGTCACATCAATATCAAGAACTTTAAATTATGCTAAAATTATTACACATCCATTTTGCACAGTGAGAATTTTCATGGTACGAGTGTTGGAAGATGAAGCTGTTGCACATATATATCCATTTTGGAACATTTCTTTTTTAAGAATACCCCCAAAGATTTCTATTAAATCATACAAAGCAAGCCAGAATTCTTGGACTGAACAAAACAAGCAGTGAATAAAGAAAATGAAATAGGTGTTATAGTGCAGGGATTTTTATAATCCATTTGACACATTATTTCTTAAAATCATACTTGAAAATTAATTCAGAAAGGCCTGTCATATTGAAAACTGCCATTTCACAAGGTATTGATGGAGGACCTGTGAACAGCACATAATAACAGTTAACAGGAGGGTATTGATCTGGGTCAAGGTGGCCCAGGAAGTGACAGATTTGTGAAAGGTCTAATGTTATTTTATTAAGAATGGTTTCAAAAGCGTAAAAGATATTAAGCTCCTAAGTATTATTGAAAATCTGTGGAAGGCAGGCACGTAACAGACTTTTCTGTTTTCCGATATTCCCCTGCTATGTTTTCATTATGCATCTGGAGTCGAGCTCCGATTAGTAGCATTATGTCTGCACGCAAATTTCTTTACCTTGGGGGCAGACATAAAGGATAAAGTTGCCTGTTTTTCAATCTAGTTAGCTCCTGCCTGTGAGAATTTGTTCTCACCTACTCCTCCTGTTCACTTGCATATGAGCATGCTAGAGTATGCAGAAAGACAATTTAGTTTATAGAGTCATGGTGAAGTGGTAGCCCAAAGCTTGGGCTATTCCTGCATTTCATTAGAGATTAGCAGTCTCCTTACATGGCTGAGACAGGAGGTTGGGAGTGAACAAAACTGTCTAATCCTTGATCCAAATAAAACCAGGCAAGGGTAGGACAGTAAAATCAAACAGCAAAATATAGAAGAATAGGACCTTTTCTTTCAACTGACAGTGCAGTTTCATGGTAGCCTAAACCAATCTAAATCCAGACTGCCCCAGTCCCATTCTCCCACCCTACCTCCGTTTTGGGCAGGCAATAAGTGCTTGTGGAATTGTCTGGAATGACAAACAGGCATTGCTTTTTGCCAGGTTAGTTTTCAGCTGCGTCAGTCTCATTACGATACTGCAGATTAACCCAGAACAACCCAGTTACAGAACAGTTTAAACTATTCTAGACTAGAGCCTATGGGGTATGTCTGCCTTTATAATGTAGTTTCAATGCCTGTTGGGCCATCGACAACTGCTGCTGGACACCTACTTAGTTTATTTCCTCTAATGTTGCTATTCTTCCTAATTTTCACTCTCCAAAGTATTCTAAAAGTTGCCTCTAAGATGCAGATAAAGCATATGAAATGCATCCCTTGTATGAAATACACCAGTGTACCCTACATGAAGGGGATGAGATATTTGAAAGCCCATGTCCTAAACTGTGGAGGATGCTGTACTTTTCTGGAGTGGGGAATTTAAAGGTAGCCTCTGTACTCTCTAATACTGTTCTCCATTTACATTAAAGCATTTATAAGGACATACATGGCAATTCTAAATTTGTACACCATCCCTCTGTGAATAATGTGATAATAGATTACGTTCTGGAGAAACATTTATTCCTACTGATGGATATTGGAAATCTCTAGATACGGTAAAGGAATCTGAATTTCACCTAAGACTGAAAGATATTCCCTTAAGGAAATAATTTTGGTCGTTGGAAAGGAAGCAGAGTGTTGCTGTGGAGAAACTCTTTTGGAGAATGTTCCTGAGACCTAGCTGAACATGTGATAATACAGCCAAAAGCAACTTGCAAGGAGCCAGTTCTGACCAGTGAGTCATAAAAATAAAAGGAGGAGCGAGGGGGAGAAGCACCGTGTCAGTGAAAATTAAGTATTTAATCTCTGTGAGTAGCTAAAAAGAAGTTGGCTGAGACCTACAGGGCTTAAGTGTGTTGTAAATTTTGGAGGTAAATAATAATTAAGACTCTAAATCTTCTGATAGGGGCCAACTTAAGAAGGTAACGCACTTAGGGAGGGAAGCATGTAGGCCTAATATGGTGCTTTCTTTAGTACCTGAGATCCATGTCAACCCAGCAGAGATCAAGGCAACAAGATAAGAGTATTCACAGAGTAACCACAGAGCATCTAGAGTAGATTGTCAGACTACTCCACAAATCACACAACCTTCCAGACTGGGATGTGTCCCAGGTGAGGCTCCTTTTGGTCTTTTTTGGAAACTCTTGTGCAGAAAGCAGTTCAAGACTGATGGGTCCAGATGGCGAAAATAAGTAAAAAGGAACATGAGTTTGTGGCTTAGTAAGAAGGAGACTTCTCTGAGTACTCAGAAGCACTGAGTACTGATCCTACTGATGATTTTTTTTTAATTGAATATGTGTAATACATGAGAGATGTACTCCTACCCCTTGGTCATGTTTTTGTGCTGGATTCAGAGTTGTACAGGTGACTTAGGCATGATTTGAGCATTGGTAACAGATTAGTAGTCCTCTGGGCACTCAGGCATATTTTAGGTGCTGAAACATTCATTTCAGATACTGTTAGAGCTTATTCACCTTGCTTCTTAAACCAAGGCATTTCATAATACCTCTGGAACTTCTCTTCAGGCGTTTATGAATCTTCATGTCCTGTTCTGTCTGCTCCTAAAATTGTTTTACTTCAATTTACCTTGGGTGGAAGCTTGGCAACTAAAGTCTGACTAAGTTAAGACTTAAATGGAATTTAAAAGAAGGATACCCATAAAGATTGAAAGATAATGTAAAAATCTCTGAAGGAGCTAAAATATAACTGATAACTCCTGCGAAAATGTAGGTAAAACACATCCTAATCCCACAGGAAAATAAAACAACAAACAAACTCATGTAGAATTGTCTGTGTAGAGTTACACAAAGCGCCAAAATTTGTTGAACTGACTGAAGTGGTGGCATACAGAGAAGAAGCCAGTAGCATTCCATTACTAATTCAACGTTGTAAAATTGTAGAGAAAAAGGAAGCATATAAGGTGACCTGCAGAGACAAAACTACGGATGGAGGGGAAAAAAAAAAAAAAAAGCAGTTCAGTCCATTAGGCTGTGGAATAGTTTCTCAGAGGTGGGAACTCCAACAATTGTTCCATTCAAAGCTAGCTTGAACAAAGATCCAAAAAGAGTACTGTGGGGATCTGTCTTCTATTGGTATGTTAGGAAACAGATTGACTGATTGGTCTCTACCAGCTCTAACATTCTGATTGTTTTTTAACCATCTTTATAAAAGCCATAGTGCAATAACTCATAAAACCATATGGGGGAAGAATTGTGATACTCTGAGATTGTTTTGAGTCATCAGATAGACTTAATTTTTCTCACAGAGGTTAGTTTTCAGTTCGAGCAGACAGATGCTAGTCACAGAAACCTGTGTCTGAAGAGTGTGGGTGGGTGGTGGTAGGGTTCATTTCAGTATTACATCGGTCTTATGCGTCCTGTAGCCAGAATTAAGCCTTCAGTACAATAAGTCTATGATCACAGCAAGTTTGGACTTAGCAGTAAAAAAATGTGCAGAGTCAAGTCTTTAAATAGAAAGCTGAAGGTGTCTGTTCTCCATGGTACTTCAAGATTTGGTGCACAGTGGTTTAGCTTTAGGAAGAGGAGTGAAAAATAGGCTGATTTGAGATATTTACCTGGTGATCATGGCATTTGCCTGGAATGCAGAAACTGAGGATCCAATCCTCTGCCTAGATGAATGATCTAACTACTAGACTGATATTGAAAAGATGTATGGCCCTGTTGTAATCACCCTTGGTTAAGATAGAGCCATGTCTTTCCTGACTACTCCTGGCGGTTTAGCCAGTCTTCATATTCTTGTCTGTCAAAATCTGGAGGATAGCAGAAGCACCTTAGTTTAGCAAGATGTCCATCTCCTCAGAATACACACTTTTAAGTATGTGTAAGCAATGAAAATTTTGATTTTCATTAAAATGTAAATTTCATACTGACTTCAGAGATATCTAATAAATATAAATTCTGAAAGTCATGCAAATTAAAAGATTGGATTTGACAGATTTAGATATTTATGACCTAACCTAAGGTTTTAAGCAGTTTGCTTTATCCTTTCATTTTACTTGTCAAGTGATCATTGCAGAGTTTTTTACTCAGACTTTTGAAATTTTTCTGTTGTAAGTTACTATTTATGGAAGAAGAACTTGGAGCTGTCAGGGAATTTGAACCCAGGCTGTGGTATATCTTGTCTACTGCAGGCAATACAGAGGATCAGATTTACCCATATAGCACTGGAGTAAGCATGTTCAGTGGAGGCTACAGGAGAGAGGCAAAATGCGTTTGAGGGAGGCAGATTCCAAACATTTAAGTTTGATGCCTAGCCTTATTTTTATAGTCACATTTTATATCTTTATTTTTAAGTCAAACCATCCCCTGGTGCTCTCATTTCAGGAAACAATTTGACCTGGAGGAGGGCAGCTTTGCTTTCACCTTCATTTAACTTGTTGTTTGGGACGGGAGATTAAGTGCATGCTTGCACTTTTTAGGTATGGGAGTCATCCTGTTTTTCAGTAGGCTGTGTTACATTAAACATAATGCCCTTCATCTCTATTTTCCCTTTGTGAACTGTTGTCGTCTCTTTTTTTTTTTTTCCTGGAAATCTCTACTGAAATCTATGGTATTACATCAAGGAAAAAATGTGTATGTTTATATAATAATGCTAGAGAGTAGGTCCTCTAATTACAGTATGAATGCTTTGTCAAATGGTTGTGTTTCATCAGTAATCTCTTCATCCTTTTTAATAACTGATAAAAAATAGACCACTGGCACATGTCTAAAATTGTACTAGTAAGTCAAGAGTACTTTAGTAACGTACTATGCAGCTGTTCTGCTCAAGGGAGTGTGAAAATGTCTCTACCTGCATTACTGAAATAGTCAAACTGTTCTGATGGGTTGTCATCTGCGTAATATGAGATCAATATATATACTTAGTAATGCAGAAATCCACTCCCATTCCATGCCCTAGAAGTAATATTTTATTTTTCATGTAGGAAAAACAAAAGAAAACTGGGCCAGAACATCCTCTTACCATATGTTTTGTGCCAAGCTTTTGTTTGTTTTTGATTCAACATATAAAATAAAGCTCTAACTCTAATAAAACAAAAGATACATTGTCTCTTTAAGGGGGAACTTGAAGGAAATAAAGGGAACTGACAAAATCACATTTCTGCAATATAGACATTTTAATGAAGGCTAGAAATGCAGGATTTATCATGCATATATATTTCAAATGTGTCAAATTAATGAACTTTAAAATGAAACAAAAAATGTTGGAGCATGTCCCAAAGTGTTGTAGAAGTTGCTGACAATGCAGTCTATATTTGAGTGTAATTCCTATTGGAAGATACAGTACTGAGCATATTTGTCAGCTCTTAACAAAATTATTGAAGTACAGGGAATTTGCATAGACACAATACAATTTTTGAAAGGAAAACAAAAAATAGACACACACAAAACATCTGCCATATAAATGTCTGTATTCATACAAAGAATTCTGTGAAACTAAGCATTGCATAAAAATTTGACACCATAGCTTAGAAGAATATTGTATCTAGGTTATAAAAACTGAAATATCTGCACAGCAGGGTTTATATGACTTTTCAAGGAAATCTTCATTATAGTGTTATAAAGCTTAACCAAAATCACATAATCAGAAAGGGAAAAAAAAAAACCATGAAACAAAACCACATTTATTTGCAGTTACTGGATGTAAAAATAATTGGTTTTAATATCTGTTACATTACAAATTCAGGTGCGTGGTGTTTTAGTTGTAAGGTTGTCCTGTGAACTGTGGGACTAATGAAGCAGTAGTCTTTATTCCCTGCAATCCTGACTACTTTTCCTTCATGTCACCCAATACTGCAAGACCCCCAGCCCTTCTCAGAATCTGCAAATGCCTGTAGTTTTCTTCATTGTCCTCTACATCCCCTTCCGACTATATCCTGTGTTCTTTTCCTCCTACAAAATCCCACTGATATCCTGTTTGTCCTTTTTGACCTCCTGGCAGAGCAGGCTGTTTGTGCTGACTGACCATCGAGCTGCGGTCCTTCCCACATTAGGAGCATCAATAAACATTAATTTATCACTAGTAATTTTTTCTCTGCCCTATTGCAAACCTTTCGGACATTCGGGGACTTAGTGTTTTTGCGATCTCTATCAAATTTAGTTGAAAGTAGTCTGAAGACTCAAAAGTTAATAGTTTGAGAAAGGATTATTAAACCTCATGATAAGAAACCAGGTAAGGAGTGATAAGTAATAAAGTTAGTGTGCTATTGTTGATGTTTTCAGACTAATTTTTATTGATTGATTTTGTACATATCACATATTTTTGCAGTCTAAAGTTGTCACAGCTTTGCTGACAAAATGATGTCCTGGAAAGATATAATGGAGCTACTAAGAGTATTGTAAATAATTCCTACTTTTTTCTTTTTTTTTTTCTTTTTTTTTTTTTTCTTTTTTAATGAGGCCTTGGTCAAGGCACAGCCTACTTGCAAATCATGTACAAGTTGTGAAATTTTTGCTAGCATCAACAAGACTGAAGACATACTGTACTGTATTGACTACAGTCAACCCTGAATTCTTGGTACAAGTTCTAAGTTGTCAGCATGCTGCATTAATAAAATTACATGGAATTCTCTGTACATTAGTTCAAGAATAACCCCTTAATTCTATATTCAGAGAGGAGAATGTTCCAAAATAAACCTTCTCATGAGATGAGATATTCTTTTCAATGATGTTTTTGTGCCTACTTACAAATACAGAGGTATACAATTATTATGTTAGGAATATAGACCTTTGTCTGTAACTGCATACTTCTGTGCATGGAGGCATCTTCCATAGACTTGAGAGGCTCAGGAGTTTTCCAGCCTCTTCTCAGGCAGCTGGGTCTGGCGTATGCTGTGGTCCAGCCTTAGAAGACATGACCCTTATGCATAGCCAATGCTTCCAGGGCAGTCAGCAAATAGAAATTATCAGGGACTTTGCATGACTTTTTCTCAGCAGTGTGGGAGCAGTTTCCAAGCATGCCATATATGAATGAGGCAATAATGTAGCAATTATTTAGAATTCTTCCCTTTATTTCTTCCTTTTCCATGAAAGTAGGACAGAAACTCTATTCTTACTTTATTTGCTGATAGTAATGGTGTTTCCTCTGAGTCTTATTAGATATGGAAGAGCAGACTTTATTGAACTTGGTTCAGTAATATTCTGAACCAGTGCTAAGTATGTCCATTTCATAGTATTGCTCTATGTTATACTAACTGTACTGTATAAAAGTTATATACAGTAAGTATATACTGTAAGGGTTTTCACTGCTAATATGTAATGGCAGCAGGAATTGAATTGCAGGAAGGGATTTGGTAATCTTTGATGTACTTTTAATTCTATTACTTTTTTATGTTCTGGTTATGATTTCCAGGTGTTAGGGTTTTGGTGGTGTTTTTTTGTTTTCCTTCATACTATGTGTAAAAAAAAAGTCTGTTGTTGATGAATAATCAAACACTTTAGAAGATCTTTAACCTTTTCAGAAAATGAACAGCATCTGTAAAAATAAAACTGAGCTCTATAAAAGCCAATAAGATAGAGATAATATTGCTCACAAATTATTTCCAAGTGAGTTATTCTTAAGTGGCCTAATATCAGTGCAGAAAGAAACTAATAGGTTATATTTCTTAATTTTCTGATACTATCTTTGTGTACTATGAAATCTGAATCAGTCTCCTTTAAAAATTATATTCCATTAGGAGCCAATAAAGAGAAAAAGATGAAAGAATAAGATAACTGCAGTAAAGATTATTAACTCCCGAGAATGTGGGTAATGTCTGTGTTTGTAGTGTTTGTAGTATATTTTTCAGTAGAATATTTTGGTCCAGCTGTGCATCTTAGCTCCAGGAATCTTAACATAGCTTTTATGATCTAATTGCCATCATCTAATGAAATTATATGCTTTCCTGCACCTGACCCCTAAAGGGAACTCCATGGTGGAGGTGACAGGCATAGGAACTGAACTGAGGGTTTGGAAAGGGACAAAAAGTTACTGTATTAATATAGTAATACAAAAAGTATTAATACAACTAGATATATGCCAATGCCCTCGTAAAAGTTTTCTGGAAAAATCTTAAAGAAAGTTTCCTGAAAAATCATAGATTGCCTTACTGCTCCCTTAAAGCAGTGTAAACTCTGCAGTATTATCTGCCAACTTTCAGACAGGTTTCAGGTGAGATGGCTATTGTCCCACAGTCAGACATCTAATGTTCCTTCAGTTAAGGTCTTGCTGTAGATCCCCTCCTTGCTGTTTTATCATGAGTAGCATCTGAAACATCAGCAGTCTCATTAATGCTCTTCAGTCCTCTGAAGATAGCACAGCCCCAATAAGGGTTAATCAGAGAGTTTTTATCTACAGTGTGTGGCTAGTCACTTGGGTTGTTTGAGTTAGATGCTCATACAGGGCAGTGACCCAGTGACCCCAGTCTAAAGAGCTGCTGCTCTTCCAGCGCTCTGCCTCCACTAGACCCTGAGCAAGCTGACTTACTTGAGTTGGTCGCAGGAGCAGTTTGATCTTTCTAGGGGGAATGACTTGACTTTTACAGTACTGTGGAAACAATCCCTCTCAAATTACGATGCATGTGAAGAATGCTGAAAGTATAAGAAATATATAACCAATATGAGAAGTCCAGCAGCTATAGGTCCTTTCATAAAAAAGGTATGTTTGCTACATTCTGTGCTCTGGTAAAGCTATCTTTCTCTTCCGTAGTGGTGGAAAGCGGCCTGCTGTTAGCAATGGAGATTGTACTACTGTTAACATTTTTGGATGTTAAAAGTTCAAAGTAATACATCATAAAGATAAAGGACTCGTAATTACCATCATCTTAGTTAAAGTGCTTGTTAAAATAGGAGGGAAGGACGTTTCTTATATGCCATTGGTAATACACTGTAATAAAGGCAAATAAGCAAGAGTTTGAAGAGCTTAGGACTACATCTCACATTAATTTATGTGAGGAATGATACATTCACATTTAAATTAGTTTTTGTATACATTTCATTTCTATCCTTAGAGAAGTAGATTACGTATCTGAAACATTTTTTAAAACTTAACATCTAAAGAGAGTTACAAAGCATATGTGGTCACAAATAACTTATTTTGGTCAGTAATAAGCTGTTTTTCAGTCTGATCTGAGGTTTAGATATTCACTTTGTAGGTAACCATAATGTATAGTAATAGTTCTTCACCTGGGAAATGTATGATATAGTATGTGGGACCCCACATCTGGTAGGGTGTGGAATATATACGTAGGAAGGAGAAGAGGATTGCTACTGAGGGCAGAGGAGAAGATGTAACTGGGGCAAGATGGCTAGGAAAGAGATGATGGCAGGGGAGGGAGCGTGCTGAGATGGTTTCAGCTGAGTGGAAGAGGAAAGTGGGCAGACAGTGCCACAAACAGAAAAATCAATATGTGCTCAACACCCAGTCCAGTGGCTGCCACTGTAATGCCGGCAGCTGCAGTGGCCCAGCTGAATGTTCTTCGGTACAAGATGTTGTTGGTGTTTTTGATTTCAAAACTAGTTTGCAAAGGTTAGGACCTGAAGGTCTTTGTGATTTAGCTGCAGATAACTGAATCTGAGTGCTCATTTTTGGTACAGTGCCTTTCTTGGTTTTGGGAGCTTGCAAATGCATAACTTTTTGCATTTAGGCTTTCAGAAATACAAATAGAAATTTCCCTAGCTCTTTCTGAAGCAGAGGGATGCCTGGGGCAAGGGTTGTGAACGTGGGAAAAAAAGCAAAGAAGTAAAAAAACTTGTGGGTGATAGGTTGCTGCCATAATAGGTTTATGTGAACAACGAACTGTGAATTAAAGAGCTTGTCAACAGTTGTCTGTATGACATTGCAGAGCAGGGTTTTTTTTAAAGACTCAACATTTGGTTGGATGAACCTCTACAGACCTGAAGTAGATCTGAATTGTCTGTTTTAAAAAAATAAAAAACTTCAGCTGGTTATACTATAATTTCAAAATTTAAATCTGTTGCTATTAGATAAGTTGTACACTCCACTCTCAGTAGGGGAAGACTACAGTTCTTTTTCAACCTGAATTAAAACTTTTTATTTGATTTATTCATACAAATGGACATTGAGTAAAATAGTTCAACTGAAGCAAAAATCTGGTAGCTGCATGTTCAAATAGAATAGACTAGAATAGAGCAGAATAGAATAGAACAGAACAGAATAAAATAGAATGTTTCAGTTGGAAGGGACCTACAATGATCATTAGTCCAACTGCCTGACCAATTCAGGGCTGACCAAAAGTTAAAGCCAATTATTAAGGACGTTGCCCAAATGTCTCTTAAACACTGACAGACATGGGGCATCAACCTCCTCTGTAGCAAGCCTATTCCAGTGTTTGACTACCCTCTTGGTAAATAAATGGCTACTAGTGTCTGGTCTAAACCTCCCCTCGTGCAGCTTTGAATATTCCCATGCATCCTGTCACTGGATACCGGCATCTCCCTCTTCACTTCTCCTCATCAGGAAGCTGTAGAGAGCAATGACGTCGCTCCTCAGCCTCCTTTTCTCCAAACTAGATAAACCCAAAGTCCTTAGTAGCTCCTTATAGGACATGCCTTCCAGCCTTGTCACCAGCTTTGTTGCCCTTCGCTGGATGCGTTCAAGGACCTTCACATCCTTCTTAACTTGTGGGACCCAGAACTGCACACAGTACTCAAGGTGAGGCTGCACCAATGCTGAATACAGGGGGATAATCACCTCTTTTTACCAGCTGGTTATGCTGAATTTAATGCACTCCAGGCTGTGCTTTGCCCTTTTGTCTGCCAGGGCCCAGGACTGACTCCTATTGAGCCTGCAGTCAGCCAGCACCCCCAGATCCCTTTGTGCTGGGCTGGTTTCCAGTCACTCCTCTCCTAGTTTATGCTTGTACCTGGTGTTACTCTGTCCCAGGTGCAGAATCCAGCACGTGGACTGTTAAATTTCATCCCATTGACCATTGCCCAGTGCTCCAATCTGTCTAGATCTCTGTGCAAGGCATCTTGTCCCTGAAGAGAGTCAACATCACCTCCCGGTTTGCTAACGGTGCATTCAACTCCTGCATCCAAGTCATTGATAATAATTGAACAGCATATTGAACAGAACTGGCCCTAGAATTTAATCCTGAGGAACACCACTGGTGACCGGTCACCAGGCAGATTTAGCCCCATTCACTACAACCCTTTGAGCCCTGCCATTCAGCCAGTTCTTCATCCAGTGCACCATGAACCTGCTCATCCCACAGTTGGACAACATGTCTAGAAGGATGCTGTGAGGGACAGTACCAAAACCTTACCAAAGCCTTACTAAAATCCAGAAAAAACTGCATCCACCATATTCCCTTTATCCACGAGGCGAGTGACCTTATCATAGAAGGGTATCAAATTAGTTAAACAGGACTTGCCCTTTGTGAACCCGTGTCAACTGCCTGATGATTGCATTATTCTTTAAATGCCTTTCAGTAGTACCCAGTATAACCTTCTCTATAATTTTTCCAGAAATTGAGGATAGACTAACAAGTCTGTAGTTCCCTGGTCTTCCCTCATGCTCTTCTTGTAGATTGGAATAACATTGGCTAGCTTCCAGTCAGCAGGGACCTCCCCATATTAAGCTGAGCTTCCATTTTTAGGCTCTGAATGAGCTAAAATGGATGATACTTACTGTCTCTTTTTGCAAGTACACTGGGAATATAGTTGTAATTTTATATATATATATAAATTGCATTTTACATCAACAGGTGGCAACCTTCAGAATGAATGTAAATTTTTGGCAGAGTATTATTATTTTATTGTGCAGATTAAAAAAAAAATTCCAGTTAAAAAAAAAAACAACAAACAAGCAACGATGTGCATCTAAGGAAACCATGATTTAATATAAGTCACTGATAATCAACAGCAATGGTTTCAGAACCTTCTGCATATCAACGTGCATAAGTGTATGCTTTTCCTCAGCTTTAGTATATCATTCCTTTTTAAAATTTCAACTGCTCGATTTCAGTGATGAAAATCAGAAAATCTGAAAAATGCCAAGGGAGGTGATGCTGTAGTCCAGTTTTTTAACTTAGCGCCTCGCAGAACAATGAATTAGTGTCTGATGAAGGTAATTTCTTGTTCTAGGTCCTGTGCTAACAAATTACTTGAACTCAGCGTCGTGTTTCCATCATCTCCCTTTTAATATTCTATACTAACATGCTGTAATGACACTCTTTGGCTTCTTGTTAAATGAGAAATAGAAGAAATACACTTTTTTATTTATTGAACCAAATGAAGAAAAAAAAAAAGGCTGCTTTCATCTTGATGGTGTGAAAGATGTTGGGGGATTTTATATCACTGCAGATGTTAGCAGATTTATGCCATGTAAATTGAGTATGTTAATGATGTTCCAAAATGTTCTAATCAGTGTTTATTCTGTCATATTTTATTTATATTTGTTTTTCAGAATGTATGTGTGTATGATACAGGAAACTTGAAAATCATAATAAAGCAGCCAGATTGAAATATAGGTTTCCAGTTAACTACAGAGATATGTGTTTTAATTAAAATAGTTGGTAAACATGTGTTGTGAATACTCAGAGGAGTCCTTCTAATTTGTTTAGCAAAGTAGTGTTTTAAAATTTTTCTTCTGCAGTTGTAACGGAAGTCCTTTTCAGCATAGAGCAGACAGTGTGCTTGCTGATGACCCAGGAAAAATGCACTGACATGCTTTAAAAATATCTGAGAATTGATATTTACACTTTTTTGTTCAAACTTCTAAGCTGAGCTCTTGGAAACCTTTAAATGTTTCAGGCCGTGAACGTAAAGTTGTATAGATACATGGCAAGGAATACAGATGATAGTCATTAGGTTGCTACCTAGATGTTAAACACTGCGCTTTCCATTGCTTTCCAGATTGTGACTGATCATAAAAATGTTTGCAGTTTTTCTAGGGAGTTAGGTGGAATTTAGACTAGGCACAATAGATAGTAAGGAAGCTTAGCTGAAAGAGAGACAGGATTCTTCCCAGAACACATACTTCCCTGCATATCAGTATCAATGCACACACATTGGTATGTAATATAACAATACAGGGAAAGTTGAGATCAAACTGAGAAGTAAGTAGAGTATAAGTGCTTTCAAGACTAGATAAAACGGTTATTAGATGATGTAAAAATGCTGTCTTCATGTAAGGTATCTAGATATTACTTTAGGCATAATTTAATTTAGCCTACTATTAATGTGATCATAGTAATTCCTAGAAAGAGAAATAATTCAATCTGTATTCTGGGTATTATTGCACAGCTACACCTTTGAATCTCTTCTGTAGGCGTTGTGTCACAGGAAGCCCAAGTGACACAGGATTCATATACTGAACTTGCTAGTAAGTTGTTTATGTCATCCTGAAATTGTTTTCTGTTTAAAAAAGCAGTCACTAAAGACTGCAGCATTGTTCAGCATTCGTGTACTTAGCTCTCACACAGAAGTATAGGGCATATTTTTGGTGACATTTGAAAGCCAAAATGACAGAATCTCCTGCTTTTTTGTTTAATAGGCAAGAAGGCTACACATTATGGAACAGCTTGAATTTTATTCTGTTGTGTGTGTGAAAGAAATTATTTTCAGTTTGCTGCCTCACATATGCTGTTCTGTTGGAGGATTTTGTGGGTTTTTTAGTTTTGTTTTTTTTTTCTTTCTTTCTTTCAAATCTGTATCAAGTGCTTGTTTTAATTATTTACTTAAAGATTGTCTACATAACTGTCATTGATTAAATCTTTTTTTTTTTTTCAATGTACAAATTAATTTACTGAATGTTAATGTACTGAACTTGTTCCGGTCACTGAGCGATAACAGGATTTGTAGTGCAGACCCTAGGGACATGTTTATAGAGTCTGTGTGTTAAACCATGATCCCACTGAAATCAATGGCAGTCTACTTGTTGACTTCAATAAAGTCAGAACTGCACCTCAATTTGAAGAGCAGCACAATCCACATGGTGTCATGTGGCATTTGTCTCTGTGAGGCAACTGAAGGTGCGATATTAAAATTAAATATATCAACAAAGGTATCTGAGGAACAAAACTAATGGGGAGATGGATTTGCTGAAACCTAAAGGCAGTCTCAGAGAGTAAAGTAGGAACTGGCAGAACTGAATGAGCTATTTAAAAGCGTGACTGTATATGATAAAACTCATGGTTTTTCTTTTGCAAGTTTAATGGAAAAGTTGTAGTCATCTTTGGATCTCTCTTGAACTAACACTACAGGCACTTGCTCAGCAGCTAACCTCTGCAGACCATGACTTTGATAACATTTCAAAGATAATATTTGTGCAAGGATGAACTGTTCTGGAACAATTTCTCAAGTGAATGAGAAACAAAAAAAAAATTCTCTGAAGATGAGACTATTTCTTTCTACTGTTTTGTTTTAAACAAAAGTGTTTTTCTAATTGACTAATGAAGAATACTATATTATTTTGAAAATTTTTTTGCTACCCTCTTTATTTTTCGTTTTTGCCCATGTGTACTTTTTTCATTACATCAAAAGACAGCTTTCAACTTTTTTATTTGGGGGTTTTCTTTATAATCATAATTTTTCATAACAGTACTGAAGGGTAAATGCAAATAAATACCTCTAATAAGGCTCTTTGTATTTTTTCTGCATACCAAACAAATTTCCATCCTGAGTTATTTACTACTATACCACTGCTCCACAGCTGCCTTCTGTATGACAGGAAATGAAAAATCACACTTCATATTGTGGGAAAGTGGCTTTAAGAACACTTGAGAGAGAACATGAAAATATGAGAAGATCCAGGCTAATCACATAAGAAGTGCATGAGCTCAGTGCTTTCCCTAGAATTCCAGACAATTTTATTTGATCATATCACCTTTTAGGATGTATTTGAATATTTGATTCCCTAAGAAAGAATAGTAATGTGTAGAGATTTTGTTCATGGTTTCTGATCTTCGCAAACTGAGGTTGGTTTTCCTTACCTTAACATGTGACTATGTCCACATGTCCAGGAACAGACCCAAGCCAGTAACAGCCTGAAGTTTTGGTAGGGCATAGAAAAATGTGCAATATTCTTTGATTATTCTTCTGCTTGATAATGAGAATTTTATTGTGATGTTGCTAACTGCATTTTTTAGCAAGTAGACAAGTTGGTTTATGAAGTTCCAATTCCCTTGCTTTCATTTCCCATCACCACTGTTGTGCTTGGTACATGTTCAGTATGTTTCACTATTCCTTTGGCCAACTGACTCCTCCACTGCAAACAGAAATAAAATACAATGAACCCACAAAATTTAAACTGCAGTCTTGTACATGAGAACAAAACTCTGAGTGCTTGTACTCCACAACTGTAAATTTGAACATCCCAAAACTTATTTTCCTTGTAATGAAATGGAATTTACACAGTAATGATAGAAAAAAATATCCTCTAGTACATTTTTAATATCTTGCTTTCCATGTATCAGACTGGAGTTTCACTGCAGATTTTAAACTTGACTAAAATATCACAATTGCAAACACAGTTTAAGTGTTTAAAGCACAGCATTTTATTACAGAATTTGAGAAATTGATCATTTGTCTTCTCTCCCCATTGTGGTTCAGCTTTTGGCAGGTCGGCTTGCTGCATACAGAGACTGATTGATCTCTCACCACGTGGAAATGTCAGGTGCTTGTTAGGCCCCCAGTGGGACTTACTCAGTTTGCAGTGATTTCTCTTTCGTCATACAGTATTGTTAATAGGCTCCATCTTTCAGTCTCTCAATCTTTAACCAGCAAACAAAACTGAACCTGCTAAATATAATCAGCATTCCTTGTTTTAATTATGGTGCTTTAGTGCACAGTCACAGACACCTGCAGTTTAAAAGTGAATGAGTGTTTGCCAAAGAATAGAAGATGTTCAAATTATCTGTAGTCTACATCCTACTACATTTAAACAAAAATAAGTCCTGAATAGATAGGATTTTAACTCAAAACAATGCCTTCCTGAATGATGAAATTACAATGAATGCTATTTTTTTTTAAAGAACTGTGGGCTCATGAATAAAGAAATAGACCTCCTGACAAAACAGAAATGAATCTTCATTTAGGAGATTTTGCAAAAAATGTATTTTAATGACAGATTTATTCGTGAAATAGAGATTTATAATGCTGATCTTTTTCACTTAGGGTATTGGTGAAATAGCCTTGTATTTTCTCTGAATCATTCACTGAATTAATTTACCCTCTAATACTAGAAGCACTAGTTGTCAGTTAAGTTGTCTGTGGATTATTAGTTTGGAAAAGACCATCATGTTATTAAACAATGCTCTAAAAAGCAAATTTTATGAAAACTTAGAAAAATTTACTTTAAAACATCAAGTGATGAGACTCAAAAATGATACTAGATAAATGCTTCTAATAGTCTTCAGTTAGAAGATTTCACCGTACTCCTGGGGCAAACTTGTCGGTTGTCAACTACTGGTCATGGGATCTTATTTTACCTTTATTTACTGGATGGGAAAATACACAATAAAAACTGTATAGATCTTTACAGGCTGTGACCAAGTGACTTCTCCTCTATTAATGTTTTCCTTTGATAAGGTATGTTGGACTTTCTGAATTACTCAGAAGGTCTGTTTACATTCCTGTAATTATTTTCTCAAATGTCCTCTGAAACCCCTCCGTTTTATCAGAGATCTCCAAGATGACAGTTTTAGCAGAACTGAACAGACTGTTTCAAAATTGGTTGTATCTTGGACAGAAGTGCTCAGTAGTGAAGGTCCTTTCTTTATATGCACATTAGATAAGTCTCTTATGGGAAGGTTGTATTCAGTCACAGCCCTACAGCTCTTTGCAGGCTTATTTTAGCCCAGAAACTAGTATAAGATCCTGTAAGATCCAGGTTGGATGAGGCTCTGAGCAACCTGATCTAGTTGAAGATGTCCCTGCTCCTTGCAGGGGGGCTGGACTAGATGACCTTTGAAGGTCCCGTCCAACCCTAACCATTCTGTGATAAGAATGGCATTCATTTTTTATTCATTATTTTTGGCCATGCTAATATTCCTTTCATTTTTTCTTTTTTTTTTCCTATTAACAGTTTACCAAGCAACCACAATTGTTCTGTAGCAGAGATCAGACCTGCTCATTTACCTCCTCACATTATTTGTGTTACTGTATATTTTATCAGAGATTATATAGGATGTTCATTGTGTTGCAAGTTAGTTATGTATAGGTTTAAAATCATAGGGCCAAGAAGTGACCTATTTGTAGGAAAAAAGTTAAGGTTTCTGGAAACAGTCGGTGAAGGTACTTCATTTATATTTATAATCTGATAGGCAGCAGCTAGCTAGTTTTAATAAGTTTCCTTTTTTTTTTTTTTAATCTTTGTTACTTTTGAAAATCCAAAAGTCTTTCAAGTAAGCACAATTTCCAAAGTGAAAGCTATCAGCATTTTGATTGAGTTGGGAATTCCTTTGCATTCACAGAGAAAACATAAATGCTATGAAATAAAAATTAATCTAAAATGTATCTTTTTAAAATGATCTTCTAGTTTAACAGTAGTAGGCTGGGTAGAAACACAGTTAAGTGAGGTTTTCTATTTATACTACATTAAAAATCTCATGTCTTCTACTTTTTAGAAGCTGGTGGGAGAAACTTCATCCTTTGTAAAATTAAAAATCATAGTATGACTTCTAGTAACTAAGATTGTGAGAGAATAATTATGATTTGATGCTGGCTGCTAGCAATTTCTCCATGAGGTTTTTAAATATTGTTTTCTTTAAAAGCTTGGCGATGCTTCATATAACAGGTAAGAAGATTCTATTTCCAAAAGTAGATTATTTACTAAAATTCTAGGTTTGGATTTTCTTATTTTTATTTTAAAGAATAGATTTGTAGAGCTCTACAATTAAAACTGGTAAGATAGTTAAGATTTAGTTTTGCTATTGGAGTGTTTCACGCCTTCAGCATAATTTTACAACTTAACCCACACTCCTTTTCTTTTGTGGAGAGGAACACAAAATCTCTTAGAGTGTTAGCCTGTAAGAGATATTCCTACATGCTTAAAATGCTGCAATAAAAGTAGGGAAAAACCTATGCAAAATCCTTGAGGACTACTTAGGGAATCTTGACAGTTCTACCCCTATCCATCCTGATTTTATTACAGGAAAGTCTGTTGCTTTGGATAGCTACCTGTGAGTATAAGCAAGGCAATAAAAGACATAAGTTAAGCTACCAAATAAAAAATTAGACTGTGTGAAATATTCAACTTGCAGTTAAGATGTAACAAATTGACAGACCTCATCAATGGGGCTCAGCTTTTCATGGGGATCAGTCTCACTTTTGTCAAGATGTATGAACAGGAGGAAATATTTATCTCACCCTATTAAAAGTGTTTACCATCAAAGTATGACATTTGCAAGGTCTGCCTGTCTATACAGACTCAGATTTATGCCAAGGAAGGACAGAGTCACAAACATTGTTACTGTTATTTCTATCCACTTATGTGCATAGAATGGCTGTATTGGATTTCTACACTTAAGGTCACTCATGAAAATGAAATTCATCATTCTGTTCCTTGACCCAAAGTATCCAGAATAACATCCACTCCTGCCATCGTTTAAGTACAAAGAACATTGGATTTCTTCTCTTTCTTGAGGAGTGAGTGACATTTAGAATGTTACTACAAATTTATAAATGTGTGGTACTGAGCAGAAACACAGACATTCAAAAGCCCGTAGAAAGCTTGATGTTCTTCAAAGAGACAGACATCTCAAACCATGGCACACAGCATTACAAATCCTACTATGCCAAGTGTGAGGTCTCATCCTTTTTAATTCATGCTGCTGCCCGTGGAAACTGGCCTGAATGAGGATTAAGTAAAAATGAAGTAAATTCCTGGGAATCTGGTCCCTATTTTGTCTGCTAAGATCAAATGAATGAGCCTGGATTCTCTTTCATATGATTTGTGTCACTTTTAATGCACCTGAGCTGTACTCTTCAGAGTTGTGCTGCTAGTAGGATTTGTGACAGCTTGGTGACTCCACAGTATCTTAAATTCCTAGAACAGAAATTAAATTAAAAAGGCAACAGAATGAGCTCTGTTCAGGCTAATGTGGAGACACTTCTCCTGAATTATCAAAAATTTCCAGGTTTATTTATTTATTTCTCCTTAATGGGCCTCAAGTTCATTTCAGTTTCAAACCTAGTATTGAGAAAGTAAAAGAAATATCATTATTGTGATTTAATAACAGACCATTTTAGAAGTAATACATTAGTGTTCTCATATCAGAGGCTGCTGTAGCAATAAAAGAAAAAAAAAACATTTTAAAAATCCTGGATTATACAAATGCGTCCATGTCCAGTGACCTTACACTCTGTTACAGCCTCAAGTTAGTTTTCTCACTTCTAGCAAACAGAATAAAAGTATATTTTTACTTTTCATTTCCAATGTGGTGTTGTGACTTTTTAAAAATGTTTTGTGTTCTTTGAATTAACAAAGATTATATGAATTTGTTAATTGCATTCTTTATTTAGATAAAAATAAAAGTTTTGAGAATTGTGAGTATTAAAAAACCCAGGAATTTTAACTTTCAGGATGAAAAAACCCACCTGAATGTGCCTGAGCAAGCTGACATTCATCTGTGCTCCAATTTGGGATAACACAGGGTTAGAAGACCTTGCCACCACATTCCCAAAGGCTATTTGCAGTAATTGCATAGCATTAGTATAAATTTTCCATAAAACAGTATTTCTTGCAATCATTTAAATGCATAAGTGGTAAATAATTGAAATAAATAAAAACATATGTACCTCTTCATTCACCAGCAGACTTTTTAAATACAAGCCTTTTTACTTTATCCTAGACAAGGCAATGCACATGAAGTGCTTAGCTTAGTAAATAAAGAGGGATGATCTTCTACAGAAAAGTAAATCTTGCTTGAAGGTGTAATCAGTACTGTACTGTTAGTGCAAATCCAGCTTATGAACAACAATATAGGAATCAAGTCAGCTCACTGGTGCCTTCACATTCAAGACCATTTTCAGCGACAAAAGGCACTGCACTTAATAATTTTAACCTCCTAATCTTTTGAGTCTACCTCAGAAATGACAGATATGTTCCTGTTTTAACAAAATGTGCAAGTTGTCAGACACTAAGTGTACTTAATGTGCTGCACTGTATGAGGTGCCATTAGGACATACCTGTATAGTAGAACACACATATTTTTGCAGTACTGAGAATTTATTTTGGTTTCACCTGAGGCAGTAGGATTTTATTCTGGCAAAATTAGAATGCAAAGTTGCTTGATTTTCATCCCCTTTAAGCAATGTGCAGTCAGGAATTGCTAATGGTTTTCGTTTTAAAGCTGAAGAGTGATATTAAGTACTTCATGTCTAGCACCAGGAGTGCTTTCACAAAGGAGAAAAAAAAGATGTGATTCTAGTCTCATTTCTAAAAGGTGAATTCAGTCATTACCATTAAAATTATGAGAAATGACACAATTTTAAAATTTTTGAAAGTACCTTTGAAAGTTAATGGAGTTTATTGTTTACAGTTTAATTCCTGATAAAATAGTTCTATCTTACCTACTTACACTGTTTGTGTTATAATATGTATACATAGACTATGGAAAGAGCCTCAAGGTGTATGCTTCTTATTGTGAACAGGAGTTACCATTAAATTATCAGGATTTGCCAACATTTTCAAATGCAGCATACCATAATTACTTTTCAATTCTAGGCATAGAATTGGGTTGTAATTGTTGGCAAATTCAGATTTTTTAATGGTGCCTGCTTTAATAACAGCCTTTCAATTATATACACTAGCAAAAAGCTGCTGTTCTAGCAACCCAGGTATAAAAGAGCATTTTGAAGTGCCACATGAAATAAGACAGTGGTGAATAATAAGCTAGAAAATACACTTAAGGAATCACTTTACTATTGTTACCGTGTACAATTTATACAGGAAGAGCTGAGGGCTGGCATCTGTTTTTTAGCTCGCTTCTATGCACTGCAAGCTTGCTATTGTTGTTTGCCTGCAGCTATTTTTGTCTTTATTAAGAATCAGTCAATCATACAGCTCCTAAACAAAATAAAATTATTTGATGACTGCATTTACTTAAATGGCTCCCCAAATGTCTAAATTATTGTTTTTATATGCAAGGTGAAAAAAAAATTAACTTCCTACATTTCTCCTAATGACATGTATTAAAATTTTTAATATAACTACATACCATTAATAGCTCTTTGTAACTTCACAACTTGACTCATGAGAAAGAAAGAGAAGATTTGATATTAGGTTTCTTCTGCATTTCTTACTTTTAAATGCCTAGAATTATATCTAGGTTTGCTTTATCAGTATTCATCCGGCAATGTCTTCTCTCAGATACAGACAATAAATTGTTTCCAAGAAATCTATCCTGGTTCCACTGAATTTTTGCTTTTGTATTTGCTCTTCTTGAATAGAGCAAATTCGAGAGGTTAGAAGGTGCCAGATCTTTTTGGTATTTTTCATTTGGAAAATAATTGTTGAGAACATTATTACATGAGTAATATTACATGAATTTGATCATAGAACTTCAGACTTTTTGTTTTCTAGTAAGATTGGTGAGGCATGCAGTTATCCATATGCAATATAAAGCTACGTACTGACTTTGATCTTCAGTCAACTCTGTAAACTGCAAGCTGAACAAACTTCCTATGGAAGATGTTTCTTATTTCTTGAAATGATACTGTCTCTGTACTAATTCTTAAAAAAAATATGTTCATACTGAACCCAAACCAGGCCCAAACACCTTTACTGTTGGAAAGGCAAGAGAAGTAGATTAGCACTTTAGATTCTCAGTGCTGTTGTTGGCTTACAGTG
Source organism: Chlamydotis macqueenii (assembly GCF_036417535.1). Classification (NCBI taxonomy): domain Eukaryota; kingdom Metazoa; phylum Chordata; class Aves; order Otidiformes; family Otididae; genus Chlamydotis; species Chlamydotis macqueenii. The sequence continues at coordinate 18,839,030 of NC_141556.1, forward strand.
TAATTCCAGTTCTATGCATTGCTGGACTTCAACATCAGAATTTCTTTGCTTGGTCTCCAGCTTACTAGAGTCATGGAGAACACTCCTCAAGAGCTGATATATCAGGAAAGACTGATACTATGATTTGGAAAGCTCCTTGAGCTGCTGTTCAACATGACAATTTCTTTCTAAACATTCTGGAGTTTGTTTTCAAATGTGAATCAGGAAGATGTGCAATTCTGAAATCAGCATGGTTAAATTGCCTAATTAAATATGATGAGAGGTTTTAGTTTTAGTTGTTGACTAGACTCCTGTAGAGTGATAAAGGCACAGTTTAATTGCAGATTAGGTAAGTTGTGGATGAAAAAGACAGAAACGGAATGGGACTTAACAAAGTGTAGTCATCAAGAATCCCATTTATATTCTATGGAGAGAAGTAGACCCTAGCAGGGAAGGATTTCTCTCATCCTCAAAGTATCTAGTTTTCTACAAGTTTTTGGCTGTAAATAGATCTTGAGTGTGACTATCTGAGGATAGAAGTATAGCATATGTTGGATGAAGTCTAAGTTTAGTTAAAATTTAATAGATTATATCATGTAGAAGGCATGCATATTCCTGCCAAAAAAAAAATGTAGATGAAAAAAAGGAGTATGTATGCAGTGCAGCACATGTATATTTAGTCTACAATGCACAGAGTCTGCATAGGCAAACAGTGCACAGGATAAATATGACATTCCTTGAATGATGTGGCTTGATGGAGAAAGAGAACATGTCCCCAGAAGTGACAGCCTTATTAAAGAATGGCATGACTGTTGTGTAGTTTCTACACTTTTAAAAATTTCTTAGTAGGAAATCTATTAAAAATAAATCTGAAAATAAGTTTGAGGGTTTTTTATGAGATCAATATCCAGGTCTTAAAAAGTTTAACTGCATTTCACTGTCTTTAATGATTCTAATGCTGATGAGCACAGGGAAGAAATAACCGACCCCACTTTGTGAAGAATCAGATATAAAGTGTCAATAACTTTAAAGAAAAACAAAACCTCCTGCAGTTTCTCACTTATGACTTATTTTCAAATAAACTGAAACATTTCCTTGACTTTGTGATAAGAACATGACGTGATTCTTTGGCCCTCACTAAGAATAAACTGTGCTGATGCCAAAGCAGACTTTCTGCTCTTCGGGTTGAGTAACAAAGAGGAATTTGGTGAAGACTTAACAGTAGTAGTGCCGAGAGAAAAATACTATTAATTCACTTAGAGTTTCCTGTGTATAAGACAAGGAGTAATGGTTTTAAGTTAGAAGGAGGTAGATTCAGACATGATGTAAGATAGAAATTTTTTACATTGAGGGTCGTGAAACACTGGAACAGGTTACCCAGAGAGGTGGTAGATGTTCCATCCCTGGAAACATTCAAGGCCAGGTTGGAGAGGGCTCTGAGCAACCTGATCTGGTTGAAGATGTCCTTGCTCCTTGCAGAGGGGCTGGACTTAAAGACCTTAAAGGTCCCTTCCAACGCTAACTATTCTATGATTCTATGTTTATATTGTCATTTCTTATGGACTTAAATAAACCAAATCACAGTCTGATTTAAACTGAAGGCACTGGGAGAACAGAACAATGATGCAGAAATAGGCTGTTGGATGTAGAAAATAAAGACTGAAAACCCAAAATATTTTTTTTTCTCTCTCTGAGATGATAATCTCAAATGTTCCTTTCATGAATAATAGCTAAAAACAGTTCATAGGAAAGTGTGAATTTTACACTGGAGTTATCCCTTACTTGTTAAGAGGCAGTCTGATGGAAACCTACATTAGAATTAGGTAGATATATGTAAACTATATGCATGATTATGGCAGAAACCAGTCAGAAGGTTAGAAATAAAAGTTAATCAAATCTTCCAGCGCATCTTCTTACAATCTTTGCATTTTTCAGTTGCAGCTCTGGTTTAGAGAAGGAAAGCTCACGGCACGGAAATAGTTGAGATAGACTGCTGAAGAAAAGCTTTGTTAATCAAGGGCAAAGACAGTCCTTATAGAAAGCTGTACTTTTCCAAATACAAGTTAAACGTGTTTTGTTATTGATGCTTCAATATCTAGTCCCAACACAGAGAAAGGAATCTTGGTAGAAGAGTTGCTGTTTTGGAGTAACAGCTGCATCTGCCATCCACAGCATTGTGTCTGCTGTGGGTGTGTGTGCTAGATGAGCAGCCTCTGGATGCAACTGGCACTCATGCCCCAGCATAATTACTAATCAGCAATAAAAGTGAAAACCCCAATCTGACTCTAGATTGCTCCTACCATCTCATTTTATTCCAAGTAAAATCATGTACTGTCCTATGCTGTCTCATCAAAGGAGAGTAGCAACAGTAGATGTCAACGGCCTGGTGGCACCAAATAATTTGGTGGCATCAAATTATATTCCTATGATTTAAAAAATAAAAAGGAAACAAGTAATATAAAAATGCACTTAATTGATCAGTGCTATTCAAGTGGAAATAATGGCAGGTAAGTGCTTACATGGATTGCTTGAAGACAACCAGGTAAGGCCAATAGTGTACAGTTCACACATACGAAGGAAGCAAGAATGTGCCACAGGAGGAAGTAATTTAGTGAAAATGTTAATGGTAATTTTTAAAAATAATTACAATGTCTTGAAATCAAGAAGGAAGTTGAGGAGCTTTTGGAAACACTTGTATAACTCAGGTCTTAGGTGCCTAAACTCTTTTTAAGTTGGAATGCAAACTAGGGATTTTTGGTTTTGGCTTAGTTTTATGGGATTTTTGTTTTGTTTTGTTTTGTTTTGATTTAGTGGGACTTTTCTTGTTTTGGTCTTGTTTTGTTTTGTTTTGTTTTGTTTTTATATGAGAATACAGGATATGGTTTAGCAACAATATTGTTTAATAACCAGTAAGAACCTCAAACGCTGTTCTTTTCCTCTAGTTAGGGTTTGGTTTTTTTTTCCTTAGAGATTTACATTTTAAAATATGAAGCCCTTTTTTAAAGTTGCTTCCAAAAAAAGATTTAAGGCCTCATACAAATTCTGTAATACGCTGTGACATTTATTACATTGTCTACTTTGTCCTTCAATAATATTCTACACCAAGGATCAAAGAAGAGCTGAGCCACATCACAACCATATTTAGTGGAGATTTAGTATCCACATTCTCTTGAGATAAGAAAGCACAAGGCATTAAGAGTGATTTTTTTTGTGAAACAAGCGAGCATATTCAGCATAAATAAAACACCAAATAGTCTTCAGTCTGTGACTGGCGCACACATACGGACAGAGATGTGTCCCCTTCTCTCAGACATTACTTGGTGGAATAGAGGGATCAGTTGCCCTTTGAAACAGTTTTAGTCTTCCAGCTTATTGTAGAGATGACCTGAAGGACTGGATTAATTGCCCTCTTGATGGCTATGATGAATTGAAGTATTAATCTTGTGAAGTTCAACAACTGAAAATGTAGAGTCTTGCAGCAAGGAAGAATAGCCCCAGACACCAATACAGGCTGGAGGCTGACTGGCTGGAAAACAGCTTTGTGGAATAAGGCCTGGGAGTCTTGATGGACAGCAAGCTGTGCTTGAGACAGCAGAGCTGATGAAGACCAACAGCCTCCTGGGCTGCATTAGACAAAGCATCACCAGCAGGTAAAATCTAGATGCCTTCCTCTTTGCTAAGCAACAGTAGGACACATCAGGAGTTCTGTGTCCAGTGCTGGTCTCCCCAGTGTGGGAGAAACATGGACTTACTAGGTCAAGTCCAGCAAAAAAACCACAAAGGTTAAGGGCTTGGAGCATCTGTCATGTGAGGAGAAACCAAGAGAGCTTGGGATTTCTTAGCCTAGAGATGAGAAAGCTCAAGTGGATCTTATGCATGTCTGTAAGTACTTGATGGGAGGGTTATAAAGAAGAGGGAGTCAGACTCTTCTCAGTGGTGCCTGCTGAAAGGAGGAGAGACAATAGGCAAAAATGGAAATACAAGAAATTTCATTATTATGTAAGAATTTTTTTTTTCTACTTTGAGGATGGTCAAACATAGTGGGGTTGTGGAGTCAGCATCCCTTGAGATATTCGTAACTCAACTGGACACAGTCCAGGGCAACCTGCTCTAGCTGACTCTGTTCTGAGGAGAGGTGTTAGCTTAAAGGATTTCCAGATGTCCACACCAACCTCAACCACTCTGCAATTCTGTGATGAAGTCTATGTAAAAAAGGGGGAGGACAAACCAGCACAGGGGCCCATTTTTTAACTGGCACTGAACATTTGGGTTTCTGCTGATTTCTCTAACCACAGATATGAAAAATGTAGGCATACAAATCTGAGATATCCACCCTAGCCTGCACTTAGCAATGTGCTGACCTATCTCCGATGCTTATCTGAAGAGAAGATAAATTGTTCTCTGGAGGTGTGGGATTTTTTTCCTCTGGTGACTGCAATGCAAGCTCAGTGTCCAGTTTGTTCCCACTTGTCCCAAGTTTGTTCTTGATATATTTGTCAGATATCAAGAAAACTGTATTCAGTCAAGAAAAACATTCAGATCTTCACTGTATTTTATTAACTATCATATACTTACTGTAATATTTTTTATGCTAACAACTCTCCTATGAGGACAGGCTGAGAGAGTTGCGGCTGTTCAGCCTGGAGAAGACTCTGGGAGACCTTATAGCAAGCGGCCTTCCCGTACCTAAAGGAGGCCTACAGGAAAGACAGGGAGAAACTCTTCAACAGGGCCTGCTGTGATAGGACAAGGGGTAATGGTTTAAAAATCGAAGGAGGTAGATTCAGACTTGATATAAGGAGAAATTTTTTTACAATGAAGGTGGTGGAACAGTGGAACAGGTTGCCCAGAGAGGTGGTGGATGCCCCATCGCTGGAAACATTCAAGGCCAGGTTGGAGAGGGCTCTGAGCAACCTGATCTGGTTGGAGATGTCCCGGTTCCTTGCAGGGAGGTTGGACTAGATGACCTTTAAAGGTCCCTTCCAACCCAAATTATTCAATGACTCTATGATTCTATAACTATGTAAGATATACCCTATTCCAGTATGTAGATTATTAAAAAAAACAACCCTTAAATAACAACAACTCCCAACTTGGAACAGCTGAGACATTGGTATATTAATGGTTAAAATGCACAAACTGTTGATCTGAGAATTGTTCCGTGAAGTTTATGTAAAGTCATAATGCACATACTCCTAATTTAATCAGACATTAAAGGCTAGAGTCATTGTGAGCATACCCTGAAAAATGGAGGTGTATTCGTTATGCAGATACAAGCATCTGTATTTATGTGCAAATCTGGAGTTTGAATATATGAACGTGGTAACTGCGTGCCCTGTGTTACACTGGAGGGAACAAGAGACAAAGAGGAGCCGTGCAACAGTGAAATTCCATCAAGGAATACTCTCTGATTCATCCGTCACATACTGAAGCCTTTTCAGAGGGTGCCAGACCTCTGGAGAGGGGATGCTGGAGGAGGAGCTCAGTCACAGTTTTAAATGGTTCAGAGCTTTTTTGTGGCTGCTCAGCACAATTCTGCTAACCTCGACTGCCCTCCCCAGTATTCTTGCAGCTCTCACCTGCAAGAGTAGCCTTTTTCTGTCATCTGCATACCCATGTGTGGTGAGCCACAGCCTGGAGAGGATTTAATGTTTTCTTCATGCTGAACATACCTGATTCAATGAGTCGGCAGTATGATCCCACTGAATTCAGTACCACATGTATTTAGCCCTTTCTACCTTGTAGTCATCAATGGAGACATAACATCTAAAACCAACTAAACAATAGTCACTGTTTTTGGAGGATTCAGGTATTATCCCAATTTTATGCTTTTGCTACACAGCAAACAGAGGGAATTAATTTTAACTAACCACATCCAGCACCGGTGTTGTGCTGACATCAAGGTCAGTATACAAACAGAGTAAATAGGAAAACAACATTAATGTTGAGCATCATTAGAAATGAAAGCATATAGAGAAAAAAATGTTTTCCAGTATATTTTCCAAATGGAAAATAACATGTATTTTAATGCATTCAGCAGGTGATTGTAAGCAAAAGAGAGAGAAACCCTTTGAAAATGTAATTGAGAAAGTCATGCAAAAGTTGTGTTACATTCTACTGAGAATAAAGCAAGTAACTTAAAAAGAGATGCAAGCATTACATAGTTTTTGTTGTAGTTTGTTCCTACTTTCAAATACAATGAAGTTAGTGTCCTTATTTTAGTATAACCAGTCTAAGATAGCAAACTTAGGCCAATTGCGAGATCTCTGTTTCTCAGATATATTTTTAGTTTCATTTTATTTTCTGGATAACATTGTCTTTAAACCTTTGTCGTAGTTCAGCCCTGATCAGGACCAGACTACGCAGTCTCTCTCCTGCTCCCCCCACCCTCCGAGAGAACAGGGGGAGATGATATAAGAAAAACGGCTCAAGGTTTGAGATAAGGACGGGGAGAAATCCTTAAAGTTACCGTCACGGGCAAAACAGACTCGACTTGGGGAAAACTATTCATTTATTTTCTAAAATTAGCAGGAGAATGAGACAGGGAACAAGATAACCTCCCCCCACCCCTCCCTCTTCCCGGGCTTAACACTATCTATACTACCTTCCCCTCCCGAGCGGCACGGGGGGGGAAAAGGGAATGGGGGTCGCGGTCAGTTCATCACGCGTTGTTTTACGCCGCTGTATGATCGTCGGGGGAAGAACTCCTCGCATTCCTCCTCTGCTCCAGCGTGGGGTCCCTCCCACGGGCCACAGTCCTCCGTGAAACTGCTCCGGCGTGGGTCATCTCTTCCACGGGGTGCAGTCCCTCTAGAACAGCTGTCCCAGCGGGCCCTCCACGGGCCACAGCCTCCTTCAGGCCTCCACCTGCTATGGCGTGGGGTCCTCCACGGGCTGCAGGTGGATCTCTGCCCCTCCGTGGACCTCCATGGGCTGCAGGGGGACAACCCGCTCCACCATGGTCTTCACCACGAGTTGCAGAGGAATCTTGGCCAGGAGCCATATTACTCCTCCCCCTCCTTCTGAACTGACCTTGGCGTCTGCAGCCGTTCCTCACAACAGGCTGGCAGACACCTCTCAGGATCCTTTTTACATCTTATTCACTTCTCATCTCCTCTCCACTTCTTGCAGCCGGGCCGGGCCGAGTTGGGCCCAGTCGGCTGCCTGGCGAGAGGCCAGAGGGTGAGGCCTGCAAGGCCCATGAGGCTCGCGCCTCCCCCTCTCTGCCCCCCGCTCAGCTGCTTCACATCTTCTCCCTCTCTTTTTCCTGTTTTCCCCTACTTAAATACGTTATCGCAGAGGCGTTATCACGGGACATTCTGCTACCAATTGGCTCGGCCTTGGCCAGCAGCAGGTCCGCCCTAGGCCCGGCCGAGTCCACTGAACAAAGGGGAGCGACTTCTAGCAGTTTCCTACAGAAGCTACCACCTTAGGCCCCCCCTCACTAACAAAACCAGAACAACCTTCACCGTAGCTGTTCAGGTTAACCACAAGTCCGTGTGTGTATATACGCATATAGGCCAGCCTATGTGTATAAAGCTGATATATATGTCATATGTATCATGCAACAGTTTTGTTTATATGTGCCAGAAGCAGAGGCTGGGGTGGGGGAAGAGCAGGAGGGATATGGAATGGTGGAAGGTATTTCCGTCAGATGTCACATATCATCAATTGCTGTTACATACTTGACCTGCCTATACAAAAGTCACTCTAGCTACTCTAGCCACATTATATATATGATTACAGAAGTGAAAGAATAAGTTAAGAGTAAAGGAAACAACATAATTTTATTACATATTTTTAATGTAGCCTCTCAGCCAAAATCCTGAACTTCATTTAAGAAAGATAGTAAAAGATGTGTTAATACAAATTTCATTTCTTTTTTTTTTTTTTAAAAAAGCATTATAAGCAATAGTAGGATACACTGTCGTTACCCTACCCCTGCCACTCCTTCTTGGGAAAGACCTATTTTTGAGCTGTTCTCATTCAGAGAACAAATTGCTACTTTTGGCTTTGTTCCTGGAGTACTGCATACTTGGTGGTGTGTGAGGCATTCCCTCTTGGGGAAAATGGAGGAGGGAGACTGAATCACGGCGTTTAATTCTTAATGATTGTTCTGCATGGTCAAGAGGACACAGAGCAAGCAATGCTCTTTATTCATTACTTACTGTTATAGCTATTGGCAGCCAGCCCTTTTAATTTAGTTATCAATACTCAATGCCTTTAATCTTTTACTTTAAAGCTAGTCCAAAAGAAGTACTGGCCAATGAGCATCTGCTAAACAGAAATATTGGTGGATAGATATGATTTAAGGCAGTGCTGCTAAGGGCCTACTAGTGTGAGGTCTGAGTAGGAGTTATTTGGTATTCTCTTGACAAATCTTGTTTCTTTATCAGGATAGTTGTTTTTCTGAGAAAATATCTGACAACTAATAGTCTTGTGGAAAAAATCATGTGTGTTGCTAATAGATGAGCTTTGCAGATTATCCCATCCATTTCCCTGTTGATAAAGGACACTCTTCTAAAGTGCATTTTCTATTACTAAATCAAGCTTCAATTTCAGTGTCCCATGGAGTGCGATTTCTACATTTCAGTGGTTGCTGAATAACTAGAGAAGTGTCACTGACTGGGAAGTTTCTCTTTATATTTCTTGTCTTTCTTTTCACACTCTGGCTTCTAATTACATCCCAGAGTATTGCATACTATTAATTTCCTTCTTTTCTTGATAATTCTACTATTGCAAGTTGCTACTATTCCTCTTTTTCATCACTTGTCCGTGCTAGTTCGAGCATTGTGTTCTTTGAAATATCTAAGTGATTCAAGAAGTAAAGATCTAAGCATTTATTCCTAATCTCTTTTGTTCTCTGAAGAACTCCTTCCATTTTAACAATCTGTTTCTAAGAATGCAGTTCCTTTATTTGAACATGATTTTCTGAATAAAGTGGCTTCATAAGAGAGGAAGATAATCCTCTTTCTTTCCAATGATTTACCTGCTCAATTGTAAAATTTACTACTGTGGAAGTCACTTGGTTAACAATGAATCCAAGGCTTGGCTCGTTTGCAGAACATGTACACTGCAGAAGAACCTTTAACTAACCACTTAATGTGTATGCAGAGAAGCAAGAAAATGCACACCTTTGAATTAATAATGCTGATTTCATCCTGGTCCTCTGCAAGGGCAATTGATCTACTGTAGATGTCCACTTTGGAGTGCATGGAATAGCTCTCTGTATCCGTTGATCAAATGGTCTAAGGCTTGACCTCAGTTGTCTGTGCATTATGTCTGTCTAATGCTGTTAGAGATGCTTCAGGTATACCTGCCTAGCCTCCAACCTTGTCTTCAGAAGAGTGTGCCTGAAGTCCTCTGTCATATCTGCAAGTCCCATAAGATTGTCTCATACACCCTAAGAGGGCATTTTAAGTGGAAAGGCAATAGACATCCATGTTCAGACTGCTGACTGGAACTCCAGTATTTTACTGACTAGACTGTGGTCTTGGATATCTAATTCAGATGTAGATACCTAAATTTGGTATCTCAATGAGTCAAATCTTATTCACCTCAATGTCTACAGCTGAATGAGAAGAATCTCATCACCGTATGAGGTGATATTTTGCTATTTGAACTAAAGTGCCCAGTAGGCACTGAGTAGAACAAGGGACATTTAGAGGAGAAGGGATTACCACCTGGCTTACTTTTTGTTGTCTTTCTTTTCCTTGGTTACAATTTCCAATTAAAAGGTCTTTTGCTAAATTGTGTTTATAACTGGTACTGCATTTTGTTCTCTTTGATGCTTATTTTGTGAAAAAGATACTCTCCAGGTGAGGTCAAACATGACAGCTGTGCCAGTTTCATAGTATAATCTCTCATAAACTGGTATATAATTGCTCTCACATAGAATCATAGAATAGTTTGGGTTGGAAGGGACCTTTAAAGGTCATCTAGTCCAATTCCCCTGCAAGGAGCAGGGACATCTCCAACCAGATCAGGTTGCTTAGAGCCCTGTTCAACTTGGCCTTGAACATCTCCAGGGATGGGACATCCACAACCTCTCTGGGCATTGTCTCCTCTTTATTCTTTTTAAAATCTTGTCTTCACATTGAATGGGTTTCTCTAATAGCTTAAAGTCATGCTTTTTGCAGCAATTCCACTAACAGTATTGCACAATAATTTTCTCAGATTTCCACCAGTATATTTACTTATTTGTCCATTTCTTTTCTGACAACCAATTTATTTTTCCCACAGTGAGTTCAGTACTGTCAGTTTGGAGCCCTAAAGAACTTAATAGCAGCTTCACTCAACATTTGCTATAATCAGAAAAGCAATATCAACCACACCAAAGGGAAATTTAGGAATTCTCATTAAAATTCATATGTTTTTTAAAAGCTCTAAAACGTATCTTCACATTCCTCCAGGACCTCTCTGACTGCAAACTGAAAACACAACACCAGTTTGCTACTAGATCATATTTGAAAAGTTGTCTCCAAATCACAAAGATTAGGAAAAAAAAAAAATGGAGTGAATGCATGGTGCTACAGAACCTGATTGTTCTCACTTGAGAACGTTTTCTAATTTCTGTGGTTCAGTTGAATTTTCAAGGTGTCTTGTCTGCTTTTTTTTTTCGCCTTTGATCTACCTGGAGAATCCAGCCCATTAACAGTGACTCCAGCATCTTCGGGAGTACTTTAGCCATGAACTGAATCTTATGCCCTGTTTCACACACTTCTGAACTCCCACGTTGTAGCTGTTCTGTCCCAGCTGATTAACTGATGATTAAGGACTCAGTTCAAGGAAACACTTGTTTAAAATCTTGTGTAAAATGTCATGTAAACACATGCTCACAGATGTGTTCTTCAATTCACTTAAAATATGTCTTTGTATTTAAGATATGTAAACAGATTTCCTGCATAAGGATGGGTCAGACAGCTAGCTGCTTCATGGATGAAGATTAACAAATTAATTCTGCTGAAGTTTGTGTGGTTTTCCACTTCACTCATTCCTTTCCCAGCATTAACACCTTTTTTCCTACATTCCTGTTACAAATGTTGCAAGTATCAAATTTTACCTCCAGCAGGACTTATTTGACAGACTATCATTAGATGTTAGTTCCTCTTAGGAGGAAGGCAGTAACTACATCTGTGAGTGTCACCAGACAATTCTTTGTCAAGAAAGAGTCTTTGTTCGTATCATGTGTTTCTCTTATAGTTGTTTGTTGGAGTTTTTCCATTTAGTATTTATCTAAGTTGAAATAATAATGGATGGCTTCTTTAAAAGTCCTTCAAAAAGCATCACTTATAAACTGAGTGTCCGCACTGATTTTGCCCTTTAAATTTTTTTTTTCAAATATTGCCTTTTACCCTTTTTAGAGAATTAAAATGTACAAGCAGGCTAAAACTTTCTCATACATTCAGCTCTTTTGTCATTCCTGCTTATATACATCTGTGAGTATTCTGCAGCAGAAAAGAAAAAGAAAGAATGATTTGATAGAAGATAAGTTGAGAGAAGCTATTTTTTATGGATACACAAACATTTTCTTAGGAAAATTCAAATGGTTTACATTTTTTAAAAGTATCCATTAAACAAAAGTACTATCAGTCACTTGTAACAGGGTTGTGACCTGTCAGCTTCAGTCTGTTGCCTTGGTTGCTCTGATTGAAAGAACTTGTTGTGCATAATGCTGCAACCAACGATGCCTTGGGAATCTCAGGGCTACTGCAGAGGGAGCTTGTAAATAACGGCTTCGGAGGCTGACATTTATTACAAGTAGAAATCAGTGGGCGTTTTTCAGCTATGCATGCAGTTCAGTGTGGCTTGACCGCCCTCTAGTTAGAGATCGACTTCTTCCCATTTACAGAAAAGAGGATCCATTGATCTCCCAGGATTCCCAGGAACTCTGGAAAATATATCATGATAAAACCATCACAATTTCTCCTCCCTAGATGACTGCTTTCCCGTCTGTGACAGACTGCCTTATTGCAGTGTCCTGTTCAGAATTGTTGGCTTTAAATAGTTGCAAATAAACAGCTACTTTTTTAGTGCACTTCAAACAATAGTGTTTGTAAGGGTAGGTATTTGTCAAAGAAGTGCTCTTTAAAGTCTGAGAAATATTTTAAATTAGCTAGCTCTTTCTTTAGCAGCAGTAGGAATCAGTATGGTTGGAAGCAGTTAGTGTTTAATATGCTTGTTCACTGTGTTAATTTTCCTCAAGTCAATTTTTAAAGCTACAATAATCTCCCTTTGGCTTTATATAGCCAGCATTATAACTGGATCCATTTTAAAATTAAGCTCCCTCATTGTCTCTGTGTATGTGAGGTAGGTGATATTACGCAAAAAGCCTAGGCTTAAATTAGCTTGAGACAAACACATATTTAAGAGCTTAACAAGCCTGAAAGGAAACAAATGTTTTTGATAAACATTAGAATGGCTCACTTGCAAATCTTTTTGTTTAGCTGCATTTTCCTACTGGCACTTTCAAAGGAATGATGAAATGCGCAGAGTAAAGAAATAAAGCCTATTATAATATGCCAGTGGAAAGGAAAAGTTTATTTTAGTTCCACTAACAAATTTATAAACTCTTGAATTATTAATTTTGCTGTGAATTAAAACATGCAATGCCTATTAAAACAAGTTGAAGATTCTGTTAAGCATGTTAAGATCTGTTATGCTACATAAATACATCTATACCTATATAAGAAACATTTCTCCAAGCATATATGCATAGCTCCTAACTATATAGCAGATTATGAAATGTAGACTCCTATTGTGTATATGAAATTTGTCTGGACTTCTGTTAGAGTCAGTAATGAAATAGCATAGTGAAGGGTTTATTGCAATTATGAGAAAGTGCTGAGTAAAACAGAAATTATAATGAAATCTGAGATGTCAGTGACAATTAGCTATGTTATGAATATTCATTTTATATTCATTTTGGATAGTGCAGTTTTTCACTGTCTTTAATGACTGAATAGTTTTTGAGAAATAGAGATATAAATAATAGTCATGTGATAATTAACATGGTCTTTCCTGGTGTTGTAGCACTTGTCAAGCGCCACGTGGGCTGGAGCAATGACTGGAAAGTTAATTTTCAGACATGGCCAGCTCAATGTGTTTGGCAGGACCATTTGACATTCTTGCAGAATTGCTAATTTACAGGAGCATAAAAATCTACTTTTAAGTGTTTTTGTTCATTGTGCAGTCTCATTACAGAGGCTGAGTGCTACACTGGAGTTACACAAGTGTACATCAGGACGCCACGTGAAGGGTGAAAAGAAATGGAGTAATACTGAAGCAATGCCCTCAAAGAGCAGTCACCTCCAATTAATTTTGGGAAATGTGGTTCACTGTCCTGTTTTTAGACTGGCACATGCATATTGATGGAAAACTAAGTATGTGCTTAAATGCTTTTTTTTTTTCAGTGAGGATGGAGGTATCCATGATAGTGAATGGGGCAGCAGTATCTATGCAAAAGGTAGCTATTAGCTATGTGACCTTAATCTATTTTGAATGCTTCCTAACATTAACAATGTTTTGCTAGTATTCCCTACAAAAGTTGTGGTATAACCTTGCAATGTTGTGCTAAAAAGTACTGCGGTGCACTCATACTGACAAAATGCATCAAGTCTTTCATTCAGTACCAATATATGAGAAGCCACACAGACCATGGAACAATAATGGGATCTTCCCTGAGTCTGAATGTTTTGAAAAGGAAATCATGGTTTCAAAAGAAAAATTACGTAGCTGAAAACCCAAAGCCCTCAGAGAAAGAGCATCACACAGAAATTTTCCTTTTAGATTACAGAGCCATGCAAAAGAGCATAACATTTGTTAAAATAATTCTAGAGGACTTCCTTTGTGTAAGCCTGGTATGAAAATAAGTAAGATAAATATATTAGTGCCAATCCTTCTGCATCTCACAGATATCTGTCTTTTATTCAGTACTCTGCGTCACCCTGCATGTGAGGGAATCGGAAACGACTTTGAAATTACTTTGTTATAGCATGGCTAGTAAGAAGCTGATAAAGCATATATGTTAGTTGATTATATCCATAGTCTCTATTATTTAAAACTGAGGCTTATATCTTATAGTTTATTTCAGAATATGGTTTTTCATTTTCTGAGAGAGAAAAAGTAAAAAGAAAAAAAAGTTAAAAGCAATGAGGAGAACATTCTTACTTTGCACTGTGGAAAACTAAAGAGGCAAAGTACATCAGAAATGAAACTGCACTTGTTTGTGAGGGAATACTGTAGATAGAGCCCCACCCATACTGCTCTGAGCATCTCAGGAAGCTCCAGGGACTCAAGAACCTTGTCTCTCAGTCAGTGAAGTGAATGCTTCAAAGAAGCTTACCTGTCATGAAAGAGTTTTATGCCACCACACTCTTAAGACTGAATATGCAAAATCTTGTCAGTATGTATCCTGGGAAAAGTATGTATGTGCAGCAGAATTGTTTAATTTCCTGGCTAGAGCTTCTGACCAAAAGCTACTCATGAAGAATGAGCTCCCTCAGAATGTGATCAAGTTCCTTTGCCGATGAACCAGCAAAGATTATTTGCTTTTTACTTGGCTTTTTTTAAGTAGTGAGGCCATTATTATACAAAATATCAGCTGTACAAAATAGATTGCATGATCGTAAGCTAATTGAGTTTTAATTAAATGGAAGAGCAAATAGAGGCCTGTAGTGAAGGGTATCGGTTTCAAATAGGCAAGCTAAGGTAGATGAAAGTAATTAGTTACTCATATAGGCAACAGAGCTCAGATTAACATTTCACTTGATTGTGAGAGGCCTGAAAGTCCTTTGTCTTGCATGTCTAAAAGTGTTCTTGAACACATATCCCAAGCAGAGAGCTAGAAGGCATTGCAGAAAAGCTCAAATCTGGATAAATTACCAATACAAATTAGACATTAGGATCAAACACAGAAACTGCAAAGAATGTAAAACCTTATATGTTGTAGAATAAAATGGGAATTTCCAGAAGTCAAACTGAAACGGAACCTTTGTTGGGCATTAGACTTGATAATGTGCTTACTGACCATGCAAATACAAAATTAAAGAAGGAAAAGGAAAAAAAAATATTGCTAAGGACGTTAAAAGTAGTACAACTGTTGCCCTCAAATTAAATTAATTTATTTTTGTTTTCAGTACAAGTAATGTTGAACAGTAATGGTAGTATGACTCCAAGATTCAGTGTCCGAAATAGAAAGCTTTATGTTTTCATATTGTTCTATTTGAGAAGTTAAGTTAAATTGGATAGTGGACACTACATCCTTATTGGAAACACTGGCTAATGAGTCCAATGACATATTGGGAGATGCTAAGCAAAGAACTTAAAAATACATAGCCCCTACATTCAATTATAACCTCATAGTCACAATGCAGGACTGTTTCCATCCTTGGTTATTTGGTTTAAGCTACTTAGCTAATCTTATTTACATTTATCTATTTCTAACTGTAGTAATAACTCTTATTTCCCAATTTGCTACTTTTCTTTTCCCAAGGCTAAAACAAATATTATTTTAATCTAGTTTATCTGACCCAAAGCCTTAGGAGCAACACTTGTATTTTATTTGTTTTCTCCTTTAACCCAAAGTTAATAGTCTTTTGAGTTTTCTACAACTCCTCAGGAGTATACTCTGTTCATGTGCTTTTTTCGTTATTAACTCCATCACTTCTGCATGAGGTCTTCCAACAAATATGAGTTTCTGTGACAAGGGAAATGTTCCTTACACTTGGAAGAACCAGGAGAACCACATCCTGGAGTTAAAAAGAAGCAGTAATGCCATTGCACAAGACACAAATGAAACTTCATCTAGAATGGTATGGTTAGTTGTACTCACCATTCAAGGTTATTTGAAACTGGAACTTGTGAAAAAGAAGCATTAGCATAATAATCAGAAGAAAGCTTTTTTTTTTTCCTAAATAAGCTATTTTTTTTTCTTTTTTTGGAAAAAAAAATAGGCTTTGTGGCTCAGTTTAGAGAATTGAAGTCTATGAGGGTATATGATTGTGCATTAGACATAGGGAAGAAAGTAAACACTGAAGAGAATGAACTGTTTTAGGGACCATCCTGGTACAAGAGAAATTGGATTATAATAATAGCCATGGACAAATGTGATCTTAAAATTAAAAAGTTTCTGATTGTCAATGGAAGTGGGCTTTGGAATAGCCTCTTAATAGGAGAATTAAGCTAAGACAGTATAACCAATTTTAATGTATAGTGTGATTGGTGCAACTGGTTTATGAAAGGGATGAAGTTGATATATTCAGGGGTCTGATGGACCCTTACAGTCCTGTATTCCTTTGCTGTTTTTAAATAGTACAATTTGTGTTCCTTGAGCATTGGCCTTTCTCATTGCCTGTATTGTGTAAAAAACAGGTGGGTTTTTTTTTTTTGTTTGCTGATGCAATTAAAAAGATCAACAGAATATTTAATTTTATTGTCATATCTCCTTTTTTGAGGGTGTGGGGAAATGTTTTACTTTGCTTTTTGCAGGTATTTTTTTTGGTTTAGTTGTGAAGTAAGGGGTAAATCTAGTCAAGAAATTCAAACTACATTTATAGCATTTTTAGTCTCTTCTGGATTTTATTTCTGAGTGAAGCTGATAAAAAAAAAATGTCACCTAACTTCACTGCTGACCCAATCAGAAGACCATGGCCTTAGTTCCTTTTTTGGCACTCAGTGCTTCTATAAATATAAGAATGTATCAATTGTGCACATTCAGAGCTCTACTAAATCAGAGCTGAGATTGTCTCTTGTGTCGTCCCCTTGCCTGGATGCTCAAGGAAGCAGGAAGAGCTCCTTGTACCCTTTTGTCTGATTCACTGCAAACCCATGCAAAGCCAGATACAATCTAGCCCAGATTTATCATCTGTCCTTCAAGTACCAGGGGGCAATATGAGGAAAGAATAACAGATGTAGCCATGTGTATAGTATCAAGTGGGAAATAACTCTGAGAAATATTTTGCATTTAACTTTAAAACGTTAAGAAAATCACTTGAATGACTGTCAGGCGGAAGGTCATTCAGTCCTTGGAGAAAGAAGTAAAAATGTCCTGTGCTGTGTCTGGAGATAGCTGAGATACAGATGGTACTTAAAACAAGCTTTGACCCAGAGCACAAAGTCTATATTGAAACTAACTCCCAGACCTAAATACTTTCTGTTCAGTCTAATAGGGCTGTGTAACTTGCAAGATGATAGGTATCCATACATTAGAATCCAGGAGAGCTCTGTATGAAAAATGACTGCAGACAATGCCAAGTATCTTTCTTCCTATGCATATCTAATAAATCTGCCTCCATAGAAGTTGAAAATTATTCTTACATGCCAGAATGTATCTTGATGTCATGTGGATACATATGGGAAATTAAAGGGTTGCAGAGTTTTCCAAGCCTGTGAGGACTTTTTAAGGATTCAGTGAAATTACAGTTCTTGCATTCAGAGAAGTATAAAGCCTTTTTCCAATTTCGTCTGATATCCTGTAAATTGGGAATAAGGTCTAGTGGTGGTTCAGCTGACAGTGACTGGTATCCCTAGCATCCTACCAGCTGTCAGAAGGGCATAATGTGAAGAAATTGGTAAAACAGCAAGGGCTGACACAGGGCAACAGCACCATGGAAGACTCTGCTGGTGGAGGAAGCTCAGGTGTACTGTCTGTGGGAGCAGGAATCAGATACCTTACAAGAACTGTCAGCCTGAAATGTTACAGTACAAAATGCTGCAGAGCCAAAGCTCAGGAGGTTGCCGCGGAGCAGTGCAAGAGCAACAGTGACAAAGCTGTGTGATCAAAATGTCAGTGCTCTGTATAGGAACCTGTACACTTAACAGCTGACACTGCCAAGCTCACAAGGCAAAAATCATAAATGGTCATTGCAGTAATCAAATTTCCACTTGACTAGGCACAACCACTGCATTGTCCAGTATTCTGTACCAATATTCCTAGACAAATCATGACTTGAGCTTTCAAAAAAAAAGGCTATGCTCTTTTCTTAGTATTCTGTTTACATTATCTCTTACTTTTTCTCTGTGTTTGGGATTACTGTTCTTTTTATCTTTGCTCGTTTTGCTAATAGCACCTCACAGTTTGTATTACAAAAAGCTGGTGCTATTAAAATTTGCATTATTTTACATATTCACTTCCAGTTTATTTCTTCCACAATGTTGTTTTCACATTGTGTCTTTACGCTTTCTGTATGCAACTGTGAGGATTTTGCTGTTAAGTGTATACGACCTTTTCAGAAAAATTATAGTCCAATCAAAATGGTTCATGTTTTCTTAAGAGATATTCCAATGTGCAAAGCTTCAAAACATCACAGCCTGATCCAAAGAAAAATCACCAGAAAAATTCTTTTACACTTTCTATGTATTAACAGTTTGCCGAGACTTCCGAGACTTTTTGCGAGTTGTGGACTAAAACTAGTAGTTAATGGAGTATGTGCTAGACAGCTTGCATTTTCCAGTTAGAAAAATACCTGACCAAGTCAGAAAGACCAATGTAGAATGAAAGGTGTGAGCAAGCCAATAAAACAGTTAGAAGGTATAGGTTCATCGTGGAGAATAAGGATTGTTAAGATACCTTTTATTGGTAATGATGAAACTTCAATAAAGATTGTGTTGCACGAAGTTTTTCCTCTTACTTCATGTCATGAGATCAAGAAAAAGTAAAGAAGATCCTGTGGAAGACATTTTTCCCATTTAATTGTTAGAGGAAATGAGAAAATTGATACTGAATAATTTCAAAGTCATAATTTGGTAAAGATACATCAATTATGCAAAAGAAATACTGTTTAAAATTTTGTTTTGAACAGGGTATCTCACATGTAAGGGAGAGAAGAAACTGTCCGGCGTAATGTGTGTGCCAGGCACTTATACAACAGACATTTTGATAACTCTTCCTTTATGCATACTTCATGTGCACTGAAATCGCGGTGAGAAATAATAAAATTTCAAAAATTAAGCCTACAGTGAAAAAGTAGTAAGGAGATCTCTGGCTAGGGAGCAGCACAGTTGGAGGAAGTCTGTAAAAGACTCTATGGCAGCTGACCTTTCTCAGTGTAACAGCACTTCACTGAAAGGGTCAAGGCAAAATGGCAACACGTCCATTTTCTAACCCAAGACCTGGAGCATGAAAATGAAAGATCTTTCCCTCTCCTTTGTATCCGTGATCCAGGATGGAGGGAGAGAGAGAGAGAGATGGAAATGTTGATCCGTCTTTCCTACCCACTTGCTCCAGTGAGCTACAGGAACAATACAAGTATTTACATCTATAGCTTGATTAGGGAGAGAAAGATCTTAAGTTACCACCAAGGCTTTGCAGTCCTCTTTTTTACTGTGGCTGTAAGACATCCTGTGGTCTTTGCAGAGGCCTTTTGGTGCAAGTATGGATGTTATGAACCCAAACATAGTCAGCCATACATGTCTATACCATCTGCAGGACTGGGTACTTAAATGCTGAAGCTCATTTCTAGCTTCAGATGCACTGTGGCATCAGTGAAGGAGCCATATTTGCAGCAGTCTGTTTACAAGCTGGTGGAAGCCATGCCATCACAATGCTGGACCAGAAACAGGTGGTTTGCAGTGGCCTGGTGAACTTCTGCCATGAGCTCATCTCTGCCATGGCTGCAGTGAAGCAACTCGGAGAAAAAGAAGACAAGGTGCATGTATGAGGCGTGCATCCAAGTCTGGGTCCTTCTTCCATGACAAGGCATCTGCCTTGACATTCTGCTTTCTAGATGGCAAAGGAAAGTGAAAGGGAAGCACCAAAAAGAAGGAGGTCCAGAGGGCAAAGTGGGGAGAGATGCACTTTGTCCCTCAGTACTATTCCAGGTTGTGGTGGTTGGTCATCACCACCTTCAGTGCCTCTGCTCCCTCACAGGTGTGCTGCCACTCCTCAAAGGCAGCTTTGATTGCCAGCAGCTCATTATCTCAGGTATAATCCCTCTCAGTGGGGTGAGCTACCCAGAGAAAAAGGTACAGGTTACAGCATCTTTTTCTACAGTTAAAAGCCAGGGTTAGGGTAAATACTACAGTGATCACCCATTTTACTTTCTCAAAAGCTGCTTACAATTCAGGTATCCATGAAAATCAAGCTCCCTTTTGGGTGAGTATCATTATGGCAGCCACAATACCAGAAATCCCCATCATGAACGGTCCTTAGGGGCTGGTAAATCCTGAAAACAACTGCATCTGTGCTAGAAGGGGGCTGCCAACTTGTGATGTCTCCTTGGAGTCTATGCACAAGTCAATGTTGCCCACAGTTACCCCAGGAACTCCTTTGTTGATGAAAGGAGCACTTCTTCAATTTGGCATAGAGTCAGCCCTGGTGCA
Source organism: Chlamydotis macqueenii (assembly GCF_036417535.1). Taxonomy (NCBI): domain Eukaryota; kingdom Metazoa; phylum Chordata; class Aves; order Otidiformes; family Otididae; genus Chlamydotis; species Chlamydotis macqueenii. The sequence continues at coordinate 18,859,328 of NC_141556.1, forward strand.
AGTGATTCAAAATGTCCTGGATGCCATCAATGGGTATCTCTTGAGAGGTGCAGAATACCAGGATGTCATCCAGGTGTACCTTGGCATAGCTATGAAGCAAGTCCCTCAGGACAGCATTCACAGAATACTGGAATATGGCCTGAATATTGCAAAGACTGAATGGCATCACAGGTTGCTCATAGTAGCCCCTTGTAGATCCACTGTGGGGATCTAGAGAGCCCATTGCAGGTGTTCAGAGCACTCCAGGATAAGAGGCAAGGTGTCCTGGTTCTTCACTCTGATGACTTTCTACCTCCTGTAGTCAATGCAGGGCCAGAGGTCTCCATGCTTCTTTATGAGAAAAAAAAACATGGAAATCCTTGCAGGGGAGTCGAAGGGGTAGATGAACACATATACCAGATTGTTCTTGAGGTACTCCTCAAGGGCTGCTGATTCAGAATCTGAGCAGGCATAGGTGCTCCCAGAGAGCACCTCCTCTGGAGGGTGCCTCGGTGGGGGGGTTACAGGTGACAGTCTCTCATACCGTAAGAATAGTGAAAGTCTTTATATATCAAACATGGGAAGTGCGGAAGGCAGCACTGCTGTAATTCCTAACATAATTATAGCACGCACTGTGTGTGTGCACATAGCTTAACAAAATGTCTCCCTCAAACTAGAAGGATGCTGGGGTATTGAAAATGCTTGACACTGGGCTGAAACCACTACTTGATAATAATTAAAATGCTGAATGTAAATATACACATTAAATCCTATATGCACCCTTTTAAAATTGCCATAAAGAAACCTGAGGACCCCTGCTGGGATGTAGCATGCAGTATATGTTAGATATATGTAGCCCATAGAAATCCGTATATCGCCTCAGCCTGAAAATGCCATTAGAATGTACTGCAGGAAAAAAAAACAGTAGTGGAATGATGCAGAAAATAATGATACCAGAGGCCTTCTAATAAAATAATATTATGCCTTATTGGTCAGTATGCATAGTATACCTTACAGAAAATCCTTATTTATGATGTACAGTGTTGACTGCAAGTAGCCATGTGTACAAATCTCATCTTGAAAAGTTCCATTGAGTTGAAAAACCAAATGCATCCGTTGTAATTGCTAACACCCACAGCACTCATTACAGCCTATCATGACCATGTTGTATGTGCCTTTTCGTCTTCTTGTCAGCTTGTTCTGTTTGAGGGGTGATTTGGAAAGGGAGCGATTTTTGAAAAGGACAAGGACAAATTGTTCCAATGATGGGCCAGGGGAGAAAATGGAAATGCAGAAATATGATGACAAATATGATGTTTGGCTTCGCTTCAGTCACTTCAGTACTACAGCATGTAGCATGCTCAGAACTGCCAGGTTCTGAAAGAATGGAGATTTCAGCATTGTCACAGTATTTTAAAACAAGACATGATCATGAAAAAAAAAAAAAATCCTTAAGATTATTCAATCCTAAAGAATTAACAGGATTTGATTACTTAAACTGCCACTGTCAACGTAAATGCACTTCAGGTATTTTCTTTGGTGTCTCTATGTATTGCATGAGTCTAAGGTATTTGCCATTCCAGAATTTTATCCTATCTTGCACCATAGAATGGTTTCTAAGTTTATACAACCTGAAGCAGCTATTGAATTGAAAAAAAATGTCTCTGTCAAAGAACAATGCTTTGTGTCATAGAAGGAAGATATAGTTGATTCTGAATGCAGGAAAACTATCTACATAGTAATTAATTCAATCAACTTTTACAGCAAAACTTCTAGTTTGAAGTTTCTTTTTTGAAAGTAATTTAAATTTTTAGAAGAAGGTACAGGTAAAATATTTTAATAAACATAAAAATTACTGCCTTTAGGTGATATGGCAGTACATCCTTCTGTACATATACTACCACCTTGTTGCAGTTTAACCTCAATCGGCAATTGAGTACCACATAGCCGCTCACTCACCTTGTCCCTCCCCAGGGGATGGGAAGAGAATCAGGAAGAAAAGAAAATTCGTATGTTGAGGTAAAGGTAGTTTACTAGGATAGAAAACAAAAATATAAATATTTATTTATTTAGATAGATAGAAATAGGAATAACAATAACAATTTTTTTTTTTAAAAAAAAAAAAGGAGAAAAAGAAAAATGACTGATACATCCTGTCCTGAACAGCAATCATGGAACAAAAAAAAACCTGCAAATGATCCCAGAATGATTCTGAACAGCAAGAAAAAAAGACAGAGCTCACTGGCCTGTCCCCACTTAAATACTGAGCGGGACGTTTAGGGCATGGAATTCTCTCTTTGGCAAGTTTGGGCTGACTGTGCTGGCTATGACGCTCCCAGCTTCCTGCACCTGCACATTAGTGAAACCTGGGCAGCCAGACAGTGACCTTTGTCTCATTAGCAACAACTCATAACTTCAGTGTGTTTATCAACATTCTTCACATACATAATTCAAAATGCTACAGAGAGGAAAATTAACTCCATCCCTGCCGAAACCAGGACACACCCAAATGGTAATATGTTTGAAAAGGAATCTGTTTACATGGATTTAAAAGCATCCCTCCCAGTACCTTATGTTTGATATTGCCAAGTTCTTCTTGCTAAGCAAATCAAAAGAATTATTAAAATGACCATTCATATTCCTAGTTAATAATATTAATTCTTTCAATAGCAATGAACTTCATTGAAGGTGATGTGATACATTCTTAACTATATTGCTTTGTCATGACAAGTTGTCTTTCCGATAGAACTGCCTCTTTCAGTCTGAAAGGTAATATGATTATTTTTTTAATTAAGGACAGAAATGTGCATTTTCATGCTTGATCAGACATATTCTGTTGCTTTTTGCTTCCTGTATTAATCTGATGTGTTTATCCAGATGTCCTGATCATGTAAACAACAAATTCTCTGGAGTGGAGTATGCTCTTCATGAACAGCAAGACTGTAGCAGTCATTAAACATCTTGGAAATTAGGCTTCTTGAGAGCAAAGAAACTATGAGGTTTTATTAGCTGAAACTATAGTGAGGGAACTCAAGAGCCAACAGGAAAACATCATGAACTCATTAATCGTACTCTGAGGGAACTTCAGAGGCATCTGAGGGTTTTATCTATTGATCCACATAGTGGAAAGAGGTGATTCACTAATCCTTTCATCCCAGGTGCTGTGGACAGTGCAGTACAGGTTGAGCCATCACAACAATAGCTGGCAAGCTTGACCTCTGATAAGACAATAAATTCAAAGTTCTTAAGCCAGGAGCTGGATATCCTTAGTGTATCTTTGAAGAAAGATTGTCCAACTTGAGTTGTAAACATTCTATGCTGTTTTATCCACTGTAAATCAAAATGTTCTCAGTGCTGGCAGAGAAAATGGAGCGTTGTTAGCTGGTTAAATAAAAAGGACTGAAGGCCAATATTTGTTCTCTTCATCATTAAACTTTATTTGGAACATGTTTCATGGATGCTGAATGACTCTTGTGAATCCTCTTTAAAATTACAAATTACCTTCCTGAACCTTGATATCAGCTGTTATTTTTCCTATTAATATAGATAATCAATGTAGATTAATGTAGAAATGATGTAAAATTATCAGCAGCTATTATGTTAGTTCTTGTACACAGATTACATGAGATATTACTTAGCACTGAAAATTTTCCACTCCAAATGTGTGGGAAGTGATATGTTAGATAAAGAGAAGGAGAAAGGAGATAAGTAAAAGTTAAGAAGACATTTGGTATGTAGCATTTGTACAAGTTAGTGTTAGTTAATGAGTGATTGTATTGTCCGATACATGCTAGTCTGCAAATAGTTGACTGGTTCCTGGGAACATGGGAAACCCAGTCCTCATGAAAATGACATTGGAATTGTGTGATAATTGTTTCAAATATAGTAACCTTCTACTGAAGTTTATGGTTCTTAGAAAGGCCAGTTCCAATATGGGAATCCTACAGATCTGATGAAATGGTCTACTTTGTGTCCTGTATGGAAAAGGTCTCTGTAGAAAGCAATTGTTACTTTGCTTATGTAAAAGCTGCAAGATAAACAGCTTTTGATCACTAAGTTTTTCTAACATATTACATCTCCCAGTCATTACCCTTGTATTTATCTTTGTCAGGACATACTGTAAGATTGCATCTAATTCAGTACAGCTATACGTTGCCTCTGAAAAGGAGGTTCTTCTAGGCCTGACTGGAAATTCGTGTTCATCTCTTGCAACTAGCAGTTGTGTGCATAAATCAGTTCAGCTCACTGATCTAACAGAAAGTCTTATTTTTCCCCTTTTTTAGTGAGTTAATTTTCTATCAGATCAGTGAGCTGTTCCACTTCCTTCTTTGATTGCAACATAATTAGATTTGAAACAAATGAATAAGCGACTGTGTATAGTGCAAGAAAGAGGGGAAAAGTGAACTATCTAGCTGTGCTAGTGTAGTATATAATGAAACCACACTTGTACTTCTATCTCTGGGAAGTCTAGTAATCAAAGTGAAAGAGTTAGCAGATTGGCAGTGGCTTTACTATAGAAATAAGTTGTCCTGTTTCATCCGTTTGTTTCATTTTATATGTACCCTGTTTTGTCTAAAGATGGTAAAGTGTCAGTGCCTTCAATTATGGTTACCAAGCAAAAAACTGCCAAAAACGTTTACCATGCCCTTAATCTGACTGAATTTCATTTCAAAAACAGTGAACCAAATTATATTATGGAAATATAAAGAAAATGTTTTTGTTACAGGAACCTATACAAAACCCGCTGTTTGTGTACTACTGTCAATGTTTACCCTGTGTAGCCAAGTTCAGTGTTATTTTCCACGCTGTTACCAGTTTGTCTCATAAATATGTTTTATGTTTTACCCTATCCATATCACTGAACACAAGTAACCCTGAGTTTGTACTCTAAATCAGATACAAATTTTACTGGCCTTGTTCCATGCCAAAAAAAAATACATTATTTCCATTGTCATAAACCACTTTATAGTGAATCATCCTCATGGTGACTTTGATTATGACAATGGAGTGTTTCAGCTTGGATTCACCAGAAAGGAAAGCAATAATAGTAACAATAAAAGTACACCAGATTTTTTTAAGGGTTGATGATTAGGAACTATAGAGATGTGACAATTGTCACTCTAGGAGTAATAGTCTTAGAACAAACTAAACCCATCGTATATTATTGGATTATTAAAGGAATGGATGTTATCTTGTCTGTCACTGGTTTCAGATGTTTTAATCTTGTGTTTTCATAATAAACTACTCAGGTTTGATAAATTGACTGAGACTGCGGATAGGGAAGGTGCTTTCATCTTCACAGTCATAGTTTAACCTAGATCTCTACTTTTGCTAATGTTCATTTCCACTGTGGGGACCAGTACAAAAATGTGCATGCTTTACTTCCAATTTCTCAGAGACTGATAACTATCTCAGAACAGAATTGTCATGATTTGCACAAATCAGTAAATATTGATCAGATTTAGTAGGGGAGCTTAAGGGCAAGCAGAGACGGCGCTTTCGGAGTTCAAGTCTCTACAAGAGAGAGAAATGGCAGTGAAGAGGAACTTGTACTGACAGTATTCATACAGCAGCTATTTGTGAGTTAGTGACAATCCTGTTTTAAATTACATCTGTGCACATAAAATCATGAATCTACTTTCCCAATTTAAAATATACTCTCCAGTGTTATAAATCAAGTAGCTTTGAAATTAGTGAAATACATTTTTATCATTTAAAATACTATATTATGGACAGTATCAATTAGATGCAAAGGACAAGTTGACTAGCTCAATTTTCATTCCTTTAGAACTTATCTCAGGATAACATTACATGCTACATATAGTATGGCTTTCCATTTTTATGGATCCTCTTGCAGTGTCATGGATTTTGATTTAAACAAAGGTTAGAAATGGATTAATTGTTGCTTAAGATATATTTATGTTTTTGTTTTAAATTCCTAGTGATTTTGTTGTATATTTCTCCAAGTGATGAAGAGATTTTCTTTATTTGTTTTGCAACACACGACACTAGGGAAAAATAATGGTTTAATCATCTTAGAAATAAATAAGAATAGTAGCAACACTTATAAATATATTAAAGGAGGAAAATGTTCAGAAAAGATCTATTAAAATATATTTCTCTTGAGGAAATATAATATCAGCTTGCATGATTAATTTACAGCATCTCAAGAATTAACTGAAACCCTTCTTCAACTTCTTTATGTGATCAATTCCATTTTATTGCTGTGAGATTTATGCAATAAAGCAAATGAATGGGTGATTTATCTCACTGTTTCACTTGTGTGACAAAGCATAAGACAGAAAGGGTGAAGAGAGATGAAATTAGCTGATGTACAGTAAAGAATTGATTGTATGCTAATATTTAGAATTGTGAAGATAGTTACTTTACACTTTTTTATCATTTTGAATTTTTACTTAACGTATCAGACACACCAAATAAATTATTCCATTAAAATAATTATTTTTGCATTCAAAGTTGAATAGCATGTGTGTATATGCAGTCCCAATGTTTTAGAAAGTTCAAAAATTCTGCCTTTTGAATGGAAACTGAAGTTCTCTGTTTAGGTCAAGAGTACATACTGCAATGGAAATATGCTATAAGCTTCCTAAGTGTTGTCCAAAGTGCCTGAACAATATCCTGGTGATACCATCACTAGGAATGACAGAGTTATCTACTTTCTCTAGATATATTATTCACAATAAGTTTTTTATTCTGCCAGAAAAAATAACAATGAGCAGGGATGGTGCTTGTCTAAGACAGAAACCAAAACTAAGTCCAGATAACATAAAAGTTTGGAAAAGACATCGTATAAGGAGAACATTTGGAAAGCTTATTTTATAAAATGAGCATCTTCTTTCAAAGAAACTGAGGTTAAGAAGGAATCATTGTGATAGACTTTTCCTGAATTTTTAATCAACTTCTTGTAGTTTAACCCTAGCCGGTAACTAAGCACTACACAGCCACTTGCTCACCCCACCCCTCTCGGTGGGACAGGGGAGAGAGTCAGAAGGGAAAAAGTAAGAGAATTCATGGACTGAGATAAGAACAGTTTCATGATTAAATTATTTTATTAATAATAATAATAGCAGTAGTAGTAATGATAATAAATTGTAATGAAAAGGAAAAACAACAAAAGGAGAGAGAAACAAAACCCAAGAAAAACAAGTGATGCAACTACTCATCACCCACCAACTGATGCCCAAACAGTCCCCAAGCAGTGATTGCCCCCAGCCAACTCCCCTCAGTTTATATGCTGAGCATGACATCTTATGGTATGGAACATCCCTTTGGCCAATCTGGGTCACCTGTCCTGGTTGTGTGCCCTCCCAGCTTCTTGTGTACCTCCAGCCTTCTCTCTGGCAGGACATGAGAAGCTGAAAAGTCCTTCACTTAGTGTAAACACTACTTAGCAACAACTAAAACATCAGTGTGTTATCAACATTATTCTCATACTAAATCCAAGGCACAGCACTATACCAGCTGCTAGGAAGAAAATTAACTCTGTCCAAGCTGAAGCCAGAACACAACTTTAATGATAAAAGGCACTGTAGTCATTGTGGCTGCTAAAAACCTTTTTATACAGACATTTCCATAGGTCACTGTCATGATTTTTAGTGATGTCAAAACTGTGTATACTCTTCTGTCAGTAGAAGGTATTGTAGGCCTGGAGCCTGCAATGTATAGGACGTAAGAAGACTTCTGTGCAGAACCTTCCCCACTCACATACAGCCAAAGTCAGGATCAACAAAGTGTCAGACACTAACGGTAAGCATAGAATGCAACTCTCCACGGATACAGGGATCAGTGGACAACCACGTCTTTCCTGGATGCTATCTTGGCATCTCATTTACTTCTGCCTGCAACTGAAAGTGTGGTTTATTTTTTTGTATTAGGTGTAAGTAAGTTGAGCCCTAGCTGTTCCAATGATCAACAGGGATCCTTCTTCTCCAGTACCATTGTGTGAACACCAGACACTGCAGTGAGGCAAAGGACTGAAGAAATGGCAGGTCAGGAGCTGAGTGGAGGGCTCATCACTCTGCTTAGTGCCAGATTTGGGAGGAACTCTTCATTCACTGAGCTTATTAGTAGAATTGAATATTAAAACTTATTAATATTCTAATTGTGCAATTATCTTCTTTTTTTTTTTTAGTACACATTTAAAGATCATATATGCTAAGGGACTTGTGCTTTAACTTGAGGTGTGTAGCAAGATTTCAATTCCAAAAAAGCTCTTATTTAAACCTTTTGTGAAACACAGGACAGCCTGCCATTCCACCTCTCATTTTGTCCATCATTTATTCCACTTAAATTTCATTCAGCAGGTGCTAATTGTGACGTGTGTTCAAGGAAGATGGAAAGGGATTCCCTTGAAAGGCAGTCTACATGTTCTTACAGATATTTGGTTTCTACTGGGTACCTCCTTGTCCTCAGAAGATCGATCAAACATCTGCATTGCTTGCAAGTGAAAGTCATAGAGGAGAAATGAATGATCTTCTGCAAAGTAGTATGCAACCTTTAACTTTAAGCAGCTAGGTCAGTATGGCAGATTTTTTTAAAATGCATGTATCAGAATTCAGTCCTTTGCTTCTGATATTAGCATGTGCACAGCTCCCACTAGCAACAGAGATCTGCATATGGAATACCTTTACTTTCATTTTTCTATTAAATAAGATATGTGACCAAAATGAAATTTCACCAGACTTAGTCGGGGTTTTTTAGGGTTTTTTTTTATACAACATGAATGTCAGTCTTGCTGTGGAGGAAGTGCTGTTCAAAACCACAGACAAATTTTTAGCTCATCTGCTGCCCCTGATAGCTACTCACCCACAGCAGGAATGCCTTAAATTTCACCTACCTTCTTTCCAAGGGGAAAATAAATGAATGAATGTGGCTCTGAAAATAGGAGGAAGGAGTTTGAAAGCAGGACAATAGGTTTTAGGTTTGGGCTTTTTTTCCTTTTTAAAATTTTTTTAATCTTCTCTTAGTGGCCAGTCATGCACCTTTTATACCTTTAATTTTTCATAAGGAGTTACATGATTTCCATTTACTTCCCTGTGATCACTACAAGGCTATGAAGTTGCTATGCGCTGATGCAGTGACTGGAGTGAGGGTGCTTTTCAGGATCATAAGTTGTCTCTCAGTCACCTCCTGTCTGCCCTATTGAGTGGGAATCTTTCATTTACTTCACAGGCATTAAACTAATAGGTGGTACTGGGCCCCAGATTGGCTTTAGAAATAAATTGGCGATTGACTGTGTTGTAATATGAGATAAGCCTCAGTCACAGGGAAAGCTGTGTGCAGCTGGAAGGTGCCATAAGAGGTGCTGTGCCACATGCCAGCTCCCTCTCACGTCCCCGGGAAGCACCGCAGACAGGCACTACTTTACTTCAGGAAGCTGTATGAGACAGACAATAGTCACCTCCTTTTGTGTGGTATAGTCCGTTGTCAGTTGATTGTGAAGAAGATGGAGCTGAGACTCCACTCTTCCCACCCATTTTTGTGTGTTTGTTACATGTAAGATGTGATAAAAAGCATCCATTTATGTCTCCTTTTATTTGGAGCTGAGACGTGAGACAGCCTGCGGGTGTCATACCGGAGTAGCACATACCCTGTACCATCTTCAGCAGTTTAAAAATTGCATTGCAAAAAAGATGGTTTAGGCACTACACCCAGTCCAAGGGAAAGAAGTAAATGTTGGAGGAATTTTTAAATGTTGTTGTTTTAAAAGACAGAACAAGATTACCGTAAGAAGTTGCCAGAACCTCTTTTTACGGTCCCTTTCCCTTATATTTTCAGTTACTTATTTTTTATTAGTATGGGTAATACAGAACAAATGCTACAAAAATATGTTATCCTTAGATCTAACAAATAGCAGAATCATACTAGCAATAAGACAGAGTGTGCATTAGTCGGTCCTAAATACAGTCCTCAGAGAGTATGATACATTTATGAAAGTTTTTGTCCTTTTTTTTTGGTCCCTTCTTAGTGTTTTCAGAACATCTTGTAAAGCTTGTTGAGAGCATCTGGTTGAGCTCTTTGAGAGCAGGTCTGACCTTGGGCACTCCAGTCAGTCCTGCATGCCTACAGCGTAGCTTCACTGTAAAAAACATCTGCAAAATGGCTTTGCCGATTTCCACTCTGTGTGCTTCAGCAATTCCAAATCAAGTTAACTTCATTAAGAAAATAAAACTAGGTCTCCTTCTGAATTCATTCTTAGTGAGAAACATGTTTTGTGGAGACATCCTTCAAAGACAATGTGGAATGTAAGACTGGTGAATGGCGAGGATGAAAAGATGTGCAGAAGGGTATCTGCTCCCCCATCACGTGCCATAGTAGTCAGCCTTCCTTGCTGTTAGGGTAGATATTCCTCTTGAATCTTATGATGTTGTATTTATCATATTTACACTGAGAGGCACGTAAGTGTTACTGTTGAGTAATATTCTATTGCACTACAGCATTCAAAACATTCAGGATCATTTTCAAAAGCAATTTAGGCCCATGGGGGCTAGAACCTGTTCAGCTTTATTCACTCTGACTTCCTTTTTTGTAATTCTTGAGGAATACAGCCCATGGTTGGAACAGAGATGAGTGCTTTCTAACAGTGAGTATGTGTATTTAAAATGGTTTTCAATAGATTTGGTGTGGTAATTAAGGCACAAACAGGTTATTGGAGGGATCACACTGGGAAATAGGCTTTCTTGAATGGAACCGTGCTTTACTTGAATCCTCTAGTGCAATGTATTTGTGTATATACTGTCCCTTTTTTTTTTATGAAGCTTAAATCCCAGACTGTGTTCAACAAATATCCTGCCTAGTATCTTTGGTCCTTGTGATTTTAGAAACAATCTGTTTTTCCTGGTGAAGTTGCTTGCAGGCATATCATTTCACTTTTACGCACATCCAGGGATGTGGCTACTGTGGCAAAGCTGAGCAATTCAGTGCCCGTCTTATAGCTAAGTGTGTTCGATATCCACTAAGTGCGTGTTCCTTCATGTAAGTCTGAACTGAGGCTGTGCCAGTGCATATTGGTACTCCAGGCTTCTGCACACAGCAGTGAATCCGAAGGCAATTTCCTGGAAAACCAGAGCAGGAGAGGAATGCAGCAGCCTTATTTTTGTAACAATGCCGCAGAGGACTCAAAGCCAAAGCCAGAATCCAATCCCTCAGGAGGTGTCATGGAGTCTGAATGTCATTTTGCAGGTTAACTGCCTGGGGACTAATAGTTCTGGGAACCTGTGGGGTTTTGGGCTGTCCAAACTTCTACTGAGTCAATTTATCAGAAGTCAGGTATTCTAGTCTGCCTCTCCCTATGCAGACTTTTGTCACATAGTACATGTCAGGCAGAAGATTGTAGAAGATTGATTCTTTCAAGGAAGTGGCTGGTTGCTGCAATTTATTCCTGGTAGATCTCACAGCTGCCACCCTGCTTTGCTACTAGGTGCTGTAGGTCCTGGTGGAAAAAAGTAGATGGGCATCCATGATCGCTGGAGCCTATTCAGGTCTATCAGCATTCAGTACGCTAAGGCATCTGCACGTGGCATGCTGGGGGTAGTGAAGTGGATTTAGTGGTTAGACTTAATTAAAAATAGTTACTGATGAGGCAAGAAACTTGTCTTCTATTCTCTTTTCAGGGTAGGAATTGAAATTTACTTGGTCTCTAGTCTAGAGTTAAGGTAAGGGAGAACACTAAACCTTTCTTGGTTTAGATGTACCACTGTTGCAGCCAGGTACATTGCAAAGAGAGGGGAGAATGTGATACTGCAACCTAGCACAGAGGATGCTCTTTTGAAGGGATTCTTAAAAAAAAAAAAAACAAAAAAAAAATAATAAAGGAAACTACTTGAGTGGTTCTTTACACATCATCTAATTAAAAATAGACTTGAATCTGTGAACAGACTGACATTGCACTGAGACATTCACCAAAGAAGTACTAACCAGAACCTGCAGACTCACAGAATTCAACCAAGTGCTTCTCTGATGTAATAAAATTTAATAACTCTGCTATGCTAACAGCCATACCGCTTCCAGATACTGCACCTAAATATCTCCTTAGCCCCCTTATTGCTTTCTATGATTGAAAGTGTTACAGAAGTGCATGCCTTATTCCCTCTCTGGAATCCTAGTGAATAACTTCCTTTACATTTTATAGTTGATAGCTGTGAACTGTGTTTAAGGTAAAGTGTGGCCGTTAGCTGATGGTTTACATAGTACAACAGACCATATGCCTTATTTTCAATAGGAGCTGAATTGTGAGATCTACAGTGTTTGTCCATACAGTTGATCAGTCATAAATCAAAAGCTTTTTATTATAGATATTAAACAGAAGAAATTTAATCAACAGGTAAATAATTACACTTATTTGGCAAAAGGACGAAGGAGCATTTATTTTAATTATATGTCATTTTGTAAGCCTTAAGGACTTAGCCAAGGGTTCAATTTATCTTGCTTATCTTAGGATTGAAACGCTTATTTTCCCTTAACTCACAGACTTACCAGACAGAAGAGTTCTGCCACACTTTTCAGTTTAGGACTCTACAGGTTATACTTTCTATGAGCTGAATATACTTTACAGAGATGTCTGGGAAATAAGCCAGTTATAATGGTCTCAGGAGAATCTGCAGGACTGCAGAAAACTTAAAAAGTATACTTATATTTAAGTACATGAATGTCTCAAATTAACACAGCAAATGGCAATTGACTGCTTTTGATGAGTCTTGGCACTAATTTAAGATCAACCTATGTATAAGGGTTTAAATCAAAATGTGTTTATCTCTTTGTTGACATTAATACAGCTTCTCAATTATGTCTAGTTATAACCCATATCTTTTTTTTTCCTTATTTTAATGCTTTTTGTGTGTTTTTGGCTTATCGGACAATGGGTAATGGTTTTAAAACAGAGGGAGGTAGATTTAGATTGGATATTAGGAAAAAATTTTTTACAATGAGGGTGGTGGAACACTGGAACAGGTTGCCCAGAGAAGTGGTGGATGCCCCATCCCTGGAAACATTCAAGGTCAGGTTGGATGGGGCTCTGAGCAACCTGGTCTAGTTGGAGATGTCCCAGCTTCTTGCAGGGGCTTGGACTAGGTGACCTTTAAAGGTCCCTTCCAACCCAAACTGTTCTATGATTCTATGATTCTACAACTGTATACCCTATAAGTGTACAGAGCAATGTCATTGCTAGGAATGATAGGATCATTTTCAACTCATCCTGTTTGTTAATTTGATGGCAAATGTTGGAATGCAGTTTATATGTACTTGGCCATGGGTGCCTGGTCCATCTTTGAGAAAGACAACCTCTGGCAAATATTGATAATTTTTTTTTTTCCCCTATCTGGAGTCAGCCCTAAGCGTTCCAGATGTTAGAGATCTGATTTACTACAGTGGCAGATTTTGAACAAAAATTCCCATGAACAGAGCTTATTGGTGAAATATGCAGATACCCTACTATTTGTAGAACACTAGTGTAATCAAATATCAACATAAGTACACTTTTAAATGGAAAATCATGGTGAAAAGGTCTTATGTTACCCGTTTATATAGCTGTTCTGCATTTTTAAAGTCTATATGAGGAATAATTACCACAGGTTAATGAAGCATACTTTATCAGACTGAGTTTAGAGACTTGACAGTGCATATATTGTGAAAAAGTGAACCCTTCTCACCCCTACTGTTTAGGCAGATAGTGTGCTGATGTGGAGTTTTTAAAAGGGAATGGAGAAGATTCAGGAACAATTTGAAACTCTCCTGACCCAAATGTTAAGTCAACAAACAATCAGAGTAATAACTAATCATATTTGTTAAAACTTGGAATTTTCACTTCTTTTTAACATTGAAGTGTTTCAATACTTTCAATTTTGGAATCCAAAAGAAACTTTTTAATTGTATCACATTATTTCTCATTTTCGTTATTCTTATGATATTGTTTTATGGCATATCACTAGCAATTATAATGTATTTCATTCCTACTTATGTGTTATAACAGAATGTATTGATCTAATCAGCTTTTAGGTATGCATTTTATTTTGTAATTGTCTTATTTTTAAATTATTAGGGCCTAATGCTACTTACCGCTGATTAAAACATCTAGAACAAAATGTCTACAGTCTCTGCAATAATGAAAAGATGCTAAGCATCAAATGTAATAATTAGAAAAGCAGCTGTTTTCCTGTTAATATCTTCACTTGAAATATTTTTTTCTAGGAAGATGAAAACGTCATCTTATCTTTAGAAGTTGCACAGCATATAGTTGTTTGTTAAAAAACAAAGCAAAACCCAAGAAAACCAAGGAACATATTTTTTTTTAAAATATTAAAAAAAAAGAAGAATTAGTGACATCCAGATTCATTCCCTTATGTAAGGCACTTACCAGTTCCATTACTTCAGAAACAAGTTGCTGTTAAACTTCTCCATCATCAGTGGAGAGACATAGATTCTTCCAAAAAGTAAAGTTTTATTTAATTTACATGATAGAAGCAATTGTATTTTTTTCCTCCAAGACTATCAGGCAATACATTTTTTAGAGTATTTGATATGATTTATGTGTTCTAACTGGAAGCATCTGAAAAAGATAACCAAGATATGTGTACATAGTTGCAGTATGTGCTGAAAAGACTGTATTGCCACCTCAAAATGTCTGTTATTCTATTAAAAGTGTCCTCGACTAACGAAATCCTAAATTAGGCTTTTAGATACCTAAAGGTCGGTGGAATAATTATTACAGCCCAGTTTTATGTTATTTTTCAGGTAGAAATATTATAGAGTTTCAACACAGCACAAACAGATAGCACCATGACACTGAAAATAAGACATCCTGTCAGTTCTTACTAGCAAGTGATGCTAATTATTTAAGTAACAAATGCCAGAATTAATAGTATATCTTATTACACAGTGCTACTCCTGGGATACAAAATGAAAAGACTAATTGATTCACTTTAAAATGAAGGTTTAATTTTTTGAAACACTATTTTTTTTCTTAAGCAAAATTATTCAAAATAATTTTTCCATGTTCTTGCACCTATTGAGTCTAGCAGGGATAAAACACTTTATGAACAAAGTTAATCATTGCATGTAGAGGGGAGTTGCAGTTAAGCCTTACAAACAGAAGTGACTACTGGGGCAAATTTTATGCTTGTACCTTGCAAGGCTGTCTTTCAATAGCATTTTCCTGCCTGTGTTGTCATTCCCACAGTGGTGCCTGTGAATCTTACAGAATCTGTGGAACACACCCACATTGTCTCCTACAGACAGCAGATTTCCTCTCCTACTTAAAAGGAAAAAAAAAAAAAAAAAAAAAAAAAAGAAAAAAAACAGCTTCTATTTTTCCATTTCTGTTTAATTAGCAAAAAAAAAAAAAGAGCCGATGTCAGAGAAATAGAAACTATTCCTTATTCATTAACCCTGATACAGTGACATCTCCAAGAAACTCATAGCCCAATCCAAGGCCTGTTTGAGGAGGATATACAGGTCTCCTGACAGCAGAAACTCAAACGATATGATATCATTTGTGCATTATATATCTGTTATATATGTCATGTAATTCCTGACCTCAGAGGAAACACTGATCATTACTTTTCCCATCTGATATTTATGAAATGTTGCCTAGCATGTCTGGCAGAGTCAGTATTACATTTTCCTTTTCTTCTGTTTTGTCTCTTGTTTCTATAGCATCTGAGTTTTGTGTGATTTCTCATAAAACATTCGCAAGTTTCACCCACACAGGCCATCTGGACTATATTTAATATTTTAGGACCTATCCCCTTAACTTTGATGTACTTTCCTGTATCTGCTAAAACATGGTGATATCTCTTCCTTCTGTCCTGAGAACCTCCTCCTCACAAACCCAGACATATCAGAGGAACCAAGGGCTTGATACTGCCAGCAGCTGAAGTGTTTCAAATCTCTTATATATTTTTTTCAAACCTGAGAAAATCTATGGCAAGAAAAAGAAATCTGTGAATTCTCAGCAGCAAAAATCTTACCATAATGAAAAAATTCCTAAATTATAATATATTATATTAGAAAATAAGTTTCATGTTAGTGGTTCCTGGAGTTGGTTTGTTGCATTAGATTATGAACACAGAAATAGTACTGTGATGAACAGCACAGGTACTCCGTGACCCACCACACTGGATTCACTAATGACATTGTCAATACTGTATCTTGATCCCTGTCTTCACCTGAAGCTTATTTGCTTCTCAGGTTCACTGAAAGTCATCTGAGTAACTGTTTTATGAACCAATAAGGTCCGTTCTACACCTAAGATTGGAACAAGTGAGGAATGGAAAATGTGTTTTACTCTGATTTAACCTAAGAGAATCTCTTAAATTGCTCAGTCATTTCTGAAGTATTCTCAGGGTCTGATGTTAATATTTATCATTCTTATAATGTGAAAACAAGCTTGAAAAATAACAAAGGTCAGATAAATGTTTCTAAGAAACAAATTGACAGCTCTCATCACACTTGTGATGATGTGCTTAGTGAAATAAGATGCTTATCTGTGATTCCATCCTCCTGAACTTCTAGGATTATGTGATCACTGCAATGACATTTCTTTCTTAAGGATGGACCGACACAAATGTTTCATGGCCTGTCTCATAGCCTTCGCTAACTGAACCGTGATTACTTGCTTCTTAGGCACAGGGACTCATCATAAGATTGGTATCTTATTCATCTTCCCTATTGTCTGCTTGGCCCAATCCAGAGGAAATGCTCAATCACAAGAATATGGTCTGGGCAGTGATGCATGTGGTGTTACACTACGGTCTAGTGGGTTGCTTATGACCAAATGAGGCCCACTGAGTCACCAGCAGGAGCTGCTTGAGACTCTTCCACTTGAGAAAGAGAATAAGAGCAGAATTCAGTTCCCTGAATTCATGTGTCCAGGACAGCCTAGATACTCCAAGAGTCTAAGATGTGTCCTGGAGCACAAATGTATGACACAAGGTCTTTCGAAGCAGTATCTGGAGATCAGGAGAGATGTCCAAGGATATCCCACAGGCACTAACCAGCTATGTTAAAGCATGATTGAACTCTAGATTTTGTTAACTCTAACTTATATTGCACTTATTCATATATAGATACCTACATTTAGGTCTCATAATCTCTGAATTTGACCCAAGGAGACTGTAATAATGGGGAGATGAAGGGCTGTCATGGAAGAGACACTGGGTTAGAAATCCCTAAAATCAGATTGAGAGAGGTTACTACAAGGTATGTGATTCACCTCACTTCTATGAGAGTCAAATGAAACTAGATAAGATGATAAGATTCTCTGAGACTGATATCTTTGTGTGTCAAGAGAAGATAAAATTCACATCCTCTCCTGCTCTCTAAAAGCTGTATTGCAGTTGCTTTTATATTTTTCTGTCTCTTGTGTGTGTAAAATTTATTGTAAATTATAGAAAATTCCTTGACATTTGCCACAGTTTATTTTTCCTCTTTTGTTGTTTGTTTTCAGTCTACTGCAGAAATCTGATCACCACAGCACTGCTTGCCAAAATACCACAGAAACAGGGTAGGGAGAGTAATGGTGATCTTGCCAGATAATTTAGATCCAATATGCTGCACAGTGAACAGAGAGCACTGCCTCCAGTAGACAGGGAGACAGTGGTTGGTTTTTGAAATACTGCATTGTATACATCCCTATTTGTATTAGGTTTAAATATATTTGCACTGTTAATCAGAATGCTACACAGTATAATGCATTTAGGTGTCTGCTTTGCCATTAAGGGATTAAAAATGTTTTAATTGGCTACTTTGGGATAATGATCCTTAAATTCCCTGTCTCATCCTTCTTCCTAGTTTTGCCATAGTCATGCAAAACTTAAAACTGGAGCATAAGCATAGATGTTCAAAAGGATATTTTAGTTGGAATTATAAGAATATATCACAAAACAAGCATAAAAGATTTCCTGAGAGGAAGTCCAAGAGGACTTGTAGGTCTGCAAAGGTGTATGGATATGTTGTCATTGAAGAGGATCAACATATATTGCTGTATGCTAAATCCTTTACTCCTGTCAATTTTCCCCTTACTCCGTTGAGAAATCTCCTACCTGTCCCCAAATCTTGAATAAAATACTCTGTTAATTCACTACATTTTCCACTGTCCTTTCAGAATGTTTATGGTTGAATTAAGAATCAAAGGATCTCTAAAACTGCTTGATTTTAATCTGATACAAGACAGGAATGTTTACTTTTTAAGGAATATACATTTCCTTTTCCTGAAGAACCTCACTGTTTTTGTGGTCAGGTGTTTCAGGGAGAGATTTTTCATATTTTATAATGTGTCTTTGAGGCCAGGAACTAAATCTCATAAACATATTAACAAGGATCTAAAAATCTGTTAGGTTGGAAAATTTTGAGTTTGCACTGAAAGTGTGTAGAATCAAGGTTTAAAAAGCTGAACTAATTTGTGCTGATATGTGCTTGAGTTGTTTTGCATATATGTATTAGAGAAGTGTCTAAGAACAATTCCGTTTTTGAAAATTTTACCAGTAGAAAACGTGCCCTTCTTTGCAATGGACATGACGACTAAGAGCGATGATGGACTTTCTTCTGTTTACGTGTCCACATACATTTGAGTTTTGTTGAAGACCACACTTGCTTTTCTGTGTTTATAATGGATGCCTGTATGTTATTTCTACAAAAGAATGCTATGTAGGTTCTTGCTTTTGTTTTCAAAGCAGGCTATGAGAGAATAGAAACCCTTCTACATTCTTTTTACCTCATCTATATATATATATTCCTCTTCTACTCCCTCTCCCCGTTGTTGTCCGCTTACTACTTTCTCCTCAAGTCATAGACAAAGGCTAAGCAGAGTAATGTTAAATACTGAGATTTATTTCCCATACACAACATATTTATAAAGATTACTTGTTAAAAGTCATCTACTGTGCTACATTGCTTTCTGGAATGATGCAAAACATTACTGCTTTCTTAAGCGATAAATTCTCGGATGGAATACGTAAAGTAGACATAGTATCTCACTGGTGAACACTGACTCTTCAATTCCTTCACTAGCAGTTGAACTTCCTATTTAAAGCTTATGCTTTGTAAGTCAGAATTACCTCTTTTAATGCATGAAATATCCTAAATATTCCATCTAAAAGTGTATTGCATTTTCGATGTATTATTCATCTAAGTGTAACTATTTTCACAATCAGTCTTAGGAAACCACTGTTCCAATTTTTATTGTGAGAGGCTAACCTTGCTCCAAACCAACTGCCTGTCAATCAGATGTCACTCACAGATGCCTCTGAACAATCTTCTCCTCTAATTAGAGATGAAAAAGTAACAGTTTTGATTTGTCTGTGGACTTCAGCACTAGTTGATGTGGGTTGTTTGGTTTTTTTTTCCTCTTTTTCCATTAAGTAGACTGGTAAACTAACTTATAGGCAAGACTGTTTTTTAAACTTCATAATTAAAACTCACATCACATTCTTCGTGAGATATTCTTCAGTTGTGGCAACACAACCATTATCTTATGGAAGAATTTAAGGCATTTTTTCACAAGGAGGTTTAATGTAATTAAGGCTATGTCTTTGTAAAGATTTGTTAATCTATAAACAGTATGTTTTAAATTTAAATATATAGGTATGATTATTCAGAATTCAGTATACATTAAGTTATTGAATTTAAATGTAACTAGATTCTTACATGCATTGGTGATTTAATCTGAACGTATCTCCTACCTTAGAGAAAAGTCTCAGGAATGGTAAATCCAGGTTATTTTTTCAGTACCCTGAGGAAAGCCCCTGGCTATTCTTATACACTTTCAGTTGTGCTAATATTGCAGTTGCTTTTATTTGAAGAGTAAAAGGGAGGTAGAGAAATTTTTCAAGTAATTTTTCAAGTTTACTGTTCCATGCCAGTTACAAGTCTTTCTTAGTTTTACCTGCTACTGAGCTTCATAGAGGTGCATGCCTCTAACCATTGTAAAAGAGCAAAAAGAAATCAGGTACAATTGGGTTACTTGCTCAAAGCCTTTAGCTAGAGTTATTTTAAGTGTGTTTGTTTTTCACCACAACTGGTTTGCATTGCTATGCCATACAAGATGTGTGATCCTCTTCATCATCCTCTCTTTCTAGCCACGTTTCTTCAAAAAGCTGGCTTTAGACTTTCATGGGGGGCAGAATGAGACCTGCTTGGCTCTTGTATTATCCACAATAGGTCCAAATGCTAGCCCAGCCAAAAATCCCCCATGATCACCTTTGTGCTCAAGGGCTTTGAATGTTCTGAGCACATATTCTTGCCGCCGTCTCTTCTGCCACCTCCATTGCTTTTCCTTAACGTATGTTCAGATGCTACAAAGCAAGCTTATGTTATGATGTATGCTTAAGCCTGAGCTCTTAAACATAGGTCACCTACATGGCTCAGGTTCAAATGTATTTCAGCTGGGTTACAACACTTGGTTCTAACATTCTAACATTTTAATTCGTTGTAAGGTTTATCTAATTGTAAGAACAGTTCCACTGCCTTCACTAGTATTGCTTATGAAGTAGTGGGCAGTTCAGTAGAAGGAAGGAGTGTATGATCTGACCCAGCACATTCCAAGATCCTGTAAGTTCCAAAAAAGGTAATATGTAACAATGAGTATTTTAACAGAAAAGGAAATTAATAATCAAAATGATAGTCCTGACAGATGATCAGGGGAAGTTGAAAAGAGCTAAGAGTGTTATTTAAGAGGAAATGGCACCTTTTTTTTTTGTTGTTTTAGTTCCAGACATATTATTGATATTAAAATAATTTTAATTGGAAAAAAAAAATTAATTTGCAAAGAGTGTCAGAGTTGGAAAAAATACTTCTTTCTGTGTCTGACTTGAATAGTAGAAGTGAAAAAAAACCAAATCATCGATGTTAAAGAAAAGGCATATTCTCCTAGAAGATGGCTAATAATTGGATTCTGCTATTTGTAACTCATCAATGCTACTTTGTTGGAGTGCAACACAGGAAAGCATACCTGTGTTGACACTACCTAATGTGCTAGGCTGCTTTTCAGAAACAGTCACCCACAAGCATCAACACCAGATTTAACTGATCTTATTACTCCTAGTTCTGCAGATATTACAGTTTGAACTCTGAAGATGTCCTTCCTACAGCTAGCTCAGTGAGACACAATACAGCACTACTAAGTATAGTAGCTTCCACCGAAACATTCAAGGCCAGGTTGGACAGGGCTCTGAGCAACTTGATCTAGTTGAAGATGTCCCTGCTCCTTGCAGGGGGGTTGGCCTAGATGACCTTTAAAGGTGCCTTCCAACCCAAATTAATCTATGATTCTAACCTACATCCATCTCTGTGAATTATCTTTGTGCAAAATGTTGTGGGGTTCAGGTTTTTTGTTTGGTTTGGTTTTTTTTTTTCATACAATAGTACAAGAAGAAAAACAACCCAAACCAAAACCAAAAGCCATTTACACTGATGGGTGTTATACAGAATCCCAAGATTCACAGAGGCATTTTTAAGACTGTAGTGGAAAGTGTAAAATACACAGTTTAGACAAGTATTTCAGCTGTTAGGCAACACTGAAACCTCTTTAATAGGACCAATTACTTTGTAGGCATCCATAAAATTTTCAGAAATCAGTCCTAGGAACACGATAGATACTTCAGAGTTGTCATTGCAGAATGCCAATATAACTTCAACAGGCAGTCATGTTAAAACAATTGGCTACTGTAGCAAAAATAACGACTTCGGTTCACTCTTTTGCTTTTATTCTGAAAATACAGAGTGGAAACCAGATGCAATTGCTAAAACTTTACCAGACTTGACATGGGATTTTTGGTATTTATGTGGATTCCATTTTAAATAAATGTCAGGTCAGACATGCTTGAAACTCAGTCCTGACTCTGAAAATATTTGCCAGTTACAGTAAGCCTGGCTCAATTTTCTGATTTGTGATGAGAAATTCAAACATTTTGTCACAAAATTCAATCCTAGATACCACACTTAAAGACAGACAGAGGTTTTGGGGTGTGTTTCTTTTGACAGAAAGCCTGTGTAAGTTAGCAAAGCACCACATATTCCCATTGTCTCAAGGTGACTTGCATAAATTGTTTCCTTTGTCTTTGACCATAAGAATGAACCAATAAATTATTTTGTTTCATGTGCCACTAGGACACAGCTGGAAATAGACTATCCCTTATGAGACATATATGGTCATATGAAATGTATTGCTTCTTATGCTTCAGATTATCTGTTAGTAGACAGTCAGGAAAATTATTTTTCCTCTTGAACAGGATTATGTGGAGCACACAGGAGCTTGATCTTCCATCATGTAAACAGTCAGAAAACGTACAGTAGTATTTTAATATGTGCTACTAGATGCCCACTCCATATCTCAAAGTTGAACAACCTTAAGAGTTCTCCAAACCTAAAGCCAGAAAAACTGCCTCCTTCAGAAGGAAGCAGAACCTACTGTCTGAAGCACTGGGGAGATTCTGACTTCAGTGAAATCAGTGGAAAACAGACTTGTGCAACGGTACCTAGAACTGACACGAGTCCTTTGTAAAAATGGACAGAAAATAAAATCTTGTACTACATGATTGGTACCCAGGCTGTCTTTAATTTGATGCTGCTGCAAATTTCCTAAGAGAAGGGGAAAAAAAAGTTATAAAACAATGTCACCATACCTTTCCCAAGCTTTAAAGCAGTTTTGTGCATGTAGTTATTGAATTTATAGTTTTCATTGCAATTTATTGATCTAATTAATATTGTAAAAATTGCTGCCAAACAGTCCTCAAGAGCACCATTTTCCTTCAAACTTGCCTATCAGGGATGTGATACTTTTCATGGTTCGAACTATTAGTATAAATAGTAAACAAGTCCTTTTTTAATGGTCATTTTGGGAAGCTTTCTTTCCTCTTGCTTGATCTGTCTGGTTTTCTGGGGAGTCATTAATTTGCCTGTAATGAGGAATGAAAGGGGGAAAAAAAGAAGGTGGGAGCGTAAGTGTGCATTCTTTTCTTGTTCTCTGGACTCTTCATGCTCTCTCCTGTCCTCTCTCTCATTTTTATCTGTTGTTCCTATTACCTACCTTACTTCTTTTTCACGCCTTCATTAATAAATGATATCTAAACTTCCCTGGCTAACCTATGCCCTTTTTTCCCCACTCATTCCATTTTCTCCTGTCATTGTCTAAAGCTGTAAATTCAACTCCTGTTCTCTATTCCTGTCATCACTTTATTTCAAGCCTGCTCTCTGCCCTGCCTCAGCATTTTTAAAATGCATAATTGACTCCCCTCTTCTCTCCTTCCTTTAAAGTGTTGATACTATATTCACACAGCAGGGATGTGCAAAGTGGAGACAGGGATAGCAAGTCAGGAAGGAAGCTTTTATATCCATAAAATGACAAAGCAGCAGGTATCTTCAAATGAATGTGGTTGTACCTGAATTCTTTCTCCATCCTGGGACCAATATGGTAGAGAAGCACACTATGAAAACATCAAATACACAGTCCATCAGTAGTTTACGCTGTTGCTTTTAGCTCTGGGCCATTCCAGGGTAATTCAGGAAAGATGGAGCTAAGATAGCCTAATTCTTAACGCAATAGTAGTTTACTTTTGGACTTAATAAACCATAAATCTTTTGCTTTGTGTCTTGCTACCTAAAAAGTATTACTACCTCAAAAGTTGCGGTTTGTTTTGTTTTTTTTTTTTCAAATGGGAAGAAAAATAGAGGGCATAGCAGAAACCCCAAGAAGGAGTATAAAGGGGAAACAGAACAATTAATAGAAGTATAACTCCAAATAATTTCTCTTGATGAATGTATATTTAAAAAGGGGAATATACCACAATAATCAACCAGGTTTTTTGCCTTCAGCCTGTCTGAGGCCATGTGGTTTGGAGATCTGATCACTAGTCCGAAAAGGAAAGGCTGTTTGCAAGATTTCTGGGGTGTTTTTTCCTGGAAAAGGTGAGAGGACAAAAGCAGAAATCTATGACATACACTTTATGCCTTATAAGGAAAGTATTCATCTATCTATCTATCTGTCTGTCTGTCTATCTATCTTTCTACATACATATATAGAGAGATCCATATGTTTCAAGCTGTCACTAAATTGATTTGAAGGCAGTTATTTCTTTCATTTACTTCTCTGAGGGTTAGGTTAAAAACTCTCAATTTAATACACGGCTTGAACCAAGTGAATTAGATTTTCTTCTTTCTTTTGCTTTCACATTCACTATTCAGTATTTTCCAGAGTTGTGCATGGTATTTCCATCAGTAATAACAGTTCTAACTATTTGGAGACAGAACAATGCCAAAGCAGAAGATAGTGTTTGAACATTCAAATCACATTTAGTAACAATCATGCTTGCTTAATATGTCTCTAAAAATTTTGTCTTGTATAGTATCTGTGTAATTTTGAAACCGTTTCTAAACAGATATTTTGGGTGAGCATGAGTAGCTGGCTCCTTGTTGTAAAGCCATTACTTTCTCATTTGTGTTTCTGCTGTCTTCCAGTACTCTTGTTTTCTTTAAGTGTGAACTTTGGTTTTGTTTCTCTTTTAAACCACTGCTTCTGTTCCATTTTCTTTTAAACCAGTTCATCAGGCAGTTGTTTGACCATTTTCATTATTTTGGTTTGTTTTTTTTTTTTTCTGCTGTGTAACTAAAACAATTTTCTGATTAAATTGATTATTAATAAACATTGTTTATATTAATTTGCATTTGTAATACCATCGCTAGAGGGCAGTATTGATTAAATTAGGTGCACTCTAGTGCTCATTTGGAAACTTAAAGGCAGAAAAGCCTCCAGTATAAACATCATTACATTTTAAATAAATACTCATGGCTTTCATGTCCATTTTTCATCATATCCTATACATAAAAAGTAATAGTCATCTTAATTGCTTGTATTAGATATTGTTATATGTAACTTTAATGCAGGTAAAAGAACATTCTGTGATTTTATTTTTATGAAAAAGAATGTGCATGGAACTTGGTAGAAAGTAGATGGCATTGAAGTTGTTGTAAATTATAATTTATATTCATTACTTTATTAGAAATAATGATTAAAGTGTTATTTTTATAATAAATACATATTTAGGTTTGTTCATATATTGTTTCTCAGGGAAAATGTTTGCTATGAAAAATAAATCTCTTCCAATTCATTAACTGTCTCCTTGAAAAATCTCAGTATAGTATATTTTAAAATAATGGATAGCAAAGATAACCAAGATTGTAAATTAAGACACTGACTCATTTGTTCTTATTGATTTACAGGTCTCCTGACAAATGCAGCAACACAGAATCCTCGTAGGAGTGGTTTAGGCTCTGTGTGAGCTACTTAACTTAGTCAAGTTTCACTGCTGTGGATCATCATCCGTTATATGTCATCAACTCAACTGTCTGTTTCTCTGTATCTCATGAATGACAGCATAATTCCTCTACATTATGAGCTAAAGTTTGTTCTACCATACTAAGGATCACTGGACTAAGGAATATAGAAAAAGAGATATGCTTGGGCATTAGCAATACAAAAAAGTTCATGATTAACGTTTCATCTGCGTTACACACCACTGCTGGACTTGCTGTTACCTACATGTTTTAATCTGAAGAGTCTGCTACAATGAAGAGTATCATCCCAATCAGCCTTAGAGAAGACTGTTTTGCCTATGGGAGGACACTGAGGTGCAAAAGAGAAACTCTTCTTGTGCCCTAAACTGTCTGAATTGCTTTTATTTTCTTATACTTTCAGTATACACAATAGACCAAAGAGCAAAATCTATTTTAACGTGGACACAATCTTACTGATAACAGAATTATGTCATTAAATTTTAGGAGGTCTCCACAAAGACATGATTCCAGCTTTCACAAAGCTGAGGTGTTGTTGTCCAGCAGAAGTCTTTATGGAAAGCTGCAGTAAAAACTAACTCAGAGACCTGCTCTTGAAATGCCACATTCAAGAGAACATATTGGAGCACTGAGAGAAAACGACCTATGTTTGAAAAACTTGGACAAAAAAAAACCCACAAACTGTCTACATGGCACCTTTATTCCTCTGTACTTAGATTGACTTTCTCATACTAAAATCATTTTCAGTTTTAACCAGTTAAACATGCCTCTTCTACAGTTCCATTTTTGATAGTTAAAGTTGGATAATACAGTATTTGCAAAGAGCATGTTTGGTCATCTGTGGCCTATGTCTCATCTGATACACCATTTAGCACCAGAAAGCAAATTAAAGAGAAAACAAAAGTAACACTTGTTTGAAAGAGATCATTAAATGTATTTTGAAAAGCCTAAAGTTATATATTTAACAGTTTTTATATGTTGTATATTTGTAGAAAATCCTATTTAACAATTAACGTGATAACTCTGACAGTCATGACAAGTGGTTCAGAGTTAAGTTGTGTTTTATTACTTCAGTTGTCTCTGAAGTGACTGGTGTCGTTTGCTTTCTTCCATTGGGACATTCTGGATGTAAAGCATGACCAGAGAGGACTGTGTAGAAAAAGCAAAGAATAATGTTGTTTATATTGCATAAATGCATTCAACCATTGCACTGTTGGAAGGCATTTTTTATTTTTATTTTATTTTTATTTTTTGTCTTTATGTACTGATAAAAATAGAGTGTAAAATATTTTACTCATTGCTCTTCATAGCAAGGTTTGGTTCTCTTTCTTTCTCTCTCTCTGTCTCTCTCTCTTTCTCTCCCCCTACTTTTATGTAAGGGTCAGTTTAAAGTCTGTTCCTTGATCCCATTTTCAGTGTTTTACCTCATTGTTAGAAAGCCCACTTTTTTTCGGCATTATTGGTTAGTGAAATTTTAGCAAAGGCAGCATAGATGAGGGGGAAATTATGATAAAATAGAGAAACAAACAAAACCTGGTTCCCTTTTACTGTACCTTTCGATATGTAAGTTTGGTACATATTGGTATAATGCAATCAACAAGGGAGCTTAATTTCTTCCTGGCAAAGGTATTATGGTTTCAAGTATACTACCTAATACTCCAATTAACTTTTAGTGTTATGCTAGTTCTATTCTACTAAAGAAAAATATATAGAGATCGTTCAAGTGACCATGGATGAAAGGTACAAAAATGAAAAGTTGATTAAAGATTTTTTTTTTTAAGCCTGCTCTAATACTGAGGCTTATTTAATGCAGAGGAAACATGAGCTATGGATCATTTTGTCTTCAAGTAAAATCAGTATATACAAAATTCTTATTTAATCTTAGGATTTTGACCAGTGTCAAAGTAGCAATTAAAGCCCAGCCACTTGAAAAGTGTTATGGACTGACTGCACTATAAATGACCAATGTCAGGTTTAACATGTCATGCAATAAATGATGGTAAATACATTTACTGTACATGTAGACCTCAAGAGCCAGATCCTTCACTCTACCAACTCTCTGTTTTGATTTATTTTAAAGGCAGTGTAGTAGCCTTATTTAGTAAACACAGAACAATTAAAGATGTTACATCATTTTTGTTGCTTTACAGTATTCACTTTTGTGTTGGTTCAGCTAAATTATGAAAAATAAAGAAAATCCTTTTATAAGTGAGACTTTTGTTCCCTGAGCATGACATCACCAAAAGAATTTCACCAGATGATCAGTAAGATGCAGGCACAGAGAGGAAGACTTAGTGATGGAATGGGAAATTGAGGCCCTGGGATGTGTTTTGAAATTGAAGTTTTACCCTACCCTTTTCAGGTCTTGGCTACCTTCATTCTGGTATGCTCAGTTATAGAGCATCTAAGGTCATTTATTTTCTGGAAATCAGATCCCACTAGAGGATCAAAGAATGGACCTCTGAAATCTTTACATCTAAAATCATACTTTCCAAACAGTTCTGAATATGCAAGCTTATGTCTTTGTTTTCTGGGTACTTTAAATGTTAACAAAAGGTAGATGTACATCGTTTATAATGTCTACTCTGGACAAGAAATATCAAAGACAACAGATTCTGATTATTCATTAGAGATGAATTCTAGTTGCCGAGTCTCCTGTGTACAACAGACACCTCAAAGCACTTAAAATGTGTTTTGTACTTTTCCCTCCTCCCTCAAAATGTACAGTTTCAAACAAAAAAAAATATATATACTGGCTGCCTTTGTCACTGTGAATTACTACTCTAAGAGCAGTGGTGAAATTTTTCTCTCTCAGGAGCAATATGTTTTCAGAATATTGTCAACTTCTAATTTTACAAAACTAAGTTACATAAAAAAAAATTGTTTGTTTCTGCAAGTATTTTATGTATTTGCCTCTTCCAAAGCAAAATTTGAAACACAGAGGGGAATGTCTTATTTGAATGCTATTAAATATTCTTCATTTCTCAGCTTGCAAACAAGTAACTTTTTCAAAACACAGTTGAAAGGGAACAGAAGAATACAGAAAAACACACAATAGACTAATAAAAACAGCTTATAGAAATGTGGTAAATCTTTAAACATTTTTGAAAAGGAGCTTCTCTGTAGCTTTCTGTTAGCCCAGGCAAGGACAGATGTAACTACTGCTTTGAACATCTGGGATATCAAATGGAGCAAATATTAACACACTATAGCAATCAATATGACACATCATTCACCAATTTCATAATTATAGCTTTTTTTTTTTCCAATTCATTTCTTCTCTGCAGTAGCTCAGGTTTTATACATGTGGTATCCTCAGTCATTCACTTATTTACTGAAACTGTACCCACATGTTGTTGCATAAATCTTTAACCCAGACACTTACCATCTAATATGGCCTATTCATCACAATCGTGAGTACTAATTAGAGTTTCCAGAAGAAAATAAAAAATTCAACACTGTATCTGAAAAGCCTACATGGCTATGAGGAACAGCTAAACTAGAAGGTGGTAAATTGTTTGGTTGACAGGAAAATCACAGCACCGACTACCTGGGATGTTGAACTAGTAGAAGGAAAACAGCACAAGCCAACACTAGATGTAGACACAAGAAGCCAAAAAAAAAAAAAAAAAAAAAGAGTGTTTGTTCAAGGGGAAAAAAAAACAGAACCAGCTTTCATCACATAAACCTTCATATGTGCAGTATCTTTCCACATAAAAAAATACAGAAGAAGGCATTTGCTTTTAAACTTATTTGTGTGATTTATATTAAGAATAACATATACATGAGTTACAAGCAAAGACCAGGAATGGGTTGACTAGTGGTGTTGTGTACATCTACACAAGCAGTCACTCCTCCCATTAATGGGACAAAGTGAGAGACAACAGGAAAATGGAAGCCTTTGGCATGTAACCTCCCAAGATTTAAAACTGTTTCAAATGAAAGATTGAACCAGTAGGACACAGAATGGCATTTTCTATGAGGTTTAAAATGGACCTAGTGAAGACTGGGTTAGAACCAGCATGAAATAGTGGAAAATAGTCCCAGTTTCTTTTTGCTAAGACTTGTAAGAACCACTGTCCAGCAGTATAAATTGTATTAGCCTGCAGACCAGCTTGTTTTTCAAGCAACTTCAAGATGGGCTAAGGGTAAAAGTTATTTCTAGGTACTTTTATTCCTCCTGCTCCAAACCCCCAGGAAACACTTTCCAGACATCCCAATAATAGCAGTAAAATTGTGACTGGAATTGGGTAATAATTCTCTGAGGAGAATTATTAATGCAAATGAAAGCGATTAATGCAAATAAAAGAAGTAAGTAATTTTTTTTTTCTTCTTTCAGGGATATTTTATACATTATGTTTTTTTATTTATCACACCTTCTTTAGAGAGAATTTACGTCAATGGAATGTGGGAACTGTCAAAGCAGTTCAGCCAAATCCTTTCTCTCCGTTGATGCCATGTCTTAACTGAAATCTTTTTTAAATTACTGGGTTCTCCAAGTGGTAAAATGTATCATAGCCTTTCCTGAAGTTTCTTCTAATCTTCCAGTTACTGTTTGATGTATGCTTCACATCCTCGAAGAATGTAGTCTTTATATGTATTTTTGCCTTACATAATTACAGAAGTTACGGCTAAGCAACTAAGTAACTGTTTGTAAATTCTTTTTCCTTTTTTTTGCAATGAATCTCAGAGTGGTCTTAGGCAAATAAGGATGGACAGAAAACGTCTAATTTCAAGCTGAAGCTTCAATAAAGAACGGAAGCCAAGAAGGAAACTGAAAAGAAAACAAGACCAGAGAAAATTAAAGATTTTTTATTTCAGAGTATTTAGTAAGTTCTTTTTAGTATTTAATATGTTATAGGGGAGCCTAAAGGAGTAAAATTTGAAATAGGGAAATAAGAAAGCAAATACTATTATAACTGCAGAGATGAGAATTTTACTGATAATATAATTGCCTTCTTTCAAGATATAAATACCATTAAAATTTGAGGCCCATAGGTAATATGTAAAAGGTAATGCTGTAACCAATTAAAATAAACTAAAAAACAGGAGAATATTGGAAATAAATTACAATAAGACAGAATGACAGAATAGATAGTGACTAATAATCAGCCGTCCTGTGGGAGGATTAACACAAGTTCCTGTACTGCTTTTAACTGTGAACAAAATATGAACACTGAGATGGCCTAGTTTGTTAGTATCAGTAAATTACAGAAACTAGTGAAGATGTAGGTAGCATATACTTGCATAAGGTGCTAGTGGCATTGATGTCCTCCATGGCTGGCTTGGATAACCATGACCACAATTTTCTAGGTTTGATGTTACCAACATTAGACTATTGAAAGTGATGTTAAACCACATCACTATGCTGCGCTGATCCAAAATGACCTGTGAAATTACCAAAGTTGATTAGCATGTAATCAAAAAAGCAGCTTTTCTCAAAAAAAAAAGAAAAGAACAGCTGAAATAAAAATATAGAGGCTGCTAATATTAAAAAAAAAAGCTAAAATGTCAGAAAATGTAATAAAAGGGGAAAAGTTCTGTAAAGACCTTTCAGAACAATCATGAAAAAGTTTGATAGTAGAAACTTCAAAAGTGTCTATGTTAGGAGTATAGGGTCAGATATAATACAAGCAACAATGTAAGCATGTGCAGAGAGCATTTTCAATTAACTAAAGAGCCTGAGCACTACCTCAAACAGTGATTTAAATCACCATGAGCTAGTGTCTTCCTTCACTGTATATGAAGAAGCCTATGTATATTCCTATATTCTTAAGGAGAGAGACAGGTGGTTTATTACTGGTTCTTACACAGGCATAACAATAGATGTCAACCACCTAAGGCAGAGACTATAATGACAGGAAATGTTGACATCAGCTGTCATCTGAAATTACGTACTGAGTTGTGAAGGTGCTAACAGAAGGTTGGCAGTAGCAACCTGAGGCAGTTGTTAATGTACAAAAACATTGCACAAAACAGGAGCTCACAGAGCCCCAGTGGCAGTAAAGAGGGCCTTCCCATCACAATGACTAATGCAATTGCAAGGTTAATATATTTACTCCTATATGTAAGGTAATATATTTACTCCTGTATATGCAGAACATATCTGCATGGGTAGATGAAGACAAATGTGGGCCAATTCTGTTCACACTCCGTAGTCGCTTCTATGTGAATGGATTTAAGCAGCCTCCAGAGACAGCAGAAATGTAACATAGACTATAGCTTTACTACGTATTAGCCTGACTGATATGCTATTAGCAAACAATAAAAGAGTATAGTAAGGCCTGAAGAAAATTATGTTTAATTTGGCACAAGTCACATTTCTTCCTCAATGAAGCCATGTAGCACTTGGTTTTCACCAGAGACAGATTTTTTTCTTCCCAGTATTTTGAAGAGAGCAACATGACAGTCATAATGTAACTTCTAGCCCATGTAAAGCAAATCAAATTAGAGTGAGCTCTGGAAGGACAGAAATTCTAGCTGAGTAAATAGCAAAGACCTCACTTTGCACAGGAAACCAACACCCAAAAAAATGAGAAAAATCAGAAATAATTGTAACGCCACCCAAGCTCCTTGTTAGCTCATTCTTACTTAAACTATTACAATCATAGGAGAATCTGCAATGTAGTATACTCAATAGCACTTAGAATTACATGCAATCATGCACTTCTTTTCATTTTAATAATTTTTGAAAGCTGATAGGACACATCAGGCTCCCCTTCTTCAAAAGAAAAAGAAGACATGAGTCGATTTACTCTGCTAGGAAAGAGGAATGCAGGGAATACAGGCTGCACGTTACCATGTTCCAGGTACTTCTTACCACATGCAGACTCTAGAGACATCAGGAGAAATGTGGGAAGAGTAGAAAGTGTTGCCTCAGAACAATTGAACCTTGTGGCAGGACAAAAATCTATTTAAGGGCCTGAAGACAGAAACTTTGCAAATGGATTAATTAAATCGTAGAATCATAGAATAGTTAGGGTTAGAAGGGACCTTTAAAAGTCATCTAGACCAAGGCCCATGCAAGGAGCAGGGACGTCCAACTAGTCAAGAGAAACCTGAAAGGACAGGGGATCTATACAGCATTTAAAGGTATTATTCTCACTTTTCTTATTCAGCTGATTTGTAGACAGAAAACAGACAGACAGAAAACCCAAAGTGATTGCGGTAGTGTCCAGTATCTTGACAGGCAGTGAAAAGCAAGAGAAGGAACAAGTATAAAAGATTGCTAGAATTCTGAAAGAAAGGACTTTTTGATAATTATTTTTAAAAATAATATTAAAAAAATGTAGCAAGTACACAGTGTTGCCTCGGTTTAATTTAGCAGATACAATACTGGGATTGTTGTTGATGATAGTAAATGTCTCCCTAACTTCCTCAGGAAAAGCTTCTATACAGACACCTAACTACAAGAGCAGAACCAAGCTATCCCCATCCATTCTGCTGTCTGGAGGTATGGCTGGGATCTGTGGAGATACCAGATGCAAATGGAAAATACCCATGCCAATATATTAACAAGGCAATCAGATCATTTGGAAATTCATTGGTACAAAAGTGATGCCAAGCCTTATTTGTTATTTAGTCTTAGTTAAGTTTATACACATAGTCCAAGGCCTTAAAATCCGAAGAATAGCTCCTAGAATCTGAAATAGCATGTCATTGATGTCTTTAGGATGCAAAGTTGTTCTAGCGTTTACAGGAATTACAAATAACTGCAACCATATCTTTACGTTTCTGGCACAGTAGAACCAGAAGATGAATGCTTGTTTCTTGTTCTTCTCCTAATACAACAGCCAGCAGCATCTGCTATTTTGGACATATTGACTAATGATGCTTGAGTGTGACTGAGTGTTACCTTTCAGCTGTGATGATGGGAAATTTCCATTGGATTATACTGTCCCATAAACCTCTGGCTTGGGAAAAAGTTGCTGCTTTGCAATGGGGAGTCATTCCTGATGCACAGTTTTAGTTCCCATATGTATGCCCAGAATTGCAGTGAGCCGTGCAGAAATCCAGGTGAGTTAAATTGCCTCTCAGTGTGATCAGTTATATGTGTTTTGGTGAAAAAAAAAATAAATCATTGAGTTAAGCCACTAGTAGAGAAACTTTTAGTAACAGATTCTAGCAGAGGTGGAATAGGAGTAGACAAGGATAGTCTGAGTCCCTCTCTTTTTTAGATCATTGCAAACACCAGTGTATTGTCTTTTGGAAGATGACTGCTAGTAAATTGGCTACTTCTTTGTAGTTCTCTTCCAACATATTCACTTTACTGCTGAGTAGACCTTATCGGTGTTTGTGAGATGACTGAGCAATTTAATTACAGGTTATGTTTAGCATACTGGTTTTATATTAAAAGGAAAAGAGGAAGGCTGCTTACTTGCTTTGTCCTGGCTGCTTCACTCTGTTTCAAATGTTATTATGGAGGAAAAGAGCAAGTTTGGGAATACAAAATTCAGTGAAAAGCCACGGATGAACACAAAGAGTGTGGATCTTCAGGGACAGAGGAAGTTCCCGATAAGAGCAAATGGCCACACTTCGTACGTGTTGAAAAGGAGACTCTTGTAGGAACCTGCATGGGCTGCTGTAGAGCTTCTTGCAACCAAGGAAGATATGGAAACTTTCTAAACTAAAAGATAAATACAACAAGTCGGAAGGGAAAAGCTGTTCTGTAATCTTTGTTATTTTAATTGTATCCATCAGGTTAGACATAGCTTTCTCTTCATGGCCTAACAAAATCTAATACTATGACCTGAAAACCCTGCTAGACCTTGTTGTTTGCATACCTGAAGAAATGTGTGCAAGTGGCTCCATGGCAAGACTTGTTTGTATTATTTTGATGGTGACTGTAGTCTCCTTAGGCAGTTTGAGGCATGGAGCAAACTTCCTCTCCTTTTTCTCCCACTTGGAAGCCACAGCAACAGGTCAGGCAGTGGCCTGGGAGTGGCTTCAGCCTGTAGTGCTGTGCAGACACATCCACTGTAACAACTACAAGCAGTTCTAAAGGAATTATTTTAATAGAATCATAGAATGGTTTGGTTTAGAAGGGACCTTTAAAGGTCATCTAGTCCAACCTCCCTGCAAGGAGCAGAGACATCTCCAACTAGATCAGGTTGCTCAGAGCCTTGTCTGATGTTCAGTCTGATTTTGCTACTGGTGTGGTTTTGGCAGTGGAGGAGTACAGTGCAAACTAAAAGCCCAACTCATGATATTGCCTCTGGCTGTGCACTTCTATGCCAGGTGGCCAGCAGGCCTCAGGTTTGCTGCTCTGAGGGGATTTTGTATAGGCTGCATAATCTGCAATTGCTGTGTTTTGGCTGCCTTTCTGAGGAGAAAAAGGATGAAGGATTTCTTCAGCATCTCTCTCTTCTTTAAAAAATAAAAAATATGCTTTTCCAGAAGTCTTGTATCATTCTTTCATTGCCTGTCTTGTGGAGAAGAAATAGGAATATGAAGTCTAGACATATGCACAATAAAGCTTGTTGGCTTTCTACTTGTAAAGATGCCCTGGGTTTGGGAACAAAGCAACCAGATTGTAAGACAGTTGTTTGCACCCAACAGTATTTTTTGGTGCTCTGAGAACAGCTCTTCCTCAACAAGCAGCTTGACCTGGAAGTGAAAATGGAAAGAAAATGGTTGTTGCTTCTTGTTCCATTTCTTAAGATTATGCCTAAGATTATGTTCAGAGATGAGAGCATTCCCAAGTTTAAACATTTACTCACTCAGTGAAATAATTCAGAAGTCTGTGTATAATGATGCCATCTGGTGACACCTGTCATAATGATATTTAGCTTTGTTATTTTTCCAAATACAATATAAAAGCCGTACCGTGGCTTCATCAGCTGATAAGTGGTCCTAAAAAATATTGCCATCTACAAGAAGGAATGTAGTTCAGAGCCTTCTAATATTAGTAATCAGAGAGGCATGTGACTGAGAAACACTCTGCTTTAATTTTACCTTCAAAGACTTCCTTACAACAAGGTTCACCAGTTCTAAGGGCAGTAGGAATGTATTAGTTCCTTAGACAGTGAGTCAGCTGCAGGGAATATATGCTGCACAGTAATCTATTGCTCAGCTACAGTATGCACCAGGTACCAAGGCAGTACTGTATTGCTATATTCATTTCCCTGAAAGGTTTCCCTTACTAGAGTGCATTGACCAATATTTCAGTCCTACCATGAGCTAAAACAGCATGAAGTAATTAATTCAAAATGTAAAAAATAAAATTAAAATAAATCTACACTTAGTTATTAAGAAGTCCAGCAGAGTACTCTTACAGTGACAGATGATGTTAACCTATAAGCCTTTATAACTTACATGGTAATAAAATGGGGTTACATTTTGGAATTAAATTGATAACATGACCAAATCGATTTCATTAGTGTATCTGTCATATTTGCTGTTAATGATGGCTAACAGCGGAATAGGAACTGACAACAATTCCTGAAAAACTGTGCAGACCAAAATTATATTATACCGGAATTCATGAATTTTAATACCCTTTTTTTTTATCATGGTTTTTTTTTAACTCCCTTTTTAAATTTGAAGCTCACAAGAAGAGAATTAAACTTTCTACACCTGTCTCAGCTCCTATTATTTCTATTGTTACAAGTTAATAGGCTCAAGAATGGAAGACATTTCCACTAACTAAAACAAAAAAAGGCCTTGCTTGAGAGTCTCTTGTGAGTGTTTATGGGGGAATGGATGAATCTCCACTGCTAAAGTGTTGACATCAGATTAATTTCTCTTGAATGACTAGAGAGCTTTAGGACACCCAAATTGCTGTTTAGAAGACTGTTTGTGGAAGACGCTATTTGTATTAATAGACTTGGTTCTCTGGTGTCTATCTCCCTTTAATGCTAATAGAAGCTCTGCAAAAATCTACAGGAGAATATACCTACTGTCGTGAATCATCACACCTCTCTAATCCCATTAGTAGGACTTAAATGTATGTGAGTTAAAAGTGTGCAAGTAATAAAATGCTTATCTCAGGGCAGGAATTGAGAGCATCAAAATACCTTTATGTAATGAGGTAACTTGACCTCTCTGCTACTTTAAAATGTGACAAGATACTAGTTATGTGTCATATGAACTGAAAGACCATTACCCTTTCCTATTTCAAGTCCCTGATTAGGACCTCTTTCTTGGGTTAAAATTATGTGAAAATGGATAATTAATAAGGAGAAGCTATGGGGTTATCTGAGCATGGGTAAGGTATAATTTTATCTTAAATAATTTATTAATTAAATAAATTTCTTAAATATATTACATATGTATCTATACATATATATATACACATAGTGAATGGCATTGTATCTGTTTTGAGCTTACTGTCTTTCTTGCTCTCAGAAATGATGCTTCTGTTACAATCAGGAATTATGAT
Organism: Chlamydotis macqueenii; assembly: GCF_036417535.1. Lineage (NCBI taxonomy): Eukaryota > Metazoa > Chordata > Aves > Otidiformes > Otididae > Chlamydotis > Chlamydotis macqueenii. The sequence continues at coordinate 18,895,986 of NC_141556.1, forward strand.
AGCAACATGGGTAAACAAGTTCAGAGATGTGGTCCGTACAGCTTAGGTGGTGGAGGGAGAAATATTTAACCTACCATATATAGGGGCTGTTCTGGCCTTGTGGGGATGTTGGTCTTTGTAAGAGAAACTTCATATTCACATCTATGCTACTATTAACAAAATTACTGGGATTTTAGACAGATTCTTCCCATACTGTACAAACATTCATAGGCTGCAGACTCTTCACAGAATGTCTGCATTTTGACAATGTATACCAAAATATTGCTGCTTTTGGTATTCTAAGTAATATATAATATTTATGTATGTAGTGGGTTGACGTTGGCCTGCTGCCACATGCCTACCTAGTGTCTCTCTCAGTCCTGCTCCTCAGCAGGACAGGGGGAGAAAATATGATAGACACGTGGAGATAACTAACCAATTAATGTCATGGGCAAAACAGACTGAACTTGGAGACAATTAGTTTTAATTGGCAATTAAAATAGGTTTAGTTAGTAAGAAAAGAAGACAAAACTAAAATAACACCTTCCCTCTCCTCTTTTTCACAAGTTTCAACTTCATACCTTCATTTCCAACTCCTCTAGCTCCTCCTCCATCCTCAAGTGGCACAACGGGGAATGGGGGGTCAGTCCATAACAACTCATTTCTGCCACTCCTTCTTCCTCATACTCTTCCTTACTGAAGCATGGGTTCTCCCAATGGACTGCAATCCTTGAGGAGAAACCTGCTCCTGTGTGGATCTTCCACAGGCCACAGTTACTTCTGATCATATCCACCTGCTCCAGCATGTTGTCTTCCACAGACTGCGGTAAGGATATTTGCTCCAGCATGGTCTCTTCACGGGCTGCAGGGGAATCTCAGCTATGGCTCCTGCATCAGCTTCTCCCGCTCCTTCTTCACTTACCCTGGTGTCTGCAGGGCTGTTTCTCACTGATTTTTTTTTTTTTTCCCTCGCTCCTCACTGCTGTGCAGTGTTTTGCCCTTTCTTAAATCTTTGGCACCTTTCCCCGAGGCATGGCCATCTTGGTTGCTGGGCTCAGCTGTGCCCTGCGCTGGATGGGTTGGAGCTGCTGGAACCTGTTGTGTCTGACACAAGGCCTGCAGGTCCTGACTCCCAGTGGAGTACATCTTGCTGTAGGTGCTGTTTCATTGGTATCTGGCACTACTGTGAGAGTGTGAAGTAAGAAAAAGCAGAGGAATGCACTAGGAGGAGATAAAAGGACAATTGTGGGGAGAAATTAGCATTTCTTTATGCTACTGCATAACTGGAACAATCTAATGCCCCCGGTGGTTTGCTCTGCAGAGATAGCTGCTACAGCGTGCACCACCAGCAGTGCGCATCCAGCAGGGAAGTTATCTCATTTGGGTATTTCCAGACAATCTGGAGGTTCCCTCCCAGTGGCTCTGCTGGACAATTTCATCCAGAAACCTGCACAAAAGCACATGCTTTCCTAGCTGCTGTGACTGTGTTTGAATGTTTTGTTTTTTCTTTTTAATTGCTTTTTTTTCCCCCTCATAGCTTTCTTCATTAACTGAAATACAGGAGATTTAGCCTATAATCCAGTATATTTTAATAGCAACTTTGTTCAAAAGAAAACTCCACTGATCTTCAATGCCACTTTACTAGCAGCCTTTTTTTTAAAAAAAAAACACCAACTTCTAAACTGGAAACATCAATATAAAAAAATTATGGTACAGTTTCTTAACAGAGGTGCTGAGGCCTGAAGGAAATAAAGAAGTAAATTAGCGAAGCCAATAGAGTCTAGTTTTACTTCTTTGACAATCTCATTTTGGACTGAGCAAAATTCCCTTTTTCCCAAGTCTGTTTCATCTTTTATCTCTGGGAATAATTGTGTTTTCACTGGATTAAATACCAAACCAAAATTGGAATTTAGAGTTGTACTGCAATAAATAAGGGAAAGGAAAAGCCTCCTTTATAGAGCCAACTCCAGGTGTCTGACACATAGACTTTAGAAGTTCCTTGACTGTAGATTGCAGTCAACGGAGAACCCTATTGCACTTACTGATACAGGGCTGCAATCCATGACTTTTCATTTTCCTGTATTTACTGAAGACTAGTCACTTCATTTAGACTATTCCATTCAGACCATCTTACTGAGTTTATCTTAAGGTTTAATACCACTGCCCATCGGTGTATCCAGGAATAGGTAGTCCCTAACAAAAATCACTGGGAGATAAACCTCCTACCTTCTTCTCAACCTCTTTGCCCCCTTCCAATCCTTTCATATAACTTTAGGTTTGATCTTGATTTGAGAAGAAGGAATAGATGAGTAGATTGCATATGCTGTGGACTAGACATGAAGGCAATGAATAGTATTTTAAAAGGAAAAATCTGAATTTGCTAAATCTCAAGAATTGTTTATTTATTTATTTTTACCTAAATGACTTCTAGCAGGAACCTCCATAATTCATATGTGTGCCGTGCTGAGCTTTCTGATCTATCCCACTGTGTTGGAGTGCAACCCACTTTTATTAAAAAAAAAAAAAAAAAACAAACCAAAACAAAACCAAAACAAAAGACCAGCCAGTTTTGATGTGGATGCTCTGGTAGGAAATACTGGAAAATGTGGCAATAGCATATTCATGAAATGCTCTTCAAAGGGAAAGCAAAAATTAGTACATCTTAAAAATCTCCTGACTTATTCACTAACATGTATGTCCTTTCATGAAATAACATCGCAGGGTGCACCTCTCCAAATCTCAAGAGGTAGGAACCTCTCGAGATTTGGACAGGTGTACCCTGAGATGCATTAAAAACTGGCTGGATGGCCAAGCCCAGAGTTGTGGTGAATGGAGTTAAATCCAATTGGCAGCCGGTCACAAGTGGTGTTTCCCCAGGCTCAGTGCTGAGGCCAGTTCTGTTTAACATCTTTATCAATGATCTGGATGAAGAAATGGAGTGCTCCCCCAGTAAGTTTGCAGATGACACCAAACTGGGTGAGAATGTTGATCTGCTTGAGGGTAGGAAGGCTCTGCAGAGGGATCTGGACAGGCTGGATCAATGCGTCGAGGTGAATTGTATGAGGTTCAACAAGGCCAAGTGTCGGGTCCTGCACCTGAGTCACAACAAGCCCATGCAATGCTACAGGCTTGGGGAAGAGCGACTGGAAAGCTGCCTGGTGAAAAGAGACCTGGGAGTGCTGGTTGACAGCTGGCTGAACATGAGCCAGTAGGGTGCCCAGGTGGCCAAGAAGTCCAACAGCATTCTGGTTTGTATCCGGAACAGTGTGGCCAGCAGGAGTAGGGAAGTGATTGGACCCCTGTACTCGGCAGTGGTGAGGCCACACCTCAAATACTATGTGCAGTTTTGGGCCCCTCAGTACAAGAAGGACGTTGAGTTGCTGGAGCACGTCCAGAGAAGGGCAACGAAGCTGGTGAGGGGTCTGGAGAACAAGTCTTATGAGGAGCAGCTGAGGGAACTGAGATTGTTTAGTCTAGAGAAGAGGAGGCTAAGTGGAGATCTCATTGCTCTCTACAACTACGTGAAAGGAGGTTGTAGGGAGGCGAGTGTTGGTCTCTTCTCCCAAATAACTTGTGATAGAACAAGAGGAAATGGCCTTAAGTTGCGGTAGGAGAGGTTTAGGTTGGTTATTAGGAAATACTTCTTTACTTAAGAGTGATATCGGGCACTGGAATAGGCTGCCCAAGGAAGTGGTGGAGTCACCATCCCTGGAGGTGTTCAAAGAACGTGTAGATGTGGCACTCTAGGACATGGTTTAGTAGGCATGGTGGTGTTAGGCTGATGGTTGGACTTGATGATCCTGGAGGTCTTCTCTAACCCTAAGGACTCTATGATTCTATGATTGTCTAGTCCGACATTCCTGCACAACACAAGATTAACTACAGCAGGTTTCTCAGGACCTTGATCAGTTGGGTTTTGAGTGTTTCCAAGGATGCAGAACTCCACAACCTCTCTCAGCGATTTATTCCAATGTTTGATCACCCTCAAACCAAAACAAAACAAAAATCTTGTGACAAAATTGAATTTCCTGTAGTTCTATTTGTTTCTTGTCCTACTGGGCACCACTGAGAAGAGTATACTTCTTCACTATTCTACATCACTACCTAACAGAATGGAAAATTCCAAATCACTAACTTTAATTACATGTAAAGTTAAATTTTGTTTCAGGGGGGAATTTTTTTTATATATTTGTTTTAAACAACATTGAAGTGGTCTTTTGAGATTAACAGAACAAAGACATGTCAGTCTGATTAATCTGGTGATGGGAGATATGACAGAAAAGTGCAGAAAAGGGAACAAGTTGACTTAACTTAGGTTTCTGTTTTTTTACAGAGCAGATCCTTGATCCAACCCACTTTTGTTTATGTAGCATTTCAGAGCCTACTCACAGCACCATCTTCCACTCTCTCGTGCAATGGGGTTTTGTGTTAGCTTTTGATTGTAGTGGTATATTTCCCCATAATTCAAAAGTGTATTCTACTTTTTAAAAAGTGTAATTTTTAAGAAAATTTGCACATGACTATGGGCATATATTTCTAATGCATATAAATCTCAAGCACTGAATTTGACTAATACTTCATAATATACATAGACATTGTTCAGGTCACCATTTAATGCATACAGCCACAAGATACAATAGCATAGTTTACAATCTAAATCTAATTAAAGGGTATGCAGGAATGAGAAAGGGATCAATATCTAATATGTTTTTTCCATCTGCTTTCCTCATCACTGCTAACATGTCAGAGAAAATGCCAATATTTGATCTTATACATGTGCTCTGTTGCTTTTCCATTGATACAGACAAGGTCAGTTGTGATATAGCGTGCTCCAAATTCTCTGAAAGTTCCTCAATTAATAGGTTGCTATCAGACAGCATATTAAAAAAATGACGGAAAATATAAATGGATCTTAACTACTAACTCTGGCATTTGAACAAAATACATCTTTGATTTTAAGCATAGAATCCTCACCTGATTATCTACAAAAATGTTTGACAGTTCAGAGGTTAAATATTTGTTTGAGGTTTTTCTGTTGATAGTACCTAAAAGCTCTCTGTTTTATAATAAATTTCCATGAATAAATACAATAAATCTGGGGAAACTCTAGTGGAAATATTCCTGTGATACAGCAGGTAATTTCTTGAGAGCATGAGAATGTAATCTTTATTGTTCCAGAAACTTGCAGTTGTCAGTCTTGATAGTGGTAATCAACCTTTCCTTCATGCTAATGGTGCTTTTGTTAGACTGAGCTCTTTCACCAGTTGTGCAGAGACTTGTATGATTATTTCATGCTAAGCTGTTATATAGGATGACTTATGGTTATACAGATATAAGAAATATTATCTACATTAAAGTTGTTTTTCCCCATATGCATTTCCTCATGTTTTTCCTACAGTCTGCATGGCATTCTACCTCTAGACTCTGTCAATGTTTCTTTTCCCTCAGTATTTCACTCACAGCTTTTTTCAACAAAAAGCAGCATTTATAGGCTTTGGTACAATGTTTACTAAGAATTAAGAGTGTCCCTAGGAGGGCAGCATGTTTTCAAAGAAATTTAAACAACACATGGAAAACAATCCAGCATTGTAGAAGATGGCTGACTGCACTTAAGCCTTCTAAGGCATCAGATGGATATCGTTCTGACACAAATACAAATGGGATTTCTTTCAGTGATTTCAAAAGGGCTGGTATTTCATTCTTCTGTATGGACTTCCCTCAACTTGTTAAATATGGAGTTAATAGTAAAGTAAATAGTAAATAGTTACTTGTAATAGTAAAGGAGTCATGTCCATAGTGAGCACAGAAGTAGCACTAGCAATGGTGCTTCAGACTTTCCGTGGTAAAAAATCTATGAAAGGCAAAAGAACACAAATAAGGTGAAGATCAGTGAAAGGATATAAAAATATGGCAGTATATGGAAAATTAATCAATCTATTTTCACAGTAAGGGTACCGTTTACCTATGAGGTTGTAATGGGTGTGAAATAATAAAATGCACCATTTGACTTTATTTTCTTTTAACCTTGGACTTCAATAAAAATCTTATAGCAACTTATTTGGAAACTTATATTATAATCCGTAAAGTGTTTTTACAATAATTTCAGGGGATTGCATGTTTCCTCTTTAACATTTTCTACTCTTATGCTGAAATGAAACCCATCATCTTAAATAAAAAAAGTATATACTCACCTTACAGGCTTTTTTTTTTCCCCAAACATGTATAAAACACACTGACTAAATGAATACTTTACTTTCTTGGCAGAATTTTTATAATAAATAAATAATTATTCATACTTTTAGATTTTTTAGTCTTATTAGACCTCAACTGCTGTAAATAAATGAATGTCACTCAAATAATACTAGTGTGAAATAATTTGTGTTTCATTAAATGTCTTGCATATGTAGCCTAAAGTATCATAACTGAATTAACCTTTAGACTTTAAATACATTGAATGAAAATAATACATTCACACTGTTAATATAATGGCAGTGCTGATGTATATGAGGTCAGTGATAAAAAACTGTAAGAACTAAATGGAAATAGGAGCCATGTAATATGGCATAGTCATAGAAAAGAAATTTCAATATAATGGGCAGAGAAAGGTCTAGTGTGAAATAAATAATGGGTAAAGTTCATGTAACCTAAATTTATGTACCAAGAAGTTAGGCATCTTAAGTAGGATTTTTCTTGCCTCAGCTTTAACTGCCTCAAGCACAAGTGAGCTTCTTTTCAGGGCTTCCCTTATAGTCAGCAGAGATCTTGTAAGTACAGTTAATGGTGTCCTGAGAATAATTTATCTTATCCTAAGGGAAACACCAACATTTGACCCAGTGAATTGACTACAAATTGCAAGGTTGGTATCTGTTGATTGTAATGAGGGCTTAAACAACTAGCTATATAGATGCTTACATTCTATACTACTAAAATTACACCACAATTTGCCCCTACTATAAGCCGCTTATAACCCTTTTAGAGGCGATAGATCAACTCCAGAAGATAAGTTATGTATTCTAGTATAGGATATGTGCCAGGGGTCAGATAACCGAATTTGTTTATAGAGACTGTACAGGAAGCTTAAGTGTGTAACTTAAGCCAGGTGTCTAACTTGCATTATTTGCACTTCTGCATTTCAAGATTCATAGGTGAATAAAAGTAGGACAATTATCTTCTGCCTTTAGTTTAAGGTGTCTCAATTCCCAAAAGTATGTTCTTTGCTTTATAGGGTAAATCATTATGATTTTATGTTTGATTTTCCTGACTAACCACCTTTACATTGTTAAATGGATGATATAGATTCTATAAAATACAGAAAATAATCTAGGACTGTTAATTTCTATAGTGGTTTTTTTTAAAGCCTTGTAAGATGAAGTGTACTTTTTTTTTGCTCATGAAACTCATGAGGCACTAGAGGAGATAGATTACTTACAATACTAATTTTATCCATCAAGCAGTTCAATTACAGGAGAAAAAAGGATCATATTCTATATGGAATTTCTGTACTTCCTTCCACTGATCTCAGAGGAGCTGAAGATGACTGATTTCTTTAGTTATAAAACTATGATATAGGATTGTTCTTTCCTTTTGTTAACGTAAATGTTGTAGTAAAAAATGTTTTCCATAATATTTGTAAATATGACACACACACACATACACGCACACTTGTGTGCTCCCCCCAAACCCAGCTTTGTGAAGATCTCTTGTTCTGTAAATTACTTGCCTAAGAAGAATGGTGGCAGCACCATGGTTCAGTCCACTGAGTATGAGGATATCACAGGACCACAAAACCCAGAAGTATGAAGTATCTTTTTGTCTTCATTGTGTTAACTTTCCAGTGTCATAAAAGCAGCAGAACCATAGGTGGAGGCCCAGATCCTGCCAAGTATTTACATGTGTTTGAGAACTTTAGAAGCTTTGCTGACTTCAACAGGAATACCAGTGCTTTCACAATTGAGCAATTGGTAAGGCTTCAGTCGATAATAATTCCACTGCTAGTCATTACAAATATGAACATACAGTCTGATAAAAATTACCTCATCTTCTTTCCACTCTCTTTTCAGCCAGCTGTTTAGCCATAACATAGCTAGCTGATGGCCACTAGAAATAGCACTTTTCTATTGTGTCATTGAATCAAATCAGGTAAACTTGAAATATGTTGGACATATCGTTGGACCACACTATAAAAGTCTTCCACAACGTCCTGTTCTTTCAAAAGGCAATGGAAGAAATCTCATGAACAGCCAACGGTGTTAGCCTTTCACTCTTATGCTCAGTGGCTTAAATAGGAGTTCTTTGTGCAGATGTGTTGTAGAGTCAAATCCATAATCTGTGATTCAAACAGAAATACATAACACAATCACTCCTCTCCAGGAGCATTGAATAGCAATCTAAATCAGAGTCTCCTGAATCAAATAATTCATATGCTTTTTTCTTTGTATACTGAAACAAATAATCACGAGGTTTAGAGGTTTGCTAAGGTGTTGCTATTTGAGAATAATTTATTTTGTAAAAGAGTAACCAGTTGAACAATACTAATTATAACATTGTTAAAAGCCAAAATGCTTAAATCTAAATAATTTACAAGTTATGTGATAGACATTAAACACCTCTGAGAAGGAAAAGTGCTGCAGGCAAGTGTTCTTAATAAGTCTATTTTGGTTAATTATTGCCTGAAGCATTTCTGAACTAATTATTTACCTCCAAAGGGGGCTCCATGTTTTCAGCATTGAAGTGCCAGATATTGATTTTCTTTAATTGACAGGGCATAGTAGTAGCCAGACCACACAAATCTGAATGTTAAGCCATTTATAGAAAGTGATAGCCAGGCCCTCCGGTGTCACAAACTGGATCAGCATGAAAGGGAGACCCAGGCCCTGAAACTGTGCACTTTTAGGGAAAAGGATTATTTATCTTTGTCATCTGCCCTTTATGGTTCACTTAACATCTTAAATAGCCTGTGTAAACTAAGTGTGTTTAGTAGCTGCACAACTCCCAAGTCAGAGATAGTGTGCTGTGCAACAGAAGAACTGGAGAACTGTGTTAGTTTCACTTAGTGAGGGGGGGCTATGGTGGCAGCTAGAAGTTGTTTCCCCTTTGTTCAGTGAACTTGGCCAGGCCTAGGGCAGACCCGCTGCTGGCCAAGGCTGAGCCAATTGGTAGCTGAATGTTTCCTGATAATGCCTGTATTTAAGAAGGGGAAAACAGAAAAAAAAAAGAAGATCTGAAGAAGCTGAAGCAGGGGCAGAGAGGGGGAGGTGCAAGCCTTGTGGGCCTTGCAGCCCTCACCCTCTGGCCTCCCGCTGGGCAGCTCACTGGGCCCGACTTGGCCCGGCCCAGCTGCAAGAAGTGGAGAGGAGAAGAGGTGGATGTGAAGAGAACCTGAGAGGCATCTGCCTGCCTGTTGTGAAGAATTTTTTGTGAGAGGAATGGCTGCAGACACCAAGGTCAGTGAAGAAGGAGGGGGAGGAGTAATGCTGCTCCCGGCAGAGATTCCCCTGCAGCCCGTGGTGCAGCCCATGGTTGTGGGATATTTGGAAAGCAATGGACACATAGTGAACAATGCAGACACAATGGGACTGTTTAATCTGTGAGCCAGAAGCCTCTGCAGGCAGCAGGCCATAGATGTAGTGGACGGGAATATGAGCAAATGTATCGATGTAAGCAAATGTAGTGAAGAGAGTAATGCAGATGGGAATATGGGTAAATGTATTGAAGCAAATAGGACCTGAGCACAATGGACAAAGCAAGAGTATGGGCTGAGAAGCAACGGTACGATGGACAAAGTAAGAAGTATGTGACTGAAAGCAGGATACAGGCAGAGGGAACCCTTCGCGTGGTCAGAAGTCCTTAACCAATCAAATTATTGCTTTAGGCGCGTGGACAGTACCTCCTAACCAATCAATAGAGGGTTTGCACATGAACAGGAACTAAAATATCTATATAAACCAAGCTATTTGGGCAATAAAGTGGCATTTGTTTGATCATTTTGGTTGTTGTGCAGTGTCAGTGACTTCCGCGTCAACACATGGTGAGACCGGCTGTCCCTCTGCAGCCCATAGAGGCCCATGGAGGAGCGGAGATCCACCTGCAGCCCATGGAGGACCCCATGCTGGGGCAGGCAGATGCCTGAAGGAGGCTCTGGCCCATGGAGGGCCCACTGGGGCAGCCGTTCTGGAGGGACTGCACGCTGTGGAGAAATGACCCACACCAGAGCAGTTCACAAAGGACTGTAGCCTGTGGGTGGGACCCCACGCTGGAGCAGAGGAGGAATGTGAGTTCTTCCCCCAAGGAGGAAGGAGCAGTGTAAAGCGACGTGTGATGAAGTGACCATAACCCCCATTCCCTGTTTCCCCCTGTGCCACTCAGAGTAGGGGGAGGAGGTAGAAATAATGGTAATCCCAGGAAGAGGGGTGGGGGGAAGTTATCTTGTTCTCTTTCTCATTATCCTGCTTTGGTTTTAATAATAAACAAATGATTTTCCCCAAGTCGAGTCTGTTTTGCCCATAACAGTAACTTTAAGGATCTCTCCCTGTCCTTATATCAAACCTCGAGCCTTTTTTCTTATATTATCTCTCCCTATTCCCTTGGAGGGTGAGGGGAGTGAGAGAGATCTTTAAAGTTACCGTTATGGGCAAAACAGGCTCGACTTGGGGAAAACTATTTATTAACTAGTTTTCCTGTAGATGGCTTAAAAATTAGTTTAAGATGCTTCTTCATTTTCTGCACACTTTCCCCTCACCTTTTAAAGTGACTGAATACACATATTGCACAGAGTTTATTAATTTAAATCTTGATGTTGGTTCTCAGTAGAATCTGGGAATTTACCAAAAGTGCTTAGAGAATTTTTGCCTGCCTGGATGGATGTAATTTTCTTGGATGTAATTTGGGATGTTTGAAATGTTGCAAGTGCCAGAATACCTCAAGCTATCATCAAGTTTATATCTCATCAAACCACGTGATGCATGGACAGACATCTGTCAATTAGCTAGAGTTATTCAAGCATACCATAATATAAAATTATATAAACAATAATAAATGCAATATGTCCTCTTAATTCACTCTATTAATGCCAGCCCTGCTCTTTTGAAATTATAAATAAACAGAAAAGCCTTTTTCCTGTTCTGAATTCCTTGTGATTTCTTGCTTTTTTTCCTTCAGTCCTTCAGTTTCTTTTATTTGATTTTTCTCTTGGTGATCAACTTCATGGTGATTAACTTGTACTCAGTCTTTTCTCTTTCATGCTCTTTAATATTTGCTCATTTCCCAGCTATCAGTTTCCATGTCCTCCTACATTCTTGCCACTTTGTCCCTCTCTTATTTAAACTCAAGTACACCTACAGGAATCAAGTAGAAATACCCTAGCTGGGAGAAGGGCACTACAGGTTTTCCCTGTAGTTAACAATGTGAGACATACCACCAGAGATGGCTTGGTTCTTAGGTGGAATAAATTGCCTTCTGAATGTTCCTATCTCTAATTTATTTTTCTGTAGAGGGAGCCTAGAGTGACTGATGCTCCTAATCTAGCAGGGTATCTCAAGTGGAATGAATCCAGATCTCGTTCATCTCACTTTTGAACTTTTACTTGTTAAATACCTTATTTTTGTTTTTGTTTTTGTTTTTGTTTTCCCTCTCTTTCCCTTCTGCATTGCCTGCCTTCACCTGTGTTTGTTCACAGAATGAGCTAAGACTGAAGAAACCCTTAATTGCCCACATGCCCAAACCAGGCATCATCGTCATTGAACTGAGGTATCCTCAGTTCCTATGCAGGAAATGGAGAAAGAAAGGCACTTAAAAAGAACAATTCAGATCACAGGTGAAATGAATTCTCCCTTATAATATCCACATCTCTTCACTGGTTGCATACATAAATACTAGAGTGCTTGTGATTATGGTTTAAACAGTTTATTCTGATGTGATTAATTCCTACACAAGCTGTAATAGTATCCATTCTCCTGTGCTATATTAAAACAGAAAGTCTAGTTAAGAAAATGTTTCTAATCCCCACCATCTAAGTTTTTACTAGTTCCACTCTTTAAGGGAAATAAATACCATATGTTAAATATAGAGTTAATATACTGTGTTGAGGAATAATACAGTAATTTCTACAAATAAACAAATAAAAAAAATATTCTGTATTCCATTTCCTTGCTAAAGACATGGCATTTGAAATAGCATGTGAATGTGACAAGCTTTGTAGAAAATTTTGCTTAGATAATGAATAATCCATCATTATTATTATTATTATTATTATTATTATTATTATTATTTCTGTTTTACAAAGTTTTTTAGTTACTTGAGGGTTGTTTTTTTTTTTCCCATTATGTCAGCTTGAAATCTGTTAAGGAGACTCGTGTCTCAAGCTATTAGCTTTATTAACCATGTCTACATCCTCCCTACCAACCTCAACATTTCTCTTTCTTGTTAATGTTAATAATAATTGAATCAGTTCTTTCCTTTGATCCAGACAGGACTTTTTTTTTTAAGGAGAAGATACACAGAAACAGAAAAACACTCCTGCATAAAAGCAATAATTCATTCATTCCCACTCCTTTAGATTGGGAAGTACACCCAAGTTTTATGCTTATAGAAATATAACAAAATAACCATTAAAATTTTATATCACAGTTGTGATAGTCGTCACTTATCCATTCTTTAGCATAGAAAACGATGGTAGGAAGAAAAATATATATTTGTCTGTTCTTTTTGGTATATAAAATGGGTTTATGTGAAAAATGTGCTATGTATAAAGCAGTCCAAATGCCAAACCAAACCCCAGGGTGTTTTTTGAAGACCTTTGAATTTGGTTCTCATTTCACATTTGCATCTGGGGTCCATCTTGACCTAAAGTACTTGTGTTTGTGTAAATGGAAGTATAAATACCACTGTATGCTGAAATTATAGTGTCTTAGAAAATGTTGAGTCTCTTTAGTGGCAAACAATAGTGTCTTTGGAATTTGCTTCACTACTTCTTGAGGTCTAAATTAGAAACAATAAAATGGCTGTTAGGCATCTCTTACACCTTTATTAGCTAATGGAGAATGTGCACTGTTCTTGGGTAACCATTGGTACCATGACAAAATAGACCCTGGGGCTCTGATTTGCTCTATAAATAGTATGAATTTCCTTTCAAGCTGTTGAATTCAATGAAAGTTCAGTGTTTTTTTAAGCTATTGAAGCCTGTTGATACTCATTCTCTTTCAGCGAGGTACTCACTATATTCACTTACAATATCAGGATTAAGAATTCAACATGCTCTGTTACAAAGTGGTAATATAATTGCAGAGATTGTTCTCATACAAGGGATTATTCATATACCACTGAAATAATAATGTTTTCTATTACTTTCAACTAATGAAAACATTTCAAATAACCTTATGAACTTCAGTAGGGAGTCACCCCATCAAGATCTCGTGATAATGGGCTTTTCCTCTAAATAATTCCTTCTGAAGACTACTGATTGTACTATTTGCTGACATAGCAGTTGACAAAAGCATTTAAAATATGTATATTTACATGTATGTTTACATATACAATGTCAGTATATGTAAACTAGAGAAGATTGATACTGAACAATGGTTCCCAAATCTGCTATGTACATATTGTTGATGGAATTGGCTTATGTTTTCCATACAGTAGTAAATAATGGGTAAAATTTTCTTTCTTGAGCTTTGACTGTTCCCTTAGGGAAATAATAGTAAGAAACACAAAGAGTAGCCACAGATACTTTCTTAGGGAAAGATTCTGTCCTGGTTTGTGAGTTGAAATGTGCAATGATGCTTCAGATTTCAGCACAAATCTTCATATGAATATATTTTAAACACCCCAGATCAACCAAATAAATCCCACTACTTTCTTGGATATTTCATTTTCTGTATCTGAGTACTGCACAGCATTCAAAGTGTATGGGTTTGGCTATCTCTTGTCATGCTGACTTATTGTGTGGGCAATCAAAAGAGCTTTTAATTTAGAATCAGGAGTAATAAAATATATGTGAACAACTAAGAAACCAAGCAATAGTAGCAGTCATTTTGTAAAAAAAAAAAAAAAAAAGCAAAAATAAATTGAAGTGAAACAATCATGAGTTTCTCACCAACTTTGGGAGCAGGAAAAGAAGCAACATCCAAATGAGTTATCAGTCACAATATTCAAAATGTGAGTGTCTGAATGCAAAATCCCTCCTTCTACCCCCAGAGATTCTGTTGTTTTTCTCTAATGTTTTATGAGGCATATCCACAAACTATTTCAAAATTTTTGACGTTTATATCTCTGTATTGATTGTTCTTCTCAGAGACTTCCTGAATTTTATGGAAATGTTTAATTCTTTTTTTAGCAGTCTTTTCTTCAACTGTGTAATTTAGCAGGACACCTTTTTTTTTTAATCTAAAATAATGACATAGATATTCAAACTGATATTTCAAAACTGAATTAATTTTTTCCTACTATTTTTTTTACTCTTCTATTTATTAGCTTATTTAATTTCCATTTAATAGCATAGTGATTTTGTTTTGAGGAAGTAAACAGACTACATCATAAAATTTTACTTTAAAAATAAATTTAAAGTAAAAGTCTAGCTTCTTCGTAAGTCTTTCACTTGTCTCATTTTCCAGTTCCCATCTTATTTTAAAACAGAAATAAGAAAGTAGTGATTTCTTCTTTTGACACTAGGTGGAGTTAGATTAACTTCTGAAGTCAGCTCTCGGGAGCCTTAAACATTTTCTGGTCTTGAAAGTTTTTTTTTTTTTTCCATAGACAGTATAACTAGAGTATGACTAAGTGAAGAATCAGAGATTTTTTTTTTCCTTTCATTGTAAGCTTACACGATGAAAAGGCAAAGAGGTAAAATCTTTCTAACTTTCACTCATATTTAGGAGATCTGTGCTGAGCCTCATGGAAATAAACTGGGAAGAGGTGAATATAATTCATCCAGTGATGAAGTTTTCTCTTTAAAATATTTTCTTGAAAATCTATGTGCATGATGATGCCTTTCAAGCATGTCTAATTCTACTGTGACATGGTTCCAAAACTTTTATAGACACTCAGTTTGAATTCTTAACTGCAATCAGGGAAATTTAATAACATGTTACCAGTTTATTTAATAAGAATGTTTAATATTAAAAGTTGCTGACCTAAAAGGTCTGAAGAACTTTGAAGGGTCCTACTCCTTTATATGGGACTTGGCATGCAAATAATTTGTTACATTTTGTCTGAACTGATTTCAGTTCTCCTATGAGACATATTCCCCCTGGGGATTACACGAAGGATTTATTTGGGGAAGTTGAAACAGGATTCTCATGTTTGTGATTTTTTTTTTTCTGTTATTGACTGTGGTGGGTTGATCTTGGCTAGCTGCCAGATGGCCACCCAGCTGCTCTCTCACTCCTTCTCCTCAACAGGACAGGTGGAGAATATGAAAAAAGACCCATGAAAAAGCTCATGGGTCAAGATAAAGACAAGTAGACCACTTACCAATTTCTATCATGTGCAAAACAAACTTGACTTGGGGAAAATTAATTTAATTTGTTGCCAAGTAAAATAGGTTCGGGTGGCGAGAAACAAAGACAAAATTAAAGCAATACCATCCTTTTTCCCAGGTTCAGCTTCAGTCTTTCATTCTTGACTCCTCCGCTCCCCCACCAAGTAGCACAAGGTGGATGGAGCGGTTGTGTTAACTCAAATCGTTATTGTAAATATTTTTTGAAGTAAAAATGTTTCACTACTTCTTTTTAAACAGGTTTCCAAAAATAACAAAAGGAAAAGAAGATCTGTGTCTTTGTAATTATGTACCACCTCATCCGTGGCACAGAACATTTGTTAACAAACAGTCCCTTGCACTGTGTACTCAATAGCATAGTGTGTATATGTGTAATCAGCTGTATGAAGCAACGAGAAGTGAATTCTTAAACACCAAACTACAGAGGTATGTCTGGAACATGATGTGAGACTACATAATGGGGTGTGCAAACATGCTTTCTTGCACACCATGGCTCGTTTCACCCAGATAAGGGAGTTAACACTATAGTTGGCCTTATTAACACATATTCTGAGAGCTGATGGGCTCAAGTTAGTGCTTGGCATAAGCTGGATGAGCATCAGAGGTGTTCTAATTTGCACTGCCAAGCAGTACCTTTCAAGCTGCTGATTTTAAAGTCAGGATTCTTGAAGTAAATAATGAAATGTCCTTTCCCAAGTGCCTTAAAAAACTACGACAGAGTTGTTAAAGGGAGACATTGCCTTGAAGAACTGCCAAAGATGCATGAAACATTATAAATGTCACCTAGACACAATGCAATGATTATCCAAATCCATTAGAAGTACCTCAATATTTCGAGTAGTCTGGGAAAAAATATAATAATTTTACTATTAAGGAAACTCTTGATTTACAGTTATGCAGTCATTATGGCCTATATGTATTATAGAATTCATAGATCTAAAGAGTATTGAAAATGCTTTGTACTTTATGTATAGTTAGAAGGCTAATGCAGAAAACATAGCCACTATCTGTTCAAAATAGTGTATACGTGCAAGGTAAACGTATTAGTACTCCACTATTTTGTTGTTCTCTGAGCACTGGATATATGCACACTCTCTCTTTTCGTTGTTTCTTCATTGAATGTATGTAAAGAGATATATGTGAGATACTTTGCAACCTTGCTACCTGTTATAGAGTATGCTTTTCTTATGGATTTGTTGAGAGATTTTATGTTTTAATCCTAATGGGTATAAAGAAGATTTATAAACAATATTTATGTGAATATAATATATAAAATCTAACAGCAGTGGCTTAGATCTATTTGAAATGAAGAAGAATCACATATGGTCATAAAGAAAACAATATTTTCTAACAATTATACATGTTTCACTCCTTTAAATAGGTCTGCTACAAAGTGGAGGATAGTAGTATATTATACAATCTTTATACTGTAACCTCTCATTACAGTGGAGCTTTCATGTTTCACCAATTTTGTTCTCTGTGCTTTTGTCTTATTCCCTTTTCTCCTTGCACTTAATCTTGTTCTTCTTTCATAACTTAAAAACTTTCACTGAATTCAGTGTCTCACAGCTTCACATCACCATTCTTAGCACAAACCACTGCTCTCTTATTGCTGGTGCTTTGTCCTGCTTTGTCTGTGGTACAATCTCTCTTGTTTGATCTTTTTAACCAAAGTTCACAGAGGTCCTATACGTTACTCGAAGCATTATATTCCACTAGTCCCATAAATAATTTTAGTTTTACAGTAGGATGTGTGAAGAATAAAGGCAAATTTTTTGGCTCTCAGTTCACACTTACTAGTGACTGTTGATCAAACTGTCATTGCAAATGTTCTGTGCATACCGTTCATGAACGGTCTTGTAGGAGAGCATAGTTCTCCCAGACCCAACAGAAGGGGCATCTGCATTCAAGCCCCCAGTTTCTTTCTGATTATGCCAGCAGAGTGGGAACTCTGTAGTGACTCTTCTTCAGTCTTTCATGCAATCCCATTTGTATGAACAGTTGATAATAGCCCATACCACTGAACTCTGTGTTTAGTTGTCCATTCTTTGCGGTCTAATAAATATGCACTTACAAAAAGTGAAATATCTTCAGAAAGACTGGGTTTTTTCAAGATGTTTAACTGATAAGCTGGTGTTTATGGAACTCATTTGGGATGATGATGTACATGTTTGCTCTTAAGTAATCTAGATATCCTCTGTCATATGCTGAGTATCCTAACAGTCAGACTGCCTTGATGCAATCTCTGTTACTTGGTTTGTTATTTATAGGTGGGTGGATTTTTTTTTATATTTGTCTAAGTGGACAATCTAATTCACAGTGGCATCCATCTTTGGGTATGTTACTGAAAGCAAGTGATGGGCAAACAAGCATTTTGGCCTCAGGCTTACAAGAAGCTGTGCTTGTATAATTAAAGACCTAGCAGACTAAGGAATTAATTAAAATAATTAGAACTATATATGCATCTCTTGCTCTCTCTCTCTGTCTATAGAAACATTTTTTTCTATAATTACATAATATCAATATTTTTTTTTATTAGCTTTGAACAGAAATCACTTGACTGAAAGTGATGGACAGCAAGGAACAACATAGCAATGTGAGGTTTTTTAGCAGAATCAAGACACCAGAAATACAAAACTGTATTTGACACTGAAGAGTAACAAAACTAATGACTCATAAGGAAACTGATGAAAACAAGACATTTGTGAATTTAGCCACATGCAGTGAAGAATAAACTTAAGAAACATGAAGTAAGATGAAGAAGATAATTGAAAATAAGAAGGGAAATAATGACACTGTGATTTGGAAGGGATAGGAAGATAAGAGAAGAAATATTGTTATTCTTACTAGGGAATCCACCTGTTTTGGTCAGCCTTGTGCACAGCTATCGCAGCAACCTTAGCAAAGATACAAGTATATTCAGAGTTCAGAAAAATCTGCACATGTGATGCTTTATGCTCTGCTGTGGTTTTCATTAAGAATCTGTGTTCTACTAAACTGAAGATATTTTCAATGGTTATAGTATTTATTCTGCTTTTAGTTATCTTACTCCCATCTCTAGTACTTCAGAGTTTAAAAATTTCTGTGGCTAATCAAGAAGAAAGCTGAGCTATACATTACCTTAATACATATTGATGACTGGTTATGAATCATTAACTGAGCAACAGGGACAATAGGATGCTTCTTCTAATTTCAGAGAATATTAAACTGAGGGAAGTACCTTTCCAAGGCCATATTTGCTCTCCATATTTGCACATAGATATGTACATTTCATGCAGAGTCAATTACAAGGAAAAACTGCTAGAAAATATTTAATTCTGTCTTAAAATGAAGATAGGCATAAGAAATGTACAATGAATCAGGAGATGTCTAACCCTCCCCTCTCTGTGGCTGGAGCTGTGAAGATTAGTTTAGAAAACACAACAGAGTTGTAGATGGCTAAAGTTATCATCAAAGTTATTTCAGAGGCTTTTACCTTAAGCTGTTTCTCATCTCTCTCTTTCACCTCCCTCCACTGTTATATCTGCATTTTGTGATGTGGGTATGCCAAAACCTTCTTGATTATATTGATATAAATAGGCCCTTGTGCCTATTTATTAGGAGATATACCACAGTGAAAAGAAATAATAATTTAAAAAAAATGAAAAAGCCCACTAAAACCCAAACTCCCAAATTTTTAACATTTAATGAAAGGTAGCTTTAGAGCACTTGGCTATAGTCTTAATATTCATGCTCTTTGAGCTCCTAATTTGGCAAGGGAATCAGTGGGATAAAGACTTGCTGCTCTCTGCACCTGATCTCTTCTAGGTCCTGACCAGGAACCAACTCAAACCTGCTCCCCCTCCTTCTGTTCTATGTTTCTAGATTTTTTTTCGCTTTAAAATGAAGATCAGGGGTGGGAAATACGATGGGAAAACTGCGATCTTGCCTTGATATGAGATTAGGATACAACTAAACAGGAACCTAAAGCCAAGAACCTCTCAAGTGCTTTGCTCAATGAGTTCAAATACTGTGATTGATTTCAGTAAACCCCATGGATGATCTCTAAACCACCAAGATTGTTTTTAGTATTGAGGCTTTATTTAGCCTCAAGTGTATTATTTTTACAAAAGTGATGCTCAAAATGGCACTAAATTTCATACAAATTGCAAAGTAGATTATTATGGTTGTACGAAGTTCTGGAGAAGCTTCTCACTACATTCTTCTCTCATTTCTTGCCACTTGCTCTTTATACTTGAAGGATGTGTTGAGTTTTCAGGCCCCTACAATGACAGGCCAAATCTAGAATGCTGTGCACAGTGGTCTCACCAAAATTACTGAATCCTGATGACCATTCACTGTTAACCACTTATGTCAACTGTTCCCTTAGGTCCACCTCGTCAGTCTCCATGACATGTTTCTCCAGCAATTATTGCCAGTAATCCTGTTTGTTGCTACTCATTCCCAGTAACCATGTTCTGTTTGCATTGCCCCTAATTTGGCAAGAAAATCAGTGGGATAAAGACTTGCATATAAGCTACAGCCTCTCTAAGCTCTGTACCCACCACAACTGACACAACATGCTAGACAGGGCTCCCGTGGGAACATGCTGCCACCCAGGTGTCAGGCTGCAGGGTGGGCCCTACTCTTGTCCCAGTATCAGATGGCAGTAGTGAGCACACCTGTGGGAGGTGAACCCAGGTAGAGGAACTTCTCCACTTAGTGACAGAGGAGGTGAGTAGGTTGAGGAGTATCAGGGAGTATGACTGAAGTGCATCTACACCAATGCATGCAGCATGGGCAACAAACAGGAGGAGCTGGAAGCCATTGTGCAGCAGGAAAACTATGATTTAGTTGCCATCACGGAAAAGTGGTGGGATGACTTGCACAACTAGAGTGCTGCAATGGATGGCTATAAACTCTTCAGAGGGACAGGCAAAGAAGCAGACACAGTGGAGTAGCCCTGCGTGTTAAGGAATGTTTTGATTGTTGTCGTAGTTCAGCCTCTATCGGGACCAGACTACGCAGTCTCTCTCTTGCTCCCCCCACCCTCCGAGAGAATAGGGGGAGATGATATAAGAAAAACGGCTCGAGGTTTGAGATAAGGACGGGGAGAAATCCTTAAAGTTACCGTCATGGGCAAAACAGACTTGACTTGGGGAAAACTATTCATTTATTTCTAAAATTAGCAGAAGAATGAGACAGAGAACAAGATAACCTCCCCCCACCCCTCCCTCTTCCCAAGCTTAACATTATCTCTACTACCTCCCCTCCCGAGCAGCACGGGGTGGGAGGGGAAGGGAATGGGGGTCGCGGTCAGTTCATCACGCGTTGTTTTACGCTGCTACTTCATTGTCGGGGGAAGAACTCCTCGCATTCCTCCTCTGCTCCAGCGTGGGGTCCCTCCCACGGGCCACAGTCCTTCGTGAAACTGCTCCGGCATGGGTCATCTCTTCCACGGGGTGCAGTCCCTCTAGAACAGCTGTCCCAGGGGGCCCTCCACGGGCCACAGCCTCCTTCAGGCCTCCACCTGCTCTGGCGTGGGGTCCTCCACGGGCTGCAGGCGGATCTCTGCCCCTCCGTGGGCCTCCATGGGCTGCAGGGGGACAACCCGCTCCGCCATGGTCTTCACCACGAGTTGCAGAGGAATCTTGGCCAGGAGCCATATTACTCCTCCCCCTTCTTCTTCACTGACCTTGGCATCTGCAGCCGTTCCTCACAACAGGCTGGCAGACGCCTCTCAGGATCCTTTTTACATCTTATTCACTTCTCATCTCCTCTGCATTTCTTGCAGCCAGGCCGGGCCGAGTTGGGCCCAGTCGGCTGCCTGGCGGGAGGCCAGAGGGTGAGGCCTGCAAGGCCCATGAGGCTCGCGCCTCCCCCTCTCTGCCCCCCGCTCAGCTGCTTCACATCTTCTCCTTTTTTTTTTCTGTTTTCCCCTTCTTAAATACGTTATCGCAGAGGCGTTATCACGGGACATTCTGCTACCAATTGGCTCAGCCTTGGCCAGCAGTGGGTCCGCCCTAGGCCTGGCCGAGTCCACTGAACAAAGGGGAGCAACTTCTATCAGTTTCCTACAGAAGCTACCACCTTAGGCCCCCCCTCACTAACAAAACCAGAACAATTGTCTAAAGTTTAATGATGGTGATGATAGGATCGAGTGTTTATCGGTGAGAATCAGGGCAAAGGCCAGCAAAGCAGATATGGTGGGAGTCTGTTATAGACCACCTAACCGGGAAGAAGAGGCAGACAAAACATACTATAAGTAGCTGAGAGAAGTCTCAGGATCACTAGCCCTTGTTCACGTGGGGGTTTCGACGTACCAGATGTCTGGTGGAAATAAAATACAGAGGAGAGGAAACAGTCTAGGAGGTTTCTGTAGTGTGTGGAAGATAACTTCCTGGCACAGCTGGTGAGTGAGCCAACTAGGGAAGGCACTCCACTGATCTGTTGTTTGTGAACAGAGAAGGACTTGTGGGTGATGTGATGATTGGAGGCCATCTTGGGCAGAGTGATCACAAAATGATATGAGTTTTCAGTTCTTGGAGAGGTAAGCAGGGGTGTCAACAGAACTGCTACCTTGGACTCCTGGAGGACAGGTTTTTGCCTGTTTAGGAAACCAGTTGACAGAGTCCCTTGGGGGGCAGTCCTGAAGAGCAAAGGAGTCCAGAAAGGCTGGATATGCTTCAGGAAGGAAATCTTAAACACACAGAAGCAGGTTGTCCCCATGTGCGGAAAGACAAGCTGACAGGGAAGAAGGATGACCTGGATGAACAGAGAGCTTTGGCTGTAACTTAGAAAAATATCAGGAGTGTTTATGACCTTTGGAAGAAGGGGCAAGCAACTCAGGAGGACTATAAGGATGTCATGACTTTATGCAAGGAGAAAATTAGAAGGGCAAAAGCCCATTCAAAACTTAATCTGGCTACAGCCCTAAAAGACAGTAAAAAATGTTTCTGTAAATACGTTAGCAACAAATAGAGGGCTAAGGAGAATAGTGACAAAGGATGAGGAAAAGGCTGAGGTACTTAATACCTTCTTTGCCTCAGCTGTTAATAGTAAGACCAGTTGTTCTCCAGATATGCATCCCTCTGAGCTGGAAGACAGGAATGGGGAGCAAAATGAAGGCCCCATAATCCAAAGGGAAATGTTTAGCCACCTGCTACACCACTTAGACATACACAAGTCTATGGAGCTGGATGGGATCCACCCAAGGGTACTGAGGGATCTGGCAGAAGTGCTCACCAAGCTATTTTCCATGATTTACCAGCAGACTTGGCTAACCGGGGCATGTGTGATGCCCATCTACAAGAAGGGTTGGAAGGCGGATCTAGTGAACTACAGATCTGTCAGACTGACCTCAGTGCCAAGGTAGGTTATGGAGCAGATCTTCTTTTGTGTGGTCATGCAGCATGTACAGGACAATCAGAATATCAGGTCTAGTCAGCATGGGTTTATGAAAGACAGGTCCTGCTTGACTAACCTACTAACCTGATCTTCTTCTATGACAAGGTGACCTACTTGGTGGATGAGAGAAAGACTGTGGATATTGTTTACCTGGACTTTAGTAAAGCCTTTGACACCATTTCCCACAGCGTTCTTCTGGAGAAATTGGCTGCTCATGGGTTGGACGAGCATACTCTTCACTGGGTAAAATCTAGCTGGATTGCCAGGCCCAAAGCGTTGTGGTGAATGGAGTTAAATCCAGTTGGCAACTGGTCACAAGCTGTGTTCCACGGGGCTCAGTACTGGGGCCAGTTCTGTTTAATAACTTTGTCAATGATGTGGACGAGTGGATTGAGTGCTCCCCCAGTAAGTTTGCAGATGACACCAAGTTGGGTGGGAGTGCTGATCTACTTGAGAGTAGGAAGACTCTACAGATGGATCTGGAGAGGCTGGATCGATTGGCTGTATGAGATTCAACATGACTAAGTGCCAGGTCCTGCACTTCAGTCACAACAAGCCCACGCAATGCTACAGGCGTGGGGAAGAGTGTCTGGAAAGCTGCTGGGCAGAAAAAGGAACTGTGGGTGCTGGTTGATAGCCGGCTGAAGATAAGCCAGCAGTGTGCCTAGGTGGCCAAGAGGCCCAATGGCATCCTGGCTTATATCAGAAATAGTATGGCCAGCAGGACTAGGGAAGTGATTGGCCCCCTGTATTCGGCACTGGTGAGGCCGCACCTCAGATACTATATTCAATTTTGGACCCCTCAGTACAAGAAAGACACTGAGGTGGTGGAGCATGTCCAAAGAAGAACAATGAAGCCGGCGAAGGGTCTAGAGCACAGGTCTTATGAGGAGTGACTGAGGAAATTGGAGTTGTTTGGTCTGGAGAAGAGGAGGCTGACCTTATCGCTCTCTACAACGACTTGAAAGGAGATTGTAGTGAGGTGGCTGTCAGTCTCTTCTCCCATGTAACAAGTGATAGAACAGGAGGAAATGGCCTCAAGTTGCAGGAGGGGAGGTTTAGATTGAATATTAGAAATAATTTCTTCACTGAAAGGGTTGCCAAGCATTGGAACAGGCTGTCCAGGGAAGTGGTGAAGTCACCATCCCTGGAGATATTTAAAAGATGTGTAGATGTGGCACTTATGGCCATGATTTAGTGGTGGACTTGGCAGTGCTAGGTTGATGGTTGAACTTGATGATCTTAAAGGTCTTTTCCAACCTAAATGATTCTATCATTCTATGATTCTCTGCTCTGTCATTTCTTTATGTTATAATTTACTGGGGATCTTTGGAAAAAATACATTAATAAGCAAGATCCAATCATCAGCCTTGTAACAACATACAATTTCTTAAGCAATCTTTCCTATCCTGTCAAAAACCCATAAAATCTTTGACAAAAATTTATTTATTCAAAATCTGCTAAATGCAACAATTTTGGGAGAACTCCTCATCTTATGAGTACTGTTTCACTTTTGCATTTCACACCAGAAATATAGTTCTTTGATTTCCCTCAATGTTAGTTGTTTTCAGCAGAACACAAAATATTACAAACTCAGATGTAAAGTTTGATCTGTTTCTGTGCCCATTCTAGTCAACCCTGAGGTGCAAGATATTTTAATATGTGCTTTATGTTAACATGGTTTAAATTATATTAATATGTATGAAGTACCATGATGAATGCTTCAAAGGAACAAAACGTATTACGTGCCCCAAAATGGCTGGAACTGTTGCCAAGAAAACAGCAGATGTTCACTCAATTGACAGCAAGAAAATTGATATTCAATATTTAGAGAACTTATTTCAGAGAATGTATGAACTTTTACTGAGGATTTTGGAGACAATGTGAACTGAAAGACAAGAGAATCATTCTATTTTTGGTTTTGTTGTGACTTGCTCGGTGGTCTCTAAGCATCACTTCACCTTTTTCTGTCTCCATTTCTCCGTCTCCATTTCTCCTTTCACCCTTTGTGTCCTGTCTTTAGAATTTAAAGTCTTTGAAAGAGTCTATATTACACATTTGTAGCATGCACAATGAAACCACTGCAATATAAATAATAATTATAATGAGGCCAATTTTGACTCTGGCCTCAGCAGACAAATGAAAGAAAATTCCTCATTTTCTGTAATTTTAGAAAAATTACTTGTTATTAATGTTCTTGTGAACACAACGGGAGGAACTGGAGATCGGTCAGGCTCATGTCTTCATTCTACAAACTTTTTGGCTGGTTTTCATGAAATCAGCTCACAGCCAAGCTGGAGTCCAACCAACGAACAGAAAAGATAGGCTTTTAATCAGGCTTCTGTACAATGGAACACATCCATTTGATAAATGAACTAATTAAGCAAATGAATAAGTATAACCTACTGCTGTGAATGACATTTATAACTATGAAAAAGCTTCAGCTCCACATTAATAGTTCTAGAAACCCAGAGAAAAGGATGGAAAAAATACAAGTTCAATTCATGAAACACATTTATGTAAATTGAGTTTTACCACAGCTTGTGGTCCGGTATAATGTATACTGTGTGTGTATAAAGATGACAAGGGGGAAAGAAGTCTGAAATAAGGTTATTCCCCTTCTGAGGTTTTTTTTTTTTTTAATATTAGCCATTTCACAGACGGTAGAATGTAGCAGTGACTCGTGCTCTTTCTGAACATCCTTTTGTAAAAGCAAGTGGAATGCCACAATACATGTATCCTCATTTTTCCTTGAATATACCAAATTCAAGTTTAATCTCTCTAGGAAAAAAAAAGCTTGCATGACCCATAAAAAATGAGGAGAGGGAGAAAAACAACTCAGATCCAGTTAAATGTAGCTTTATAATCTCAGCTGTACTTTTCCTGCTTTGTCTGATTAGACATTTCTATTAATAACCTGACAGCTTTGGAAACAATGGAAGTAATCTTACTGACTTCAGGGAAATAGGAGTGGTCCCTGAGACTATGTAACTTTTTGTCAATAAGATGCCTGTCCCTTACAGAACCCTTGAAACTGTGAGTTTCTTTAAAATTGTGTTTGGATCTCGTGTGTAACATAATGTAGTGGTGAATGTTGCAATAAAAGATATAACATAGACATTATAGGGAAAATTGAGGTTATGTTGATGAATCATAATAAGGAAAAGAAAAATGATTACTTTTTAGGAAATTGTGGGTTTTTTCTTTAAGACATAGTATCCATATTAATAACTTGTGTGACAGTATCTCTTCCCAGGATCTGTTGTTTGTTTTTTTTCTTGTTTTTTTTTTCATTATGAGATTAAGAATCATCAGTGAGTTATCAACCAGGAACAGAAATCCAGTTAGTGAGAGCTTCTGAAACGAACCTGTGGAAAAATTACCATCAAAATAGAAAATTGACCTAAAAAGAAAGCAAGAAAAAGCCAAAACAAACAAGTCACAAATTGTCCACATTGTCTAGCTAGCTATGAAGTCTGCAAAGAACAGTTTTATTCATTGTAGTCACTCTAAAAATGTTTATTCCATTAAACATGCATTGAGATACCAAGACCCTCATACAGTGTATAGCGAAAAGTGTTCTAACCATGCTTGTTTTGACAGCATGTGATCAAAATGAGTGCTCCTAAGGGTAGGAATTGATTTGTCTGAGGTTGTGAGGGAACATTGACAGATCTAGTTTGGAAGAAAAAGGCTGCTGCTTTTGTGTCACATTCAAGCAGAAGGTTGACCGTGACTGTGTCTGATTATATTGCAAATACAAAGTAGTACTACAGTGCTATAGTTTAAAAGGGTAAATCCCCCAAATTATAACAGTTTTTAGACAATAAATTACTCTTATACAGATTGTTTTGGATTTTTCGTGCATCATTACTTTACTGGGGTTATTTCCATTAGCGTTATTTACCTTTTTAATTTTCCATATATTCGTCCTCTTTACCATCTGACTTATACCTGTATTTTGATCTTCCTATCCAAGAAGCACCATTTCAGAGGAAACACCAAGGAACATGAAGTAAGAACCCAGGGAATGCAGGAAACCACAGTTTAGAAACTGCAAAAAAATTAATTACAGCAATCAATAACAAAAAGAAGGCAGAGTTTAGACCGTTCTTTAGAAAAGAGACTGTCGTTGCACAGATAATACATTCTTAAGATTCACTTACTTCTATGATATGTCAAATCTTTTACCATTGGCTTTACTGTAATGTATTGGTATAGTGGTAACATGTTGAAACAACTGCAGCAAGTGGAGTTTGTTGTATGGTTGACAAATATAATTTTAAAGCAGGTTAAATTGACTGTAAAGGTGTTTTATGGGTTATTAGCTACATCAAATGCATGAATATGGGAAATGAAAAACGGTCCTGTTAAAGTCATTTGCTATGTATGGAATAATAATGACTTTCTGTGGTTATCCTGCAGAACCTCCTGTAAAGTAATAACACACTCATAAAATATAGTTGTGTAATAAACAATTCTTAATTATGGTAGTTTGGAAAAGTGTTAAGGATCTCTGATATAACTACAAGTTTTTCAGACAAACTGTAGGCTATTGCATTTATGTATCATGTAGTATATTTCACAGGCTATTTAGCAGCTGTACAATGTGAATACCCTCTTTAAATCTATGATGTGAACCTACACATATGATATGGCATACAGTTTTTCACCATTGATTTAGTTACATATATGCACTAGAATTAAAACTAGCTGAAAGTTTAGTTTTCATCCCTTATGAGTGCTTATTTGGAAAGTGCCTGTGGAGTTCAAATTAGTAAACACAAGTGACATTTGTATGAATCTGTATGATTACTCCTTATTCTTTTTTTTTTTTTTTTTTTTTTTAATAAATCCTTGTGCTCCACTGACCATAGAAGTTGAAAGGGATTACAGAGCTATTTTGGCACCAAGTCCTCCTCTATTGAAGTTCTGTTTATTTCCTGGAACATCCTGATTTGTAGAAAGAAAATAGCCATCTGACGTGAACAGCAGGTTTTCTTTGTTAGTGTTAGCTTGTTTCTTTTCTTTTGTACCTTATGCCCAGCAGCCAGTTTATCAGGTTACGCTAAACTCTGTTGTGGTACATTTACCTTTTTGCAAACTGTCTCATTTCACGAGACTGAGGGATAGGAAGTAAACATCATTCCCTCTGCTCAGTACTTCTGTGGCCCCTTAACACTCATGTCAGAGGTTCCTGGTGTAAAATTACCTTAAGTTAAAGTGGGTAGTAGTGTAGAGAAATCAGAGTTGGAGACAATCAAAATGTTGTGAGAGCAATGCTCTTTTGGGAGAAAGAAAGGGAATGTAAAATGCTAGGCAAAGTCACTTAGAAATTTCAAGACTGCTGTGATGCATTCAATAATATCACAGGGGAAAGGCATTTTCTTGACAAGAAACAAGCTGACAGTTGAGACTATTAGCCGTTCCATTAGCCCTAGATAATAAAGCTAAATCATGTAAGCTATACAGATAACAGATAGACCAGCAGAGACAAATTATTTGTGATGTAACTGATAACGAGGTCGAAGCTGAATTATTGTGAGAAATGGACAGTACTTTAAGAGAGCAGGGGATAATTTGTAAGATTAGTGAAAACTCAACTTTCCAAATGAAAGCAGTGAGAGAAATGAAGTGCATCTTGTTATGAACACACACTGATTCATAAAGACAAAGTACAGGGGTAAACGAATGGCAGAGAACAGATTTGTTGGTAATAAATGTGGAGGCAACCACAGCACAACACAGTTGTCCAGTGCCAGGGACATAGAGTCATAGCAAGAATTAAAGCCATCTCCTGCAGACATATATCATTTCTTGTACAAATTATAATGTACAAAGCTTTTTTTTTTCTTCTTATACATACAGTTGGATGACAAAGCTGTGATGACATCAGTAGTCTTCATAGATCTCAAAACAGACATAGCTGATTGCTTCCTTAAGAACAAGTGATAGAGTAATAAATATTGGAGATGAGCATAGCACGAGTGCAGGGAAGATATGCAAAAGATTATATTTGTCCAATTTTAATATTTAAAACTAGCTCACTTTGCATAGCAGAATCAATTAGTGTTTCTATTTTTTTGCAGTATATTCTACTTTTTTACAATTTAAATCTCATATATACTCTTCATACTTAGTTTGGGAATTCACAACAGTCATTGCTGAATACTGGCTTTTGTCATTTGGCAGAAATATTAATATTTTCTAACTTTTTTTTATGCTAATAAATGAAGTGTAATCTCTTTCTAGCTTTCCTGCATATCATATTTTTGTTACATTGCTGATCTGTTTAGGAGGAACTTCTACCAGACTCTAAAGATAGATATAAGTTTTCTTCAGGGTAAGAACTGTCTGTTCTGAAGCCTGCCATTTTTATTATATTCTTTTATTTTTTTTTATTGAGCCAACTCTGCATTGTAGAGTGATTTTTACTCAGAGTATCCCAAAAACCTCACTCAAACCAATAATCATGTGTTGATAGGTGAAATTAGTTTCAGAATTCTAATGAAGCTCAGCAGCTGGGAGACAGACAGCTCATCTGAAGATTAAATGAGAAAAATTGCCACTTTTGCTGGTTCCTTTAGAAACTCATTTACATTCTGTCAGCTCCCATTAGGAATAGAAACTGCGAATATTGAGGGAAATATGCATGAATTCAGTGCTGAAATGGCCAATCGTGATCAGTTCCTTCCTGCTTAAAAGGCTGCCAGAAGATTTTATGTAGTTATGCCTTCTGGAAACAGTGGGTGATACTCTGCTTGTTTTCAACTGACTCCTAACGTTTTGAATTTAACACAATCAAAAGAACCTATATCCAGTATAACAAGGAGAACAGGGGATAACAATGCAATCCTAAAGCTTGGGATTAAAGTTCCTGGAGCCATCTACACACTACTCTGTCTATTTTCTTTTTCTTGCCCCTTTTTGCATCCAGGCACCTGTGGCACTTCAGTATTTCTTCTTATGTGACAACACCAACAGCAATGATGAGTATTTTACTTCATTTGGTACCTCTCCTGTACCAGAAAGGTACCACACCATTCTTCTTTCCCTGTCTTTGTTATAGCCTTGAATTTCTATGTAGTTGGGTCCTCATCATATTGACAATTTTTAAGGAGTTCTGCTGGCAGAGCCAATAGTAGACTAGGAGTCTATATTACACAGGTGTTACCCATTTCTCCACTGACTTTGGAAATACTTGTACAGACCAAGTAGAGGTGGCTGTGCCAGTGAAAGAAATGCATTTATGAATTTAACCAGGGACATAGAAGACAGTGAGTAAATGAATATAGAAAAAGTAATGCTACTATTGAACATGGGAAAGTGTAATGCTGTTGTGCTGCAGATTTTTGTTTTTTTCAATTTAGTTTTCTTTAAAAAAAGGTTGTAGAAGATTAATAATGACACAGAAAGATGGCATAAGATGTTCAATAAATGTCTTCCTGCTGCACCTGCAGGAAAGTTTGATGACAAATTCATAGTTTTAATGAAACAGTCATATTTTCTATTTCAGTAATAATTAGGAAAACTGCTAAATAGAAAACTATAATATTTTTTTTGTTAGATCTATAGGATTAAATAACTTATTCCTGAAATTTCTGAAAGAAAATAAGACCTCTAATGCTGTTGCTTTTTTAATAAAGCTGAGCAGATAATTATAAATAGCTGGCACTCTGAAGAATGCTAGCATCATTAGAATGGTACATAACATTCAAGTCAGTTCTACAGAGTATGCTAAATGGCTTGGAATCACACAGGTAGAAACTTAACATTTGCATTACACTTGAAAGGTGATGATTACCTTAAAGCAAACAATGCTGCAAAACTAGTCATGATAAACAGCTGAATTAAACATAATTTTTTAGAGTGATATGGTGCAACTCTATGGTGATACTAAGTGTGGATAGAGACATAGCAAAGATTGTTGTGGGAATGTTTAGATATGTTAAAGGATACTTCATACAACTTCAGATGTAGACTTTCAACTGGTGCAATACTTTCAATGTATCACCTGATAATCCTTACTTCCATACTCCTTACTTCCACTCTTGTAAATATAGAAAAATAAGACAGGATTTAGTAAAGAGCTATAAGAATGACACAAGTCTTGGAAACCCCATTTCAGAGCTTTGGAGAGAAGGGCTTAGCAAGCCAACCTTCATAAAGTAGTTTAAGAAATTACATGATCCCAGACTTGTAGGTATTTGAAGCACTAGAGAAATCTGGAAAAAAAGTCTCAGCACAATCTAGTTGTCTTACAGAATCAGATTATTTATTTCAAATGCATGAAACTATCAATAAAGAAAAGCCGAAAGCAGATTAATTTAGGCTTCAAGAAACAGTGCACAATATTAAGTGCTGGAATAGCTGGTGGATGCTAGCTGACTCTTCATCACTTGAAATCTTAAATATATTTGTAGAAAAGTATACATTACTTTCCACAACATCTATGTCAAAAAGTATTTAACGAAACACTAGTAGTATTTATGTGTATGTTTAATATTTCAAAAAATTGAAAATTATCTTAATTCACATTTCAGAAATTTTAAAGGATTTATAATATATATTAAAAGGGTAAAAAAGAGGATCCTGGGAGCTACTGTCCAGTAAGATCATAGAACAGATTCTTGTGGAAGCTATGTCAAGACATGTGGATGCCAGAGAGGTGATTAGACACAGCCACCATGGCTTCACAAAGGGCAAATTGTGCCTGACTAATCTGATAGTCTTCTACAATGAACTGACCACATCAGTGGATGAGGGAAGAGCTCTGGATGTAATCTACCTTGACTTCTGTAAGGCCTTTGACACTAACCCACGCAACATCCTTGTCTCTAAATGGGAGATATATGAGTTTGACGGATTCATTATTTGATGGATAAGGAATTGGAATTGGCTGGATAGCTGCATCCGAAGAGTTGCAGTCAACTGCTCTATGTCCAAATTGAGATTAGTAACAAGTGGTGTCCTTGAGGAGTCTGTACTGTGACCAGTACTATTCAATATCTCTGTTAAGAACAGAGACAATGCACCCTCAGCAGGTTTGCAGATTATACCAAGCTGAGTGGTGAAGTTGATTCACTGCAGCTGGTGTGATCCAGAGGGTCCTAGTCAGGCTTGAGGAGGGGGCCCGTGTGAACCTCATGAAGTTCAACAAGGCCAAGGTCCTGCATCTGGGTTGGGGCAATCCCAACTATCCATACAGGAGGATTAATGGATTCAGACCAGCCCTGTAGAGAAGGACTTGGGTGTTCTGGTGGATGAAAAGCTGGACATGAGGACTGCATCAAAAGAAATGTAGCTAACAGGTGGAGGGAAGGGGTTTTGCCCCTCTACTCTGCTTTGGTGAGACCTCCACGTGGAGTACTGCATCCAGCTCTGGGGCCATCAGCACAAGACAGACATGGACCTGTTAGAGTAGGTCCAGATGAGGACCACAAAAATGATCAGAGGACTGGAGCACCTCTCCTATGAGGACAGGCTGAGAGACTTGGGGCTGTTCAGCCTGCAAAAGAGAAAGCTCTAGGAAAATGTTATTTTAGCCTTTCAGTACTTAAAGGGGGCTTATAAGAAAGATGGAGAGAGACTTTTTACCAGGGCCTTTAGTGATAGGAGAAGGGGCAGTGGTTGTTATATTGAAAGAGGATAGGCTTAGATTAGATGTAAGGAAGAAATTAGTTATGATGAGGGTGGTGAGCTACTGAAACAGGTTGCCCAGAGAAGCTATGGATGCTGCATCCCTAGAAGTGATCAAGGCCGGGCTGGATGGAGCTCTAAGTGACTAGGTTTAGTGGAAGATGTCCCTGCCCATGGCAGGGGGGTTTGGAACTATATCTACAAGGTCCTTTCCAACTTAAACCATTCAATGATTCTATGATTCTATGATATCACTCCTTTCATGTTTTTCCAATTTATGTCTGAATAGAGAAAGAAATGTCTTAGTATGTCTTAGTATGTCTTAGTATTAAGATATAATTAAGTTATCCACAGAGCTGATAACTGATATTGATTTTAATTGCACTTGAATTCACATGCAAGTGTTGTTTTAGAAGGTTGTTGATCAGTAGATCTTAATTTTTGAATGTTACCCTAAGTAATAGTGAGCAATATATGAAGATTTTTTTCTTGTTTGCCTGGTTTTGGTTTTGATACCTGTAATAGAGTGCTTGCTAGAAAAAAAAAAAAAAGAAGAAAAAAAGGTTGAATTTATTGATTTTTGTTTGAGATTTGATTTATACAGAAGAGATTTACACAGATAAACATGATCTATTTGCATTGTTGACATGACTCATTTTTTCACTGGCAGTCATAACTTAAGAAGCTTTCTTCATTAATTTCCATATAGGTCACTGACCTATATAACAGCTCTGTACTGTAAGCACTTTTATACTCTATAAATTGCATTGCATATTAAAAATATTATCTCCACATAGCAAACTATCTGTTAATGAATAGTTGAGTAAGTAAAATGCATGTTGAAAAATGAATATAGATTTCATAAGGCAATTAAGCTCAGCATTATGTTTGCATTACTTTGATATTTGCATTACAAAAGAGTATTGTACAGTCAGAAAAATGATATGAAGACAGATGTGTTATTATTGTGAAACTCAACAACCTTCATAACTAAGTTCTCTGTTCTGTTTATACCATGCTGAAAAGTAATTTGTTTTCAAACTATAGCATTCGATGCATCAAGAATAAACATTTATAAATGTACTACCGATTTACAAAAAAAGACTAATAAGAATGTGAAAACAAATTGACCATTTGTACTAGATAATTATTTTACAAGAGTGAAAAAATGAGGCTGTCATACAACAGGCAAATATATTATCCTCCTTCAAGTAAGAACCCAAGTCTCTTCTGATATAATTGTATTTTACTTGAAATCATTATTACTGCTATTTAGCATCTGTGTAGAAGTATTGCCTGAAGAACAACTCATTGCACTATAGAGTGTATAAAATAAAAATCCATGGTTTGTGATATGGTATTTATTTGAAAAGAAATGTGATAGAGGCACAGGGAGGTGGAAGCTCGATGAAGGTTCTGCAGTAGAGAAATACATTTAACCAAAGCCTTAGGTAATTGGCATGATATGCCCTAATTGGGTGTCATATTAACCAAAGCACAATATTTTGTTGAAATTTAGGAATTCTATAAAAAATAATCTGATGGAAATCTTGTAAGCTTTGTAAATCAGTCCTAAATATATGGCATACATCCTCTGGGAGTCTTGCTCAAGCTCCTAGTAATTTACCTGCACAATCTATCAGCAGTTTTGGCATCTTAGGTGTGCAGTTCTGCAAGCATGGCTCTGCGTGGTGCCAAGAGCCATGCTCTGGTGCTGAGCAAGCAAAACCTTGAACTGAATTCAATATAGCTTTGAATATATTGCTTTGGGATTTGTGCTAATGCATCTGCATGGTGGTACAGTGTGCCTTGCTGACATTTTACTTACTCAGAGTTAGGTTGGCTGAGGAAGATAACTTGGCTGATGCAGCTGCCAGCCACTTTGGTTGCCACTGTGCTGAGGAGACCACAGCTCCCCAGTACTGCAACACTGTACCAATTGCCAGAATCTGCAACCTTAAGACAGTTATCCATGTTGGCTAATCTTGAGCCGTGTGAATTGAACCCTGAACCGTGAATTCTGGAGTTTCTGGGACACACAATTTTAAAGGACCCAAACCTTCCACTATTTAAGATAGGACTTTGTTTTCTTTCACCAAGAAGAAATTATGTTTTTGGTTTTGTTCCAATTCTGGATTAAACCTAAATTTCCAAATTTAAAATCTTTCATGAAATGGAGTTAGCCCTTTCTGCACAGTTCTAATTGGGTATGAATGATGGGAAGAGTGGTGAAGTGATGGGAAGGTTAATAATGAATGCTTGCTACCTTAGGGCCTCTAACAGCTACCTTGTTTCAAGCTGTGAGGTACAGAATGAGAATTATAGCAAGGAAAAAAAGAGGCCATAACAAAAAAAAAAAATGATAGAAGTTCCCTGAAGCGATGCTTCTCAGCCTTTCCATGTAGATGTCTGCTTATTCAAAGTTAAATTTCCATGACCACCTCCCTTACAGTTGCTGTAAAAGCAAGTGTAAAAATATATCAGTAGGAAGTCCATAGAATTTACTTGTATGACTCTATTTGGAAAGGTCATCAGAGAGTACTATCTCTTGAGATTAGAGTGTTCAGGAGCAGGGGAGTCAGATTATCTTCATTTCAGATGGTAATAACATTTTCAACACTTCAGAAGCACCTAGTGTGTCTCATGACACCATGACTCTGGGAAGGTAAAATGAAGTACCTTTTCTGCACTTCTATCTAGATTATATACTGTGATCCCCATGTGTTTGGTAATGTGCTGAACCTATAAAACATTATTAGTGTGGTCAGTAAAGAAGCATCATTCTTTTTCCCACTGTCATTTAAAACTTCTAGGAGGTTTGAAAGGTTTGCCCTTACAGAAGCCATATCCTATTGGGCTATAATTGCATGAATGCTGTATCGCTCTGTCTTTTAATTAAATTCAGAACCAGTTTCCCTGGAGCAGGTATAAGACTCACTGGTCTGTAGTGCCCAGGATCATCTATGATTTTTTTTTTATTTTATTTTTAACCTAACATAACAACTTTCCAATCTTTGGGAACAGTGTGTGGTTTATTAAGGATATATTGCATATCTTCATTGCTACCTCTGCTATTTCACACTTCAGTTCCTTCAGAATTCTTGCATCAGCACCATCTGGTCCCAGAGATTTACTGCCCTTGAGTTTTTTTTTCACAAGCTCAATAACATCTTTCTGAGAGGCATCAGGCTTTGTTAAGTCCACACATTAATGGCTTACAAAAATTATCTTTGGGTCAGGAAATTTCCTCATTGCCCTTCCTAGTAAATATGGGTGTAGAAAGCTACATTTAATTTTTGCCTTGCTTTGATTACTTTCTTCATTACTTGGTAGTTCAAAAGACTGGCAGTTGTTGCACAGTTTGTTTGCAGGTTTCTGAAAAAGCTTTAGGTTTCTTCCCATCTCTTAAAGATGTTTTAATGATCTTATTCAAACTTGTTCCTTTGTTATTGTCTTCCCTAATTATGATTTTATTTTTCTTGTCACTTTTCTTCCGAGTTCAATGGGATGTGTGTAGGACTATGTTTATGTTGATGTGTACCTATATTATGTTACTAAGTGCTACAAAAAAAAAAAAAAAAAAAAAAGATTGGGTACATTTTGGATCTCAGGACTGTATAGCATGAAGAATTAGTATTATTATTATGAATTTCCCTTGCAGAATCAACCATGCTGTGGTAATTGAGGAGTGGATTTGAACCTACCTTTCTTACCTAGTGTCTGGGTCAATTATCCTATAAATTTCTACCTTAGTTAAGTTTGTGCATATGAGCAACTTGGGGCAGGAAGGGGAGTCTAGGGCACTGCCTCTCTACTGGCAATGCCTGATCTCTAAAGAACATCCTTCATCTTTGTCTCTGATCTCTATGTTTCATACAGAGTGCAAGGGAGCTTCAAAGTTTTAGAAGAACAGATCACTATTTTTTCTATCCAATTTGTCAGAAGGAAAGTTATTCAATTTAACAGGATGCAATCAACTTGAAAACTAGCTGGAATCTAGTTGCTTCAGAAAACACCTTGTCTCAAACTTTCCAGTCCAAGCCCCTCACTTTAATAAACATATTTCCTGATATGTTGTTGCCGTTTATAAAAGGAAATAAAAGAAATATTTTCTTAAGGTTGCAAAGAAATACTTTAGTGACTTTGTATATCTACAGAAGTCTCCTGAACACAGTGGAACTTCTTGTGTGTATAAAGTCATTTACATACAAATGCTAAATATGCATATGATGGTAAGACAAGAAGCACAAGGTAGACTGCCAAGTTGTGGCTGAAATATAAACAGAACAATGGAATGTAAAAGTTTGATTCTTTTCCAATGTTTATAAAAACTTTAAGATTTAAAAAAGTTAAATTTAGACAATAATATAACATCACCAGGAAAGAATGGTGGCATATTCATACTTTTCATAACTTTAATATTTAAGTATTTAGAACTAAACAGCTAACATAGAGCTCTTGCTTTTATTTCATTCAATTAAAGGTGAAGTTGTATGAACCCCATGCAGAACCATCTATATTGGGTTTGGCTAGAGCCAAGTTTCACCGTAGCAGCCAATATAGCACTGTACTTCTAGCTGTAGTAGCATGGTAGAATGGTGCTGATAACGTGCCAATGTTTTGGCTACTGCTGAGCAGTGATCATACAGGATCAAGACTGTTTCTCCAGCACATCCCCCACCTCGACCCCCTAAAGGCCAGCGGCCTAGGACTGCACAAGATGTTGGGAGGGGACATAACTGGGATAGCTGACTCAAACTGACCAAAGGGATATTCCATACCGTATGATATCATGTTCAGCAAAAAAAAAAAGCTGAGAGAAAGGAGATGGGAGGACAGGAATTATTAAGGTGCTTTTTTTTTTTTGTCTTTAACTGCCTTTATCTTGACCCATGAGTTTTTAATTTTATTTTCTTTCCCTGTCCTGCTGAGGAAAGGGGAGTGAGAGAGTGGTTTGGTGGGCACCTGGCACCCAGCCAGGGTCACTGTGTGTAAGCACTGACACTGACTATATAGTCAGCCAGGTAATCAAGCATGCTGTACTTTAGAACTCTTATCTTCTATTTTGAGAGCAGGGCAACATTTTATCAGATAATCATGTACGCACGCTCTGCTTTCACCACTTTCTGTAGCTCATGATCCCGGAAGGTCCTACTCTCCTCTCCTTGTTGTGTGTGTGTATATATACAGGAAGGCAGAGGGTTTCTTTATGCCACTGAAACTTCATATATTGCTAGGACCATAACTGTGCTGGACTTCTGTTTCTGTCCATTTCTGTAACTTAATTTCAATTTTTTTTCCAAATTACAATTCACCATTTACACAATAAAACATATATGCATGAGTGTTTGATTGCAGAGGGAGACTGAGAAAATCCCTTGATGCTTCTAGAGTGTAAAATTTAAGCTTGAGAAATGCTCTTGTATAGCCTGACCAGTAGGATTTGGCAATCCTAGTAAGAAATCTCAGGCTCTGCACAGACCTGAGATTGCAGGTTTCAGGGCTGACCTGGGCTCACCTTGGCCAGAGCTGTGCTGGGCTGGTTTCAGTCCCTGCCTCATGGCCAAGTACCTGCTGCCTCCCTTACCTGAGCTTGAGCTCTGCCTCCATGGGAAGGGTCTGGCAAACCCAGAGGTCATTGCCCAACAAACAAGAGCCCCTGGGGGCAGATGAGCCTAGGGGAGGCTGTGAGGACACTCTCACCCCTCAGCTGGGAGCAGCCAGAAAGCAGCAGTGTGGAGCAAGGAAGAACATAAAAATCGCCTGAGCAGGATGCCCAAGGCTCAGTGGAGGGGAGTCCCACCATGAATATCATATCCCTCCCAGTGAAGGTCTTAGGATATTAATGGCATCTCGTGTATCATCCACTTACATACACCCAGCGCTATCTGAGAAAGAGTGAAACTTTCAAACTTAAGATCCAAAGGGAGAATGCGAAAGGTGAATATAAACCAGAAACAATAGTAGGTATTAAATTGTTTACATACAATTCTAATTGTACTATTATTGAAGTTTTTCTGTTCCAATATGATAATTTGGACTTTTAGACTGTTAAACATTAATTCTACTGCCAATAAATTCCTAGCTCCATATAGCTAGTGTGGTTCCTTTTGTCCGTAACAAGATATAACATTTCCAAGTCTTGTGGCTTCCTTTGATCCAGCAATTTCCAGCTGTTTCTGCTTTGAAACAAACTCTACATAATCACCTCTCAACCCTTGACTGCTGAGCCTGCCCTCTGGTTCATCTCAGAAAGCCCCATCTTTCTCTGAGCGCCTCAAGTTCCATCATTACTGTCTTTTCATCTGTTTGCCCTACTCTGTTATTTTCCATATGTGAACAACCCTACTCTCGCCTCCTCTTTCTGGAGGATTTGAGTGACTCAGAGTGCAGTAACTGAAACACAGCAAATGTGTGACTTTCTCCCAGTGACCTAGCTGCTAAAGGAACAGAGCCTGCTGGAATGAGTGACCATACAAGCAGCAATAGCAAAATGATGGGATTCCAGCATTCTTTTGCAGTTCATTTAATATTCAGACTCATATCGTTTCCTGAGAAAGCTTTTTCTCTTAACCAATAATTTTTAACTATAGAGTATAAATTTTCACAATACTTGAGAAATGTATTGACTATCCTGATGCAGACAGACATGCTGTAAGGATGCAAATTGCTTTCCTTTGATTTTATGACTTTGTGAAAAAGTACTGTCAAGGCGAAGTTTGATATTCCTAAAGTGGCTTTTTTGACCGGAAAACATGAATTTTCTAAAAGCTGATCAAATATTGTTCTGATGTTTTACATTACTATAGCACAAGCTCAAGTCAAGCATGCAAGAAACAACGGAAATTGCTAGTACACACTGTAACAGTTGACCTTCTTTTATATGGGCACAGTTTATTTGGCTTATTATAATATTTATTTATTTAACATAATGCAAAGGAAACAGTATAATTCAACTGGGTAATTATTATTGCCTGTTTGGGATTGCTGTCTATGTATAATTCACATTCTATGTAATATCGACACTGCATCAGAAGCCTGCTCCCATGCCCTCTTCTCTATTAAAGTAGTTCCTTTATTAACTGTTTGCAGTTATTTTAAAAATAGGCATCACCTTGGAATTAACTTTCTTAATTTTAAGTAAAAATGATAACATGATTTGATCCATTCTTACAAGTACAATGTCCCTTTTCTGAATAGGTTTTAAGTATTTACATGTTAAAAAGGTTCTTTTTAATTCTAAGCAGCTATTTCACAGGCAGTACATAGTTGTATTTTGTACATAGATACGAATAAATACACATGCAATTAGTAGATACTTGCACATCTATTTGCACAGCTAGCCAACTACATGTATTTTGTGTATTGCATGTTTGTGTATAATCATGTATTGACAGCATTACAAATGCAGATATGGTATAAAACAATATACATACACATGTATAACTCAGATAAATATAAACCTTTTTATGCTTCATGTATATATGCATCTTAATGCAACAATCCAAACTCCTATAACAATGTTCAAAAAACTATTGAAAATAGTATTCAAGTAAAAGCTGTGCATTGCTTGAATAGGTTCACAATATAAACCAGGTAAAGTCTGGAAAGACATGTGTGTGTGTGTATATATATATATACACACACATATACACACGCATATATATATTCCTATGGCCTCAGATGAAGGGGTTAATTATTTAATAACACTATACAATTGGCCATTAGAAGGAAGTGCTCTAACCTCTAGTTCTGTACTTTAAGCTGAATTCAGGTTCACCAATTTGTGAAGTGGGGTTCAAAAAGACTTCACTTGTTTTATAAACCCGTCTTTCAGCGTTAATCTTGACCTAGTGAAAAACATGCATATTCACTGACCATACACATTGTGACTTATATTCATGGGTTAGTTAAAAGAATGGTCTGTTCACTAGCATAATAGAGTCTATTGTACTTGAATTGTTAAAACTTGTTCTTTGTACTTATGCAATTCATAGCGTTATGTGTAAGTAAAAAGAATCATAGAGAAGACAGAATAGAAAGTAGCTAATCCTATCTATTTCATACCTAGCCAAAGCTTGATTTTTCTCTAGAACTTTGATCTATGTATTTTAATTTTAAATGATCAGGTGTTAGCATTTCACTCTTTCTGGTGACAGATGTCTTCAAACACTGCTCAGCCTAGGCATTTGAGAATCTTCTTTCTATTTGTCCTTAGTTATCTTTGTATGATTCCAGAGATTGTTCTAGATATGCATAAAAAATGTTCAACTTTCCAGTATAGCTGTTGTGTGTTTGCTTAAGTGTTTAGCCAAGTTATATGTATTTAGCTATTGAATCTATTTCAAATTGATTTGCTGTTTTAATACTGAAATTCTCAGAACTATGTACAATGTACTATACGGCAAAAGCTGGGACTGGGAGAATGAAGAACTACCCAGTATAGCAGAAGAGTAGGTTTGGGACCACCTAAGGAACCTGAAGGTGCACAAGTCCATAGAACCTGATGAGATACATCCGCAGGTCCTGAGGGAAATTGCAGATGTAGTTGCCAAGCTGCTGTTCACCATATCTGAGAAGTCGTGGCAGTCTGGTGAGGTTCCCAATGCCTGGAAAAAGGGGTAACATAACCCCCAGGGAAACTACAGACTGATCAGTCTCACCTCTGTGCCTGTTAAGGTCATGGAGCAGATCCTCCTGGAAACCATGCTAATGCACGTGAAATATAAGGAGGTGATTTGAGACAGCCAACACGACTTCACTAAGGGCAAATTGTGCCTGACCAATTTGGTGACCTTCTGCAATGGCATTACAGCACTGGCGGTTGAGGGACGAGCAACTGACTTGTGCAAAGCATTTGACACTGTCCCTCATAATATCCTTCCCTCTAAACTGGAGA
Organism: Chlamydotis macqueenii; assembly: GCF_036417535.1. Taxonomy (NCBI): domain Eukaryota; kingdom Metazoa; phylum Chordata; class Aves; order Otidiformes; family Otididae; genus Chlamydotis; species Chlamydotis macqueenii. Next base: position 18,937,379 of record NC_141556.1, read on the forward strand.
GGCATGGATTTGACAGACAGACCACTCAGTGGATAAGGAATTAGCTGGATGGCCGCACTCAGAGAGTTGTCAATGATCGATATCGAGGTGTAGACCTCCTTATCCACTGAGAGGATATCCAATGAGGATGATGAAATACTGGAACAGGTTGCCCAGAGAGGTGGTAGATACCCCATCCCTGGAACTATTCAAGGCCAGGTTGGACAGGGCTCTGAGCAACCTGATGTGGTTGGAGATGTTCCTGCTCCTTACAGGGGGGTTGGACTAGATGACCTTTAAAGGTCTCTTGCAATCCTAACTATTCTATGATTCTATATTCATTTTGCTGTCAAGATTAGCCCTTGCTATACAGTGATACAGGGCATCTAAAATAATTCGTACAGTTATTTAGGTAAAAAGAAAATTGTAGTCACATTAATGGTGAGTGTTGAAAAAGGTTCCAGTGATTTAACTCTTACTTTTTATAGGAAACAAAATGTTTCACATTCCTAGAAGAATTAACGTTTTCTTAAAACCGTGTACTCTTGACTTATACCCATAGTAGCTAGTGCAGCACTTTTTCAGCTCTACCAAACTTCAATACAAAAGGTGATCTGAATTTGAATCAGATCCAAGCTTTCTACCCAAATATTGCAAATCCACCAGAATCAGCATCACTAATTCTTTAATAAAATAGATATTTTATGAAACCTGACAACATTAGAGATGTAGAGATTTTTTACAATTGTAGATTAAGCCTTTCATGGGGAATCACTAATGACAGTCAGGTTCAATAGAACAAAGATTTCATCTCATATTAGTTTCTGGCAAGTCAATTTGCAAGGTTATTTTTGCAGATTAAATTAGCTATATTGGGAGGTCACCCTCTTGCTTCTAAATCAAGAAAGACAGACAGATGCATAATAGCATAATACTGTAGATGTATTATTAACCAATCTTTCACAATAAGGAAATTAGCTATTCACCAAGAACGAATGAATAAAATAAAAAGGTGTTTTATAACATAATAAATATCTCCTGGAAGAAGTTGGTGAAAGGCCAGCTGAATATCACTTAGTGTGCATCCTGTCTGTATCTTAGCATCCAGTCTCTGGAAAATGTAAGTTCTTAGCTAAGAGTCAGAGAAGCAAGATACCACAATTTTAAATGACTTAGGATCTATCTATTCTGGGCATGATGTAATTGTATTCTTAAAAATGTGCTCCAGACTTTGGCTACTGCCTTAACTAATCATAAGCTATCAGTCCATCAGTAGTTGGTGACTTATAATGTCCAGTCAAAGCAAGTAACTTGGATTCGAAAATCGTTCACCAAATTTAAATTATGTCCTACTGTTTTCTTTATATTTATGTTTTAGAAGTCTAGTTATTTTTTACTTCTAAGAAAGGTCATCAATAGAAGTAGTAGTATATGATAAGATGTGCACAAAGAATATGAATTAAAAACTCTGGGAAAAAAAAAGATGAAAAAAAAGTAATCCAGTTTAAAGATGAGGCATATCTTGAATTAAACAATCTCTTGTTTGTTTCCCAGAAGCTTTTGTCATAGATCAGAAAAAATAATGTTTGAATCTCTGCTTCCATTTGACTTTTGTCCAAGGACTGAGTATCTCACAAGGACACCACTCACTTGCACTGAAACAACATAGTCTGTTATGAAGAAAAATAAAAAATCAAGAAGTCTAGAGCTTTTTGTGGATAACTAAAGAACACAAAAATGTACCAAAAAAAACCAAAAAACCCAAAAAACCCCAACAGCAGGGCTGCACCAAGGTTTCTCCTTTCACACCTGTCTCCTCTGGATGAGTGATGGCACCTGTGAGCTCAGGATCAGCCCAGCTCTAAGATTAGAGTTAGGGTTAGGGTTCAGAGAGTGGTAAAGCCTAGAGCTGCAGGGGTAGTGGGACTGAAAGGTTTTAATTAGTGTAAATCTATATAGCTCCAATGATTTCAGCAGAAAAGCTCTTTAAGCCCAAGAGCTAACTATCATTATTTTCTGTATAAAGTGTTCTTCTGTCTTGAGTGAAGCTGGTTTTTTTTTAAGTGATACCTTCCAATATCAGTTAACATTTAGTACAGTAACATTTATTTAAAAGCAAAATCAATTCGTAGATTTGGTATAAAAATTATAAGTTTATTTTTACAGATAGCTTTTGGGGAAGGTCTTATGCTAATTAACTGTTCTATTCTTGCTAAGTGACAAGATAAAGTTTGAGAGTAATCAATTTCCCCTCAAATTATCATTATTATATTTGGCCTCTAGCTCATATCATCTAGAAATAGATATTGTGGGTCAGATGAACCTATAATACAGTAAGCACACTGCAAGGTGGTGGGGTGCTTAAATTTATTTGAAATCGGTGAAAGTTTGGTTGTCTGAACAAGACTTGAGTGTCCTTATAGAAAAGCTGATATAGCATGCCCTCAGATACAGATATAGTACATATATTAAGGAGGTACATTTACTTTATCTGATCTCTGCAGAATGTCATAAGTTTTATTCAGCTTCTGGCAAAAAAATAAATGGAAAAGAGAACCATTATTTTTATTTGTATTACAAAAGTGTCTTCAAAGTCTGACCAAGAGTAGGATATCAGTGTTTTAGATGACAGTGAGATAAGCTGTGCTCCTAAGTACTTACACATTACGTAAAGTTGATGAAAAAGGGTATTATTATCCATACTTTGCAGATGTGTCACTAAAACATAAGAATAGTGTCATTTGCCCAAAGTCAGCTATCTGAATTTTTAAATTTAGTTATTATTTAGATTTACCAGCAACAAAACACCCATAGAGAAGTGCTGGACACTGTTAGCCATCTAATGCATTTATCACAGTGAGGTCCTTGGCCGTGAGTGGAACTCAAAGGCACTGTGTTGTTCACAGTAAAGGTGATAGTAAATGCTATGGTTTACTCTCAAAAGCATTTGTGTTTCCTCTGAAAGTGCAAATAAATAGACACTAGGGAAAGTTATTCTATTTTATAACAGTGTCTGGTCAGTGACATTATCTCCCCTCCTACTCACCTACCTCTCAGTACAGATAACTGTACAGATAACTTATTCAGAAGTCTTTCTCCCATACTGCAATAGAAGAACCTCTCTGATTGTGTGTTTTGTTCTCTACTAGATATGTGTGCCATGTAACTACAGTCCCTGACTAGTAGGTAGTAAGTAATGGATTGCTTTATTTTCAGAGCAAATGTGTGCAATGGCTCTGTTCTTGTTTCTCATGGCAAAATTGGGAAGGAACTGTGGCCATTATAGTAGCAAATACAATATCTGCAAATTTTGCTATCTGTAAATTGTAACAGACATACAGTGCTTTGCCTTTGAAACAAGCAGTCAATGGTTCTTTTAAGACAATCTTAGGCATTGATTGCTGATGACTGCAGGAAAAACTTAAGCACCAAACTGGTGAAAGATACAGAAAAATTAGGAGAGAAGACCAAGAACAGTAATGAAGACACAGAAGATTTTAAAGCAGCATTTAGTCAATTATATCCTTCATCCTTCTACTTCTGTTGCACTTTTCAAATTTCTGTTTAAAAGGCAATTTTTCCCTTTACTGCTTCTAGCTAATTTTTGTGTTGTACCTTCTACTGGTTATGTGTCTCACATACTTCAGTTCTCATTCCTTTCATTATCTTCTTGTTCATTGAGCTAATCACCTTATTAATTTAATTATCTGCTTTCACTTTCCTTTCATTCAGTTTTATTTTGAATTTGTCTTTATAGACTTCTGTCATGTCACTTCTCTGTTGTTTAACTCTTACCCCTTCCCAGCACAGGCAAAGGCAACATTTGCCTTAAGTTCAGTGAACTTTGAAGGACCTTTAGCTTTTACTAAGGCTTTACAGGATAGCTGAAAGCTATTTAATGACAGTAACTTCTCCTTGGAATATTACATGAGTGGTCGGTGCTTATCTCAGAAAAAAAAATGATTCTTGAATCTCTGATATATAAAATATTTACTGTATCAACTCTAGAAAGTTTTGGTGGGTTTGAATTTTTTTTACCCCCCCCCTTTTTTTTTTTTTGTGGGGTGTAGAACAGTAATAACAAGAGTTCCGGCAATCCAAGAGCAAAAAGAGCAACTGGTATGTGTGCTGCAAGATTCCTCACTAACTTGCTGACTTTACTCTGGCATCCTAAAGAAAAAGGTAAGCTCATGGGACCAGAAAGATATGAATATGAAGAACACGGACACTAATGTACTACTACAATAGTGTTCAGTATTGCTTTTGCTAATAGTGAATCTGGTTAGAACTCTATGTACTACTTAAATCTGTAGTGTCTAGTGTCCAGTATTTTCTGTGAAAGTAAAAAACAGCCCTTCCATCCACATATTCCTCTTAACAAGTTATGAAGTGTATGGCAGAAAGGAACTCATATTCTCAGGGAAGGCTTACATACTTGTCCTGTTTTCCTCTGAAGTTTTAGAATATTGTAGTGACTTGGGAAGAACAGCAGAGGAGCCTAGCAGTACAACTGAGATTAGGATGCAGGTCTTTTGAGTTTCAGTCCAGTGCCTATCTACCTTGAAGAAAATGAAGAAATGAAGTCTCATCCACACTAAATTCAAATTTCTCTATTTGATCCATCTGGAAACAGCAGTCTAAGACAGTAGCTGGGTAATCCACTCTCTGTCAAAGAGATAAATTATGACTTTACACATATACATGTGCTTCTAACAAGTCTACTGATGTCTAACATGTCTTCTAATAGGTCTACTATGTTAGTAAGTTCACCGATGACACCAAGCTGTGTGGTACCATCAACACACTGGAGGGAAGGGATACCGTCCAGAGGGACCTTGACAGGCTGAAGAGCTGAGCCCGTGAGAACCTCATGAAGTTCAACAAGGCAAACGCAAAGTCCTGCACCTGGATCACGGCAATCCCAGGCACAAATACAGGCTGGGCAGAGAATGGATTGAGACCAGCTCTGAGGAGAAGGACTTGGGAGTGCTGGTGGATGAGAAGCTCAACATGAGCCGGCAATGCACCCTTGCAGCCCAGAAAGCCAACTGCATCCTGGGCTGCATCAAGAGGAGCATGGCCAGCAGGTCGAGGGAGGTGATTCTACCCCTCTAATCTGCTCTCATGAGGCCCCACCTGGAGTACTGCATCCAGCTGTGGAGCCTTCAGCACAGGAAAGACATGGACCAGTTGGAGAAGGTCCAGAGAAGGGCCATGAAGATGATCAGAGGGCTGGAACACCTTTCCAATGAGGACAAGCTGAGAGAGTTGAGGCTGTTCAGCCTGGAGAAGAGGAGGCTCCGGGGAGACCTTGTAGTGGTCCTCAAGTAGCTAAAGGGGGCTTGTAAGAAAGATGGGGAGAAACTTTTTACCAGGCCCTGTTGTGATAGGACGAGGGCTAATGATTTTAAAATAGAGGGAGGCAGATTCAAACTTGATATAAGAAAAATTCTTTTTACAATGAGGATGATGAAATACTGGAACAGGTTACCCAGAGAGGTGGTGGATGTCCCATCCCTGGAAACATTCAAGGCCAGGTTGGACAGGGCTCTGAGCAACCTGATGTGGTTGGAGATGTTCCTGCTCCTTGCAGGGAGGTTGGACTAGATGACATTTAAAGGTCCCTTGAAATCACAACTATTCTATGATTCTATGATTATACTTCAACTATAAATCATATCATTCTCACTGTCCATACTAAAATATTTTAGAGTTTGATCCAATAATGGGAGTCATACTTTGTATTTGAAGTTACTTATTGCCTGACTCCCAGATCCTCCTTGTTCACTCCACAAGTTTACACTTTTCTCATGGCACTAGAATCATTCTTGAGTTTTTCTGTGCCAAAAAGCTGGCACTAATAGTGGTCTGAACACATGTGAAATCAATTATTCACTGAAACAGCCCACAGACAGAGAAGTGTTTATGTCATAGTTTTAAAGAAAAAGGAATTGATGAAGAAACATGAAGTGTCTTGTCCAGAACTATGGAGCTGTCAATGTCAGTGCCAAGGTTGGATTCATTCATGATTCATATTCCTGTTCTCTAAACACAAGAAGGTACCGCTCAAGGACTGTGAAAACCCTTGACAGCAAAAAATGAAACCAGCATGTTTTTGCAATGTCTCATAATATTCTAAAATTTTTGGATGCTGAGAAATATAGGTGAGCATGGACTAGAAGATAGGTATGAAAGCCACAGGGACAGATGCTCAGGTGAAAATGTTAGGTTTTGAAACTGCAGAAGCACAAATTGTAAGCATATAAGGCTCCACAGAAAACTTCAAGTCCAAAGAAGAATTCCACCCAAAAGGTAATGAAATCTAAGAAAATTCATATAAAAGCATTTGGCATTTAGATTTGAGTTGGCATGTGTTTAATGCAAGATTTAGCCTGGACATTGACAAGGGCATAGTAAGTGATCTAATACTGTGTCTTCCTTCTTGAAATTTTTCTGTCGTAATTCAGCTCTCTATTTCTATTTCTTCCTTCACACTATATCAGGTTTTTTTTTGTTAATTCTACTCCAGGTCTTTTCTTCTAGTCTTCTCTTTAAATCACGTAGATTTTTCAGTTGCATCTATTCTACATCTCTGCTTCACATTTTAAATTTCTTCAAGTTTTACATTGATCTTATTTGAGCTCACCATTTCCATTGTTCACTTAGAACTGCATCAGTTTTTTGAATTGCTTTATTTTCCCTGTCTGCTTCAATTTCTGGGCTTAAATCACATCAGTTTTGCGTCAACTTTTCAATCACTCTTATCTCAGACGTCTACTTTTACTTCTTACTTTAAATCACATCAACTTTTGTATTGATGTAATTTATATAACCATCTCCTATTACTTATTCTTGGCATATTGACTTAAAAAGGATTTCCAATTTGTATAAATCTCTGTGTATTTGTTATGTTTGCAATGCCTTTATGTGATATGCTGAATTCAAAAATAAATTGAAAATTATTTTCTATATGGAAATATTGTAACTGGCAACATAGAATTCTTAAAATAGAATGCTTTTCCTTAACAAAGGACCTAAACTAAATCTTCTGAAATTAATGGGAGTCTTTCCAAGTAGTATTTAGTAAAAATGCAAACCCAGCATTTTAAAAGAAATATACCCCCACGCTATTAAACTCAGATACATTTTCATAGGAAAGATCAAATATGAGATAAATTTAGGATAGTGTTTAAAGTTTAAAATAGACATAAATTATAGACCGATGCTATTTTAGTAACATCTGTTTTTAAATGACAAGATAGGTAATGTAAGCAAACACAGCTTACCAAGCTGATCTGAAAGAAGGCAGGCAAGACTACATTTGGCTTTGACTTAATCAGAAGGGTAGAAAAGAGTCAACTAACTCCTCTACAGTTACTTCCCCAGGAAAGAAACATATCTGCATTCGGAAGACGAAGAATGCAGGGCCAGAATTGGTGCCATGTCAAATGTCCTACTGATTTTAATGGGTCTCTATTTTTAGCCATTTACTACCTGATATATCGCTACATTTCACAAGTTAAACACAGAGATGTCAGAATCTTATTGCTCAGCTACACAGGAAAATGGATAGACATGCAGACTACATCCTTTCAGTTGGGGGACTTTTTGCTATTTTCCTGAATTAGGCACCAGGCTGGATGTCCTGCTAAGTACAGATATCTGAGCTAGTTACTCCCAGTTCCCTTCATAGTCAATGGAAAGAAAATGCCATGTCGTGAGTATGCATCATCTCATCAGCTGAATGACACCCTAAAAACATCTCTTCCTCTGTGAACAAATAGTGCTAAAGAAATCCTAAGGCAATTAGGTCAGTCATACAAGTCTACATTGCAGGTGTCTTCAACTAGGCAACATGAAGCCCAGCCAACATGTGTACAAGTGCAATTCAATGCACAGGTGCTCCCATGGGGGATGAGAATTTGCATTGTGCTTTACTGCAGACCAATGTGGCAACTTGGCTGCCAATTGGTGCTGATCACAGATCTTCAGTTACATCATTTTGATACGTTATTATGTAAGAATGATTAATTTTCATGCACAAGATGATTCAGATAAATTCTAGTGTGTATTAAATGGAAGATGGTTGAATATTTTAAAAAAAAAGGAGAAAAAAAAAAAAGCCTTGGTTTTCGAATTAATGTATTAATCATAAGTCAGAGCAGACTTCCAAGGATGAGATTGCTTTAAAGTCGCACAAGCCCTGACATTCATTATCTCTGGCAGATGTGTAGTGGGTACTTCTTTTGCTATTATTTCTTTATCTCTATTTCCTTAAATTGCATAGTTTTCCTCTCCCAAATTTGCTCAGAATTCAATTGCTTGTTATTTTCCTTTCCTTCTCTTTTCCAATATTTGTACTTACAGTTCTTGTTTTTACATTACAGTTTTAAAAAGTTGCTTTATATTTTTTTCTTCTTTCAGTTGACCAAGGTGTCACATAAATTATTTACATTCCAGGGAATTCATAGGTCTCAAAGTTAATAATTATGACTACCAAACAAAATTACTGTAATGACAGTTACACTCATACAGTTCAAGTAGACACCTGTGACAAAGTTGGTAATTATGACTACGAAACAAAAATACTGTAATGACAGTTACGCTCATACAGTTCAAATAGACACCTGTGACACCTATAGAATAAAAGTGCATTGATCAAGGTATAATTAATATTATTTTGCCTCAAATCCAATGATAGGTGTGCTACAATAATGTGACCAACAACAGTATGTAAGTACTTTGTAATACTGAGATGGCATAGCCAAAGAAAATGTATAGACATTTTGCACAAATATGTAAGCAATGTGAAAACCTAAGGGACAAACAAAGACTTGTGTGGTTGCTCCTAGGAGGCATTCAAATCATAGGTCTGTCAAGTTAGAGAGCAAAGAAGAAGGTAAGCACAAGGGACTGCAAATAGGCAGGACTTCTTGCCAAATGCACAAGGATGGCTGTAAAAAACATATAGAACATAAGTAGCACCAGGAGCAAATGAGAACCCCTTTTGGGGTGAAGGGTTGAGTAATACAAATGCATCTGGCAGAAGTGAGGAAGATGGAGAAAGACAACAATTCTATTTTGTAGTCCTGACTTCTGTGTCAAAGAGCTTTCAAGCCTGCTCAACTTGGCTTCAGGGACATCAAGACAAGTTGCACCACAAAGGACTGTAGTTGTTATTGCTAACAATACAGCATCAGCTCCATGGATCTGATTTTTTTTGGTCTTCTTAACATCATTCCCATCACAATTTCTAATTCCCTAACTGACACAAATCTTAATCTATACACAAATATATTCAGTTGCAATACTCACAAGCTTAGCATATGAATTATTATTACTTTGAAATACGTATGTCCAGAGACCTGTTCAAAAAAAAAGCAAAAACAAAACCCAAAGCCAAAATGTGTAAATTACAACTGCTGAAGTTATTTGTGTCAGAAAGTCCTGAGCATCTTGAAAGGTAACATGGTATGTTTGAAAATGATCTGTTTGAGATTGGAGGCTTAGAGTAATTATAACAAGAGCAGCTGAATCTACAAGTTATTGTTGCCTAGTGCATAAAATGAAATGTGTAAGAAATGTAAATATAATATAATATAATATAATATAATGTAATATAATGTAATATAATATATGCCTAATCATGACAATGCTCCCAGTCAACAGTACGGAAATTTTAATAATAAGATTTTGTCAGGGACTGGAAATATTTTGTCAGTGACATAAGAAGTTGCTCTAGTCCAGTTACTTTTCTTAAGGAGAAAAGACTTTCTCCACAGGCCTGTCACCTTGGGTGGTATGAACAATGAAGTTTTTGTTTCCTAAATTAGATGGGAAAGATGGTACAGAAAGAACAAGATTATCAGGACAGATTCTTTGTTTGTCTTTTTAATGCAAGGATATCTCCTTCTTCAGTTTTTTTCCCTTCTCCATCCTTGTAACTCTTCCCTAGGAAGAGGAAAAGGCTTTGAAATTGCTTCCTCCTCCTTCAGTCCTGGATTAGAGATGAAGGTCCTGCTGTAAATGATCACTCCTTCTGCCTCTGATTGTAAGAGGTAAGATGGAAAACTTGATGGAGGACAGAAGTGAATCTGTCACTATTCAGCTGATGTAAAAGTGATTGACGTAGGACCTACATACGGAAGTGGAATCTGTGAAGTATGTAGTAAAGCTGGAAAAATATGAGAACAGGACAGCTTAACTGATGAAAGGAAAAGGAATGATGGTCTGACGGGACAGGACTGATTTGGAGGAACAGGTCTAATTCCAGAGTATCATCGTGAATAGATGTAGGAACAAAACATCCTTCAAGGCTGTCAGGAGGATAAGGCAGAGACCAAAGTCATCCTTCTGACACATTCAAGGGAAATTGTATTATTACATAAATCAGTTTAGGAATAACCAGGAATTCCAGAAGCAGAAGACAGAAAAAAGAAATCCCCACACACTATCATCTTAAAATAAATGATGACAAGTGTGTAATTAGTAGCAGAACTAACGGCTTTCTATAATTTTCTGTTTGTCTGTATTGTTCTACTGTAGCATTCATAAGGCATTTCCTGCAGTACCTCCGCTCAGTTCCAAGCTCTTATCCCTTCTTCTCACTGTGATACTTTCACTTCCTCTCCATTTACCTGCTCTGCCCTTCTTTCTCAGCATCCTTAACTCCTCTGATATATCTTCATCTTCTTTCTGTGACCTAATATTAACAGCTAAGTAAAAGCCAAAAGCTGCTACAGCTGATTCTGACCCAAGTATCTGGGGATTGACCAGACCGTGACAAACAGGCCAAACTGGACAGATAAGCATTCGTTCCATCCTATAGCTTTTTGTCAGTTGGGAAGTTACTCCTTTTTTTCTTTTCATTTTGATTCAGCTACAGATTTTCACAAAAGTTGTAGGAAGTTCAGAAGAGATTCAGTTGCCTAAACTTAAACCTGCAGTTCCATTTTATATGCTCTAACTCTGGAAGATATTACACAAATTGTAAAGTAGTGTGTACCCTTCTGCAGTGGCTGCTGGAGATCAGATGAGGTTACATGGTGACACAATACCTGTATTTAAGTACCTTGAAAATACAGGCACAGGACAGTATGGTAGACCCCAGGACTATAAAGCACTTATCAGTGATCAACTACTTATCATAAAAATGTTGTGGTGAGAGATGGGTAAAAGAAATTTTGGGGAGTAAGAGAACAAAGAGCAAGTACGCAACGTAAGTGAAACACTGCAGATAACAAATTCAGGTCTATGTAGACTTGAAGACCAACAAAGAGTGAGCAACGTGTAAAGTTTATCAGCAAACAAAAATGTTCTCAAGTAAATCCTAGAGGGAAGAGGAGGAAACCACCAAAATCAGCATCATAGTTTCAACAAACTAAGAATTCCGGCTGCAAACTCCTGCCTTGTGCACTCAAAATTAAGTCTTTACTTCGGGCTCAGAGGGGCAGTGAATAGATGAGCACTGTACCAGAAAAAGGTAGTTCATGTATTTGAACTATAATTGTTAGTATCATGGTAACTGTAGGAGAATAATTTTTTTTTGTTAGTCTGTTAGGTCTTAAATTACACTAAAGATACATTCTAGATTTTGAACTAACAGTGTGTTCTTTTTATCCATAACATGTTTTAGAATGGAAAAGACTGGTTAGAATTCAAGCAACCTCTGTGTAACTTGGATGCAATAAATTATCAATAAATTGATAATGGAAAGCTATTATACTCTCCAAGTTAAAAACCAAACCAAACCAAAACAAAACAAGGTCAGTTACTACACTTATTCTCAAGATATCTGACAGAGTTGCCAACATATATATCATACTCAGATAGACTTGGGTCTTTGTGCAGAATAGATTCCAATTTTGTAACTATAAATATTCCTTTATACGTAATTCCTAATTCCACAAATGTCTCCATGTTTCAACTGAGACTGTTCACTACCTTACATGACTTTAATGCCATAATCTGTCTAAAAGCAGCTCTGTTAATTAGACTGAGCTAGCTATGGAAGCAGTTCTTATTTTTATTGTTGTGATAATAAATTCTTCTTTAGAAATGACTAAAGGATCAAACTTTCTTCAGAATTTAAGAAATTAAAATCCTTAACAGTCAAGGGGTGCACAGGCCTTTGACATCAGCACCTTATACGCAGCAAGGACAGTTTCAAAACATCTGAATCCTGACTGCAAAAAATGTCAGCAAAATGTACTGTAGAGAGCTTTACTGTATTATTAGGGACGTGGAACACATGACATAATAAATTGATCCTGCTTTTAACTTTTGTGATTCAGTCATCAGTTCTAATGTTGAGGAAAGCTAAATTTGCACATTTTCCTTTACAATTCAGAGACAGGTTTAGCTCTTGTTATTTTTAATCACACCCCTACTTTGGTTACAGTTTAAAATCTGTCATCCAGAAATCCCTGAAGCTTACAGTGTTTCTTAGCCTGCTGAAAATACTTTTGCCTTTGGCTGCCCTTAGGCTTGAGTCTAGAAGAGCACAGAGAAGTATGCCAAGGTCTTGGATGGGTGCAAAAAGAACTCTGCTGGGTCTGTGGTACTTCGGACCTTTTTCCTTGAAGAAGGGCAAATAATCATTACAGTGTTTGAATACTGAGAAAAAAAATCCAAATTCAGTGAGGAAAAATAATAAAAAAGAAAATACTCATATTGATTTAAAGCTCTTGTATTCTACACTTGAGTGAAAATGTTCAGTTCTTTTAATAAGCACGTAAGGTCTCTGAGAATGAAATCCATGAATGAACTGTTAAGAATTACTTTATGTGAAAGAAAAAAAAAATAATTCCAATTTTGCTACCTTATTTTCCTCTCCTCGTCTTTTCTCTTGGTCGCAAAAAAAGGTCAGAGTCCAAAAGGTAAATGAAACAATATTATTTTCTTCAGATCTGTGACATGTGGCTTGACCTATATACATTGTGCATTTGGATCATTATTGTGCATTGTTATTAGTGATCATTACTCTGTATATTCAGCAATGTGAAGTTAGCTGTTTTGCAGAGGAGCAGCTGAGATTGTGTCTATTTTGTGTAGTACCTACAATTCAGCTTTCTGTCTAACACAGTACAGATGAGAATATAAAACTCTAATAAGGAGCAAAAAAATGAAGTCTAGGGTCAAATACAGTTCACAAAAAGCTAGAACTAAATATATATACATATATCTATCTACATATATAAACACACCTAATAATATTAAACCACTTTCTGAAGTATTTATATGGAAAGAAATCAACCAAAGTAAACAATGTTATTTTTATGATTATATCTATAGGGAATATTTATATGTATATTTATATTATTTATATTATTACTAAAGGAAGCCTTAAGGTGATGAGCATCTAAAATAAACATTTGCAGTTTGGATTTCCTGAAGAGAGCCTGGTTTCTCAGGTGCTTTGAGTTCCCATTGGGCACTCTATCATTGCGCAGCCTGAGGACTTATTAAAGCTTGCATATTCAGAGTTATCAAGGCTCCGTGCATTCCCCTGAGTCAATCTGGTTACTTTTCTTTGAATCAATTATTCAATTATTTTAAAAATATTTGTAACATCCCTAAACATTAGTGGTTACTGTATTTCTCAGTAAGAACAAGCGTTCTGCATATGATGAGCACATCAGACTAACAGTGAATTTCCTGTTTATATTGACTTCAGATTAAACGGCAAGGGATAGTTAAGCTTGTGGACATGCATGTTACACAGGATACATACATTTCTATGTCTTTGATACGCCTCATCTGTGTTTGTGGACAAGTAAAATTGAACACCATAGCAATGCACATTGAAATTTACTGCTGGAACACATAGGCAGAAAGGTAAATAAGTATGTCTCTGTACGTCATGTTTACTGTGTAATGACAGTGTTTGCTTTAAAGTAGGCAGAGTGTGATCTGTATATATTTAAATCTCATGGTTTGTTGAGCAACATGTAATAAACTCAGTCAATCACTTTATTTACAGCCTTGAGAAGAATTAATGATAATGCCGTATCCCCAACAAACTTTAAACCGTTACATTTGCATAGAAAATGCAAAAGTATTTTCCAAATTTTGACTGTCTCTGCACATATAAATAATTATATTTTCAGTCAGAAGAAGCTAGGTATTTTGCTTATCTGTCATATGTTAGAGAAGTGGCTTCCTCCATCCTGAGTGATCACACAATTGAACATTATTATTATCTCAGTGTTTTTTCTCACTCTATCCTCTCAGGGTATCAGTGATACGATGCCTATTAATAGCTTACTAACTAAAAAAAAATAGTAGAACATACTGCTTAGAGTCACATGAGTCAGCTATGATAATGAAAGATGCCAGCTGTGAATGCTGGCATCTTCCATACTTTATGCCTGTGTTTTATAGCATATTTTCTAGATAAAAATATGTAGGAATATCTGTAAGCCAAAATGTCCATAACTCAGTGATTCACCAATCAATTTTTTTTTTTAATTTAACAACAGAAGGATTCGTATGGATATGTATTTATAATTCTTCTGAATACAATAAATTATGGTTACTCTTTGCTTTCCTTGATCAAATCTAGATAAATAATCAAGGCTCCAGGTCTTTTTCTTTGTGTTATTTTCAGCACGTGAAGCCATTGAAGACATTTTCAGTCAAGTAGAACATAAAAATAAGGGTGTAAAAGAAGATGAAGATAGTAATGAATATATCATATCAGAGCTAGCTATTTTATAATATCAGAGATGATTTTCAATTTACAAATACATCACTGTGATACCACATTGCAAAATAATAATGCATTATTAATGAAAATGCATTAAAAATGCATTGTTGTGATACCACATTAATGTGATACCACATATAATGAGTTCATATAATCTTCTCTAATTGTAAATACACCATGACAAAAGATTCTTCACTGGATTTTTCATATATTTCTGCGGAGCTCTGCAATATCCTTAATGATAATTCTATGATGAACGTATATTTGCAAATTCATTTTTTTTTATTTACTGTTGTGATTGTTCTCCTTATACAAACACAGAAGAACTCTGAGTCAGCAGTAGTTAGCATTCCTTCAGTACACTAGCTAGTTAAGCATATTATGCAGTTGGACTAGAAATGTTGGTAGAGTTATTGAATCCGACTGGAAACAATTATATTAATTTCTGCTGATTTTATCACAGTGCTCAAAAATGTTATCAAACATAAAGATAAATGCATTAAATCCTACTAATATAAGTTTTGATTAAGCCTGTAAAACAAAACTAGACAATGAAGGAGAGAACGTAAAATAACCCATATTTTTAAAGATGTCTCTTTGTTTTTCTCTAAGCTCATGACAAATGAGAGGACATAGGACTGGATTCAACCTTGGTGTAACTCCACTGAAGTTAGCTGAGATACGCCAAACATGGTATTACCCCAGAGGGTTTTAGATTCATTTATTTTAAATGAAGTCTATACATATTTTAAAATGAGCATTGCCCTTCAGAATGCCAAAGTAGCTAGTGTAAAAAGACAACCTGAAAGATAAAAGAAAATGTGTTTGATAGGAAATACTTTAAGTCAGAAAGTCAAACAATTTAAGTACCTTTCCAGCCTCCTTCATCTGACTCTCACTTTGCTTATGCAATGGCTGTGAATTAAACTCTGGTGAAGATAGGAGAGTGTAAATCACATGCCCATCATGCTTCTGACTGATTTGGATCCTTCCTAAAAAAGACTGCATCATTCACTTGTTGGGTACACTGCCATACTCCGAAAAATAGAAAGAAAGAGATTATGTCTTTGTCTTCAGATATAGTGCCATTCCCCAGGACAAAAGGGTGATTAGAGTCTAGAACTCACTTTTTATGCAATTATAGACATATAACTTCTGCTTGAAGAGAGTTATGGGCTGCATGGAGACCTCCATGTTCAATCCTTCCTCTGAGTATTCCTTCCTAGTGCATAGAAAGATGGGAGAAAATGCAGAGGTCATGGAGTGCTACCTGCCTCTGCTGTTGGAGAGACATAAGGATCAGTTGCTGTGCTTGTATTTCTAGATGAACTGCAGATCTAGTGATGAACTGTTAAGTGTTCAAAGTCCCCACTTCCATCCACACTGCTGTTTGTTAGCCAACGGTATGCCCTAGAGTCCCCTTCCTGGCTTCCAGCTGCTGCTTCATAAGGCTACTGGTCTTCTGAATTGTGTCTGTCAGCTTCATGTTAATGTATGAGATGATACAATAAGACATAAGAATGGCTGTAGCTGGCGGTGTATGGGTTACTGTATCTCCTCCTATGAAACACAAGAAGAGTACCATTACTATTTGTTACAGTCTGAGTGGGCTGGAGAGGAAGGCATAATATCTGTTTTATTTTTGCTATCAGATTGAAAGAACTAAATCTACTTGCACGTGAGGGTACAGTAGAAATCATACCTCCTTGAACACGAACCGCAGTTAGACTCTTTCCCTAAGGCGAGTGAGTGGTGAGTATGAATTCCTGCTACTTGTAAAAGGGGATACAAGTCTTCTGAAAAGTAAGGAGCTTTTTGTAGAATTTTTTCTGTGTTTTTCCACTTATGCAAGTTTCTTCTCTTGTGATACATTCATCAGGATTAAATTTTCCTATAGCAAAGGGATGTGCTTTAAGAGTCTATTTGCCTAATGCTAGGCAAATTTACAAATACATATATTATAGATTTTGTATTATAATCTCATTCCGAGAATGTGTATGTTTTTTAAGAGATTCAGTTGAGGTTAATCTCTCATGTCTTATTTCTCTTCAGAGTGTCTTGAACTCTGATAATGTGTAAAATTTGTGGGATGAATAAAAGAACAATAAAAGGAAAGCAGGATTTTGCAGCACAGTGGTGAGGGATTCCTATGAAAGGAAGGAGTGTTGGGATCCTCTCCCTTCTCTATGGGATTCCTGTGCATTTTCCATTATACAGACACAAGATCCAGAGGAGAAGAAGTAATGAAACCAATAACTGAAGTTAAAGTGTCCCTCAAAAAGGACTGTTTGCATCACAGAGTCATACCAGAGACCAAATTAGATGAGATTTAGGTGTGATGTAGGCACTAAGATGCTTTGATCAGCAAAAGTGACATCAGTTCTAGGAATGTTCTGTAGATATCTGGGTAAGTTTAATGACCAGAGCTAAAAAAATATATATAAACTGTGTTATTAGGCAAAGATTTGTGGAGTATAATTTTGAATTTACTTATTTGGATTTCATTAGAATAGTTTAACCTCAAATTGCTTTATGGGTGGTTTTGGAACTATTCCTAAGTAAATGCTAGCTCACTCTTAAAACTAAGTTGTGATTCTTATCTTGATTTGTGGCATTTTCTTGAAGAAGCAGAAATAATATTATATTCTGATGCAAAAAATAGCTACTAACCAGTAATACCTGGAAAGGAAGTACCTGGTATAAGGAAAAAACTGCTCAAAAAGGTTACTCAGGGAGATTGTACAGACTCCATTCTTGGAGGTTTTCAAGAGCAGGTTGGGTAAATCCCTGAGGGATCTGGTCTTACTTTGTTGTTGACCTTGTTTTAACCAGAAAGTTGGACTACGTATCTCCTGAGATCCCTTCCAAGCTCAATTATCCTCTGATGCTATTATCCTAATACTAAAGAGACAGACCAAAATGACTGCTTTAGACATAAATGAGAAATTAATTGAAAAAAATAGACAGACATTTCCACTGCAGATGTTTGATACATAGCTGCCATTCTTGATCCATTATACCTTAAAACTTAATTAGCAATTTAAAATAAATATTTCATAGCAGTATGTTTTTACTGCAAGCAGAAATCGTATAATCAATAACATCTGTCAGCACTTGGAATTCATGGTATTGACTAGACATCCTAATTGTAGATTTTGAAATATTGTTACCTTAGCCATTGAAATATAATAGGAAACAATGAAGGTGTTTGTTAAGGCACAATGCTATACAATATCTGAATAACATGGCCTAGTGTCTGGGAGTTTGATCCATAGGTATTACATATAATGAAAGCTTTAAACTTTTCCTTAAATTCCTGTCAGTTTTTTTTTTTTTTCTGAGTTCTACAGTTAGTTTAGAAAAAGATCAGTTACACAAGTGGTAATACGTTTTGGGATGAGATTTTCCAGATCGTATTTATACTGGCATGCCTCTATAGCAGCAGGCATGAACACAAGGGACTGGGAGTCTACCAGCTATGCTGAATGCATGCAGACACATAATCTCTTCCTTTTTGTATTGCTCAATTTGTTAGGAAGAATGATACCAACTTCTCACGTTAAGTACATACAGATGCATTAAGAGCCAAAAACTCTTACTGAATTACTTCCTTTCAACATAAACAAGTTTGTAAACTCAATCTATCTAATCTGCAGCTAGAGAATGTTTGTATCACCAATCTCTCTGTTGCATAACTTTTCTCTTGAACTGCAGTTTTCATTTCGATTTCAGGAGTGGTAAAGACAAAGGAACCTGTAAACTGCTACATAAATCCAAATTGTATTATTCTTAGATTGAGGAGCACTATACTGTTTATAATTTATTAAAAATAACAGTCCCACTACAGAATGAAAGTAGATGTTAACACTAGTCTAACATAGTTCATTGGCTTTTCTATTTTGATACTTAGAATTAGATTTTAACAGAAATAATATTTGGGTGATGAAGATCTCAGATCTGAACCCATATCTAGATATGTGATCAGGTATCAGCTCTTGCTGTGAATTAGAATTTTATTGTAGGAAGTTGCTTGTTTTTTACTTTCTTTGTTTTTATTAAGTATTGCTGTAAATTGCTGCTTTTCATTGTCTAGAAAAAAAAATGTGAAAAGAGATTGTCCTTTTAATTTTCTTAAATTCAAAAGTTGAAGTTAGTCTCTCTCACTGTTTCACTAAGGGCCATACACAATCCTGTAGCTGTTCTTTATAAGTAGTACACTCAATTACAGCTATGCACTGTATTTTGACCTTTTTATTAGTGCCCTGTATGTCCTTTTCACTACACCTGCGATATGGTAATCAGACTCTTGACATAGACTTAAATTTATTGATCACATTATCCCTGAAATGCTTTTTTTTTGCACTAGCTCAGCTCCCTGTTCATTGTGTTGATTTAAAAACGTGATTCCACACCAAACAATGCATGTCATTAGTTGGCATTAGCTTATGAATTCATGACTGAGTCAAAGAGTTCTTGGGAGTCCTCCTTTTTTTCCTTTGTGCAACATCCACTGTATATATTTCTTTGTAGAGTCTCTGAAGGTCTTGGAAATTTCAGAACATCCACCTTCTCTTTTGATGCAGGGGAGGAGTTGACAAGTGATAGGAGGAGTAAGGAATTTGTTTTCTGGTATTCTAGATCCACCTAGCAAGCATCATTTATACTGATTTCTAAATATATATTTGTTATGATATTTGTTTTGATATTTATTATGAAGGAGACTGAAGAGAAAGGAGGAGGATCATACTGCACTCTCTGGCAAAATTGTTCTGGGTAGCGCTAATGAGTGGCAAGACTCAGACTGGGATTCAGAAAGATGAAATGTGACTTAGAAACATCTTTTTTTCTGTCTCCACTCCTGAGGCCTTTCAACTGATCGTGGAGGCTCTGGCTTTTAATGTGTGAAAATGTTATATTCTCTTAGTTATATGCATTTGAATTATGTCCCTACCTTTGCAGTATCTTGGAAATGCTCTTTTGAATGCTTTACAAGAGATATCAAACCATACACATTTGTTACAGCCCAATGCAATTTCAGAAAGAAATTTTGTCATAGATTGTGCCTAGGGAAAAAATGGCAACTTTCCTATGGAATGCTCCCTTACTCCATAAAATGAACATTCAGTTCTTACGTAAAGCTGAGCTGTCTTCAAAAACAACATACAAGTGGTCTTTGCTCTAAGTATTGGAAGTTACATGAGAATTATTTATCCAGTGGATTTCCATGATTTCCATGATATTTGACAGATACTCTCATAATTAAGTCTAATAAAAAAACCACAAAGCACAATCTTAACTTGGCACTGAAATTAGAGTCATGAACCTATTTTTGTACTGAATCTATTTAAATATGTAGAAACATTTTTCCCTTCATTTAATTTGCCTTTCATTTGCATATGGTGAAAGAAATCAAATTTGAAGAAGAAATGCACAGTTTCATTTACTAGTGATTTTGAATCACTATCCGGACATCAGTTTAGCTTCTTGGTCTGAAAGCTTTGCAAATAACAAGTTAATAGACTCGTATGTTGCTACAGATTGAGTATCACGACTGGAGCTGTTAACAACCGATCGTTAACCAATTGATCTACCAATTTATATTTTCATAACAGAAATTTGAAGAAAAATAGAAAAATAGATCATTATGACACATCCAAATGGCTCATGTGCACTGTGTTATTTTAACTGCTATTTGAGAGACAAATCAAGAGAAAAAGCTAAAATTATATTTTAAGCTTCATACATAATGTTAAGACCTTTTTATATTGGTTGTAGTTTAGCACAATCAGGACTAAGCTTTATGCAGTCAGTCGTTGACCGTCTCCAGCCTCCAAGGGAATGAGGGAGAGATAATATAACAAAAGGCCTGAGGTTTGAGATAAGGACAGGGAGAGACCATTCAACAGTTACCATCATGGGCAAAACAGACTCAACTTCAGGAAATTAATTAAATTTATTAACAATAAAATAAAAATAGGATAATGAGAGAAAAACAGATCTTCCCCCCACCTTCCATTCTTCCAGGGTTCAACTTTACTCCCAACTATCTCCAACCTCCTCCACCTGAGAGTGGCACAGTGAGAGATAGGGAATGGGAGTTGCAGTCAGTTCATCACATACTGTTTCTGCTGCTCCTTCCTCCTCAGGGGAAGAACTCGTCATATTCCTCCCCTCCCATGGGCTACTGTCCTTCATGAACTGCTCTGGCGTGGGTCCTTTTCCACAGGATGCAGTCCGTCAGGAACAAATTGCTGCAGTACAGGCCATCCACAGGCCACAGTCTTCTTCAGGCATCCACCTGCTCCAGCATGGGGTCCTCCACGGGCTGCAGGTGGATCTCTACTCCTCCATGGGCCTCCATGGGCTGCAGAAGGACAGCCTGCCTCACCATGGGCTGCAGCGGAATCTTGTCAGGAGCACCTTTACTCCTCCCCCTTCTTCTTCACTGACCTTTGTGTCTGCAGCTGCTCGTCTCACAAGAAATTCCTCAGAACTGGACCCAGACAGATGCCTCTTATATTCACTCCTATATCCTCTCTTCTCTTCTTTTCTCTCTTATCTTCTTTTCCCTCAGCCAGGTCAGGCCACAGATAGCTGCCCGGCGGGAGGCCAGAAAGGGGGAGACTTGTGCCTTCCTCTCTCTCTCCCCACCCTGCTGCTTTGTTTTCCCCTTGCATACTCCTGAGTCCTCTAATCACCCACTGGTCCCGCTCAGTGCTCCCTGCACACATGCAGTGCTCACACACTCGTCCCACAGGCACTCCACAATCACGGGTCTCCCAGATACCAGCATGGAACCTCCACCCACCTGATACTCCATACCAGAGGCCCCTCAGCTTGTCAGCTGGTCCAGCTTAAGGTTTGCCGGTGAATATACATGCACACCCTGTGCACACCAAGACTGGAGAAGATAGATGCTCTGAGCCCCAGCAGCCAGCACATGTCACACTGGCTGTGTCCTGTGGTACCACTCCAGCCACCAGCACTGAGCCCCTCACTCACGCTGGATTTTGGGACACAAACCATCCCTACGCTATGGCTGGAGGTTAAAGATGCTTACTCGCTCCAGTCGCTGATGCTGAGACCTCACTCACTCCTGTAGCTAACACCACAGGCCAGGGGCACCGACATCTCTGGTCTGACTCCAATAGGTGGTGGCACGTACCACTCACACTCCTTGTCCTATCACAACAGGCCCTGCTAAAGAGTTTCTCCTCATCTTTTTTATAGGCCCTCTTTAGGTACTGGAAAGCTTCCATAAGGTCTCCCTGAAGCCTTCTCTTCTCCAGGCTGAACAGCCCCAACTCTCCCAGCCTGTCTTCATAGGAAAGGTGCTCCAACCCTCTTATCATCTTTGTGGCCATCCTCTGGACTTGCTCCAATAGGTCCACATCCTTCTTAAGTTGGAGGCCCCAGAGCTGGATGCAGTACTCCAGGTGAGGTCTCATCAGAATGGAAAAGAGAGGGAGAATCACCTCTCTTGACCTGCTGGCCACGCTTCTTTTGATGCAGCCCAGGATGAGGTTGGCACAGTGTTGTTTCATGCCCAACTTTTTATCCACCAGTACCCCTAAGTCCTTCTCCTCAGGGCTATTCTCAATCCATTTTCCACGCAGCCTGTATTTGTGCTTGGTATTGCCCCGACTCATGTGTGGGACCTTGCACTTGGCCTTGTTCAACTTCATGAGGTTTGCAAGGACCTACCTCTCCAGACTGTCAAGGTCCCTCTGGATGGCATCCCTCCCCTCCAGAACGTTGACCACACCACACAGCCTGGTTTTGTCAGTGAACTTGCTGAGGGTGCACTCAATCCTACTGTCCGTGTTGCCAAGAAAGATATTAAAAAGCGCTTGTCCAAATACTAACCCCTGAGGAACGCCACTTGTCACTGGTTTCCATTTGGACATTGATTGGTTGACTGCAACTATTTGAGTGCAGTCATCCTGCCAATTCCTTATCCTCTGAGTGGTCCATCTATCACATCCGTTTCTCTCCAGTTTAGATACAAGGATGTCATGCAGGACAGCGTCAAATGCTTTGCACAAGTTCGGATATTATTAACCTCATGAAGTTCAATAAGACCAAGTACAAAGTCCTGCACCTGGGTTGACGCAACCTCACCTTGAGTATGAATATAGGCTAGAGGACAAAGGGATTGTGTGCATCTTTGCCGAGAAAGACTTGAGAGTACTACTAGATGAAAAGCTCGACATGAGCCATCAATGTGCACTCGCAGCCCAGAAAGATGGAAATACTCAAGGCTGGACGGGGCTCTGAGCAACCTGATCTAGTTGAAGATGTCCCTGCTCCTTGCAGGGGGGTTGGCCTAGATGACCTTTAAAGGTCCCTTCCCACCCAACCTATTCTATGATTCTATGATTCTAAGGCTGATTCTTGGCTGCGTCAAAAGAAGCATGGTCAGTAGGTCGAAGGAGGTGATTCTGCCCCTCTACTCTGCTCTTGTGAGACCCCATCTGAAGTGCTGCATCCCATTCTGGAGCCCTCAGCACAGGAAAGACATGGACCTGTTTAAGAGGTTCTAGAGGAGAGCCACATCAGAGTTCTGGAGTGCTCTTTTATGAAGAAAGGCTGAGTGAGTTGTGGTTGTTCAGCCTGGAGAAGAGGACACTCCAGAAGGACCTTATTACAACCTTTCAGTACTTAAGGAGGGCCTATTAGAAAGATGGGGATAAAGTTTTTAATAGGGCCTGTAGCAACAGAACAGGGGGCAATGGTTTTAAACTGAAAGAGAGTAGATTTAGATTAGACATAAGGAAGAAAGTTTTTACAGTGAGGGTGTTGAAGCACTGGAACGGGTTGCCCAGAGAGGTGGTGGGTGCTCCATCCCTGGAAACATTCATAGCCAGGTTGGACAGGGCTCTGAGCAACCTGATCTAGTTGAAAGTGTCCCTTCTTACTGAAGGAGAGTTGGACTAGATGATCTCTAAAGATCCCTTCCAACCCAAACCATTCTATGATTCTATTACCCTATATAACGCAGAATCATCCTACTGTTAATGATATAGGAGGAGGAGTACCACAAACAGAGGAAAAAGAGCTGCTAGAAAGGTTTTCAAGCAACTCCTTTGATAAATCTCTCAAATGAACTCTGTTTCTCATATGCACAAATACTTGAACAGCACTAGAAGCCTTTCCTGCACTTACAAATGAAAGTTGAAAAACACTTACATGAGTACACTTTATATAATTGGATAAACAAACACACCGCTTTTAATATAAACACATATCTGACATTTCTGTTTCAATGAGCTTTTATAACAAAGTAATTCTTTCAGAAACAGATTCTGACATGTATTTGTTATAGGCATTTTTCTGTGAAACTCACATTTAGGAAAAAACCTCCCACCTTTTAAAAGTATTAATTTAACAGAAAACCTTGAAGTAACCCTGTGCACCTCTTCTTTTCCAAGGATCTACACTATATATCTTAATATAGAGAATGAAAATATATTTAGGCTTCTGGTGTTGTGTTGATAAAGCAAATTGTAACAGTAATTTCTTTTTCTTCTCTGATCTCTGATATATTCTTTCATTTGCTCCTTCAAATGAAAGTGAGTACCTTCACTGAGTCTCTTCACCTCATTTCCTTCTTTCTTCTCTAGCTCTCGAACCTGGCTTTTGTATTGGTTGTTATCTTCCTTCCCCACAGCTATACCTTCGAAAGTAGAGTCTTCTGGGAGAATGATTTTCTCTTGGTGTGCTCCCAAGGGTCTAGTTATGTCCCTTATAGTGATGTCCCTGGCGACTATTTTGTTTATACTTGGAGAATATCTGTTTTACTTTTATATTTTAGCAGTGAAAAAAAAATAGTATCAGCCACAGCAACAACAACAGCAACATTTTTTCTCTAGGGAAAAATAAATAAATCCACCATAGACCGGTCAATAAGCAAAATCCAAGGTGAAATTTTAGCCTCAACATATCAAATATTTCAGTATCCAGATGAAAATTTGAAGGTGAAAAGAAGATAAGATGGAACAACCTCCTCATTAGCTTGCACCGTCATCCTGCGCTGAGGTCAGAGATGGAATTTTTCCCTCAGTTAATCTTGGACTGCCACTTTTTTTGGAAATCATATATCAGATCCTCAATTTTTTGAGTAAAAACCCAAATATGTGAGCAGGGAAGACTGTGCAGAACACAGAGAAGTTAAATACTTCAAAGTATTCATGTGTTGATTAGGGATTTAGGAAATAAGGAAGACCACAAAGTTGGCATCTGAAAGCTCTTCAGGCTTAGGCCTCTGACTTAACTGCAGGTAGATATCTTCATGAAATTCAAAAGAAGAGACTGGACTTCTCTGTAGTTAAGCATTCATAGCTATTACTGTGTATGGGTCACTACTCTCTTTCAAAGCATAATCAGAAAAAGAGAAAGTTCTGCCAGTTTTTTATATAGTGTTTTATGAATCATGCAAGAAATTGATGATAAAGATAAAATATCCATTTCAGCTCAGTGGTTTCAGATCCAGATCTCACCATGACCACTTGCTATAATGTCATGGTTTAACCCTGGCTGCCAACCAAGTACCATTCAGCCACTTGCTCAATTCCCCCCTCCTCAGTGGGATGGGAGAAGAATTAGAAAGAAAGGAAAACTTGTGGATTGAGAGAAAGACAGTTTACTAGGAGAACAAAGGAAGATAATAATTATAACAACAACAACATCAATAATAACAACAACAACAACAATAACAATAAACAAAATTAATGATGCACAATTTCTCACCGTTTGATGACCAGATGACTGATCCAGCCTGTCCTGAGCAGTGATCATGGAGTGGAACCAAGAGTGATCTTGGAATGATCCCAAGTAGCAATCTTGGAACACCTATTTCCAGATTTTTGCCCACTGGCCAATCCCCACTTACACTGTGAGCATGATGTCTATGGTATGGAGTACTTCCTTTGGCCAGCTTAGGTCAGCTGTACTGGCTATACCCTTTTTAATATCTTGCACTTGCACATTAGCAAAACTTGGAAAGCTGACAAAAAGTCCTTGATCTTTTAGCAATGATTAACAACATGAGTGTATTATCAACATTCTTCAAATACCAAACCCCACACTAAATCCAAAACACAGCAGCTACTGGGAAGAAAATTAACTCCATCTCAGCTGAAACTGGGACCTATAGGCTAATTATACAACAAAACTGCATCACTGTACAAATCAAAGTATATCACTCATAAGACTAGGGGAAAAAAGAACAAAGTTGAAGCATAGCTGAAATGCAGTTGTTATGAATGACAACTTCAGAAGAAAGCAGAGCAGCTTCTAATTTTACAATTTTCCAAGCCGGCTTCTTGCTGGAGTCAGAAAACCAGTCATTGCACCATTGCATTCCCTGCTGTGCCAGAGCAGTGGAAAGCTGGGCTGCCTTTTGCTGCCAGCTCCAAGAGAAGCTAGGACAACAGCTACTGTTAGAGAGTGAGAAGACCCTCTGATACAAAGCTGTCACAGTTCTCTTTTTTCCTCCTGCTCCTCCCAGCTGTGGTGAGGAGACTGAGAGCTTTGCCTCTCTGCTATATCCTTTCCATGGCATAACTGGCCAAGCCCTTGCTCTTTGCTCTTGCAGTAGCAAAATTACACTTCATTAAAACACTCATGAAACAGCCTAAGAAGTCGTCCAGAATTTCAGTCCCTGCTCAGTGAGCTGCTAATGCCTTATATGCTGGATAACGGTTGAGAATGTCTAAGTTCTTGCAACCTGGCTCTCTCAAAAACGAATTTGGAATCATTCAGACAATGTTTCAAACTGTGAAGTGTAAAGACATCTATCAAAGTTTTTAAAATATCTAAAAATAAACTTTTGGTGTTTGCATTTTCATTTTTATTCAAAGCAGAAGAGATATAATATCAACCTGATGTTAACTATTTATGTACAGAACTGGTTTTTTTTTTTTTAGTTTAAGAAGGAGATTTTTTAAAAAGACTGTACAATCAGAAAAGTGTTTTCATGTGTATAACATTTAGAATGATTGTTCACTTTTTGTAGTTCTTGGTTATTTTAAAAAATAGCCAGGAGAAAATAAAAAGTATTGTCTCTGTAATTAAAACCAAACATTTTTCATAGTTTTAAAGGAATAATAGTGTGCAAAACAAAGCAGAGGTACTTTTTATTACTAACTCCTGGCATGCAAGTTTCTTTAGGTCCTGTAAGATTGCATTAGTCACAGTAACAGCATGTCATATCTGAAATGCTAAGGAAACAAAGTAAGAAAGTCACCAGAAGTGAAACATTGCAGTATAGCCTAGCATGAAGTAATACATCAGAATGTGTAACGGCTAGAACCGATTCATCCATTTATTCTATAGTTCTTTAAAAGAGCAATTTATTTAAGAGATATTTTGGGAATGTTTTAAATCATTTTTAAAGGATCTGCACAACAGCTTCCTGTATTGTATAGCAAGCTGCTACTACTCAAAAGTTTTGGGGCCAATTCCTGGTTCACATGAGAGAAGTGTTACCAGTATCATAAAATAGATGCAAACATATGTTATGAAGTTAATGCTAAGACAGAAACAGATTGGGCTGACAACATCATGGAGACTGCCTTAATGACTTATTTGCATAAAGTTACTTCAGTGGAAAACTTTATATTCAGTTTACTAGTTTTCTCAGTCTGAAGAGAGTTAGTTTAAAACACTAGTGAAAAGAAGATACCTTAGAGAACTGGTGATAAAATAGCTGTACTGTGTGTGGTAACGTAACCATTTCCTCTGCTATGACTGCCTTGTTTTTTTCTAGATTTTCTTCATACTCTGTCCCAGCACTTTTCTAACATGTATTTTCCTTTCTTTTCAGTACAAGGAGATAGAGTCCTGCCCTTGTCAAGAGATCTTCTCCTCTCTCAACTTTCCTCCTAGTTTCAGGGACCTTCTGATACAGTTTTTCCATGGAAACGTGTGTGTGTGCAAGTGTGAGTACACAAACAGTTCCTTACAGCACTTTCTGATTTGACAGTCATGAACTCAAATAGGTAAAAATTTCATTTTTGGTAATGATTTTTTTTCTTTGCTGTTCGACTTTCCTTTCATCTAGGTGCTCCTATATTTAAAGACAAAGAAGTTCAAAATTATTTTGTAGCACATATGTACTTTAAAGAAGTATTTTTCTGGTATAATCTTTTATATTTTCTGGAAAAAAAAGGTTATTCTGACAAAACAGTCAGTAGTTATTTTTCAGATAAGTGCACATCTACTTTAAGAAAATAACTTCTAAAGTATTGAGTATATAAAATTGGCATGGTCTGGAATCACCTTATTTCAAAATTGCTCATAAAGATATCTAGTTTGTTGTCATATATAGAGCTATGATAATGCAAAATAAGCTTCTTACTAGCAGATAATTTTTGCTGACTACATCCTGGAACACATGGAAGTAAATAACTAATTATAATTGTCTGCTGATTTTACATTGTGATCTATTGTCTGCTTGTTCTGGATTTGCACTGTCTCTTTTTACATTCTTAGAGAAAAAATATAAACTATTAAGATAACCACGATCAGCTGACCTATTAAAGTAAAATTCCTTTCACAATATATTCAAAATTCAGGATATGTCTGTAATCCATAAGCTGCAGCCAGGGGTGTTACTGAAGAAAAGAATCTCCAGTGAAACACCTTGGGGAAGTTTAATATTTTGTTATTGAGAATTAAAATTGAGTCACAAAAGAAAATTTATCTTCACATATCTAAAGCAAAATCCAGCAGAGATCAATATCTAAAATAAAATGGGAGAGTTTGCCAGGAAGATGTAGCCTGATGTGAAAAGATATTGCAAAATATCTGCAACACTTAGAAGAAAAATATAACAGTGTTATTCATGAGAGAGGAGTCAGGAAAGGATAAGGTTCATAAGACAAAGACATATGATTTCCAAGGAATTAGAGATGAAATTAAAAGCTAATTCATCAGATTTTTTTACACTGGAAATTCCAAGAGAAGTCAAACATTTCCTGTACAGTCACTGTGAAGGATTATTGTATAGACTTTTGATTAATTAACACACATTTAAATCTCTGGATGAAACAGTTCCCATGTGTTTACTTAAGTACCTTTCCCCAGGCCAAATACAAAAAAGAGAAAATTGGAACACAGTTGTAATAAAAGAATGCTAAACCATTTTAAAGTGATACTTTAGAGCAGCTTGTAGGGGCTTATAACTTTCAAGTCAAGTTTTCACTTCAGGCTGCCATGCCAGTCACATCATGTGGCTGGCAGTGGGACACTGCCAGTAAGAAGGATGCTGAATAATTCAAATTTCCAAAGTGGAAGGAGAAAACTAGCAATCACTCCAGTTCGTTTCTATCTGTAGTCCTTCTGACTGTCATTTTTAAAAGTCTGGTCACTATCTTTAAAAGAACAATTTCTGTATTTGTCCAATGCCTTGTCCCTTCTGTATTTTTACTTTTTGAATAGGATAATTTGTGTTCTAAGACACCACTGAAATTGAAAGCTTTTGACTCTGATATAAGTATTAGTTCTAATTAAATAACTGTTCAGAACTAAACAGCAGTTCAGCATGAAAAACTAAGAATTTAGTTTTTTTCTGACCAATGGCTGTTATACAAATTCCTACAAATAGCAAATATCCAAAACTTAAAGGCACTTAGGTTCCATATTTGTAACGAATGAAAAATGAAATTACACACCCAGATACCTTTTTGGGATCTACATCTCTACAACACTATCTTTGTTTCTTTGAAAACTTGGAAGTCTTTTTTAACCTGTATGAAAAGGAAAAAAAAATATCGAAACCCATAATTTAATCTCAAGTCTTATCTCAATTTGTCCATTATCTAGATTTAATTAATTTTGAATACTTCAGTTTGTTCTTCTTGCCATGTTATAACAAGACACAGAATTATGAATGTCTGACCCTAGGTTTTCTCATTCATAGACCATATATGTATATATAGGAAGTTTGGGGAAAATTAACGATATAGATAAAATCACATGGAAAAAAATTGCACATTTTACACTCTGTAAGCCAGCAATTTGTTGAACAAGATTCCAAGGCATACAGTAAATTCTTTATTGCTTCAAAATTTTAAATCAATTTTGACAGCCTTATGATAAGGCACGGGGTGGAATCTCATTCCCATTGAAATAAATTGGAATATGTCCTTTTTTTTTTTTTTTTCTTTTTTTTGTGAGGGAGGGGATTTCACTTAAGGATGAAACTATCAACTGTTTACTGATGTTCTTCCGGTATGTAGATTGTCAAAAGCAGCTATTTGACTTTCAAAACTTGAACTTGCCTTGCAGCAGCTGCAACACGTGCCCAAGCCAGCCTGTCAGCAGCTATATCTTGATTTTTTGTGGTGTGCCTTGCTGAACAGTGCAGACATGCCCATAGTATGACACTCATATTTTCCACAAGTGTAGGAAAAAAAAAAAATTAGAAGGTTCTGTGTTATAATGCGGTTTATGAAATCCACCTGGGAAATACAAGGAGTCAAATTTTCGTTCTAGACCCTTTCTCTTCCATGTAAACTAATATCTATAATAGCAAATAATTAGAATATGGTCATTACCCTTTGGTAATTGTTGTAAGATGGCAAGTACAAAATATGGCAGAAGGTAAAAGCTTGTTCTCACAAAGAAAGCTAAATCCATGACTGAGATTGTACCATCAGGTTTTGTAGTAATTTTACATTCTTTCCCCACTGAAAAGCCCAATCAGAGCTTTGGGATGTGACCAACTAATCCACTTAATACTTACTTAATTATCTCGGCACTCTGTTTTATAACTCTCCATGAACTACTTAGATCTGAACTAATACCTTCTCATCACAGAGCTTAGAATACAACCTGCACAAAATGTAATCAAGGGGAAAATTAAAGTAGAACAATATAAGAAAAATTATATTACTTATATGCCAACAATTTTGTTCATATACAGTTTTTCACAGAATGTATATGAATAACATTTTACATCTAGAAATCATAATTTCATTATAAATTCTAGTAGAATAAAGGCTCTGTCCTGATTTTGGCTGGATTAGAGCTAATTTTTTTCCCAGTAGCTGCTGTGTTTTGGATTTAGTATGGGATTTGGTATGTGCAGAACATTGATAATACACTGATGTTATTAGTTGTTGCTAAGAGATCAAGGACTTTTTCCAGCTTCTGAGGTTTTGCTAATGTGCAAGTGCAAGAAGCTGGGAGGACTATAGCCGATACAGTTGACTCAAACTGGCCAAAGGAAGTATTTCATAGCATAGGCAGCATGCTCTGTAGATAAGTGGAGATTGGTTGGTGGACAGGTCTTTCTCTGGGGATCTTTCTGAGATCACTCTCGGTTCAGTTCCATGATCACTGCTTGGGATGGACTGTATCAGTTGTCTGGTTGTTGGGTGCCGAGAAATTGTGCACTGGGAGTTTCATATATTATATTATAATTATATTTTTATTATTATAATTATTAATTTATTATTATTATTATTATTGTTGTTGTTGTTGTTGTTATCATCTCCTTTGCTGTCCTAGTAAACTGTCTTTATGTCAACCCACGAGTTTTCCTTTCTTTCTGATTCTCTCCCCCATCTTACCTGGAGGAGGGGGGAGGAGCGAGCAGCTTCATGGTACTTAGTTGCTGACCTGGCTTAAGCCACAACAGGCTCTTAAATAATAATTGACATCTCATACATAATTGCAAATGAAAGGTATAGGAAATCATAATGGTAATAATTTAACATATTAATTCCTGATTTAATAGATAGCAAATATATTTTTAATTATGTATTATCTTTAATATTTATTTTAATATATATTGTCTTTAGGATCTTGACCTGTTACAGTTAAACTTGTAAGGTCAACAGCAAGCACTGCAAGAGCACTATAGGTGCACCGGTGTAGTTAACCCTCTTAACTGTAATAGAAAGTAGACCTAATACAGACATTGCAGTGGGATAAATTTAGTAGGTGTCAAGTGTTCGACCACAACTTCAGTAGTAAATGTTGAATTGACATTAGGTTACGTACACTGTCTACTGGAGACCCACATGAACATATGATTGAGAATAGTCATATCAAGTAAGAAAGATTTCATGACCTTTTGTAACAGTTTCAAGACAAGTTTTGTAGTGCAAAACTGTTTCTAACACATCCATGTCTGCAAGATTAACTTATTTTTCTGTTCTTAACTAACAAAAAAAAAGCAATTATCTTGATTTTCTTAACAGCTTAAAGTCTGTATAATTTACATTTATTGATTTTTTTCTTCCCATGTTGATATTTTTCATACTTCATAGTAATTACTTTTTTTACCCATAGGAAAGATTCAGTGATTCAGTTCATGTGCAGATGAGCAGAAGCTCAATCTGTTTAAACTGGAATTGTACCTTGTTCAGACTCAAAATAAATCTGTTTTGGTTTCACTATGTATGCTTTTTTTTTTTTCCTTTTTTTTTTTTTTCTTTCCCCCTGGCTTTGAAATACTTGCTGGGTAGCCTTTTGAGTTTGTATACAACTGTGCTATCATCAAATCCAGGCAGTCAGATCCCATTCTGATTTGGAATATAAAGGTGGACAGATGTGAAGGGTTTGTTGGTCACTGCTGTCACTAACTAGAAGTTCTTTAGAGAAGAAATAGAACTATGCATTTTCTGCAGATTCTCCTTTAAAATGGTTCCTGTATGGCTGTTAGCCCTCCTGAAGTCGTCATCAAAAGAGTGTGCACAGGCATATTGTAACAGATGGGCATTAGTGTACATAAGCTAATTTTAATCATTCAGAGGTTTCTGAATCTTATAAGATGGGATTTATATATTTATAATACTCTTTAATAACTATTAGTATTCAATAAAATACCAGTTTTTCTTATACTTTACTGAAGTGAGAGAATGCCCAAAATAATAAGCACTGCAGTGGGAGACCTAGTTTTAAATACAGTTGAAAATATTAGAATATGTACCAGATTACATGTTTTTCAAAATTCAAGTGATTTTATCTCTTATTTATAATATGGTAAAGAAAGAGTTAATTAAAATAAGGTATTCAAGGATGAAAACTTGTTCTCTGAGCACAGAGTGACATTATGTTATGGAAAAAAGTTGTATTAATGTATTTATTGCAAGGACTTGATTAAATCTCCATTAAAAAAAGTGTGCCACACACGCCACTATATTGAAAGAAAACCTGGAATCGCTTGACTGGGAGAACTGGAAACAGACTGTCTATGGTTGACCCCTTGAAATTTGTGCTTTATTTCAAGTTTCCTGTGCTCATGTTTGAAGGGTTATGTCTTTCGGGCTCATGGCTCTAACTATTTTATATTTTTTTGCCAATAAATGTTTCTTGGTAATGATAACTGATATGGAACTGTATGTTTATTTCATTAAATTCTCATCTGTAAGATGTGATTTTTGCTTGCTATGTGATTTTTTTTAATTATATAATATTTGAATTGTTTTTCTTTTTACCTCTTAAATCAGTACCAACCAAATGATACAGGTTGTTATAAAATACCTTTCCATTCAGAGGTGCTATTTTATTAAAATTAAATGGATTTCATCTCTATTTTAAAAGTGAGATACAATGCAAATAAAACAAATCTATTATTCGCTCACTCAGAGAAGAGGCAATAGCCAAATCATGATGGCATATGCAATCTTTTTAACAGACTGTCAAGCAACAATAGCTGTTATTAGTTTCATCTGTCTTATCTCTATAAATGCATGGCAGTGGTTTATAATTAAGTTTAAGTTTCAGTTTCTAGACTATGCAGCAATTCTAGAAATTAAGAAGTACAATCCTGAGTTCAACATTCTGATGTGATTAAGCCCATTATGATCACAGCTGCACTAAAGAGGCTATATCTTGCTTTTATTTTCACTCTGACCAACACTGGCTTACATGGATTAGGTTTTGAAATGGAAATTATTTAAATTTGTATCCAATTTTATCTAAACCACTAAAATTTGAGAATGCTGGAGAAATAACAGGTTGGAATTTGTAATTAAACAAATTTTGTCAAAATATATCCATTAATTCAAACTGAAAAAGTTACAGGGAACATATAAAATCTAAGAGGTTTTTTGTTTTGTTTTGTTCTGTTTTGTTTTTATTTAGAAAGTTTTTTTTTTTTTTGGTCAAAATGAATGAGAATTATAGATAGAACCTAAATCCTCAACTATCAAATAGCTTTGATTAGAGCAAAAGCTGGACTGTGCCTTTTGTTAATCTATATAACTTTACATTCTTCTTTAAGAAAAACTGAAAGATCTCAATTTTGTATGGTTACTGAGTAAGTTGCAAAATTCAATAACTTTTCCATAGCAGATTTGCATTTTCTGATCAGCCCTAATAAATTTAAAATATTTCATTTCTGATCCACTTCTAATTCAGAAAGTTTGGGAATATTGCAAAGCACAACGGGTAAATCTTGCTTTGGGTATTTCTGGCACACTGTACAACAGATGGACAACTAAGGTGTTCATGTTTGCCTTGAAATTCCTTTTCGAAAGGAAACAATAAATCTATACATCATTTGACCCAAATACTATTACGTCTAAGATATTCTTTAAAAAGTAAGAAAGTATGCATTTACTTTATGTTGCAACAAATTCACATAAATGGGGAACATTTTTCCTGGTATCTACCTAGATTTTTAAACATTTTTATGTGGCTTGCAACTTGCTACTTCTTTGTATATATACATATATATATATACACTAGTACATACTTTTTAAATTTGTTTGAAAGGAATAAAAATAGTGGTTTATCATGTAGTAGCATTTTCAGCTCAGACATGTGGATCCTTCAGATTAATTTCTGGCTCTTGAGCAAAAGCTCTGATGCTGTAGGCCTTTGCACAGTGCACAAGATTTGTACTCTATCTCAAATGTGAGTGAAAGCTACACTCGGGTACGGAGTAAATCACTAAACTTTATCCTTCAAATTCAGCAGGAAGAATTCCAAGCATGTTTTTCTGGACACTAACTTTATTCAGATATGCTGAGAATATAAAACCACCCTGACTCTGCTGATTAGGCACCTCAACACATACTTCCTTTGCTGACAGTAGTGAGTAGTAATGATGGCTTCTTGGCAGCCTCCAGCATATAATAGTAGACTTCTCTGCCTCACACTCCATCCTCTGATTTTATATCAAACTAGGCCCCACTGAGTTAGGAAGCACCGGGTTAACAAGTATTGCAGTGCGTCAGCACCTCTACGAGAAAAAAAATACTTATCTATTTTTTAGGGTGGAGCAGCCTGGTTTTAACACTTTGGTTTTTTTTTACATCAAAAGAGGGATCATTTGAGACTTTAATGAGACTTTAATTTGAGACTTTGGTTCTAGATTATTTTTACAAATTCTTCTATTTGAAGCATAGACTTTCAGTGCATAAGCCTTTTTTTTGTTATTCTTGTTAATGTCTTTCTTCTAATGCAGTAGAGACCAACATCACAATGAAACATGCAGCTTTTTGAAAGTCTAAGCAAATTAGAGAAAAAAATCCATGAAGAAAAGTTCAAGGTACCTATGACACTTGAGTAGAACGAAAAGGACATCCACCACCCATCCAGATGTTTAACTAGCAGCTTTAATTAGAAGAAGATTCAAACCAGAATTCTAGATTGGATCAGTTCTCAGCATTGAGATTATTTCAAGTGTAATCCTCAAGGTGTCTTTACATCTGATCGGCTTTAGAGAGTTTCAGTGAAATTTGTTGGATATACTGAAGTGCTACCCAGTGTTGAAAATCCTGCCCATCCTTTGCAGCTACTGTTATATAGAGGTACTTCTATACTCCTCTCTATTGGTCGTCACTTAATCCTCCATGTATAAGTTATTCTTCTTGGTCACTCAATGCAATGTCAATGTGTAACTATTGCAAATACTTAGAGAATATTTAAGTATGAGTATACTATTGGCCTAAATTAAGATTAAGATTTAAGAATGACTGTAATTTGGATAACAGTATGGCAAGGTAAACTCCTCATAAAAGTAATAAATTTCTTACGAGCTCAGTAGTTATATTGTTTCTTAAGATGCATATAACAATGTATACTCTGATTTTTTTTTTTTCATGTTGACATTCCAAAAGAGTGAGTAAAGAAGGAAATTACTAAGAAGAAACTGATGACTTGGCTTAGTACTGGGAAATTATTATTAACATTCTGGGAACAGGAAAAAAATATCTGAGTAAAATACATGAATGATGTATTAAGGCTAATAGTTCAGAAGAGAGATGCTGTGTGCAACCTGAAAACAGTAGCTTGATGGTTATGCTTTGGAATGAAATAGGAAGCCTCACATTTCCCTGTTTTTGATTTGGATCAGGCAGCAGAAGGCAGATTTCTCAAGGCATTTGACATAAACAAATGTAAGGAAAATCTTATTGTATGAATCGTTAATTTGTTTAGATTATTGGTCAATAGGTGTCCCCATCTGTGTCCTCAAGTAACAGAGGGAGTATCTCAGAGACAAAGTATTTTGAAAAACTGACGCTGCTGTGAACTCACTATTTCTGGCTCCAGTTTCTGACTCAAAACACTCAGAATGGAGTCCTCTTCACCTCACATAAGCCCTAAACTCAAATGAGAAACATAGGTAGTTGTCAAAGAAAAGTCTTCTCACCCAAAGCCATATGTCTGAAAGAGGAGAAAAGAATTGCATTCAAACTTATTTATTAATTTTGGAGAGCTTATCTGACTAAAGAAAGGAGGAATCCAACACTAATCATTGTGAGTTCAGCCTATAATTAAAATTTTTCTATCAAAGTAAATTCATTTATGAATATAAAATAGCCTGAGTGGAAAAATTTCAGCTCTCTACCTCAGAAAACTCCATAATCAAAATCTGACACATAAAAGATCTAAAATTAATTTGAAATAGACATTTCAAAAATTACATAAGCAGTATTATTGTTGTACTATTGAAGTGAATACAACTTTAAAATATTTTTATGAGCAAAATTATAATGTGAATCTTAGGAAAAATAAAGAAATAAGTTGGCAAATGAGAAAAAAACATTGCCAGTATTGATAAATAACAGCAAAAGGGCATGTCTGAAGCAGCATTTTTAAGATTCCAGAAAAAAAATAATCCATAATACATTGTAATATATTTGCTTTTAATCACTTGGTGAATAGCTGGAAGATTTGTGTGAAATTTATAGCATTACTTAAGCATCACTTTTCCAAAACTAATGCATTAAACATCCAACAGGGACAATTTAATGTAGAGATGTTATTTCCACAGTGTTACTTTAGCAACCTTAAAAAAAAAAAAAATTCTTTAGAAGCTTTTTTTTTTTTCCAAATTTGCTTCTATGCTTTAAGATACCATTTACTTTTAGTTCTTTTTTTTTCTGGTTATAACCTCATAAGGCATGTTATTCTGACACAGGATGCAATACGTAATTAACAAGAACTCAGTTTTCTTAAGAATGACTGGGCAGGGAAAGGGAGAAAGAGAAGATGGGCTGTGTATTGAGCATTTGTGTTCAACTCCAAATTATTTCTAAGGATGTATCTACATGGATTTGCTAACATCCGTGCTTGTCTACGAAGACGGAATTTACAGAAGCACAAAAGGTGGGATTCTTGGTAGGTACAAGAATAAACAAAATGATACATAAGCTGAAAGACTCCTCAAAGTGGTAACATACTTGGAGTTTGACTACGGGCTATCAGGCCAGTACAAGGACAATACAATGAGAGTAGCTGGACAGTAACAAAACCAGTCAGGTTAGGTGATTACAGTTTTTGGTGGGAAAACAAGTGCCTGCTTATTCCTATGCTTCAGAGACTTCCTAAGAGAGGCTGTACAGAAAAAGCTGTGAAAATACAATTGTCAGAAAGCTTCAGAAATTCACAACGGTTTGGGGCTGTTGTGGTTAGAAAATCTGTTAAATAGTATCATCTTTACTCTGTAGATGGGAGGCAGAGACACAGATCTACTCAATGTTATATAATGCATCTGTTGTTGAATCAGGAAATGAATACCAGTCTCCTGAGGGCAAGTCCGGCACCTGACCTACAAGCCTTTTTTTTTTTTTTTTAAGAGAACATTTTCTTCCACTGCTTCTACCTTGTTTAATGTCTTGTGACAAATTATTACATCTCCTATATCAGGTCAGTGAGCATATCTGGGAATCTCAATGTTGCCTTTGTATATATATTGTGGATTTTTTGCACCTCTCTTCCTAATTCTTGTAAAAGTAAGCTGAAGAAAATAAACATTTCCAATATGTGATATGATTTGCATTTCAACCCAAATCTTCAACTGGATGAGAAGGAGGTTCAGTTTTATCACCTGAATCTCTTCTAGTGTGGGTGATGGAATAAAGCAAAATTCCTAGTTTGCACTACTACATGGAAGAAGGGAGATGGTTTCAGTGATGTGTCATGAAGGTCAGGAATCTTTGTATGTTTTCCAAACTGAATTGTAAGAATTAATTCTTTAGACTAATACTGCTTCTTTTTATTTGCCTTTCCTCTATGATATTTTATAAATGAAAATTATTGCATCCTTCACTATCCCTAGGTACAGGTAACTGGCAGACAAATGAGGAAGAAGCATGTGCGGCTAGTGGGGTATAATTTTTTTTATGACATTTACCTGTATGCCTGTTCTGCCTGTTTTTTATTTGTTTGTTATGGGTTTTTGATAATTTTTTTTCTATATTGTTCTTATTCTAAAACTTATTCTTCCAAGTGTTTCCTATCAATTTTTGTTCCAGTATTTATTCATGTGCTTTTAAAAATTTCCTTCTTTGTGTCCCTTTTCTATCTCTCCTGATCAGGCTCCAGTTGCAGCTTTAAGGTTTCCTGTCTCCACTGGATTCCTCTATTCTTCATACTTAAGTTTATCACCTAATCTCATTTCTCTTTCTTTTCATCACAGTTTTTCATTCAGTCAGTCCATGTTTCGTCTCACACTATTCCTTCTCACAGTGGTCCCTAGTCCCCATCTTATGTCCTCCTTCACCGCTTCTCCTTGCAGTTATCTTGTAAGATCCAGATCCAGTCTTTTTGCAGCTCTTTCTTCAGTTCCATTGTACTCCCAAGCAAGATCCCTAACTCTTCAGTCCCTGTCTTTAGTATCTGTTTCTCAAGATCTAGAAGCTTTACTCAGTCAGACTCCCGTCCCTTGCCTCTTGGTAGTCTCAGGCTGCATATTTTTGTTCCTAGGCTGCTCCCCTCTACTCTCCTATGAGAATCACATCTCTTTTTGGTTTGAGTGGCTCCCTTTTCACTGCTGTTTGGATGCAGCAGTGATATATGTCACTGCAAACCCAGAAAACACAGATTTTCTCATTTCAGCTTCAGGAAAGAGGTGGCACTCAACTCAGACTAGACAGAAACAATATTAGAGGGAAAATAGTTCTCCCATGACAACCCGAGTTGAACCAGGAGGAAATGAAATGTGGGGAAAGGTAAGAACAGTCTACTATGCAAAGATGTTGTGATAGAAGATGAATATACTTAATTTACGTAGTAGTATTATGAATAACCACTCTGGTCTGTTTGAGATCCTAGGAGAGTTTGGGCAAAAAACCCTCAGTGAGGATCTGTGAGATCTGATAGCTTTTTCAAAGCTTAGATTAATTTAAGAAAAATTTTAATGAAGAGGGCAGATTCTTGACACAAGTATCATACCTTGGAAAATTGAATTTGCTGACATGAACTTCGTAGACATAAGGGCATTCAAAGGAAAATTTCACCAGCATGTTTTTCAGTCTGAGAAAAGAAAAGTCATCTCTGTTTCCTTCTTAGAAATGGCTAAGGTGTTGTGAGAGAAATTTAGACAAGGTGGATAACCTATTACAAAGAAACAAAAATTACTTGACTAAGTTGCCTAAGAAGTGGTGCTAATATTATTCCTACAATAACTTCTTAGAGAAAATACCAA
Organism: Chlamydotis macqueenii; assembly: GCF_036417535.1. Classification (NCBI taxonomy): domain Eukaryota; kingdom Metazoa; phylum Chordata; class Aves; order Otidiformes; family Otididae; genus Chlamydotis; species Chlamydotis macqueenii. The sequence continues at coordinate 18,976,957 of NC_141556.1, forward strand.
TGTTCATTAATATCTCCATCACACTGGAAGTGGAAAAGGACTGATTATCTGCAAAATGCTACATAACACTGGCAACAACTATAACAACTATTGGTCACCTTAGAACGAAATAATTTGTCACTCTCTCAGATGTTAATTCTGTTGCTTATGACAAAACAAGTTGTTGGCATGAGACCACTACAGATTCCACCCATGTTTAATATTAAGATTTTGAGAAACAATGAAAGCTACTGTCTCAATAGGAATGCTTGAACCATGTGCTTCCTGAAATTTTTTTTTTTTTAATATGTACTTATTCAGTAGAGTCCTGAATCTTAGGTTAAACAAGAATGGACTATGTTCAGTTTCATTTTTAAATGCACAAAAAAATAAACCAGCATGGATTTTCATGCATGCATGTTTAGTATTAAGTTTTCCAGCTAATCATGCAAATTATCTTGGTGATTATACTGCCATAGGAGGAAGATAAGATCCAAATAAAAGTTTCAGATTATATTAAAATTAATTTACTTGAGGCTAGTTGTCAGTGTTTCTAGATTTTTAATTCAGTAGGTAATATGTTAAAAAATGAAATTAAGAATTCTTGCTTGAGGACATCAATATAACGGAGCAGAAAGTTAAAGATGCCTAGGACAACCACCTCCATGTATTTGTGATTCCAGTTGCCTGAAGAACAAGGTATTTTCTGGCCCACATTAAAAAAAAATGTTTGGGTTTTTTTTCTTTCAAACATTAGCACTTGAGAAACTCTGTGCAAATTTGCTTCAGTAACAGAATAAGAGATATATCAACTCAGTTGGCTGTATAAAATCAACTTTAAATACTGGGCTTATGCCATGTCATAGTTTATAGTTTTTAAGAGAATGAGATGCTTTCAAAGTTCAGACATTGTCTGCTGGAGCTCCAGGAATGATTGGTGATGTGTTCAACTAGACAGGAAACTGTCAGTTCACACTGAATATACACTTTTGTACAAGTTAATTAGAGAGGTACTGGAACTTGTGGTAAAGGTCCAAATGTTTTTGCACAATTCAAGATATATCTTCACATCTGGACTGGTTTTTTTGTTGTTTTTTTTAAAATATGTGTCTCAATTCATCCTATTATCTTGTCGATGTAAGTTTTATTCAAGACAATGTTGTATTAACTTCTTTGTGTATAATATTAGTGAAATAGAAAAAAAAGAATTAATCTCTTTTCCAAGTGTCAGTAAGAAAAAAGCCACCAAGAACATGTGTGTGAGAGGGATTTCAGATGATGGTCCGGGTAGGGCTACTATGGGAAATTACAAGTTGCGCACAGCTGTGAGAATGCGACCTTGGAGAGGGGAGCTAGGAGGGTTGTTATGTCGGAGAGGGGAGATAGGAGGGTTGTTATTGAGCAGGATGTTGCTGTTATCCAGGAACCGCTGTTAGCCAGCAGGGCACGTTCTTGGCAGGCCTTGCTGCATGTGCTGGCCACGCATGCATCAACACCTGGTCAGTACTCTTCCACTGAATCTGCTGAGTGTATAAACAGAGGCGGCTCAGAACGGAGCAGAAGAGAACACTCTACAAACAACAGGGCATGCCCTGACGGTGCTGTGCCTACCTCCCTTCTCTGCTATGACCCTGCTGATAATCATCCACCTGCTTGGTGGTGTCTCTGACATAGTCAAGTTGGTAAGACTCTCATAAAGGGAAAACAATATGCTAGTAACTGCTTATGCTAGTAACTGCTTATGCAAGGCTATAACAAAGCAATAAATGATGTTGTGTTTTTAAAATATCATATGTTGGGTGAATTTTGTGCATAGGAATCCTATGAACTGGTTACAATGTGATAGATCTGGGACCTCATTATCTTCTCGTTTAAGCTCCTGATAAAATAAGACAACATTATGGATGCTGTTTCCATAGATAGAGAGGTTTTCAACTGGTGGTCAATGGGACTCCTTTGGTTCATAAAGAACAACCAGGCTGTCCTATCTAAACTACTCAGAGCTTACTTGTTGCCTACCTGGTATCTCAGCCTTCTCACAGACATTGTTATTCGCAGTTCTGGGCATGTGTTAGCAGGGACAGAGCACGAAGGAGGCTGTCTTGGAAACCCTGGCATGCTGAAGGGATGGAGGCAACTTATATTGTTTCCTGAACACAGGGGAATTGAATTTAAGCCAAAAGCTTGGCCCATGATGCGAGCCTCTTAGGACAGGTATAGATTGATTTTCCCAGGCCGATAAGAAGACAACTTCACTGAGTAGTCTGTAAAGATCAAGTTATTCTTGCTGCACTCTTGCTGATAGGGTGGAGAACCTTCATTTTCCAAAATAATTCCCTTAAAAAAGAAAAAAAAAAACAACTTAACATGTTCTTCCTGTAGGAAATGCCACTGATTTTGGTTTACTATTAGTCACCATTGATATTTACTTGAACTGAAATATGAGCACAATCCGTCACATTCACGAGCAGCTGACCCTGGCTAAGTATCCAGACACTTTGTGATGAGTACCTAGCCTTAGCCTTAGATGTTTTTTCCCATTTCATAATTTTTACTGTCTCATTTCAGAGCATGCATAATACTGACCAATGTTTTAATTTTGCAGGTAACATATCAGGATAATAACAAGCTTTAGGCCTGTAAAATATATGATCAAAATATTGCAATTGGATTAGATGATGATTGCAGGTCCTTTCCAATTGAACTGTTCTGTTCTGTTCTGTTTATTCTAGTCTAGTTAAGCCTATTCTAGTCTAGTCTAGTCTAGTCTATTCTAGTCTATTCTTTAAACATATTCAATGGCCTAGAGTTCTAACTGTGCTCCAGACATGCACCACAAAGAACTGAGATAAGGCTTATATTAAAAAGAAGAAAAAAATCCCATCCCAACCTCTGCCCTCTCAACAGAAAATGAACTGTTTCCACACTAGTAGGTGGTTACATTGACTGTATCCATACAGATGCTATTAGCCTCCAGGGATTAAAGTTGAGACCTTTAGCATTAAAATTGTTACCCTTATCACCTGGTGTAAATGAGTAATTGTTCTAATGTGAACTTCAAGTTATCAGTACTAGGATCATCTCTTAGGTATAATCGTATTCACAATGCCTGCATATTGCATAAGTGCTTCACTGATTTTACACTCCAGTACCCTGGCAGTGTGTGTCTGTGAAATACCTAGGAATCAGGTAATTTGTTACACTCATAGTGATTTTGCTGCTTTTTATCAATCAGTTAATAGCAGGATAAAGCATTTTTGGATTGTTATAAATTCATTCTCCAGTAAAAATTTAACTCTGACATTGCATCTTTGGAAAGTTGTATTCTTATATGTGTTTCTGCTCTTTGTGGAAAAAAAACCTACCAGATTTCAGTAGCAATATTTACCGAGTTTTATGCTGTATTTCACCAAATAAGATTTTTATTAATTACTTTATTTCAAAAATAGCATTCCTTACTTGGAAAGCCTCCAGATATTTGCATGTGCTTCACTTTGCTTTAAAATGTTAGTACCATATAGTAACACTGGAACTGCAAAACCAACTCAAAGTTTTGTACTAAGCTTGGTTTTCAAAATGTCTTTATATTTCAAGATTTCTTCAGTTTGGATGTTAGATTGCTATTATTTTCACAATTGAAGGACAGCAGCTGAACACTCAGCACTGAAAAAAAAAGGAGCTATTGCTACAACTACTCTTTTATCTGCTATACAGAAGAGTCCTGAATTAGTCAGTGTTATAAAATCATGTCTTTCTTTGACATTGCTGTTTAAGAGCTTTAATTAGTATGATGTTGAACTCAGTGGAAACTGATATAGTAAAGTAAAGTTCTGTGGTTCTAATATCTCAATTTTGCTTCACAGAAGTTCCTTGGAATGGGCTGAGGATGCTGTCAAACAATTGTGTATTTTAGTGTAGGCTATAGGACCCGAAGTCTCAGAGAAGCAGTAGAAGTTAAAAATAGTTACTGTATAAAAGCCCAAGTGAAATTGAACCATTTCAAAGTACAACTTTTTAGACTTAAACCCATATTCTTTATTTCTCAAAATACAGAAATATGTAGTATTATCTAGAAATCAAAACAAATGTTTGAAATATAATACTCGTGTTCTGTTCCAGAGAAAGGCAAATTTGTTGCAAGCTGAATGAAAATCAGCTCAACTGAGAAGCTAACTACAGTTTTACACGTTGCAGTCTTACTTTCTGCTGCTCAAAGAAGTAACCTGTGCTACTTCTTTTGCTGCTGACTACAGATTATTCTGTAGATTTTCTGTGTTTCTTGCCATTTTTGGTGATTAAGATGGTAAAAAGGGCAGGGAAATAATTTATGGAATTCCATCTATTCCCAGTCTATTGCTATACACCTTTCTGGGATGGAGGTAAGCAGAGAACTTGAATGTACATCTCTAACCATGGAGAAACATGAGAGAACTCTGTGCACTCTCTTACTTTCCTGAGTGCTCAGGCCAATAGACACATAATGTTGTCTTGGGCAATTTCAGGCAAATTACCTAATTTGAGGACATCAGTAAAGTTAGACTTCTGGTACCTTGCAAATCTGCCAGCTTTCTACCTGCTTTCTTACCTTCTTCAAATCCATTTCTTTGTCTTCTGTTAGAACTGGCATGCTCTAACAAAAGTTAGAGATCTCTCAGTCTAACCAGAAGTCATTGTTTCAGGAGACTGATAAACCATAAGTTATGTGAGGTCATAACTTCATTTGATATCTCATGTAACAAAAGGCACAACATTTTCCTCAATTAATTCTTCTTTAAACTAATTTTTGGAAAATAATTTAATCTCAATTAGAACTCTTTTGTGAATGGTGAATCAACCATAAATCTTATAAATGCTCTTGAATTCAATAGGACCCATGAAGGGCAGTACATAGCGAGAGCAAAGTCTGTGGGAATAATGTATCTGTGCTGACTTGTGGAAGTCAATTAGTAGGGGAAATGATTGCAGTCAAACAGGCTCACAGCTAACGATTTAACTACACTTTCTGTTAGAATTAGTTAGAATTAGATTTAGGGCGAGGGGGAAATAAAACTTCACTCTCTGGTGAATGGATTCTGGTTATCACTTTTTTCCACAGCCATATTTTTGTTCTGAATGTAAGTATAAACAGCTTATGGTCAAATGAATCCTTCACCTTCTTTTGTAATTGTTAAGCAGATTGAACTCCTTGGGGATAGTCATGAAAGCTAACTTCTTCCTACTAGCATTGTTGCTTTGCTGTCTGTGCTAAAAGAGGTGAAAGAAACTCCTGCATCAGAAAATTTAAAGTAGTACCTTAATTTTAGGTGTAAGATTTATTTTCTTATGTTTTAATAATTTTGTAATGTTTCCCTGTACTTTTTTTTTTTTCCCAATATATCAGTGTCCTCCTTTAGCCGAGGCATAGAGAGATAGAAGTCATATTCTAAAAGAGAGAGTCTGAATACTTCACAGGTCAAAATTATCTGAGGCTTTTCCAGGTGTTGTATGTGACTGCTTGTCATCCCCAAGGTTTTAGAGTTTTAATTCTCAGGATAGAGTTCCCATTCCCTAAGTGTTCTTTACACTGTTGTCCCTATATATATAATTTTCTGTATCTATAGTAAAATAAACTGTTGTATCCCTGATGTCTGGTTTATGCCAACTGCTTGTCAGCAATGTTTCCTTTTCCTCATTTACCACTCCTCCAGTTGCTGTTTTATCCACAATTTTTCAGCAATAATGCTGTATTTTACTGAGGCTGCAATAAGGCCAAAAATACTCCCTCAGGCATTTTATTAGAAAAACACATGTTCATTGATGGTTCTTTAGATATAGTTGTATATTAAAACCTACATGCTAGAAGCTTTTTTTCAGTTTAATGCGTATAATGTTGGTGTTTGCAAATTTTTTCTTTGTTAATCAGCATATTCAGTATGAAACAGTACGAAATGACCTATAGAACTAAAACAAGATCACCAGCACCATCCTTATCAGTCCAATGATAGGTTTTCCTGATCAGCCTACAAGCAAATTCGAAAGTATGTCTTTCCTATAAGGCTGTGCTGATTGCCATTAATTATATTATCCTCTTTTAATAGGTTATTCATCAAATCCCCTATCTCTTGTTCCATAATTTGTCTGGGATCAATGTCAGGATGACAGGCCTATAATTAGATGTCCCATTTATACTTTTAAAATATTGGCATAACATTAGCTTCATTCTAGCCCTTTGGAAATGCTCCAGTGCTTCAAGACTTATTGAAAATCATCACTGATGATCAAGAGATCTCCTCAGATGACTCTTTACAGCACTTGGAGGCAAAATTATCTGGACTTGCTGATTTAACAACATCTATCATACTGTTATTTAGCAACCTTGTTATTTCCCATTACAATGGAAAGCCTTTTACAATTTAAATCTCATGCAACTACAATGTCTAGCTTTTTTACAAAACCATAGACATAATCCTTCATTCTTAATGCTGTAATTCAAAACTACTTCTCTATTTTCCAGATTTTTTCCCTTCTGTCATTTTACTTCTACTTATCTTATTTTCTTCCTGTTTCCAATTTTAGATTTATCTGTATTTCTATACATTTCTTTTTTTATTTCATATGTTTTAGTCACATAGACATGCTCACTTTATATACATATACTGAATATAGTCATCTAGGTTTTGGAAAATTTATCTAAGGTTTTGAAAATAATTCTGTGGCTCTGACTTTGCTAGGTAAACCATGATTAAATATCTTATCGACTGTGAGTTTGAAAAGGCAGATTAACTCAGTACAAGGAATACACAAGATTCCTGAAATTTGATTCTGTTTAATACCTCAAAACTAATAAGTAATATGGATCAGGTCCTGCTTTCTGCAAGGTATAATCTGATATCTTTATTACCAAAGTTAGATACAAAATTCAAAAGACAATAATATTTTTAAATATACAGACTTCATTTGAACACAAAGTCTCTGAATCCAAGATACCAAAACCTGACAGTTTAATCACCACTCTCTGCACTTGGTCTTTTTTAATTAACTGCTTCCACAGTATCACTTTTTGTTTGTTTGTTTATTTCTTTGTTTTCTGCCAGTTGGAGTTCTATTAAAGCAAGTTGGAGATTGTTCCGTAAGAAGATATGTTAGTGGATGGATTTTTTTTTCTGTATTCACTAATCAAACTGGAAAAAGAAAAAAAAAAAAAGAAAAAGAAGAAGAGGCTAGGCCAGAACTGTTTTACATAGTTTCAGAAACTTCTGAGTCATCACTCAAGTAGCTGGATGGTCTGTAGAAGAAAATACAAGTCATTAGTAGTGGAGTCAATGGCTGTCATATGGGCAACTCTATTCTACTCAGCAACAAAACTCAGTTGCCTTTTAAGAAGTTAAAAGCAAAACCAACTAACCAACCAACCAAAAATCTTAGGAAAGCACAAATATCTTTGAAAAGTGAGTAATCAGAAAGTACTTTGAAATTCCCATGGCAGGCAATAGCTTGGGATTATTGAGTCTCAACAAGCAAGAGACTATTGAGTAGAAAGAGTAAGATTATATTACTACAGTACATTACGTTGGTGAGGTCATTACCTGAATACTGACTGTGTGAAGATCTTTAAGGCAAAGATGATAAATTGAAACAGCTTAAGGAAAGAGGTATGAAAGCATTCAAGGTTTGACAGTATGCCTTAACAGAGACATGCTTTTTGGTTTATATGAGGGAAGTTTAAGAGGTGACTTCATCATAAACGAAACATACTGAACATTGAAATGTAACTGTTTAGTGATTTAATGAGCCATTGGAACAACTTATCAAAGGCCATGACATGTTCTGCCTTATATGATGTCATTCATTCAAGAGAACATGACTTTTGGAAAGAGATGGTATAGTTGAAAGCAATGAATGTATTACAAGAGTAAGGTGAAATTATATGCTCTACATTATGCAAGATACTAGGTTACCTGATCATGTTGATTTCTTCATGCTTTAAAATCTGTGAGTCCAGTGAATAATTAATACATTAAATATACAGCTAGAAAGGAGTATTCAACTCTTAACAGTTTAGAGAAGTGGCAATTAAAATCTTACTTTGATAGAGATGAGCTTGATACTGGACCATTTCTGTCAATGAATATATTATTGCTAAATTCGGTGAAGCAGTATCAAGCCCTCTTTGAAGCCACTCACTCGGGAAAAAAAAGAAAGATTACAAGAGCAGTAATGTTAAAAAAGAGGGATACTGGATGGAATAAAGCATAAACTGAGTCAGAGGTAAAATTACAGGAGACTGTCAGATGGATTGTTTTCAGTTTATTAAAACTGGGTGCTGCACTTTACCTGTGCTCTGACACTGCACATTTGTTTAAGTTTATGCTGTCCATAGTCTATGTAGCTTAATGAGAAATATTGCCTAAGTTGGATATTGGATGTTCATGCTGACAAGATAATGTCACAATCAATACCAAGGAGCTCAGCTTGGAGGGTTCACCTCCAAAGAGCGTGTTAACTTCTGGAGATTTTCCACATTTACAGTGAGCAAAGATCTTAAATTTCCACAGTGAGAGATTTAACTCTATAAACATTCAGGCTGTTTTTCATAAAGTAGAGTGGAAATATCTTTTAAAAAATGTTTTCCACTCATCTCTGGCAGAAAAAGAATAGCTGCTGCTCATGTTCATGTAATGCAGAAGCTGGAAACAAGTAGCTGTAACAGGCAGTGGCAGCTTTACTGTTTTACTAACAATTAACTATTTGAATTCCAGTGTCATGGAAGAAGAAGATTTCTGAGTGGAAAATAAATTTAAATCCATGCATTTTCTGATGCAAAAGGAAAATAAGCTTAGAGATCTGATTCAGTAGAGCTCTCAGTTACATGATTTTGAGCAACCCCCTCTCTGTCCCAGAAAAGAGTCATGTCAAAGCCAAACTGTTGGATTAGTCTAAGTGTAGGAAGAATGAGAAAGTAATAATGTGTCCTAGGATTTTAGAACAGGAGTAAAACTATATAGTAATGCCAGTGTGTAAAGTTCAGAAAAGATCAGCCTTAATACTCACCCACTTACTCTCTTTGGATATCTCTGTAAGTGGCTCTGATTCGGCCATGGTGAAACACATATGGCTATTTTACCTCACAATCTTCTATAGGACTGATAAAAGCTGTCTTGCTTGTCTTCTTCTTAACTGTTGGAAATGCGGTAAAGTTAAGGTGGTCAACAGAACTATTATTGCATTTTCTGAAGACATTGAGAGAAATGTGAGTGGTGGGAATACATGCATAATAATAACTAAAATTCATTTCTTTTATGTGGATAAATCAAATGGAGCAGTTTGGTTTTAATTTTGCGCTAAGGGTCTTGTAGGGTAATATTCCAGTCTTACGGTATATCCTTACATGAGTATGGCCTAGAAGATGTAGAATCCACCTAGAATATGAAAGTAGACATAGAATATTTTTGAAATTAATTTTAAATATGAATGCTTTAATGTGCAGGGTACAGAAGACCTGTTCAAACCCCAGTTAGTCATTGTTGATCAAGAGAAACCCAGGAGACACTGAGAACTTTATTGCTAGTGCCCCTTTCCCTTTGTGTCACATACAAGTAGCCCTAGTCAGACTCTCTGGGAGGGAAGGGGAAGGGTTTAGATTGTATGGCACTTGCAGCTGGTGATGACACTGTTGCAAGTAAGGATTAAGGTGAACACAAATAAAGCAGATGTTGTTGTGGGAGTCTACTATTGGCGACTTAGCCAGGATGTTGACACTGATTAATTATTCTTTAAGGGATATCTCTAGATCAGCTGCCCTGGTCCTTATGGGTGATTTTAACTGCCTAGATGTCAACTGGGAATATCATATAGAAGACAAACAAGACACAAACAGGTCCAGGTCCTGAAGCCTGTTGAACTTCTTGGTGCATGTACTAAGGAAGATAACTAGTAAATGTGCCCTCCTAGATTTGTTGTTTGTAAACATAGGGACTAATGGGTGAAGTGGTGATTAGTGGCTGTCTTGGTCACAGTAACCATGAAGTAGCTGAGTTTCAAATCATTGGTGAGAGGAGAAAACCTGCCAGTAAAACTTTGACCATGGAATTTGGGCTGCTGGAGGAGCTAGTTAGTAATGTCCATTGGGAATGTGTTTTTGAAGGTATGTGAGTCTAAATACTGGTAACTTTTTAAGAGCTATCTCTTAAGAGAACAGGAGCAGGCAATTCTGATGTCTGAAGTCAAGCAAGTCCGACCTGGCTAAGAAGGCATCTTTTTCTAGAACTTAGGCAGAAAAGGAAAGTGTATGGACGTTGGAAGCAAGGACAGGCAACATGGGAGGAGGTGCTGTTCACCACTGTAGGAAGAATTTTGTGCTGCCAAAGCTTGATTAGAGTTCAAGCTGGCCAGCTCTGTCAAGGACAATGAAAAGGGCTTTTTCAGATAAGTTAAGAGCAAAAAGGGGGATCAGACATAACTTTGGTCCATTACTTGATGAGGTCAGTCACATCACAAATAGGGACGTACCCAAAGCAGAGACATTTAATGTCGTCTTCACCTCTGTCTAACACTGATGATGGGCCCTGGGACCCCCAGAGCTCTGTGTTGGAAGACGATGACTGGGAGAGATTGATAAAGTCCCAGCCAACTCTGGACTTTCTGAGACTTGTTACTCCAGCTGCATATGCACAAATCTATGGGACACAGTGGCATTCATCCCAGGGTACTGAAAAAGCTGGCTTTTGTCATCATGGGATCTCTCTCAATTTTTTTCCAAAGGTTTTGGGAGTCTGGAGAGGTCCTGGTTGACTGGAAGCTGGCAAATGTCCCATTTTTCAAGAATGGAAAGAAGGAAGATGCTGGTAATTACAGGCCTGTCACTCTCGCTTCAGTGCCTGGTAAAATTGTGCAGAAGGTCATTCTGGGAGTTACTGAAAAACACTTGAGAGACAATGCAGTCGTTGGTCATAGCCAGCATAGGTTCACAAGTGGAAAGTCCTGCTTAACAAACTTAATTTCTTTCTATGATAAGATCACTCATCTAGTTAAGCAAGGGAAACCAGTAGATGTGGTGGGTTTGGGTTTTTAGCAAAGCTTTTGATACTGTCTCTCACAGTATCCTCCTGGACAAAATGTCCAGCACACAGCCAGACAAGTCCATAATACATTGTGTGAGTAATTGGCTGATGAGATGGGCTGAAAGAGTTATGCTAAATGGGGTTACATTAGACTGGCAGCCAGTCATCGGTGGGGTTCCCCAGGGCTCAGTTTTAGGGCCCGTGCTCTTTTATGTTTTTATAAATGATCTGGACACAGGAATCAAATGTACATTAAGTAAGTTTGCCAATGATACTAAACTAGGAGGAGCTGTGAACTCCCTTGAGGGCAGAGAGGCCTTACAGAGAGATCTGGATAGACTGGAGAGCTCAGCAATGACCAACCACGAAATTTAACAAGAGCAAGTACTGGTGTAATCTTGATTATACATACAAATTGGGGGATGAGAGATTGGAGAGCAGCCCTGAAGAAAGTGATGTGGGGGTTTGGGTTGATGGCAAATTGAATATGAGTCAACAGCGTGCCTTGCAGCCAAAAGGGCAAACTGTGTCCTAGCAACATCAAGCATAGCATAGCTAGCTAGTTGCTGGTTGAGGGAGGTGATTGTCCCACTCTACATTGCACTGGTGTGGCCCCACCTTGACTACTGCGTGCAGTTTTGGGAGCCTAAATATAAGAAGGACATCAGAATGTGTCCAGAGGAAGGCAACCAAGATCGCAAAAGGCCTCAAGGGCAAGACTTACCAGGAGAAGCTGAAGTCACTTGGTTTATTCAGCTTGGAGAACTGAAGGCTGAGGTGTGACCTCATTGCAGTCTACAACTTCTGCAAGGAGGGGAGCAGAGAGGGAGGTGCTGATACTCAGTGACCGGACATGAGGAAATGGAAGGAAGCTGTGTCAGGGCAAGTTCAGACTGGACATTAGGAAAAGGGTCTTCACTGAGAGAGTGATTAGTCACTGGAACAGGGTCCCTGGGGAAGTGGTCACAGCACCAAGTCTGTCAGAGTTCAAGGAGTGTTTGGATGATGCTCTTAGTCATATGATCTATGTTGAGGTAGTCTGTTGAAGAGCAGGGAATTGGACTTGATGATCCTTATGGATCCCTTCCAACTTGAGATATCCTAAGGTTCTGTGCATCTTGATGCTTCTTAGTGTATCTGAGTGTGAGAGTGTAAGTGAATGAATTCCATGAAAAAATGGTATCAGGTGACTAAAATGAGTTTTGTTTAAAATCAACAGTGCTTCCCCTTCCTTACTGTCATTGATTTAATTACGTTAATTTCCTACACTATATAATGGATAGAATAAAGACTACATCCTTAGAATCCCCAAAAGCTTAAAGCTGAATGAGTGAGTATTAGAACATGAATGCAAGTATGATATACCTATATATACTCTGCTTTCTATGTCTGCTCAGTAATGCCAACAATGTCACTAAAAATAACTCTGGGATAAACTTTGTAAACACTTAGGACTTTAAATTGGTCAGGCAAACTATTCTACGGTGATCAGAACTGAAATGTGCTTAAATAACACCTGAATTAATTGCCAATGTGTGACAATGCCTATTTTAAAAAATATACTGTATATGATCAATCTAGTAACCAAGCTGTATTTTGTTAATAAAAAAACCCCTTCTTAATGAGTGACATTTAAAAGTCACTATAGGTCAGAATTTGTTCCTCAGTTAAGTAGAACACTTTTTAAACTAGAATTTGAAAGCTAAAAAATATTTTTTGAATTAAAAAATATTTTTGGCTTTTGGGACTTTGTCTTCAATAGTAAAAACAACTAGATTTTAATTAATTTGCATAGCTTGTAGTGAGGCCAGAGAGAAAACTAGAAAAAGAAGAAAAATAAGGCAGATCTTATCATTTATTTTGCTTCAGTTACTAGACTTTGCGTTAGCTAATATGTTTTGGGGATTTTTTTTCCCCTTGGATTTTTTTAGCTCCATATGTCTCCCATGTATGCTACTATTGCAACTTCATTGAAAGCCATTCAAAGCATTTTGCACAGAGAATGTCTTCCAGCCTCGTAAACACTTGTCTTATATAACCCAATCTGTGCTGAATTTTGAAGTTTTGCCCCGAGGAGCTTGGCTGCAGCTCTTGACATCCTGGGAGAGGCAAGGGGAGAATGATTTACTTTCTCATGTTTAAAAATGTATTTGTTTGTGATACTAGCCTCAAATGTACCCTGTTATCTCTCATTTTGATGTTCTTTACATTTTTTTTTCTCTATAGCTTAATTGTATTACTAATCCTTTGGTTGATTTATTCACCATATGAGTCAAGAACTAACATAATTCATCATTCAATGGCATAGACATTGAAGTATGAAGTATATTCATTTGCTATTACATGTTTGCCAACTAAGAACATTTAAAGTTTATTTACATGTAAAAAGGGAAGACACTTAGTAAGATGGGGTTTAATGTTTTCATTCTTAAAAGATTGTTCACTAATTTATTTTTAATATTCTCCCTACAGAAGAAATGAAAAGAAAGTCTCTTGAAATGTATTTTGTTCAAAGGAATCTCATTATTTGAGTATCAAAAGTTTCTTTTAAAAGTTTGTACTGCAGCCTGCTAACCAATATTGAAGGTAAAATATATAAGATAAATGAAGGTAGAATATATAAGATGAATGAAGCAATACTTCTTAATGGCATCAGTGAAAAAGGAAGAAATATGTTCACCTGTGCTCCATATCAATGTAATAAATCACTTAGCTTTCATTGCAGAAACTTCTACCATTTTATACAGTAGCATATAAGAATTATATCTTGCACAGATTTGGAAGACAGGATTCTCTGAGTGGCTTGCCTTCATACTGGCTAGCTCCCTAAACTGTATCTCCTGCCATTGAAACATTTTCTGTTAGGGAGATTGGCTAAGTAAATACTACAATCCTTGAGAATAATATCTGCTTTAAAAACAATACTTGATCTTGTTATGTGTCACATGACCTTTTCCCAGACATTGTTGGCCAACGGAGCTTAATATCTGTGCAGTTAATTGACAAAGGCATCACATCTATATTCATATCAAACACATGAACTTTCACATCCCTCTGAAAACCAGCAAGCATTAAAGTGTGTTGAGAGAAACGTAGCTATGCTCATTAATTGTTAATTTCATTAATTAATATATTTTCAGGAAGGATTTATTCTCCATTTTCTCCTTGATCTCTCTAGTATCAGATAATTTTTCTTTGAAATATTTTATTTTTATGAAGCATTTCAAAAAGCCATTTGTCTTCTCTCAGATGAGAGGCAGAAGAAAGACTACAATACATGGCCGTAAGTAGCTAAATATTGCTTGGATTACTGAATGTCCATACAATTGCTAAAATGGAGAAAGAAATTAATAAATCACTCTGAGATGTCTTACATGACATACTATGCAACAGGGCAGATTCAAAGCTGGTGTAAGGTGTTGCTTATCTCCTAACCTTAATGAAACTGGGGCATATCACCAGCCAAATACTTAAGCCAAAGAACCCCAAGTGAAGGAAGAGAAATTAACAAGTGCAAGAAATACAGTAGATATATATTTTTTCTATCTCTCTTTCTTATCCTCTCTCCCATTTTATCTCTTTGTCAAGAAAGAATTATAAAGCAAAAAGAGAAAAAAAAATGTAGTTGCAACTGAGTATAAGCCAATGAAACATATGTCGTATTGATCATCTCTTTGCTTCCGTGTCTACCACCAATTTTCTGATGGATGCAGCTATATGCACTATCTGCCACATAGATTTTTCACTTCATACTCTTTGCTGTGATTTTTTTTTAGTTTGACAATGACAGCTTTGACAGTAACTTTGTTACTTGCTTGTGTGAGAAGGACAGCATTGAAGGCTGTATGTGAAATTATCTTCTACCATCTGTTGAAGGCAGACATGTGGCTAATGAGATCTGCATAGGTAGAATCTAGGGAAGTTTCACTAGGTTTACAGAGGTGGACTTATATCGGCATATTTCAGAAAATTATCTGCAGGTATTTTTTCATACTGCCCAATGTTACCCAAATATTTGCTTAAGAGCACCTTCAGCTGCTCTACTCTGAATATTTATTCTGCAAGAAAGGGAAAGCAGGGTTCTGTGTCTCATTATTTTTTAAAGGAAAAATTTCAGATCATTTGCAACATTTCATAGAGTACTATCATTTTAGCAACTAAAACTGCAGCATGAAAGTCAGGATTTATTCTCACCAACTCAAAAACAAACATAGAACTTGAAACTTAGCAGGTAACGGCCTTTTTGCTCTCAAAAGCAACTAAAAAACTGGTACTTCCAGATTAGATACATGTTTCTGATAGAAAATTTGTGGGTTTGCTTTTTCTTAATCTTAAGTAAACGACTGCTTAATTATTTGTTAAAATCATATGATTGCTCTGGGTGACTGGAAAACTGAACAATAGCCTCTTTGCCATGAGTTATTCTTCATATATGAGTTCTTTTACAACAAGATGATCTTAAGTCATATGGGTTTTTTTTTGTAGTAGTAGTAAGCGATGGTGCATTTGCATACATTTAAATTGTATTGAAATTACCTCAGGCAAGTTATTGTTTGCTAGGGGCAACATCAGGAGTAGGAATTACTGAAGGAAAGCAGAAATCTGACAAACAGTTTTGAGTATTTCTTTAGTATTCAGATAAATATTGTATATCTGTGTTCCTGTGAAATCTGACAAAACATCTTTCTTTTTGAAAGCCTTTTATCTTTAAACAACTACTCTAAAGTGTTCCCAAAGAAGCTGAACACTCTATTATTAAAAGACTATTTATATTAAGTGGATGATTCTTTTATATCCATTGTGTAGTGTGTAAGACAGAATTTCATTCTTGATTTGTAGCTCAGATATTTTTATTTACATTTCTGGTTGTGGCTTTTTTTTTGACAAGGAGTTTTCCATTTTTTTTTTTGTACTGCTGCAAGGGAAGTAAAAGCCTACCAGATGTGATGCGTGCTCGTAGCTAATACAATAAAAGCAATTTCAATCGTTTTGTCATGTCCTGCTTTATGTTTATCTGTCTTTCTAAAGAAAATAAATTAAGAAAACATTTTCAGAATAATAATTTTTACTTTACTAATAGCATCTTAGACAATCTTCTCCTCAGAAAAATTGACTGCCACTGTTGCTACTGCCAGTTTTGCTGATGCTTTACATCGCAGCTCTAAACTTGCAGTATGGAAAAGCTTGTAGAAGGTCACAGTCAAATACCACATATTGTCTTTAACTGTTAAAATCATTGCATTGGGCTGACATGGCAATTTGGTAGCGGGGTCTGTTGTAGAGTGGCCTCTGTGAGAGGAGGCCAGGGGCTGCCCCATGCTTGACACAACTGGTTCCAGCCAGCTCCAGAATGGACCCACCACTGGTCATAGCTGAGCCCATAAGCCAGACTGGTGGGCTCTCTGTGAAAATATATTTAAGAAACGGTAAAAAATGCTGTGTAGCAGTTGTGAAAGAGAGGAATGAGAAAAAAAAAAAGTGAGAGAAACAGCTCTGCAGACACCAAGGTCAGTGAAGAAGGAAGGGAAGTGGTGCTTCAGACCCTGGAACAGTGATTACCCTGCAACCTGTGGAGAAGACCATAGTGAAGCAGGCTGTCCCCCTGAAGTGCATGGAGGATCATGCTGGAGCAAGTATCCACACTGCGAGCCTTGGAGATGCCCACACAGGAGCAGGTTTTCTGACAGGAATTGTGGCCCCATGGGGCACCCACGCTATTCCTGAAGAACTGTACGCCGTGGAAAGGACCCACGCTGGAGCATTTTGCAAAGAACTGCAACCTATGGGAAGGGACCGCGTTGGAAATGTTCATGAAGGACTGTATCCCATGAGTGGGGACCCCACACTGGAGTAGAAGAAGAGTGTGAAGAGGAAGGAGCAGCAGAGACGAAGGGTTATGAACTGATTGCAACCCCCATTCTCCATCCACCTGTGCCACTTGGAAGGAGGAGGTACAAAAGGTAGGAATAAAATTGAGTTTGAGCAGAAGAGTGGGCAGGGAGTAGGCGTGTTTAATTTTGTCTTTGTTTCTCACTATCCTACTCTATTTTTAATTGACAATAAATTAAATTTATTTTCCCAAGTCAAGTCTATTTTGCCTGTAACAGTAACTTGAGAGAGATGTCCCCGTCCTTATTTCAGTCCATGAGTTTTTTCACCCTTTTTTCTCCTCCTGTCTTGCTGAGGAGGGGGAGTGAGAGAATGGCTGGTGGGTGCCTGGCAGCCAGCCAAGATTAACCCACCGCACTAATTCATATTCTTTCTGTAGTTATAGAAGGCTGATTTTGATTAAAACAATTTTTTATAATTTTTGAGTAAGGCTGAAGGATGTCTGTTTATGATCTATCTCACTGTAATAAAAACAGGCTTATGGGGAAAGCTAATGTATGTTAAAGATAAGTACGTGAAAATTATTTCTGTATGAGTGTAGTCATATCTTCATCTATACTGCCTATATGTGGCAAGATTTTCTTCTGTTGGAAGACTGGCTGATGAAAATTCTTTTGAATTAACATACTAAAGCTTATACTAAGCTGATTTAACATTTTCTTTTTACCTTGTGTTATTAAACCATTAATTTCTGATAGCACCTAAGAACATTGATATGTGGAAGAATTTTTATTTCAACAGACAATAATTTGGAAGATATTGAATGCAATTTCTCCTACCACCACATAAATTAACTGCCAAAATAAAAGTTTTTTTTTTTCCTCTTATGAATTACCGAAGACTTATTCTTCCTGGCAATGTTCTAAGGGATTACAATTCCACTTAGTTCTTGATTCTCCACATAATTTTGTGCCTGCAAATTTAATTCTGCAAAATTTTAGGACAGGTTTTGCAGTCAGACTTGACTGGCAATGGAGAAGTGTTGACAGCAATGTGAGGTAAAGTGTGCACGAACCACACATACATACTCATTGTTCAGTAGACATTGCCAGCCACCACAGGGCTATGCCATCTTGCACAGGGTTAAATTAGAGTACTAGTATTCAGTCTTCCATCCTAGCACTAGGTATAAAACATCCTAGGGTTCAATATAAAAATAATGAAATGAATCAGAGATGGCTGAGATTTGACAAGCATGACCAAATAATCTTAACAAATCTTTTTAAGACTCCCCATTCCCTAGCACAAGCATCAATGTCATACTGCATACACATGGATGTACATTCTATTAAGGTCAATGATGGGAATAGAAAACTGAATTCTATTTTGCTGCAGCTTTTGGGGCCAGGATATGTACTACGGATTTCTCCATCATGCATATAGTTTTCATGGGTAGATAGGAACTTTTCTGATAGAGGAGAAGAGAAAAATTTTCTGTTCCTTCCTCTCTCTTACAGTGATGTATTCCAATTTTTTAGATTCTGTAACTTGTAAGAAACAATCCTGAAATACACTTTGAGTATTCACATTGTTTGAAGCAGCACTTTTAGTGGTTACATATATTGCAAAAAGCAACGTACAGTTTTCAACTTCCCTCAGGTACTCTTGCCAAGACAGAGCTTAACATCTGTTTTGGACATGTGTCCAAATACTGACAGATCAAAGGTTCAACAAAAATCATGATCACTGTAATTTCTTTTGTTGCTGATAAATCTTCCAAAAGCTGCACAGTATATAGTACAGCTGTATTTTATTGCATTAAATTGGTTTGAGTTCTAGCACTATTTTCAGTTTAGTAAGGTTTATGTTATATGTGCTGTAGTGTGCTGCTTATTGTGCATCATCCCTGCTAGGGCCCATCCTGTCATGGGTAACAATTAATGCATATGTCAATAGTCTTGTAGCCTGCTACAAATGATTCATGTGTTCAGTGCTTCTACATGTGCAAGGAAGCAGTGCTAATCACGGAGCATTGAGCTCTTGAACCTTGAAGACTGAATGCACTAACTCATTAAGGAAAGTTAATTGTAATAACTGAATGGATTCCCAAAACCAAACTTGTGTGGGTGCAATTATAATCAGACTAATCCCAAAAGACGCCTCATATTTTTTTTTACCTTTTGTTTTCACCTGCTTTATAACAACAGTTTGCTTTACTATTCCTTTGTTATTGAAACTTTTAAAATAAAAATATCAGTTAAAAATAAGGTAATTACTCCTCAAGATTTTAGACATTCAATGTAGATTTTTTAATTTATTCCTTGCATGTAACTTCAATGAGCTTTGAAATATTCAAGGAATTTAGAGATGTCACATTAGGTGACCATATTTATGTAAATTGTTATATAACTGTCCAGTCTGGTTACTGAACCATCATGTGATCATGTGAAATACACCTGTAGATGGTGACGGTACACTGCATCTGTAGTCCTGGTAGTTTCAGGACATTTTGTTCTTAATCTTTGAAAATAATACATGGACATTACATGAGGAAGTGCAAGACAGTTTTGTGATTACAGAAACTCGGAAAATTGTTGGAGTCTGATGATGAAAAGGAAATAATTGATATTGACTAGAATTTTCCTCTCAGGCCCAGCGAATCAAATTGCATATGACTTTGCTACATGGTGTAAAGAAGTGATATCTGGGTTTTATTTAATAAAACATGATTTATTTTTCAGAAAACTTGTCCTTTAAAGGATAAATTAATTAGAGGTGTAACCAGATGCAATAGAGGGGGGAGGGGAGCTTACTAGATCTTTTAGTGGACATTTCAAGAAAATAAGCTATTTTCAAAAACAAAAGATACTTTAAAATTTGCTCCATCTACATTTTAACTCTTCTTAAGACATAGCTAAAACTTATGACAGCTGAAACCTTTTAGCTCCTAAGGGGTCTAATTTAACATCCAGTAAAGTTCATGAAAAGATTCAAGGCAATGGCTTCTTTGGCTCATGAACTTAACAAAATTAAGCCATTGGCTAATGCATTAGCTTGTGGCAGTGACAGATTTCAGGGCTTGGTGAATCTTTTGGAGGATTTTGCCGTAGTAGTTTCACCTCTTGTCAGTCATAGTGGCTTCAAGGTAAGTGTCTCAGCTTGAGCAGTGGCACACAGGTAATTGCCATTCCCTGCATTTGTAGCTAAACTAAGGTATATTTGAAAAAGCTTTGGCTCCCCTTTTGGAGAATGTTTTAATGGAGCACAATGCATGAGCAAGTGCAGATGATCTAAGAACATAGAACTGATAAGCCTTCTGAAGTACTCCTACTGTAACATGCAGTGTTTTCCTGCCAGAGAGTAGCATTGTAAGCACAGATATATTTCATGCAGTTGCAGAGTGCTTTGTGACATTCCTGCTCTGTTGCTTTGTTTTGTGCTCTGTTTTACTATCCGTCTCTCCCAGGTCTTATCCTGTCTCCGGAAAAATTATTGCAAGTGTCAATACAGTGTGCATTTTAGAGTAAGCAATCCAGGTCCCTGATACCTGATATGGACAGGAAACTGATGAGCGTCACAAAAGGATCGGGTTCTGCAACTCTACGCGGTGCAAACACTATTGCTTTAAAAATTATGAGCTGGAGTTGCTGATAGGTTTGTGTCATTTAGAAGCAAGGAGGGCTTAGTTATCATCCAGCTAGTCCCATAAGGAGATATAATTTTGTTTCATTAGTAGAGTATAATTTTATACGTTTCACAGTAGCTGCACAGCTTGCCTTCGTTGCTCACTGGCTCTACAGAGTAGCTTGCACAAACCTATACCCTTACCATAAAAGGCGATGCCAACAGAAAGAGAATGAAAAATGGGTTCAGGTAAAGATTCTAATCAGGAACACACTGTCTGTTCCTTTCAGTTACTTTCCTTAGGCATTTCAAGTTAACTCTCTCTCCAGTATTCATTGCCCTTTTCAGAGCATCTGGAAAAGTGAATTAACAGTTATGTTGTGTTATATACTGTATATTTGGAGGACAACTTACAGATGGTGCTATGAACTGCAAAGGAAATAACGTTAGGGGAGATGAAAAGTAAATACGTGAAAAACACACATGCAGTCCTACCAATGCACATTTGAGTATATAGAGGTATGTGCCTGTGCATATATGAGTTCTGTGTTATTTTTGATACTAATCAGTATGGCTAAGGAAATACATTTTGACTAATATCAAAGTAGTTTAAATATGGATTTTTTATGTAGAGTAAAATACTTTGTGAATTTTGATTATTCTAATGAATACCTTTATATTGAGGATAGATGAAGAAAAATTGAGTGTTCAGAAATGCTGTAATAGTTATTTTTCAATATCTTTCAAAGCGTCTCTTTCTCATTTTCTGTTTTGAAATGGAATTAGAAGACAAAATTAAATGAAAGTATTGAAATTTCTGAAAATGCAAGCCAAAAAAATAAATATTTTACTTGACAAAATGTGTGTATTTGCAGATTATTTTTGCTTGCTGAAAGGACAAAGAATTCTAATTCATTTCAAACTTCAATCATTTATCTCTTGGTTTTTTTTTTTGTTTGTACCTCTCAGGGGAAGTAATATTTAACATCTACTAAGCTACTGAAAGCTGAGGCAACCATAAGATTCAGCTAGCTGAAGTATTTAGTGTCAAAAGTCTTATAAAAATGAAAGTAGAGGCATTTGAATAACTGCTTAAAACTATTTGAAATACTATCTCCTTTCCCAATAATTCCCGTTTTCTACTCTTCTGTTTGCTCTTGTTTCATTGTCTGCTGCTTGCCCTCTCAGTAAATTTGTGTGCTAGCCTAAGAAGCTGATTGTGAAAGATGAAGAAAAGGGAATAGTTTAAAAGCAATAAAATGGTATGAGAAAAAAGAAATTGAAATGAAAAAAAAAATGTTTTGCAATGTAGTGCTACTCAGGGAATAATTCCAACAGAATTAATCAGCCATGGTACAACTGGGGCTTGGTTTATTGCAGGCTTTAAAAGAGTCTTTAGGGACTTGAGCATACAGTAAATGTGGCTCATCTTTCTTTCAGGAAAATCAACAGGAGTTTTGACATTGACATTAGTGTGAGTAGGACTGGTCCAAAAACCACATACAGGGGAAAGCTACATTATCCTTTTTAGCATTGAATTTGAGTTAATAACTGCAATGAAAGTCACTACACGGAAATTAGAGCATGCATGTAAATCATGTCATTCCTTCATCTTTACCTGAAATATGGCAACTATGAAGAGCAAAAGAATAAATAGAATTTATCACATTTATCATATCAAAATGAAAGCTAATTTCAGAAAAGTTTATGTTATCTTATTGAGGCCAACCAGACAAAACAAGTAATTTCTCAATGGTCAAAAATATCACTACAGCTCACATATATGGATCTATGTATCACAGAGACTAGTTCTTTGTAGTTATTTGTATCTTTATTAAAAGAAAAAAAAAGCTAAGAAGAAGACTAGTTCTAAAAATGTGTTGGGTAATGAAGTACATGAGCAGCTCTCAAATTCCTGTTATTTGGAGAATGTTGATTACAAGATATTTCTATGCAGACATAAAACTGGTTTTAGCTGTATTACCATGGTTTACCATGCTGTTAACTGGGGAGTTGAACTAAGACAGCATACAAACAGCTGGAGTGGCCAAGATTGTGCAACATGCTCCCTTCTGCTGGCAGGACACCATGGTAGATCAGTAACTGCAGGTGGTAATTACTTTAATCAGCTTAGCAACATACTACACTTTGTTCACATTTTCAGAGTACTTTACTTCAGCTTTCTAAAGGTACATCACGGAACTTGCGTTTGGAAAGACAGCCACTTAAAGCAGCCCTAGCCCTGGCCAATGGAAGCCAACACCTTCTCAATTTTTGGTTTCTTGGAGTCTGGAGAGTCTTTGGAATCATTTAGGAAATCTTGAATATTTCAGTTTTGGCAACTTACTGAGGCCAGCTCCAGTATACACTCACATTGTTTTCAGTCCTAGATGATCTTGTGACTCTGGAGTTGTGATAAGGCTTTTGAAGGGCAAAGCCATGGCTGCTTTTTCCCCCAATCTGAATGAGAAGGCTCCTTCCATCACTTTGACCCTTAGTATAGTTTTTAATAGAATTGTTTTGTGCATCAAATGAATGGATTAAACTATGTCCAATAATGAATTTGTTGTTACTTTTTAGTGGAACAAGTCTTTTAAAATTCTATTTCACATTGTAGACATTGGGATAACCTCTTAAGATGAGCAGCAACATCTCATTTCCATTTGTATACCAGGGTCATTTGTCTTAATGAGAAACATATCAACATCTCAGCTACACAGATCTAAGGGATTATGTCTTTCTTTCCACAAGAGACCTGCAAAACTTTGAACCGCACAGCTACAGAAATTGAGATGATCAATAGAGTTCAATTCTAAAGCTATAAATCATGGTGCCAGAGACTTCTGGTCAATAAGCTCATGTGAACTTGTTTCCATTTCTAACCTGCATGTACGTATGTCATGTGTTCCACACAAGTTCTTCTTTATCCTACTTCAGGGACTTCCAACATTAATCTGGCACAGACAAAAGATTAAGAAATAAAAGGTCACATGCTGTAGAATTTGCACCACAGATGCTGAGCAAAAATCTCAGTCAAATAGCAGTGTGGACCATTTCTAGTGGTATCAAGGAATGAGAAACACTAATGAGAAAAGTGATGTAGAACTGCAGTGGTGATATAATATAGCCATTGTGACATCCTTAAGAGTTTTGAAATTTTGTAGACCCTAAATAAAGATAAAGGATCCTAATTTAAGGAAGTCACATTTAAAACCTTGACCTGTGGGTATTTACTTCACAGTAATAATGTAATTAACATTTACAAGTCTAGATCCTAATGACTGAGATCAATGATGTAGCTTACAGAAGATAGTTAGAATAAAGCCACACTAATAATTTTCCACTGTTGCTTAAATAGGCTTCTTTTGTCTTTCTGTATGTACTACTTGAGTTTATAAGGGATCGAAGAGTCATCTACTTTGTACTTCTGACAGAGAAGGAATAGGGATCCTTCCTGAAGCTTTTTTTTTCCCCTAGAATATTATTTATAACATTTGCAAATGGTCAGTGTTTTCTGGAATTAGGGACATTTAAAACTTATCTACTATGACCTCCTCAGCAGTCAATATACCATTGAAGATAAAGGCTCTGCATTAGAATGGTAAGGATTCCAATAGATTATTTTGAGATCAAGTGTCAAAGGTGATGCTTTATGAATTGAACAGATTTAAAAACATTGTGTTATTTTATTTGCATTTGGATTATATTTTACGAAATACATGAACACTCAATGATTGCTTCTTACTGTACACGACAACATGTCTGACATTGCATTCTGAACTCAAATAAAGAGGTATACAGCTGCTTTGGGTATGACATTAAAATAACAGCAGCCTTTAAAGTAAACTGAAAGTGGATGAGGAGGAGACCTTAAAATACAAGAGGATTTCGCTCGTTACAAGTACTCCTTGATTGCGTTCTGATTGAAGACTGCATATTAAATTGATGATACATCTAAGTTTCTTCTTGCTGCAATTCAAACAATAAATGGCATTTTAAAAAAGAATTAATCCCAAGAGTCACACATGATTCTCCTTGAAATGCCCACTACTTCATACTAGATACATCCAATTTCCTTCTGAATTATTATATTCATGGACCTATAGATGCACATCAGTTAGAACAATTTCTAATTCTTTTTTTTTCAATCTTCCCTGCCATGAAAGTCAGAAGGTTAAAATCCATCTTGCCTTTTCACCACTTCTGCAAGATTTATATGCCTTAAAAAGTTGTAGTTGATGAATGCTTTTTCTTCAAATTTAAATGCAGGCAGTCACAGTATCTCATGAACGAGCAGGTAACTGTAAATATGTATTCTCTGTCTCTGAGATCTCACACACTGGGCACAACAGGGATTCTTGTTGCAAAACAGCAAGGACCAAATGGTGTTGAAAATGCTCTCATCTAATTCTACCACTTTCATCCACTTAGGAATGTAGTGGTAGTGCTCAGACTCAGCAGTCCAGCATCCACCAGCTCCTCAGGGAAAAATTCTTAGGAAGTTACTAGTGGCTGGCTGGTAAATTATGGCTGGCTTTGAAATCACCATTGTCTTATTAAACTGAAATGGCTTCAAAAGAAGAATGATGGAGTTCTAGACCTGGACTTTCTTTTTTCCCCACACGGAGGCAGCCATCTAATAAAGGTAAATTATTCTTGTGAAGATTTTTTAAAAAAGAAGTTGTTAAATACCCTTACAAATTTTGGTGTGTAAGACTATTTTCAGATTTTTATCATCATTCTGTTGCAAAAATGCCTGCTGCATCATTTATAATTTAAAATATCTGAGGGGCTGCCTCTTGGTCTCCTCATGCCAGAGGTATTTTTCATTTATCAAGGATACACTGAGGGCTCAATTTACAAGGTGGAAAAACAAGTCATTTATAGAATAATACGTTCTTGCTGTTATTAAATAGCAGTCCCATTAATATCTCTTGCTCGTTTTCAGCTCTGAGATTTTTTGCACCATGATGTATCACAAAGTATCCTTAAGCAGAATTTACTAATGGAAAACTGAAAGAGATTAAATGAAACATGCAGAAAACTTTTTACACTATTTCCTCTTAATCTGGACACTATGGATGACCTACTCCCTAATGAGAAATTGTTTTCTCTGGTGGAAAAAAAAAAAATCTATTAAAGA
This sequence comes from Chlamydotis macqueenii, assembly GCF_036417535.1. NCBI lineage: Eukaryota > Metazoa > Chordata > Aves > Otidiformes > Otididae > Chlamydotis > Chlamydotis macqueenii. The sequence goes on from NC_141556.1 coordinate 19,002,571, forward strand.
GTAGATAGAAAGGGTCTAGTTTCATTAGATCATTTTGTATGAACCTCAAAAAAATTCTAAAATAGTCTGCTTAACAACGGCACTTGAATTGTGAAAAATGACAGAAGTACTGCTGCAATCTTTGTTTTGTGTCTTGTATAACCATATGTATCTGTAATATTAAAGGATTTCTATCTTTAAGAGGTATTTTCACAATACTGCCTATTATTACAATATACAGAATATTAACTTCTTTTCAGTGGTGCAGTTGTTTGGATATTTCATACAAGTTCTCCACTTAGGTGTTTCACAATATTGTTCAATGAGGGACGTATACAGATGTGTATAGCCCATTAAAGTCAAGCTCTAAATGGAATGAACTCAAATTGTTGAAATTGATTAAAAGTCTTCAAAAGGCCTATGACTAGGGTTATAAAACCCTTGCTTCTATTCCCATTGAAATCAGCAGAGTAGAGAATTGCTAATTTCAATCATAGACTAGACAGGGGCAGAGGTAGTTTAAAAATTGTAGGCACACAGGACACCGAAGAGGAGTGTTAGATTCTTAGGATTCTTGCAAGGGGTGAATTAGGTGACTCATATGGAGTTTAACTCTCATCTTTTGTCCTGGGTTCACTCACCTGTTGCATGGTGTAAAATTGTTCTGGCAATCTGTGTAAGACCTCAATACCCAGAGCACTGTGCTAAGCATAAATGCCAAAGACTGTTCTAGCAAGAAGGTGTTACAGTTCTGCCTTTGACATACAGCTGCAGGAGATACTTTTCCGTTTAGCCCAGTGGTTAGTAAATTCACAGAGCCATGTCAGGAGATCTGATTTATATATCCTATATTCTGTGAAAATTCCTATTTATCAGACCAAAGCTAGTGCATGCAGATCCTTTGCTTGTGGCTTGACACAGGACTTTATAGGTTCAGGGAATGATTAAAGAAGAAATACAGTCTTCTGATTTGATAGCTTTGTGGTTAGGGCAGTCAGTAGCTGAGAAATAATCAAGGTTCTAGGTTTTACTGTCGATTTTCTTTAAAATCCAATTAGTGTTTACTGTAGGAAATAAATAGTATTAGAATCATATCCTTCTTGAACACAGCATTGGCTTCAACCCCGCTTGAACTCCTTTTGGTTTTTTTGACTGCTCTGAAACTGTTCAATTCTTTGAATTTCTCATGCTTTGTTCATTAATTTGTGGCTATGCATTTGTATCAGTGCAACCTCTGAGGCTTCACACATGATACTATTATTTGTATTTCCATAAAGTGTGGGATTTGCATTGAGACAGAGGACCTGTTATGCAAGGCTCAATACAGCCACATGCTACAGTGTGCTATCCAGAGAAATTACAAAATGCATTTGTGTTATTTCTATTTGCTACTTCACAGCATATACAACTATAATAAGGCTATTTGAAATATGTTAAGTGTTGGTGTGGATTTAATTCATTATTAGAAAGTAATCATTTGCACTGGCAAATAGCCAGATAAGAGACTGATAATAGGGTTTGGCATAGCACAGAGTAACAACAATTTGCATGTCAGTAATTGGAAATACATACTCATGCATGCCATTTACCTTCCCAAATATATCACTGATGAACATGTAAAAGGAAGTGCTTAAAGCTCTCCTCTCCAGTATTTTCCAGAAACATAACATTTGTTTTATTGACCAAAACATTGCATAATTTTCTGCATAGAAATAAAATTTATTTTTTTCTTGGCTTTAAGAAAAAAAGTTATTCTTTATGTTCTTTCCTAGCACTCCTTGTCCTATTTTTTTTTTTTCCCCAAATTCAGTTTTCTGTCTAGTGGCTTCACTTGGTTTGATTTCCATTGGTTTAATGCTCTAGAACCAGGTAGCCTGTAAAGCAAAATATTAAAATGGCAAGTAATTTCTTTTCTAAATTATGACACATTCCCAGCTTGCATACAAATATGCAGTCACCAATTGCTATTATTTTGATAAAATTCGGTGACTTATTGGTTTTCTTCAAGGAATAAATATCTTGTGATTTAGGGCTAAGAGTATAATATGGTCTATACATACATATTGTAGACATTTCATTTTTTTTTTTCATATTTTTTTTCTGATATTTCAATGTTTCTTGGAAGGGTAATTTTACAAACCTTATTGGAGCTGGACCTAAGTAATAACATATTTTATTGAGATGAATATTAATAATTATTCTTTGGAGATATATTCAGCTGTAGAATACCAGTGAAATTGGGGATATCCTCCCTACTCAAGTCACCATGAAAAAGCTTGCACAGATGACAAAAAACTAGAAGTACTGAGTCCTCACAGCTGTGAAGAGAACAGCCCTATATAATGAAAAAATCAGACCTTCTTTTTTTTTCAAATAATGTATCTATGGTGATTTGATATGGCCAGCCTTAACCTCTGTAGATCTCCATTCTGCATCTGTAAAATTGAAATAATACACGCTCATCTCACAAGACAGTAATGAAATAAAGTCATTGAGAAACAAAGAAAATTTATCTTGATAAATGGTCAAGAAATGTCTATAGCAATGTTAAGAATTCTCCCTTCAAAACAGGTTTTGAATATAGAGCTGTAAATTTAGTTGAGATAGGGAGGTGCATTGAATAATGTACAGAAATCAAGATACTGCATACCCACTGATTCAGTGAACATTGTCCATTACATATACTGACTGCAGAATCAAATGCTATGGAAAGGAATATGTAATCTTTAAGTTACAGGTTATTTCATAATACATAATACAATTAGGAAAATTAATTTTTCTAATTTGTCTTTCAATGAACTTTTTATGTTAAAAATATTTGTTTTAGATAATCAAACTCATGAAAGGATGGAAGTAACAATAGGACAGATAAATACTTTCTCAAAATCTGTGGAATTTTACCTTTAATTATCTTTCCTTCCCATGATGTATAAAAAGAGAAGTGTAGCATGTGTCTGAGTTAATCTCTGACAAACTGACTCCAACAAGTCTCCTTAAAAAAAGCATTTCATTATCATCCAGCTCAACTCTAGTACATTAATATAACACCTAAATAGTAAGTGAAATTATTTCAGTTAAATTAAAGCAGTGAATATTGCTGCATCTTTTGTTTTGCAACAGGGTATTGTGCTTTGGGTTTTATTATTTGTTCTCAAGCTTCATGTAATCCCTTACATATAGTATACCAAAGGTGCTTGGTAAAAAGGGAAGAAATTCCAAAATGTAGCCTTTGTTTCCTTTCAGTCCTCACTGCGCCCTTTTTGCCATGCCCCACAATTCTTCCAGTTAACACATTCATTCTGCACTAATGAAGATGGAATGATAGGAGAAAATTAATGTCAAAAGCTTGGTCTGGATCTCAATTTACCTCTGGTGGGCACTGATTCACTAGATATAACTACTGCTTCTCCTCAAAGGCAAGTCTATATCTTCTTTAAAAGCAACAGGGTTTGCCTGGTTAGCATAAGGCTGCTATGCTAACCTTGAGTCAGCTCCCCAGAGATTTCTACATAGGGGCTAAATGTGGTGGAGAGAAGACTTCTGTGGGTCCCTGAATCCAGGGGCTTCTGAGACCTGCAAGAGAGGTAGGGCAAACAAAGAGAGCCATCCAAACTACTGCAGATAAAAAGAGCAAAGCCTGATCTGAAAGCTTGAGAACAGCTGTACTTAAGCTGTATAAAAATCAAAAGAAATTAATAATTCCTGCCCAAAGAACATTTATTGGATAAAGGGCAACAGGGCACACAGATGCAACAACTTGCTTGTAATTAGGTTTTTACACCAGCTGGGAATACACTGATCTAGGATTGAAGAAAGATTTATTTGCAAGGAGCAGAGGAACACGGAGCTTTGTTCAGAATATTCAATATTCCTTTCACATTTTGCATGTTTTCTTCCTTTGCTTATTTCCTCTATCCTGAATGAGAAAATGTGTTGAACAGCTGCCCACAATTCAGAGGTGGAAACATAAATAAAGGCATAGAATGGAAATGAAATAACCTCGTGCCCTTTTCTGTTGTAGGATCAAAGGTCAATATTTCTGTTTTTCAGCACATTGAGACTACCATGTATATTGTTTATTTCCTAAGATGTAATTCAAACAGCCTATGATCTTGGGGCTTGCTGTGTAAGTTATCAGGTGATGCCTTCCACTCTTCCTTTGTCTGTTTTGAAATTTGTATTCTGATCAATATTCAGGAAATTTAAATCCCTTCATATCAACATTATAACTATTTACAAGATTTCCTTAGCTGCCTCAACATTTTTCTGATCTCTCTTATTCTGCACTAGAGCTCTATAATAAACTGTCTTTTAACACTACTTTCCACATTTAACTTTTCCCACACTCCAAAGTGCCATCACTGTAGTTAGTGAACTGCATATGTGATGTAATCTCTTCAAATAAAATGCTCTCCATTGCTGATGTTATCAAACTCACACTTACCATGTTAAGGCTCACCTTTCCACATATCAAGGACTGAGATATTCCTGTCAAATTCACAATTTATCTCAGACTTGATTGCAGAAGTAGTTCACAAATCTCTTTGATTTTATATACGTTCAACTGAAGTATTTATTTCTTTGTTTGTTTGTTAGTTTATTAAGATTAGATTGTCTCCAAATATAATACTGTTTTCCTAGTTCATAGTATTTGCCAGAAACATTCCACACATTGCTTCCATCTCCAGATTCTTTTTGTATTTCTGTGAACCACTGAAGTCTTTTCTAGTTTCTAACAATGTAACTGGAATCACTTTCAGATAATAGGGAACTTATGCTGGTGGATATAAATGTAAGTATCTTCATGTAGAAAGATTATTATTTTGTTTCCATGTCTTTGTAAGAAGAAAACAGCAAGATCTTCTAATTGAATGGGAATTGCTTTAACTGTTAAGACTGTTTTACCTAAAATGTTAACTGATTTAGGTTTATTCAGGAATCACTTCTGTTAACTTTGTGTACTGGATATTTCTTGACCTTGTGATCCACAATTCATTAAAATCTTTGGGTACCACAAGATATTCAGCTAGAAAATACTGCTAACATATCTCACTATTATAAACAACTACTTTTAATGTTACCAAACTAAATTAGTTCCTCATTACCTAAACAGAAAGTCAAAGCAACACTGAAATTCACTGTTTGTAATTCTGCATTGTCCACTGTTAAGTCATAGACTCATAGAACCATGTCATCAGCAAACATGCATTCAGAAACAAATTTCATACAGGCTAAATAAAAGCACACAATATCTTCTAATATCTCAGTGTATTATACAGGCAGGTGTATAAACGTGGGAGAATATAACTTGAGATTAAACTGACTATATGAATATGTTGCCAGATTTGGAATTTAGAGATCTTTTATTCTGATTCAACTATATTGGTATATTTTTTAATTACTGTAGCGATGTCTGTAATTATTGTTTTGGATACCAATGAAACTGAGATAATAACCTATCCCTTCATAAACAGAAAGTCTTTTGTCTCTTGGCAGCTGATAGATATAAAAAGAATATCACAACAAGGGAAATGAGGAACACTCAACAGAATAAAAGTAGCAAAATGTGCTAATTAGTTAGCTTCAGTGTCTTTGTTTTGTTTCTTAAGCTTGTCCATAATGTAAATAAAGGTATTTTGAGTCTTTAAAAATATGAACATAATGTAATTTCATGTTATTTTTTTTTGCCTCTAAAGCACACAGTCATTTGTAAACCAGTCTCAACATGAAAAACATTAAAAAAAAAAAAAAAAAAGACTTGTGCAATATAAGGAGGGTCATCACTTTGCTCTTTGCTCATTGCTGGAATGAAGCTTAACTTCCAAGGTGTTGATCTGTTTTCTGTGCACAGCAATTTCATATAGTTCAGGAAAGAAATGAGGCATAACAGTTCTTCCTTTTGAGTAATATTCATTAATATAATTAGTTCACCTGTTGTTTGTTTAGCTCACTCACCAACATTACACAAAATATTTGAGATTGAAAGTTTCTTACAATATTTACTCTGCTTCAGCTGAAATCATATCACGGAGCATGGCTGTGCCATTTGACATATTATTGCATAAGAGCACTTATGGTTCCCAAACCTTTGGTTGCTCCTTAAATTTTTTTTTCAACTAAATATTGACCTAGACAAACTCTTCTTAGTTTGTGATATGTGAAAGCACAACCCCAAATGCTATGAGTGCAAATCACACATACTGCACAGAATGGTGTAAAACTCACTCTTTCACTCCGTGTGAATGAAATCTCTGCAAAGCTATTAGGGGAAATTATGAGCAGATCCCTCTATCCTGGATTAAAAGACAAACAACAATAGTCAAGTTCATTTACAGGTTCACATTTGCTTCTGTGATGTCACATGTATATTCTGTTGTCCTACATGTCTTGGCAACCTGTCTTCCAAAACCTGCATTTCAGTGGTCAAAGCGTGTTGTAATGGCAGCCCTTCTTGGTGGAAAAAAAAAATAAAATTGCACTAAATCCTCAGGTAAAGAGAGTGCACGAGATCAGAGTTAGGGAAAGCAGAGGGGCTATTACCTAACTATTGCTTTAATTAATCTTTCTTTTCCAATATTTTCATTCTCATGTGATAGTTGCAGATTTTTTTTCATTGAGCTGGGAAAAGAGAGAATAAAAATAAATGTGTTGTTTGGCCCTTTATTGCCTTGATGATGTGTTCTGTTACACTCAAAACCTTGCTGTAACCAAAAAGGAACACAAAATATACATTCAACTATTAATTTATTGTTAGTCCAATTGTCTATTTAAGAGTCCAACAGTCTAAATAAATAAGTAATACTGAGAGGTCTGTAATAACACTCTTAAAATCCTTGTATATGGATCTGTCCCTTTTGCCTCATTGAAAAATGAGGTATTAACACATAGTATTTATGAGAAAAGAAAATGGAAGCAAGAAATTTCTTCACATTTTTTTGTGTGCTTTCTTTTCCAAACAATCTTTCTGTCTGTTCTGTTTTAAATATCTTTTTTCAGCTCTTAAAACATAGTGCAGGCTGACTATTATCTTCTTAAGATGAGCATTAAGAAAGAAAATCAGAGTAGGATGAAAGAGTAATAAAATTTCTGTGGTGAAAGTGAATAAATACAAACTATAGGCAACAGCAAAAGTACACTAATAACCAGCATTGTGAAACGAGGCATGCTATTTTAATAAAGCCCTTTTCTTTTTACTTTGAAATTCCATTTTCTCAACTTTAGTAACAATAATAATGATTCTTTTCACTGCTTGAGAATGCACACAGAACTTTTACAAGGATAATCACATGATTTTATAAAGATGCCCTCTCCTCCATCACTGCAGTATTAAACTCAGTGGACCTTTTTTTTTAAGACGCAAAACCCTAGCAGATGGGACAGAGAGGGTTGATTTAAAAAAAAAGTAAAGAATATATGTTAAACTAGAGGAAAAAGGTTCCCTGTGTTATTTACAAATTTAATGCATTTAAAGTAAAATTAAAAGGGAAAATTACATATTTAAATTACATTTAAATACATATTTCTTGAATTTTTGAAATTTTCCTCTCTGCTTTTTAGTGAATGGACTGTGTTATTCACATTTTGATTCTGAATTGTTTGCTTTTAAACCAATTGCAACAAACAGAGTTTCAGGGGACTGCAGCTATGTCAGAATAAGTAGATGATTTATCACAGGTAGCTTTTGCTTTTGGGACAGCTGTGGATCACAAAGGATGATGCATTGTTCTCATAAATTTGAGTTTCCTAAGTATCAGAGGGACTGGCTATATGGCCTTGCTGTGCACAAACAGAATTATTGAGAGAAATTGTTCTAAGTAATCTGTATAAGTAGTTACCTGGCATCTTCGTTATCTGGTAGACACTAGGAAAAGATTCATATACTGAGCAAAGTAACAAAAAGTCATGATAGCTGCAGAGTTTTAGTCCCATCCAAGGCTTGGGTCCTGCGTGCTATACTTAACAGTTCTGAAGACTTCCAGTTAATCGTTGACATTTTAGTGTTCACAAGACCAAGCGAAAGTGAATAAAGACCTCCAAATTTGGCCAATGATAATGAAGTGTTAAGTGGTTAATTATCAGTGAAATGAACATTTTTATGTCAGAGACTAGTCTTTTGTTTGGTAATGCTTCTCTGACTGAATACTTGGAAGTGGCAGGGCACACAATCTTTTTCCCTTCTTGACATGATACCCATTTAACAGCTCTTGCAAGTGCCATGTTCAGAATGACAGGAAAAAATATTTTCTCTCCAGAGCTTTTGCTGAATTTCTTATGTTATTCTCTATTGATAGTTTCTTAAAATAAAATAGACCACCAGCTTAAGACATTCATACAAATCCAGTATCAAACTAGAACTACACTAGGCAAAACCAAGTGCATGCCCTCCACTGAAGTAGGCCTTTTAACAGGGATTTCTTACAGCAATTGTGTTTTGAGATTGCATTCCCATTCCTTCATTATACTGAGATTAGTGAATTTGCAGCACTGTAATACTTGTTTAAAAACTACAGCCTCCCTAGTATACAAATAATCAAACACATGCCTGGCCTGAATTCCAGGTGCTTTTTTAATTATTATGTATTGGAGTATATGCTGTTCCTTGGAACCATGTGAGATGTTCAGTTCTAAGTCACAATGCTAGAGAGCCTCAGAAAATGCATTTCAGAAACTATACTTTTTGGCTGTGGTCCCTTAACATGGTGACAGTTATTGTGCTGATGCTTCCCATTCTCAAAAGTCTGTCAAACCCAAGTGAAAACTGCGTTCTACTAATCTCTATCCTTTGCAGTAGCAGCTTGCTGTGGAGATATTTAGCTTACTTTCTACTCACGACAAATAATCATTCTGTGTTTATTTTCTGTTCCCTTCTCCATATGCAGACATGCATGTACTTACACAAATCTCCTAGAACAAAGATTACTACATGCTTGCTCCATCATCTATGTCAATATTTTGTTATACATCTTATTTTTTTTTAATGTAAAGTTGTCAGGTTGATCACATAAAACTGGTAATCACATATTTTCCCTTGCTGTCCTCTTTCCAAAGATTATCTGTTTGTAAAATACTTTCAGGCAACATATCAGGTTGTGTAAGGTTTCCTAAAATGAGACATCTAATTTAGGTGTGTATGTTATGATTTTCTTTTCTGAGTTTTCCAATATTCAGAAATTGACTCCTCTGCAGGGTGATTTGGAACACCACATATAAACCTCTGCTCTGTATTGCCTTTTTGAAGAGTCTGCCTCTCTCCATCGACCACAGAAGGAGACCAGGAAGACTGGTCAGTCAAACTGAGCCTCAGATTAATTACCATTTTTAACATGAACGTTAAAACGTTTTTAACATGAACATTTCCCCTGGAAACGTTCAAGGCCAGGCTGGATGAGGCTCTGAGCAACCTGATCTAGTCGGGGATGTCCCTGCTCCTTGCAGGGGGGTTGGACTAGATGACCTTTGAAGGTCCCTTCCAACCCTAACCATTCTATGATTCTATGATTCTATGATCACTGTTCTAATTTTGCTGAAATCAGTAGAATTTTCAAATCTCAGTAGAATTTTGAAATTTCAGACTACAAGGAAACGTTAAGACCTTGTTAAGGAAATCTGTTGAGTTTCCTACACTTCAGTGAAATCTGATTTCCTACATGAAACATGTATAGTGTTTATTTTAATGAAATCTGTGAAATATGAAGTTCTGAAGATCTTTTCTAAATATGGACTTGCATACTTGCCAGATGAAACTTTTAGATCTTCATCTGTCTCATTTGTTAATGTATTTCCTACTTGACTGTTTGAAGTCCTTTTACACTGAAATTAGCCAAAATAAAAGATTGTGCCAACACTCTTTACAGTGACTACTAAGAATGTTTCCAACTTCTCTGGCTTCTGGTACAAGTCTAGCGTGTACAATTACTTGTAAAATGAATAAACATTTTTATATACAGAGCAGCCAAAGGGATAGTAAATTTCTCCAATTTTGCTTTATTTTGTACTGCATTTGGGGAAGTTCTTGGAAGGAAAATCCATTGAGAGATACTAAATACAAAGAAATTCCTTTTAACTCTGTACCTTGAGTAACTGGAAACTGGGAAAGTAGGTGGTGGAAATAAAATGTATTCATATACACATGAATTTCGTTCTCTGCTTGAAGTCTCTACTTGTGGCATGAGATGCTAGGAGGCAGCTGAATGAGAATTTGAATGATCAATGGCAGTTAAACGTGTCTGAATTCTGCTATGAATTTAACACTAATGTTTATGATGTGAAACGTTTTCACAGACTCATTTAATAGATGTAGTTTCTTGCCTTGAAATTCAGTACTCCAATATATAAAACTCTGGATATATCAAGTCATGGTGTTGTACGATCATAGCTAAGATATCCAGGTTTGGTTTTTTTCTGGAAAGAGTGAGAATTCAAAACAGCAATTACAGGAATGTGGAATTATATTCAGTCTGTTAATGTGGCCTGCCTACAATTCTACGTGTTTTGTGGAAGACACTGGGTGTGTTAACAGTGATAACTCATAAATATGTGCATATTCCACACTTGATATTAACGTATTTTTCAGACACTCTGCAAAGATCTTTCTTAAAATGTTAGAAAATACAATTGAAGTAGCTAATGGCAAAGAGTTTTAATGAAGATTTGTTATAACTACTTTGTTTTCCATTTAGCATCTTGAGAAGTTGGCTTTTTCATTACTCTGCTATAGGAACTAAAAAGTAGAGCCAAAATCATATCAGGAAGGGAAAAGAATGAGTCATGATTCACCCAGTACAGCTCCCCTTTCCATACCAATTTCGTTCATGCATACAAAGTTGGCAGGTATAATCAGGAATCTTATTCCAAACAAACTTTGTGATAACAACTTCCTAATAATAACAGCTGAGATGGTAAAGAAATTATCCAGAAAATGTAAAAAGCCACTGGCAAACAATTTATCTTAAAAAGGGGGTGTTTTCCTGGGTGATGAGAGAAAGAAAAATAAGAATTACCAACTGGCTGAGGAAAGTTTGGCCTGTATAAACAGGAAAAGTTTTAAATTTAAAGATACATATACATTAAAATTAGTTAAGGATTAAATTCTGTGTATACAATATTATTTCCTAGATATACCACGCTTTGACATCATCTGATTCTATATGAATGAGAAAACCTGGATTCAATACATACTAAAAAAAACCCGAAACAAACCAATTCGGAGTCAGCAAGGTAAATTATTATTGGGCCTGCTGGCTTAAAAATAAAAGAAAAAAACTGACACTCCAAATGTGAAGTTCTTGGTGTTGATATAATGTCTTGTCTTTTCCTCTCCTTTTGTGAATGACTACTGATAGCTATATAAGGAAGACCTTGTTCAGCAGGAGAAATTTTCTATTTGCAGTCATCACTGAACTTTAAACTACATCCAAGATTTATCTGCTAATATTCTTGTGTTGCAGGCAAAGAAAAAAAAAGAAATCAGTAGAAAGCTGGCGACATGAATTTCCATATCTGTTGAACTGCTGGGATAGAGGGCTGTTAAAGCTAAATGAAGGTAAATTTACATAGATTTATTAGGGTATTGACATAAAAAAATGATTGAGAAAAAAAAATTGGATGCAAATTCCTAAGGGATTTTTTGGATTCAAGAGCTATTATATCTGCACGTATTTCTTAGCAGTGAGTTCAACATGTCGTCCTTAATAACTCTGAATGAGATTAATCTAATGTTTTTATTTATTATACATCAGAGATAGCTGTCCAGACTCCCTGTGGAGACCAGGACACGATTCATATAATCCCAGAGTAAATATTGAAGTTAGGTCAAAGGAACATCACCCAAAGCAGCCTTTTGATCTCCACTAGTTAACAGACATATGTTTAAGGTGAATGAGAGGAATTCCATCAAATTTATCACTATAATTTGAGGTATATCATGGTATAGCCTGTTTCATATATATGAGCCAGATTTGATTACATGCCAAGATATCGCAAAGGATTACTTTCTGTGGGAGAACATAGGATTTCTTTTTAAGTTTAAGGTTGAAAAATAGTACAAAGCTTTAAGAAATCTGTTTCTTTTTCTATGCTACCAGGAAGTCTATATTACTATAAATACAAGTCAGAATATTGGTATCAAAGAAGCTTGGTCAGAAAGAAGGGAACTATACGCTTTACAAAAAAAAAAAAAAAAAAAAAAAATCTTGTTTCAGAGATCTCTAGGAAAAAAAACCAAACCCAATACTCTTATATATCTACAGGATATGGAAAGTAGAAGCCATTAAAAATTGACACCATAACCTTTACCTTTACTACAGAATTTTTAGTATTGTTCCATATGCACAGATTGGTGGAAATATTATGAGAAAATAATGTTTGAATGTCTGATCACAGATATGTGTTGACGCATCATAAAATACAGGATTAGGCAAGCTTCTTGACCTGAACATTTTATTTTATTTTTTTTATATGGGCAAGCTCAGACAAAGTAAAAAAATACAAAAACTTGAGAAAACATCACTGGTAAGAAAGCTTATGGTAGCAAAGATTATTAGTGAAGAGATTAAAGAGGAGGATAAATCACTTTAAAAACTTTTTTTTTTTTTAAGGTATATTACAGTAAACAGAGTATTTAGGCTAGGAAGTAAATTACAATCTGAATATATGAGGAAATGGTACCAGCTTGCTACCATTTGTTTATTTTCAGCAGAAAAGGTCAATACAGCTAGTGCCCCCTTATAAATAGTAAAATTGTTTTTAATTTCCATTGATAAAGTTGAAAAATTTCAGTGTGAATTCATTAGGTTTTTTATCAGACTTAACTTTCCTAGTCATAAAGTTCTCTAAGACTGAATATAAAGAAGGAAATTTTTATGAAGGTGAGATAACACTGTCACAAACATGGGAGAAAACAGTTACAGATTCTATGTCACTAACTAGACCTCACTTTCAGTTTGAATAGAGCATTATCAAGTGCCGTGTTGCAGGTCAGTATCTAGATCTCAGGAAATCACTTGCCAAATGCCATTGAGAAAAGCTCCATGCAATTATACTTACTGATTGACTTTTTAAAAAGATCCATATTAAAAGGAGGTCTCAAGCGAGTCCTCTAGCTCTGCTACTGCCCACTGTGTTACTCCTCTCAGGATCTTTATGACAGCTCTTACAGCAAATATCTCACATGAGAAACCTTTCTGAAAGGTTCTGGCACTGGGTACCTTTGAAGACAAGAGTGCTTAGGGCCTCTGAGAAAAATCTTACTGCTTGGAAATAAACCCTTTGGCACAAGAGCAGAGCTCTTTCCCAGGCTAACAGCACTCTGGAGATCTCTTTTGCCCCTTTACATTCCATAGTCAAAATCTCCCTGGAGAAATTATGCAAACTAAATTCGGTGGGGCAGTACTTTTCATTTTTCAAAAAGCGGTAGTAAAAGCCTCTCTGGACCTTTTGAATTTAGGACCAAAAAGTTGAACTAAGCTTTGTTACTAAATAAATAAGATTGGATCTATCTACTTCAACTTACAGATCAGCATGAATTTCATGTTGATTTTTGGCACTGCTGAATATGATACCTTACAACCACATTACAGTTTGGCTTTCTCATTATTTTTTCACAAAGAAACAAAAAACAATTCAAAAGTTAGCAAATAAATGAAGGAAGACATGATCATCAAAGTACTGATTTAGGAATGTAGATTGTTTTATTTGCATGTTTTGATAATGATCCATAGATAACATCACAGAAAATTCACATTATATTTTGTCCCCTCTTCTTTTGCTTTGAACCAAATTGTTAAGTGGTAGTTTCTCATAGCTTTGTGATTTTAGGAAATATTTTTTGAGACAGAGAATTTGAAAGTATATTTGAAATTACTTTTCTCTAGTGAGAAATACAATTTCTCAAAAACAACAGATACTTTCAGAAACATTCTGCAGGTTGTTTTGGACAAGCAGTGGGTCATAGGTAGAATTCTGAGCTGCAGCAGGTCACAGGAATAAATATGTGAAAGACAAGTCCACTAATCTCTGTGTTCCTACAGTTTGTTGCTTACTGTGTATTAAAGAGCCTTTGGCCCTTTGCATGTTGGGAGGATTCTTTTTTGGTTTTTTTTTTCATGCACTTTCAACAAAATCTAAGCAACAGAACTTGCACTTAATTTTATTTACCTGATTAAAGCAGCAACAGAGGATGGGAACTTTCACTGTAATAATGAATTTTAAGAGTATTAATTTTCTACTAACTTTTTATTCATTCTCAGAATTGTCTTATTTTTTCCTTAATATTCAACCACTTTTGAAATACTTTGCAATAGAGCTGGAGGAACAAATCTGTTAGTGTCTAGCTGAATATAAAGGATAACATGGTTTTCAGTAAACAGATACAGAAACAAGCAAATATGTTAGTAATGAAGAAATAATGTGATTATTCAAAAATATTTCAGCTGACGTACTCTGCAGAAATATTTAGTGTCATTTGGGCTTTTCTCTTTCAAACTTTCTTTTTGATTGGTTGGGGGTTTTTTGTTTTTCTTTTCTTGTTGTGGTTTTTCTGTTAGGTTGGTTTAAAAAAAAAAATTATAGCAATTACAGCAGTAGCATTTTATTCTGCAAGAAAACCCAAATCGTAAATTTGGAAAAGGTAATTCTTCAATATCTCTGAAATGTAAGACTTCTTAATGTAAAATTTTCTATACATTTAAGGAATTCCATTCATTCCATCCACTGATGTTGCTGGGGTTTTTGTTCTTCTTTTTTTTTTTTTTTTTTTTAATTCCGGCCATATTTGCAGGCCACAATTGTAATTTAGAAGAATCTTTATGTTGTCCTGAAATTTTTCTATCTTATTTATTCACTACTGAATCTATAATTCAGAGAGACAGTTATATATTTATTATAGCACAATGCAAGACAGAAGTAGGGTTGATCTGAACTCCCTTGTGTTGTTAGATGGATAAACAAAGAGGATACACTCTTTAAATAGAATTAAGGAAAATCACAATCCCTGCTGAGGCATTGTTCTGTCTTCTCTCTTTCCAGGTCTCTTACTGCCTTCAATGAAAGGTGGGGAATGAACACTAAATCCAAACTGAGTTTCAACAGGAAAGCCATTATACATCTATTTTAAAAAATTAATCGAGTTCAGCTATCCTATTAGCCTCATAATACTAATACTGATGTTTTACGAGGTGGAAAGTGATGCTGCTGTTGACAAGATCTACCTAGAATTGAATTATTAGAATTGCCAGAGAAATGATAATTTTCTTTCTTTTTGAGATATTGGCTAAAGGAGAAAAGCCTGATTTAATCCTTGGTCTGATTTCAGTGGAGGATCAGGTATATAATTTTGCTTGATTTAGTTCTTCTTTCACAGTCTGTGAAATGTAGATGTGGAAGCAATAGAGCTTAAACCTAAACTCTCTCTGAATATGAAATTTCTAGTGGAATCTGGGAAAGTGTTATGCAAGGAAAGCTTTTCGTATTGATTGAATATGCCTGATTCTGAAAATTATGCAACCTTTTTCTTTTTTACCCTTGAATATTAAGGTCTCTGTAACATTCATTAGAGATTTATCCTTGCTAACCAATTACTTTTTTACGTCCAGTAAACTTGGCATAATGTTTGTTCTGAAAACTTCATCCTTTCATTCTTTTATCCTGAAGCTGTACCATAATCCCTGTTCAAAGCTAATAATGTTTTGCATGCTACTTTGCTCCCCACTTTTTGACAAGGAAGCCCCTTCTATTGTCCTACTGCTCAGCTTTGTATCGCATATTATTTTTATCACTGATTAATAAACTCACCCTCCTGACAGCCGGAGTTAAATCACTCTCCTGATAACTATGTTGAATACATAGTGGAGTTGAGAATTAGCATCAGAAAGTTGTTGTTCTGAAATGACACTAGTATAGTCTCTCTTGAAATATTTTAATAGAAAAAATGGAGTAATTTAATAAGGAAAACCAGCAATAGTATGAATGTATGCTGCAGCTGGTCTTACTAAAGGTTTTGATTTTGTTCATATGAGCATTGGCTTTTCAAAGGTGAAAGCACAAATAGCATCTCATATTGTCTGTATGGTGCTGATTTAGTTTTAAATTGCACTTTACTGATTGAACATGGAGTGAGTAGAAAAAAAATGTGCATTTTTATTCAAATAAAGTAGTGTCCTAATTTCTGTCAGGGTATTCATACATGCAATAATAATTATAACCTACACTATTGCTCCCCTTTGTATGAGCCGGTTAGTCCATCTAAATAAAATCTACTTTGTGTTCATGTTCTACTGGTTTTATTTTACATTCATAACAAACAAATATGAATGAATCATTTTAATTCATGTCTAATCCATTCTTTAGGTATGTTATGAAGTGTCTCATTTCCTTTTTTATTACTCTGGATTTTCATTTGATCTGCTTAAGCATTGTAAGATAAGTATCTATTTTAATGATCATAAAAATACATTTCAACTTCGTTTTATAGTATTCTGCTTGCTGCTTTGAGATAATTTCTTTAGCATTAATGACACATTTTTTTCAATGTATTATGCTTCCCTTGTGCATCGTCTTGGGATAAACTTGTCTCCAGTGTACTGAAAAATGTGTTAGGGAACTTCTATTTAGTTTCACATAAATGAAGTGTATAAAGTTTGCACAATTGGTGTCAGCTAAATTTCTTTATTTAAGCTGAGGAAATAAGTAATCATACAAAGGGAAAATAGTTCAATTTGTTCACATTGCATTCCAATGTCATTAATATTCAACATAACAGAGTAGAATTCTGGGGAATATATTAACAATTGCACATAGCAAAAACCCCAGAAAAACTTACCTGTAAAAACAGAGGATAACAATCAGGAAATTTTGTATTCTAGAGAAATTTTGTAATCTAGAGATATCTTTCTATCTAACAATTTTTAAACTGTTGTGGGCTATGAGTTTTCTAAATCTTTGTATAGGAATACACATTCAACTGAACTTAAGTATCAACTGAACTGGGATTGCACTGTATCATAATTTAAATTACTACAAGCACATATAATTGAAATTTTCCATAGGTAAGTGTTTCAACTGACTAAAATGAAAAGGAAACAAAGACTGAACTGAGTTGATTCTCAAACAAAATATTAAGCCAAAATTAAACTACATATCATTAAAAAAATCTAAAATATATTACTCTGAGTCAGTGAAAGAATTTTTTTTTTTTTATAATTTCAAAATATTTAATCTGAATTTCAAAGTAGGAGGTTTCCAAAAGAAAATTCAGAACATTTTCAGCCACATATCCTACAGGACTATATGCCTAATATTCTAACGAGTAAAGAATATGTTTTTTTTTAAAGTACTGCTAAACTTAATCACATTTTAGAAAATATTTCTGTTACTGCTGTATTTTGGAAGATACAGAAAAGAAAAGTAAATTACTTTTCTTTGACACTGATCATGACCAATGTTATAAATAAGTTATTAGCTCCCAATATATAGATCTTCATCTAGTAGTCCTGCTGAAGGACAACACAGTACTATCTAAAGTGTACTGAATTTTGAAAAAAATACAGTCTCTACTAGACTGGGTTTTGGGGTTTTTTTTGTGTGTGTGGGGGGGGGTTGTGTTTTTTTTTTTTGTTTGTTTGTTTTTGTAAAGAAACACTGTTCAACAGAAGTTCTGAATTTTTAGAGTATTTTCTCCCTTCAGATTTTCTGAGATCATTTAGGCTTCTTTCCATGCATCCCTGGTTATATTCTGCACTGTCTTGTCAGTAGACCGTGGTCCTTCATGGAAACTCCTACCTGTTGGATACCTGGAGTATCAGGGACACTTAGTGAACAATGCAGACCAAATGGAATTGTTATGTTTGTGAGCAGTAGGCCTTAAGGACATCGCTGAAGCCGCTTGTGAGAATGTAATGAAGCTGCCTGTAAGAAAGTACTGAAGCCACCTGTGAGAAAATAATGAGGCTGCCTGTGAGAAAGTAATGAAGCTTCCTGTGAGAAAGTAAACGAAGCAACCTTGAAGAAGATCGCAAACAACTTTGAGAAAGTGAAAACATGAAAAGTACGGGACTTTCCAGGTTAACGGACTTTCCAGATTAGCTAACTGCAAGTAGGAAGGATATGCAAATGTAACTATTAGATCTTAAGCCAATCACACAATGACTAGTAGGCATATTTTATCTTAGCAATATAAATATGTGCATCCGGGACTAATAAATGGAACTACGCTTATTACTCATATTGGGTGTTTTGTCGTACGTTCCTCCGTCGCTCGCACCTACCCTAGTCAGGCATAGTGTGGGTGGATGAAGGGATTCCAGGAACTAACTTTCCTCACATCCCACATCCCTTCCACTAAGCTACCTGGCCTCTAAGTATAGCTAGGTGCCCTGAAAACATAATTATTTCCTCCCAACCTGACCTTGTGGCTCTAGTTGTGCCTCTGACCTTGGACACTCCTCTTCTGTCAAGGCTTCCTTCACCTTTTCTGTCCTTATGAAACTCCTTGGCATGCCTGTACAATGGATGACAGAGCAGAGACAGGAATGTCCTGTGGCTGGATTATGCGGGGGCTTTGAAGAGGCTGAAAATTCAGGACATGGGACATTTAAAAGGACCTGTGCCGTGTCTGGGAGGAGGAAGGATGTCCCTCCTCATGAAAGCCAGCACTAGATGTAGAACAAATGCGGCATATGGATATTTTTGAATATATAATTACTACCTATAATTGCCTACCTATGTTGAGAAACAAACAGGTATATATGCATATATCTATGCATATATGTGTATTCCATCTTTCCTGTTGGCTACTTTGGTTGACTCTGCTTTTTGCCTGACAACCTCTGAAGTATATTCTACTTTCAGTCTCACTTGAACTACTTTTCATTTGCTGAGCATGCTTTATGCTCCTTAAATCCTTTCTTCTCTAGGCTCCTCTCCTGAAACCATCCTTCCTGCTTTCAGATTTAAAGCCCACACCAGCTTTCACTTCAAAAGTTATGCTGATATTTGTCTCCTGTTAAGTTACATGTGAATTTTGTTGTAGCGTTGCTGAGTTAATATATGTAAAGTACTTTTGTGCTCTGTTCAATCTGCTTGAATCCTAAACGGATAGGGCACGCCAGTTTCCAAAGTTAGTGCACACGAGAAACCTGTTATTAACATCCAACCATCTTGTATTCTACAACTTAAAAGACACAGAATACAATTTTAAGGCACTGTGTGTAACAACCGTGAAGAACCGATCTACCTGGCTGATAGTGTTAGTGATGCTATTCCTGAGACATGTGATGTTGCAGGCATCACTGAAATATTACCAAGTTGCTCCTGATACACCTTTTAAAGGAAAACAGATTTGTTCCTCATAGAGTGATTTATTCTTTATATTTTTTTTACATCTTTTAAGTAGTTGTGTCTGTGCACTCTGTCAATGACTTTATGTTGTGCAAAGGGGAAGTATGTGACCTATGAATAGCTTATACTGCCCTGAAACTCTTTTGAGATTTGAAGTGAGTTGTGACACATGCATAGACTTCCCTGTGCATTGCAATATTTAAGGCATTAGTAATGTTCATGCAACATTTAAGTGAGATGTTTCACCTCTTAAATGAATCCTCAGGACAAAATTTAGTACCTAAGAACACTATACTGTGTATGATGAAAGGAAGCAGTTCAGAATGGGATTCTAAAAGATCTGTTGAGTGGGAAGCTGATAAAGCTGAATTAAATACATAAATAAGGGTTAGATTTTAATTTTTTTTTCCCAGATGCAGAATGCAAGAATTGAACTGGTCTCACACTATGGATGCTTTTCTCCTCTTGGGATCCTGAGTTGTAAATGCTATCCTTGTGCATGGTACAAAACCCAGGTTTTCCTGGTTTGGGGTTGGGTTTTTTTACGGTATCCAGGGGAGGAAGCCTGATTTAGATGAAAGATATGAACTTCAGGGACAAGTATAAAATGAGTTGGTTCAGCTGGTGAAAATCTAAAATACTTACCATAGTCCAGTGGTCTGGCTAAGTACTAATAAGAAAGGATCATTACATATTTTACTAGGTGATGTGTTCTGCAAGATGTAAGAGCCTGTGTTGAATATTTGTCTCAACCTTGTCGAAACATCAAACCACCACCTGAACAATGGCTTCCCGTTATCTTGCAAGGCAACTCCTGTTGTCTTGCGAACCTGAATGCAGAGCTGGTTCCGAGAAATCTAGCCCTAGCCACTCCCCACTCCCCCCCCTCCCCCGGCATGCGCCCAGAGATACATATCACCCGGTAATGGGCATGCATATCGCCCGTTAATGGATCACCCTGTATGCATATCGCCCGTTAATGGATCACCCTGTAATGGGATGCATATCACCGCCAGGTGAGGGGTGCAGCTAGGAAAACCAGCTCTTGAAATACAATGAAAACAACC
This sequence comes from Chlamydotis macqueenii, assembly GCF_036417535.1. Lineage (NCBI taxonomy): Eukaryota > Metazoa > Chordata > Aves > Otidiformes > Otididae > Chlamydotis > Chlamydotis macqueenii. Next base: position 19,022,949 of record NC_141556.1, read on the forward strand.
AACATAAAAAGGGGAACATTTTTCGACTTCTCTAGGAATTAAGTAAGACTCATCTCAAAATACCTAATAAAGCAGTGGTTCAAACACTTCATGAGGCTGTCAGCCACTCAACTCACTTCCCTGCATCATGCCCATGACTTACTTCCTCCCTCATGACACACATCCTCCCACATTCTCATCTGCTCTACAACAACATTGCTTTACATCTGCTCTGAACACTTTAAAAGTAGAGGTCCCTGTTGACCACTGCTCCTCCAGTTCCTTGGGAATTCAGAGGCTGACTTCAGAGCTGTTAAGATTTTCTGAAGTTTAAGGAAAGCTGGGTAGCTTTGTTCTTAGGAAAGTACCTCACTGGCTAAATAAAGGCACAGAATTAAGTGACAAACATTTAGATGAAAATGCTGTAATCAGACTAGGTAGCTCTGATAGCTCAAGTTTGTGTGACTTCTTTTGCAAATGATTTTAAGGATCTATCACTTCCCACTCAGGGGAAGATAAGAGAAACAAATTGTGTGTTTTCTTATGCATATTCAAAAAAGAATTGAGGGAAATGTGTCCTTCATTATTAAATACTCAAAGGCTTTCCAGTTGCTTTTTGTGTCTTCATAACAAGATAAAGCTCTTATTTTAAAAATGCCAAGGAAGTTAGGCAATTTAAACAATAGATTTTAATCCTCATAGTGTGTGATTTCCCAGCAGTATCTTCCTTTTGAAATGTTCATAGTTCTAATTTAATATTTGTGTCTGAACTGTGACAAGATCATTTCCCTTCTCCTATCTTCTCCTTCTCTTGACTTGTCTCCTGCCATTTCTTCTCTCATTAAATCTAATGACAAGTAGTTTCCCGGCTTCAGTGGAATCAAAACTTGTTTCCTACATTTAAATAGAATATAGAAAACTACAAAGCATTTACAGTGCTAGAAGAATATTGACTTGGTGCTCCAAATATACCTGTTTTACATTTCCATGAATGGTTGTGCTCTGTCAGTTCCAAAAATAATACAGAATTATTTTAATGCTGAAGAGGAGGACAGATACAAAGTCAGAGATGTCACGCCAGTTGAAAGGATGCTGTGCAGGTCATCCTTGAGCTTCAGTGGCAGGAAAAAACTTGTAAGATTACAGCATTCTTAATCCAAACACCCAGGAACAAGACCCAGAGACAGTCCAGAAACAAGATCACAGCAGATGTTTATATTCTGGTCCCTGAGGTGTGTGCAAATTTCAGTGGTTTTTTTTTTTCTGGTGGGATGGAGGAAATTCCATTTTTTTTTTTTTCTGCAGGAAAACTACCTGTATTAAAAAGTATGTTTATGGGAGTCAGTTTATAAAAATACATGACAAACATTTTTTCAACTTCTGCCTGGGTCTTCCTTCTATTCCTCCTGCCACCTTTCCAGTTAAATATGTATCTGAAGATAAAGAGCAACGTGACCATGAGTGACACCTTCTTTGGAGTAAGTTGAAGCAAAAGGTACAATTTCAGGAATGCTGTTAAATGCAAAAGCTATTAGAAACCCGCACGTTTCTTCCCTGGAATAAGATAAAAATTGGAAGCATTCATGTTACTCTGGAGAATCACTGTCTGGAAGAATATCACCCCAGCCCAAGGATGTTGCATAGCCCTCTTCAGAGAAAACTTGTTTTTCCAAAACTGTTTGGCTGACCAGTAAAGATTTCCAGTCTAAAGATATGCAAGTCTTTTACATAGTCACAAAGCAGAGGGAGGATCCTTCCATCCATTTAACTTCAGAGTGCAACTGCTGTCTGCTTCAGCTCCAACTTTATGCAAAGAAATTCTTCTTCTCTTGTTGATCCATGAAGTAAACTTTGTGTTTCAGAAAGGGAACAACACAAAGGACAAGAAAGAAACATAACAAGTGTGGAAGTCAGCGATTTTTTAAATTTTCTAACGGCTTTAAATCTGGGCTAATTTTTATGAGAAACTCATATTTGGAGATTAGTCCAGTGAAAAAAAAAAGATCAATTTTAATGTTGGAGGAAATGAACAAGGGAAAACCTTTTTATCAGGCAAGGAGATTTTCACATGCTGAGGAATTAAAAACATGTTTTGTATCTTAAACAATAGCTCAAGGTATTCTGTCAAGTTGCAAAAAGAATAAGATGATTCAGATAAAAATGGATTTTAAAGTGAGTCAGATGCCACAATAGAGATGATTCAGAAAATAGTACTTCCTCAGACAAGCCTTCCAGTAAGCAGAATGTTATTAAATGTTTTAATACCCATGGCCAAGTGTAGTGATAGTGGCTTTCAGTCCTTGTCAGCCATGTGCTGTCTCTAGAAAAGAAATACAAAGACTGTAAGAGTACACTTACATATATATAATAATAGATCTTTTGAATATAAGTATTAATAAGATATAATGACATGCAATTCTTTTTAATTTGATACAGTTTTATTTTAAAAAATGACCTTTTAATCAAATCTGTATGTAAGACAAGTCTGCAGAAAACAAAAAACTCTTGGTGCTATTGCAACATGAATAGTATCCCTATTCAATATTTCACTAAAGAATTGTGTGCTTCTATACAATCCTGTTGCTCACACTGAGAAATACTTGTTAAATGCTTTAATATATTCTAAAAATTATTCTGTAATTCTATCCTTAATGGATAGATGCTTCAACAGCATCTATTTTACACACTTCCCTGGCTACAGTCTTTATTTATGTATCCTTGCAACAGCTATGGCTTTGAACAACTAAAAGGCTCTCACGATCTGGTTTGTAAAAGCAGTATGTTAGTGTCTATACACCTTTTCGACTAAATTCTTGAAGGATAATGCATTCTTTCTTCATAGCAATATGACGTTCTGTAAGGATTGTCAAAAATCTATGTCATTTACATCACGTTGCAAATATCCAGTCTTTCTTAGAGGCTTTTGAAGGGAGAAAGTAGAAAATGAAATGGTACTTTCTTTTATTTGTTGGTCAAGCAGAACACAACTGCTCCACTGTGAAAAATTAAAGTCATGTTATCTGGGTTCTTTTCCGTTTACAGCCCTCTGTATTTTCTAATACATTTATTAAATAAGTAACAGTATCGTATATTGTTACTTAGCACCTCTCCTATGAGAGAGCGGAAAGAGACAGGCTGAAAGAGTTGGGGCTGTTCACCTGGAGAAGAGAAGGCTCCGGGGAGACCTTAGAGCAATCTTCCAGTACCTAAAGGAGGCCTACAGGAAAGACAAGGAGAAACTCTTGAGCAGGACCTGTTGTGATAGGACAAGGGGTAATGGTTTTAAAACAGAAGGAAGCAGATTCAGACTTGATATAAAGAAAAAAAAAATTACAATGAAAGTGGTGGAACACTGGAACAAGTTGTCCAGAGAGGTGGTGGATGCCCCATCCCTGGAAACATTCAAGGCCGGGTTGGAGGAGGCTCTGAGCAACCTGATCTAGTTGGAGATGTCCCTGGTCCTTACAGGGGGGTTGAACTAGATGACCTTTAAAGGTCTCTTCCAATCCAAACTATTCTATGATTCTATGATTCTATGATTCTATGATTCTATGATTCTATGATATGTATTTTATCATTTCATGTCACTGCTTAGGTATAGACTTGTCATACAAGAAAACTGCATGTAGGATGTTTTGGTCCTTGTTCTGATGTAAAACATCTGGTTGAGGAGAGTACATGAAGAAACCTTATTTTTTACATCCCATTATACAACAGCCTCAGTTTCAAGGGAACACTATGTTCTTCTGATACTAATTTCTCCAACAACTCAGTATGTTTAAGATGTTCAAAGTGAAATTACTTAAATCTGTTTCGCTATCTTTGGAAACAGTGCATTTTGTTACTGGAAGGCTGAAAAATGGAATTATGAACCAAGAAAATGAAAAACAATAGATGTAAGTAATATCACATGCTGCAAATTTTAATCTGACAAATGTCAGGACAGCAATTTTGGTGATCATGTTTATTCAGAGAATGGAATGTTACTGCATACGGCCTTATTTTTCTAGAAAAATTACACATGTGCTTATCTGTAATTTACCCCTCTGGGTTTAACAAATCCTATTTGTATACAGAGCAAACATTTATCTTATTGAAAGGCAGGGCTGTGGTTTTATGCTGCTTCATATTTTAAGACATCAAGACTTGCGAGGAGGAAAACATAACTGGGATGACTGTTTCCACACCGAAGTTCTTCTGCATGGTCTGTTTCTCAGCTTCTCTGAATTTACTTCAATTTCAGTGCTTCTTGCTCATGTGCAGAAATATTAATATTTTGGATAACTGTCTATATGATGACAAGTGGAACAGCAGCAGTAGGAGGGATCCGAGCTATGTCTACCTTAGCACATGATTTGATTCAGTTGGAATGGATTTATACATTTAATAGTTGGTGCTGAGAACCTGATGTCCACACTGTTATAATTTCTGAGAGTATACTTCAGGCTGGCTTTAAACTCAGGCTAGTCTTATGGTCCGAATGACTGATAACAGTAAGAATGCATTAGGCATCCTGGACTGCATTTTCCAATTTAATTTCATCCATAAGGAATCCAGCTGATGCACTCTGAGAATGTTGCACAATGTGGACTGAACAGCATTTAATTGGATTCAACTTGAAGATTCACTTCTGAAGTGTACTTCTGATTTGAACTAGGAAAAATTAATAATGTAGATGCAGAGCTCTGATTTCAGAATAGTATGACATCGCTAGGGCATAGGACACTAGTTTAAAATCACTACCTTGAATCACAGTGTAATTTAAATATATTTAGAATATTTAAAACCTAGTTACCTACAGCTTTTAGGTGAACTATTGTTGGTTCTGAGATGAGGCTGTCTAGGATACAGCTTGTAAAAAAAATAAATAACAAAACAGGTATACTGCAAATAGCGATTTTATTATACTTATTTCTGACTTGCATGGGTAAAGTTATTAATGTGTAGGGAAAACATGTTCCTAGGAAGCTCAAGGTTTTGGTTTTTTTTGTGGGTGTTTTTTGTTTTGGTTTGGTTTGGTTTTGGTTTTTTAAATTTTTTTTTAAAAAGAAATTTGCAAATACTATAGACACACTGAACTTTCAATTCTTAAATTTTAGACCCAATGGAGGCAGAAAACCAGCAGCATTATTAGAATTCTCTTATGGGCAGCACCATGTTCTGTTCATCAATCTGCTATGACCATTTTCTTCACTCTCACTGGGAAATTAAATAATCCTGACTGACAACTGACATATTAATTGCCTTTGAGGGAGCACACCTTTAAAAAGCAGTAATTTAAAGTCTTCTGCTTTGGTGGAAGAACCAATTTGCAGCATCATCAGTCAGGATTTTGACATGTAACTTTGCACTTGCCATTTTGTTAATAAAGAATCACACTTGAATCCTGAGAGAGTGTTTCCCTAAAGAGAAACTTAGATGTCTTTGTGAAATTAAGATGACTTTGATAGGGACATGTAATGAATGTTTAAATGAGTTATTAACCTTTCATGACTTCCGTGAGTGTTACTGCAAGACAATTCATCATTATATTGTCATAAACTGCAAAAAGGTGAATATCACAGTAAGATTCATTTATTTGAAAGTTTATTTCCTGCTAGTTTTGTACATAACAAAGCCAGGTTTGTGTACCTACTATTCAGTAAGCTGCATAGAAGAGAATATGTTGATAATAACTTTGAATATATACAAACAAACAAAAAGGAAATTGAAGACATATTCCTCCAGCAATTAATATTTTAAAATAACCAATTCAGTTCAAATTTTCACATGCGTGTTGTTTATTAAGTCAAGAAGAATATGTATACCGTTCCATTCCATCAAAGATAGTCTATGCATATACAACAGCTTGTCAGAAAACAACTTTCCTTTCTCCTATCATGTGCAAATATTGATGAAATGGAAAATTTTAGAAATCCTAAAATTAAATACATATACACAGTCTAAGGGGGAGTAAATTTTCAATAATTCCAATTTCTGGTATTTTAGATGGATTGAGTTCATTCAGAAGTCATTTTTCAGGATAAAAACTTGATGGTTTTTTTTTTAGTTTGATTATTTGTTTGGATTTTTTTTTCCTTTGCTTTGGGGTTGTTTTTTTTTTCTTAAGCTTAGTTTCACTCAGAAGGTAGTTTAGATGGATTTTCTTTTTACCTTTCTATTTAAAAAATGGTTTGATTACCTTATGGCTTGGAAAATGGAGAAAACTATCATATAAATTCTTTTCAAGTACAGTCTTTCATGAAGAAAAAAATCTACACTTGACAATTAACTTGGTTTTAGTGCAACTTTCAGTCTATTTAGGAGTTAATAGGAGGCAAATGTTTACTCATTAATATTTTGAAAGCATGTCATGTCTTTAGATAATCTGTTAACGTATTTGTAGTTCTCTATTAAATCAGATATATTCTTTTTTATAAAGCAACAATAATACCTTAAAACAGTGAGAATGCCTATTTCTGGGGTAAGCTATATGCATTCTTTAATTGTCTTTACATAGGTGGAAAAGTGTCTTGAGTCAATAGTTTCTTTTAATGACTAAAAAGGAATTACTGAATACTAAGAAATCTTTCTATTAAATTATGATAAATAATAAGATTTTACAGAATTCCTTATTTCTTCATTTTCAAAAGAATATTTTAAAAGAAGAAGAGAAATTAGTAATACTTTGAGGTTACTGAAGGCTATTTCATTTAGAAATACACGGTAAATACATAAGGAAATCGATAATGGGAAAAGTAACCAATGTGCAAAACAAAATGTTGAGAATGGAGACTTTAAGAAATAACGTGAAGAAGTATCTAGGACTGGAAATGCACTGTTTTGAGGAGATGGCACTTGTAAATTATTATACACAGTAGGAAACTGGAATCGAGCAAAGGTATGAAATAATTATCCACAACAGGAGCTGTATGTCCATGTGACACAATTCTGTGACAATTACAAAAAGAATGCTGCCCTTTCCTGTAATGCATTTGCTCTTATTATTTGTCATTTTTGTCATCATGTCAGCAATTTCAAATTTGAAAGTTAAATCACGGCAAATTGTCACAGCAGTAGTTCATGCAGTGTTAGAACTACATTTATGTGATTGTTTTAGGAAACGGCTCATTGGAAAAATATTTTCTGCTCAGTTGAAAGTTTTGCTGCAGGGACTAAAGCATATGAATCTGAAATACAAATTCAAGTTAGTCATGTATATGAATTGACCTTTTCCTGATACATTTTTAACAAAAATATTCACTAAGTTGACTGTGAACTGGAAGTTTGAGTGTGTTTCATTTTATTATTACCATTGGCAATAAAGTTAATGCAACTTCATTCCATATAAGATATTTAAAATTTATTTTAATTTATCTAAAACATAAAATTCATATAAGTAAAAAAAACCCCAAAGTTTCCTTATTATAGAAATTATTTGTTTAAAAAAATCATATACATGTTGCATGTGCAATAATCTCACATTCGTTATTTCCTGTTTATTTTAAAGCAACACATAAGAATAAGAAAAAAAAACATTATTTATGCCCATCTTTTAAAAGTTTTTCTTTCTACAACATTATTGTGAATACATATAAAAGCTGTCCTAGAAATATGGAAGATATTTTAATTCAGAATCTGTTATATTTGGGATCATCATCAGAGATATGAAAACTCCAGGGAAATGTGTCATCTCTACTGGTTGTACCTGTGGCACAAAGTAAATAAAGTTTTGTCACAGATATGCACATTTGCATATTAAAGGAATTTTTGATATTACAGTCATCTGGCTCCACCCAGAACTCAAAGGGTATTATTATGTCATCATACAGAATAAGCCTGTCACAGTGTTGTCAAAGGTAATCCAATTTCCTTTTTTTTTTCTCAACTATTCCAAACTATAATTAACTTTCATATGAAATGGAGATTCAGTCTTTTAAGAGATCTTCTTACTTGATAATGTGCAAAAAATTTAAGCCACTCCATTAGTACACAAGAAACAAAAGAGTTAGAAAGTATAGGTCAACTCTGAACCATTAAGGTTCTTATAGCAATAGACACAGAATCGCTTCCTGTTCATGTCTGTAACCAGGATGACACTTTTTTTTTTCCTGAAGCTAGTATCTAGATACCTCAACATGATTTCTGAAACTGGGAAGCATCTAGCACCTCTAATGTAGGGTTTCAGGGTAAGACTTTTAAAAAATCGCAATAATTATTTGTGAGTTTTACCTTGCTAATTGGCCAAGTCACTGGTAAAGTAGTGTTTTCTTACCCAGTCTACAAGGAGTAGTCAGAGCTAACACACTGACTGCTGGATCAGCCTAAGTGTAATGGGAAAGGGATTTGTATGTGCGAATCCCTGCTGCATGCAGGAAGCCTGGGAAAGGAGGGAAGAGTGCGTGTACGTGTTTATGTGTGTATAAGAGTGGTGGGTGGCCATAACTTACTTTCAAATATGTCCTTCATTAAACAGGAGGATACTACTTCCACAAAAGGTTTCTTTTTCTCACTGTGTAGGAGAAATGTGCTAGAAGCTTGAATTTAGCATCTACAGGGAACATGAACCTGATAGTTCTTAGCACTTGAAGACTTACTTTTGCAGTTTAAATAATATATTTTCAAGATAGCTCTTTTCATGTACTCTCAAATAGATAAGCAATAACATTTTTAAGCCCCAACTCCACATGTTGGTTGAAAACACCAACCTGCTTAGTTGTTCTTGGTGGAGAGAATAGATAAATGGGAGAACCTAGCTTCTTTGCTTCCTTAGAGGCCTAGTTCACTAGACAGAGAGGAAAATATCTTTGTAGCTTACTGCCAATTCTCCTCCTGCTGGAGGATGGAGAACTGTTTGCATTGCAGATGAAAGCACATGCTGTTGCACAGATGCATCACTTAGAAATTCTGTTTGTAGAGATGCTGTGAGTTTTCACTCCATTGCTCACAAGACTCAGATAAATGAACGGTAGTGATTCTTGCTAGAGGGAGAAAGTTGAAGTGGCCTTTGGGTGATTTGGTGGCATCGTATTGGAGTAAATTCTAGCTTAAATATTTTTCTCACAATAATTTACTGCACAAGACAGTGGTTAAGAATTTGGAACATCCCATCTCTAGGACATTTCTAGGATATCTCTGCATAGAATAAGCTCAGCTTCTTATGCTGAAGTAGAAATGAAGAAAATGATAGCATAAACAAATTCAGCAGATTTTGATTTGAGAAGAAAGCTACACTAATTCTTTCCTGTTCTATGAGACTTATTTTCATATACTTTATTTCCATCTCCCACACTCTCAATTTTCGTGTATTTAATGTTTTCATTTTAAATAAAGCACAGAGCAGGAGGCAGAATCTTACTTCACTGGTATTTGTGCAACTTCAGCAAAATTGTATAAGAAAAATTTGGTCCAACCACTTGAGAAACTTTCATTAAATGTCAGTACATTTGTGAGTTGTTCATATTCCTACTAAGTTAAGATAATCTCCATAACAAGAACCTAGCTTTGCCAAATGCCTGAGGCCCTCTGATTCCCTGTTGGTTTCTACAGGGCAAATCTCAGATTTGGTCCACTTTTCCAGAGGAGATAACTTGTTTGTTATGTCCCTGATGTATAGGAAGCTTCATTTCCAGTTAGCAAGGCAGTGACTTCAGAGACATTCTATCCATACTGCTAAACAAAATGGAAATATTTTTTAATTAGGAATTCAGTTGTTCAGAATAAGGAAACTTCAGGTATAATGTGTTAACATTTATCTTTTCAAGTTGAAAGTACGTCATCTTAAAGGAGGGAAGAGTGGACAGTTGCAAAGTAATATGCTCTATTTGATATACTGTGGGAGTTTGGCAACAGAATTGAAGTAATTCTAACAGCAGACGTTACCTCTTGATTTTTCTAATCACTGATGAGCATGTGTCATGTTTGAAAAAGATGGAGGTATAATTAAGGTTGTGCGACTCCACTGACACATCTTTGTTGCTGCCTGTACAGAGACCTGCTCTCAGCTTAAGATAAATGCTTTTATCTTGCTTCAGTATGAGGTCCTTGATATCCTGATTCTTTTCTGAAATCTCCTCCAGTTGTATTAATGTAGAAAATACTCTTTTTTTTCTTTCCTCTTTCTTCTTTCTTTTTTTTTTCTTTTTCCTTTTTTTCCTTTTTCTCTTTTTCTTTTTTCCTTTTTTATTTTTCTTTTCTTTTTTTCTTTTTTCCTTTCTCTTTCTTTTTTTCTCTTTTCTCATTTCCTTTTTTCACTTTCTTCATTCTTCTTTCTTTCTTCTTCTTTCTTCCTTCTTTCCTTCTTTTTGTCCTCTCCCTCTCCCTCTCCCTCTCCCTTCTCGTTTAAAATACCCAATAACCATCTAGCTGGTGTCTTCCTTACTAATTTAACTAAAGTAAAATACTTCCTTACTGCATGTGTGTGTACATGTGTGTGTGTGTGCATCTTGATGTAAGGCAGGTCTGCATCAGCAGCTGCAGGTGGAGTGAGATGCCTTGGCACTTTGAGTGCCTGGGTGCCATCAGCCAGGAGAATGAGGACATAGGGACTTGTTAGTACATAGGCTGAGTGTGCAAGTCCAGTTCCTGGAGAAATCTGTGTTATATGTATACAGATGGAGATACAAATCTATACAGATGTATATGGATATATTTTTCACTAGTGGGCCGTCAGCCTGCTCAGTCAGTGAGGGGAACAGGATAAGGCTGTTGATGCTGCTTGTGCTTGCATTAATGCTGTGTTTTCTGCTTGTGCTGATTTGTGTGGCTGGCCAGATGGATATGTATGTATATAACACACATGTATTTGTCTGTGTACATATCGAGAAAATGTGCCCAGCCTTGCTACTGGTAGGACCTGAGCATGGAGCTGAGTCAGCCTTGCCTCTGTTGGGCTACTTGGTTCAGCAATCCTTAACGGCAGTATGACTCCATGACTTCCACTACTAAAATGTTGTGGGACAAATCCCATGACTGGAGTGTGGCTATCAATGGCTACAGGTTGTTCAGAAGGGACAAGCAAGGAAGGAGGGGCAGAGGGGCTGCCCTCTACATGAAGAAATAGATAGAGTGTGAAGAATTGTCTCTGAAGAATAACCACAAGCAGGTTGGAAGCATATGAGTGAGAACTAGAGACCAAGGGAACAAAGGGAACATTGTGGTTGGTATTCACTACAGGCTGCTCGATCAAGGGGAGCCTGTTGAAGAAGCCTTCTTACTTCAGCTATAGGAGACATCGTACTCACAGACTCTTGTCCTGCTGGGGAACTTCAACCACTCTGACATCTGCTAGAAAAGTAGCACAATGAACTGCAAGCAGGCCAGGAGACTCCTGGAACACATTGAGGATAACTTCTTAACCCAGGTAATACTCAGCTGTACCAGAGGGGATGCGATACTGGACCTGTTGGTCATCAACACAAATGAGAAAATTGGTGACACCAAGATTGCAGGTAATCTGGGCTGCAGTGATCATGCACTAGTGGAGTTCGCAGTCTTGAGGAATATGGGTCAAGTGAAGAATAAAGTTGGGACCCTGAATTTTAGGAAAGTAGACAACCAGCTGTTCAAGGAGTTAGTCACTAGGACCCCCTGGGAAACTGTCCTCAGGGAAAAGGGAGCAGAACAGAGCTGGCAGATCTTTAGGGATGCTTTCCATAGTGTACAAGAGCTCTTAATCCTCAGGTGTAAGAGACTGGGAAAGGAAGGCAAAAGACCAGCATGCTGAGTCGAGACCTGCTGGTCAAATTAAAAGGCAAGAAAAAAATGCACAGGCAGTGGAAGCAGGGACAGGTATCCTGGGAAGAGTATAGGGATGCTGCCTGGTTGTGTAGGGACGGGGCCAGGGAGGGAAAGGCATGACTGCAGCTGAGCTTGGCAAGGGATGCAAATAATAATAAGAAGGGCTTCTACAGGTATGTCAGCCAGAAAAGGAAGGTCAAAGAAAGCATACCTCCTTGATGAGCAAGAATGGTGAACTGCTAAAAACAAGTGAGGAGAAGGCTGACGTACCCAACCACTTTTTTTTGCAACCACTGAAGGAGTGAAGTCCCTCTTACTATAAGAGAAGATCAGATTTGTGACCACCTGAGGAACCTGAACATACATAAGTCTATGGGACTTGATGAGATGCATCTCAAGGTCCTGAGGAAATTGACTGATGTAGTTGCCAAGCCACTTTTCATGATATTTGAAAAGTCATGGCAGACAGGTGAAGTCCGTGGTGACTGGAAAAAGGGAAACATTGCGCTCATTTTTAAAAAGGATAGAAAGGACCCTGGGAACTACCAACATGTTAGCCTCACCTCTGTGCCTGGGAAGATCATGGAACAGATCCTCCCAGAAGCTATGCTAAGGCACATAGAGGACACAGAGGTGATTCAAGACAGCTAGCATAGCTTCATGAAGGGCAAGTCCTGCCTGACCAACTTAGTGGCCTTCTATAATGAAGACACTACATCAGTGGACAAGGTAAGAGCTATGGATGTCATCTACCTGGACTTCTGTAAGGCCTTTGACACGATCTCTTTGGTGGATGAGGAATTGGTCGGATGGTCACATCCAGATGGTAATGGTCAACGACTCAATGTCCAGATGGCATGGACAAGCCTCAGAGCTGTAATTCCAAAAGAGGCACAGCTGCCAGCAGGCAGAGGTAGCTTGCATTATTTTGGAAATTCTACCTTCTTTCTGGATAACAGTTTACGCAAGAGCTTTCAAGGTCATTGCCAAAAAGCTTATACAACAGGGATTTAGGGCTCCATCTAAAACAGGACTTTCCCAACCTAGAGCATAATTGATGGACTGGCAGGGAGGGAATTGTAGAAAGGGGAGACAAGAAAGCCTCTTTTTTTTTTTTTTCTGCTCTCAGGAGTAACAGCAGGAGAAATTACTGGATTGAGGTCTGAATAGAACAGCTAATTGCTGTCCCTCTCTTGTACTCTTTTACCACCTTCACAATTTGCTGCCTGAATCACTGCCAGTGGGAGTTTCTCAGCTGAGAGGGAATAGAAGAGGCATTTGAGATCTTAATCTCTGATATATATATTTTATATTAGATATTAAAAAGAAGATGCAGTCATGGAAACAAGACCACATCCCCAGGCCACTATTCCATAAGAAGATTGTCTTCTAGGTTACAATTTCTCTGCAGAATACTCTTGATTGCTCAGTATTACCATTTTAGTCTTCCTTCACAGGACCTGTTTAAGTGATTAGAGTCAGAAGGAGGATAAATAAATTGGATTCCAAGTAAATTTAAAGATCTTGCATCTTCCTCCAGAACCTGTGTACCCTAATTTAGGAGGACTGAGCAATTTCCCAAGATCTGTAGAGATGACTCACACTGCATTTATACAGAAAGTATATGCTTATGTTGGAGAATATCAGACGAAACCCTCTACTAAATAGGTATCTAATGGTGTGTTCTTCCTGTTAGGTGTGTAAATTAGGTACACTGAATCTCACATGGGTATTCCCAGTCCCATTAAAGTAAAAGTTTAGAAATTATATGTAGGTATTTTAAAACTCCACAGTATATTACGAAGGGATCTGGAGTTTAAGTACTTCTGAGCTGCGCAAGCACTTTTTTCTAAGCTCAGTCTCACATTGGGCTGCATAATTTTAAGTCCTTCTTTAGAAGTTTAAATCTTTTTTGGACCTAGGCTTCCCAATGTAATTCTTTTTTACATCTTGCAGATTGATCAGGGGAAAAAAAAAGCTTTGTTGAGAGGATTTTAACAACATGGAAAGTACTTGCAATTTTATATTTGTGTATACAAAAACACGGATAGAATTTAGCAATGAATTGTGTATCTTTGTCACAATTTAAGGGGATTTTGTTGCTTGCATACCATGCAGGATTCATCTTTGGGGAAGCTCTATGACATTTTATTTTGTGTTTATGTTTATATACATTTAAAAAAAACCAAAACCAAACCACACTCCAAGCCTTGGACATAAATCTACAGAGCTGTCAAATAATATTTGTCGTTGTATTTTGGTAGGATAAACCTCCCAGACATACTAAAATCTCTGAACTGAACAATGATTTATGTTTCACAAGAACAGTCATGAGGAAACAAGTGGAAACCAAGACAAAAGTTCTGCCTCCACCCCCCCAAACTGAGCAAAATGAATAAGTTTTTAATTTAATCTTTCAAAATGTGAGGTGTATTGTTTACATCTTGTATGCTCTTAATATTTGAGTTTCTATATATATCTTTCACAAATGTGTGTCAATTTCAACCATTATTTCAACCATTAAGACAGTGGATATTTCAAAAGTACTGAATAAATTTCCTTGTATAAAAATAGCTGATTTTTTTTTTTTTTGTCTATAAGGGTAAGAACATTTGAAACAGTGTAAATGTTGACCCAATACAACATTCAGCAGGAAGCAACCTTTATTTTTCAAAATTACTATTTTTATTAAAAATTTGTAGTTTATTTTACTCCAGATTTTTTCATCCCACTTTTCCTTCTCCCCCTGCCCCCTCCCCTCCCTCAAATCCTAAATCTGGAGTTTCCTGCAGGAATTAATGAATTGTGACTTTTCTCCCTGTTTTTAATCTCAAGACTAAAATTAAATTGTGTGGTTAGAATTGGCTTCCCATTGAGGTTTATTAGGATGTGTTCTGATTTCTGTGTGAAACCCTGATGTTCTCCTGTGTTCCATTAACAAGATGTATATTTTGCTGGCATTTTGTTAACCCACAGACTTCTGTTAAACTAATTATAAAGACATGTAAGTATAGATTTATTTTAAGTAAAGTCTTAAAATTACATCAAGTCCCCTCTGAAAGTGCATGAAAACTCTGTATGTTGGCAGGGGTTCGAGTGAGGCTATCAGATCTTCTCTGTGGTCATTGCTCCAGGCTGCAGTTATTTCCATGCCTACTGAGCATGGATAGTGAAGTGGATGAACATTCCATCAAAGCATCTACCAGTAGGTGATAAACTGCCTTCCCAGATTGCTACTGATTGCCCCTCGGTTGTCCCACCGCCTTGCCAAATTCTTGTCCAGTACAAACTGTTGACTGAAATCTTCCTGAGACTCAATACACAGTAGCTTAGAAAATATTATATAAATCACAGTTTATCTATGCTTCTCCTAGCTGCTGATTCACTGGTAAAAAAAAATCTTGTTGCTCTTTAGTCAGAAATAAATTGTACACCTTTTCTTCCCTTCTCTTTGCCTCTCTGCTTTTCCTGTCTCCTTCCATTTCTTTTTCTCATTTAAGTCAGCAACAGTAAGACATGACTATGCATATTTATTTTCTTTTGCTGTTTATTAGTATTTCCAAAGAAAGGTCACATTATTCTGTATAACTGCATGACTAGTATTTAAGATAGTACAGTACTTAAACATATCTAAAATAAGGACATCACCATGGTAAACCACAAGAAAACAAGGAGAGGTAGTAGTTCAAACTTACTTCCAAGACTTAAATAAGAGTTTAGGTTTTCAATCTTTTTAAGTTGTTTGTAATCATAAAGGACCACAGATAATTCCCTCAATGCAGCGTGAAAAACAAGAACAGCCATCTTATACAGCCACTGAAAACCCTTATTTTAATATGAAAGATTCATTTTGAACATGAGTCTCCAGAGTACCTTTCTAAGAATGATGCAATTAAGCCACAAAAGAGAGGATTTCAGGAGGCATTGTCACCCTTACAGCAACCTGAACAGGAGAATTTCAGATGCTTTCAGCAAATACTAAAAGTACTCACCTAACTATAATTCTTATCCTACTTGAATAAAATTTATAAATTCTCTGTTTAATCACTATTACTGACATGTTGAACTGGTTAAAAATCATAAAAGATTATTTTCCAGTGCCCTGGGCATAGTTCCACTTTTTTTTAACTACTCACAGTGGATTGCTTGTGTCAGTGCACTGACTGTACAAGGTAGAATTGTATTAATTTTACTAACAGATCATAGTGAGGAGACGAGATGTATTTGTGCACCTCTTCCTGTTTTGAGCAATTTTTTTCGTATTCTTGAACTGAATAAGAGTTTTTCTTGACTCAAGCAGAACATTTTAAATTGCTAGGGATTATACTGTATGTACATACTGTCGATGAATAAAACAAGACTGGAAATTAGAAGAAAGTTTTTAACAAATGTGTTTATGAAGTTCTAGAATAATAATCCAGTAGGCAGACACTTTGATCATAATCCAGCTATTGTTAAGATGCTTCCATGTTAAGAAGTCACACACCATATTTATTAGGGATGCTGAAATTAGTCTTACACCTTTTTGATGCTTTCAGACAGTTTCTGTATTTCTTCTATTTCTCCTATAGAGTTTTGATATTGTACTGTAAAAGAATATAAAATATTTTATTCTACTTCTATAATGACAGCATCAAGCACATAAAAACCAAAGCTGATATTGAGCCATTAGCCTTTTTCTCTTGGGAGTAATTTCCTGAGGGATTCAAAGCCAATAACAATTGACAATTTAGAACTGCTTGTCATCTACTTGATTATTGTTGAATGTCTTGTCTTTCTCTATAAAACGCATGGACCTTCTAATTTTGAGGAACCTATTTTCATCACTTAAATGATGAGAAGGAAGTCGCGGGTACATACTCATGGCCTATAAATCGAATATCTCAAAACATGATGTATTCCTATATCACAATTTCCTTACTTTATTTGAAGGAATAGAGGGGTTTTTTTTTTGTTTGTTTTGGTTTCTGAGGTTTGGGTTTGTATTGTTTTTTTTTTTCCTAATATTTTTATTTCTGTTTTCCCAAGTCTTATCTCAGATTTTATGTAAATATATATAAATATATATGTGCTGTCTCCAAGAGAATATGTTAGCTTTCTGCAGTCCTAAAAATCTGAACAACAAAGGATTGAATCTTGTATTAGCTCATGTGCATTGAAATTTATGGTTGATTAGCAGCAGAGTCTCTGCTGGTACATCTCTCAGGGTCATTGGAACAGGCTTCCAGGTATGTCCTACAAGTCTTGAAAGGATTCCAGCCATTCCAGCCTGCATAAGTAGTTAAATGTTTACTGGCTTGAGATCTCCCAGGTAGAGCATTTCCTAATTGCAAGTCATCCAGGTTTTTTTAAGTTACTTCTTTTTCTTTTTGCTGTTTTGATCAGGAATTGCATTCTAAGAATCTGTTATGTATTTTCAGCTTCAAAATACTCATGTTTCTATTGATTCCGAAGAAGTGCAGGATCAGCTGTAGATCTGAATCACGTAGGAGGCTTTAGTGTGGGCCATACATGTCCTCAGTAACAATGACAGGATCATTACTGCTGTTAGCCATAGTTTGTTTATTTCCTCACTCAAATTCAGGCTTGTGTTCGATAATACCTTAGTCAATTGGTTGAATAAAAGAAAACTGCAGAATTTTATATGCTTAGCTGTTCAGGTTTTTTTTTCCTCTAGGACATGTCACAGAACTCTAAACATTTCAGAAGTCCTTAAAAAAATAAAGCTGTCTTTCTTTATTGGAGTCATATAGGCTGAAAAAGAGAGAAACAAAATACCTTAACATCCTCATCATTTTGGTCCTAAAGGGAAAGCTGATTTTTTTTTTTTTTTTTTACTATTGCACTTAACATGTTCTCAAGTTTACTCCCAGTCTAAGATTTAGCTGTCTTGCTGAATGAAAAGGTTTTAGTGTCTACGCAACTTATGCTACATTATTTATCACACTTGCAGAGCACTCTATGATTTTCTCTACCTAGTAGGGAACACTTTCCTTATTTCTCATGCTGTATCTCCTTCCTTCCTATGCATTACCCATTTCCTCAGGAGCATTTACTCCCCCTCCCCCCATTTACTCACCAACACTCCATTAGAGGTCAAGATCCTACTTGCATTTTGTTGTCATATTGTTCTGACATGCGGATCAAACTCTTACAACTCAGAGAGAGTTATAAAGCAGGCATGTTTATTCAGCACCGGGTGCGTGAAGGATCGCTCCTCCAAAAGCACGCACACCGACAGCACATTTTGCCAAAAATTTATACTGTGCAGGTATATATATACATAGGATTGCACAATACAAACATATATATGCATAAGTGAGGCGGGGTTATTAAAAAAACATTTGCATAAGCATTTCAGATCTGTCTCTGGTACTCGTTCATTTCTTCAGAGGTCTTATCTTCCTCTAGATGAACTTTAATCATTTACCCATGCTCTACTTTCACTTGGTGATTTCAGCAGTTTAACGACTTCTGACTGGATTTGTGGTAGAACTGACATTGCAGCTCCTGTTACCACGTCCTTTGGTTGACATACTAGTCCTTGACAAATACCAGTTTCTTGACAAATACCAGTCCCTGATAAGCTTAAGTGAGTTTCAAGGCAAACAGGACTGTTAGGCATTATCTAGCAGATACTTAGTCCCCTATATCAAGCAATATGCAGACATTCTCCTATATCAAGCAATAATTAGCAGACAGTTAATTCCCTGTATCAGTTCAACTGTTCATACGTATACAAGAGGCAAAGAAAGACCACTCTCCTCTCAGGAGTTGAATCATAGTGAAATAATGTACCTTGTTTTAATTCTGCCTTTTCTCTTTCAACAGGAGTAAGACATAGAGGGGTCTCACAGTATTTCACTGAGAATTTCAGAGGATTCAAACCTGTGAAACAAATCAGTGTATCAAAACATATGACAATATCTCTGTTGCCTGTGATCTTAACAAATAACCATGACTAAATAGGAACAACATCGTATCTGAGACAACACAATTGTGGCAGGGGCTTAAAGTGCTAAAGAGGAAATTAGAAAGGAGTTTTTATAATAACAATGTGCAACCTCTCTTACAAGTTGGTGAACATCAGTGTAGACCCACGCTGGGTATAACTGTTATGTTTTGGTGGCATGGGGCTGCAGGGTGACCTGCATCAGGGAAGGCCATGAGCTGATGGAGCAAACTGGTCACTGAAGTAAAAATCACTCAAAGATAAGATCACTGATAAAAATCTAAAGAACCTAGTTGCATTACTTTTCCATAAAAATTAACTTCAAAAATCTACTTTACATGGTCTATGTTGAGGAAATATCTCAAACAAAACTATGTATGGAAAGTTAAAAATAAAACACTAAAATGTATACAAGAAATTGTAAGACTCATATGAAACTCACTAAAAGCACTAAAGGATATAAAACACAAATTATCTGAACTGTTACCTATTACATGTATCCTGTGACTAACAAGTTCAATGTGATATGTGTTGCAGGGTAGCAAACATGATGTTCCTTTTTCGAAGATTCATGTAATATTAAAAAACTACAGATTTCTTTAGCAGGCAAATTATTTTAAGCCATCATAATGTAATGGTGTTACAAACTGTTTGCTAGGAGCAATTTAAGTCTATTTGAGTGCAGTGAGGGATCATGTAGGCAAGTGAACTATTACAAAGTATTTAGATTTCTAAAAAGCTGCTAAGGACGTCTCTCACCGAAGTTTCTTTAGGAAACTGAGCTGCTATGCTGTAAAAGGGAAAGTTTGATTGTGGCTAAATAAGCAATTAAAAGACTATGAGTATTTAGTGTAAACGATGATTGTACATTGATTATACCTATCTGTAACATCCTCACTGTTACAAAGAAGGTAAAGGAAAAGCTTATTCAAAATTGCACATAGATCATGGCAGGGGTTTGGCACTGAAATAATCAGGCAGCAATTTAAAAATGAACAATAGGTAAATTTTCTTCTCTTAACATGAAATTAAACTGTAAGACTCTGGATGAAGAAAATTGTGAAGCTGAGCTTTAACAGAAAACTGCAATGGCATTAACAAACTCATGGAAGTTCATTCTAAAAGGGATTGTTAAGAAACGTAGTCCAAATGCAACCTCCAGTGCAGAAAATCCCTAGGCCTCTGGCTGTTGACAGGCAGAAAGGCGTGCCACAGGGATGACATACTGTGTTGAATAATTCTTAGACCCTTTCCTTTGATGTCTACCACTGGTCACTGTTTGAAACAAAAGTACTACTGATCTGACTCACCACAGCAAATCGTAAGAATTCTGGATGCTATCTTGCTCATTCTGAAGTAACTTACAGTTTTTCCATGGACCTCACTATGGCCACTAGAATATTTTTGTGTATTTACTTGAGATAAAAACCAAACTAATTTAAAATATTGATATACAGAGAGTAACTGTTTCTTCTACATCTGAAAAAAAGTATTTGGAGCATGTATAAACACTGACTGAGATGAAGTCCAAAGTTTGCTGTGAATGCTATTGCTATCAGAAACGTGATAAGAATGTGTGTTACCAAAAGAAACCAATGTACTAATCCAAACAATGTTGGCTTAAAACAATCCAAGGGGCTGAGTTATACGGCAGGACTGTTAACTTCCCATTTTGGTGCTTTGTTTTTTGTGGTGTGTTTTTTTTTGTTTTTGTTTTTTAATAATGTACGTGACTCAGCTGTTTTGTTTTGTTTTTTTTTTTGTGGTAAAATACCAATTAGTTTTAGTTGTGACTTGATTCATTAAGCCTGGCAATAAATGACCCTCAAATCAGGATTTTCTGTTAAGTTCAGTTCTTTACAATGTCCTTGTAAGTATTTATTGTGACTTCATTTTATTTCATGACACGTTGTGTGACCTTTCTAACTAATTATGATGACATTTTTCAGCTAATTTAGGACAAGCATTTTCACGCATTTTTTAGAAAAAAAACCTAATGAACACAGGTATCTAGTTTTTTAGGAAGAATACAATATAAGTAGTATTTATAGACAAAAGTAAAGCATTAAAAAAAAATCTCATATTTTTAGCTATACTTATCAGGAATTTCAGTTCTCTATTTTATCTTCTTTTTGTCATATCATAGGTGTTTTACCTTCAGTTCAAACTGCATATTCCAGTGCATATACCATCTTGTCTCAACCAAACTGCTTTCTTGTCTTTTTGGTTTTTGTCACTGTTGAAAACCTACCTTTGATCTTCCAGTCACATTACCTTGATAAAATTCTGGCTATAGAAACACAAGATGCATCTACTATTATCAGTAATATCAGCTTTTTCTGATTTTCTCAGCACATTATTTGAGCTACAGTTGCCTTGTACCTGTGTGCTCTAGGTGGCCCATACTGTTCTAGTAGCATATTGAAATGTTACTCTATTCAGGCTGCTCTTTTGGCAGTGATCTGACAGGATCATTTGGAAAAAACCTCAAACTACTTTCTGTATCTAATATTTGTTACCAAACACCCAAATTCAGAATGCTGTGTTTTATAATTAACCAATATGTTCTTGATTATTTTCTAGACCTAGGTGACATCTATGGTTTCCCTGGGATTGGCCCACAAATAGTTCCAAGGATGTTCCTATAGGCAGGCAAAATACTCAGGCTGTAAATCCTGACCTAGCATCTGGTCTCAGAGAAGTTCCTGTATCCACTGAATCATGACCTTTGAGCTGTCTCTTGCATTTTTCTTATATACTGAGTTTGCCAATAATCTGATCAAGTGAGTCCCTATATTACTACTTTGTAGATCGTTGTATAGGATGCATTATGACTTTGATGTTTGTAGTTTTGGTGGACAATAAATGCAAAGTTGGGACCTTTGCTCATGCCATGGATTTAAAAATAACTCAGAGGGAATGGTCTCCTTGCACTGGGATCCCTGATACAATGGCAGTTTCTTCGTATTGTCTTTAGAAAAAACATGAAATTTGAGGACCATGAATGTAGTATACCTATGCAGGTTATTAAATAAACAAGCATTACTACAAGTCTCTTGTTGGAAGGTTTAGATGGATAGATGACAAAAACTTTGCCATCCCTCAAATGTTATAAACTGAGAGTGAGGCAGTAGTTTCTAGAGCAGGAGACTGGAGGTCATTATATGTCCTTCCATATCTCAGTCCTGATCTATATACAGTACCTGTGTCTAATATATTTGAACAACATTTTCATTTCTACCTTTCGTCCTGTAAGAGTAGAAATGAAACTTTTCCAAAGCCTAGTTACATTACAGATAATGGTAGGAGAGTAAAAGCTGTTTTGTATCTCATACTTTTAAAGCTGGTTAGAATTCTGACAGGTCTTTTTTATTAGACTGTATGTGATTATCTAAGGAGATGGAAGGACTGAATGTCATATACATTAGTCTGAGGAAGAGTTTAAAAAGACAAATTGCAGTGCATTCCTGTAATGGTCAGCTGTCTTCTCATTTAATCATTTAATAACATCTACTCTTCTGAAACAGAAGTATGAAAATGGAAAATAGTTGTGAAGTATGATCCAGGAGAAAAATATGACCAAGTAAATACCAGGTTAATGAAAATATATTCTTGTTCTCTCATAATATTTGGATTCTATTTTGGTTTCAGTGTAGAGTTTTTTCTACTCCTTAGAAGGATAAGAACAAAGTTTATTACATTCCATATTGCTGCAGAGTACGAGGAAAAACTTCAGCAACAAAAAGAGTGCTGAAAAAAGCAGCACGTAGCAGAGTCTCATCCTCAATTAGTAGTATTAGAAAACATCTACATAAAGATAGTGTTTTTCTGCTGAGCTTTCAATCTCTGTTATATTTAGCTTTTTAATGTACCAAACATAAATCATAAGCACAGCACTGCAAAATGTTAAACCGAGTTTAGCATGATACTCATTCTAAATATAGTATCAATGGGGATCTGGGCAGAAGTGTAACTAACAAAATTGAAAATGGTAATTCAATTCCTGTTTAGGCTATATTTCCATTTAAGTTTAAAAAATCAAGTAATAGCCATAGTAAGAAACCTTAACTTGGTTGCCCAGATGATTGATTATTTATAGGAATCTGACTTATTATAGGAATCTGACCCAGTGCTCTGGAAATACTGTGAAGGCTTTCTTCAGTTCCAGGTGGTTTTGCATGAGGCCTAGCATGACCACTCTCTGTGCCTACTATCAGGTAAAAAGAATCTTCAGTATCCACATATTCCAGCATTTGATTAGCAGGAAGAATACAGGAATTAATATTCCCTGATGCTACTAAAAAAACCCATCTATTTCAATGATATTCCTGATACAGGTGACTTCATTACACCAACAGAAAATGTGTAAGACTGCTACACTTCGAGTTTTTTCTCTCACTCTCAGGATAAAGATGTCTTAATTCTAGTTTGGCTTCTGATAGAGTTGTGTACCTATCTTGCAAGTGGCTTGTGGATTCATTTTGAGACTGCTTAACTACAGAATCATGTGACAATTGAAGTTGGTTTGAATTTGGAAGAGATCACTGGAGGCCAGCTGGTGACAGCATTCTCCCATCTGCCCTCCTTTCTTAAACACAGGCCAACATCTTTGCATTCAGGGTGCACCAGAGGCCGTGCTACCCACTTCATATAGATAGTCTGCTTCTTAGAGAAATCATTATTTATTTATCTTCTCAAACTGGAGAAATATGAAATTAGAGCTTTCCCTTCCCCCAAAATATCAAATGTTAAGAAAATTGTAATATCCTCCATATCTGAAATCTTCTGAAGCTGAGCAATGATATAACAAAGTTTGGAAGGTTCTTGAAGTCAGAGGAAGAGAAAACAAGGAGCCATGTGATTAAGTCCAGTGGAGGAATGTCTTGTGTTCTAGCTTCATTTCTCAAAGCTCTTTGTTCTAGAGGGATAAAACAATCAGAAATAGTTCTGAGAACCCAACTGAAAGTCAAGATTATGCCTTTTCAGCTGTATGTCATATTAACTTGCTTTTATGTGTTCTGCCATATACTGAATAAATGTCCTCAGTGAAATAAATATGATTTGAAATTTCTCCTCAATAATTTGTTGTATGTATTGTTTATAAAATCCAACATGATGATGAACTGTGATGACACGTTCTGCTTCCTAAAAAGACTAGTTAGAAAAACAAGAGGCAGGGAAAAATAAAAAATAAAAACAATGCTGTCTTCTTTGAAATATTCTATGGCAGACCTTATTTAAGAAAAGCTGTATTTGACTCCCAGACCTCCAGTCGTAACAACATGTCCCTTTCTGAAGTAATTGATATAGAAACAAGCTATGTGACTTCTTCAGAAAGTCACGATGACATTGCTATTCAGCATGCCCAAATGCTGTCAAATACACCAGATAGAATATATTCTTTTACAGCATAATCCCTATGTGATAAAGATTAATTCATATTTTACATTCCATGATCTTTAATTAGAACTATTTATGTGTTAATGATGCATAGTAGTAAAGCAAACAGAATGCTTAAATCTCTCTGATAATCACGCATTACTCCAGAAACTAAATAATAGAAAAACCACACAACTCCCCCAAAAATTCAAACAAAAAAACTCATACACAGAAAAAAACTATCTCAAAAACCAAAAATCTATATAGCAACATAAGAAGCGCTTTAATATTCGACAGTGTGATTAGAGCAAATAAGCATAATTTGTTAGTGTGTAGAACATGAAACCAATTAAGTTGAGTACTAGGTAATTCTTCCTAGTTGCATTGCACTCAGTGAGAAGATTCTGTACTATAAAAGCCAACAGGAGACTGGAAATGCCTTGAGGCAAAAAGAAAGTTAAAAAAAGGAGAGAGAGAGATAGGGAAGAAAAAAACAGGTACTTGACCTGAATCTTGAGTCAAATTTCACAGATGTGCTTATACAAAATTTTCCCCTTTATTAGAATTGTTTGGCGGAGTGTTGGTCTGTTCTATGGCAATTCTTACATTCTCATGTGGAACACTGAAATCTATTTTATAAGAGTGACATCTAATGTAAGAAACTAAATTATACTCTGTCCTTGCATTACAGTGTCATATGCTGATAATGTGGATTGCTACACAATGTTATTTACTAGAGTACTGCTCCTTCCTAAAAATTTTTGCACATGGTACACATTTTATAACAAATTTACTTTTTGTCAGGGCAGATTGTGAATAGCAAATTATCTTGCAGGCAGTCATGTGTTTCCTTGCCTGCACTAATTCAGGTGAATCCTGCACACTTCCGCATTTCAGGCCTGACTCTATTCATAGTGCTTTCATAAAAATGGAAGTCTTTGGACTTCAACGAAATTCCATCTTAGCTCATGATTTCTCACAGAGAAAAGTATTGAGCCTTTCTAACAGTTTCCTGGACACCATCTGCTTGGTGAGATGTGTGGTCCATTGATAAATGTTCTAGATGATGACTGAGGGGCTGTCAAGACTCTGAGGTCTTGAATGCAGAATTTTTGGGTGGGAATGAATTCTGTAGCATTCCTACTAATTAATCAGAAGATGGATACTTTTAAGTCACTACAATGCTTTTAAAGTAGTTTGATTTTTTAGGAGCAAATGAATGTATAGTTATAATAATAACTAATGAAATCACATTAAGTACATTAATGATTTATACACACAGTATGGACTAGAAGGAAAAAAAAAACAAATACAAAACAAAGAAAAACAACAACAACGACAAAATGCCTGAAAACTTTATTCCAAGATATTTCCCATTGGTGTGACTCACTTGGTTTTTTTTTTTCCCCTGTTAGAGACAGAATAAAGACCTAGCCTCTATTTATTAGTTAATACACTTGGAAGGAGATTCCGATTTCCTGAGATTGTATTTCTAATCTATGATAGGCATAACATTATCAGCTGAGTATTTCCAATCATGTGTTAGTACTAAAGCAAGCAGTTAGTGTTGGGAATTTGCTGGACTTTGTATAGTTAATATGGAGCACCTCTCCTGTGAGGAGGCTGAGAGAGTTGGAGTTGTTCAGCCTGGAGAAGAGGAGGCTCCAAGAAAATCCTATTGAAGCCTTTCAGTACTTAAATGGGGCTTATAAGAAAGACAGGCAGAAACATTTAGCAGGGCTAGTTGCAATAGGACAAGAGGTAATGGTTTTAAACTAGAAGGAAGCAGATTCAGATTAGAAATCAGGAAGAAATTTTTTACAATGAGAATGGTGAAACACTGGAACAGGTTACCCAGAGAGGTGGTAGATGCCCCATCCCTGGAAACATTCAAGGTCAGGCTGGATGGGGCTCTGAGTGACCTGATTTGGTGAAAGATGTCCCTGCTCCTTGCAGGGGGTTGGACTAGACGACTTTTGAAGGTCCCTTCCACCCAAACTATTCTATGATTCTGTGGTTCTGTGATCTAATATAGACATCCTGGTCTTGCTTTCAAAACATTCATATACCCCCCAATTCTGTCAATGATGGGACAAGTTGCTGTCATATTTGAATCTACTGTTGATGACACCAGCTTTGGGACCTTCTTCGTGTTCCTCTCACTACCACATCTATGGTTCTTTCAGGTTGTTCATGTCTTGCCAAAATCTACTTCTGAGTTACATGTGTGTCTTCATGTGTTTCAGATCACTGTAGAGCAATCACACGTGCCATGTTGTCTGCCAGCAGGATGGTGCATACACTGCTAGGTTAACAATATGTAGAACTGATGAACAAGTGTGTGTCTAGACCCTGTGATCATTTTTCATTTTAGAGCAGTCGTTTTCCAGCTATTCCTTTGTTCTGGTTTTGTTTAGTGAGGGGGGGTGCTAAGGTGGTAGCTTCTGTAGGAAACTGCTAGAAGTCACTCCCCTTTGTTTAGTGGACTTGGCCGGGCCTAGGGCAGACCCGCTGCTGGCCAAGGCCGAGCCAATTGATAGCAGAATGTCCCGTGATAACACCTCTGCGATAACATATTTAAGAAGGGGAAAACAGAAAAAAAAAAGGGGGAGAAGATGTGAAGCAGCTGAGCGGGGGGCAGAGAGGGGGAGGCGTGAGCCTTGTGGGCCTTGCAGGCCTCACCCTCTCGCCTCCCGCCAGGCAGCTGACTGGGTCCAACTCGGCCCGGCCCGGCTGCAAGAAGTGGAGAGGAGATGAGAAGTGAATAAGATGTAAAAAGGATCCTGAGAGGCGTCTGCCAGCCTGTTGTGAGGAATGGCTGCAGATGCCAAGGTCAGTGAAGAAGAAGGGGAGGGAGGAGTAATGCGGCTCCTGGCCAAGATTCCCCTGCAGCCTGTGGTGACGACCATGGTGGAGCGGGTTGTCCCCCTGCAGCCCATGGAGGTCATGGAGGGGCAGAGATCCAGTTGGAGCCTGTGGAGGACCCCATGCCGTAGCAGGTGGAGGCCTGAAGGAGGCTGTGGCCCGTGGAGGGCCCACTGGGACAGCCGTTCTGGAGGGACTGCACCCCGTGGAAGAGATGACCCATGCCGGAGCAGTTTCGCAAAGGACTGTGGACTGTGGGAGGGACCCCACAATGGAGCAGAGGAGGAATGCGAGAAGTTCTTCCCCTGACGATGACACAGCGGCATAAAACATGAACTGATCACGACCTCCATTCCCTCTTCCCCGCTGTGCTGCTCGGGGCAGGGGAAGGTAGTAGAGATAATGTTAAGCCCGGGAAGAGGGAGGGGTGGGGAGGACGTTATCTTGTTCCCTGTCTCATTATCCTGCTGTTTTTAGTAATAAATGAATAGTTTTCCCCAAGTCGAGTCTGTTTTGCCCGTAACGGTAACTAAGGATTTTCTCCCCGTCCTTATCTCAAACCTCGAGCCATTTTTCCTTATATCATCTCCCCCTATTCTCTCAGAGGGTGGGAGGAATGAGAGAGAGACTGCGTAGTCTGGTCCCGATCAGGGCTGAACTACTACATCCTTCTATCACCTCTATCCTTCATTGCCTATCTTATCAACTATTTTGGAAGCTTTTTGAAAAAAAAAGGCCTTGTTTTGCTTACAAAACACCTACTAGACTTACTGATTTGGTAAAATAATTGATTTACTATTTCTCAGTGGAAACAGTTTCTGCTAAACTGAAATTCAAGAGGATTCTAATTCCTATTTAAGAAATCTTAGTAATCTTAGAAGGAAAGAAATGTAACAACCATTGTCCACAGACAATACATTCCTGGATGTATAGAAGAACCAGTAGGAAGTGAAAATTCTTCTCTTTGGGTCTTTCAAAGGCTAAATCAAGATGGAAATACACATGGAGTTAAAAGACACTAGTGAAACAATGCAGACACTTCTTCCCATTTCCCTTAATTAAGGACTAGCTGTTGAGTGGTTGGTCACATGTTGAACACGGGTTTTTTTAGTTGGTTTTTTTTTTTTCCTTTGTACAATCTTTTTTTTTAGTCTTGAAAATGCATATGGAGGGAATAACTTAACTCGATTTGATTTGCAGGGCCTAGATGGAGTCTGACGCACTGTAGTTAATAAATAAATCAATATGTTATTCATAAACTAAGCTAACCTAAGCAAATTTGTTATGGGATCAAAGAAACACAATACACACAAAACCCCACAGAATCATTTTATTGTCACTTCATTGTAAAACTACATTTTAATTTCTCACTGCATCTGCTATTACACCCGCATAGAGTGCTTTGAGATGCAGTTTGGATGAACAGTATTATAGAAAATTTAGCTCCATTGTATTACAGCTGTAGGAGCTGCAGATGTGTATCTATGAAAGAATGGATCCCATGCAATAAAGTGATGATCTCATAATATTTAGCTATAGAAATATTTGGTATGCTCTTTAAAATTTTTCCAGGTTGTCAGATCTCTGCAGATTTTTGATTTATCATCAGTCCTTATCTAGCATTGACTGTAAGTCTAAATGTTGGATACTGAGGTACCCTGCAGTTTTTTAAAATGAAAAAAATGGTGAAAGTTAAATTAGGCAAATTCAAGCAGTAAACTATTACTGTAGCTATATATCTATATGTGAAATAGTGGCTATGGTATACATGTGTGTATGTGTATACAGATTTTAATGAGTGAATTTAATTGTGAGAAAAAAATTACTTTTTCTGCTACTCTGGGAATAAACTGATCAGATTTCCAAACTGAGGGCTACTTTTCTCTTTCCCCTGTGAGGACAGAAAAGCTAGAACTTCAGAAAGATATCTATGGAATCTCTGTTCAATTCTCCTTTCATAGGAAAGGTTACAGAGGTTGCAGGCCTTGTCTAGGCAAGAAAATAGGTTGATTATTACAAGATAGCACATTGTAAAGATGCTATAACCTGCCTACTTTGATTTTTGGATATGTTTACTAGTGAATCTCTTAGCTTGAAGAACTTTTTGTAGAACTATTTGTCTGCAGTTGTATAAAAGATACTTTGCTGAGAAAAGTTCCTGAGGAACTTAAAACCTGAACACCAAGAAGAGCACTGCTAAAAGGACTTGACTACACTCTTGACTGCACAAAGGCATTATTCTGATAATTCCAAACTAAAATATGCTGACAAAAATATGAGGAATATTGGGTAGATTAAGTGTGTACAGACTTGCACAGATTGCAGAAAGAGAGTGGTATCATGGCAGTAAACTCCTCCCTGTTTTCTACAACTGTGTATCAGTTTTGTTTATTACAATGCCTTCAGCTTTTTAACTGTCTGCAGCATCCAAGTGAGGACTCTGGTTGAGCTTGAGTCTAAATATAAAATGAGGACACTGTTTACAACACATGCAAAACCACAGTGTTACAGAAGATGATGTTTGAAATTTCATCAGCACCTGAGAAATATCAAGGTTTAATTAGCAAGTCATGCAATGGTGTATGGAGTCTTTGAATATTTATGATGACACTGTAATTTTTGGAAGAGATCAAGACAAGCATGACAGGAAACTGGGAAATGTTTCAAAATGTTTTCAACTGCAAAAATTGCTAAGGAATGCAAAAAAAAATAGAAGTAATGCAATGATTTTAAAATTTTAAAGAAATAGAAAGACCAATGAACACTTAAAATACTTGAATTTTTTTTTCTAATGAATTTGAGTGGGGATTTCTCTGTTTTTATGCTCTAAGATTTATAGTGTATGCAAATCAGTGTTCCTAAGACTTAATTTGTGCAATTAAGTATGCAAAATGAGGAAACATACTGTAAACATATCCTTAATTCCATCTCCAAGTGTATATTATTACAGGGTGGATAGTCCCAGTAGTTTGTGGTAATGTGTGTGCACCTACTAGAAAAACACAAAACCTCCACTGCCAGGTCTTTTCTCTTCCACATAAAAATTTCTGTCCTATCCAACCACTGCCCATATTTCTCTATACAAGTTGTGGCTTGACTGCTGGCTTAAAAATTCTTTTTGTGTCCTGTATGAAGTGGATAGAGCTGATTATATGGCATACCTCAGTTCCTTTGATTTCAAAATTGTAAACCTTTTTAACATGAGAAAAAGAAATACATCTGTAGGCACTACAGGAAGAACACATTGAATAGGAAGTAAACAAAGGATTTTTAAGCTTTCTTAATTTTTCAGCTAAATCCTAATCTTTTTTTTTTTTGTCGTCTCTCGAGTATACTAGGTTCAGGGATGTACCTACTAAATGTTTGAATTAGATTTCATCTTCAAATCTTTTTGAGTCAGAGCATGTGTAGAATTATCTTTTGAAAGGCAGACATAATTTTTTTCAGATAGTCTATTTATTTTGAATATTTTACTGAACTCGAAGTAGTGCTTAAGGTTTTCTAAACTGATCTTTACATTCATAATATTAAGAACAGTTGTGCTAGTCTGCACCAATAGTCTAGCCAATTTATTTTACCTCTAATACACA
Source organism: Chlamydotis macqueenii (assembly GCF_036417535.1). NCBI lineage: Eukaryota > Metazoa > Chordata > Aves > Otidiformes > Otididae > Chlamydotis > Chlamydotis macqueenii. The sequence continues at coordinate 19,053,432 of NC_141556.1, forward strand.
TCATTTCCAGATGATGCTGTGAAAGAAATATTCAACTTTAAATTACCTGACAGCAGATTTTATTCAGAGAGGAAGTTTCTGTACTTCAACTGAAAGAGTTAGCAACTTGTTAAACAAGAAGGAAATGGAGGGTTTTTTTTAAAAAAAAAGCTCCACTCATAACAACAACAATATTTTTTATTTTTGCTTTTTCAGACAAATCTACTCCTATTGTATCAAACTGCTATTAACAAAAAAAAGATTTTTAGCCATTGTGAAGATACAGAATCCAGTCTGAAAACCTAGTTAAAGCCTTAAAAAAAATAATTAGGGATTTAACATAAGCAGTTCTTGTTTTCTGTTTCACTTTAGGTGGCACTAACTATTTTCAGGGGACAAAAAAAAATAAGAATTCTGAAGACTGATGCTACTTCCTCCAATAGAAAACATTGCTAAATCCATATGAAGTGAAAAGGGATTAGAAAAGATAGAGCAGACAACTTTGGTCTTGAACCATACTCTCCTATGCTCCTTGCTGGCATATCACATAGTCTTATCTGCCACTGAAAGAATTGTATTTTCTGACATGGTACTTTTGAAACCATTGATTTTATATTGCCTTCCTAGCCATAGGTGAGCAATACGTTTACAGAAGACGAACCCTTTTACTTTAGCTAAGTCATATGTTCAATAGAGAGAAGGTAAAAAGCAGAAGATAAACAATAGGCTTAATAAAAATACATGAGGAAAGAAAATATATCAAGGAAAGATTACTAGCAAGAACTTTATGACTCCAGCCAAAGTGTTACTCAGTACTCAGGTAATCAAAATGAACAAAATGATGTAATCCTGTCTCCTGTCAGACAGTTACCATCTAGGCTTTTTTTTTTTTTTTCTTTTTCTAACAAAGAGTTCTATACAGCAAGGTTAATTGCTCTTTTGCTGCTTTCATTCACTTTGGACAACTTAGGATCCAGAACAACCTTGACAAAATTCCACAATTCCCATATTAATCATAGTAAACTGACAGTACTGTGCAATGTTCAAGGTTAATCAAATCCCTCAAAGGATTGAAACTGTAACTTCCAATACAAATTAAGTAATATCTTAAACTTTTGGGAGGTACTGAGTGTCTTGAAAAATGGTCTACGAGTGAATTTTAATAATGACATTCTACATGTTCTGATATATAAACACATAATTTTATTTGCATAATATACATTTTGAAGTCATAAATATGAAATTACTCAAGTAAGCCTTCTTAATGTTCAGAATTGTAAGAAATATAATTATACTGTTGTGAAAGGATGAGGGGCAACAGTTTTAAAACAGAAGGAAGCAGATTCAGACTTGATATAAGGAAAAAATATTTACAGTGAGGGTAGTGGAACACTGGAACAGGTTGCCCAGAGAGGTGGTGGATGCCCCATCCCTGGAAACATTCAAGGCCAGGTTGGATGAGGCTCTGAGCAACCTGATCTAGTCAAAGATGTCCCTGCTCCTTGCCAGGGGGGTTGGACTAGATGACCTTTAAAAGTCCTTTCCAACACAAACTATTCTATTATTCTATGATTCTATACTGCAGCAGTGGTAGTCAGTGAGTGAAAGAGAAAATGTATCAGAGGCTTCAGATACAGAAGTATTTACCTTCAGTTATCTGATCTAGAAATCCTGAAATGCTGAATATTTATCATCACACTTGATACAAATTTTACAGATTTGTCTGAATTATATAGGACATAACTGTCTGTAATTAAGATTTTGTAAGAATGTATACATGCAAAGAATGACGGACTGAGATTTATTTCATGCTCAGTAAGATAGTGTTAATTTCCCTTAATTGAATGCAAGATACTTCTTGAATTTAAATTAAATAGTGAGTTAGTGATTCATTGCTTTTGTTTTCATAAAGGAATTTTCAGGAATTCTTTTGGTCTGTATGTAATATTTGCTCCCCAAATTTTATATGATTTGGCAGCAGAATATTTGGCTGTCCTAGAGAGGTGACAGGTGGAGTACACAGGTATTAATATTGTTTCACTATATTTCACCTTATATTTGATTTTGATGACACTGGTATGAACAACATAATCCAATATTCAATATTACATGCTATTAGGGATAACACATTTATTTGTGTTGATGTCTTTGGTTGTATTTCATGTACTCTAGGAACTGATTACTCAATAAAATATTTATCAAATATCTTACAAGGTATTGTTATGTAGCAAGTAGTTACTAAGCAAAATCTTCTTCAGATAAAGAAATTAGATTTTTTCCCATAGTGTCTGAAATAATTATCCTGGTTCCAGAGTTTAGTAATATTTTATAGTATAATTTTTAACAGCTAGTTACTCCTTGCACTTATAATTAAAAATGCACAGTAGGCTCATAAAAGGCAATTCTCCCAGCTGTGGAGGTGTCTAATTTAATAAGAGATCTATCAGTTGAAGGGTTTCAAGCAGCAGTAACGAGTGACCTCCCTCAGGAATGAAATTCTGACTTTCCTTTAACACATAAAGTTTAAACTATAGATAATTTGCAGCACAAGGGCCTGTTTACATTTTTAAACAGAAACCCTGATTACTGACAACTAGTTCTGAAATGGAAAGGATGACAAATAGCACTGAATATAAAGAAGTGAGAAAAGTAGAGATGTGAGACAAAATCAACAGAGACAGATTACACCAAGAAATTACTAAGACATATTCTTACATAAAACTGATTTTGGTCATTTCATTAATGATAAAAGCAAGTTTAGTGCTTCTATTTTGTGTTTTCCCTTTCTTTTGATCATTCTTTGCGTTGTGCATGCAAGGGAACAGTGTGCTGCACCTGTGCTGGGCTTAAGGGCCTTTCTTTCCAAATAATGCTGTAACTGAGCAATTAGGAAAGTCTGATACCAGCTAATTAGTAGGTATGGGATGGCAGAAGTGATGAAATGAGGTGAGGTATTCCTTCAGCTGAACTCTATTACCTAGAATGAAATTATTTCCATCCTTCTTTCCTTTATTTAGCTGTAAGATCTCTAGTGGTGTGTAGACGCATCTGATCACAGACTTTGGAGCACAAAACACTCAGTCTTGAAGTTTTATGTAGTTTATCGTGCTTGGTAAGATCTGTTATGAGCTTCATTTTAACCAGAAAAATAGTAGCTACGTGTCGTTTCATTTTCACACACAAACATGCACACAATTACATGAACCATTTAAAGGTCCTTGTCACTTCAGTATCTTAAGTAGGAAGACATTCTGAGAAGACAGGCTGGTTAAAATTTCTATAAGTTCTCATATGAAAAATCAGAATTACATATATTTGCTTTATTAAGAGGATAAATGTCAATGAAGAATGCAGGTAAGTTATATAAGTGGACTGGAATGCATTGAAAAGCTCGTGGAGATGTTTTAATTTTAAAAGATAAGGACGTTTTCAATAAGACATTTCTAAGATTACTTTGTTTTCATTTGGAGGATTTGATGGTGTTTTGAGGAAGTTATTACAGCTCTAAAAGATTTTAATAAACTTTGTAAATTGTGTGCCCATTATAAAATTACAGATATAGAGGATAAAATGTGAATTAATTCAAAGTGAATTCATTAAACACACCAAACGTACTCTGAAATAAATTAGTATGCTAAAAAAAAAATAAAAAAGAAGATTTTGTCTATGAGAAATCATATGTAAAACGATTTCTGGTTTAAAAATCTTTTCTCAAGATGCTACCATTCACATTTGTTGGTCATGCTATTTAATTTTAAAATTAAAGAAAGAAAACCTAAGATCAATATTTTCTTTGTTTCTGTATGTCAATCATCTCTTGTATCAGGTTTTCATAAGGAACTCTAAACAGTTTCTAGACCTCTCACAGTTTGAGATATCGTCAAAACATTTCCTCCTATACTCTCGGAAAAAAATACACAATCTTACCTCCCACTTTTCCAGCACTTAATCACATCTTCCTCAAAAAGAGGAAAGGGTGTTATAGCCAAATTTTATATCCTTCCTGAAAACTCGAGGACTCACGAAACTGTTATCATAGAATCATAGAATCATAGAATGGTTAGGGTTGGAAGGGACCTTCAAAGGTCATCTAGTCCAACCCCCCCTGCAAGGAGCAGGGACATCCCCAAATAGATCAGGTTGCTCAGAGCCTCATCCAGCCTGGCCTTGAACGTTTCCAGGGATGGGGCCTCCACCACCTTTCTGGGCAACCTCTTCCAGTGTTCTATAACTTGCATCGTAAAAAATTGTTTCCTAATATCTAATCTAAATCTACCCCCCTCTATTTTAAAACCATTACCCCTCATCCTATTGCAACAGGCCCTACTAAACAGCCTTTCCCCATCTTTCTTGTAGGCCCCCTTGAGGTACTGGAAGACCGCTATAAGGTCTCCCCGGCGCCTCCTCTTCTCCAGGCTGAACAGCCCCAACTCTCTCAGCCTGTCCTCATAAGGGAGGTGCTCCAGCCCTTTTATCATCTTTGTGGCCCTCCTCTGGACCTTCTCCAACTGGTCCATGTCCTTCTTGTGCTGGGGGCTCCAGAACTGGACACAGTACTCCAGGTGGGGTCTCACCAGGGCAGAGTAGAGGGGGAGAATCACCTCCCTCGACCTGCTGGCCACGCTCCTCTTGATGCAGCCCAGGATGTGGTTGGTCTTCTGGGCCGCAAGAGCACATTGCCTGCTCATGTTAAGCTTCTCATCCAGCAGCACTCCCAGGTCCTTCTCCTCAGGGCTGCTCTCCATCCATTCCCCGCCCAGCCTCTATTTGTGCCTGGGATTGCCACGACCCAGGTGCAGGACCTTGCACTTGGCCTGGTTGAACTTCATGAGGTTGGCACGGGCCCACCTCTCCAGCCTGTCAAGGTCCCTCTGGATGGCATCCCTCCCTTCCAGCGTGTCGACGGCACCACACAACTTGGTGTCGTCGGCGAACTTGCTGAGGGTGCACTCTATCCCACTGTCCATCTCGCCGACAAAGATGTTGAACAGGGCTGGGCCCAGCACGGACCCCTGAGGGACGCCACTCATGACCGGTCTCCACATGGACATTGAGCCGTTGACCACCACTCTCTGAGTGCGGCCATCCAGCCAACTCCTTATCCACCGAGTGGTCCGTCCATCAAACCCATGTCTCTCTAGTTTAGAGAGAAGGATGTCGTGCGGGACAGTGTCAAAAGCTTTGCACAAGTCCAGGTAGATTATGTCAGTTGCTCGTCCCTTGTCCACCAATGCTGTCACCCCGTCATAGAAGGCCACCAAATTGGTCAGGCACAATCTGCCCTTGGTGAAGCCATGTTGGCTGTCACCAACCACCTCCTTGTGCTCCATCCACCTCCTTGTTCTTTGTCTGTCAGCGTACAAAACTCTCTGCCATTGAAAGAACACTAAAAAAAAGTTTATTATAAAGCAGATTAGACTTTCTCTGTAAACTAAGCAACTAAATGTATCTTGTTCCCAGTGTAGACATGGTCTAGAACAGTTTGTACATCAGATACTCAGGTTATGATAATGTCAATTGTACTCTGTCTAGATACTTTTACAACTCTCTAGAGTTGTAATACAGTACATCTATTACATCCTTACCTGTGCTGCAGTTACTTTCCACAACACATTTTTCAGATTATGACATAACTGATTGTCCCATCGTGTATCAAATTTCCAATGAGTCACTTTAATTAATAGATTTTGAATAAGTTCAAAAGATATTTTATCAAGTTACTGTAAATTCCATGATGAATTGCTGCTACATAACATTCTAATCTTTTGCATAAAATAATGTGCAAGTGCAACGTTCTGCACATGGGTTGGGGCAATCCCAAGCGCTGGATGGAGAATGGTTTGATAGTAGTCCTGAGGAGAAGGACTGGTGGATGAGAAGCACAGAATGAGCCAACATTGTGTGCTTGCAGCCCAGAAAGCCAACCACATTCTGGGCTGCATCAAAAGAAGTATGGCCAGCAGGTCAAGGGAGGTGATTCTCCCCCTCTATTCTGCTCTCATGAGACCGCTCCTGGCGTACTGCATCCAGCTCTGGAGCCCCCAACAGAAGGATGTGGATCTGTTGGAGCAAGTCCAGAGGAGGGCCATGAAGATGATCAGAGGGCTGGAGCACCTCTCCTATAAGAACAGCCTGAGAGAGTTGGGGCGGTTAAGCCTGGAGAAGAGAAGGCTCCAGAGAGATCTTATTGAAGCCTTACAGTACTTAAAGAGGCTTATAAAAAAGACAGGCAGAAACTTTTTAGCAGGGTATGTTGTGGTAAGATGAGATGTAATGGTTTTAAACTAGAAGGAGGTAGATTTAGATTAGATATAAGGACAAAATTTTTTACAATAAGAGTAGTGGAACAGAGAAACAGGTTGCCCGGAGAGGTGGTGGATGCCCCATCCCTGGAAACATTCAAGGCCAGGTTGGACAGGACTCTGAGCAACCTGGTCTAGTTGAAGATGTCCCTGCTCCTTGCCAGGGGGGTTGGACTAGATGACCTTTAAAAGTCCTTTCCAACCCAAACTATTCTATGATTGTATTTGAATTGCAAGTTTATCATTGTAGTAAAAAAATAACAACCATTATATCTCTATGAAAATTTAATATATTAATATTATATTAATATATTTAATATTAAATAAATATAAATAAATTAATGTTATATTAATATATTTAATATTAATATATTAATATATTTAATAACGTAACATAATTTTCCTAGGGATGCTGGTCAGCATAAAAAAATTATGACCTATAAACTACAGTATACTGATAAGCTTGCAGAACAACATCCATACCTGCATAAAGCCAAAAGCCATATGAAACACACTGAAGTGTGTACTATACTGTCTTAGATCCAGATATATTTTAAAACCTATACTGTAAGAACTTATCTTGAAAGAAAATTTCCAGAATCATGCTTCCAACAGTTCCCTCTCCAGGGACACCAGAGACAAATCCCCTAAAAGAATATAGAGCTTTCAGCATACCAGATGTCCTCTTGCTACCTATGGAAGTGAAATGAAACAAATAATATTTTTGAAGTAGTGACCACTTCTTCCTACTGCTTGTTTGAAATAAACCTCACAGTGGACTTGGCACTAGAAAGTATGCCTTTGTTGATCCTTTTGAATTAATTTCCTGACTTGAACTGAAGAACACATATCTAAGAATCCCATGCCCATGATGTATTCTTTTATGTCTATTTAGCTGTGGTTTTAACCATGTATTAACTTATACTGTTGGATAATTAGGTTGACATCAGACTGGCTATTTAAATCTCTTCATATTTAAGATGCTCACACAGTTACATTTGTGCCAGTTAGATCTCTAACTATGAGGACACTATTATGTGGGAGCAGGGATTCAGAATATTTGAAAATCAGGCTTGGTAGGTCCATCTGTTCTTGTTTTAGGTTTTGTAACAGTCAAAATGTTTTTGTTCAGTACACCGTATGTTTCACTATGTCTCTCATTATAATATTACTAGAATGTATCTTATTGAATTACCCAATGAGACGCGTAACAGATAGTCATTTGGTGTCCTGTATGTAAATATGCTATCCTGAATTATACACAAATAACTTCGTATTTATGTAAACTTTTTGCCTAGAAAATGTCAAGTGCTGACTTCCTACAATACATATTTTGAAATAATTAATGGAATGAAATAAAACAGTCAGTCTCATCTCCTTGAGGTATAAAAAAACAATGCAGTATAGTGAGATATGCCTTATTATCCAAAGATTTACATTGTGCTTTGTAAATTATCGTTCAATGAAACTGAACTTATTCTTTATCAAGTATTCAACAGATGCTTCTAATACCCATCAAACTCACTGTGTTCAGACTCATATTATTTTAATGTAAAAACTTATAAAATATTTATAAGGAGATGGTGCAACAGTACTTTTAATTATATTTAGGTCTTTCTGCTCAATTTAAAATATTTATTGCACCATGTGGAGATATGTAAATTTGGAGAGACTGAGGAAGAAATAAAGGAACTTTGTACAGCTTACATGGATTATGCCAACATCAATATCTTACATTATTTTATCTAATTAAAACACATTGTAGAGAGTTAATTGGAAAAATTCTTGTGTTTTTATCTTATGAGTAGTAAATCCTTTCCAGGATTCAACCAAGAAAGGGATTTGGCATTGTTGGAGAAGGAATCTGTTTTTAAAAAAATTGTTTGTGTCTTTAAATGTTTGTCTTCCATAAGCTTTTAACAGAGGGGGATGTATTTTACCAATGATTTTTCCTATGTGCTTCAAAAGTGTAAAGAAAAGTGAAGATTATTTGAACTCATATACAGAACTCCCTTCAAAGCCTCTCTAAATTCCAGCATCAGCTTGAATTCCATGGTTTCCATGTATCTTCCATCAATGCAAGACAGCCAAAAGTAAGGCAGATCTCAACACATCTAAGTTGCCAAATTAATTAAGGGTTTACGTTTACAAATTGAGCTCTTCTTTTTAAATAAAATTCTATGTGTATGTCCTGTAACTGGTTGATTTAGATAGCAAACGAACAGAAAGTGTGGGGAAAAAAAAAAAAAAGAAAAAAAAAGCTGGTCTATTATGACTAATCCTCTATTCTTCCAAGAGAACAAGGGGGAGATAAAACATATCTGAGGAGCACGTTTTGAGTAGTAAATGAGCTTTATGGCCATGACCAGGGTTACAGGATACTGAAGACATGCTTGGGAGAAGGCTGAGCTAAGAAAGCCAGTGTCGGGGGAGAATGTACTGAAGTTGGGAAGCAGAAATTGGGAAGTGATAGTTAAAAGAACCAGAATTAGAGATAAGAAGTCAGGATCTGAGCAGCAGGAAATGGAGTCAGAAGTGCAACCAACAAATAAGGCAAAAATAAAGAATCTAACTCTGTCATTAAGTTCTCAGGATGACTTTTTTTTCACAAATACTTACTTGGTATGAGTCTAATGATCAGAAGACTTTACTTCGTGTTACACCATTTCAAGTCAAGATTCTATGACTTTGAGGCACTTTCCATGACTGCTGGGCACTGTAATCTAGTAATAGATAAAGATCCATAATCCACTGTAATTTTTTGTTCCAGTGTAGAAAAAACGGAGTGTGAGAACTTAACTAACCATACATCTTCCTATTACACCACCATCTTAGATGGGAAGATACAAATGAAAATTTAAAAAAAATTAGTTGCATCTTACATTCAATAACTTGGATCGAGCCTTTTTTTTTTTCTTGATATGATTGCGTATGACTAATTTAAACATTTTGCTAAAACACTGAGGCTTTTTTTCTTCTGAAACCTGTTTACTTTTGAGATCAGCTGTCAAAATGGGAAAGATTCCAGCTGAAAAGATTGTTTAAATTTGTCATTTTTTCCTAGAGATCTGTCATTATTCTAGACAAACTTCACTCTTCACTTCCTTTTTTTTTTTTTTTTTGAGACTGAATAGTTTTCAAGTAGAATTAATTGGAAATAAAAACCTGTCTTGAAGAAAGCTGTTTAGAAAACTCTATCCCAGTACTCTGGGAACCAAGAAGCACTTCAGGGCAAATAAATCTCCTTACAAATAAAATATTAAGTTAGAGATATTGGAAGCTTAATGGATGTTGATTGAAAAAAAAATTACAGAGATAATATGAAGATAAAGGAAAAAGGCACTGGTCTTTAGAAGAACATTCTACAATAAGCCAGAAAGACTTGAAACTAGACAATAATAATGTGAGAGAAGGGTATCTCAAGGCAGAATAATCCATGGGTGGCAGCAGAAAAGATAAAAATCCAACCTCATTTTCATTTGCGTGTTACTTCCATTGTCAATGATATAAGTATATTCAGTTTGTATGGACCAAACTGAGAGGTGGCTGACAATTTATTTCACTGAATTAAATTAAGAGATTGATTCAAATGCACCTGTCTGTACTCACCAATATATGTAAATGCGCCTCTCCAATTCTTCAAGCTTCCAAAGCCTTATGTTACCATTATGCTACATAGAAACCCCTTCAGGAGATGTAGAAGCTCTCAGGACAGCCCCTAGAGTTCACTGCCCTTCAGAAATGTTCCTCAAAAGGAACTTGCTTGGAGAGAAAGATCATTAGGAAAAAAAAAAGATCTTCAAGACATCATAAATATTCAAGGAAAAATGAAACGAACTATAAAGCACTGCTTGCTTTCACTTGCCCCTGTGGCAGAACTCATTCTGCTGGCACTGGCCTCACACAAGTGGAAGTGTTTGTATTCTGCCACTGTCCTAGGAAGCTAAGAGCTCTGAGTGCATACTAAGTACTAGCAACAACTTTCTTGAACGGGTAGAAACTCGATATCCACCAGCAGCTGCACAAACATTTCCACATTGCCTTTTTATCCACATTAATTCTCCTCCTTCCAGTCGTAGAAGAGACACTTCAGCATCAAGTAGTGTTTATATAGTAGTGTATCACACATTTGGATGCATCAAAGCTCTGTCCCCCTCTCAAAAAACAAAAGTCTAATTTGTGCCTATCCTTGCATCTCTGATAGCTGTCAAAAGAAAATATTTAAAAAAAAACAAAGGGAGGAGATAGGGAAAGAAGCAGTGTTTAGTAAAATGTTTAAGTTAGTCATGTGGTATTATCTCAAGGAGAACAGTCTCGAGTCAATTTAATGAGGATAGGTTACAACTGACTTTGAAAGGATTAATTTATACTCTTGAGCCTCCTCAGATGTAAAGCTAATAGAAAGCTGTCTGGGTACATGGGCTCTCACGCATCTTTCAGCTCAACTGGAGATTCAAAAGCTAAATAAAGCACCCTGGAACATCTGGGAGGACTTGGAGTGCATACAACAGTGAGCTGATTGTTCTGATCAGGAGGTTTTTTATTCCAATCTATAACAATATTGATAACGCTCCTCATGTAATCTCCATAAACATTATTCTTCTAACAAAGAGAAAACAAAGTTATTTACATTAGTTAAATGTTACTAATTTTACTCTTTCAGAATGTAGCATTATCACAGGAAATGGAGGGATATTCATAGTATTTATGACGCCTTGTCACTGCAGTATCAGGGCTCCTTATAATTTTGAGAATATTGATCCTCATGTCATGTTATTCGATGTAGAGTAGGAAAGTGCAATATGTGAGAAGGGAAGATTAAGTTTGTCTGTTCTCTGTTCCAGAGTCTATGTGTATACAATAAACTAACATATCCTAGATAAAAAGTGATTCAATAAGAGGAACAAACATTAGGACTCAGGTTTTCCTGTAGAGTGCCTTCAACCCTGTCTTAGGATGATACTAAATTTTGTTCACTCTCTCTCTGATCCTGCAAATTTACTTAGAGGTGCAGTTAAAGTGTCAGTTGGAGTCTGGACTGTGGTCCGATACATCTATTCTTCTGGGAAAAAGTGATTGACTGTCACAACATGGAGTGACTGCTATTCCATCAGATACAATGCAATTGAATTCCTCCAGTTCTTGGACTGAGTTTCATGGTGGAAGTCAGGCAGCTCTACACAACTTCAGCCAAGGTGACAGGCACACTGTTATGCAGTGCTGCAGACTCCCTCCATGCTCTTGCTCCTGATCTCTGAGTTGAAATTTCAGACAGAAGCCCTGTCACAGTCCTAGGAGCATGTGAATTATTAGCACAATAGTGAAGGGAGCTAGTGGTGACCACTAAATATTTGTAGAAAAATAGTATGTGCCTCTGCATGTAAGGTATCTGTGAGTTTTAACAACTCAATTCCAAAAACAAATATATATAGAATGTTCATTGACAGAACACAGAAAAAATTAAAGCCCAATATACTCCCTGATGCAGCTCTCAATGACATAATCATACCCCAATAGTTGAGTGATGAACTTTGCTGACACATGGCAAACGTAATCTTAAAGTTGGAGTCTAGATTTGGTACCTAAGTAGCTCTCTAGGCACCTAGATTCTGCCAAAATACTCTTAGCTGCATTGTTAGATTCCATGCTTTGTTTTTGCAAAGAATTGAATTTACCTCCTTAATAACATCTGTAATCTCAAATAAAGCACAATGTTCTATCTAAATATTAATTTATAAGTGTTATATGATTTACCTCATTTGTGTGGTTCATTCTTTAAACGATATTAATCCTGGCATTTTAGGAACACAAAATGTCTAAAATATATGACTGAATTTTCTCTCTTGCTGCTCGGATTAGATCAAGTTTGAAAATATAAGATGAAACAGTTATTAATTTGAGTGAACTTTTCTGGAAGATCTGCTTTAGTGGTACAGAACTATTGTGGTGAAATTTTAGATTTTGGTTATAGAGACCTCTATATATTATTATCTACTAGTCCCTTCTGTCTTTCCAATCTGCAGAAGAATAGGGATTGCTCACTCCTGGTGACCAGCTGAGGCATATTAAAGGTATTAATCTCATTATAATTCCTTAGAAAAGCTATATCTAAATGCAGAGTTGGAACACAGTTTGATATATTGTTTCCTGATGTCCTTATGCCTTCACACTCTTTTGCATAAGGCTATTTATGCCTTCATCACTTGAGTCAGCCGTAACTATTACGCTTTCTGAAAATCAGCTTTCCTGACTGAAATCACACTAAAAAAATACTTTGATTTAGATGCTTACATAAGTAGCATTTGACATTTCTGAGACCTGTTAGTACCTGAACCTGCTGCATGCTCTTTGAATGAACATGAATAGGAACGGAGAGACTGGTGCCGAACCACTGAAAGATTAGCCTTGTTAATGGGCAATGCCTCACTGACTTCACCTTGATTAATGTCAAAGACTGCTGATCAAAACTTTCTCTCATGTTCTCTTGCTGAATGATTTCTAAGTATCAATTTAAAAAGTCTCACGAGGAAGGCATTAACAAAGGAGTGAAATTCTGCCTGATAGTGCAGGTCAATCACAGAGTTTCTGATTAGCCTAAGTCTCCAAAATGGGGCTTGAGTGGGGATTAAATTGAGGAGATAACTCAGGAGAGCCCTCTGACCTAAAATTCACCATATCTATGTATTTTCTTTACCCTCATTTTATTTGCTCCACTATTCATGATTTTCCTTCAGAATACATGACAGACAAATCCTAAAAAGAAAAGATGTTATTCCAGACTCAGTAGAATTTATTCCACATTTTTTAATTCTTCCCATGGCATTTCCCTTAGTCTTTTTTTTTTCTTTTGCAGGTATAACATATGTAGGATGAAAAGGCCTTGGTGAAGATTCAATTAAATGTTGAGAAGACATCAAAACAGAAACCTTTTTTTTTTTCTTCTCTGGATACATTGTTTTCTTCTTAAGTTCTTTTCAGGCTCTTTTCTCTGTGTATGCAGGGCTGATAACCTGAGAAACCTTGAGAAGACTTATAGTAGTCTTATTTTCATTGAATCCCTGCATTTGTTTTGAAATGCAGGTGTTATTGCTAAGGAGCAAGGAAAAGGCTTTATCTTCTCTTTCAACACTAACATATCTGGTGAGAAGACAAACAGAAACAAGTCATTCTTAGCTCTCAAAAATATCTGTAAATAGCCATTCAAATATGATTCCTTTTTCTAGTGCATAACTAATTGGCAGTTGTTAGGCAGAACCATCAATTCATTTGAGCACCTGAAGAAAGAAAGACAAAGTAACACAAAGTGGGTGTCAGAGGATTGAGTCCTGATTCCCTTTGGCCATGCTGCTAAGGTGAGGAGGAAACATTTCCCAATGGCTTGATACATTTGGGATGAATGAAAGCTGCTCCTCCCTGTTTATAACCGTTGCTTTCCTCCTGAAAAAAAAAAAAAAAAAGATGACATAAAAGATGGAGAAGATGCATAGTCTTCTGGAGAGGACAAACAAGGCAGAAAACATAGTGTAGAAAAACCAGATTCTTGGAAGAAACAAGTCACAAAGCCGCAAGTGTGAGTCAAAGCCGTGGGCTGGGCAAGAAATGCAGTGCTTTCTGCATGTTTGTAAATGCAGGACACACTAAGAACAGTTAAAAAGAAGAGGTTTTGGAAAGAGAATGTCAAAGCACTTCTACAAAGCATTGTCAAATTACTCCACTTATTCCTGTTATGTGTTGTCTTTGATCTTTCCTGCTCACCTTCATTAACCTGCTGGGCTTTTATTTTTTTTCTTGCTATCCAAAGCTTCAGTTTGATTTTTTGCTTCCTTTGGATATTCTGGTCTTTTATTCACTTTGGTTTTTTCCTAGCTAGCCTTTTGATTACTCAGTTTGCAAACTGTGCTTTTACTATGTACCTAATGAAATTGTCATGTCACCAAATAGACATTGTAGAGTGTCCTGGGAAAGTTGGTTGTTTCAAAGAAGAGAGAAAATGATTGGGCAGCAGATGCAGGATTAATACGTTCTATTTCAACCGCTTCCATTTACCAGTTTTTGTGGCTGAAACCTGAACACAAATTTGTTCTGCTAACACAAAGTTGCTAAGAGCAAAAGCTTTTCTCACTAGTGTCTTCTGGGGCACTTCTTATTTCCTTTTTCCAAAACAACAAAATGTTTGGTTTTTTTTTTTTTTAATGCTCAGCTCTCCTAGTAGAAATTGCTAACTCATAGTTCAAAAACTCTGAGCCAAATGTATCCCTAATGTAAGTCCATAGCTTTATATCAGACCCTCTGTGTTTGAAACAATTTCATGACACATTCAGACTCCTCTTTGTTCTGCACTAGCTGGCATTCTTCAGGAACTGTTGCACACTGCTAGCAGGCTCATGCCAACTTTCTGAAGTACTTGGCAGTAGCAGAGGATCATTTGTAAAATTAGTAGCCCACTTTTATTTGTTCACTTACAGCATTATTTCGCTAATTCTTTGAGAAAACCAAACAAAGTACAATCCTACTCTTTGTTACAACAATTGAGCAATGCTGAAGTTTTGCTACTGACCGTAAATTCAATGCTAAGAAATGAATGGTACTGCGGAAATTTTTAGACACTTTTCTTCTCAGACATACTATTCTTCTGTTTAATTTATCCATGCAGCACAATGGTGGCTGATTTCTTCCTCTAGAGAAATCTGCCTAATTCCATTTGTGCAGGAACATTCGAGAAGAGAATTCAATCTTATATGCTTTAGAGATCTATCCTGCTTTCACTGTAGGAGCAATTGTGTAGATATTTAGTCAAATAAGAGAGAACAGATTTATCTCTTTTTAACTATTGCTTTCAAAATAGTTTCTATCCAGGCACCCATTACCAAGTCTTAACAGAAGAATTTCAACTTCACTTAACATTTGAGCGCTGCACTCATAATGAACAGTGTTATAACTTTGCAATTGTTACATAAAAAGGTATTTGTGCTAAAAGTACCATAATAAAGTACTAGACTTAGCTTTATTATCCTATTTGTGTAGGGTTGAAAATGCAGGTTCCATTTGTTTTCCTCAAGGTCTGTGTTATTTGACTGTACGAATATACACAGAAAAAGGTAGTAAAATATATTAACATGACATTAAAAAAATGCACACAATTTAATAAGGTTTGTCAGGATACTGTAAACCTTTATATCATCTAAACACTCTTGGCAGTCCCAATGACAGCATAGAGTTATTTTAATCACTCAAACGTGGTAATCTTAAAACTTAACCAGACTCCTAGACCATATTCTGTTCTGAGAAAGGAGGAAATGTGGCTAAGCTGGAGGCATCATGCTTGCTCCTGACATTGGCAGGGAAAATGCACACAAGGTTGCTGGTGAGATCAAACGTGCTTACTATTTACAATGCAATCTGTTTGCAGTATTTGCCTTCCACTCCAGCCTTGAAGCCATTTGTCAAAACACAACTATAGAATCTCCTAGGCCTGCTAAGTGCTGGTGGCACTATCCCGTTTGTCCTCAGAAATTTTCATCAATTATTTCCTCTTTGACATGTAATACAGAAGAAGATAATTTTGTTCATGGATTTTCCTAGATTCTGTATTACTTTCGGAGAAAGGGAATAAAATATGGAAAAACTGTTAAATAGCTAATATAGAGTCATCAAACAACCTTTAGTCACTGACAGAGTCAGTCCAAGACAAGAAACATCCTGAAGGGCTTGCTCAAGACTCCAAGATAACTTCCCAACACAAACAAGAAATATCAAAATTCATATAAACAGATGCTTTTAAATAGCTAAAATTAAATGATAGGACGTGCTCTCTTGAAAGATATTCAAATATGTAGTGATGATACAAGAACCTGATGAAATCTAAAAGTGCTGTATAGGCAAGTCCTGTGCTTTCCACTATTTCAGTTCTTTTAATAAAACCAGTCAGACTTTTGGTGTAATCCAACTGAGCAAAGACTGGAAACTAAGCCACAGAAAGCTTATTTTTGCAACAAATTTTTGCACAGTGTGATGAATATAGACACAAAGACAAAAAAAAAAAAACAAACCACACAGAATTCTGGAAAATTCTAAGTTTTTTTTAAGGATTCCATCCTATCATCCCAGTGCAGGAAAAATTGTTGGCTGCAGTGGAATTTTGCTGTCATAAAAATTGCAGAGCTAGGTTTTCAGCTAACTTCCTCACAGTAGAGAAATTCAGTGCAATGCACATCAAATAACAATATTAAAAGTCATACCTGGTGTTTTCTGCAATGTCCTCAAATTAGTCAAACAATTATGAAATAGTATCTGCTTATATACATTTCCTACTGTGCAAATCTGTTCACCTCATGTTAATTTCCTTCTACTGTGAATGAGCAAAGGTAACCATTAGAACTATGAGAAAAGATTTCCATAAGCAAATAAATTGGCTTCAGTGAGAATGCCCTTATTCAGTATACACACAAAAAAAATTCTGAAACACCTCATGAGAGCTAGAACTTATTTTTTTTAAGAGTACTTCACAAAAATCATAACCATGCATGCAGATTATTCCATTACCTATTGGAAAGAAGTCTGTTATTTTCTATCACTTAGTAGAATTTACGATCCATCTGTACGTTTGTTTTGTTTTGGTTTTTTTTTTTTTATTTCTTGCTTAATTGATTCATGCTTGCTCTCTTATTTTCTATTTTTCACTCATGAAATAACTGGAAAGTTCCCAAATCTAGCTGCATGTAAAAAAGAAGAAATTCATAAGTATTCAAGGATCTTCAATGTGACAAAATATATCATAAAAAAAGGAAAAAAAAAATTCCCCTTCAAGATTATGGCTGTTGCTTTCTTGCTATTGGTTGGTTTGTGGAGTGATTTGTACAGTGAATCACAGTATTAGGCATTGTATGCTTTTAGAGGAAATGCACAATCAATGATTAATTATGGATATTAGCCTAAAAGAATATTTTAAAGTATTTCCATAGTAATTTTATTTCTAAAATAATGAAGTCTTTAATATTTCACTCTACAACCATATGGTAACACTGAATAACTACTTAATTTCAGAACCAGGACATCATCTATTCAGTCTGGCTTTGTAACATTTGCATTTATTTATTTTACATTTCCTTCAGCCTCCACAGCATTTACAAAGCCCTAATCTCCGGTAGTAGAGCTCCAAAACAGTGAAACAAGATTATCATTAACAATTTCCTCCCCTGAAGAAGGTGCTTGGGACAAAAACCCAATTAATTCCTACAATATTTCCCATGACAGATTTTACTCTTCAAACCGATCGCTTTCAGATTTTTTTTTCATCCACATCTTTTATGACACTAAAATGTTCTGTGGACCCATTCTGCCTTGGTCAATTATAGGAAAGTGGGTGTTCGTATTATCTCTGTTTTCTACTCTCTCTATCTCATTAATACTGCACCTTAGTAAGCAAGTCTGAATGCAGACTTGGCTGTAGGTTAGCCATAAATAAAAATAAAAAATAAACTAAATTAAACTAGCATAAAATAAAATAATTCTCCATTCTTTTCCTTCATTTTTAAGCGACAAATCCTGAGAAATAACTACCCAGGAATAGACGTGTGAAAGTAGAGGAGGTCTGCCTGTTTGAGCAAAGTCAGGAAAGGCACTCTGCCTGAGGCCTGCAGCAGCTGAAGGGTATGTGACAAATATGTCTGCTTATTTATATCAGTGGGACTTTGATAGGACATTGTTTCCAATGGAAAAAATTGATTTTTCACAGCAGTGGTGAATACAATGCCATAATGCTAAGTTTCACAAAATGACTAAAGCACTGACACCAGTCATTTCATGAAACACCTGACATTTTTAGGCATTTCATATAATGACTCAGTGGAACAGTTAAATAGTGTAATAGAATGCCTATAATTCCAGGAATGACTTTCAGTCATATCATGAAATGAATGATTTCACAAGATCACTGTAAGGTATTTATAAAATCTTCACTGTGAGCTATGAAACAGGTGCTGTAAGCTGGGAGCTTGCCAGTCAGTGTTCCAGGCCAAAGACAAATTGTTTTTGTGAAGAAGTACCATAGATTTGACAAACTATCAGAATTAAAATGTCTCTTTTGTAATTTAACCTGATGTACCTTTTGTAGAAGAATAGAATTCAAACAAGAACAACAACAACAAAGAAAGTTATTTCCCACAGTAATTTGTCAGAGAAAATGAACACTTTTACTGTCCAGGAAGCTGGTTGAAATATTTCTGGGAAAATGCCTAATTTACTGTTTTAATGAAGTTAAATTTCTCATGAAGCTGTATAACTTTGAATTGCATTTTCAGCCAGAAGGTCAGCTAAGGTCCAAAGTTTCCTAGTCACTTCTAAAGTGTATGTGTGTATGTGTATGTGTGTATGTGCGTAATAGGAAAGAAAGCTTAAAAAAAACCATGCAGGTCTGATATTTCTGAGCAAAAATTAATGCCATGAGACATAGTCACTTTTAATGAACATATTTGGCAAGTTCTGTCTTCATTCCCATGTGTAAAAACAAGTATAAAATACTAAAGTTACCAAGTGACAGAATACATATCCTCCTGTACATTTACACCACTTACTCGGAAAAGCTAAAATCCTATCTCATTGCAATAAGACTAGTATTAACATACCTGAGTAGAGATTGCTCTGATCAGTGTGTTAGGAAGTGATGCATTTTATGACACACTATCTTTTAGAGAAAACGTGGTTTAGTATCTTTTAAATAATTTCATTAAGAATATTAATATATTTTAGATACTGTTAGTCTGCAAAGGTCATAGTATTAAATGTTTTAATAGATATTCAAAAGCCTCTAATCTGTACATATTAAAATAGATGAAACACTAAAAACTTGGTTCTGTATAACTACAACAACATTATTCTTTTAAACCAGAGTAGTTGCATTGATTTCAATGGAATTACACCAGTGTAAAATTGGACTAACAGACTAGTAAGCATGGCCCCTTGTGTTTAATTGTCTCTTCGAAAATCTCTTTTGGATCTTCCTTTTTAACAGGAGTTTCTATCACAACATAGAAATGCAATGAAAGGGGGATATATACCCTGAATAAGGAGTTCTGTAATTAGCAGCAGGGATAGAAATAAGCTGATTTTTAAGAGGATATATTGCTGGATTACAATGTGGAAGGTGTTTTTCCAGTTGCATGGAAACAAGTGAGAAGAAACCCATCAGTCTTTCCATTAAAGAGATTAGCATTAATAAGATAAAAATGTGTTAGGGATATGTAAGAATTATAGGTGATACCTCTGATGGATAATGTTTTAATTTGCCTCTGGGCAAATTCAATAGTACAGTTTTACTTTTAATCATTACTTACATGAGAAAAGGAAACTCTTTAGAACTTGAAAGACAATTTTGCCTAGGTAGATATATATGATACATTGGCTTTATAACCAATTGGAAGCTCAGATATATTTATTGAAAAGCTCTTCTGACAGTAATTTATGTATCTGTACAAGAATAAAATGCCAGAAAGATGACTGAGGTCTGTAAAGATAAGCATGCAATTGTATCGGATCACATCCAAGTAACAGAGGAAGCCTGAGTTGTTTGTGATGATGCCATAATCCAACAGCCATGTGGTCTCATTAAAAGATTCCATGTTTTTTTTGCAAGGCTATTACCAAAAAATGTTAATTTTATATGATACAATTTTCCTTCAAATATAAGATTTTATAAACAAAAGTTTTTACTTCATATCCATTTGTTCTCAATAAGTTCATTTCACAGGTTTGCTGATACTTCCCTGTACCCACTCAGGGTTCTCAATAGAACTTTTTTGTTAGTGTGACAGAATTGTGACTAATGTATTTATTCTTTGTAAGGTAAAATCAATAGGCACAGTACATGTAGACAACCTTATTCACTTTTAAAAACTCATGTCTTCCGTTCATAATGTTGTCAGTTGTCTCGACATCTCACTCATATTGTATTAAGAAGCGTATTTAAGATAATTTACATGCTTGTTAAAAACAAGAAAAATAAAAATATTTAAACCAATATAAGTCAGATATTAAACCATTAGTGAATTGCATATTAAAACTGTAGGACAACATTTCTGTACCTTTTTTCTTTATCTACAGGGAGTTGTTAACAGGAAATTATTTACATCAGATTTTTTTTTATGGATATTAAAGATGACAGCATCATCCTTTATGTGGGAAAGTAGATACCTTAGAAGATTTGCTCTTTGAATTGCCTATTTGTTCTACCATTGGATGATGGAGTTTTAATTTAGAAGTTTAAACACTAAATTGGGGAGATGAATGCCAATCTCAGATACCTAAATTCCATCATAGGCACTTCTGATCGAGGCTATGTGGCTAACAACTCAATCATATTAATTTCTCTTTTGGATTGTTTTGCCTTTTCTCTCCTTGAAGCACATAAACCAAACAACCCTTGTCATCAGACTTTCTAGAAATCTCCAGAATTTTGACGTGCTCCCTACTGCCTTCCGCTTACCTGTCCTGGTCATTGTTACTGCTTGAACCATATTGCTTCCTCTCAGGATCCCGTGATAACAGCACTCAGATAGGTCTGGAATCTGACACTGACACATGTTGTTACACTTTGATAGTCTGGAGAATACACTTGGGACTAAACAGGGTGTGCTGTTATTCTGATTTAGACATATGCTAAAAATTTGTATGAGGTGTTTCTTGTCATTATAATGCCAACATATTCAACTTTTTACTGATAATTTAATTGGATGAGTGTCTTTTCAGTGTTCTAACTAAGCACTGCTATGATTTCTCATTTTTTAAGATGTGTCATATGTAGTGTTTGATATAGTAAGCAATTTCTTAAACTCCTCATTTTCTTGTTTCTTTCTCAGTGAGAAGTGTCTCTGTGTACTACATCTCTCATTTTCATCATACTATATGTAAAGAAACATAAGAAGTTCAACACATGTTTATGATAAGTGCATGACTGAGACTAGTCTTAACAGTAATTAATAATTTTTGAGTGACAACAGGTTTGAATTTATCTTTTAAGAATATTAGAATTCCACCTATAGCTAGTATTCTAAGATCATAATTATTTCCCATCTTCTCTGCAATCTTAGTTTCTTTTTCACTCTTATCCTACATCTCTTGTTCATCAAGTTGCCTGGCTGCATAATAGTGCCTACTTTTAACCCTTCTCCTGTGGGATCTGAAGAATATCCTCTTTCTAGAACCTAGCCCCACCTGCCACATAGTTTTCTCTATTCAAAAGTTTGGCTTTAGGGTCTCTGAGTTAATCTAGGGCTCAGAATAACATTAGTGCTTAACCTGCTTTAAAGACCTCAATAGACAGGATTTTTATAATCTTAGGAGCCAAATGATACAGGTATTACATTAGCTACAGTTTTTGAGATGTTCACAGAGAGGCTGATGTCTTATCTGTCTGTTTACAAGCCTCCAAAACCATCCAAATTTCTGAGCCTTAGTACAGAGCTGCTCTGCTTAAGCACATTGTACCTGATGCAGCTTTTTTATACCTAGCCAAGCAGTAGATTGTCATCTTTCACTGTCAGGCTAAAATGGTTGGCATAAAGAAGTGGTATAGAGTTTTCAATCATGAACTGGGATATGGGCATTAGGACCCAATTTGTTACACTTCAGAGCCCTAAGTGCACTCTGCTACTTACTCAGCCTATAAATATGAAACTGCTGTCTTTCTTGACACAGCACAATAGCTGCTTTAAGTTAACATACAGTCTCCAGAAGACAAAGTGGTCTATATTTGGTTACATTACTTTCACAGGAAATTTTTCTTCATTTTCACTGACTTTGACAACCACTGAGCAACTAATCCCAATGGTATGAACTATTTAGGCCTGAAAGATTTAATAGGCTACTGCTTTTCCTACTACTTTGTTTTAAGGGAGGACTCTGACCATGATCATATCACTTTTCACCTCACAGAAAATTAAAAATGCCAAATGAAAAATATTTAGGTATCGTAAATGGAGAAGAAACGAGCTACGTGGAAAAAAAAATCAGTGTTCTAAATTAAACTTTTTCAATTCAATTAGAAGACTAGACTTTGTTATCTTCCATGTTGACTAGGTGACATGATCTGAAATAGCTTCTATCAGCCTACTTCTATCAGCCTTCAGCTTTCTGCCTCTTTAGTCTGAAATTTTCTGTTTAGGAGAGGATGTTTTTGTTTGCTTTCATTCCCAGAGGAATAGACGAGTCTGCAAAAGAAGTCCAATTTCCACTCCT
Organism: Chlamydotis macqueenii; assembly: GCF_036417535.1. Lineage (NCBI taxonomy): Eukaryota > Metazoa > Chordata > Aves > Otidiformes > Otididae > Chlamydotis > Chlamydotis macqueenii. The sequence goes on from NC_141556.1 coordinate 19,075,943, forward strand.
TCTTTGATGTCGTACTTTGGAAATATTTTCCACAGAGGACTCTGCTTGTGAATGTAGAAAAGGTGATATTTATTTCAAAATTTGGGCTTACTGCTGATAGAGAGAGGAGTTTTAATTTAGAAAAGGGGTACTCAGTTGTCCTTTCAGCCTGTACCATGACTAGAAGACTCAGCTTTTAAAGGTTTGCTGCACTGATTTCAATTTTTTGAATAGGGTGTGATCAGAGCTTTTTTTCCTGATCGAGATATAATCAAATCTCTCAGTGATCTGAGGATGACCTGTCACTGCTTTAAACCTCAAACACCTTAAAAATTAAAATCAAGATCGACATAAACCACACCTAATGAACTTCCTGCTCCAGGGTCTCTATAGAATTTTGTAATATTCTGTTGTCTATAGCTTGAAAAAAGCTCACAGGACCTCTGAATAATGACCTAAATTTCTACAACAGTATTTAATTTATTCTGAAGAAAGTAGTCAGTCTAGTGCTGCAGAGCATTTCCAAAATGTTGTTCTGGTGTCTAGCCTAGTAAAAGCCTGGTGTTCTGTAAGTATACACTGTAACAGCACAGAAATTGCTACTCCACAGGTAGATAGCAATCCATCACTCTGAAATATTCTGTCCAGCAATAGTCTCTTATATGTTAGATAATTTAAGGCTTAGGTACACTACAGCATTATCATTAATTATCGTCCTGGTTTTAGCAGGGATAGAGTTAATTCTTCTCTCAGTAGCTGGTGTGTTTTGGATTTCATATGTGAAGAATGTTGATAAAAACACTCTGATGATACGAGTTGTTAATGAGACCAAGGACACTGTCTGGCTTTCCAAGTTGCGTTAAAGTCTCGTTAACGTGCAGATGTGGGAAGCTGGGAGAAAGACAGACAGCATAATTGATCCAAACTGGCCAAAGAGAGTATTCCATGCCATAAATGTCATGCTCAGTATATAAGACGGGGTTGCCTGAGGGAGGGGGCATCCATTCCTTTCTGGCATCCATTCTGGCATGCACGCTTGGCATCCTATTCTTCTATCTTGCTTGCTGGCATCGTTCCCTCTACCTTGCTAGCTTGCTCTCCCTCCGCTTTGCTTGCTGCTCAGTGTTGTTTCCGTTGTCACTGCTCGGGATGGGCTGCATCAGTCATTTGGACATCAGGTGAGAAATCGTACATTGTTCATTTTGTATGTTTTGTATATATTAATACCCTTATATTCTGTTATTTTTGTAGTTTTTAGTATTTTAGTAAACTGTTTTTATCTCAACCCATGAGTTTTCCTTTCTTCCCAATTTCTCTCCCCCATCCCACTGGGGAGGGAGAGGGTGAGTGAGAAACTGTGTGGTGATCCCAGCTAAACCACCACAATTATAAAACAGTTTCTGTCTATATTGACTGCATTTGGTTTAAGACCCTAACTGAAATGGTAAAATTGGTGTTCGTCATACAGTCAAGTGATACAGAAAGCTGTATCACTTGAGGGCAATTCCCATTTCAGCTATGTTAAATGACTGTTGGAAGCATCTCTTAATCCCTATTGACTAGAGCTAAACAACAGTAAGTAAGCTGGATTTGGAGTCTCAGTTAGGTGACATGAATTGAAGTCTGTATGCACATAAGTTTCTCATTTCTTTACTATAATTTTCCTTTGACAGTTGCTAGCTTCTCATACTTCCATTCATATTGAATAACTAATATCAGAAGTACTTCAGCTGATCTAGTGAGAAGCTATCATACTGCCTGTTTTTTCTCCTTCTGAGCCTTCATGAAAAGTCATCATAAAATGTTGTGAATTACGCGAAGTGGGCAGCAGAGCCCACTTGAAATCATCTCCAATTTCCAAGCAAGAGAGGTTATTGGTGATTAATTCAAAAAATCCCCCTCTGATTGTACTGATGGGAGAACAACCGACACTCAGTCAAAACTCAGATCCACCTGTGTTACAGACAATCCCAGGTGCGAATGGGTAATTTACTAATAATTTAATAATAATTTACTAATGAAAGTGACTTACTTACTGCCACTTATTAATCATCACTTGTAATACTTAGACTATGAGTTCACGAATACGTTTTTTAATGGTTTCTGGTTAGAAGCTTATATTCCTGAGAATCAAATATGTAGATATCTTATAATATTAATCATAGATTGTGGTATTGCTGACATCTCACTGAAAAAAAAATGGAAAATTCACAGAAGTCATATTTTTATTTCTTTAGATTAAGTTGTGAAGTAATTACTCAGTAAAGAATGGGATTATATGTCAAGACCTCAGAAAATCTTTAAGGAAACCACATTTTCTTTGAGTCTGAAAACCGCACAAGTAATTTTGTTTATTTAGACTCCATTTTGCTTAAATGAGGAGGTCATGAACTGCATCCTTGTTCTCTTTTCTTTTTTTAATCTTTGTAAAAATACAGTTCAAATTTAATTACATCTCTGTTATAATGAGTGTGATATACAGAACAAGTTGATGTAAAATAATGTGAAATAAATAGAAGTGACACTGTGACACACATGAGATAAGACATCACAAATGCAGAATTTCTCCAGACAGAAAGAGAAGAAAGACAGGAAAGGGAGAATCTATTTCAGTTCCCTTTCAAGGAAAGAATGGAGTATGAACTCATCCCTTAATACCCCGAGAATACACAAAGGTGAGGATTGCCAAGATAACTATGCAACTAAACTTGAGCAAGAGTTTAAGCATATCAAGCAGACACCAGAGAATCTGTTCCTCAGGCAAAGTTCTTTCTCTCACTCCTCCTCACCTTCTGGATTCTCTGATGCCTGAAAGATAGTAATTTATGATGCAATCTTAACAATCAACAAGCACAAATTCATTGGAAATCTGGTCTTCCAGTACCTCAAGGGGGCCTACAGGAAAGATGGAAACTTCAGCAGGACCTGTTGTGACAGGACAAAGGATAATGGGTTTAAAATAAAAGGAGGCAGATTCAGACATGATATAAGGAAAAAAAATATTTATAATTAGGGTGGTGAAACACTGGAACAGGTTGCCCAGAGAGGTGGTGGATGCCCCATCCCTGGAAACATTCAAGGCCAGGTTGGACAGGGCTCTGAGCAACCCGATCTAGTTGAAGATGTCCCTGTTCCTTGCATGGGGACCTTTAAATGTCCCTTCCAAGCCAAACTAGTCTATAATTCTATAATTCTATGATTTCTGTTCAGAAAGTTTCTTGCTGTTCTTCTGAAACTCTTTTTTTTTTTTTCATAAGACCAAATTTTTGCATATGTGGGCTTTAAAATTAAAATTGGTATTTAATCTCCATGGAATGAGTAGTCATCTGATCATGCTTGCTAGTTGAAATTTTGTATGAATGGAGGACATTTTCCCCAAAACATTTTCTCTCTTCATTAAACCAAGTGTAAGCAGCTAGCCTCTGTTTTAGATTCACCAGCTCTACAACCCAACTACAAAAGCCAAATTTGCTCATGCAACTGGAAGTATACTGATCAAGAAAGATGGAAATTCAAATTTGATAGCAAGTTTCTTTTTCATGTAGTATATGAATATGTTAAGCAAACCTATATTTATTACAGAAGTTCAGAGAAAATAGATAAGCCTATGTGACTCTCTTTTCTTGATTTCTAAGCACTCCGTTGTTTAGACTCACATATAAGCAGTCTGCTAATCATTAATTTATTATTAAATCCAACAGGGAAGGTTTATTCCTCTGCTTAGATTTATTCTGTTTTTCTACTATTGTATTTCAGAGGACTTAAAAATAAATAGATGCTCTTCAAAGACTGGAGCCAAGTAATTATTTTCTTTTAACAAGCTTATTACTTTATTGACTTATGTTGAAGTGGGCTTCTCAGTTATTATATTTCATTTGCAGAACATTATTTTTTTAAGAATGATAAGATGATTAGTGTCATATTAAAGTGTTGTTATTTGCAACGCTATAGTTAAGGGTTTGCCAGCATTTACATTTCATATCCCTTTGGTTCAATGGCTTTTTTAAAACTTAGCTATTAAAAGAACTATTCACTGCTAGCCTATGAGTCTGTTTTTCATCAATTTAATATGAAATTTCTGTGATTTTCATTAGGGATAAAAGAACTTGTATATTTTTTTGCAAATTTTTATATAACCAAATATTATAGTTTTCATTAAACTTACATTTCAAACAGTATTTTAAAGGAATAAACAATATTTTAAAGGGAAATATCTAAAATGCATGATAAGAGTTTGGAAACATCATTTAACAAGGGACATTGTTGTGGTTTAGCTGCAGTCACTACACAGTTTCTCGCTTACCCAGCAGGATGAGGGAGAGAAATGGGAAGAAGGGAAAATCTTTGGGTTGATATCGATGCCCACCCCTGGCCATCCCCCACTTATATATGGAGCGTAACGTTTATGGTATAGAATACTCCCTTTGGCCAGTTTGAATCAATTATTCTGGCTATATCCCTCCCAGCTTCCTGTACCTTAATGTGATCTAGAAAGCTGGACAGTGTCCTTGGTCTCATTATCAATAACTCATAACATCAGTGTATTTATCAACATTCTTCACACACAAAATCAAAAAACCATCTGCTACTGAGAGGAAAATTAACTCCATCCCTCTTGAAACAGGCATAATTTGCCTGAGGAGAAGGTCTTGGGAGTACTGGTGGATGAGAAGCTCAACATGAGCCGATAATGCACGCTTGCTGCCCAGAAAGCCAACCGCATCGTGGGTTGCATCAAAAGAAGCGTGGCCAGCAGGTCAAGAGAGGTGATTCTCCTTCTCTGTTCCACTCTGATGAGACCCCACCTGGAATACTGCATCCAGCTCTGGAGCCCCCAACATAAGAAAGACATGGACCTGGTGGAGTGAGTTCAGAGAAGGGCCATGAAGCTGATCAGAGGGTTGGAGCACCTCTCCTGTGAGTACAGGCTGAGAGAGTTTCGGCTGTTCAGCCTGGAGAAGAGAGGGCTTGAGGGAGACCTTATTGCAGCCTTTGAAGACTTAAAGGGGCTTATAAGAAAGATGAAGAGAAACTCTTTAGCAGGGCCTGTTGTGACAGGATAAGGGCTAATGGTTTTAAATTATAAGCAGGCAGATGTAGACTTGATATAAGGAAAAAAAAATGTTTACAGTGAGGGTGGTGGAACACTGGAACAGGTTGCCCAGAAAGGTGGTAGACACCCCACCCCTGGAAACATTCAAGACCAGGTTGGATGGGGCTCTGAGCAGCTTGACCTGATTGGAGATGTCCCTGCTCTTTGCAGGGGGGCTGGACTAGATGACCTTTAAAGGTCCCTTTCACCTGAAATTATTCTATGGTTCTATGTTTCTAAGGGTTAGCAGAGCAGAGTATTATACGAGACAGAGATTTTGAATAGAAGAGTGAACAGTATAAGTTAGCAAAACAGCATTGGAAGTATGGCTACAGCTATGCCCTTTGAACTTTGAACTAAAGGCACTGTAGTTTCGAGGCCGTCTCTGCTCTATGATGACAAGCTTTCGGAAGACACAGAACACTTACATATCCGTTCTTGACTTTGGGGCTAAATAATGATTTAAATAGAAGCAAAAGTTGCTTCTTAGCAAAAGCTGATTTCTTGATTTTTTTTTCTCCAAGGTGGCATTAGTTCTCAATCTGTGTCCAAAGTACTCTTAAGGTCTGAACGATATATTTCTCAACTTTGTTACTTTCAACAGCTCAATAATTTAGAGAGTGCCATCAGTAGTTTGGGAGATTAGGACCACAGAGAGTTTAATTCTGCTTTAGAGCAGGTTTTTATGAGCTTGCAATTTAACAGAGACCTTCTTATTATAGTCAATGCCTACAGATTCGACTGTTGAGCTCCAAGAAAATATAACATGGACAGCTTCCCAGGGTGTTGGTGGCCACAGTGAGTGAATTCATTCAAGTCTCTGATGTGACAAATAGCTCCTAGTCCATGTTTTATACTCCAGCTGCAGTGCACTCACCACAGAAAATCCAGGGTAGTATAAGATACATATTTTATTTCAGTAGTGTTATCTAACAGCCAATACTTTATGAGCATTCACTAAATTAGTATTGCAAATTAATTCTGCAGGCATCTACAAAGTGAAATTTGATTTTAGGCAGAGGAAATTAGAGCAAAATAAAGTTAAATATAGACCTATGCCACCTATAGCTTTTACTACAGTTGTTGCTGTTTGGTTTAAGGAGTTAGATGAATCTCCATATAATTTTATGACACAATACAGTGTAATGATCACTCAAAATTCAAACACTTTTACATTTAATGATCCATTGCATATACATAGTTGTTCATTTTATAAGCGATAACGCTTTCCGGGATAGATGTGCATCAACTGGTTCGTGCCTGATCAGGAATCCAGTGATACAAAGCATGGCCAAATGGTTCTGCCACAAAAAAAAATTGTGCAAATTGACCTATTTTTTGTCATCTCTTCAGGGAAGTATGATCCAAATGACAACAATATTGGCGTATCTCCATTCTTTGCATGGGAAGGCTGTCAAGTCCAAAGGAACAGGAGTTTGAAACCCCCTGTCATAGTTTAGCCCCTGTCAGGACCAAACTACGCAGTTTCTCTCTCACTCCACCCACCCTCTGAGAGAATACGGAGGTGAATCTCTGCTCCTCCATGGGCCTCCATGGGCTGCAAGGGGACAACCTGCTTCACCATGGGCTGCACCATGGGCCGCAGGGGAATCTCTTCTGGGAGCAACATTACTCTTCCCCTCTCTTCTTTCTTCACTGACCTTGATGTCTGCAGTCATTTCTCTCGCAAGAAATTCTTCACAATCGGCTGGCAGACGCCTTTCAGGTTCTCTTCACATCTCATCTCCTCTCCACTTTCTTGCAGCTGGGCTGGACCAAGTTGGACCAAGACGGGAGGCCAGAGGGTGAGGGCCGCAAGGCTCACAAGGCTTGTGCCTCCCCTTCTCTGCCCCCACTTCAGCTTCTTCACATCTTCTGCTTTTTCCTGTTTTTCCCCTTCTTAAATAAGTTATTGCAGAGGCAATATCAGGAAACATTCTGCTACCAATTAGCTTGGCCCTGGCGAGTAGTGGGTCCCACCCTAGGCCTGGCCAAATCCACTGGACAAAGGGGTAACTTCTAGCAGCCTACTGTAGAAGCTGCCCCTGTAGCCCCCCCTCACTAAACAAAACCAACACACCCCCTAATACTTGACATGTTTGTTATAAATCTTTTGCAAGGCAGTATGATGAGCTGAGGTAGTTGAAGGATAGCTATGCCTCCAATATAAAATATATCAGCTACAGAAAATGTCACTGCAACTGCTGAGCTATGGTTTACAGTAGAGATGTGCCCAGGAACACATTGTTCCTGAATATTTCTTCACTATCCCCCCAGCTGTTCTTTGTATAGGAGAGGATTCTGTCATCTCTTGACTCTGTTCAGATTGGTCTCAGACACTTTTATCCCCTGTGTTGCAGCTTTGTCATAGGTACAATATTAGCAACAGCACCCCTACAAACTTTCTGATGATAAAGTCATCTTCCCTATCTAAGGAAAAGCTATTAAAATTTTGGCATCTTTTAGGTGTTGTAAGTTTTCCTTGTACATGGCTGTAGTGTCTTTTTATCATGTCCAGTCTTCACTTCCATTACCCAATGATGTGTTTGCAAGGTAAGATTAATTTCAGGACCCTAAGTTAGGCAGATAAGATCTTCTCTACTCCTTCAAAGGTATTTTCTTCTTTACCTTGCCCACAGGCATGTATTTAGAAGGAATGTGCCCCTAGAACCTTAAAATTTTGACACAAGTTAGTTGCCTAGGCTAGACAGATTTGAATCCAGTCTTTCAATTTTTTCTTCCTTTTAGCTTTCTCTAACAACTGCTTCTATAGGCAGGCTTAACCAGCTGAAAAACAGAAACACTGCAAAATATTCCTCTCTTTAAAATGTGTGCTTTGACCACCCACTCTAGCAAGTACCAAAGTCTAGGTGAAAACCATGCCTTTCAGTCTTTATTGAAGTAGCATTCAAATGCTGTGAATTCCTGACCAGCTTTTGCAAAACTGATCCTATGAAGCTACTTATCACAAAGCTTGTGTTTGCCAGCATTGTACACGTCATCCAAGCTCATTCAGTCACTAGCTGTAGAAAATCAATTAATATTTTCAGTCTTGATCATGCTACAGGTATAAATCTGACATCTGCTTTCAGGAAGAGAAGAAACACTTAACAGATGCAGCTGCAGACATTCTGCAGGCACAAGACAATACTTTTGTTTGGAGAAGAGCCATTCCTTGGAAACGGTTGTGACTGGTATACTGTGGCATTAATTCTGTCTTTTAAGATCATGTGTCTAGGTTATGCCCTTCAAATGAAAAATAGTGCCTGAGAATTGTAAAATATGTTTTGTATTTGCATGTTGTTTGATATTTTGGTTCTGCATTTTAAGAAGACTAATCACCAAGAAATTTTTTTTCAGAACTCTCAGGGTACACATGAAAACTAACTTTGAAATTTATTTATTAACATTCTCATTTCAAAAGGAAATACAGAACAATTATCATCTCAACTGCTCATTTCCCAGGAGACTTTGGAAACCAAACAACAATAGACTCATTTATTATTGTCATAATGCTCTTGGAACATAATATAGTCCAACAGAATTTTTAACTCTAAAAATCCTTCATTTTCCCAGGTGTAGGATTGGATGAATTTAAAAAAAAAAACCTAGTAGGTAAGAAATTAATTTAGAATCAGTGTATCAGAGTTCAAATCTCAGTTCCACTTACTACTTAGATATTTAAATTAAATGGAAAGAATCCAACTGAAAAGTCAGAGCTGTTAAACTATTTTTGCTGAGAGTGTTTGAATACAAGTCTGCATGTCAAATAAGTTACCTAGCCTCTGGGACTGTTTGAGGGATGAGAGGTTCTCTTTGCTTTCTGTTGAAAAATCCTTGGTACATCGTGCAGTTGGATGGGAAATCTTTCATATTTCTCAAGAAGTTTCACTTCATTAATAGTGATTTATTTCCTAGATTTACATTGTAGATATCCAATTAGTCAAATTCAGAATTTAGATTTTACGTAACAAGATTGTCTTGTCTCTCATGACAGAAAGGTACAGTCTAGGTGGTCTGAAAACATAATTTCTTTCAAGAAGAAAAGACATATCTGTATTTTAGTTAAATAAGTGTATACAGTGGGATATGCTTGTTCTCACTGAAAATTCCACAGATCGTTACAGGTAGGATATTAAAGATTTTTTTTTTCATCAAAGTTAAATAAATTGTATGGGTATAACAGTTCAAAAACCTTTAAAAAGTCTGTTCTGATTTTCTATTGTCTTCTAGCTAAACGTCTTCTGTTTGCATTTGATGACAAATTGGTTTCCTCCATTAAGAAATTATTTCCTTTCCTCATAAGAAATATTCTGTAGTGCAAAGCTTCTGTTGCGTATGAATGTGGATTTGGTTCGGTGTAGTTGCAGGGATTATAAATCATCTTATATGCATGAAAGCGATATTCTATTTTGTAAGTTGCCATCAAAACTGGGATTTGATTGCTGTTGTGTTAGAGATACTTAATGGCTATGTAAAATAAACGTAAGTAAATATAAATTCTCCATGTTTCAAAGAAAACAACAAAGATGCATACTACATTTCACCAAAGATCTATCAATATGCTAATTACTCTTTGACAATTAGCCAGTATTGGATACCGTAATTACATTATAATCTGTTTATAAAATAGTTTTTCAACTTTGAATGTTTAACAGATTATAAGATTATTACATTTAAAGTAGATTTATATGCATAATAACATATAATCCTAATTATATTATTATAGAAGTTCATGTTTAGATTCAGTGAGTCTATTTTTTAATCCTGCTAAACACCTAGCTTTATGGCATTGGGTTCCACTTGTTATATCAGAAGTAAAATATAATAGTCATATATTAAATTATTCAACTTTTAGTTTTATTGAAAATCAGCTGCTTCTCATATTGTAGAAGACTGGAAGGATCTAACCAAAACTATTTTTTGATGTTAGAAAAATAAGATGTATTTTTAAGAAAAAAAAAAAAAAGAGAGATTTTTAGCTAGTAAAAGATACTCTTCTATTAAAATGTGAAGCACTACAGATTGTACAGCTTGTTCATATAGTGTTTGATTTATTAACAAAGGGATGAACAGTGTTCTATAAGGCACATTCACCTACAACAATGTATAGATATGAAAGGTGATGAAACTACTGTTCTTTTTTACAGTATAAAATTTTGTGGAACAGTAGAGAGACTACATAGTTCTCTTGATATTTTACATCAAGCAAATTATGCACTTTTCAAGTTTTTTAATCATTTTATACAAGAGGTAGGAGGAGTGGTGGGCTATAAAAGAGAATTTAGAAACATTGCCATGTCATGTAAGGAAGGTGTTAGGCAAGGCCGAGCTCAGTAATAGATGAAGCTTGGAAGGGACATCAAGGACACAAAAAGAGCTTCAACTGCTACATTAGTAATGAAAAGCTGAGCAAGGAAAATGTAGACTCTTTGCTGAATAGGGTAGGTGATTTAGTGGCAGTGAACACAGACAAGGCTGAAGTATTCAAAACACTCTTTACCTCAGTCTTTGCCAACAAAGCCTCTTTGCCCAGGCCTTCAGAGAAATGGCTGAAAGAGAAGAATGACCAGTAGTAGGTGGGAGTCAAGTCCAGCATTGCTTGAGATTACTTGGCCCATACATGTCCACAGGACCCAACAGCTTGCATCCAAAGGTGGTCAGAGAATTGGCTGATGCCCTTGCAAGGCCACTCTCCGTCATATTTGAAAAGTCATGGAGACTGGGGAAGGACTCCAACAATTGGAGAAAGGGAAATGTTCAAAAATCCATCTTTGAAATGCCAGGAGTAAACCAGGGGAGCTAAAGGCCAGCTAGTCTCTCCTTGATTCCCGGGAAAATGATAGAGCAAGTCCTTTGGAGCGCATTTCCAGGAATATGAAGGAGAGGAAGATGTTCAGGAACAGTCAGCATAAATTACCAAAAGGTGACTCATGTTACCAATCTGATTGGCCCTGAAGATTAAATGACTGGATTTATGGATGAGGAGAGAGCCATGGACATAATTTATAGGGCAAAGTTCTGGACATGATCTACCAAAATGTTCTTGTATCCAAACTGGGATATTACTGTCGGTAAGGTTAGATAAGCAGATGGGTAAAAATTGGATTGAATGATCAAACTCCATGATTAATGCATTTCACTCAATCTGAAGGTTAATACCACAGGGGTCTTATTTTGGGATCAGTCTTGGTTAACTTTTTTACTAATGACTTGCAGGAGGCAATGATATATACTCTCGCTGAAGTTGGCAGCCAACACCAAACTGATATGACCTAGTCTGGTTGAGGTAGAGAGACCTAGCCAGGCTGGAGGAATGAGGAAGAGGAACCTTGTGAAATTCAGCAAGGACACATGCAAATTCTTGCACCCAGGAGGAAAGAACTCATAAAGCGAGAAAGGCTGGAGATTGATGGTTGGGAGCAGCTCTACAGGAAAGGCTCTAGAAGTCTTGACAGACAGAAATGACAAACTGTTTCCCCATGAATAGAGTGGAAAAGGCTGCCCAGAGAGATTATGAAGCCTCTCTCCATCCTGGGAGGTTTTCAAGACCCATCTGGATAAAGCTCTGAGCTTCCTGGTCTGATCTCTAAGCTAACCTCAGAGCAAGATGTTGGACTAGATTAAATTTTAATTTTTAAACTACCATCTTCTATTGTTGTTAAGTAAAGATTTGTGAATGCCTCACTGAAGATGAAAAAATACACTTATTTTTTTTTTAAGAGAAGAGAGATACAAGATGTACTAAAACCATATCCCAGATACAATGGAATGCAGTTTACTGTTCTCATGTGACAAATTATATAAAATATTGTATGATTTTAGGAGCCTCGGTAAGCAAGGATGAAAAAACAAGGGTCAGAATTTAAAAAAAAATCTCAGAAATAATTTGAAGACTAATTTGAAGCAGACTTGTAAGTTTTCTTTGTACTGTTATGTGAGATCCAAAGTGATATGGCTCAGTTTAAGATCTTTAACACCTTATTCATTGTCTGTCACCTTCGACTTTAAAAAACATTACCCCTCATCCTATCACAACTGGCCCTGCTAAAAGTGTCTATCTGTCTTTCTCATAAGCCCCCTTTAAGTACTGGAAGTCCTCAATAAGTTGTCCCTGAAACCCTCTATTCTCCAGGCTGAACACCACCAACTCTCTCAGCCTGTCCTCATAGGAGAAGTGCTCCAGCCTTCTTATCATCTTTGTGGCCATCCTCTGGACTTGCTCTAACAGATCCATGTCCTTCTTATGTTGGGGGCTCCAGAGCTGGATGCAGTACATCAGGTGGGATCTCATCAGAGTGGAATAGAGGGGGAGAATCACCTCTTTTGACCTGCTGGCCATACTTCTTTTGATTCAACCCAGCATACGATTGGCTTTCTGGGCAGCAAGCACGCATTATCAGCTGATGATGAGCTTCTCATCCACCAGTACCCCCAAGACCTTCTCCTCAGGGCTGCTCTCAATCCGTTCTCTGCCCAGCCTGTGTTTGTGCTTGGGATTGCCCTGACCCATGTGCAGGACCTTGCACCTCGCCTTGTTGAACTTCATGAGGTTTTCATTTCTCCATCCAGTCAAGATCCCTCCGGATGGCATCCCTACACTCCAGTGTGTTGACCGCACCACACAGTTAGATGTCATCGGTAAACTTGCTGAGGGTGCACTCAATCCCACTGCCCATGTCACCTACAAAGATGATAAATAGTGCTGGTCTCAATATTGACCCTTGAGGAATGCCAGTCATCACTGGTCTCCACTTGGACATTGACTGCAACTCTCTCAGTGCGAACATCCAGCCAATTCCTTATCCACTGAGTGGTCCATCCATCAAATCTCTGTCTCTCCAGTTTAGAGAGAAGGACGTCATGCGGGATAGTGTCAAATGCTTTGCACAAGTCCAGGTAGATGATGTCAGTTTCTCCTCCCTTATCCACCAATGCTGTAATGCCATCATAGAAGGTCACCAAATTTGTCATCTTTTAAGAATAAGTCATCAAGAATTATTTCTGACTCCGAAATTTCAGAGCTGTCTAGCTGCAAAGGACTAATTTTTTTTTAGAAAGCATAGAGCCTTTTTTTCCTGAGGGTTAGGTTCAGTGTGGCTGCACTGGACATTCAAACCCACTGCTTTTAAAAATTTTAATGTGATACTTCTATATGGTAAAAGTCTCTACTTAACTTTTGAGGAACTGTTAAACTTGGACTGTGCATATTTATGCATGCATATTAAAGCACTCTATCAGGATCCTGTACATACCAGATCTGAGAAATGAGTCTATTTTCACTTCTGGTCAGTATTCTGAAAACAGTAAAAGGATATTCAATTCCTAATGCAAGTTTTTATTAGAATGGAGACTATAACAAACTGACTTTATTTGAGGAAAATGGCTGAATGAAAGTAAGATTAATGACTTAAAAACCCCACATATATATCTTTACCAGGTGATTCCTTCCCCCTACACTGGTTTTTACTCCTGTGGCTTTGAATGGCTTCCAAATTGCAATAACACAGTTCTGTCTTCCAATTGTCCACAAAAATAGGTCCCTCTGCTGTGAATCTCGGATTGGTTTTGTCATTATACTTAATCTAGTTTTGCTGTCAGTTCTTGCTAGGAAGGGTTATTTTGCTTCTCTACTGTCTTCTTATTCTGATACAGTATCTGCATTTTTTTCTTTGCATTAACTTTACTGCTTGTCTGGCACACACTTCAGTTTAGCTCATGATTGTTAGAGTGGGCACAGAAAGGTTGGAAACATGCAACTGGAGGCAGAGAGACTAATCACCTTTTCAGCAGCAGCCAACACCTGGATTTCAATGTGAAACACCTTCTTTATCATTCCTACATTGCACATCAGAAGTTTCTCCCAGTCTGAAATTTCAGTTGTTTTCAGGAAGGCATCACCTCCCCACCTCTGCCCAAGTGATTGCACCTGACCAGAAGCACAATAGCCAGGACAGAACTAGAGGCCAGCCTCCCCTCTGCTGTTCATCTAGGTTCTTTTGACAAAATACTGATACAAAAAGATTTTTCATATTTACCTTATTTTGTAGTAAGCAAAGGATTGAAATGGATACCAGATTATTGCCTGAATTGGAAATGATACATTTTTGGGAGGTGGATATTTTTCTTTATAATACACTTCAGTATCAGGAAGAGAAACAATAACTGCAACTACACCAGGCTAGAAAAGAATTCCTTGAACATCTTCCACATATCTCAACAAATCCTTTTGTGGCAGGTACACCCACCCTAAGCTAGGAGGCTTCTAGAACTATGTGGCTATTATAAAGGGAAGCCTTCAGCCAATGAGAACTGAGGTGACCAGATGCGACCATAGATCAGATTTGACTGGGGTATAAATGGAGCCGCTGCTGGAGGGCAAACTTCAGCCAGTCCTCCTCAGTGCAGTGGGTCTGCAGTTGGCAATCTCTTCTTAGGTTGAGATGCCACCTAAGGAAATTCCTTGAGGTTGAGAGCCATCCCTTTGTTAAGTAAGTGATTGTGCATTTTGGATTATCACAATTCTTGAATGTAGTATTAGTTCCTGAGTGATATTTTGAACCTGTGGATTGTTACTTCTACTGGAGTGTTAAAGCAATTTCAGTTAAATTAGAGCTAAATTTGAATTATTTTCAAATAAATCCTGTCTGAGTTTTTCACTTCATCTAATTTAATTTCTGTGAATTTCTATGACACTTTTGTTAACAGTACCAACTGCTTCCTTCTGAGAAGAGTGTACAGCAGTGCAGCTGTATTATGGCTGAGTGGCTACCACATCCCTATTCTGTTTCTTATGTTGTGTAAGGGCAGGTTGCATTAATGAATACCAGGTAGTTGCAATAAACTGAGCAACGTTTTTGTGTTCCAAATTAAGTGAACTCTTTTTTTTTTTTCTTTTTACAAAGATCAAATTTCATTCAGAATGTTCTGTTTCTTTCTCAGATGCAGGTAATAACTTCCTTTTTTTTTTTTTTTTGGCTGTGGAATGTTGACCTTTCTTTCTTTTCATCTGAAAGAAAGGATTTTTTTTTTAAACATTAAAAAGCTTGAGCTTTCAGCAAGTTTAATCCTCAGGGTAAGGGGGGCGGGGGAAGGCAACAAGCAATGAATTTTACAAAATATTGTCTTTTTAGGAGCTGACACAAATATTACCTTTTGCATTTTAACTCACTGTTCTTAATATTTTCTATCTTTCATTTAATTGTTATTACCTTTCAGCTTCATACAGAAGAAATTCCAATGAGACCTGAAAGTAACATAGACGAAGGCTGCTCTTGTAAGATGAGGAAGGTTTCTGAGATGAAGAACAAGCACAAACATGTTTGAATTAAGTAGAAGAATGGCAACAGGAACAAATAGAATTTCAGGTAGTCTGAGAACCAGCCTGAGTCATAGATGGACGCTTTCCAATTTTAAGAAAGAATGATAGCTGTTATATAGAATTTTTGAAGTATTTTATGCCAGTTCTGTAGCAGGAACTTATTTTCCAATTTTATTCTGATATTCTCTGAAGGAAATAAACTGAACCATAGGACACGGTTGACTTCTTCACTCATCTGTCAGTCAGGAGAAACACCACAGCATTCTGTCTTCTCATAGCTGGAAAAAAAAAGTGACAACGGTATCCCTTTCCTTGATCTTCTGTCAGGGAAATGAAACACAGTGCTGCTTGCCAGTAGCTAGTCAGACGAGAGAAATGGGTGATAAACTGGCGTGACATGCACGTTTGTCAGACATTTGAGAAAAAAGGTGCTTTATATAAGTCATATAAATGCATTTTAAATCCATGCTACTACATAACTAAGTTACAGTTTTGGAAGTTGTTCTTCTTTTAGTAGTTTTGGTCAAATAGTTGAAATCAATCAGGCTTTTCATTTGTGTAAATTTAGACAAAACAGTTTGACTTGTATGACACAAATCTAGACAGTGCTATAAGTAGACTTTGATTCAAAGTTCTATTGATTTCTGCCATGAAGCAATGCTCTCCTTACATGATACTTAGTGCAGGACAAAGCCTTAATCTTTAATGTACTCCTTTGTGAACATACAGAGCTGTAACACCTAATGGGAATTCATAATGGAATTGCGTCTTTAAGTGGCTCTCACTCTGGATGTATGTTCTCCATTAGCAACATTAGAATCATAGAATAGTTTGAATTGAAAGGGACCTTCAAAGGTCATCTAGTCCAACCCCCCTGCAAGGAGCAGGGACATCTCCAACCAGATCAGGTTGCTCAGAGCCTCATCCAACCTGGCCTTGAATGTTTCCAGGGATGGGGCATCGACCATCTCCCTGGGCAACCTGTGCCAGTGTTCCACCACCCTCACTGTAAACAATTTTTTTCCTTATGTTCGGTCCTTGCCAGTGAAGACTGAAGCAAAAAAGTCATTGAGTACCTCAGCCTTCTCCACATTCCAGGAAAACAGTTCTCCCATTTCTTTCTGAGAAGGGCCTACATTCTCCCTTGTTTTCCTTTTATCCCTGATGTATTACCTGAACTTGAATTTACTTGATTTGGACTCTTCATCTCTCCAGCTGGAGAAAGCATACTGTAAATATTAATTTTGGGGGGACATATTTTTCTGATGAAAACTTGAGAAGCTTGTGGAAACAGTGTTTAACTGTAATTACTGAGACTGTAAAAGAACTTAAATTTTAAAGAACAGCTTTCTGGGACACAACATTTAAAGTCGTTTCTCCTCTTCTTTCCCACGGATGTTTTCAGCAGGTACTGCAAAACAATTTGGAATTAATCTTCAGGGCAACGATAATACCTAAATTTATAAATATATCTTTTGGGAAGAGATGGATAATTTTTATTTACCCAGTATTTATGAATTATCCTGTAAATTTAGTGTAATTAAATGAAACAGTAAGTTTCGTATGTTTTATTAATCCAAAGCTATAGACTGAATGAATAATTTTTTTTTTTTACAGTCAGACAGTCATAATAATTTCATTTTATCTGTAAGCTGTCTGTTATTAGGCTCTGAGACAATTTCGAAGTGTATGTTTTTGCATTTCCTTAAACTGAGCTTTTATGTTAGCTGAACCTGTAACCTTGATCTTAAGGTGCATTCCTACTCACCTGTCTGCCCTGAAATGTGTTCATAGTCAGAACTGGCCTTAACATTTTGAACTGTATGCAAAAAAAATCACTGTTGGTCTTCTTTGAGCAGATCTTGGATGTCAAAGGAGCATAGCTGAATTTCCACAGCTAAGAATACAGCACAGGGGTGTTATTAGTACAGATAGAATACATGTATTTTCAGCTCTTCCACAGACTTTGTCTTTTACCTAGCGAAGAGGCTTAAAGACTATAAATCACAGAAGACCAAGTGCATTGTCTGTTACCAGTAGTATTAAAATAATCTCAACATAGACATCAACAGGAAGTATTGCCATCTAGCTTATAGGTTAGATGAGCAGAAGGAACTCTTTTTTGCATTTGTAATATATGAAGCTAAAGACAACAGAAGTTTTACAATGCAGAAACTCAGGAACTTAGTAAAAGTTGTTTTACTGAAGTCAGTAGATTAGATGACACAAAATCTTTCTGACAGAGTTCAGCAGAACTTGAAGGAAGCTGTTTTGGTTTTGTTTTTTTTTTTGTTTTTTGTTTTTTTTTTTTTTTTTGTTGTGGGGCCAAAATGACAGACTGGTCAGCACAGGCAACAGTTTTATGCTCTAAGTTCCAAGTTGTTTTTTTTTTGTTGTTTTTGTTTTTGTGGTTTTTTTTTTTTCAATTCCTCCTACTCTACATTGGTTTCCCTTGGCTTTGACAGGAAACATGGAGGAACCAATTGATTTTATCATGCGTAAGCTATTCTCCTGCCTGAAAGGCAGTTGCAGGGATGTAAATGCTCCATTTGTTAAGCAGATGGATCTGTAAATTGGTTTTAGATGTTAGCAGTTGCTAATTTAATGGTAGGAGGAGAAAAGAATAAAAATACAATAACATTTAGCATCTCTGAAACATTTCAGCATCTATTATTTCTTCCACTCTTAATCTGAAAAAAAAAAAAAGAAAAAAAAAAAGGGTGAGAGTTGTGGTGCAGATAGTGATCTGTCTATAAATTGAAAATGGATGCTGCTTCTGCACTCTCTGACACAGTCATTCTCTTCAGTGCTGGCACTCTGAAAGAGAGCACAAATTTCTAGGTGCCTGGTATCCTAGAGATGTCAGATAGTAAGATGAATCCAAACCCACAGGTAGTTGGACTTTTTGAACAGAGAGACACACTACAAATATATCTATTTAATTATCTGTCCTTGTGTATGTGAAGAATCTAAATTAATTTAGCTGCCTCTCTAGATTTCTCAAGATTTTAATTAAGGTGTCTTGAATGTATATGCTATTGTTGAGTGTGCACCTGCAACACTTTTTACCTTTCAAAGATCGAAAAAATTTCCTATTATGGCTAACTTTGTGCCCATAGAAAGAAAAGAAAGAATGAGCTCTCCACACTTAACAGAGAAAAAGAAGCTCAATTATTTTCCCTATTTCATTGTTTTTCTTTTAGTTCAATTTCAAAGACAATAGGTGAGATACAGCAATGCTTTATTTTCAGAGTTTTGTGAAAGTGCAATTAAAATATTGTTGCAGCTCTAAGCAGAAGGGTATTTGAACGCAAGTAGAAAGATTGTCTGATGAAGAAGATACCATCTTTTTGATAATCTGTGTTTTAATTTAGTCATCGATGAACACATCTGGCTAAACAAAACACAAAAAGTAGCTACCTAAGCTGCACATCCTGATTCAGGTAAATTTTTTTAATATAGAATTTTATTGTCTGTAAATCTTCTAGAAAATGACTGAAAAGATATATAAAACAAAAGCCAATCTTGACTTGCAAAATAAATTGGATCTTTAAGATATAACAGGAACGGGAAACTTGTATATTATGATATTGCAGATTAAGAGAGTTAAAACTTCTGGCACTAACTGAATCAATAAATTCTAACATAACTCATAAAATGTTGAGGATTTTGTCTCCTGGATATTTTTTTTTAACAGCTAATAAATTAATTTATACCTCAAATCCTACCTGAAATGAAAAAAATCCCACAACCTACATTTGTTATAACTCCATATGACAACATGTCTCAATCCACCCACTAGTAAGAATTGCTGCTGTCTTTCTTGTCATCCTCACTATTTCCTACACGGGGTTGTGAGAGGAAGAAAATAATCTCTACCTTTAACAAATGATCTGAGAATAATATCTGGTTACAAAAGTAGATTCCCTGTATTTCTTGTGAAGAGGAGGTACGTGGATTGAGGCTGCTATTTCAGTGACAGCTGAGAGGTTTTTAATTTCTGATTAAGTTTTTCCATCATTATCTGTACTAATACTGTGTCTGAGGGAAGCAACGCTTGCTAGGTCTACATAATTTTCACTCTCATATCAACTGTGTTTTAGATTTTGTAGTTGAATGCCTATATGGTTGAATGTGATAAAAGGAAAACAATCTAAAGATGTCCTGAGCTGTAAGAACAGTCACATTCCTTATGTATTGATATGTAAATGTAGTTTCAAACCTATATTAAAAAAAAAAATCGCTTGCCTTATCTGAGTGTTTGTTGCTCCATTCTGCTATGTGTAGAATTCAGTGCACACTTAAAGTGAATTTGTTACGTTAATTTGCTAAACTGTGTTATTGCAATGTAGCTACCATCAACTCTCATTCCTAATTGTCAGATGTGCTTACAATGTCTTCATTTAACATGTGTTATTGCTGTATAATGTCAAGTTTTGATTCACACATTGAATTTGTAGCTAGATAACCAGCTACCGAGCCATAGGCCATAGCTGTCATTTTCAATGGCTGTCATCTAACACTAAATCCTGGTAGGCTTCCACAGTTTTTAGATTTTCTTGCTCTGTTTGTTGACACAATTATTGTTGTCTTTGTCCAGATGTTCCAGTCTGGAATTTTGTTCAATTATTAAGACAGAAACTTCAGACAACTTTTACTACTCAAAATCCTTTAACTTTACTTTTCCTCCTCTGATCTGCTTACAGACTCCTATTCACCATAACCTATCCATATTGCTTTTGCCTCCTCTTTTGTATTTAATTCTAGTTAGGATGACAGAACCATAGAATCATTTAGGTTGGAAAAGACCTTTAAGGTCATCAAGTCCAATTGTTAACCTAGCACTGCCAAGTTCACCTCTAAACTTCCTTAAGCTTCACATCTACATGTCTTCTAAATATCTCCAGGGATGATGACTTCACCACCTCCCTGGGTAGCCTGTTCCAATGCTTGATAACCCTTTTGATGATGAAATTTTTCCTAATATCCAATCCAAACCTCTCCTGCTGCAACTTGAGGCCATTTGCTCTCATCCTATCTCTTGATACTTGGGAGAAAAGACTGACACTCACCTTGCTACAACCTCCTTTTAGGTAGTTGTAGAGAGCAAGGAAATATCTCCTCAGCCTTCTTTTCTCCAGACTAAACAACTCCAGTTCCCTTAGCCGCTCCTCCCAAGACTTATGCTCTAGACCCTTCACCAGCTTTGCTGCTTTTCTTTGGACACATGCCAGCACCTCAATGTTGTTCTTGTAGTAAGGGACCCAAAACTGAACACAGTATTCAAGGTGTGGTCTCATCAGTGCCAATACAGGGGGACTATCACTCCCCTACTCCTGCTGGCCACACTATTTCTGATATAAGCCAAGATGCCATCGGCCTTCTTGACCACCTGGGCACACTGCGGGTTCATATTCAACTGACTGTCAACCAACCCCCTCAGGTCCGTTTCTGCCAGGCAACTTTCCAGCCACTCTTCCCCACATCTGTAGCATTGCGTGGGGTTGTTGTGACCCAAGTGCAGGACCCAGCACTTGGCCTTGTTGAACCTCATACAATTGGCCTCAGCCAATCGATCCAGCCTCTCCAGATCCCTCTGTAAAGCCTTCCTACTCTCAGGTAGATCAGCACTCCTACCCAACTTGGTGTCATCTGAAAACTTACTGAGGGAGCACTCGATCCCCTCATCCAGATCATTGATAAAGATATGAAACAGAACTGGCCTCAACACTGAGCCCTGGGGAACACTGCTTGTGACCGGCCGCCAACTGGATTTAACTCCATTCATCAAAACCCTTTGAGCCCAAACAACCAGCTAGTTTTTTTTCCAGTGAAGAGTATGCCCATGCAAGCCATGAACAGCCAATTTCACAAGGAGAATGCTGTGGGAAACAGTGTCAAAGGTTTTACTAAAGCCTAAGTAGACAACATCCACAGCCTTTCCCTCATCCACGAAGCGGATCACCTTGTCACAGAAGGAGATCAGGTTAGTCAAGCAGGACTTGCCTTTCATAAACCCATGCTGAGTGGACCTGATCTCCTGGTTGTCCTGTATGTGCTGCATGATGATACTCAAGAGGATCAGCTCCATAACCTTTCTTGGCACAGAGGTCAGACTGACGGGCCTGTAGTTCCCTGGATCCTCTTTCCAACCCTTCTTGTAGATGGGCATCACATCTGCTAACTTCCAGTCAACTGGGACCTCTGTGGTTAGCCAGGCCTACTGGTAGATGATGGAGAGTGGCTTTGTGAGACTTCTGCCAGCTCCCTCAATACCCTTGGGTGGATACCATCCAGCCCCATAGATTTGTGTGTGTCTAAGTCATCTAGCAGGTTGCTAACATTTTCCCCTTGGATTATGGGGGCTTTGTTTTGCTTCCAGTCCATGCCTTCCACCTCAGTGGGCTGTGTACCCAGACAACAACTGATCTTACTGTTAAAGACTGAAGCAAAGAGGGTATTAAGCACCTCAGCCTTTTCCTCATTCCTTGTCCCTGTGTTTCCCTTTGCATTCAATAAAAGATGGAGATTCCCCTTTGCTCTCTTTTTCTTGGTAATGTATTTATAGAAATATTTTTAATTGACTTTTACAGCTATTGCCGTTTCTTACCTACACATTTATTTCCATAAAAAACTACATTTAAGAAAACTAAAGAAAACATAACCTTTCTCACCTTAATCATTGTGTCTGTAGAAACTCCCTTGAGAAAGGAGTAATTTCTTTTTCTGTCACTTCTTTGCTTTCTCCTTGTTCCCCTTTTCTTTCACCCACAATTTCTATGTATATTTATGTATCTGTTATTCTTAGTTGGATCTTTAATTAGTGTTTTCCCCAAATTCAAAATAGAAAAATACAGATCTTCCATATTCCCTTATTTGTTATTAATCTCCATAATCTACAATTTATAAATTGTGTATAATTTTCACAGTGATTGAATTTGTTACCTTTAACTCACTTCTCTGTCTAGAGTGTCAGGATACACTACAGTTGTTAAACAATTCAGCTATTGGTACCTACCATTTGCTTTTCATATTCCTTCTCACAAACCTGTCTGACATCTTTCCCTATGCATCCCTTCTCATTTCATGTTCGTGCAAAGTATCTTCAGACTTGTGGGTCCTAGTGCTTATCTGTCTACTTCTGGATTACGTTACCTGCTTTCCTCCTCCAGATTCTCTTTGTGGATGGTACTTGTTTCTGAGTTCTTTCAATTGTGCATTACTTTGAACTTACTTTTGTAGTTTTGGTTAAACTTAAACTGTCTATTTTCACTTGATTAGCTTATAGCTACAGTGTATTTTTGGTTTTTTAGCAACTATTTGCCTGCAATCTGAAATAATCCTTGGACACATCTCATCCTACAACAGACCACTGAATTAAACAACAAATCATAATTGGGCATGAACTAAGCCAAGATACCATCATGTCTGGAATTAGTGGTTGGAGAAGAGTGTAAGTCTAAATCTCACTACTGCTACCCAAGAAGTGATAGTATTTCAGAATAAAATACCCTCTATTCTGTCTAGACACACTTTAAACAGTAAAAATAATATATTTCTGTCATTTCCCAGTGCCATCATCTCTGAACTAAGCAATTCTAAGTTTCTCAGTCCCTGTCAGTTTTCCTTTCTGTTTATCATGCCACGTGCCATATGCTAAGTTTTCTCCATCCTACCTAACTGGCACTGGCTATACAAAACTGATTTTTCTGGTTTACTGTGAAAGCATGCCATGCAGCAAGGGAAATTTCTGCATCTGTATGAATGTCGAATAATCCAGAATAAAATAAAATGGCTCCAAATATGTAACATTATGTGTCACAGGGGAATTTGTGCCACAGCAACAATATATTTTTCTTTACTTGAAGATAAACTTGTGAATGTATATCTACAGAAGATGTTTTTATGTGGTGTAGCTGGCTTATTAGCTGCATTATAATTGCAAGCACAGAACTTGGTGTGTGCTAATTTGTCTTGTTTCACTTTAACTGTAGTGGAGATGTACCTCCTATATTGTCAGATTTCTCCTGGCAGAGTAGAAGGTTATTATGAGCGACTTAGGTCTTCTAAATTATTTTCTTAGCATCACATCACATTTGTCAGTGTTTATAGGCTTTTTTTTTTTCTGTGTTCAATATCTATATTTTTCTTTCACTCTGTCATTCAGTACAATGTTGCCACAACTGTGAACATTTACAAACATGGGTGAAAGATGTGTTTTAAATTGACTTTTCACAATTTATTGTCACTTTTGATTTTGCTTTATTTCACATCTTGCAAAAGAACAGTGCCAAAATGAGCTCAAATTTGAAAACATGCACTTTTCCAGCAAGCCAATCAAGTAGCAAAGCATATTAAAGTAGCTTCAGAGAAAAAATAATAGCAAAGTTGCAAAAACAGTACATTCCTGACAACATCCAGTCTGCTCTTTACAGAAATAAAGCATCCTTAAATCAAAGACTTCATCAGCTTCAAAAATAGTGTGGGATATTTTTACAGAAATGAAAATTGCTGCACAATACATGTTATGCAAAGATCAAAGCAACTTCAAAAGCATTATAATAATACACATTACACATAGAGTTTTAGAAAAAATGATTTGTAATAACTGTTATTTTTACTGAATTAACCCAATATCATGTGGTAATTTACCTAGTTTTCCAGCTGTCACTGAATGGAATGACTGTGTTTGACATGTAATACCACACTTAGCAAATCTGTCAATGCCAACACCTGATTCAATACCATATGGTCAGCTATTAGTTGCTCTTTCAAAAATATCCTATGATTAAATATCTTAATGAGTGTGACAAATGTTATAGAACCCCACTTGTCCTGCAGGAGAATTTATTCACCTTTTCTGATTTCCCTTAGACTTTATCTGACTTGAAAAAGGGTGAAAATCATACAAAATCCTCAGTTAATCAGGAAACTTTTCAGGACTGAAGTACTTAATTCAACAAGGGGCTCAGGGAGTCATCTGTACAAGTACAGACTGGTAATTCTAATTGATGTAGAAAAAGAGGATCAAAACTGTAATAAACAAACAAACAAAAAACCCAATAGTGGAAACTTGGATAAATGAAGTGTCCTGACAGAATTCAATAAGGCAACAGAAAAAATGTGTCACTCATCCTTTTGAGTTCTTTGATGTTGTTGATGGACACTTGTATTTGGCAGGCAAGGTATATTTGCACTTGCTAGAAATACTGAGACTGTCCCTCACCAAAGCATAAATATAATAGAGGACTATAAAGTCACAAATTGTTTGAGGAATATGAAAAGGTAATGATCATTTTCTGTTTCCCACAGACTGAAAATGAGGAGGTGTTTCTATGAAACTATCAGACAGCTGCTGTAAAACAGTGAGGAGAAATACATATGTATTTATTTATTTTTCATCATACAGAATAGAATTGTTGTACTCATTGATTAGGTCATAGCTCTCAAGAAGTAGATAAGATGTGGACATCTTATTCTCCCCGCTCCCCACTAAACAAAACCAACACAATTGGCATACAATATTACATTATTAACGCATAAAGTGCCCACTAAATCAGAAGTTCAACAATTATTAGTGCAAGTCTTAACATATTTTCTGTCTGTTGTTTAATTACTTTATTTTGTCTTATTTTATTCACAAAATAATTATCCTACTAAGCATCTAATTATTGCCAAGGCATGAATTATACAGATCTTCACCACTGTGTAAACATTGCGTTAGCGAACACTGTAACATCTGAGATGTTCACTATCTGATCTACTAAAAATAAGATTTTCTTGAGATTAGTAATTTCCTTTAAAAATCTGTGTTTAATTTGCCTGGCTCTATAATATTTCCAGATAAATTTTTCTGGAGCATAATTTTCACTGAAACATAAACATTCTTATAGATGGAAAAGCAGATGTAGAATTTTCTGAACAGTCTTTTGAGGCCCAAGATCAGGGTAGACTTTCAACCCCTTGTTTTCACAGAGTTAAATTAATGTATTTCCCTTCAAGTTTCTTGAGTTGGGATCAATATATGAGAAAAAATATCTTATCATTGAGTATAATAGCCAGAACTCTAATTCATTTATTGGTTGAAAGGCTCCTTTATTTATAGATTCATCAGAGAAACGATTTATATATTCATTATGGTTTTGTGACTTAATAGTTCTTCATTATTAGTTTACAGTTTGTCTTCCGCACCTCTACAATTTCTTATCCATAAGCTATTTGAAAATAAATTTTTTCTTCCCTTCCTTTCCTTTTAAATATTGGGCAAGCATGTTATTGCAAATTCATGTGAGATATAAACATCATTTAAGAATGGCTACAAAAATGTAATGTACTACAAATTGTACCAGATAGAGTTCCTGTCAATGACTAAGCTTTCTAGATGTCTTTGACCCTTATTTCTTGGGGAAAAAAAAAAAAAACCAACCAACAAAAAACCAAAAAAATAACAGAGCCCACAAAAACCCCAGACTTCCAATGTAAAAGTATAATTCAAGGCTCAGTCCACACTAGGCCACACTAGCCCAAGTGGTGAGAGGACTGCTGAATCTGAGAAAGAATGCTTAGCCATAGAGAGAAGATGTGAATTCTTCCATTCACTTGTGCTCTCTTGCCAGATAAAAGAGTGAAATTGATAGTCTCCTCAGAGAGTTTCTACCATTCCTTTGCAGTTGGATGAGAAGGGTGGTGGCCATGACAAGAGATCAGGGAAAAGAGAAAGAGAGTAAGAGAAAGTCCTGGAGGTAAACTAATCCATACCATTAAATTATAGCACATTTAAAAAGTGCATATACATAAAGTACTTGAAATATACGGTACTTCTAAACTACCACATGATTTTTCCCTCCTCTTCTGTTACTTTTTCAGATTAGAAAATCCACTTCATAGCTGCCCAATATTACATTTGAGTTTGATTTATTATTTTATTTTAATTGATTTATTACATAATGTGGAAAATAAAGCTTGGATTACTCTGCAAAAATCTGTTACAAATGTGTTTATGCCTATTGTTCAGCACTGACTAAAAAGCACACTATTGTGTTGAATCAGTTTTGTATGTCTGCTATTTCCCTCTGTTAGTGGCATGAGACCTTTCACTTTATGAAGAACTGTATAACTGTTAATAAGAAAAAAAAGATTGTAAAAATCTCTGTATAGGCAAAAATTCAACAGCTCTTATAAACACAGTGAAGTATTATAAAGTAGGCTATATTTTACCCAGCATAAAAGAAAATGTAGTAATCTATGCAAAAAACCCCAACATAATTTTCTAGCTGGTTTTGGACATCTTTGACATAATGTCAGCATCCAAAATGGACATGCTATAGTCCGCACAGTTCTAAGTATCTTTCAGATGGCTTTGTCTGGTATAGATTGCTGAGTACAGTTCTCAACATAATAGTGATTTAAAAGGATGGTTCCTGATTAGGTCTGTGAAATATTTATCTTCACACTTATTACCCTGCTTCTTATAATTGAATGACATGATGTTAGATTTGCATGCAAATGTACATAAATAGAAAGCATAAACTAGGTATTTATAGAAAGCAACTATATTCACTGCCATGGTATGAAGCTGATAACAGAGGAGCCGGATGCACCCTTTTTAGTGCATTCAGTGCAGATCTGGGATTTGGGCAGGCAAAATAGTGTACTTTGAAGCCTTATTTTTTTTTTATTCCATGCTTATAATGCAGAATGCCAATGCTCATCTAAATCTGCTGCTTTCAGACAGAACACATTTAGAGGCTTAGTTTTACTTAAGGGCTGATGATAGCAAGATAGTTCAAGGTTTTCTGCCATATTTTTTCCAGTCCCCAAGTATAAGCTAGGTATAGAAGCTATAGTATAGTAGTTAAGTATCTAATTAATATTGTCTCTAAACAGCATTTGTCAGGGAGTTAATTAGACTTTGGGCAGTACTACTCTGTTCTCTCACCAGCTGAAGAAATAATTTGGCCCTTTTGTTCCTGTCTATCTTGGCTTTAACAAGGATTCTTGTCACCATTATCCATACTCTTTCCTCAAAATTAAAACAAAAATGTTTATGAATTAGCAAAAAGCAAGTGGCAAAAGAAACAAAACCACATTCTGGCATTTTTGCTAAAATGGTTAGGTTGGTCACAAATTACTCCATAACTGCTGTAAGTGCAATCAAACTTTCAAATTTATTTATCAAATTGGTCTTGTAATAGCTTCCTTTATCTTTTTCAAATTTGATAGAACCTTTTGACGAAATGAATAAATAAGTTCTGAAAGAGAGCAACTTGACTTTGGGCAACTTTGGCCCAAGAACTCAAGAATTCTTATTTCAATACCTCAAAACGATCACTCAACTGCACTGTCAAATAGCTGCTCATTAGTCAGTGCCTCAGAAGGGGTCACAGAGAGTATATTTAATATTTAATTTTCACTTGTTGCTCAAGGACAACTATGGGACCTCAAATCATTTATACAGAAGGTTGAGTATCATGTTTATTTTCTGATCTGCTTCCACACAGGAACTTGAGAAATTTCCAGTTGTGACTTAAAAGATGATAGTAGCACAACTAGAAACCACTGTATACCTTTTTTTTCTTTACCGCCTAAATGAATTGTGGCCCCCTGGTGCTTGCTAGATTCAGCAAGAGAGTAGGTCCTTCTGGAAAACCATCCTCAGATACTGCTGGGAGAGATAGTAGCACTGAGTAGAATGCCCTTAGAAAATCCTCTTGTCTACTGAAATCACACTTATTTTTAAATTTTGTAGTGAGGTAGGAGTAGGATTAAACTCTTCTTGGCTTGTATGACTACAGCAGTTTTTATGCTGTAGTGCTACTAGGAAACATTCCTATTCCTCTATCTATAGTCAGTGGAGATAAATAGGTATGATTCTTGTCCTGCTTTAGTGTTTCACTCTGAAAACACATTTCAGTTTAAAGAAAACAGGGTTTGCCCTCAAAAGGGCCGTTTTCCTGAAATAGCTTTCACGTTGCAGGTATGAATTCAGTAACAGTGTGGTTGTCTCTGCTTAACACAAACATTCAACAAGTTTTTATCATATATATTTCTTATAAACTCACAGGCAAACAAAAGTTAATACATTTAAATGTTCAAAGAAATATTTGAGAAGATCATAATTGGTTTGCTTTACTGACTTAAATACTCTCTACATTGTTAAAGGAGTCTTTATCTAGCTTCACTTATTTGTTGTGTCTCAACAACACTCTGCTGCTTGCAAATTGCTTTCTGTTTAAACGTATCGTGAAACCGTTTCACATGCAGAACTATAACAGCCAGCTCAGGAAGTTGTGGTTTTGACCTACTGGCTTTAGGATGTGAAGAAGGAAGTAAAAATAATAAAAAACCTTCCTTTCCTCTGTATTTATCCCTATTCTGAAGATGAAACAGTTGGTTTCTATCACAGAGTATACTTGAGGCTGGGTGTGTTTATTTAATGTGAAGACAGGTATTTCACAGACACAATTTAGTCCATATGCACTCTGTAGTTTATATACAGGAAATTTGATGTATTCTGAATGTATCACATTTGCTATATCTTCTTTGATAACCTGTGTAACGTAGGAGCTAAGCTCAGTATCCTTGCACAGACTGCTGGTGTTTTGCAGTTTCATCTGATACATCCTAGATATGTTAGGCCCGCTTTATAGTCATCATATCAATAGTGTAATTGGTAGGAGAAATGTATAGATACCAGTCAAAGCTCAAATGTCTTCCAGTTCTACTTGGTCAAGATTTCTTTGCTTGTGAAAGGAAAACATGCCAATGTTAGAATATTGTAATCTTACTATTACTGTTACGGTACTAATATCACCCAGCAGCTCCATATAATTCTGGCATGCCACGGTTTCTTAGATAGTACAAAATATGCATTATTCTCAGTTTTAGAATTTAAAATGTGATTAGGTGAAATGAGTAAGGATAGAGGAAAAAAAATATGAGATTCTCCTGATCTCTCCATGTGCTTGTTTTCCAGTGTGTTTGGAAACACTCAGAGCCAGTGACAGATTTAGAATTTGGCCACTGTGATGGTCTATTTAGTAGCAAATCTTCTATATCTTTTGGAAGCAATGAAAAACAAAACACAAAGTTTCTAATAATACTTTCTAATAACTCCTCCGAAGCTCTGAAAGGCTCAAAGGTTAAATTTTGATTCTGTATTTATTTCTGGACTTGGAGAAAGCACTTGTCATAGCCCTGAACATCGATCAGAAATGAGCTAAGAAAGTTGACATCACGGTGAAATTTAAGTCCTTGCCATTTCTCAACAGAAGGTGACATGCCAGGTAATACATTTCTTTCCGTTTACCTGATGAAACTTGTTCAGACACTGTAAGGATCCAACTCACAAGGAAAGTCCAAATTCTAGCTCTTAAGTGAAAAGAAAAACCTGGAGGTGAGTTGTATGAGTTATTGTAAGAGTTTCTCTGTTACCAAGGAAGTATTTTCCATCAGCTGATTATATTCAACTGAGTTGTTTCTGCACTGAATCTTTTGTAACACAGGACAAAGTGCTTTCAGGTGTTGGAGGGGGAGCCTCTGGGGTAGTTGTTTGTTCCTTCTACCATTATTTTTTTTTTTTAATACAATACAAGGTCAAACAGTGTGATTAAATCTTACACAAATGCCACCACCTCCTTTCTTCTTCTTTTGCTGACAACTTCCTGGGACCCTATTCTCTCCTGCAGGACAACAAAAAGCTCAACGTAAAAGTTAAAGAGAGTTCCTCCTTGTAGGGGGAAAATAGAGCCCCTGGAGTTGTTAAATCTGAAAGAAGAAATGAAAAACAAATGAAATCTTTTCTTGTTTTACTTGAACTTGTGACTGCCAAGTAATGTGCTTTGGGAATTCACTTTTTCTTTTTTTTTTTCATGAAAGAAAAATGAAAGAGAAAGAAAGAAAGATATATTTCACTTGCTAATATATTTATTAACACCTTCCTCCTATTCATTAATGAAGGAATTGTACTGCTAAGAGCCATACCTCATGAGAATCTGCTCAAAATAATTATAAAAAAGAGTGCCTGAAATCTGTGTTATGAGACATTTGCTTGCTTTTGTAGAACAAACAAACTGTGGTCCCAGGGACAATAACTTCTGTCTTATTCTACCAAAGTAGTGGTTATTTACTGTATGTAGCAATATATATATATTTTTTAAACTAGGAGTCCCAAATAACTTATTTTTAGTAGCTATTTACCACAGACATAACTAGAAACAATAAAGAACAACTGGAATGGTTATAATAAACTCTACAATGGTTAAATAAGCAAGATGATAATTATATTTCACATATTTAAAATAAGATTTAATTTCAGTTTTTAAATGATATCCATTTTAAAGAGGTGTAACGGATATGTCTGGTCTAATCAGTTCTAAATAAGATCCCTATGCCGAAAGCAGGGGCACCCATGTTTCTTGTCTTATTCTTCCTTTGTTTCATTAATCAATATATGAGCAGAGGAATAAACAAAAAAGTAAAAGCTGATCAAACTCTCTAGCTTTAGAAAAAATTAAAATTTCTGAGTCTGCACTTGTATTGCCTTATATCTAAGTATTTTGAATATGGCTTTATAGATTCATAAATGTGAGACAGTATTGAGATATCTAATTAAAAACAGTTGGAAAATCCCATAATCATTCACAATCAGGAGAACACAGTCCAACACATTTTATCAGAGCAGGATCAAGCACAGCTGGTTGTTTAGGACTGTGTCCAATTAGGTTTTGAAAATCTCTAAGGATGAAGACTCCACAACCTCTCTGGGCAACTTATTCCAGTTTTTGGTCACTGTCAGAGTAAAGAAATGCTTCCTAATGTTCAGACAGAACCTCCCGCATTTCAGTTTGTGCCCATTGCCTCTTGTCCTGTCACTGGGTACCACTGAGAAGAGTCTAGTTCTGTCTTTACATCTGGCATGAGGAATCTATACTCCTTGATAAGATCACCCTGAGCCTTCTCTTCTTCAGGCTGAACAGTCTCAGCTTTCTCAGCCTTTCTTCACAGGAGGGGTGCTCCAGTTCCTCCATCATCTTTGTGGATCTTGGATGGACTCACTGCAGAATGCTCATGTCTCTGTTGTACTGCAGACCACAGAACTGGATCCAGCACTCTTGATACATCTCATCAGTGTTAAGTAAAGAGAAAGAATCACCTTTCTCGGCCTGCTGGCAACATTCCTCCTCATGCAGCTCAGGATACCTGTGGAGCTTCTTTCAGTGTCAAGATCCAAAGGCATAGATAAATGTATTCAAGACCTAGGTTTGTCTAGCACTTGACACAACTTTCAGGAGGTCTTCTTAATTTTCATTACTTCTAATGACCTCTACAAAGTTTAGAGCTATTTTGTTCTCTAACCCTAAAATGATCTATACAGCTGAAAAACAGCTAACAATGAATCTGTTTGGCTGCATAAACTAGGTAGTCATATACCTATTCTCCTTCGAAGCTAGACGGTAAGAATTATGTCCCCCTGTCCTGGTTTCGGCAGGGGTGGAGTTAATTTTCCTCTCAGTAGCCGGTGGGTTTTGGATTTCGTATGTGAAGAATGTTGATAAACATCAGTGATATGAGTTTTTGCTAATGAGATCAAGGACTCTGTTCAGCTTCCCAAGTCTCGCTAATGTGCAGATGCAGGAAGCTGGGAGAAAGATAGACAGAATAATTGACCTAAACTGGCCAAAAAGAGTAGTCCATGACATAGACGTCATGCCCATTATATAAGTGGGAGTTAGCCGGGGGGTAGTATCTGCCTTCCTAGCATCCATCTCTCTCTCTCTCTCACTGGCATTGTTGCCTCTACCTTGCTGTGTCCCTTTTTCTCCCTTGCTTGCTGCTCGGTTTCATTTCCATGATTGCTGCTCGGGACTGGTTGTATTGGTCATTGGGACATCAGGTGGTGAGAAATCATACATTATTCTTTTTGTATATTTTAGTATCCTTATATTCTGTTATTATTGTAATTTTCCTTTGCTAGTCTAGTAAACTGTCTTCAACTCAATTCACGAATTTTCCTTTCTTCCCAATTCTCTCCCCCATCCTGGGGATGTGCCAGGGTGAGAGAGAAACTGTAGTGACTAGAGCTAAACCACAACACCTCCCATAAGTAAGGAGGTATGTGTGTCAAGATATTTGATCTCACACTACCTATCTTGTCATTATCCTTAAGTCTCCAAATATTGTTTTAAAAGGGAGGATTACAGTTGGAAGGATAGTAAGAAACATTAAGAATTCGTAAGGAGTCCCTTCTCCATCTAGATCTGAGAAAAGAAATTAACTTCTACAGAAATACCAGGCATATGCAGTACTATCATTCTGTAATACCAAGTATTCATCTGGTGATTTAGCTGAGGACAATTCTGGGCTTTCCCCCAACTTTCTTTAGAAACTGAATGAACATGTTAATCCTAGACTCTTAGTGTTCTATCTTCAGATTTGACCCAGAGTTACTGGAGATAATTGAGCAAACATATGATACAATCAAGTATCTATCTTTCTTTTTTAACTCTACTATAATCGTATTTCAGCTTGAATATTGTGTGCTTATGACCACTTAATTACAATTTCTAATGCATAAATTCAGTCTGCATAGCAGATCCGTGCAAATTCACTGGTTTTTATAATTATTATGGCCTCTGTCAGCCAGTGGGTTTTGTGCTCAGAGATAGTTTCTAAAAATAAAACATAAAATCTTCAAGTTATTTAAAAAAAAAATACATATGAGCTGTCAAACCCTTTTAAAAACAGTTATATGAACTATTAACATAAACATTCCAATTCAATGACATTATAATGTTTTGACTGAAACAGAAGTAATGATATTTTGATGTCATAGAACACAAAATGAAGAATAATTTTTAAATATGTAAGATTTTAGAGGGTAGGTCTTAATGTTTTAATTATTCTGCTGAAGTTATTTTGGCTTCAAAGACCTAAAGTGCAAGTTTATGAAGCTATTATTAGTTCTACTCTGCTGCAAATATATACAATTTTAATATCTCTGAAACAAAATAAAAATGGTTTTTATTTAACTTTTCAGGTTTCTACAGATGTTCATATAGCTTCTCTTTGTTATAGCATTTTCTGGCGAATGCTTTACAGACAGTTTTCTAAGTATTAGAAACATCTTAATGTTAATGAAATATTCTCAAATTCACCGTTCTTGGATGAACTATTCTAATAAAAATGGTCACACATGACTTCATTGCTTTTAGAGAAAGAAATTGTGTTTTTACTACCTCTAGAAGTAAATTATCAGAAACCTTGTAACTACAGCAAAGGTACTATGAAATTACAGGTAAATAACAAAGCAAAATGTAGACGATAGATGTCGTAGGTCCATATTTGTGTTTTCTCTCTTTCCATAGCTCTGAAAGTTTTTCCCATTTGAAAATTAGTTCAGCCAAGATGTCAGAATACAATGCGACTGAAACACAAACAATACATTTTTATTTCTATGTAAATGATGCTTTTCTGTGGACAGATCACCATATTTAACCATTATCAAGTAGTAGCAAGTTATATTATGTCAGGTGTGCAACCTGCTTCATGAAGTAAAACACTCAATTTTTTACATTATAGGCTAGGAGCTTTAAATTGTTATGCTGTAATAACTGGCTTACTACCATCTATGTTAAGAAATATGCTATCGTTACACTTAACACTGATTTCAGGGGAAGTACTTGTACATTCTAGATACTATCAGCCTTATAATAACTCACTCTGTGTATAATCTGAATAGTAACTACACTCTCTGAACACTCATGTGAAAACAAACATAGTGTGATTAAGCTTGGAATAACCATCAGCAAATGTATCAACAGAAGTTGATAGGGAAAATATAATTCAGTCTTTATTAAGCTCTGAAAGTATCATATGAGGTTAAAAAATCTGATGCAAGAATAAATGTAGTGTTCATGAATATTTCCTTGCTTCCGTATGTACATATAATGTCTACTAAAGGGACTCTTTTAAACTGGTGTCTCAGTGAGTGACCTTCTGTTTGCTAAATTCTGCCCTGCAGAAGCAGGGTCCAACATCATGCACAGTATTAATTCCAGTTCACCTATGCACGATATTAATTCCAGTTCACCTTCACTGCAAGTGCTTACATAAGGGAATATTTGCAGGAAAGCATCATATTTAATTGTAGTTCACTTTTATCTGCAACCTGGAGGGAGATTTGCTGCAGCAAATTAAGTGGGAAATCTTATTTAAAACACCTTCCAACAGCAGTTGGAACTGACTTAAAACAAATCTGGACTTAAAACACTTAAAACCTAAAATATATGCATGTATTACAAGCAACTAGAATTGCACTAAAGGAAACACTCCTGAACTTGTGTGTCTCATGTTAGAGTACAAGCCATAAGTTAGATGAGAGAAATAAATTTAACTGATTCAGTTCTATTTATTTCATTACTTACCACTGGCCCTTACTACTATGACTGTGTCATATTAAGTTACCAAAATACCCTCTAACAGCCATGAAACATAAGGAATTTCAGTGCATGGCATTTAAATCACATAATTCTGCTCTGGATCTTTTTTCATCCCTTACAGATTGGTTTTTATACATGGTCATTGTCTCTTGTGAGTGCTCCAAAATGCTCAGGGGAGCCTCACCATGGATGATAGATTCTGATAAACAGCACATCAATGCCGCTGTCTAAGCTTTCCAACACCCAAGGCAATGACTCCTCTGAACTCACTGACTATGAACTCACTGGCTGAACTCCCATGTCTCAGTACAAAACTTCTCTCAAGGGAAATGTCGAATTTCTGCAAGAAAGTGCTGCAAGGTCTGGAAAGCAAAAATGTCAATGCAAGCTACTGTCTTCTGTCTAGACTGTGCTTGCCTTTTCCAGATTTCCTATGTTTTACCCAGAAGGAGTAGTCCCATTAAATTCTACCCTAGTCTTTATTTATGCTAAATTAATGTAAAAAGAGAAGAATATAATGAGATGAATGAAAAGAGGAAAAAAAAGTCTTCGTTGTTTTTAACTGTTTTGACTAGCATGATTTTTGCCTTGAACCAAACATGGGAGTTCACAGTCTGTTTCCAGCCAAAGACAAGGCAATGGACTTGTCTGCCTCAAGGCACCAGGCAACATTGACAGGGAGAAAAACAACTGAAAGACAGTATTTTTAAAATGACAGTTTTAAAAATGTTTATTTTAACTTATATAATCTTACATGTAGTATTTCTATTTGACCATAATATCCCCATAATGAAGGATAGTCAAACTTCATCTGAAAACACTAATCCTGATCTTTATCACTTTAGTCAGGGCTCTGAGTACACCAAAACACTTTGCAAGGTCTTCCTTTTCTCCACAGGTGAGCTCTGATATGCTGCATCTCATGAAGTCACGGAAGGGTTGAGGTTGGAAGGGACCTCAGGAGGTCATCTAGTCAACACCCCTGCTCACATATACTGACCCAGAGCAGGTTGACCAGGAATATGTCCAAGCAGCTTTTGGATATCTCCAAGGAGGGACACTCCACAATCTCTCTATATAAATTGTGACAGTCACACTCACAGTAAAAAGAAAAAAAAATTGTTTCCTGATGTTCATATTGATTGTTTTGTGTTGTGTATTGACCCTTGGGTCAGCATTGACCCCTGAGATACACCACTAGTTACTAGTATCTGACTAGACATGATGGCTAGTCTGGGCCCAACCATTCAGTCGATTTTCAATCCACCTCATGATCTGCTCATACTTCAACAGCTTATCTATGATGATAGTGTCAAAATCCTTACTAAAATCAAGGTGGACAATATCCACTGCTCTCACCTTGTCTACCAAGTGAGTAATTTCATCATAGAAGCTTCTTGAGTTTGTCAAGCACTACTTCCACTTAGTGAAGCCATGCTGACTTGTTCTAATGATTTTCTTGTCTTTCATGTGCCTGGAGATGATTCCCAGGGTTATCTAATCCATCATCTCTGAGTGACGGTGAGGTGAGACTGATTGACCTGTAGTTTCCTAAGTCATGGGCCCTGATGCGATGTACCCATCAGTGCTAAGGGAGCTTGCAGATGTCACTGTTCAGTTTGCTTAAGTAGTCTTAAATATCTATGTTACCTGGGGTCAGTTTGCTGTGAAACACCTAAGCTGTGACAATGTGTTGTGGGACGCTCATCTGTGGTCTTTGTCCCCTTGCTTGGCTGCTGCATTTTAGTTCAGGCCCTTGTCCTATGTCTTTGTGTGAGTTTTATTGCAGATATTCTCACCTCATTCTCATCAACAAGGAGGGGCTGGTGAGGGACATGGAACTCAAGGGCAGCCTCAGCTGCAGTGACCATGAGATAGTGGAGTTCAAGATCCTCGGAGCAGCAAGGAGAGTGTGCAGCAAGCTCTCTGCCCTGGACATCAGGAGGGCAGACTTTGGCCTCTTCAGGCGTCTGATAAGAAAAGTGCTATGGGAGGCAGCCCTGGAGGGAAGAGGGGCCCAGGAAAGTTGGTCGATATTCAAGCTCCTTCAAGCTCAGGAGCGATGCATCCCACTGAAGAGCAAGTTGGGGAAAACCACCAGGAGGCCTGTGTGGATGAACAAGGAGCTCCTGCACCAACTACAAATCAAGAAGGAAGCCTACAGAGGGTGGAAGCAAGGACAGGTAGCCTGGGAGGATTACAGAGAGGTTGTCAGAGCAGCCAGGGATCAGGTAAGGCAGGCTAAAGCCCTGACGAAATTTAATCTGGCCAGGGACATCAAGAGCAACAAGAAAAGCTTCTACAGGTACGCTGGGGACCAAAGGAAGTCCAGGGAGAATGTAGACCCTCTCTGGAAGGAAATGGGTGACCTGGTTACCCGGGACATGGAGAAGACTGAGGTGCTTAATGACTTTTTTGCCTCAGTCTTCACCAATAAGGGCTCTTGTCTCACCACCCAAGTTCCAGAAGGCAAAAGCAGGTACTGGAAGAACAAAGAAGTGCCCACTGTAGCGGAAGAGCAGGTTCAGGAACATCTAAGGACCCTGAAGGTGTACAAGTCCATGGGACCTGATGAGATGCATCTGCAGGTCCTGAGGGAACTGGCAGAGGAAGTTGCCAAGTTTCTGTCCATTGTATTTGAGAAGTCGTGGCAGTCTGGTGAGGTTCCTGATGACTGGAAAGGGCTAACATAACCCCCATTTTTAAAAAGGGGAACAAGGAAGATCCAGGGAACTACATGCTGGTCGCTCTCACCTCTGTGCCTGGCAAGGTCATGGAGCAGATTCTCCTGGAATCCATTCTAAGGCACATGGAAAGCAAGGAGGTGATTGGTGACAGCCAATATGGCTTCCCTATGGGCAGATCCTGCCTAATTTGGTGGCCTTCTACAACGGGGTTACACCACCAGTGGACAGGGGAAGAGCTGGACTTGTGCGAGGCATTTGACACTGTCCTGCACAACATCCTTCTCTCTAAACTGGCAAGGCATGGATTTGATGGACGGCCCACTCAGTGGATCAGGAATTGTCTGGATGGCCACATTCAAAGAGCAGTGGTCAATGGCTCAATGTCCAGGGGAAGACTGGTGACGAGTGGCATTCCTCAGGGGTCGGTATTGGGCCTGGCCCTGTTTAACATCTTTGTTGGTGACATGGACAGTGAGATAGAGTGCACCCTCAGCGAGTTTGCCAATGACACCAAGCTGTGCGGCGCGGTTCACATGCTGGAGGAGAAGCATCCAGAGGCATCTGGACAGGCTGGAGAGGTGGGCCTGTGAGAACCTCATGAAGTTAAACCAGGACAAGTGCAAGGTCCTGCACAAAGGTTGGGGCAAGCCCAGGCTAGTGGATGAGAAGCTCAACACGAGCCAAGAATGCTTGCAGCCCAGAAAGCCAACTACATCTTGAGCTGCATCAAAAGAAGTGTGGTCAGCAGGTCGAGGGAGGTGATTCTGCCCCTCTACTCCACTCTCATGAGACCCCACCTGGAGCACTGCGTCCAGCTCTGGAGCCCCCGAAACAAGAAGGATGTGGACCAGTTGGAGAGGGTCCAGAGGAGGGCCATGAAGATGATCAGAGGGCTGGAGCACCTCTCCTACAAAGACAGGCTGAGAGAGTTGGGGCTGTTCAGCCCGGACGACAGAAGGCTCCAGGGAGACCTTACAGCGGCCTTCCAATACCTAAAGGAGGCCTACAGGAAAGACAAGGAGAAACTCTTCAGTAGGGCCTGTTGTGACAAGACTAGGGAGTAATGGTTTTAAAATAGAGGGAGGTAGATTTAGATTAGATATTAAAAAAAAAAATTTTACACTGAGGGTGGTGGAACACTGGAACAGGTTGCCCAGAGAGGTGGTAGATGCCCCATCCCTGGAAACGTTCAAAGCCAGGTTGGATGAGGGCTCTGAGCAACCTGATCTGATTGAAGATGTCCCTGCTTCTTGCAGGGGGGTTGGACTAGATGACCTTTGAAGGTCCCTTCCAGCCCCAACTATTCTATGATTCTGTGTGACTCTGCTCAGCTTCGAACCTTGCTGTCCCTAATCTGGCATCACTGACTTGGCCGACTTGGCCTGATCTCAGACCTACATTGTTGCTATGGGCACTGCTGGCAATCAGTGAATGCTGGCTGACTTGCTGGTCCCTCATGCTTTTCTTTGCAAACACTTCTCTTTACTAGCCACCTTTAAGATTTGTAAAGCTATTCTAAACAGAAGCATACTCTGCACACAAGAGAGGAAAATTAATGATGCTCCTTTAGTGAAGCTTGGCTAGATATTTGAGCTTTCCAGTACTCCTTTTTCAGTTCTCTATGGGGAAAAAAAAAAAAAAGCAAAACACTCTACAAAATGGCCATTCATGAAAAGGATCAATATTTCCAAACACTTAGATGTCTAATTTAATTGGTTGGATTTTTGAAAGATGCAGATGAAATGATATCCAGTACTGTCCCAGCATATAATCAAACCCTACTATGAGAGATACGAAACTCAGATCTTTTATTTAGGTGTCAACTACAGCATAATGCCTGATCTGCTTGAGTCAGCAGCAAAGATTATCTGCTCAACACTAAAGTCATATTGCCCTTCTCAATCTAAAGGTACTCAGAGACACTACTTGATGAAAGAGTCTATACCTGGCACTTGATTATAAAGAAGAAGCAGCTGTTGTAACTGTGAATATTCTACACAAGGTACTAAAAGGTCATTGTGATTTACTTCATTCTATTAAGTGAAAAACCAGAAGCAGAAAAAGACAAATAGTTTGCCCAAGGTTATCTGGCAGTTGCAGATCTGGAAATAAGCTTAAGCTGTCTTAATCTTAGAAAAGGTGAAGAAAAGATTGGTTTTCTTACAGAATTCTATGTGTTGCACCTTCATTGGAACTATTCCTGAAATAAATGAAATGAAATTTAAAAAAAAATAATTTAAAAATAATATGTGTTACTAATTAGGCACAATGATTCCCCCTACCAGCCCAGACATTCTTCATATTTCTGAGTGCTCAGCAATTGACTTTTTTCGTGTGTGTTCTCTCCTAGCATTCCTTTCTGAAAATACAGGAATTATTTAAAAAAAAAATTAAGAAAACCTCAATGCTTACTGTATTTAAAATATTTTTCCATTTGATAAATAAGTTATAAGAAGAATAAGTTGCTCATGTGACATTTTTATAAATAGCTCTTTTCATGTATACAGACAAATGTAGCCAAACTATCTGAAAGGAGCTTACCTTTTTATAATTTCTCTTGTATTTAGAAGCTCAAGTTACAGTCAGTAATAATTTGACATTATACAGCAGTCACTGATTTTAATCAGACCAACATCTTTACATTTATTACTAGAAACATTTTCTTTACTTATGATAATCCAAAGAAGACAATGCCTCAGGAGCTGAAACAGTTTTTGCTGCTGTCCTTTACTACTTGAAAGTATCTGTTTTGGAACTGCTGAAGAGAATATTTAAATCCATTGTCTGAAAAGTTACATGTGTTGAGCTTTATATAAATATTTGGGTTTGTTTTTCAATCTGAAGTAAAATTATTTGTTTTCTCATATGATTCTCTTTCTACTTCCCCCATATTAATTGTCTGTTCTTGTTTCCTTCACACATCTAATCTCCTTTCTTACATTATTTTTTCTACCACAAGGTTAAGCTTTTCTGTGCAGGAGTCAACTGAAAATGTGAACTTTTTTCCAGCCTCAGTATCAAGGACCATGAAGTTTCCATTCTTCCAGGCTTCATATTTTCATGACAGTCAAATCCATTATGACAAAAACAGTTGTGAAGAATGTAACATTTGATCATTTGAAGGTGCTTGGAGATACGCTTTTAAAAGCATACTCAGGATATTTGCAGTAAGATGGCCTACAAACCTAACATAGTTTCAAGCAAAAGCCTGTGTGTAGGTGCTACACAGCACACAAATAACAAACTTGATGTTGGGAAGCATAATATGACATATGGATTTATTAAGCATTCATCAAATATTTCACATTGTTGTAGTTTAGCCCTGCTTGAGGCCAAGCTACGCAGTCTCTCACTCACTCCCTCCATCCTCAGAGGGAATGGAGGAAAGATAATATAACAAACAAAGCTCAAGGTTTGAGATAAGGACAGAGAGAGATCCTTAAAATTACTGTTATGGGCAAAACAGACTCGACTTGGGGAAAACTACTTGTTTACTAGTAAAACGAAAGCAGGACAACAAGAAAGAGAACAAAGTAACTTCCCCTCCATTCCCTATTCTCAGACCTAACATTATCTCTGCCTCCTTCCCTGACTCTGAAAGGCACAGGGGGGAAGAGGGAATGGGGGTTATGGTCAGTTCATCACATGTCACTTTAGAACGCTCCTTCCTCCTCAAGGGAAGAACTCCACGCATTCCTCCCCTGATCCAGTGTGGGGTCCCTCCCATGGGCCACAGTCCTTTGTGAAACTGCTCTGACTTGGCTTATTTTTCTACCGGGTGCAGTCCCTCCAGAACAGCTGCCCCAGTGGGTCCTCCATGGGTCACAGCCTCCTTCAGGCATCCGCCTGTCCCGTTGTGGGGTCCTCCACAGGCTGCAGGTGGATCTCTGCTCCTCCGTGGACCTCCATGGGCTGCAGGGGGACAATCTGCTTCACCATGGTCTTCACCACAGGCTGCAGGGGAATTCCAGCCAGGAGCAGCGTTACTCCTCCCCCTCCTTCTTCACTGACCTTGGCATCTGCAGGCATTCCTCTCACAAAAAAATTCTTCACGTCTGCCTGCCAATGCCTCTCAGGTTCTCCTCACATCTCTCCACTTCTTGCAGCTGGGCCGGGCCTAGTTGGGCCTAGATGGCTGCCCAGAGGGAGGCCAGAGGTGAGGGCCTCAAGGCCCACAAGGCTCACGCCTCCCCCTATCTGCCCCCACTTCAGCTTCTTCACATCTTCTGCTTTCCCCCCGCACCCCCCTTCTTAAGTACGTTATTGCAGAGGTGTTATCAGGGAACACTCTGCTACCGATTGGCTCAGCCCTGGCCAACATTGGGTCTGCCCTAGGCCTGACCGAGTCCACTGGGCAAAGCGGAAACATCTAGCAGCTTCTTACAGAAGCTGCTACTGCAGTTCTGCCTCACTGAACAAAACAAACACATACATATGCAGATCATTGATAATGATGCCTGATTCATTGG
Source organism: Chlamydotis macqueenii (assembly GCF_036417535.1). Lineage (NCBI taxonomy): Eukaryota > Metazoa > Chordata > Aves > Otidiformes > Otididae > Chlamydotis > Chlamydotis macqueenii. Next base: position 19,117,930 of record NC_141556.1, read on the forward strand.
GCATGCACTGAAGTATTGCCCTCTCATAGTGTGCATATTTGGGATTATTGCATGGAAATTCTAGGTAAAAAAAAAAAAAAAGAGGAGTTATATATGTTGAAGATTCGAATTACAAACTGCAGTAATCTCCTTGCAATCCTGAAAGCCATGGATGACATCAGTTTCTAGGCTGCCTTCTCAAAAATGTGTCCCAAGTTCTTAACAAGATAGAACCTCCTGAGTCTGAATAAACTGTTCATTGAAATCAGGTCACACAACTTTATTTGGGTTTTGAGTTTGTCTGACATCTTTACTGCTTTTTTTTTCATATGTATCTCTATATTCTGTAAGCAAGCAGTTTGCCAAGCTCTACATTCTTCAACAACGTCTGCCCTTTCTGCTGGTAGCACACTGTGGCCTTGGGGACACTTCTTAAGATCACTGAGCTCTCCAGGCTGTTTTATTTAACTCAAAATCCTGGAGTTTTTGAATTAAATACTACATGAACTAGCAGACTAGAGCCTTGCAGACTCTTTTTATCACTGCTTCCAAATGAGAGAGTGTTACATACACATTTGTTCTCCAAAGTCATTTGTGTGTCTGTAAACGTGCCTCCAAAAAACTGAAAGTCAGTTTATCAACTAACAGAAGAAGTTGGTCAGTGGTAAAATGATGAAATAAGGCACGTTGAAAATATTGGAGAGAGATTATAATCTTCCTGCAAGCACTAGTCAAGGATAAAAGATGGACTCTGAGTACCAGCGGAGAGTCAGGGAAAAGTATAATAGGTTGATAATATTAGTCAATAATTCACTCCAATAATCCATCTCAACTTTCAATAGAAATTTGTTCTGCAAATAATTAACAAGTAAATAAAAAAGGACCCCAAATATGTGAAACTGTAAACAAGCAGCTTTGTTAAACAAACTAATTAATACTCTTTATGTCATTGTGCTTTCAACGACAACGAAGTCCTTTCATACCTTGCAAGCACCAGAACTTCCAAGTCCTTGGAGAGCTGACTCAAGAGAGGATCTGATGAGATAGATACTGTACATCAGTGCCATAAGTTAATTGAACAGTTACTGGGAGATATGCAATAGTGGGCCAAGGTTTTGTTTCTGGATTAATGTACAACTTGTGTACTGTTACTGACAGAAAGATGGGTAATTTTTTCATGGTGATTAGGCAATGAAGCCACACAACTAGTCATTGAAAGGTAAACCAGAAAGTTCTATTGAGCCCTTATACCTTCTACTCTTCCCTTTTCTTAATAGAGAAGAATGAAATAAACTGACATTTTCTCATCAACTGTGTATTTGGCATTGCTCACCCAATACAGATTTCAAAGGGCCCTGAGGAAAATAAAATGACTTGTGATGATTTCAATTTCACATCAAGCCTGACCAAGTCCTAAATGGCTTTTCTGTAAGACTTACAGATAACATATTCCTGGTCACTTCATTAATATTAATCATGCTTTCACACCATGGCATAGAAACAACTAAACCCTGCAGCTTCTCCACCTCTATGTGACACGTGTGGTAGTGAGTTGTTTTCATTCACTTCAATTTTCTATTTGAACCATATTATACAAGATATTATGAAATATGAAAATGAAAAAGTAATAGGACAGTGCCATTCTACTTTCTATTCTATTTAAAGCTCCTGCGTACATTTCGTTAAACCAAGCAGCCTACAGAAATAAAAGAAAAAAGACTTTGCTCATGTTGAGGTTCTACAATTATTTTCATTGACATAGTTTTCTCACTTAAGTTCTAATTAACATGAACGAATGCATAAATTTCTGCAGAGTCTAAGAAGCTAATAGGGAATACTCTGAGGATTCCACCAAAATAAAACATAAATGTTCATGGGGTGAGAAGTGTTACATTGCTGATGTGGATCATGACTACTAGACCATGGTAAGTGTTGACCAGAAAGCATTGTGAGTTTTATATCCCCAAAACTACAGCTTTTAAAGATGTGAGATAAATTATGATTTTGGCTTCTTGGCTTTTGGGGTTTTTTAGTTTTCTTTTGAATGACTTATACCTGTGCAAGTCTGTCCACAAAACCAGCTTTAGTGAGCCATACACAGAATTGCAAGTGTTGATAGAAGGAGGCTTATGTTAGAGAAATGCTTTTATTTCCAGTTGTTTGCTGTGATGAAGTCATTCATTCAGCCCATGCATAAATGAGTCAGCCAAATTCATCTCAGGTATAAGCGGACATAAAGCAAGTTAAGACATTGGAACTGCACCCACTTACATCAATGCTGAACTTTCTCACTCTATCAAGGGATGGTTAAGGAAGGCTGAGTGTAAATAGCTTAACAACATTGATCCAGGTAAGACAAATAGCGTATCATTTCAGTACATAGAATGCTGAGAACATTTGCAAAATTCTAAGTTAGTGTCTGAAAACTCATAACAAAGCACACCTTTTCCCATAAACATCAGTTTTAGAACCATAGTTTGATCTTAAGAACACAAGAAAAAAAAACACTTAATGCCTTTACAATTTGTGTTGTTTATACTCTAAGCCTTGGATTTGTAAGAAAAAGAACTCATGAATTATATATCTTATGGGTTTATTCTAGAGGTGGTTTATTTTTCAACTCTATGTTCTTTATTTGCTATGATATACACTGAAAGTAAAAGTGTGTTTATGCATGCATTATGCTGCTCTGAGAAAATTTATCTCAGTATTTAGAGAATTGGGCCCATAGTGGTGGAATTTATTTTCTTTAGAATATGAGAGTATGGGATTGTGCTAGCTATAGCAAATCAAATCTGATCTAGTTGACATCAAAGTAAACTCAGTATGATTGCAAATATTTTTCCTTAATCAGAGAAGGTAGTAAAAGGAATACTATTCAGCCATTTAAAAAAAAAAAAAAAGATTTTTTTTTTTCCCCTATGTATCTAAACTTCAAACCAAGAGAATCTTCTGCTGTGCTTTATGATAGTAACTAATAGTGAAATGGAAACAACCCATTTTGGTTCCATACAGGAAGAGAAAAACCTCTACGGCTGTTAACATAAGAAGCATTCACTCTACAGTATTTTTGAGATGTACTGATTTCCCAGATGTTGTTGTTAGATGTTTTCTCTTACTTACTGAGGGAAGCAGGTAGCTGAAAAATATATTTACATTGTTTGCATTGAAGGAAGTTTCTTTATAATACTATAAAGAAATTACTTCTTGTTCAAGCAAGTCTGAAGACAGAAAGCCCTAGACACAATGCTGTGTATAAAGATAATACCTTTTAGCAAGAAATATGCATTCATCCTATTAACACAGAGTGGTAAGTAAAAGATAGGAAGAAGTTTATTGTAGTAGAGAGGAGGGGAATATTATATAATGTGTATGTCTACAGAGACAAAGGAATTGTATTGTGTGCTTTGAAAGTAAGCTTCTCCCATGCAATTAGAGAATTGTTCCACTACACCATGCAGTAAGACTAGACAGGTGTATGTTTTAATAAGCACCTATCAATACAATGCACTTGAACCCCAAAACACTATACTGGCAAAAAGTTACTGGCATGAGGTTGTATGCACAGCACTGATCATCAGTGGCATCTCAGCACAGGTTGGCACCCTGCTATTAGAAATGTGCTATCTTTCTTTGCAAGTGCACTGGTAAAGCAGTAAGGGAAGAGGAACATATATTAAATCAGCCACAGGCAGTCCTAAAAATATACTGAGTGAATGAGTTTGCAATACAGACAGAGCAGTGAGGCTAATTTCTTCTCCAGTGGGAAAAGGGCACCCAGATTTGGAGGTGCTCACATGAAAGGTAAAGTACAGGCCTGTGAGAGGTCAATGGGAACTATCACAAATTCTCCTGCACAAGGTGCCTGGTCCACAGGAATAGATCTGGCCATGCAGATTCACAGCTGTGACAGATGGCATGCCAAGACACCACAAGAGATATGCTCCTACTGTAGATTGCATTTACAGACCTTTCTGTTTATGCTTTTTTGTCACTAAGAATTTTAGGGAGCAGCAATGTGCAGCCAAGGAGGTGGGAGTGAAGGAAGAAATGTGGCCATGAGATTTCAAAATGAAGTGACTGATGAAAGTTGCCAACTACTCTTTTGCTTCTAATATGTGTTCAAGAGACAGGCACAGTGTTTTAGTGTTCCCTGAGTCTTGAATAAAACAGAATACAATCAGCTTACATCACAGCAATCTTAAGTGGTATTGCCGTACACCCATCATGATTATCCTTGCATTATAGACCTATGTACAACAGCTGCTTATAACTCAGCAGTCTGGTGAAGTGGTTTTCCTTGATGCTGGTACAAATGTTGAAATAAGAAAAGGAGCTACAAGACCTGCTTATCACTAAAGATAATAAAAATTACTGTTTCTTTTACTTTAATTCTCAGATCAATCCATTCTTCAGTGTCATTTTAAGGAACACAAACAAACAACACAAATCACAGAACAGCTGTTAAGGTCTTTTAAAAAGGCTGCTATTTGTAACATTCCTTTTTTATCTAAGCACAATGTTGAAAGAATTAAGTCTATGTTGTAATTATTCTTGTTGTTAGAATCCTATAGTCCAGCCATAGCCTAATAACATCCATCTCTTGTTAAATATTTTGTTGCTTTTATTTTCCAGAACCATTAAAGAAAACATTTCAGGTATATTTCTTCATATTCTTCATTATTGTATCCACTTTTTAAAATGCATTTGCTATCTAAAGGTAGCAGTACAAACTATCTTGGTATTGGACTTTTATTGCAGACCTTATAGTTTCAGTTCTCTTCCTTTAAGTTGACTTTCATAACACAATTTATTTTTTTGAGAGTGCATATCTGCAGATACTTAGATATTTGTAGATTCTTAGAATGCAAAATTACTGTGTAGCGCTGATACATATAATATTACCCTAATGCTGTGTGGGTAAATCAACATTTCATTTATTCTAGAGCTCAATCTCATTTATGTTTGAACAGCATCTGCATAATGGTCAGAGACATCCACTGGGATTTCTTGAATAGGAAAAAAAAACTATGAATTTCATCTCACCTTTCTGCTAGATTATTACTATGTAAACATATGTATCTGAGCCAGTTGTCTTTACTGACAAGGTGTCCATATATAGAATCATAGAGTGGTTAGGGTTGGAAGGGACCTTCAAAGGTCATCTAGTCCAACCCCCCTGCAAGGAGCAGGGACATCCCCAACTAGATCAGGTTGCTCAGAGCCTCATCCAACCTGGCCTTGAACGTTTCCAGGGATGGGGCATCCACCGCCTCTCTGGGCAACCTGTTCCAGTGTTCTACAACCGTCAGTGTAAAAAATTTTTTCCTAATACCCAATCTAAATCTACCTCCCTCTATTTTAAAACCATTACCCCTTGTCCTGTCACAACAGGCCCTACTGAGCAGCCTGTCCCCATCTTTCTTGTAGGCCCCCTTGAGGTACTGGAAGACCACTATCAGGTCTCCCTGGAGCCTCCTCTTCTCCAGGCTGAACAGCCCCAACTGTCTCAGCCTGTCCTCATAGGAAAGGTGTTGTTCTGATACTGTAAAAATATCTTTACAACCAATTATTACACCTCCCAATATTCTTGTGATATCATTAACCTCATTTCACAAATCTGGAAATTGAAGCTTAGGCACATAAAGCTTTTCACTGAATTCAACTTGGAGATCACTCACAGACCTCTAAATACCATTTTTATCACCTCACAGTCTTCTATTCAAATCACTGACCCTAAAAACAAGCTGTTAGCTCCATTTAAAAAGTTGTAGAAATAAATTTACTAAAACCTTGATTTATGTTCTGGTAAATGGGAGATTTAATCATTATGTTTTTGATTATAGCAGCCTGTCTTTAAGTGTTAAATGGACCTTTCCTTTAAAACTTCCTTCACAAGTTGAAAAGTGATTCAGATTAATTAAGTTTAATTCTGTTTTTTTTGATACTTGGGTGTGGTAGATTGACTTTGGCTGGATGCCAGGTGTCCACCAAGCCACTCTACCACTCCCCTCCTCAGCAGGATGGGGCAGAAGCATAGAAAATAAGATAGAAAAAAACCTTTTGGGTCAAGATAAAGGCAATTTAATAAAGTAAAAGCAAGGGAAACCAAAAGACTTATTCTCTACTTCCCATCAGCAGCCACTTCCCAGGAGGAGAGCTTCAGTACATGTAGTAGTTACTCTGGAAGATAAACGTAGTAACAAATGCCACCCCAGTCTCCTCCTTTCCCTTAGCTTTTACTGCTGAGCAGATGTCATATGGTATGGAATATTCCTTTGATCAGTTTGGGTCAGCTGTCTGCTATGTCCCCTCCCAAGATCTCGGCCATCCCCATCCTACTGATGACGTGAATAGACTCGAACCCAGTCTTAAGCTGCTCAACCCTACAAAAATAATCATGATGACTCACTCCTATTAGGCAGAATAAATTAAGAAAGATTTTTTGAATATTTGTTGTGAAGCATAGTTGGAGTCCTATGGCAGGAATTCTTAATGGAGAACTTGAGATAGAAAGGCTTACAAATCCAGTACTGTTAAAGAAATAGGTGGAATATCACTTATCTATGTGATGGACTTTCAAGTTGAAGAAATAATTCTGGTAAAAGGCAATTGATAAATAAATGCAGTCTTATAAGAAGAGACATCTTTTATTTTTCTAGTCACAGACCTAGTAAAAATGATGGTTCTTTTTCAGACGCAGTAGATTTCATAGAGAAGTAAGCCAAAGCACTGGCCTCACAGCTGTCAAGCCTTTCAGTGATTACCAATAGGCCTGGACTCTTCATTGTTGTCCATCTCAGTGAAAAGATCAAATAAGACATTTCCAAAACAAAATAAATTCTTAACCAATAGGTGATCAAGTTGTCCTAACTATAACAGTGAACAAATTACAGTAGGCAACTTAGTAGCTAAATAAAATACTAAGCCATGGACCCCATATGACTTTTTCTAATTATTGCAATATATAAGTGAGGGAGAAAACACGCTAGTTAGTGTACCTAGTTCTCAACCAGGGAATGAAGCTAAAATTACCAGTGTTATCTGATTTTAGTTTAGCGTAATCATAAATAATATCTCATATGATCCTTAATGAATTAAGGTGATGTAAATAGATTTACAGTCAATAGGCAGCAATTAACTTTCCTCTTCAAAATGTGATATTTGATGTTCTTTGAGTATATTCCCTTCTCATACTTCTTTTGTAACACTGAAATACCAATTTTCATTAATTTATTTATTAGTATTGCCAGATTTCTATCTGTACAAGCTTTGAAGGAATCTTGCATTAGTTTATTTACCTCTGATACTGTGGTTCAGTATTTTGGAAGTGTTTTTAGAGTATTAACTGAAGGAAAAATACTTTGGTAAAACTCAGAAAGTTTCAGTGAACTTCAAGAAGCAGCTGTCTGATAGGTTCAAAGAGACTCAACTTCTTTGTCTAAGACCAAGGTTCTTGGAATATTGACAACTTCCCGTCCATTCCTCTTCCTCTCTAAATCTGTGTCTTCTACTAAAGCTGTCTACTTCCCATGACCACCAACCCCTTCTCTCTCTGCCAAAGCTGTCTTGCCAAGCTGATGTTGGAACAATGGCCTATGTCTTCATTAGATATAATTTGTCCAAAGGAGTATCCTTCACTGAGGGCAGCCTGGATAACTGCGACATGACAATAAAGGTTGTGATTCGTAGCAGGCTAAGGCATGCTAATGCTGCTTTACGATGTAAGACTGGGTTTATAAGACCGGATTTTATCCAGAGAGTCCAAAGTCTGAGCAGGGAGATCCAATTTGTCTGCAGGAATCTGCACAGACATGGTCACAAAACACAGAAGTGAAAAAACCACCATTATCACTGAGCCCTATGATACTCTTCACTCATCGTGGAGAGATAAAATCCATCAATACAAGGATAGCAAAGCACCCTCAAATACATTTGTACTGAATCCTCCAAGACAGTGGAAAAAAAAATCGGAAAAAGGTTTTGTACCCTTCTTGATTTAAATTGCTGCAGAAAGCTTTTGCCTTCCTGTAGGCAGTAATTGTATTTGTTACATTAACTTTTGCTTTTTGAGGCTCTGTTGGGTTTATTTCAACTGAAAGTAAAATATTTTTTCAAGTAATTTCATGGGAAAACAAATTATCACTTTAGAATATTTACTAAAATTTAATTGTATAAGCAAAATTGAATTCTTGTTATTTGTAGTCTATTCTATATATTTGGAGATATGCGAAACACTAATATTTGGCATATGGGAATATACTGAAAGCACAGGAAGCTTGCTAAAGGGAAAAGAAGGAGCAAAGGGACACAAAACAGCAATTGACCCAATTAGTACATTGGATCAGGTTCAAAGCTACTAATTACATCTCATAACAGTTTCATCTGTGCAGTCTTTAACATTGGTGAGACAGAAATAAAGCAAGGGAGAGAAATTGTTTTCTTAAGTATAATCCTGATTTATAGGAGGCTGTAGTAAGACTCAGTTCTATAAGAAACAAAGAATCATCTCCAAATTTTTCACATCTTAGTAATGAAAAGTAACATGTTCCTTAAAACATGTTGTGAGAGGAGCTGATTGCCATATTTCTTGCAAATTATGTTTCCATAAAACTTGGTGGAGTTACATTGAGTGTTTCTTCCTTCCCAGAAGGCCAACCACATCCTGGGCTGCATCAAGAGAAGCAAGTCGAAGGAGGTGATTCTCCCCCTCTACTCTGCCCTGGTAAGACCCCACCTGGAGTACTGCATCCAGTTCTGGAGCTCCCAACACAAGAAGGACATGGACCAGTTGGAGAAGGTCCAGAGGAGGGCCACGAAGATGATAAAAGGGCTGGAGCACCTCTCTTATGAGGACAGGCTGAGAGAGTTGGTGCTGTTCAGCCTGGAGAAGAGGAGGCTCCAGGGAGACCTTATAGTGGTCTTCCAGTACCTCAAGGGGGCCTACAAGAAAGACGGGGACAGGCTGCTCAGTAGGGCCTGTTGCGATAGGACGAGGGGTAATGGTTTTAAAATAGAGGGAGGTAGATTTAGATTGGATATTAGGAAAAAATTTTTTACACTGACGGTTGTAGAACACTGGAACAGGTTGCCCAGAGAGGTGGTGGACGCCCCATCCCTGGAAACGTTCAAGGCCAGGTTGGATGAGGCTCTGAGCAACCTGATCTAGTTGAAGATGCCCCTGCTCCTTGCAGAGGGGTTGGACTAGATGACCTTTGAAGGTCCCTTCCAACTCTAAACATTCTATGATTCTATGATTTTATTAGCAGTTGCATACACTAGAAGGCAAAGGACTGTATCTTAAGCTTGTAGAAATCACCAGGAAATGTCTTCTTTATCTTGTGACATTGCTAACTAACAGGCCTAGAAGTACGGCACCATATACCTCAGATTATGAACACCAGTATTTTCTACATAAATCTGTCACACAGATTATTTCTTTGCTATAATTATTTTCTAGACAGTATGAAAGTAAGCAATTTCTGACTTGTATTATTCATACTGTAGTGGGTGTCCATTTCCAGGCTTTAGTAGTAGGGGTGCTGAAGGGGTGGCCTCTGTAAGAGGTAGCCAGGGGCTGCCTTGTGCTGCACATAGATGGTTCCAAAGGACTCACCACAGGACACAGCTGAGACCATCAGCCAAGCTGGTGGTGCCTCTGTGATAACACATTTAAGAAACATCAAAGTGCTCCACAGTCAGTGAGAAATGAGGAAAAAATATGTGAGATAAATATGTACATGAACACCAGGGTCAGAGAAGATAGAAGACGAGAAGGTGCTCCAGGTCCCAGAGTACGGATTCTGCTGCAGTCAGTGGAGGACACCACAGTGGAGAAGATAGCTACACAGCAGCCTGTGGAGGACTCCGTGATAAAGCAAGTGGATATGCTGCGAAGCAACTGCAGCCCACAGAGGACCCATATTGGAGCACAGGAAAAATGTGAGGAGGAAGGAGCAGTAGAGAGCAACGGTTATGAACTGGTCACATTCCCCAAAACCTTCTGTGGTACTTTATAGGGAAAGCAGAAGAGTCATAAAAGAAGGAGAGAGGTTGACTCTGGGAAAAAGGGTGATAGGGAGGTGCTTTAATTTTGTCTTTGTTTCTCACTATCCAAATCTATTTTAACTTGTAATAAATTGAAGTAATTTTCCCCAAGTTCAGTCTGTTTTGCCCGTGACACTAAGTGGTAAGTGATTTCCTTGTCTTTATTTCAACCCATGAGCTTTTCTATCTCTTTATTTGCTCCTACCCTGTTGAGAAGGGGAGAGAGAGAAGAGCTGGGTGGGCATTCGGCAGCCAGCTGTCAATGCACCACATCTACAGAAGTTTCTACTATATCTTAATAGGTCCTTGTTACTTCTCTCCTTCTAAGACTTTCACCCAAATTTATTCCTTCGAGTGGTTTTGAACATTCTACTGGAAGCTTGTGGAGATTCTCAGCAAATTACTGGTTTGAAGGGTGAAATGGTCAGTTACTTATGTCTCCCAAAATCACTTACAGAGAGCTTTTAAATGCCATTCAGGAATCTGTTTAAAAAAGCTGAGTTAAAAACCAGATTTTGAAACATGAGACAAATGAGCATGATAATTTATAGAAATAAGATTCAGGAAAATTATTTTATTTTTGAATTGTATTTCTAACATTGTGATGTTTCACAAATTGACTTTAAGTAATAATAATGATAGCAAAAATATAACATTTGTGTATTTACAATGGAGATATGTTTTTCTAATAATTTGTCAGTCAATCTCTAAATCAGCACTACATGATAATTGTGAATTGCTCTTGCTTACAGTGAAATTATGGTGCTTTGGTGAGTTATAAAACCAGAAAACTTATTTAAATAGTCTTGATCTTTTTAGAACAAAGATTAATCAAACAATGTACTTACACTATATGATTCTGCAACAACATCTGCACCTAATGGCAAACACTTGAGGTGGTACATGGAAAAGAAACACAGAATTAATGCAAAAGCAGTGATCTCTAAGCCTCTTCTGAAGTCTGTTTAAATACGAAGGAACTACAGCAACTTCCTTCATGTGATCAGCAATTAAAAGACCAGTTAATTAATTAATACAGTTCAGAAATATATGTAATGCAGAAACAGTAGCATTGGACTTAGTGACAGATCATAACTTCATAGCTATTTGTAAAGTTATTAGAACAGACATCTTTTCTCAATTGCTTAAATTGTTCTGAGTCTTCAGAGCTCCAGCCCAACTATAAATTAAAAGTGTATACACAGATATGAATATAGATCTCAGATCTATCCTCAAACTGAATCTCAGTGTTCAATCAGAAATGGATTATTTTTATAAGCTTCCAGCTCTGGTGAAATGCTGTTCTCAAAATATCTTCTCAATTTAAACTTAACATACTAATATTTAAACTACACAAAATCTAATACATTGTGAAGTGAAGAATTCAGGATCATTCAAGCACAGAACTTACTCTAGTTAGCGACGATCAAATCGTGAGCATCTGTCAATTTACTGAAAAATGCAGGTAGTACAATGAACCAGTAGTTACTGGAAAGCATCCTGTGTTGTCTGACATAATCAGACATGGATGATACTGGCAAATATGACAATCCAAGACATTGCATTTGAATTGAACTCAGCCTACTGTGATAATTTAAAATCACAAAGCAAAAAGTTTTAGGCTACAATAAATGACTTTCTGTTAAGCTGGATGTGAGATAAAAATGAATTATATCTCTGACTTTTACAAAGTATTTCTTGAATATGTATGGGAATATTCCGAAAAGTAAAAGACAACATTTTCCCCTTATGTACACCACTTGAATGACTACAGACTTGTTCTCTGCTCCAACAGTTGCAGTGAAATTAATATCAAAGTTTGAAAAAGTATTTACTAAAAAATTTAATCAAGTATTTGATTAAAATGATGCATATGTCATTGATTAACCAAAATCAGAATGAAAATAAAGTGCATGATTAATGGCGAAGTTGAGAGCTAGTTAATTATTTCTGTTCTCTGGATCATTTATATTCTTTCAAGTAGATTATTCTAAAAAGAAACAAATAGTATTTCATCATACTTGACCACTCTTAAAGTTGGAACGAAAACAGGTATTTGAAAATGTAGGAAGGTTTGTTAGTCAGCTTTTATTTGTTCACTTTCTCCAGTGCCATATGTGAAGATGAATAATGAGAAAACAATGTTGCAAGGAAGCAAAATTGAAAGACTTCAAATTATTGTGTTAATTAAAGTTTTTATGTATTTTCCCATGTTGATAAAAAATTTTATAAATAAAAAGGTGGTTGGTTTTGTAACGCAAAACACCAAGTGAAGGGATAGACAGACACAGTGCTAGATTTTTGAGGACTTGATATAAGTGGTGGATCAAGAAAGCTGCAGAAAAAAAACCGTGGTTGTTCAAATGGTTGAACAGCTTTCAAGCCAATTTCCATATTTTTAACTGATGCATTTTCATTGTTCTAGAATTTGAAGGAGCCGCCTTAATATCCCACGTAACTAATGTGCCTGAAAGAAATATGCCACAGTGAGGATTTTTTTTGTCTGTAACAGAAGAGGATGCCTTTTGCAACCATAAAAGTAGATGTTCATTCAGTAGGCTTTAATATTAGCCTGTCTTGAACCCAAACACCAGCACACTAAAGTAACATAACTGTATAAGCCACAGTTTTGCACCCAGTGGCCCAGTAAAAAATAGTACTGCCGTTGCTAGAAATGGACCTTATACTAAGTGTATCCTATGCTTTTTGTGCAAGGATCCAGGTCTGGCTTGTTAAGCATGTTACCAATTTGTTATGAGAACCTGCTTTGTGAACCAGAGCTTCGTACCAGGGTTGCCTTGTGAAGATATACGGGTTAAACCAGGGGTAACTGCAAAGACCTTGAAAACATGGGCACAAGTTGAAAAAAAACTTCAAAACCATGAAAATTCACTGATGGACAATTAGTGGTCATTGAAAAAAAACGAACCTTGAGAGCAAGGAAAAGTCTACTTTTGCTTTAAGAACAGAGGTGAAGGGACTCTCCTCTTTCTCAACAAAAAACCCAAAAAAACCTTAACAAAACAAACAGCTGAGCAACAGGACAAGGCAGCTGTCTGGGGAAGTAGCATCTCTGAAGCGTGCCACCTGGGAATGGGTGTCAGGCACTGGGAATTGCCTGGAAACAGCCTTCTTATAAAAGGATTAGATATTAAAATTAGAGAGGGTAGAATAAAGTTGTCTCTTTCTGTACTACTGGTTCATACTGATAAATTTTCAAGTCTGGTGACTGAGATCATGGACTACATCCATTAGGCTAACCATGAGCTCCATGGTACTGTATAGTCACAGCCAAAGCATGATATGGTAGTTAAGGATTGACTTATTTAAACAGGCACTGACAATGATGTGCAAGAGCTAATGTGTGGTGGTGACGCTTAATACTGGATAAAAACTATCTGTAAACACAAAATGTGTTGTAAACGAATGTCAGTCAAGCAAGTTTTTTTAAGTTTTGGACTAATGTGATTTATTAGTCTTGTAGACACTCCCATCAGAATGAACTCTTAACTCACTGACTATATGTGCTATATATACCTAAATGTGTCTCTGTGTGTTTGTATATAAGTATGCCTGTGTACAGTCACAACATATCCACTGTGAAAACAGAATGATAGACATCATCAGATGGTGAGTCAGAACTTAGATTGGCCAAATAACCCTCGGGGGCGTTATGTTATACTGCAAACAAAATCAAGCAGAGACCACTGTTTGACCCTGAGGCCAGCTGGCGTAGGCTTACTAAATTCACACTGTATGGTGTTTGGCCTAAGGCCTTTTCAGGGCCCATATGGTGTCTCAACAGCCAAACAAATAATTCTAATTCTTTGTGAATATTTGTGTGTGTCTGTGCATGAAGGAGGGGGTTCAGTTCAAAGTAAGTCAAGAAATTGAAGAGATGTATTACAGTTCATTACGAGGATGTTTTCACAGTAATAAACTGATGGCTTGTGTGGCCAGTCCTGATATGTGCAGTGAAATCATGCGATGGGTATTTGAAGATACAAAGCAAACTGGGCTAATGTTGGAGGACCTTGTAGGGCAGAGAAAGACAGATGGTGCATTATTCTCCCTACTATCTATGGCAAATGATCCCTAGCATATGTTGACACCTAAATCATGCCCAGGCAATGTCTTGAAAATCGCTAGTTGATATGGCTCAAAATATGCCAGGGAGCATTCAAACAGTTAAGCAGTATGGATGATCAGCAGACCAATGCTGACTTTGCATCTTGGTGCTGTTTTATTTAACAGTACAGATGTAAGCAATCTGTCTCCATTGGCAGTAGAGGGAAGTTTGGGTAAACAGATAAGCTTTCCAAGGAATGTCCTTATTTTTAATTATACAGTTCAGACCCTAATGAAATTAAAGATCTAGGAGCTGAGAATTTAAGTAAACCAAATTCAGAAAAAGTAAACTGATGAGTTTTTTTTTTCAGCCATTTTTGGTCTTTTCATTGTTTGGATGTTGGAGGTTTTTTATTTTTTATTTTTTTCTGTGATATGTTGAGTTGAATGTTGTTCATGGTATACCAGATAGCTTGCTAGCATAAGTAGCAAGGGGAAAAGAAATACTACTTTGATATTCCAAAATAATTAGGTGCATGCTGGCACTTTTAATTTCTACTTTTCTTTTCTTTTTTTCTTTTTATGCTGCACTGTGTTGGGTTTGTTTCATGAGGGGGGGCTACAGTGGCAGCTTCTGCAAGAAGCTGATAGAAGTTTCCCCTTTGTCCAGTGGACTTCGCTGGGCCTAGGGCAAAACCACGCTGGCCAGGCCCAAGCCAATTGGTGGCAGAATGTTCCCTGATAACGCCTCTGTGATAACATATTTAAGAAGAGGAGGAAAAACAAAAGGCAGAAGATGTGAAGAAACTGAAGCGGGGGCAGAGAGGGGGAGGCACGAACCTTGTGGGTCTTGCAGCCCTCACCCTCTGGCCTACTGCCAGGTGGTCATCTACACCCAGCTCAGCCCAGCCCTGCCGCAAGAAGTGAAGAAAGGAGATGTGAAGAGAATCTGAGAGGCATCTACCTGAGCTGGTTGTGAAGAATTTTTTTGTGAGAGGAACGGCTGCAGATGCCAAGGTCAGTGAAGAAGGAGGGGGAGGAGTAATGTTGCTCCTAGCCAAGATTCCCCTGCAGCCCGTGGTGCAGCCCATGGTGAGGCAGGCTGTCCCCCTGCAGCCCATGGAGGCCCATGGAGGAGGAGAGCTCCACCTGCAGCCCATGGAGGACCCCACACTGGGGCAGGCAGATGCCTGAAGGAAACTCCGGCCTGTGAAGGGCCCGCACTGGGTCAGCCGGTTCCTGAGGGACTGCACCCCATGGAAAAACAAGCCATGCTGCAGCAGTTCATGAAGGACTGGTGCCCATGGGTGGGACCCCACGCTGGAGCAGGGGAGGAATGCGAGGAGTTCTTCCTGCGAGAAGGAAGGAGTCACATGAAGCGACGTGTGATGAACTGACCATAACCCACATTCCCTGCTGCCCCCTGTGCTGCTCAGGGTGGGGAAAGAGGTAGAGATAATTGAACAGAAAGTTAAGCCCAGGAAAAGGGAGGGGTGGGGGGAAGTTACTTTGTTCTCTTTCTCATTGTCCTGCTTTGGTTTTACTAATAAACAAATAATTTTCCCCAAGTTGAGTCTGTTTTGCCTGTGATGGTAATTTTAAGGATCTCTCCCTGTCCTTATCTCAAACCTTGAGTCTTTTTTCTTATATTATCTTTCCCTATTCCCTTGGAGGGTGGGTGGAGTGAGTGAGAGACTGCATAGCTTAGTCTTGAGCAGGGCTAAACTACGACATGCATGTATGAGCTGTCCAAATCTCATTAAGATATTGATATATATAATTCATGATTATTTCATTTTATAGAAACTCTAACAGCATTCATTTTTGTGTCAAAGATTGTTGAGTGTTCTGCTATTAGCGCAGCAGTTCGTAAGTCTTACAATCTGAAGTTTATCTAAGCTAACATCAGGAGAAATTACATCAAGTAAGAATTGTATAAATGTTTAATAAAAAATAATGTGTAGTTTTCATCAGCAATAGCTCCTGCTTTACAGTCCTCAGGCAAATGCCTAAGGTGAGCTGAATCAAGTGCTCTCTGCCTGGAACTAATGTTAAATGTCATTGGGATCCTGTATGTGCACTAAACTTTGTATGCCACTGGGTCAAATCGGTGGCTTTGTTCAGGTACATAGGCTGTTTCCTTTTACCCAGAGTGTAATACTGTTGGTTAGAAGTTAACTTAAACTTGAATACAATGTTTAAAGGTTTTTTTTGAAGATTGTTGGTAACTTGTTCTAGTTACCAACACTAGGTAAAACTCTACAACTGCTGAGGACAAAAGTAGTTTTATCAAGCCCTTCAAGGAGCATTCATCTTATTATTTACTCCTGAATCCTGATAAATTATTTATCTGAGTGATAACTTACAGTAATAGCATGCTACCTTTCTATGAAATACCGTCCTTTGATCGGTAGTAAATATTTTGCTTTTCATTTTTGTTGCATGCTCACTTGCTATTCTTCAGAGAAATGGTGAATAGAAAAGGGGCACATTGTCACAGGTTTTAAGTGTCATTATAATATTAAACTCTTCTCTTAAACTAAACAGTTCCAGTCTTAACTTTTTCTTGTGCTTATAATCTCTTTTGTGATAGTATGTCTATGAATGAATATAAGATTCCTGTTTAGTATATAAACTGTTTTCAATACTGCAATAGTCATGTCCATCACTGTCTTATATGTTGTATCTCATGCACCAATCTATTAGAGGTTTTTTTTTGTTTTTGTTTGAGTCTTTTTTTTTTCCCTGAGGGGAAGCTGCTGGTTTATTTTGGCTTTGTTTTTACAACTGCATTATACTGAGAGAATATGTTTTTGATGCGGAAGATGTTTTTCTTCTCTTGTTACAACTGAGGATATCACTCTCTCAAATGCCTTTCAGTATCCACATTTTTTTCCTATCTGTAATCACCTTCCTTTTTATTTACACTCAGTTTCAGTTGCCATCATATTGCCTATTCAAATATCTTTATTGATAACTATATGATTGCTCATAATCCATGCTTTCAATTAATCTAAATCATTTAATGATATTTTTTAAAGTTTAGAACACAGGTATTAATTTAATTAATTTTGGAAAACCATATCTACAAAGTAACCCACACTCTGTTGTTTTTTTTTTTTTTTTTCATTGTGTTGCACCATTTAGAATCATAGAATCTTAAGGTTGGAAGAGACCTCCAAGATCATTAAGTCCAATTGTCAACCCAACACCACCATGCCTAGTAAACCATGTCCTGGAGTGCTCAACATCCTTCTTATACTAAGGGGCCCAGAACTGAACACAGTATTTGAGGTGTGGCCTCACCAGTGCCAAGCACAGGGGCACGATCACTTCCCTGCTCCCGCCGGCCACACTGTTCTTGATACAAGCCAGGATGCTGGGTACACTGCTGGCTCATGTTCAGCCAGCTGTCTACCAGCACCCCCAGGTCCCTTTCCACAGGCAGCTTTGCAGCCACTTTTCCCGAAGCCTGTAGCATTGCATGGGGTTGTTGTGACCAAAGTGCAGGACCCGGCACTTGGCCTTGTTGAACCTCATAGAGTTCACCTTGGCCCATTGGTCCAGCCTGTCCAGATCTCTAATTTAAACAATTTAAATGATTTATTTAAATGTATGTGTATGTAGGCAGGAACTCCTGACACCTTTTCTTTGTCTTGGCATAGACTTACTATAGATAGGACACACCATTCACAAAATATTGATATATTTCAAATTAAAGTCAATTTATGCTGCCTTCCAGAAGATTCAGCACAAAACAGCAATTAATCTTTTTCTGTAAAACAGGTTAATAAACCTAGTCTTTTATGTCTACAAAGGTATCCATCCTTGATGGTTTCAGAGCAGAGGTTAATAAACATGTGATCAGTCTGTCTTCCTGAAATGTTTGATGCTTAACTTTGGAAAGGCTGACATCATGAGTCATCAAGTGTATTTGTTTTTAAACGCTTTTGAAGGAATCCATTAGGATTCTAGACCATGTCTAATTCCTTGATAATTATTTGCACGAAAAAAGGGTTAGGATTTGCAAAAAGATTTTTCATAAAGTGCTCTTGGGTCTTGCTAACTCTAATCAAACAGGCTTCATTTCTAGAGCATGCTTGATGTAATATTCATTATAATTAAAATGCATTTGGTACCAAATACAAACTTTGTTCTTGGCCTTCAGAAGCTAAAAGGCATTAGGATAGTGTTAATGAGGCTTAGTTAAGGCATTGGTTAAGATTTAAAAGGGTATTTCCAGCTAGCAGTAACTGGATATGTCATTCTGCATTGCTTTTGGGTTTTAGGTGTTGTTTTTTGGTTTTTTTTTGGTTGCCTATGGGGCACCCTCCTTCAAAATTTGCTGTCTTCTTAGACGTAGAATATTTTTGATTGATAATCATAGTGGTTTTGTTTCTTTCTGATTGAAAGAAAATTATGTTTAAGTAGAAAATTCAGATGTCTCTTTTTAACACAATGTCTTAAGATTTATAACATTATTATCAAAATCAGAATGCTGTTGTCATTTAATACATTGGCTCATTAATTCATTGGTATTTGGCTAAAAGCAGATTGTAACCTTCTGTAAACACTCACAGCTACAATACTAGTACATTCCTAAGAACCTCTTACTTTTTGTATACCTTTTGAATGAAACAAACTGTCACCAGCCATGGACTCGGATAATTTAAATAGTCTAGACTGTAATTATGGATTCTGGAATATCTATTTTTTTTCTCTGGCTGCTTCATAAATTAAAATGCGCAATATGAACATAAATTAATGGTTGCTTGTAAATATAAAAGCTTGAAGCCACATTCATAATAGACTTCAAATATGGAGAAAGTATCAATATTGTTATTTGTGTTCTGTGTGATAACTGGCAAATCCATAACTGCAGAATTAAAAATAAATACAGAAACAGACCAGACAGTCTGAATACTGCAGTCTCGAGATACAGTAGGTAGGAAGAAAAAAAAATCGTATCAGTCCTTGCAGATGCTTACCTTTTATGGAGTCTTTCAGTGGAAAAAAAATATACATTTACCATCAGCTCAAAGTATGCCTGCCACTGTTTGCATTTTTCATAGTTTCACTGTATGTATTTGGATAGTTTTCAAAAGATTAAAAGCTGATACACAAATGAGATTTTATACATAGCTGTTTTCTCATGGAAGTGAGCTTGCTGGGCATAAATGGTCTTTGAACAGAAATTATCTGGATATAGTCAGAATAGCACCCAAAAAATATGGCTGTCCCAGAGGAGGAAAAAACCCCCACCCAAAACTCTTCATCAACACCTCCCCAAAAATAACACCTCAGAGGTTTGAAATTTTTCTTCTTCTAAGTTTCATAGCCACCACTTAGTAACAAAATACAGGCATAACTTCAGTGGTGAAGAAAGTGCTTTTTGATGGTTAATTATGGAATTACCTCCTAAGTGGAATTCAGAGCCGTGTTCTTAGTCACTTACTGTCTGTACACAATTATGAAGACAATTAATTACCTTAAAGTTAGACACAACTTCCCAAGGGAACAGGACTTTCCCTAGAGTAGCCAAGGCATGTTAACAACACAACCTAAAATCTCTCCCAGATACCATAGCTGGGAGGCAGATGGATGCTGCTTATTCACTCAGGATCCCTTCTAGAATGTTTGCATCTGGACTGACTTAATCATTTTAAGTACTGTGAGGACACTGCTGATCTTTTCTTAATATAATGAAGCTAGCATTGTGTGGCAGGTCGACCCACCCTGGGAGTCCAGAGGATTCCCGCCAAAGGCTTCCCACCCCAGCTTTTGTCACATCCAAATGGTGACAATCAACACATATGCACCTGTTGATGTGGTGGTCGGCACCTATGCTTTACCATATATGACCACATTTCAGATTTGACTAAGGTATAAATGGAGCCCTGCCAAGGGGCAGAATTGAGTTGGTCCTCCTTGGAGCAGTGAGTCTGCAGCTGGGGACTCTCCTCTTAGGTCAGAACACCACCTGAAGTAACTCCTTGAGCTTGAGATCCGTCATCTTTTAGGTGAGTGATTGTTCACATTTTGGACTCTCATTTCTAAAGCTTAAGAATTCATAAGTCAGTTGTACAATATTAATTTCCTCATACATCACTGAATCTGTGGTTTACAAATGTTAATCAGTGTTGTATGATTTTGATATGCCTTACTTTTAGTTAGTTTCCTGCTAAAAAAGAAATGGGTTAGAATTAAGTTTATTTTAAGTTTACTGCCCATCTAATTTGATTTTTGTGATCCTCCGCAACACATTGGAACAGGTTGACCAGAGAGGTTGTGCAGTCTCCATCCTTGAACACTTTCAAGACCCACCTGGCAAAAGCTCCATGCAAACTGATCTGTCCCAGAGCTGATCCAGTTTTGATCAGTAGTTGAACTGGAGTCTTCTTGAAGACAACCTGAATTATCATAAGATTCTATGATCAGGTCTAGATATCTGTGTCTAAGCTGGTCATCTGGATAACGTTTACAGTAATGGAATAAGATGGTTACTTGTAGCATGACGTACATCATCCTACTGTCTAAAATAATTCATAAATGTGTTCTTAGTGATTAATGCCCTTAGAAGAGGGTGCCCAGAAGTCCAGTGTCGGCTTTCAGGTCTCAGATGCATTTTATATTCAAGTTAGTTAGTAAAACACATAAATAAATTTAGACTAAGAATAAGAAGCACAACTTGCGAAGCTTAGGGATCTTGAGTGTAAGGAATGGAAACACAGAGCAGAATTAGACTGCAGCTGAACAGTTTCTCGAGATAGTGGTTACATTAGGCAAGTTATGTTAGAGTCAATTATTTGTTTCTGGATCTATAAAGGCAAATGGTAAAGGCTCTGTAAAAATTACATATTTAAAATATTGAGTGGACACTCATTAAATGTATACAAATTATGCTACTATAATAATAGCTAGGCAATTGAAGTGGAATATTCTGTCGTGATAGTAACATTACTCTTTGTATGGAATTCTCAGTACTCAAAGTTTTTGCATGAAGTTCAATTACTTCAAAGTGCATTTTGGTTCTGCATGTTTTTGAAAGTATGTGAAGCTGGGGAAAGAGGAAAACTAACTGCAAAATATCTAATCTTGCATATGATCTATTATCTGACCAGTGTTGGTTCTACAATGTCTGCTGTCTTTTGGCTCTAAGTATTCCTTCCAAACTTTTTCCCACTTCCCTGCCCCCTTTTAAAAAATATGAAGAAACAAGATGTTAATAGAGATTGTTATGCTAAAACTCAAAACTTATCCTTTAAGAATAGAGACTGACTCACACACTGTAGGACACGTATGCTTCACAATGCTTATGGCAGTTCATTAATAGAGGAGTAATCATCTGGTTTTACTTATATAATAAGATAATGAGCATATTCCAAACAAGAAATGCAATTCAGTAGAAGGAACTATGAGTGATCATCCTGCAAATCAAACTGGCCTTCACACTTCCATGTTTCTAGATTGCCTTTCTGGTGTTTACAATTATGAATGTGTTAAAAAAATTCTGCTGGATAGCTTGTTTGTGTTTAGATCAGCTCACTATAAAAAGGGTGAAGAATATGTTACATTGCATATGACTATACACAAAGATACTTAATCAGATGTAGAGATTATGCTGTTGGTCCTGCAAAGCCTTATGTATAGTTTATAGACAAGTTCACTGAGAATACGCATATCTGTATGTTATGCATGTGTAAGTCTTCACAGAATTGGAAAGATACAGGTCAGATCCAAGTCCTCAAGGGCACTTTAGTGGGGAGAACTGGAAACTCCACTAGTTTTATAAATAGAAATGCAGACTCAAGAAATGAACCTAACCACATAACCATTCAGGGTATGAATAGGCACAAGAATTCGCAGGAAGATTTTAGGTGATAATGCCAGCTGTAGTGTGAGAAAAGTCTCATTTTAGCTATGAAAATCAAAAAAAAAGGTACTCATAACACAAAGAAATAGGAATTTCAAGAGTTATACTTTGGTCCATTAAGGAACTAAGGCAGAACTGTTACACAGACTGAATGATGGGGAAGACCTATATGAAATATGTCACTGAAAGAACAGATATACTTATGAATGACAAATGGAGGTAAGTTATGAATTTAATGCTATAAAATATAAAGAAGACTATGATATCTTCAGATAAGTACTGATGGTTTAGAGAGATAATACAGTTTAGGTTATGACTGACTTTAGGAGCACAGACATTTATTCGAATAGATGTAGTATAAAATGAAAACATGAAAGATGGATGTTTTAAAATTGGGAGTTTTGGAAGGGAGAAGAGAGGCTGAAGCAATGTGCCCCAGAAAACAGAAAAAGAGACTCAAGTAAAGGTTACCATTACATTACATTTTCCTAGTGAATGCAGGATATAAACCAAAAATAGTTGAAATAGTTGTACTGTGGTCAGTGAATTTTTGTTTGTCCAAGTCTTTTTCAGTGAGCCATGAGTAAGTACCAGAATGAATGAATTTCAAGAAGGCCATATCTGAAGGGATGATTTACAAATAAATGTAATGATGTTTAGGAAGAAATTAATTAACAAGAAATGTTTAGTGTTTTAAAAATTTTACAGTAGATGGTTGTGTTAAATAACTTAGTGTTGTGTAATTATCAAGTTAACAGAAATAAACATTCTCTAAAATTACTAGATAAATCTTCCTTTAAGAGCTATCAAATGAAAAGGAAAATTGTGAATTGCAGACCTTGAGAAGAATGCTAAAAAGACAAAAATTATATTAAAAATATATAGAGAAAAGAAATAGAAATCTGAGAAGAATGATGAAAAACAGTAAAACAAATACAGAGGATATTAGAAAAGAAAGAGAAAATTGAAATAGATGTGTGTATTAAGAGATGCTAACCACATTTCTAAAAATATTTGAACACTGCACAATAAGAGATCAGTGAAGGATGAAGTTGAAAATTTCAAGATGGAATAAGATACAGAGTAAAAGAGAATAGGAAAAGAGATAAGCCATTAAATTGGCTTTTCTTCAATGGACTGCACAGTATTTATGACAGAATAAGAAATCATGTCATCTGATATTAGCTGGGTATGCAGAATCTTGAAGGTTTTCAAAGAGAGTGGAGAAGTATCATGTTTCGGCAATCTCCAAAATATCTTGAGAGGCAAAATAACCTCCCTTATCTGACACTTAGAAAAATGACACAGGACTTTTATATATACATACATATATATATAGTAGTTCTAGTTAAAAAGTAGAATTTCCAAAATGGCACCTTACCTCAAAGAAGGTGAAGCTGGACTGACATTTATACAGTACATAATGGAGCAACAGATTTTTTTTTTTAATAAAACACTATTTTCCTCTAAATTCATGAAACCTCTGTGCTACAGTCTACTTCAAAATCCACTGAATACTCATGGAAAAAATAGATTATGAACAGTTGTCAGTATAAAGGAGTACTGCCTCAGGAAGACAAATTGACAGCTTTCAGGAAAAGAAACATGTAAAAGACTGTCATATATTTATGACTTATCTTAAAATGTAAGATAAAACAGTTGTTTTTCCTCTTAATTTAAATAAAAACATTAAAGAAAGGAGAAACCAATAAGAAAAAAGAAGGAAAATAATAATATCCTAAAAGATTATTAATCATTATGGTCCAGATCCTGAAATTTAGTTATTTTAATTCTAAGTTCTTAAAATTCTTCTTGGTATTAAGCAATTTAATGCAGTTTCTGCAGAAAATTATATAGTTCTCACTGGGCATGCCTGAATCCTTAACAAGAAATTTTGTGTTGCCATCCTGTTCATTTCTGCTTACATTATATTCCTTGATTTACATGAATTTCCAATATATGTATCTTGAAATCTGTCTCTGCAAGCACATTTAGTACATGAAGCAAAATGTGAAACCTTTTAGTATTAAATGGAATCACATGGATAAATGGCTATCAGATTAATTAACACAATAAAGTGTGTTGCAAAATGTGAAGTACCTTATTTATCTAAATACCAGTCTTTATATTCAAATCTCTTCTTGAACATCCATGTATTAGGAATACATTTCCATACTGTCACCCATAGCCCCAAACTGCACATAAAATCATCACAAATTTAATTTATAATATTAATAACAAAAGCATAATATAGACCTTGAAAACCTAGACGGTTTTGTACTTAAAATACTCTATTGGGAACCAGAAAGGAAGTAGGGATAATAAATACTGTATATCTCAGATAAATTATGTGAGGATTTGTAGCATTACGGCACAAAATGCTTAGTATGATTTTTTTGGTAGAAGATTGGTACTGATAATGCCAAGGTTGTCGGTTCAATCCCCATATGGACCACCAAATAATTTTTTTCCCCCAACACAAGAAGGACATGGACCAGTTGGAGAGGGTCCAGAGGAGGGCCATGAAGATGATCAGCATAGGAGCACCCCTCCTATAAGGACAGGCTGGGAGAGTTGGGGCTGGGGAAGAAAAGGCTCTGGAGAGACCTTATAGTGGTCTTCCAGTACCTCAAGGGGGCCTACAGGAAAGATGGGGAGAAACTGTTCAGTAAGGCCTGTTGTGACAGGACAAGGGGTAACGGTTTTAAAATAGAAGGAGGTTAATTCAGATTAGATATTAGCAAAAAATTTTTTACACTGATGGTGGTGGAACACTGGAACAGGTTGCCCAGAGAGGTGGTGGATGCCCCATCCCTGGTGTCCTGGTTCTGGCCAGGATAGAGTTAATATTTACCTGAGCTGGGTGGAGAACTGAAGCTGGTAGCCCCTATGGCTGGGATAGTTAACTAACAGCTGGGGTTAATTTACCCAAATTAGCCAAAGGCCTATTCCATCCCATCTGACATCATGCTCAGTATATAAGTGAGGAGGGTGCTGAAGGGAGGTCCCTGTTACTTGGAAAAGACTGGGTGTAGAGATCTGTTGTGAGCTATTGTACTGTATTTGTGTTCCATCGCTGTTTTGTTTTCTTCTGTCATTACTGTTAAATTTACTTTTTGTTCAATCTCAACCCCCGTATTTGGTTTTTTTTTTTTTTTCTTCTGGTTTTCTTTGGTTTGCCAAATCTCCTCCTGTTCTCTCAGAGGGTGGGGGGAGCGAGAGAGAGACTGCGTAGTCTGGTCCCGGTCGGGGCTGAACTACGACACCTGGAAACGTTCAAGGCCAGGCTGGATGAGGGTCTGAGCAACCTGATCTAGTTGAACATGTCCCTGTTCCTTGCAGGGGGTTTGGACTAGATGACCTTTGAAGGTCCCTTCCAACCCTAACCATTCTATGATTCCATGATTAATATATTATTCATACAATTTTCTGTGTGCTCACTCATGGAGAAGATTTTGTTTTCATGTATCTGTTTTTAGATTCCATTTTGACCTGGTGCTGCAGGGTTTGAGGACCCATCTGGGCTCATCTTGGCTAGAACAATAAGCTCAATTTAGCAGTCATTATTGCCTCAGTTGCTTGAGCTAGACAATGGTGTATACAGGAATGGTCTGGCAAACTGAGGGAGTCACTGTGTAAAAATAACCCAAAACACATCAGCTTTTTTAATTGACCCTGGGAAAGACTGGTGAGCCACTTTGGCTAGGCTGCAGTGAGAAGGAAGTAACCTCCCATCACAAACAGAAACCCAAGCTACGCAAGACCAAGGAGGAATACATTCTACCATGAATAACATTCTTCTCTCATTGAAGAACCCAGGATGCTGACGAGATTACTTCTTGAAAAAGACTGGCACCATTGACACTAGGACCTAGAGGGATATTGGAAAGGCAAGTACAACAAGAGTAGAAAGATTATGTTCAACAGTTTTGTCTTACTGATGAGGCATTTCTCTATTAATCACATCATTTGGACTGCTAAGATATTATCTGAACCAATAATAATTTTTTAGCTCATTACATTGACTATAGTTCTTTTTTTTTTCCCCACAGGTTTTTGAAAGCACTAAGAGCATTGCCATAATTTTAAATTTTGGGTATGTATCTAATGACAAAGTTTGACCCGGCTCATAGGAAAACCTTTTTTTTTTTTTTTTGTTTAAAACAGACATAGTGCTCAAAAAAACTGATGAAGTAGTAAAAATATTAGAGTTGAGAAATAGTATTAAACGTGTTAATAACTGCTTATCATTAAGATCATACTTTGCCCAGCTCCTGTGTTATGTGCTCTTGTAAGACACAAGAGATTAGCTTAAGCCTTGCCCATTGATGATCTTCTCAGATCAGATGTCAGACAACAAGCAATGTTTATAAAATAATATATGTGTAGTTTAATAATCCAAGTTTGTAGACTTACCAAATGTGTTCAGTTCAAATGTAGTACACAGAATGTGGGTTTTTTTGGACAATGGCCATTAAGACAGTCTGACAATGCATGAGAGAAAACCCTTTCAAAGCATTATTTGTGGGGAAAATGTAGGGAAAAGTAAGGTAATTCAGTGCATAAAACATAAAATTTGACCAAAGACCGTAATAAAATGAATAACAATTGGAGTTAAAGTACAGATATTTAGGAATAAGTAGAATAAATAGAATACTTTGCTCTTCTGTGGTTACATAAAAGGCTTATCTCTTAAAGAAAGAGTCATCATTATGCAGTTCAGAAGTTTATAATTTGCTTTCAAATGATCAAGGCACTGCTACATTAATAACTACAAATTTAATTTTCAAATTACAATTTTCAATTTTGAAGAGCTCAATATTTTTATTTCTAGACCTATTTGACACCTCTAAATTTAACATATTTTGGTTTAAATTATTAATTTTAGTACCAGTTAAGAAAGTTAAAATATATTCTTGCTACAAGGCAGATAAATAAGCAGATTAAATGATGCGAAATATTTATTGTGGTGATTGTTATGCTTATAGTGTAGTTCTTTGGATGGTTTAAAGCTATTCTCTATTTAAAGGGAAAAACGTACACCTTAATTCTTTCTATGTCTCTTCTTTAAGATCAAATGATATGAAATATGATAACTTATTAAATCAATAGCAAACATGAGTTCATACTGATGGGTACATTTTGTGCACTGTTGTAATAAAATAAATTTACTATGTTCAAAACTGTGTAGAAATTCCACAGCACCTGATGAGTTAATAAAAATACTGGATCTAAGAAGTCTGACAAAGCTGATAAGACTTACTCACCATAACTCAAATTGGAGAGAAGCACTCAAGGTGTAGAAGTCAGGAGACCATTGTAAATCGACAGGATTTTCTTTCTGAAACATGACAATGCTGAAAGCAGTGGAATAATTTCACCAGACTCCACTAGGTTCAGGCTTTCATCTGCATGAGTTTCTTCTGAAGATATTTTATTTATTAAAGCTTTGGTAATTGTTCTTTTTTCAGAAGGATGAGGGATTGATTTGCAGCCTGTAGAAACTAGCAGAAGCAATTGCGACTGATAGGAATATGTACATCTCTTCATATGCCTTTCCTTCTCAACAATTTAATTCATTTTTATTTCATAATAAAATTAGTTATGATTGAAAACTCAATTTATTTGGCCATAGATGGTTTCTTTACTCAGTATGCCCCTCTTTGGATCCACTTCTATAGGCTTATTTTACCATTTCACCTTAAATATGGGAGTTAGGGTCCTTTCATAGTCGTACCACAAAGAAGAGTTAGCAAAACTGAATTGTAACAAATCACATCCTTTTAAATCTTAATGTGTAACTTCTTTATTTGTATCAATCTATTGTTACACATGCCTCTGATATGTTTTATACCTGCTTGCCTTGTCCATTGTTTTATTTAAGTCTGTAAAGCAGCTTGTAGGAAAGAATTCTTGTCAGATGTAAATCCAATTCTATTCTGAAGGAGCTACCTCATACTACATCAGCCTCCATTGTAGCTCATTATATTCTTTTTCATATCTACTTTACCTTATTTATAGCAGGAGAATAAGCTGTGATTTATATTGTCTATTAAATTTTAGCCTGAAATGACTAGCTTTATGTTTTCTATTTTAGCGTTTGTCTTTAGTTCTATTCACAGCTGTCAAGGCTTTTATATACCCTGGTAGCAATTCTAAAAGGAATGTTCCAGGTAGAGCAAGATGCAGCTGAAGTATCTCACGAGTTAGAGATTTCTCTGTTCCTCTAGGCATCTAACTTTCACAGCACTGGGCAGGGGTCATAACCATACCTTTATTCTTCCCTGTCATTTTCATAATCCAGAACATTTACTTATGTGATTTATCAGGTATGTTCATGTTATTAATGGTGAAAGCATGTTATCTTTTCCTGGTTTTAATCATGACTGTTTGCTGCTGTGTTACACTACTGCATTTGCCTGAGGTTCACATTTTTGTATCTTTTCTTCTAAGTAGTTTAAAGAAAATTTTTCTGCATGAAAATGGCATAACAATTATTTTAAGTGCATATAAATATTTCAAGTGAATATGACCATCATTATATAGTAAAACACAGTAATTATTTTTACAGGACATAAAGACTTCTGGATGACAAGAAGAAAGGGTCATATTCTTCCCTCATAATCACTCAGAGCTATACAAAATGCTAATTCTAGACGTGAAATTCTGGTTCTTTAACTGCAACAAAAAATGTTCTTCAAAACTGGGAAGCATTTGGAACATGTTTTATTTTCCACCACCTATTTTCTTGACATTGGGTAGCTCATTGGAGACACTTTTGTTATTTCTTCAAATTAAAGCAGTTGTTCTAATTTGCATATGGCTACATTGCACCCTGATAGGTTTTTCTTCAGAGAGGCATTTTAAGAGCATAAGACCAACACAGCTTTATTTGTGACAGACTCTGCACATGTATCTGTAGGGACTCATTATAACTTCAAAAAGCGATAAAAGATGTGTAGGGATGCTAACTGTAGAACAAAACTAATATTCCCCTGCTTAGCCATTTGTAAAATCATAAAGATTATAAACCTTTTAAAAGGTATTCTACCCCTGCCAAATGTGGACAACACGTAAAATTTTATAGGATCTTGTTTGGCAGCTGTCCCTCAGATACAAAATCCTCTGGTACCTTGCAACTTTTGGATGGTGGAAAGAACATCCTACTACTTTGGCCATCTTTTTTCTATTGTATGTTAAGGCTATTTCAGGAAGGCAACAAAGGTCATGGTTCTCACCTACTGTTGTTTTTTTAACTTCTATACTTTCTTTCATGCATTTTTCGTCATGAGTTTGAAGACCAAACTTCTGCTCAAACCTGTCCCATCCTCACACAGGGAAAAGATCATTCTAAAAAGAGAAAACCAGAAAATATTAATTCAAATAAAGAGAGCTAGTGAGGTGTCCCTCTGGAGTTATGCCTTTATTTGATCATATCCATAGTTAGAATCTTTTTTTTTTAAAAAAAAAGATCTGTTAAATCATAAATAGAAAATTGATTTTTTAAATTTCTCATAAGTAGTAAATAAATAAATAAATACGTAGCTGTTGTCAGTCACTTCTTTTTGTTTAATTTCTTAACTACATTGTTGAACTGATTAAAAGTAATTATACATTTTATGTATTTGTTTCATATTAATATTTTAATTTCAAAAAGCTATATCATTTTTACAGGTATTTTGACCTGTGTTGAAAGTAAAGCTTATAGCTTTAAAATAATATATTTTGTCAATCTTTCATTTATGAAATGTTATGACTGATATTGAATGATGACTACTCAAATTGCTTATAGCCTTTCAGTTTCTCTTTTTTTTTTTTTTTTTTTTTTGTGGAAATGAGCATATACAGAACTCTCTTTACCTTTTGTGATTCAATAGCTGAGACTTTCACACTTGAGCTACTTCTTCAGAAGTTTCAAGTACAGTGGCTGTTTATGAAAAGTGTAGTGTGGAAATTGATTATTCCCCTTCAAATATTTCAAAGAAAGTGTCTGTCCTTTGTGTACAAGTTTGTTGTAAGTCCTCA
Source organism: Chlamydotis macqueenii (assembly GCF_036417535.1). NCBI lineage: Eukaryota > Metazoa > Chordata > Aves > Otidiformes > Otididae > Chlamydotis > Chlamydotis macqueenii. Next base: position 19,147,922 of record NC_141556.1, read on the forward strand.
CTGGAAACCAGCACAAGTTCAGTTCTGTCACCATTGTCATCTGCAGATACAATATATAGTTATATTTAATGGCTCAGTGGATAGACTCACATTACAGTTTAATTTTCCACAGAAATCTAAATTTGTTCTTGGACTGTGTATTTTTCTATCATATTAGATAATCAGCCTGAACAGAAATCCAATTTTAACTCAATCAACAATACATTCAAGAAGGTTATGTAAAATAAGTTGCAGAGCTTTCAGTATGTGACTAGCCTGTTCATATATTTATTGATGGAAACATATTCTGGCACGAGACTGAAACTCTTACTAATTATCTCCACCTGGAGCACTTTTTTACTGTTTTGATAAATCTTCTCACCCAACTGCTTTTTTTTTTTTTTTTTTTTTTTAGTATGGAATATGGCAGATTTTTTACTGTTTAACCTGGAAATTTCTATTTTTACCACCGAGCCCCAAGACAAAATAAACATTCATAGTGTCATGAAACAGATATGCCATTTACTTTGCTAGATTACTAAAAAAATAATATAAATTACAGTTCAAAATTACTTATTTGTCTATTTTCTTCTGCTCATATATGATTGCTCTCTACCATATATACCTGTGTACTTATTTTAGTTGGTTTTAAACTGATGGAGTTCATTGGGATTCACCAGCCACATGATTTTAATTTTTAGTTTTATTTTAATAGTTATTTCTTATGATTAATCCTACCAACTTTGAGTGGTAAATAGTATCTTTGAGTGGTAAATAATATTTTTTCCTTGCTTACAAATAGTAAAAAAATAGTCATATTGCACTGACACATAAAATGCTTATGCTGAAGCAGGCCTGTGGTTTAGTTAGATTCATACATATTCTTTAATAATATTCTGATGAAAATTATGAATTATGCTGATGAAAGCATGGACAGTAGCTGTGTTACTTTTCTCTCTTCGGTAGGAATGTGGAGAGTACTACCCACTTTGCTTTACTACAGATATTGGGTGTGATCTACAAGATTCTCTCAACAAGCCATGGCTTAAACATGGAAACTGGAAGAAAGCTAAGTAGGAATGCATATAGAGCAAGGGAGAGCAAGAAATATTTTTGTATATGTCTCTGTGGATATATGAATGTGGTAATGTCATGGGCTGATCCTGGCTAGCAACTAAGCACCCACACTGACTCTCTCCCCACAGTGGGATGGGAGAGAGAATAAGAAGCACAAAAGTGAGAAAATTTGTGAGTTGAGATAAGGATAGTTTACTAAATGAAGCAAAACTATCTGTGCAAGCAAAGCAAAATCATGAATTTATTGACTATTTCCCATCCGCAGGCAGATGTTTAGCCACTTATTGGAAAGTAGGTCCTCAGCACAGATAACCATTCCTTGCAAAGACAAACACAATAACTACAAAAGTTCCCCCTTCCAGCTCCTTTCCTTATGCTTTTATGGCTGAGCATGATATTGTAGAAATACAGAATCATAGAATGGTTTGGGTTGGAATAGACTTTAAAGATCACTTAGTTTCAACCCCCCAGCCCCGGGCAGGGACAACTTCCACTAGACCAGGTCACTCAAAGCCTCATCCAGCCTGTCCTTGAGCACTTCCAGGGATGGGCCATCTGTAACTTCTCTGGGCAACCTGTTCCAGTGCCTCACCACTCTCACTGTAAAGAATGTCTGCCTTACGTCTAATGTAAACCTACTCTCTTCCAGTTTAAAGTCTTTACTGCTTGTGCTATCACCAGTGTCAAAAGTCCCTCATTTTTTTTTGTAGGCTCCTTTTAGGTACTGGAAGGCTGCTATGATATCTCCCTTCTCTCCTTCTCTTCTCCAAACTCAACAACCTCAACTCTCTCAGCCTGTCCTCATCAGGACAGGTCCTCCAGCCATCTGATCATCTTTGTGGCCCTCCTCTGGACTCCCTCCAACAGACCCACGTCCCTCTTAAGTTGGAGACTCCAGAACTAGACACAGTACTCCGGGTGGGGTCTCACGAGAGTGGAACAGAAGGGGAGATTTACCTCCCTTGACCTTAATCTTTTGATGCAGGCCAGGATGTGATTGGCTTTCTGGGCTGCAAGTGCACATTGCCAGCTCATGTTGATCTTCTCATCCACCAGCACTCCCAAGTCCATCTCCTCAGGTCTGCTCTCGATGAATTCTCTGCCCAGCCTGTATTTGTGCCTGGGATTGCCCCGACCCATGTGCAGAACCTTGCACTTGGCCTTGTTGAACTTTGTGAGGTTTGCACAGGCCCACCTCTCAAGTCTGTCAAGGTCCCTCTGGATGGCATCCCTTCCCTCCAGCATGTTGACTGCACCACACACCTTGGTGTTGTCAGAAAACTTGCTGAGGGTGCACTCAATCGCACTATCCATGTTGAAGACAAAGAGGTTAACAAAGATGTTAACAATGATGTTAAACAGGGCTGGTCCCAGTACTGACCCCTGAGGAATGCTGCTCGTCACTGGTCTCCATTCCATGACATCAGGTCGGTGACTGTAACTCTTTTAATGTGACCATCCAGACAATCCCTTATCTACTGAATCATCCATCTGTCAAATCCATATCGTAAGTTATAGACTATCCCTTTCTTTGACTGAGATCATCTGTCCCGACGGCACTCCTGCCATTTTCTTGCTCACCCCCAACCTACTTTTTGAGGGGATGAGAGCAGGGGCAAAGTGAGAAAAAGTGAAAGTCTTGGTTCTGTGCAAGGATTGATAACCAGTGACTATAACACTGGTGTGATACCAAGATTGTTTTAGCTACAAATGCAAAGCAGAGCACCATATAGGCTGCTATGATGAAAGTTAACTTCATCCTGGCCAGACCCAGTACAGGTAGAGACTCAAGTGTGTTCATTCTGGCAAAGCTCTCTTATGAGGCATAAAGGCTAGAAGAAATCTTGTATGTAAATATTGGGCAATGCATTTTCTGATAAGGGAACTATTGGTACAACATGTAAAGAATATTTTTCCACTTATTGACAGATGATAGGCAGCCAAGATGAAAGGGAATGAATTTTTTTTTTTATATCTGAAAATGTTTTCAGTGAGAGGTACAGAGAAGTGTAGCATGGGATAGTAAGTACATTCAAGCTTCTGCTGTTGTCATGACAAGAGAAGTGGAAGTCTGCTTTTCACAGAAAGGCTGAAGACTTTAAGGAAAACAGAAGAAAATTGTTTGAAGAAGGAAAGGAAGGAGAGGAAGAGAGAAAAAAAAGGAGCTAGATACCTCTGGGTCAAGCAGAATGGTTCATAACTGCTGTACTTGGTGGAATTTTTGCTTATATAAAGTCAAATTTTGTTGTATTTTGCTCAGCCTGAAGATTGAGGCTGCATTCAGGGCTTTCCAGTAAAGAGATTGGAAGGATTTTCTGCATATTCTTGCTCAGATTCTAGTATGTGCCTAGTGATTATGATTATATTATAATTTTTGGCATCTACTTGATATCATAAACATCTCCTTTAGATAATGAACCACGTAATGGCATATGTGAAGGTCACTGAGACAGAGCAGAGGGCAGTTCCTTTACTACCTTGATCACCAAGACAGAACTGTGTACAATGTGACAGTGGAGGTAATTGTCATTGCTGAAAATGCTGTAGAAGTTGATTTTGTAGGCTGAAATGATACGTTCATTTGTACCTGTTAAATGTTCAGGCATGAAGAATAATATCGATGTAGGTGATTCTAGTGTGTCTGAATCTTCTGAACCGACAGGTAAGGTCCTAGAATACCTTAAAATACTGGTAACTACTGGCCTTCTCTGGGGCAGGAGTATGCCTGCCATTAATTGTGTGCTGAGATCCACTGGGTACATGGTGGTTGGGAACATATCTGTCACCGATGATTACAGCAAAGTTGGACATGTTGCTTTACCAGAATTCTACAATGAATACAGATATGTTACATGTGGCAAGATAGGTAGACAAGACAATGTAATACGGCCTTCCGAGAAGACAGCTGTGAGGGCAGATTGACAAGTAGCTGTTGCAAAAGAGTTGTCTATCAGATCTCTAGAAGGCAAAGCAGGAAGCTTCCTGTGACTTGAAGTGATCAAGATAGGAACACAGAAGTTATATGCCCAGAAGTAATAATCTATTCCTTGCCGAGGGCTATGAAGGCTACTTCATATCTAGAAATGAGTGATCCATGCTAGCTGGTATCTAGAGAGAGGTGTGGTCCTGATTAAACCGCATGTGATATACTCCCTTTGTCTTGCCTGAGGCTGGTGGCTTCTGTTACTGATGTGTGGTCTTGAAAAGCTTGTGCAGTACTGTAACTAGTGTACTGCTGTGATAAATTATCCAGCACTTCATTGTTGCTGGAGACAGCTTTCCTACTGCTTAAGAGCTCTCAGAAGCTTTCAGCCTATTACAGCCTATTTCAGCACACAGAAGCAGTGAGGGGCAAAGGAAGGACTGGTCCCTTAGGTGGATTAAGAAGTGATGATAGATATTGGTAAGAGCAGGGCAGAAATTCTTCCATGGCTTTATTGGGTTTTGAGGTATTTACAGTTCCTGTGAGGTATGTGAGGCCTAGGAAGGACTTGGAAACACTGTAAAAGTGTAAAGTCTTCTGGCACTGACTGTTGCTGCCTGTGCTTTTATGAAGTTAATTTAGTCTGCACCTTAATATATTAGTAGGTAGAACCATTGAAATTTGCTCCCAATTCAAAATATTGTTATCCTTTAATATAATACTTTATCTTGGTCTATTTGGCTTTGAATGGGTGTGTGTGCAGTTGTTAAGCAGTAATTTAAGCTAAGCCTTTCTTACAATAAAATTTGTACAAATAGTCTCTTTGCCCAAGATTACAAGAGCTAATTGCATGAGAAAGGGTTAGGCTGAAATCAAAAGTTTAAGCTGAAAATAGGAGTTTGTTTTTGAAGTCTCTGTGTGGGAGTTCTATACTGACACAATGTCTATCTACTGCATTTGCAATCAAACCTGAAAAGCATTCAGCTCTATTCCATGTTCACTATAAACTGGAGCATATGTCTACTTCTTTGTAAATCTTTTGACAGAAATGTAATTTCAGAGATGTCACTCAGAGTATTTAACATACCACATTTCCTTCATTATCATTCCAAGAACAAATTAGGATCAGTTCTTGAGCAATTAGTATCAATTACTCTGTGCTTTTGCCTGTGAATAACTTTTATATTTAACTTCATACATTGAGTTAAAACAGACTTACATTGCCCATCAGAGGGAACTTTTAATCTGTTGGATTTCTGTAACGCAATAATTTAGTTCTGTGAGATTCTCAGAGATCTCTAGTGGCATGTTTAAATTTTCCTTCTTTTATTCTTTTTAGAGAGAGGAATGTTACAAAGATTTTCAAGAAAGAAAATCTGCACCTGATCTTGTTTAAACAACAACAAAAAAAAAATAGAAATGAATTCTACTTCCTGAATTATGTTTAATAGTATTACAGTTGCAGGAATTATAAATTCCTGAATTATAGCTGGCATTTTATAGAAAGAAAAAATTGAAATATTCATTATGAACTCCTCTTTTACCTCTTTATGACATGAATCGTCCTATTAATAGTCTTCTACTAACATATAATTGTCTTGTAATGTGCAAAGTTAGTAGGAGTTAAGCGAAAAACAAAGAAAAAGATGCACCCAGTATCAGTCCTGTAGAACTCCTATCTACAGGCTGCTGTGTGTGTGGATTCAAGAGGAAATTGAACAGCTAATGCTGGAAGTACCTGTGCTACAAACAGTTGTAGTTTAGAAGAGACTTAGGTAGTAGTGTCATATGTAATTCCTCTGTTCTTACTGTTCCACAGACAACGGTTAATGGACAATGTTGGAAAGACAATGCTAGGCTAGATGTACATTTGGTTTAATGTAATATGTCTATTCTTATGATGCCTTTGTTCTTCATAAATACCAAGTAATCTTCCTTCCAAGTTTATCCCCCTGTCTTCTGCAAAGAAAGGGAGATAAACTTTCTTGAAATGTACATTAAGAGGTAAAAATTAAGAAACCAGGCTATGAAGAGATTTACAGCAAATTTTCTTTTTAAAAGGAGGTGTTATAAAAAAAATAGAAAAAATTCTAGAAAGACTGTGTAAACGATTGTTTCAACTGTAGTGTTTTTGTTAATTTTACTTGATGAGCACAAGCACTCTGTGATGCTAGCTTAACTTATTTTTATTGTGTGCATCTTGGCCATAAACTATTTCCAGGAAAGACACATGTTGTTATATGTACTAGGGTATTGGTTCATCCAGCCAGCCCCATGAGAAGATTTATTGGAACATGTCTCATCATAATCTTTTCCCATCATACACTGTTAATCTCTGTAGTTTTTGATGTTTTCTATTTAAAATCTGACATTTTTAGTAGCTTTGTCTTGGATTCATGCCCTTCTCATATAGATGTCCAAATGAACCTGGACACTTTTTTATGTTACTTGACATCATGTTAAGTGTGATGCCACTCCATGATACACCAAAGGCCAAGACCTTTGCAATTCCAATGGGAAAAGCTTTAGGAATCTTGGATCACCTTTTGTCAGAAACCCCCCCAGAAAACCCCATCTATGGAGGCATGAGTGTTCACTGTGCTTTTTGTGACTTTGCTGACTCTAAAACTCTAAACCAAGAAGAGGACAAGAGCCATGAAACAACAGAATTACTTAGGAATGCACAGGAAGAAGAAGCTCCTGTAAGTGTGTAAAAGAATAATTCAATATCTCCTGAAATGTTAGATCAAGGTAATGCACTGCATCTCTTTGTCCATCCTCTCTGGTATTGAAGGAGGCAGATGTCTCAGTGCTTGCCAATACAGCACTGTCACCTGAGTTTAGTGATGAGGTATACCTTCTGATGCTGTCAGAGGAATAAACAAGATATGCCACCATTTGTGGAAAGAATTCTTTGGCATGAAGGAAGGTGAAATGATGAAGGAGAAATGTAAAGGGCAAAGTGGAAGAAAATAGCTGCAACTATATAGGGAGTTCTCCACTTTTTGTAGGCAAAGATCAGGGAAAAAATCTAGGGACTAAGGACCCTAACTGGATCCAGATCTGGACTCCAGATCATGTAAAAATGCTCCATGCCTCACAAATAATAAGTAGACATGAACTCTGACCATAAAGTATTTAAGTACCGTAATCCCCTACTATTCACAGTATGGACAGCGTGGGGAAAGGAGTGGATTGTCTTTGTTTATTGGCCTAGCATCTCACTAGACTAAATCTGTATGTGCCAACATTTCCTTATTTAATACTTCATAATATGTAGTCTGATGTAATTTATCGAGCTACCAGAAAACTAACTAATTAATTCTAACTTTCATTATATATATATATATATATATATTTGGCTCATCAAGGGATTTTCTTGGGACAATATAGCTCCAGCTTGCGATAGTATAGCTTTGTATCAGTAAGGGCTAGTTAAGGTTGTAAAGATTAGGAAGACTATAGGGAAACAATTGACAGGGGAGCAATCTCTGAGCCTTTGTGAGAGAAGGCAAGGTAAATTGCCTAGGACCTCTACAGGTCTAATTCTTCATGGTTATTAAATTTAAATGCATAGTGAGTTTCCAAAGTGGACATGACAGGAAAGGTGAGGTGAGCTGAGATACAAGATTTAATAAAATAAATCACATCTGAATGTCTAAATTATGGAGATCAGTTCAGAATTTTGCCTTTTTAAATAAAGGGATTAAACAAAAGAAAGATTCAGTTTTCTTTCAAAAGATATATTTTAAAAGCTAATAGATTCCTAGGATAAAGTAAAGACCTTTGGATTAAAAGTATTATAAGCTGTGAACAACTAGCGTGACTGCTATAATAATTATTTTCTTTAGAATTTTACATGCAAACTTCTGTTTACCTAACTGCACAGGAGATGTAGAAGTCTTTTCTGAAAATACATCCTGGGCTGACAAACTTAGAAGCTTGAGCTCAGTATTCTTTGTTTACTCAATTGTGTAAACATGCAAATCTATGTGACCAACTTGTGGTGGTTGTAAATTTTCATCAGACTTCCCACAGATAATTTTAAGTGCTTTCATCCAAGTTTTAGCAAGGGAGTTCTCTGTTCTTACAGCAGTTGCACAGCTGAAATAATATAACAGACCATTGCAAAAGAAAATGCTCAAGATGGATTTTCTCCTACTGTTCAGAAACAAAAGTGAAGGCCAGTGTAAGCAGTAGGAGGTCAGCCCATCTTTACTTGATTTAATTCTGTCTGAGTTGTCTCCTGTAAAACCTAATGAAAACTCAATATTGTCAGCATGGTGTAGCAAACTATTCAGCAGCTTGAACTTAGAGAGAAAGTTCTAAATGATTGATTCTTTCTTCTATCTACTCTGCGTAAAACTGCTAGTCAAATGTATTCAAATTAATTAGAAACCAAACACGAAGGATTCCCCCCGTGCAGATTCCTACACTTGTTCCCATATGACTTCTACTCTTAGAAAAGAGAAATAGGAAGCAACTGGAATTGCAGACAGTATGAAAAATATACCTTGGCAACAACTCCCAGAGTTACAGCAACATGAGTTTAGTTCTTTTAGTACTATTTTTAAAAGCAGCTGCCTTGTCTGTCTGTTTTGCTGTTTTAAGTTGGAGCTTGAACCACCTTTTCTGTAAAGTCGTAGATTGAATCTCAGCCTTCAAATCATATGAGAGATTCATGCTTTATCTCTTTGTTAAGGTTTCTTTCACAGTTCACAAAATGTTATCACATCTGGAGACTGCTTACTTAATCTAAACAAGGGTAGCCACCTGCACTGAATCACTGACTAATTGGGCATGTCCTTCCTTTATTTCTTCTTCAGCTGACAATTGCCTCTTCAGTGCACACTAATTCATTGTATTAGTCAATATATTTATTTGCTTGAATAAATTCACAATATAATATTTTTATAGTAGACAAAGGATATTAACTTTTACTTAGTACTACCAGGGGCTCATGTTTTCCTTGAACAAGTAGCATGACATTTGCAAATTTTTACTGACAATTTTGCTAAAAGAATATTTTTTCAGCTTCTATTCTTCTAGACATCTTGGTCAGATGAAAACAAAAATGCTGCTTTGTCTTTCCTGCAACTATCAGAGAAAAGTGCATATCTTTTTTTCTTTTTCAAATTGTGTCAACTTTATGTTACTTTTTTTTTTTTTCGCTCACTAGAACACACTGGAACAAAAATAAAAACAGAATTGCTTGATCATCACTAGAAAGAAGGTCAAAAGGAATTTTGAGAAGGACAAAATCAATGGATATTATTGCTGAAACTACTTATGGCTGAGGTAGATGGACAAAGCACTGTTATCTTGTATGTGTCTGACAGTAAATGAAACATGACATATAATTAAGTGATGACTTCAGATGTGATTCTGAAGGATAATCTTTTAGATTAGAAAATGGAACAAAATGGATTTTGATATAGGTTATAGTTTAATATTTTCTTCCAATATAGGTCCAAACATACAGCTGGCAGTTGGTGGTAGTTCAGGTAATACATCCACAGAGCTGCTTCACGATCACTTTTGTACCCTTGAGTAAATAAACAAATAGTATCTTGGCCAGATTTTACAAGATGACCTTAAGAAAGAAATTCTGTTTCTTATAGACCTTGTAAGTTTCTTTCTTTCTTAACTAGGGTATCTGTCAACGACCTCAACTCTCCTCTATTTTGCCTGTTAGAGCTATAAAGAATATTCCTTACTTAGAATTGCTGCTTGCCTTGGGCTTGACTGTAGCTTTGCCCTGGTTGTGGAGCAGCAGACTGCTGTGTACTGCAAGATGCAAATTGTCACTGTCTGCTCCCATTTATTCTGCATGGAAGTTACCCTGTGACAAGCCATCTAACTACTTCAGCATTTGCAAGATTATGCTCCTACAACAGCCTGCACACACTGGTATGAACCCTTGCACAAAGAGCATAAGCAGTCCCCTGAGGCTTGTCTTATTCTTGCTAGAGGACTGAAGCACAACTAACATGAGATGCAGTGCACATGTTCTTAAGTCTTTTGTCTATCTGTTGAAACTGTACGATACTTTTCCCTTTCCAGAGGCCTAGATGCAGAGAAAGAACATATGCTCAGATCCATGCAAGCATGTACAAAGGTTGATATCTGCCTTTCCTGCTTTTTATGCATTCCTATCCATTACATTTCATAAGCAGAACTCATAATCCAGCTTGACAATGTGAGAGGAATTTATAATGCCCAGAACACTCAACAGAGTTTAGATTAAACTAAACTATAGCAGATTATGAAGAGCTTGTTGTAAAGAAGACTTCCATTTGCCTAAAACATTCACTTTAGGAAATAACTCCTTTTTTTTTCAGTTTTATATCAAGACCTTCATTTAATGGCTTAAATAATAATATAATCAACAACGGGAGATAACTCTACCTTTAAAACCAAGAGAATAAAATTACTCTCTTTTGCACTGAAGTGCTTTACTATCAACTTGAGTAATTTGGCTGTGCAAGTTCATCACCTCCAAAAAAAGAAGTTCATCTTTTTCTTATAAAACATAGCTAGAAGAGTCTGGCAGGCATTCACCTTTTATATGTAATTGATTCAATTGCTTAGTCATTATAGTGTTTGTTAAGGAGGTGAAAAATTTTTGCACGATGGGAACTGACCCACATCTCTCTTGCCTCTTAGCAGAGTGCCTGGTGGCAGGCTATAGAGGAAAGGTAACTACCCTTCTGTTCACCATATCTTCTAGTATAGCAGAAAGCAAATTTCAAGGAGCAGGGAGTGAGTTAATAAGCAAAAGGGAGCATGACTCTCTGGCCCAGAAATAAGGTTACTTCTTGGAAAGCGAAGTTTTGGTTCTGATATGTGATCATAACTTTATCTTTTCATTTTATCCAATAATTTTTTAATCCAAAATGCAGAAGCAACCCCTGACTTCTGTGCTGTAATGGCTGCAAAGCTACTCTAAAGCTAACTTCTATCTGTTTACATAAGTTGCAGTGATACAAATAACTGCAGCACACATTTGTCTTTAAGGTGCCTGTGTCTCCTCAGGAACTGTCTAGAGAACCTGGATACATAACTCCAGGCTCTGGCAATCCTCTAAGCAACTGTGCTCAGATGATGCAGTGTTCAGTGATGTTATAGCCAAGTCTTGCAGCTCCAGTTTTGTACGATTAAGCATAACTGATGTAAACACTTCAACAATGCAGCTCTTAGCAAACTGGCATAACCTGTCTGCTCCCTGCTTATCCATTTTAACACTAGGACAGCAATCAGAGCTATATTTCTATGGAAAGCACTGAGGTACCTATCTAGAAAATTAAAAAAATATCTATGGACAAGTAACCCATCAGCTGTAGAAAGCTCCAAGATATTTTAACTGGAGCTAATGTCATTTTCAGCTCTTAGACTACAGTATAAATAGCATCATTTTGATGTCTCTGTATAAGGCACAAAAGCAACTTCACCATATTTCCTTATGCTTTGTCTCTCACAGTGTTGTAACTTCTGACACTGTATAGCCAGCTGTATACATGCTCTTTGCTGCTGGAGGCACTGCAAACTTTTTGGAAATAAGAGGTGGAATCAAGAATTTCCTCTTCCTGGATGGTAATAAATTTTAATTGCAAAAGGATAAAATAACTGATGTAGGGAGTTGCTAAATACTGAAAGTTCTTTTATGGGACTAGATTCTTGAAGAACTTTTACAAAAGTCTTGTACAGAAGCAAACAGAAATCTTACCTTCATCTGGACTTTGGCATATTATATGATTAACGTCTGCACAGAAACAGAGACAGAAAACATTAGTATTAGATATAATAGACTTACATAACTTTGCACACAGAAGATACTTTACAAAAAATGTTAACACTGAAAGCAAACACTTAGAAGCTAGAAGAAAACGTAAGACTGCCTGGGCAACTGTAACTTAGCTATATCAATTTATGCCTTATATGTTCCCTGATATGCCTCAATTAGATGATCATATATTACTGTTTTGAAAGAGCTCTTGCTTCACTCAGTAATTGCAGTTAATACCTCCAGTATTCAGAAAATGCTCTGTTTCTCAAAATATATTTTTATTTTTCTCAAAATACCTGTTGGTATGAAATCTCCTGCCTCTATTTGTGTCTGTATATGAGGTGCTGAGATGTTGTAGTTCTCAAGGAATGGAGTGTACCTTATTCAGAGGAAAGTGAATTCAGCTTAACTCTCATACCCTGAAATTATTTAAATTCACACGTACATGGTGATGTTTTTCAGAAATTCTTATGATGTGGTCAACATGAAGCAGAACTCCAGAGCTATATTACTTGCAAAGAAAGCAATAGACAATGTTATAAAACTATTTCAGATTCTGTATCTCAGTTTATAAAGCTGGACATATCTTCAAGTTGTAAGTTAATCTAAAACATTTAAAAAATACTAAATTAGGAACATTCCACATAATGGCGGCAATATAAATTACAAGCTCTATAGCAGATTTTGCCATGCATAGCTTCATTCCCATTAAAAATTGACTTCAATGGAGGCACATTAAGCTACGCTGTCTTAAGATGAAGTTTAATAAAAAGCCACATCACTCACATATTTCTTCCTTAAGATGATATCACAGTGCTATAAACCTATGGCAGACTTAAGACTCCAGTTTGCAAACTGAGCCAGAGGCTTAAATTCTAAATTTTGTGTTGATCATGTGAGTACTTCACAGACCATGATAGCTTCTCATCAGTTTAAAGTACTCAACTTTCTTTCATGGCTTCTCTGGGAAATTACCTTTTGCTGTGGACACAGGTGTCTTGAGTTTGGTAACACACTTACATTCCTCTGGTGTCTTTTGTCCTTCACAGGTTTTAATCCCAGGCTTTGATGCATCTTCACTACAGCAGATCATCTTTAGCTGCAAGTTCTCCTGTTGCGGAATTAAGGTGACAGCTAAAGATATGGCTTGTGGGTATCTGTAACATTTCAGAATCTTGCCTTTCAGCCATTTACCATATTTCAACTTTCCATAATAAAAGCTCTGGGCCATCTTTTATCAAAATACATAGCACATGCCCAAAGCTGTGTTAGCTGACCTACAGGAGCATTATATGGTCTGGAGTAGTGCTTTAAGGTCTCAGTGTCTAGGAACTGACCCTGTCATTTTATTTCAGGAGTTGCATGACGAAAAATCCATTTGGAATTAATTGAGATGCTTAATGCAACAACAAAGAGTTAAAGTTTCTTAGCTATACAAAAAAAAGGGTGTCACTACTGTACAATACATATTTAGTTTTGTTCTGAGTTGGATCCTCTTTCGAATAAGATGTTTTAATCCTCTAAAAGCTTCATTGGTGTTTACTCTGTGTGACTTTCTTATCCATGTTTTGAGACAGAGGTGGCCATAGTAACAGGATTTATCTGCAGAGACCACTGCATTGTTGACAATATTTGATACTGGTCTTGACAGGTTTTCTTGACATGTTTTCTTTCAGATCATGGCTGGAACAGGGCCGCTTTTTTTTTTATATTGATATTCAAACTGAGCTTCCTAGCAATGTAAACAAAATAGTAATATGTTGTGTATCTTTTCAAGTTTTTTTGCAAGCAATATGCTGGTTGCTGGAAAGTGGTTGCTGGAAATAACAGATCACATGTAGCATATCATATATGGCTTTTAACTTTTGATTAGGTATAAGGTCTCCAAAAATTGAGTCTTCTATTATGATGGCTTCTGGTGTTAAGTGCAGAAAGCAGCACTGTTATCACTACATGGCATTTGTAGAGGAATATCAGTCATGCATTTTCACCCACATCATGATAAAGTGGGATTGCTCTTCAGAATTCAAATCTTCAGCAATTGTGCTTTGTAATTCACCAGTACGACAATTATTTCATTTCTGAAACTGACTTGTGGAAGAGGGACATCAGATGACCTAATTAGTATAGATCATACCTGATCATACTGGTTATGGTAAAATATTAAAGGAATATTAACATCTTAGCCCATTATTCCTTGGATTTTACATCCAACTTGCATTCCAATGACTTGTTTATGGAAAAATTAATTCCAGATTTTTGCTGTTTATCTTCTAACCTGCCTATTCAGTGGAAATCCAGCTGAACTTGAGAGAGTTTAAAGTAAAATTTCTCAAGCTAAGCAGATTTGTCGATGTAAACTTAAGCCAATTTTGTAGTGATCAAACTCATAATACAGGAGTACCATGTACCTTTCAAATTTCATGTCAGTATTACAAATGGTTGCATATCCCAGTAGAATTAATTCAGTTCAAGCTTAAGAAATCTGTATTATTATGTCTTCATGTAGGCATGTTTCTAAGCATCTAGTTAATACAGTGAGTGGAGCATATCAAATGACTCAGCTTCCACTAAAGTAGAGTTCCAGAAGACCATTTATTGTTTAAACATAGTCACTTAATTTAGTCACGATGTCAGAACATACCTTGCTTGGCTGCCCAGTTGTTCTGGTTTTGTTAGTGAGGGGGGGCCTAAGGTGGTAGCTTCTGTAGGAAACTGCTAGAAGTTGCTCCCCTTTGTTTAGTGGACTCAGCCGGGCCTAGGGCGGACCCGCTGTTGGCCAAGGCCGAGCCAATTGGTAGCAGAATGTTCTGTGATAACGCCTCTGCGATAACATATTTAAGAAGGGGAAAACAGAAAAAAAAAAAGGAGAAGAAGATGTGAAGCAGCTGAGCGGGGGGCAGAGAGGGGGAGGTGTGAGCCTTGTGGGCCTTGCAGGCCTCACCCTCTGGCCTCCCACCGGGCAGCCGACTGGGCCCAACTCGGCCCGGCCCGGCTGCAAGAAGTGGAGAGGAGATGTGAAGTGAATAAGATGGAAAAAGGATCCTGAGAGGTGTCTGCCAGCCTGTGGCCTGTGGGAGGGACCCCACACTGGAGCAGAGGAGGAATCTGAGGAGTTCTTCCCCCGACGATGATACAGTGGCGTAAAACAACGCATGATGAACTGACCGCGACCCCCATTCCCTTTCCCCCCCCCGTGCTGCTCGGGAGGGGAAGGTAGTAGAGATAATGTTAAGCCCGGGAAGAGGGAGGGGTGGGGGGAGGTTATCTTGTTCCCTGTCTCATTCTCCTGCTAGTTTTAGAAATAAATGAGTATTTTTCCCCAAGTCGAGTCTGTTTTGCCCATAATGGTAACTTTAAGGATTTCTCCCCGTCCTTATCTCAAACCTTGAGCCGTTTTTTCCAATATCATCTCCTCCTATTCTCTCGGAGGGTGGGGGGAGCGAGAGAGAGACTGTGTAGTCTGGTCCCGATCGGGGCTGAACTATGACACCAGTGTTGCTTAAGATGGGAGTGAGTCTCCCTTCTCTCCCATATTATACCTACCACATAGATATCTCAGGAATCTCTAGGGCCTTTCAAGCAGGACTAGATGTAAGTCAATTAGTAGAGCTTTTCAGACTCCTATGGTTAGCTTGACTCTATTAACTAGATCTTGCACAGAAATCTATAAGTAGACACTGAAGTTTAGATGTCTTAACCACAAGTTGAATCCATCCTTGGAGCTCAACTTGGGACCAGGGGGAAACTTGCAACCTTCTGGAGTATCAGGTGGGGACTGCGTGGAACACACACATCTTACATTATCCTCAATGTAGACCTTCAAACATCTTATTTGATCCTGTAATTTTCCAAGATTAAGTCCTTCCTTTGAATTTATAGGAGTTTAACGACCGAGTGACAGTGGTAGAGCACATAGATTTGGTTTAAATGGGCTCTTCATGTTCTCCTGTTCAATGACAGGTGGAAACAGGTAATCTGTAAGTTACACTGGTAAGGCAGACAAAAAGAATCAAAATTTAAGATATGTTCTGATATCTCTTGAAGGTGTACTGAGATCTGTACCTTTATTTTACAGATTTTGTAGTTCAGATGATTACGGCTCTGTAGGTATCTTTGCTGGTTTTAGGTGAGAGAAGTTGTACTCCAGCAGAAAGCATGCTAAGGGCTCATCTTCCAGTGACAGTGTTAATATCACAGGATATCACTCCCAGATAGTTGCTGTAAAAAGGACAGGAACACAAGAAATGAATACCCTTTGGATGCAGAGCAAAAAACTAATCTAATTATGCTGCTCATAGTCTGCTGAGAAAATTAAATACACACATCAGCATAATTTAAACTGCCTTCTATTTATCAGTACTTCCATCCATCGTTTTGCTGGACTTGCCCCATTAATACAGATAACATTTTTATATAGCTCAAATTTCTCCTCTTGTTGACTCATGCTTTTTCTTTGAAGCAAAAATGAAATGAAGAGCTTAACAATATGGAATGGGACTCTACTTCCAGTACCTTGTGCTCCTTGAGATATTTCAAGTTTGCTGCAGGGAGATCTGAGGAAGGTGAATACTTAATAATCCCAGCTGTATTTTCTACTCTACCCCCAGTACTACAGTTTTAGTGCCATACTATCCTACTACTTTATTGCTGCTTTATCAGCATCCTCAAACTTTGCAAAATGACAAAAATATATTATGAGATTTCAGGCTAATCAAAACCCTATAGCTGCCTCCTCAGCAGGAAAGTAAATAAATCACCTAATTTCTTGTCTGTTGTGGATCCTTAGAGGTCTCTCTCTCTCTGTTGTTTTACACACATTTGCCATACTTTTCCAGGTCTGATTAAATTCAGTCTTTGGCCAGATACCAGGAATGTATCTGGACCTGCAGTGCACAGAGATGTGGGAATGAGGGGAAAATATATAAAAATGCATATTGACATAGTATTTCTGCAGAGGAGCTAAAAACCCCATCCATTTGAGGCTGTAATCAGACTGTTTTCTAATAACTAAAAAAGATAGGAAGAGTGAGATATATAGGTTTCTTCTTTGTGTAGTCGTTGTGACTGAGAGTAAGAAATTTAGTGGTCTATTTCCACTTAAGTTTCTACAATTTAGAGAGCTTGTGTCTGATATCTAAGTAATTTTTTTTGAAAACTGCAATCTGCTTATAACATCTCTGAGAGTTTTCTTCTGTCTTGTTGTTACTTTACAGTGTTGGATTTTTCATATTTTACATATTATTCAAGAAACTATAATAAAATACTACTCAGTGTGTTTCATTTGTTTTACTCCTTACTCCTGTGCATTATGTAGGAAGAAATTATGTGATCTTACATGTCTCTTTTTACTTGTCTCCAATTGGATTAATATGTGCTTTGGTGAAAGTCATATGTGTTCACATTTTTCCCTTTGAAAAAAGAAACAAAACAAACCAACCAAACAAAACCAACACAAAAGAAGAATCATCCAGAAGATGATTTATGAAGATGTTGAAAAGCTTAGGGGCTAGTACTGATGCCTGTGGGAAGCCCACATATGACAGGCTGCCAGACTGAGTAAAAACCGTCAATCACCACTTTGAGTGTGAACTATTAGCCAATTTCCTACCCATCTTGCATTCCACCCATCCAATCTATATCCTGTTAGTTTATGCAGGAGAAGGCTGAGGGAAACAATGTTGATGACTTTGCTGAAGTCCAGGTAAACAACTTTCACTGCTCTCCCCACATTGACAGAAGATATTGTTTTATCACAGAAGTTATTAGGTTGGTCAGGCATGATTTACCTTTGGTAAATCCATGTAGGCTTTTCCCAATCATCTACTTTATTGGGCTTGTGGTAGTTTCTAGGAGGACTTGTCATAGCTACTTGATCCTGTGATCTAGGGTCCAGCTACAGCTGAACAACAACTGTTCAATTGCTCTGCGCATTCTGAGGGAGAACTAGAGGTCTGGGCTTCATGTATGAGTTAACGGAGCACTGAAAAAAAAAATCAGACTGACTATTAGATTTAAATGTGATATAATTGCTTCTTGGAATTTAAAACTTTTCTGTATGATTTTATGCAAATTCTTTCTTTATATGTTTTCACTGACAGAAAGAGAATAAGCCTCCCATAGCATCCATAAAAGGGAAAAACATCTTTAATTCTGTGTTTGATCTCAATTTTTTAATGATCAAATATAGGTTCTGCTGCATCAAAACACTCCACAAAAGATCAAACAGATTATAATGAGGAGATAGATTTTATTGTGAACATTTTTTCAATAACAAAGCACAAAACCATCAGGCGATTGACTGATTTAGTTTTATTCTATGCATATTTAGGTACATAAATGTTTATGTTTCTTGGAAAGTTGCATGTCTTAGAGTGTCACTACTTTTTTTTCCATTTCTCAGATAACTCTTAAATTCCCATCTTCCAAGACAGAACACTGTGGCTGTCATTCGGTGCACCAAGATTAACTGAGATTCTCCATCATGCATCCCATTTTTTTGACAGCTCAGTAGAATAATTGCTTTAATGTCATTGCTGTTGCTGCTGTTGTAATCCCCTTCTACTGTCTTTCTTCTATCTTAGTTATTCTGGAATCTTTCAGTGCTACCAAGAAGAACCATGCATCAGCCTTGCTAAGCTCCCCAACAACAGAAACTTTTCCTTAAACATATTGCATAGCCTGAAAATATGCTGGCTAAAGACAAGAACTTCAAAATTGTCATCCTTGTCACTGGTAACAGGACTAACATGGTCAAAGTATAACAATAGGTGCTTCGGGGAAATCCAGTACCTTTATCACACCATCTATTTTTTAATCACTGATGTCCACCAGAGAGGGATTGTTGCTCTGAGAGGAACCATTGCCAGAACAAGAGCATACCTAGACTTTTTTTTTATTATTTCAGGAAAGTAAATATGCAGCAATTGAGACATTTACATTTCTTTTTCTTTTGGAGGCAAACTGAGCACACACTGTAGGAAACATTTGGTATTTGACCATTTAGGTGACTAAGAAGATCTGAATGATCTGTATCTAGAGCAGGGTAGGAAGCAACGTAAACAAAAAAAAGCAAGCCAGCACTCCAAACTTTTGCCTTTACCTAGAGGTGCTGATTAGTTGAATTTGGGTGAGAAAGTTCTACAGATATAATTAATAGCTTGGTCTTTGCAGCTGATTCCTGAGAGTTTTTGTTGTAGAAAAGTTGGTCATTATTCTTGTTAAAAGACAACAATGGTCCTGACCTTGATTCTAGGAGGAAAAAAAAAGTATAAACTCTGGACTGATCCACATACAATGAGCCTGATAATACCATTAAACATATAAACATGTCTATTAAACAAAAGAAAAAAAAAAAGAAAAGTGAATGCTGTTGCTTTTCTTTTTTGAACACACCTGCATGGCATGATTGCTGCAACTACATGTGTCAAATTTTCATCAGCCACTGTCAGATTTTTAACTTGTGGTTACAGCTGTTTATTAGTTATGGTAATCTAATCAAGACTGGAATCTTCCTTCTGTCTTCTTCACATTTAAACACTTGAGAAACAAAGAGGTTTTAAGTATTTTAAGGGACTGTAACTTCCCCTGGTAAATTTGTGAGTATTTTAGTTACGTTTCAACCTCTTTTTTGAATACATAGTATTTCTCTCTCCTTCATTGCTAAGTGAAAGTTCTGCACAACTCACAAGAAGAAAGTAATGAAATCAGATCTAGTGAGCTGCACACGTGGTGTACTCACCAGGATGTGGGTGCAGACTTCTACTGTGCAAAAAGTTGGGAAAAAAAATAGAGCACAAGGAAGTAGATTTTTCAGTTTTCTGAAACCAGATAAGTGCTGTATTTTAAAAGCCTAGAATTCTGATTGACTTTCTCTGCATCTAAATACTTAAGCTGAGCCTTTTCCACTATTTTTTTCTATTTCAGAGATTCCAAACACCCTCTGCAAAGACCTTTAGTCACTGGACAGAGATGTGTTACAGGAGACGTAGATGCTTCCTATCTGTGGCTTAGGTTAAGTGCTATGTGGAGGTGCTAATCCCTTATTATATTAGATATTAGACTTAAATTAGGTATCTGCTTGTTGACTCAGGGCAAATGGCAATAAGTGATAATTCCTCCATCAAGGTTAAGATGAGATTTCTGTCAGTGATCCTACCCTTTTACACAAATCTCGGTATAAAATACCCTGTTAGTATTGTCCTAAATTTTTTTTTTTTTTCATGGAAACTAATGTAATATATGATGAATACATGGTAATTTCCATATTTAAAATGCAACAGTTAAAACAATTAAAATCATTTTTATTTGAATAGGGACATACTGTAGTTATATGGTTATATCCCTCAGTGGAGAAGGAAAATACATTTAAAATTTTCAAAATGGTCTGGATGATGGAATATCATTTGGTATATTCCCAAATTTCCAGTGTTAGAATATGTGGTAAAAAAAAATAAGGTGATATCATTACATTTTTTCCTCTACTTCTTCCCTGCCTGTTTCTGACCCCATGTCCTGTATTCTTCTCCATATTTTTAAAAAGAACAAAGAAAGGAAAGTACAATACATAAGATTAACAGTGGCAAAAGAACAGACATGCATGACTAGTTGTTGGCAATTTCTCTAAAATGCAGCCCACACTTCTTCAGCATACTTATTTTAGTGTGAAAAATTACATTCCCTTTTCTTTTATGATGTTTTTTTTTCTTTCAGATGTGCTAACATGTAAGTACTCAAAAAATTTTAATTACATTTTGGCAGCTTATCGAACATAAACACTACATCCTTGGCAGGCTTTTGGACTCTACCTGTATGACAAGAGTGGCAGCCTAGAAAGATTCTCAGTCACCTGGTGTTTATAGGTTTTAATAGTTGTATTTTGAAAAGCCATTATTGCAGGCGATTCTCACAGCCTACAATAAAATATGAAGAAATTTACCTATTCTCTTAACATTTTTAAAGTCAGATATATGACTGAGGATGTGGCTTAGGGAGAAAGTTCCCCAAGAATCTTCCAGTTAATCTCCCAAGATATATATTTTTAAGGGAGGGAAGGTCTTACAGTTAAAGTCTACACAGTTTCTTTCTTATAGAAACCTAGAATTTAATTCAGATTTTTCTCTTCCATCCTGAAATTTGAGGTGGAATGAAGGGAGAATTGTTTGAACATGGATTAATTTCTCTAAAGGAATGGTACTTGGTTCAGATACAAATCAAATTAAATCTCAGGAGTTTTTAATGTGAAAATTGTCTCCAAACAGCAGAAATATTTTGTGTATGACTTCACTTGACTAGAGATCAAACCTGAAAAATAGGTACTGTAGATTTTGTCCTCAGCTACAAACTATATCAGAATAATATCAACAAGCACATTTGGATTTAAACTCCTCATTTGTAGTAGCTAGTGATCAAGATCAAGTTTTACTTAAAAGTAAAGATTTTTTTCTTACCAGTTTTTGAAAATCTCTGCATAGATAGTAATTGCAGGATAAGAATAATTGAAGATTTTTTTTTCCGGTATGAATTAATAATTATTTAATTGAGTTATCAAAGGCAATAGTCCAATCTTTATCATTGTTTAAGAAGTTGTGTGAAGATATATAAACCATGGAATGTATTAACTTCAGATATAAGCAGTGCCATAACCCCATTTAGAAGCCATAGTGTCACTTTTCTATTCGAACTGACACTTTTTTTTTGCAATTATATATTCTTGCTGCCTATATCATAGCTCAGAATGAATATTTAGTGAAAACAGTGCTTTTTTTCTGTGAAAAAAAATGCTATTTCAGATTTTGCTATTTCAGATTTCTGAAAAAAGTTGTAGTACCAAAAATTCAGTCTATAGTTTCTCCTTTTTTTTAAAAAAAAAAAAAAAAAAAATTCTCCTGGATACTCATGGGATGATTAGCTTATCTCTAACTTGCCATCTCCTGTAAGACTGTTATAGCCATATAGAGAGATATTAATATGAGGAAAAAAGGGCCTTGTGAGGGAGGTCAACTTTAATCATGCCTACGAGACACAGTCAAGAAGTCTATTTAGGAAAATTGCTAAAGATTAGTCTATAAGCAGAACTACTTTGAAAATCATGACAGCTAAGTTCATCAGATGTGTTAGCACACAGACTACTCTCAGGTACTGCCTCAGTGGTTACATACTGCTTGAAAATTAATTAAATGTATCTTTTTTTCCTCCTTTCCCCTTACTCCTCAATGAAATGTTAAAACAGCTGTTGCATCTCATCGCACAGGAGTAAGAACCTCCTTGTCCTATACCCAGTAAAGAGGTTCCAGTCCCTGTATTGTCTGGGATTCTTTAAGAGCAAAAAGCCTCAAAATATTGGACACCAATTATAGTGTTTACAAATCAGTGATTCTCTTTCATAAATTATGTTTGTGCTATCAGGCAAAACCTTCATTTCATGTACACAAGTAGATTTTCTGAAGTATATCTTTTATTGGATAATAGCTTTAATGAAACCCAAAACATCAGTGCTAGTTTTGAGACGATGCTTGTCATGTGCTACATGCATCAGAGCTGTCTGTTAAATCTATAATTTCTTCTTGCTCACTAGCCTACTGTGACGCTGACAAGCGAATGACTCAAGCAACAATATCAAGAAGACATAAAAAGAACATTCAGGAGCTAAGGATGGCAAATGGCCCTCATTTTTGTGCCCAAGAACCCTTCAGAACAAAGAAGGATGAACCTGAGGGCTTCTTGCACACTACACATACAAACAAACAGTGATCAGTTAATGAGTGGTGCTATTTTCCACAGCTGCGGGACTCTGATTGCAGAAGGGATCGAAACAGAATCGACTCAGGAAAGACCACCTTGCTAACTTGACAGGGTCACAAGAACACCAAGGAAGTCATTTATTATTGCTATTCATTAAAGAAAGGTTCTAGTCATCTTTCTAATTACTTTTCTTACTTAGGACTGCTAACGTTTTCACAGATTGCTTGTCACTTGTACTGACCTCTGTATAAAATCGATCCATATTTGCATTTTTTTTTGTGCTCATTATGGTGAAACATGACACAGCCTGAAAATAAAACATGTCTTTCTTTATAACAGCAGGCAAGCGCTGAAAACACTGATGACAAAGGTTCAGATTGTCTCTTTTATTGTTTCATTTCTTCTTTCATATATTCTCGCAAAACTTATACATCATGACTATGCTTACCATGAAGTTGCTCTAAGATGCTTCAGGAAAACAAAGTCAGTAAAATATGCAAGTCATTCCAAGAACTAAGATACTATGATGTCCATTGTTTTCTTTCTTAAAATATTGACTAAGAATGATCAAAGAATTATTTCAAAGTAAACACCTTTATCTCTTTTTCTTTACCTTTATGTTGAACTATTCAATTATCCAAAGCTCTTTTTCAAATGAAAAAAAAAGAGCTGACACTATGAAATTTAGACTTAAATCTGGATTTAGATTTTAATGTCTCAAACATCAAGTATGTTTAGATCAAAGATTACAATTAGCAGAGTATGTTTATTCATAGAATTAAGATTGGAGTCCAATTTCTTAGAATCATAGAATAATTTGAGTTGAAAGGAGTCTTCAAAGGTCATTTAGTCCAAGTCCCCTGCAAGAAGTAGGGACATCTCCAACCAGATCAGGTTGTTCAGAGCCCTGTCCAACCCGGCCTTGAATGTTTCCAGGGATGAGCCCTCTCCCACCTCTCTGGGCAACCTGTTCGCGTGTTCTACCGCCCTCATTGTAAAAAAATTTCTTCCTAATGTCTAATCTAAATCTACCCTCTTAATTTAAAACCATTACACCTTGTCCTATCGCAACAGGCCCTGATAAAGAGTTTCTCTTTTTGTAGGGCACCTTTAAGTATTAAAAGCTGCAATAAGGTTTTCCTGGAGCCTTCTGTTCTCCAGGCTAAACAGCCCCAACTCTTTCAGCCTGCCTTCATAGGAGAGGTGCTCCAGCCCTCTCATCATCTTTGTGGCCCTCCTCTGGACTCACTCCAACATATCCTTTATTTGGAGCTCCACAGCTGGGTGCAGTACTCCAGGTGAGGTCTCACAAGAGTGGAGTGGAGGGGGAGAACCACCTCTGTCGACCTGCTGGCCATGTTTCTTTTGATGCAGTCCAGCATGCAGTTGGCTTTCTGGGCTACAGGTGCACATTGCCAGCTCATGTGGAGCTTCTCATAAACGAATACCATCAATTCCTTCTCCTCAGGGATGCTTTCAATCATTCTCCACCCAGCCTGGATGTGTGCTTGGGATTGCCCTGACCTATGTGCAGGACCTTGCACTTGGCCTGGTTGAACTTCATGAGGTTTGCACGGGCCCACCTCTCAAGCCTGTCAAGGTCCCTCTGAATGGCATCTCTTCCCTGCAGCATGTCAACCGCACCACCCAACTTGGTGTCATCAGCAAACGTGCTGATGGTGCACTCAGTCCCACAGGCTGTGTCTTATTTGATTACTAACCTTTGTTCAAACCCGATCACTTCTCACAGGGACAAAGTCACACATGTACCACTGTTCCAGACTTCCATCATCCTAAAAACCTCAAAGACAACTGTCAGCTCTGTCAGGAGCTGAGACACTTAGGGTTCTTACTCTAAAAAGCAATACGTGCTATGGAACCCTATAATAACAGGATTTCAGGTAAAACATCATCCTGACTTGAGATCAACATACACCATGGGGAAAGAATATTAAATCCTAAATGGTTAAAGACGATCTTTTTGAAGGGGATGATATTTAACCGATGATTTGAAACAATACAGCTGGAGAAAGTCTGTTTGTTGCATCTTTATCTTCTATATCTGTTTTAGATACATATTGATATTGAACATTCAAAATAAGGTAAGTACTCAAGCAATTCACATGATTAAGAAAATATAAGAGAAAAAAAAAATCACAGTGGTTTGCAAGGGAATAAGGTAATATCTTTACTTTGAAACCTAGACTTTGTAATAAAAACAGCTCTTTTTTTTTTTTTTTTTTTACAATATGTTACTGCATGACCTCATGAATTTGAAAACAGTAAGCACTGGACAGGTATTTATGCACATTGTAAACAGGTATTTGATTTAGTAGTAAAGAATACTAATTACATCCTGGGCTGTATTAGCATAGACATGGCAGGTAAATTGAGGAGACTGGTTATCCCATTTCGTTCAGCATTTATTAGTGCTATACATCTACAGTACTGCATCCAGTTTTGATCTTACAATGCATGAGAGACATGGAAAAACTAGAGCAAGTGCAGTTTAGGACCGCTACACTGGTAGGGGCCTGGAGCATTTTCCCTATGAGGACACATTAAGGGAGCTAATCTTGTTCATCCTGGAGCAGGGACAGCTTTAGGAGCACAATGTATCTCTACAAGTAGGCAGTGGAGAAGGTGGAGCCAAGCCCTGCACAGTGGTGTAAGATATAAGAATAGAGACAAAGGACATAAATTGAATCAAGAGAGGTTCTCACTGGATGTAAGGATAAACCTTTCCCCCATGAGGACACTTAGGCAGTGACACAGGCTGCCCAGAGTAAATATGCAGTCTCTCTCCGTCCTTGGAGAGAATAAAGCCCTGGTCAACATTGTCTGACTACATAGCTCACCATGTTTTGAGCAGGAGTTTGGATTGAGCATCTCTTAAGGTCCCTTCCAAACTGAATTATTCTTTTATCCTCTGCAATAGCATAGACCTGGCAGGCATTTAAAGTAGTCCTAAAAATAATGACGCACAGTCATTTTAAATTTCATTATTAAAAAAAAAAACATTTTTTTGTTTGTTGGGGTTTTTTTAATAAATCTTTTCCTGCAACAACAATAAAAAAATAGCATAAAAATTAAGAGTCTGCCTTACTGGTTCTGCTCATAAATTAAGTATATCCAGAAAATCTATGTTATGACTTTGTATCATTACCAATTTCTATAAGCAATTATTTGTATTTTATTTGTAGTTTCAAGGGAATTGCCATTTTATCTCTTACTGACCAAAGTTTATCATTTTGACAAACTAGTGAATACAGCTATTCCTGAGGGATCTGATTCTCCTCTAGTTTACACTGGTGATGAACATGCAGTAACTCGACTGAGTGTAATACCGGAGAGATATGTTTTTTGAGAATCTTGGGAGTTAATAGACTTTAGATAGTGACCACCTGAGATAAGAGCAGAATGTGGTCTTCAGGCTGTAGCAGTGACTATGACAGAAAGGATTTGTTCTATGTAAACAGAAAGTCAGGAGAACTTTGTCTTCTCATTCATCATAAAACATTATGAAAAGCTGATGAGTGAAGTGCAGATCTTTGTCTAGCTAATTTTTTCCCATGACAAGAAGAAGAACAGCAAATGCAGCTGATAAAAATTTTTTGGCAGTATGTTAAAATTGTCACAGCTCTAATGATTTGTATTCATGGTATAGCCTCAAACTACCAGTAGCTATAATTCATCATATTTCTAATTTTATAGAAGCACAGATGGCTGTCCACTCTAGTGGTCCCAATACTATTGAGTTAAACAAGGAATAGTATGATTGATTAAAAATCATAATCACACATTACTGCTTGTAATTGTGATTAATATGAGTTTACTATTTCTGACAATAATTACTTTTCTTCCTTCTTTTTAAAAGAGGGACTAGAAAGTAATTATATTGCAGGCTTAAAAATCAAGACTTCAGGGCCAAATGAACAATTAATTTTAATTATAAAAAGAGAAACCTGTTGTTAGTACTCTGCTATTATGATGGTTTAGGGATTCCTATTATCCCTTCGATAGCTGGGCGATTGTTTTTTCAAAGCTAGACTGTAGGAAAGCGACAGCAAAAAATTTACTTGTATATTATCCTTTGTACAGTTTTAAAATTATTTTGCATGCTTACACTCTAAGTAGGGCCTAGTAACAGGATTGTTTAAAAGCTTTGTGCATGCCTTTGAAGTTAAAAACTATCTATATTACCTGAGGCAGTGAGAAATTAATGGACTGATTTCTATCAGTGGTTTTAGCATTAGCCAGAAACACAATCAATGTGTTCCTTTGGCTTTGGATCAGGCCTGTGTGTCTTACTTACAGGATCCTCACGGTCAAACAGAAACCAAGCATGTATTGTGATATAATCCATTACTTCTGCATGATTCTCTCATTTTTTTTTGGAAGAGCTTGTGAAATTTTACACTTCAATTGATATTATGTCTTCTGTTTCTTAATTTAGTAAAGTATTAGGTTTATGTGGAAAGGTTTTGGTAGCAGGGGAGCTGCAGGAGTGGTTTCTGTGAGGAGACACCAGAAGTTGCTCCATGTCAGACAGAGACAGTTTCAGCCAGCTCCAAAGCCAGCTAGCCAAAGCTGAGCCCATCAGCGATGATAGTGGTACCTTTGTGGTAACATAGTTAAGAAAGAGTAAAACACACTGCACCGTAGCTGTGAGAGAAAGGAGTGAAAAAAAAGAAGTGAGAGAAACAACCATGCAAACACCCATGCCAGTGAAGAAAGAGGGAGAGGCAGTGCTTCAGGAACTAGAGCAGATATTCCCCTTCAGCCCATGGAGAATGTGTTGATACAGGCTCTCCCCATGCGGGAAGGATATGCCCTGAAGCAGACAGATATGCCCTGAAGGAAGCTGCAGACTGTGGAGATCTCACGCAAGAGCAGGCTCCTGGCAGGAACTGAGGCCATGGAGAGAAGCCCACACAGGAACAGGTTTTCTGGCAGGAAATGTGACCCTGCAGGGGATCCATACTGGAGCAGTCTGTTCCTGAAGGACTGTATCCTATGGAAAGGATACATGCTGGAAAAGTTCTTGAAGAACTGCAGCTTGTGGGAAGGACCCATGATGGAGAAGTTTGTGAAGGACTGTATCCTGTGGGAGGCATCCCATGCTGGAGCAGGGAAAAAGCATGGGGAGGAAGGACCAGCAGTTTTATTTGTTTCCTGACGTACTATGGTATGATACAATCTGTTAATGAGATTCTTCGTTTTTATATCCTCAGTGAAACATTTTCATCTCCCATCTTTCCTTCTGACACAAGATCTGGTATTCCAACAAGCTGTGGGATGCAGGTGGTGAAAACACGAGGAGGAAGCTAACCATCACATTTGGGCAAAGACAGTGCACAGAGAAGGGCCGCTGCTTCACAGCATCTCTTATGCTGCTTTTAGCAGCCAGATCTCATGAAGCCCAAGGCAGAATTTAGAACTGCTTCCCTTGAGTAAAATCCTTATAGCTGGCCTCTGTGGTCTTGTTACTGCTGATTCTCCAAAGGTAAAACAGGCAAGTACAGTTCTCTCCTTGGCTGCAGGCGAGTTTAGATTTTCTCTTACTTTACTCGTAGGGATAAATCCTTATGGTTTTTCTCTCCTCGTATCCTCTTCCTATTTTAATCTACATGTCTCCAAGACTTCTATTTGTTTTTTCTTTCTTATATAATTGTATGCCTGCCCATAGGATGCTCTTGGTTTTTTTTTATGTGAGTGCCTTTGATTAGGCAACTGATTCACTAGAAAAATAACAAATGTTTTTAAGGAAGATCTTGTTGAGTAAAATTTATTAAAATTGGTGGAAGATTTTAAAATTTATGTTAAAAAAATAATATTTTCATTTTTTTTTCTGTTTAACAAGATCTGCTGCACATTATCTTAACTATATTTTTAGTTTCAAATGGACACTTCTTTCTAAGGCACAATGAATCTATTAAATTAATCCCAGTAGAAGGATGGATGGTAAGATGACATGTGAAGAGAAAAGTTGGGTGGTAAGATTTCTGTGGCTATGTGCAACTTTTCCCAAAAGATGATCAGTCCTGTATAATTACAGCTGGTATGTGCTGTATCACACAGTGTTGAAGGCTGCTATCAAGAGAGATGGTTAACTGGCTATTTGATTAATAGTTCTCCACCAGACTCCATCTGTAGGGAGATTTAGCCTACTGTTGTCAAAGCTGGCTGAGGCATACCTCACCACAGCCTATTTGCATAGCTACATGAGGGTGAGAAATTGTTACACAGTGAAAAAAAGTTATGATTAAGTAAAAGATTTCAAGTATATGCAGCAACCATCAGAGGGTCATAGTTCTTTGCCACTGACTTGAAAGTCTTTTCCCAATGGTACAATGCCTAGTTTCTCCTTTAAAGAAAGCATGTCCATTTTCTTGCTTTGTAAAGAGAAAGGAAAGAAAATATCCATAGCAGGAAAAAATCCCCTGCAAAACCGCAGTGCTAGAAAAGATGATAATAGGAAGTATGATGTACAGGTAGACTAGCCAAAATGAGTGTGGGAAGGGCTATAGTATGGAGCCAGATGTAATCCCAGAAGCTATACACTAATTAAAATGCCTGTGGCCCTGCCCTCCTTTTTTATGCTGCCCAGAGATAAGCGTACCTGAGCAGGTACTTATCTGTGCATTGCATTATCCAACTTTTGGTAAGTGTTTCACCAAGCTGTCATAGGATGCTAGTTAAAACTAAAGCCAGGACCTTACATTTTCTTTTTACAGCTACTAAACCAATGGGGGAGAATACAGCAAAATAGATCTACAACTAATACTTTCTACATATATGTCTTCCTATCATGATGCTTTTTTTTTTTTCTTTTGCAATGCATATGTTAACTTGGGAAAAGTTACAATGAAATAAAAATAACCTATAAAACACTATTAGCAGAAAAGTAAGCTGCAAGGAACAAAACACATATGTAAAATTATAAAGATGCTGGATATATTATCTTAATTATTTTATTTTTTGTACTAGACTAGTGTTAACAGGTCTGTGAATGAGGGTAGATATCAATAAAGGTAACACATTTCTTTATTTGCATTACTTATTTTTGAAAGTAAACAGAATTGTACTAAAATCTGTTGTAAACTGCTGCATAGAGGAAGCATAAGCAGTGCCTAGCAATGTGAACCTTCAAAGCAAGCTTTATGTACTTCAACCCTAGCAACTAGCTCCATATACTTATTAGCTATCCTTTTAAATTCCTTTTTGAATTCTCTAAAAAAAAAAAAAACAAAAACCAACTCTGTGTTTCATACAGTTTATTCACTGTTGGCCAATTTTCTGAAGACTTTCAGAGAGATATGAATACTGAGAAAATATTTGGAGAGTCACAGTGGAATGGTTTTATAGAACAAGTCCTTTTGGATTTTATATCATCTGTACAGCGACAGTAGCAAAGGCTGATCCAGGTGTATTCAGCTTTAAAACTGAATCTTTATGTTAAAATGTCATGTTTTTCTTATTCCTTTGAAGAGTTCACCACATCCATTCATGTCACAGCAATACTGCTGGTTCTCACCTGATAGAGAACAGTTCCTGGCATAGCACTGTATACTTTAGACCTGCCTAGAAAAGGTATTCCTTCCCAAATATATAAGTTGCTTTGCTGATGTACACAGAAATTCCAGCAGCTGTAACACAGGGAAAAAAGTAGCACATCCAGCTGGACATGCAATAGTTCTCAATCTGGTGCAGAGTATTTCTCTATAAATCAGACTACTGGTAACATTTGGTCCATCTTGTATCTTTGATAGTAATTAAGGTTACAGTAAACGGAAAACTTTATTCTTCAGAAGAACCTCATTCTCATATTACACCTACTTCTCCCAGTGGTTACTGTGTTCTTTTTGAGTATTCAACGAGATTGCTGCAACTTTAGAAAAAAGCCCATCTCTAATTCCTTAATACCTATTCCCACCAGAATGGTTTTTATTCAAATTGTTTAAACTTATAGTTTACCTAAACTGTAATTTCATCTTTTAAAAAAAATGTATATATATATCAATATATACTGAGACCAAAGTTGCATAGGTACACAACTTTGTTGACCAAGGCAAACTAACTTGAGAAGTTTTATATTTGTTCATGATTTACAGTACCTGTGGTCTATTTTGTGTTAAAAACACTGCCACAACTTCTCTCCTTTTTTCAATAATACAGCTTAATTCACTGTCAGCATAACTATGTTCAGCATGTTTTCCTGTCTGTTGTATGTAGACCATGGGTGGATGTAAAGGAAAAAGGAGATACCACAGCTGTTTAATATTTTAAGCACCCTAACACTTCACTACATTTTCACTTTCTGTTCTGTGAGAAATTAGGTGCTTTTTCAGTACAGGCAAAGGAATGGATTATAATACCCAACAAAAAGTAAAAATAAATAAAATTGTTGTTTTCTTTATGGCTTTTAAGATATATATTAAGTAAAATCCCCCTAAATTTTCTGACAGAATTATTTCCTTTCCAGATTATGCTTTGAATTCATTTAAAAATAAAAGTTTTATGCCTGGCGTATTTTCATATTAGGAACATAATTGAATTATTTACTGGAAAATTATGCTTGAGTTTGTAAGTCTTCCTAGTTTTCAAAGCAGGATTAGTTTTTGGGTTTTTTTTATTAGAGAAAGAAGGTATGGATTATTTAAGTGTAGAATAAATGCTATATGTGTTTTTTGGTTAGGACTACATTATATTTAGCATGATCTTTTTAATATTATGTATATAGGAAATAACTTTTATTTTTAAAGTACATATAGCAACAGCATATGTGACATACTTAATACAGAGATATTGGCATGAAATCCATGCCAAAGCAAAATTTACTCCTCTGTTAAAAATGGAATTAATTTCTACTGTTTCAAGAAGAAAGAAAATGTACCATGTATACTTTCACTGGTCTAATTTAATACTATAACAATCAGTAACAATGAGCAATATACAGTAACTCCTGTGTTAGCCAATTAAACTTACCATGGACATTGAAAAATATTTCAACGTTAAGGATTAAACAATGAAACATGTTTGATAAAGGGTCATGTCTTCAGGGTAAAGTCAGAAAAAAAGATCCAAATGTCAGAAAATGTCAAGGAACACTGACATGCAAAAGAAACAAAAAGGGAATTATGATATGAGTAACAGTGTAGCAAGACACTCTGTCAGTTCTTCGGTTGAAAGGTGGTGATAGATTTGTGACTCTGTTATTATTAACTTTAGTATAGCCTTATATCCACTGCAATCTCATGTGTTTCCAGCAGTGTTGTATACACTCAATAGTGCACCGTGTAGGGGCATGCAAATGACAACAGTTATCAATGCACATAAGCCACCAGACAATAACCACGATGTTATAGACAAAATGGAACAGTGTCTTAAAGGCCTTGCAGAGTAGTGCCTCCAAAGGAATCAAAGTTGTAAAAAATTTTCTTATGCACCTCTGCTGACAGTTATGCAGTTTATAATCTTTTTTCTCCCTACAAATTTTGCAATATTATTCAGAAAGAGTCCACTGCCTAAGTACTGCTCAGCCAGTAGGAGTACATGTGCTATGAACACACCAACATATTAAAATGCCTAAATTACAGATAGCAGCATTAGAAAGGTGGAGCTATACAAATGACCTTTTCTCAACATCATTGGCTTGGGATGCTTGTTCTGTTTAAGGGCATTTTGGTGCTGCTCATTAATGCCAATGTCACTTTGTTCAAAAGGTGAACATGTCAGTGTGCATTTGGTGAGAGGAAAAAAATCATATGCCTCTCAGCATCATGCCAACAAAAGCAAGAACCTTCAGTTGTGTCATTGCAATTAATGTTTACTTCAAAACACAAACTAATTGTTCACTTAAATTTAAATTTGGACCAAAAAAAGACTTGTTGGAATCCAAGTGGTTTAGTTAGAATCATGTTATATTTATGTTAAAATGTTTCTTTTGATCTATTTAAACAAACTAATTTCAAAGGCTTAGAACCATAATTTATATGAAAGCCAAACTTTTATAATGATTTTTAACTTTCTTTGTCTATCCACTTGCTTGACTTACTTGTGTCATTTTACTATTTAGAACAAAGAGGGAATGAAAAAAAAAAAGGTGAAATGAGAGTCAGTAAAAAGCAAATACTTCAAGAAAATGCCAGAGGAGCTTATAGGAAAGATAGGGAGAAACTCTTTAGCAGGGCCTGTTGTGATAGGAAAAGGGGAACTGGTTTTAAAATAGAAGGAGGTAGGTTCAGACTTGATATAAGTAAAAAATTTCTTACAATGAGAGTGATGGAACACTGGCACAGGTTGCCCAGAGAGGTAGTGGAGGCCCCATCCCTGGAAACGTTCAAGGCCAGGCTGGATGAGGCTCTGAGCAACCTGATCTAGTCGGAGATGTCCCTGCTCCATGCAGGGGAGTTGGACTAGATGACCTTTGAAGGTCCCTTCCAACCCTAACTATTCTATGAGTCTGTAATTCTATGTTTTACCTCAGTCATAATTATTATAATTGTCACAGTACACTCTCTAAAATCTTTTCCTTTGCTTTTTTCCTTCTGAAAAAACAATTTTCTGTATGCATTGATGCTGACGAATTACTATTTCAACATCGAGCTCTTGAAAATCATTGAAAACCTCACCTGTGTTTCCATAAAAAACAATTTAGATGATGTAATGTTTTTATTCTGTGAAAGGTCAAAGACACTGATGCATTTTGTTGGAAGTACTGACCTAGAGAATTCATAAAAACTATGACAGTAATAAAATATTTTTTCAAGTTAGGTGATTTTCAGATTTCTGACCCTTTAGACTAAATAGTCATTATAACACTACTTTTCCTTTCTCTGCTTTTATGTCAGGTACAGCATTAACTCATTCTTGTGTTTAACTCTTGGCAATCTGTTCTCATCAGTTTCTTAAGAACTACCTGCTACCGCAGCTTGAGATTCAAAGAAAATTTAAATTTCTTTGATTCCAACGTATCTATCAGAGAGTAATTCCACTTACAGAAAATAGAATTGCAAATAATACATATTTTTTAGTGCTGGAAAGTCTGCCAAGATACTACAAATTATTTTTTTTTCTTTGAGTATATGAAAATAACATTTTATGGGATTCATTATTTTTTTCACTATCATCTTTTTTCAACTTCATCAAAGTGAACTATTTTTGAAAGACAGGAAAGACATAACATAATAAAAACAAATACTTCCCAATGTTCATGAAATGATCCTTACAAAGTAAAACCTTCCTGAGAAGCCAGAAATAACATATGAAAGAAAAGCACGTGAAGATGAGCATACTCCTATAGTTCTAGCAAAACTGGGCAGCAATATATGACAATGTAGTGTGACAAGAAATATATATATTTTTCTGTCTTTCCCTCTACTTAACTGTCAATCACAATCGCAGCCCATTTAATGTGATTTTCACTATTACAAGTTGCACTGTGTCTAGCTGGGGTGGAGCTAGCTTTCTTCATAGCAGCCCATCTGGTGCTGTATTTTGGATTTGTGGCTAAAATAGTGTTGATAACATGCTAGTATTTTGGCTGTTACTGAATAGTGCTTGCACAGCATCAAGGCTTTCTTCCCCCCACACCGACTATAGCCTTCCAGAATCAGGCTAGATGTGGGCAAGAGATTGAGAGGGGCACAGCCAGGACAGCAGACTCAAAGTAGCCAAAGAGATATTCCAGAGATATTCCATATCATATAACATTATGATCAGCAACAAAAACTGTAGTAGAGGAAGAAGTAGGGCTTTAACTTTCCAAGGTCACTACTGCTCAGTCATCAATCCTGTTGTGATTACCTTTGCATCCCTTGCCCACCAGCCTTTCACCTACTAAATTGTCTTTATCTCAACACACAACATGTTTTTCTAATTATTTTTTCATAATTTTTCCTTTCTTCTTCCTACTCCCCCTTCTCTGGGGATGAGGAAGAGTAAGCAAGCAGCTGTGTGAGTACCTAGACTCTGGCCAGGGTCGATCCACCACACAAATTAAAGTTCTCAGGCTTGTCTCTGACTTGAGAGCACAAATCTCAGAGCTCACCTGGGCTCACCTTAGTCAGAGGTGGGCTGGTTTCAACTCCAGCTTTGTGGCCAAATACCTGTTCCCTACCCTACCTGAACCTGAGCTCTGCCAATGCCTCCATGGGAAGGGTCTGGTAAACCAAGGGAGTTACTGTCTGACAGACAGAGCCTCTGGGGAGTCTGTGGGGCCACATTCACACCTCACTTGAGAGCAGCCAGAAGGCAGCAGCTTGGAGCAAGAACATAAAAATAAACTCAAGTAAATCCCAAGGCTGAGAGGAAGGGAATCCACTCACCAGTGGCGAACTCCTCCCAGTGCAGGTCCCAGGGCAATGAGGGCTTGTTGTAAGATGCCTCACTTCTGTTGGAGACTGACCTCATCAACATCTGGGGACAGAGTGTGAGCACAGCAGAGGAAAGAGTGCACAGCAGAAATGATAAATAAAAATATTTTAACTTTGTTGCTGGTGAGGTTATTTTAGTGTTAAGACTATTAAGCTGAAAATATTAATAGGAAAGTCGAATTAACTTCACATATATAATGTGAACTCTTTTGGTCATAAAAAGAGCTAATAACACTGCTACCATTATTCCGTTAAATTCAACTTCCAGAAATGACAGTTGAAACATGTTTCTGCTTCAGACATGGCAAAACTGGCCATCACTGGTAACATTCCTGCAATGGAAATACTTCGAGCTAGAATTTCTGGGAATAAAATCATGGTACAACTGTCTGCAAATATTTTGCAGGCATTTGCAGTTGATATTTTGCCTCATATTTTATTTGAAACTAAAGCCATATTTTGAGACTTCATTTTTTTCTGGTAGTGGGAAAGAAGACTGTATTTACAGGTAATGTTGTTATGTTGGTAGGTACTTCAGATTAAAAAAAAAATAAAGTAAAACTCCTGATGATACGTTTCTTAAATGTTTTTCACTGCATGGAAATAAGCCATTGAGGCAATGGATATTACAGTGAGTGTTGAGTAAAGGCCATATCTTATAATGAAATCATAGAAATGCCCATCAACACTACAGTTACTGATTCAGTACTGGCTCATGAGGCCAGGGTAGCCAGGGTAGCTGGAAACATGAAATGCCTAAAGAACAAAAACTCCAATTTAATACACTTGACTGGCCCCTAAGATTGTTCTTTCTTGTCAATACAAATTCTTTCTTTTCTGGAACATGATAACAAAGAGAATATTAGAGGAGTTGTTGCTTGCCTCCCTTCAGTTAAGGGTTTGGCAGTATTTGCTTGAAATACGGCACCTCTGACTTTGCAGGTTTATAACTGAGCTGTAGAGATATGTATTGTGCTAGAGCTTTTATAAGCTATTTTCTGTAGGGGAAAAATAATATACAGATGCAGCCAGCACATGAAAAAAAAACAAAAACAAATAAATGAAACCTCAACTTTGGAGTCCAGTGCAGTAAACCCAGCAAATTCTAAAGCATGTGAAAATCAGAATAAAAGGAGCTAAATTGGTTTGTCTCCCTAGTATGTTCCATTTACAGCAACTACTCTCCAAACTCTGTAACATCATGGGTGAACTGGCTAATTAGTACTATCCAGCAGGAAGAGTGAAGAGACTGCACCATTCCCTGGTGATTCCTGCAAGTCAAAGAGTTGATTCGAACTGCTTCCTTCGTAACCTCCAAAATACAGTGATTATAAAAATGTAACTATTTCTGTGCAATAATTGAACTCACATCTATCTTTGAAAGTTAGTCATCTAATGTTTCCTCTCACTGAGAGGCCACTGTTGTTTTGAACAGTTCACCTTTCAGTTAGACACACAAATTTAAATAGCAGTCTCCTTATTTCTAATTACACTAATTGGGTGAAATATGTTTATACTTGTGAACCTTACATTTGAAGAAACAGTTGTTAGTCTTCACATAAGAAAGTAATAACAGAATAACTGGCAAAACATGAAGCATTTCACTCTGACACTGGTGTTTCCTTTACAATATAGCCTTAAAAAGTTAACATACATAACTAGCATTTATAGAATCACAGAACAGTCTGGGTTGGAAGGGACCTTTAAAGGTCATCTAGTCCAACTCCCCTGCAAGGAGCAGGGACATCTTCAACTAGATCAGGTACATATTCAGCTAGACCAGATTCCTGCACCTGAAAAGTTTTAGAAAATACGGAGTTTTAATTCATGTGTGTAGAAGCAAACAGATGAGATTGTTTCAGATGAATTAACTCTGAACCGAGGTAGAAAATGGATCGCTCTGGGGTATTACCATCTTCAGGTGCTGAAGTAATTTTGCTAGATCTTATCTACCAGCCTGGCAGTTCTTAAAGCACATAGATATTTTTAAAAATGTTACCTATACTTTGTTGTTACTAATGACAGCTGAGACTCTAGAGAGTGATTTGGAGGTCATTCTGTGCCTGCTGCTTGTAACTACTTCATCAGGCACCTCATGGGGCACAGTTCACACTTTGGGAAATACTTAATAATTTGTTGTGTTTGTAATGCTTTGAAGATGAAAATCACTGTTGATTATACTCACAAAATGTTCTTTAATGGCTTAAAATGATGATATTACCACAGCTAGAGAATTTATTTCTACCAGAAGTACCATAGATCTTGTTGATATTCTGATTTTGATTCCACTGAGTAAAAGGAAGGCTAAGCATTTCTAGTTCTTTCCATTTAGCCATTACTCTTTTCCCTCTGTTTTATATGTTGGTTGTAAAAAATTGAAAGGTAGGCTCTGTTCCTCTCTTCAATATAAAACTCATCTTGGCCATCATATAACTTGCAACATCTTGTACTAGCAAAATGAGTTTATTTGGCACAAATTTGTAGCACCAAGCTTTTCAATATTTTTAAGTTAAAAATTTCTTTAATCATGAAGTCTAACATTCTTGCAGCCACGTTTCCCCATGGAAAAATTTTTAATGATCTGTGAAACCACCTTGCACTTCAGGTCCAGGCCATCTTCCTAGTCAATTCCTTTTCAAATTCTACTCCTTGGCCTCTTCTCCCTCTCAACAATTTTGAGTTCAGACTAGGAAGATTTCTTTACTTTCACCTCTGACTGAGAAAAATTGTAGGTGGATGACTGTAGCAATTCATTGCAATCAGACAAGGGGCCAGTCCTGTGTTTTCCCCTCTAAAACCTGATCATAGTCAATGCACAGTACATGGAAGAAAACAGCTAGAATGGCAGGAATAGCTTCCTCTGGTTCTTGGGAGGTAGTTCAGCATAAATGGAATCTAGGGGGCTTTTGGCTGTTAAATTCTGCTGACAGTGCACTGCAGTGATTTCAGGTGGTAGTTAAGGTATACCCTGCAAGAGGAGCTCTCAGCTAACATGTGTCTGCAGTCCACTGCAGCCACGCTAAACGGTTTACAAAAATATAAAGAACCATGTCTAGTCTTTATGGCTGCACATGATATTTCTATGTAAACACTTACTGCATATCTAAACTGAAAGAGGGTGTATAGATGTCTATAAGAAGTCTATTCTACCAGTATAGATGACTGTCAATCACAAGTCATGTTAAAAAAAATAGCAGCCTATATCGCAGCTTAAGGTTTCCATTTCTCCTTTCATCTAAAAGAAACTGAGTGATATCCTTAGAAGCACCAGTGCAACAACTCTTCACGGTTTTTTTAGGTGGCCTTAAAGTACAGAAACTAATTAGGAATTTGCCTTATTATAACACTTAGTAATTATACAGTCAGTAAATAGCTAACAAACTAATAAGGCCAAATAATGCAATGACCTATGATTTAAGACTAAACATTAGGAATAGCAACTAACTGTTTTTCAGTATATACATACGTAGTCTCCATAATCTGTATCTGGGAGGATGCTGATTAGAGTCAGGTTCCTGTCATGCTCAGTGCACTGCAGTAAGCAGCAGACAGCAATCTACTGAAGATAGCTAGTGAGTAAAAGCACTGTACAGTCTCTGTTAAGAGATAAGCAAATTTCCATAGCTATTCAAGACAGAGCCTGGATCTTTAAGTCCTTTTATATTAGATACCGTGAGAGGCGGGGCCTAGCTCTATCCTCCTTTGTGATCTGTTCCAGGGCATTGAGTCCTCGCCCACCCTAGCAGCTGATCCAGAATGGCTGCACAGTACTGAGGGTGTGGCAGACACATAAAAATGTTCTCCTGATAGATGCCAAAATAATTTGGTTTTATTCTTATGACTGTCCTTGAATGACCCTATCTGGAATTGATCTTGAGTCCCACAATATAAAATCACAATTTCATGTTCCTTTATGTGTCTGTGTTCTAGCAGTCACAAATGGTCTCCCACTACTACTCCTCTTCCCAGCTCCAGTATGGCTTAAGCCACAAAAAAACATCCCAGGTGTTCATTAAGTATTTTAAGAATTAACATCTCTTTATGCCACAGACAAAATAAAGAGAAGACAGCCTCACAGGCTGTCATAGAAAAGTGTGAAGAGCATGATTTACCTGAGGAGACCTGTAACATGAGTGTGTTTGAGAGTGGAAAGTCAGCAAGAATATGTTTGGAGATCAGAACCAGGAGGAGCAAACAAGATTTAATATTGCCCCATCCTTATTTCCTTTTGCAGTGGAATGAAACAAGGAGCAATCAGACTGACTCTGTGAGATTTTGTTTCTGGACTCTTGCAGGATTTTCATACTTTCACAGATGTGTATGTCAAGGTATTTGCTGCAAATCTGTTTCTCTTTTTCTGTTTCTTTTTGGGCTCTGCCTTGTGTCTGATTGTGATCTTTCAGGTTAACACAATGGTAATCCATTAACATTTAGTATTTTCTTTTGTATGCATTCTCCATTCATGCAAGTAAATCAGCAAGTGTTCTTTGAATTGCTGGATGACATGTAACCTTGTAACTTTGTAGGAAGTCTGTAGTGAAGAATTTTCAAACTTTTCCTTCCAGGTTAGCCATCTTTTTCAAAGTTTTCTTAAGGCATTCAATCTCTCTGTTGTCTCGAAGGCAAAATGTTCTTCATTGCCTGCATATAAAATCTTTCCTTCTAAGAAAAAAAGATTTTGAAGATATTTTGAAAAAAAAACTGAGAGTTTGTTGTATGCTGAAAATAATAGGTCAGGAGTTAATTTTAACAGTAGATGTGACTCAAATTCAGTTTACAAATATTTTTTCCAGATAATCTGCTAAGGCAGTAGAATAGCAAGTACGTCAGTGTGTGACCAAATAAGCCTTAAGTATCAATCAAAATTTTTTTCTAATGATGCCTAAACTGAAGGAGTAGTTTGTGAAGATAGCATATAAATTAATACATTTTAAGCATAAAACTGGCTTCGTGTTTAGACCAACTTTAACTTGGACATGCAATTCCAGTCACCAGCAGAGTTCTCCTAGTTGCTGCTTTGTTCTGACAGTTGTTGGTGCTTGTCATGAAACAACTACATCCATTTAAGAAAAAAAAAAAAGAAAGTGGACAAGTCTGTCAGTTATCTTGTAAGAAAAGTTAATTTTCTAGCATAGCATGCTGTTGTAAAAAATGAATCAAGATTTTTGGGATTGTTAGGCTACCTTGTCATCAGGAAATCACATAATTTTCTGATGAATGAGATGTGTTAAACTGTAGTTCTAAATTGCTTTCCTGCACTGTAGTAAGTACACTTACTTACTGCAAGTGCTCTATATCATCATTTATCTGGGCATCTGGTAGAGATAAGGGCAGATGAGATAAGCAGTCAGCCATCACATTTTCAGTTTCTGGTCCATACTCTGTGTCATACATAAATCGAAGTATTCTCACTGATCATCAGGCAATTTGCATTCCTGCTCCTCTAAATCTTTTATTGCTAACAGTGCTATCAAACAGCTATGATCTGTATAGTTTAAATCTATATAGGCAAAGACATTTTCTTCAATTTCCCAAATACCATAAACAACATAGTAATTCTTTTTCACAAGTGGGATACATTTTGTGAGCTGCTTCTCCTTAAGTGTTCTTGACAAAAACATTGATGGTTTTGAGTAGGTGTGAAGCCAATTCTGTTGTCTTGTCACTCATTGTCATAATTGCAGGTAATATGGAATCAAACTGTAAGTGCTTATATGTTCACAGTGAAGTCTTTATATCATGCTGGAGCTTGTTTGCGTCTTATCGACCCAAAGGCAGGTCGTGGTTTTCTTGAAGTAATTATCTTCAAGTTAAACATATTAAAATATAGGTAGGAAATAACTTCACTTACTAAAATGTAAGAGAATGTAATGTTTATTATATCTGGTGAGATGTGGCCATGGTAACAAATTTCAGTTTCTCGTGGGAAATAATGGCCCTAAGAAAGTCCGCTCTTTGCCTGAAGCAACATTTGCCAAAGTTCAATTTCAGTCTTCCAGTGTTGTGGCACTGTAGAATGAACTATGCATCAAGAATATTTTGAAGTGCAGTGACATCCAGATAAAATGGGACTTGATGATGGTTATTGAGAATTATGGACATCATTTGTCCAAAAAGCACTTGATGCTGAAGCAAGTTTATATAGCATGCACTTAAAAGAGAAAAATCCATCACATGTAACAAATGCTGGGACATTTCTGCTGCCTTATGCAGCATAAGTTGTTGATGCAATCTTGCAAACCAGAAGTACAAAGTATTTGACATTGTAGGCTTCTACAGCCACTTCTGTGTGTGGCTTTCAATCACCACTCTAGCTAACTTCATTCAGATAGAACGATTGAAGCGTGTTAGATTTCAGCATAGATTTAAAGGGCAAGTGTTCTTACTTGTGAAATCTGCAACTTTAAAAGCCTTGTAACTGGGCTGAAATGGGGTAGGTTTATTTATGAGTGGAGGTAGACATATCTCTTGTACAACTGTCACTCCTCTGCCCAATTTCTGTATAGTATACATGAAAAACAGAAAAGGGAATGTTGCAACAAAACACTTAGAAATGTTTAATATGGTCCAAACAGTCTATTTTTACTTTTTTTGCAAAGCAAGAAAATAGCCATTGAAATTAAAAGAAAAAAAAATCATAATCACCACCTCTGGAATAGGAAATGTGTGAAATTCCACACTGATACATGAAGCTGAATACAGGCTCCACAATGGGAGGCTGGGTTATTCTTAATAAAAGGTAGAATAATTCTTAATAAAAGGTAAGAATTCTTAATAAAAGGTGGAATTCAACTACTAAGTTAATCAATTGCCAACTTTCTAAATTCTGCCTTTTGATGCTTAATGTTTAATATTAAAAAGGCAAACAAAAGTCTCTTCTGCAACTTCCATCAGTAAATCAGAAAGACTTGAAGAAATCTCCTAAACTGAAAATCTGTAAATACCCTGTGTTAGCTTATATTTTCAGTAAAAGTATAATGTTAATTATAGACTTACATGCCATTATATCTTATAAATCATCTGGTAGTTTGCATTAAGATAATAAACTGAAACAAAGCCAATACTTTTATGTCAAATATCCAATACTGGGACCAAGAACTACATATGGGAGATAGTTATAGATGGAAAAAGTGTTTCTGCAAGTAATTTCCCTTTTCCAGTTCTAAGTGTATATTTTAAATTTGTTATGTATCTGTCTTTTCATGGCTAGCCAACAAATAATGAGTCTAAAGACACCCTACACTGTCTTGCAGATGTAGGGTCGGTATTTCATTTTTTTTAAATACAAATAAGTGTTGTTGGGTTAATGGAATTATTACCACTGGATTAGTGTTCCTCCCATTTAAATGACTGCATTTTAACTGCAGGTTTGTAATATGTTACTGTTGTACAGTGAATTGATTTTTATAGAACAGTTTCATTCACTTGAAAAATGTCTAGCCTTTTAATGAATGTGAATTACAGTACATTTAGATTGAATTTTCAAATAATCTATTTTAACTGTGCAGAGTTATTGTGTCACTGTTCATTACAGAACATTTTAAGAAGCAGTTTTAATTATTTGGAAAAAAAGTATTTTACATGCCAGTGAAAATATCTTGTAATTAAGAGTAATATCCATATTTAAATAATGCTGTAATTGCATTGTATATAATTGAAATTTTACTGAAGTAAATTAGTTCTTTGGCCCTTGAAGTCCTAGGGTATTTCTAGTGTAGAAAAGTGTTGTTACTACTCCACTAAATCTATTTTACATTTTTTTTTCTGGTATATATTGCTTACATTATATTTTCAGCCCTCTTAAATACAACTTCCTGTTTTCAACCATTAATGGATTGGTCACTGTTAGAAGTGGGATAGTGGACTAGCATTGTGACTACATAGTAAAGCATCTGGGGTCAAAACAGGTGTCTGTTTTCCCTGTGGCTTCTAGAGTAACTTACCATTTTTCACACAATAATTACATGGAGTGAGTTCTTTGAAATATTTTTGTCTGGCTGTGGGGGAAATGACACTTTAGCTTGCATTAAAAAAATTGGAAACTGATTGTGCCTAGAGGGTCTTGATTCTTAACTCCACTTCTGCATCTGGAGCACAGTGACAGCTGCTGAACAATCTGCAGCTGAAGCTAGGGATATGATGCTTCTCCTTTGCAGACAGAGAAATGGGTGAAATAAGAGTCCTG
Organism: Chlamydotis macqueenii; assembly: GCF_036417535.1. Taxonomy (NCBI): domain Eukaryota; kingdom Metazoa; phylum Chordata; class Aves; order Otidiformes; family Otididae; genus Chlamydotis; species Chlamydotis macqueenii. The sequence goes on from NC_141556.1 coordinate 19,190,992, forward strand.
GGCTGTTGTGATGAGTGGCTGATAGAGAATAGCTAACTCCACCTCCATGGTAACCTTTAAACATTTTGATTTCCAAAGATGAGATTATCTTCTGCTATTCAGGGTATAAGAGGCACAAGGAAATTTGAGGTCCCTGAGTTTAGAATCAGTTCTCTGCTGAACTGAACCGAAAATGAGAAATTTTCTTCGATCAGATAAGCTCTCAGTAGTTTTACTAGTCAATTTTCACCACTGGGATGTTAGTTTTACCATTTTATCTTCTTTAACAGAACAAAGGCTTTCTGATTGCATTTAAAAGGCATAATACAAACAAACAATAGACTTATCCATTTAACTTTTCATCAGACAACAATAAAACTATGTGGTGTGGTGTGGAAAATTTTACAATTACAAGATAGATCCTAATATGTATGTTGAAAGAAGAGCAGCTACCAAACAAGGTGTTATCCTGCCTTTAAGGTGCATTTTCACGCAATGTCTTTGGAAGTTCTCTGTAAATTGACTTTCCAAAGCTAACATGCCTGAGGAAATCTAGATGAGTCCTCAGACTTCCTTCTTAATTTAACAGGAACTTTTCAGCTGTTTTGTAAATTGTTTAATTGTCCTGGTTTGTTGGTTTGTCTGTTTCATCTTGACTGGACATGGGTGAAGAAGCAGGGAACTGCCTACAGCTAAACCTACATAGAAAGAAGGTGTAACTAGATTTCACAAATGGGAAATAATGTCTCCTATATCACATTTAATTGCTTGAAAAATCAAAATCCACTTATAACTGGGATGTCTAGAGTTATCTATCCATGTAAAATCAGAGCTAGGCTAAAATACATGCAATTTTAAAGACCATATTTGCAACTGGAGGAAAAAAATAAAGATAACATAAAAAATAACTTCTCCACCCACCGCCTCTGCCTGAGAGCTTAAACTCTTTCTAGCTTATTCCTACTTAGATCAAGTAGAAGTAGAAAGTTCAATTTTGGTAATGGAGCTCATGGAATCCAGTGAATGAAACTGGAATAAATGTTTCTTTATTTCTGTCTTTATCTTACAGTGGTATATTTCTCCACAATTAAAATAGTAATGTCATCCAGGCTTGCACATCAAAAAGATTTATATCAGAAGTGTAATTAATATGACCACCTGAAAGATAAAAGAACATATTCACTTTTTTTTAGCTGTGCTCACTATTTTTACTTATTTCTCTCTGCTCTACCTGTTTCTCAGTGCTAGTTCAACAAAAATAATATTAAGAAAATAGGATGGCCTTCTAATGAAAAAAAGTGTTGGAATCAGATAGATATGGTAGCCCATGGTCAATAAATTTTAAATTTAGAATAAGCATATGTCTTTTACAACAATATGGAGTTTTGACAAAAAGGAAGAAGTGTTATATTGTAGAAGCCCATCAATTTTCTGTTCAATTTTGCAAAAATTTGAGTCCGCTGATATTTAACATCCGAACACGGCAGAAAATCCCACTGATAACCTGAACTTTATTTATCACTCATTAAGACTTAACTTGGAAGTGTAGTCTAGAGAATATGACTTTTTGCCATTACAAGTGAAAAGTTTTTCTAGATTAATCGGATAACTTGTACTAGTAGACTGTTAAACTTTATTTGAACTAACAGCAAATTCTAAGCTTCTCATATATGTGGTCTTACCTTTGCCCAGAAAAAGGTTTTCAGTATAACACAAGGTAACTCTTATTTGTAGAACTTAATGATTGTGAAAGAAGTTGTAGTTTTCACTAGGGTGGTAGCTGCTTGTTTATTTATGTGTCCTTTACCACTACAACATCAGTTCTTGTGAATAGTTAGCAAGTGTTACATTTCATTTCATTTCATACTCTGGTACATTGCAGATTACTGCTAAAGGTTCTGACAGGGAAGCTGCAATGGTTTCAGCTGAAGTAGTCAATGCCTTTTCTGTTCTTTGCTGTACACGTACCCTTTAAATCATTAGTGCTTCTTCCAAAGGTGCAGCAGCCGAGGGCTTGTGAGGTTTTGGTATCTTAAAGAGCTCTCTTCATCTTGTGTGTATGCACTGTCCCTTGGCTTGTGTGGTGTCTTGGAAACTGCTAATCTCCCTCCAAGGTTACCTCACTGCCCTGCAATTCTCCTTTTGGTAATCACTTCCTCCAAGGGATATTGGCAGGAGCCACAGTTCTTTCCCTTGCTCTTGGATAGGACAGTAGTTTGCTGCTGCTGGCCTCTGCTGGTGACAAATTAATGTAGTCTGCACATTGTCTCTTGTCCTGGGCCCTGCTTACAGTCCACTTATTCAAGGAAGTGGCTATAAAAAAGTTTTTTCTGCTTTTGAGGATCTTGGATCTTTTGACTAACAGTGACAAAAAGAAATTTTCACTCCTCCTTGTGGTTCAGTGCACTGTGCACAGGGCACAGTTGGATTAGTTCTGAATTATGGTATCCTAATTTCCCAATAGTATGTCTGTATACAGCTATTTGAAGTGCAAACATTTCTTTCTTTGAAGGTGAGAAAGTTACCCCTCAGGAAGCTGCCTTGGTGTACACATTATAAATTAGTTATAAAGCTCACTGCTTTGTACTATATGCCTCATGTAGACAAGCTCTGCAGCACAACTGAACCCTCAGGCTGCACGTGAGACTGTGTATGATCTCCTGATATGCAGAACCATTTATTGAAAGAATTCAGTGGGAAAACCCTGTAAACTTAATGGGTAAAGCACACTCCCTTCATTTTGTAGTGGTAATCTCTCCTCAGCAGAAGTGAAATGGCAGTAGGATAACATAGTCTAGATGATCTCTGGCTCTTGCATTTGCTGCACTTTCTTATTTTTCTGTAGCTGAAGTTTCAGACTATGTTTAAAGAGACCTTTGAAATTAATAGTGAAAGGGAAAGGCTTTTCTGCTTATATATTTTTTAGTATACGAATCGAGAAAATATTGTTATAATTATAGTATTTCTCCCAGACTCAGCTTACTGCTGAACAAATAACTAAGTACACAAGATGTTTATATGCATGTACTGTCATATACTGTTAAAGCTAATGAAACCTTGTACAAATATCTGTAGGATTCTTCCTAATGAAGTTTTATATGGGGTTTAGTAACTATTATGTTGAGGTAAATGTTATAATTTGTAATTTACTAATGGTTTAAACTCCCCAAATAACAACATTGCAGCTAAAATGTGCTGAACAGTATTTCACTGTAAGTTTATGTTTCTATACAAGACAGGTGCTTATAAACAACAATGGGTACTTACAAAAACTACTTTTTAGAATTTTTCAAAATAAGAAGCATTTTCTCATTCCTATATAAAAATACGGCTAGTTCTAGAACTCATAGGTAGTAGAAATGTTGGTGTTTTTTCAATTTAAAATCATACATATCATGCCTGTCTTTTTTAAAAATGAAATTTGACAGAGAAAGCATTAATTAGATATTAAATATTTTTAAATGTTTTATTAGAGATGTGATGCAAATTACTTGACAACCCTGAGCAATGTAGATGAAAATTTATTTTATTTGAAATAAAAAAGTTAAGTTACTGCTAACTTGTGGATTTACAACAGTAAAACCAGGAACCAACCAACCAACCAAAAAAAAAAAAACCTAAAAGCCCTAAACACCCTTTATATCCTTCTAAAGACTTTCAAATACACACTATTTTTATTATCTGATACTGGAAGCTTTATGTGGCCTTAATTTCTAATCTGTTTGTTAATTCAGGTTTAACTGGAACAAAGGGGAACTCCCCCTGTTTTCAAAGAGTAAAATACCTTAGAAAGATTGGCCTGCCTTAGGATGCCTCTATCTGTGTATCAAAATGAGAAAGGCTTTTAGGGTGGAAATTGCCTTGACTAACTTTGATGTCAACAATTTAGACATCTATAGCTGAGCTACTCTCTCACAAGCTCCATTTTTAAGCTAATGGAGAAGTACTCCTCGGATATTGTTGCTCCGATATTTTTTTATATCTACCTTAGTACGAACTGAATGCATGTCTGTTCATCTCCATTATATGTAAAAAGAACTTTTGTCTAATACCTGTGATATAGCTGTTTAGTCTATGAATCCCCAGAGAGGAAACCAAAGTTTTATGTTAGTAACCTTTCATCAAAAAGTACAATGTGGTTTAAACCTCCATTCCCTGATTCACATATGGTATTTTGTGAATGGCACATGGTCACGGTATGGCACATATATGTATTTTCAAAGTGTAGCTATGACCCTTTCTGGGAGATAGGGCAGAGTTTAAAATGTGTTGGAAAGTACAGCAGCCAGTGAAAAGCTAGATAGTTCCTGCCAGCAATTAAAATAATTATGTGCTCCCCAACTAGGATGATATTTGGAGTGACTAAATATGATGTGTCTCATTCCTTCAGTTATCAAAGAATTAAACTCTGAAAAGTAGAGATTATTCAAAAGTAATTCAGATCAAAAGAAGAGACATTAATTTTAAAAGGTGAAAAATGTTCATCTAAGTGTGTAAAAGACTGTATCAAATATTTGTCTCAACATTGTCAAAACATCAAACCACCACCCAAACAATGGAACTTCAGTTAAACCATAGGACTAGAGTCTTCCCATTATCTTGCAAGCCAACTCCTGTTGTCCTGTGAACCTGAATGCAGAGCTGATTGTGAGAAATTTAGCCCTACCCTCCCCCCCCACCCCCCGCCCCCGGCATGCACCCAGAGACGGTAATGGGCATGCATATCACCCAGTAATGGGCATACATATCACTGCCAGGTGAGGGGTGCGGCTAGGAAAACCAGCTCTTGAAACACAATGAGTATGCAATGAAATGAACAATAAAAGGACAAAAGCAACCAACATAAAAGGGGGAATAAATATCGACTGAATACACATCGACAGAACCAACATCAACAGAACCAACATCGAAAGGACCAACATCAGACGGATCGTTCCCCCACTGAGTGAACTGGACTGTCGGGATGCCGCAGCTCCGTGGTGGTAGCTATTGCACCTGAAACTCTTCTCCCTCTTTCCATTCTTTCTCTCTTTTCTCTTGCATTTGCGAACTTGTTCTCGGGTAAATAAAGCTACCTGGCACTTGACTCCGTTTTGAGTCTTAGTTCTGTTCCCGAGAATGTAAGCAAAACCATGCTCCAGTGTGTGAGAGGTTGGTCTAGCCACCCCTAGCCTCCCGGACTCATCTGAGGTCGGCTAGAACTCAAGGGGACCTTCCTCTCATCCGAAATCAGAACATGACAAAGTGAGCTTAATTTACATGTGTATTGTCATTGCTATATCTTTTATGCTTTGCGCTGCCATTTTTGTTAGAATTACTCCTTCTATGCAGGGTGATAACAGAGAGGGAATTCAAGTTCCTTTGTTCTACTGGAGTGTATAAAAACTAGTATAAAAGTGTGAATAAGGGCTAGCCAAAGCAAAAAAAAAAAAAAAACCCAAACAAGGAAAAAAACAAACCACCAAACTCTTTCAAATACTCCATGAATGAAAACTTTCTGATGCTTATCAGCTGTTTGGAAATTTTCTTTGTTAGTTTCTAACCAACTGCAAATATATTTTCTTGTTCTTTTTCTTTTGCCATTTAAAAAAAAATCTTTTTGTATTAAAACTTCTGCTGTGATTTCATTTCAAAAATAAACATATTTTATGAGCCAGACTGCTGAAAAATGGCTGAAATTCTGAACTTATAATGTACAGTTAATAATTCTTGTTAAAGAGCAGGTGTACAGCTGAATTAATACAATAGTCTTAGGAGTCACTATAAAGTGGAATGTGCACTACTGGATGTGGTCAAAAGATTTATACCACCCTGCTTGGTATAGACACTAGCAATTCTTCTTTATTTTATGAAGATATGACACATAGACCCTCCCATCCGAAAAATAACTATTTGCTGCTTCAGGTCTACAAATTGTGCTTCTAAGTTACAGTTTCAAAGTGCAAAATTCTAAGGGTGAATAGTGCAAAAATAGAATTGATACAGTTCAGAACAAACATAAAATCCCCGTATAACCCTTCCTTGTCTTAGTACTCTTGGCTTGAAGAGCTGTAAGACTGTCATGTCATACTAAGAAAACAAAATGTTCACAAATCTAGGAGTACGGGTTTTATCTAAGTGATGGAAGGATGTTCCTATTCTAGGAGTTTCTCATTTTCTGAATTAGTGTTTGTTTAAAACTCATGTATATAGGGGGAAGATTGATAGTAATGGGTTTATCAGAGCGCTATATGATACTACATGGCTATTATGTTTACCGCAATAGAAAATTTCCTGAAAGTATCAAAAAATACAGTTCAATTGAAAAAGAAAGTTTGGAAGAAATGTTCGTGTTAAATTAATTTATTCAATATGGAGAGAAAAGCAAGAACAAACGGTTCAGAAATAGTCAGAGAGTCCCATATAAGTATTTTTCAAAATGAAAAATTCAGTTTGCTCACCAAATGGTTTTCTGTTTAGAAATTTGAGCTGAAAATACATAATTTAGAAATCAAAGCAGCATGAAAAACTGAAACTGGTAAGTGAAGTATTGTATTTTTTTTTTAAATACAGTAATTACTATCATACATTATTTTCAAAATGTTGACTTTCTGCCCCAACTTGGAAAAAAACCTATTAAAAAAAAGAGGTTTTTGCATCCTGGACTGCAAACCACTGCAATACCACATTTACCCATCATTAGAGTAGCATGCTCCAGTTATTCCGGAATGTCTCTAGTGTGTAACATAAATTTAACAGGTACTCTGCATGGCCAACAAGATTCTTAAAACTCAAAGTCCTTATGGGCCCCATTTGTGTTACCATTCCTCCACCTCATTTTAGTTTCTGGCAGTCTACTTTTGGGACTATTATTGGAATTTTAGGTACCTTGGATCATGCACTCTCTTCTGTGTATCCAAAGGTGTATCCAGTTACACTAAGTTTCCTCAATATCTAATGAAAAAAAAAAGATGTTACATGAACGTTGCAGTTTGTTAGTTATGTATTTTTCACTACTGTTTCTTCCTGACCACAGTCACTGATTGAACTTGAGGAAAATGGCAGTTCCCTGCTGGAGAGGGTTTTGTAATAAAACTAAAAGGTGCTGCATTACTTAGCATTGCAAATTTAGCAAGTATGTGATGCCAGAAAGGATGGTGGTTGGGTACTTTTTTGTTTTGCTTACTTTTTGTGGGTTTTTTTTGGGTTTGGGGTTTTTTTAAACAATTTCAGCTACTGTGCCATCTCTTGGGATTTCAAGTGGTTAGAAATAGTATTTTAGAAGCAGCTGGCATTCTACTACATCAGGGTACTAAGGTTAAAGCAGCATGTTCTAGGTCAGTGCATTTTACCTGTGTGACTGGAAAATAGCAGCAGATGTGAATGATGCTAAAACAAGATGGTCTGGCACTTTACACAATCAATGATTATGCAGAATTAAAAGCTTGACATGTTTGATCAAAGGGAAAACACTTACAAATTTGTCGGAACAGGGATGGCCAGTAATTGCTGCCACCACAAGCCTCAGCTTCGGAGGGCAAAGCTACAGCTGCTGGCAACAGAATTAACCTTCACTCTAGAGGCCCTCATGATGATTTAGATTTTGTAAGAATAGCATAAATAATTCTGTTTAAAATAAAGCCCATGGAAATCACACTGTGGCAGTGCAATTTTGCCAAGATGGAAGTCTACAATGATAGAGAGACAATGGCTTTTCAGAGAGGGAACAGCAGGACAGCTCATATGTGAGTAGTTGCACTGAGTCTGCCAAAAGACATCTAATTCCATCTTTTTCCATCCAGCAAAATTATGTAGCACAAGAGGTTTTGTAAACTGCAGAAGCATTAATTCAGATAGCCTCCTACATACTACAGGGGAGAATCTAGCTGTGCCCTGGGAAAGGCTCAAAAAACAGATATGTAAGCTAAACTCACTGATAATAACTATAGCATGAAAGAGCTTTTTAAGCACGTGATGTTTAGCAGAATCAGAATTTTTATGGTGGAACATATTTTAACATCAAACTCCTCAGAGATTTCTCACTGCAGTTTCTATGTCTCCTCCGATATTGTAAAAATCAATGCTGGGCTAGACAATGGTCCAGTCTTTATTAATAAGGAAGGTTTGGACTTTAGAGAGGCTCCTCTCCATAATGAATTTAGGGTAATATTTAAAAAAAAAAAAAAATTCTGTTTCTTATTATTAGTATACCAGTGAATAGATCACAATTTTAACACAAAATACAGAATAAAAAGGAGAAACAAATACAATATATCATTTAAACTTGAAATATTTATATAATCCTAAGAAAGTGTTAATAAAATGAATTAGGACAAGACTGTTTACAATTTCAGGGAGCAAAAAAGGACTAGAAAATGGAAGGATTTTTTATGCACAATATGAATACCAATTTGTCTGACTCTTATTTGCATCTCTTTAGAGAGAGAAGAAATAAGCGTGTTTCGTTTTGGGGTCTTAGTTTAAAATACACCCTGTGTTGGTTTTTTTTAGTGAGGAAGGGCTATAGTGGCAGCTTCTGCAAGAAGATGCTAGAAGTTTCCCATTTGTCCAGTAGGCTCGGACGGGTCTAGGGTGCATCTGCCGCTGGGCAGGGCTGAGCCAATTGGTAACAGTGATAATGCCTCAGTGATAACATATTTAAGAAGGGGTAAAAATAGAAAAGAAGGAGGGAAGAAGCAGAAACAGGAGCAAAGAGGAGGAGGCACGAGCCTTGTGAGCCTTGCAGCCCTCACTCTCTGGCCTCCAGCCTCCCGCCCACCTTGGCCCGGCCTGGCTGCAAGAAGTGAAGAGAGGAGATGTGAAGAGAACCTGAGAGGCATCTGCCTGAGCTGATTGTGCAGAATTTTTTGTGAAAGGAACGGCTGTGGACATCCAGGTCAGCGAAGAAGGAGGAGGGGGAGTAATGCTGCTCCTGTCCAAGGTTCCCCTGCAGCCCATGGTGCAGGCCATGGTGAGGCCGGCTGTCCCCCTGCAGCCCATGGAGGCCCATGGAGGAGCAAAGATCCACCTGCAGCCCATGGAGGACCCCATGCAGGGGCAGGTGGATGCCTGAAGGAGGCTGTGGCGCGTGAAGGGCCCGCACTGGGGCAGCTGGTTCCTCAGGGACTGCACCCCGTGGAAAAACAACCTGCGCTGAAGCATAAGTGGATATCTGGGAAAGATACTGTGAAAGCATATCCCAGAATGGTTTGTTTACGACTGAGGAGTGCTTAACTTGTTGATCTGAATGGAAAGTAAACCCACATATGACAAATACAGCTAGTCTTAGGGGAAGACACTCCAAGACCTTTCCCAGGGGGAGAAAAAGCACTAAGGGATGTTAGGTTAGTTGGTTGACATTCTGGAGAATCTAAATGTAGTACTTAAGTGTTTTGCATACCTCTCAAATCCTGTCCTTTTGTGGATCTAAATCTTTGATTACTGGTATCATGTGAGATTGATATTAGATGCAATCTAAAAGTGACATGAATGAAAATAGAAAAGTGCTATAAAAATTCCTTTGCTTAAGCAATACTTGATCCTTCAAAATAATATCTTAGTATATTTCACTATTTTTTTTATGCTAAGCAGGGTCTTTACTGACCAAAGTAACTAATGACTAATGTGGGTTCTAGGAGGGACTTTATGCAGACTCAAGAAGGAATTCTGCAGTCATGTGCCTCCTACATCTACAAAATGTGGTGATTGACATGAGAGTAAAATGATTGCTGGGTTGTTCAGAGACAAATCCCTCTGTTTGATACTCAAATTCTGTAAATAGAATCATAGAATGGTTAGATGACCTTCAAAGGTCATCTAGTCCAACCCCCTTGCAAGAAGCAGGTACATCTTTGACTAGATCAGGTTGCTCAGAGCCCTGTCCAACCTGGCCTTGAACGTTTCCAGGGATGGGGCATCCACCACCTCTCTGGGCAATCTGTTCCAGTGTTCTACCACCCTCACTGTAATTTTTTTTTCCTTATGTCCAGTCTGAATCTGCTTCCTTCTATTTTAAAACCATTACCCCTCCTCTTATGACAACAGGCCCTGCTGAAGAGTCTCTTTCCATCTTTCCTCTAAGCCCCCTTTAGGTGCTGGAGAACTGCTATAAGGTCTCCCCAGAGCCTTCTCTTCTCCAGACTAGTTCAGTTTGCCACATTAGAGTTACTCAAACAAGTAAGGAAATTTAACTTCACCCAAACTGGACTTGTCTTTTTGTGAATTAGGATCTTTTCCTGCAAACTTGAAGTATTTTCCTGACTAATGAGAAATTCTGTATTCAAGGTGAACTAGATCATGAGGTTTTTTTTTTCAAAGAGAGATTCTCATACCATTTGGCAAAGGACATGTCTTTCTTTTTCTGAACAGTAATGATTATTGTCTAAATTTGTTTAATGCCAGCATTCATTCATTATTTTAATGGGTAGAATAGTCTCCTATAAAGTATAATTAAACCTATAATAGCCATCATTATAAGTGTATCAAAGTGTAACGAAGATTATTGTATGGATAGTGAACTGTGTCCTGGGAATTCTCTATATCAAGAACAGTCACAGTATGAGAATATTGCAAAATAATATTATAAACTCCTTCATGGCTCCTTTGCATTTGTGCACAATTGTAAAGGCTCATATTGATTGCTATTATAACAGCATGTCTGAATGAAACTGTCACAATCGCTCTAGACCTAGCTTATGAAATTTCTGGAGCCATGTTTTTGCAAACCTAGGGCATATGTTTTAGTCTTTGCAATCAATGAGATCTCCTTGTACCCTTCAGCATGAGAACATGAAAATAGAATGTGAAAGGAAAAAATGTACTGAGACTATAAAAGCATGTTGGGAACTTCAATTCTGATTTCATACAAAACCAACTTCAGGCTAGGGTCAGGAAATACACTAATGCAAAATGTGGACTTTGAGCAATAGTTTCTGGTTCAGTGCCAACAACACTGTAAAAACAGCTGTAGAAGAAAAGCACAGGTAAAGAAGCAAAACCAAAGAAAATTCCTCAACAAAAGGACACCAGAGAAAACAAACTAAAGTCATAAGCACCTAACCTGCCCCCTCTGGCAAAACTCTATAAATATGTCCACACTTGTCCTCTCACTCGCTAACTTCTTTAGAATAGAAAATACATCCCATTTCTCTCTCAATAGAAACAGTTCAGTAGACAGACCACTTATGATAAGCACCTTGTATTTAATTATGTCTATATACAAATGGCAAATAACATATATTTTTAGAGATTAAATACTGTTTGGTTGTTGTTGTCATTGTTGTTAGCTTTTTAATTTCCAGTGAAAATTATTCACATTGAGGTCCTTGCCAATAATTAAATGGGCAAAAAAAATTGTAATTTTTTATGATAGTAAACCAGCTACTGATTTATGACTATTCCAAATGATATGGGCACTGCCAAGCACAAATACAGGCTGGGCAGAGAGTGGATCGAGACCAGCCCTAAGGAGATGGACTTGGGAGTGCAGGTGGATGAGAAGCACATGAGCTGGCAATGTGCACTTGCAGCACAGAAAGACAACTGCATCCTGGGCTGCATCAAAAGAAGCATGGCCAGCAGGTTGAGGAAGGTGATTCTGCTCTCATGAGACCCCACCTGGAGTACTGCATCCAGCTCTGGAGCCCCTAACAGAAAAAGGACATGGACCAGTTGGAGTGAGTCCAGAGGAGGGCCATAAAGATGATCAGAGAGCTGGAACACCTCTCCTATGAGGACAGGCTGAGAGAGTTGAGGCTGTTCAGCCTGGAGAAGAGAAGGCTCTGGATAGAGCTTATTAAAACCTTTGAAGACTTAAAGGGGCTTATGAGAAAGATGGGTAGGAACGAGGCTTGTTGCAAAAGGATGAGGGCTAATGGTTTTAAACTAAAAGAGGTAGATTTAGATTAGATATATGGAAGAAATTTTTTTATAGTGAGGGTGGTGAAACACTGGAACAGGTTGCCCAGAGAGGTGGTGGATGCCCCATCCCTGGAAACGTTCAAGGCCAGGTTGGACAGGGCTCTGAGCAACCTGATCTAGTTGTAGATGTCCATGCTTCTTGCAGGGGGTTGGACCTTTGAAGGTTCCATCCAACCCAAACTATTCTGTGTTTCCATGATTCTATGATTCTATGATGTCTCTCCTTTTAATAAATGCACAAATCTTCTTTGACTTTTATTCCTGTGCTTTCTGAGTTTATATCACTCATTAATTCCATTGGAAGGAGAGAAAAAGCTGAGAAGAAAAGACATTAAAAAATGCTATTTTTTGAAAGCCTATTTTAACCTTAAGGGAAAATGAGCAAAGTAAATCCAATTTTAGGCATCCTATCCAATTCTCCACTCCTACTGTTGAGTTTCTAATTGAAAAGATTTCCCAAAAGTACATGATATTAGAGCAATGATATGGGTTAATTGCAGAATTTATTGGGTGGTGATATGGAAAAATTAACATGCATCACTGTGTAATTTGAATAATTTTCTATGACAATCCTATGAAATCATCACAATTTTAATGCAGAATAATATAAGCTTTTTTCAATGTCAATTAAGGATGACATTTCACAAGCCCCACTGGGAGCTGCATACCCAGATTCCACTGAAAGTCAGTTTGAGTTGGCTTCCAGCCTTCCTGCAGCCCTGGCAGTTCAGTGTTTTGTGGTACACCCTCCCTCACACAAAAGGAGGAGAAGACAGGGACCTTGGTTCAGCAAACTGATGGGTTCTTCAGTTGGCCCCGTACTGAGTTAGAGATAAACATCCACCATAGACACAGTGCTCTGAAATGTGATTCAGCATTACCCTAATTAATCTCTTGGCTTTTCACCAAATTCAGATCATTTGGAAGACAGCGAGTCTTGTTACATAAGTATCTAGGAAAACCTTGTGATATGCCAGATTTATTAGTTTTGTTGTTGTTTTCAGTGACACTGTTATAGGACGTAATAAGCATATTCCTTTCACCCTTTAGCCTTCTCAACTTGAATGTTATACACTAAATAAAACATTAATATTTAAACTTAAGTATTCTTAAGTATATTTTGGAGGGGAAAAAAGCATAGCAGATAGTGGAGATGGGACATAATCTTAATTTTGTTTTCTAGTTAAACATGAGAAGAAAATAATCCCTGACTTAACTGAGAAACCAACATTCAGATTAGATAAATAACTGGTTCTGTTCAATAGTCCTTCTTTGAGAATTTTTTTCCTTCACTTCTATGTTCTGTACTTCTGGTTTACACATCTTCTAAAATTAAGGTTGATTTTGTTACACAGTAACAAATTTCGTGATCATGAGCTTCTGGCTGGAATGATTTGCTGAAGTTTTTTGGGAGCAAATTTAATTTTCAGTTGATAACTTTTTATATTTTTGTATTTAATAAAAGTCTTAATGTACTCTAGGGATTAATTATATGCATAAATACATAGTACTCTTTATATGCATATGACGTGCTGTGGTGGTTTAGCCCGGATCACCACACAGTTTCTTATTCACCCTGCCCCTACCTAGTGGGACAGGGGAGAGAAATTGGGAAGAAAGGAAAACTCGTGGGTTGAGATAAAAACCAGTTTACTAAAAATACTAAAAACTACAAAGCTAACAGGATATAAGGATATTAATATATACAAAATATACAAAATGAACAATGTACAATTTCTCACCACCCGATGTCCGAATGACCGACGCAGCCCGTCCTGAGCAGCGATCACAGGACCAACACCGAGCAGCAAGCAAAGGGGGAGAGCAAGCTAGCAAGGTAGAGGGAATGATGCCAGCAAGCAAGAGAGAAGGAAAAAATGCCAAGGGTGCCCAAACGGATACCTGACAAGAAAAGGAATAACTGAAAATGATGCCCCCTCCCATGGGCAACCCCCACTTATATACTGAGCATGACGTTTATGGCATGGAATACTCTCTTTGGCCAGTTTGGATCAATTATTCTATCTGTCTTTTGCCCAGCTTCCCGCATCTGCACGTTAACGAGACTTGGAAAGCCAGACAGTGTCCTTGGTCTCATTCACAACAACTCGTATCATCAGAATGTTTTTATCAACATTCTTCACACACAAAATCCAAAACACACTGGCTACTGAGAAGAAAATTAACTCCATCCCTGCTGAAACCAGGACACGTGCGGATCAAAACTCTACAACTCGGAAAGAGTTATAAAGCAGGCATGTTTATTCGGCGCCAGGTGCGTGGGGGATCGCTCCTCCAAAAGCACGTACACCGACAGCACATTTCTCCAAAAATTTATACGGTACAGGTATACACATTCATAGGATTGCACAATACAGACATACATATGCATAAGTGAGGTGGGGTTATTAAAAAAACCACTTGCGTTAGCATTGCAGATCTGTCTCTGGTGGTCGTTTACTTCTTCAGGGGTCTTATCTTCCTCTAGATGAACTTTAGTCATTCACCCATGCTCTCCTTTCACTTGGTAATTTCAGCAGTTTCCCGACTTCTGACTGAATTTGTGGTGGAACTAACATTCCATCCTTTGCTAGACATATTAATGCTAGACAAATACCAGTCCCTGATAAGCTTAAGTGAGTTTCCAGGCAAATAGGATTGTTAGGCATTCTCTAGCAGACAGTTAGTCTCCTAAATCAAGCAATATTTAGCAGACCGTTAACTCCCTGTATCACATACATGGCTAGTACTGGAATCAACTACCATAACTCATTACAAGTTTTGTTTACTGATACCAATTTTATCCTTTATCTACTACACACTTGCCTTGAACTTCCATCTTCTGAGTTGTTCTTTCCCTTTCTACTCTGCTTATTAAAATCTATGTAGTAAAAAAAAAAAATAGTTTTCAAGTTGACTTTTCACTTTGTCTACTTTCTTTTTCATCAGAGAGTGCATGAAACTTCCTTAGATGCAGTTGTCCTAGGATTTTGCTCTAGGTCTTACATCATACCTGGCATGTGACCCAAGAGAAGTGTGACATGTGAAAGCTGTAAAACAAGAAAGGTCTGAAATGGAGACAATTCCCACCTCTGGTAGCTAGACACTGCACTCCACCAGTAAGGAACATGCTGAGATTATGAGTTTGACATGTTTGGTCAAGGTGAAAATATTTGCAAATGCATCTGCTCAAGAAGGCCAGCGGATGCTGCCGTAAGTTTGTACCCAGGAGAATTTGTTTGCAATAGCTAGCGGCAATATCACCAGCCCATCTCAGAACCCTTGCACTTATTTAGCATCAACAGCAGGAGAAAAAGTGAGCTTTGAGATGACCTAGTACTGACAAGAGCTATTGCTTCTATGTATACCAAGAGGAGATACTTGCTTTCCCTTGAAGCTAAATGCTGTCATTTACAAAGAAAAAGAAAAGCGAAAAAAAGAAAGTAATAATACCAGGGTCAGATGTATGTGTTAGGCAAAATGAAAGAACTTACCCAACATGCAATAGATTGCAGATTTTTTCCCAGTGCTTCCAGCATGAGGTAGTAAATATAAAAAGAACAATTATTCATTATATTTGTGGTTTTATTTATCCCTATTAATTGCAACTATATTTTAAAAGCTTACAAGTTTCCCTGATAAATATTTATTTTGGAGATCTACACAAAAGATGGAAAATTCAGCACAGTGTGAGGACTACATGAATCATTCCCCTCTATATGGACTTCTGATATACTTTAGAGACTCAATTGATTTAATTAAGCTAGATCAACTCACTCAGGAGGATTAAATTAGTAAATTCAGGCTAAACATTTACTGCAGCATGCACAATTTTAACCCATATGTGCGCATGTGTTGCTTTCTTGAATGTATCAGTCTTGCTTATTTTCTTCTACAGCTTTCATAAATCTGTACATTGAATCACATGTGTATATAATACAAAGTTATTATATCAAATATACAAATTTGATTAGATTCTGTTCAATAAGCTAAATCTAGAAGAAAATGTGGGAATATTTTTCAATAAAAATAAGTAAAAATGGTTAAGAAATTTACCTGTGTCCTTAGGGCTATGAACTCCAGTAGAAATCTTTAGAATTAACACCTTCTTTTCCTTTTCTTTGTGACCATCTGTTTTTCTCCATCTCTTCAAATCTTCCTGAAATTCTTTGAAACTTCCTGACCTTATCTAGATTGTCTGAGCTTCTGATTCTTTGTCTGCCCTGGGCCCTGAATCTATCCGCTTTCTTGCTTGTCTGTTCATCTTCATCATTTCCTGCATATTCATATTCTTATTCATATTCCAGATAAGGTCATAAATAGATAGAAACAATATGTAGTCTATTTAGATTTTTGGAGATGAGAAAAAGCAATAGAAAGATACAATTTTAGTAAAGGTAGTAGTGTGGCTTCTTTGCTGTCAGGTACAGAAAGATTTGTATCTGGAGCCCAAAGGCAGCCTGGTGAAAATTCCTTTTGGAGTCTGAAGAGGGTTGTACTGTTCAGTTCCTTCACAAACATTGTAACTTGTTGCTGATTTAACGACTGGCTTGCGCTGACACTCAGTGTGGGGACAGAAAAAGGGATGCAGTGATGTTCTCTCTCATCATTGTGTCTCTGAAACAGTATTGGAAAGTTTTCCCATGCTGCAAAGTTCAGGGAAGCAGGAACTCAATTAACTAATAAGACATTTTTATGTCATTTTTATGTCATTTTCTGGACTGGTTGAAGGCATGGGGGAAGATCCCTCTCTTAGTTCTCTTTGGAGCTGCTAAGTAAAATGCAGGCCACAACAATCAGTTTGAGATGGTTGCAAAGATACATTTGATGCTTTATTTCTCTATTTAGTAGAAATGCCAGACTCAGACCAAGAGGAGACAGGGTACCTTAGTTACGTTTTACGGGATGTTTTCAAAAAAGAATTGCTGAATAGACCAGAAATATCTTATAGATAATGGGATATAAACGTAAGAAGTGTGGTTCAAACAGCTATTTTACAGATATCATCAATCGGAAAATATCCTACTCTGCCACAGTTTATGGTTGCCCCAAATGACATACTTAAATAAAGAAAATATTTTCACTTTCTTTCTCTTTCTTTTTCTTTTTCTTTCATTCTCATTTTCATTTACATTCTCATTCTTATTCTCTCTCTTTCTCTTCCTCTCTTCCTCTTTCTCTTCTCTCTTCTCTTCTCTTCTCTTCTCTTCTCTTCTCTTCTCTTCTCTTCTCTTCTCTTCTCTTCTCTTCTCTTCTCTTCTCTTCTTCTCTATATCCTTTCCCTTTCCCTTTCCCTTCTTCATCTTCTTTTTCTTCCTTTTCTTTTTCTTTTTTTCCATTATAGTTTTTTTTTTTTTCTCCCAGCAGAGGAACTGTTGGTGCACTGAACCTTTGATGTGAAATATTTTTTGAGGTGTAGTTAAAACTCTCAATATTTTATATTAACATGATAACATGTCATGTTATGATAACAAAAATTCCTATGCAAGAAATACAAAATCCTTATATTTCATAGAGATTTTCACAGTGAAACAGAATGTTGTTCATCTGTTTGCTTTGTCTTTTTCTTCTCCTGCTTTCTTTTAGAATTATACCATAACTTCTAGATGATGTTTATAAGGATATGTAAAATGAAATTTTCTTTAAAATGAAAATAAACCTAGTAACAATGTATATGAAAGGGGCCAACAGCTAGGTAAGCAATGCAATCAATCTAGATGTGAGGGAGGAAATCAAAGCATAGTTCTTGTAATTCTGGTTTTTTTTTATTCTAAATTAATTATTTAACTAAGAAGCAATGGAGTATTCTAGGGGTGGAATAATCTATGCGTTACATCAAAATTGTATTACTCTGTATAAATTTATAGTCCATTGTGTAGAAGGTATGTACAGCATAAGTTGGAGAGAGAGAGCCCTGCCTTGGAATAATCCAATCCTCAAACTTGTGATCACCTTCCCATGGAACAGGAAAGGTCTCTTGCTTTTTGAGAGAGAAATATGTGCAAATAATTTGTTACTGTTTCTTAAGCTGGATACTTGATAAGTATTTTAAGTTGTCACTTGAATTATTCAAGGCAAAATTATTTATTTTATGCTCTAAGGGGCCTCAGAAGTCCCCATATTAGGCTGTAATAATTAAAAATTAGGTGTGGGTCTGAATAGATCAGTATTGTCAAAGTTTGAAAATGAGATGTAAACAAAAATCAAGATAATCGCAATAAAAGATCAAAGAGTTGAACCCCTAAAACCATTTTCTCATACAACAAAAAGCAGGAAAAAGAAAGAAAGGAAAAATAAGCCAACAAGTTAGCTATAGTACAATAAATTATTTTAATATAAGACCTTCAGATTTTTAACGCATGAAAGTATATAAAATATGCCTGGGAACATTTCTGAGCACTGAGGCCAACTGGCACAGAATGACATGTGTCTACACTAACAAACTCTCTTAATCTCCAAAACAAGAAGACAATGTGCAAACTGCTTGTTAAGGATAGCTCCTGGGATGTTCTAGCTTCTAAACCCTGCCCAGGGATTGTTTGGAAAACCACTACCTGGCACAAATAGGAAATATTTAATGTTGATGACTAAGGTCCAATACCAAGAGATGTTCACTTGATTGGTTCATTTCCTGGTAGCATAGTAGCAGACTACTGTTGAGAAGTGTTGAAAGACAATGGTGGAAAACAAGCTTGTTATCAGGCTTATGTTGCTAATCAAGGGTCTTCATCTAGACTGGAAACAGCTTTGGGTCTATAAACTGAAGAGGGTTGAAAATCACAAGCATGGAAGAGGTTCTTCTGAACATGTAAGAGAGGGCAGCACTGCACTCAACCACTGGTGAAATGAGCATGCTTTGGGAAACATACCTATGAGCTGTTCTCAGGTTGTTTATAACTTATTCCCAGGCTGCAAACATTGACTATTTTGGTAGAAGTCTATTTTTGACTAAATGAACTAAATTAAAAATCTTTAATTAGTGTCTTGAGTTTAAATCGACTGTGTAGTTAAGTATCTTTTTAACAATGATGGAAGCACAATGATTTCCAGATGTAAGTGGTTACAGGAACTATCTATGTGGTGTGGTACATTTTAAAATTCAAGATCAGACAAAACTCTTATGATACTCTGGGATACAGGTTATTGTAGCTGTATCTTCTTGATGACAGGCTGAGCTACTGAAATAATCAATGTTTCCTGTGATCTCTGTGTGAGAGAGTGATTTATATTCCCTTTGAAATAAAATCTGAGCACAGGAAAAGAAAAGCTGTCACTTTGCACTCTTTATTGCCCTCTTTGCCCTATCTCACATATCAAAGAAGATATTTCACGACAAAATCACATACATATCATAGGTAAGACTGGTATAGAGCCATAAGGGCCGTGTAAGGAAGCTAAAATGACTCTGATGCCTACAGAGAGACGGGAAGGAATGACAGTGAAAGAGATAAACCAATGTGAGACTGCGGCACAGGCATACACTATTAGAACTAATGGGAAGTGGACTGCTCCCACCAAATAGCTCTCTAGGAGCAACTAGAAAACTCTCTTTTTAGGCATATTCCATTGCATCAAAATGAGTATGGAATATTAGAAGGCAGGTTTTAAAACATACTTGCTGACTTTTTTCAAAGCAGAGCAATGGATTTAATAATGAAATATTTCCCCCTAGAGTTGACAGGAGTCATATAGAAACATCCTCAACTCTGCTTCAAAATATCCTGGTACTCATTCAGATCCCTTAGTATTCTATAAATATCAGTGTTGTCAACATTAGGACAGTCAATATTTAGAGTGAAATCTTGAGATAATGGATTTCTTCCTTAGTCTTTGAAAATAAATAAATTAAAAAAAATAATGTGACTAGTGGATATTGTTTGTGAGTCTCAGCAATTGGCAAACATAAAGGCTGTTACAAGGGAAACCTTCTGATGCAGGCTGGTTTCTAAGGAGGTTATCCAAGATCCCTCTGTCCCTGAGCAGGGGTCTTACAGATCACAGTGAAACCTTAGCTAAAGCTTTGAGGTAGATCTTCCTGCATCTTCTGCTTTAAAATAGGCTTTTTAATAATCAAAAGGGGCTTTTATTCTCTAAAGATATATTTAATTGTCATAAAACCAAAACCAATAAAGATAACTGTTCTGCTGCTTAAAACGTAATGAACTAGAAGAAGTTTGTAAGCAACATCCTGGCCACTGTATCACAGGACAGACAGTTCCTCTAGTCTTATACTCAGACAAGCAACTTCTAGTATCCTTCCAGGCTGCAGCAATCCAGATGTTCGTCTACCTTAATGTTTGGCTAATGTTAAATGATTTTCAGGACGTTTGGCAAACTACAGGTACTTCATTCCCAAGAAAGCAGCAGTGTTTGAATAGTAGTTCTGGTGTGCAGTGCTTGGGATTGCAAAACCTGTGCAGATTGCAAAACCTGTTCTACACAATCCCCAGTAGGTCCCTAATAAGTGTTTTTTCTTCCTCATACACTACATATCAGACCTGACTGTCCACTTTCTACTCTCAGAAGTCTCTTAAACTTCTGTCTGTGTAACAACCTTTCCCCCACTGTGTGTCTGGCTCCATGTCCCTGTCCCAAAAAGTGCTCCAGAAGCTTCTCTTCCTCCTTTCCTTGCCTTCTCCTTGGCTTTCTTAGTAACTTCCAATGGAAGAGCTACCTGCCTCTGCCTCCAGAGGCTTCTTGTCAGGATAAGGCAAATAGGCAGCCTTTATATCCCTTCTGCACAGCTGCAGACTTTTTAAAGGAGCATTGCACATAAGACATAGTGAACAAACAAAACAGATATATAATTAATCTTCGGGGTAATTCACTCCAAAGATTGGGCACCGTTCTCAGCTTTAGCTTAGTTAGTGTTGTGTTTTGTGTTTATGTAGCTACTTACTTACAGATTTGATTATATGAAATATAATTTTCAGAGTAAGAAATTATGTACAGGGACTGAAATTCTGCTTCACGAGTCTGCAGAGGGCATTTTCATTAACCATTTTGTTGACTAATGGAGTGAAATGGTAAACCAATTGAATGAAATACTATATAAGTACTGGCTAATTTAGTAATTAGAGTGTTTTATTTATTGTCTGATTGGGCTTTACTGAATAATACCCCTAGACAGGGTATGAGTGTGTTTAGAGCTGCACAATGACATAAATTCTTTCAGAAAGGAGATGACTGACTGAAAGGTACTGATAACATATTGTGCTAATAAGTAGTATTTAGGAGTGTCTTGTGCCTAAAAGTACTCAGAAAATGGCTACATAAGGATAAACTTATCTTGACATTAAGTGCTCATTTGGTCAAACCAAAACCCCGAGATAACAGTCTGACCAGTGGATTGGCTTCCAGATATGTAAGTGCTTGTGTCAGCATCCTGACACTTTAAACAGGATTAAAAAAATTGTGGAGTGGAATTAACTGCAGGTCATTTTAAGCCCAGATTTGTTTTATTTCCATGAAGCTTTCTCAAAACCTAACAACTGTTTTATTAAGCACTGTATTGTTATGTCTAATTTTATCTTGATGTTTGTCTAGTATTAAATGATTTTCAGAGAATCTAGCAAATTGCAGTTATTTCATTTCCAAGGTAAGAGTAATAATAAAGAAAAAGGCACTGTCTCCAGTTTTGCATTGGCCCATGAAACAGGAAGGATATTCACGAATTATCAAGGTGCTGCTCCCCTGGCTTGGAAGCTAGTTAGTTTCTGAAAAATATTTCCTTCTGATGAAAGTCAGTTAGATTATTCTTTGCATGAAACAGAGCAGTGAAGAAGTGTCAGAACCTCAAGCGTTTCCATCTAATTTGTAGGAAAGAGCCCCTGAAGCCCCCTACTCATCATTAAGGAGAAGGAACTGTGAGAACTTTTAGTTAAATTCAGAAAAGTAACTAAGTTTTCTTTTCTTTTGCAAGGAACATCTTTGAAGCAGGTACAAACGGTCGTGTGTTCAGCTGTAATATTGGAAAAAAATATGAGGAAATATACAACACGTAGGCTGTGTCAAACATTTTGAAAAATATTCAGTGTGTCACCTTAGTTTTTAATAATTTTAGTAGTTTGAACACTGAAGTGGATATATTTATTTTCTGGTCAATACAATGCAGTTCAGTTCAACATAGTCAAAAAAGCAGTACCTACACAAGACTAATTTAAAGGAGAACATAGTGTATAGAAGACGTTATGAATATAATTTACTTGTGAATACATACCACTATGTTACAGTCTCTGAATCCGCAGTCCAAAATGTTATGAATAAAATAAAGTAACACTCCAGAAGCAAAAATCTTTTCATATTATTTTTAACACTACAGCCAAGCTGCAGCCAGTTTTTCTTCCTCTTCTTTTTTTTTTTTTTTGTAATATGTTCATTCTATTACTCTGTATTACCATTGCCTTAATAGAATAACAGTTATAGAAAATAAGGACTCCATTATATCATGTGTAAAAGTGCTGAACAAAACAATAGTCCCTTAGGCAAATAGTTTACAATCTAGGGAAAAGGTGGATCCAAGACAGGTATTCCTCAAGATATTGGGAATACAGGGAATTAACGGTCTGCTAAATATTGCTTGATTTAGGAGACTAACTGTCTGCTAGAGAATACCTAACAATCCTATTTGCCTTGAAACTCACTTAAGCTTATCAGGGACTGGTATTTGTCAAGAAACTGGTATTCCTCAAGGACTAATATGTCTAGCAAAGGACAGAATATTAGTTCCACCACAAATTTGGTCAGAAGTTGGGAAACTGATGAAATCACCAGGTGAAAGGAGAGCATGGGTGAATGGCTAAAGTTAATCTAGAGGAAGATAAGACCCCTGAAGAAGTAAACGACCACCAGAGACAGATCTGACAGACTAACGCAAGTGTTTTTTTAATAACCCTGCCTCACTTATGCATATGTATGTCTGTATTGTGCAATCCTATGAATGTGTATACCTGCACTGTATAAATTTTTGGAGAAATGTGCTGTCGGTGTGCGTGCTTTTGGAGGAGCGATCCCCCACACACCTGGCGCCGAATAAACGTGCCTACTTTATAACTCTTTCCGAGTTGTAGAGTTTGATCCGCACGTCATCGGTGTATCCCTGAGGAAATGATGAGATTATAACAATCAACGGTTGTATCAATAAACAATGACAAGAACAGATTGTTAGCCAATCTAGTATCAAATTTTCCATGGGAATCATAGAAAATAATTGCAAAGCTGTAACTGAAGAAGATTTAAATGCAGTATTTTTGCAGAAGCATCCCAAACCTGAGAAACAATACAGATGCTCAGAGGTGTTTCTTTCAAAACCAAACCAACAGGTAAAGAGAGCTGGATTCATGATGCTGTTGGAGGTTTAAGTTGTTCTTTTGCTAATGAATAAGAAATGTGTGGTAGGCTAGAAGAGTTTGAATGTCAAGAAAATAAATAGGAAAAAAAAGTACGTATAACCAAAATATGGGAGAAAATGAAAAATCCAAGCCTCAAAGAATATTTCAAGAGACTAAACAGTACCTTTGTAAAGTAAAAAAAAAAAAAAAATTCAACGAAGAGTACACTCAAATAAATATCTGTAATGTAGAAAAGAAAATCCAGTATGATTAGCTCATTATGTGACACCTAATAATAAAAAATTTATTAAGAAAATCTATTAAGAATTTCTTAGGACAAAACACTTCTTTCAGAGGTTTTTTTTTTCATAGTGATCTTAATTTGAAATGTTCCTGCTTTCCAGGAAATAATACTATTTAAATAAATTACAATATTTAATTAATAACTATCATATATTCTCCTTTTTTTTTTTAAAAAAAAAAAAGGACATAGAATGAATAAGCTTTCCAGCTTATTAATGGACACTGCTATAATTACTGCACATTATGTAAAACAAGCCCATTTACTTAAGATAATAACAGCATAAGAAGACTCTCTGATGCTGAAATAATAGAAGTCAATTGGTATAATATGTATTTTAATTAAGTTGGGTAAAAGCTTGGTAGGTGTCTTTGAATAACTGACAATATTAGAGACTTAAGAGGCCAAAGCAACTTTCCTACATATATTGAGAAAGAAATTTCCACTATCATTTAGTCTAGTAACTCAAAAAGATCAAAGGCCTCTCCTTCTTCTGTTTTCCATTCCACCTATTTATCTCATTAAATGTCATTAGATTAATCAACAGCTCTTTTAGAGCAAGAGTTCTTACATTCAGGGGAAAAAAAAAAAAAAAAGAAGAGATGATAAGGACAGGGAGAAAAGCAAATGAGTACTTTTAAAGAGCAAAGTCAATCACCTCTATTTAAAAATATAGGGACAAATTTAGCAATAATAAGCTATTCCCAGCACAATACCATGACTGAAGAGTGCTGATAGATTAAAAAGAAAATAATTCAGAAAGAGTAATATGATTGCTCCCTTTCTGCTTCATTTTTGTTACCTAATAGACTTCTGTCAACAGGGGCCTCTGACAAGGCTGGCAGCCTTGGCTGCAGTGGATTAAATCTTTCTTACTCTAAATCTTTCATCACACAAAGGGAAGGCCATTTTGAGTGCTTTTGTGTAAAGGAGTTTTTAGTAGAGAAAATTAAATGTTCAAATAATAATAATAATAATAAAAAGTAATTTGCCAAACTGCATTTTTATTTGAAAGCTAATTATCAGATTAAGCTGATTGTACATATTGGCCCAATGACAAATATAATCCAGCTTCCAATGAAACTGACACCTCTCCCTCACAGAATAAGGAAAAACACCATCCATCTATTTGGACAAATAAGTCTACATTTAAAGTTGTTGCATTGCACAAAAACGTTTGGCCTGCATGCATTATGGAGGCCTTTTACTTTCCTCTGAAAGAACGTATCATGCCAGTGGCTGGAAACAGAGACACAGGAGAGTCAGATGTAGAATGTCAAACTTTGTATGTCTGTTCCACTACCATTATGTGTAGCAAGGCAACGTGCAATATTCAAACACTTCCAAACATAATTGTCTAGAACTGCAGCTCAGATTTACAACCATACCATTCACCATTTTAAGAACCATCTCTTTTCTCTGGAAGAATTATGTGAAAGACATTTCCATGTATGATTCTGATGAGATTTAGGATGTCATCTTCTGTTTTGCTCTGTAGCAGCTTCCTGAACTCAGATTTTTAGAGGATAAATAATAACATACTCTGAATGCCACTCGGGGCAATTATTGTAAGGAGTCAAACTGTTGACGAAAGAGAGAAAATCCACTGAAGTCTCTTCCATTTCCACAAGAAGTGGAAATCGTGGAAGTGTGGCATGCTTTAAGAATTCTTTCTGTAATACAATCTAATACATGTAAAAGTACCCTGGGGATTACCTCCTCAGTAACTCTTAATTTAAAAAAAATATATATTGAATTATTGTAATATTTACTTTTTTTTTTCATTTAGTCTGTCCAATGTTTTTAAACAGAAGAAATAAAAAAGTCTTCAGCTTCTGTGAAACGTCACTTAAGGAGAAACAATGTAGATTTAGCAAATGAAAGTCAGTTCTCTGGAGATTTTCTGACAAGCTACATATGTACTTCAAAAGGTCTTGAAGAAATTAATGACCTTCATATAATCTAAGACACAATTCCAAACTCACTGAAGTAGAACACCTGAATTCTCCTGAATCTGCTTAATAAGAGAATATTTCTGGATAGTAAAAACATTTCTAAAGCTTTCCTCTGCTTTTGACTAAAATGTTTCTTGTTTGTAGTATTTAACTAAATACACCTATTGCGTTCCCGTCTCATAGAAGGAGTTATATAGAGAGAAAATCAATAAATTTGTAATCTTATAAATTTTATAATACTGAAAAACAGTACTAAAACTTTTTTCCCTCTCTATTTTTACATGTTTTCTTTCAGCAGATGAACAAACTAGAAGGAGGGTGTCATAATTCAGCCCTGATCGGGACCAGACTACGCAGTGTCTCTCTCGCTCCCCCCACCCTCCAAGAGAATAGGAGGAGATGATATAGGAAAAAACGGCTCAAGGTTTGAGATAAGGACGGGGAGAAATCGTTAAAGTTACCATTATGGGCAAAACAGACTCGACTTGGGGAAAAACACTCATTTATTTCTAAAATTAGCAGGAGAATGAGACAGGGAACAAGATAACCTCCCCCGACCCCTCCCTCTTCCCGGGCTTAACATTATCTATACTACCTCCCCTCCCGAGCGGCACGGGGAGGAGGGGGAAGGGAATGGGGGTCGTGGTCAGTTCATCACACGTTGTTTTACGCCGCTGTATCATCGTCGGGGGAAGAACTCCTCGCATTCCTCCTCTGCTCCAGCGTGGGGTCCCTCCCACGGGCCACAGTCCTTCATGAAACTGCTCCGGCGTGGGTCATCTCTTCCACGGGGTGCAGTCCCTCTAGAACAGTTGTCCCAGTGCGGGCCCTCCATGGGCCACAGCCTCCTTCAGCCTCCACCTGCTCTGGCATGGGGTCCTCCACGGGCTGCAGGTGGATCTCTGCCCCTCCATGGACCTCCATGGGCTGCAGGGGGACAACCTGCTCCACCATGTTCTTCACCACGAGTTGCAGAGGAATCTTGGCCAGGAGCCGTGTTTCTCCTCCCCCTCCTTCTGAACTGACCTTGGCGTCTGCAGCCGTTCCTCACAACAGGCTGGCAGACGCCTCTCAGGATCCTTTTTACATCTTGTTCACTTCTCATCTCCTCTCCACTTCTTGCAGCCGGGCCGGGCAGAGTTGTGTCCAGTCGGCTGCCTGGCGGGAGGCCAGAGGGTGAGGCCTGCAAGGCCCAGGAGGCTCGCGCCTCCCCCTCTCTGCCCCCTGCTCAGCTGCTTCACATCTCTCCTTTTTTTCTGTTTTCTCCTACTTAAATATGTTATCGCAGAGGCGTTATCATGGGACATTCTGCTACCAATTTGCTTGGCCTTGGCCAGCAGCGGGTCTGCCCTAGGCCCGGCTGAGTCCACTGAACAAAGGGGAGCAACATCTAGCAGTTTCCTACAGAAGCTACCACCTTAGCCCCCCCCCCCCCCCACTAACAAAACCAGAACAGAGGGTAAGAACATCCACAGACTGTAGTTTTATGCATATTATCCCTCATTCCTTCTATGTGTTAGTCACAATCTAAGCATTAATCAAAATGATAGAAAACAGTGCAAATGAGATGGCATAATAATACAGCCTCAAATTAACACATTTGCTTTAACGTTCACTGGCACAGGAAACCTTTCCAACTGTCAGATGATCCATTAGGTTGTTTAATGAGTACTAGGGTACCTCCAAGCTGCATATATTACTATAGTACTGTAAGCATATTAAAAGACAATATACTTGCTGATTCAGGTCAGTAGTTCCTTGGCTGACTACACTCTGTTAGCAGACTTCTACGGTGACAATATTTTCATTCAGGACTCTGGGTCGCTCTCAGGTTAATTCCTGCTGCCATGACACAGGGCTGCTAGGGTGAGTCACTGTCAGCTCTGGTGACTTCCAAGGGAACAATTAGCAGTTCCCTCATGACTAAGCAGATATTGTCTTTACTTACTTCAGAGCAAAGCACTAATGATGACAGCATGTGCCCACAAAAACGGAAAGTGGCCCTGTGAAAGACAGTGCAGGAATTCAAGAATCCAGAAAGGAGATGAAAAAGGCAGAGATGCCAAGTTGAATAGGAGAGAGGAAAATCTTACAGTGTACAGCTGGTGAAGTCTGGCCAGCTCCCTCTCTGATGGGATGACTCAGCCAGGAATCTCAGATGTTTGAAATGGATAGTAGAGACTCCAGGCTCTTGGGACTGTGATACTTGTTCATAGGTTGAAGGATTAGGAATATTGGATTGTTTGAAACTACAATTTTTTTTTTTCTTAAAAATCAATGTCAAAGAGATTGTTTCTACTGAAGCACTCAAGAACTGTGACTTTTGATCCTGCATCCCCAAATTAGGGGAATTTGCATATCTTTACTGTATCTTTTTTTTTTTCATTAAAATATCTGCCTAGAAATCTATCATCTGAATCTTTTTAATTTCAAATTTGAATATGCTTTCTTTTGCATCAGGCGTGGGTATGACTTTAGGCTATGATTCTTGTAAAATAATCTATTGAATATTTACTTGTTTTGTGGGGCAAAGATTACATGATCTTTAAACTCATTATCTGATGTGAGCATAAAATACTAAACTTTTGAAATAGGATACTCGTAAAACCACAGTGGAATACCTAGAAGAGTAAAACTTTAAAAGGTAAAAATTAAGAAGTACAGATGGACAAAAAAAATGAGTTATATAGTGAAGTTTATATTGCACCAAGCAAGCACAAACCTATTACCCAAGGCAATAGAAAGCTGATTGATGATACCATGGTGACAAATGAATTCTCATTTTGAATTCTGCCTGCTAAGTAATTAGTAATGTCATCAATATCATTACTAGCTCTTCATTCAACTTCATCAGCAAGCTGTTCCTGTTGCTCATTTTTCAGCTTTTCCTTTCTGTGCTTCAGTCAGAGGACAGATCTACATTGGGGACTGTTTCTAGCAACTATCCAAGGGAGCAACAAAAAAATTGTTTGTCAGGCATGAGTGGTCTATTGAAAGCTAAATTGCATTTTAATAGCAACTGCATTGTTTTATTTTAAAATGGTCACTAACCTAAGAATTAGTGTCTAGGACAACTTTTTTTTTTCTGAATTGTATTTAGAAACTGAACTAATATGAAAGGGAAATAACAGCAAATATTTAGTGATTGTAACTGAGGAAATGACTGTGGGACAAAGGCTTATTAAAAATGTCTTCTTATCTTATTTTCTCATGCTTCTGTGATAGAAAGCAGCATTGCTAGAGAAGGTGAACAAAATCCTGTCAATGCATATTTTCCCCAAGCTTTTGGTGACATTTTCTATTAAAAAAAATAAACCAACACTAAACTTGTCTTTCAAAAAAATGTAAAACAAGTGAATTAATCCTAATGAATGCTGAATGAAATATTTAAAAGCTATATTTTTGGCTATATCATATTATAGCTTAGCTATAATCTGAACATCATTATAATACATCAGAAAAGGTCATAGGATTGTCAGTATTTGTCCTTTCTCATTTTCTCTGAAACCAGCTCTGTATTTCAACAGAACATGATTAAGTTAAAAACACTCTTCATTGTTTTTTGTTTTGTTTTGTTTTGTTTTTTAAGTAACTTAGCCATCGTATTTATTTCATGGCATTAGGACTTTTCAGAGTTTACTTTAGCTTCACAAGCAGACTTGTCTACCCATTTATTCATTTGCTATTATATTTTAGGATCTCTGAAACAAAATTTGCCAGAGATGCTTAATTTTAGAAAACATATTTGAGTACATGTACTAGTTTTTGCTCAATGCAACTGGATTTAAGTATCTTAGTTTAAATAAGTAGGTACCTACCCAGTTCATTTACAGATTTTGCTGTTCAGGAAGAGTTGTAGCAAATGAGTGAGCAAGGATGAGTAAAGACGAAGGAAACAGGTTTCTACTTAATGCTGAAGTCCAGTTGAACAAACAGTCAGATGACTTTGAACAAAAGTAATTTTATTACAAAATACGCAAAATAGAAAATACGTTTCAATCAAGATAGTCTTCAACATTGAAACAGTTTCTCTGGTCTTTTGTTTGTTCTCCAGTTTTCAATCACATTTTATGTTGCTTAAAAGAAAAGAAAGAAGAAAAGATGCTCAGTTTTGTCCAGAGATGATCTATAACTAATTCCTCATTTCCAAGTTACTTTGTTTCAGACTGTCTGTTTCACCTGATCTTTCAGTATGATAGAAAAGAATTCCAGTTTTGATGATAAATCCTTGATCTAATTGTGTCCAAAGTAAGATTTCCTAAAATTATCTTCCTGACAAAATCTCAGATTAAAACAGTGACAAAATGGAGTTGGGGTTTGTGTTGGGTTTTGGTGGTGGCGGAGCTACAGGAGTGACTTTTGCAAGAAGCTGCTAGATGCTTCCCCTTTGTCCAGTGGATCTGACTGGCTTCAGGGTGGACAAACTGCTGGCGAAGGCCGAGCCAATTGGCAAGGGTTGTAACGCCTCTATGATTACAAATTTAAGAAGGGGAAAACAAAGCAGTAGTGCAAGGGAAGAGAGTGAGAAGGTGTTGGCCTTGCTACAGTCCAGCAGTGGAGAGTGAAGAGGGAGAAGATGTAGGAGAAACAACTCTGCAGATGCCAAAGTCAGTGAAGAAGGAGGAGGAGTAGTAAAGTTGCTCGAGGCAGAGATTCCCCTGCAGTGTGTGGTGCAGATCATGAGGGAAGCTGTACCCCTGCAGCCCATGGAGGGCCAAAGAGGAGCAGAGATCCACCTGCAGCCAGAGCAGGTGGATGCCTGAAGGAGGCTGTAGCCCATGGAAGGCCCGCTCTGGGATGATCTCCTGCTGCAGGACTGCATTCTGTGGAAATGATGCACGCTGGAGTGGTTCATGAAGAACTTCAGCCTGTAGAAAGGACTCACGTTGGAGAAGTTAATGAAAGACTGCCTCCCATGGGAGTCACCCCATTCTGGAGCAGGGGAAGAGTGCGAGTAGTCCTACCCCTGAGGAGGAAGGAGTGACAGAAATAACACATGATGATCCGACTGTAACCCCATTCTCCATCCCCCTGTGCTGCTGGAGGGGAGAAGGTAGAGAAATCGGGAGTAAAGTTAAGCCTGGAAAGAAGGGAAGGGTTGGGGGAAGGTGTTCTTAAGATCTGGTTTTCTCTCTCATTATCCTGCTTTGGTTTGATTGGTAATAAATTAAGTTAATTTTCCCCAAGTCAAATCTGTTTTGCCCACGATGGTAACTGCTGAATGATCTCTCTCTGGCCTAATCTTGGCCCTCAAACCTTTTGCTATATTTTCTCTTCCACTTTGGAGAGGGTGAGCGAGTGGCTGCATACTGTTTAACCCTTGACTGGGGCTAAACCACAACAGAGTTCATGACAGATGATTAGTAAGTCATAGGTCTGTCTGAAATTTTTCACTAAGTCTTGCCACAGTAACTTTATCACCAGAGAGGAACAGGAATATGGTGACATTGAGTCAGTTGTCTAAACAGAAATTTCTGTGCCATGCCCACACCCTTGCCCTTCTGCTTTGGCCTCTGACTGCCTCTGTGGAAGGGCTATAGCCCCATGCAGTCCTGCTTCCTACCTTCCAGACCTCTGTGACTGTCCTGAACACTCTCAGGCAGCAGATACCTATATTTAGGCAACTGAATTGAACCCTCAATGTTTTTTTTCCTACATTATTAGCTATTGAGATTAACTTAAAAATAAAGAAAAAAGGGAGAAAAAGAAAAAAAAAGAAAAAAAATCCATTAGATCCATGGCAATGTGTTTATCTCCTGTAACTGGCTTAAATGCCCTTTTAATGCTTCTTAATCCATCAGTATCTTGATCTCTTTTGAAGACTTTTAGCATCTGATATGCTGAGGAAGGGTGAAAAAGGAAGAAAAAGCTTTTCATGTTTTTGCTTCTATAGCTATCGGATCATTGAAAGCCACTGTATTTCGTTTAATGCTCTTAATCTTTTTTCAAGATGTTTTTAATTGCTATCTTCAGTAGGATCAGATTTGTTACTTCTGCTAAACATTTTTTTGATTGAGACACCTCATTGAAATTTACCATTTGGTGTTACTAGTTTATTCCTTGCCTGTTGATAAGAATACATGATATTCTGATATCTGGTTGGTTTAGTTTTGGGTTTTTTTTTAATAGGATATTTTTTTTGACATTTTAACTTTATATGCACTTTAAAAAGTAGATAAAACAACCATCTGAATTGAAATCCCAATCAGAGGACAGTGAAGCAAGATTATCATGCTCATAGTTAAGATATTGATTTTGTTTAATTTTTATAAGCAACAAAAATGCCTTATTCCCAGACAATTGTATATGAGTTTGTGTTTAGTTTTTCTTAAAGAATTTTTTTTCTATCAATTTACAAATTCAGTAACCAGAGAAATTAACTAAGTAACAGCAAGTTTTAATACAGTTATGGAATTATGTCACAATAGTAGTGTTTTTTAAAAGCCTCATTGTGCCCTGTAACTCACCAACTTGTTAAAGGAATGATACCAACAGGAAACATTAATGAAACCTAAATTCAAATTAAATTCCAGTCTGTTTTACTGTAGCTAATGGATAACAGGAGAAACTGACCTGAACTAACATTTCAAGACTTATTAAAAATAATTTTTGATAGCAGCATTAGCCTTCACTGTTGCTTATAAAACTTTTTATGTAACACAGAGAAACCTGGGGATCATGGTAGCATCTTCTTGCACAATGATAGTGATTTTTATGGATTTGTTCAGATCTTTGTATTCTTGTGAAAATAGTTCTTCCTTGATATGAAGTTGCTTTTCTTTTTTTTTTTTCCTACGATTCCCTATTCATTATGCAGTGATTAATAGTTAGGGTCTTCTTTTTTTTTTGTTATGGATGACCCTTTTGGCAGTCCTGAATTACGTAATTTTCAAGAAGTGAATTCTCTTTTCCCTAAGTTTTTTTTTTTTTAATATGAGGAGTGTACTTTACAGGAGGTAATTGAATCCAGCTGTTACTGCTTGTCAGTTCTCAATTGACTTATTTCCTCAGGGAATGCTTTCAGCTGCTTCTTCAATTCATGCATACATAGATATGTAACAGAAGTTATAAATGCTTGTCAAAGTTATTATCTTTTTGTGTTCTAGTACAGAAAATCTTCAGAACCCATGAGATTTTTATCTTTGATTTTTTTTTTCCATTATTCAGTCCATTTTTCAAGCTATGATTAGGTTTTAGAAATTCACAAGAGTATTGGGAAGAGCTTTTTCAGAAAAATATATATCCTTTATTTTTTGCTTTTTAGATATAATACACTTTTACATGAGTTTTTAGCCCAGAATTTGTCTTTGAGCTCATTTTCCACTGCACAAGTCCAGTCCTCATCAGGCTGCTTGTATCAAATGTTTTCTGTCTCTTGATATCTCTGAATTTTCCAGTTCCAGGGGAATTCGTATGACCAGCCTGGAGATCAAGAGGTAGTGCTATGTGACCAGGGAAAATACTAAGAAAAAAATTATCATTTTCTTCTCTTACATGTATAGCATGAAAGTTTAAAAACATTTGAACATGATTTGCTTTTGCATATTGTTTTCCTCACACACAGAATTTGTTTCTACATTTAAAATAGTCTTTTTATTCTTCCATTTACATAGCTGATGTCATAATCACATATGATTATGACATCAGCTGTTATATCTTTGTTATTACCTATTTATAGCAGAATCTAGAGACATAACAAGATCAAAGATCACCTGGTCTTGACTTTTAATAGCATGTGACAGAAGAAGATGCCATTTTTTTAAATTGCATTCTAAACCTATAAGATACTACAAGGCACAAGAAGGATAAAGGAGAAAAGCTGCAAAGTGACTGATATTTTGGGAATTAAACCTAGATCTGTGTCCTTCACTGTTGTCTTTGAACTGTGATTGTGGTTACCATGCTAAAGCAATGGCAAATGTGTAAACTATCTTTCAGAATAAGTAAGGAAGTAAGTGTGCATCCAAATATGTGTCTGCTAAGCTTAATGTATTTGTGAAAATATTTTGGAGATTCCAGATGAAGAACTGAAAATGCCATCTCTGTCACTGATTGTAAATCTTACAAGGAGGAAACCACATCTGAGTGTGAGATCTAGAAAAATATATTCCAAGCCACAGTGTGAGTCTGCCATAAAATAAAATAGATATTAAGTGCCTACAGTAATTACTTTTAAACAAAAAGAATAAGAATAGTAAAATATCTCTAGTAATATGCAAATATAAAATCCTTTATTTCTAGAAATTCATAAGAATTTTAGTCAACCCACTAGCTTTCATGAAAGCAGCAGCTAGATGGGCTGTTGGTATGCAATATTTCACACCAGGAGTTAACTTAGCCTTTTTTGCTGGTGACTACAGAAAGACATGACAAGATAGAAACAGCCATATCATGAGAGTAAATTCTGCATCTGAGTACGAAAGCTAATAGTTAAAAACAAGTCATGTTCAACTTTTTCAAACTTTCTTGTTATACATGTAAGAGAATAAAGGAGGTGGACACTACAGGCCCCATGACTGTTTCCAGTCCCACAGCAGATCACTAGCTGACTCGATGATTTGGAACTTGGGAAAGAGAGACAGTCTAAGAAAGACTCAGCTTAGTCAGACATCTTCGTTTAGACAGATTGACAAGCAACAAAGTGAATTTTATGGCAAATAAACTTGTCAGATAAAATCTCCTCCTTGTTTTTAGCACAATTGGTATCCCCTAATTCCACTCTTGTTTAAATTATCTACTTACGCTGAGGTTAACTATTATTTCAAAGGTTGAGAGGGAGAGCTTTACAATGTTTTTTCCTCTTGACATAAGTACTAATGCTAGCTTAATTAAAATCCACTGCCATAGTTTAAAAGGGATTCATTTTAAACACCTCCAAAGCGAAATCATATAATTCTGGAAATTTATAGTCTGAATTGTTCTCACATAACTGAAAGGTCCAATTTTTCCTTACTGTCTTGAGGCAGGAAGTGCTGATAAAATATAAAAACATTTACGAAAGAATAAATTGAAAAAAAACCAAAACACTGAAAAGTGACAGATTTACCTTTTAAAAAGAATGCCTTGATTTACAAAATACTTAATTAATAAACAATATGAAAAACAGAGCTATAAATCCAATGTTTTTATTAAGAACACTTTCATTATTAAAACTTATCCTAGAATTTTAAACTGGCAACATTTTTTAAACTGTGGGCTCTCTCTTTGATTCAATTCACTTTGATTGTTGCATATAAGACATCGATCTTAACACATAAAAACACAAGTAATATTTTTGCTGCTTAAGAATAATCCATATTTTTCTGTAGTGAAGTAAAAACCAATCTTGAGATTACCAGAAGTTGATACCATTCCTCCTGAAACTAATAATGGTAAAACTCCAGTTATCTTAAAGAAGAACTACTGTTAAGCAGTAGAATATGTTTCTCAGTGCACTCTTCACCACTGAGTCTGGATCACTGAAGTTCCCCTATCAAGAATGTCATCAGGGAGGAAACTTCTGTCTAACATTTTGAGATATATTCCCATCACACTTTCTATGATGCTAGGAATCTTTCACTACAGCCATGGACAACAAAGGTAACATAATCTTTGCAGGTAGAAGAAAATTAAGGTAAAAAGTCCCTATTCCCTACATGTCTTGGAAGACAAAAGACAAAAAACCTGTTAACATACATGATTATATTATATTTATCTTCTGAATAGAACATAGCAAGTAGTCAAAACAAAAATGAATAAGTAAAATCATGCAAAGAACTATGGAGCTTGGGAATAGGAGGAGATAAAACTAAAGTACTGAAGATGTTAGGGTAGAACATGGGCAACAGAAACAATAAGGCTTGATACAGGTATATGTCAAAATAGATACTGGGGAAACAAGTTGATGTGAGGCAAGGGATGAGAATGTGGCTATGCAATGGTGAAGACAAATAATGGCAGATATGGGAACAAGTTGGGATAAGGAAGCTCTGAAAAACTCAGGGAAAATATAGGTTAAGACTATTTGTGACAAGTCGGAAAATAGAGGGAAAGGATTGGCTGGATGGTCGCGCTCAGAGAGTGGTGGTCAACTGGTCAATGTCCAAGTGGAGACTGGTGATGAGTGGCGTTCCTCAGGGGTCCATGTTGGGCCCAGCCCTTTTCAACATCTGTGTCAGTGACATGGACAGTGGGATAGAGTACACCCTCAGCAAGTTCACCGATGACACCAAGCTGTGTGGTGCCGTCGACATGCTGGAGGGGAGGAATGCCATCCAGAGAGACCTTGACAGGCTGGAGAGGTGGGTCCGTGCCAACCTAATGAAGATCAATCAGGCCAAGTGTAAGGTCTTGCAGATGGGCCAGGGCAATCTCAGGCACAAATGAATTGAGAGGAGAATTCCAGGAGAATGGATCAAGACCAGTCCTGAGGAGAAGGACTTGGGAGGTCAAAGGAGGTGATTCTCCTCCTCTACTCTGCTCTCATGAGACCCCACCTGGAGTACTGCATCCAGTTCTGGAGCCCCCAACATAAGAAGGACATGGACCTGTTGGAGAGGGTCCAGAGGAGTGCCACAAAGATGATAAGAGGGCTGGAGCACCTTTCCTATGAGGACAGGCTGAGAGAGTTGGGGCTGCTCACCCCGGAGAAGAGGAGGCTCCGGGGAGACCTTATAGTGGTCTTCCAGTACCTAAAGAGGGCCTACAGGAAAGACAAGGAGAGACTCTTCAGTAGGGCCTGTTGTAACAGGACTAGGGGTAATGGTTTTAAAACAGAGGGAGGTAGATTTAGATTAGATATTAGGAAAAAATTTTTTACACTGAGGGTGGTAGAACACTGGAACAGGTTACTCAGAGAGGTGGTGGATGCCCCATCCCTGGAAACGTTCAAGGCCAGGCTGGATGGGATACTGAGCAACCTGATCTAGTTGAAGATGTCCCTGCTTCTTGCAGGGGGGTTGGACTAGATGACCTTTCACGGTCTCTTCCAACCCTAGCCATTCTATGATTCTATGATTCTAAAGCTGAGATAAAATGTGGGAATTACAAGGAAATAATATGTAAAAAAAAGGAAGGATGAGGCTATTGCATGTTTCTTCGTGAAAGACATGGGTTTTTATATCCATGATTTTAGCATATATTGGATTGAATTTGAGAGCAAAATTGATTACATAATAGAGACTTTGAGTAGGTAGACTTTTAACAACTCAATTAGATCAACAGGCATTTTCTTCAAGTCCTCCAGAAATATTATTTATGCTTTTACTTCAAAAATAAACTCTATTTTTAAACATGTCATGTCTGTTACATAAATTTCTAATGGTATAAGTATTTGTGTAGTGGAAATTAATTGGAATTTTTTTATTTTCACCCTGAAATTCTAAGCACTTGAGTCCTGTTGAAAGAAGACATAAATTAGCTATTTCCTTCCCTGTTTTAGAAGGTTCCCTAAATTATGATATCTGAGTTTGATTATGAGTCCCTCAGATCCTTGAAACTAACCTTAGGCAGGACATCAATGCTTTTAAAAAAGAATAAATTAGGAGTTAATTGTTTATAAGTAATCATGTTACTCACGTCATATCCTAAAATCAAAGGGAAAGCCAGGTTAGAAGAAACAATGTAGTCAAAACCTTAATTGTGACCTATCTTATACTTGTCTCCTAAATGGCTAATACATCACAAACTGAATGCATGCGGGTGTTTTAGTCTCAAATGTTGTTGATGCTGCTAAAATTATAATTACCTTTGAGTGATGCTATGAAGATTAATGCATGCTGTTTTTCCTTACCTGAAGGAGATAGAAGAGAGTTCTTTATGAAGGTCTGGTATCTGTCACTCAAGGTACATGGATGATGTTGTAGTTAAGACTTGCAAGAAAATTCCACATTTCTTTACCTGCAAAGGTTTATGTTATGGAGGATGTCACATATCATCAATTTTATTTCCTTTTATAGAAAATACTGACTCATTAAATTACTATTAATATATTACAAAAATTATTATAGCACCCAATAGGTCATGCTGATAGGCACTGCACAAACACATAGTAAGTGGTAACAGAGAATTTATAAACTAATCAGATGTTTATTTAAAGGATTACCGTGGTGATTATTGTTCAGAAAACCTCAATATCGAAGATATGGGTTAATAATTACAAGTCTATATGTGGAGTTATCAAAAGTGCTACCCGCAGGACCCATAAAAACACTACAGGTTTAAGTTTGTAAGTGCAGACAAGCAAACCACAAAACCTGTACATTTTTCTTAGGCATTCTGGTGACTTTTAAATTCTACATTTTAATCTAAAAGACCAGTTGCATTTCATAACAATGCAGGGATACTGGAACTGTCTAGAGCTGTGAATCTCACTTTGCATTCCTGTTCTCATTCTTTAAAATGCCTGCCTGTATTCTAGACATTTACTGGGAAACACCATAACACCTCTATATTATTTTGATCAAATTGTTTGGATTATTTGGATTTTGAATTCCTTAGAATTCACTTAAGCCTTTTGAGTGGTCAGGAGCATAGCACTACTCATTCAGTAAACCATTTGTGACTCACTGTATTGCCTTATACCAAGGTAAGTAGGGCAGCAGTTTGCTACTCATTGAGAAATGTGATCCAGATGTTCTCTAAAGACAGGTGTTTTAAAGGTATGTCTACATTCTCCATTTTTTTTTCCTGTATGTATACATTAAGGAAAAAAAGAATAAATGTGAACTGACTAATAGTTTCATATATGGCAAACAGTAGATTGTCATCATCCCCAAGTAGGTTAAGAGTATTTTGAGCCTTTCAAATTAAAACTTTGGAGCCAGGGAAGCATCACTCATCATAAAGGAAATGGCATTATTTACATATAAACCTGGAGAGGGAAGGCAAAGGCAGGAGATATTTACTGGTGAAGCATAAAATCAGGAATATAGTCAGATGTCTGAAGATTATGAATATAGCTTCTTTTAGTGGGCAGCAGGAAATTTCCTATGTGAACTCTGTTTCTCTGTGAATTCTGGCTGTCATATTGAGCAGAAATATTTGATTGTCATGCTCCAAGGAATGGGAGCAATGAATGTGTAGTTATGCTAGCAATTATGTACTAGTCTGCATAGTAAAATGCACTGTAAATATTATGCAAAAAGCTGAATTCCTTCCTTATATTTCTGCTTCAGTCAAAGCGTCAGTAGGTTGAAACTTCCATGGCATTTCAACAACAAAAATTTGAACCTCCATTCAAAGTCCTGTAGTGTACCTGCACAAGCATTTTACTTGGTAGGGTTTTTTTTAAAGAGATTATATTGAAATACAAACCATTTCAGTGGCCACTGAAATTTGTCTTCAACACACTCAAGTGGTGAACCAGTGTAATATCATTAGCTTGCAGGTGGGTAATATTAAATCGTGGTGGAGTTCCTTTGAAGCTGATCTGCTACATTAGCCTCCTTCCCTCTTTCTTCTAGCTGAAGCATAACAACAATGTATTTCTCCTTCTTTTGACCCACCATGTGACACGCATTACTTTTTGACAGATCACAGCTAAAGCATGCAGTTGTGATTGGCATGTGGGATCACAAAGTATGACAAATGATCTGGTTTTGTGCGGTATAAACATATGGTACAGAAGTGTTGCTGTGAGAAGGTGCAAACTGAATGCCATGTGTCTGAGTCTCATGTTCATTGTGTGAGATGTGACAGCTCTGTTCGTAACATACCAGAACGTTTTCTAATATCCCGAGTTCTCTTCAACCGTACAGAAAATACAACATTATTGGCAAAGAAAAAGGAATTAAAGTGAGAATACAGTGTTAAGTATAATTTTAAAATTTATATGTATACTATATGTATATACATATGTGTGGGCACACATACTTATACATACATACGTACGCACACACTTACTTTGTTTAACAGTGACAACAACCTTGATTGTAAAGCAGAGTAAGAGTAGTCTAAAGCTAACACACAATAACACCGAGTGTAAAAAGTGATACCAGAGTTCCAAATATGTCTAAACCAAAATGTATTAAGAAAGCCTGAGTCTTAAAGATGTGTTTTTCTTTTTACAGATACTTTTTACACTAACATTTATCGAACCTCTCCTTGAAATGGTAGACTGAAATGATTCCAACTTGTAACACTGTCTTTCATTCAAATATATAATATTAACAAAATGTCATAAATTAACTTTTCGTAATATATAGGAGATAAAACTAGTTTCTAGACTAAATGTTGTACTTTATATGCCAGATTTTAGTCTTTATAGAGTTTTTAACATGCAATAAAACCTCTAAAAATAAGGATATATATAATTAAAATGCTGGCATCTTGATTCATTTCTTTGGTATTTCATTTTGCCATTGTTTTATGAGCTTGTGGCTTTTTAATGTGTACGGCTTTTTATACTTTAATTTCCTTTCCTCATAGTATATATACTGTAAGTTGACTCCAATCCAGCCACCTGTGTTTGTGTTAAAGCTATTTCTTTCTGGGAGAAGAAAAAAAAAAGAGCATAATTTGCAACAATATTTCTTTTAAAAACAAGGGTGGTTGGAAGAGCTGATCACATGGCCTGTGTTTTTAAATGAGTCAGCTGTGAATAGCAGAGAAAAAGACCAATAAATTAAGTGTGCTAAAATCCCTTAAAATCACCCAGGAAGTACTTTCAAATAGATTCCAAGATGACTAATGATATATTGAAATAACTGCCTTGGTAG
Organism: Chlamydotis macqueenii; assembly: GCF_036417535.1. Taxonomy (NCBI): domain Eukaryota; kingdom Metazoa; phylum Chordata; class Aves; order Otidiformes; family Otididae; genus Chlamydotis; species Chlamydotis macqueenii. The sequence continues at coordinate 19,231,151 of NC_141556.1, forward strand.
ACAGAAGCAAGACTGTGACAAAAAAAAATTAAAAAAAAGGATGTTATGTCCTTCTTTATGTTCCTATGGATATCTTCTCAGCATCACAGTTATAGAAAGAAAAACAAATGAAAACAGTGATAACGTAGTCATTGGTCAACTGTGTATTTAGTGACTATCTCTGATGGTAAGTTAGAGCTTGCAGTAATTCCAAACTTCAATGGTCAGTTTTGTAAACTGTCATTTAGAGTTCACTCCTCTCAGTTTTCCAGAATTATTCACAGTATCCGAGTCAATGTAAGCATTACTTCCATAAGGAAAATCTTCTTTTAGAAGTGGATCTAAGGACTACAAAAAGTTGCAACCTGGTTTAAAATGAAGGACAGAGCAGAACGATGAGTACAGCTTTTCCAGCAATTAGTCTTTGCTGAGACAAACCCCATGAGCCATATTGATGGAACAAATAAAAGGCCAGTGGACTGCAGTTAGGGAAAAACTGTGTTATCAAACACAGTGTGTTCCTCCTGTTTTAAGATTTCTCTTACTGTTTACATAGTAGTGCCTGCAATAGAAAGGGAGTTTCTGCTGAAAAAGTAGCTAAAGCAAACTAAAGCTGAGAAGAAATCCAGAACCTTCACCAACCCAGCACATTGAAAAGGTGTCTGACAGTAATTTCCAGAGGAAGGTGTGATCAGATATAAATATTATTAAATGTAATGGAGACACACTCTCAAGAGGATAAAACATGTTTCCTTATATGCTATAATCTAGCCTATGGCTGCCCCTCACATATGGATGTGTAACATAGGGACATTTAGAAAATGTTGTGCCTAGATTTGGTTCCATAGGGAATGAAATGTTGGATAGGGGTCCCTGTAGCTTCAGGAAAAGCATTTATGCTTGTTCAGGCACAGTCTAGCCTAAAGAAAGATGGCCATTTTTTTACTAAATATAATTTAGAAGTTGAAATGAATGGGACTTGAAAGGCACCCTTAGGTGCCCAAGAATATATTTTAAAGCCTTGAGGTAGGCTTCTATTTTAGAAACGTTATAAGTTATTTTGTTAAATAAAACAGACTGAAGCTGACTTTTGCTAGTTATTTGTAATGAAAGCTATTACAGTGGGCTATTCATTATTTAGGAACACCTACAGATAACAGCCTGCATTATCAGTATGCAATCTATATTACACAATCTGCAGGGGTGGTAGAGAAAAGCACACACATGAAAATCATGAACAAAAGAGCTGCAGAAAATATTATCCTTTTAAGGCATACTCAAGATTATCGTTAATTGCTTTATAGTGCTAAGGGCTAGTTTGAGCTAGAGAGGGATTGCTAACACATCTATCTCAGCAAAAGCTCTAAATGTAGATGCAGCTTTTACTGATAAAAATATGTTTCTTTGGATGTAGTATATACCAACTTCCTAAAGAAAACAAGCTACATGAGAAAAGGACATTTTCATTTGTTCAAAATTGGTGTGTCTACATCAGGGCCTTTGGTGGTCTAAGTAGCATCATTAAAAAATTCCCAAATGTCTATAGCTGACAACATTGCGGTAGGCAAAGTTTCTAGGGTAGACCCAAGGCATAGTTACCATGGTGACAAAGCAACTTGGAATTATCTTGGTTATTGCACACATTTCGGTTCAGCATAGTGTTTAGTGTTCTGTTTGAGTGTTCCACTGCAAGTCAGAAACATGAAGAAGGCTTAAACTGGAACCAGGTGACATTTCCTAGGTGACAGCTCACGTCTTGAGTATAGGAGCGGGTTTTTTTTCCCATTAACATATATCAGTTTCACAGAGAAAAAAACCTGCCATATGAAAATAAACATCTGGAGTGTCCTAAACATTTTGTTCTTCAAGAGAAACAGAGAGAGATATCATGCGCTATCTCTAGGATATATGCCACGCATCATCTGCTGATATTAAAGTACAAACACATCTTGAATTGAAATCAGTGTAGATACTTGATGTAAAACAAATTAAAGGGATGCATCCACGGTTTTCTACAAATAAGTAAAAGCTGTGATATTGTAAGTGAAACTTGATGATTGCTGTGTACTCTCCCATGTGCATTTCTACAGCAATTCAGTTTATCTTAATTATCAATTATTGTATTTGTAATGAAAAATATTCAGAAGAATTATATAAGTATAGGTTTAGAATTGTGAAAACTCTCATAATTTTCCCTGTTAAAGCTTCTTTTGCAGATGTGATGTATTCCAGAGTAATGATATTTTCCTGATTAACTTCATCTAAAGAAGAGAAACATTTCTTCCATTTCCCCAGAACATGTATACATGTTTCTCTGTGTGTGTACACATGTTCAAAGAAGAAATATGTTACTTCTAGTGTTTGGTGATCCTCCATACAGCTGTACAAAGCCAACATCTTCTGTCTCTGATAACCTTACATAAAGGAAGACATACGTAAATGATGAATTAAATACTTTACCATGTACTAAGTAAAAATGAGTTTGTGTAAAAACTGAAGGACTTGACAACATGCCAAGATAGTATAGAAAAAAGCTAATATGTAATGACACAGATGGACACGTGTTTGATAAATAAGATTGACACCAACTCGAAGTGCTACCAGCTTATCCTACATAATTTCGTAAATGATCAAGCATAATGTTATAAGTGACAGTGTCAAAGACAGCATTCAGATCAAGCAAAATTAAAATGCTTGATCAACCAAAACCAGACTGCATTAATAAATCATTATAAACTGTAACTATAGCAAACTACAGCAATAATGCTGTAACGTTATTGAAAAGTAGATTGTTATCTCTCAGAGAGTTTGTTTCCCACTAAAAGTGATAAAATTGGTAAGCACTGACCTGCTTTAGGGTCTTGTCCAAAAATATCAAACCTTTAACAGATCAATAACTCCAATCCCCATAATATTTTTTTTTGTAATATGGTAATCCATTCAATTCAGCTCAACAAAGTGTCGAGAGTTTGCATAAACACATGAATAATGTCATAAAAATACCTGAAAATATACGGATTACATATGGATGTAATGAACTATAGAAATGGAGATTCATCGTGGCTACAATGTAAACAGGTGAAGTCCAAAATTCAGTTGGAAAATAGACCAGTGAAATCCAATGATGAAATAGATAACTACGTAGCGCTTCAGGGATTTCATAGCTGCATGTCACCGAGAGACAACCTAGCCTCATACGGCCCACAGACTATTATCCACTGCTGGTGTTTCATGTGGGGGCCAGCGACACAGCTGGCAGCAGTCTAAAAAACATCAAAAGGGATTTCAGGGCTCTGGGTTCAACAGTCAAAGGCTCTGGGGCGCAGGTGGTCTTCTCATCAATCCTCCCGGTCAAAGGGCAGGGACCTGAAAGGGCCAGACGTACCTGGCAGGTTAACTCGTGGCTCAGGGAGTGGTGCTACAGCCAGGGCTTTGGGTATCTAGATCACAGGGCGTGCTTTGAGAAGCCCGGGCTGCTAGGGGCGGATGGCGTGCACCTAACCAAGAGGGGGAAGAGTGTGCTTGGACAAATACTTGCCAGGCTCGTCCGGAGGGCTTTAAACTAGTGTTGCTGGGGGAGGGGGAACACAGTTCAGCCCTCTGCCGTCAGCATGGTGCCAGTGCCAGCACCGAGGGTCCAGAAGCTGAGGAAGGATCACAGATAAGTGCAAATAAACCTAAACTGCGGTGCAATAGCACCCCTGTCGCTGCAGCCAGCAAGTTGTCTTTGTCGGGGGCCCAGCTGAAGTGTCTCTATACCAATGCACGCAGCATGGGGAATAAAAAAGAAGAGCTGGAGATGCGTGCACACGAGCAGGGCTACGACCTCGTTGGCGTCATGGAGACGTGGTGGGATGACACATACGACTGGAGCGTCAACATGGAGGGGTATAGGCTTTTTAGAAAGGACAGGAAGGGAAGACGAGGAGGGGGTGTCGCTCTCTACATCAGCAACCGGCTGGAGTGTGTGGAGCTCCGCCTGGGGATGGAGGAGGAGCTGACAGAGAGCTTATGGGTCAAGATTAGAGGATGGGGACGGACAGGGGATGTTACGGTGGGGGTCTGTTACAGGCCGCCTGGCCAGGAGGACAGAGCAGATGAAGCACTCTATAGGCAGATAGGAGCAGACTCACGGTCACAGGCCCTGGTCCTCATGGGGGACTTCAACCACCCTGACATCTGTTGGAGAGACAACACAGCAGGGCACAGGCAGTCCAGGAGGTTCCTGGAATGCGTGGATGACAACTTCCTCCTGCAGGCGATAGAGGAGCCGACAAGGAGGTGTGCCATGCTCGACCTTGTGCTCACCAACAGGGAGGGGCTGGTGGGGGATGTGAAACTAAAGGACAGCCTTGGCTGCAGCGACCATGACATGGTGGAGTTCCTGCATGACATCCTTCTTTCCCGCATGACATCCTTCTCTCTAAACTAGAGAGACATGGGTTTGATGGACGGACCACTCGGTGGATAAGGAGTTGGCTGGATGGCCGCACTCAGAGAGTGGTGGTCAATGGCTCGATGTCCAGGTGGAGACCGGTCACGAGTGGCGTCCCTCAGGGGTCCGTGCTGGGCCCGGCCCTGTTCAACATCTTTGTCGGTGACATAGACAGTGGGATAGAGTGCACCCTCAGCAAGTTCGCCGACGACACCAATCTGTGTGATGCCATCAACATGCTGGAAGGGAGGGATGTCATCCAGAGGGAACTTGACAGGCTGGAGAGGTGGGCCCGTGCCAACCTCATGAAGTTCAACCAGGCCAAGTGCAAGGTCCTGCACCTGGGTCATGGCAATCCAAGGCACAAATACAGGCTGGGCGGGGAATGGATTGAGAGCAGCCCTGAGGAGAAGGACTTGGGAGTGCTGGTGGATGAGAAGCTTAACATGAGCAGGCAATGCGCCCTTGCGGCCCAGAAGGCCAACAGCATCCTGGGCTGCATCAAGAGGAGCGTGGCCAGCAGGTCGAGGGAGGTGATTCTCCCCCTCTACTCTGCCCTGGTGAGACCCCACCTAGAGTACTGTGTCCAGTTCTGGAGCCCCCAGCACAAGAAGGACATGGACCAGTTGGAGAAGGTCCAGAGGAGGGCCACAAAGATGATAAAAGGGCTGGAGCACCTCCCTTATGAGGACAGGCTGAGAGAGTTGGGGCTGTTCAGCCTGGAGAAGAGGAGGCTCTGGGGAGACCTGATAGCGGTCTTCCAGTACTTCAAGGGGGCCTACAAGAAAGATGGGGAGAGGCTGTTCAGTAGGGCCTGTTGCAATAGGATGAGGGGTAATGGTTTTAAAATAGAGGGGGCTAGATTTAGATTGGAAATTAGGAAAAAAATTTTTACAATGCGAGTTATAGAACACTGGAACAAGTTGCCCAGAAAGGTGGTGGAAGCCCCATCCCTGGAAACGTTCAAGGCCAGGCTGGATGAGGCTCTGAGCAACCTGATCTAGTTGGGGATGTCCCTGCTCCTTGCAGGGGGGTTGAACTAGATGACCTTTGAAGGTCCCTTCCAACCCTAACCATTCTATGATTCTATGATTCTATGTAAACCCAGGTTTTCTTCTTCCATGGTAAAAGCCTACATAGCCTTCCTGTTCATTCTGTCAAGAAGCAAGATTTCCCTTATATTTGCATGGAGCACCTAACTTTCTCCTAGCTATAGTTGCAATAAATATTTTAAAATTCTAGGTAATATTACAGTAATGTTAAGGTATGAACAGAGTGAAAATAAGGAACGCTGGAACAGGTTGCCGACAGAGGTGGTAGATGCCCCATCCCTGGAAACGTTTGAAGCCAGGTTGGATGAGGGCTCTGAGCAACCTGATCTAGTTGGAGATGTCCCTGGTCCTTGCAGGGGGAGTTGGACTAGGTGACCTTTGAAGGTCACTTCCAACTCTAACCATTCTACGATTGTATGATTCTGTGATTGGCTCTTCTTCAAAGAAGGGCACTAAAAATGCTGAGTAATAGATCAATATATATAGCATAGACAAATGCTGATTCTAAAAAGCAAAGAGAATGTTTATAATTCACAATAGTAGTATTAGTATCTATCCAACATACTGGGAAAATATCCAGAGAATGACAAAAATATGCAGAAACAGAATAAATTAAAGAGAAAAATGCCATGAAATAAAGAAAAAAAATATATTCTGCTATATTTAGGAATATATAATGCAACAAAGAAGTCAAAATTACTGAAAACATCTAACATGCAACCACAGCTTATGAATCAGATCTAGCATCTTTGCAAATTAGGATCAAGAAATCTGGAATCTCAATAAATATTTAAAAAACATTAGCCATCCAAATTCGGGTTTACAATACATAAGAAATCAGTAATGCTAAATCCTCTTTGTGAAATATCTTACAAAATCTACATTTAAAATTATAGATCATAATTATGGGGCTTTTTCATCCTAAAACACTTGAAAAAAAGGGCACAACTCTTTCATTTATTATCATGTTTTGGGTTTTTTTAAACTTTATTTGTTTAGTCTATATGCTTGGAAGCAGTAGCAATATTAAAAAAAAGGTTTCTGACATTGGTCTGGGAAACAGTTTTCAAGGTCGTGGAAAGTGTAAATGCAATCCACTCTCCACATGATTATGCCAGTGAGACAATACCCGATTCTCCACATCGGCAATTGTGAGCCTTCTCAAGCATGAACTATCATATTATTATCAATTCAAATCCATTTGATAAACATTCATTTTTCTAAAGTAAATAGTAGACTAAGATTCTCTTGACTTATTTCAGTGAATGTTTCTTAACTGTTAAAAAATATCGAAAAATAACTAGGAAAGGTCACAGCCCATATACAACCTATTAGCATTTTGCTGTTTATTGAGTTTTTATGCATGGTTTAAAACTGAATTATCACTGCATAGAGTTGAAATATATTTATGCCCTTCAGGAAATTTTGTACATAAAAATTAAATTATATTATGAAATGCAAAGACAGTAATACTAATGCTGAAAGGAAAGAAAACTTGATTGTGAGGTCTGATTGTATGTGTCTATGCTTTCCAATTATTAAGTTTTGCAATAGTAATTTTTCTTCATAGAATAACAACTGTAACTGCAATCATATTTTTTCTTGGTTTGTTTGTTTTGTCCTTTGTTAAGATTGCAGGAGGACATTTCAGCAATTGACATACTTATACAGTATTTGTTAAGGTTATTTGGTATTGCACTTCCACGCTATTGCAAGAATAAAGCCCTCAGCCTAACTAGTTCTTGATAGGTCATAGATTATCAAATCCATATGGACTGATATGGTCAAATTAAGTTATATAATAATATTACAAGAATAATATTTGGAAAACTAAATTATAAGAAGTAGATTTTTTTTTATTTTATGCTTTTTTTTTTTTTTTAGTAATTGTGAAAGAAGCTCAGTAGCAAACAATCTCCTATGGCTTTAAATTTATTTTTCAAGAAGGACTTCATTTAGGTTAGTTGGACCAGGAAAGGTTACCTCTATGGAACGGAAAAATAATCCAGGTCCTCTGGCCAGTTCAAGAGACTGAAACTTCTGATCTGTGCTAGCTGTTTTTCACTTCTTTGACTATCATAGAAAGTTCAATTTTGAAGTTGAGAATGGTAGTGTTTGTAATCAGCTGTCACCGCTGGCTGTTCTGAAAGTACTATATACCATGAGTAGGTTTTAAAAAATAATTTTAATAAGAAAAAAAATAAAGAGGAAAATCTAATAGAACAATTATTTGGGTCCTGTTTGCATGTAGTACTCTTAGAATGACTCATGTAAAGTAATGGGAATTTTTCTAAGAAAAGATAGGAGCAGAATACAGAAACTGATTTTTCTTTATAACTTTATTGGATTTGGTATAAATTTTATCTGAAGAAATATACATCATTATTTTAACTTATCTACTGACAAATCTGAAAAAAAAAATCACAGTTTCTACTTGGATGACATAAGCATAATTTATTTCATTATTTGACATTTGTGATTTCTCTGAATGTTGCCAAGTACTGCATCTCTTAAAGAGCAAAGTTCAGACTCTGTAAGCTGTTACAATTTAATCTGTAGTGTATTCCAGATGTAATGGCTATTGGTTGCACTTTTTCAACAGAATGAACTTTGAAAATGTTCAGTCAATCTACAAAAGGATTTACTCTTAATTTGCAAATTAATTTAAAAAATAAAACAAAGCTAATTTTATATTGTTTTTCTCTTAACTCATGGAAACTTTTTTCTAACATTATATCCCAGCAACACTTCTTTTTAAAGAGATTAAATGCATCTTATGCATTATTACAGAGAATATACTTTATAATGCTGTCATTGAGGAATATCAGGATGTGTTGTCTGTCCTAAATAGCTTATTTTATGATTGCAAAGAGGTTAGATTAAACTCCGTATTCTGTTCTCTCTTTCATTACCTTCCACATCTCTGCCCTTCTGTTCTCTCTTTCATTACCTTCCACATCTCTGCCCTTCCATTGTGCTCATACAATTTTATATTTAATGCCTCATTCCTTGTAGAAAAAAAAGGTTCCAATAACAAATGCCCCTCTGTTTACTGGCTACAAGACAGTAAACCATTTGACCATGCCAACCTGTATGATCTATCTATCTATCTATGATCTAGGGACAATCAGGTAGCAAACTGAGAGGTTTATTCTTGCAGCAGTGTGCAAGTGCAGCTTCCAGCAACCTGATATCCCATTCTTTCAAATAAAAGGTCTTTCCATTGGTCCATTGGTCCTAAAAGCCATGGCTTATGAATTCCTTCTGACCTAGAAATAATTATCCAAAACAGGAAGAGTGGACATAGAATAAAGTTTAAATGAAACCTAAAAAACATAATGAGAAGTATCTTTATATATACATAAATAGTTTACAGTACAATTCTTAATAGATGGTGTTCATGGTTTTATAGCCTTCACAGCATTAATAATATTTACATTTCCCACTTTCTTGTTTATGTCACCTCTAGGCAGAATCATAATCTTGTGTATGCAAGTATAGCAACTTTTAAGAACAAGACAGTATAGTTTAGCCTGTATGAACATTTTAGATGCAGCAGCCAGTAGAATACCCCAAATCAAGTCTTCTGCATCTGCTGCTACTGCTGAGGAGGGAAAAATACTTAGAACATTCTCCTTGCCTGCCAACCTCACAAACAGTTTAATATTTTATGTTTATTCAAAGTGTGACTTTACTCATTGGAGTGGAGGAGATTTGTGTAGATATGATTCCTGTAGTGCCCTACAAAGAGATATGATTCAAAGTTTGATAATGACTCTTTTTGTAGCATGAGATTCTTCAAAAACATAATCTTGTTCCAGCATATAAAAATCCTGGATAAACTAGTGTCACGAACCAATAAAGGTTGGGTCGTGAAAGGTATGAATTTCTTGGTTACAGAATTAAGACACAATGGTGTCAAACGTATATGTTGGTCCTTTATTTCATTCACACACAAAGGGTAATGGGGGGAGAGAGAGAAAGAGGAAGAGAGGAGAGAGAGGAAAAGAGAAAGAGAGGGGAGGAAATACCACCACGGACAGTCAGCGTCCTGAAAGTCCTTTGTACAGAGTAGGTGGGGTGGGCGCCTCAAAAGGATGAAAATGCCACCACGGAGAATCGGTGTCAGAAGGTCCATCTGAGTGGGGTAGAGGTCCACACAGGGGTTCATGCGGCAACCCTTTTTGTAGTCCTTTGTATCACCCCCTCCTTCCTGATATTTTGGGGGCCTTCACCAGTCCTTCCATCTTAGGACGTTAGGTGCTTCCTGCCTGTGGTTTAGCTTGTGATTGCTACATTCTGCTGATCTGTCTTCATGGTGGTGGGTGTTAGCTCTCTACAAATACAAGGCCCGCTTGTCCTTTGTAAGCCATGTGGTTATTTGAAGTATGTTGTTACCTAATGTCCAGTAAGACAATGTCCACAAAGTCATTTTGCATCCCCCAGAGCTGGCCTCCATTGTGCAGTCACTTGGCAATGCTGTGCATGCTTGGTATTGTCCAGGGCCTGAGCTCATGCACAGGGTTTGCCTCTATTCTGGGGGAAGGGTACAAAAACAAGATACCCCATTTTGCAGTTTTTGGAGTTTTTAGACACGTGTTGCTGCTTCAGCTACGAAAACAGGAAATCTGTCTAGACATCTGTGGTTCGTTGATGTTCTGCTCGGTTCCTTCCATCGTTTAGCGATGTTGAGACATTAATTAACCTTTTAAGTCTCTGACAACTAGGAAATTAGGAAAAAGAGATAGGAATTCAGTACAGTGTTTTCTTCTATATCTCATTTTAAAATGGGTTGATACATAGTATACAGCTGGACTTTCCAATTACCTTTTGCGTTGTCTTCATCAGAAAGCATTTTAATAACTAAACTAAGGTTGAAAAAAGTGTCCACCACAGAGGACAAATAATATAGAAAAAGGTTGTATGTCTATTTGTCATGGTCCAGCAATGAGCTCAATAACCCTTTAAATGACTATTACCTTTATAATGAGAAAAGGAGATATCTTTGATTAACGTCTTTCAAGTTTCTGAAAACATTTTCCTCTCTCTGCTGGTACTGCCATTATTTTTTTTTTAACCAGGAGCCCTGCACTGCCATGTGTCATGTCTGTAACTGGTGTATGATGGTCTCACTTCAGTTCATGGAATTATTTCCTTCTCAAGAAGCCCTTCACAAAAGAGACATCTCAGAGTCCTGTAGGACATTGAAGATCATCAGTCTTGAGGAAAAGGTACAACTGACCAGCTGACTGCTCAGAACTGTCTGGCTCGAAAGAACAGGGACAGGCAAGACAAGCCTCATGTTACCTTGCACACAAGTAATTGCGAAATTGTGACGACAGCTACTGACATATCCAGCCATATCAGCAGAGATAACTGTCCTTTATTATCCAGGGCATCCTTATCTGAACTGTTTTTTTCAGTCTGCTTAGATTGCAGTATTCAGAGTCTTTCACCTTTATTTGGAATAAGTCTAGGTGGATTTTTTTTTTTTTTAAATTGATTTAGCACTGTGAACTATCTTCTTCTAGGAAGATAGAAGATCCACATGTTAAAAGGAAAACAGCAAACATTCCCCAATGTATTAGTATGGAAACATCCTGGTTTGTCTTTCTAGGAAAAAGACTTGTTTTTTTTTCTTTCTAAATGACTTTTGAAATGAAATTCCTAAATATAGTTAATATAAACTCCTTTTAAACACTCAGAATGTTTTCATTCTATGACAACAAAACTATTTGAGTGAGTTGTGTTTCAGGATTATTTTTCAGAGGAAATTAAAAATTGTGTTATCAGCATAGGAAAAAAAAAGACAGCGGAATTTCCTAAGAAATGAAAACTCTGTTATTATGGTATACACATCCTTTAAAATTGAAAATGTTATTTCCGTGCTTACTGATTGGAAGATTCAAAAGAGAAAGTGCTGATACTAGCTGGAATTATTTTTAGTACAGTTATACAGGTGAGAGATGAGGATGAAATTTCTTCCCCTAATATTTAACAGTAGAGAGAACTGTTATTCTGCAGACTTGTTACCGAAATCTGGAATAAAACTCCTTAACAGCAATGAGAAGTTAAGAAGCAGGCACTTCTTTATTACAGCGCTGGGCACACGGGGGATCGCTCCACCTAGCGTGCACACCTGTCTGATTCAACAGCACAGTTAAATACACATTTGATATACATATTCAATACATTTACGAGAAATGTTATGCATAAACATCAACTTTCCGAGCAATCATTATAATATGTCTCCTCTCATTCACGCATGCTCAGTAATTTGAGTTGGGGGTCTTCTGGTGGTCTCAGGGGTCGTCAGGATGCCCCCTCCTCAAATTCATTGGTCGAACCCCTCCTTGAATTCTCCATATATGGTCCTGAGAAGAAGGTAATCTTGCCCTTGAATCTCTTGGCTTGAAAGTGATGGCTCAGAGCCCAAGCTGCATAGCTAGTGCCTCGTTCTACCACTCCCCAAACTAGCCCCCGACATGCTAGGCTAATTTATTTCTAAGATAAGGATGATATATATTCCTAAAGTAAATATATTTCACATTTCTAAGATAAGGATGCTAAGGTAAGGATATTTCACATTAAATTTAACCCTATAGTTGTATGGTTAGCAAGAATCACCCCATATTTATATTCCAGAATCATATTGATTAAGTATTTTCCTATTATCAGTCATTGGTATTATCACTGATTATAATTCTACTGATTAAAGTCCTCGATACCCAGATCGAGATGGGAAAGGTAGGGGATTTCCTAGCAGCGAGCTGGTATCCATTACAAATTTGCAACAGACTGATATAGAGGAATGTTCAATCCGGTAACAGTACTATTTCTTTAATGTGATTTTATGGCAGCATTAAAAATGTAGTGGTTTTTTGTAAGCATGACATTTATGAGGAAAAAAGTTATATGTAATCAACTAGATTTGGCTTATCTGTAATTTATAAATAGAATAACAATTAGGGACAGACATTTAAAAATTTTTCATCTGTCAGTTACAGGATTTTTAAAATTATTCTTTTTTGTTTGTTTGTTTGCTAGTCCTGTGTGGACATCTTGGACATCGTAGGGAAAATCTCATGATGATACATATCTGCTATTACAGAACTCAGTTCTTCCCTCAACTTCTATTGACTATAATAAGAGCATAAATAGCTACCAAACAACTAGATATGTGCTGGTAGATACCTAAAATTAGAGTCCTTATTCAGTGAACTGAATCACATTCTTGTATTCATGCCCTCTATTGTTTGTCTATTCTGAGTGTAGTGGGAGTATAATGACACAGTCTTAATAGGAAAGGACTGTTATGGAGATGTAAAGGAGGAAGTAATAGGCTTCAAGAGGGGGACAAGCCTTCTGAAAGGAATGCTTTTTAAGACTTCAAACCCAATGATATTTATTCATTAAATACTGCTTCATACATAGGCATTTGCATTCCATATTTAAGAGGTGTGATGTTCTTTAATAGCATCCAGATCAGGACCTATGGCCAAGGAGCACAAAGGTGAGATTGGGTTAGTATAGGGGGATTTCTACATCTGAAGTTGAATAGGAAAAAGACAGAGAAGTGTGAGATACAGGAACCTGGCTATCGGAATGAGATGATTTGAGGAAGAGAAAATAGCATCAGTAGTGAGCTGCTTGAGACAGATAATACAGAAACCAACTGTAATGATCAAGTAGCCAGTTTGCTTGAATCAAATCCTCCCTTAGCAGAGATTTAAATCAAAGTTTAGAATGTGTCCACACAATAGAGGACTGTAGATCTCCATACATAATAACCTCTACAGCACTTTTCTCACTACATTTGTGTTGCTTACTCCAAGCTTTCCTTTAATTCAAAGTTAGCTGAATGTGAAGTCAGTTCATTAAAGATATACTGCACAAGATTCAGCCTCTACAAGATTCATTTTTTTAGTGAAATGCAGTAGGTTGTTGCTAATCTACTTTGAGTAGTAACAGACAAAACAGTTTTGTCACTGATTAAAAGCCATTCAATGTTTTCTAAAAACATGTGAAAAATGTTTGCTAGTTCAGAATGGATTGGTTCTGAATTCAGAGATCAATAATAAATAGGAGATCCATCATCCAACACATTAGCAGACCTCTGCCTGGCTTTTTTGAGAGGTTTATGATTTAAAAATGACTGTGTTGTATTTACTGTGCATTCAGAATATATTCAGTTAGGCCACAAGCCTGTAACATAATAATTAGATAAACAATATGCCTTATTCTTATCCTCTAGCAACTATCAGGAGACATTTTTTTTTTCCTTTGAATAAAGTATCTGCTTGTAAAGCATATCTGCTCATAAAAGAAGGGTGGTTAGTGTGACAGCAATTTGGCAGTCATTCTAAGAATATGTGGAACATTTATTATAATTAAATAAAATTATTTTTAAAGCTAAGAGCAACAGTGTCAGTCGGATGTATATATTCTCTTTGTTAAGCTTAAAAGAGAGCAAGGCTAATGTTTGATTTTAAAGAATGATCACACTCCTTACAAAGACTTAAGCCACTATTCCAATATGTTAGGATATAAAGTTGTTTATGTAAAATGTAGGTGAGCAAGACTAATTTTAGTTAGAGCAGAAGACTCAAATTCCATGCAAATCAAGAGAGATTCTGTGTGCCTCACTCTAATGGAAGCCACTTACTTCAGTGACAAAATATCATTGTGGGCATATCACTTCCAATATATTGTTTTGCTTTCTTGGATTTGTTTCTATTTGATCTTTTAGTTTAGGTTCCTAAGGGAACAGGAGAATCAGGCTCCTGTCTAAGAGCTGGCTTAGCTAGTAACAGATGATCAATAAAGGTGCAAGTGTTTTCCTAGGTTTCCAGATTTAGAGTCCAACAAAAGCTTGGGATGCTTGAATGCAGCAAACGGCCAATCTCAGTACTTAAGGAGAGCCAAATTGAATATAGCTGTGCCAGGAGACTTCACAGCTTGGAGAGACAGTGAGGCTTGGCAATCATTTCCCATGTAGGAACCATGAGACAGCTTTTCAAACAGATCTGAGGAACAAAATAGGTGGGTCTATACTGTGTATTAGTTTGATGCTCTTCGTTCCTACATAGCATCCTGCAAAAAAGGTTTCGAAGAAACCAAATACCAGCTGTGAACAACTCTCTCTCTCAGCAGCACAGAAATTACTAACAAGCTGTAGATTTGTTATCTACACATCATATTTCTGAGAAAAGATCACTTTCTATGAAGAGCCAGAATTTAACAATTGGAGGTAGTATAACACTCATAAAGTTATACCAACATGTTGCTTATCTATTCAAAAGAATTTAAAAATATGTATTAATTACAAATAGTAACATTAACCCTGAACTACATTTGCATAAAAACACTAACTCAAGACTTACCAGTATGTTATCAAAGAACATAAAATTTTAATATCTGTTCAACTGTCTGGAATATGTTATTTGTAATTGATTAGTATCCTAATTCTACAGGAAAATCTTCACAAATGCACACAGAATATATGTAGAATACTGCCCCCCCATTAATCTCAACAGCATTTTAGTCTGTCAAATTAACCAGAAGAATTTGAATGAATTTGGTTTGTATTTCTGAATCAGTTTCCTGATCAGAAGTAATTTACTTAAATCAAAAAGCAAGAAAAAAAAATTCCATAAAAACCTCTGGATTCCTTCATTCCCTCTTTTTAAAGTTGCAATATAAAACTTTAAAATAGAATGAACATAAAGCTTTCTAATAAATTATTCAAACATTCTTTAATATGTAAATATCTATATAAATATCTGATAGGATAGTATAAAAAAGGCAGATCCAGAGTCTTCCCAGTGATATCCAGTGACAGAACAGGGTGCAATAAGAACAATTAGAAATAGAATACATTTTGTTTAAACACAAGAATATACTTTTTTTTTTTTTGGTGTGAAGGTGGTCAAACACAGGAAGAGTTTGCTGAGAGATGTTGGGCAGTCTCAACCTGCGGAGATATTCAGCACCTAACTGAACACAGCTCTGAGCAACATGCTTTAATTTAACTTATTTTGAGCAGATGAGCTGGATTAGGCAATCTCCAGAGGTCTCTGCCAACCTCAGCCATTCTTTGATTCTGTGATCTTTTAGAGGCAAAAAAAAAGAATAGCTGAAAAACTGAGATATACGTCTGTCAAAGTTCAATCAAACTGAATAAAACCTATGATGAAAACTATTAAAAACTGAGAAAAAAAGCAGAGTGGGGAAGCAGTATAATTCATTTTATGTATTTGATGTCTTCGAAATGGAATGTATACATATACATATGCATACATATATTTACTTAGATAATACAAAATACTCAGTTCTTTGCACTGTCAATTGTTTGGAAGAACTTTCTGTACATCATCTTATCCAAAGGAGGAAACCTTAACTGAGATTGAAGGACATGGCTAAAGATAATTGAAGAGATGTTATACAAAACATCCAGAAGACCTCTGGAGATAGGAAACGCTCAACCTCCACATGTGAGGTAGAATGAATGTTATTAAAATTATTTTTGCTCTGTAGTTCAATTACTTATCATGAACAATTCTAATAATTGTCCCCAGAGATTATTCTATTGTTTCATACATCTGGAAACAACAACAAATCTGCCTATAACAATAAACCTAAAACCCTAGAATGAAACTAAAGAAATTACCTGTCCCTGTGAAGAACTGTAGTTTGCAGTATGCTCAACATGAAATTATGTCAAATCAATATTATCACAGCTTCTGCTGACGCATTACACCAGTCAAAGACAGAATCAGTGCCAGAAGGTCAGAGGAGAGCAAGTCAGTGCTAATCTACTGAGATAACATGTTAAAATTAGAAAGGGCTTAACTCTTCAAGTTGCTGAAGAAGTCATGAGTGATGTTGAGTGTTTCAAGCTGCCCAATAAGTTGATGAGATCGACTATATAAGGATCATTCACATCTGTGAGGGTTTCAGAAGTGGTCTTAAATAAGGACTCTAGAAATAGGTCAATGTGGTGGATTAAAGAAAAAAACACCAATAATTACTCTGTTCGCAGATAGATGTTATGATCAAATAATTTTATGGATTTAAATAAATAAATAGGTTAGGCAGATAAATAAATAAAAAAGCCTATTTCAAAAAAAAAAAAAAAAGGAGAGATCTGCAAAGATCATAAGAAAAATATGACAAAACATGTACAACTCTTTGGGCCTAACTTAGGTCAGACTTCCAATGGCAGTCTGTTTGCAAAACAAAAGAAATACGGAACACAAGCAGCTGGACACATCACATTTTGTTCTGACTCATTACTTCCTGAAGGACTGTGTACATCCACTTATGATATGCACAACACTTAGAGAGACACATGAGCTGGCACAGAAACAGCTACAGCTTTATTACCACAGGTTGAGATGTCACCTACTGCTGCTAGTGTTGAACCTGGCTAAAAAATCTTTGGAATCTCCATGTCAGATTTATTCATGCAACAACTCTTTATACTCCTTCCCAGACTTCATCTCAGTGTTTGCATGCTCTTTTTTCACATGTTAATCTGCTAACGGTTAAGGCAGCAGTTCTAGGAACAGCAAAGTTTTCTTTTTTTTTTTTTCCTTTTTTTTTCCGCTTTTCTTTCTTTTTTTTTTCTTGCTTAATAGTATTTTTCTAATAACATTTACTGCTTAACATCACAAAGGGCCTAGGTTTTTTCTGTCTTATCGCATGGTCTGTCAAAACTATAATCAAAGGTATTACTAGTAGAATTGTCTTTAGTTTCATACTGTTGCTGCTATTGCTGCTGCTGCTAATAATAACAGTAATAATTACAATTCATATTTAATTGAAATCTTATATTAATATTAAAATATTTTGGTGAAAGATGCTACTGTAGGCATAAATAAACGATGAAACAGTTTTGTGGATATCGTTCCTATACCTTAAATACGTATTATAAGCATCATAATTTTTTACAGTATAGCAAAAGATGCAAATGCTGTGTATATATAATGTACTCCTGAGGCAAATGGATTTCAAAATTCTTCTGGATAATATATCCCAGAATTATAAAGTAGCAATTCTAACCTCTTCTAAGAATCCCATTCTATCCAGTTAGGGATGTTTATGTGGGTGGCATTTTTCTCTTCATTGCTTCTGGCTGCTTTTAAATCTTGTCCTGATCTTTCATTTTTGACTGATATGCTTTAATTTTGAAACTAAAACTATCTGCTAAGAAGTATCTCATTTTACAACAGCTGCTTACAAAAGCTGTGTTTTTTTCACCTATTTGTAGCACTGACCTCTGTGGGTTCTTCCTTACCCAGATGAAAAAGTTTAGTTTTCTCCCAAGGGAGTGACCAGGAGTTTATACCTTTTTTTTTTTTGAGTTATTTTTAGCCCTCTTGGATGGGTAGTTTGGACTGTGATGATTGGCCAGAGGGGTACACTAAAGTATTGATTTCTGGGCCTCAACCAGAGGATACAACTGGGCTTACTAGAGATGAGCCTCAGAGTAACATGCCAAGATTGGGAGTGAAAATGATAGCCCAATTCAAGTGCATTTACACCAATGCATGCAGCATGGGCAACAAGCAGGAGGAGCCGGAAGACATTGTACAGCAGGATAGCTAGTCACCATCTCAGAAACGTGGTGGGATGACTCTCATAACTGGAGTGCTGCAATGGACAGCTACAAGTTCTTCAGAAGGGATAGGCAAGGAAGGAGAGGAGGTGGGGGGGCTTTGTATTTCAGGGAGTGTTTTGAATGTACAGAGCTCAATGATAGTGATAATAAGGTTGAATGCTTATGAGAAAGGATGAGGGTGAATGCCAAAGAGGCAGACATCCTTCTGGGAGTCTGTTATAGACCACCTAACCAGCATGAATATACTTTTTTTTTTGTGTGTGAATCTAGGCTTTCTAGATGAGGCATTCTACAAACCTACCAGGGGACGTGCCTTGCTCAATCTGCTGTTTACTAACAGAGAAGGGCTGGAGGGAGATGTGGTGGTTGGAGACTGTCTTTGGCTCAGCAACCATGAAATGATAGAGTTTTCAGTTATTGGGAGAGGTAAGGAGAGGAGTCAGCAAAACCACTACCATGGACTTCTAGAGGGCAGACTTTGGCCTGTTCAGGACACTGGTTGACAGAGTCCCTTGGAAGAGAGTCCTGAAGGGCAAAGGGGTCCAACAAGGCTGCACATTCTTCAAGAGGGAAATCTTAAAGGCGCAGCAGCAGGCTCTCTCCATATGCAGTAAGACGAACCAGCAGAGGAGATGACTGGGCTGCCTGCGCAGGGAGCTTTTGCTAGGGCTCAGGGAAAAACAAGAGTCTACCACTCTTGGAAGAAGGGGCAGGCAACTTGAGAAGAGTACAGGGATCTTGTTAGGTCATGTAGAGAGGAAATTAGAAAGGCAAAAGCCCAGGCAGAACTCAACCTGGCCACTGTTTTTAAGGATAACAAGAAATGTTTCTACAAATACATCAACAACAAAAAGACCCAAAGAGAATCTCCACCTTTTATCATCGAGGATGAGGAAAAGACTGAGGTACTTAATGCCTTCTTTATCTCAGTCTTTAATAGTCAGACCAGTTTATCCCCAGGATGTTCAGCCCCCTGAGCTGGAAGACCAGGATGAAGAGCAGAATGAAACCGCTACAATCCAGGTGGAAGTAGTTACTGAACAGCTACACCACCTGGACATACACAAGTCTATAAGGAAGGATAAGATCCACCTGAGGGTACTGTGGGAGCTGGTGGAGGAGCTTGCCAAGCCACTCTCCATCATCTGTCAGCAGTCCTGGTAAACAGGGGAAGTCCCAGATGACTGGAGACTTGCCAATGTCACACACATCTACAAGAAGGACCGGAAGGAGGATCTAGGGAACTACAGAGCTGTCAGCCTGACCTCAGTACTGGAGAAGATCATGGAGTGGTTCATCTTGAGTGCACTCACCTGGCATGTGCAGGACAACCAGGGGATCAGGCCTAGCCAGAATGGTTTCATGAAAGGCAGGTCCTGCTTGACCAGCCTGATCTCCTTCTATGACTAGGTGACCCACTTAGTGGATGACAGAAAGGCTGTGGTTGTTATCTACCTGGACTTTAGCAAAGCCTTTGATACTATCTTTCACAGTATTCTCCTAGAGAAGCTGGCGGCTCATGGCTTGGACACTCAAATACTGTGTGCAGTTTTGGGCCTCTCCATACCAGAAGGACGATGAAGGTCAACACATCTGGTGAGGGGTCTGGAGAACAAGTCCTATGAGGAACGGCTGAGGAAACTGGGAATGTTTAGTCTAGAGGAGAGAAGGCTGAGAGGAGACCTCATTGCTCTCTATAACTACCTGAAAGGAGGTTGTATGGAGGCAGGTATTGGTCTCTTCTCCCAAATAACATGTGATAGGACAAGAAGAAATGGCCTCAAGTTGCAGCAGGGGAGGTTTAGGTTGGATATTAGGAAACACTTCTTTACTGAAAGAGTGATCAGACACTGGAACAGGCTGCCCAAGGAAGTGATGGAGTCACCATCCATGGAGGTGTTCAAAGAACATGTAGACATGGCACTCCAAGATATCGTTTACTAGGCATGGTGGTGTTAGGTTGATGGCTGGACTTGATGATCTTGGAGGTCTCTTCCAACCTTAAGATTTTATGATTCTATGATTCAATACAATACAGCCTCCTGAGTATATTTGATATTGAGCTTGGTACTATATCAAACTACTGGTAGTGAATCTGTATGAAACTCATTACATATACATGCATATACACTTGCACTCTATTCATATACCAGATTATCTTGCTTCTGCCAATGATACTGCTGATTTACACTATATATAAATCTGGTTTGACTGATTTTTTTTTTTATTTAAAAGATGTATTGTGTTTTGGCGGCAAGGTTTTGGTAGCAGCGGGACTGCAGAGGTAGCAGACACCACCTGGGAGAAGACACCAGAAGCTGCCCCCATGTCAGACAGTGATAGTTCCAGCTAGCTTCAAGACAGTCCCACTGCTGAACAAAGCTGTGATCATCAGTGTCATCAGTGATATCATGTTTAAGAAAGGGTAAGAAAAGCTGTTCAACACCAGCTGAGAGAGGCGAGTGAGAGTATGTGAGAGAAACAGCCCTGCAGACACCTAGGGAAACAAAGAAGGAGGAGAAGGAAATGCTCCAGGTACCAGAGCAGTGATTATCCTGCAGCCCATGGTGCAGACCATGGTGAGGTAGGCTGTCCACCTGTAGCCCATGGAGGACCACTCTGGAGTAAATTAATCCACATGGCAGTCTGAGGCAGTGCAGTCTTGTGGCATCCACTGCTACAGGAGGTGGAGATGTGCTGAAAGAAGTTGCAACCTGTGCAGAGAGCCTGCACTGGAGCAAGCTCCTGCTAGGAACTGTGGCCCATGGAGAGGAAGCCACATAGGAGCAGGTTTTTTGGCAGGAACAGTTATCTCATGGGGAACCCATGCTGGAGCAGTCCATTCCTGAAGGACTATCCCATGGAAAGGGTGCATGCTGGGCAGTTCTTGAAGAAATTCAGCTTATGGGAAGGACACACCTTAAAGAAGGTCATGAAGGACAGTATCCTGTGGGAAGGACCCCACACTGGAGCAGAGGAAGAGTGTGAGGAAGAAGCAGCAGCAGAGACAAAGCATTATGAACTGACCTTCACCCTCATTCCCTCCCCATCCTCACGTGCCACTCAGGAGAGAGGAAGCAGAAGAGTTGGGAGTGAAGTTGAGCTTGGTGAAGAAGGGAGAGGGGGGAGAAGGTGGTTTTAGATTTGTTCTAGTTTCTCATTATCCTACTTTGTTTAATTGGCAATAAGTCCAACTAATTTCCCCAGGCTGATTCTGTTTTGGCCATAACGGTAATTACTGAGTGATCTCTCTGTCCCTATCTTGACTTACGAGCTTTTTGTCATATTTTCTCCCCTGGTAATGTTGTGGAGGGGGAGTAATAGAGAGGCTTAGTGGGCACCTGGAAGGTAGTCAAGGTCAAAAAAGTATGTAGTTTAACTTTTCCACATGTAATTTATTTATTTATTTGTTTCTTTGTTTGGTTGGTTTTTATTTACTTTAAGGATTCTTGAATGCTAGACTACAGAGGAATGACAACAATTCCTTACAGCAATAAGAAAAAGTGTTATGATTATTGGAGTTATAAAAGAAATCTGAAGACAAATCAGTCAGTCCATGAAAGCTGCTGTGATTCTGTTGTTTTGCAGGAGGTTTCTGACTGGAGAAAGACATCTGAAAACTGAGCTACTAGCATCAGTACATATGACAGTCTGTTTAGAAAGCACAGATTTCTCAGCATCATGTAACTGTATTTGTTCCTGACTCCTCGCCAAAGTGTGGATAACTTGAATTCTTCAGACGTCTCCCATCTATACATTTGTCCAAGTCTCTGAATAGCAGGAGAAATCTTTTAAAGACTGCATTAGATTTTTTTTAAGTTTAAGAAAACTTAAGCAATGAACAAAACAAATGCTTAAACAATGTTAAAGCCAAATATTAAACCTTTTTAGTGAAAAGAAACACTATCCAACAAATCAGACTGGTTAATACAAGCATGAAGGATAGATGTTAAACACTGTGAAAACTCAATGGCCATTTCTATATTAGTTTTTTTTTTTTTTTTCAAAAATAAGACATTATTACCACTGGGATGGGAGCTAGTATCTGCAAGAACATGTATATCACACACAAACATAAAGCTTTGCTGTCTTGGTATCTTTTCTGTCATGTTAGATTAATTTTGTAAGGACCAAATCCTTTGGAAATAAGGATTTTCAAACATATATCACATTGGCATGACTCTTTGTCAATGGTTTTGGACAGCCAAAGCTATTATTTAGGCAGATCTAGATTTACCTGAATGCAGTATGCTCTTGAAATTTGCAGTCTGAAAACACAAGCTTTCTTACTGTATTACTATATTTTTTTTCATGTAGCTTGAATGGAACAAATTATATTTTCAGCTACTGATTTTAATTTTATGTCTCGTTTTCAGATGAGTAAGAGGGTAATGATAGAGTTCAAAAGGGTAATAGTCATATCAGTTAAGACAGGAAATTACAAACTGTTACTCTTAGGGTGTTAATTCTTTACTTATTAGAAAACACTCTGGATAAAAAAGGTCAGGTAGTGGCAGCCACTCATAAATAGATCCTGACATGTTCTAGCCTTCCTGCTACTATCTCGAAAATACTAAAAGGGAGAGAGCAACAACATGGAGCTCCTGGTATCTGCTGGTCCCACAAAGAAGTGCTTGGCAGGAGATCTGAGAGGTATTTAACTAAAAAGTGGCTTTAAACTGACGTTCTATCCTCTACTCTTATGTTTATCAGGCATGAATAAGTTGTTCTAAGAAGCCTTTCAAAGAGGTTGTCGCAACAGGTTAGAATTATCAGGGCAGCAAAAAGGTTTTTGTTTTTCTAATTATATATATTGCCTGCCCCAGAGGAGATTTGTAGAACGCTTAGTCCAAAGCTGGAAAAATCTTTGAGATGGTGAAGAGGCTTTTAAGATATAATTTGTGTCCCTATAATGTGCTTTGATCCATATAACACAAGCAGATGTGACCCTGAACAAATCGGACTCATACTGATAGAAACATAAATGCCTAAAACATACTAGTCCAGAGATGAATCTTGTGGTTCAGTGAAGAAACACTTTTATTAGTGCACTCTTTGTGACTTGGCTTATGGAGACAGAATGGTGTGAAACTGCCTGATAATGCAGAGCATAGATTCCGTTACACAGCATACATTTAGCTGATATTCCTGATAGCAGGGAGATGTGTAACTATTAATGAGAAGGAAGTTCTAAGAATCTGACATCTTAAGTGCATTCACAATGGAAACAAAAAAAAAAATTGAATTATTTTGCATTGTTAGAAAACTAAATACACAACATCTGCTTTCTCCATAACACTTTGCTGGAATTTTCTTTTTGTTTTATTTGCAGATTCAGTCTGATGCTTCTTTGTACTTCATCCAGCTTATTCCTAGATGATTACAAGTGCTATTTGGGTCCAGCTGGACTGGCTAATGTTGATAACTCTATTCACGGTTCACTATGCTTAAAGTGTCAAATCAAAACAAGCAGGTGTGTGACACTTTGCAGTAATATTTCCTTCAGCATATGACCTGTGATCTGCTAGTGTGTCCAGTCAGAAGAGAATATAAGGACAACTCTTAGTAAGTAAATAGAATTTTAACAGATGTGAGACATATCATGCCTTATAGTTTGATCTTAAGCCATCACTAAAAAACAACTTAATATTCCCAGATGGACCAGTACTGAACAACTAAAGATAAATTAAAATTGTGTAAATAGCCCACAGCTTGCAAAATCACTTTCACTCCAACACACATTGTGAGTCACCTATTAGTCATCTAATCAAGAGCAAAATGAAAAAAAAAAGGGTTACTTGAGCTACAAGAAAATGACAGACTGGGAAACTGAAAGGCAAACAATTATCAAAAACTTCATCAGGATCTGAAGATTTTAGAATTAGGGGGATTTCTTAATGTTGTTTCTGTTCATAGTTTCTCATTAAACAAGAATGCAAATTAAAAATGAAATATAAAGTAAAACTAGGTTTTTATTATTTTTAATCATACAGAAAATTATTTGCATACACACTTATGCATATATATTTTAGTATAGTTCCACAAAAACAGTCACTCCCTCAAAAAAGCACATAAGCACACTTTACTTTTCTTAGGCTAAGGCTAACCTTTAGTGAGCTGTAAGTGTAGAATCTTTAGAGTAAAAACTGAGTAATAACATTTGAATCAGGACACTCACAAGATCAGTTTTGATTTGAATTTGTAATTTGAGACAAAGTGAAAAATAACGTGATCATCTGGATCATATACTTTGAGTACCATTTTCAAAAGAAAGTGACTTCAGGGACTGCTTTTACAGCATTTTTTTTCCTTGGGAATTTCAGTGAAGCTTAGGGTAAGGATCTCATAAAGCTACAGTACTCAAAACAGACTTTCAAGGAAGGAACCAAACAGCTATGGTACTTGAAACAAATTCGAGAGAGTTTGTATTTAAGTATTCTGTGAGGCATACTTACAGATATTTTCTAGTTGCTCAAACTAAGGGAACAGCCAGAATCTTTTAGGATCCTTTCATAGGGTACTCTTGTTCTTTTATGTAGCATATTAAGGCCAATGTGACCTCTTTGACAGTCAGGCTAGTCAGGGACTCTAGAAGATGTTCTTTGTTTTAAGGTTTGTTTAAAAAATTGATCTTATAATCAATTAACAAATCAATCTTAACAATGTATGTAATTTCATAAAAAGTTACCATATATAATTCTGAAATCTCTCATAAGTATTACAGTACACCTGAAAAAAGGTAGAAGAAACCACACTTCTGTACCTAGAGAGGTGAAAAGGTATTTTTACACTGATGATTAATTTTCTTTTTGTATATCTCTTTTTATTTTATACCTTAAATTTCTCAATAGGAAGATAAGGATTAAATGTGTGCATTAATTTTTTTAAAGCAGTACAACCTAGGATGCTTTTAAAATATAAATGCAAGTCTGAATAGTGATAGACAGTATAACAACCACCATTAGGTAAGAAAAGAAGCATCAGGATTGATGGAGGGCATTTGGAAACCGTAACACACAGTAGGAATGTATTTGGCTGCCTTTACCATTGGATCAAATGTCTTGGGAATAGAAGCTGAAGACAGAAAGACAGATGAGAGCTCAGCCCCATGCCAGGGCATGACTGTCCTCTAACAACTTAGCAACTCTATTTGTTCTTCAGTTAAAACTCATGGTAATATGAGGTTATTAACTTTATAATCCTGCTTTTCTCTTTGTCCAAAAAAGAAACAAAGTCCTAGAAAGTGTCTCAGGACATACCTTATTCTTCTGAAAATCAGAAAAAGAACCTGAAAATTGCTGTTTAAAATGGGACTTGTGGCTTACCTTTTGAATCTATTTACTTATTTATATTGTACTATAAACAGTATAGGTTGGTACAGTATTCCTACATATACACAGAAAAAATATGCACTGGCCCCTCTTTCCTCCTACCACAAGAGCTTGTCTGTGAATGAGGAAGTTTGGAAGGTGAAGAAGGAGAAGTAGGCTCAGAGGAGGGAGTGCAGGGCTGAAATATTTATTCCACGTCACTGTTGGAACAGCAGTAGGGATGTTAAGGGAGATGGAGCAGAGAACAGAGGCAGGAACAAGGCCTGTAGTGGGAAGTAATGGTGGAAAGGAGACAGAGAAGTTAGTGGACTTGCAAAGAAAGAAAAAGGAAACTTGCAGGAAATTATTTGTGAGGAGAAGCAAGAAGATAAGGAAAGGAGGAAAATGGGAAAGAAAAAAAACAGGGATTGTGATAGACTCTGAACTTCATACAAAATGGGCGTGGAGAGGATAAGGTATAAAAGAAAGAGTCACAGAAAGAACTATGAAGTACATCTGGTCAGTGCACAGCAGAAAAAAAGCCTGATAGTGCCTCTCTATAAAGGTCTAACTTTTACTACTAAGTAAGATGAAGATCAAGCTTTGAGACTCTTGTACCTCCCTCTGCTTATTGCTTTGTCTGTGATTTTGGAAATAAACCTAACTCTTGCACATAATCTCTCTGCTTAGTCATGTCTTGAAGATGTTCACTGTTATTGTACAGGAAGCTTTCTTCATTCTCCCAGAGGACTTTCCACACCACACAATCTACAAAGTTTCAATGAGATAAGAGGAACTGATAAAGACTTGAACAGAAGTAGAGAAAATTATCTTTGAAATAATCTTTCCAGTTTTTTTTTTTTTAAATATTGGGTTTAGATGCTAAACAAAGTACACAGAATGCAAATTCTGTAGTTTGAGAGTTGTTGTTGTTATTGTTTTGTTATATTTTCCAGTCCTTTTATCTACTTACCGTTAGATATGGACTCTCACCACTCCCACCTTTTTAATCTTAGAGAGAAGGATTTTTTTTTTCTGCTGCTCAGTGTAATTTTTTTTCCTTTTTAACTTTAATTCCTTTACTACTAATTATACCATCTTGTATCACGCTAATTTATTGCTCTCCTTCCTTGGTGTTTACTGCCTTCAGATGTTTGTAGTTTATTATGTCCTCCTCTCTTCCCTGATCTAATTACTTGACTAAACTATTTGTATTTATCCTTTTAATCTTTTAGAGTAAGTCAGTCCATTCATCCCTTTAATCTTTTCCATGAGACTTCCTTAAAAGTTTTTTTTTCCCTGAGCTTTTCATGACTTGCAAAATGCTTTCCTTGTGTTTTTTTCTTGTTAAATACTAATTTTAAATTTATATTTGATGTCTTAACCATGTAAGTAACTGTCCTTTAATAATTCTTTTCATTAATTTTTGTAACTCACTTTTTATCATATCAATTTTACTCTTTATTTGCGTGCCTCTTTTTACATACTTTTATCTTATTGGCTTAAGTGTGGGTATTTGGCTTTTCCTCCAAATTTATTTTACAGTTTCTTACCATCTAGGCAGCTGGTGGATATATAGAGAGAGACAGAAACACAGACACTCAATCCAGCTATAAATTATTTAGGATTCAGTGACAGAAATAATTTCTAGCATGTTTATGCTCTCTGGGAACCTGTTTACTTTGAGTTCCGTGCTCTATCCTGTTCATGTCATCTGCTTTTGTCTAGTACTAACTTCAAGCCTAACATTATTTTTGCAGTCTCACTTTGTATACTTACATATCATGTGGCATAGAGAGTCTATTTCTTTCTTTGCATTTCAACAATGTGTCAAGTAGTTTCACAGTATCTACTGAATGATGATATTCCATTGTGGAACAGTTTGGACAAAATTGAGGTTGAGTTACAAAGATATTTTTGCAAAAGGCTTAGCACATTTGCTGAAATGTAAATTAACTTGTTCTCTAATTTCACTGATTGACAAAGCTAAAACTAGTAGAGGAGACAAGGTACTGTAAAATTTGAAAAAGCCTTTTGACAACTGTAAAACTGTGACTTAGTGTCTGTTGTTACTAAATACTAATTAAAAATACATCTGCCAGATTGTCAAGAGACAGGAGCAGGAGTTTAGGGAGCAGAAAGACTCATCTAACTGATGTTGCTAAATAGACTTCCATTTCTGCCTGCTTCTGAGTGGGTGCAGCTGAGATTTATCTGGAATAGAAAGACCTTACAATATTGCATCATACAGAAATGAAGATAGTGGGAAACATGGGCTTGAGCTCAGGAATACTGCCCTTGTAAATAGGAAGTTTCTGGCTCCACCAAAATGTGAATTGTGCTGTTTAGTTCAGTCACAGAATCATAGAATGGTTAGGGTTGGAAGGGACCTTCAAAAGTCATCTAGTCCAATCCCCCTGCAAGAAGCAGGGACATCCTCCACTAGATCAGGTTGCTCAGAGCCTCATCCAACCTGGCCTTGAATGTTTCCAGGGATGGGGCATCTACCACCTCTCTGAGTAATCTGCAACCCTTATTGTAAAAAACATTTTCCTAATTTCCAATCTAAATCTACCTGCCTCTATTTTAAAACCATTACCCCTCATCCTATCACAACAGGCCCTACTGAAGAGTCTCTCCCCATCTTTCTTGTAGGCCTCCTTTAGGTACTGGAAGACCGCTATAAGGTCTCCCCAGAGCCTCCTCTTCTCCAGGCTGAACAGCCCCAACTTTCTGAGCCTGTCCTCATAGGAAAGGTGCTCCAGCCCTCTTATCATCTTCGTGGTCCTCCTCTGGACCCTCTCCAACTGGTTCATGTCCTTCTTATGTTGGGGGCTCCAGAATTGGACACAGTACTCCAGGTGGGGTCTCATGAGAGCAGAGTAGAGGGGCAGAATCACCTGCTTCGGACCTGCTGGCCACGCTTCTTTTGATGCAGCCCAGGATGTGTTTGGCCTTCTGGGCCGCAAGAGCACATTGCTCATGTTAAGCTTCTCATCCACTGTATGTTAGTCACCATTAGTTTCTCTGCAGTTTTCTTCACGTCCCCATTTCATATATGCTTATTAGTTGACAGGAGGAGGTGTGTGCAAATTTATTAGACATGATATGTGAATGTTTCTGCATTATTGTTACAATAGCAATAGAATTGATGGCATTTAAACCTCTCATATACTTATTGTATATTTTGTAATTATTAAATAGCAAAGCATATATTGATATATTTTACATTTTCAAAAGAAAAAAATAATTTAATTTGCTTTAAATTTAAAGAGTTCTATCTCATTTTGAATTATAGCAAAGAAAATATTTTGCAGAACTTAAAATATTTTTAAAATTCATTAGTCTGTTATTCAAATGGGAACTTTTTTTTCTGCAAATTGCCAGTTGTCAGCAAACAGAAGTAACAAGTTATTTTAATCAGTTCTTCTTTCCCTTAATTGTTGTGCTTTCTTCTTTCTTACACACCAGACTTACAAAACATATACCTTAGAACTCTTATGTTAATTACAAATTCAATTTTAAAAAGATTATATGTTGGGCAGTTTTTTCTAATCACCTTTTCATACAATCTTTATTGCATATTTTTCTTAGTAGTGGGTATGTGAACATACTGTGTGTTTTTCCTTCCTTCCTTCCTCCCTCCATCTCTCTCTCTCTTTTTTTCCTTCTCTCTTTCTTTCTTTCCCAGTCCCAGTCCCAATCCTAGTCTCAGACTCAGTCTCAGTCTCAGTCTCTCTCTGTCTCTGTCTCTATCTCTTTCTCTTTTCATTCTCTCTTTTTTCATTGGATGCATCTTTCTGGTACTTATGCTAACTTCTTTCACTGTTCTTATGGCATTTCTGTGTACTCAGGAAAAATGTTTCTTTCTGTAGTTGGCATACTCTCCCTCTACGTGAAATGAGAGCAGAAGCATAATCTCTACGAAGACAAGATGAAATACTGTATGCAGTTGGAAATAAAACTGAAACTGGATATTGCTCTATCAATACGCAAGACAATATAGAGTCTCATAATTTAATATATATAGATGGTTCAGGATGAACACTGAAATCTATCCAAATATGTCTTCAAGCAATGAGGTCTAAGATCAAACAGATCAAACACAGTGTATTTTTATCAAAATTTATGTCTCATTGTACTTTAAGCCAGTTGACAGGTACCATTCTAGTGTTAACTTCCCTTTCCTGTATCTACCTAATTGTCTTTAAGTTGCACGACTGCAAACTTACACAAATATATCTAAAGTGTACTTAAAACTAAGAAATACTTAGGAAAAAATAGAATCTGGGTTACTTTTGGAGATTATATATCTGATTTATTCAAAAGTATTATACCTGCAAGCACTTTACTCATTGCAGGTGTGGACTTTGGTATCAGGGAAGATTGGGAAAAGCAGCCTTTAGTGTGTTTGACTGAGAAAGTGACAAACTGTCTCTCTCTGTTGTAATGACTTTTATGCAAATAAAACATAATAGGAAAAAATTATCCTTAAGACTACCTGTGTTTTATCCATGTGATACTAGATGGGTGACTAGCACTCTAATCAGAGCTGCTCATCCAGTTATTAGTGGAGAAACAGAGATCAAATATTGAACTCATGTTCTAAAAAAACTATGCATTTTTAAAATGTGACCATAGAATACTTTTTAGATCTTGAAGTCACATGAAGTTTTGCAGCTGCTGTGGTTTCTATTTGCTTTTGCTCTAGCCCATAGAAAAGTGTATGCCAGTAATTCACTTTAGCAATTATTGGTGCAGTAACTGCTATTTTTAATTGCTCACAGAATATAAAAAAATGCTTTTAGCATTGCTGTGTTACCGAAATCCGGAATAAAACTCCTTAACAGCAATGAGAAGTTAAGAAGCAGGCACTTCTTTATTGCAGCGCTGGGCACACGGGGGATCGCTCCACCTAGCGTGTGCACCCATTTGATCAACAGCACGGGTTAAATACACATTAATTATACATATGGCACACGGGGGATCGCTCCACCTAGCGTGTGCACCCATTTGATCAACAGCACGGGTTAAATACACATTAATTATACATATTCATTAAATTCCAAGAAATAATATGCATAAACATAAATTTTCTGAGAAACCATTACATCATTTCCCCACCCACTCGCGCATGCCCAGTCTTTTGAGTCGAGGGTCTTTTGGTGGTCTTGGTGGTCGTCAAAACGCCCCCTCCTCAAATTCGCTGGTCAAACTCCTCCTTGAAATCTCCATATATGGTCTTGAGAACAGGTCGCGATGCTCCTTGATTTTCCTGGCTCCAAAGTGATGGCTCAGGGCCTATTTCTGCAGGTGGTGTTTGGGGGTGTTTGGGACTTACCATTGTATTAAAGATATGCTAGGCTAGCTTCTAACAAATGCGTATTATAATATCTCTAGGGTCCCACTCCCTCTAAGGACAAATAGATTTCGTATAAAATTTAACCTATGTGACTACAGTTCTACAGTTAGCAAGAATCACCTCATACTGATATTTAATTTTCAACATTTATGTCATGTAACATTTCCCCCCTTTGAGACTTATTTAATTTTTTTCAATAAGTCTCATTTACTTATAACTAATCTCCATAATCAGTAAAACAAAAAGTATTATTAGCATTACTACTAAAATTCCTTTGATAGATTTCATTATTTTGATATGATTTTGTCTAATTCATTAAAATGAGAGACTGTTAACTTTAAATGACATATTTCTTTAGAAATCCATTGTTTCTGTTTTGGAGGCTGTGCTTCTTGACTCTCAAATAATGAATCCAAGAATCAATATCTTCAAATTTAGGGGCTGTATATATTGCTAGAAGCACCTGATATGGTTCTTTCCATTTTTATTGAAGAGTTTCTGATTCCCGAATTTTCAGGTACACATAATCTCCTGGTTAAAATGATGAACTGGGGAATCTAAAGAAAGGCTCTGTGGCAGTTCCATATCCATATCAGAGTTCTTCCAAGGAATATCAAATACAATTCCATTTCATTATCCCCAGTAGCAGTCACATTTTGAACAAGGGTTAGAGTCTGATAAGATTTTCCATACATTAACATATGGACTAATTTTAGTCTTAGATCTGGATTGAATCTTGATTCTCGGAAGTGCTTAAGGAAGAGCATGAGGCCATTTTAAAGATATTTTCTGACAAATTTTACTTGTCTATTAGATTGTGGCCTTCAAGGAGGGTGTAAATTCAATTTGATTCCCAGAATTTTCCTCAATATTTGAATAATTTCAGACACAAAATGAGGACCTCTATTTGATTATATTCTTTTGGGGATTCCAAACCATGATATTATTTCTTTTAACATATTTTTAGCCACTTCTCTTGCCTATTGGTGCGACAGAAAAAAAATCTTTTGGCCATATTTACTAATACCAATAGATATCTATATCCATTTTGTTGTGGCAATTCTGAAAAAATCAATCTGCCAATAATTTTCAGGCAAGTTTCCCATATATATGGTTCTTGGGGGTGGTTATTTAATATTTCTAGGGTTATTCTTTAAACAAGTTTCACACTTTTTGTTACTGATTTTATTAGCTTTATCATCCTAACACTAATCACCTGTCTTCTTAAATCACTGATCATTGCCTCTGTTTCCCAATGAATTTTTCTATGCTTTTAGCTTTGATTGTGGTGAGACCACAACTTGATTTTTAGGACTAATGATCATTTTTCATATTTATTTGAATTGATTTAGCTAATTCCAAATCAACCTTACTATAATTTGGGGTTTGTTGTTCAAATTTCACTTCTTTAACTGGTATTATTGTCATGATGCCTTTTTCTGCTCTCTCCTTTGCCTTTTTATTGACTAATTTATTTCCAATATTCACTGGGAAATTCCCAAATTGGTGGGCTTTGCAGTGCATTATTGCAACTTCTTTGGGTTTCTGCATCACTTGGAGCAATTGCAGAATTTCTTCTTGGTGTTTAATGGATGTTCCTTGTGCTGTCAGCATTCCTCTTTCTTTCCATGTGGCTCCATGGGCATGTACTACTTAGAAAGGATTCTTCTGAGGGCCGAATGTTGTCTTTCATGAACAAACAGTTCAAAGGGTTTGGTTAAATCGGGCAACCCTAGAGCAGGAGTGAACATCAGAGCTACCTTTACATTCTGGAATGCCTTTCGAGCTTCAGGTTCTCACACAAGGGGTCCCTCCTTCGATTCCTTTAATCCACAGGTGACACCAGCCAGCCATTCCCAGAAATGTTTGCAGCTCCTTAGCTCCTTTTGGCTCCAGCATTTGGCAAATTGCCTCTTTTCTCTCATTTCCAAGTTGTCTTTGTCCCTGTGTGATTTCAAATCCCAAATACATGACAGTCTCTTTTCCAATCTGTGCTTTCTTCTTGGAAAATCTGTTATCACTTTGGCCCAAGAAATTTAGCAGGTTAGTAGTCAAGTTGAAATATTCTTCTCTGGTTTCTGTGGCTATTAAAATATCATCTACATATTGCAGCACCAGTCTTTCAGGATAAATTATTTTGCATGTTTCTAATTCCTTAGCCAATTGATTTCCAAAGACCATTGGGCTATTTTTAAATCCCTGAGGTAGCACTGCCCAGGTGAGCTGAGTCTTCTGCCCAGTTGTGGGATTTTGCAGTTCAAAGGCAAAATATGCCTGACTATTTTTGTCAAGAAGAATACAGAAAAAGGCATCCTATAAGTTCAATACAGTGAACCACTTGTGATTTTCTTTTAAAGCTGTCAACAAGGATACAGGTTTGCCACTAAGGGGTGAATATCTTGAACTATTAAATTTATTGCTATTAAAATCTTGTACTAACCTATATTCCTCACTTTCTGGCTTTTTCACAGGTAAAATGGGAGTATTGAATTCTGATTCACATTCGACTAATAGTCGATACTTTTTTAAAAAATTTTCAATCATTTTCTCAAGGCCTCTTCTAGCTTCTAATTTTAAAGGGTACTGTTTTTGTCTTACCGGTTTGGTGCTCTCCTTTAGAAAAATCTTTACCGGTTCTGCTGCTTTTGAATGTCCGGGAACTTCGCCAGCCCACACCAAAGGGTTACTGCATTGTCCACTTCTTGAGGGATTTCATATGGCTCTGAAGTTGTCTGCAACATAAAAATTCTTGCCTCTCTGGCTTTTGATTAGGGTATATTTAATTGAATGTCACAGTTTTAAAAATTAATTTGTGCTTTCAATTTGCTCAATAAATCTTTCCCCACTAAGGCAACAGGACACTCTGGCACGTATAAAAATTGGCCAGTTCCCCATTTTTACCCACCTTAAAGTTAAGGATTGAATGAAAAAATTATTTTCAGCTTTCCCTGTGGCACCAATTTTGTCTACATACTTTTTACTCAATTTTCTTCTACCAGTACTTAAAATGAATAGCTCCAGTATCAAAATAGAAAATCCATGGTTTGGGTCCCCAGCTGGATTGTAACCAGGGGTTCTGCTGGGGAATTCTCCCCCAGTCCTCTTTGCACCTCTGACAAAGGCATCTGCTGTGCTGCCAGTTTTTTGTTTCTTTTTCAGAATAAGGACATTCATTTTTCCAGTGCCACCATGCTTCACACTTTGTACACTGATATTCCCAATCTCTCTCCTATTGCAGTTATTTTATCCATTCCTCTACCACACCCCGACCTCATCCCCGGTTTGTTCCCCTACTGCTTGTCAAAGTGGTAGGGGGGGGCAAGGCTTGAGCCGCTCCTTGTTCTATCTGGTCTTGTCGGCTCCCAGTTCTCCCTGCAATAGGACTGAAACCCTCATAATTCAACTGTCCCACTCTACAGCTCCCACCAGGCATTCGGTGTTCTGGCCCCTTTTTCTACTGTTTCATTTGTTAAACCTGCATCAACACTTCCAGACAACACATAAAGATAATACAGAAATTTAACACAGAAATTTAACACATGAATTCTATGTTTTCCTCTTCAGTTCCACATTTTAAACATCACTTTCTATACTACAAGCCAGGATCTTTTCAACCTTTTTCCTTTTTTTTTTTTTTTTTTTTTACGCCAAAACCATTGGATCCTTGGGGACGTATCTGCAATCTTTCTGCCACTTGGGATGATTTCCCAAAGTAAAGAACAAATCAACATCGGGGACCACATCTCACTTTCCTTCCCTTCTACAAGATAACATCAACTGTAAAATATTGTATCAATTTTTTTTTTTTTTTTTTTTTCTAGTTACTGGGTCTCCCCTTATATCCTCCCAATGTTTAAGAACACATCCCAGTGGAGACTTCATTAATATTTCCCCTACCATT
The DNA here is from genome assembly GCF_036417535.1 of Chlamydotis macqueenii. Classification (NCBI taxonomy): domain Eukaryota; kingdom Metazoa; phylum Chordata; class Aves; order Otidiformes; family Otididae; genus Chlamydotis; species Chlamydotis macqueenii. The sequence goes on from NC_141556.1 coordinate 19,265,812, forward strand.
TAGGTAGACATAGAAGATATGTGTTTTCCCATATTTTACAAAGGAGTTTTTGGTACCAAAAAGACAATAACACTGTTCTACAAACAAAGTCAATCCCGTCACCAAGAAAAGTTTAAAACCCCAAATGCAATACTGTATATCATTCAAGTCCCGTACACTGCAACACATGCATACAGACTTAAAAACAAAACAAAACAAAACAAAACAAAACGCACTGAAGCAACAATTACCAGCTTGTAAATCACTTCTAAAACACCCTGGGGCCCCTTTCCAAGCTATGTACAAATCTTACCAATACTCCCCATACTCTTACTCTTAAACAATTTAGACTAAATGCCAAATACCAGATAAATGCAAATGACAATTGTCCCAAATACAAAAACCAAACAAATGCAAATAACAATTGTCCCAAATACACAAATGTCCAACCCAGCAGTAGCTTTCGCTTATGACTTACGGGCAGACGCCTAGGCTTCCAAACCAAACGGGTACCCTCTAAGCCCCAACCCTGCAAAGCTTTCGCCGCGCCTTACGGGCAGGCTATCCAAACCAGACAGATTTCAAAGAAGAAGTGCCTTACCCTTTTCTCCAGGGAACGTTGCGAGGAGCTTTGTGAGTCGAGAGCGATGGGTCTCCACGAGAATACCTCGGTGCCGGCTGGAGTTCGATCAACACTCGATCTCGTTCAGTCTCACTCGCAAGGTCCCATCTGGGTCGCCAAAACTGTTACCGAAATCCGGAATAAAACTCCTTAACAGCAATGAGAAGTTAAGAAGCAGGCACTTCTTTATTGCAGCGCTGGGCACACGGGGGATCGCTCCACCTAGCGTGCGCACCCATTTGATCAACAGCACGGGTTAAATACACATTAATTATACATATTCATTAAATTCCAAGAAATAATATGCATAAACATAAATTTTCTGAGAAACCATTACATCATTTCCCCACCCACTCGCGCATGCCCAGTCTTTTGAGTCGAGGGTCTTTTGGTGGTCTTGGTGGTCGTCAAAACGTCCCCTCCTCAAATTCGCTGGTCAAACTCCTCCTTGAAATCTCCATATATGGTCTTGAGAACAGGTCGCGATGCTCCTTGATTTTCCTGGCTCCAAAGTGATGGCTCAGGGCCTATTTCTGCAGGTGGTGTTTGGGGGTGTTTGGGACTTACCATTGTATTAAAGATATGCTAGGCTAGCTTCTAACAAATGCGTATTATAATATCTCTAGGGTCCCACTCCCTCTAAGGACAAATAGATTTCGTATAAAATTTAACCTATGTGACTACAGTTCTACAGTTAGCAAGAATCACCTCATACTGATATTTAATTTTCAACATTTATGTCATGTAACAGCTGGACTATACATGACATGAACCATGGAATGATTCTGTGAATATTGCAGATATCTGTGACATTAAAATAAATTTCACAATTCTAATTTTACTTTTGTTTCATTAGGTTTTAGTCTTATATGCCTCTGTATATCTACTTTCTCAAACTGTTTATTGAAAAGAATGAAAACATATTGAAATTTCAACTTTCAGAGTGAAAAATGCACAATTTTGTTGCTTGAAAAAAAAATCCTGATTAAAAGGCCACTGAAATACTAAGATGTGTTTTAAATATACCACATGGCAGGTATTCCTGACAAACGGAGCCAGTATTCATGGCTGTGTGAATATAAAAATGCCTGCTTGGTTCCCTGATTCAAATGTTTGTACAATCCATCAGGCATAAGTCTAGCAGAATCAGTGATCTTTCAGTTAAGTTGTAACTGGATGTAAAGAGTTTCTGAATGCTTTTCACCAGTTCCTTCTACTTTTTGAACAGGCTAGTTGTTCAGTAAACAGTTCTCATATGACTGCAGTAAAACAAATACAATGTAACAAACAACTGCAAAGTTTAAAATCTTTTAGTATTGTAGAGGGGATGTTGTTTTAGTAATCAAACTTTATTTTACCGCGTAAACATGGTGCTGGAAGACAGCATTTTATAGATGTTACAGTAACTACATGTGAGTGAGCTGTATATTGAGAAGACATGTAGGAAGCAAGGTCAGGAGGAAAGCCATCTATTTCACAGTGCATGCCTTTAACTATGTTTTTGTACTTCTCTAATGGCGGAACATCAGTCTCCGCTTTATGTGCTGTGAGAGCACATGCTGTATTTGCTCAAGGACGCTCCATTAATGCACTCATTTTGCACAGTATGAATTGTGCAGAGGAGGTTTCTTATTGATGCAAAAAGAATTAACATCACAATCTTCTCTCTCTCTGACTCTATTTAATAAGTAGTAGCCAGAGAAAAAGAAGTGGTCCTACCTATGTGTTATTGTTCATATGGTCAGTTAGCACACAGAGCTATGTTCACTTGATGAACTTCAGCACTATGTATTCTGTTATACAACCACAACTATAATTTCTGGTCACAAGAATGACAATCATATGCCGATGTTTCAGGATAAACAGTGGCAATCATTGAGCTGCATCCAAGAGCAGGAGGTCATGTATGAAAACTTGTCACAGCTGCTGAACAAGAACAAAAGTCTCACAAAAGCACAGCTAGGTATATCTATTGGGTTTATGTGGCAAGGTTTTGGTAGTGGAGGGTATGTAGAGGTGGCTTCTGTGAGAAGACATCAGGGGCTACCTCCATGTCAGACAGTCAGTTCCCACTGTCTCCAGACTGGACCCACCACTAGTCAAAGCTGAACCCATTAGTGTTGCTGGTGGCAGCTCTGTGCTAAAGTTTTTAAGAAAGTGTAAAAAATACTGCACTGGAGCTGTGAGGGAGAGGAGTGAGGAAAATATGAAACAGTCCAGATCAGTGGAGGAGTGGAAGGAGTTGCTCCAGTTGCCAGAGCAGAGATTCCCATGCAGCCCATAAGACGACCATGGAGATGCAACTCGTCCCTCTGCAGCCTATGGAGGGCCCACCAATAGTGAAAGCAGAGGACATACTAAGGGATTATCACCTTCTTAGGTACTGCAGCTATACAAAGAGGTTAAATAGATACATATATGTTTCACAGCACAAAGTAAAGGCAATTTTAAGTTTATTTCAGTTAAAGAACAAGCAAAGTCTCTAGATATTCCTTAGAATTTCTGTTACAGCTCCCTACCATGAAAAGCAATGATCACTATACCTCTTGTCTGCTTCATTGACAAGACAATTCAATGGAAATGGACTTTCCAGCACGAAGTGCATTTCAAAAATGTAAGCAAGTGATTGACATCAAATTCCACTCATCCACTATTACAAACAGGCGCTGCTGATTATCATTTGTGATGTTCCAGTCTATGGCCTTGGAGTCAATCTCTGCTACACATAACCAGATGAGAATGAAGTACTTACCATTTACTATTCAAGAACTTTGACAACAGCTGAATGAAGCTATGCATGAGATGAATGCTTGTTATTGAAATTCTAAATTATGTCTGTAGTTAGAAGGTGGAGATTCACACAGATTAGAGAAAGACAAGACAACATTGCCAGTCACATCCTGGTGAGAGCAGAGATGGTCCCTTTAATTGTATAGTTGTTTGCAAGCCAGAAAAATTGACATGATGAGCTGGGTGCTGATGTAAATGTCAATGTATTTTCACCTCCACCTGAAAAGCTCATACTGAAATCATTCCCTGATTGGTCTCTTCAGGCTAGAAACGATTGTCAGTGATCCAATAAAGGCACAATTCCACCTAAAGACATGACCAGAAGAGAAACTTGTTGCCGGAGCGATTTCATTCTCCAGTGTGAGCAGACTGTGACAAGAGTCTTCTTGAGGGGAAATAACATTATTCTTCCTGATTGAGCAGTCTAGACCCACTAGCAATCTTTCTGAAGCATATCAGAGCTTTGTCCCCATGAAAGCAATGCTAATGAATCAACACCTTTGTGAAAACAGTGGTAAATTAATGCATTGTTTTCCAAGTCTCTTGTTGTCAAGACTCTTCCCAAGAACTTATGATTGCACTAGATTTCTGTTTAAAATGACCCAGAATGATTCAGTCTTATCACAAATTTCTAACACGACACTATATACACTTTGCCATTAATTCACAACTCATACGTCAGCAGATACTGGCATATTCAGTAACAGAATGGCCTTCATCTCTGATTAGTTGAAGAACTTCAGAAGTAACTTGACTCAAGTTTCTGCAATACATTTTCTAGGCAAATAGTCAGCTGTATGGATGGTGATGAGAGATAAAGCTTTCCCTCCTTGTTCATTACTAGGGTCAGTCCTACTGAATTTCTCATACAGCTGGCCTGGGCTTACCTTGGCTGGAGCTGGGCAGAGCCAGTTTCAGCGCCTGCCTCAAGGCCAAGAGCCTTAGCCAATAGCCTGAACTTAAGCTGTGTCAGTGCCTCCATAAGAAGGGTTCAGCAAACCCAGGGGGTCCATGCTCAACAAACAAGAACCTCTGAGGTGTTCAGCCTGGGAAGGCAGTGCGGTCATGCTCACACTTGGCTGAGAGCAGCCAGAAGGCATCAGCCTGGAGTAAGGAAACACAGAAAAACAAATTCAAACATATCCAAGACTGAGCAGAAAGGAACTCTGCCACTCATGTTATACTCTTCCCAACAAATGCCTCCAGCCATTGATGGCTCATTGTAGCACCTTAACCACAGTGAGGAAGAATGGAACATTTGACCATAGATCCAGAAGGATATTAGAAAGGAGAGTACAATACTAGTAAAACTGCTAATAAAATTATTAGAGAAGGAAAGAAACTACACAAAGATGGAAAAAAAAAAGCTGAATCCTTTTCTATGAATAGAAAGAACTGTGCTGAATGTCAGCATATCTACTTAGTAAAAGGGCCAGAAATCGACATCTGACTGTAAATGACAAGATCTGCAACAGTTTTGCAAAAAAAAAATCCAAAGGAGTAAACAATCTTTGAGATCTCAAGATTATCACAGTACAGTATCTGTTCAAAGCAAGGTAGAGTCTTTTTCTGTGTATAAAAAAGTGTTTTTCTGTAAAAATATTCCAAATATTCCATGCCTCATAGAGCTATTCAGGCTTTGATCTAATTTACTAGGAGCTGGAGGAAAAGACTAAGATTTAATATATTAAATTTTCATTTAAGTCTGAAGTATTAGTTTACAGAATTTTCCTGCTTTATATTATGGCTGGCTGAGATTTTCTTGTGATACAAATAGTTTATTGAATCCATGAAAAATTTAGACATGTCACCAAAACACATGAAATGCAATTAAACTTTGACACTAACCACTTTGATCAAGTAAGGTCAGAGACAATACTCGCATCTATTAATATTTTATGAAGCCAACATTTTGCATTGATTTCTGAATAAGAGGGAGAAACTCAAAGGACATGATATGTCAACAGTGTCATACAGAATTTAAAAATATAATACACAAGTGAATCACTTGATGACATGAGTCAAGCAAAACCCATTCAGGCTCTAGTTGTTGTGACAACTGTGCTTTTTCTCTAGATACTGTCAATGTTTTATTTAAATAATAATTTGGATTATACTTTTATTTTTCAGTCCATCTCTCTTTGTTTTGTACTTGTATTTATTGACTCTTGCAACAACAAAATAAATATTTATTTTAAGAAAATATATTAAATAAATAAATAATATAAATACATAGATATTTATTCTAAAATGAAATAAGTTAAAGTAAACTTCTAAAGCATTCTTTTGAAGTATGGAATAGATATAGGAGAATTAATGTCTCTCTTTTTGCACTTTAGGGTTCTTCTGAAATTAAGTTAAAAACCAAATAACAAGTGCTCCACTGCTAATTAGGAGCAGACCCAGTATAGTAGGATAAGAAATTATAGAATTAATAGCTTCATAGATTGTTTTTGTTTTTGTTTTTGTTTTTGTTTTTCACTCCAACAGCCATTTTTCTGCAGCAGAGTCAAGAAATGTGTTAAAATTTCAAGTCGCACCAGTACATTGTTATTGAGTATCAGAGAACTCACTCCAAAATTCCTGTCTTCATTCTTTGAGGCTTGCTCCAATCTGACAGCAGAAGTAGACTGGCCACAGCAAATATGGGTGGGTGCTCCTTTATTTTTTGTGTTGTTTCCTTGCCACAACAGAAAACATTTCTGACAGTATTCCATACTGAATACAATTTAACCTCCATGAGAATACAGCAGCAATTGGGAGGCTCCACTTAGTAAAGTACAGTACTTAGTACAGTAAATCACAATCCATCACAGTAATAGCTTTCCCCAAATACAATGGAAGATAACAAAGACTTACTTCCAATTATTAGGAAATTCTCTAGTACTTCCTGGGAAATCTCCTTATAACACTTTTTTCAGTTTATATATTTTGCAACTTTTCATCATCCCTGCAGCATAATTTTACTTTTTTTACAAGCAAGCCTCCTAAGTAATCTCCTTTCTCTCATCTGTTGTTTCTGCTTAACTATTGATATTCTCTATTCTCGAGAGTCTTTGAAAGAAAAGAAATTGCTGGAATTCAAAATACTATTTTCAGTCTTTCTAAGACAATTGTTTTCTACACAGCTAACAGATTACCAGCTTTTAAAATAGTAATAACAGAACATGATGTTTAAAGTTACATGTGTCACCTCTACCACTTTGTATGGAAAACAGTTTAGTGAATTATTAACAAATGTTTATAAATCAGACAACACAATAAAAGGATATGGGGATAGCTGCTGACATTTAGTAGTGCCAAGAAAGAAGATTTTCTGTGCCACTTGTTCTTTTGTCGCACATGCACAGATGATAAATACTAAAAACGCAAACAAAACTGGTCAGTCTGTGAAGTTAGCTGCTATTTCTGATCAATGATGAAGGGGAATTTTGAGAGATACTTTTGAAATTACAAATGTTGGTTAAGTATCTTCTAATGGATAACCAAACAAGTGTGCATTAGTCAACATAGATTAAATATCATACTTCATCATCACACTTGCCCAATCTTTAATTATCTATTACTACTGGCTATAGGAATATGCAGAGCCAGAAGATGTGAAGTCCAAGCCCATAACCTAACCAGCAGTTACTATCATTCCTAACTGCAAGGTTATCATCATGTTGCAGACTCTCGAACTCCAGTACAAATCTGAGTGACTGCACACAAAACACTCCACAGTGTGTAAAGGGAAATATTCCTATTCATTATAAGGCACTGTGCACATTTTCTAGAGAGGGAATTATGTGCCATCTCTTTCAAGGACATCAAAGGAACTAAGTGAAGCATAATAGTTGGGTTTTTTTTGTATAAATAGTACATATCAAAGCCTTGCTAATGCTAATCACTGATGTATTTCTAAGCATCACTTCCTTTGACAGTGTTATCTAAGGAAGGATGCAATATGTCATTTTTCTTAGTAGGAGAAACTTAAAGTATGAAGTTAAAATTTCTAGTCTTTCTCCTATTATAGAAAAATAACAAATTCTGATTACAAAACGGTGATCACAAAACAGTGAAGACAACTGCATTTGTGGTTCAAGGTAGCATTACTGAACGAAACATGTTTGTGGGATATTCTCAAAATAAAAAGTGCCCAGAAAATCATTAATAACAGACTTCCCATCTTCAGAATACTCTCTTTATGGACATCCTTATTTTTGTTAATAGAGTGGCATTGACAATTTTCAGAATCCCATTTACTCCTTTTGAAGTTAATGATTATAGAAATTCAATAAGCTACATCCACAATGGGACACTGTCACTCTTAGGGAACACGAGGCCCCCAGTGTGGGCCCTCCACGGGCCACAGCCTCCTTCAGGTATCCGCCTGCCTTGGCGTGGGGTCCTCCACAGGCTGCAGGTGGATCTCTGCTCCTCTGTGGGCCTCCATGGGCTGCAGGGGGACAGCCTGCTTTACCATGGTCTTCTTCACCATGGGGTGCAGGGGAATCTCTGCCAGGAGCAACATTACTCCTGCCCCTTCTTCTTCACTGACCTTGGTGTCTGCAGCCATTCCTCTCACAAGAAATTCTTCACAGTCAGCTCAGGCAGATGCCTCTCAGGTTCCCCTGCTCATCTTCTCTCTTCACTTCTTCTGGCCAGGCTGGATTGAGTCAGGTCCAGATGGCCTCCCAGTGGGAAACCAGAGGGTGAGTGCCATAAGGCCCACAGGGCTCGCGCCTCCTCCTCTCTGCCCCTACTTCTGCTTCTTCACTTTTTTGTTTTCGTTTTTCTCCATCTTAAATACGTTATTGCAGAGGCGTTATCAGGGAACATTCTGTCACCAATTGGCTTGGCCCTGGCCAGCAGCAGGTCTGCCCTAGGCCCAGTTGAGTCCACCAGACAAAGGGGAAATTTCTATCAGCTTCTTACAGAAGCTGCCACCGTAGCCCCCCCACTAAACAAAAACAACATAGTTGCTCTACAATGTGAGAATCACAATGGAAAACATGAAATACTTTCAGCAAGTACACACTCATTTAAGTTTTTTGCTTCTAGAAGGTATACAACTTTAAAACATTTAAAATCTCCAATATAGATATTTTAAAACTACAGTAATTTTTAAAAAAATACTTTTTGCATTCAAAATACTCATAAATTTTATTTGAAATTATTACAAATCTTGTAATTATGCCAAATATTCCCTTTATATCAATGTTATTAACAACTAATTAGTTTGGTCATTATGAAAAAAAAGAAAAAAACCCCAAACAAACCTTAAAAACCAATTTCACTCTGAATGGGGACAATTTTCCCCATTACTTCTAATATGTCATAGTTTACCTAACTCTAGTCATTATTATATGAAACAAAATATCATTGATGATATAAATTCTTGTTACTGCAGGGACTATATTGAGCTTCCTTGTGTGTCCCAATACCCCAAATCATTATCTAAACCCACACACCTCTTCTGAGGCTGCTATCTTGAGATTCAACACTTTGTATGATGATCAAGAGATACAGTTTATGGTACTCAAAGAATAGATTTACTTTCCTTCATTTCTTTATGATTAGTTCTTTTTTTTTTGTCAGTTCATGGTGTCTTATGGTTGTTTTGTGCTAATTTACAGCAAAATTTCAAGAAAGAACGATCTGAAGGGATAAACAAAAAGGTTGCACAGAAAGGCGTGTAAAAAAACTCCCCAAAACGCAAACCCAAGCCCTTGGTAAACACTGCAATTCAAATACTTTTGCTCCTCTGGGAAAGAGAAAATGCGTTCAGTTCATAGCCCACAGTCATTAATATTCATTATGCTTCCATTCCTATCTGGAAATGCATCAATTAATTAATTAACTATTCATAGAATTACTTTTCCCCCTCACTTTCCATTCAAAATCTTTCCATATTTGAATTCTTCATCATGCTACATTTAAAATGCTTTTCACCTCTACATTAAATGGGGAAATGAATTTACATGAATAAACAAATAAATAAATAAACAAATATGATCATGGTTACAGTCTGTGTAAGAAAGAAAAAGGAGAGGAGGAGAAAGAAAGAACTGTGAGTTAAAATTATATTGCCATGACTAAAATATGCCTAACCGTCAAATCTGAATGGTATAAGGGTCTACAAGAGTTATGCAAATACTGTGCCTTCTTGTGAAGTGTTCAATAAATGGTTAAACTGATGGAGTTACTGCACTGAAGAAAAAAAGACAATAGCATAGTTTTCAATAATATATTTCTGTGTATAGATAGCTTTGTCTGGAAGTGATCAATTAAAGTTGTTAAAATTTTTGGTCATAACAAGATCCACAGATTTGCATGTAGATTCTGTAAAAAATAATTTCCTACAAGATTTGTTATGTGATTTTAACAAAAAAAAAACCAAAGCTCTGATTGATATGAAAAAGCAAACAGAATGTTTTTCTTTGATGTTTTACTCCTTATTTATCAGTGTGAAGGAAATAGATGGAAAAAATTCCGAAACTTTTAGGTCATTATTTTCTACATGCATAAAAGAGAATCAATCCTAAATTATAGGGGGGGGGGGGGGGGTCTAGGACTTCCACAGAGTGATTGAAGTGTAAACATTTCAAAACGTAGAAGCTGAAGTTCTTATGATATCTTCTAATGATATAATTTTCTTCAAAAGGAAATGCTAGTATGCCAGCTCTGCCAATACACACAAAATAAACAAAACCAACAAAAAAAGAAGAATGCATCTCCTGTTTTAAATCTTGAGGACCACACTATGCAGTATATGATAAAGAAGTGCCTCTGAGGACAAGAAGAGCAATGCAGATGCTTTACTTCTCGCAAAAGTCATCCTACTATTTTGCTGAAGTGACTGTAATGAAAATTTCATAAATTGTGTTGTTTGTATTCCATTAAGCTTTTTTTTTAGGGATGAGGTTTTTCTTAGAGGATGGACAAACATTTTGTGATATTTCTTATTTTTTCTCTAGAATTAATAGATATTTAAAGAGAGGAGGAAAAGGACAAGATTCGAGCAATATAATTTAGGGTCATATAAAGACCTATTAATCAATTGAGACATATGATTAAGAGCTCTGGGGATAAAAGGTCATAAAGGATTGAATTAATTCAATGTATTTTTTAAATTTTAAATGAGATGTCAAACATACACGTGGGACAGAAGGGAATTTCACTATAAATTCATTGGTATGTATAGATAACTGTGATTTTCCTTTCAATGAAGAAAGGTGGTCTTGGTTTTTTGTTTGTTTTTTTTTTCTTTTTCAATTTCAATCAAATAAATTAAAACCTACTGCTCATGCTGTTCTGTTAAGGTTTTCTCTTTTCCTCTCCTGCATATGAAGAAGGGATCCATATTAGTTCAGGTTTTTAATGGAAACAGATCTACTCAACAGAACCCTTAATTAGCATCTTTATCTCACCTAAATACTTGTGCTCTAAATTATACAGAAAGTTGAACTGGATATTCAGTATACATTTTTTAATCTTAAAAATATGAACCTATAAAACTCTTAAGCTGATGTTAGTAATCATGTCTTCTGCTTATTAATACATAGATTTATACTGTGAGGGTGGAGAGGAGGAGAGAAGACTAATTCAAGTTTATTCTTTCTTAGCATTTTTGATGAGTGCCAGAGGTACGCACACATACTAACTTATATAGCTAATTTTGACAAATACTTGAACAGATAAGTCTTTTTACTATGCTGGTACTGCATAGCCTATAATAGGGTTCATAAAAGTTACAAAGTAATTTGGTCTGAGTTTCTACACTGCTGAAGTTTATTTTTCCTTTTTTTTTTTTTTTATTTAACTCCTTGATTTAAAAAATTGTTATGGGATTAGTGTTTGTCACTGGCCTCTATTTTCTCTTTTAGTTGTAACTTCCCATGGAAATCAATGGTGCCATTTAATGAAATGAAGAGCTCCTGGCTGGATGTTTTCTGGGCATTTGCAGAAGATTGCACGTTTCTCATTGCATTTCAGTGGGAGACTTATGAGGCATAAACTTTTCTTTATTTTTCCCCATGATTCCCCATCATATTACGGTAGATAGCACTGTGTGCAGAACAGGTGAGAAGTTAAGCCCCAAATACATGGTTTATTTGCAGTTGGAGATAAAGTAAATTATATTTCTTCTTCTACATTAATGATTATTTATATTTACTTTTTAAAAAAAATTTAGTTTCTTATTCCCTCACTGCTTACTTTTTCCAATTATTTGTATGCACTTTGGGTTTTCAATTAACTCCATATTACCAATTTGGGGGGCATTGTTTTAAATACTTATTATAACAGCACAATTTGCTGTGACAGAATGATTTGTAGAGCTGCAGCAAGCCATTCACCAGAGATTTGAAATCTTGTGCGCAAACTCCCTAATCCAGCAAGCTTTAATTTGCAAGCTTACTGGTGTTCCTCCATCAAGGCAGTGATCAAATGCAAATCGGAAATAGTTCTGCAGAGCTTCTAAGTTGCTAAAAAATGCAGAATGGCTGAAATCCTACAGTACTGTGACATTTATAACATCATTGTATTAGAGACATAATTTTCTTTTAATTGGGAGCAGATTAAGGGGAATGATTAAGTGCATGTTAGACTGCTGCTAGCAGAATGAGGAAGTGAGCAGTGCCCTCAGGAGCCTCGCTAGATTACCAAATCGCTTATTCACTCCCTACTCTTTTAGATTTTGTATTCTTTTCATAATGGCACATTTTCAGTTAGAGGTAGGGAAACAAATGCCATTCTATCCTCACCAGGGGTTTTGTGGTTAAGGGACACTCCAAGAATTCAGTGCTCTGGCTTTGAACACACTCCTCTGGTTACCAATGCTTGCAACCCAGCTTTCTCATTACTTAAATCACCAAACCACTTGTACTTAAAAGATCACTGCTCTCTTCTTTTCCATTACTGTGCAGAGAGCTAAAAGTGTCAGGTTTACTTCAGAGCAAGAATCAGGCTTATGGTACTTTACATTTGTCACAGGGGATGGACAAAAAATAGCAAAAAAGTTAAAGGTCCGTTAACATTTTTCTTGTTGCTCATGTTGAGCAAATTGCTTACATTTTGTGTTTCTTCTTCTGAAATTAAATTGTGGGTATAAAAAGCAATAAAGTTTTTGTATAGGCAAGTGAAAATTGAAAAATCATTGCATGTTTACAGGAAAATAAGAGTATGTCACTGAAGTCCGAGTTCCTTTGGGAAATGTAAAGATGCAAGCTGTTACACTCAGACCGAAGGCAGAATTTTATCTCAAGTTCTGCAGATACAGTTAACGTTTGTATATGATATTTATTGTATATGGCAATGGATGGCAACATCCATTCTATTAGAGATATAGAATTATATAAGTTGCTATTAAGTGTTTATGTCAGTGAAAATTTTTCAATAAAAATAATTGCATTGCCTTTCGAAAATGAGCCTAATTGATGATTAACATATCCTATGTGGCATATTCATAATTCTCCAAGTGGAGAGGTTAGACAGAGAAGGACATTGCATGAGGTACATTGCTGTTTGTCAGGTTTCCCCTTCTGCAGACATATTCACCGTCCTTTCTTTGGTCGCATTATCCCCCTTTGCAACATCTTTCAATTGCTCCAGTAAGTCACAACAATGTTTTTCCTGACATCAGAAATATCTCGTGCGCACCTTCAGATTCTCTGTCTGTTCCTTTTTCATAAAAAAAGAAATACCTTATCCTAGGAGACATGGATGATGAGAATCACTGAATCATATTCTGACTGGTAGTTAATTCTCACCTCTCCCAGACCTCTATTACCATGTTTTAAAGATATTGGAAACATATTTCTTATTATTCCAGATAGTTTAATTAAATTTCACAATAATTGTCACTTCATCCCTCCATATTTTCATGTGGAGATTAAAAAAAAAAAAGAAATTCAATAGAAAATCCAAATCAACTCTGTTGCCTAAGCAGATTTTGGGTATGGATTAGAGACATACTGAGACTTAATATTCTAACAGTGTTCATGTACTTCATTTGCACAGATTCCTTAAACTATGAGAGAATCTCTGTAATGCAGTTTGTAAAGTACATACATTTGCATTATTTATGCTAACTTTTAATGTCATTTTAGGTATTTACTGAGAGTTTTTAGATGTAAGCTATAAGTATATACTGTAGGAATCAATTGATGAAGTAGCAACTGTGAATTGTAAATTGTAAAGTGATAGATGCCTCTACCTACAATTGAGTCACAGAAGGAGTAAAAAAAAAATAAAAACAACAACAACAAAAAAACCAGTCTTTATTTTTTACAATTAAACTTAGAGACAGCCATCTAGAACTGATTTATTTTACAGACACTTGAAATTCTTTATTCTTTGGCATCAAAACCATCTACACTGTTTCTACTTCCCTAAGGAAAACTGGTTCTTCAAATGACTAAAAAAAAGCCTGTCCTTTAGTTAAGAAGTAGTAAATTTAAAAGCAGGCTTTTTTTTTTTTCATTTTTATTTGACTAGTAAATAGTACACCAATATATTAAGGTCCTCAGATGGTTTAATCAGTTCTAAGGTAAGAAACCACCAAAATATTCATAGTAATTAGTTTAAATTAATAGAAATATTTTAAGTAATTGATTTGGCAAATATTTAATAACTTCTTAATAAACAGAAGATTATTAAAGGGAATCCCTAGTACAATGGTAAGAAATAGACACAGTACCTTTTGTAATGTCTAAATTTAAATACTTCAGAATAATTTTATTTCAGCATTTTAACAGAATTTCTTGAATTTCTTTAAAATGGAGTTCCAAGTCTGATCAAGCATAAAAAAATGTAGGCCTAAAACTTTGTTTTACTGGCATAAATGTCTTCTGCACTTATTAAGTCTGAATTTGAAAATTATTGCAGAAAAATTAATACATGTGCAAAATGGAGAAGTAGAACATGCATTGGTTTTTTTTCCATCAGAATGGGTGCTATCAAGTATTGAATAATTAGGGGTTTTTTTTTGTGAAGTAGAGAGGATAAGCTGTGATTTTGGATTGTCCTGACACATAGCAAGAAGAAGACTGCATGAAAAGAATTATGCAATCCCTCTTTGTTCAGGGATTGTTTGCCATCTGGCTTAAAGGACTGCTGGTAAAAGGAGTCATCATTTTGCTATTTGTGATACTGTTTGCCCAAATCGTGTGTACGTTCTGTTAAATAAAACTCTCTCAACAGACAGATAGGCTGTAGCCTGATCTCTATAAACCCTGAAAAGTTAAACCTGGATTTTTCCTCAGAGTAATACAAGGGCTCTCTCCGGACAGCAGCAGTCCTGCATGCAGCCTACCTGGGGCTGCTACCCAGATGAAGGACTGCAGCTGCCAAACTCAAACCAACTAGATTAATCTCAAAGGAGCTGGATAACAAAGGTAACATTTGCGCTTTTTTTTTTACATTTTTAGTGGAAGCCAGAGGGTGATAAAAACCACCATGGCAACTTCAGATTGGCCTGTGGGTGTATAACCATAAAGGCATCGGTAGCTTATGATGACAAAGTACCACAAAAACCAGTAGACAGTTAAAAATAGCTAATATATAGTTCAAAAGAGGGAGGCGGAATTCAGGGATATCTGTGGAAGCTGAAGCCTGAAAATGAACTGCTACGTACAGGGGTTGAACTGTTGGCCACGGACTTGACACCTCAGAAGGGCAGAGTTTCAAGCTCCCTCAAGCTGAGTTGTGTTGGGCTAAACTGTCCCAGAGGAGCTGGAGTTCTGATTTGCATGTGTGCTTGTGCATTAGGGAACAGGAATGGTTATTCCCCTGCTACTGCTGTCCCCTCTCCTGCCAAGACAATAACCTTGAGATAACACATTGCTGCATGGTGTGATTCTTTTCTGGTAACAACCCCACGTGGGATCCCTGTGACAATGGCTGTATGCCTCTTCCCTCTTTTGGCATAACACTACAAAAAGAAACAGATAAAAGACCTGTCTTCTTGGTATCAATAATCCCGTTGTTACTGAAAACCTTTTCTAGGAATTCCAATAAAACTTCCATCCACAGATTTTCAACATCAATGAGCTCAAGTTTTTTGTAGAAACAAAGCAGAAGCAGCTTAAACTTTACATTAATCAGGTTTTCTTTTTTTTTTTTTTTTTTTTTTTTTTGCATAGCTATGCACAAATGCAGGTATGTAGGAGAAAAGCACCATTGCAGTTTTCTGAAATAAATGCATTTGCCAATAAATGACACAGGAGTTAAAAAAAGGTATTACTTAAAATATTTTTTTTAGAAAGAGATAACATTTTTAAATTACTAACTAGCATGGCTAGAAAGGGTAGATAATTCCTTTGATTAAGAATCTAAAATCTTTGTTGAGTAGCTTACCTCCGAAGAGACACTTAAATGAAGAATACACACATCTTTCATAATTCTTTGTTTTTTCTCTAACAGGAAATTGTAACTGCAGTGACTGGAATTGTTTTAAAGCCTCTGAATTCTATTTCCTAAAGAAAGCTTAATATAAAATAACCCCATCTAATATCAAAACCGTAATTCAGTGATTCTCTGTTCTATTTGAAGATTTAGATGTTTGAAAATAGTTATTTATACACTCAGTCTTTATTGTGACCTCAATTAGAATTGTTCTGTCTATAATTAGTTTATTTAATTGTACCAATATGCTTGTTTAGGTGAATATTTGCTTGATTAGCCACTTTAATCAAATTAATAAAATACATAGAAATGGTTTATCCCATCAAGTTGCAAGCTCAGTCGGAAGATCTGAGAGTTTAGCTAACTTCAGGAAATACTTTTGCAAGCAACTTGAATCTCATTCCAGAATAAAACAATGATTTAACCCCATCTGTCCCCTTTTCTCTCCTCTTATGTGTATAGACTCTGAATTAGCCAGATAGAATACAGTAATCTATGAGAACAACTGATCTTCAAACATCCACCTAAGGTCAATGACATCTAAATTGTGTAACAACTCATTTTTATCTATTTTTTAATCTTAATTTTAAGCACTCTTTAAGTACCCAAAACTTTTTGTCCTGAATACAGTCTTAAGTCCCTCAAACTTGAGATTGCTGAGACATATGTTATCATATAAATATCTGTGCCTGACTGGAATTCAGAAACTAACACTTTTGTGTGCAAATCCCTTCAGGGACTTGACGTTGCAGTATTTTTCAGAGGATCCCTAACACACAGTAACAAGATCAGGAACTTCACACAGTACTATAGTAGCTGCTGCGTTCTTTTCAAATGCTGCTTCTACCACCAGCTTATTTTCATAACAGCAGAGTAGTTAGTGCACTTTTCCAGGTGGAAGACTTGATTTTATTCTCACTTCAGTCTGACAGGATTTGAACACATGTTTGCTGCTTCCCAGAAGTGTGCTGTAATCATCAAGTTGAGGCAAGGATGGAGATAAGAAAAGCACAAAGGGATTAAAAAACACCTTTTTTTAAAAAAAAAAAAAATAATTATGCCGCTCTGCTGAAAGAAAGCAAATTCCTTGAACCAAGACAGAAAAAATATAAGAATCAGAATATTTTTTTAATAGCCAATAAGGAGGAATCTTTCATGGGAAGTGTAATACTTAGAACTCCATCCTTTATTTATTTAATTTACCTTAGACTGACATTGCATGAAAACCAGAAGTGATACTAAGGGAAGTGCCATACTCCATAATTACAACTATCAACTGTGGTTTTAATTTATCTAAAAAACCCCCATCAGTGTAAGAAACAAATTTATTTCACTGGAATCCCTGCACAGTGACCTACACAATATACTGTAACTAAGGAATTGCTTAATTTTGCTTGCTTATCTGCATCTTAAAAAAAAATAATCTTTTTTTTTTTTCAGATTATTTTTGGGGACTTAGTTCATAGCTTCTTATAGATATTTCAAGAGTAGTAACTAAGCAGTGGTAGTCACATTTTTGAACTAAAATTTGAAACTGTAATTTCTCTCTCTCTCTAGACTGCTTTGCTGATTTAGAAGTCTTTATGGATAATATTATTCCCCACTTTTACACTCCAATGACACTGACAATTGAAAAATCTGACAAGGACTTTCCACAAATTCTCAAAGGTGTGCTATTTTATAAATTGCCAGTAAACGATTTGAAATCTCTCAGGCATGCCCATTCTCAACCCAGGGTTCTCCCATTAGTCTCTCTTCTATATTCCTGCCTGCTGTTTGTTCTTTTATTAGTGAACCTGAATTAAACTTGAATCCTTACGTAGTTTTTGGTTACTATTACTCACATAAGCAAAGTTAGCAGTCTGTGGATTTGAAAGCAAAATTTATAATTCAACAGTATGGTGACAGTAGTATTAGCTGGAGGTGTTTTCAACTTTTCACAGATGTTATAGAGATGGGACTTTCAGGTAGTAGAATACAATGAAGTACATTATTATTACATGGAACTGGGAAGCTGCTTGAAAAATATTGATCCTGTAACTTAAATTAATAGTACTTCATTATATTTTATTTTTCCTGTGAAATGACTAAGCTTTTTAAAAGGAAATAGTGCCATTCTTCTGTCACAACATATTTCAAAAGTTTCAAAAATTAAATATTTTCAGGATAAACAAGTAATATTATATTTTAAACTATTTTTCATACAATTCTATGGTGGTTTTTTTTTTTTAAATCAGATCTGTAGTGTAAGCACAATAGACATTTTTCTCCTAAGACACTTCTCACAGCAATATAACAAAATAAGAAAAGGGAGCTGTTCCTGCTACATACATGTCAGTGCAGTCATGGGCAACTTGATACTTTCAAAATGTGATACCGTGTTTCAGGCAAAATAATGTGCAATAGCAAATGCCAACATAGTTTCTGCCTGGTGTCTAGTAGTTAAGATGAATGTAGTATGTCAGAGTATGTTACAAGGACTGTGAAAAGATCATAGAATCATAGAATCATAGAATCACATGGTTGGATGGGACCTATATGGGACCTATCATGTAGTCCAACCGTCTTCCCACTACCACTGCTGCCACAGCTACTAAACCATATCTTGTAGCTTCTCATCAAGCCGCCTCTTGAACACTGCCAGGGATGGCGACTCCACCACCTCCCTGGGCAGGCCATTCCAGTGCCTGACCACTCTCTGGGAGAAAAAGTTTTTCCTCACGTCCAATCTAAACCTCCTCTGGTACAACTTGTGGCCATTTCCTCGGGTCCTGCTTGTTGCCTGGGAGAAGAGGCCAAACCCCTGCTCATCACAACCTGCCTTCAGGAAGCTATAGAGTGCAATGAGATCTCCCCTGAGCCTCCTCTTCTCCAGACTAAACAATCCCAACTCTCTCAGCCACTCCTCATAAGACTTGTGCTCCAGACCCCTCACCAGCTTTGTTGCCCTTCTCTGGACACGTTCCAGGGCTTCAATGTCTTTGCCTGAATGGTTTTATTACAATTAATTCACTTGTTCCAGATCTTCAAAGAAGACAAAAATATTTAAAAGTTATTATACTGTAAAGCAGGCAAATATAATTTAAGCTTCTCAACAAATTTAACACAAACAGTTTTTAAAAGTTCTAATATTATTTATGGCTCTTTTTTATAGATAAATAATAAAAGATAGATAAAAGTGTAACTATTTATTCCTAGAATTTATCCTCTGCTCCAAATTCTTAGATATGAAAGGATGTTATGAACAAAGTAAATAAAAAAATTATTATTGATTGCTGAAAGATGAATAATCTATACACCTCATTATGAATACGGTGAAGAATAACTTAATCCTTCAGAAATGTAACTTTCAGGACATGTGCATATCGTACCTTTATAGGAAACTCTTACACAATAACTCGCCAGAAAACCACTAACATTTGAGTGAGTTGCCATCAGAATACACACTTTCTTTTTTTTTTTTCCAATTAATATGGAGAAGTCTACTTAGACAGCTGTCTTACAGTTCTTTTAATCCTGTCATTACAGAACCACAAAATCATAGAATTGTTTAGGTTGGAAAAGACCTTTAAGATCATCAAGTCCAACTGTAAACCTAGCACTGCCAAATCCACCACTAAACCGTGTCCTTAAGCTCCACACCTAGGTGTCTTTTAAATATCTCCAGGGATGGTGACTCAACCACTTCTCTGGACAGCCTGTTCCAATGTTTGAGAACCCTTTCAGTGAAGACATGTTCCCTAATAGCCAAGCTAAATCTCTCCTGCTTGCAACTTGCGGCCATTTCCTCTTGTCCTATTACTTGTTATTTGAGAGAAGAGACTGACGTGCACCTTGCTACAATCTCATTTCAGGTAATTGTCGAGAGAGAGAAAGTCTCCCCTCAGCCGCCTTTTCTCCAGACTAAAGAACTCTAATTGCCTCAGTCACTCCTCATAAGACTTGTGCTCTTGACCCTCCACCAGCTCCGTTACCCATCTTTGGACACGTGCCAGCACCTCAACGTTTTTCTTGTAGTCAGGGGCCCAAAACTGCACATAGTATTCAAGGTGCAACTTCACCAGTGCTGAGTACAGGGGCACGATCACTTCCCTACTCCTGCTGGCTACGTTGCTCCTGATGCAAACCAGTATGCTGTTGGCTTTTTGGCCACCCGGCCACACTGATAGCTCATGTTCAGCCATCTGTCTACCAGAGCCCCCAGGTCTCTTTCTGCTGGGCATCTTTTCAGCCACTCTTCCCCAAGCCTGCGGCGTTGCATGGAGTTGTGTTACTCAGAACTTGGCCTTGTTGAACCTCATACAATTGGCCTCAGCCCATTGATCTAGCCTATCTGGCTCCTTCTGTAGAGTCTCCTTACTCTCATGTAGATCAGCACTCCCACCCAACTTGGTGTCATCTGCAAACTTATTGAGGGTGTACTCGATCCCTCATAAGATATGAAACAGAACTGGCCCCAGTACTGAGCCCTGGGGACCACCACTTGTGACTGGTCACCAACTAGATTTAACTCCCTTTACCACAACAGTTTGGGCCTGGCCATCCAGCCAGATTTTTACCCAGTGAAGAGCATGCCCATCCAAGCCATGAGCAGCCGGTTTCTCCAGGAGAATATTGTGGGAAACAATGTCAAAGGCTTTACTAAAGCTGAGGTAGGTAACATCCACAGCCTTTCCACCATCCGTTGAGCGGGTCACCTTGCCATATAAGGAGATCAGGCTAGTCAAACAAGACTTTCCTTTCATGAATCCATGCTGACTGGGCCTGATTACTCAGTTGTCCTGTACATGCCACATGATAGCACTATCGTGGTTTCACCCCAGGTGGCAACCAAGTACCACACAGCCACTCACTCCCCCTCCCCAGGGGGATGAGGCAGAGAATCAGAAAGAAAGGAAAAATTGTTAGTTGAGAAAAAAACCAATTTACTAGGACAGCAAAGGAAGAGATAATGCTACCGTCTGTCTATATATCTATCTAAATATATATATATAAATGATCATAACAATAACAATAATAATATAATATACAAAACAAAAAATGTGCAATTTCTTCCCACTTGATGACCCAACAACTGATACAGTCCATGCTGAGCAGTAATCATGTAACTATCCCGAGCAGAGAGAAAGAGAGAGAGAGTTGCCCACTGGCTAACCTACACTTATATACTGAGTATGATGTCTGTGATATGGAATACTTCCTTTGGCCAGTTTGGGTAAACTGTACTGGCTATATCCCTCCCAGTTTCTTGCACCTGCACATTAACAAAACCTGTGAAGCTGAAAAAGTCCTTGATCTCTTAGCAACAACTAATAACATCAGTTTATTATCAACATCCTTCACATACGGAATCCCATACTCTATCCAAAACACAGCAGCTACTGGGAAGAATATTAGCTGTATCCCAGATGAAATGAGGAGAGCACTCAAGATGATCTGCCGCATAATCTTCCTTGGCACTGAAGTCAGAATGACAGGCCTGTGTTTCCCCAGATCCTCCTTCTGGCCCTTCTCGTAGATGGGCATTGCATTTGCTAACTTTCAGTCAGCTGGGACCTCCACAATTAGCCAGGGGAGAATGAGAAAAGGTTATGCCAGGTGTACATAATTATGTACATAGTACATAATTTTCATCAGGGTGAATGTAATTAGATGTTTTGGAGGCTTCTAATA
Source organism: Chlamydotis macqueenii (assembly GCF_036417535.1). Classification (NCBI taxonomy): domain Eukaryota; kingdom Metazoa; phylum Chordata; class Aves; order Otidiformes; family Otididae; genus Chlamydotis; species Chlamydotis macqueenii. The sequence continues at coordinate 19,287,263 of NC_141556.1, forward strand.
CTACTAACTAAAAGACAATGTTCATGCATTATTGTCCATGCACGGTAAAATAAAGGGGTAAGAGAGTTGAACTAAAATGAAACCACCAGAAGTCTCAACAGACTAACTTTCAGAATGGCTTTTTAGAAAGAATTCTGCTTTCCTGCTTGATTAAATGCATGATCATATGAATGCTTATGATAGCAGAAGGCAGCTGAAGTACAGGCTAGGATATTTCTATCTAAGAATCCATGGATAGAAGTCTACAGTATCATAAGTTAATAGGATTCTGCAAGTAACATATGATCTTGTCTAATACCTCGTTATGCCCTTCACATGTCACACAATTCTTACCACACTGTTGTCCCATGTCAAAATCACAATATACCATAGTAGAAACATCTACCTTGGTCTCTGGTGGGGACTTAAAATGAAAAAAATACAACAGAAGAAAAAAAAAATTCTTTATATTTCTTCATCTTGTTAAGAATCATAGCAGGTAAAGCACTACCACAACTTAAAAGCTCTCCTTAAATCAATGCATGGATCTCTACAAAGAACTTTCCTTTAGTTTCTTTATACTTTAAAGAAGAATTTGTCCTCTAAAGGTGGTGTTATTTCAGCTGAACCTGAGTTAGTACGTGGCTTTGATTGACATACTACATTGTTAAAACATATTGACTGCGTGCATTTTTTAAAAAGAAAGTCTTAATGTCATTACTAGCTGTCAATAAAGCTTTTCAGCTCTGCAAACAAGTGAGTCTCTGCTAATGCAAGGTAATGAGCACGTTAAAGTACACCCAGACATTTGAGTAACACCACTATATTACATATAATCTAAGATACTGGAGACTAAAAGAGGAGCTACTACCTAGCCAAACTTCATTTACTGTGAATGGATGATGATGAATAAGTGAATGCATTGTTTCAAAGATAAGTGTGTGAAAGAGAGTATCATGACATTACAATCACACTTTGGAGTAGTTCAGCCCTGATCAGGACCAGACTACGCAGTCTCTCTCTCACTCCCCCCACCTTCCGAGAGAACAGGGAGAGAAAATATAAGGAAAAACGGCTCGAGGTTTCAGATAAGGACAGGGAGAAACCCTTAAAGTTACCGTCACAGGCAAAACAGACTCGACTTGGGGAAAACTATTCATTTATTACTACAAACAGCAGGAAAATGAGACAGAGAACAAGATAACCTCCCCCCACCCCTCCCTCTTCCCAAGTTTAACATTATCTCTACTACCTTCCCCTCCCGAGTGGCACAGGGGGGAAGAGGGAAAGGGGGTTGTGGTCAGTTCATCATACATTGTTTCACGCCGCTGCTTCATGGTTGGGGGAAAAACTCTTCACATTCCTCCCCTGCTCCGTTGTGGGGTCCCACCCCTACGCCACAGTCCTTCATGGAACTGCTCCAGCGTGGGTCATCTCTTCCACGGGGTGCAGTCCCTCTAGAACAGCTGTCCCAGTGGGCCCTCCACGGGCCACAGCTGCCTTCAGGCATCCACCTCCCCCAGTACGGGGTCCTTCACGGGCTCCAAGTGGATCTCTGCTCCTCCGTGGACCTCCATGGGCTGCAGGGGGACAACCTGCTCCACCATGGTCGTCACCACAGGCTGCAGGGGAATCTTGGCCAGGAGCTGCATTACTCCTCCCCCTCCTTCTTCACTGACCTTGGCGTCTGCAGCCGTTCCTTACAACAGGCTGGTAGATGTCTCTCAGGATCTTTTTTTACATCTTATTCACTTCTCATCTCCTCTCCACTTCTTGCAGTCGGGCTGGACCAAGTCGGGCCCAGTCAGCTGCCTGGCGAGAGGCCAGAGGGTGAGGCCTGCAAGGCCCACGAGGCCTGCGCCTCCCCCTCTGCGCCCCTGCCCCCGCTCAGCTTCTTCACATCTTCTCTCCTCTCCCTTTTTTTTTCTGTTTTCCCATTCTTAAATACGTTATCGCAGAGGCGTTATCATGAGACATTCTGCTACCAATCGGCTCGGCCTTGGCCAGCAGTGGGTCCGCCCTAGGCCCGGCCAAGTCCCCTGAACAAAGGGGAGCGACTTCTAGCAGTTTCCTACAGAAGCTACCACCTTAGGCCCCCCCTCACTAAGAAAACCACGACACACTTCCATTCTGATTTCCATTTCAGAGACAAATTACTTAATAGCTTCACTAAGATCAACAATGTGTACATCAGTGTGTTGGTTTTGTTTAGCTGGGCGTAGGCTACAGTGGCAGCTTCTGTAAGAAGCTGCTAGAAGTTTCCTTTGTCCAGTGGGCTTGGCTGGGCCTAGGGTGGACCCGCCACTGGCCAGCCAATCGGTAGCAGAATGTTCCCTGATAATGCCTCTGCGATAACATATCTAAGAAGAGGAAAAATAAAAAAAAAAAAAAAGAGAAGATGATGTGAAGAAGTTGAAGTGAGAGAAGAGAAGGGGAGCTGCGAGCCTTGTGGGCCTTGTGGCCTTCACCCTCTGGCTTCCATCTGGGTGGCTGCCTGGGCTGAACTTGGTCCAGCCCGGCCAAGAGAAGTGGAGAGAGGAGATGTGAAGAGAACCTGAGAGGCATCTGCCCGCTGATTGTGAAGAATTTTGTGTGAGAGGAACAGCTGCAGACGCTAAGGTCAGTGAAGAAGGCAGGAGAGGAGTAATGTTGCTCCCAGCAGAGGTTCCCTTGCAGTCCGTGGTGCAGCCCATGGTGAAGCAGGCTGTTCCCCTGCAGCCCATGGAGGCCCACGGAGCAGAGATCCACCTACAGCCCGTGGAGGACCCCATGCCAGGGCAGGCCGATGCCTGAAGGAGGCTGTGGCCAGTGGAGGGTCTGTGCTGGGGCAGCTGTTCTGCAGGGACTGCACCCTGTGGAAAAACGACCCACACCAGCACAGTTCATCAAGGACTGTAGCCAGTGGGTGGGACCCCACGCTAGAGCAGGGGAGGAATGTGAGGAGTCCTTCCCTCAAGAAAGAAGGAGTGGCGTAAACTGACATGTGATTAATTGACCACGACCCCCATTCCCTCTTCCCCCTGGTGCCTCTCGGGTGGGGGAAGGAGGTAGAAATAATTAAACATAAAGTTAAGCCCGGGAAGAAGGAGGGGTGCGGGGAAGTTACTTTGTTCTCTTTCTCATTATCCTGCTTTGGTTTTAATAATAAATAAATAGTTTTCCCCAAGCTGAGTCTGTTTTGCATGTAACAGTAACTTTAAGGATCATTCCCTGTCCTTATCTGACACCTCAAGACTTTTTTTTTTCTTATATTATCTCTCCCTATTCCCTTGGATGGTGGGGGGAGTGAGAGAGCGATTGTGTAGCTTGGTCCCGAGCGGAGCTAAACTACGGCAATCAGGGAGGAAAAAAGTGGTACTTCTCCACAAGGGAAGAGAAACCAGAAGCTGACAGTCATCCTAGTGCAGACAGGAATCTGGAAATTGCATTCCTGTTGAAATCAATGAGACTTACATTTCTAACTGTTTATATGAAACCATTATTTAGGAAGTTAAAGTGGAACTTATAATGAAAATAAGTATTTAAATCCCTCAAACTAACGTACCTATGTACCCAAGGTTGAAATTCTGAAACCTTGCTTGCTGTGCTGGTTTTGGCAGGGATGGAGTTAATTTTCCTCTCAGTAGCTGGTATGTTTTGGATTTCGTGTGTGAAGAATGTTGATAAACACCCTGATGATACCAGTTGTTGTGAATGAGACCAAGGACACTGTCCTGCTTTCCAAGTCTCGCTAATTTGGAGATGCAGAAGCTGGGAGAAAGACAGACAGCATAATTGATCCAAACTGGCCAAAGAGAGTATTCCATGCCATAAACGTCATGCTCAGTATATAAGTGGGGGCAGGCGAGGGTGGGTATCTGCCTTCCTGGCATCCATCTTTCCTGCTCGTTTTGCTGGCATCGTTCCCTCTACCTTGCTGGCTCCCTTTTGCTCCTTTGCTCTCTGCTCGGTTTTGTTTCCGTGATCGCTGCTCGGGACGGGCTGTATCAGTCATTGGGACATCGGGTGGTGAGAAAACACATATTGTTCACTTTGTATATTTTTAATATCATTATATACTGTTATTATTGTAGTTTTCCCTTTTTATTTTAGTAAATTGTCTTCATCTCAACCCACGAGTTCTCCTTCCTTCCCAATTATCTCCCCCATCCCCCTGGGGGGATCACACTTGCTTATGTGCCAGATAGCTTCTGATTACCTCTTGGGAGAATCAGAATCCAAAACCACTCCTTGTATTTCTCCGTCCTTACATCTTCCCTAGAGCTCTGTAGTGACAACTACCACTTGTAGGTTTTGAATGGAAATAGAGTTCTCCACTTCCTTTATATTCAATTACTTTCCAGCTGTCATAGGATTTACTTTTGTATTGGATGAATCTCACATTCTCTTTTTCTCCGTATCAGAAGGAATCGATTACCAGCTGCTCCTGCTCTGGCAAGAACCAAGAAATATATCTAGGCTTCAGTGACTGGCTGTGTATTTTACATTAAAAAGATCATTCACTAAACTGCATAACCAGGCTTTGAACTGGGATTGAGACCTACAAACCAACATTTATTGAGTGCCCTACATAGTAGACTAGAAAATCATGTTCATTTTCAGTGCAAAATGGATGGGTTTCAAATGGAGGTTCTCATTTCCTCTTCCTCCCTTGTTCCCTATACAAAAACTGTCTTTTTGCCTAAAGCATTTTCCCAGAGTGTGGGTCTTAGTTCTTCCCAGCTGGAGGAAGAAACTGAACACATACCTCAAAAATCAGTGTTGGGGCACTTTAAACACTCATCCTACTCAGTACATAAGAGTAACTGTTGCCTCCTTATGTGGTTTTTGTTTTGGCTGATTTTCTGGTTTGGGGAGGTCTTGGGTTGCTTTTGTTTGTTTGGTTGGTTGGTTGGTTTGTGAGTGGTTTGTGGTTTTTTTTTTTTGTTTTGGTTTTTGTTTTTGTTTTTCCAAATAGCAATTTCTAGTTACTGAAATAAAGCTGAATTGGGAAGGATTTCTAGTAAGGCACCATTTGGATCCCAGAAGGTTTCCTGCCAAATATGATACACTTTCTGCAAGACACTTTTTCTGGAGTATAATGGAAAAACAAACAAACAAACAGGTAAAACTACCCATAGCATCTGTTGATAACCTTGCTCCCTCAAACATAACAAAATTAGTCTCTTACAGTTTCCTGAACTATAAAAGTAATCATAATAAAAATCAATTTTAAACCAAGTATCAATATATTCAATCCACACTCTTGAAGTCGGACAATATGATATGCAACTGAAAATGGTTGGTTAAAATGGAAAATTGTATAACCTTAATATCAGAGCTCCAGCAACTCTCCATATAATTCCACATTCAGATTATTTTCATCAATGTAACTGAAAGTTATATGTTAATAAATTATTTCTGTCATGTCACCTCAAACTGTCAGAAATCCTCAGGACTATCATTACCTCCAACAGCAGATTACTTTCAATACTCTTGAGTTCTTTCACAAAGGCCTATTCCCCATGTAGTATAGTTAACACACATGACTTTGAAATCTCTTTACTGAGCCACAAGTTCAATAACATATTTGCTAAATTCGTACCATGTACATCAGAGCCTAAACTCTGCCCATGAGCATTCCTTCAGAGTTCATGTACTGAAGGCAGAATTTGACCTTTTAGTAAGGTTAATTCCCCAGTTCTTTTGTTCACATTTTGAATTATGCTGTTTATTTAAAATATCTCACTCATAATAAATGATAGGATTTATTTCTTTAAAAATTTTAACTTTTCTACTACTCAGAGAAAATTTTTATATAATCATTACAACATCCGAAGAAAGAATCAATGTCTCAAATTACTTCAGATATTTTGGATGCATTAGGCATCTCTTTTACTAATACAAATGTCTTTTTCACTCACACAGGGATCATCAGCTCCAATGGTAATCCTTTTCTCTTTGAAAAAGTGCCTGAAAGTATAAACTCCATAACCAATATGTTTTATTACTTTTAGTATTAAAAGTGCCCTAATCACTATTTTACAAGATTATTTTTCCCCTCACCTATGAAAATGTCACAAACACCTAGACATTAGAGAAACTCATATTTCTTCAATATATTTATTTGGTTTTGTGCGGTTTGGGGCAGGAGGAGGGGACTTGAAATACTATTTAGCAATTATACATTAGTGAGAAGTACATCCTCACAATCTAGTCCCTGGTTTCTTCTTGCAGCAGAAACAACGTGCGTTCCCCTTACACAAATCTTGCTGCAAATTTGAAAATGATTTCTGGGACAGAAATCCTTCAGGGAAGGTACTCATTTATAGAGTACCCACCCTACTTCTGTACCTGAGAGTTTAATTTTCAAAACATCTCATCTGCATTAACATTCAAAGGCATTTGTCCAAAATCAGATTCCTTAGGTGTGGTAGAGAATCAGTAGGAATCATAGCACACAGAAGAACAGCAACATAGCTCTGCAAGATATATTGCCTTCATATAGTGGTGAATAAATCCTTTTCAGAGTTGTGATCCTCATTCTTAGTGTAATTCAAGAGTTACTCTCTCAATATTTTAGGCAGAGCTTTTTCCTCCATGTTATAAGTACTACAAATAACTAATACATAACTTAAGAACCTAAGGTTGGCTGCACTGTTGCTACCACAGAGCATTCCCAGCTTCTATTTTTTAGTCAAGCACAAGGAATATATTAAAAAAAACCACCTCTCTGTAGTAATTTTCTGGAATAAAGTCTAGAGTAAGGGAGCATTATGAAATAAATGCAAGTTGGATGTCAGTAGCTGAAATGTCTATAGTTCTGCCAATATTTAATGCACTAAAGGGATGGTAGAAAAACATCAGCTTCTGTTAAGGTTACATTAGTCATATTTTTCACAAAGTAGATAAGGTATGATTTTTTAGTCTTCTCAAATCAGGAGTAAAACTACTACTGAGAGTAACGGGAGATGATTTAACTGCATAGCCGTTAATTAATTTCAAGAATTTATCTGTTCATTTGAAAACATATAATCTAACCTATATGCATAACTGACATTGGTTTTCTCATTAAAATCTCCCTGACCCTTTTTAATCACTTGAAAACATGTCCAGGTTGGACGGTGCTCTGAGCAACCTGATCTAGTTGAAAATGTCCCTGCTTCTTGCAGGGGGGTTGGACTAGATGACCTTTAAAGGTCCCTTCCAACCCAAACTATTCTATGATTCTATGACTCTATATATGACCATGAATATTTCACAGAAGATTCATGACTACTTGTGGTTTTACCCTTCCTCTCCAAAATCCTCAAGGCAGAGATAAGTTTATTTCAGTATTCAGATATATTTGTTCTGCTCCTACTGGCATTTTGCGCTTTTAGTCCTGCAATTCTAAACCTACTTTTCCAATTAACTCCTCTTTTGTGAAATCCTCTCTTTCTATAGGCCTATGCAGTACTTAAGCACTGCATCCTGCCATGAATGAGCTTAAATGATGTATCAGACTTGGGATGGCCCTATGTGAAATGGAATCCAGCCTCTTTTATCTGCCTTTTTCATGTGCAAGATGATTTGCTTTACTTTTTCACAACATTTAGTAACACTCTGAGCTGCTTAATTTAAACACTACTAAAGATGACAGACTATCAACACAAATGCCAATTAATTTTGCAAGAGAAAAATAATTTTAAAGAAGAAGTAGGAAAGCAGCAGAAGATTTATCATTCCGCTCTGTGACATCCCATGGCCGTCATCCTAATAAGTTATCAGTGTTGCTGAAATATCAATTTGGCACATGGTTTCACATGGTTGCCTGCATTCCTACTTAGAGCCTATTACTTAATTCTTCTGTCATTAGGAAATTAAATCAATGATTCTAGCCAGAACTGGAGATAGCCTGATATTTATATTTAAATTGACTATTAATTGTTGCATCAGAGAGCTATTCTGAAGCCTGAAGGACCTGGAAGAGATAATGAAAAAATGTGGTCATATTTCACACAGAAAAATGGAAGGGAGGAGCAAAAAATAAAAATGTACCAGTGAGTAACTTTTCATCATGCAACTGTATTGATTTTCCTGAGGCAAAAATAAGAAAGTAAAACAAAACTAAAACTTGTACATGCTTAATTAACTGAAAAAAGAAACAGAACCCAAACCTATAGATTTTTCTCATTCCTATCTTTAACGGCAAAATATAGAATCATAGAATCATAGAATAGTTAGAGTTGGAAGGGACCTTCAACGGTCATCTAGTCCAACCCCCCTGCAAGAAGCAGGGACATCCCTGACTAGATCAGGTTGCTCAGAGCCTCATCCAGCCTGGCCTTGAACGATTCCAGGGACGGGGCATCCACCACCTCTCTGGGCAACCTGTTCCAGTGCTCTACAACTCTCATTGTAAAAAATTTTTTTCTAATATCTAATCTAAACCTACCTCCTTCAATCATATCTATGATTCTAAAACTGTATCTGTATTTATCTCAGCTAGGGTACCATTAAGTATGAAAGCACATTTTTTTGGTCACCTAACTCTCTGCTCAAGCTAGGTAATCAACCAAGAGATGGGAAAAAAACAAACAAACACACACAAAAAAAAACCTCAAATACCAAAGCCAAGGAAATATAATCAGATATCTACATCACATAATTTTATGGCTAGACGAAGATAATTTTTCAAAAAAAATCCAAATAATATAAGCAAAGAAACTATTAAAATGTCTTAATGCCATGCCTCACTATGGTGTAAGATGAGGAAGGAGGAAATAACTACTGAAAAATGTGGAGGGGAGATCTCAGTATAGAAAAAACAGGCAAGAAAGATTATCTAAATCATAGGAAGAACACCTTTAGATTTGCCAAGATAAAACTCACCTATACAGAATCCTGCTTCCCTTTACTATACATTGGGCTGCTTTGTCTTTTTCCACAAAGGAAATTAGCTGCATCATCTCAGGCTGTGGCAAGAACAATATTTTCATTATTTTACTCAAACACACTGCTGCTTCAAAAGCCCACAGCCTGAGATTCATCAGTTTTAATGTACTTGAGCTGTACAAATGACCTCTGCAGGTGCCATGGCCATTTGTATAGGATTTACAGATTGTTCTACCTCAATAAGATCTAATGAAATCCCAGATGAATGACAAAAATTTCTATTGTTTCTAGCGATGTGTATGTGGGCAGAGAAGTAATATGAAAGAAAAGCTGGAGCTATGACAGCTTTTTTTCAAGGTAGTTCTGTGAAACTTTTCTTCATTTTAGGGATCTGTGTCTTAACCGTTACTGAGTATGTCCAAACATCACAGCAAAACATCATTTAGGGAAAATAGTGACAGTATAAAACAGGAGTACTGTTTTCTAAATGAGAGACTGTAACCAAAACCTTATGGATTTGTCTACAAAATACACAAACTCATTTGAAGAAGAAAAAAAATAATTAAATGATTCTTCAGTCTGAAGTAGGACACTTTCCTGAACTAGAGAACATCTAGATTCTGCTTGCGCTTCAACAAACACTATGCCATGACAGAGCTTCAAGTATAAGGCATATGAGTACCTCCACCCTCCCATATATAGCCGGGTATTCAGAGAATATCAGTAGCTAGGGACACAGGGCAAATTAATCTGTGATGTGGCCCATTAATTATGTGGATGTGAATACATTTGCAGAGGAATTGTAGATGAACCTCTGGTTTCCATGTCTTATTTGAAGGCTAAACTTTTGAAGCTTTCTTACAAATGAGACCTACTGTAGTGAAAAGAGGGTGTGGTTTCAAGCCAAAATGAGCAATTTCTGTCAGAAAAACCCTGCATTTATCCCATTTCTCATTTCTTTTTGTGCTCTAAGTCTTTATTTAATTAATTTTGCAAGAATAACAGATGTATCTGACAGAAATAAGATATAACTTGTAGGGCAGGGAGTTAGTACACAGGACATTAATATGTTTCGTATATCTAATGGGTTGAGTGTTTTATCATGAAGGCTTAGCCCCTTTTTATATGGATTTTGTTTGCCTATTTTTAATTATACTTTTGTAATAAGGAAAAAAAATACTATTCAACCAAATTTATATACATGTGTATATACAGAGAGAGTTTATTCAGTTAGAAAGCACAGAGAAATCTATTATTAGTTTGAATATCATATAAGTATGGACCTCGACACTGAGAGAAAAACTTGCTCAAAAGGAGATGTGAAATTGCTACCTCTGGTAAAGAGAAGAAGGAGGTGATGGTCTCTGTGCGATATCAGGTAGTCATCTCAGTGATGTCTTATTTCAAGTATTTAAGCCTGAAGATTTGGCTTGCCTTTTAAAAATGGTATTGCAATTTTAAGATCCCTCTGATTATATCAAATGCAGTAGGTAGTTTTACAGTCAAATAAAAACTCCACAGTGCGAAAATTTCCAGTGTCTGACCCAGTGCTTGTTAAAATTGGTGGAAGCCAGATCTTAAAGACATGAAATTATCTTTGTTTCAATTAGCATTGAAGAAAGCTTTAAGTAAGGGAAAAAGCTTTGAGCATTGTCTCATCTGAACACTGTTTGGGAACAAAGAGCAAACTTTTGTGAGTTTCACTGAAAACAGCACCACAAAAAATTTCTATCTTATAGACTTGTTCTATTCAGATGCTACTTGTGTGAGTTCTACAGCATATCAAATTGGTATAGTACAAAATAGTGCACACAGAAATTTACCAAGCCCTCTCATTTGTGGTATCATTTTGTCCTTAGTTTTGAGCTAGCTCCTCTACAGTAAGATAAAATTGTCATTTTATGTTACCTGTGATAAGACTTTCTTCCTTCTTTTGATTTAATTTTCTCTACTGTAAATGTTTATAAACATTCATGAAGTAAATCACATTGGATAAAAGAGATAGTCTTGGAGAGTTTTAACCTGACTTTATGCAATTGCCATGATATTAATCACAGTGTATTTATAATAGCATTAAGAGCTTTATTCATACCTTACATGCACATATTTCATTAATTATATTTTAAATTATTCCATCTTTCCACAGATCTTTCACTTCTACTCAGCCAACTTTTACTCTCCACCAGCCACACAGATCAGCTTTTTGATGTAATATTGGAGGTGTCACTCTACTGTGGTAATTCGAACATCATCTGTCTTGTCATATTTTCAATTTCACAACTCCCAAAGACATCTGACTATTCTAAAGTCAATGGGAGTTAGATACCTAATCTGCTTAGGTGCTTTTGAAAATCTCTTACATGCCGAATGACATATTTAGGGCTCTTCTGTAAAATAACTCCTGATTATTCTGTAGAATCTTACACTGCCTTATACTGTAACCTTCTGATGTGCAGACTTTCCTTGGTTCAAATCATGTAAAGTACTGAGCACAGGAAGAGAGCTATTCTTATCTGCTTTAACATATATGACTAGAGGAAAGAAAAAGCATTGGGAGAAACAGAAGCTTGAAAGAATTATAGGACTACATACTTGCAAAACCATTTTGTTTATTTAAGGAATGTTTTTTTTTAAAAAAGCTTAGCAAAAGCACCATAAGTATATTACTGAGAGATAACACTACTCAATCACAGCACTATACAAAGAAAGAGACTGGTATGAGATATCTGATGTACTTACCTGGTATCAATCCATTAAAACTATAGTGGAAAAAAAAATCACTTATATTTCTTTATTGAATTGGCAGATCAACGTTTGGCTTTAATTTCATCACAGAAAGCATTAATGGGAGTTCTGTAAGTGCTTTCAGATATTTGATTAGTACTTGTGTGCAAACAACAAAAGAGTATATCTCTTAGTCTATAAAGTTCTGGCAATCTAAACAGAATTATTTTGATCACAGTTGGAATGCTGAAATTTCTTTCAGTCCTTGCTGAAATTTATGGGGGCATTTTCAATATGCCTGCTGAGGAAGTAGTCAAAAAGTTACAAATCTGTTTCAATCAAGAAGATTCCTTTTAATTTGAGGGAATTGTGGGAGTGCAAGGCCTGATTTCTTTATCATTTTAACATTGATCAAGTTGGCAATAGTTTCTAATGCTTTGCAGAAGCAAAGGACTGCCATCTCAGTCGAGAGCAGAACAGGAAAGCGCTATGAAAGCCCTTAAAAAAAACCAGCACATAGCCAAAGCAAGGCAGTATTTAGTTTTTTTTTTCCTGTTCTGAAGCATGAGGACTTACCAGCATGTTAATTTTCTGATTAAGTCTACTACAGAATAGTATGGGATCATTTGAGATATATATCAAGGCTTGAACAAAGCTGACTAATATCTGACTGCCATTTTTCCCTTAATTTTTTTTCTTTAAGTGTTTTATAAATTTTTTATCATAAAGATTAGTATTTAACTATCCATTTCCACAATTAAAAAAATCTTAAAATGAATGGAAATTTGCTGAGAAGCAAGCACAATTTGATCCAGAATCCCTATAACCATGACAGTGAGTTGTTATAATGAATTGTGGATGGTTCGAGTTAGGTCTGATCAGTACAAATATGTTTTAAAGTCTAAAATGTTATAATTAGCCATTTGATGTTTTCTTTGGTGACTGAGAAAAACTTGATGCCATCTTCATCATAAAGTACCACACGACTCCCTCTTCTGAACTGCACCAAAAGCTTAGTATTCTCTAAAATTGTGACAGTGGAAAAAAAAAAGGTAACCAAGAAAAATTAGTTCAAAGGACTTTTTGTGGTCACTGGAAATTAAAATTCTTATCCCCAGATTTCAAAGTGTGACTATACATATCCATACATACACATACATTTACATACATATGTACACATATATGCACAGACAGATTTTTAGTTTCTCAGACACTGCAGTCAGAACAACCACACTAAGTATCTATGTATAGTCAAATCAGAGGAGGGCAGGAAAGCTTTTTTTTTTTTCAATCAAAGATTACCCTGCAATTTTACTTTTTCTTGTAATTCTGAATATCACAGTTTCTCAGATACCATATTCTCCATGTTACAATTCAGAGATCTTATCTGTATACTTTCAACTCAACAACTTTTGAATAACAATATATGGCACTATGTCCTGGTCCATGTTGCCAGTCTGAAATAGTGTCCTGAAAAAAAAAAAAAAAAAAAGAAAAAAAATTATGACCAGAATTTGACTCTAATATGTCTGCCTATATGAACAAAAATTTGAGGAAATAAGAATTTGATCACCAATGTGACTCAGATTTGGGAATTCAGGCTATTTAGCTGTATGTAAATATCTGTACAAGGCTCACTGCCATCACTATTTGAAACTTCTTTGATACAGCATTATCAATATATTTTAAGAAATGTATTCAAATCTTAGCACATAGTTTGTTAAATCACTTTTCTTTCACTTCTTTTTTCTTTCCTTGAAAAAGAAAAATACATCAATGATTGTTTTTCTACCACAGGGACTCATACAAAAACAAATCTATTGAAGACAGCATTTTATCACCTTTCTAACTGTAACATTTAACATTTTTGTTGCTCAGTGTAAATCAAAATCTGAAAAACAAGCTTTCTTTCCTTTAAAACTCATTTTTTTTTCTCTAGAACCTTTGACAAAAATGCCAAGTTGGATGGTATCCTTCACATTAGCTTTCTCATCGGATGGAAAACAGATCACCTCTTATAAAATAGTTCTGACAAGTCTATTGCAATGTCAGATTTTCTTTCTGCAGCTTTATTGTGAGAAAGATAGTTTTCCCTGAATGTATCTTTGTTTTAAAGGACTCTAATATCAAGTATGTTTAGAAGTTTCTTTCTCTACAGGCTGTAGGCTCTAACAATTTCTGAAGAGCATATAATAGTTAAAGAGCATGAATTACAGGCAATGAATTACAACTTGCTGTTCCTGCTTCTGCAAGTCATCTTTGATCTTTTGCTTAAAAAAAAAAAAGCAATTTAATTTGAAAGTTTAAAGAGAAATATAAAGAACCATAACATGTAATATATTCTTCAGCATTTCCTAATGTTTATCAGAAAACCGAATCTCAAGTAAGTCTTGCATCAACTGCAGCGATAACATAAGACATTCTAATACAAATTATACAGTGCATATGATGTATATACATGTCTAGTTAATGATAATAAAAAAGAAGAATGAAGTCAAATGTCAAAAAATGGTCTTCTGAAAAATATTGAAAGTATTATTTAATGACAATTTATTAAAGAGCAATAATACAATTCGTGTATACACAAAATATTTAGAGGAAATAATTTATATCAAAGTCACATTCACTAAAAAGTTAATAAACTTGCTAGAGACATTTCATATACTCCAGAAGGCAAATACAATTATTTTGCATTCTATCTGTCTACATATATACTGCTGGCAATATGTTTATAACATAGTAGGTGTCTGTAACAAACTTTAAAAACCTGCAAATAATTTATGACAGGAATGTTAACATTAACTGTGGCCAACTAAATAATACTAAATTTTACACAAATTTTCTGCATTGAACCTTTTATCCTGTATTAATGTAATTCTAGCATTGGTGGAGGACGACTGTGTGTGTGTGTATCGTAATGTGGTCATAATGAATTTTATGTAATATTATTAAAATATTACATTTTGTAAGGAAATCCTCAAAAAAAGACAGGTTATAGAATAACATTGAATGAGCACTGTGACAGCATAAAAGACTACTTCAGTTTTAAAAATGCATTATTATTGTATAGGTCAGTCCCACTCTATCCAACTCCTAAGTAGAACAGATGTGATAGAAGAATGAGTTAGACAAATTGACAAATTTCTGACCCATTCTCATGTATTTCCTGAAATGAAGCTGTAATTATTATGCATGTTGCAGGTTATGCTGATGAGCTGATAGAGGAGGTTGTCAAATTACACAGCATACAATCACTCAATGACACAGTAGAAGAAAGAGTGGAGCAGTATTTCCAAATCTGTCTACAACACATAATCTTCCAGACAAAACAAGCATTCTGGAAAGCCATATGTCACACTTAGGCAAATTAGACATGCATATGTTGTGGACAAGAAAATACTCATTAAAAAAATAAGGACATGAACTGTTTTTAAGTTATCAAGTGGGATCCAGATCCCACTTGTACCAATGAGAAAGAGCTAAGAAGATATACATTCCTGTTTCCAAAAGGGTACAACTAGTTCTACTTAAGTGACTAGCATTTTATACTCTTTGCTTGGTGAAAAAAAATAAAGTTATATAATGTGAAAAGCCTATTATTGGATTCAAGGTAGATAACACCTTAATAAAAAACATTAGCTGACAAAAGTCAAAGAGAAATATGAAAGTATTTTTTAATCATTTAAAAAATGATTATTTCAAAAGAGCCACAAGCCACTTCACAACTAAAACAAAGCACCCAAAATCTTCAATAAAATTACTGATGCTGACACATCAGCCATGATAACTACTAACCAAGGAATAACTAACCAAAACTTTATTCTACTTGGAAACTGATGTTAGTATACTATAAAAGCATCCAATTTATTCAACACAGCCTTTGGGTGGCAGCATAGTCTACCATTTTTCAGTTATCTATACCCATGTTCTGCTTGTTTTGGGGTTTTTCAACCTTTGTAGTGATCCATTTGATCCAGAATGCTCTTATCTCTGAATTACATAATCAGTGATGAAAATTTTTGAATGTACTTCAAATTGTCTTTTACAGACTTTTTCAGAGAAGAAAAGAGAACAAAAGCAAAGAACAGAAAGGAAAAGAAAGAAGGATAGGATGTCTCTTTTATTACCAGCCATTTATTTTGGTTTTGGTACATGAGACACTTCACTCTAAAAAAAATAATAAAATTCAGGTATGTACTAATAGGTCCCCATGAACTTTTGCACTTACATTTATGAGCAGTGAAACTCACAAATCTTCTCCGTTACCTTCTTTTCCCTCTAACTATTTCTTATTATCTGGTCATTCAGAAAATATATCTGTATATGACCAGATTGCTCACCTTGAAAAAAAAGAGAATAGAAGAATTAATTAGTTCTGTTGTGATAGTCCTAATCACTGATGTACATTTTTCTTCCTATTTATACTTTCTCTCAGACTTATTTTACTTTGATTTAGTACAACTTTAACAGATGTCTTTGGTAATAGATGATAGAATTTGCCCCCCGTGTCTAATTGTTTCAAAACAGGGCATGTAAGTAGAGAGAACGTAAAAATACAATTTCAAATTTGGCCAATATGTTAAGGCTAATGATTTTGCTACAAAGACCTACTGGTCTTTGACCATCAATGTTTTGGCTTTCTGTTGACTTCAACAGGCTGTGAAACTCTTGTCTTCCAGTATTGAAACTCATTTGATCACACTGAGAATGATTCAGAATAAGAGCCACTAGTAAGCCCTACAGTGTGGGATGCCCTTGAGGGTTTTCATCTCTAATACTCATATTTGGCTTTGCTTAGTTAATGAAATCCTGCAAAACATTAAATATATCAGGAATATGGGTTGCAAATGGCTTTAGATCCATTCAAGGTCAGGCTGGACTAGGGCACTAAGCAACCTGATCTAGTTGAAAGTATCCCTGCTCAATGTAGGGACACATTGATGACCTTTAAAGGTCCCTTCCAACCAAAACCATGCTATGGTTCTATGATATAAATTGATTATAATCACTGTTTAAATATGATCTCATAGAAATATAATGTTAATAAAGATTTCCGGGAGATGAAGTGTAAATAACTCTTGTAGTTCAGCCCCAATCGGGACCAAACTACGTAGTCTGTCTCTCACTCCCCCCCACCCTCCAGTGGGACAGAAGGGAGCACTGGTAAACAAAAAAAAAAAAAAACAGCAAAAGCACATGGGTTGAGATAGAACAAAAAAAAAAAATTAACAGCAATAACAAAAAAAAAAAAAAAAAACAAAACGCCAGCAATAGGAAACAAATACAGTATAACGGCTTACAACAAATCTCCACACCTAGTTTCCTCCAAGTAGCAGGAGACTCCCCTCAGCACCCTCCTCACTTATATACTGAACACGATGTCAGATGGGATGGAATAGCCTTTTGGCTAATTTGGGTAAATTAACCCCAGCTGTTAGCTAATTAGTTAACTATCCCAGCTGGGTGCCCCAGCCATAGGGGCCACCAGCTCCAGTCCTCCACCCAGCTCAGGTGAATATTAACTCTATCATAGCTAGAACCAGGACAATAACACAGTACATCAAATGTCAGATACAAAATGCATTTACTGTCAAAGTTATGTGAAAAGCTTGTAAATGACAATAAAGTATCGTTGCTCTCATCTTATTATTAAAATGTTGGTCTTCTCTACTCTGAAGATTAAAAAAATTTAGCTGTAATCCAGGTCTTGTCTGACATGACATTCTGGAAGCAAACGCTCAGAAACTTTTGTACTTAGCAATAATAGGATAACATGCTACAGAAGTGTTCTGGTTTTGTTAGTGAGGGGGGGGCCTAAGGTGGTAGCTTCTGTAGGAAACTGCTAGAAGTCGCTCCCCTTTGTTTAGTGGACTTGGCCGGGCCTAGGGCGGACCCACTGCTGGCCAAGGCCGAGCCAATTGGTAGCAGAATGTCCCATGATAACGCCTCTGCGATAACATATTTAAGAAGGGGAAAATAGGAGAAAAAAAAGGAGAAGAAGTGAAGCAGCTGAGCTGGGGGCAGAAAGGGGGAGGCGCAGGCGCAGGCCTCATGGGCCTTGCAGGCCTCACCCTCTGGCCTCCCACCGGGCAGCCGACTGGGCCCAACTCGGCCCGGCCTGGCAGCAAGAAGTGGAGAGGAGATGAGAAGTGAATAAGATGTAAAAAGGATCCTGAGAGGCGTCTGCCAGCCTGTTGTGAGGAACGGCTGCAGACGCCAAGGTCAGTTCAGAAGGAGGGGGAGGAGTAACACGGCTCCTGGCCAAGATTCCCCTGCAGCCTGTGGTGAAGACCATGGTGGAGCAGGTTGTTCCCCTGCAGCCCATGGAGGTCCATGGAGGGGCAGAGATCCACCTGCAGCCCGTGGAGGACCCCGTGCCAGAGCAGGTGGAGGCCTGAAGGAGGCTGTGGTCCGTGGAGGGCCTGCTGGGACAGCTGTTCTAGAGGGACTGCACCCCGTGGAAGAGATGACCCATGCCAGAGCAGTTTCATGAAGGACTGTGGCCCGTGGGAGGGATCCCACGATGGAGCAGAGGAGGAATGCGAGGAGTTCTTCCCCCGACGATGATACAGCAGCGTAAAACAACGCGTGATGAACTGACCGCGACCGCCATTCCCTTCCCCCCTGCCCGTGCCGCTCGGGAGGGGAGGTAGTATAGATAATGTTAAGCCCGGGAAGAGGGAGGGGTCAGGGGAGGTTATCTTGTTCCCTGTCTCATTCTCCTGCTAGTTTTAGAAATAAATGAATAGTTTTCCCCAAGTTGAGTCTGTTTTGCCTGTGACGGTAACTTTAAGGATTTCTCCCCGTCCTTATCTCAAACCTTGAGCCGTTTTTCTTATATCATCTCCTCCTATTCTCTCGGAGGGTGGGGGAAGTGAGAGAGAGACTGCGTAGTCTGGTCCCGATCGGGGCTGAACTACGACAAGCAGTTACAGTAATTGCTCTCCTATTGCTTAGCCACTTTTTAATTTTTTTTTTTCCATTTTATCCTCTATCCTCTTCCTTAGTCTTCCACAAGGAACACACTTGCAAAAGCATTAGATATTGCAGGGAAAACAAAACAAAACAAAACACACACATAATCCCCCACAAAAAACAAACAAACAAACAAAACCTCAGACTCCCCCAGCCTCTTTGTGAGGGATAGATATCACAGTGATTTGTACCAGTAACAATACATTTTTTTTGGAACACAACAAAACCATGCCTATTATTGGACCAAAGATGCAGTGAAAGCATTACTTCTTGACTGGCTTACAAATTTGTACATACTGTGAAGCTATTTTTCTTGAATTATCATGTGTATGGTCATGATCAAAATAACTAGTTCTGGATATCTCTTGAAGCCTTTCAAACTCCCAAATTGTCTCTTCCTTTCCCATAATTTTCTTGTTGTCATTTTATTGGAGCAGACTTTCGATATATTGTTAGGTTTTGCTTTAGGCTGAAAAGAAAGACTAAAAGAAGCCCAGATAAGTATTTCAAATAAATCACTAATTAGAAATCTACACTTAGTTTTGCCAAAGCAAACTAAAGGACATTGTCCTGTCTGATGCATATGAAGTATGAATGACTTTTTAGTACAGGAGATACGTAGCTAATAGATCAAAATAAAAAAATGTTACCTGAGACAGAAAGACACACTGAGTTTAATGTAGGAGTTAATGAAATCTGATAAATATGGGTACCTATAATAAATCATAGTCAATATTATGCTCCATGTTCAAGGGGAAAAAAATAAGGAAAGAAATAAAAAAAAAAAACCAAGCAGCCTTACAGTGTGTATAAGCATCAGGAGAGTTATGTGTTGCTTAAAGGTAGAGGATGACAGGAATGCCACCAGCTAAGTGGAATTTTTCATAAGAGTAATGGGTAATGTGCGGTAGAAGATGAGTGGACTAGCAGCATGGAAGAAACAGAGCATTTCACTTGGACACTTCTTCACAGCTCAAACTTGGGTAAATGCAAGAAACAGTATCACAGGAAGGGTAGTCAGAGATAGTAGTCAGTACCTGAATTAAATTTTGGGGTATGATAATGGACATGAAGTAAAGACAAAAATTAAATTAAATACAATGATAAATTTAAAAAAAAAATTATAATTTACAACAGGATCAGGAAAAAATATCTTCTGTTTGCTTATAAATAATATATTGAGTCTTTGGACTCAGAAAGAAGTTGTATTGAAGTTTCAAGTGAAAAAATAAAGTTTGAGGATATCTTTGTCCTCAAATGGGGATAAGGAAGCCTTTGAACAGAACACAGCTGAAAACCTCGACTGTTTTACAATTTGCTATACTACTCCTTTTGCCGTAAGGTAGAACCTAATATATAGAATGAAATGAAGCAACTAGCCTTGCTTGTTACTGCAGACTGGAAGGACAAAATCTGATGCACTTTTTGTTTGTTTGTTTGTCTGTTTGTTTGTTTTGGTTGGCTGGTTGTTTTTTTTTTTTGCTGCACTTGCTTCATCACCAGTGCCCGAGCAGTTGCTCTGAGAAAAACAGAAAACATTGTCTTTCATGTTTCATATCTCTATGTGGAAAATGCAAAAACTTTTACAAACTTTGCTAATGTTTACACAGATCAGGGTTCCATTAAAAAAAAGGAGCTGAGATGTAGCAAATTTTGTAGAGATGTACGGCCTCCTCTGGTGGAATAGAGTTGAATGGTCTGTAAAAGTTTTTGTAAAATTTACACAAATGTATATCCAAGTAATTAGTAAGTAATAAGTATAAGTAAAAAGTGATGGGACATGTGAAGCAGTACTCATAATTTGATTCTTTTTACATAAACAAAGCACTGAACCCCCCATAATCTCCATATTCATACTCCTTACCCAATAATGAAGGTAAAAGTGGCGGGAAGGCGTGAGTTGCTGTTTTGCCTAGACTTCAGTTTTGTCTCTTGCCTATCTGGGTTTCACAAAAAAAAAAAAATATTTGACTTCCCTTTCTGTCCATTTTTGCTGTACAATCTCTCCATCCATAAGGTGGTCAGGCAGATTCTGAGCCAGCATAAATACACTAAAAGCTACTGCTCTGTGCAAAACCACTATCTAGTCACGCTTGAATTTTGTTTTCTCCGAAGACATTTTTCTAAGTAAGCAAAAACAATATTCATGAATTTACCCTTGGCTTTCAATACTTTGAGGATTATAAAATTGCCAGTATCATTCCTAAGTATACCTTCAGGTCCACTTAATTGTGGCTTTGCACTAGCAGCTCCAGGACTACTGAAAGAAAGACACATTTTTATAACCAAACCCCAAACATTACTTCAGCAGCTTTGCAGCTTGGAATTTTAAGAATGAGAGCTAACAGCTACCATAATGACTGTCAACATGCTGTAAAGTTTCAACTTTGCAAGCATCTACCTAGGTACCTAGAGGAACTCTATTAATTTTAATTTAATTATATTAAAAATATAGTTCTTGTCCCTATTTAACCTAAACACTGCCTTGAGCCAAAGGAAAGATATGTACATGGGTGTAGCTGCCTCTTTTTAGCATTTTTGATGAATGTCCTGTTAAAAGCAGTGCAAAATATATGTTTCCAACAAAACATATGATGTGTTTGGTTTTTGGTTTTGTTTTGTTTTGTTTTGTTTTGTTTTAAAAAAGAAGCAATTTCTAAGATTGTGATCTTTTATTTGCTGTCTTAGCTGCTTTCACCTTTAGAGAGAGCTTGTTCTAAGGAGGGTCCTAGACAGGCCCCACTCTGTGCTTTGGCTAGTTTAGGGCATTCTCACAGCAGGTTTCCAAACTAACTCTTAAAATTACATAAGGTAAAGTTTCTGTTATGAATTTTGCTGTGAACTAGTGATGGAATACTTACTTCATGGTTTGGTTTCCCCAGGCATTAGGAGTCAGAAACTATGGTAAAGTTCTGCTAGCAATCAAGGTGTCTGGACAGTTTCCATCCCAAGCATCCAGAATTAGATGTATGGAACACGATGCAGGTCAGACAGATAGGCAGTTTTGAGGTAAAGTTTAAATGATTATTGAGTCTGAGTTCCTTTAATACACTGACTTACCTAATGGCTTGTATAATGTTTCAGTAGATGAAAATAAAAGGAAAACTTTTAACAGACACTGTAATTAGCTTCTGAAAAAGAAATTCAGAACTTCAAATGGTAATCCCTTTCTCACTTGGAGCCTTTAAGGCAAGACGTGTTATAATTTCTAGAATAAGTTCTATTTAAATTATTCATTGTTGTGAACTCAAAGTACCTCAATTTCAGGAGCTACCAATTCTGTGGTACAATATCCATTAAGTTATACTGAGAGAAAAAGGTGAGAACACATATTAGTTTCTTCTTACACATAAACTCTAGTAATATATGAGGTTGTGAGAACATGCAAATGTCATGAATGTCTTGTAGGGGAATTAAAATTTTCAATCCTTGAAAATTTTCAAGTTTTCTGCTAATAAAACTGTGCTTTCAATTACATGGATATCTCTAGCACTACAGATTAAATTAGATTATGAAGTCATGAAGCATCTGGTTATGTATATTTCAGTCTATATGCATTCAGTTCAACACTTAACGAAAGGTAGATGCAGTACTGCATGGTTTTAAAACCCCAGGCATTTATAGAAAAGGCTACGTGCTGCCACAATCCAAGTAGAAAATACTTTTTTTTTTTCTCTGCAGTTACATTTGTGACAAAATAGATACCAATGAGTTGAACTACCTGGCTTTTACTCCAGAATGACTGGGAAGCTGATATTAGTGTTCAGAGGAGTTCCTTTGAAGAAGGGTGCTGCCCAAGATTATGCAGAGGGTGCTTCCATTCATTCACCTCCACTCTTGCGTATGATTATGCCTGAAGATGTAGTTAAGCCCAATGGTTATGATTTATGGATGGCAAAGCTGAAAATTTCAAAAAGAGACAGGCAATTAAATATTTTTATAAATCTTATTCATAGTAATGACAAAGTATTGAATGTTGGGGGCAACAGGGGATAGGGTGAAGTTGGCATGAATTAAAATTTGCAAAATTAATTAAAACAATTATATATTCCATAATTCTTCACAGAAGTCTATTCTGCCATTTCTTTAGGAGATAACAAAAACGTTAAGTTTTTTTTAAAGATGCAGTATACTTCTAACTTCTTTATATTAAGTTTATATTGTTAAAAAAAAAAGCCAATGTTGCATAACTGGAATTTTATCTGCCATTTGTGGTGCTTATTAATGACATCAGCATGTAAATGCTATTATTGCCATTTTAAGGCAACTGTACAGCACTGAAACATTCGGACTTCTCTGCATTCTTCTGTCTCGGATGTACATTTTTGAGAACACAGAGTCAACTTTGTCTCAAACTTTTAATTATTTTTCTCACTTGTATTTTTTTTTAATGTGTGTGAATTGAGAAGTGCACGAAAAAGGAATAATTAGTGCATGAATGGATCAAAAGCCTTGCAGCTGGTCTATATGTGATATATTTTCTTGCCAGGTTTTTAAGTGTCTTTAGTCTGGGCTCACATAGAACTCTTTCCATTAACTGCTAATTTATTTCTAATATTTTGTTAGCAGTTCTTGCTAAGATAGCAAAGAGTCCAGTTGGAAAAGGGAATAAATAAAAGCTCCTGTTGTGGCTGCTCTCCTAGAAAAGGTGATAAATGAATTTTGCAATGATAACACAAATATTCACAAAATTAAAAATTTGACATTCCAATGCTTGCTGTGAGTCAAAGCTCCAAAAGTCTATAGGAGTTAAACAGCCAAACAATCATTTGGTGTATAATTAGTCAAGGATGTATTAAATTTTATTCTAAAAAAAAAAATCTTATGTCACATAATCATTATCTAGGATGAGAGGGAGAGTAAAACTCATGGGAAAAATATTACTTGTGATACTTTATGCATCACTAAAAGCTGCCCATTATTACAGTTATTAAGATGATATAAAAATAGAAATAGAATGGAATAGATTCTATCTGTGCTGATGGATATGTCACTAATTTAATAATAGTGCTGAAAACTAGTAATAACTATTTCTGAAAAAAAAATGGCCATATAGCTAGGCATGTGGGTAAAATTACATACATGTCCCCTAGTAATATTCACTTTCATTAGTGAATGATTATTTAATCTAATGATATAGATGCTACTATTACTTGATCAACTAATGCTTCTTATGTATAGTAAAAACTAAGTATCTCTATATGCTTGAGTAAGGACAAGCCATGATGATCTAACAGAGAAACGATTTTACTGCCTAAATGCATTTGACATTGTTTAGATATGAGATATGTTTGTTAAATCTCCTGCTTGATCCTAAGAAATCACTTTCTAATTGGGTATTAGGGAAAAAATACATATATATTTTAAGTAGTGAAAACTGCAGTATTTTCCATGCAGAATTTTGAAGTCCTTCACTAAATATTTAAAATTACTAAAAGCTTGTGAAATCATGACATTTCTAACCATAATTTGATTTAATAAAGAAAAATTAGAAGATAAAGAGTTTAAATGTTTATTTCAGTCTTTTCTCAACACTTTTTTTTTTTGTTTTGGACCGTTTCTTCATTTACAGATTTTTGTAAATGAAATTTTTACCAAAATTAAAACAAGAAAAGGAAAACACTTTAAAAAAATCTTGGTTTAAGACAAAAAGATTTAATTTTATCCAAAACAAAATATTTTCAGGTTAAATTTAATTTGGAAAGTGAAAATATTTTTACTTTTGCCTGAAATTCTTTGAATTTCAAGACCTTTCATAAATCTGATGAAACTAAATTACTACACTAAATTACTATACTACATTTTTTTTTTTGCATGCTTTCTTTTTAAGTAAGTTACAATGTAGAATCATAATAGCCAAGAATCCTTCCATTCTAAAGTGAGGCATTTGAAAGTTTATTCAAATACCCCTCTCCAAATCTCATTACTAGATGGAGAGGGGGAGTGATTAAAAGAGGAACTTTATGAGAGGAGTACTGACAGGTGGCAAAAAAAAAGAGATTATTTTCCTTTGTCTTGATGTCTCATAAGGCTGGCAGTTTCTTGGATGGTGCCAGGAATAACAGTGCTTAGAAAGCTCTCAAGATAAGAAATGCGGGTGAATCAAACCTCAGATTCATAAGTATTTTTGTAATTAACCCACATTTAGGAAACAGAAAACTTAATTGCTTTTATATATGGACTGGCTCGTTCAAGAAATGAGCTTTAAGATTATTACTAACATTATTATCAAATTGTAACACATAATAAAATTTATCTTTACCCTTGAATTAATTAAAACAGTACTAACCATCACATTCTTCCTTTCAAACACATTGTTAAATATTTGTAGAAAGTTTGGAATTCCTTTTTATATTTAAATCCATGAAATGTACTAATATTTATCTTTCTACACCTATAAAATGAAATACATGTTTTCTATTTGGCTTAATATTGCAGTAACACCTTAAAAAAGATAATGTTTACATTTCAGTTTGTCAAAAAGATTTTGCCTAGTAAAGACATAAACACTTTGTATTTTTTAATGGCAGAAGTCTTTAATGGGCCAACAGACTGAACAGCTCAATTATTGCATACGGTACAAACATATCTTAAAATTCAATTTAACTGTTATTTACTCATGGGAAAAAACAAACAAACAAACAAACAACAAGAAAGTCATATACTGTGGGATGATGGGACTTGCTTTGAGAAACCTGGTCTACTAAGGGCTGATGAGGTACACCTAACTGAGAAGGGGAAGAGTATCTTTGGCCAAAGGCTTGCCAGGCTCACCAAGAAGGCTTTAAACTAGTGTTGCCGGGGGAGGGGGAGCACAATCCAGCCCACAGCTGTCAGTATGGCGCCAGTGCCAGCAACAAGTGCCCAGAACCCAGGGAAGGATCACAGACAAGTACGAGACAGCCTAAAATGCAGCCCAAAGGAATTCCTTTTGCTCCAGCCAGCAAGTTGGCTTCATCGGGGGCCCAGGTTAAGTGCCTCTGTCCTAATGCACATAGCATGGGGAACAAACAGGAAGAGTTAGAGATGTGTGCACCCATGCAAGGCTACGATCTTGTTGGCACCACAGAGACCTGGTGGGATGACTCCTATGACTGGAGCATTGGGATGGAGGCCCTTTAGGAAGGAGAGGCAGGGGAGACAAGGAGGGAGTACCACCTTCATGTCAGCAGCCAGCTGGAGTACATGGAGCTCCACCTGGGGATGAAGGAGGAGCTGACAGAGAGCTTATGGATTAGACGGAGAGCAGGGACAGGGGACATTACAGTGGGAGTTTGCTACAGGCCACCTGGCCAGGAGGACCAAGCGGATGAGGCCCTCTACAGGCCGATAAGGAGCAGCCTCACGGTCACAAGCCCCGGTCCTTGTGGGGGAGACTTCAACCACCCTGACATCTGTTGGAGAGACAACACAGCAGGGCACAGGCAATCCAGGAGGTTCCTGAAATACGTGGATGACAACTTCCTCCTGCAGGTGATAGAAGAGCCGACAAAGAGGGGTGCCATGCTCAACCTTCTGCTCACCAACAGAGAGGGACTGGTGGGGGATGTGAAACTGAAGGACAGCCTTGGCTGCAGCAACCACGACACGGTGGAGTTCAAGATCCACGGGGCAGCAAGGAAACTACACGGCAAGCTCTCTGCCCTAGACTTCAAGAAGGAGGACTTTGGCCTCTTCAGGTACCTGATGGGCAAAGTGCCATGGGAGGCGGCCCTGGAGGGAAGAGGGGCCCAGGAAAGTTGGTCTGTATTCAAGGAGCACCTCCTCCAAGCTCAGCAGAGGTGCATCCCAATGAAGAGCAAGTCGGGCAAAACCACCAGGAGGCCTGCGTGGACGAGCAAGGAGCTCCTGCACCAACTGCAAATCAAGAAGGAAGCCTACAGAGGGTGGAAGCAAGGACAGGTAGCCTGGGAGGATTACAGAGAGGTTGTCAGAGCAGCCAGGGATCAGGTAAGGCAGGCTAAAGCCCTGACAGAATTGAATCTGGCCAGGGACATCAAGGACAACAAGAAAAGCTTCTACAGGTACATCAGAGACAAAAGGAAGTCCAAGGAGAATGTAGGCCCTCTCTGGAAGGAAATGGGTGACCTGTTTACCTGGGACATGGAGAAGGCTGAGGTGCTCAATGACTTTTTCTTTCAGTCTTCACCGATAAGGGCTCTTGTCGTGTCTTCCAAGTTCCAGAAGGCAAAAGTAGGGACTAGGAGAATGAGGAACTGCCCACTGCAGTGGAAGAGCAGGTTCGGGAACATCTAAGGAATCTGAAGGTGCACAAGTCCACAGGACCCGATAAGATAGATCTGCAGTTCCTGAGGGAACTGGCAGATGAAGTTGACAAGCCACTGGCCATCATATTTGAGAAGTCATGGCAGTCTGGTGAGGTTCCAGATGACTGGAAGAGAGGTAACATAACTCCCATTTTTGAAAAGGGGAACAAGGAACACCTGAGGAACTACAGGCTGTTCAGCCTCACCTCTGTGCATGGCAAGGTCATGGAGCAGATCCTCCTGGAAAACATTCTAAGGCACATGGAAGCAAGGAGGTGATTGGTGACAGCCAACATGGCTTCACCAAGGGCAGATCGTGCTTGACTAATTTGGTGGCCTTCTATGACAAGGT
This sequence comes from Chlamydotis macqueenii, assembly GCF_036417535.1. Classification (NCBI taxonomy): domain Eukaryota; kingdom Metazoa; phylum Chordata; class Aves; order Otidiformes; family Otididae; genus Chlamydotis; species Chlamydotis macqueenii. The sequence goes on from NC_141556.1 coordinate 19,314,416, forward strand.
TACAGCATTGGTAGACAAGGAACGAGAAACTGATGTCATCTACCTGGACCTGTGCAAGGCATTTGACACTGTCCCGCATGACATCCTTCTCTCTAAACTAGAGAGGCATGGGTTTGATGGATGGACCACTCGGTGGATAAGGAATTGGCTGGACGGCTGCACGCAAATAGTGGTGGTCAACGGCTCAATGTCCAGGTAGAGACTGGTGATGAGTTGTGTTCCTCAGGTGTCAGTATTGGGGTTGGCCCTGTTTAACATCTTTGTCAGTGACATGGACAGTGGGATAGAGTGCACCCCTAGCAAGTTCGCCGATGACACCAATCTGTGTGGTGCCATCAACACGCTGGAAGGGAGGGATGCCATCCAGAGGGATCTTGACAGGCTGGAGAAGTGGGCCCGTACCAACCTCATGAAGCTCAGCCAGGCCAAGTACAAGGTCCTGTATGTGGGTCAGGGCAATTTCAGGCATAAATACAGGCTGGATGGTGAATGGATTGAGAGCAGCCCTGAGGAGAAGGACTTGGTTGATGAGAAGCTCAACATGAGCCAGCCACATTCTGGACTGCATCAAGAGAAGCGTGGCCAGCAGGTCGAAGGAGGTGATTCTCCCTCTCCATTCCACTCTGAGGAGATCTCACCTGGAGTACCGTGTCCAGTTCTGAATCCCCCAATATAAGAAGGACATGGACCAGTTGGAGAGGGTCCAGAGGAGGGCCACAAAGATGATCAGAAGGCTGGAGCACCTGTCCTATGGGGACAGGCTGAGAGAGTTGGGGCTGTTCAGCCTGGAGAAGAGGAGGCTCCAGGGAGACCTTATAGCAGTCTTCCAATACCTAAAGGGGGCCTACAGGAAAGACGAGGAGAAAACTCTTCAGTAGAGTCTGCTGCAATAGGATGAGGGGTAATGATTTTAAAATAGAGGGAGGTAGATTCAGATGAGATGTTAGGAAAAAAATTTTTATGCTGAGCGTGGTGGAACACTGGAACAGGTTGCCAGAGATGTGGTTGATGCCCCATCCCTGGAAACCTTCAAGGCCAAATTGGATGAGGCTCTGAGCAACCTGATCTAGTCAGGCATGTCCCTGCTCCTTGCAGGGTGACTGGACTAGATGACCTTTAAATGGTCCTTCCAACCCTAATTATTCTATGATTCTATGATTCTATGGTGTGACAAAATGTATTATTCTTATACTTCTGGTAGAGTGCTCTAGCATTGGAAATTTTAGCAAGTCTATAACTTAAAGGAATTATGCCTAGGATTTGAAGTAATGATTGTAATTTCAATGCCTATGAAAATTCAGAGTCAAACTAAGCAGAAGGTAATAACTCAAGAGCATAGCTCAAATGGTGTATAGGAAGGACTATTCTAGCCACTTCCCCCTGACACAGGACATGCATATGCCACTGACAGGCAGATTCTTCAAACCACTGAATGTGTTGATCTCCCTACTGTTTTATGACAATAGAGAGACATAAAACATGATTCTTGTCCTTTTCCAACCCTGAGGATAGTTTATTACATCCAGGTGTCTTATGTAGATCTTATCTTTTCTTGTTAAACAATTTACCATGATACTGTAACAGTAAGAAGATTTGCCCGAGAACACTTCACAGCTCCAGAGGTTGAAAAGGAATTTTGTCAGAATTATTAGCATTATCTTCGCTTCAGAGTCTTACTTCTTTTCAACGAAAATAATAATAATCATCAGGGTAAATGCATTGGGATAATTCAGGGAATTCTATTTTAAAAACACAAGTTACAAAATATTGCTATATACATTGTGAATATTCCACCTGACTTGGGCATCACAGATGAAAAATCTTGAACTGAATTAATTCAGTCATAGAGTCTCAAATACCCAGTGGTGCCAATAGCAAATTCATTAACAAATACCTTATAACACACTATTTACATCATTACAGTATTTGATTTTGACACATTAACAGTTATAGCAGCAATAAAAATAATACTTACATGTAAAGGTTTCAATTGATTATTACTTCAAATAATAATTCTAACATAATCAGTTACAAGACCTTGAACATCAAGCTATCCCCTTTAGGAAAGACAAATATATCGGCTATGGAATAGGATCTGAAAGGTGATAATTTCCATTCACTTGGGACTTGAGGAGTGGAGCAATCTGTCTTTTTCAGCCATACTGTTTGCTATATTCAGAAAAAAATATAGGTACATGGGTCTGTTCTTTTTAACCTCTTTTTAATTAGAAGTTGCTGCATGGAGAATCATATATTTGTTAAAAAAATCCTAAATTTTTGACTTGCAGTAGGGTAAAGCTTACACAAGAAATCCAATGCTCTGAACAAGGTCCTCATTTTCTGTCTAAAAAGTGAGAGAAATCCCTCTTACAAGAGACCTAAAAACAATGTCTTCAGCTGGATTGGGTGGGATTTTCCATACTGCTGTTCTACTCAGTTTTCAAGTGCTCATAACCAGCGAGTTTGTACTTGTACAGGAACTCCTACATGACCACTTCAGCTCAGGCATAATCTGTTCCATTGCTATTGTCTTAAACAAGATACAAAATGGTTAATTATGCCAACAGTATACAAAAGACTGTCCTACTTGATCATGTCCGTATCTGGAAGAACAGTTTCTGACTATTTACAAGTGTCTTATCTATGTATGATTTTGCTATTTCAGTAGTCGTAACCTCTTTGGGAGTCTAGAAGGTCCAACTTCTTCTGCAGGATTTTAACCAACACATCAAAATGTATAATTTATCTAGGCACTGCAGGTGCTGCCTGAGGGAGTCTTCAGGGCTGTCCAAAATTCCCACCTGGAGAGCTTCTCCACCAATTAACCCAATGCTTTGTTGCAAAGGCAGCTACCGCTTCAGCCTTCTCTCATAGCAGTCCATCATACAGCAGTCCACTATCTCGTCTATGCAGATGACTAGGTAATAAATTAGTGAACCACCTGGGGAATTAATGTCCTAAGTGCAGCAGATGTGCACACAGCCACAGCCCTGATACCCAGCCACTTTAACAGCATGACCAACTGAAATTTCATTCTTATACCTCACAAATTCCATGGTTCTTGACACAAATGCTATTAGAATTTCAAGTGACACTGGAAAATCAGATAATTTTAACTTTCTTTCCTTAAAATAACAACATCAACGAACTTAAATGATTTTAATGATTTCAAATAGGACCTCCAGAGCAAACCATTTAAAAATTGCATTAGTATTCCCAAATTTGTTTGCTGTTTGTCTGAAAATTTAGGATTATGTCTAGTTCATAAGTCTCTGAGTACATTTAATGCCTACAGTCTTAGTCTTTCAACCCATTAACAGGCTTTAATTTGAAAGTCACTTTGGTTGATTAACTCTCTCCTTCAGGCTACCCCAGATGTAATCTTCAGTATCAGTCTTTTCTTTTCCAGTTGCACCACTGTGGACATCTCGAATATAGACTAATGACCACCTCAAATAACATTTCTTTTAACATCTTTTTTTTTTTTTTCCTGAGGAGTGTTAATCTGCACAGCGTAGTGCGTGCTTCTCCACTCACTCCACACATCATACGTTCCCATTAACTCAATCTTGTCTCCACTTCAACTTTATCACCTGCATTTATTCCTTTGGCAAATCCTTCCCGTATGGTATTTGCCTTCACTGACAATTGTCTATAGACCTTAAGTCACCTTTCCTTCCCTAACTCTCAGAATCTTTCATTATCTTGCCTTTATTAACCTTAATTCTGTAAAATATGTTGTTCTGTTTTTGCCAATGTATCATTGCTTTTTGTACATCACTGATTCGATTTAGGTTTATCCTGATGTTTCTTTCACACTCTTAGATCTATTTATTTCATTCAGTAAAGTATTGATTGAAGCTTTTTTTTTTCCAGGAGTTTATTTATACTAACTTATGCTAGCTTATTGTGTACATTAACCTGATGTTTTAAATGGCTGAAGGATTGTTCAGATCATTAAAATAATCCTGATAAAAATTACCTTGAATGTCTTTGGGGACTAACTGGATGGTTTTTTTTTGTAAGAGAAGGTTGTTTAATTTTTGTTCTTGAGGATAAAGTACACAGAAATCCTAAAAGAGAAGAAGAGAGGTTCGGAGAGGAGAGGTTCAGAAAGGTTCGGAGAGGTTTGGAGAGGTTCAGAGAGGAGAGGTTTGGAGAGGTTTGGAGAGGTTCAGAGAGGAGAGGTTCGGAGAGGAGAGGTTCGGAGAGGTTCGGAGACGTTTGGAGAGGAGAGGTTCGGAGAGGTTCGGAGAGGTTTGGAGAGGTTCGGAGAGGTTCGGAGAGGAGAGGTTCGGAGAGGTTCAGAGAGGTTCGGAGAGGTTTGGAGAGGTTCGGAGAGGTTCGGAGAGGTTCGGAGAGGAGAGGAGAGGTTCGGAGAGGTTCGGAGAGGTTCAGAGAGGTTCGGAGAGGTTTGGAGAGGTTCGGAGAGGTTCGGAGAGGAGAGGAGAGGAGAGGAGAGGTTCGGAGAGGTTCGGAGAGGTTTGGAGAGGTTCGGAGAGGAGAGGAGAGGAGAGGAGAGGAGAGGAGAGGAGAGGTTCGGAGAGGAGAGGAGAGGAGAGGAGAGGAGAGGAGAGGAGAGGAGAGGAGAGAGGACGGGAGGGGAGGGGAGGGGAGGGAGGGCAGGGGAGGGAAGATTCTACAAGCAATATATACATTGTTAATTCTACTGCAAAAATTGCATTGAAAGCATATTAAAAGGAAGTTATATTATCAGTTGTAAAAATTAAAACTAATATTTTATTGATAATTGTTTCCTATTATAGGTAAAATGTATTTTCCTGGCAGTAAATAAAACTGAAGTCAATATTTTGGATGATTAAGGGATCTGCATCAATGGGATGTTTAACTTTTAGATCAATGAAATTGCTGCTGTTTTAATCTTGGGGTTAGATACAGCATAGAAAAGGCTGATATTATTTGTACATAGAGGTTTAAGCAATTTGTCAATATCATGAAAATATTCTGCTAGAGCCTGTACTTTGAGCTGAACAGGAAATAAACAAACATCCTCAGTGGCTGTGATGTCATTTGAACTGATACTATACTGAATAAAGCTTTTTAACCTTGACATAAAATTAAACTCTGTGTAACATTTTATATTCCTTTGGTTATTTTTCTTACTCTCAACTCTCTTTTTAACAAATTGAAAGTTTTAATTAGATAGAAATTCATAAAGCTAATATTATAGCCCTTAAATAATTACACCTATTTTCTCTGTGATCTATGCACCTCACTCCTATTAGTATTTAAGTAAGTATCTAGCTGACAATATACCCTTGAATGTACTTATCTGCTGAAGTATGTAAACACTAATAATTTCCTCACTGAGAATATTGTATTTAAAGGATGTAATCTTATTTTCTCTTTGAAGTTTCATTTAAAATATAACTGGGTTTATTGGTCTCCTCTCATATACTAGGGAAAGCAAGATAGAGACTTTAAAAGAGTTCCTTTCCAATTCTTTGGGGTTTGCCTCAGTCTTCTGGAAAATCATATCCAAAATCAGACACTATTCAGTCAGGCAGAGTTCTCATTAAAACGGTCATTAATGTTAAATAATTTCAGTCTAGGGTCACCCATCCTTCTACTATATGACTGCCAGGCCTCTCCCAATACAGATACGTGAGAGAAAGGTGCATAGAAAATGAAGAGTTCCAGACTGGTGCTTGAAAATTGTTAAAAAATAGGAATTCTTGTCTGAGAGCATTTGGAAGATACTTTTTTATGCTAAATATGGGCTTCACTTTGCTCTGTCACAAATTAACTACTGCTTTTTTATTTCTGACTGTGAAACATGTTGCCATTGTCCTTAGTCAAAGGCAACTAGTGAATGAAGGAATACAGACACAGTGGGCAGCTGTGCTGTTCATGATGTTCCTCCTGTTCTTGTGTTATGATATTGTTGTGGTTTTGTTTAGTGAGGGGGGGCCTAAGGTGGTAGCTTCTGTAGGAAACTGCTAGAAGTCGCACCCCTTTGTTCAGTGGACTTGGCCAGGCCTAGGGCAGACCTGCTGCTGGCCAAGGCCAAGCCAATTGGTAGCAGAATGTTCCATGATAACGCCTCTGCGATAACGTATTTAAGAATAGGAAAACAGGAAAAAAAAGAGAGAAGAGAAGATGTGAAGAATCTGAGCGGGGGCAGAGGTGCAGAGGGGGAGGTGCAGGCCTCGTGGGCCTTGCAGGCCTCACCCTCTGGCCTCTCACCAGGCAGCTGGCTGGGCCCGACTTGGTTCGGCCCGGCTACAAGAAGTGGAGAGGAGATGAGAAGTGAATAAGATGTAAAAAGATCCTGAGAGACATCTGCCAGCCTGTTGTGAGGAACGGCTGCAGATGCCAAGGTCGGTTCAGAAGGAGGGGGAGGAGTAATGCAGCTCCTGGCCAAGATTCCCCTGCAGCCTGTGGTGACGACCATGGTGGAGCAGGTTGTCCCCCTGCAGCCCATGGAGGTCCACGGAGGGGCAGAGATCCACTTGGAGCCCGTGAAGGACCCCACATCGTGGGAGGTGGAGGCCTGAAGGAGGCTGTGGTCCGTGGAGGGCCTGCTGGGACAGCTGTTCTAGAGGGACTGCACCCCATGGAAGAGATGACCCACGCCGGAGCAGTTCCACGAAGGCTGTGGCCTGTGGCAGGGACCCCACAACGGAGCAGGGGAGAAATGTGAGGAGTTCTTCCCCCGACCTTGAAGCAGCGGCGTGAATCAAAGTGTGATGACCGCAACCCCCATTGCCTCTTCACCCCTGTGCCCCTCGGGAGGGGAAGGTAGTAGAGATAATGTTAAGCTTGGAAAGAGGGAGGGGTGGAGGGAGGTTACCTTGTTCTCTGTCTCATTATCCTGCTGTTTGTAGTAATAAATGAATAGTTTTCCCCAAGTCAAGTCTGTTTTGCCTGTAACGGTAACTTTAAGGATTTCTCCCTGTCCTTATCTCAAACCTAGAGCCATTTTTCCTTATATCATCTCTCCCTGTTCTCTCGGGGGGAGCGAGAGAGAGGCTGCGTAGTCTGGTCCCGATCAGGGCTGAACTACGATAGACACGAATGTGTTATCTGAACAAAATTAATGATATTGGAAGTAAAATCTAATAGTGATAGCGAGACACAATAATGCAAGGAGAGATGACTCAACATGGCACAGTAGCCTCTATCGTCCTTTCTGAAGGATCCAATTGCCTGTTGCTTCAGCCAGTAAAAAAAAGATCATGTGCAAACAAATCCCATTTTACATATGTATGGCTTATAGAGGATTATTCCTGTTACATAAGAAAAGGATTGGACTAAAAGATCGTTGCAAAAACAAAGTGCTCATCATGGATGCACTTCAGAAAAGTTAACGTTAACTAAGTATCTTAGTCCAAGCTCTTCGAGATGATCCTTACACAGCAAAATCAAAAGATAGAAGATAAAAAAATCCAGTTCTGTAATTTTTTGTTTACACAAAGTAAAAACTATCTGGTTTTATTCACATAGGTTTAACAGTAAGAAATTAATAATAACATGTATCTTCAATGTATGGTCAATTCTATCACAAGGCACTTCTATGGCTAAGGTAGGCATGACTAAAATTGGAGATTAATAATAAAAAGCTAAAATAGGACTACTATAAATCTATATATGTATTAAAATTATATGCAGTGATTTGCATATTATGTTCATATCTGTAATTTGAAATATTCAAAGAACCTGCTTTATGGGTTACCAGTATTTCCAGAGTAACAGTCTATATGCACACTACTGAATAACATTACTACTTCTGAAATTCTCTCTCTGCTACTTAAGCCTCCTGTCAGTTGCTTATTTCAGCATAAATCTAACAAAGCAGCTCAAAGGACAAATTATTTTCCTTTCATATACATTGTTTAAGATAAAAAAATATGTGCTTTTAACTTGATAAGTTGCAGTATTTTCAATTGTTCTAAATGCATTTTGCTTATAGTAATTTTTTAGCTGTTGAGATAATCTAAAAGCAAAAAAGCACAAATGAAGCCACTTCAGTAAATTACAATTTTTTTTTGACATATTGACATTATTCTATATTTTAGACATGAAAAATTGAATGAAAATCTTGTTGAAGATACTAAAACTGTGAGGTTTTTTTTATTACAATAACAACACAGGTATCTACACTAATATGTTTGAACTTCATAATGCCTTTAGCTCATCTACATCTACAGAAATTATTAAACAGGAATTTGAGATGTGAATTTAAAGTTCATGGCTAAATAACACTAAATTTTCATGGAAATTCTATGAAGACTAATGTTTATCTGGTGAATTTTCATTATCCAAGAAAGCTAATCAGGAATTAATAGCCTAAATAGTAAAATGAGAGCAAGAATTGCAAGATCAAACCACAATGTTGTAAGAAATAAATCATATCACTTCCATCTTGGTGATAAACATGTGTAATAGTAAACTAAACATTCCATCTGTACACTGGTCATAATTAGAAATAAAGTTTCTCTGATCTCATCTTTTTTTTTTTTTTTTTTTTTAACATTGCACAATAAATCATGAGGTTAGCCAACAAAAACAGCAGGCAGGCAAATTTTCTGAGCTCAGGCTGCTCGGAAAGTGGATGCTGATGGGCCTCATAGAATCATAGAATGGTTTGGGTTGGAAGGCACCTTTAAAGGTCGTCTAGTCCAATCCCCCTGCAACCAGGAGGGACATCTCCAAATAGATCAGGCTGCTCAGAGCCCCATCCAACCTGGCCTTGAATGTTTCCAGGGATGAGGCAGCTACCACCTCTCTAGGCAACCTGTTCCAGTGTTCCACCACTCTCATTGTGAATTTTTTGTTTCCTCATGTCAAGTCTGAACCGATTGACCTCTATTTTAAAACCATTACCCCTTGTCCTATCACAACAGGCCCTGCTGAAGAGTTTCTCCCCATCTTTCCTATAAGCTCCCTTTAGGTACTGGAAGATTGTTATAAGACGTGCCCAGAACCTTCTCTTCTCCAGGCTGAACAGCCCCAACTCTCCCAGCCTGTCCTCATAGGAGAGATGATGCAGCCCTCTGATTATCTTCATGGCTCTACTTTGTGACCTGCCCAGGGAGTGTGAGGGGGCAGCCGCATGGCCCAGGGGGGAATGTGAGGATAGCGGGGTGTGCACACGTGTATGTCTGTCAAAAGTGTTCGAAATTAGTTTTAGAAGGATATTTACAATTTTTGAAATATTCATTAGATACAGTTTGTCTGTTGTATTGAGGACGTTGATCTTGAATGTGTAGTTCACTGTTGGTTAATAAGCCAGTGCTTACATGCTAATATTTTTTTAAGCCAAGTGAACCTGTTTTTTTCACTGGGACAGAAAGGGAGAAGAATTTCCTTTTTCTCTTTTCCCCTTTCCTCTTACCTTCTTCCTGCTTGTTTAACAAAGTAGCAGAATTAGGACATGCTGATAAGAAGGGATTATACATACTTGAATATCTGCTAGAAAAAAAGTCAACAGTCCAACAAGTTTACACCCTTTTGAGTTTGCCTTTCTGATGAGCTTTTTGATACAGAAAATGAAGAATGCAACAGTAGTGGATTCCTGCTAAAAGGAGAATAAAATGAGGATGGAAAACTGTATAATGGAAAGTGTTTGTGCTTCTTTACAAGGGAAACATGGCAGATAACAGTAAGAGTGGAATAATTAATTATTTTTAAATTTCACGTAAGAGAATAAAAGTGCTTATTTTGTAAGTGTAACAGGTAGATAACAGAATAACATTTCAGTAAATTCTACAACTACCTTGTGAGAGTTCAGTCACTTCATTAATTACTTGGCTCAAGAGTCTTAACTTGCAATGAGATTAATAGACTGAATTGCTGTTATAACCAGCAGTACCTGACTGAAAGATGTCTTTGTTGAGAGATTGGACAGGAGGTTATTTAGTGTTACGTTTTCCTTTTTCAGACTGGATATTTTTAGTTTGCCGTTGAAGCCAAGCATGAAGATACTTCCTGATGATTGTGGCAATATATATTTACATTTTTTGGTTTGTTTTTTTTTTACGTAATATTGAAAAGGTGCAGTTTTCTCTATTAACTGTGTCATGAAATCAGTCTGTAAAAGCTGAGTCCTATATATTTCAAATGTATTTTTCTTTCAGATACTGAGCTCTGTGACCTGCTCCTTGCCTTACACTACATGGTTACACAGCAATTTAAATTAGAAGTTTTTATATAGGATAGTTTTTGCTTTTTGACAATTATATTTGCCACCTTCATTTTTAAATTCCAGTTATTTTTTTTCTGTGTTCATCCTTTTTACAGCATCATATCTTAATGAAAAAAATCTAAGATGTCTGAGTATAAATAATTAAATAATGAGACAGCAGAACTACCTCATTGTTTTTATTCATAAATAATACTTGCTACAAAAGATGCTTAGCTTGTTTGAGATCTTAACTGATTTCTCCCTGCTGTTTTAAGATAATCAAGCACTTTCTTGACAAACATGAGAGTAAAATGGCTGTGGAATGGGAACAGGAAACTCCATCTTTCCTTCCAAAATTGTTTGAGTGAGCTGACAAGACTGCCAGACTCACCAAGTGCAAATGCCAGCTTCGTTCTCTAGTCTGGAAAAGGGTGATATAGGAAGAGGAAGGGGGGGTTTATTTCCAGTTCTTGTCTATGCTTTTCAGTCTTAAACCCTTTCATGTAAGATGAATAAACTGCTTTTAGAGCTCTGAATAGAATACATAAAATATCCAATAAGTACATTAAGTGTCCTTGACATGATGTGAAAGTAATTTAGAACTGAAGTGCTCATTTGTGAAATTTGAATTTTTCCCCAAAATGATTAAAGTAGAGAACTTGGTATACAATGCATTTGCCATGTACAAATGGTATATAGAAGAGTATTGCAGATGCTGCAGGGAAAATCTTTATTATTAATTCAAGAAGATCTTATGGATTTTATTTTGTTGTATTCATTGAATTATTTCATTTTAAGAAATGCCTCTGTCCTTACAAAATGTATGATCATTTATGGGATTGTCTTACATAGTTATCTTACAATGTGTCCCTTGACACTCTTCTCTACTTTTTCTAACTAATGTCAGCTTTTCTGCTTGTATTTTATTTTATCTTCAATCTATTATTTTATATTTGTATAATATTTTCATTGCTACTAGCAATGTTCTATTTTACTACAGTTTTTTTTTATTATTATTTAAACACTACAGAAGACAAGGTTTATACCTAAGAGCTGTTTCAATTTTTACTTGCCTATTTAGATAAAGATTCACTACTTTCACTGAAGTAAGTTGGCATACAAATGCAGTATCCCTACTACTTTGTTGACTCTAGTGTGAGATAAGATTGAAAAAGAGAAATACTATGAAATAAATAGGGGCCTGTGTTGGGTTTTGGTGGCAGGGGAGCTACAGGGATAGCTTGTGCGAGAAACTGCTAGAAGTTTTCCCTTTGTCCAGTAGAGCTGGCTGGCTCCAGGGCAGACCCATCGCTGGCTGGGGCCAAGTCAATCAGCAGTGGTGATGATGCCTCTGTGATAAAGTATTTAAGAAGGGGAAAACAAAATAGAAGTATAAGGAGAGAAGAGGAAGGTGCGGGCCTCACCCTGAGCCTCCCTTATAGGCAGCTCTCTGGTTAATTATGCTCATCACAGTCTACACCTTCCTCAAGGAGGGCAGTGGAGAAGGAGGTGTTGATCTCCTCTTTCTGGTGAACAGCACTAGGATATGAGGAAATGGAACAAAGCTGCATGACAGGAAGTTCAGATTGGACATGAGGGAAAAGTTCTTCACTGAGAGGATGATTGGTCATTGGAACAGGCTCACCAGGGAAGCAGTCAGGGCATGAATCCTATAGGAGTTCAAGGAGTATATGGACAATGCTTTCAGTTACATGATTTAATTTTAGTAAGTCCTAAAGGAGTCCTAAGGAGTTGGATTCAATGATCCTTACGGATCCCTTCCAACTTCAGATATTCAATGATTCTACAGTTCTGTATGGCAATAATTGCTCTGATAAAATATAACAGCTTTGATACATACAGCTGAAAGGGAATGGTTTACATTACATTAATCTACTTTGTCTGACTGGGCTGAAACCAACAGATGTTTTGTTCATTTTTGTTTTATACTTGTCAGTGACTAGGGGGGAGACATTAGTTTCTCTAAGATTCATCCTAATAGGAGAACTTCTAGGATAAAATGCAGTTGCTCCTTCCAGGATGGAATGCAATTAGCATGCTCCCTACAGCAGTTCCCTAGACAATACACCCTGCCTCCCTTAGCATATGCTAAGACGAACAGAAAGATCAGAAAGGAGGGTGGAGCAGAGTGGAGACACCACAGACAAACTCTATTACTCCCTGCAGGGACAGTAACTTCATGGTACCTGGTAGCTAATAAGCCATATGGTAGCTGATGAACTGCATGGCAACTGTCAAACCAGAAGAATGCTAGTTGCTGAGCCAAGAATTGTGGCAAAATCACATCCTTTAGATGAACTTTGATCACTGTAATCTCATTAAAATGGTAAAACAGACCTCCATCCCAAAGGCTAGCCATCTCCAAAGTGAGACCACCCCTCACTGGGCATGTTTTCTCTACATTTTTTACTATAACTTTAAGGAATTACGTGAGAGAATTTTACACTAATTAGCAATAAAGGAATGTATGACTGGAGTCCCCCAGACTTCATCATAATCTAAGAAACAGTACAAAAGTAAATGTGCTGGGGAGAAAATTAGGGAAGACTCCATCATAACTTTTGGGATCGGTGACAGGCTGAACCTGTCTTCTCCCCCACAGTCTATTGGGTAAGAATCTTATTCTAAGCACACTGAAATAACTAACCTAAGCTAGCTGTTATTGGTAATTAGAGTTTGTTTTTATATTGCTTCAAACTCATTCTTGCAGTCAGTGTACTGTCACCAGCAATCTTCGAATCTTATCCTGTCAGAAGTCTATATTTTGTATAATAAAATTAACTTTGGGCAAATTCTCGGGTCCTCGAAGAGCTGAAATAAGGAGGTCTGACTCTGTCACTCTGTCAATGTGGATCCCTGAATAGGTTAGTTGAATCACCCTCCGATATGATGGGCTGTCCAGTGGGTTCAGACAGACTGGTCAAGTGTATGGGTCTCATCTCTCTTGGGATGTTGACAGACTGGGCAAACGTAAAGGGTTCCTTGGCAACCCCCCCACCTTAATATGGCAGATAGGTAAGGAACTGATGAAAAAGGATGAGTGCTTAGTGTCTTTTTCTCTGAGGTAAATGGTAACTGGCAGTTTTCAGATCAAAGACTTCCTATAATTCAGCTAAAAAGTTTTCTGTAAATGAACATCATGTAGATGCCTTACTAGAAATATTTGTAGCTCCTTTTTGCCCTATTGAACATATTGAACTGTATGAACAGTAGGGACAACAATAGAAAATAAGAGTATATATAAAACAAAATAAAATTTAAAAACTTCTGGCATAACCAAATTGAAATGTGTTGCATAAGAGGTGAACCTGGCTCAGTTCCTTTAATAGTTATTTGCTTAATTTTTTTTGCTGCGTGGCCTGATATACAAATGATCCCAGTAGAAAACATGTTGGACAGCAGCTGCATTCTCTCAGACATTTGCAAGGCGAGATGAGTGGACTGTGTCCAAAATGCTATTCTGCAGCTGCAACAAGATGGGGTGTGCTATTTAGCAGAATGACATTTTCAGTGTTCATTTTAATCTTTTCCTTTTGGTAGGTTACTCCTTCCATGAGATCACTAAGCTGACTCTCCAGCAATTCCTAAATGCTCCGGTATATGTATAGCATTTCACTATTTGCTGTGAATGACAGCTGATAGTAATTCTAATCACTGAAAATAAAAAATCTGAGAGGAATACACTGTATTGAAATATCCAGCATGCAATTTTAATTTAAAAGATTATTTATTATAAGAGACAACATTTTATTTCGTATCATACTTTCTAAAATTTCACACTGATTGACTGTTTTATTTGTTTCAGATTACTAATCTGTCATTAAGCATTCTTTCTGAGGAGAGTCAGTCATGCACTGTGGCCAGATATTTCAACAATGTGGAAATAATAATACGCTAGTAAGGAAAAAGAAGTTCAACTTTTATTGACTTTTCACATATGGTAGGCTATTTCCACAAAAAAAAAACCATGGAGAACTGTAATATTATACCCTTAAAATGAAATTTTCTCAGATTCTGCCATTGTAATGTTTGAATTAAAACTAAAAGTTATCTTTAACTACATAAACATGTACTTATATAGTGAAAACATTTCAAATGTCATTAGGTCAGATATTATTCTGCAGTTAGAGCTACAGGCAGAACTACTTTTCAGGTCATCCATAATCTCACATACCATAATCATCTAATGTAAATCTTGGTGCTGTATCATTTTGCTGTTCTGTGTGACTTCAGAATCTTTGCTGAACACATATGTGTGGTTGACCCCTAAGTCTTCTTAATTTCTCAGCTCACTATTCTTTTACTTTGTGTTGTAAGTCACACATGAAACTCAGGCCTTCATCAGAAGTTCATTATCAGAAACTCTACAATCTTATTTGCCTGCCTTTTAGACCTTCTTGATCCTTCTTTTTATTTCTATTACTCCAAAATAGACACAATTAGTTTTGCAGCCTATTTAGTCTCAGAATTCTTTCAAGGAATACAGAATACTATGAATATTATAAATAGTAATGTTGATATCATTAATTATAACAATATTAACAATAATCTCTGTGCTCATAAACTAGGCACAAGATGAGAAGATATGATGTATGACATCTGTGAAGGATGGTTTTATGCTAATACTTACGTTGTCAGCAGCTCATTCATTATTTCATTTGTAAAGTTTTTAACATGATGCTTCCATCTGAGCTGGTTGTTCAAATTACTTGATTACTTTTCTAACTCATCAATTGGGATTTCAGAGCCCTGGGTACAACAGTCAAAGACTCTGGGGCGCAGGTGGTATTCTTGTCAATCCTCCCGGTCAAAGGGCAGGGACCTGAAAGGGCCAGATGTATCTGGCAGGTTAACTCATGGCTTAGGGAGTGGTGCTACAGCCAGGGCTTTGGGTATCTAGATCACAGGGCGTGCTTTGAGAAGCCCGGGCTGCTAGGAGTGGATGGCATGCACCTAACTGAGAAGGGGAAGAGTGTGCTTGGACAAAGGCTTGCCAGGCTTGTCTGGAGGGCTTTAAACTAGCGTTGCTGGGGGAGGGGGAACACAGTTCAGCCCACTGCTGTCAGCATGGTGCCAGTGCCAGCACCGAGGGTCCAGAAGCTGAGGAAGAATCTCGAGTATGTGCAAATGAACTTAAACTGCAGTCCAAAAGAACTCCTGTCGCTCCAGCCAGCAAGTCGTCTTCGTCGGGGGCCCAGCTGAAGTGTCTCTATACCAATGCACGCAGCATGGGGAATAAACAGGAAGAGCTGGAGATGCGTGCACACGAGCAGGGCTACGACCTTGTTGGTGTCACGGAGACGTGGTGGGATGACTCGTACTATTGGAGTGTCAACATGGAGGGGTATAGGCTTTTTAGAAAGGACAGGAAGGGAAGACAAGGAGGGGGTGTCGCTCTCTACATCAGCAACTGGCTGGAGTGCATGGAGCTCTGCCTGGGGATGGAGGAGGAGCTGACAGAGAGCTTACGGGTCAAGATTAGAGGATGGGGACAGATGGGACATTATGGTGGGGGTCTGTTACAGGCCCCCTGGCCAGGGGGACAGAGCGGACGAGGCGCTCTATAGGCAGATAGGAGCAGCCTCACCATCACAAGCCCTGGTCCTCATGACATCTGTTGGAAAGACAACACGGCAGGGCACAGGCAGGCCAGGAGGTTCCTGGAATGTGTGGACGATAACTTCCTCCTGCAGGTGATAGAGGAGCTGACAAGGAGGTGTGCCATGCTTGACCTTGTGCCCACCAACAGGGAGGGGCTGGTGGGGGATGCGAAACTGAAGGACAGCCTTGGCTGCAGTGACCACGACATGGTGGAGTTCAAGATCCATGGGGCAACAAGGAAACTACACGGCAAGCTCTCTGCCCTAGACTTCAGGAGGGTGGACTTTGGCCTCTTTAGGTACCTGATGGGCAAAGTGCCATGGGAGGCGGCCCTGGAGGGAAGAGGGACCCAGGAAAGTTGGTCTGTATTCAAGGAGCACCTCCTCCAAGCTCAGCAGAGGTGCATCCCAATGAAGAACAAGCTGGGCAAAAAGGCCAGGAGGCCTGCATGGATGAGCAAGGAGCTCCTGGACCAACTGAAAGTGAAGAGGAAAGCCGATAGAGGGTGGAAGCGGAGACAGGCAGCCTGGGAGGACTACAAAGAGGCTGTGCGAGTGGCCAGGGATCGGGTGAGGAAGGCTAAAGCCCTGATGGAATTGAATCTGGCCAGGGACAATGCAAGTTGTAGAACACTGGAACAGGTTGCCCAGAGAGGTGGTGGATGCCCCATCCCTGGAAACCTTCAAGGCCAGGTTGGATGAGGCTCTGAGCAACCTGATCTAGTCAGGCATGTCCCTCCTTCTTGCAGGGGGGTTGAACTAGATGACCTTTGAAGGTCCCTTCCAACTCTAACCATTCTATGAAATACTTATTTAGAGAAAATTCAACTGTTTCAACAGGACAGATGTTAATAATCTGACAGATGATACTTACCTGGTATTGTAGAGATTAACACTGAGATCTCTGATCTGAATCAGGTAGAACAGAATCGTAACAGTATCAACCATACCCGAGATGAGAGCCCTGGCTACATAGCTGTTCTAGACCTCCATAGTTGATAACACAAAAGAAAAATAGCACCTTGAAATGTTTCAATTTCCTCACAAGAAGGACTAAGATATTTTCTTAAGTCTTAAGTCCTTTTGCATGAATGGATAAACTGTTTCCCACTGAGACATAACTGAAAAAAATACTGGTACTCATTGAGTGACAGCTTCATTACTGAGGACAGAAATTTCATTAAAAATGGGGAACACGAAGAAACAAGCTCACCTCTCCTTGTTATTTTATTTTTCTCTGAACTATACTCTGGAAATGTCAAAAAAAGCTCATGTGCAATTTTGTGTGTATAGAATGGATTCTATGAGTGTCTGCAGATGCAGATAGAGAACTACTTATCAGAAAGCAACAGACCAAAGTGAGGAAATGCACCTGCTGAGAAGATGGTATATTAAAATTTCCCAAGCACTTATGAGATCTGGGGATAAGTAGACTTGTTGGCTCTTCAAGAACTTATAAACTCAGGACATATAGAGTCTGCCATTTCTGCACAAGGCCACTAGCGTAAGTTAATATCAGCGATGGATTGTGTAACTCTGATTATGTCCAGAGGTGTATGATATATGGAAAAAGATGACAAATTTATATATTACTTGGAAGAAACAAAGGGTCCTCTGAAGGACCAACCTAGAAGCCACTAGTGTGTCAGTACAATCCTCCACTTCTGAGTATTGAGTTGGAGTTGGCCTCCCATTTGTTGTTCTAACTGCATAACTATGAATGAACGTGTGAGTAAACCTTTTCAGTTAATTGGTGAATATGCTGTGCAGTCTTCTGTTGCTGGTAACAGTGGTTTGATACTATTAACAATCACATTGTCATAAAAATTGAAATTCAGAAATATTGAGTGAGCAGACAGGAGACACGTCAGAACCGATCTTCTTTTAGGTAAAAGGGAGTTAAAACCCCAAATTTAAACCAAAGAAATATCTGTGATTCTGACTGGTGTAAAACACTTATCAGCATCTACAGCTCTGCAGAGTGTATGAAACAAGAGCTGCAACAGTTCAAAAAATAGCACATAAGGGTTTTTTTGGTGGATTTGGTTTTGATTTGCTTTATTTGTGTCTGTTTTTTTTTTTAAACACTGAGGATGACTGAAAGTATCTAAATACAATAATGAGGAATGAATTATAGTTCTCAGAATCTATTCTGGCAAGTATGCAATAACTAAACAGAGGCAAAGTGATTTTTCTAGTTTTACTTGCCCATAAGCTAACTGTAAAAAAAATTAAAAAAAAACCAAAACACCTGATGCAGCCAGATGTGAGTGAATAAATGAATGATTGAAAATACTGTCTAACCCAATTCATACAGAAAATTCTTCAGAGAAAGTTCTGAAGGATTATAAAGAACATAAAACTGTCAAAAAAAAAAGAAAGAAAGTTTAGAAATCCTTGTAAACAACTCAGATAATTAAGTATCTTGTGCATTTAATCACACTTATAAGGTGGCTAAGCAACCAAAGTTCTGACAAAACCAAAATAGAGGAATGATGAGAAATCTGAAAAAAATAGCAGTCAAACCCCAGAGAATTTTAAATGTGAGGAGTACACTTTCATATTAAACATTTAAGTTAGAGAATCACATGAAAAGTCCTAGAGAAAATATTAAATTATAATCAACAGAAGTGACTTCTTTGAGTAGCTTAGTTTTCCTCTCTTAAGTCTGGCACGGATGGAGTGATGCACTTCACTCATAAAAGAGAAGCAGCAATATACTTTATTGATAAAAAAAAAAACCCCAGTGATTTATTAAAGTTTGATAGTAAATAGTAAATGCAACAGTGATTTAACAAGATTCGATGGCAAGGTACACTGGATTATTACCTGGAGAACAGAGTCAGACAAAACTGACAGTGACACCTTCCTGTTGAGTCACGAGATTCAGAAAGGACCTCTTGCTTTCCAAATCCCTTCTCAGAGAGGAGTCTAGGTGCAGCTGCATACAACCCTAGTCCCAGACTTGACCAATGGTTTATGTCTAAAGGATTATATGTTCACAATCAATCCTTTATCACTTCACTAAGATTTCAAAGTTTCAACACTCTTATTCCCAATTCACCCACCAAGTATCTGATGCAATAAGGATCCTCTCAACCTTGAGGAGTAAACTTGGGAGGCATCCCTGCCCAAGGGGAGATCCTTCCATGCAGCCCACTGTTGTGCAGGATAGCTGAAAGGGCTCTTGGGCTGCTCACTGTTTATTGAGTATTGACTCAAAGTCATATTTGTATACCGACAACCTTCCTATTTAACTGACACAGATTGCAGAAGACAGTCAAATATACAATCACATTTTTGAACTCTCCAGGGAGAGCTGGTAAATCTTTAATCATTTAGACTGTTGGAGAGATAAAACCTAAAGGTGTAGTTGTAGTTAATTGAAACTCTACAAATTCTATGTGGAAAATTAAATGCTGTGTTTAGAAAGAAAATTAACCTGAGAAAAGCAGAATTTTCCTTCCACATCTGAACCTGGAAATCTAAGAAATGTTTGAGAGTCTAATATAAATTAGTATTGTCTTCATACTACACTCACTAGTGAGTTTCAAAAGTTCTTGTGACCAGTAGGGAATTCTGGGACCACCAGATACTTGAAACTCTGTGGTCGACTGCTCGCAAAAGGACATGGTGCTGCATACTGTCTTGAAGTAATGTTCCTTTGATCGGTGACAGTGGATTAGAGGTTGATTTGCATTGCTGTGTCAAAGACCAAAGAGATTTTCTCAGTATCCATTATAAAAACCATCAGTGATAATCAGAATCAGTAATTGTATTAATATGTCTAACTCTGTCACTCTTCAGAAGGGATAGGCAAGGAAGGAGAGGTGGTGGGGTGGCTTTGTATGTCAGGGAGTGTTTTGATTGCATAGATCTCAACGTGCTGATGATAAGGTGGAATGCTTATGGGTAAGGTTGAAGGGGAATGCCAACAAGGCAGATATCCTTCTGGGAGTCTGTAATAAACCACTCAATCAGGAGGAAGAGGCAGATGAGGCATTCTACAAGTGGCTGGCGGAAGTCTCACAATCACTAGCCCGTGTTGTCATCGGGGACTACAACTTAGCAGACGTCTGCTGGAAGTATAACACAGCAGAGAGGAAACAGTCTTGGAGTTTCCTGGAGTGTGTGAAAGATAACTTCCTGACACAGGTGGTTAGTGAGCCTACCAGGGAAGATGCCTCATTCAATCCCCTGTTTACTAACAGAGAAGGGCTGGAAGGAGATGCGGTGGTCGGAGGCCATCTTTGGCTCAGCAACCATGAAATGATAGAGTTTTCATTTATTGGAGAGGTAAGGAAAAGGGTCAGCAAAACCACTACCATGGACTTCTGGAAGGCAGACTTTGGCCTGTTCAGAATACTGGTGGACAGAGTCCCTTGGGAGGCAGTTCTGAAGGGCAAAGGGGTCCAGGAAGGCTGGACATTCTTCAAGAGGGAAGTCTTAAAGGCACAGCAGCAGGCTGTCTCCATGTGCAGAAAGAAGAACCAGTGGGGGAGACAACTGGGCTGGCTGCGCAGGGAGCTTTTGCTAGGACTCAGGGAAAAAAAAAAGAGAGCCTACCGCTCTCGGAAGAAGGAGCAGGCAACTCAAGAAGAGTATAGGGAGCTTGTTAAGGTCATGAAGAGAGGAAATTAGAAAGGCAAAAGCCCATGCAGAACTCAAGCTGTCAGAAAACAAGAAATGTTTCTACAAATACATTAACAACAAAAAGAGAGCCAAGGAGAACCTCCAGCCTTTATAGGTTGTGGGGGGGAACATTAACACCAAGGATGAAGAGAAAGCTGAGGTACTTAATGCTTTCTTTGCCTCAGTCATTAATAGTCAGACCAGTTATCCCCAGGGTGTTCAGCCCCCTGACCTGGAAGACCACGATGGAGAGGAGAATGAAACCCCTACAATCCAGGAGGAAGTAGTTATCGACCTTCTATGCCACCTGGACACACACAATTATATGGGGCTGAATGGGATCCACCTGAGAGTACTGAGGGAGCTGGTGGAGGAGCTTGCCAAGACACTCTACATCATCTATCAGCAGTCCTGGTTAACAGGGGAGGTCCCAGATGACTAGAGAGTTGCCAGTTTGATGCTCATCTACAAGAAGGGCCAGAAGGAGGATCCAGGGAACCATAGGTTTGTCAGTCTGACCTCAGTGCTGGGGAGGATTATGGAGTGGTTCATCTTGAGTATGCTCACCTGGCATGTGCAGGGCAACCAGGGGATCAGGCCTAGCTAGCGTGGGTTCATGTGATGCATCTAAGATCTCTTTAAGGCACACAGAACCACTGTACTGGTACAGACCACAGCTTGTCTCCAATGACATTTGAAAGTAGATGCCTAGGAAAAAAGCATAACTGTAGAAAAGTATGTAACAACACTTTGCTTTAATTTTTTAAAATATGTTACATGTCCAGGATTTTCTAAGCCAGCATAGTTCCTCTAAGTTTTAGAAGTATTTGTGGCTTTGTCTTCTAACAATGTATTCAGTTTCTCTTCAAATTTATATAATTTTTTACTGTCTAAGACATCCTGTGGTAAGGAGTTCTGTAGGTTGATTGTATTTTAACTAAAAAAGTGAAAGTCATTCCATTAAGTGTTGTCACTTCTTTTGTCCTTTTTCTGAATCTTTTTGATTCTACAATAACTTTTCTGAGGTGAAACAATTTGAAATACACCTTGTGTGTGAGATGATGATACAATAGATTTACATTTATGGTTGTAGGTAAATGCTCCTGCTTATGCAATTAAAAGGCCTTTTTGAGTCTTTTAACTCTTGGCCTGGAAGAAGGAGCATTGAAATAAGCTAATAGCTATGCCTATGTAGACAAGAATGATCATAATCAAACCCACCAGATAATCATGACTGACTTAGATCATCCAGAACTAGTTCACAATGGCTTAAGGTAATCCTTTCCTACATTCCATCTTGAACTCACAGAAAAATGCTGATCTCTGTTTATGCAGTACAAGGAATGCTCTGTCTTAAAACAAGAAAGTTATTCCTTTACAGCTGCTCTATATGACATTCTTAATACCATTCTTAATCATCAGATAGGACTCAAACCTTGTTCAGCTCAAACTGCAGATAAACTATAAATCAAATCATAATCTTTCTTCAGAAGTTTAAGTGAGAATTTAAAGGTCTCTTTTTCAAAATAGTAGGACTATCTTTTTGTATAAAAATAGAAAAGTTTGTCTAGAGATCTCTTTTATTATTCTAATGTCTTCCTTATAGTTTTCATGCTCCCTGGCTTCTGGATACACCAATTAGAAATATGACAAAAATAATTTAAAACTAAGAATTAATTTAGTCACATCCCAGTAAGAAGAATGCAGATGTTAATAAAAGAAATTTTAATGAAATTAAAATGGGAATTGAACCCATACCCTTTCATAACACCACCAGTTACCCTATTCACAAGGCTACATTAAGCTAGTAGCACAACAGAATCAGGTGTTGTATCAGCCAACGGAGGATGCTCTTTGATCCTTATGAATGTAATAAAAAATATATTAAGAGGAGCAAAGTAATTAAAATTTTACATTACTATGGAATGTAGATGAAGTGCGTTCCCTAGGTCATTCCAAGGACTATGTGCATATAATTTAATGACTTTCAGAGGAAATACAGTGTATGTCTGGTCCTCAGTGACAAAAACACTTGAAAAGAAAGAATACTTGTATTTTCTGTCTTAAGCTCTTTAAATTCTGTTTAGGATAATGATTTCTGGTATATGATATTAGTAGAGAATATCTTCCCAAAATATGATTAATATTATAATATTTGGATTATTAATTGCTGCAATATATATAGAGGATATTTAAAACTATGTACAGTTGCAAACACTGAGAACATAATTTAACCAAGGAAAGTGTATCTAAATGACACAAGTCTCTTCCATTAGTAATACCTTTTATTTTGTGTATTCTGCAGAGCTCTTTTTACATTATAAAAAAAAATTACTTTAATGCTCAATTCAAATTACTTTGAGCTAATGATTTCTACAATCATCATGAACAGCCTTTATTTCAGAGCTTGAACTACAATGTTAGTACATATAAAGAATGAAGTGACAAGTCCAGAGATGAGTACCTTTACCTATAAACATCCAATAAGCACCCAGGTGCAAGACTGAGTGACAGCATCAAAGTTTAGTATTCACTCAGTCAATAGTTTCTATGATATGAATGAAACATATAATTTACATTTAAGCATCTAACCCAGATACTTACATTACGACACTTTTCCTTCTGGGCTTTGTATGTATCTGTGAAGAAAAACAGATTCTCCCTAAGGCTCATACAGAGTTTACTCTTCTACCATTCTAGAGAATCTGTAGAAAGATTAGGCTTATACTCTTTATGCTCCAGTTACATGCCTGTAGTTACGTGAGACGAATTCCTCTGTCCCACTCTCCCCTTTCTGAGTGTGTAAATAATCTCATTAGAATACAGTTTGTAGGTTAGACTGAGATCTAAATTACTTATCCATAAACCTAAAGTGAATCAAATATTATCATTCATGTTATCAAAGTCAACCATTCACTCCAGATGAACACTTAGCTGTTAAATTTAGGCTAACTGTACTTTAACTTTTACTAAGCAACAACATTCTAAATGAAGAATTCATTGTACAACATCAAAAAACAAGTCTTGTGTCTAGACTATCACAATTACATTTGTGTTTACATTTTCATTAAAAAACTGCTACCAGGAGATAAACTGCGTTAGTGTATTAAATTAAAAGCCTTCTCATGCTTAACTTTATCAGCTAAAAATAAACAGGAAAACTGAAATATTATGGTTGTAAGCAGTTACTAATGTATATATTGATTTGCTAATGTTTAAAAATAACATTTTTCAAAGAGATCTACTCTCATCAGCTTAAGGTTTTGTTGAACTTTTAGTTGATTTTTCATTGACCTGAAAAAGAAAGCATCTTCTTATCGCAAACTATCTTGGGAGCCATAATAAATTTTGATAGCATATACTCATAAATTATTTTTTCTTCTGTTGTTTTTCTGGTTTGGGCTTTTTTTTTTTTTGCTAATTTGATAACTATTGTCCACTACAGCAGTTTAAAAACAAATTTCTCCCCTTGGGTCAGAGCTTTAAAAGACATCCTATAGCTGTTCAGAAATCCAGTTTACCAAGCATATGGCTATCAAGCATACCAGTCACAGAGGCTGTAAGGGTTGGTAAGGAGAGTGGTCTCTACATCTTCATGACAGAAAAGTAGATGTGTGTTTATCCTCCAGACAAACTATAAATTATTATTACAGTGAGACCAACAAGAGTGGGGATTGAACGAGTAGAGATTTCTCTGTCTTGAATGTTCCTGAATGATTTTCCAAAATATAATACATTTGTGTTCTTCCTTTCTATATGTAAACCTCTTAGAACAAGTCATGAGCTTTCACAGTCTATGCAAATGTATTGTTCAAATTGTGTTTCTAGTTTGGTATGAGTCTGACTAATTGCTAGAGTGTTGATTGTAGAGGAGGAAGAAAGGCTTTGTATCCATAGGGATTTCTTCTTTCAGGGTGATATAGTCTTTCAAGGATGTCAGCAGAAGATGTTACCATTCTTCGTCTTTTCTTGTCCTCAAAAGTGCTTTGTAGCAGCAACCCAGAAGCCCAGGTTTCAGTTAATAATGGATAAAGATAGGAGTTTAAAGGCCATGTTTGTTGGTGTGGAATGTAGAATAAAATCATGTATCAACATGCAGTGTCCAACACAGGTGAGTGTCTCAACAGGGTTAGCATGTGTAAAAGACAAGATTGAACTGTTCAGAACATTTCAAAACTCCACATTAAAATGGACTTCATTCTTTCTAGCAAATACTCATAATTATTTTTTTTTCCATACAAGAGAGAATCATAAGCTCAGATAAAGGGCCAGAAACTGTCAATGTTCAAAAAAAGTGTGATGTTACAGGAATAACAGTAGGTACAAACTCTTGGGACACATAACCCACAAAATCCTGGTAATCTAGAATAAAGACAAAGATAGCACATCAACAAACATTAGTCAGTAATCTTGATTTAAGAATTTTTTATAATCAAAATCTTGGCAGAACTTAGACACTGTAATGCATCTTTATCCAAAAGTATTAACCACCATCAGTCATTTATTAGTAAAATTGCAATTTGTGTCATATTCTATTCCTTCTTGAATTACGCTTTTTTTTCCACAAGTTTTTTGTATTAATTTCAGAAAACCTGGGATTAAAGTCCCTATTATGCTTTGTAGTATCTACATATGAACACTCTATGTCAATAAGAAAGATTAACGTTAATAATTTTTTACCATATTCACGGAATGTCTATGCCTACAAGCAAAATCCTTTCCTGCAAATCTTCAGATAACAGCTGATGAGAAAAATGTATTTCTGTTCACCTCTAGGCACACTGTTCTATTTTATTTAATCATGGAATCATAGAATCACAGAATCATGGAATCATAGAATTATAGAGTCATAGAATCATGGAATAGTTTGGGTTGGAAGGGACATTTAAAAGTCATCTAGTCCAACCCCCCTGCAAGGAGCAGGGACATCTTCAACTAGATCAAGTTGTTCACCTGCTCTGGTGAGACCCCACCGGGAGTACTGCATTTAGCTCTGGTGTGCCCAACACAAGAAGGATGTGGATCTGTTAGAACAAGTCCAGAGGAGGGGCACGAGGATGATCAGAGGGCTGGAGCACTTATCCTATGAGGATAGGCTGAGAGAGTTGGGGTTGTTCAGCCTGAAGAAGAGAAGGCTCCAAGGAGACCTTATAGTGGCCCTCCAGTACCTAAAGGGGGCCTACAGGAAAGATGAGGAGAAAGTCTTCAGCAGGGCCTGTTGTGAAAGGACAAGGAGTAATGGTTTTAAAATAGAAGGGCATAGATTCAGATTAAACATCAGGAAAAAATTTTTTACACTGAGGGTTGTAGAACACTGGAACAGGTTGCCCAGAGAGGTGGTAGCTGCCGCATCCCCAGAAACATTCAAGGCCAGGTTGGATGAGGCTCTGAGCAACCTGATCTAGTTGGAGATGTCTCTGCTCCTTGCAGAGGAGTTGAACTAGATGACCTTTGAAGGTCCCTTCCAAAGCAAACTATTCTATGATTCTATTATTCTATGTTTTCTTAAGCTATTCTGGAAATAAACTAGTGATATTTTCCATTAAAATACTGAGTTTTAAATAGATGACTGCAACCTATCCAAACTAAGGAAATTTCTTTAATAGTTTTAATATTATTTTTGTTTTAAACTATTTATAAATTTTTCTTTTTAATACAACCAAATGTTAAAGTAAGCCTATCCAGAAAACTGGTTTTGTCTGATATCTTTCAACAGATTCAATGTTGTTTTTTTTTTTTTTTGGGAGGTTCTGTATGTAATATATTTCTGTACATTTCTGCTTCCTTCATCAATACTTTGAAAAAAAGGAACATGAAAAGTAATGATTTATTCACTAGCATGGACATATTTCTGTTACAGCACAGATGCATATATTGATGAAGGACACTTCATCTTTCCATTAGCTTACACAATATGTACATTGCATTGACACACAGGTCTTTGTGAACACACAGCTCTATAGCTTCCCTTTCAGACCTGGCAGAGAGCAGACTTGCACTATTTACGGTATTACCAGTAGCTTTAATTCCTTGGAATGAAGACTGTTGGGCATTCATTCTTCTTCTACTCTATTGTCTCCAGGCTCATGCCCAATATATCCGTAACACCATACAGCGATAATAGTGTAGAAATAGCCTGGTGACTCAGTCTCATCCCATATACAGTTACTGTTGCATTCAACTAAATATGTCAGTGAATAAAATACAACAAACATACTATGGGATGCAAAGTCAAAACTTTCTGCAAGAAAAGTGAAAAATATTCAGTTATATTCTACCACAGACTGATTTTTGTCTGTATCTCCCCAACTACAGGGCAAGAAAAACTTCTCTGGATGTATTTATTTTTAGCAGGCTTAGATTTTCCCAGCAGTGTACTTTTATGAGAAGTCATTTCTAAGTATACTGAAAACAATGTGCAGCTTATGGCCAATTGATTCTTTATTCAAAAGTGTTAACATGTCTGGCACTGTGCTGATGGCTTTCTTGTTGTTTTTTTTTTTTTTTAAAAAAAAAGAAGGAACAGATCTGCTTTACCTGAAAATGGATATATATTTTTTTTTTCCTAATATCAGGAAATGAGGATTCACTGATACTGCTGGGGTTTTTTTATTCTTAGACAGAAGTACTTAAAACAAGTTTTGGGAAGACAGCATGGAGGAAAAGGACATAAGACAGTATATTTTTCTTATTGGATAGTTGTTTATCATATTGCAGATGCATGTAGTTTTGAAATATTTACATTTATAGGTTATTTATTTTGAAGAATAATTTAGGAATCATACCACTTCAAATGTCTAACAAAAGAATAAGTTTTTTCTTTGGCATATATCTTTTTTTCTTTCAGTGTTAACTAAGAGAGTAGTCACATCTCTTTATATAATGACATGTAAATGCCTCTGTTCCACTATGGTTAGACCATATAGTTTAGATAAATAAAGAAAAAGAAATAACCAGAGCCATGTACAAATTATTATAATTAAGAATCAAATTTATGTGACAATAACAATTGTTCTACATTTAATTTGCTATGTTTGGAATGTACTGCACTGATATATTTAAATTTCATTTGTGTTATCGTAAGATAACAAGTTGTTGTGGTCAACAACAACTTGACAACATTTTCATATTTTAAAAATCATCAAGTATTTTAACTCAACAAATGCCTAGAAGTTCTAGGACTGGACAAATGAAAGAACAAGCAAGAGTATTTTGCAACTCTTGTATTACTCTAGGATCTGAGATCTGTTGTTTGCCATATAGGATGCAAAGGCCATGTCCTTTTGGGGAATCAAATCATGTATTGCCATTTTGTCTTGTTAATATTCCACAACAGCATACTTACTGTCCTGTAAGCCTAATAGCTCAGACTTCAGGGAATTCATCTTTCTGCACAGTGTGTAGGTGTATTATCTCTCATTGACACAGCATGGGCTTCTTGAAAACCATTGCTACTATATAAATGTAAAGAGTACACTTATCTCCTGTTATATTTTGTGGGCCTGATTTACAGAAAAACAACAAATAACTGCAATGATAAATCTATCTAATGCAAAAAACATATTTGAAATCACAGTATGTGGTTTATTATAGACTAAACTTTACTAAAAAAGAGCTTTCTAAATGTTAGCATTTGTTGAAATACAGTGACAAAATCCTTTGGGAGCCACAAATACTGTTGTAGTTTTTTAAAAAGACGGAGGAATGTACTTATAAGCAATTTCAAAATTATGACCACTGTCAAACTGGTAGCATGCTTGCAGCTCCCTTGAGAACTGTGTTTTGGACAGTTGATGCTCTCTAACTGTACCAGAGATTCAGCTGAAATTTCTTTCTGTATGGAAGACTCATTGTTACTCCCAAGTCTCTTTTTTTTTATTTCTTTTAGGGCTTTGGTTTTGGTGTTGGTGGTTTTATTTTTGTGCAAGGAATAGTTTTAAGATTTTTTTTTTTTTGAATAAAGAAAATGTCTGATTTGGATAAAATGACTAATTATCATTCACAGCAAGTCTTTGGTGTCCCAGGACAGTTTTATCAGAGACACTCTACTTTTCATCCTGCATCAACAGAAGTGATGACACAAGCCTCCAGCAGGAGAATGTGTCTATCCCCCTTTATCAGGGCCAAGATCAGGCACTGCAGCAGGGTCAGCTCACACTCTGTTCAACACACAGCCGCTAGCTACATGGTACCATTCATTTTTGAATCTGTTTCTGACTCTGTGACATTTTTCAGCTGGGAAAATTCCTCCTTTCAGCCTCTCAGAAGTTTGGACAACACAGTACACATACAGGTATATAGTGTACATAAAGTAAGTAAATGCAAAATTAAGTAGACTGTCTGGACAGTCAACCCAGCTGGCCACCTTGTTGTTTGGAACAATTTATTGAGCAATTGAATTCAATGAGGAGCACAATCCAAGAGGAAGAGCTTTGAAGGCCTCAGCAGCCTTGTAACATGGGGTATCCCAAAACAGTATTTTGCCTTTGTTTAATTACTTTCTATTCACCTTGAAGCTTTAATTATTCGTCCTATTAGCTCTTACTACAGAATCTTTTCTATATTTTATATATGCACCTTTATGGATCCATATAATTAACTTCTATATCTGTATATAAGTATATACAAATACATATTTCTATAGACGTAAATTATATCTGTGTATAATTACTAAAATTTTAATACTTATTTGTGCACTCGTCTGTCTATATATTTATATATAAATATAATGCTATATATTTTCTGATATGAGCACTTCCTGGCCTGAAGGAAAAAAGATGGTCAATCAGAAGCTGCTCAGAGACCTAATGAGTATGACAGTTTCAAAAAATGGAAACTTGCCAATCGCAGAAACGTATGAAAACATGTGGAATATAACGTTGCCAAAAAAAGGTAGTTGCTGTATATGCATTCCTTTTCTGTCATGCTTCTTGGTAAAGTGGAAATGGTGGCTGGCCACAGTCATACTGTGCAAGCACAGGGTAGTACGAAAACATGTAGAGTCATGACATTGTCAAAAATCATGGCTTCCTTCTAAATACTCAATAATGGTCAGACAAACTGGACAGGAGCAAGTCTATGGGACATGACAGGATACACCCATGAGTGCTGAGGCAGCTGGCATTGTAAGGCCCCTTGATTATTTTTTAAAGGTCATGGAAGAGGTTCTTGAGGCTTGGAGGAAAGTAACGATCACTGTCATTTTCAAGAAAGGCAAGAATGAGGATCTGGTGATCCTCTAGTGTGCTGCTGAGTCTCTCTTCAGTCTCCAGGAAGGTGAAGGAGCAAATAATCCTGGAAAATTTCCCCAAACCTATGAAGGAGAAAATGGCTCTTAGGAGTCTTATGTAGGTGAAATCATGCCTAATCAACCTAGAAGGCTAAAGCCCTGACGGAACTGAATCTGGCCAGAGATATAAAAAGCAACAAGAAAAGCTTCTATAGGTATGTAGGGGACAAAAGAAAGTCCAAGGAAAATGGAGGCCCCCTCTGGGAGGGAACTGGTGTCCTGGTTACCCAGGACATGGAGAAGGCTGAGGTTCTCAATGACTTTCTTGCCTCATTCTTGCCCTTACTCTTCACAGATAAGGGCTCTTGTCTCACCACCCAAGCAGTAGAAGGCACAAGCAGGTACTGCAAGGATGAACCCCCCACTGTACTCGAAGAGCAGGTTTGGGAACATCTGAGGAACTTCAAGGTGCACAAGTCCATGGGACCTGATGAGATCCATCCGCGGGTCCTGAGGGAACTGGCGGATGAAGTTGCCAAGCCACTGGCCACTGTATTTGAGAAATCGTGGCGGTCTGGTGAGGTCCCCAATGACTGGAAGAGAGGGAACATAACCCCTATCTTTAAAAAGGGGAACAAGGAGGACCTGGGCAACTACAGTCTGGTCAGCCTCACCTCTGTGCCTGGCAAGGTCATGGAGCAGATTCTCCTGGAAACCATGCTAAGGCACATGGAGAGCAAGGAGGTTGTTGGTGACAGCCAACATGGCTTCACCAAGGACAGATCATGCCTGACCAATTTGGTGGCCTTCTATGACGGGGTGACGGCATCGGTGGACAAGGGACGAGCAACTGACATCATCTACCTGGACTTGTGCAAGGCATTTGACACTGTCCCGAATGACACCCTTCTCTCTAAACTAGAGAGGCATGGGTTTGATGGACGGACCACTCGGTGAAGGAGTTGGCTGGATGGCCGCACTCAGAGAGTGGTGGTCAACGGCTCAATGTCCATGTGGAGACCAGTCACGAGTGGCGTCCCTCAGGGGTCCGTGCTGGGCCTGGCCCTGTTCAACATCTTTGTCGGTGACATGGACAGTAGGATAGAGTGCACCCTCAGCAAGTTCGCCGACGACACCAAGTTGTGTGGTGCTGTCGACACGCTGGAAAGGAGGGATGCCATCCAGAGGGACCTGGACAGGCTGGAGAGGTGGGCCCGTGCCAACCTCATGAAGTTCAACCAGGCCAAGTGCAAGGTCCTGCACCTGGGTCGTGGCAATCCCAGGCACAAATAGAGGCTGGGCGGGGAATGGATTGAGAGCAGCCCTGAGGAGAAGGACTTGGGAGTGCTGGTGGATGAGAAGCTTAACATGAGCAGGCAATGCGCCCTTGCGGCCCAGAAGCCCAACCGCATCCTGGGCTGCATCAAGACAAGCGTGGCCAGCAGGTTGAGGGAGGTGATTCTCCCCCTCTACTCTGCCCTGGTGAGACCCCACCTGGAGTACTGTGTCCAGTTCTGGAGCCCCCAACACAAGAAGGACATGGACCAGTTGGAGAAGGTCCACAGGAGGGCCACAAAGATGATAAGAGGGCTGGAGCACCTCTCTTATGAGGACAGGCTGAGAGAGTTGGGGCTATTCAGCCTGGAGAAGAGGAGGCTCCAGGGAGACCTGACAGCGGTCTTCCAGTACCTCAAGGGGGCCTACAAGAAAGATGGGGACAGGCTGTTTAGTAGGGCCTGTTGTGATAGGACGAGGAGTAATGGTTTTAAAATAGAGTGGGCTAGATTTAGATCAGAAATTAGGAAAAATTTTTTTACGATGCGAGTTATAGAACACTGGAAGAGGTTGCCCAGAAAGGTGGTGGAGGCCCCATCCCTGGAAACATTCAAGGCCAGGCTGGGTGAGGCTCTGAGCAACCTGACCTAGTCAGGGATGTCCCTGCTCCTTGCAGGGGGGTTGGACTAGATGACCTTTGAAGGTCCCTTCCAACCCTAACCATTCTATGATTCTATGATTCTATGCAAGGCACCATTAAAACTGAGGATTTCACAGTTTATTTCCTTCTCTCTCTCTCTTTATCCCCTGCTAATTCTTTCTTTTGTTTTACCTTCTCTCATATCATTGTAGTTACGTGTTATGAAACTCTCTGGGGGCAGGGATTATAGCTAATTTATCTGCTGTATAATATCTTAGAATACCAGCAGATTAAATAACAATATCCAGGGTAGACAAGGTAGCTTAAGATAGGAAAAGAAATTTTGGAAAAGTATTGCTGTTTTTATAGAGCGTTTGCTCAGAAGGAGAACTGCTGTTGTTTTATCACCAAAATGTAATGACAGATCTCCTACTAACTTTAATATATGAAGGTCACAGAGTAGAATTTGTTTTAGACTTTAAAGTTCTTGAGATGTGTTCTTCCTGACGCCTTCTTTAAAAATGCACTTCTCCATATTGAAGACCTGAAATGGATTTTAATTTTAACCATGAATTGAATTGATAGAAGTTTTGTTTTGTTTTGGTTTTTTTTGCGAGGACTTTAAATAAAGAAGATTTTTTTAATACCTTAGTATGATGACCTGAACTTCACTGGGCCCTAAGCATTGTTCTTCATATTTTAAAAAATATTGGGAAAAATATTTTTTAATAATAATCACTAAAAATTATATATCTTCCAGTAATTATTATGAACTCAGAGAAAAAATGAGGAGGAACATTTTCATATCTTCCAAAGATCAAAGTAACTCCACCGATATCAATGTGATTATGACAAATTTTTATATCAAATAATCCTTAAAATGAATTACAGCTCAGATAGAATACATCAGTAGTAAAGTCACAAATCCATCGTAAAGATAAATTTATTTTTAATAGTATTCAAGCCAATAGGTAGACTTTTAAAAAAAAATATATTGTTTCCAAAGAAAATAATGAAATATCCTTGTAAGTTTTCATCATCACAAATTATGAACCAAGACTTGTCAATAAAAACATATGGAAATGTCATAGAAAGATTTCTTTCTAACTGAGTCATGAAAAGCACAGAAGGATAGCTTTCTCTAAGATGGAAGTTGTTCTGTTCTGTTTTGCACTGTCCTTATATACAGTATGGTAACCACACTCACTCTTCTGATTACTTTAAACATTGAAGAGCAGATAAATCTGAAAGACTATACTTCATTTATAATCTAGACAGAACTTTTATTTGTAATTTCTGTGCTTACAGGTGAAGATTCTTAGTGAATCTTTGAAGTAAGAGATGAAAAAAAATCCACAACAAACCACAGAAAGAAAAAGGGGAAAAATAGAATGTACAGTATGATCAGAAATTGCAGGTCTAGAATATGTTTAAATGACAAGATGGGTCAGTGAGGACTTTGCTTTAAGTATTTCCAATAAGAAGAAAAAGAAAACCAAAAACACAAAGACAAAATTTTAACATCAAATAATGTCACTACAGAAGCTATTATTATTTTGTGCATAAAGAGAATGAAACAAGTGAGATTGCAAAGTTCTGTTTCACAGCTGTCTTGACTTTAGGTAGATCTTTTTAGGAACTATTAAAATATGGTAATACAAAGGGGTTTCATATCAACACACTAACTTTGGCCATTTCAGTACTGCTAGCCTTGGTTCAATCCTACAGAATGTGTGTTTATGTACTTATGTAATTGATATTGCTCACAAACATATTTTCAGAATCAGGTCCTATTTCTTTTCTTTGTAATTTGTTTGAAATTTTAAGACCAGAAGGAAGCTTTACTATCAAATGATCTTCAGCAGAAAACTCAACCCCATTCTTACCTATCACTGTATTTAATTTACAGTAGTATTTTGTGACGTTTATTTAGAGTCCACATTGTCTTCCTTTTCCTCCTCCATTCCTGTACCCTTACCGGTGCCTCCTCATTGCTTGCTTTGGCAGCAGTAGATAGCACTGATTGTACTGAGCATAAAGCCCAGATCCCGCTATGGCTTATTCACCTGGACTGTCTTTTTTACCACACATCTCCTGTAGCATTTGAACAGCTCACTGCTGGCATGCACTGTTGGCACTATTATAGATATATTTGCACCTCCAGTTGCAGGAGCACAGGAGCTTCCTTTGTCTTCTTTGAGCTCCTATGACACAAATCAGCTCTCATCTGAGATTTGTGTTTTTTTTTCCTGCAGGGTCTTTTAGCTTTGCCATCTTGATACTCAGGGCTGGCTCTTATTTGACTGGTTCATAGTGTGGGCAGAAGGTATTTCTCTATTCCTGAAAGACTATGTAGATTTATTTCTTCCAAACAGTACCCACATTCTAAGTTTCTAACTGATGAGCCATTTACACCATTCTCAAATTACCAGTGTCAATTATGCTTTATCCTTTCTGTTAGAAACATTTTGTCTTAAAATTTATTTTTCAATAATTTGAATTCAGAAACAGAAGTTATAATGGCTCTATATTAACAAAATGTATTATGACCACAGTACGATTTTTACCTTTTTTACCTTTTTTATCTGTGTATCTAAATGGATATAGCTGAATATCAACTTGTATCAGACAGAGAAGGTTTAACAGAGATACATAAGAATACAATAAATAGTATACAATGCATATCAAATAATTGCATTGAACACCATCAAATAAATTACTCAACTAATAAGCCCTAATACCTCCAGAACAGATTTCAGCAATAGTCAAGATCAGAGAAAAAAAGATACATCACCTTTGCTATTCTTCCTGAATGTCTTTTGATTATTTCTGCATAATTTTGTCTTAAAAGTAATGTGCTCAAAATTTAAAAATCAGGCTGAGACTGTGTCATGTTACTTTTCGCTTTCCTGTAAAACCAGTTTATGTTAGCTTTCATACTGCCATGAAACATTGTCAAATAAGTAATTTCTCTCTGAAAAGGGAAATGAAATAGGGGAAATATGCTGTTACATCCATTAAAGGTAGTTACATATTATATAATAGGACTTATATTTTTTTTCTCCTTAGTGTTTGTGATCCAGTAAATTATACTTTTATTTAGGCTAAAGAAAATGGTACATTTAAAACTACGGACAACTTCAGATGTATACGGTTATGTGAAAATTTGCATTTATCTTGTCCCCAAAGTTCTTGAATTTTAATGAAGAATTCCTGCTCATTTTTGTGTACTTTGAATGAGTACTTGGAAGACTTGTACTTCAACCTCATAATCACATATATTAGATGGTATGAGATGTACGATGACTTTTTTTTTTTCCTCTGTACGATACAATGTCCAAAGTTTCCTATTTTATTTATTTTTTCTTTTTCTTTACTTGATTATACTAATTTTTAATTAAATAAAAAAGAAACCCAGAGCTGGGGATAGCTTGATAGGGAAAGTGAGACTGCATTCCATATATAGAATAGTACAGTTATACTATATAGATATATGTATATATGCACATGCCTATAGAGACACAGAGAGGCACACATATATGTGCATATGTAGATAAAAATACAGAGTGGACTCATTAGTTATGCCTGAGATGGTGTATTAGCTCAACAAATCCACTCACAGAATAAATAAAGACAAGAATTATTATTAAAATATGTTTTAAACACAGTTTTATAAAGCAGTTATAATTTTGTTTCTTGATTTTTCTTTTCTTTGTTCCTCTCTATTTTTGTCACTTTCTACCAAACCTTTCTCCTTTTTCATGATTTTGAGTCTGTCTTCTGCATTTTTTGCTCCACATCTAGTTTTCTTCTTGTTACCAATTCTTAACTTCTAGTATTCCACCTCCTTTCCAATACAACTGTCCTATGCCAGCACTTCCTCTGCTGAACAAAACCTTGAGGCAGCAGTGCTGTGTGTGCTTCCAAGGAGGACACTAAAAGTATTCTGCTCTGGAATACTAGAAGACACTGTCAAAAAGTACCACGAAAGGTGTATTACACCATTCTAGCCAAACTTTACAATTATTTCATGTTTTAGAGTCCAATCTTAGTTTAAAGCAATCTGGAAAACCAAGTCTTGAAATAGTGAATTGCAGTATTGCATAAAACCTGGACTTGGTATATACACATCTCTGACGTAGGTTTGGATTTTATATTCCTGCTTTCAGATAATAACCTAGGAGCGTTAGCTGCTGCTTTTTATGGTACAGTAAGGTTTAGAAATGTATTTCAGAGTAAGATATGATGTATTTTTAGAATTCTAGAAATATTATAGTGTAGACAGATCAGAAATTGATATGCAATGTATAAGATGCTGAAGAGCATTTGGAAAGATTACTTCATGTTATAATAAAGAAAAAAAATCATACAGTCTCTATGATAAGATAACTACCTAGGTGTGGTACATTTTTGAAATGTACTTACAAACGTCAGTAATTCATATAAAATATTTAAACAAACTAATGTCATGTTGGCAGAATTCATGTGAAACTTCACGTTATACAAAAAAAAAAAAAACAAAAACAGAATTTCAAATGTTATACAAATGACTAGTGTATGGGAATCTAGATAAAATGGAAGATATACAATATCATCACCACCCTTTCATCCCATGTTTCTTTTTAAATTTCTGATAATATCTCATCTTTTGATGTGATCTCTTAGAATTGAATTCATTTTACTTGTGGTCTTTGTTTTTTTCACAGCATCCTCGTATCTCCAGTTCTTATTCATATGTACTTATTCTTAAAATATTTTCTTATCTGATGGTATTGCATCTTAAGAATCTAGATTTTAAAGGCTATTTTTTATTTTGCACTAGAACATCTGTTATTGTTTAAATACTATTGTTGTCACTTGAACCATGCTGCTTCAAGGACTTAGACTGCTAAGTCAGTATGTTCAAAATACTCATATTGGACAGATTATGTCCTCTGAAAATGAGTGGTGAAAGTGTTATTAATTCCAGTGACAATAAAATTAGACTATATGTTTTGAGAAACAACTTAAAGTGTTCAAACTGAGCTAATTTTATTATAAAGAAGAAGAAAAAAGTACTTGATATTTCAACTGTGAAATATTTTGTTAGTGGAACTCCCTACATTAGTTAATTTCAAATTACAAAATCATACTTAAAATGAGAAAGATGTTGAAACATTTATCTGTGGTATGCAACAAGTACATTCTGCTTTTATACATCAATAATTTGTTCTATTATCCTAACATGCCCTTATTTTTGTAAATCCTTCTGATAAAGTCAAAATTAAGTTCTTTTTTCATTTCCTTATACAATCTTTGATTTTTGTGTAATCTATACTGAAACTACAGTAATTGTGCTCCAGGCATTTTAATAAAACATGCTTCATATGTTTCCTAAGGAATCTGTGTTTTAATTTGAATTAATGGCTTCTCTCAGCTACAAATTTTCAAGATTTTTCTAGGATTTTGTCTGAATTTGATCAAACAGTGGCATCCAGTGGGAAAAGTAGATGTGTATTCCCAAGAGGTGTAGC
Organism: Chlamydotis macqueenii; assembly: GCF_036417535.1. Classification (NCBI taxonomy): domain Eukaryota; kingdom Metazoa; phylum Chordata; class Aves; order Otidiformes; family Otididae; genus Chlamydotis; species Chlamydotis macqueenii. The sequence goes on from NC_141556.1 coordinate 19,351,473, forward strand.
TATCTATATATGTATCAACTATGCTCATTTTAGAAAGTGGAGAATACTAAAACCCTATGAGAAAAAAAAAAAATCTCTTTAATTTAGAATCAGTAACAGTATGAGATTATTATGCTGGTTCAATCTTTGCAGCTCCAGTAGGAACACTGCGTTATTCAGTGTCATAGTTTAGCCCCACTCGGGACCAAGCTATGCAGTCTTTCTCTCACTCCCCCGACTCTCTGAGAGAATAGGGAGAGACAATATAAGAAAAAAAAGGCTCAAGGTTTGAGATAAGGACAGGGAGAGATCCTTAAAGTTACCATCATGGGCAAAACAAACTCAACTTGGGGAAAACTATTCATTTATTACTACAAACAGCAGGATAATGAGACAGAGGACGAGATAACCTCCCTCCGCCCCTCCCTCTTCCTGGGCTTAACATTATCTCTACTACCTTCCCCCCAGCCCTGAATGGCACAGAGAGGAAGAGGGAATGGAGGTTACAGTCAGCCCATCACGCATTGTTTCATGCCGCTGCTTCGTCGTCGAGAGGAGAACTCTTCGCATTCCTCCCCTGTTCCTTCGTGAGGTCCTTCCCACAGGCTACAGTCCTTCATTAAACTGCTCCAGCATGGGTCACCTCTTCCATGGGGTGCAGTCCCTCCAGAAGCTGCCTCAGCGGGCCCTCCATGGGCCACAGCCTCCTTCAGGCATCCGCCTGCCCTGGCGTAGGGTCCTCCATGGGCTGCAGGTGGATCTCTGCTCCTCCGTGGACCTCCATGGGCTGCAGGGGGACAGCCAGCCTCACCATGGGCTGTACCACGGGCTGAAAGGGAAGCCCCTGCTTCTGCTTCTTCACATCTTCTCTTTTTTTATTTTATTTTCCCCCTTCTTACATGCATTACCAGGGAACATTCTGCCAGCAATTGGCTTGGTCCCGGCCAGCAGCAAGTCTGCCCTAGATCCGTCTGAATCCACTAGACAAGGGGGAAACTTCTAGCAGCTTCTTGCAGAAGCTGACGGCATAGCCCCCTCCTCACTAAACAAAACCAACACAGCCAGTCTTTGATTCCCCTAGTTTTTGCTGAACCATTTTCATTTCATGATAGCACAATTTGAATCATTACCAATTTCTGACAGTTGCTTCTGCTACTGCTATCTTCCCTGAAAAAAAAAAGATACAGTATTGAATACAACCTACTCATGTTGATGAGAAATACAGGTGATTAATGCCCTTGAAAACTAATTTATCTTGGATTGAATGTACATGCATACATCATGCTTCACTGAAGTTACATTCAAGACCAGTTATCTGTGTAGAAATTACTGAGTCAGCACCGCAAACTAAAATAAAATCTTCAATAATTCTACAGCAGAAGAGCCAGATACCTGTCTGGTGCTATGAGGAAGTGCTGAAATTGTCATGTCTTACTCTTCATACTTTCTCAGAGACAACAGGAATGGCAAGTCCTGCTCTCCCAGGTACTAACCTGTCTCTTTGGGCCAGCAATAACCTCCTATCACATTTTCATTATGCTCATTTCTCTTTGTCTCCCCAGCTATAGAAGCCTTTAACTTCCTGAACTCCTGCTCTTGGAGGAGCAGTTCTGTGCAATTCAATTCTAAGAGGAGTGGCATAATAGCTGTTCTGTAACAAAATTGAAATTAAGATGGGGAAGGAAGGGAGGGAAAGAGAGGGAAGGGATGAGGAAGACAGGAAGAAAAGGAGGAGGAAGGAAATTAATTAATTAGGAGAGGGCTGGAGCACCTCTCCTACGGGGACAGGCTGAGAGAATTTGGAGTGTTCAGCCAGGAGAAGAGAAGGCTCCAGGGAGATCTTATAGCAATCTTCCAATACCTAAAGAGGGCTTGTAGGAAAGATGGGGAGAAACTCTTCAGCAGGGCCTGTTGTGATAGGATGAGGGGTAATGGTTTTAAAATAGAAGGGCGTAGATTCGGATTAGACGTTAGGAAATTTTTTTTTACAATGCGCGTTGTAGAACACTGGAACAGGTTGCCCAGAGAGGTGGTAGATGGCCCATCCCTGGAAACATTCAAGGCCGGGTTGGGTGGGGCTCTGAGCAACGTGATCTAGCTGAAGATGTCCCTGCTCCTTGCAAGAGGGTTGGACTAGATGACCTTTAAAGGTTCCTTCCAATGCAAACTATTCCACAATTCTATAATTATGAGTACATTTGGTGGACTCTTTCCTTCTCCTTTTTTTTTTTTTTTTTTTTTTTTTACTTTTGCAGTGGAAATATTGCAATCTGTATTTCCTCTTTTAAAGTTTGTCACAACTTTGTATTTTTTGGGGGGAGATTTCCTCTAACTAAATGTCCACAGTTTCTGCATGATTTATATCTCTTGTTCATTATAACTTAATTGCTTGCCACCAGAACTGTCAATTTCTTCACATCCTTCTGTTAACCTGATTCACTGATTCATCATCTGCCTTCTTAACAGATATGCAGCACCATTTTTGACGGGCTCACCAGCAGGAAGGCCTGTCTCATTGCCAGCATATTTTTCATTCTTCAAATACACTCTTTCCAGCTCTATTACTGAACAGAGTTTATAAATGTTTAGCTGACTGTCCATGATCAGCAAAAACATCTGATAGAGATAAGACATGAATTTTCAATGTGTTCTGCTTCAGCATACTCAGCATTTTCTCTTCAAAAGAATAACCAGTGGTAAATTGGGCAGCGTTATACAACAATTACCCTCTCAAGGCTTGTCAAGACAACTACTATGTCTTTGTATAAGGCAACTTGTTCACTTCATTTAGAGAGCAGTTTCAAAAAGCTTCAGGAACAAAGAATAGTTATCATACTCTGTAGGTGAGGAGAAACAGCGTTAACCTGTTTGTAAGAGTAGAGATATATAGAAAGAAGAGGGGTCCTTGGGATTACAAACATTTAAGTCTAACATCAAGAATTGGAAATAATTTCCTCTCCTCTCCTCTCCTCTCCTCTCCTCTCCTCTCCTCTCCTCTCCTCTCCTCTCCTCTCCTCTCCTCTCCTCTCCTCTCCTCTCCTCTCCTCTCCTCTCCTCTCCTCTCCTCTCCTCTCCGAACCTCTCCTCTCCGAACCTCTCTGAACCTCTCCGAACCTCTCCTCTCCAAACCTCTCCGAACCTCTCCGAACCTCTCCGAACCAAACCTCTCTGAACCTCTCCGAACCAAACCTCTCCGAACTTCTGCTCTCCGAACCAAACCTCTCCGAACCTCTCCTCTCCTCTGCAAACCTCTCCAAACCTCTCCAAACCTCTCCTCTCCGAACCTCTTCTCTCCGAACCTCTCTGAACCTCTCCTTTGCTTCACCTTCCCACACCTTCTCTTCCCTCCCTCCCCTCTCCTCCTATCTTTTCTCTTCCTTAAAGGCAAATATAATAAACTGACATTTATACTCGGTATTACAAACTGTAGACATCTCCTGTGTGGAGCTGATTTAGAGAATATTTTTTAAGCAACACTCTAAATTACTACACTGTATAAGTTCATGGAGATGGCTCACAAATGCAAAGCAATAAGCTTCCAAAGACCTGAACACATTTTTGAACAGAGCCAGCAAGCAAGTTTTTAAACAATACAGCTATACATGCCAGATGGAGAAGAGTAACCCACAAAGATTTATTTTGTGCTTCTTCACAATCATATCTGGTTGATTTTTGTTTACCTCTATTCCCATTAGTTGTGCATTCTCATAAAGTCCAGTTCTCAATCATTTTTACATGTTGCACTTGCACTGTTGCTTGCATTGTAAGACAGTCTTATGTTATTTGGTATTCAAATGCAACTGAGATCAGAATCTAGTCATATTTACATACCATGTAATATATCTCCTTATAAATTGAGAGCAATAGTATAAAATATGTAAACAGTTGAAAGGTAAAAATAAAAACATGAAAAAGTTGTTTTGTTTTTTTCTTTACTTGGAGCAAATCTGGGGAGAAATAAAGACAAAATGACAGTGCTGTTAATAAAATTTACTATTAAAAAATATGGCACATACCATGCAATTTTCTTCTTTTTTTTTCCATAATTATTTGGAAATCTGAGTATGCAGAGCTTACCAAAATGCCCTATAGATATTTAAGATTGTGGCAAAAGAGCATGTAGGCATTCAGCCACTCAAAGCCTCAGGTGTCTGATTCCCAATAGGTGCTTGTACAAAACAGGCAAGTCAGGAGGATCCAGTAAAGAGAAGTTTGTCTCAAATTCTCTCCTGGATGCAAGTATTAAACTCAGGACTCCAATAAGGTGCTTTTGAGAATTTGGTGCCTAAAATCTCCTCGAGGATTTATGGAATTACACCTTAAAATAAAAAATAGATTTTCACACATGTACATATCTTTTATTTCTTCTCTAGAAAAGCTCATCTTCAGGCTTTTTCAGTTAATAACATTGGTTAATGAAAAAGCGGTTTTCAGATAGCTTAGCCATGAATTATCACAGTTAATATAGTCTAGCATTCTAAACCAAGCTTTTGGTATTTTCATAAACATAATTAGGTGAGAAAAAGGTCCCATCAAATTTTAAATATGAGAACCTGCAAGTACTCAGCAGATGTTACCAGCATTTATTTAGAAGTAGAGAGTTTTATTCAGAAAACATCACAGTTTATTTGGTTGTTGACCCTTAATATAATTTTGTTCCAAACTTTCATATTATTTTGTTCAGTGAGAATAAAATTTCAATAAAAAAGAAATAGAAACAGAAGCAGAGGAGGGAATGCAATTCTTCACCATGTGGCTGATTGATATTACAGATTTCAGGAATGCAAATTCCAACTATTTTCTGATTTTTTTTTTTTAATTTCTCTTCTAAACATATATAGGAGAACTCAGTTTATATTCAGAATTAAGTCTCCTTTCTGTTTATTATTTCAAGTAAAAAAAATCAAAAGGAAATTGAAATAAATCACATATCTACCACTGTCTGTGTACAGGTCAAGATTGAACATTATATTTAAAACACGATAAATGCTGGAAATAAGACTTAAACATAGAGTTCTTTAAGAAAGAAGGTTTCTGTTAGCCATTGATCATTTAGAGAAATAATCAGCTGCCCGTCATATGGAAACATGTTGTTAATAAATTGTTGACACTGAATATTTTGAAACATAAAGCTCTCATGAGGCAGGCTACAAATGTTAAAGAAATTAACCTAGCCTTATTTCAAAGTTTCTCTTGTTTACTGTTACACAATTTTTATTTTTTTTTGTGATTTATTACCTGTCTCATTTCCAAGGCTAAATCCTGCAGACAAGTATTACCTTACTGTGATACAGTGACTAAACATCATTACGACAAGTTCTTGTTAGTTCATCAGAACGAGTCATCTTGACTTTTGCAGGAAAAAAATGGTTCTATAGAATTCAGTGAAACAGAAAGAAACTAAATAGGTGGGAATTAGTAATAGTAATAAGAAGAAAACAAATAAAAATAACTTAAGGAAAAAAGAAAAAATATACAAGTAATTATAAATTCAGTAAGGTTATTCTCAGATAGGATATATACAAACTACATAGATACAGAAATAACTTGCAAGAAGTTTTGAAACTATAAGCAACCACTCATCACCAAAGAAGTTCAACTACATTCTAGAAGATTATTTCTTTTTCGGTTTTCTGATCATGTCTTTATGAATGAAATACAACGTTGATGTTTATCAGAACCTAGATGCTAAAAATGTGTATTTGCAGTTGACTTTTGTTATTATTTTACTTTAAAAATATGTTATAATACTATAAAAATAATAAAAAATCATTCTCTAAATAGGTAGAACATATAGTCTTTCTTAGCTAGCTTCACTACCTGGGTTTTACTTATGCAAATAATAATGAGTTTTCACAGTTTTTGTAATGATCTGGGGTTTTTTTCAGTGAAACTAGAGACCTAAACCTGCATTTAATTGCAAATGTTATGCAATTTAAGAAAAAAAAATCTTCTTGTACTTCAAACATACAAAAGAGTCCAAAATAAGATAATAAAACTATGCACTTTTCTATGCTGGTATAAAAGTGTGTGTCAGTCTGAGCAAATATGGCATAGCAATGTCTCTCTAAATATTGACAGAACCTGTCAGTTCTACATCACAACTTAAGTTTTCAAGTAAGATCCAATTACCCTTTTTTTCCATCTCTGTTGCTCTGACAGACTTGCTTCATTAGAAAAAATTGTGTGCCCCATTGCAAAAAAATCTCCATACTAATATGCATTTTGCTCATCCTGAGCAATTACGGAATAGGAAAATGAGATGGTATGTTGTTGGCTACAGTAATATGCATGCCTCTTGAGTATTGCTTTGAATTAATTTATTTTTAGTATACAGAGGCATTGTTGTGAAAGTAAGTCTTTTTTTTTACATCTGCTTATCTTTAACTCTTGCATTATGATGGAAATTCTATGAGTGTGATCTGACTGGTGAGTTCCACTGATTCCAGTGAAAAATAGGAACAGTCATGATTAACCACTTTAAATCAACTTTTGAAAATTTTGTATTATTTTACCTTTCTTCTAAGTACTTAGATGCAATTCTCTTCTAGGAAAGTAATTACGTTTATGCAATATTGAAAAGTATGATCAGAGTAAAAATCCAACACAACAGCTGTAGTGCTGTGGTAACCTTCAAATACCTCTGACTAGATATGATTTTGGAATTCATTGTGTAATAGAGGAAAATTTGAAAAATATTTTATTTTTCATTTTTCCTCCCATGTTAAAATCAACCTAAGAAGAATGTAAAAAGCTTTTTGTTGTTTAATTTACTTTTATTTTTAATTAACAAAAATCTATTACAGTATTTTCAATACAGTGTGAATTCTTGTCATTGCTCATTGTTTTTCACTGTGCTGACCAAATCCTAAAAAGAACTGGTAGTTCTCAAACTCATTTACTAGCTTTGAATCCTCATCCCACATATTTTAAATTTGTACCTGACAGATGAGCTCTCTGGACATCCATATCTGTCGTAGTTCAGCCCCGATCGGACCAGACTACTTCCCATAACAGGAAAAAAATTAAAAAAAAAATGTTACGCAGAGTTAAAATACTGAAATTAATCCACAATACCGGTATCTATTTTACAGTCCTGCCTCAGCTGCAGCAAATATCTAATATGAAAGGGGACAGGGAGGGAAGAGAGAGTTTCTCTGCCAACAATCCTGTTTGAGAGCTAACATTACCTGAAGTTAATGTAGCTGGGAGTCAGACTGCCTGCAATTTATGTGCGAGTAGGCCTGCATGAAGGTGTTTGTATTTGCATGAGATGCCTGAGCACAATGTGTCTTCATATTTGCCAAGGAGATGTTCAAAAAGGGCATCAATACAGTCAATGAAGGTCAGAGATAGAGATTTGGGTTACCTTAAGGTAACTACCTAGGGTTTCATTTGCCTGAGCATAGGTGTAGTGCCATTTTACATGCTCAAGGTGCCTAGCAGAGTGTAGATCTCCGATAGTTTCTTTGCAGCAAATTCATAACTGCCATTTCCTTGTCAATTCTTAGATATCAATTTTTTTTTTTTTTACTGACACTAAATGCTTCTATGTGGGTAGCTGAATCATGTTTTGACATGATTTTAGGTGCCTTCATCTAGACTGAATTACATTGCTTAATTCAGAATTGTGTCATTCTCTATGGAATTACAACAAAAATACATTATAGAAGAGTGATACCTGAAGAAAGATTAAGCTAAGATTAGTCTTATTACATGCAATAAAAAGTCGACAATAACCTTTCTATACATCAGCATTATTTCTTAAAGTCCTGGGCATAGATGCACTTGTTGATAATCTATTTGCATTTTAAGTGTTTAACTATATTCACCCTATGTTGGCAAAAGGGAGGAGTAGTGTTTCTGGGTCTGAATTATAAGTGAGCTGGATCTCAACATCTTTCTACTCTTACCGAAGTATAATTTAGAAATAATTTATGGTGACATGAAAGCATTTTAAGAATTCTTTACTGAAAAGATTCTCTAATATTTGATTGAAATGAGACAAGAACGTAAGGCTGGATATATTTAAAAAATAATTCTTTTTGTCCTTGGGCACTGCACAGGAATAGATGTAAATTATTTCACTCTCTCATTTAACCATTTGGTATTTGAAGTGTAGAGCAAACATCATGCTATCATGTTTTTTTTTCCAGCAATTTTCTCTGCAGAAAGTGTGACTGCTTACTCATGTCACACATAATAAAAGAAATGATCTGATGAAATTTTAAAAAATAGACATATGATTTGGAGAGAAACTCCATTAATTGAAATATCTATATGTCAGTGTAGGAAGACACCTGGGGGAAATATTTCACCACATATTGTAGCTGCTTTGTTTAATATGTTAGGTCATGTGTCACTGAACTTCAAATGACAAAACACTGAATATTGAAATTTAAAATAGTAAATAGCTATAAAAGTACTCATTATGCATTTATTTGCAGCTAGAAGAAAAACAATCAATTCATAAAATGGTATTCACAGCTGAAATTAAATGGTGAACTGTCAAGGTGCAATTGGGTAAATGTCACAGTTATTCATGGTCTTGTATCTAAGTGAGAGTTTGTCTGCATTTTAATTAGCGGGGAACACTTAACATCTAACTCTTACAAAATATAAAGCACTTCTGCCCATACGTCATTATGCTTTCATAAATATAAGAAGTGAGTATTATTATTTCTGTATTTCAAACAAACAGACCAACTATTTTTTTTTCCTTCCAGATACAAGTTTTCAATTACAGTATTGCTGAGAATGATTCTTAATTTCCTTTTCAATGAATGTATCTCATTGAGAGTTCAAATTTTGCAGTTTTGACTTAATTTCTCACTATAATTACAATATTTTCTGAAGTTTTACAGTAGGAAATTTTACCCAGTTACATTAAATTTCAAAAGCACTTTAGTACTTCTTGTGAAATCATATCTGTCTAAAAGGTTTTGTATTTTTAAACTGATTTGTAATTATGACGGTTTTGTTGTATTTTTACAAGTTCATTTAACGGAAATTGTTTATACCAATAATTCTCAAAACTCTAACAGAAAAGTATTTTACAGACTCAGGGTTATCCAGATTGTAAATTTTTTTCATGGATGCAAAATTTCAGCAATCAAAATTGATGGTGGTTACTTTTATACGCTTGGATCCTTTCGAGTGTGCATAGGTCTGTCATTGTGTATAACTAGACTCCAATAAGCTTACTTATTTTTCTGGTTTTCCTCTAGAAATTATGATTTAATTACTCTGATTAATTTGTCTCATGTGTGGAAATAATCACCATAAGAATTTTTTATAAACTATGAAGAAAGGCTGAGACAATTGGAGTTGTTTAGCCTGAAGAAGAGAAGGATCAGAGGAGATCTTATTGTGGACTATCATTACTAAAAGGGGGCTTGTAAGAAAAATGGAAAAAACACTTTTTACCAAGGCCTGTAGTGACAAGACAAGGACTAACAGTTTTAAACTGAAAGGGGGTAGGTTTAGATAGGATATAAAGAAGAAGTTCTTTATGAAGAAGGTGATGAGAAGGCAGCCCAGAGAATTTGTAGATGCACCATCACTGGAAGTGTTCAAGATCAGGTTGAATCGGGCTTTGAGTAAGCTGATCTAGTGAAAGAAGTCTGTGACCACTGACATCCAGTTCAGCCTCTGGGGGAAGGGGACAGTTATAACTTTAGTTGAATCATGGGGTTTAATCATTAGTAAATTTACTTAAGTTATGAATTGTGATAATTCTAAAAATCTAAGTAAACTGAAATTGTATTAAAGTAGTTTTCTCACTCATTTTTCACTCTTTTGACCTGTAACAGACAAGATGATCAATACTTTTATTGGACAACTTCACCTTAGTAAAATGTATTTTAACTTTAACATTTTTGTGGTATGGAACCTATGCTGTAATCTAGAAGCAACTATGATGAAAGGAGCTTTTTCTTTCCTGAGTAGACTTAATGTTACAACACGTTTGATCATGGTATAGCCTAAAAGAGTTTTAATATGTTTTCATCTGGTATTGGGAATGCATCATATGAAGGCATTCTTTCTCTACGCAGGATAAAAAGTAGTTCTTTTTCTACAGAAATTATTTAACTTAGTTGGAAGTAATTTCTCCAAAATAATGCTAAATAAAAGGTGAAAGACTGTTTTAAATTTGATGTGTTTAATTTTCCTTTTTTAATGAGAAACTGACCCTTTGCACTCTCCTTCACTGTGGAATAATTACTATCTGCTATTACTAACACTTCCAGAAATAAACGATCTAGTCAGGATTAGAATTAACAAGCATGGCTGGTCAAGTCACTATGAACACGCCTTCTTTAGAGCCAGTTTCAGTTGATGTTGTTCACTCATTCTCAATTACGCACTATCTCAGAGCATTTACTTATGGAATATTTACTTGCTGATCAGCAATTGCTATAACAGTTGCACAGGCTGTGGAGAAAACATTACACTAGAAAACATTCAGCTAGAACAGAGAAATGTAACTGTCACATTCAGTAGAGGCCCTCGTGATATACTTAATGGTAACTTAATAAATTGATGACACTGTACTGAACTGGAATAATACAATGTAGCAATTTTTTCAAGGGAAAAGTAACACCACTTGTTAGCATCATGTTTTGATGTGAAAATGTAATAAACTGAAAACTAATGCAAATCATTATTGCTTCTGCACTGAGTGACAATCTTGATCTTAAGTATAACCTAGCAGCTTAATATCTCAATTTCATAAATGTCCTCTTAAAAAAATTTCTTCAGAATGATACATTACTTTGAGATTGATCAACTAATGAAGATTTACTGCTTTGGTGAAAATGACAGCATAATGCGTTATTAAAATTTGTTATTAAAAATTTGTCTAGGAAAAAAAGTAATGAGGAAACCTTTGTTTATGACTTCATGAGGTTTGTATCTTTATACTATGATATTAATGTATTCCTCACAGCACTAAAAAAATAAGCAGAGCATGAGGCTTAAGGACCAGAGCAGTAGAATCACAAAATCATGCCAAACCAGCTGATAAAATAGCCCCAGGGATTTCTAAATCACTCATAGCACTGTTCATATATACTCTAGTGATAACAATTTTTTTTTTACAACTTTGAAGGAGTACATAGGAAAATAAATCTGAAATAGAAACTGAGTTCACAACCATGCTGCACTTTGGTCTGATATTATATCATGAGGCTTCAAGTGCTATCGGTAGTTGCTATTATATTAGAAGTCTTCATCTGTTTCTTTCAGTGACTCAGTGACAGTTTCCAGAATGATTTTTCTAACAAGGAGTGGAGCTAGAAAACTTCATATCATTCTGAAATTTACGAAATATTATGTATTTTTGTAAAAAACAAAACAGTATCATATCATGTATTCATGCTATAATGTGGTCAATAGTGATGAAAAACCTTGGTCTGCTTTTCACAAGTGTTGGAACATGACTATTCCCCTGCATAAATCTGAGGTACTTCTAAGGTTTTTTTTTTTTTTTTTTCCTTCAGTCTCAAAAAGAATATAGAAAAAAAGTATTAGAAGAAAAAGCATTATAAAAGTTTCAGAGAATGGCTGGCAAGAAAGATATTCAAAAGTAGGAAAATGAACAGTTAGGTGAGTTATAAGTAGGTTTTAAATTCTTCAGTCTGAAAAAAATTAACTAGAAGAGATGACAGGGTTTTCATGACTGGTCTAGAGATGGTGAATATGGACCACTTTCTTGCTGCCCCTTCCTATGGAAGAACTATGAGACATTAGATGAAACTAACAGGTAACACAAAAACTTAGCTGTGCCCTGATCAGAAGGTTGACCTAAATATTCAACTTTCATTTTTTCTAGGATTCTATGAGATTGTTGCTCAAAAATATAAGCTATGGAACACGTTCTCTCAGGATGCTGAGAACGCTGAAAGCATACTTAGGTTTAAGGAAAGACGGGACTAGTTCAGTGAATAGATTTACTGAAGTTTTCTAAATTCTTAGAAACCACTTTGATTCAGGAAGCAGCAAATCACTGGACGGTACTTGGAAGAAGTATGCTTTTTTGCATGTTATTTTCTAGCCTAGACATTATTTAAATATACTGTGGGGAAAAAAAAAAGTATTCAGATTATATAGACCATTTGACTTACCCACTGGTATAGGTTCAGTGTGTTTGTTGTGTTATTTCATAGTACCTTATTTGGTACTATTATTACATTGATTAATGTTATTAAAGGTGATAAATTTGCAAGAATGTCTACGTAATCTGAGTGGTTACTCTTTACAAATCTAATTTCTCTGGACTTCTTAATCCTTTATTTCCCCCTCTTCTCTCTTGTCATTCTTTTTTTTTTTTTTAGTGTCAGACAGTATTATTGTGAGGTATCAGAGGAATCTCTGTTCACTTTTTTCTTCTCTTGTCCCTTTAGCACTGGGTAAATTTCTTCAGCATTCATTGTTAAGACTCTTTTCACTGGAGTTGCCTAAAATGCAAGGCATCCTATCTAAATTAGTTCCATAGCTTCACTCCAAAGAAAATAGAGAGATGCAGATACCTTCTCTGTATTAAGGGAAGGAAAAAAAAATTTATTTTCCTTTGTGTTTTTCTTTTTGGTTTTTTTCCTCTTTTTTGTTCTCTTTCTTTTTTTTTTCTTTCCTCTTTTCTTCTTTTTCAATGGAAATTGGACTAGAAATAGAGACAATATTGTGTTACATTGGCTGCCCTATCGCTTTTTACCTAATGAGGGTCTTTCCACTCGCCATGGCTTTTGTGCAGGATCGGTGTACTTCTGGTTTCTGCCTATACTGCCCCTGCTAGTGTGTGGTGGTGATGGTCTATCTGCTGTGTCTGCCTATGCAGTGCGAGAGGGAAACAACTGAAGAAGGTTTCACGGAGGTGTTTCTTAGTAAAGTTCTGGTAGGGATGAGGTTGTAGCTCCCAATGTACTAGTGCTTTAGTTAAAGACTTAGCCTGTACTCAAGTAGTCCCTGAAATCATCAGCACAGTCCATTCAAAAGCATTATAAAAGTTAACAATCTCTTAGGTATGCATAAGGCTTTGCATTTATTATGGGGAAGAATTCTGATAATGAGATAGAAAATTATTTGAAAATGACACAGAATGAAGTAGATTGAATACATTTTTATCAGTATATCTTATGGCAAATTAATTAAGTGATAATAGAGCAATAGAGTACTGTCTGTTACATATTAAGATTCGGCTTAAAATAATTATCACATTATAGAACTACTTCTATTCCCACTAATGATTATAACAAAACTGCCATTAACTTACTAAGAACAAAAATTTGTCCAGGCACAGTAAAAGTAGAAGCAGAAGAGAATTTTTAAAGTTAAAATGACATAACTTGCAATAAAAATTAATACACATTTAGGGAAAAAGAACAGAACTAGTAAACTCCTGCATACTTAGGAGAGCTAAACTGAAGGGTCAGGTGATGATAATAAGCCTTTCACATCTGCTTCACTAATTGGAACATGACAAGCAGACAGACTCCACAGTGGGCAGCAAAAAATGTCATGTTTGCTTCAAGAGGGAATTCAAAAGCATCTGAAACCTCTATTTTGCCATGGTCTTTCAGGATCATCCACTGCTAACCTGAGAACAGAAGAAAAAGAAATAGAAAAACTGTGACCAAGCCGGCACTGATATAGTGTATTTTTTTCAGGCAATCAGCTTAATTGAAGTGCCTTCTTTTGGCAGATTAGCTGGATGGAACAGTGATATTCTGCTTGTGTGGCTTGGAAGGGTAAGATTAATGCCCCTAAATGTGTATAATTTTGAACACTGATGTTTCTTCCTTGAACACTGGCGTTTCTTCCTTGTGTAACTTATTGTAGAATCATTCCCTCACAGTTTACTGTGCATCACAGTATACTATGTTCTGTACAAGAGATTGTTCTGGGGACCAGGGTGATGGCCCACTGGGAGAAATAGGTTGTGCTCAGTGGGTACAGTTCTACAGAATGGGGTTGGTATGAGGGGACTCACAGGTATCAGCATGTCTGCAGCAGAGTCTGAAACTGGAAAACTCCCAAAAATAGCAGGGCTGTTGCTTGCTGAAGAGTCAAAATGTAGACTTTAGGACTGACGAATAAAGAATATTTGCCGCTTGACTTAAGAACGAATTAAAGTTGCCAGACTGGAAGGGAACACTGGAGGAAAATGCTTTTCAGTAGTATGCAATAGGATATTCTCCAGAATTTTTCCAGGAACTGAGGTTAGACTAACAGGTCTGTAGCTCCCTTGGTCTTCCCTCGCGCCCTTTTTGTAGATTGGAATAACATTGGCTAGCTTCCAGTCAGTGAGGACCTCCCTAGATTCCCAAGACCTTGGTAGATGATTGAGAGGGGTCCTGCCATAACATCGACTAGCTCCTTCAGTACTCTTGGATGAATCCCATCAGACCTCATGGACTTGCGAACATTCAGCTGTTACAGCTGGTGCCCTACAATTTCAGTGTCTACATATGGAAAGTCACTGTTACAACACTTGTGGTCCACCACCTCAGGGGACTAGACAGCCAAAGGTCTGTCAATATTAATAAAGACTGAGGCAAAAAAAAAAAAAAAAGCCCCTGCTTTTTCTTCATCCTTATTACTAAGATGAATACCTTTAACAAGTATCAGTCCCATGTTTTCAAAACATGTCCTCTTCCTATTAACATACTTTAAAAAGACCTCCTTGTTATCTGAAACAACACTGGCCAGTTTCAACTCTAATTGAGCTTTCATCTTTCCTGTCTTTTCCCTGCATATTTGAACAACAACTCTGTAAAAAAGATGCAGTGGACAAAGAGAAGAGTTATTTCCAAGCCTTTCTAATGAATGAATTTCAGCACATCTGAGTGAAATCAGTATTGAATTTAACAAACAGGAACATGACTTAGATTCTGATGCAAAAGGAAGTTTAGAGCTCGAGACACGTTATATCCTCAGTTATCCAATAATAAGGCAACATAATGAAGAAATATTAAGCTTGAAGTGCCACTTTATAAATATTTAGGCCTGCTTACAATATAGCACTTTTTTTTTTTTGGCTTCTTCCATAGGTAGATCTAAAACATCTTCAAGGGATTCATCTGAGTGTGGTATCTAAGTTTTCAAGTTTGACTTCTGCATAGTTTCATGGTGTGTAAGGCAGCACAGCACAAGACTTTTTACTTACTTATCAAGTAATACTAGTTTATAATTTAAATAAGGAGCAATTATAAGGGCAATTAAAAAGTCCTTTGGAGTTTTACAGATATCTTTATTTTTTTTTCTGTTGCTTATGTCCTAAGAGACTGCAATCTAATGTGGTCTTCTAATAATATGCTTCAAAATCAGAAACTGATCAGTATACAAGTAATCAAAGATTTAGACTATGTTTATGTTTTTGGGTTTTTTTGTTGTTTTTTTTTTTTACTAGGGGTGATTTTAAAAAATATTATTAATAATAATATGATTCCATAATGAAAGCAAAGTACATGTACATTAGTGAAATGTAGGTTGATGGGGTTTCTGAGTTTAAGTAGAGCCTAAGAAACAAGCTAAATAGTCTGGTTTTCATACAGTAGGAAAATATTATATCATTTTGTGCCTATATTATTCATAGTCAAACTCAAGTATCATTTGTTTTAAGTATTATTTTGACTTTGAACTAGAACTTGATTTAAATGAGTAACAAAATCTGTAGAAAATACGATGCATGTGGTTTATTAAAATTTAGAAGATCTCTTAAGAGTAGGTGTTGAAAATGACTGTGCTTAAAGTATGTAAGGAGTTAAATTATCAGATTATAAAATGCAACTTTTAAAATCTTTTGCTTCAGTTTTTCTCTCTTTTTTTTCAAGATAATTGTTTAAAGTTCCATATAGGTGTTAATAAAATTAATACTTTTATAACTAGATATATAAACACTGCATTTGTTCCAATTGATTTAGTTAGAAACAAAATAAATAAATAATTGTCATCATGTTTTCCTTGGAGTTTTCATACTGATATAGGAAAACTTGAGTAACATTTCAAATATTAAGGACCAGTTTACCTTTTCCTTTTCTTCAGTCTCAGTTAAAATTCTAAGACTTTAATTTCTTTACACCTACACATTCTTTCATGATTTTCCAGATTTATTTTCATGTCTACTTATTAATCTTCCTTACCTTGAAGGTTACTTCCGTATGTTAACTAGGTTTTCCAGATGAAAATTAATCTGCTAATGCTAGCATACAAAAATCAACCTTACAACAATGTAAACCTGCATATTTTAATATTGAGTAAAGGCTATGTGCTTTACTTTGCTAATAAGGGTGCTATATTCTTCGCTTTACAGAAAAAGATAACAACTGGAGTAATATGATTTAAAAATCTACAATAGACATCTTTTCATGTAAAGAGAAAGATTCATTACTAACAATAAAAAAAAAAAAGATACAGGAAATACTCCAGAGAACAGAAAGACAGAAATGAGAACATCATCTTAGTTGTTGTTGACTATTGACTTTCAGATAAATGCTTTTTTTTATCAGCTGTACCAGGCACTGCACACATAAATCTAATTATTTCATGTATCAAACTTTAAAGCAAATATACATACAAAATTTAACACGCTAATGACATTAAGAACTTAACTGAAGCTACTGAAGACAGAGAATTTAATGGCAAGGCTGAAACCTATTCTTCATTTATCCTGTTGTGATAACTTTTTGATTAGCCAAATCCGCTCATTTCTTTGAGACCTTAACTTTTGCCCTATCCAGAATTACTAACATCATATGCGCTGTGTAGAACAATGATGACTTTGGTAATGACAGAGATTTTAACTGGCATCAGTGACCCAGATTGCTCTTAAAAGTAAATACGACACCAGGAAGACTGAATCTCTCTTATGCAAATTTTATGAAATGAAATAGATTCTATTACTAAATCTCAAATATCTATCTATTATTCTATATAACTACAGGGCCTTCTTCTTTTCTAGCATTTGCATTCTTTCTGCAACTCTGCTCCTCAGTAATGTTTATAATAGATGGTATGAATAAGAATAATGACAGATACATTTTTATGGTCCTCTAAACCTGCAGCTGAGACCAGAAACTTAAAATAATCCCTACTATATGTGTTAGTATTCTTAGTTAAAACACTAGTCTTACAATGTGAATGCTACTTTAAATCATCAATGCTGATTCTTCATCAGAAAGGACCTGGTCAGTTCAACAAATTTGCTACAAATATCCACTTCTTGTGATCTCTCTACTAAGGGACAACAATGGAAGTTCCCTCCTTCTTAAGGTCTCTCAAGTTTAAGGAACTTGCTTTTATTAAATCAGTATATGATCATATGAAGTCAGTCATGGTGCTACAAATTTCTGATGTGTTTAAAGAAGCTCATAGCTGCTGAATTAACTTCATAGGGTCATGGAAAGATAAACAAATGCTCTGTGCATTGATAACATTAGATGCATGCTTATATTTGTCATAACTGTGCCAAGCCACATACAGCATTTCATTGACCTTATTGACAATGATAAAGCAGAGTACACGGCTTTTTTTTTTTTCTAGCACCAAATGAGTAAGTTTATTAAATAAATTAGGTTTTGTGCTAACACTGCCTGCTCCTTCACTCTGTGATTCCATAAGATACATTTATTGACTTCAATGGCAAAATATGTGAGCTTTCCATACTTTTTTATTCTCAAAGTACTATGTTCTTCATTTCTCAACAAAAAGGAGAGGGTTTATTAACCTCAACAGTGTGTCATACAAGTTCTGCAACTATCTCTAAATGATTTGAACTCTCTTGGTTTCAGCTAAATATTTGGAGGAGAATGAAATTATAAGAATTCAGCAGATTTAGTTAAAAGATAAATTATTTTCTTGAAAGGAGCTGTAACTTGTTACCAGTTCTCATCCTTGTTTGGGGATGTTTTAATTCCTAGCCTTGAGGTAGCAATAATCTAGGCATTAGTATTAGAAATAAATACAAATAAGATTTCACTGAAACAATTTTTTTTTACTAAAGTGCTTCTGCTGATTTATCAAGATCTAGTGACATATGTCACTGAACAGGCAATACTTAAAAAGTAATATATCCTCAGAGCTATTATGTTTTGAATCTCTTTAAAAAGGATGGAATCTTTGTTTGGAAATATCTACAATGGAATCAATGACTATTTCTACACATTGATATCAAACAGATAGCAAAATTTACACACAAATTGTTAAAATAAATAACTGTACTAAAATTGTACTTTTTTTTTCCCAGAACAGAATATTGAAATTTTTATTGACACAGAATTCTACATGCATTTAAAATTTATCATATAGTTACTGCCTTATTTATCTCTTTGTTTACATTATGCTCATATTCAGCAGATTATAAAAATATATTAAGGTGCAAATAGCTACCTGTTTAAAACTTACGATTTCATTTATAGGATTTAAAGTCCCATGCAGACTTTTACCTCTCTATTTTCACTGTTTCCTTAACTAGTGATTAAAAGCTATTACCATCTGCTGGGTGTTCGGTGACTGCTACAATATAGGCTTCCAAGACACTAAATATCAACTGCATTTGGCATTAGTTAGCACTCTTATTGCTGATCTTTGCAGGGAAGTCGTGACCAGAATGTATATGAAGATTGAGCCATGTGCTGTTTCTTTAAAGCTTTTCACTTTGTGCCACTGGTATGGCACAGTGAATAAATCTCCAGTTCTATCAAATATTCTTCTGTGATGGACACCAGTAATTTTATTTTTCAGTAATGTTCATTCTTCAGCAAGCAAAAATTCGTTTATTGTGTGCTTTTTAAAATTCTGCAAAAGTCTTTTGATCCCCACTCCCTTCAGCTTATTTGGGGCAGAATTTAAGTAGTATATCTGTAGCTTTTTAAACAGATTGGGAAAATAATTTTTTGAGGCAGCAATAAATATAAGTATGCTTTTAAGGAGTAAGCCACTAATTTGTGTCTAAGCTGAATGTCACAAGGGGACAATTTTAGTAATATATTGTATTATTAACATAATGGAAACATCTATAACTGTATGGTAGGAGAGGGTCAAAATAGATGAGCATGAAGTTAATAGTTCAATAATTATCAATCTCTAGATTCTCAAAGAAACAGAAGAATCACTCTATCTTTTAGGCTGGTTATACAAATAAAGGAAATAATGTAAATATTCATGATCATGCTTATGTAGAGTTGCTGTTTCTTAAGATGGTTAAGGTGTGTGGTGCAGTCGACATGCTGGACGGAAGGGGTGCCATCCAGAGGGACCTTGACAGGCTGGAGCAGTGGCCCCGTGCAAACCTCATGAAGTTCAACTAGGCCAACTACCAGGTCCTACATGTGGGTCAGGGCAATCCCAAGGAGAAATACAGGCTGGGCAGAGAACGAATTGAGAGCAGCCTTGAGCAGAAGAACTTGGGAGTACTGATGGACAACAAGCTCAATATGAGCTGGCAATGTGTGCTTGCAGCTCAGGAAGCCAACTGCATCCTGGGCTGCATCAAAAGAAGTGTGGCCAGCAGGTCAAGGGAGGTGATTCTGCCCATCTACTCCACTCTGGTGAGACCCCACCTGGAGTCCCCAGCATAAGAAGGAGATGGACCTGTTGGCAGCAGTCCAGAGGAGGCCACAAAGATGGTAAGAGGCCTGGAGCACCTGTCCTATGAGGACAAGTTGAGAGAGTTGGGGCTGTTCAGCCTGGAGAAGAGGAGGCTCTGGGTAGACCTTACAGCAGTCTTCCAGTAAGCCCCCTAAAGGGGGCTTATAAAAAGATGAGGAGAAACTCTTTAGCAGGTTCTGTTGTGACAGGATGAGGGATAATGGTTTTGAAACAGAAGGAAGAAGATTCAGTCTTGATATAAGGAAAAAAAAAAATTACAGTTGTCATGGTTTTGTTAGTGAGGGGTGGCCTAAGGTCGTCGCCTCTGTAGGAAACTGCTAGAAGTCGCTCCCCTTTGTTCAGGGGACTTGGCCAGGCCTAGGGCGGACCCACTGCTGGCCAAGGCCGAGGAGATGAGAAGTGAATAAGATGTAAAAAAGATCCCAAGAGACATCTACCAGCCTGTTGTGAGGAATGGCTGCAGACATCAAGGTCAGTTCAGAAGTGAGGGGGAGGAGTAATGCAGCTCCTGGCCAAGATTCCCCTGCAGCCTGTGGTGACGACCATGGTGGAGCGGGTTGTCCCCCTGCAGCCCATGGAGGTCCACAGAGGGGCAGAGATCCACTTGGAGCCCGTGAAGGACCCCGTACCGGGGGAGGTGGATGCCTGAAGGCAGCTGTGGCCCGTGGAGGGCCCACTGGGACAGCTGTTCTAGAGGGACTGCACCCGTGGAAGAGATGACCCACGCCGGAGCAGTTTCACAAAGGACTGCGGCCCGTGGGAGGGACCCCATGATGGAGCAGGGGAGGAATGTGAGGAGTTCTTCCCCCGACCATGAAGCAGCGGCGTAAAACAACGTATGATGAACTGACTGCAACCCCCATTCCCTCTTCCCCCCTGTGCTGCTCAGGAGGGGAAGGTAGTAGAGATAATGTTAAGCTTGGGAAGAGGGAGGGGTGGATGGAGGTTATCTTGTTCTCTGTCTCATTATCCTGCTGTTTGTAATAATAAATGAATAGTTTTCCCCAAGTCGAGTCTGTTTTGCCCGTGACGGTAACTTTAAGGATTTCTCCCTGTCCTTATCTCAAACCTCGAGCCGTTTTTCTTATATTTTCTCTCCCTGTTCTCTTGGAAGGTGGGGGGAATGAGAGAGAGACTGTGTAGTCTGGTCCTGATCGGGGCTGAACTACGACAACAGTGAAGGTGGTGGAACACTGGAACAGGTTGCCCAGAGAGGTAGTAGATGCCCCATCCCTGAAAACGTTCAAGGCCAGGTTGGATGAGGCTCTGAGCAGCCTGATCTGGTTGGAGATGTCCCTGCTTCTTGCAGGGAGGTTGGACTAGGTGACCTTTAAAGGTCCCTTCCAACCCTAACTATTCTATAGTTCTGTGATTCTATGATTCTGTGGTTAAAAAAAAAAAAAAAGTTTATTTATTATTTATTTTTAGGGCTATTTATTATTTGAGGTAAATTCATTAGGGGATCATAGGAGGCTGAATACTAACATCTTATGGCCATGCATGTCTAGGACAATAATTTTTCTTGTCAGAGCAAAGTGACTGTTTTTGTCTTTGCAACGGTGTACTAGATGCTTATCATCTGAGCTTTAATTCAGTCTACTAAGCTGTAATTGTAATATGTATCTGTGAAAGTACATTTTAGCCTACCTTCAGAATCATCACCCATTGATCTCTCCCTGTCACAAGTGTTCATATACTTATCAGCTATACTTTAATTAATTCTTCACCTTCCAGGTACCATGTCTGGCTGTGATGGCAGAGGTGATCATCTGCTCTGAATTTTGTAGGACATGCTTTGGTTGTTCGTGAACATGTGGGCAACACCTGTCTCACATCTGACTAGATTAGATCCTTATTTGAGTCCATGAGTGGAGCAACACTGAAGTCTGTACAGCTCTGTTTATTTACACCTGTCAAGGACTGATCTCATATTTCCAAACAAGTACTATAAAAAAAAGAGATATATGTTGTTTATGTTGATTTATGACTTACAGTAAAAAGAAAATTCTTCAAAAACAATAAACCAATTCTCTAGCTATTCCTACATGTGTTAATTCTTCCAGTTATTGTTGAAATTTGAAAATGCATATGGTAATGCTAGCAACAACATTGGACAGAACTGACTCTTTCACTGGCTTAGTTTGCATTGAGTGATTCTAGCGGAATCAAATTAAATTTGCAAAAGCAGCAGGAGTTCTGGATACCATTTGATCATCCTTTATTTATTAGCATTGTGAACATGGCAAGAAGCACACATTACTGAACAAAGATAACTGTAGACAATTACATATGTCTCAGCAATTCTTCAAGTGTAACAGAAATCTGTCACATGTCTCAAACTGAGCTGTGCATGTTCATTGCAGATCACTGAGACACTCTCTGCTGATGCAGTGTGTTGCATCGTGTTGCAGCAAATTACTGTCTTGTCTCTTTGTTGCACCACAGAAACTGCTAAAATAGCAGGAACCTTGCTGCTGCTCTCAGATACATGCCTGCAAAGAGAAGCATTAGGCTATGAGCTGAGAGCATTCTTAGAAGTGTTGCTGTACAAAACAGGAAATATATATCCTCATGTCAGTGAAAGAGAGTGTTCTTGCATGAGATTTTGGGCTTTTTTCCCCTCTGTCACTGTGGCTTTGATTTTAGTCTTTTCTCAGAAGCTCCATTTGTATGAAAAAAATGTTAGATAGCTGATAAGGGAAAAGTGAAACAGTATTAGTTAGAGGAATGTGACAAATTTCATTACAAGAAGTTCCACGTGTACCTAAGAACTAAATACTCATAAAAAGATGACCAAAGTAACTTTCAAGCAATTAATCATTTTACTTGTCAAAATGGAGGAAAAAGTATTTTGAGTTCACTTCCTGTTTGACATCTTGAGAGAACACTTTTATTGGTACATTAGCATTATAGACCTCATTCATAAGCTGAAATGTAATGGAAATAGTGTAGTCTAAAACCAGTATGTTTTAGGTGGTTCTTTATATGCAGATTTCACTGTGTGCTTTATCAAAATACAATTTTATTCTTTTGCATGATAATACTGATTTAAAAGAATAACAAGACCTGTGAGTCAATGGATTTTCTAATCTCTGGTCAGAATTTTATTTTATGCATTATTTTGCTCAAATAAATAACAATAATATTCACACATGATCTTTAATTTAAAACAGCACAAAGGAATAGGGGATTTGATTTTTGGACCAATTTCTACAAACTTTTCTATGTTTGTTTTTTTTTTTTTTTTCTCAGACTGTCACTTCCATATATTACAATGTCATCCTGCTGTAGTTAATTCAATTTAAATTAAATTCCATTCTCTTTACTGTTTCTACTGTAAATACCTGCTAGTACCCTTTGTATTATTAAATAAGTTTAAAACATTGGTATTTCTATGGACGTCATAGCGTGTGCTTTCACAGACATCCCTTTTTGCTTCATTATTTCAAATTGCAACAATTTACTATAAAGAGGGGGAAAAGATCAAAAGGAATTGTTACCATTCAAGCAAGTCAGAACTGAGTGCAGTTTCTACTAGCCATGAATAGTTTAAGGAAACAAATACTTCTTCCATAAATAATCAGAATGAGAGGAGTAACTTCAGTGTGTGAAGAAACTGCTCTCTGAACCATGTTCAAATGCTTCTGGCCTCTCATTAAAATTATCCCCTACAGAAATGTTCTTCAAATTTTTAACAACTTCAGAAGTCAGTAGTTTCAAAGAATTAAAGTAATTCTTTTAAGGGCTTATGATGAGTTTCCTATTTTTATAGCTAAGAGCTGATATTATAGCCCATTGATGGAAAAAGTCCCACAGGTTACCAAAGATTGGCTATGGCATTGCTTAGTCCAAATTTGTGAACAATATAATAGGGTTTTACTTCCAATGGTTTGCTCACAGTACAACACATATCAGAAAGTATAATCTACAGTCCACCATCTTCATGCTAATACTCTAGCTAAAATAATAAAAGGATACTGAAAAGGCATACATGTAAAGAATAGGAAAATACTCAGTGTACATGCAAGGTTGAGATTTTGGAAGCAAAAGTAGAAGACAGAACTGGAAGTATACTTCGGAATCTGAAGATCCAGTAAATGTGATTTGCTTCTAAGACATTTTTTTTCCTTTAATTATTATGAATTTAGTACAGAAGGAGAATCTGACAAAAAGCCATATAAAAACCACTGTTCTTTTCACCTCCGTGTAAAACTCCAAGGTGACTTTGTTGTGTTTTTTTTTTAATGCCAACAGGAGCAAGTAGTGTAGAATTGATGAAAACTGTTAGTTTCAGGTTCAGATTATCTTCTAGTCTCAATGCATAAGACATTTCTCTGAGGTGTAGTTTCCTGTTTTGTACTTTTGTGGATCTGTTAGGTTTGAGCTTTCAAGAAACTAGGAACTTAATAGGTGCATGCAGTTGTATAAGGCAGAGTTCTCTCAGACATGACTGAATTTGAATGTACCAGTGAAACTGTGAAACCTTCTTTAGTTATAGTAAATGCTCATTTAGTCTCAGTGGTAAATATTGGAGTCAATATGGGAAATACTGTAAAAGTAATAGGATACATCAAAGTATAATAAGCACTGTGAGAAACCAGTTACACTGGAAAAGATTCCAGAGTTGCTGTGTCTGTAAAACTATTCTCCATTTGAAGTTGGCAAATATCTTCGCCAATATCAGAATATATTTATATTTTACCCAGGCAAAATGCAGGTAAACCAAGGAAGGCTGATTAAGGAAATGTTGGAAAAAAAAAAATCATCCTACCAGAAAGAGAATGTTCTTAAGGAGCACAGTAAAAAAAACTTCATCTTGACAGCTGAAAAAATACTAGGCAGGGAAAAACCTTCATACTGCTTATAGTAAGGAGGACTTTGAAAGAGACACTCTTTTGGGTTGACACTATGAAAAGATGTCAACAATTTTGGGTTGACACTATGAAAAGATGTCAACAATAAAGGTTGTATCATCTGTAATTTTTTTAACTACTTATTTCCTTATTGCCTTGGGTGAATAATTTAAGTCTATCTAGGGTATCGTTCCCATGTTAACAACTTAGAGCTTCTTATCAAATGAGCGAGATCTATTAAACATACTGAAAAAAGTGGCTGAAACTCCCATTCTTCACTTTTTAAGTGAGAGAAACACATATTTTTAAGGTCAGAAATATATCATTTGTCTTTAAGGGCTGGTCCAAGGAGCAGGAATTAGAGTCAGAGGTGAAACTGGTGGCAAACAGCCAGATCTATGCATTTTGGAGAGTGGGAATTTCCACAGCTGAGTTTGAGTGAATAGGAAGAAAAAGGTGAAGCTTCCTGAAGAACAGCAACAACCTCTGGGAGTAAAGATTATTAAAGTCAGATTTTGACAGCTGTTTTGGGAACAGACAATGACTTTTAAAGTTGATTTTATTGACCTGAAGTGAACAATTTTTAGGATAAAACCAGTAGGCAAAAATTATACTTCTGTGTAGAATCAGATTGTCTCCACTCGAGGAGCTGCTTCCTAAAACATAGATATTTGCCACTGATCAAGATGCCTCAGATGAAGCAGAAATACATAGAGGAATGTGGAATGAGTGGCTGGGGAGCAGATCTACAGGGAAGGACCCAGGTATCCTGGTAGGCAGCAAAATGAATATGTCTGTACCATGCCCTTGAGGTGATGAAGGCTGCATGAACAAAAACATAGCGGTGGGTCCAGTGGGTCCCTTGAGCTTGGCCATTTTTTAATATGTTGTCCTTTTCCAGCTCTCCCAGCAGAAGAGAGAGATTGCAAATTGGGAATAAATCAGCGGAGGACCAACAAGATAGTAAGCTGGAATATGTTACATAAAAGGAGAAATGAATGGAACTGGGTTTGCTTAGCCTGGAGAACCAGTAGTCTTCTACTGGTTAGAAGGTAATTACAGAGAGGATGGCGCTGGACCCTTGACAGAGATGCACCCAAAAGATCAAGAGGTAATGGTTACAGTGCTGCAGCAAAGGAAACTGCAGTTACAGGATAGGGAAGGTGCTTCACCAGAAGAGGTGTTAAGCCTCATAGGAGGTTGCCTAGAGAGGCTGGGGAATCACTGTCTTCAGAGGTTTTCAGAGCTTGTTTGGAGAAGGCCCTGAGAAGCCTGCTCTAGGCTTGAAGATATCCCAGGGTTCTAAGCAGCAGGTTGGACTAAGATTCTATTCTAACACAGATTTGTCTGTGATTCTGTGATCTCACTGGGCATACACAGATTTAAAATAAGGCAGCACAGGAGGGTTAGAAGACACAAAAACACCTGGAAAGAAAATGTAGTCCTGAGGGAATGTTTTTAACCTAAATATTATTGAAAAATTACACCTCTCTTTCTTCTGTAGTATTGACAACAGTTACCTTCTCTTTGATTTGTGTTGTGTTCAGAGTAGCAGGATTTTGTACATGACTTTTAAATAGGATTATAAGAACAGCAATGACAACAAAAGAAAACAAAACAAACAATGGGCTTGAGCAGCTTTTTCTCCCGTAACTGAATCCAATTTACATGGCTTGAATTTTGTCCAGTTACTTATTACCAAAAGAAATAACAAAACCAGTACTGTGACATTGCAATTCTGGAAAACATGAAACAGTAACAAAACAGTAATGGTAATAAAGTAAGCACAGAGTGCTGTTTTGTTGGAACACTGAAAATGTATAAATCTATTCTGTTTACTTGAGATTATCAAGTCATGAAATCAGTTCTTGAAGATAAATCTGTTTCCAGAAGCAGGCAATGACCAGGTATTGAAACATAATGAAAATGTCTGAAAGAACATGCGGTCTTCAGATGGTAATATTTGCTGTAGCATCAGAATTGGATCAGTGCTAACTACTAAACAAAAAAAGAAGCTTCTGATGTATTCTGTGGACGTATTAAAATATCCGCTCAGCTGCATGGTGATTTGGATACAAATGTAATTCTTTTAAAGTGTTCTGGAGTTACTGTGTACGAGCATCAGAGGCAGAATTATTCTGAGTTCTGAAAGTATCTGCTCATTCAGAAAAGGACATATGACTATATTCATGTCAAGGAGTGTAATGAGAAAAGAAAATTGTATAACATTAATTCATTTTACGACAAAGAGTGTAATGAAAGTGGAGATTAACTCTGTGGAATAAAATAGTCTGATATTTAATTCTCTACTTACATGTCTTAAAATAGATGTGTGCAATCCAGAGCTTCAGTTTTAATGTTTGCATTTCCACTTCCTTAAATTTGTACGTGATTCTATCTTCTGGAAAAGTACGAAACCAAGAAAATTGATACCATAAAAACTCTTCTTCAAGTTATATTGTTTTATAAATACTTTTGAGGCAGCTGTGACCCAAATATGCTTACAAAGATGTTTAAAATATTATTACCCTTTCACACTATGGCCATAATCAGTTCAATGCTACAATTTCAAAACTAGATCAAGCATCAAACCCACATGTGCTCTGATAAAAAAAAAAAAAAAAGGTGTTTATAATATTTCAATATATCTACTAAGGTCTACCTTTATAATGTTATTTAGAAATACTGATCATAAAAATAAATTGATCCAAATTCGACTTGTATAAAATGAAATCTGTTTTTCATGTTATAACTACGTAATTTTGTACATAAAAAGGCCTTTCTAAACTATAATGTGGTAAATTACTATTAACTATTTTCAAGACCCATCTGAGATACAAATTACACACTTTTTTATATTTTAAATACATTTCTGTAAGATACAGCAAAATTTGAAATGACAAAACATAAAGTTCACAGATAGGAAAATAAACCCCAAAACAATGGAACCTACTAAAATATACTGTTACTATCTTTTATTTTCACATGAAAAATCCCAAAAGATACACCAAATGACAGCCAAAGAAGACAAGAAAAAAAAATTATAAGCAAGTTATAAACTAATCAAAGCATTTCTCTTATACATTTTTTTATTTCCAAATATCTTTTTCATATTGCTTGCAAAACTCCAATGGCTGTGGCCCTTGAGGCTTAATGGGCTAGCTCTATTCAGCTGTGTGTATATTACATTTTGTGACACGCTTGCTTTTTATAAAAACATCCTGCAAGGTGTGCCGGTTGCTATCTTATTAGTGCCATAATAGCAGTATAGCAAATCACCAATAGGAGCGTTTATCTCCAGAGAATGTCCTCCAGCTGTTCCTGTAAAATATGTTTAGGTTTGGTATTGACAGAAAATCTGGGCTTGAGGGAACACCATAGATCTGTTAAAAACACTAAGGGTGTAGATATATCACTGATTTTTTACAATGATTAGATGTTACAGTTATTAAAGAAATATTTTAGACATCACATGCAAAAAAAAAAAAAGAAAAAAATTCTCACAGTCTTTACAGGAAAAAAATGCCCAAATAATTCAATACTAATTTGCTTTTCCTAGTATCTGAGAGATTGATTGTGGGCTCCATATGTGTATTACTTCTAATGATTTAGATGTTCTAAACCACATGGAAGTATGTGAAAGATTAAGAGGAGGAAAATAGTAAGTCTGACCTTATCCTTTGCTCCAAAGACTTTCTGTAATTCACACTAAATGGAAAACTCAAAAGATTATGTTGCTTGTTGTGTATTAGATACGACTGACATACAACAAGATACAAAAAATTCTTAATGTGCAATATAATGAAGATATAGAATCATAGAATCATAGAATGGTTAGAGTTGGAAGGGACCTTCAAAGGTCATCTAGTCCAACCCCCCTGCAAGAAGCAGGGACATCTCCAACTAGATCAGGTTGCTCAGAGCCTCATCCAGCCTGGCCTTGAACGTTTCCAGGGATGGGGCTTCCACCACCTCTCTGGGCAACCTGTTCCGGTGTTCTACAACCCTCAGTGTAAAAATTTTTTCCTAATATGCTATCTAAATCCACCCCTCTCTATTTTAAAACCATTATCCCTCGTCCTATCACAACAGGCCCTACTGAACAGCCTCTCCCCATCTTTCTTGTAGGTCCCCTTGAGGTACTGGAAGACCGCTATCAGGTCTCCCCAGAACCTCCTCTTCTCCAGGCTGAACGGCCCCAACTATCTCAGCCTGTCCTCATAGGAGAGGTGCTCCAGCCCTCTTATCATCTTTGGTCCCTCCTCTGGACCCTCTCCAACTGGTCCATGTCCTTCTTATGTTGGGAGCTCCAGAACTGGACACAGTACTCCAGGTGGGGTCTCACCAGGGCAGAGTAGAGGGGCAGAATCACCT
The DNA here is from genome assembly GCF_036417535.1 of Chlamydotis macqueenii. NCBI lineage: Eukaryota > Metazoa > Chordata > Aves > Otidiformes > Otididae > Chlamydotis > Chlamydotis macqueenii. Next base: position 19,380,284 of record NC_141556.1, read on the forward strand.
CCCTCAATCTGCTGGCCACGCTCCTCTTGATGCAACCCAGAATTACAGAATCACAGAATTATTATCAAGATTGGAAAAGACCTAAAAGATCATCCAGTCCAACCATCACCAGTACTTCTCAGCTAAATCATATCCCTCAACACAACATCCAAACGTTTCTTGAACACCCCCATGGTCGGTGACTCCACCACCTCCCTGGGCAGTGCATTCCAGTGCCTGACTACCCTTTCCGAGAAGTAATGTTTCCTAATGCCAGCCTGAATCTCCCCTGGCGCAGCATGAAACCATTGCCTCTAGTACTAGTACGGCCCCAACTCTCTCAGCCTGTCCTCATAAGAGAGGTGCTCCAGCCCTTTTATCATCTTTGTGGCCCTCCTCTGGACCTTCTCCAACTGGTCCATGCCATTCTTGTGTTGGGGGCTCCAGAACTGGACACAGTGCTCCAGGTGGGATCTCACCAGGGCAGAGTAGAGGGGGAGAATCACCTCCCTCGACCTGCTGGCCACGCTTCTCTTGATGCAGCCCAGGATGCGGTTGGCTTTCTGGGCCGCAAGGGCGCACTGCCTGCTCATGTTAAGCTTCTTGTCCACCAGCACTCCCAAGTCCTTCTCCTCAGGGCTGCTCTCAATCCATTCCCCGCCCAGCCTGTATTTGTGCCTGTGATTGCCATGCCCCAGCTGCAGGACCTTGCACTTGGCCTGGTTGAACTTCATGAGGTTGGTACGGGCCCACATCTCCAGCCTGTCAAGGTCAACAGATTAACAGATTAACAGATTAACTTCTTCGGGGCCTTAGAATCAACTTTTGAAGCAGAGAAAACACCTTCAATCACAGAGATTCAGGTTTTAGTAAAAACAGTCACAGATGTCTGAGTTTATGTTGTGAAGTACTGTATTTCCAGAAAGATCTACAAATATCTTTCTGGAAACTAGGTTCTGTCTTTACATTGTACCAGATGTTGCAGTTACCAGTTTATTTATTAGTATTTTGTATATTGTTGCAAAATTTTATGATTATTTTAAACAAGTTCTTCCTGAAACAAACAAAAGGAGATGGAGGAAGATAGACAAAAGCCATATACCTTTGATAACAACAAAGTGTTAATTTACATTTTCTGATATTTACTTATGCCATCAATACATTTATTTGCTGTAATTTTAATGACGGATTATTATTATTTTTTTTTAAATCTTCTACGTCATGCCAGTGACTATATGCTTTTTTTTTCATTTGTATTCTGCTTTATAAAAGTCAAAAAGCTCTAGGACAAATATTGGAAACTTGTGCTGCACTGTGTCCTATGGCTGGATTGTCCATAGATCCCAGGGAGATAAAAAAGGAAGTCAGACTACAAAGCAACAGCTGCTACTGAAAGCAGGAAAAGAAGATCATCCATCTCGCAGGACACCTCATTTCCACAGCCTCATTTTAAGAACAGTTATCGGGAAGGGACTGACTATAGCAACCCATGTGAAAAGCAATAGACTTCACTTTCCTAAGCCACAGTTAACAGCAAAAATAATATTTCAGGTATCTATTTTGCAGATCTGACTGGGTGGGAGTTTGTGAGAGCCAGAAAATGAGGAAATAACTGAAATTTAATCCATAGAAAAAATATTCTTCCATATGGAACCTCGGGCCTTGTTTTCTTTTAAGGGGAACAGTAAGGGACATTTTAGCCCATCCCATCTGCCCAGGGAAGTTATAGTTTGGCCATCAAAACTGAGGAAAAAAGCAATAGTCACTGAGAAATGCAGGCAATATTGATAACTTTAGATAATATTATTCTGCCTAGAAAAGAGAGATTTCTCTCAACAATGCTCACCTCCTTCCTGTGAAATGTATACACATACATGAAAGTTGCTGCTAGACTAAACAGCTGAAGTGTCACTTGCATGTTTTCAAATGTACACAATGCCATGTAAATCCCTTGATTTGCCTTGGCATACGTCCTTCCAGGAGCGCACTTTACACTCCTGTAACATGATGTATGCAGTAATGTACTACAGCAGCACTCTATTCAGGAAGACATTTTGGGAAACCCAAGCATTTGCCCAGCTAAAGAACCAGGGAGAACTTTAGAGAGCTCTTTGTGTCCAGTAGTCTCGGTCCTTTTCTGCTTAGCATAGCAACTCTTTTTTTTTTTTTTCTGGAAAGGATGCTGTACTGGGAACATAGATGCAAAGAGCCTGCCACAAGCATATTAGAAAAGCAGAATAAGATATATTCAGAACAAAGAAATACAGATTAAAAAATCCTAAATGAAATATCCTATTCTTCAGATGATGCATGTGAATATAGTTTAAAATAATATTAAAATCAGTGGGAGCAGGAAGGAAATATAAAAGCTCCCAGCTACAGCCTGTGAAGCTGAAAGCAGAAATGCTGCTGTAAAACCAAAACAGCAGAGCCTCAGGCACTTTGCTCGCTCTGTGGAGACAACACCCTGGGGCTAAAGAAGGCAGGCTTGGCGTGTAGCAGACACCTTGTGAGGCACAGGATATTTCTTTCACCTATGTATTGGTTTTATCAGGGAGAAGGAAGGAAGCCTGAAATAATGCCAAAGTCACAGTTAGCCGTTTTTAAGAGCAACAAAGTTTCTGCAAAGAAGCCTGGAAGTCTTGCATTGCTCTGATGGGCAGGGTGGGAGAAAAGGGAGTCCTTCTGTCAGAGCGAACACCCCAACTTCTCTGGAGCAGAGATGTCCTGCCAGCCTTGTGCTCCAGGTTTTGAAGTCTCAGTCTAACACATCAGACATACTACATAAGGATTGCAAATGAGGACAAGCGATGAAGATTTCTTTATTTACTGCTGTCTTTCTGACATAAAGTGTAAATATCCCTACAGATTAATTATCCCTACAGATTTACAGTGTAAATATCCCTACAGATTTTTGTCATTAAAATTGTCACTGACAGGGGCCTGAAATTTTATCTCTCCCTTTTATAACAATTTTTGAATCCTTTGGAGGTGAATGTTCTTTCTTTGGAAGAAAGTCAGTCAGGTGGAACATTCTAGACAGAAACTTTCTGAGAGAGAGAGACAGTTTCTTTAGGGACAAGACTATTTCTTTATTATAACATATTCCTTTTTTTGGTGCCAGTGATTCTCTTGATTCTTTATCAAAGTAAGAGGACAGCACATCCTTATAACTGACTGTCATTTAATTCTCTAAAGAAGAAGCTTTTAATATTTAAATTATATTATGTACCACATTATTTTTTTTTCTTACCATCTGTATTAGCCGATAGCTTTTCCCAGTTCAAGCTGGAAATTTCAGGGGTTTATTTTTATTATATGACTACCTTAATATAATATTCTATTTTTAACTGCTCAGAAAAAAAAAGCTTCACACTGAAATAATTTCTAAGTAGCTCTATGAACCTAAGGAGAGCTCTTCCTGTAATGACATTCTTTTTGCAGTGTGTTTTGTTCTTTCCATCATTCTAGTAACATATATCGGGGGAAAAAAAAAGAAAAGAAGAAAAGAAAGCATACAACATTGTTTACCAGCTGAGTGCCACTGCCAGTCACCAAAACTTAAGAGACAGCTTGCCAGGTTATCTGAGAGCATACAACACTATTTGATACTAAATATGTATTTGTAACATATTTATATATATGACGTCCTAGAAAAAACATTTGGGAATCCCCATCTATAGCAGGAAAAGAATATTTTTACTAAGAAATATTGAGATATGGCTATTGAGGTTGTCAGTTTTCTGTATGTTTTTATTTCAAACAGGAAGACCAAATGTAGCCTGGGAGATGGCTTGTAGTTTCCATATGTGTCTGTCCTTGTCTTCATGTGGTCCAAATGCACTCCCTTTTCTAGTATGGGGCTCTTCATTACTATTTTCTCCAGATAAATACAATTTTTTTTCCTAAGATACTGTTACATCCAATAAAACACCATGAAAATATTTAGACTCTCATGAGTTGAGTGAAAAAAAATATGCCTGAATCCTATACCAGAATAGAAACACCAAAATTGAGTGTGATTGCATGTGATTATAGTTATCATGGTCAGATGGATGATACAGAATATCTGGAGCCCCTTTAGCACCATCCTTTGGGAAAAGTATATTTAATCTAATTTCCTAATTACCCAGAGTGATTCCTTACAAGGCTGACTATAAACTATTCTTTGGCTAATCAAATTGCTTGTATTTTTTTTTTTTAATTATTTACACTCTTGGAGCATATCAGCTTCTATATTGATTGACTGTAACTCTATCTGTTATGCTAGGCCTGTCTCTGTTTTCTGTAATATGAATATGGATTCTGCATTTGCATTTGTCTTAAAATCTTTCTTTCCAATTTTTTTTCTCACCTGTGCCTGTGTATCAAGTGTTTTCTCTTCATGTATCCAGTTCCTAAATCTTTATTCTCCAGTTTTGTGTCCTGAGAATTGTCTCTATCAGTATTCTTGTCCTCTAAACTAACCTCTGTTTTACATTTCCCACCTATCTTCTTCAAGGCAGGCCAGCTTTCTCCTTGATTGTACTTGGATGTCTATTGATTTGTCTATCTATTGACCTGTTCCCTGCAAACCCTTCTTTCATGTTCAAATTCTCTTGTTCCTCCTGTCTAGCTTAGATTGAAACCAACCACCAACAGCTTCCTTTGCTATTCCCTGATCCGTACTTTGTTTCTCAATGAGCACTTAGTCATGAACTATTTGAATACCTTTTTCTCAGTGTCAGCTCTGAATCCATCTGTAACTCTGGTGACACTTGCTTGTCAGCAATATCAATTACAGAAGCATCTTTAATTTGTTCTTTATCTGTTCCAAAGTTGCAAAGCTCAGCCAGTTTAGACAAAGTCTTAATAAATGCTTGGTATTATAAATTGAAGTGAATAAATACTTTAAATAACCTAAAGATTCTTTGACAGAGAATCCTCCAGCAACTGTTCTCATATATGAAACATTCTGGGGAGCTCCTTCACTAGGATGATTTCTATGATTACTTTTGTTTGGAAAGTACTGTACTAATTTTAGAAATGGTACACACATATACAAAATTTCCATCTTGCAATGTAAACATAGTATGAATGTATCTATTTATATATGCTTTGGTTAAGATGTAACTGTGTCAGAGCTGACTAATAAGAACCACAGCAGATCCACAAAACCTTTGTACTCAGATTGGAAACTCATTCACAGAGGACTTGAAATAAAGAGATGCTTCTTCTTCTCAGTTTTAGTCATGTTAATCATTCTGTTTGTGTTCGTATTTTATAAAGCATAGATGATATTAACATCTAGAGAGGAAGTAATCTTCATCGCCTCTTTTATATCTTAATCATCACTACCTTTTGCCTTTGATTTACAATAATTTTAACTTAAATATAAGTTTCTAAATAATTTAGTTACTGCATAAAACAGATAGAATGCCATGTTGGAATACATGAGAGGAAGTATCTGTTTTATGGCTCCATGCCAATCTCTACAATCAGACTTCTACATAGAAAGTATTAATAAAAGTATTATATATCCAATTTATCTGTTAATAAATTATTCAGAACTCTGGAAATTCCACCAAAAATATTTGGTGCATTATTTTTTGAGGCCATATTTTTAAAGACTTAAAAATCTTTAGGTTTTTTATTTAATTCCTTTCTCCTATCTACCTTTGTATTATAGAATTACAGGTTAGTTACATTACTTGTTTAAGTACAAAAACATTAGAAATTATAATTAAAGATTTTCAATGAAAACATGTGGAAAGAGGGAACAGCAAAAAGTACTCCAAACTCAAAAGTCTCAGCTTCAATGTCAAGGTCTAACATAAATCAGAAGTTTTAGTAAATGAAAGATTACATGTCAATTACAATATTTTGACCTTTTGTATTGGAAAGAACTAGGAACTGACAATTAAAAAATCAACTTGCACAGTAATGCAGATATTGATATTTGTTCTAAACAGACCACAGGACTAGGTAATAAATGACTGTCCTCTGGCATATATATTAAAAAATATTTTACTACAGCTATTTTTCTCCATCCCAAGAATGATTTATCTTTTTAAGTAATTTTTGATTTTGAGATGAATCCACATACCTCAAAGATGAAAATAAAAAAAAAAATTTGAATCTTGACCCAATATCTGGACATTAATTTTGACATGTGAAAATGAAGTTGAGTCTCGTTTCATTTATATCACGTAATACGGTTAATAGACAATGACAAAATTCACAGTTATCAGTAAGATTCTCAGATGGGCAGTGGGTGAGAAAGAAAGATTCTGGGGTAGGTATATATCTATAGACACATCTGTAAGTATTTATACATAAGGGAATATGGCTTAGAAAATGTGGAGGTAAATCTAATAGTGCAAGTCTATGCAGAGTGCTAATTTAGGTTCTGAAAGCCAACTTCACGTTTTCTTAACAACTACACTGGTGCAGCTGTAGTACATCAGTTCTGGGCACAGCTCAGCTGCAAATAACTCTGTGACTCTAAAGATCCACCCATATAGTCAAGTTTAAAGCATGGGAAGAAAGTACTTGCAAAGTCAGAGTCAGGTTCTGCAGTGAGCGTCTGGATCTCAAAGGCTATTGGCTATTCTGGGCTCTGACAAGCATTTATGCGGGTTTGACCAGAAACATCTGTCAGGTGAAACTGATGGACTATTTCATAGATATATTGATATATGCAAATTAGGATTTTCTTATAACTTTTTTTTTGTCATAAATTTTAGAAAATCAGAAAGATTGCTGTGCTAAAAAGAAATAATTCTGTCAAGTGTCTTGGGTGGGTTTGGGTCTGAATATTTCATGGTCCACCTATCTCCCTCTGTTTACCTTTGTTAAAGAAGACAAACAGCTGTACCAGAAAACTGGCTAAAAATTATCAGACTCTTCATCATTAAATCAGCTACACAGAGAACAGAGTTTATAATAATTTTATGGCTAATAGTTCATATTACATGAGGTGAATTAATAATATGGATATGAAGAAAAACAATTTATTAATGTTAATAACTCCACCAATAAAATTTCCAGGAGGACCTATAGTGATAAATTGAATAATTATGAGTATAATTATGACTAACTAGAACCATAATTTCATGCTAATGCAATAATAATGACACAAAAGTGTAGATCATGAATTTTAACTGCTCAGTTATTCCAAATTTCCACAAGGAGAAACAAAAAAAAAAGTTAAGCTACTCAGCCTTAAATTTTATCAGGTTATGCTTTGCTGCCAAAGAAAAGCTATTCGTAGACATATCTTTGTCTATCTACAGTAGACTTCACTTTGATTATTTTTAGTGGACTGCAAAAAAAAAATCTTATTTTAATTAGAAATCACGTAGTATCTTGAAAACAGGAAATGGATAGTCTGTGGAGCACACCATAAATCATCTATTGATCCTCTGGTGGCCTCTGAGCAGAAAAAAAAAAAAAAAAAGGAATACACAGAAGAACTATGGTGGTTTTATTTTAAACAAAGAATTGTCATTCTTAAGTTTTACTGCATTTCTGGAGAAGTGTATATAGACGATAATCACCTCAGAAAAGCTGTGCGAGCATTCAGTCATGATATCAAGTGCAAGCTTTCCCCATAAGCAAATGTAGCTGAAGGTCAGATTAATTTTTTAACAAATCGTTTTGGGCTGGGAGATAGTGAAGTCAGCAAAAAATGAGAAGAGATGGTGAAAAGTTTCTCTGAAGACAATCAGTTTAATTCCTGAGAATTTATTACAAAAACTAATGTGTCTCTCCAGCTTCAGGATGACTCAGAGCAATGCAATGTGGAGTCCAAGGCAACTGCTATTGTTCGGTAAATTTCAAGGAGTATTTAAACTACTTCTAATGAAATCAAAGTATTTTCTTCCACCAGATAAAAAATAGCAAATTGCTCAGCCGTTGATTATAGAGACTGTACAGAGTCTATAGCTAAAGCTATAGAAAAGATGATTACCACAGCTTGACATAGCGCAGTCTTAGTTGCACTCTGACTCCTGATACCAGTGCTTGCAGGCCGAAGAACCTCCAGTCCTCTTTCATGGCTGTGAAGGAAATTGTAAATGACTACATTTAGTTAATAACAACTTAAATAAGACAATAACTTTTGTTTCAGTAGGAAAAAGATTCCTCAAGAGAGGTAGTAACCAACACAGTTACACAAGATAACAAGTAATCAAATTAAAACTAATTCTAAAATGAGAAACCAAGGTTAAAATTTTAAATTTTAAAATTTTAGACATTAGATATTATGACACCTGAGCTTCCTGCATCTCAGCTTAATGTCCAAAACCTTGAAGCATCCTTTCCCATATTTAGGCTTTTATGTAACATTATTTTTTAGCAATTTTCTTGCCATTTATAAAGGATAAATAGGACAAAATCAAAACTTGAGCTTTCTTGGATAAGTTACTTGCCTGAAAGTGTGACAGTGGACTGAAGATTTTCACATGACAATCAAGAGTTCAAAGCTGATACACTTACTCAAACCCAGCTCTTTGAGAAGCCTCAGCAATCACGCACTAAGAGTTTCCTGAGATTAGATGTTTTTTCATACTTAAAGAAACTCAAGGAAATCTAAACCAATAATTCTTTGAGAGACCTATGTTGTGGATAACTTTATGGGTATTTTTTTATATTGAGTGATTTACATGCACTTTGGAAAGAAAAGAGGGCAACAGCCATTAGCCCACAGTTACACAAGGATCATAAAAACAGTCTAGCAGTAGGTTCAGCTTAAAGGTACTTGGTCTAAGATGCTGAATTCACCTGGGGAAAAAAAAATGCTGGTTTTTTTCTTTTTTTTTTTTTTGTCTCTGTATAGTAATTTTTTTTGGCTATCACTGGCCCTTTGATAAGGATAGGATAACAGTAGGATTTTCAGAAGAATCAGTGGGGGAATGATCAGGAAAATAAGAAGAGAAATAGGAAAAGATAGATATATGAAAGTAATGAATTGTGCAGTGGTTCAAGAAAGAGTTTCTAAATAACAGTGTAGAAAATATCAGAGAAATAACATGGGAGAGAAAACAAGCTACAGAATCACACTAGGATAAACAAAGAGGATGGAAACCAGCCTGAGGCATGAACAAGAAGTTGCTCCAAATTCTGCCAGAGTTATAACTCTCATCTGAATGGCCTAATTTAATTCAAAAGCTAGAACAAGATATAGCTGTATTGTATGTCACCTCCTTTCCTAGCATTTCCCTTTATGGTTCCACTGAAACGAGGAACATTTTAAAGCATTGATCCCACACCTACCTCATCCGTTTCCAGCAGCCAACAATATTAAGCTTTAACTTGTAATACACAATATCAGCAAGGATTCAGCTACAGTAGAGCTGGATAACATTTCCTCTTACATAGATAAGAGATAAAAATGAACCTGATCAAAGGTTCATAATTAATATAATTCCCAAGGATGCTGGATTTTTTTTAAATATTGAGGATGTACTACTTAAATAAAAAGAATAAATTTTAGTTCAAAGGCTTTTGTGCTAAGATTAATAACTCTAGTAGATAGAAAGGAATACAAAGTAGATAGAAAAAAAAAATGCATAAGGGATGTGCTTTCTTTCTTTTTAATCTAGCTATTGAGACTATGTCAAAGCAGCTTGGAATGAAATCTTTGAGATTTGACTTAACTTGATGATGTCTTTGGAACAGAGAAAATCTATAAAAATAATCTCATGAGATGTTTGATGCATTAATGCTGAAGATTTTAAGTTTTATGCATGCACATGTTTTTAATCTTATTATCATTATGATAAATTTTATCATTTTACACACAAATTGCATTTGTTCAGGATTGTATTTCTCCATTGAATCTGTGAAGCAGTCTTTCCATTTGAAAACAATATCTTCATTCTGGTTTGAGAGTTTCCTAACTTTCTTCATGTTGCATGCACTGCTTAGATATTACTGTTGGGGAATATATATTCTTAATGAGAACATGAAGATCAAAATGAATTTGCTGTCACTCTGGGTTTTTTATTTTACTGTCAAATAAGTATCAGTATCACTGAACATAGCCAAAGTTTTTCACACATATTTAGAAGCCCATCTATAGTTTCATGTAATTATCCATTCCAAGTGAAAAAAAAAAAAACAAATCACTTTTTCTAAAATTCAAATATTGGTCTATTGCATATATTTTTAAAATTTGAAAAATATATATTTCTAACAGATATATTTTTTCTTCCTTTTGAAAGAAAGAAAGAAGCAAGAGTTTTCACTTTTCTTTAAAGATTTTAATTTGCAATACTCATGCCCTGTGGTGGGTTGACCCCAGCCAGCAGCTAAGGACTACACAGCTGCTCCCTCACTGCTCTTGGCCCTGTAGCAGGACAGGGCGAGGAACAAGAAAAACTAAAGCAAGAAAAGTTGTGGATTGACACAAAGATTATTTAATAAGTAAAAGAGGGAAAGAAATCTAACCAAAACCCTCATGAAAATCAAATGATGCAAAAATAATCATGCACCACCTCCCACAAGCACACTGATGCCCGGCCAGTTTCTGAACAATGGGTACCTAGCCAAAACCCATCTCCCCTCCTTTGTTATTGCTAAGAATGACATTGTATGGCATGGAATATCTCTTTGGTCAGTTGTGGTCAACTGTCCTAGCTGTGTCTCCCCCCAGCTTCTCGTGCACTTCCAGCCAACTCACTGATGGAGGGAGAGTGAGAAACAGAGAAAGCCTTGATACTGTATAAGTACTGTTCATCAACAGTTAAAACTTCAATGTGTTATCAATCAACACTAATTTTTTTACAGATCCAAAACATAGCATCATATGAAATGCTATGAAGAAAGTTAACTCCATTCCAACCAGACCCAGTACAGCCGCGTTTCACAGAATATCCAAAAAACACAACAGTAAACACCAGATTCTGGGAGGAAAAATAAATCTTTAGGTATCCCTTAATATCCCTCAATGTGAAGGGAAAAAACCCACCAAACTTGTTATTGTCTTGCTTTATGCTCTTTCATTGAATTAGTTTTCTTTTCACACCAAAGCAAAGGTGGTAAGCCTTTCAATTGTAGTTTTGGTGGTTGCTTCCTCAGTAGAGGAAAGAAAAGCACACAACATACCACTAGCAAAATATAGATTTTCATGCTTAAAATGTCCTTTTTTACTAAAGCAAGATATAACTTTTACATTGACTATTAGGAAAAACACAAATATAATAATAATGAAGAACTGTTCATCAATAAAAAGTTCTGTCACTTTCATTTAGGTCTGACATATACAAATGAGAGCAGTTAAAAATATTTGCCTGAAAGACATCTAATCTTAAGGTTAAACTACCATTTACTTAACGGGTTGTATATAAAACACCTAATACAGATAACTGAAACACTGATGCAAAAAAAAGTTCAAAAGAAGTAACGACACTAAATAATTGTGTAAGGATAGTGAGGCAACTCTTGTTTTGCTAATACTTCCTTTCTCTTAATCTTACTGTAGCCTACTTACTGCTTGCAGAAGAAGGTTTCTGTTGAGTATCAGTACAGATACCAAAGTCTGATTTAGTGTGCCAATGGTCATAGACAATTTTGAATATTTGGTCTTCAGCTGCCATTCCAGAGCATGCATCACCTGTAGTTCCTTTGCTCTTTCTTCAGTCCTTATGACACTTCTTCAGCCCAGTGTGGATGTTTTGGACATTCAGGATGTCTCTAGTAGTTTCATGTGCCAGTGTGAGGGCTTACTAGCAATAACCGTCATGCTATTGCTAATATGAAGGTCCATGCTGGACCCCAAAAGGTTCCTATAGTTCTTCTGTGTTTAAATTTCGTGCAAAGACATCATATGTCACAGTTTATTCCAATGGAAGACAATCAGTAACTGGAATCACTGGTGAACACTGATTTTTCACTTAAGCTAATCCAGTGAGAAATCTCCATTATACCAGACATACATAACATTTCCTGGAAGAAAGGTTATATAGGTAGTCAGAGAAATAGTTCAGGTCTGCATGCTAGCTCTCTTCCATGTAAGACAACCACATATGTACACATTTTAGGCAAGCTCTGAAATAGGATTTTAAAACAGAATGATATAAAAGACATTGTTTTCTGTATACATGGATACCAAATTCTACATTGAAAATCCTAATATAAATGTTTTTATAACATTACTTTTTTTATTCATAGTCATATATTAAAATATCCATATTTAAATAGATATGCAAAATATTTCTTAAATGTTACCATTAACAAACTTGTATTGTTTGAACAACAATATTCTAAACCATTTTAGTGAGACAATTTTTTTATGAACACACACTAAGAAACCTGAAAGAAAAATCGGTGGTTTAACACTGTCTTTTGTGACAAATTTATTTCTGGTTGCTAATCAGATTTTCTAATCATCTGAGCTCTGATTTCAAAAAATAGTACTTCAAGAATAATACATGCTCATTAAAAATCAGCTCTGACTTCTAAAGATACTGTAATATATTAGGAGTCCATTGTGAGTCAGGAGTATTTAATTCTATTTAGGTCTAGTATAGTCCTCAAAAGAGATACACAAGGGCATGAGTTAAGCAGAGACAATCAATCAAAGTTTACAAGGAATATACAAGGGATTTAACATACTCTTTATAACAATACATCCAGTTACTGCTGGTGTGTGTGTGGTACATGTATTATGCAGATTTGGTGCCTTAGAGCCATACTTGAATCTTTTTTTTTTTCTTAAGAGACTATGCAAATATAATAGCCATATCTTAATTGCTGTTGTAAAGTACTGATATCAGATTTATTTTTTGTGTATTTTGAGGTGTTCATTAACAAATGGGAAAATGCTCTGGCATTCCAGCTTTAACAAGAAAGATTAAGAGTGTGGCAAATACTTTCATTAGCATGCCTCTTGGCCTTCCATTACATCTCTGGAATAAAGAAGGAATTGACCTACTTAAAAGTGCTAGACACTTCCAAAGCTGGATACCTAACAAAATTAATAGTTAAATACACTGAAATGCACAGAGTGCTTTGTAACTCTATTGCTAAATATAAGCACATGGAAGCCTCTTCTTTTTGAAGACAGTTTATGCATGTTCACTTGACTTTGCCTAGAAGTTGACTAAAAGCACACACAAGATCAGTAACTGCAGGATGCTTTTTACATAGTTTCTACTCAAGTAATTTCAATTTCTCATTTCAATTGTATTCATTATTAAAATTAGGGCTTCCAGACCTTGGTAACATTCTGCTCTCCTTTTTGAGAGATGCCTCTAAAAATTTCTAACATTTTGGTATAAAGCCTTCAGAAGTTTTTAATAGCTGTAAATTTTAGTTTTATAAACATTTAGAAATATTTTCCAGTAGTGCAACTGAATGTTAAATACATTAATAAGTCTAAATAAGAAATTCAAATTGCAGTAGGGAAAACCTGAAATTTAATTAGACTTTAATATCACAATTGATGGAATATCTATAACTATTTTGTGATACCATTTTCATAAAAGCTTTGTGTTCAGGAGTAATTAGAGTTTGTATAATGAGGAAATTAGAGAATTTGACCTCATATCTTAGTAACCATTTGAGTTAAAAATATGCATTTTTGAAGTAGGAAAGAAGAATATATGAACAATGAGACTCAAGTATTAATATATGGTTAATGTAAACAATGTAAAGAGTATATATGTATAGTCAAGCTGTCTATCTGATGTTGCCTGGCAATGGTCCTGCTCTGTTATAAACCTGAGATGAACATGAAGGCCCTGTCAACTCACAACCTTGCCTAGGATCTCTGAATAAACATGCATTCCCATTATAAATAGATGAGTTATCTTGAAGAAAAACATCAATTACATGAGACATGGAGACTTATGCCTTAGCCATGGATTGCTATGCAGAGCAGCCCCCAGGGAGCATGGGCAACCAGGAGCACAGTGAGCAAACAGGGTGTGGCGCAGCAGTTTGCATGGCAGTTCACGTGGGCAGGGCGTGCAGGCGGGGTGCAGTCCCGTCTCCTGGCTCCAGAGGGTACTCAACTAGTGGTCACTGCCCTCCCAGGAGAGGCCCCAGCTATGGCTTCCACTCGCCCGAAAGCCATAGCCAGAAGGAGCGTGGTGACCCAGACGATGCTCCCAGAGAAAGACACCACGTCTTTGGCTGCATGGAGTGCCTGAGCCTGTTGCTCATACTGGAGGGCAGCAGAGATAACAGCTGTTTTCAGTACGATCAGGTGATTAATATGCTCAGCCTTGTGGCAGAGCTGAAAGAGGAAATGGAAAGGCTAAGGAGTAGAAGGGAGTGTGAGAGAGAGATAGATTGGTGGAGCCACACTCTACCATCCCTGAGGCCAAGGCAGCAGATGGAGCCTCCATGAGAAGCAGGGGATCCCCTGTCCTCTTGCCACCAAGGGAGAAAGGGACCTAAGAGACAGACGGGAATAGAAACAGGTTCCTGCTTGGGGTGTGTCATAGTTCAGCCCAGATCAGGACCAGACTACGCAGTCTCTCTCACTCTCCCCACCCCCCAAGAGAACAGGGGGAGATTCAGTAAACAAAAGAAAACCAGAAAAAAACAAACAAACACATGGGTTGAGATTGAATAAAAAGTAAATTTAACAGTAATGACAGAAGAAAACAAAACAGTGATGGAACACAAATACAGTATAATAGCTTACAACAAATCTCCACACCTAGTTTCTTCCAAGTAGCAGGGAGACTCCCTTCACCACCCTCCTCACTTATATACTGAGCATGATGTCAGATGGGATGGAATAGCCCTTTGGCTAATTTGGGTAAATTAACCCCAGCTGTTAGCTAATTAGTTAACTATCCCAGCCATAGGGGCCATCAGCTTCAGTTCTCCACCCAGCTCAGGTAAATATTAACTCTATCCTAGCCAGAACCAGGACAGGGTGACAGGTGAATCTCCTCCCGGCCTCCCTCACCTCCCCAGTTGCCCTTACATAACAGATATGGGGTTCTGGAACTTGAGGGCCAGACAAATGAGGATGTAGGTGAAGGTCCATCCAGGTTGCTGTCTAGGGAGAGCCAGTCAGCGCCACACATTGCGACCACTGCTGTTAAGAAAAAAAGGGGGGTAATTGTCATAGGCGATTCCATTCTGAAGGGAACACAGAGTCCCATATGCCAACAGGACCCTCCCACAGGGAAGTCTGCTGCCTCTTGCTGGCCCAGGTCAGAGATATTACTAGCAAACTTCCTGGTCCAGTCCGCCCCACTTATTATTACCCACTACTGGTTGTGCAGGTTGGCAGCGATGAGGCTGAGGACAGAAGTCCAAGAGTGATCAAAAGGGAATTCAGGGCACTGGGGCGATTGGTTGAAGGACCAGGAGTGCAGGTTGTGTTTTCCTCAATCCCATATGTGTCAGGGAAATATACTGAGAGGAACAGGAAAACTCAACTGATTAATGTGTGGCTCGGGGGCTGGTGCCATTGTTGGAATTTTGGGATTTTTTACCACGGGGAGGTTTATGTGGCAGCAGGCCTCCTGGCAGCAGATGGAGTTTGGCTGTTTCCGAGGGGGGGAAGGATTTTTGCCCATGAGCTGGTGGGGCTAATTGAGAGGGCTTTAAACTAAGCTCGAAGGGGGAAGGGGATACAACCAGGCTCTATAACTAGAGATAAGCCTAGTGGTGACGTACCAATGGAAGTGAAATTGATAGCCCAGCTCAAGTACATTTACATTTGTTGTAGTTCAGCCCTGATTGGGACCAGACTACGCAGTCTCTCTCTCACTCCCCCCACCCTCCGAGAGAATAGGGAGAGATGATATAAGGAAAACGGCTCAAGGTTTGAGATAAGGAGAGGGAGAAATCCATAAAGTTACCGTCACAGGCAAAACAGACTCGACTTGGGGAAAAATACTCATTTATTTCTATAACTAGCAGGAGAATGAGACAGGGAACAAGATAACCTCCCTCCACCCCTCCCTCTTCCCAGGCTTAACATTATCTGTACTACATTCCCCCCCGTCATGCAGCACAGGGGGGAAGAGGGAATGGGGGTCACGGTCAGTTCATCACGCGTTGTTTTATGCCACTGCTTCATCGTCAGGGGAAGAAGTCCTCACATTCCTCCTCTGCTCCATCGTGGGGTCCCTCCCACAGGCCACAGTCCTTTGTGAAACTCCTCTGGCATGGGTCATCTCTTCCACGGGGTGCAGTCCCTCTAGAACAGCTGCCCCAGCGGGCCCTCCACGGGCCACAGCCACCTTCAGGCCTCCAGCTGCCTTGGCGTGGGGTCCTCCACGGGCTGCAGGTGGATCTTTGCTCCTCCGTGGACTTCCATGGGCTGCAGGGGGACAACCTGCTCCACCATGGTCTTCACCACAGGCTGCAGGGGAATCTTGGCCAGAAGCCGCATTACTCCTCCCTCTCCTTCTTCACTGACCTTGGCGTCTGCAGCCGTTCCTTACAACAGGCTGGCAGATGTCTCTCAGGATCCTTTTTACAGCTTATTCACTTCTCATCTCCTCTCCACTTCTTGCAGCCAGGCCGGGCCGAGTTGGGCCCAGTCGGCTGCCTGGCAAGAGGCCAGAGGGTGAGGCCTGCAAGGCCCACAAGGCTCGCGCCTTCCCCTCTCTGCCCCCTCTCAGCTGCTTCACATCTTCTCTCCTTTTTTTTTTCTGTTTTCCCCTTCTTAAACACGTTATTGCAGAGGTGTTATCATGGAACATTCTGCTACCAATTGGCTCGGCCTTGGCCAGCAGTGGGTCTGCCCTAGGCCTGGCTGAGTCCACTGAACAAAGGGGAGCGACTTCTAGCAGTTTCCTACAGAAGCTACCACCTTAGAACCCCCCTCGCTAAACAAAACCAGAACAACACTAATGCATGCAGCATGAGCAACAAGCAAGAGAAGCTGGAAGCCATTGCGCAGCAGGATAGCTATGACTTAGTCACCGTCTCAGAAATGTGGTGGGATGACTCTCATAACTGGAGTGCTGCAATGGACAACTACAAGATCTTCAGAAGGGATAGGCAAGGAAGGAGAGGCGATGGGGTGGCTCTGAATGTCAGGGAGTGTTTTAATTGTACAGAGCTCAATGATGGTGATAATAAGGTTGAAGGCCTATGGGTAAGGATGAAGGGGAATGCCAGTGAGGCAGATATACTGCTGGGAGTCTGTTATAGACCACCCAACCATGATGAAGAAGCAGATGAGGTGTTCTACAAGCATCTGGAAGAAGTCTCATGATCACTATCCCTTGTTCTCATGGGGGACTTCAACTTACCAGACGTCTGCTGGAAATACAACACAGCAGAGTGGAAAAAGTCTAGAGGGCTTCTAGACTGTGGTGATGACAACTTCCTGACACAGATGGTTATTGAGCCTACCAGGGAAGATGCCTCATTCAATCCCCTGTTTACTAACAGAGAAGGGCTGGAGGGAGATGTGGTGGTCGGAGGCCATCTTTGGCTCAGCAACCATGAAATGATAGAGTTTTCATTTATCGGAGAGGTAAGGAAAAGGGTCAGCAAAACCACTACCGTGGACTTCTGGAAGGCATACTTTGGCCTGTTCAGGATACTGGTGGACAGAGTCCCTTGGGAGGCAGTTCTGAAGGGCAAAGGGGTCCAGGAAGGCTGCACATTCTTCAAGAGGGAAGTCTTAAAGGCACAGCAGCAGGCTCTCTCCATATGCAGCAAGATGAACTGGCGGGGGAGACAACTGGGCTGGCTGCATAGGGGACTTATGCTAGGACTCAGGGAAAAAAGGAGAGTCTATCACTCTTGGAAGAGGGGGCAGCCAACTCAAGAAGAGTACAGGGAGCTCGTAGGGTCATGTAGAGGCAAAATTAGAAAGGCAGAAGCCCAGCTAGAACTCAGTCTGGCCACTGTTGTTAAGGATAACAGGAAATGTTGCTACAAATACATTAATAACAAAAAGAAAGCTGAAGAGAATCTGCACCCCTTATTGGATGTGGGGGGAACATTATCACTAAGGATGAGGAAATGGCTAAGGTACTTAAAGCCTTCTTTGCCTCAGTCATTAATAGTCAGACCAGTTATCTCCAGGATTTTCAGCCCCCTGAGCTGGAAGATTGGGATGGAGAGGAGAATGAAACACCTACAATCCAGGAGGAAGTAGTTATCGACCCGCTATGCCACCTGGACACACACAAGTCTATGGCGCTGGAAGGGACCCACCCAAGAGTACTGAGGAAGCTGGCAGAGGAGCTTGCCAAGCCACCCTCCATCATCTATCAGCAGTCCCGGTTAACAGGGGAGGTCCCAGATGACTGGAGACTTGCCAATGTGACACCCATCTATAAGAAGGGCATGAAGGAAGATCCAGGGAACTGAAGGCTGTGGATGTTATCTACCTGGACTTTAGCAAAGCCTTTGATACCACCTCCCACAGCATTCTCCTAGAGAAGCTGGCGGCTCATGGACAGGTGTACCCTGTGATGGGTTAAAAACTGTCTGGGTGGCCGAGCCCAGAGAGTTACAATGAACGGAGTTAAATCCAGTTGGCAGCTGACTACAAGTAGTGTTCCCCAGAGCTCAGTGCTGGGGCCAGTTCTGTTTAATATCTTTATCAATGATCTGGATGAGGGGGTTGAGTGCTTCCTCAGTAAGATTGCAGATGACAGCAGATTGGGTGGGAGTGTCGATCTGTTCGAGGGCAGGAAGGTTCTGCAGAGGGATCTAGACAGGCTGGACTGATGGGCCAAGGTGAACTGTATGAGGTTCAACAAGGCCAAGTGCCAGGTCCTGCACTTGGGTCACAACAACTCCATGCAATGCTACAGGCTTGGGGAAGACTGGCTGGAAAGCTGCCTGGTGGAAAGGGACGAGGGGGTGCTGATAGACAGCCGACTGAACATGATCCAGCAGTGTGCCTAGGTGGCCAAGAAGGCCAACAGCATCCTGGCTTGCATCAGGAACAGTGTGACCAGCAGGAGTAGGGAAGTTATTGTGCCCCTGTACTCAGCACTCGTGAGGCCGCACCTCGAATACTGTATGCAGTTTTGGGCCCCTCAGTACAAGAAGGATGCTGAGTTGCTGGAGCATGTCCACAGAAGGGCAACGAAGCTGGTGAGGGGTCTAGAGCACAAGTCCTATGAGGAATGGCTGAGGGAACTGGGAATGTTTAGTCTAGAGAAGAGGAGGCTGAGGGGAGACTTTCTCTCTCTCTACAACTACCTGAAAGGAGGTTGTAGGGAGGCAGGTGTTGGTCTCTTCTCCCAAATAAGTTGTGATAGGATGAGAGGAAATGGCCTCAAGTTGGGGCAGGGGAGGTTTCAGTTGGATATTAGGAAACACTTCTTTACTGAAAGAGTGATCAGACACTGGAACAGGCTGCCAAAGGAAGTGGTGGAGTCACCATCCCTGGAGGTGTTCAAAGAACGTTTGGCACTCCAGGACATGGTTTACTAGACATGTGGTATTAGGTTGACAGTTGGACTTGATGATTTTGGAGGTCTTTTCCAACCTTAAAGATTCTATGATTCTATGATTCTAAATATGCACTATTTACCCAACTTCAACATCACTATGTCTGCCTAGTGCTAACAGACAAGTCTGAGTAGCAGAGAAACATGTCCCAATGCTGCGAAACGTCAGAGTAGTAGAGAAACTTTATGACTAATGTTGCCATCAGACATCATGTGTCTAAGTTTCAAAATAGGGTATTTGATTTATAGATCTTGGGCCCATCTTTGGAGAACAAAACTAAAAAGTTTTTTTATATTTTTATGCTATCAACAAAAAGTGAATAAACTATTATCTGTTGTTATACAATACGATTATTTATATTACTCTAAGACATTCGGTGACAATTGTAATATAAATTAATTCTACATGTAAGACTATAAGCATTTAATCAATTATCAGGTAGCTAGAAAACTTAATAAATATTTACACCCTGTTGAAATACAAAGGAACGCAGAAAGTTAACTACCATGAAAAGCACAGGAACTATATCAATAAAGGATTATTACTGCGTTCTCTGTTCTGTTCTTCATTTTAGTACGCATGTTCAAAATACATCTGTGAAATGCTCTGTGAGAACCTGAACTCAGTGCCTATTAATGCCAGGAGTAATTTTTTTTTCATGGTTCGCTGAATTGCTCTGAACATGCATCTTCCTGAATTGCCTCTAACAGCTGCTATTGAAACAAAAGATACTTGGCATTTTGCATATTTAGTTGGTTGCTAAAATGCAGACTTTGAAGGCTGTAGGTTTTCCCTTTTTTAAACACTGGCTGGTAGATACCTTTTGTCAAATACATTTGGTCAAAAATTTGTTTGTGTTGTGAATTCAACAGTCACAGCTGAAGTGTGCTTCTCATAAATTATGCAAAAGATCAAAATGTTTATAGACCTCTGAATCTTGGGAAATTGTTATAATTTAAATCTATCTTTCAAGACATAATTGTAACTTCATTGGCATAAATGAAATTAGTGTAAAACCCCTACTTCCAGAAAATGGTAACAATTCAAGTCCTTCATACTCTTTAAAATAAATTGCTTACAACACGTTTAAGTATAAATGACCATCAAATTGTGATCAAGGAGCTAGAAATTGATTTTAGTTTTAAATTATTCACTTCCTTTCTCAAAGTGTCAAACAGGTAAAGGTCATTTGTTTGATGGAGTAATTTACACAATTGTGATGAACCCATTTTATTCTGTTGGAGACAAATTTTTGCAGTATCCATTAAGTTATTCCACTGATAACATTATGCAAATAAAATTGATATACTTGCTTTCTCCAATGCTTTTGAATAATTTTTATTAAGTTTTGGTACAGTGTTATCCACCTAATTGAAATGGCAAGGTAAAAACAAAATAATGTCAATTAATCAGTTGTCCAAATACTAGAGTTATAGGTTTATATTATTCAAGGAGGCCGTCACTTTATTTAATGAATTGCTTTAAGGCAGACATCCCATTTAAGACTACCTTTCTTTTTTATTGAGTACCACTTAAGGGAATTTATTTTTATATTTGGGAATGATGGCTAGGCACAGCCAAACAGTGTTAATATGTGAAGTGTTGTTTAACAAAGCAATTACTTGTATGGATTGGTTTCTCGCTGAAAGGATATGCTTTATATATGCATTTTGCCATCATAGTTGCTTATTTATTTTTGAGGAAAAAAAAAATCAACACCATATCATCTTTCAAGACCTGATGGAAATCTGAAAGAATAAGTTAAATACTATTGTACCTTGAGGACTATCAACAGAACTGTTCATTAAATTTTTATTTCAACAAAAATTCTGGCTTCATTTTCACTTTTTATGTTAGACATGAACACACACACATTAACTCTTGAATTCCAGAGTGACTCTGTGTTGTGGTTTTGTTTAATAAGGGGGGGCCTAAGGTGGTAGCCTCTGTAGGAAACTGCCAGAAGTTGCTCCCCTTTGTTCAGTGGACTTGGCTGGGCCTAGGGCGGACCTGCTGCTGGCCAAGGCCGAGCCAATTGGTAGCAGAATGTTCCGTGATAATGCCTCTGCGATAATGTATTTAAGAAGGGGAAAACAGAAAAAAAAAGAAAGAGAAGAGAAGATATGAAGAAGCTGAGCAGGGGCAGAGGTGCAGAGGTGCAGGCGCAGGCCTCATGGGCCTTGCAGGCCTCACCCTCTGGCCTCTTGCCAGGTGGCCGACTGGGCCAGGCTGCAAGAAGTGGAGAGGAGATGAGCTGGATGATGTGAAGAGATTCTGAGAGGTGTCTGTCAGCCTGTTGTAAAGAACTTTTCTTGTGAAAGGAATGGCTGTAGATGCCAAAGTCAGTTCAGAAGGAGGAGGAGGAGTAATGTGGCTCCTGGCCAAGATTCCCCTGCAGCCTGTGGTGAGGACCATGGTGGAGCAGGTTGTCTCCCTGCAGCCCATGGAGGTCCATGGAGGAGCAGAGATCCACTTGGAGCCCATGAAGGACCCCACATCGTGGGAGGTGGATGCCTGCAGGCGGCTGTGGCCCGTGGAGGGCCCACTGGGACAGCTGTTCTGGAGAGACTGCACCCCATGGAAGAGGTGACCTGTGCCAGAGCAGTTTCATGAAGGACTGTGGTGTATGGGTGGGACCCCACAATGGAGCAGGGGAGGAATGTGAGGAGTTCTTCCCCTGACCATGAAGCAGCGGTGTGAAACAATGCGTGATGAACTGACCGCGACCCCCATTCCCTCTTCCCCCCTGTGCCGCTCGAGGGGAGAAGGTAGTAGAGATAATGTTAAGCTTGGGAAGAGGGAGGGGTGGAGGGAGGTTATCTTGTTCTCTGTCTCATTATCCTGCTGTTTGTAGTAATAAATGAATAGTTTTCCCCAAGTCAAGTCTGTTTTGCCCGTAACGGTAACTTTAAGGATTTTCTCCATGTCCTTATCTCAAACCTCGAGCCATTTTTCCTTATATTGTCTCTCCCTTTTCTCTTGGAGGGTGGGGGGAGTGAGAGAGAGACTGCGTAGTCTGGTCCCAATCGGGGCTGAACTATGACACTCTGCAAGGTTATTAACTGGAAGAATTGTCTTAAACTGATCAAATGTTGCCTTGGCTAGCATCAAAGGTAATATACACATGGTATCAACACAGTATAATTTGCAGAGAATCATATTTCAGAATTGAAATACACTTTAAGCATTGCAGCATGATGCGTTTTATCCACAGAGACCTTTTTGATATTGGCAAGACTCACAGAAAAGCTAAAATAAGGGGGAAAAAAGCAAATTTTCACCCACTTGCATTGTAAAAGTAGTAGTTCCTTTTATAATAAAATTGCTCAGATGACTCATACTTAATGCTTAAAATTTTGTATTTGTGTTGTATATGTCATGTACAACTAATGTCCTGTGTGCTGTTCGTCTCCCACGTCATCATTATTATAATTTCTCTTGTTGCATTTTCATACCAGTAAGTTGATTTTTTTTTTTTTGTTGAATTTTTCAACAGTTTGTGTTACTGCAGAACTTGCTTCTTCCATGGGTATTCCTGCTTTATTATATTAATATTATTGTGTTATTAACATTAATATACATTTTGTGTTTTAAACATGGCTAAAAACTTTATCCTAGAATAAGGTGCTGTGACAAAATGTTGGTCTGTGGAAACTGAAATATCATACAGGAATATGTTAAGTTTGATGTTATTTTGGCAGATAATAAGTGATAGGACCCAGTCTATTATACTCAGACTTTAATCTCTGCACTTTTTTCTGCTGAATGAATTCGCTGTAGTGACCAACAAGTACTGAAACAGCAATTCTTGTGTTTGCTTTCTAGAAATATGTGGCAGATAATGTGTGTAAATGCTGCCACACATCGAGCAAAGAAACTTTTTATTGCTTGAATCAATGCAATCAGATAGAGACTTTATTAAGTGTCATGGTGTAACACTGTATATGTCTGAATGAAATAGCATGAATTAAAAAATTTATTTATGTATTTTCATATTATTAACCTTTGGGTTAAGTTAACAGGCTGTCAGCAAGCGCCTCCAGGATTTAACTGCCCTGACTTACCTCAGCCGTGAGCCCCGTTTTGGCTCAGCCCTGGGCCTCGTTGAGCCATGCTGTCACTGCTTGCTTCTAGTCTGTCCTCTGCCGCTCCAAAACTGTTCTTCAAAACTAGCCTCAGGCTAGAAGTGCATTGCTGCTGCTCAGTGATGACTGGAATGGAAATGGGTCCTGCTGCTGTCACCCTCAGCTCGGCTCACCTGTTTGGTGGGTGTGGGAAGGCCCAATTCATGTTTCTCCTGATGCAGGCAGTATCATCTAAAAATGACTTGGTGAGCAGATTTTATGATCAAGGGAAACTAGACATTTATTGCATATGTACTGCCCAATTAATTCTGTTTTGGTGTATCCAAACATTAAAAAATAGTTTAACTTCACCAGTGAGTTTAAGTTTGAATGGTTATGGCTAACCTACACATTGTAACTCACAAAATCATTTTTTTAATACAACCACACATATACACCATATATATATATATATATATATATATATACAGAGCTAAGAATTTAATATTGGTGTCATTTATGCATTAATAATCTAATAGTGCAACTCAGAAAAGCCTCGATAAAAATGTAATACAAATTGTTATATCAAAAAGCCCTTCCTGGAACTCACCCTTCCAATGTCTCTTAGCATCCTGGAGGTGATAGAGTAATCTTCCTCAAGGAGGGTTATGGTGAGTCAATAGCATCTTTAAGTCTTTCCTGAGACAAACATGATGTTCTTGGTGGGCATCTCCTACTCCTCAATATTAGGATCTGCTTGGGTTTATTTTTTGTTTCCTCACCACAGGCTGCTACGTTATGGCTACAACCAGCTGAGAGTGAGAGTGGCCTCACAGCCTCCCCGAGGCTTAGCCCCCCAAGGGCTTTTGTTTGCTGGGCAGCGAATCCCTTCCTCCAGTTTTTTACTAGGAATGGCAAAAATTACATTTATTGGGCTATTTTATTCTTATTTGCATACAAGCTATATAACCACCAGCAACATGAGCTTTTATGCATACATTATATTAAAGGGATTTTTTTTTTTTCTTTTAACACCCTATATGTTACATAATAAAAGATCAGCAATACTTGGGACAATAAAATATGTATATACACTATTATAAATAACTTTTTTTTGTAGACAAAAAAACCCCACAAATCACAACAAATTCTAAGACATTTATAAACCTTAATTATTTTTTTCTGAAAAGACAATTAATCATAAAAATCTTATTCTGACACCACTTTTTTTGAAGTGTTTTATTATTTTTACATTATCAGCAACACTGATATCTTTTTGGCTTTGTATCAATCACTTTGGCACAACTTTAAAGTTCAGAATTAGAACAGGATATTATATATTTATTTTAAGTTCACATACCATGGCAGAGAAGGAATGTTTAATCATAGAGGTTCATTTAATTCTATTTTCCAGTTGCCGCACTTCGTAGTGATTCTTTTTTAATTCTCATGTCATGGTGGCTTAATATACAATTGTTGATGTAAAAATGTTTTTTGATAACAAAAGCAAGTGAAAGTGTAGAGAGAAGGCAATAAATATTCTATGACTATGGTTTTTATTCATATGAAGTAGATCCATGCTGTGAGTTTTAAAGTTGGGCTAACAATGCATGTAAACATAAAATTAAGAAGGAATTAAATGTTTCAGAGATTGTAACTGTAATTTTGTTTTGAGTAAAAGACTGTTAAGTCTAGAGAAGGAACACAAAAACCTTGTAACGTAAACTGAAGGTGCTATTTTACCTTGTTTCTGAAAATCATTATATAACTAGCTGTCATTTAGAGGCTACATTCTTAACTTTCTTTAAGCATATTAAAACAAATAATAAAGGGTTGAACTAAAGCAATATATTTTCATTCTTTTGTTGTCATACAGATTATCATTATCCAAACAGATCTGAAGAAGAGATGATTAAGAAGAGTCAATGACTTTTGCCTAAAAACATAAAGAGTTGAGTTCTCTTTTGTGTTTTACAGTAGTTCACTTACAATGGCTACTAAAGAGTAGATTTTCTACACATTTCTGTAGTTGACAAAAAATCTACCAAGTGACCTAGAAAAAAAATCCCAACTATTCTCTTACATGGGTATTATCACATGAACAAAACCTTCATTGTGCACCATGTGTTCCTGGGTGACAATGGGTCTGACAATGAAAGAAAATTAGGAAGCAGTGGATGAGAAGAGCAAAAAAAATTTCTCCCTTCCAACTGATGTTTTATGGTATACACCTGCTAATGAATCCTTTCTACTCATGTCTGCAGAAAAACCCCACACTACTCTCATTAGTTTTTCTGTTAAATCTGAAAAAATATACTATCTCACAATGAGCTAAGGCAACTAAAGAACCCCTGAAGCATAAAATCCTCTTAACATCTATAGCAGCCATTTCTTCTCAAGTTATGTGCATTTTGTAGATTGCAAAGTAGTTTACAAATGTTGAGCAAGATTTTTATGAGCTAACTTGAGTACTGGAAGCATGTTAACCATTGCAGCATGGACTGATTTGCTAGGTAAATTAAAAGACATGAAGCTCTTCGGCTGTGTGGGGTTTTTTTTTTTGGCTAGAATGCTTTCCCTGCATGAGCTTGTTCATTTACGCTTGTCTCAAATGTTCCAGCAACACACTGAAATATACAGCACAGAAGTTCCCCTTGGTGTAATCTTTCTTTACCTGAGACCATACTACAATTTGGGCAGATGTATAGTAAATTTTAACTGCTGGTATTAGCATAATGACATCTAAAGTTTTGGGTTTTTTTTTCATTTACAAAACTATTTTTTTTAAAAGCAACTTTAAAAGATTTTCTGCTATATTTAAAAAGGAGAGGTATTTGGAAACATCAACCAGGTATGTGTATGGCACTGTTATCTTCTTGAGTCATCAGTGAACCTGATATAGTTAATTTAAATTATATGGAAAGTCTCACTTTTTTCAAAGTTCTATCCCTGAAAGTAGAGGGAAAGTGGGCTTCTTATGGTTTCATCACAGTTCTGCCACTGTGAGAATATCTTGGAAGGGGAGCTTTTATGCCTAAAAAATGGGGTTTTTTTGCAGACTATCCAATTCAACAGATGACATCTTTGGGTGTTATGAAGTTACTCTCTGCAGTGGTAATGAGGCCAAAGCACTGGCCCACAGAGTGGGCTTTTCTGAAGCCAAGCAAACAGATATTATACACCAAAGTCCTTAGGTTATCTTACTCCATTAGTATATCCCTTTCTGTTTACATTTTTGGGCATCAGACAATCTTCACATTAGTTTTCTAGAAGTGTCTCTCAGAAAGTGTTGTTACTTCATTACTATGGGGTAATATGAAATAATATTAATTACTTCATACCCCAAGTGTTGCCTGAGACACTCTGAATATTTAGGGCACCTTCTGTGATTGCTCCCTTCATGCACAGCACAGTGGCAGCTGCCTGCTCTTGTCAGGACACTTTCATGACTGTAGAGTGAAAGAACAGAAGGAAGTATGGTTGGAAATAATTTCTTCACACCACCATTGACTGAAATCCATCTGAAGCACCTTCAGATTCTTGGATCTGACTTCCTCTGTTGTCAAAATGTTGTAACCCTATGAAAAAGGAAATTAAAAGGTGGTGACTTCATATCAGAGACATTTATTATTAAGATGTCTAATAACACACTATCTCAGTTCTGAAAAGAAAAAAAAACACCTTATTTTTCACTCATTTCAACAGAAATATATGCTACTGTTATCTGTTCAATAAGTATTATATTGCCTGTTCTGGGCTTTGGTTTTTTCTAACCTTTTTTTTTTTTTTTTCTCGTCTGCTAGGGTTCTTCTACACTTCTATTCTGTTTCTACTTCACTTTTCTTCACATGTATTCTATTTCCAAATGTAGACACTGCTGGTCTGTTTCTGTGATTTTATAGATTTTTTAAACTTACATTTCTTTGGGGATTTATTTTATTGAAAAAAAAAATTCTAGTAAATGGATGGCTTTAAAGTAAAGCCTAATGCTGAAGTGGTAAGGAGAATGCCTCCTGTCATTAATTTACTTTACCATTTATATTGACTAGGAAGGGTTTGAAGATTAAGAATTCCTGAAGCCTATTCTTTTTCAAATGTAGATCATCCTTTCTGCATAGCAATATTAATTCATATTAGACTAATTGCTATGTCACTTTAACATTGTGATTCTCCTTAGCTGTTCATTAGGCCTTGTGGAATACACTACATGAGGGTTCCAGTTTCAGTGAATAATTAAAGAAAGAATATCAAAGTGGCATCCTAAGGTTCAGTTCAGCTCTGATTTTGAGTACTCATTGACAATGTCTGTGCTGTCACTGTTGCTTGTCCTGGGGACTGAGCTCCGTTTTCTCTATCATAGATGAGGACTGACTTTTAGCTTCTGCTATAGATCAAATTTGTACTGCATGTCAGCATACACCTGAACAAGAATTAGTTTTAAATTATTTTGCATTTGGCCTCTGTATTTACACCATTTTTGTTTCTTGTACAGCTTAATGACAAAGCAGGTAAATTCCATGAAGGGAATTCCACCCGTAATTTTTAGTTAGTAGTCATTGTCTAGTACCTATTAATGCAGAGATGTTGTTTTTGGAGGCCATCCAAATGAGCTAAGTCACTATCAGGTGTGTCATTCTTGATCCCCTACAACACAGAGATGATTCATATGAGACTATATTATGGTATGGTAACAGAAAGACAAGTGACTACAGAATTTTAAGATGTAAAAGGCCACATTAGATACTTCCTTCTGGTAACCGTCTTATAGAAAAGGTATACTATATTCTTGTCTGCTGCTTTTATGATTTTTTTTTTTTTTGTTATCATGTGGAATTTAGCAACCCCTACCTCCTAGTGCTTGATGGAGTAATTTTGAGGAAGGGGTACGATGATGATCTGTGACACCATCCTGTAGACTGTCATTTGCATCTTCACAGTTTCCAGTAGTTGTATTTCTGCAGGGGATAACTAGTCATCAGAAGTTTTTTCCACATATTGCCTCTACTGATTTCTCTTAAACATACTATTTTGTCATAAAGATTTTCTGCACCACTGTGGCAGATTTATGAATGTCATAACTGGCTACACTTGCTAACTTTATAATGATCATATCTTCTGCAAATCACTTAGCTTCCATTGTGGGCCAACTGGCACCCTGCTGCCTATGTAACCTGTGATGATTTCATCAAGTCACACTATCAGTATCTGGCTAGCTTAAATTAAGAAAACTTATTCAGATACTGAACTTATTCAGATTCATCAGGACATTTTCTGAGTTCTTACGGGGTTTTTTTTTTTGAGATTTTTTTCATCAGCTGACAGGATCTGAGGCAGAATAACAAAGACAATATTCAGTTACAGTTTGTCTTACACCTTGTTATGCCTTAAACAATCTATACAAGCAATATGGTGATCACTTCCACAGGGAATTGCCCCAGAAATACTGGGATTTTCAGGTTGTGTCAGCCTGCCATCACCTTTGTCATCAGCATCCCAGAGTGCCAGAGTGGAAGAGAAATGCATAATGCTGTCTGTTTGCATGCAGTTTAGAATTCATACATAAATTCCTGAACACAACACATACCTGCATCCCCCTATAACTATGTTTCTGTTCCCAGTACCTCAAGTAGTTCCTTCACTTCTGCATGGAAGATCACTCTCTACAAGATATTTAAGCACAGTTGTCTTCATACAAAACTTTAGTATCCTCTTTGTATTCACCAAACACACTTCCCTCCTTGCTCTAAGATACTATTCCTAACTAACCTCAAAATAATGAATGTAGTTTCTCTTATACCTCTGCTAGAGATACAAGGAGTAACTTTGTTTGCAAAATCCAGATTTACATAAACTCAATATAAGACTCCAAAATATACTAGCAATTTTTTCTTCATATGTTTTTACCATGGTATTGCTACATTTCCAAATCTGTGTTCCTTCAGACTTACTGAGATGCAGCTCATGGATTTTGAACTCTGCACATAGTGAAAGGTCGGCTGAGGAACAGGTTTTAAAATATCTGCTTAGAAAAGTTAATATATATATAATTAAAATCTAAGCACATGCTATATAACAATATACTTTTTAAAAAACTTATGTTTCTTTTCCTTGCCATCTTGCTCTTAGAATTTTGGGAAATATACAGAGGAATTGTTACTTTCATATTTAGTTTCCTTTAACAGTACATACTGAGAGTTGCAACAGAAAATCCTCCTCTATATATATTGCATTTTGTTTGATATTTTAAAATCTTTAGGCTTATTGTTACAAATCTAGAGTAGCATTGAGCTCCTCCAATGAGAACTGAACTGAACTCCAATTGCCTGGAAAGGCTATTGCATGAGATCACTGCCTACGGCAGAGGCCAGTCATAAAGGACATGTTTTGAGTCAGCAGAATGCATATCTGTGACACATATGAAACTGTAGTTCAGGCAAGGCCCAACAGGGGATCACCAAGTTAAAAGCAGATCCCAAAGGTGGAACAGGCTGAACCTCACCAAGGCCTCTAGTTTTCTTCACAACAACTCTCCTTAAGTTCACCAGATGTGCTCTATCAAACTTGGCCGTGAGACTAGGCAACCAAACCCCCAATACAGGTGTTGTAGTTTAGCCCTGCTCACTGGCCTAGGCCTCACTCACTCCCCACATCCTCTGAGGGAACAGGGGAGAGAGAATGTAACAAACAGGTTTGAAGTTTGAGATAAGGACAGGGACAGATCATTGAGAGATCATTTACCCTTACAGGTAAAACAGACACAGCTTGGGAAAAACTATTTCAATTTATTATTATTAATAAAACTAAAGCAAGATAATGAGAAAGAGAACAAAAAAAAAAAAAACAAACAACTTTCCCCCGCCCCTCCCTCTTCCCAGGCTTAACTTCATTTCAAATAATCTCCACCTCCTTCCCCTCCTGAGTGGCACAGGGAAGGGAATAGGAAACGGTGGTTACAGTCAGTTCATCACGTTTTCTTCTGCCATTCCTTCCTCCTTGGGGGAAGAACTCCTCACATTCCTCCCCTGCAGCCCATGGGGTCCCTCCCACAGGCTGCAGTCCTTCATGAAACTGGTCCAGTATGCGTGCTTTTCCACGGGGTGCAGTCCCTCAGGAACTGGCTGCCCCAGCATGGGCCCTCCATGGGCCACTGCCTCCTTCAAGCATCTGCCTGCCCCAGTGTGGGGTCCTCCACAGGCTGCAGGTGGATCTCTGCTCCTCCGTGTACCTCCATGGGCTGCAGGGGGATAGCCGGCCTCACCATGAGCTGCACCATTGGCTGCCAAGAGCAACTTTACTCCTCCCCCTCCTTCTTCACTGACCTTGGCATCTGCAGCCGTTCCTCTCACAAGAAATTTTTCACAATTAGCTCAGCCAGATGCCTCTCAGGTTCTCTTCACATCTCCTCTCTTCATGTCTCTCAGTTGGGCCATCTGGGCTGAGTTGGAGGGAGGCCAAAGGGTGAGGGCTGCAAGACCCACAAGGCTCACATTTCCATCTCTGTGCCTATGCTTCTGTTTCTCCACTTCTTTTTTTTTTTTTATTTTCTCCTCTTAACTACGTTACCACAGAGGCATTATTACTGTAACCAAGCCAATTGGTTACTTACTGCAAGCCAGCAATGGGTCTGCCCTAGACCCAGCCAAGTCCACCAAAGGGGAAACTTCTAGCAGTGTATTGCAGAAGCTGCCACTGTAGCTCCCCTTAGTAAGAACTGTTTGCTCTATTTTGATTAGACTGTTAAAACATTAATTATACTAACAATAAAATCTTGCCACTGCTTACAAAGTGTGTGTCTCTGTGCTCGTAACAATATTTTGAGATTAATAGTAGCCATCTGTGGTGTGTTGACCATATGGCAGATATGGCAAGTGACCTCCTTTTAATACTGTTGGGAGTCCTCTCAACAACAAAACTTTGAGACAGCACAAGGTCCCTACAGGTAGCCGATCTCTTCCAGCTTTTCTGTGCTGATACCTGAGATAGAAAAATGAATAATGAGAAGGCTTTTGCGATTCTTCTTACAACACTGTGCTAAGTCTGTGACATGTATATTGTGGGAAGTAGCATGGAACTACGTGATTTGCTGATGTGAAGGACTGCATTGAATGGAGAAAAGTAAGTCTGCTGTTAGAAGACTATTTCAAGCACAAGAAACAAAATTATCCATGCTGTCTGTTGGGTGTGGGTCTTGGTGTGTAAAGCTGGCCTGCTTCCCTCCTGAACAGAGCCCAGGAGCACACTCATATCCTTGCAGGTATGATCAGGACACTTGAGCACTGGAACAAAGAAGTGAAATGATTATGTAATACAGATGCACAGTCTGATTCTTCCACAAAATGCTGACAGTTTCTTAAGTTCAAGCTAATACTATATTAAAACTCATAGCAAGAGGACCTTCTTATTCAAATTTTCTGAGACTCTGAATTACTAATTTTCTTGTTCAGAATGAAGTGTTCTAAAGAAAATGTCACTAGGACAGCTTTTTTGACCCAGGAAGGGTTTTCTATTAGATTGTAAAAAAAACCCAAACAAACAAACATCTTTCCTGATCACCTAAGCTCTGTGCTTCCTTTGCTGTTAATGAATAAGCAGGACTTGAAGCTGTGAAATGCAGCATTATTTTCCTATTAGGGAAAAAAAAAATCACTGGATTTCACTTAGCTCTGCTTCTGCACTCTGTAGATTCATTTAGGGAGGCACCTATATTTCACCTCTCAACAGCGCATGGTCTGCAGGGCCTGACAACTAATAACTTGTAGGATGCTTGAACATCTGTGAGTCCTTACCTCACAGATGTTCTTTTGGCGACATGAAAGAAATCCCTTGTCACCTCTCTCCATGCAATTCCAATTCTCCACTAATTATGAGTTTGTGTATAGTGATGATCACTCCCATGTGTCACTGAAGGAATTATGAATAAAAAGTTTATGCAAATGAAACTCAACCTGGGTCTCTTCACCAGGAGATGGAAGCAGAGAGTATTTTTTTTTCATTGGGATACAAGTTTTTGATCTCTTGGTGAATATTTCCTGAGGAAGTATACATATATGACTATTCCTTGTGTTTATATTGGAATGGGATATCTTCTTCATCTAGAATGGTAATTTTAAACATTTCCAGTTTTTCAACGAATGCAGTAATACAGCAGAAGAAGGGATTCTGCCCTCTCAGTTTAAGCATCTTGACAAAAGGCTTGTTTTTTTCTGAGTTACTTTCCCATATTCATAAGGATAGGAAGTCTTCTTAATACTTCAGGCTACATGTATATTTATTTCCGTGAAGAACTAGTTCTTGGACTAATATTTGTACTACTTTAAGAATTGCTGAGTTCCAAAAAGAGAAAAGATTCCTCTTTCTCACTCCAGCTTCAGAGTGAGTTGTTGATACCTTTACTAAATACTTAATTGAGAACATTTCAATTCGTTCCTTTAGTTTTAATATGATAAAATAATAAGGTAAAATTCACCCAGAAAGATTAATCAAATAGTAAGAGGAAAATGTTAGTATTCTGTTTGCTTTTTTTTTCACCCCAGAAAACATACAATGTCACTGTAACAATATATAATAAAAATATGTGACATCATATTTTATGAAACTTCTATCTTCTTTTCTTAAAGTCTGAAGTTTTTCAGGTTGGAAATCTAATGCCACATCCTATAGAGAACCTCAAAGATAAAACACAGTGGTTGGCCAGTGAAGCAACAAACTCATGCCCAAATATAACGACAAGCTAGTGAAGGTAACATGTACATTTGATTAGATATGCAAGTAGAAGAATGAGTCTTGTATTTAACTTCAGTGTTAATATTTTTATCTACTGTATCTAATTTAGGATAGCATAGAATATAAAGTGTAACCAATAATTATGATAACTGTCATTGATTTGGCATGGAAACATTTTTAAAATTCATTTCTCACAGAGAAGTAAAAGTGATTGAGTACTGTACAGTCCACAGCTAAACAGGAGATTTTTTACTAAGTGGCATGTTGAACCCTTTGACCCATTTCTATCCAAGGTTGAAACTGGAACAAATTTCTGGTGAATAAAATTAATTCAAATTGCAGAAGAAGAAATGGCAGGAATGTATGGAGGAACACATTTCTAAAAAGAAAGAAATAAATGGTTACTTCAAAAAGTAATAAAATTTTTGTTATGCTTTCATTATTAATACTTAAAAAATTATCCAAAGGTGAGAAAAGAATTGTAAAAGTATTATTAAGTTGTTACATTTGGACTATACATGCAGAAAGAGCATTAGGATGAAATATGCTGTCTAAAAGGAGATACGTCAAACACTGTACCAGTATTAAAGTTTAAGGGCATGTGGAAGGCAAGATCATCTGCTCTTTTAATGGTGTTTGATCAAGAGCCTTTACAGTGCAAAAGGAGATAATAAGAAAAGGAAGGTGAAAGCCATAAACAAGATCATACAGAGACACAAAACCCGACCAGTCAATAATGAGAATCAAATATGGTCAGAAACACTAGCTCATAAGAGTAGGTGAAACACAGAAATATGTATTGCAGTAAGATTATCTGATTGAGTACCTTGTCAAATGGGATACTTGGGAAGAGGGGAAAGTCTTAGACAAAATATACAGAGACACAAACCTGACAAACAATACAGAGGCAAAAATGAGAAACACACCTGGCCGGTTGCACTAATTAATGGGCTATCATGAAACTGCAAATGGTAAGGATGCAAATCATAGAATCATAGAATGGTTAGGGTTGTAAGGGACCTTCAAAGGTCATCTAGTCCAACCCCCCTGCTAGGAGCAGGGACATCTTCAACCAGATCCGGTTGCTCAGAGCCTCATCCAACCTGGCCTTGAACATTTTCAGGGATGGGGCATCCACCACCTCTCTGGGCAACCTGTTCCGGTGTTCTATCACTCTCATTGTAAAATTTTTTTTCCTAATATCTAATCTAAATCTATCTCCCTCTATTTTGAAACCACTAGCTCTTGTCCTGTCACAACAGGCCCTACTGAAGAGTCTCTCCCTGTCTTTCCTGTAGTCCCCATCCGCTAGTGACCTCCTGTCTCTGCCAGCCCAAGAGGAGGAGAGGACTTGGCTGTCTGTGCTTTTGTTTTATGTGAGTCCTATATGCAGGTGCTGTTAAAGGCAACACCTTGTCTGCGGCAGCTTGTGTGACTGGTCGTGTCAGTGTCCTGCATGCACGTGTCTGTGTGTTTCTGTCTGTCTCTGGAATACGTGCTGAGCTTCACTACTGATTGAACCTGCAATCAAGAAAGTGGCAGCTGCATCTCTCAGCCTGAGCAGAGACCTCAAGTTCCTGCTGAATGGACCTGGACTCCAGTAGCTAGCAGAAGGGAGCCCTGGCTGGTGCTGCGGCATACAGCCTCACTCCTAATGTCCCTTAACATAAAGTATTAGAGCTACTATAAATTTATCTTATAATATTCTTTTCTAGTTTTAAGAACTCATTCATGTGAATGGGAAGAAATACTTTAGACATCTGTTAGCAAACTCTTTCATCCTGTGTCTTGTTGCTTCTGGAGGGATTTAAACCACCATAATACTTTGATACTCTATGAGACCTGCATGTATCATTTATTTCACCAATTTATTTGCATGGATTTTTCAATGACCATAAACTTCAAAAGACATTTAGGAAAAGATAAAATGGTCCCAGTTCTACTACCCATGCATAAAGTGCACAATAAATCAAGGTTAGCTAGAGGACTGTTCTCAGGAATGCTCTTATTATGTGTCTCCATTTTGTATGGGAGATAAAGGTAAGTTATTTTAGATATAATCATTTATTTATTAAAAGTGTGTCTATCTTTGCAAATAAACAAACAAACAAATAAATAAATGTAACTCTTACAGAAAATCACTTTAAAAATTACTACTACAAACTAGTTTTGAAGTATGTCTGCTAACTCATGACATCATTCAATGGCTGCCTGAAGTCTTCTTTCCTCATCATTTACTCCTACTGTTGTCCAATTCATTACTTAAATCACCTGATATTAATTTAATTTTCTTTAAATCTGAAAATATACTGTTCACAAGTGGTTCACAAACACTTTGTTGTATCATCATACTGTGCAAAAGAAAAAAAAATACTTATGAGAAACTAAATATCATCCTTTCAAGTCATCTGTGAAAATATCTCCTTTGAAAATCACTTTCTGACACTGATAATGATACACTGTCGTAGTTCAGCCCTGATTGGGACCAGACTACGCAGTCTCTCTCTCACTCCCCCCACCCTCCAAGAGAAAAGGGAGAGATAATATAAGGAAAAATGGCTCGAGGTTTGAGATAAGGACAGGGAGAAAATCCTTAAAGTTACCGTTACGGGCAAAACAGACTCGACTTGGGGAAAACTATGCATTTATTACTACAAACAGCAGGATAATGAGACAGAGAACAAGATAACCTCCCTCCACCCCTCCCTCTTCCCAAGCTTAACATTATCTCTACTACCTTCTCCCCTCGTGCGGCACAGGGCGGAAGAGGGAATGGGGGTTGCAGTCAGTTCATCATACGTTGTTTCACACCGCTGCTTCACAGTCAGGGGAAGAACTCCTCACATTCCTCCCCTGCTCCATTGTGGGGTCCCACCCATACACCACAGTCCTTCATGAAACTGCTCTGGCACAGGTAATCTCTTCCATGGGGTGCAGTCTCTCCAGAACAGCTGTCTGGGCCACAGCCGCCTTCAGGCATCCACCTCCCACGATGTGGGGTCCTTCATGGGCTCCAAGTGGATCTCTGCTCCTCCATGGACCTCCATGGGCTGCAGGGAGACAACCTGCTCCACCATGGTCCTCGCCACAGGCTGCAGGGGAATCTTGGCCAGGAGCCACATTACTCCTCCTCCTCCTTCTGAACTGACTTTGGCATCTGCAGCCATTCCTCTCACAAGAAAAGTTCTTCACAACAGGCTGGCAGACACCTCTCAGAATCTCTTCACATCATCCAGCTCATCTCCTCTCCACTTCTTGCAGCCTGGCCCAGTCGGCCACCTGGCAAGAGGCCAGAGGGTGAGGCCTGCAAGGCCCATGAGGCCTGCGCCTCCCCCTCTGCGCCTCTGCCCCTGCTCAGCTTCTTCACATCTTCTCTTCTCTTTCTTTTTTTTTCTGTTTTCCCCTTCTTAAATACATTATCGCAGAGGCGTTATCACAGAACATTCTGCTACCAATTTGCTCAGCATTGGCCAGCAACGGGTCCACCCTAGGCCTGGCCGAGTCCACTGAACAAAGGGGAGCGACTTCTAGCAGTTTCCTGCAGAAGCTACCACCTTAGCCCCCCCCTTATTGAACAAAACCACAACATACACAAAAAAGTTCATTTTACAGAATCTTTCCTACAGATTACAACTGGAGCATGGAAATATTTTGCAATAAAGAAACTAGAAACATTATGAATCCCCACAAAACAAAGTGATATGCTCCCTGCCATTTCCCAGAAAAGACAAATAGTGGAATTTTTACTGTGACAATTTCCCAATGAGTCATACAGAATTTGGATATTGTAGAAGCTGGTACGGTCACATAAATTTCACTCATTCATTTAAAAAACTGTTTGTTATACCCAACAGATAAACTTTGGTTTTATATGGACTTGTCTTGCATAATGATTTTAAGATTAACTGTCATAGTTTTTCACCCATATTTTGGGACATTATCATCAGAACCGATAACTGTACATGCTGGTTTTTTTTAAATAACTTTGTTGCGGTAGCTGTTATCTGAATACAGGAAATTAAATTAATAAAAGCATGTGGAAAATTACTCTTTACACATTTTAGAAATACATACTTCACTCATTTCTGAAGCTATGCAAAGTTCATTCTTAGAAGAGTGTGTGCTTGTTTGACTGGAGTAGAGTTAATTTGCTTCATAGTAACTAGTATAGGGCTATGCTTTGGATTTGTGTCAAAAACTGTTAATGACACAGGGGTATTTTAGTTATTGCTAAGCAGTACTTACACAAAGTCAAGGCCTTTTCTGCTTCTCACACCACCCCACCAGCACGTAGGCTGGGGGTGCACAAGAAGTTGGAAAGGGACACAGCTGGCATAGCTGACTCCAACTGATCAAAAGGATATTCTGTGCCATATGATGTCATCCTCAGCGTATGAAGCTGTAGGAAGAAGAAGGAAGGGGAGGATGGTCAAAGTGATGGCATTTGTCTTCCCAAGTAACTATTATGCATGACGGAGCCCTGCTTTCCTGGAGTTGGCTGAATACCTGCCTGCCAATAGGAAGTAGTGAATTAATTCCTTGTTTTGCTTTGCTTATGTGTGTGGATTTTACTTTACCTATTAAACTATCTTTATCACAACTCATGAGTTTTCTCACTTTTAATCTTCCAATTTGCTTCTCTATCCCTTCAGGTGAGAGTGAACGAGTGTCTGCATGGTACTTAGTTGCAGGCTGGAGTTAAATCTTGACAGAGTGTATGTTACTCTTCCGATTTATCAGATAGAGAGATACATAATTCTTCAATACTTTCATTCTTAGGTTTTGTTGTTCTTTCACTGTAAGTGTAAAATACAGGAATGTTCCCTACAATATTGATTTTCCAGTAGAGGATCAGTACTGACCAACAAAGGGTGAAATGGAGCAGCACTGACAGCCACAAAAATGTTCTGTATAAATTGTGCAGGACAGATAACAAAGCTGTAAAGTGAATCTCAGCTTTACTAACTTATAGGGTGTTTTAAAGCAACATCAATGAAACCATATCGTGATTCCATCAAATCCTATCATTGTGTCTGCATTAAAACCTGTAGCATTGTGTAATAATGGAAATAAACACAAGTACCTGAAATTCTCATTACCTGTTGAACTCAAACCTCTGAGTAACTATAAAAGGACAATTAGTACCTTGGAAGCTGAATTGATCTTGAATTTGCTACTCGTGAAAATCAGTCATTGTAATGGGAAGGTCTTGGTACAGATAAATGTGGGCTTTTTAAAAGAAGTTGAAAAAACTCTTTGCAAAATTTGCAGAAGATTTAAGTCCCTTTTCTGCTTCAATATGTATGTATTTGTACATTTAATA
Organism: Chlamydotis macqueenii; assembly: GCF_036417535.1. Classification (NCBI taxonomy): domain Eukaryota; kingdom Metazoa; phylum Chordata; class Aves; order Otidiformes; family Otididae; genus Chlamydotis; species Chlamydotis macqueenii. Next base: position 19,418,753 of record NC_141556.1, read on the forward strand.
TTAAGCAGTCACTGGATACTAAAAATGTATTTCTGAGAGCCTGGACTATGTCCTCTCACCTGAGTGCCCTAGTAGCAGGCATCCAGAACATACTGTTTTTGCCTCCTCTGTTTGGTGTTAGGACTTTTATGTTCTTATGCAGTTTTACATACACAGTAATCTCTCTAACACTATAGAGAAAATGGAATAATATGCAGTCAGCAAACAGTCATCTTTTGGAATATGGAAGATGTGGATTCAAACTCTGCAGACCAAGTTGGAGTAAGAACTCAGAGAGCCAATGCCAAACTTAACCTCTTGTCAAAAACTTTGACATTAGAATGTCCTCTTTGAGTGACTGTAGAAGAAGCAAAACCAAGGAGCTAAACAGGTACATCCAAATGTGTGACATAAGCCTCTACACGAAGGAAGTGACTGCAGCTTTTGGATCTTATTTCCTAAATATGTTTTTCTCCATCCTTGTTTTAGTGCCAAAATCCATTTTAGTACATATCCTATTATAAAGATTTTGCGTATCAACTGCTGTGAATGTCAGTGTTAGAAAGCTAGGTCTCATAATTCATTGCAACTTATTCACCAGTATTGTGAATCCATCTCCCCAGGCCAAGATTTTTGATTGCACAGCATTGTGCTTCACAGTGCCAAAGTCATTATTTGGGTTCAGCACATAGTGTACAGTTGGATTTTGACCATGTAAAGAGATTTCATCAATGTTCCCAATGGAGATATTGACAGAACAAAAGAGTTAGCTCCCAGAATAGGCACAACACAGAAACCTCTCTATTGGTGAGGTTTAGGTGTTCAGGTCAGTTTTTTTCTTTTTTGTTGGTGGTTTTGATTTTATGTCTGTTTATTTTAAAATACATATATTGTTACTGTACTATTGTTGCAACCTTACTCATAATCTCAAATTAAAAATAATAATTATTGAAAAATCTGATCTATAATGTCTTTATCCTTTTAGTTTGTACATAGAGTATTGTGTTGTACTATAGCCTGAAGCCTATACCTGCTGTAAATCACATTACTCCATTGTTAAAAAGGCAGTACAATGTAGTGGAATCTTGTTAAAATATCTAGATGTATTTCCTTAAGTTTATGGAGGAAAAAAATCAATTATGTAAGCATGGAGAAAACCAAAATTTTCTCTTCCTTTAATGAGTCACAACTTAACTAAAATGTCTGTAATCCAAGATGATTACCTCAAATATATTCTACAGGTATAGCAAAAGGACAGGAATTATTTTTAGATATCAGAATATATGACAGAGACTGCATTTATTGCTATGCAGAATATTTTATTTTTATGTCTGTGCGTCTGAGCCTATTTCAATATTACCTGGATCCACACAAATGTATAACATTATTAGGCTGTAGTTTTTAAAAGGCAAAGTTACCACTAGTTTTGCTTTGTTCTTGAACTGATTTGTTTTGGTTTTTGTCGGGTTTTTTTGTCTCCATTTAATTTCAAACAAAACAAAACAAATTAACAAATATACATGCATACACTTTTGAGACAAATCAAATAATTCATTTAGTTTTCAGAGGTTTTATAAGTTGTTAAAAAATGCATTGTCTCTCATCAGGTGTTGGCACTCTGTAGGAATATAAATCATGCTACCAAACCTATTTACACACCTACATGGATATGCATTCATCAACTGGTCAATCGTGCTCCTTTTCATTTGATAGGCATATGTCCTTTCACATAATGGAACACACAGGTTGTCTCGGTTCACATTATCCAATAGATAAACTCCTGTTAAGTGAGGAAACGTGTATCTATTGCACGGCAGAAACTCCTTCCTCAGAAGGTGCTGACATGGTAGGTGTATACTCAGTAACTTCTTTCTTGAAAATTTGTGATCCCTTTCCTGAAAATGTAATAAGGGATAAGTTCTGGACAGAATTATTATCAGTTTTACAGACAATCTGGTTGAGAACTTGTGTATTAATGGGGGGGGAAAAAAGCGAAATTCTGTTTTCTATTAGCTTCCCAGAGCACCATAAGTATACATTAGGATGGAAATTAGTTTGTGATATTTTTTAAACTTTTTTGTGTCTGTCTGGTTTTGATTTTAAATATAATAAATAAATAAGCAAACAATATATTTTGAACTGTGACAGAAGCTGTGCAAAACAATCCCAAAGTCTTCTAAAAAAAAGACATCTTTCAAACTAATCATATGAAGTTCTGACAAAATAATAAGACATTACCAGTAGCATAGTACTGAATAGGAAACTTTCTAGTAATTAGAGAATGCCAAAACCACCATAATTCTGGGCTATTTCTATTGTCTTCAACCTCTATTTCATTAGAAAAACACAAAGAAGAAATAAGCTGTTTCTTCTGCTTGTGATAAGTTGGTAGAGAATGCTTTAATATATTTATACAAAGCATATAGAAGTTATGTATGAATAGTGGTAGAAAAAAAAAAAGATCCAACAATTGGAATTATAAAATAGAAGTAGGTTGAAATTTCCACACAACAACTATCTCTTTTGGGGATATTTCTAAATACACATTACTAACTTCATGGCTTTAGCCAGAATTGAAAAATACAAGAGAGTCTTTGATATTCTGTTCTGGGTCACCTTGTTTTCTGCATTTTTTTCTTATCTCCACTGGCTTTACTAACTAACATCTGAGTCTTGTTTTAAGCTTGTTGATTGCATTGAGTTTGTATTTGCTATGCAATAAGCTGCCACTAAGAAGGATTTTGATCTTTAATCTGGTTCAAGGGATTCTAAGCAGCTCTGATTGCAGCCATAGGCAATACATGTACTAAATGAGATTGAAGGACAAATTAAAATAAATAATGTTTGAGTAAATCACTTTGTCCTGGTTAAATGCATTTAACAATTTCATTTTCCCTTGCAAAGCAAGTTTTAAAGACATTAACAAGTGGGTTTTTTTTTTGATGTAAGTATAATGAATCTTTTTTTCCACACAGAAATACTAACGTCATTAAAGTTGTGTCTCTCCTCCATGTATTGTAATAGCTTCAAAGCTTTTGGGTAGAAAGATGAGGAAAAGTCAGAGATCTGTAAAATATATCATTATATTTATTGCCAAAGGCAAAGCATGAGAAATTGGTTAAGGCTTTCTTAACAATAATAGTTCACTTGAGTAATGATCTTTTAGGCTTTTTGTCTAACAGTAGCTCCCACAGCCAGACAATAACAGCTTTATAATGTTTTCATTACACTAAGAAATAAAGTCTAGTAATAAACTAGCTAGAGAAAGAGCAGTGAAAAACAGGTTTGATCCAGTTATTTTAGTGATCTTCCACCTGTCAATATGTACTTTTCTTAGAGTAACATTCTTATAATATGTTGCTATATTTGGAGAAGAGAAAACTAAACAATATACCAGAAAATTTGTGCAACATTGTAATAAGGGGGAAAACTAGAAAGCATAATACATACAATCTTAAAAAATATTTCTCCAAGAAGCAAATTAGTAGACTAATTAAGACTTATCAGCAGATTATCTATGTTAGGTAAAAATACCTGATAATCTGATAGACCAAACCCTGTCTGACCACAAGTCCAAACAGAAAAAAAAAATATATAGATGCTACAGCACTTTAAGACCTATCATTTTATGTTACTCAGTTACTTCTCTGGATGTGAATATGTTTATATAATTTGATGTCTATAAATATGACATGTCAAAGCAGCATATACACCCATTCAGGAAGGAAGAATGTTTACAGAATAATGTCTAAGTGAGCTTTTCTGACTTTTTTTTTTTCCCCAGTATTTAAATGCACAGTTCTGGGGAAAATTCCATATGGTTTTTGGTACACCTTGGTGCCCTTAAAGAATTCAGGGATAAAGTTGTGGGCACTTTTGCATTATTGCTAAAATTTATTTTGATCGCAGCAATATAACTATTTAATCTCTGTTGGATGAGGAATTATTCAACTCCTGTTTATTTCATCTAGCATTATTTTTCTTTATTTCAATATTTCCCTTCCACTCTTATGTAAAATTTCTTGTGTGCTACAGAGCATATGAGTGAATCACTTTTCATATAACTTCCCTCACATTTAATATTGGATCGCTGTGACAGAGTTTAATCATATACTACCAGTATTCAGAGAACGCAGGTAGTTGAGATCTTAATTATCTGCTAATATTTCAAAGTCTTTTTCTAAACACAGGCTTATACTGTTTTTTATGTACCTTATCCTCTCTCCATCATCTCCCACCTCTAAAAGGGAAATATAAAATAATGAAATAATGTCTTTTGGCTCACTGAAGTTCTCACACTGCTGTTTTGGAAAGAAATAGGATTAAAACTAGACAAGTTCTTCTATTATGGAATTTAGTACAGAATTTTGTACATACTTGTATCATATATTCAACTGATAACTATAACACTAGCACAATGACTTTATGTTTCTTTTGTCTTTTTCGCAATACCCAAAGCACAAATAAGACTATAAAGATAGCACTTCTGTAGTTGCTGCTAGCAGCTTTTCTGTCCCTTCTTCGTGTGTTGATATTTCACCCTGTGTTGTTGGTTCAGGTCATTCTATATTCTAGTCTGTGGTAGTAATCTATGAATCTGAAAGACTCCTATGCATTGGTTTAAAAGATCTAGATTTAAAAGCTTTTTTTTTTTTGCTGCTTGAGTAAAAATTCAGTTTGACTCATCTTGGAGATAAGTGCTGATGCTATATTTAAAAACTGCTGGAGGAAGGGTTAATTTCCTCTAAAAGAATTCCCAGTAGCATGAGAAATAGTTAATACTGGTTTATAGCTTGCTTCCCTTAAGATGATTTAAAACTGTGCTTCCCGGTAGAATATTCGAATCACCAAGCTATACTGTACTCCAGTGCGGTAGGTGTTAAACAGGTCTTAAGAGAGTTGTAAAGATGGTGTGCACCTACAGTGAAAACTACAGGTTTTGGGGATAGAAATGCCCAGAGGATCTGGCCTTTCAGCAAGGCTTTTGATCAGAGGAGGAGACTACATAGAAAATAGATGTAAAATAATTCTGTTTCCTCTGAGGAACGGAAAATGTTGGCACAATGCCTCTAGCTCACTTGAAGGAAAACAGTAGTTCTTCTTCAAGGAAAGATTAAACATTTTGAAACATTTCATGTGAATGCATAAAAGAAAGAAAGAAGGAAACAATTTTATATTCTCTTCCCTATCCCATCCCACCAGGATAGATAGTAGTACAGGGATAATCCCTGATTAATATTAACTGTCCTATTCATAGGATTCTGAGAAAGGAAATGAGACACCTTATTTGAATGCTTATAGAACACATGAAATATTGTAAAATTAAATTATTAATGGAATAGTTTCGCATTTGTTGCAGTTCTGTGTGATTTTAATCAAATACTGTACCATTTTATGTGAACGACAGTATTCAATGACTGTCTTTTGGAAACATTCAATTGGATTTAGGAATAAAGTGCAATAGGTCCCCTGGAACCTCTTACTTAATCCAGAAAATATTTACTGATCTATTCAGGATTTTGCTCAGCATTTGGAGAGCATATTAGAAGATCACTTGCTGGTAAATGCAACTAATACTTCATCTTGTTTGATAGTATCAACGTTATTTGATAGCCTGTGACTCTGCATTATGAAGAAGAATTGTGAGCCACTCCACATTTAATTAAAAACCAAACAATCATACAAATAAACAAGTCTTCATGGCTGGTCTTTTCATAATGCACCAAAACTTCTTATGGTTCAAAATTATATGACAAAATATCTATTTGTCTGTAACATAAATAGACATTTTGTCCTATACAGGGGTAGACTATGCAGTCTATTCAACTACAGTTCTTGGTCCCACAATTTAAGAAGGATGCAAAGGTCCTTGAATATGTCCAGAGGAGGGCAACAAAGCTGGTGAACGGGCTGGAAGGCATGTTGCATGAGTGGCTAAGGACTTTGTGCTTGTGTTTGGAGAAAAGAAGGCTGAAGGACAACCTCATTACTCTCTACAGCTTCCTGAGGAGGTGGAGAGGGAGCTGCTGATCTCTTCTCCCTGGTATCTAGTGATAGGATACATTCAAAGCAGCATCGTGGCATTTTAGACTGGACATTAGGAAATATGTATGTACCGAGAGGATGGTCAAACACTGGAACCGGCTTGCTAGAGAGGTGGTCAATGCTCCAAACCTGTCAGTGTTTAAGAGGCATTTGGACAATGCCTTTAACAACATGCTTTAACTTGGTCAGCCCTGAATTGGTCAGGCAGTTGGACTAGATTATTGTTTTAGGTCCCTTCCAACTGAACTATCCTATCCTATCCTATCCTATCCTATCCTATCCTATCCTATCCTATCCTATCCTATCCTATCCTATCCTATTCCTTTCACCAAGTATTTAACATTTTATCAGCAAGCTCTGTCAGAAGACAGGAGAATGGATCAATCATTATAGGAACTTCTATTATACTAAAGATTGTTATTTTCTTCTGTCAAAGAAGTATTGATGGTCCCAGAAGATTCTTCTTGGTTCTTTTAAATATTACATCACATATTTTCCTTCTTTTTCTCTGATCTTGTTATTACTTGGTTGATTTGCCTACAAATGCATGCAACAGGGATCTTTGATTATGCTTATCTACAAGCGGAGTTACAAAATCTTCTCTCAAGGCAAATTCATTCTCTTCCTTCAGATTCATCTCTTGATGGATTTTGACCTTGACATTGACTTTTCTAAAAATATTGAAGTGTTCTTAGTTACAGAGGCTTGTACCAAAATGAAACTGTATTTTTATCAAGATGTGCTTTTTACTAAAGAACTATACTGCATATGAATATTTTCTTGAAATCAAATGGTAATCTGGGCATGGAATAGTTGTCAAGTCAAACTCTTAAATCCATGCAGGATTTTTCTAGAAATCAAACTGCAGAAGTCAATGGGTTAAAACTGATTTAAATGCCAGAAAAGTGTAAAATACTTGAAATTGTGTTCTAGTCAAATAATCACAGGTGATAGCACAGACATTGTTATGTTTTCTAAGTCTTTTCTCATTTTACACATAAAATTTACCATCAGAGAAGCTCAGAGATTATGGAAGGATTAACATTAATATAGGCTGTGTATTTTTTATAATTATAAATGCAAAAAGTTATGATTGGTGAACATTTGTATCAGCAATTTCATAGTGTAATATAATCTCTATGTACCAGTACCAGAGTTAATATACTTTCTTGACCGCAAAAGACTGCATGGATAGCAGAAAGCATTTACATACAGAACACTATTCTTAAACTCTTGGGTGAAGTAAATTCTTTAGTAAGGTCTTTCTGCTATATCCTTTTTGGTTCATTTTATTGTCCTTCAGTGTAATTCATTAATCCCAATACCTTCAAAACACATTAGTTCAAACAGTTCATCAAACTGCTTATTTTTCATTATTTTTTTAAAATTAACATTGATTAGGTGAAATTTGTAAATTGTTAGAAGAACAGATAAATGTTACAATGGGTACATTAGGTTATGCAGTTATGACATGCTGAAAGCATTAAATATAGACAAGGTACAACACTCAGTTGTCTAGGGACCCTAAAAATTTAATAAGATTTAGCTGCAGACAAGAATCTAGCAGCTGCAGGGACAGAGGAAGAGGAAGGTCTAATCTATTGGTAGCATGTATTTTATCAGCAAAAGTAATGTATCTTCATAACCCTTCTTTCTGTTTTATTACAAAAAGTTCTCACAAAGCATCATCTAGTGCATGCATCTATGCAATTATCTATTGCCTCTTTTACATATTTTGCAAAAATAGAGGCAAGACCCCATTCTTAAAAAAATATTATTTCAGTACTTTAGAAATATTAAGGTGTTGCACATTTATTCTTATATATCCTGAACATAGTCCTCTGTTCCAAGTAAACCTTATATGACCATGAGATGGATCTTCAGGAACACGATATGTTTTTTGATAAATATTCTGTAGGAAGAAGCTATGTTCAGGATATAGATATATCAAAATAATATGCTGTTAAATGAAAATTATCAGTTTGATCTTAGAGTAGTCATGTTTGTCAATCAATGCACAAATGAAAGTCACAACATAGCATTGTTTTTTAGCTATTTATTCAGAATACTAATACACACAGAACATGAGTTTTCTTTCCTACTACAGCAGAGATTTCTGGAGTTGCAGGCCACAAAAATGGTGTTCTTCATGTTTCCAGCCAAACTGGAATCTGCTTTCATTGAATCTGAAAGTCTAAGTTTTTGTTAGTGTGTTCTGAAAGAGTTGTGGCATATCTTATCACTATTGCATTATGATGTTGTGATGTCAGGATTTAAGTTGTGCACTGTGAGTAAAATATTCAGCTTCAAAGGATACCGGAAAAATCGCATTATAGGAGTCACTCATTCTAGAAATAGTTCACTTATGCTAGGCTAAGCTGCATGAGGTTAACAGACTTCCCCCGCCTGCCTATTTAAATGCTGTCCAGAGGTACAGCTTTTTCTTGTTTAATTTATCTAAAACTTTGTCTTGATTAGAGAACACCTGTGTCTAGAGGCATAAAGGAACAAAAAAAAAAATAGAAAACAAAATCTTTTATATGCTTATCTTATTCTGAGGAATAGTCTCAACACATTCTGTTAATTGTATCTTTTCATTTGCAAACATAGAGCCAAATTTCAAACACACTAGTACATACTAGTGCATTTTTTTTTCTCAGTCTTGGATTAAGTGATGTGCACTTTAAACTTGATGGAAAGCAATGGTAAGATTAAGTTGTCTGTATGGAAACCTCTCAGTTCATAGGTGAACTACAACAGCTTTGACAGTGTACACTGAAATGTCCCAGTAACAGAGAGAATAAAATTTTTTTAAAAAGAGCTATAGAGCAGAAAACACTATTTTTTTTTAAAATGTGTAGCGTGTTAACCTCAGCCAACACCCATCCAGCCTCTCACTTACTCCTCTCTCCACAGGACAGGGAAAAAATAAAAGGAAGATGAGAAGGCTTGTGGATCAACATAAGAGCAGTTTAATATGGGAAGAAAAAACTGCATGTATAAACAAAGAAAACCTCAGAAAAAAAATTAATTCAATACTTCCCATCAGTAAGTAGATGTCCAGCCACCTCCTGGAAAGCAGGACCATGCATAATGACTGCTTGGGAAGACAAATTCCATAACATCTTCCTTTCCTTTTTCTTTTCCTGAGTATTTATTCTTGAGCACAGCATCATATGGTATGGAATATCTCTTTGATCATTTTGGGTCAGCTGTCCTGGCTATGATCCTCCCAAACTCAAACGTCTTGCTTACCCTCTGCCTACTCGCTGCAGGGCATAGGCAGGGGAAAGGAAGAGGAAGGAGAGGGCAGAGAAAAGCTTGACACTGTGTAAGTACTGTTCTGCAATGGCCAAAACATTGTTGTGTTATCAACAGTGTTTTAGCTAGAAATGCAAAGCACAGAATAATATGGGCTGCTAAGAAGAAAGTTAACTCCATCCCAGCCAGACCAGTAAAAAATGATGTCTTCCAAAAATGATCAAGGCAAGTTGGCATTTATGAAGAAAGTTTAGTTGGGATTTTCAATAGTTACCATTAGTGTTAGTGCCATAATTTTAAGAAAAAAATTATTTAAAAAAGTTTAAGAAAAAAGTTTTATAATTTAGTACTTGAGAGTAAAAGTCTTTCTTAAAATCAAACCTTTAAAAATGTTTACAGCTGAGCAAACAAATATGAGATACTTAAAAATATAATTTTTTGGGCATAAACATGTACACTGGTGAATATATTGCATCTGGGTTTTACACTAAGCAAGTATCAACGTTGTCTCTTATGCAGTACTTGTACTACTTTATGCAGTTAGATTAACAATTATAAAACAGCTCATTAAAATTTATAAATGTATTTACAAATGAAGAACAGGCTTTTGATCTTCCAACCATTGCAAATATTATCTTCAAAAGAAGCTGAAACACCAGACCTACAAGGAACTGCAAAATATGCAAAGGTTTTATCAGAAAATACAGGCATTATCTTTCCGGCAGCCGTTAAATCAGTAAAGTAAAATTACAGCAATTTTCAAAATAAATGAAAATTCTCACTTTATGCTTGGGCTTATGCTAGGAGGGCAATAGAGAGAAAAGATGGTATAACAGTTTTAATACAGCTGGGATGAGGAAACGCATAGTCAGTGTGAGGTTAGAATGGTTGAAGTACAAGATGAAATACTACTTCTAAGCTTTCCATTTAACCCCAAGTTCATACTTACAGAGAAAACTATCCTTCCAGATTACAAGTCCATAATGTTAATATTTATACTTCAATATATTTCTCATGGATTTCATCACAAACTATACAGCACTAGTTATCTATCTATCACCACTCTACCTGCCTTCTGGTTGATTTTTCATACTTTAGAACATATGGACAAAAGATGCAGTGATGTATCAGATATAAATTCTATAGTGCTACAAAAAATGACAAAAAGTGACATTTCTGGTAGCAGAAACCTAACTTTTTTTCAGCATTAATGGCACATAACAAATTATAGAGTATCTATTGTAAATCACATTAAATTTGACTAATAAAAATTTTGCCATTTTACATTGTGTTCCAAAAAAAAAGTTTAAAGTAAACATCTAGGAAAAGCTTATAGATGAAATGTGAGTAATTTTTAGCTCAGTCAAAGAAATAATCGGGAAAAATGTCACAATAAGAAAATCCATCAGTACAGACCGGATATACAATCATAGAATCATTATAGTTGGAAAAGACCTCTAAGATCATCAAGTTCAACTGTCAACTCAACACCACCATGCTTACTAAGCCATGTCCCAAAGTGCCGCATCTACACGTTTTTTTTCCTCTTCAAGGATGGTAACTCCACCACTTCCTAGGGCAGCCTGTTCCAGTGCTTGACCACTCTTTCAGTAAATAATTTTTTTCTTAATATCCATTCTAAATCTCTCCTGATGCAACTTGAGACCACTTCCTCTCATCCTATTGTTAGTTACCTGGTAGAAGAGACCAACATCCACTTCACTACAACCTCCTCCCGTCAGCCTCCTCTTCTCTAGACTATGCAATCCCAGTTCCTTCAGCTGCTCCTCATAAGACTTGTGCTCCAGACTCTTCACCAGCTTTGCTGCCCTTCTCTGAACGTGCTGCAGCAACTCAATGTCTTTCTTGTAGTGAGAGGCCCAAAACTGCACACAGTATTCAAGGTGCAGCCTCATCAGTGCTGATTATAGGGGCACGATCACTTCACTACTCCTGCTGGCTACACTATGTCTGATACAAGCCAGGATGCTGTTGGTCTTCTTGGCCACCTGGGCACACTGCTGGCTCATGTTCAGCTGGCTGTCAACCAATGCTCCCAGGTCTTTTTCTGCTAGGCAGATTTCCAGCCAGTCTTCCCCAAGCCTGTAGCGTTGCATGGAGTTGTTGTAACCCAAGAGCAGGACCTGGCACTCGGTCTTGTTGAACCTCATACAATTGACCTCAGCCCATCAATCCAGCCTGTCCAGGTACCTCTGTACAGCCTTCCTACCCTCGAGCAGATCTACACTCCCACCCAATTTGGTGTCATCTGCAAACTTACTGAGGGAACACGAAATCCCCCCAGATTGTTGATAAAGATATTAAACAGAACTGGCCCCAAAACTGAGCCCCGGAGAACACCACTTGTGACAAGCTGCCAACTGGATTTACCTCCGTTCACCATAACTCTCTGGGCTTGGCCATCCAGACAGTTTTTTACCCAGCGAAGAGTACACCTGTCTAAGCCAGGAGGTTCCAGCTTCTCTAGTAGAATGCTGTGGGAGATGGTGTGAAAGTCTTTAGTAAAGTCCAGGTAGATAACATCCACAGACTTTTCCTCATCCATTAGATGGGTCACCTTGTCATAGAAGGAGATCAAGTTGGTCAAGCAGGACCTGAATTATTATAATTTCTGATTGACTGCACCCTCTCCAGTAGGGATATAACAGATTTAGAAACTGTGTAGTTCAGGTACTAAGTATTGTAAGGAAAGTTCATATACAGTGGGTGAAGTGTCCCTGGATCAAAGCCAATAGACAATGCTCTCATTTATTTCACTCACACAAAAGTAAGCATTGTACCTAAAAAGTTGAGTATGCTAAGCTGTCTTTATTAAACAACAGATTCCTCTATCCTAAATGTGAACCTTTTATTTTACAACAACCATACACTTTTGGTGTATTTCTTGTGTATTTATACATCCATATATATATTACTTGCAGTATATACTACACCTATCATACCTGCCTAATACAACTTCTTCATTTTGTTGGGCAATAAATAGTGTTACAGAAGGATCTTGGATAGGTAAGAAATTATGAGTCATAAAGGAAGATATATATTAACCTTACTTCGTATTGTATGATGACAAAAAAAAAAGAATATAAGTTAAAAAAAAATAGATCAGCTGTTTTAAAATAGTGGGAGTTGGAAAAAAGTGTATACTGAGATTTTTTCATTGTAAAATAGACAGATATGCGCAAACTGAATTAGTTAGCTTTTCAACCTAAAACTAGGATCCAGAACATACACTATCATAAAAGTATTAAAACCACATATTTTCTAGAACAAAACCAACAGTGTTATAAACACAAACTTTTAAAAAACGAAGATTAAATATTTGCCACCTAAGTCTCGTGAGCAGTGAGTGTCTGGCACTTAGATATGGGATAGCAATCCTCTTTGAGTGCTTATAATGTTTTCTGGACCATTGGATAAGACAGTTAAGCCTTAAAATTTCCTAAAATTAACCTCACATAGACATTCAGAATTGTCTTTTCTGATAGATATCTGCCTCTGAGAGCTGTATCATGATCCAGTGTTAGGTAGCCAGCCTATCTTCTTTCCTTAGAAGATGTTTCAGGAGATAATGGGAGCAGCACAAAGGTAGGAGGCAGAGCAGTGGTGAAAGTAGTGCCATTATGATCATAACTCTTTGATAGTTAGAGCTCTCACTTGGAAATGAAGGGTTTTCATACAGCAATTTTAATGATACTGTCTTCAGCTACTGTAAGTCAATCAGTAAGAGATTAAAAAACATTTACAGTTTTAATCAGTGGTAATAATGAAAAATGTTGCTTCTGAGATATTTATCTAATTAAAATGGTACTTTTTATTCATGTCCCTTAAGTAGTAACTATAGTAGTGTGGATGTTTCTTGCAAAATATTTTGTTTCAAAGACGCCTTGAACTAATCTTGTGACTAGGGCACAACAATGCACATAAATTGCTGGCATCGTCCATGCAAAGTAGGAAATACATCTCCAATTCATTAAAAGTTTAACATTAGTCACATATGTATTCCTTATAGAGTCCATGAAGAGTTATTTCAGATATATGCTTAGTTCTAGCTGTAGAATACTACATTTCTACAGTGAATTTCAAATTGTGTCAAAAGGAATTTGTGTCTGACCAGCTATAGAACTGAATTTATAAACTGTTTAGCTATGCATTCTAATATACTTTAATCTGTAAGATGATTTTTTTTTCTTTCATTAAGGCAGATTTTTTCTTTAGGTTACTGAGCTTCCTTTAGGCTTTTTTTTTTCTGCTGCACAGCATCTTATAGAAGATTTATAGCAACTCATAGAAGAAAGAATTGCACTAGGAAAGGGAATTATGAACAAGATGTGGTGTATTCAAATTTTGGAAAAGGCAAAAAGCTTTTTGACCTAAAAAAGAAATTTAAGGAATGGGACTTTTTCATTTTTCTACTAGAGTTCATTTGTTCAGTATTTGCAAAAAGTTATATTTTTTTTTTGTCATGGGAAATTTTCTGCATTTCCATAACAAGATTATCCACTGTGTAAAATTAAAATAAATTAAGTAACTATTGTAACAAATGTTTTCTTTCTTTCTGCAGGAATAGAAAGGATTGTTAGCATATTACATTGTTTATTTTATAGCTATCTTTTAAACTTTTGCGTGCTTTATAAAATCTTTTCACAGTGGATCCATGTGGTGTATTGAAATACCCACAGGTCCATGCTTGTCTACACTTTATGATTCATTATCCTTCCATATGAATTCATTTAACAAACTTCTCAAATAGTGATGAGCATTGTTCTTGCCTAGGTTTTAGCAGAAATAGAGATGGCAAGCAAAGCAGCAGAATAGACAAGTATGGGAAAGATAGTGTGGTTTAGTGTTTCAGAGAGGATTGTGGACTACCCCTATCTGTTTAATTTTTATATTAAAAGTAAGTTACACATCCTCTTCATCTTTCAAAATGCAACTACTTTATCTTTATAATTGCTTAAAGCTAGCAGATTTTGCAATCAGGATGATGGCTTTACTTAAATGTGTGTGAGTAGCTTACTGAGTAGAAGCTAATTTAAACACTTTGCAAGTGTCCAATGAATGCAAAGTTTCAAAGCAAAAGACAAAGTTAGTTGGAAACAAAAGGCTGTGTAAGAAATGTGGGATTTTTGCATCCCATTGACCTATTTTTTTCTGTCAAGTCATTTGAATAAGTTCATAAATCTAGTCCTATTTTTTTGCCAGCATTATGAAAGAGTTCAGATTAAAGAGCTCTACTAAGAATGGTTTTGGATTAAAATATGATTGCACTTATTAAGATTCTTTTCAATAGTTGATTTTCACAAGTGATGTGGAGGAAATTTTCACGTCAATGTCATTACTGAAAAAGGATTTTCAGAATGGAAGAAGAAGTTATTATAACAGAAACTTATCAATCCCACAGGGTACTATAACAGTGCAGGGTTGGGACCTTGTTGGAACAAGTCATTAATTACTAGTAGAGGATATTAAAACCTGAGTTACTAACATGAGAGATATTGTAATCACACAAGGTAAAAAAGGAGAAGGTAGAATAGCTCATGGCAGAAAGTCCTTGGTTCTTAGAGTTGAACTCTTTTAAAACATAGCCCATTACTTCAACAAATTGAATAAATCTTGTCAGAGGATGTGAGTTGTCTTTAAAATTAGCTTCATAGCAGTGGGAGTTACTTGTAAAAGACTACTGTCATATAATGATAATAGCTTACTAGACTTGAGATTTTTAGCAACTGTACTGTAGGAGGTTATGTTGTTTAAATGAAACAGGACTACTGATTTGACATTCTACATAAGACAGTTGGGTGTGATTTTTGAAGAGATGTCATGAAGCAAAATTTTTTTCCTTAACTCACGAAATTAAAAGTGTCCTTCAAGCTTTGACCAAAAATTCCCATTACCCTCAAGCTCTCTATTTACGCTTTTAGAATTAACCTGGAAAGAATGGGGTAGTGGAATCTCTTGAACCACAAGTATAACCAATTTTTTACATTTGTATTTCTGCTACTTCACCTGTTACCCTATGGCAGTCACAGAGATTTTAGGGTTAAATAATTCTGAGATTATCTGGATTAAACCTTGTCATATTAGATAATGTGTATAATATGGAACAAAAAATGCAGTGTGGACATAAAAAAAAAAAAAAACAAAAAACCCTGCATTTGAATTGAAATATATTTTCTCAACAGGTATTCAGTCTCTTTTATAAGATATTACAAGATGAAGAATCCACACCTTCCTTGAGTGCATTATTCCAGTGGTTAATCACATTAATGGTTAGAAAATGTATGCTGACTCCTAATTTGAATTAAAATGAACCATGGAACATAAACTTCAAGACAATACTTTTTTTTTCCCACTAATTTTTTTTTGGTCTTCTGCAACTAACTTGCTATAAGGATACTGTATGGCCAATTACAAGTGTATCAGACTCCATTTGGTAATGGAAACCAAATATTTCGTATCTATTTCATAGATCATCATAGAATGGTTTGAGTTGGAACAGACCTTAAAGATCATCTAGTTCCAACCCCTTCTGCCCTGGGCAGGGACACCTTACAATAGACCAGGTTACTCAAAGCCCCGTCCAACCTGGCCTTGAACACTTCCAGGGACGGGGTATCTATCACCTCACTGGGCAACTTGTTCCAGTGCCTCAGCACCCTTACAGTAAATAATTTCTTCCTTATGTCTGATCTAAATCTACCCTCTTCCAATTTAAGGCCATTAGCCCTTCTTCTATCACTACATGCCCATGTCAAAAGTTGCTCTCCAGTTTTCTTGCGGGCCCCATTTAGGTATTGGAAGGATGCTGTAAGGTGTTCCTGGAGCCTGAACAACCTCAACTCTCTCAGCCTGTATTCATAGGAAAGGTGCTCTAGACCTCTGATCATCTTTGTGGCCATCCTCTGGACTCACTCCAACAGGTCCAGGTCCTTCTTATGCTGAGGGCTCCAGAGCAGGATGCAGTGCTCCAGGTGCTGTTTCATGAGAGCAGCATAGAGGGCAAGAATCACCTCCATCAGCCTGCTGGGCACACCTCTTTTGACGCAGCACAAGATGTGGTTGGCTTTCTGGGACGCAAGCGCACATTGCCAGCTCATGATGAGCTTGTTGTCCATCAGTACCTCCAAGTCATAGAATCATAGAATCATAGAATGGTTAGAGTTGGAAGGGACCTTGAAAGGTCATCTAGTCCAACCCGTCTGCAAGGAGCAGCGACATCTCAAACTAGATCAGGTTGCTCAGAGCCTCATCCAACCTGGCCTTGAATGTTTCCAGGGATGGGGCATCCACCACCTCTCTGGACAACCTGTTCCAGTGTTCTACAAACCTCAGTGTAAAAATTTTTTTCCTAATATCTAATCTAAATCTGTCTCCATCTATTTCAAACCAATTGCCCCTCATCCTATCACAACAGGCCCTACTGAAGAGTCTCTCCCCATCTTTCCTGTAGGCCCCCTTGAGGTACTGGAAGACCGCTATAAGGTCTCCCTGGAGCCTCCTCTTCTCCAGGCTGAACAGCTCCAACTCTCTCAGCCTGTCCTCATAGGAGAGGTGCTCCAGCCCTCTGATCATCTTCGTGGCCCTCCTCTGGACCTTCTCCAACTGGTCCATGTCCTTCTTATGTTGGGAGCTCCAGAACTGGACACAGTACTCCAGGTGGGGTCTCACCAGAGCAGAGTAGAGGGGCAGAATCACCTCCCTCGACCTGCTGGCCACACCCCTCTTGATGCAGCCCAGGGTGCGGTTGGTCTTCTTGCCTGCTCATGTTGAGCTTCTTATCCACCAGCACTACCAAGCCCCTCTCCTCAGGCCTGGTCTTGATTCATCCTCCATCCAGCCTGTATTTGTGTCTGGGATTGCCATGATCCAGGTGCAGGACCTTGCACTTGGCCTGGTTGAACTTCATGAGGTTGGCATGGGGCCACCTCTCCAGCCTGTCAAGGTCCCTCTGGATGGCATCCCTCCCTTCCAGCATGTTGATGGCATCACACAGATTGGTGTCGTCGGCGAACTTGCTGAGGGTGCACTCTATTCCACTGCCCATGTCACCGACAAAGATGTTGAACAGGGCTGGGCCCAACACGGATCCCTGAGGAATGCCACTCGTGACCAGTCTCCACTTGGACATTGAGCTGTTGACCACCACTCTCTGAGTGCGGCCATCCAGCCAACTCCTTCTTCACCGAGTGGTCCGTCCATCAAACCCGTGTCTCTCCAGTTTAAGAGAAGGACATTGTGCAGGACAGTGTCAAATGCCTTGCACAAGTCCAGGTAGATGATATCCGTTGCTCGTCCCTTGTTCACTGATGCTGTCACCCCGTCATAAAAGGCCACCAAATTGGTCAGGCATGATCTGCCCTTGGTGAAGCCATGTTGGCTGTCACCAACCACCTCCCTGCTCTCCATGTGCCTTAGCATGGTTTCCAGGAGAATCTGCTGGAAACCTAGCTAGGCACAGAGGTGAGGCTGACTGGCCTGTAGTTGCCCGGGTCCTCCTTGTTTCCCTTTTTAAAAATGGGGGTTATATTACCCCTCTTCCAGTCATCGGGGACCTCACCACACCGCCACGACTTCTCAAATACAATGGCCAGCGGCTTGGCAACTTCATCCGCCAGTTCCCTCAGGACCCACGGATGGATCTCATCAGGTCCCATGGACTTGTGCACCTTCAGGTTCCTAAGTCCTTCTCCTCAGGGCTGCTCTCAATCCATTCTCTGCCCAGTCTGTATTCTGCTATATTCTTTCTATTTTGCCATTATGGTGACGCGTGGATCAAACTCTACAACTCAGAAAGAGTTATAAAGCAGGCATGTTTATTCGGCACCAGGTGCATGGGGGATTGCTCCTCCAAAAGCACGCGCACCAACAGCACATTTTACCAAAAATTTATATGGTGCAGGTATACACATTCATAGGATTGCACAATACAGACATACATATGCATAAGTGAGGCGGGGTTATTAAAAAACCACTTCCGTTAGCATTTCAGATCTGTCTCTGGTGGTTGTTTACTTCTTCAGGGGTCTTATCTTCCTCTAGATGAACTTCAGTCATTCACCCATGCTCTCCTTTCACTTGGTGATTTCAGCAGTTTCCTGACTTCTGACCAAATTTGTGGTTGAACTAACACTCCGTCCTTTGCTAGACATATTAGTCACAAATTGTAAAAGACTGTGTCAAAAATTTGTCTCAACATTGTTCAAACAGCAAACCACCACCCGAGCAATGGTTTCCCATTATCTTGCAAGGCAACTCCTGTTGTCTTGCAAACCTGAATGCAGAGCTGGTCCAAGAAATCTAGCCCTACCCCCCGGCAAGCACCCAGAGATACATATCGTCTGGTAATAGATTACCCAGTAATGGGCATGCATATCACCACCAGGTGAGGGGTGCGGCTAGGAAAACCAGCACTTGAAATACAATGAAAACAGCCAACATAAAAAGGGGAACATTTTTTCAGCGGAAGACACTTCTCCTACACTTTGAGACTTGGACTTAGACACTTCTTCTACACTTCGAGACTTCTACACTTCTTCTAGACTTCTACACTTCTACACTTCACTTCATTCATTCAACGGAATACACATTCGCCAGAATACACATCCACGGAACCGACATCAAGATAACTAACACCGGACGGATCGTCCCCATATCGAGCGAACTGAACTGTCGGGACGCCACAGCTCCGTGGTGGTAGCTATTACAACTGAAACTCTTTTCCCTCTTTCCTTTCTCTCCTTTCTCTTCCATTTACAAACTTCTTGTTGGGTTAATAAAGTTACCTGGCACTTGACTCCGTTTTGAGTCTTAATTCTGTTCCCAAGAATATGAACAAAACCATGCTCTGGTGTGTGAGAGGTCGGTCCAGCCACCCCTAGCCTCCCAGACTCGTCTGAGGTCGGCTAGAACGCAAGGGGGCCTTCCTCTCATCCAAAATCGGAACATGACACAAATACCAGTCCCTGATAAGCTTAAGTGAGTTTCAAGGTAAACAAGATTGTTAGGCATTTTCTAGCAGACAGTTAGTCTCCTAAATCAAGCAATATTTAGCAGATAGTTAATTCCCTGTATCAATGGGAAATTATCTCCGACATGATTTTTAAAAAATTCTAAGTTGTTCCTGTTATATAAAGTCCTTTTAAAAATCTGACCCTAAATAACGAGTTCAAGGTCATCCTAGAAATTCGTATTGTAGTCAGTGACCACATACAAGCTTTCCAAGATTCAAATTAGTCCTGGCGTCACAAAATAATTCTTTGGTTGATAATTCAATCATTTTGTGATATTTGATTTATAGCAAATGTTTCTCAAGTTGGATTACATATAGACACTATCAGTCAAGATTATTTTGGTCTAAGTTTCTCAATTACCTATAAATTGCTTGAAAAGACAGTAACAACCTTGATATTGCACTAATATCATGAAGCAATACAGTTATGATACATAGAGGATCTAAAAGTGGTTAATGAATAAGCAGAAGAATCAAATTAATTAAGGAAAAAAACTTCCCCTAAAAAAACCCCTTTTATTCCTTTCAACCCTGTACCAAGTTCTCATTTGTTTCCGTGAAAATATCTTCATAAAAGTGATGTTAAAGTTATAAAAAAATTATATGATATAAAAATATTATTTACAGAAAATAATTTTCAATATTTTGAGTTTTATTGATTTTTAATGTATGAGAATAAACTTTACATATACATAATGT
This sequence comes from Chlamydotis macqueenii, assembly GCF_036417535.1. Classification (NCBI taxonomy): domain Eukaryota; kingdom Metazoa; phylum Chordata; class Aves; order Otidiformes; family Otididae; genus Chlamydotis; species Chlamydotis macqueenii. The sequence goes on from NC_141556.1 coordinate 19,438,767, forward strand.
ATGACATCAATATGAAAAAATGGCAATAGCAGAAGAATGCAATAATCAAGAAAACAGGTTAAGAAGATTGTCACATTTATCCTGTTTCTCATTTGAATAAATAGATATTTTGAAGTCCTTATCCAAGCAAAAATTCAAATGCATATATAAAGCCTTGGAGGAGAAGGACTTAGAATTAATATTGTGGAAACAAAAATTTTCTATCATTGTCTCTGAGTCAATGGAAAATTCTCAGATAATTTCAGTATAGTTTGTATCACCTTGGTTGTGGATAATGGGACAAAGCTCATTATAAGATATATTTTTATAATGATAGGAAGGAAAAATGCTTACTTTGCAGATGCATCAAAAGGGGACGACTGTTTAGCCCTGCACTTCAGAAACACCGATAGAAGTGTTTGGATTGTATTCTGTTCTAGATTTCACTATGAGAGTAAGGTATTCTGAGGAAAAAATAAAGTAAGGATTTTTTTTTTTTTATGTTATGTGCTAGAGCTAGAATTTAGAAATAATCAGTAGAACTGACAATTATACTTTTCAATATCAAAATCTCAATGTGATGAGAAAATTCTAGTTAACACTGAATTATTACATCAAAATTTCAGAACAATTTCCTTGTATTATATTAAAATGAAAGCTTGAAAAAAAATATATATAATCAAGGGTGGAATAAAGACATTAGTTATTGTCAATTTTAGATTAATTGTCTTCCCCTAGTATTACAAAAAACATAGAATTCTCACAAAATATTTCTTAATACAGTAAACATGTAAGTTTAAGAAAATTATGAGATGTATCTTTCCAAAGGACAATTTTTTTTTTCCAGAACACATTTAACTTTCTAGAAACTTTTCTATAATTGTTAAAAAATATATTTGCACTAGGAATCTCATAATTAGTTAATCAAATTAAGTTTATTTCATTCTTTCCAATATTTTTTCATCACCAAACTTCAAAAGTAAAATGCATGTACACACCTAAATTTAAATGGAAAGTTTGCAATCCACTTAGAAGTTAGGACCTTAAATAATCTTAGATTCTCCTGTCTTCGAAAAATCCTAACCAGTATTTTGAAATGTCTTTAAAATCTAAATCCAAAACTGTGAACTACTGAATGGTTAAGTAGTTTTAGTAGTTAACTTAGTGGTTATATTTTGAATTATGAAAAAAGCCTCAAACCTATTCTTGGTCAATTTAGTGTAAAGCTTCATTTATATACCTGCATAGAGAGAGGTACTTAGTTTCCTTGCAAAATTAAAATAATTTAAAAAAAAAACCCAGTATGTTATACATACATGTATTTTATGCAAGGCTATATACATGTATATGTAGCTATAGGCACAAATGCGTATACCTACAAGCAGACACACTGAATGACTTTCTAATTTATCAAAGATTTGTGTTCTTCATTGTAGCTCTTGGTTTTGGCAGAAAGTTAAATCAGAAGACCAGGCTATCATACTCTTCCTCATTCATTGAAGGTGTCTCTTTTTTTTTTTTTCCGTCTGAATACAATTTCCTTGATCTTTGCCACAATTGTTGTATTAATCATCTGTAAAGTTGAAAGAATGAATGACTTCTGCTAGGGTGTGTTGATCGGCACAGTGGAAATGTATTTTTGCAACGTGGTCTTCAACAACTTCTCATATTATTTACTGAGGTATTAAGGCATGGTTTTTTTTCTGTTTCCCAGAATGAGGAACCAGAAGCGATCTTCACAGTTGTCCTGTGATATAGTTTGCAGCTGTGCCGCTGGACTGGTGAATAAAATAAATTTATGAAAGTTGATGGTACAAACTGTATCACTAATTGCAACCTTGGGAACACTGGTCTTCATTTATTTAAAAGAAAATAATGTTGAAAGAATGCAGAACTATAAACACAAAAAGACCAATTGATTTATTATGCCTTATGTGCTGGTGACATTTGTCATGTGGCAAGAAAGAAAGAAAATTTAGCAAAGTTTTATTTGTCTCCCTTGTTCTCATTACTTTAGATAATGTCTAGAAAGAAAAAGAAGCCAAATCTTAATGATCCAACAGTGCTCTCTGGTGGTGTGAAACAAAGGCGTTTTATCCTCTGTAAAAAACTTATACAAGTCCAGTTCTCAACTTCTTGAAGACAGATAAGTGACAGAAATTCTCAACATGTTCCCTAGTGATAAGAAAAATAGAGCAATAAACAACTTTAAAACCACTAAGGCATAAAATGTGAAACCTGGCTTAGTAAAGGTAATATAAATAAAAATATTAAAAAATAATATTTCTTGTCCAGCAGATGTTTTAGACTCTTAATATTCACAAAGAACAAACTCCTTCATCATGTAATGCATATCCAAAAACTGAGAGAAATATACTGCATATTAGTATATTTTACCATTAAATAATTTAGAACTTTAAGAAATAGCTTCTCCACTTTTTGGTTTAATTTTTATTGTCTTTAAGTGGAGAGGGGGAAAAAAATAAAAAAGCTTAGACCAAGGAAGTATTTTGGAGAAGCAGAAGAGCAATTATGGATAAAGAAATATGTAGATCTGTGAAAGTATCTGGAATTTAAGAAGACAAGATTTTCAAATTCAAGGCTTAGGGTCAAAGGAATGAATGAAATAAATTAAGTTTTCTTTAAAAATGTACTTGAACCAATAAGTGACCCTCCTTTATTGTTTCTTCATATCAAATCTGAATTTTTTCACTGATTTCAGACTATTGACTTTTGGTGTAGGTGGGGAGTAAATGAATGAAATCTTAAAGAAGAAGAATGAAATTGCACTGTCATATAGTCTTTCTTGAACTTGCCTTGAAATAGAAAATAAAAAAGTTTTTGTTGTTTTTCATTTTACTTAGACATAAAAAGTAATGTGAATATATGCTTAGTTCTTTTTTTTTTTTTCTGTGAAGGGATATGTTTTCCATAAGATGTAGAAAATAATTCCACATTTAGCTTCCTGCTTCAGTGAAAGGTGACAACAAGGAGGGGACTGACTTGCCTAAACATAGATGTCTACTGCCATATGGGCTTGTCCAAGAATACCTTATCTGGTTTGTCCTTTTCTGCCATCCAGAAAAGTGTGGGTTTTGTGTAAACCCCATTTTTGCCAGGCCTGATCAGATGCCCTTGGATATTCTAGGGCACGTCAGTTTCTCCAGTACTTGTGTTTAGCCAAGAGACCCAAGTCTTATTATTGTACAGATAGTGACTTTAGGGAGGAGAAGTTAGTATATGATATAGGAAAAAAAAACCAAAGAAGTAATATTTTCTTTTGAAAGCTTTTCTCATCTTACATTTTGTGGCAAAACATAACGTACTGTCTCTCTGAAAAGACAGATGGAGGAAGACCTTTCCAAAATGTTTCATAGGGGGGATGAAATAGTATTGTTGATTTTACTTGCAGGGAATATTACATGATCACAGTCAAATAAAGCTGAATTAGTAAATTAGGTACAGATATTTGCAGTAAAAACCATGCAAATAGTTCTTTCTCAAAAGTAGCAGCATAACTGCAACAAGGCACTTGTGATTGGTCATAAGGTTGAGTGAGGCTGGTGATAGTCACAGTCAAGGACTAGAGTCTATGAGAAGTAAATGCATTAAAAAGATAAATTGGTTGAATACTTAGGAGTATCTTACCTGTGTTTGCCTGTTATTTAGAGTTGTGTTTTCACTGTTTTAAGATCATGCCCTTCCTAGAGCTCAATTACGTGAGTGGAGTAGTAATGTGAGGGGGAAATTCTGCTTCAGAAAGGTATCAGAGAATATTTAGTTTTGATGACTTGTTTGTTTGTTTGTTGGGTTGTTTTTTTTGGGGGGTGGGAGGTAGGGGGTGGTAAAACTTGTGGTATGCAGGAAAAGGACCACAAAGGAAGCAGAAATAGGAAAGAGAGCTTAGAAAGAGTGTTCTGAAACTATTATTTGTCTTGCATGTTATTAATACACAGTATAAAATCTCAGTGGAAAAGTAAATGTGTTCTAGAGACGCTGAATTCCACAGTATCTATGTAAAGTAAATACTTCTTATGATACATGATTTATAAAATATTGTAACAGTCTTGAAAAATAGTGTGTAATTCCTCTCTCATCCCCTGATAAAATAGAATGTTTAATTTACAATGAATCAGCCCTAAGGCCAAGTACTGAACGTTACATTTACATTTAAAAGATTTGGGAAAAAAATCCACACTAGACACAAAGAAAAGACAGGAGAAAGGAAGTGGAAACAACAAAGTGACTCAGAGTAGATGTATTTGGGATAAGATCTGTAAATCATTGAAATAATTCCTACTGGAAGGAAAAAACTGGCAAGCAAGTTGAATGAATAAAAACAAGAGTGTGTCAATGTTGAAGAAGTGAAGAGCATGAACTGAAAAGCATTTTTCCAAGGTAACTTTACAAACGTAAGGCAATTGCTACACAGATTGTCAGTCTCCAGTTTGTTTATAATTTTACACCTTCCTCAGTTTTTTTTCCCAAGCCATCTCATCCTCTTAGTAGTCCTCTGCTAGATCCTCTCTAGTTTATCAATGAGTCTCTTAAACTAGGAGGATCAAAATAGTTTACTTTTCCACGTGTGGCGTACCATGAGTTGAGTAGTGTGGAATAATCATATCCCAGTCTGCTGCTACACTCTTTTTGATGGATCCCTGGAGGCTGTTGCCCTTCCTTGCTGCCAGGCCATGCTGCTGGCTCGTATTGAGCTTACTGTCTCTCAGAAATCCCAGGCGTTTTCATCAGAGCTACTTCTCAGCCATCAGTTCCTAGCCTACAATTACAGAGTTTATAATTATTCTGTCCTAGGTGCAGGACTGTGTATTTCTTTTTTGTTAAACCTTATGCAATTCTCACTTGTGTATCTTCTAGCCTGCTGAGATCACTCTGTGGTGACTCTTCTCTCCAGCCTTATTTACTTCTCTTACCAATTTGATGTCATCCACAAACATGGTGAATGTGTATTCTTCAGTCTTGATGTCCAGATTGGTCATAAAGATATTTAATGGTATTGGAGATAATATTGATCCCAAGGAACTCCACTTGTCTGATTTCAAGCCACTAACAAACCACCACCTTTCAGCTCGTCAGTTTAGTCAATTTTCCACCAATTTTGCTGTTCATCTGTCCAGTTCATCTCTCACCAGGTCATTAGCAAGGAAACTGTGTGAGAGATCAGATCAAAAGCCATGCTAAAACCAAGGCAGATGATATCCGCAGCTCTGCCCTCATCCATTGAGCTAGCTGTTTCACCATAACAAGCAATTATGTAGTGATCAAAAAATATTTATTTTAATCAGGTGTCACCAGTATGAATTTTAAACACTCAACGATGAACTGAATTATCTGACTTAATTACCTGATTATACTATGTTTAAGCATTTCTATGACCTTTTCATGTCTAATTTTCATATCTAAAAGGAACTAAACACATCTATCATCAGGTAACCTTTTACAATGTGAGATCACTTGCTTTATACAATTTGTCTAGTTAATTAAAAAATTAGTTAGCCACTAAATTTAGATCACAGAATGCTTGTCAATAAAGCTATATTGTTGGGGTTTTTTTTGACTTAACACATCCTAAATACTGAATATAGAGTTAAGGTACTTTATACTATGTTGCAGAGCTACGTTTTTATCAGTACATTGAAAAGGTTTTTATGGGAAGTGTACTTATTCTGGTGTTTCAATGCTCTTGAAGGCTGGAATATGTAGTTAAAATACTTCAGCGAAGTAATAATGTTTTCAAAGCTTGTATGGATATGCACTTCCTCTGAGCTAGCCTTGCATGTTTGGTTTTACAAATTGAGTTTAATCTGCAGGTGCCAATCACTTTCACCTCTATGTTTTTTTTTCCTTTTACTTTTGTAGAATATTTTCCTGCTGAGAGTTCTTGTTTTGCTTACAGTGAAAATAGTGAAGTAGCTTGTAGTGAAAATATAGTTTAAAGTGAAAATATAGTAAAAATGATAGCATGAATTAAGAAGCACCACTAAAATTCCTCAGAGTTCATCTTTTAGTCTGTAAGCTAACATATCACTCAAGCACATATTTAACTTTTACTCAATGTTAAAGTAAAAATCCACAGAAATATTAAAGAGATTAGGGACCTTTTTTCTTTCTAAATCCTGTTCTGAATTCATAGTCATTTTGTTATGACTGGTAGAAGAGCAAGTGGATGGAAATGTGTATTTTGTCACAGGCATATGTATACTTTTCTAATAGAGCAGGGCTAAGGAACTCATCACAGAATTTTCTCTCACTAATAATCTCTTCACAAAGGTGTGTTGAGAGATGTGTTAAGTACATAACAATGCTCTACGCTGTTTCATCTCAACTGAATATGATCTAGAAATGTGCAAGGAAATTTTTCCCTACCACTTCCAGAATTAAGTATTAAATAATAATTTTAAAATATCTACTACAGAATAATTACTTTAAGACTTGCAAGCTCTTAATAACAGAAAAAAATCTGCATGTAGTGGGGTTAGTACTGTGTGAGACAAATATTTATGGCAGTCACTGAAAGATTATTGGTTTCTTCTATGCTGAATTCTGAAAACAAGTTTATTATTTTGATTGATTTTTTGAAGCTTTTCTGTTTTAGTCTCAATGTTTAAAGAATTATATTTTAAATTGGTTATTAATATCATAAGACTAAGTAGATGGAGAAAAGGAAAACATGATACTTCATCTTTTCAAGCCCTATTGCTTCTGATTGTCCCCAAACTGTTAAAGAAAGGTTGGAAAGTTGGCCTAGGCATTTTGTCGTTTTTATGACTTGGAAAGGAAAATACAGACCTGTGAAGTACTGTGCCCAGAGTACACAAGCCTCAGAAAGTAAAGAGCTCAAGAACAGAATGATAAATGTTGACATAAACTTCCATATACATATGGTTTCAAAGTGGTCTGTCCTTTACAGGAAAAAATATATTGATTATATATCATCCCCATTTTCTGTCTTCCATGAACAACTTCTGATTCTTTCCTTTTATGCCTGTTATTTATGTATTTGAAAACAATTATTGTTCTGGTTTTGTTAGTGAGGGGGGGCCTAAGGTGGTAGCTTCTGCAGGAAACTGCTAGAAGTTGCTCCCCTTTGTTCAGTGGACTCAGCTGGGCCTAGGGCGGACCTGCTGCTGGCCAAGGCCGAGCCAATTGGTAGCAGAATGTACTGTGATAACGCCTCTGTGATAACATATTTAAGAAGGGGAAAACAGAAAAAAAAAAAAGAGAAAACAGAAAATGTGAAGAAGCTGAGCAGGGGCAGAGGCACAGGCACAGGCCTCATGGGCCTTGCAGGCCTCACCCTCTGGCCTCCTGCCGGGCAGCCAACTGGGCCCGACTCAGCCCGGCCTGGCTGCAAGAAGTGGAGAGGAGATGAGAAGTGAATAAGATGTAAAAAGGATCCTGAGAGGTGTCTGCCAGCCTGTTGTGAGGAATAGCTGCAGACGCCAAGGTCAGTGAAGAAGGAGAGGGAGGAGTAACACGGCTCCTGGCCAAGATTCCTCTGCAGCTCGTGGTGAAGACCATGGTGGAGCAGGTTGTCCCCCTGCAGCCCATGGAGGGCCACGGAGGGGCAGAGATCCCCCTGCAGCCCGTGGAGGACCCCACGCCAGAGCAGGTGGAGGCCTGAAGGAGGCTGTGGCCTGTGGAGGGCCTGCTGGGACAGCTGTGCTGGAGGGACTGCACCCGTGGAAGGGATGACCCACGCCAGAGCAGTTCCACGAAGGACTGTGGCCCGTGGGAGGGATCCCACGTTGGAGCAGAGGAGGAATGTGAGGAGTTCTTCCCCTAACGATGACACAGCGGCGTAAAACAATGTGTGATGAACTGACCGTGACCCCCATTCCCTTCCCCCTCCTCCCCGTGCCGCTCGGGAGGGGAAGGTAGTAGAGATAATGTTAAGCCGGGGAAGAGGGAGGGGTGGGGGGAGGTTATCTTGTTCCCTGTCTCGTTCTCCTGCTAATTTTAAAAATAAATGAGTGTTTTTCCCCAAGTCAAGTCTGTTTTGCCCGTGACGGTAACTTTAAGGATTTCTCCCTGTCCTTATCTCAAACCTTGAGCCGTTTTTCTTATATCATCTCCTCCTGTTCTCTCGGAGGTTGGGGGAAGTGAGAGAGAGACTGCGTAGTCTGGTCCCCATCGGGGCTGAACTACGACAATTATATAAGTAATCTTTAAACTCAGCAAACCCACATCTTCCAGTGATTGATGATGACTATGTTTTCTAGATTGATTCTTAGTCATTTTCATTGCTCTTCTCTTGATATTCTCCTCCTGTCTTGAACAGCTATGCTCAAAGTAAGCAAAGTGTTTCAGATGAGGGAGTACTACTGTAGTAATTGGGAGAGGAGCTGGAGTTGGTGGCACCTATGGCTTTGGGACACAGCAGGAATAGTTTACTAATTAGCTAATAGCTAGGATAGTTTACCTAAATTAGCCAAAGGGCTATTCCATACCATGTGACATCATGCTGAGTATATAAAGTGAGGATGTTGCTAAAGGAGCAGGTTTTGCTACTGGGGAGTGGGCTGAGTGTCAGGATCCATTAGGAGCTATTGTGTTTTAAATCATATTCTTAGTATATTCTGTTGGTTTTTTTGTTTGTTTGTTTTCTTTTACTGTTAGAAGTGCAGCTGGTGTCTTTGAAGTACAGTTAGTTACCTAGAAAACAGAGATATTCTGAAATATCATCAATGAGAAAAAGAAAGAACTGTAACAGCAACTATTAGTCTGAAAAGTGAAAAATCGTCTGGAAAAAGGGGAAAATGTAGTGAAAAAGTAAGAATCTGTAACTCCTATTGGCTATTCTATCTGCAAAAATAGGAAAATAGTCTAGAAAAATTAAAAAAAATGGTCTGAAAGAACAGAAAAAAGTCACCATCTCTTGGATTCTATGTGAAAAAGAATAGAAGTTAACGGGATCTGTTTGCTGCTTGAAGTGGTAATGTCCTATGCCCTCTTATGTCTTTACAATATAAGTAACTTAATTTTTATCCAAAATGGAATTTCTCTCTCTTTTAAATTTCTGTACTCCATGTACTTTCCCCGTTCCTAAAGATATATGTGTGAGCTTTCTATGAGACCTTGAACCATCACTGGGGATACCTGGCTGACTCCAAACTCAGTGATGTGGATTGATTCCCCTCTGGGATTACCTTTGGTGTTGGTTCTGTTAGTTCTCCCCCTTCAGGGACAGATAGGTCCCCTCTGGGATGGTTTGGCCCCCTTCTGAGATCCATTTAATGTGCTTGTTGTATTGTGTTTGTAGTAACCTGTAATATTATATATACATCTTTTACTGCTATTATTTATTCCTGTTGTTAGTCGTTGCTGTGATACTATTGATTGTTGCTATTATTGCCTGTTGCTCTTATTGATTGCTGCCATACTAGTGATTGCTGATAATAATTTGTAATAGCGTTTGCTTTATTAATCAGAGGTATACGTGCCAGTGGTGGGATATTTTTGTATTTGTTATAATCTCTAATGAAGTAGAGAAATTTAGAGGATAAAGCTTCTGCGTTTTGTTTCTTATGGAATCGTATGAGAGCACAGTCGCAATCTCTACCACTAGCAGGCTGCGTAACCCCTTAGGTTGTGACACATGTAAACAGACTTTATTTTTAAACATAGTAAAATAAAAGAACAAGAACCATAGATTGTTACTGATCTTTGCCAGACTTGAATTCTGACAACAACAAGCAATGCAGCTTTAGAGACTGTAAGTGGTTTCTCACAGACCTGTCTCTGAGTAGAGCTTTAAATTTTTATTACGAAGTGTTCACACCTCCACCCTGAAGAAACATGCATATTTGAGCATGGCACTGAAAATAATATGAGATCAGTGCAGGTCAATTATCAGTTAACTTAACTAACAATGCTCAATAATACTAATAACAGCTAAACTTTAATAGCTCTAAATTGTACTAGCAAGCACTTGCTAAACAAAAAAAAAAATTGTTCGTTAGGCTTAGAACATAGCAATGCAGTGAATTAACTGCTAATGCTAAAGCAAACAAGACGTGTATTATTTACACCTGAAGATATTTGACAGGCAAGACTGTGAATGATCCTGGTGCAAAGCTTACGGTTATGGCAGGAACAATCAATAAAATAAGAAAACAAATAAGATTCCTGTCCTTACATTGTCTCATTCTTTAAAGGCTGTGTGCATGAATTGTACTGAGAACAGTGCAAAAACTCTGGGAACATACTTGTGTTGAGACGCATGCTGTCAATCAAGCACATGCCACTGATAATGAAAAAGAGAAATTACTGTTTGGAAATGATTTGTTATTGAAGTTCTGTCTACTTCTCAACTTAATCCATAAAACCATTTGATTCTGGTGAAGGGACAACATTCCATGTAGTAGCCTGATAAGAGAAAGAAAGTAGAAAATACTGTTACTTGCTGTCATGGGAAGCTGCTGCTCCTCTTCTCCTTTTGGCACTTGCACTGCTAAGAGAGGCTCTCTCTCCCTCTCATCCCTTATTAAATATGCAAAAATCATTTTATAACTCAACTCTTTTATCCTCTTTCCCTATTTATGTGTTCAGCTTTCTGGAGTAAAGGAATTCATTAACAACGTGAGTTTACGTGGCAAGGTTTTGGTAGCTGGGGCAGGGTGAGGGGGCTGGTGCAGGGGTGGTAACTGTGAGAAGATACCAGAAGCTGCCCCATGTTGGACGGAGCCAGTTCCAGCAATCTCCAAGACAGACCTGCCAGTAGCCAAGTCTGAACCCATCAGTGATGTTTGTAGTTCCTCTGTGAAAACTTATTTAAGAAAGGGTAAAAACTTGTTTAAGAAAGGGTAAAATACACTGGGCACACAAAAGCAGATGGAGATGCCCTGAAGGGAACTGCGGCCCATGATGGGCCCATGATGGAGCAGGTTTGCTGTCAGGACTTGTGACCCTGTGGAGGACCCACGCTGGAGCAGTCTGTTGCTGAAGGACTGTGCCCCATGGAAGGGACCCATGCTGGAGCAGTTCATGAATAACTGCAGCCTGTGGGAAGGACTCACACTGGAGAAAATAATGAAGAACTGTCTCATGTGGGAGGGACCCCATCCTGGAGCAGGGGAAGAGTGTGAGGAGGAAGGAGTGGGAGAGCAGAAGTGTTATGAACTGACCACAACCCCCAATCCCCATCCCACTATGCCATTCAGAGGGAGGAGGTAGAGAAGTTGGGAGTGAAGTTGAGCCCTGGAAGAAGGGAGGGGTGGGTGGAAAGGGGTTTTTAGATTTGTTCTTATTTCTCATTTTCCTACTCTGTTTGATTGCCAATAGATTCAATTATTTTGAACAAGTTGAATGTTTTACCAATGATTGTAATTGCTGAGTGATCTCCCTGTCCTTATCTTGACCCATGATCTTCTGGTCATATTTTCTCCCCCTCTCCTGTTGAGGAGGGGGAGTGATAGAATGGCTTGGTTGGGCACCTGGTAGCTAGCCATGGTCAAACCATCACATGATGTCATCGTGAATTTAGGCTGATTTCTGAGTAATGTTGCAGTTAACTGAAGACACATTCAATTAATGACCAAGCAATGCAAGTTTTTAGTGAATTTTTATTCTTCCTCAAAATATCTGAGATCAGATGTGGTTTGTGATAGAAGTCATTGAATCTTCTTTTTTCTGATAGTTTCACATTAATCCCACACTAACAACTATGAACTAGGGAAGGAAGAAAATTGAACAGATTTCAGGAATTCAGGGCTAAAAGATATTGCAAGAGGCCAGTTCATATCATTTCTAAATGTATTATGCCTCATTGATTACTCTTAAATATTTCCAGTGAAGGAATCTTCATACTGGGCATTTTCTTTTACCCAAAACCCCACTCAATCAACAATTATTTGCAACCTACACAATCTGAAAGCCAGGGTAATTTAATACCCTGAAAATATGTGGAGGAAATTATAACAAAGCCTTTTGCTTTAAAATATGAAATCTAAATATGTGAAAAGTATTTAAATAAATGAGTTTGTTACAAATGTGGATTTTTCCAAAGAAATGTAAGAACCTGAAAGACTTTTAGAAGATAATTTTTTATTCTTGTGAGTCTTTATTTCAATTTCAAAAGACAGCCTTGAATGCCACTATATATATGTACAATTTCAAGTTAGAAGAGCGGTATATATTTTACTTTTGATGGTCATCATGACTATTGGAAGCTTCCTGTGTAGGAAACAAAAAAAAATGTTCTTTCTCAACAGTCTAATAATTTTACTGGCTCTAATAGTTTTTCTTATTTAAATAAAGAAAATATTCATAGAATCATAGAATGGTTAGGGTTGGAAAGGACCTTCAAAGGTCATCTAGTCCAACCCCCCTGCAAGAAGCAGGGACATCCCCAACCAGATCAGGTTGCTCAGAGCCCAGTCCAACCTGGCCTTGAAGGTTTCCAGGGATGGGGCATCCACCACCTCTCTGGGCAACCTGTTCCAGTGTTCTACAACTCGCATTGTCCTTGGCCAGATTCAATTCCATCAGGGCTTTAGCCTTCCTCACCCTATCCCTGGCCACTTGCACAGCCTCTTTGTAGTCCTCCCAGGCTACCTGTCTCTGCTTCCACCCTCTATCGGCTTTCCTCTTCACTTTCAGTTGGTCCAGGAGCTCCTTGCTCATCCATGCAGGCCTCCTGGCCTTTTTGCCCAACTTGTTCTTCATTGGGATGCACCTCTGCTGAGCTTGGAGGAGCTGCTTCTTGAATGTGGACCAACTTTCCTGGGTCCCTCTTCCCTCCAGGGCCGCCTCCCATGACACTTGGCCCACCAGGTCCCTGAAGAGGCCGAAGTCTGCCCTCTTGAAGTCTAGGGCAGAGAGCTTGCCATATAGTTTCCTTGCTGCCCCGTGGATCTTGAACTCCACTGTTTCGTGGTTGCTGCAGCCAAGGCTGTCCTTCAGTTTCACATCCCCCACCAGTCCCTCTCTGTTGGTGAGCACAAGGTCGAGCATGGCACCCCTTCTTGTTGGCTCCTCTATCGCTTGCAGGAGGAAGTTATCGTCCACACATTTCAGAAACCTCCTGGCCTGCCTGTGCCCTGCCGTGTTGTCTCTCCAACAGATGTCAGGGTGGTTGAAGTCCCCCATGAGGACCAGGGCGTGTGACTATTTCTTAAGACAGTAGTGTTTTACTGAAAAAAAAAAAAAAAAACAAACAACCAAAACTCTCTTCTATGAAATACTAAAATAACAGCATTTTGATTGTTTAGAATTAATCTTGACTGTCAAAAATTGCAAGAAACTAAATGACATTCTTCTGAAACATGAAAATCTTATTTGACTTAGATGAGAAAGAACATATACGCATATGATATATTATCATATGAGTTGGTCCAATCCTCAAGTGCAAGTTAATTATAAGCATATTGTAGGACCTGGAAAATCTATTTTTCTCTCATTTAAATTTTTTTTTTAAAGTGATGTAACAATGTGTTACAGATGAGATTACCCATTAACTAGAATAGTCTGTTATTGATAGTGTCAGTCACAAATATTGCCTCATTTTTTTTCCTTTAAGTGTAGCCTGTTTTTAGGTAAAAATGTTAGAAATCCTAATAAGTGAGTTCCTCTTGTACAAAATAGGAAGTAATCTGTACAAGACTTTATTAATTTATTCCCTGAAGAAAATCAGAGGTTGCCTGAAATTTCCTAAGAAATTATGTTCTCATCCCCAAAAATGTTTTATTTTATCTGCAGTAATTGAATAATCAACAGAATCAGAAAGTTCTCAAGAATGTGCAATTGATAATCCAGGACATTCTAGACATTACCAGGATGGTAATTCCGTTTTGTCAAATTGAATAGTCATCTTCCTTTTCTAGTAGGTCTATTAAATTTCAGGATGAGTGCCCACTGCGCATGATCTAAATAAAATGACTGTATAGATGTCTTGAATTCACAACATATGCATTATGTAAATATGCATTATGTAAATATTTCAGATGTATAGGATACACCCTGCTTATATAGATTAACTGTATCGCATAGATGCAATAGGCCTAGACTGTAATTTGTTTCCTGTAAATATCACCTGTGCCTGTTCAGTAGGTGTCATTCTGAAACTGTTGGTACTTCTCCACTCTGCAAATCTCCATGTACTACAAAACAAATTAGCCTGGTATATAAAGCACAGGAGATAAGCACACAAATCCTGCTTATTATGACTAACTGGATTTGTGTGAATTCCTCCTAACATCCACCTTAAAACTTTACTTTCTTTCTATCTGTAGTTACACTGATTGACATTAATACCTAAAATGGCTTTAAACATATATTTTTTTTAATGCAGACAACATACAGATTTATTGCTACTTTAGGCTGATAATTCTTTGACAAATCCTATTTCTGCACTTAAAGAGTGCTTGATGACGATTCAGTAGCAGATATATTCCAGCAAGCTATCTCTTTATATCTTGTAGACAAAGTTATTGTTATATTTCCATCTGATGTAAAAACTGTATGGTGTCTTCTATATCTGCCTGAAATCTAAAGAATTACCACACAACATCAAGTCTTACAAGCATTCTGGCTTAGCATCTGAATCCATGAAACAGTAGCAGCGACCTTCAGCTATTGTTTCAACAGCTACCTAACAAACGCTCACAGACTTCAGAATTAAGGTGTTAACACCAGTGTAATTAATCCCTTTCATCTCTTTTATGTATGGAGAATATGAGTAGTCAAGGTAAACTTGCTATTCTTAAAGATTAGCTATTTCAAAATGGTTAATGCTCTTACTCTTTAAGATTAAATGTAATCTTTAAGATTAAATGTAATCTTGTATCTGTATTTTGTCTTCTCTATTCTATCCCTCAAATATTTTGCTGTTATTATGGACTTCACCTAATGACATTTGTAATTTAATGTTTATAGAATTAAGTTAGAATGAAGGTATCTTAAGACAAGCTAAATAGAATGAGAATTACACATCACTGAAGTCATTGAAGGAAGTTTTAAAAACAGTAATAATTTGTTATTATGGTAAGTAACTCTTGTTTTATAAGACATTTGAAAGTAATTCACAAATTGAGTTTGCGTACTACTAGAGAAAATTTACTCTATAACCAAGTGGCAAAATAACTGATAGAGAAAGATATAATAATATCCTTCAATTTGAGAGATAAGTCTCTTGGTTTTTTTTTAAAGTGGTCATCTATTTTAGACTGAATCCAGAAATATTTTGAGAAGTGATGATTCAGTGAGATATAGCACTTAGTCAAATATCCAGCTTTGTTTTAGGAACTATTTTGAGCTGATTCAAATACAGAATTTGCTTAGCTGGGATTAGCAGACATCTAACCAAAAGACAATTACCTAACTGAAATCTATGTCAAGGACTTTAAAAATGGTCAGTGCTACAAAAATTTTGTGTGTGTACGTGTGTGTGTGTATTTATTTATACATGTTAAAACAAATGCAAAAATTATCTTTTATTTGTCTATAGACTGTGGAATCAATGGAAAATTTAGAAGAATAATACAGATGTTGACAAAATTATATTCTATATCATCTAGGCAGGATTGTAATGCTTTGATGTCATCTAGACAAGGATTGGTGGTAGAATAATTAAATACTGTGTTATCTTTGCCATGTCATCCGGATATCTAAAAACTAAAGAACTAGCAAAGTGCATTTTAATCAAATAAGAAAGGTTCCATTTTTTGTAATTGATAATGGACTTTAATATATATGCAAAGATTAATTGCAATGTACGGTCTTCAGTATTTTGAAAGCTGAAGGAATAGCTTCCTCAAAAATAAATGAATCGATGAATATTGGTTTAAAATAGCAACAGGATGTCTAAAGGAAATGAGAACATTGAAAAATGTACTGAAGCTGAAGACTGGTGAAAATTCAGTGTGAATTATTTGAGATTTTGTGGGGGTTTAGATTTCTATTTGTATTTACAATAATATATGTAGTTTATATACATTTTTATTAAATATTAACACTTATATGAGTATAAGAATAATCATGTATTTCAATATTAAAATATATTGATGGAATAAAAATACATACACTATATATATACATGGAAACATATATACATACAAAATCACACAAAAATGCAAATACTGAATCTTAGCCTTCATAGACCTATTTAAAAAATATTCAGGAATAAAAAATAGCTTGGTCTGGGTATTATTTTTATTATAATATAATTGGAGATATAGTTTTGGAATGTCACTCAATTATTTGAATATTATAAAAAGTGAAATACACTAGGTCTACCTCGAAGAATTACATTTGAATATTTTCTTTTGATACAATGGTAGTATGACTGATATCTTAATTGCTGTCCTAGTAAGGAAAATTCAAGAGCAGCACTGAAATTATGAATCTTTTATTTGTCTGAGCATAATTAAAAATAATAAGTTTTATTAAATTCTGTTGTAACAAATATGTGTGAAATTAAAGTACTAAAAAGGAGTAAAACCCATCATCTGACCTTTTTCTCCTCTTAAGAAATAACTGTAAGGTACATGCTCTATCCCCACTTGATATTCCCAAGATATTTTTATATCCAAAGGCCACTTCTTAGCATTCTTAGCTATAGCTTTACAGTGAGAACTATGTTTAAGTGGTTAATTAGTATAACTGACAACTCTTTTTCAGAGCTATTACTCTCAAGGATCAGTAGGCTGATCTGGCAGACATCCATATGCAATATATTCTGCCAAGGGTTTTACTCTTCATTGAATGCAATAGGAGATGCTTTTGTTTTAAACAGGAGCCAAAAGGAGAGGCTAAACTGTTATATTAGAGACAGTATTTACTGCAGATTTTATAATTTAGACAGAATCATCACAGGAAGGATGTAAAAGGAGACTCTTAGAGATAGGAAGCTACTCCTGCAAGGTCAGGTAGCAGACAAGTGGTCATGTGGGTGTCCCACATACAAAGACATCTTGCCTCTGGATGTTTTGTAAAACCACATGACTCCTCTGTTCTATGTAAATTATGATACAATATGTATGCATTTATTTGAAACTCTGGTTTACATGCTTATAAAACAATAAGAATTTTTGACCAAGTATATACAAATAACAATTTCTGTTTAGCTTATTTTTTTTTTTACTGGTAACAAAACAAGTTTAACTTTTCACATGTTTTATCAATAACAATAAACTTTAAAGCCCTAAAACCCTGATAGAAAAGTGACCCATTCTTCTTTACAGCTGGTTTCTAATGCATTTCTGAAGGTTTTTTTAAGTGTTCATTTTAAAAGATCTATAAAAGTTTATTGTCATGTTTATAGCCACCTATCTCTACAAAACCTATGCAAGCAACTGTCATTTTTCACTATAAATGTTTAGAAATCATCACAGCTTTTTAAAAATAAAAAGCATTTTTTTTTCCAAGAATAATAAAATTGGTCTAATTGATGGTAATAAGTACTTTCTGTGGAAAGTAATCAACCATCAAAATAAAATACCATCTTTCACTGTAGATCAGAATTAGACTTTAGATAGCCAAAGGGTAAAAATTCAATAGCTTTATTTAAAAGAGATTATTTCAGTGTAATAAAACTTATCTTTTCTAATGTGCTTATATTTGTTCAACTCATAACTTTATTATCCTGCTGGTATGCCTTAATAGACTCTTCAATAGATGACCACTTGTTATTTAGCATAGTCCAGGGGGCATCAGAACATAGTAGACACAAACAAAACAGACAGAAACATATTGAACCTCAGGGGAGGGAAAAGAGCCCCAAGCTCCTGTAATATGTTGTATTAGTCATTAGACTGTTGGAAGTTTCCTATTAGGCAACATAAATCACTAGAAAAAATACATTGTAGAGGAAAAAAAACTCCTGTCTTGAAGAGTGTAAGTGCCCTTTTCGATTTCTCCATTCCTATTTTTTTTTGACTTATGAATTCTATTTTTTTAAATAACTTCTGTCTTAATCCTTTCTAAATAATCTATCAGATAATGCTTTCTTGCCAAAGCTTACTGAGCAAAACAAGACATACTTTAACTGAAAACTGCTTCCAAATACGGACTACAAAAATATAGTTGATCATCCTTAAGTTAGTTCAGAAGATGAAGAAGTAATGAGGCTTTCTGAGGACTGGATTATTTGGGATCGAGATCATCAGGCACTGTGTTTCAGGTATTACTATATCTACTGGAGGATTTTTGAAACAGAATAAAATCTTTGTCATATTTGTATGATAACTATTGCTATTTATATAATATCTGGAAAAGTTTTGTCAATTTTTGATCAATGTCCTCATATGAACAAATTAAGATTTCCAAATTTCACACAAAGAATTCACAATTACTGAAGTCACAGGGAATGTGAAACAATAAACCTAGGAAATTCTGTACCCCAAATTTGGCCTTAGCATTTGGAATAACCACTGCATCAAAGCAAATGAGAAAGAAATGTTTTTGTTTTTTTTTTTTTCTAATGTACCTTGGTGATTTGATAATGACTCTGCCTTCTTTAAAAGTAAGCAGGAGCTGGAGGACTTTACCTTACTGTTTTATCTCCAAAGATCTTTCTACTCCCAAATCCCCAAATGCTGATTCATGCCCATACATTTAACATTAGCATGGGTGAAGATCAGTAAAAGGGTATGGGAAAATGTGTCACATTTTAGCTGAGAATCATAAAAATCAGCTGTATTAAAGCTTTGTTCACCTATTAAAAAAAAAAAAAGTTGTTCTGCCCCTTGGCATGAACAAAATCTAAGTGTAAAATTTGTAACAGGTATTCTATCCTACAAAGAGACAATAACTATATAAACACATCTACTACATTAATGGGAGACAAAAGTCATAAATGAAGCTCTTTTCTGTATGTTTGCGGCAGTGAGCAAATGAGAGATGCAGAACCTGAAGTTAGTTTGATATACTCCAATTTTCCCCTGTTCTGCATATAATTTTCTGTCTCTTGGAATTAGTTGATCTATCTTCAAATTTCTATTCTATTTACAGGGTTGCTGTAGTTTAGGTAATAAAGACAAAAATGAAATCTACACCATACATTTTGTTGATAATGTGGATTATAAGGCTAAAAAATGTCACAAGAAAACTACTAACATTGAGGCATGATAGCCTACCTGTTTTCTGTAAAAGTCAAAACTTACATGGCAAAATAGTGCTGAGACAGGTATCTGGAGAATAACACAGCTGTTAAGGCTCTTAGGGCAGCCTGGCTCTACCATACATACATGGCTCAGAAGATTCTTGTAGGCCCCCAGTACCTCAAGGGGGCCGACAAGAAAGATGGGGAGAGGCTGTTCAGTAGGGCCTGTTGCAATAGGACAAGGAGTAATGGTTTTAAAATAGTGGGGAGTAGATTTAGATTGGAAATTAGGAAAAAAATTTTTACAATGCGAGTTATAGAACACTGGAACAGGTTGCCCAGAGAGGTGGTGGATGCCCCTTCCCTGGAAACATTCAGGGCCAGGCTGGATGAGGCTCTGAGCAACCTGATCTAGTTGGGGATGTCCCTGCTTCTTGCAGGGGGGTTGGACTAGATGACCTTTGAAGGTCCCTTCCAACCCTAACCATTCCATGATTCTATGATTCTATTATTATTTTATTTATGATTTCATTTTCTGCCTTTCAGCCAAAACCACACTGTCCCTTTAAATTAACATGTTTATATTTTCATTATGGCTGATGGTAAGTTTAAAAAAGAGGTAATTCCTTGACTTTTTGTACTTATGTAAAGTTGCACTCCAACAGATTTGATTAAGAATTTGACAAGCTACCCTGCAAAACATTCAAACTAGTATTTATCAGATGTTTGCTAGTGAGTTGTGTGCAACTGGTTCAAAATCAGTTTAATTAAGATAAGATGGTGATCAGTATGGCTGAGGCCAATGCAAAAGGAATAGCTGCAAAAACCTGAAATTTTAGCTATTCAGTTATTAAATGTTGATACACCACTGTCTTCTACTTGGTGGGGTTTTTTTTCAGAGCAATGTTAGCAGCTTTCTTCCGGTTTTTCTTTTCTTTTTTTTTTTTTTCATACAATAAACTGGATTTCAAGCTTCTATAAAAGCAGACTCCTATACAGATACCTATATCTTTTTACTTAAAATAAATATTTATTATAAACCAGTAGGAATATTTATTGCTTACAAAAGGTTAGATTTTCAGTCCTAGGACTGTACTTAATAACTTTGCAAATCTTCCTGTCAATCATTCTGCACCTCTAAAACTCTGTGTGCATATGGATACTTTAAAAAGTCCATACATATACCTCTGATAAAATCTGCTTTGAGCACTCTCTAAAGGAGCAGCCAAAATAATTGCTTAGTGTAACACTGGAATGGATGGCTGAATTAAAACTACAAAGAGCTTGGGGATAATTGTGTTCCCTATAGTGTAGAGCTTACCTGATGGACACATATTTGACACTGATTTGTCTCTCAAGCCTCAGCTACAATGTGAGAGATGCTTCACTGATAACTTCACACACATACAAGGCCTCAAATTTGCATTGAAATCTTAATGGGCAGATGTCCACACAGATGCAATACCTCAGTGAAGTCTATCAGCCTTCATTAATGCACGCTGCTTCTTGAAGGATCAGCACTTAGAAGTTTCAAGTACTTGAAAAAGTATATTAATATATTCTGTATACAGCTTAGTGAAATTACTTCCCGTATTTCTTGATGCCTGTGAAAATTAACAACCTAATTTGGAGATAACACTATTGGCCCTTAGGGTTAATGTTTCAAAACTGTTATTAGTTCAGGTCTTTGTTCTTTTACTGCTTTCTCAGGATTTGTAGTTTTTGAGCCATCAGTCGCTTTGTATGATACTGAATACTAGACATAGTGAGAAAGCATCCAATAGAAACTGCTGTTCAGTTCTGACAGATATTAAAATTTAATACAATCTCTGTATGAAGTTTGCTTAATCAAATGTCAGGGAGATCTTAAATCTATCAATAGAGACCTTAATTCACCCAGGGGGCAAAATCAACAAGGAAGGAAAAAAATCCCAAATAAGAAAACAGCCTTTAAGAGTTGTATTTGTAGTGCCATCTGCTTTGAATTAATCATTCTCAACAGGCTACTCAGCTGCCATTTAGTCTCTGTATTACTTATTTAAAAAGTAGTGAATACATACAAATACATCATGAGCATTAGCAAAATCCTGATATAGTGATAACACAGCCTAATTTATATACTCCACTAACTTAAAATTTATGTTCTTCTTTGTAAGTGAAATAGCAATCTTTGTACATGTACAGCTACTAATTAATAAGCCTAATATTTGTGCAATCTTGATAGGCAGACATATGTAAAAGGACATAAGGCAACACTTTTGGTAACTCACTAGTGTTGTGAATTGTATTGGTCTCTAAAATGGTTTGCTCCATAGATTAAAGTGCTGTTCAAAATTTCTTATTACATACAACTATGCACTATGTAATAGAGCCACTTGAAATGCTGGGAAATGACAGTTTGCTCTTGTATCTAGCAATTTGCTCTGTTCCTCTGTTGCGAAATGAAAGGCACAGGTATACTACCATTCATATCAGCAGGATATTGCAATGTGTCTGTCCTCAGAGCTGCAGCTTGAGTGCAACAATCACAGTGATGAGGGTGATGGAAGGCAGTGCGTGGAAGGATCACAGAAAGCTGAGGTGAAAAAGCAGCAGTTCTGGAGCTTTCACTTCCATCTGTTTATAGGTGTTTGTCCCTTCTTCAGAAACAATTTATTGATGTGATCTTGTGAAACAAAGAGTAGGCAGAAATGCTTTTATTTGTTAATATTTAAAAAATATTAAAATAATAATAATAAAGTCAACTAAACAAACAAACAAAGCCCACTGAAAACCCACAGATATCTATGAATCATAATCTTATAATCTTAATCTTATAATTGACCTACGTTTGTATTACTTCCTTTGACTTTAAAAGGTCTCTGGGTATCAGCCTTACATCTCTGTTTAATCAAGTGCTGGGCTCTGACAGTGTCAAAGCTATTTGTCAAACATTTTTTTTTTTTTTGTATCTGATCAGTGTAATGGCTATGTTTTTAAGCTATTGGGTAAGTTTTTAAGCTTTTGGCTACCAAATCTGATTTTTTTTTTAAGAGAAAAAAAAAAAAGAGTTGGATTCAGCAACAAAAGTAACCCTGAACTTCCATCATAACTAGCCAAGTTTAAATAAATAAATTAATGAATAATACAGTAGAAGAAGCATTTAATTCAAAAGGGTAATAAAAATAAGATTATGAGTTACTCTTTTGATTCCTGTTCTATGAAGGAAACACACACTGAACTTCAGATATATGTTTGGTTATATTGGTTTCAGTGGGATTACTCATCTCCTTAAAGTTAAACATACTTCAGTCTTTTTCCTTGATCAAGTTTATAAAACAATAAATACCCTATAAGAATGCTATATGTGCTGTCTCTGGACAAACAGTTTGCATTCATCCCTCCACCCATCTGCCTACCTCAGGACTTTCTACAGCTTCCGCCAAAACTGCCTATACATATTGTTCCTAAAGTACTATGCTATGAACAGATCATATTAATTAGTCACTACCACTGTGCCACCTCTCCTCATCATCTGTTTTTCTTCTCATTTTTTCCTCTTTTTTTTCCCCGTAAAAGATCCCTTTGTTGTAAAAGAAGGCTTAAATGAAATGTGTTTGAGAACACATGCTTCAGAAGAGGAGTGAAACACACTGAGGTACAGAATAAGTCTGACCAAGGTGTAATGGCAATTTTTAAGTCTCTGCACACTTCTTTTCTTTTCATTTTCTGACTGTACTGCATCTTTATATGTAGATTTGAAACCATACCACTTCCTATAGGACTATTGTGAAAGACTAAAGTCATCTAAACACTTGACTCCACAATTTTATTCTCAGTTATTTAGTCTAGAAGAAAAGTATCTGAAGGACTAGGATCTGTTCTAACTCTATCATTTATCAAATTTCAGGCAAACTCAAATATGAAATTGCTTAGCTGCTTACTGTAAAGCAGAGCTATTTCTTTAAAGAGGTTAGATGTCAGAGAAATTAAATATTTGATATGCAATGTCAGATTTTTAAAAAGGTCACAAGTCTGATCTCTGTACTCGTTACATTCAAAATCTTGTTATGAGCAAAAAGAAACTCACCATATATATGGAGCTAGGAGTTTATTGGCAGTTCAGTTAATGTATTAACAGTCTAGAAACACAAATTATGTAATTAATACAGATTAAGCCCTCATTAACAACAGAATTAAATCTCTTATGCAAACCCTTTGCCCCTTCCTGGCTTCTGCCTCTTTTCCATGGTACTGTGCTCATACTTTGAATATCTGTGGGGATTCTGAATTTGAAAGGCTCAGCTCGTGGCAAGAAGACCACAGAAGTATAGAAGAAATGCCACCACTGTCCTGAGGTCTTTGGCAGGATAAGTATGAATTTCAGTGGAGTGGGGGTGAAGGCTTCCTCCTCTGTCCTGAGCTTTGCTTGAATTTATTTTACACGTTTCTTTATTCCAGGCAGCTGCCTTCTGGCTGCTCTCGGTTGAGTGTCAGCAAGGCTCAGCCTGACAGGGGCTCTTGTTTGTTGAGCACCGACCCCTTGGGTTTGCCAGACCCTTCCCACAGAGGCACTGGCAGAGCTCAAGCTCAGGCAAGGGAGGTAACAGGCACTTGGCTGTGAGGCAGGTGCTGAAATCAGCCCAGCCCAGCTCTGGCCAAAGACATATCCTATCTGGTCAGTGCAGAGCCTGTCACCCTTTACTAGCAAAAGCAAAAATTATAGTTTAAGGGGCTGCATTCTAAGCAATTGACAGAACCAATAGTAAGTAAGGCAATAAGCAGACACACATAAATAATTTGCACAAGGGTAGAAGCAACATGGCTTCCTGGAAAAAAAAAATCACACCTCACAGATTTCCCAATATTCTTTAAAAGATCTAGACATACAGATATAATACAGTTGAATTTAGAAAAGCCTTATAAAAGGCCTACCATTGGGAACTGTTCTGGTTTTGTTAGTGAGGGGGGGCCTAAGGTGGTAGCTTCTGTAGGAAACAGCTAGAAGTTGCTCCCCTTTGTTTAGTGGACTCGGCTGGGCCTAGGGCGGACCCACTGCTGGCCAAGGACGAGCCAATTGGTAGCAGAATGTCCTGTGATAACGCCTCTGCGATAACGTATTTAAGTAGGGGAAAACAGGAAAAAAGAAGAAGATGTGAAGCAGCTGAGTGGGGGGCAGAGAGGGGGAGGCGCGAGCCTTTTGGGCCTTGCAGGCCTCACCCTCTGGCCTCCTGCCGGGCAGCCGACTGGGCCCAACTCGGCCCAGCCTGGCTGCAAGAAGTGGAGAGGAGATGAGCAGTTGAAGTTAATAAGATGTAAAAAGGATCCTGAGAGGCGTCTGACAGCCTGTTGTGAGGAATAGCTGCAGACACCAAGGTCAGTGAAGAAGGAGGGGGAGGAGTAACGTGGCTCCTGGCCAAGATTCCTCTGCAGCTCGTGGTGAAGACCATGGTGGAGCAGGTTGTCCCCCTGCAGCCCACGGAGGTCCACGGAGGGGCAGAGATCCACCTGCAGCCCGTGGAGGACCCCACGCCGGAGCAGGTGGAGGCCTGAAGGAGGCTGTGGCCCGTGGAGGGCCCACTGGGACAGCTGTGCTGGAGGGACTGCACCCCGTGGAAGAGACAACCCACGCCGGAGCAGTTTCACGAAGGACTGTGGCCTGTGGGAGGGACCCCATGCTGGAGCAGAGGAGGAATGCAAGGAGTTCTTCCCCTGATGATGATATAGTGGCGTAAAACAACGCGTGATGAATTGACCGTGACCCCCATTCCCTTCCCCCTCCTCCCCGTGCCGCTCGGGAGGGGAGGTAGTAGAGATAATGTTAAGCCCGGGAAGAGGGAGGGGTCGGGGGAGGTTATCTTGTTCCCTGTCTCATTCTCCTGCTAATTTTAGAAATAAATGAGTGTTTTTCCCCAAGTCGAGTCTGTTTTGCCCATAACGGTAACTTTAAGGATAATCTCCCCGTCCTTATCTCAAACCTTGAGCTGTTTTTCCTATATCATCTCCTCCTATTCTCTCGGAGGGTGGGGGGAGCGAGAGAGAGACTGCGATCGGGGCTGGACTACGACAGGAACTAAGCTGTAACTGGATATGAGAAAGTCTTTCCTTGGATTACTAACTGGTTTAAAATAGCAAAGAAGAGATGACAAAAAAAAAGATGAGTTTTCACAGTAAATCTAGGATATCTTTAAGGATTCCAAATCTGACACCAGTACAGTACAGTCATAAATGTTATAGAAATTGATTTAAATAGTGAGGCAACAATGCTTTCTGATGTTATAGAAGTATTCAAAATGGAATAAAAATGACAAGTACTATAAAACATCTGAAAAACTTTGTCAGGGTCTCATGATATTGAGTAATCAGATTATAAAATGACATACAAAATACATTATTGTTTAACACTTATTTATATACAAGTGTAACAAATGTACATAAAATATACAATAACAGAGTTTAAATACTTGTAACTTGGTTTTTTTTCTGAAAGAATTCTACTTTTTTTTAAAGAAAAAATTGTCTTTTTGTTCAGACGCAACCAAAAAGACAATGTTCGTTATTTTGGGGAAAGACAATTGGAATAAATAAAAGAGACATAACACTGTAAATTCTTGATAAGCCCACATCTTAAATATTGTGAGGGCCACACAGAGGAATTATTAGAAGACTGTTTTAAGACTAAAAAAAAATGGAGAGCTTTTTCAGGCAGTGCAGAAACAGAAAATATTTCTGAAGGAAGGATAAAGAAGGCAAAAAATATAAATAGATTTCAAATGTCATGGAGGATGGTGACTAACAAGTGCAGCAGTTTAGACAGAATTCTGTCTTTGGAAGTCCTTAAGTCACTAGTAGCTTAAAACCAGCAGATATTAATGAAATCAGTTCCCTTTAGAGATGTTCATTTTCTTTTAGTCTTTTTCTAAGCATCTGCCACTGACAGAAAGAGGATACTGAACCACATGCATCTTTTGATTTAATCTGACTTTTCAGATAGATACAAAATCTTATAATTTTAAAAGATTTTATAGCGTATTTAATGTGAAAACTAGGATTAAAACAAAATAAAATTCTTCTAATTCTATTTCTACAGCTGACAAAGTGAAACTATAATTCAACATGCTAGACTTAGCATATAATCTTTTCCTATTTTTCTATTTACCCTGCATCATTTTTATCCATAAAAATCTGTAATTCAGAATGTCACCGATGTCTCTGTAAGTAATTATCTGACAGTGTGATCTGCAAATTTCATATAGTGTATTTTGAATGAAAATATGGAAGGCATACAGAAAGCTAACATTTACGGAAACTTATTATTATAACTCAGAAACTTTAAAATGTTCCTAAGTCAAAAGAAGAACTATCCCTGTAAGAGAACTTCCAGCTTTGTTATCTCTTATAACTTTTTATTCTGGGGGAGCAGACTTCTTTAAATAATATAAAGGATGTTCTGATCAATATTATAATGAAATTTAATATTTGATGTTAGATTATTAGCTTATAATGAATTTGTCCTTTTATTATTGATGCATAATCAGTATTTTAATCAGGTTCATCAACGATATCATTTCTAAAATTCAGTACAGTAGGAAAATTAATTGCTGGATGGATAACAAACTTGCTTAACTATGATTTCCATTTTATGTACTCTTGAGTAACTGATTTTATAGATGAACCATGTTATAACTGCAGTAAGCACTTAATGCCTCACTTGTTAAAGTGGAAACATATTAGTCCATATTTTTATATTAAACAAAAGGAAATATAGAATCAATTGTTTAATTTATTCTGAGTTTAAAATACTACTTGTCACACTGACTGCCGTAAATTTTAAGATTACATCTTTCACCAGAAATAGCTTTGTTCTTCATGAGTCTATATTTTAGTGAAAAGAATGTGAAATTATGAAAATCCAAATATCTTGACTACTGTTTAACTACTGTAGTTTACTTATAGAATGTTAATGCAATTGGCTCAGAGGTAAGCTGAATTAGAACCGAGGGTGTATTTGCCTAAAGTTAGGTTGAGTTGTAGCTTGTTTATAGCTTAGTATGAGTGGACTTTGTATAGCATAGCATGAGTGAGTATGCCTTGTTTAAAACTCAATATAAGTGAATTTTAAATAAACTCTCTTCATTAGCGTGAATGGCTATGCAGAGAAAGTAACAAAGGAGTATGGGACATCCTAATTTACAAGATAAGGGGAACCAAACCCATGAATCCAGAAAAAAAGACCTTCAAACTACGCAGCAGATAATTTTTTCTGAGGGGCCCTAGGAGCCGATCCAAGGAAGACAGTAAGGAAAGTAACAACCAGCTGTAAACTTTGAAGATAAGGAGATGGCCTGTCTAGAGACAAGAAAGGGACTCCTTATCTCTAGATAAGACAGAAGAAGATAGAGTGGGGAAAGAGAAGCCCCCAGCCTCTGAAACCTCATTGGATCAACTGTCCAACAGTGGACAGTGCCTGAAGAATGAGGGTATAATTGCCCAGGGGTTTATTTGTTGGGAGTCCCTCACAGGAAGGGCCCAAATTGAGCTGAAATAAACCGACTCTGTGGCAAAAGCTGAACTCTTTATTACAGTCAGGGCTAAGTCTGGATCCGGCTACACCTAGGCTCCTTCCTGTGAAGGAGTTTAGAAAGCAAGGAAGTCCAGTCTGACTCAGCATAAAGGTCTTCACGGACTCTCCTTTAACAACAAGAAGGAAAACAGTATCTATTTAAGAAGAGTTCCTACATCTGAATCCAGTATTAAAGATCAAACATAAATTGCCTAGGAATAACAGGCAATATTAAGAGTTTGAAGATTATTTTGAAACAGCAAATCGTGAGCTTATTTCAAAGTTTCTTCCTCTGTAGTGGAAAATACCATGGAAAAGACTGAAATAAACAGTGATGTAGATATACTGTGATAAACAAGCCACCAGTAGTTCAAATGTAGAAAGGGACATAAACTTTAACTGCACAAAGATATAGATACCTACTTTGAGTGCATTATATGATTCATACTTACCCTTTGCAAATTAAGTACTTCTAAATTAGTTTTAAATCCTACGATTTGTTAATCTCAATTCATTCTAGAAGAGAAATCTTTACCAAGCATACTATTTATGTTGCCTATTATCAATGTTTGGACATCCGTATCAGGGAGATTGGTATAAATTAATAACCTGATCTCAAGGTAGATGATAAATAATCAGTCCTTAATCATCACGGAATTTTCTCTCTATTGACCTAGTACCTTCTGGTATTCTATAGAGAAAGACAGAAGTGAAATAATGTGACTTCTGTTTTTCATCAAAAGTGGTTTATTTCCAGAAGAAATGCAGAAATGCTCAGACTCATTAAGTTTTCTGCTATTTGGCTGTTTGAATGATTTATTATGAAGTTGTCATTGCGCTAACAATCTGGATATAGCTTTCAAGCTTCACTCTCTCTAGTTGTTAGTTTACATGAATCTTGTTGAGTCATCACTGGATGTAATCATTACCTCAAAGCAGACTAAAATTACCAGCTTTCTCTTCTTTATTATTCTACTTTCAACTACAAAATGCACATTATTTTTAAGTGTAGGGTTAGGTCTTATCCTGGTAGTAATAAGCACCTACATCTCACAGTATTTCTCCATTTTTTTTCTCTGAACTCAGTGAGATTTGGTTATTAAATATCAAATCTAGGAGCTTAGAATCTGGAAAATAACATTTCTTTTGTAAAATGCAAGTCAAGTGAACTGTTTTTAAACATAGAAAACAAGCATCCATTACCTTTCTCAAAGTGCGACTTCAATCAGGTTAGCCAGGGAAAATAAATTACCTGAGGAAAGTGCTGTTGGCTAGTAAAATTATTATAGCAAATATGCTTTCTGATCAAAATGCTTTTGATTTTCTATTAGTCTGAATTTAGAGCTATTATTTTTAGTACAGGTAAGATTAGTCTAGCTTGTTCTTGATTAGACCATAGCAGTGTCCAGTCTTTTTAAAATTTATAAATAAATTAATTTACTTTTCATAATTATAAAGCTCCCATCCATATACCCTAAAAAGCATGGAAACTATTTAGAATTCTGAACTCAAAGGATAGCATGACCAGTTCACTTCCTTTAAAAATGACCACTAAGTACTGTAAATTTCCTAAGTTGATTTTCCCATCATTCTCCATATTTGTCTAGAAAGTTTACAATAATATCTGCATATCCTTATTTCCTAATTTTTTTCCTTTACTTATTTCAATAAATGCATAACAGAAAGCAGCTACAAATATTCCTTACTTAAATCAGAATCCAATTGTCGTAGTTCAGCCCCGATCAGGACCAGACTACGCAGTCTGTCTCTCGCTCCCCCCACCCTCCGAGAGAATAGGGGGAGATGATATAAGAAAAACGGCTCGAGGTTTGAGATAAGGACGGGGAGAAATCTTTAAAGTTACCGTTACGGGCAAAACAGACTCGACTTGGGGAAAACTATTCATTTATTTCTAAAATTAGCAGGAGAATGAGACAGGGAACAAGATAACCTCCCCCGACCCCTCCCTCTTCCCGGGCTTAACATTATCTCTACTACCTTCCCCTCCCGAGCGGCACGGGGTGGGGGGGAAAGGGAATGGGGGTCGCGGTCAGTTCATCTCGCGTTGTTTTATGCCGCTGTGTCATCGTCAGGGGAAGAACTCCTCGCATTCCTCCTCTGCTCCATCGTGGGGTCCCTCCCACGGGCCACAGTCCTTTGTGAAACTGCTCCGGCATGGGTCATCTCTTCCACGGGGTGCAGTCCCTCTAGAACAGCTGCCCCAGCGGGCCCTCCACGGGCCACAGCCTCCTTCAGGCCTCCACCTGCTCCGGCGTGGGGTCCTCCACGGGCTGCAGGTGGATCTCTGCCCCTCCGTGGACCTCCATGGGCTGCAGGGGGACAACCCGCTCCACCATGGTCTTCACCACGAGCTGCAGAGGAATCTTGGCCAGGAGCCGCATTACTCCTCCCCCTCCTTCTTCACTGACCTTGGCATCTGCAGCTATTCCTCACAACAGGCTGGCAGACGCCTCTCAGGATCCTTTTTACATCTTGTTCACTTCCTTCTCATCTCCTCTCCACTTCTTGCAGCCAGGCTGGGCTGAGTTAGGCCCAGTCGGCTGCTCGGCACGAGGCCAGAGGGTGAGGCCTGCAAGGCCCAAAAGGCTCGCGCCTCCCCCTCTCTGCCCCCCGCTCAGCTGCTTCACATCTTCTCCTCTTTTTTTTTTTTTTTTTTTTCTGTTTTCCCCTACTTAAATACGTTATCGCAGAGGCGTTATCACGGGACATTCTGCTACCAATTGGCTCGGCCTTGGCCAGCAGCGGGTCCGCCCTAGGCCCGGCCGAGTCCACTGAACAAAGGGGAGCGACTTCTATCAGTTTCCTACAGAAGCTACCACCTTAGGCCCCCCCTCACTAACAAAACTAGAACACCCATATTTTCTCACATCACAAACTCCAACAGACAAACTGAGAATTTCTTTTTTTCGTTGACTGCATCTTTTCCATGGATAAAATATATTTCTGGCTTTTTTTTTCAGGCCCCCAAAATCACATATAATCTATGAAAAATAGTATTTTTATTTTTAAAAAGCTCTAAAATCAGTCAATTCTCTCACTCTGTTTGTTGTCTGACAAGAAACAAAAGTATGACTATTTATAATTTCCTCAAAGCGATGATTTTACTAAAGGCATATTCAGAAATGCTGTCAATAGTTTAGGAAACAAGCAGAGTATTCAGAGTGAGTGTGTGTGTATGTGCGAAGGATATATATATAGGCAATCAAGGAATGACTGAACCATAATTATGACCTTCATACTTTCCACTTATGTATTCATACAAACTCATATGCTTATACATCAGTTTCAGTACAAATCTGTCTGAAGAGACTAAAGTAGTCTGTTTTTATTCTTTGTGGGAATCAAACTTATCAGTTTTAATCATAGTTGCCAACTTCTAGGTTGTCCTTCACATCTCACTGGTCAGCTAACAGTAATCAACACACATTACTCACATAGGGCTCAATCCTAATTACTCTTCTCAGCCTACAATATAAACAATCAGAGACGCATGATCTGAATGCTGACTCACTTTTTAAGCTTTCTGAGTTTTCTCAGCTTCTCTACAGAATGATCTCTAAATATACTAAATACAAGCACAGTGGATACACTAGACTGACTATAATACAAATATACTGGGCTCTAGGCTGTTCATTTAAACTACAGAACATACTTTTTCCAAAATTATACATGAATTATTAATTGCAATACAGATTTTACTTTCTTGCTTGAATCTAGGAGAATCCAATAGTGAATTATATGGTTCTTAAAGCTATTAGAATATCTTTTCAAATGTTAAAAGGGTATGTGTACCTCATCCAGAATTCAGCCACCAGAGATCAGAACAAGACCTGCATGAGAGAGAGATTTTTTCATATTTTGCCACTGTTGAGTTGTTGTATCTCCCTTTCACACTGGCCACTGGAATATTTTCAGTGGGTTTCAAGATTTTGGTTCTAGATTCAAGTTTCACCAAGGAAGTGATAATTTTCTCACGGTCTGTATTAATTGAATTGATAACTTCATTAAACTTGAGAACATTTTAAAATCTTCTATATAGACCTATAAACAGAGACATAAGAATGGCTGCTGTGCTTGGTTTTCTGAAATAGAATAGATTTATTATTGAGCATCCTGGGTTGAATACACACTGTATCATTACAAAAAGTCATCAATCCTAGCTCTGACCAGTACTTTCAAAGAAGTTAACTGGAAATCCTGAGTGCTGTAAAAAGAAGCAGTTTTTCCATGAACTTTTATGGTATTAGTGCTAGATGATAAAAATAAAACTTTCTGAGTTTCATCAACACCACTGGAAAAAAAAAAGAAAGAAGGAAGTCAGAATTATGGATGTTGATTTTGAAGTTACATTTCGTATTTACTTCATAAATTCCTTTTTTTTTTTTATGAGTAAGAACATTTTGGACTGAAGATAAAATCTCCAGAGACAGAAAACAAGGTATATAGGAGAGGAATGAACTGGCATAATTTGTTCTTTGGAGAAAATGACAAGTCAATGTAAAGCATGGTGTGACACTTTGACTTGTAATGGTATCAGAATGGTACTTTAGTCCTGTAATCATCCATCAAAGACAAATTAATGCTGACATAAAGCTGAAGTATTCAGTAGCTATGTGTCTAATCTTACAAGGAAATAAAAATGTATATGAAAATGTGGGTTTCCGGACTAACACAGTTAAGAATTTCTGAGGAAAGAAACTGCCTACTATTATTTGTTTATACTGCATTAAAAAGTGTTTGCAACTCTACCCTTTTTTTTTTTTACAAAAAAAAATAAAGATTAAAGAGAACACACTAGATTCGTACAAGTAATTTCTCCTCTTTGTGGAATTGGCTTTACAAATCAAAACAGTAACATAAACTCTTTATTGACCTCAATAGGCTTTCTGGGAACCTTTTAGTGTGTATGTGAACAAAAATAATGACAGCAGCATGTTATTTAACTGAGCATCTCTCAAAAAAAAAACTTTTCCTTGAATTTTCCTCTCAAATGGTCAGAGGACTTGATTCTGCTTGTGTGAAGTGTGAAAGGAAGATATGGTTTTTCCAGACTCTTCTTGTGTTGGGGTACATGTAAAAATACAAGCTTTTAAATGGTTTATGGGGCATACCATTCCTCTTAACAGTGATGATGGCATATTAAATGAGGCAGAGAAGATGAGAATACTTCAGGACAAAGTTGCAAAGACATAGCCTTCTAGAGAGAAAAGATTAGATGAGGATGTAGAAATGGAAACAAAGGCTTGAAGAGACCCTCCAGTAAATATCTGAAAGCCATGATCCTTCAAACTCAAATGTAGCCAGTCAGATTCTTATATCATGTGAGTTACCAAAACAAAAACTGTTTATTTCATAAGGGAAAATTATTTTATAGAAAAACATGGAAAACTACTTTTTTGTTTGTTTGTTTGATTTTATTTTAAATAATACAAACAGGGTTTGGAAGAACCATGAAAATGGAGAAGGAAAACTTTTTCCTTACTATTGTGGTTTAGACCTAGTCACCACACAGTTTCTCGCTCACCCTTCCCGGTGAGGTGGGGGAGAGAATTGGGAAGAAAGGAAAACTCATGGGTTGAGATGAAGACAGTTTACTAGAATAGCAAAGGAAAATGTCAATAATAACAGAATATAAGGATACTAAAATATACAAAATGAACAATGCACAATTTCTCACCACCTGATGTCCCAGTGACCAATATGACATGTCCTGAGCAGTGATCATGGAAATGAAACCAAGAAGCAAGTAAAGGAACAAGAGGGAGCCATGCCCCTTCTAGACCCTCCCTGCCTCCCCCTCCCCCTTCACCCCTTCCCCCTATATACTGAGCATGACATTTATGGCTTTGAATACTCTCTTTGGCCAGTTTAGGTCAATTATTCTGGCTATATCCCTCCCAGCTTCCTGCATCTGCACATTTAGTGAGACCTGGAAAGCTGGACTTGGTCTCATTAGGAACAACTCATATAATCAGTATGTTTATCAGTATTCTTCACGTCTGAAATCCAAAACATGGTAGCTACTGAGAGGAAAATTAACTCCATCCCTGCTAAAACCAGGACATTTATAAATGGGTAGTCAGTAAAAGCTAAAAAATAGCTAAAAATTTCACTCAGACCTTTTGAATGTATAATTATTTTGGGTTTGGTTAATTTTATATGGCCTTAGCCATTTCTTTCTCTCTAGATAACTGAAGGCTCTATTTTTTCTTCTTTTTTTTTTTTTAATTTTATTTAAAGCTGGCCCAAAGTCACTATTTATCTGTTCCTGGAAATGACCGGGAAGTCCTGAATTATGAAGTACTGAATACCTTCTTTCCCTCAGTCTTTACTAGCAGGATTAGCTCTCAGGAACCCCAGTTCCCAGAAACCAGGGGGGAAGGCTGAACAAGGCAGATATACCCTTAATGGAAGATGATCAGGTCAGGGAATACTTCAGAAAACTGGACATACATAAATTCATGGGCCCTAAAGGAATGTACCCACAAATGCTGAAGGAGCTGGCAGATGCCATTGTGAGGACACCCTCCAGAATCCCTTGATCAATCATGGTGACTGAGAGAAGTACTTGAAGACTGGAAGGGAACAAATGTCACTCCCATCTTCAGGAAGGGTAAGAAGAAGCACTCAGAGGAGTACAGGTCAATCAGCCACACCTCAATCCCTGGGAATGTGATTGCACAGCTAATCCTGGAAAACATTTACAGGCACATGAAAGACAAGAAAATTGTTAGGATTAGTCAGCATGGATTGACAAAGGAGGAAGTCATGCTTGACCAATTTGATAAACTTTTATGATGAACTGACTGGCTTGCTAGACAAAGGGAGAGCAATGAATATTATTTACTTAGACTTTGATGAAGCTTTCAACACTGGCTCCTGTAAAAGCCTCATAGAGGGCTGGGTATGGGCTGGATGAGCAGGCAGTGAGATGGATTGAAAACTAGCTGAATGGTCAGGTCCAGAGCATGGTGATCAGTGACAGAAACTCTAGTTTGAAGCCAATGACTAGCGGTGTGCTCCAAGGGCCAGAGTGGGTCCAGTTGTTTAACATCTTCATTCATTACCTGGATCACAATGCAGAGTGTAGCATCAGCAAGTTTACTGATGACACAAAACTGAGAGGAGTGGCTGATACACCAGATGGTCATGCTGCCATCCAGAGGTACCTCTACTGGCTAGAAAAATTAGCTGAAAGGAACCTCATGAAGTTCAGCAAGGAGAAGTGTAAAGTCCTACACCTGAGGACGAACAACCCAATGCACCAATACATACTGTGGGCCATCCAGACGAAAAGCAGCTCAACAGGAAAGGACCAGGTGATCCTGGTGGACACCAAGTTAAATATAAGCCAGCACCCTTGTGGCAAACGTGAATGGTATCCTGGGCTGCATTAAGCAAAGTGTTGCCAGCAGATTGAGGTGATCCTTGCCTGCTACTCAGCACTGATGAAGCCACATCTGGAATACTGTGTCCAGTTCTGGGCTCCCTAAGTCAAGAGAGACATGGACTTACTGGAGAGAGTCCAGTGAAGGGTCACAAAGATAGTGAAGGGTTTGGAATATCTCTTATATCAGGAGAGGCTGAGAGCTGGGACTGTTCAGCCGAGAGAACAGAAGGCTGAATGTATATAAATACCTGAAGGAAGGGTGCACAGAAGAAGGTACTAGACTGTTCTCAGTAGTACCCAGTGACAAGACAAGAGGCAGTGGGCACAAACTGAAATATAGGAAGGTCCACTTGAAAATTGGGAAACTCTTTTTCACTGTGAGGGTAACTGAGTACTGGCTTAGATTTCGTAGGAAGGTTGTGGAGTGTCTACCCTTGGAGATGTACAGAAGCCATCTGAACATAGTCCTGGGCAAGTTGCACTAGGTGGCCCTACTTGAGCAAGAGGGTTGACCTCCAGAGGTCCCTTCCAACCTCAAACATTCTATGATTCTGTGATGGCTGATAAATGAAAGCTGAGATCTATTTTTTTTTTTAAATTACTCCTATTTTTGTTTACAGCAGATGAGCTGTAAGGTCTCCTAAGAATCACTAAATGGAATGGAAAGCACCCTAAAGAATTGTCTGATACAATTTTTCTCCTCTGAAAAGCCTCAGTTGCAGTTTTGCTGTTTATGCACCACGTGAATATTGAAATTATCTCTGACAGTGAAGCTAGTGGTTTTTGAATGTAAGCTTAGGGCATAATACAGAACTGTATGTATGTAGGATTTACTTTAACACATGATCATTTGAGAAAGTCATGGCATGCATTTTATGAAACTGTGTCTTATTTCACTTTCAAAAAATCAGTCTCAGGGTTGCTTAAATGGCCTAGAAATATGATGTGAGCATTTTTCAAGCTGATACCTAATCTTCTGAAAGAAATTCATTAATCTGGCTACTAAGCATGTGAGGAGAGCTCTCCTTTCTTATCTTGTACTTGTCAACATGCTTAGGACAATTTCCATTTGTTTCTATAGCCTGTCAAATGTTTAATTAGATTTGAATCCCACTGCTTTAGGTGATATTTTGGCAAGCTGTTTTAAGCTGTTAAGGGCTATCCTTCCTCTTTATCTTGAAAGAATGAGTGTAATGTCTAAAGATTTTTATATGCTACAGGTAATATATTTTCACTGTGATAACTATATCGTAAGAAGTGACTGAAGAAAATGCTTAAGTGTTGCCTGAAGCACATTATATACATAGAGATATATCTGTCAGCTGTATGACTGATTAAATGCTTAGATTACACAATTTCCCCTTCCACTGACGTAGGGTAGTAGTAGCTCAGTCTTTCAAAAAAAGTCTGACTGCTACCATGACCATGGCACTGAAAAACCTGTACAGTATGTGCAACTGCACACAATCTTTCCAGTGGGTTTGCTATGACTGTGAAAATCTATGGCTTCTTTTAAATAGGAAAACATTACTGCTACATTGCATCAGAAACACATTTCTGGGAATAAAGCCTGAACAGGAGCTGTATGATCATTCTAAAAACTGGGACTCCAGGATATACTCAAGATTGGTGATCCTATGAAACAATTCATATCAAAAGCAGTGAAGATTCTGCTTCCTTATATTGCTTTCTACCTCCAGGATATACAGGCTGAATCATCTGGGGAGGTGATATGTGCAAAGGAATTTGATTGCTTTCTTACAGCTGTAAAAGACATGGAGTTTTTGACATGGTCCAATTTCTTTCTGTTTGTGTCTTCCATTCTCCGTTACTGTTCGACTGGAGGAAGATCTAATTTATGTTTTGCTCCCCATCCTTTGCAAGATTTTATGGCACTCTCAGTTGTACTGATTCAGCTGTGTGGCCTTGCTCTAAACCAGATGAGTGAGACAAGCCATTTTAAGAGTAAAACACACTAAGTCTTTTTATTTTTTTCCGGAAATATAGGTTACAGTAAGGTGACATAGAAATGCAATTGAACAGGGGTGGTAATCTTTCCTGGGGAATAAGCAAGTGTGGGAACAGAAGAGGCAGAACCCGGATAATTTGTGACTGCTGCCGATGGATTACTAACATAAAACCATAGTTTAATCAAGCAGATAGGCATTTTCCTGTAAAATGAATTCTTGTTTTACTGGTTACACATCAGGATACACTTTTATAGTGTTCTACACTAAGAGAGGTGGAGGATTTTGTTTGTTTTAAAGGACTGAGAGGAGAAATACTTTTGGTTTTTTTTCAAGTCTGAATGTTCTACTTGTTTTTTGGCTGGCAATAAATAACAATGTACCTCTTCCTCTAAGTAAAAAGAAAATGTAACACTACTTATATAGCAGTTTTCTTTCTGGATTGCTGTCTCAGACAGAATAAATCAACAAATACCGGCCTATCAAAGTCATTGGTACTATGTTAGTTTATATTATCTGAAAATGTGGTGCATTTTCACTTTTACATTGAACTCTTTCTTTCTCACGCTATTCAGCTTTGTCTTTGCTGAGCTGTTTTATTTCCCTTTCTGCTGCACAGTCTCGCTAAAGACTTGTTTAAACATAGGAAAACTTCTAGTGTTAATAGTCTGTACTTTATTCTCTCTAAGCCCTTTAGTAACGCTTTTCTATATTTTCTTTTACAGCCAGTCCTCTCACAAAAAAAATTCTTCACAATCAGCAGGCAAATGCCTTTCAAGTTCTCTTCACATCTCATCTCCTCTCCACCTCTTGCAGCTGGGCCGTTCCGAGTTGGACCCAGATGGCCGCCTGGCAGGAGGCCAGAGGGTGAGGCCTGCAAGGCCCACAAGGCTCACGTCTCCCCCTCTCTACCTCCACTTCAGCTTCTTCACATCTTCTCCTCTTTTCCTTTTCTGTTTTCCCCCTTCTTAAATATGTTGTCACAGAGGCATTATCAGGGCACATTCTGCTACCAATTTGCTTGGCCCTGGCCAGCAGCGGGTCCACCCTAGACCCAGCTGAGTCCACTAGACAAAGGGGAAACTTCTAGCAGCTTCTACAGCTTACACTGTAGCCCCCCCCCCCCCCCCCCCCCTAAACAAAACCAGGACAATTTGCCCAGGAAAATTAGGTTTCTGTTCAAACTTTCAAGTTTCTTATACAACAAAATCTCATCATTTTATTGTTCTACTTTCTAAGCTATTGTTTTATAGATGATGAGATCTTTTTATTGCCCTCATATTTATGGATCATCAGTTTGTTATCTGTCAAGAGCATTTGGGGTAATTTCTTCATACTATCTGTAACATCCACATGCTAAAGTTTTAGGACAACCATTGAATTCAATGTAATTTTGTTTAGCTGCTTTGGTGATGATTAAAGGGCTATCAGACAACCCTAACTGGTGATTTATGACTGATTTAGTCTGGAAGAATCACAAGATGTTGACAAAATGATAGAGTATTCAGGACCAAAATTACATGTCCAACGGCATGAATGTAGTAAAAAATATACATTCTTCAGGAAAAGACCATTCCAGTTGAGCTGAAGATAGTAGAGGATTATTGAAAAATCGAATTTCTAGAATTAAGCTGCTGTAAAATAAGCTGATGTGTGATTGTGTGATCTATGCTATGAATTAGTGAATGAATTACTGGAAAAAATCAAAGAATCATAGAATCATAGAATGGTTAGGGTTGGAAAGGACCTTCAAAGGTCATCTAGTCCAACCCCCCTGCAAGGAGCAGGGACATTCCTGACTAGGTCAGGTTGCTCAGAGCCTCATCCAGCCTGGCCTTGAACGTTTCCAGGGATTGGGCCTCCACCACCTATCTGGGCAACCTGTTCCAGTGTTCTATAACTCGCATCGTAAAAAATTTTTTCCTAATTTCTAATCTAAATCTACCCCCCTCTATTTTAAAACCATTACCTCTCATCCTATCGCAACAGGCCCTACTAAACAGCCTTTCCACATCTTTCTTGTAGGCCCCCTTGAGGTACTGGAAGACTGCTATCAGGTCTCCCTGGAGCCTCCTCTTCTGCAGGCTGAACAGCCCTAACTCTCTCAGCCTGTCCTCATAAGAGAGGTGCTCCAGCCCTTTTATCATCTTTGTGGCCCTCCTCTGGACCCTCTCCAACTGGTCCATGTCCTTCTTGTGTTGGGGGCTCCAGAACTGGACACAGTACTCTAGGTGGGGTCTCACCAGGGCAGAGTAGAGGGGGAGAATCACCTCCCTCGACCTGCTGGCCACGCTCCTCTTGATGCAGCCCAGGATGCGGTTGGCCTTCTGGGCCGCAAGGGCGCATTGCCTCCTCATGTTAAGCTTCTCATCCAGCAGCACTCCCAAGTCCTTCTCCTCAGGGCTGCTCTCAATCCATTCCCCGCCCAGCCTGTATTTGTTCCTGGGATTGCCATGCCCCAGGTGCAGGACCTTGCACTTGGCCTGGTTGAACTTCATGAGGTTGGCATGGGGCCACCTCTCCAGCTTGTCAAGGTCCCTCTGGATGGCATCCCTCCCTTCCAGCGTGTCGACGGCACCACACAGATTGGTGTCATCGGCGAACTTGCTGAGGGTGCACTCTATTCCACTGTCCATGTCACCGACAAAGATGTTGAACAGGGCTGGGCCCAGCACGGACCCCTGAGGGACGCCACTCGTGACCGGTCTCCACCTGGACATTGAGCCGTTGACCACCACTCTCTGAGTGCGGCCATCCAGCCAACTCCTTATCCACCGAGTGGTCCGTCCATCAGGCCCATGTCTCTCTAGTTTAGAGAGAAGGATGTCGTGCGGGACAGTGTCCAAAGCTTTGCACAAGTCCAGGTAGATGATGTCAGTTGCTCGTCCCTTGTCCACCGATGCCGTCACCCCGTCATAGAAGGCCACCAAATTGGTCAGGCACGATCTGCCCTTGGTGAAGCCATGTTGGCTGTCACCAACCACCTCCTTGCTCTCTATGTGCCTTAGCATGGTTTCCAGGAGAATCTGCTCCATGACCTTGCCAGGCACAGAGGTGAGGCTGACCGGCCTGGAGTTACCCGGGTCTTCCTTATTCCGCTTTTTAAAAATTGGGGTTATGTTCCCACTCTTCCAGTCATCGGGGACCTCACCAGACCGCCATGATTTCTCAAATATGATGGCTAGTGGCTTGGCAACTTCATCCGCCAGTTCCCTCAGGACCCGCGGATGGGTAATAAGTTCCATAAATGTGTTAGCAGTGTTGTCTGTGGGTACCTGTGGGGCAGCCCTGCAGTTGATCATCACAGCTGGAGCAGGAAAATAAAGCAAATATGTTGTTATAACCATAAAACATGAGTCAAATCTTCTGTTGTCAGAAATGGGGTAATGGGCTTACCTGGACTGTGAGAGAAACCGCAGTAGATGATCAAGCATCCTGGTATCACCATGTCAATGCAAATTCCAGGACTCATGGCATGGCAGCTGTTCACTGCTTCACAGTGTACTCTAGATACAGTTTTGGTTTGTTTATTATTTCTTTCATTATGTTTTTCAACTCTGTAGTTAGAATTGGATTATGTTTCTAATTTTATTAAAGATCAGATTTTTAAACCTCAGAAAGTAAGGCTGATGTTTTTTCTACAGATGATGAAAATTGGTGTTCATAAATAGGTACTGTTGGATCAATTAATGTGTACTCACGACCCAAGACATGGAGGCTTATAATGCAAGGGCAACATCTCTTGTTCCCTATTGATTTTTTTTTTCTATTGATTCGTACCATTGATAGTACTTACCTTGTAACCTGTTCTCAAGGTAGCCTATAGTGTCAAGACGAAAGTGCTTTTCTCTGTCCTTCGAAAAACATACAGTCTATCTACATTGTGATGTCCTCACAAGAACTATTTTTCCAAAGCAAGTTTGCAGCATCTGTGATTTCTTTCAGGGACACAGAGATTTTTTCAGAAATTGGTGGTACTTGGCATCACTAATATTTTCTTAACAATATCCTACATTTTGCACAATGTCCTTTTTATTTTTGCAGAATATCCTCATCAGCCTTCTCTAATTCTGAATCTGCCTTTATGTGCACCTTTTTTTTTTTTTTAATATATACCTGCCAGGTTTATAGAAAAGATAATGGAGATTTGAGATTAGTTGAAAAAGAAAGGTGGAATTAAAATTTTATGAGCATTTCTCATGTCTAAATTTCTTAATTTTTCAAATCAGTACCTACGATGTAGAGCTAAACAAAGCTGCACATGTTACCAGTACAAAAATTTTGAAGACAGTCAGCATCTGATTGTCTGTCTACTGTTTCTAATGTAAATTTCTTACTTCAAAAATATAAGTTTCTGTCTTGGAGTGTTAAGGACATATTTCTCAGTGTGATTTCAATATTTGATGGGAAAAAAACCCACCACTATTAAAAAAATATAGAAATTTGATAGAGAAAAACACATTATTTTTTTTTAACTCATTAAACCTCAGTCTGCTCTCGTGAGACTCCATCTGGAGTACTGCATACAACTCTGGAGTCCTCAGGACAGGAACCATCTCTTGGAGTGTGTCCAGAGGAAGGCCATGAGAATGATGATAGGGCTGGAACACCTCTCCTGTGAGGACAGGTTGAGAGAGTTGAGGTTGTTCATCCTGAAGAAGAGAGGGCTCCAGGGAGACCTTATAGTGGTCTTCCAGTACCTAAATGGGGTTTATAATAAAGATGGGGAGAAACTCTTTAGCATGGCCTGTTGTGATAGGATGAGAGGTAATGGTTTTAAAATAGAGGGAGGTAGTTTCAGACTGGACATAAGAAAAAATTTTTTACAATGCAGTTGATGAAACATTGGAACAGGTTTTGCAGAGAAGTAGTAGATGCCCCATCCCTGAAAACATTCAAGGCCAGGTTGGACAACTGAGCAACCTGATCTGGTTGAAGATGTCCCTGCTCTTGCAGGGGGGTTGGAAGTAGATGACCTTTAAAGGTCCCTTCCAACCTAAACTATTGTATGATTCTATGATTCTATGATAACATTTTAGTGATTATATTGATACAGTAGAGCCTGCAAATATGTTTTTTTATGTTCCTAGTGAAAAGTCGTGGATTCTGCTCTGACTCGAGAGCACAGGTCCCATGGCCCCAGCCTATCTTCATAGGAGAGGTGCTCCAGCTCTCTGATCATCCTCATGGCCCTCCTCCTCTGGACTCTCTCCATGCCCTTCTTATGTTGAGGGCTCCAGAGCTGGACATAGTACTGCCAGTGGGGTCTCACAGGAGCAGAATAGAAGGGCAGAATCACCTCCCTTGACCTGCTGGCCACACTTCTTTTGATGCAGCCCAGGATGCAGTTGGCTTTCTGGGCTGCAAGTGCACATTGCCGGCTCATGTTGAGCTTCTCATCCACGACCACTCTCAAGTCCTTCTCTCCTCAGGGCTGTTCTCAATCTATTCTTCACTCAGCTATGTTGATCTATTCTTCTTCCTTTGATATGCTGCATAAATACGTGATTTTGACATTGAAACACAAAGTAACCACAATATTATGACAGTTGCATTATTAAATGAGGAATTTTAGTCTTTCCATCCTTGTGCTTTCTTCACTTACAAAATATCTTTGTTTCCCCTCCTATTAGGATAACCATTGGCCTCCAGGACCTCTTTAGGTTAAAGTTTTTCAGTGTTCTGAACATTTATTTTTTTTTCTACTGGAGAATGTCTGAAAGAGGCTAGAAAGGATCATGAAACAATAATTGGTTCATGTAACAAGTTCACATGCACAAATAATTAAATGTCATATTTTGACAAATTCAAATTATCTGACTTCCTAAATATAATTTTAAACAGTGCATTTTTTTTCTCTTGTGACTTCAGTTCATTGGATAATAGAAACCTGTTAAGAAGAAGACTTAAAATGTCATCTTTCTGTTAACCCATTCTGTAAATGACTACTTGAGTACTGTGAAAGATGTTCTAATAAGCTAAATTTTGACAAACAGGATTTGTCTTCAGACTTTTCTGTTTCAAATTGGAGAAATATTGTAAACACGAAATTTGTAGAATGAGTGACTTCTCTTGTGCAGAGAAAAAAATCTTGTCTATATTAAGTATTGATAGATTAAAGATGAATAAATTAGATTCTGTGAATTAATTCCATTTGGGCACTGTGACCGCAACGTCTTGTTTTCTTATAATCAGCTAATACAACATTTAGGAAACCCACATCAGACTAAAACTTAACCAGAGTAAGGCCAGGGCAGAAAGTCTTACTCCCACGGAAAGTAACACAGGCATTATTGTTCACAGTTTTGGAGAAGCATCAGGCTTTTAAATAGAACTGGAACTGATCCGCCAAATCTGAAAAAAAAGAAAAATTATGAAGAACAAGTACAACAACCTTCATATTTGGAAAACATAAACATTTCATATTGCAAAAATATAAAGCTCTTTGAGAGACTTGTGATGGTTTTGATATATTGTTTTACTATGACATACAGATGTGACAGTTGTTGGAAGCAGGAAAACAGCCTTAATCTCTTGAGGTGTCAGTAAAACTGACAGAATTTATGAGGATTTGCATCCTTCTTTTCTCACACCTCAACTTTGATTAAAAATTGAAAGATATTTTTAAAGCTAAACAAATCTCTGTGAACAAAATTTACAGAAGAACTCTAATTTCAAATCACTGTTTTTTCTTTCATGGCTTGTTAACTTTGAATTTCACTGACTAAAAGTTACTTTGATTTCCACTATTGAGATTTGATATCTTTATATAT
Organism: Chlamydotis macqueenii; assembly: GCF_036417535.1. Taxonomy (NCBI): domain Eukaryota; kingdom Metazoa; phylum Chordata; class Aves; order Otidiformes; family Otididae; genus Chlamydotis; species Chlamydotis macqueenii. The sequence continues at coordinate 19,482,496 of NC_141556.1, forward strand.
ATTTAAATGAGAATGAGTTCTTAATTCCAATAAATTATGAGTTTTTAAATTATTTGAAGGCAACATTGCAGTTTTGAAGTTGTACCCATTCTAGTCTGTGGTACGTTTCACATTAGAAGTTTTAAGCAACTTGTAAAAGAGAAAAGCAGGCATATGGAAGAGGAAAAAAATATCCTTACACCCAACTATCTAACACAAAAGTGAAAACAATTGTTTAAATCCAAAGAGTTAGTAAGCATGTGGAAGTATTTCTGTCATCAAATGAGTCAAGCAACCTCTCAGAGACATCAGAGATATGAAAGGCAAATACTTCAAACATGAGTTTTGGTACCAAGGGTATCCTAATATCGGAACAATACCAAATCTACTGACAGAATATGAGAGCCATGAGATACATTTTCCCCTAATGCAAACTATCATTATAGTCTTTTCTAGTGGTCTGTGGAGCAATTGTCTCACTCTATACATTTTTTTTTTCAAGTTTAGTTTCAATATTCATCTTTGTTACTAATATACTTGAAGGCCTACTTCTCAAGCTATCAGAAATTGCAAGTCTGGAAGAACAAGCTAATCATAGATCTAGAGATGAAAACCCATTGAGTTCCAGTCCTGATTTTTGCCTTAAGGTGGATTCTCATCTTGTGAAATTTATAATTACCATATTCCACTGGCATTTCTGAAAGTATTCTGATTTATGGTCGCAAAAGATATGACCTAATGCATAATATAAGCCAAAACTTATTACGTGCAGTTACGATTATTGTTCATGTTTCAGAGAGATGACATTTTAGCAATGGTTAGAAATGCTTTTCCTAATAGCTTTTACATTTTCTTTCTTCCTTTTGTCCTTCTAATCAATGTTACATTTTAAGTCAAAAACATCACATAAAGGGCCAGATGTGGCTCCTTTGTGTAGACAAACATAGCAGTATGGTGCACAACCACAGCATGACTAAAGTTTGCAGGACACAGAAGCTTAAGAAAAGGTACCAGCAACTTACATTGTTCCACAATGTGTATCTGTAGCATAAAGTGCAGCTCTGGTCCAAACACAGGTATATACCAGTATGGATGTTCTGGGAGGTATGATTTAAAGATTTGACAGTTTCCCTGGCCAGCATACTCTATATCCTAGCATCTTTGCAGAGACAACTCTGCCCATTCTTGCTGCTTATGTTTAGAAGATATTCCTCCTTCATTCTGTCAATTCTCTATTGGCTTGTGGAAACATAAAATGGCACAAGGAATATAAAATTCCAGAGGAACACTGGGAAAATACGTGTTTACTTTTAATTCAGATGTAATTAAAAACTATAGGGGATACTAATGATTATCATAATTCATTAATAAACAGAATTATCATGAGATTATTTTTGTTAAAATCAATCATTATATTTATTATTTAAATCAATCATAACTGATGTATCGCTTGTATTGCTTGGAACCTGTGTAACTATTTATTTAATTTAGTAGCTTTCTTATTTTTAAAAAGAACATAATTAATGAACAAAATCTATAGTTACTGGCAGCTAAGAGCTTTAGCTAGGTGCCTTGTCAACCACTAGATGCTTTTAAACATTAAATGCAGCATAAAATAAGAAGGAAGGTTTACATAGTCCCTTCCATCTTCATATGAGAGTACATTTCAGTGCTACATAAAAGTTTGCCTTCTATTTATGTTGATTTTATAAATAAATATTCCCTCTTTTTAATCACTTTCTGTCTTCAGCAAAACCACTAGAACTGAAGTAATATGACATAGTTTTAATCACCTAAAGGTTAGGTTTCAAACAAACTGTGTTTTCTTTCACACTGACCATCACTTATAGAGGCAATTCACCCCAACTGAAAATAAGTGTCTAAAAGTACATTTCCATATTTCACTTTTTAGCTCATGTGTCTCTTTAACATTCCACGTTACTGAATTTCAGATTTTTTCCTGCATCTTTCTGAAAAGTCTCTCAAATAAGTGTTTTTAAACTAGTAATATTCTTGATGTGCCAATTCATTTTCCACCAAATAATCCTGAAATTTTTTTTTTGTTTTCTCTACATTTGTTTTTGTTAATTTTGTATTTTACATTTTATTTCAAGTTATGATATAAGAAATTGGTCTCTGACACCAAGTATTGTGATAGTGAAGCAACTGTGGAGTATACCAGATTCCTTCCGGCACAGCAATACAAAAAAACACATGGGCATACTAGAGGTGCTACAACCAGCAGTGTCCAACACACATACACATACACATACACACAAAAAGATTTCATGTTAATTGAAAGTTCCTAAGTACAGAGTCATATATTTGAACAAAGCTAGTTAGTCACTACAGAAGTGTAATTTTTTTTTGAGCATTAATTTGGGGCATTGATCATGACAAACAAACATGCCTCCTTGACTGCTGTGAAGCACTTGCACCAGAAAAAAACCCACAAGATTTCAAGAATAGATAGCTACTATCTATTCAATTAGAATTAGTTATTCAGTTTAAAAGTCTATGCTTACCTCAGTCAAGTATATAATTCATTTCCACTTAAAAAAAAAAAAAATTAAAAAAACCCAAAGCTTTACAAGTTTTGCATTGATTCCACGCTCATTTTTGAATGTTACCAATGTCAGGTCCAAAAATAATTATTGTTCTAAATAGGCAGAGTGTAAATGTTATACATTGCTTGCATCAATAGTTGCAGAACAATACAGACATTCCCTTTTCTGTTTATCCAAGTCCTCATTCTTTCAAGAATTTTAATTTTCATTTGTTTTGTGTTTTCTGGTTGGATGAAGGGAACTGCAGGTAAGAGTCTTTCATTAGAGGCATGTCTGATTTAATTAATCTTTAATTATTGTGCAAAACCAATGAAAGGATAGCTTCGATCAGCAAATTCATTTGCAACATTTATCAACTAGCTGATCTTTATCACCCACCCAGATGACAGTAAATCAAATGCATGCCCCTTTTCAATTCATGAAGCAAATGATTAAAGTGTCTGTAAGAGACCTTATCCTAACTAAATCTAATTGTGTGTGAATAATCTGTTGAGTTGTGTGATGAATGTGCCATCATAGAATCTAGTCCATAACCAAATCATATTTTAAACTACACTTGCTTTAAAAGGCACATTTTTAAACTCACTGCTTCAGATATTTCTTCTTCTTCCTCATTCCCTGGTAGATAAACAGATTAATTTTGTCATTTTTTCTTACTTACTCCTTGACTTTTCGCATCAACTCTAGGAATTGTCTTCACTCAACTTTTATAATTGTAACACATACCAAACACTGGTATATCTCTTATTAAAAAATCAGCTTAAGATAAGCACAAGCATGACTGTATTTTACTACAAAGGCTTTATTAGTCCAAACCAAATTTAATGTTTTCCATTGCCTAACTTTGATTCTTAAGACTGTTTCTCCTGGACTAAATATCTCCTCCACTTAACATGAAGGAAAAAAACCAAAACTGTATTTGTTTTTTGCAGAATACAAAAGGTACCAAAATCATACCTTCTCTTTCAGAACACATTTCTTGACCTCTGCTGTTCTTAAATATTTATGAACGAATTCTCTTTTCACCTAGACTACAAAGATCCCTTATTTAAGGTTTCATGAAACTTTTGTTTATGGACGACATTTTATTTAGGGGACTTAAATGAGGTTTTCAAGCCTTTAGGAATTTGTTCATTAGTACGTATTTAAATACTGATGATCTAACTATTCTTTTTTCTAATCTAGACAACTTATGCCACAGTTTATTTAATTTTTCTTCAAGTACGCATGTATAAAATGAGACCTTTTTCCCTACCCCTCATCTTAAAAGTAAAGAGATCCCTCTCTTTAATCCACCTAACACATTAAAGGGAGAATAAAAGCTTCATAATTATTTATGTTTAGTTGGTTAACTAAAACCAAAGAACTAGCTGTAAGGGACTTGAAATGATTGAAAAGTAAGAAACTTGAAAAGGAAAAAAAAAATCTTTTATATATTGATTCTTTCTACATACAGAGGTGGAAGACAGAAAATGGATTCACATAAGAAACTAGGTATCAGAGCTAAGAAAGTAATATTTCCTCCCACACACACACTTTGGAAATGCAAAATCTTGATGTACAAAAGAGTCCTGGTTTTGTTTGGATTTGTGTTGTTGTTGTTATATTATTATTATTATTATTATTATTATTATTATTATTATTATTATTATTATTATTAATTCTCCAATATGTGTCATCTGTTTGGAAGATGCCCTTAGTGACAACGCAGTTTTATTAACTACCCCTTTCATCCACAGTAATGATACGTTTGGGTGAAATGTGAACTCGTCTGCAGTAGATTCTGTAGCTATCAATGAAAATGCACATATCAGACAATGGAAGGCAGATCCTATGTGAATACACAATCCCATCAGTCAGCTGGATTCAAGAGCTACACAGATTTAAATTCTATATCTGACTTAAGCATATTTCAGATGATGAGACACCATCCACAGCCACTCTGCTGGGTCGTCGATGATAGTTCTCATATACATATACACAAAAGTAGAGAACAAAGTAATGAAGAAGTCGTGCTATGTCCCTAGGGGAAATATATCTACAAATGTAAATTTTAAGGTATATTCAGCTGAATTAAAAAGAAGCTTCACTAAGTTGAATTAAGGAATTCTTTATTCCCTACAGTCTGCAACATTATTTGTTCCCTTCATTGTAATCCAGGCCTTAATTTGTGTGCAAATGTGAATATTTTTTTAAAACTAAAGACTTAGAGATTTTCATTAGTGAAGTATTTAGCGGGACAGTTTGCCAGGTTTGTTTTTTTTTTAATATCATATAAAGTGATTTCACTACATTATTAAGCAAGTGGTTTAATTATGCACACTTTCACATTTCTAACTGAAAGCAGATGTTTTTCTGGAAAACATATTGCTTCATGAGAGCAATAACTAGGAACATTGTCACAGATTAAGACCTAATGACAGTCTGAGGCTAAAGACATTGGATACTAAAGCATTTTAATCACAGATTTATGCAATTTTATGAATTACATGACTTCTCTGTTTAATGGGAGAGATGCCTTGGTCCCAGAGAGAAGTAGGATAAGTCAGTGCACTGTGCGTAGTCCTGATCAGGGTCATGGGGTCCCCTGGGCTCTCTCCTGCTCCCTGAGTTCTCTAGAGGTTGCAGAGATGGTCTTGACTCCTGGTACAGTGTCGTGGTGTCCCCAGACTCTTTCAGGTACTCTGAGTACCCCCAACACTCTTAATTTTTGTGAGTTATAGGATTGGATAGATAAAACCTCTTTAGTAATTAGCCCATTCCTATTGCACTTTCATTTTCTTATTTGCTGTTGCCATTTTTGGCACTCACAATCCGTTCTAGACACATCTGGACACATTTGCACTTGTTAATGATCAAAATGTTGTTTGCATCATTTAAGTATTTTCTTGAATACACCAAAACTATTCCTTTGTTTTGGACAGCTGGCTGATCATATTTTATCTACTTTTATGAGATCAAGAAGTCAGTTAAGGTTTTTATAGTTTGTACTGACTATGCCTGACTCATGCTAATTGCTACAAGTATTGCTGTTCCTTCTCTAGGAAGGTAACAGATAGACAGGTAATATACTTTCAACTGCCAAGATCCTGTTGAAAAATTTTCTGAGATACAAATGGATACTTCTGACTGTTGTTTTCAAACTTAATGAAACATATGTATACATATATATGTCTATTCTCAACAGAGGGTGTAAATGGAATTGATTTCTATTCACTTCTCAAAAATAAAATGAAACATTCACAGAAGATGGATGAATTTGATGTAACCTGTCAGAGAAGAGCAAAATAGTTCTTATAAGGATCCCTTATAAATGTTTGGAGAGAGATATCTTTGAAACGGTGGACAAGCTAACAACTGCTCTGAGAAACCATGAACACCATCTGCATGTAGCAGAGACTCCCAGCAACTCCCTTATTCCAAGTATCATCTTCTTCTTAAATCAGAATATTTGAGTGGGTCAGATAGTATCAATATAATTTTAGGCACTAAGAAAAAAATCTTTCTTCACCTGAAAAGGAAGATTGTATTTACCTTTCCCACAACAAATAAAGTTTCAAATTTTCCTAACAGAGCAAGTAATTATTCAGCATAGAGTTGGGTGCTTAGGTAAGCTGCAATAAGACTTATAGAATCACAGAATGGTTAGGGTTGGAAGGGACCTTCAAAGGTCATCTAGTCCAGCCCCCCTGCAAGGAGCAGGGACATCCCCAACTAGATCAGGTTGCTCAGAGTCTCATCCAACCTGGCCTTGAATGTTTCCAGGGATGGGGCCTCCACCACCTCTCTGGGCAAACTGTTCCAGTGTTCTACCACTGTCATTTTAAAAATTTTTTTTCCTAATATCTAATCTAAATCTACCTCCCTCTATTTTGAAACCATTACCCCTAGTCCTGTCACAACAGGCCCTACTGAACAGTCCCTCCCCATCTTTGCTGTAGTGAGGACATCTCCTACAGAAAACCAGGAAATGGCTCTCCCCTATGGCCCGTCTTCCCAGTGCTCTGTTCAGGGAAAGGAGACAACTCCTTTGCTCTTTAACCCTTGTCTGAAAAAAAAGAGGGTCCAGAGCTCAGCTGGAGAAGGCGAGAGGCAAGAGATCAGCATGGCTGAGTCAAGACCTGCTGGTCAAACTATAGAGTAAGAATGAAATGCATAGGCAGTGTAAGCAGGGACAGGTACCCTGGGATATAAGGACACTGCCAGGTTGTGTAGGGATAGGGTTAGGAAGGCCAAGGTGCAACTGGAGCTAAGCTTGGCAAGGGATGCAAGAAATAATAAAAAGGGCTTCTACAAGTATTTCAGCCAGAAAAGGAAGGTCAAAGAAAGTATACCCCTGTGGTGAGCAAGACTAGTGAACTGGTGACCACAGATGAGGAGAAAGCCAAGGTACTCAACAACTTTTTACCAGTCTTCCCTGGTAACCCCTCTTCCAACACCTCTCAAGTGGATGGACTGCAAGACGGGGACTAGGGGAGGAAAGTCCCTCCTATGGTAAGAGAAGATCAAGCTTGTGACCACCTGAGAAACCTGAACATACATAAGTCTATGGGACTTGATGAGATGCATCCCAGAGTCCTGAGGGAATTGACTGATGCAGTTGCCAAGCCACTCTCCATGATATTTGAAGTCACAGCAGTCAGGTGAAGTCCCTGGTGACTGGAAAAAGGGAAACATTGCACCCATTTTTAAAAAGGGTAAAAAGAAGGATCCTGGGAACTACCGACCTGTCATTTTCACCTCTGTGCCTGGGAAGATCATGAAACAGATCCTCAAATCTATACTGAGGCACATGGGGGACAGAGAGGTGGTTTGAGACAGCGGGCATGGCTTCGCTAAGGGCAAGTCCTGCCTGATTGATTGCCTTCTATGATGGAGTGACTACATCAGTGGACAAGGGAAGAGCTACACATGTCGTCTACATGGACTTCTGTAATGTCTTTGACATGGTCACCCACAACGTCCTTCTCTCTAAGTTGCAGAGATATGGCTTGGCTGGGTGGACTGCCTGGTGGATGAGGAATTGGTTGGATGGTCACATCCAGAGGATAGTGGCCAGCGGCTCAATGTCGAGATGGAGGTTTGTGACAAGTGGTATTACTCAAAGACCTGTACTGAGACTAGAACTATTTAACATCTTAACCAATGACATAGCGAGATTGAGTGCACCCTCAGCAAGTTTCTAGATTATGCCAAGCTGAGTGGTGTGGTCAACATGCCTGAGGGAAGGGATGCCATCCAGAGGGACGTTGACAAGCTCAAGAAGTCGGCTCATGCGAACCTCGTGAGGTTCAATAAGACCAAGTGCAAGGTCTTGCACATGGGTTGAGACAACCCTTTGCATCAGTACAGGCTGAGAGATGAAGGGATTGAGTGCAGCCCTGCTGAGAAAGACTTGGGGGTACTGGTGGATGAAAAGCTGGACATGAGCTGTCAATGTGTGCTTACAGCCCAGAAGGCCAATAGTATTCTGGGCTGCATGAAAAGAACCATGGCTAGCAGGTCAAGGGAGTTTCCCCCTATGTTCTGCTCTCATGAGACCCCACCTGGAATACTGCATCCAGCTCTGGAGCCCCTAATGTAAGAAGGACATGGACTTGTTGGAGCGAGTCCAGAGGAGGGTCACAAAGATGATCAGAGGGTTGGAGCACCTCTGTTATAAAGAAAGGCTGAGTGACTTGGCATTGTTCAGTCTGGAGAAGAGAAAGCTCTGGAGACACCTTATTGCAGGCTTTTAGTGTTAAAAGGGGGTCTATAAAGAAAGATGGGAACAAACTTTTTAGCAGGGCCTGTTGCGATAGGATGAGGGGTAATGGTTTTAAAATAGAGGGGGTAGACTCAGATTAGACATTAGGAAAAAAATTTTTACACTGAGGGTCGTGAAACACTGGAACAGGGTGCCCAGAGAGGTGGTAGATGCCCCATCCCTCAGAGCCCTGTACAACCTGACCTTGAATATTTACAGGGATGGGGCATCTACCAAGTCTTTCAGTGTTCCACCACCCTCACTGTAAAAATTTTCTTCCTTAACTCCAGTCTGAATCTACCTCCTTCTATTTTAAAACCATTACCCCTTGTCCTATCACAACAAAGAGTTTCTCCCAGCCTTTCTTATAAGCCCCCTTTAGGAACTGGAAGACCACTATAAGATCTCCTTGGAGCCTTCTCTTCTCCAGGTTGAACAGCCCCAACTCTCTCAGCCTGTCCTCATAGGAGAGGTGCTCCAGCCCTCTGATCACCTTCCTAGCCCTCCTCAGGACTCACTCAAAGAAGTCTTTGTCCTTCTTATATTGGGAACTCCAAAGCTGGATGCAGTACCCTAGGTGGAATGTCACAAGAGCAGAGTAGAGGGGCAGAATCACCTCCCTTGACCTGCTGGCCATACTTCTTTTGATGCAGCCCAGGATGTGGTTGGCTTTCCGGGCTGCAAGGGAACATTGTTGACTCATACTGACCTTCTCATCTACCAGCACTCCCAAGTCCTTCTCCTCAGGTCTGCTCTTGATCCATTATTTGCCCAGCCTGTGTTTGTGCCTGGGATTGCTCTGACCCATGTGCAGGACTTTGCACTTGGTCTGGCTGAACTTCATGAGATTTGCACGGGCCCACTTCTCCAGCCTGTCAAGGTCCCTTTGGATGGCATCCCTTCCTTCCAGCATGTTGACTGCACCACACAACTTGGTGTTGTTGGCAAACTTGCTGACCCTTTGGTCATTTCAGGGAACTTGCATCTGTCGGGAAACTTGCATCCCTTTGGTCAATTCAGATTAGCTATCCCAGCTGTATCCCCTCCAAAATTCTTGCCAAGTCCCAGCCTACTTGTTGAAGGGACAGGTTAAGTGGAGTGAGAAAACAAGAAAGCCATGTCATTTTCAAGCACTGTTCAGCAATAGCCAAAATATTTGTGTGTTATCGCCACTGGTTTAGTCACAAATCCAAAGCTATGAAGAAATTTAACTCCATTCCAGCCAGACCCAATATAATCATAATATACTGGAAATATTTTTGTAATAAACAGCTTTTGTGTATTACTACCAGAAATTAAATCAGTGATAGGTTGAGGGGTTTTTTTTTGTATGAGGTTTGGGTTTTTTTTTGTTTTGTTTTGTTTTATTTTATGAAAGACAAGAAACAATTGATACACTCTACTAGCCAACATTAAGGATTATTTTATTCAGACTGCCAGGTTTGTTGATTCATCATAACAATTCTGTCAGATTACATCAACTAAAATTGCTCTTGAAGACAAGTATAGTAACCAAGTGATTCTGATGAATAAATTATCTAGCCTAGAAATAAATAATCAAATATAAAAAGCTTCTTGACATGTTCCTCGACAGTAAAGAAAATATTATGTGATGATTACACTCTAATTCAATAGAAGCAGAAAAATGATCTATAAAATATTTAACAAACCAATCTGAGTGAAACATGCCCAATCGTACTGGTCTATGTGAAAAACTGAATTACTACCTCTTCAGATTCATCACAAATATTCTAGTATGCTCTTTTAATGGGAAGGTCATTTTTAAAATGATAGGCAAGAGTTATTTCTATTTGGGCAAATATTTGAACTTACTACCTTGTTGTGTTTATATAAAACCGTGTGCATTGTCCTTGTGTAAGTACTTTTCTTTCTGACCTTTTCAAGTATATGGCAAATAAATCTTTCCTTGGCTTTAAAGTAGCTGTCATAACAACACCACAGGGTTCTAGGCATGTAGACTAACAATTTCAAAACAGTCTAATCAATTCAGAAACATTTTTATTTTAAATTAATAGATGTTGGTATGAAATGACTGATCAGCTTTAAAAGCTTCAGTTCATTAACTTGAATGTCTTTGCCACTTACATTTCCTTATAGTTTTATAATAAGGAAGTTGTATCACTTTTTATTAAAGTGGGATTAAAGGGAACCATTACAGTAAGGTAAGAACTCACATGCTGATATTGTGTCCTTTTCAGCAAGACTTACTTTTTTTTTTTCCTCTTAAACTAATTAGGAATTATCTTCTGTTGCAGCTAATTAAAGCAGACTTCCCATCAGACAAGTGCTAGGTAAGAATGCAGTCTCAGTTTGAAAGCCATTGTCTTTAAGGAGAAAGGTTCGTATGATTTTATGCCTAGCCGCCAGGACTTCCAACTCAACTGTGACCTAAATGAGGTTTATGCTCAGGTTCAGGTATCCCTGTGGTGTGTTGTCTGGAACTGGGACAGAATCATGTTTGAACTACCTAGGCAAGCAATGGGAGAGTGCATAGACGGAAAAAAAATACGTCACATTGGCCATTTCCCTAAGGAAATTCTGAATCTTAAAGACAAAACTGTTTTTTCTATGTCTTTGAAGAGCATTCACATCAAAGTCATATTGCAGAACTATGCCTTCTACCTGTGATCATAGGAAATTTAACACAAAAGGTGCGACTTCCTCTTGATATATCTTTGATCACAAAAATCTGAAGTAATAACTGAGAATAAGATACTATCTATACTGTGACATGCTGTCCTGGTTTTGGCAGGGATGGAGTTAATTTTCCTCTTAGTAGCTGATGTGTTTTGGATTTCAGATGAATGTTGATAAACACACTGATGATATGAGTTGTTGCTAATGAGACCAAGGACACTGTCCAGCTTTCCAAGTCTCCTTAATGTGCAGATGCAAGAAGCTGGGAGAAAGACAGATAGAATAATTCATCCACACTGGCCAAAGGGAGTATTCCATGCCATAAACATCATGCTCAGTATATAAGTGAGGGTTGCCCATGGGGGCGAGCATCTCAGCTCAGCTCATCTCTCTCTCACTGGCATCACTCTTTCTACCTTGCTAGCTTGCTTTTGCTCCTTTGCTTGCTGCTCGGTTTCATTTCCATGATTGCTGCTTGGGACGGGCTGTATTGGTCATTGGGACATTGGGTGGTGAGAAATCATGCGTTGTTCATTTTGTATATTTTAGTATCCTTCTATTTTGTTATTATTGTAGTTTTTCCTTTGCTATTCTAGTAAACTGTCTTTATCTCAACCCATGACTTTTCCTTTCTTCCCAAGGGTGAGCGAGAAACTGTGTGATGACTGGGGTTAAATCACAACACATGCCTGGTGGGATTTATTGCTCCTGTCTTCATGTGTATGTGTGTGCATGTGTGACTGAGCCAGTAATCCTAAAGTAGGTATTTAAAATAGATTACTCACTCTGAAGAAAAGAAAGAAAACCAGCTCTGTTGAATCTTATGAATACTGACTATCAATAATCTAACTAACTCAAATTCTGATCTAGTTCAGGATGCAAGGTGGCTAACCCATGAATAGTGCCACATTTTAAGAAGTGATAAAATAAAATATAACCAACTAACTGGTTTTGTGTTCTTTGGTGCCAGCCTTATACCCCTTGAAAGGTCTGCTTGAGGAATTGTACCTAACACAAGCATTAGGCACAGCCCAGCCAAGGAAACCCTAATGAGATCCTGAAAATCTAAATGAATTTATTTAAGTCCACGTTGAAAGTAGTGACAAAATATTGTACATTAAAAAGGTATGTACTGCAAGCAGTTATTTACATCATAACATAAAGGCTATGATGTACCTTTAGTCACCAAACAGAATATGCATAAAGAACTCAAGTATCAGTCCCCTTTGGTCAGAACACTATAGGGTAAAGGCTAAGGCTTTCTGTCTTGAGTCAGGGTACTGTGAGGGCTGGTGGCTCTCTTGGGCCACGTGCTGGGGGCTAAGAGGGCTCCTCATTGTGTGTTATAGCAAGCCTTCACAGCCAGAGCCGATCCCACCTCCAAAAGTCAAAGACAATAGAATGGGCCCTGGCTGGGAGTCCCTGTTCTGCCTACTCCCAGTCAGGGCACAAAGAAGGGCAGGAGTCAGCTGGGGACATTGGGCATCTCCATAACGCTGGAGACAGGCCAAGGCTGGCCAGAATTGGGCCTATGGCCCTGCTCCGGCATTGCTGAGGCAGGGACTAACAGCCCTGGTGGATGAAAGGGGGTCCTGGGCCAAAGACAGGAGACAACACAGGAGGCTGCCAAGTGTCGACTAAGACAAATCTCAGTCCCAATCCCACTCACATCATCAATCCCAAACTTGCAAGTATGGTGAAAACTAGGAAACCAGTTAGGATAAGAAAAGGAAATGTATCAGAGGCAGTTTAACCGTGATTACAACATCTTTAGTTTGTACTGCAAAAGGTGTCAGAGTAGCTCTGGCAAAGCATCTTCTGTTCCCAGAAACTGGGAACATGAGAAGCTCACAAATTCAGTATCTGAAATTCTCATGTAGATTTCAGGCTTGTAGCTACATCACTGAACATAAAACTAAACATAAGGCTATATCATTTTCATATTCAAGGGACTTACTCTAAATTGATTAGGTTAATTGAGAGGATTTAACTTAACAGGGAGAGATGCAACTTAAATAGCCAAATTACTATGATCAGTAACATGCCAAGGAATGAAGATTAGTTCTATATATAAAAAGATTTATCATAAATTATGTAGTTTAGGGTGTTTTAAACAGAGGAAAAGGTCTCTCGTAGTTTGTAAACCACTTCTTCCTTCCTTTGTGGAATTCTGTACTGTTTGACAGTTACTGAAGAACCCTTCTGTGGATGATAGGTCTGATTCTTTAATGCGTTGTTCATTTTGCAGCTAACTCATTTGCATTTAATTTGCAGAAGCACAATGTTCCTAATCTGCTTTTACAGATGTGATTACAGGAGTAGAAAATCAGAGGTGGTTTTGTTGTGTTTTGTTCATGAATATGAGGGCTCTAGCCATGTCACCCAAATTGCAGAAGGCAAAGGCAGGGACTGGGAGAATGAAGAATTGCCCACTGTAGAGGAAGAGCAGATTCGAGACCACCTAAGGAACCTGAAGGTGCACAAGTCCATGGGACCTGATGAGATGCATCTGTGGGTCCTGAGGGAACTGGCAGATTAAGTTGAGAAGCCGCTGACCATCATATTTGAGAAGTCGTGGCGGTCTGGTGAGGTTTCCACTGCCTGGAGAAGCGGTAACATAACCCCCATTTTTAAAAAGGAGAATAGGGAAGACCCAGGCAACTACAAGCCAGTCAATCTCACCTCTGTGCCTGGCCAGGTCACGGAGCAGATTCTCCTGGAAACCATGCTAGGGCATATAGAAAGTAAGGAGGTGATTGGTGACAGCCAACATGGCTTCACTAAGGGCAGATTGTGCCTAACTAATTTGGTGGCCTTCTATGACAGTGTTATAGCATTGGTGGACAAGGCACGAGCAACTGATGTCATCTACCTGGACTTGTTCAAGGCGTTTGACACTGTCTCACTCAAGTTTGTCTCTAAACTGGAGAGATGTGGATTTGACAGACAGACTACTTGGTGGATAAGGAATTGGCTGGATATCTGTACTCAAAAAGTTGTGGTCGACAGTTCAAAGTCCAAGTAGAGGGCAGTGACGAGTGGCGTTCCTCAGGTTGGTACTGGGACCAGCCCTGTTTAATGCCTTTGTCGGCAACATGGACAGTGGGATAGAACGCACCCTTAGTAAGTTTGATGACGACACCAAGTTGTGTGGTGTAGTTGACATGCTGGAAGGAAGGGATGCCATCCAAAGGGACCTTGACAGGCTGGAGAAGTGGGCCTATGAGAACTTCATGAAGTTCAACAAGACCAAGTCCAAGGTCCTGCATGTGGGTTAGCATAATCCCAAGTACAAACACAGGCTGGGCAAATAATGGATCAAGAGCAGACCTGAGGAGAAGGACTTGGGAGTGCTGGTAGATGAGAAGGTCAGTATGAGTCAACAATGTTCCCTTGCAGCCCAGAAAGCCAACCACATCCTGGGCTGCATCAAAAGAAGTATGGCCAGCAGGTCAAGGGAGGTGATTCTGCCCCTCTACTCTGCTCTTGTGACATTCCACCTAGGGTACTGCATCCAGCTTTGGAGTTCCCAATATAAGAAGGACAAAGACTTCTTTGAGTGAGTCCTGAGGAGGGCTAGGAAGGTGATCAGAGGGCTGGAGCACCTCTCCTATGAGGACAGGCTGAGAGAGTTGGGGCTGTTCAACCTGGAGAAGAGAAGGCTCCAAGGAGATCTTATAGTGGTCTTCCAGTTCCTAAAGGGGGCTTATAAGAAAGGCTGAGAGAAACTCTTTGTTGTGATAGGACAAGGGGTAATGGTTTTAAAATAGAAGGAGGTAAATTCAGATTGGACATAAGGAAAAAAAAAAATTTGCAGTGAGGGTAGTGGAACACTGGCACACATGGCGCAGAGAGGTGGTAGTTGCCCCATCCCTGGAAACATTCAAGGCCAGGTTGGATGAGGCTCTGAGCAACCTGATCTAGTCGAAGACGTCCCTGCTCCTTGCAGGGGGGTTGGACTAGATGATCTTTACAGGTCCTTTCCAACCCTAACTGTTCTATGATTCTGTGATCCTATACAGGAGGATTATTCTGGATTTGGTCTGTAAAAATGTAAGGTAGACCTGAATTTCTATCAAAACAGTTTTCATACCCTTGAAGTGGGGTATGTAACAAATGTAACTCTCCAAACAACTTTTTTTTTATTCTTTGACCTATGCTTATTATGGATTTTTTTTTTTGTGACTTCAGTAGCTTTATTCTTTATCCTGTTAGGTGTCATAAGTAAAAATGAGGCTGTTAGGAATACAGTTGAAGCAGGCTGAATATTATTTAACAGTAAATGGCTCAAAGTAGGTAACCCTTCCACAACTGGTAGCACCTGGTAGTGATCTGACATTAGACCTCATCACATACACTTTCCACATCATTAAATACAAGCAGAAGTCATAGTTTCATAGTAATTGAAGCAATGTTCTGAAACAGTGTTGCAGACTTCAATTTTTAAAGATTTATTATTTTGAAATAATAAATTGCATTTAAGCCCCCATTGACTTCAATAAATTTGTGTGCAGGTTACTGTGGAAGGGACGAAACACTAGAGTGTCACCTCTTATCTGAACAGACCAAATACATACTGCAAACAAAGTTTGAGAGATTTGAGATACATGATGCTAGTGCTCAAATTCAATAACCTTAGGGTAGAAAGCTATGTGGTACGATCAACAGAATTTACAGTCCAGGTGACAAACAAGATCTCTACACTGTGATAAGGACGTGACGTGCAGAAAATGAAATCCGCAATCTGTAAGATTGTAAAGTAGGTATGTTTATTCAGCGCTGGGCAGCACGGGGTGGGGGTAGTCCCGCCAAAACCGTGCGCACCTGACACGGCAACTCACTTTAAATTTATATAACCAAGTGTTACATATACATAAAGTTTCACAATATGCCTATGCGAGGACCTATCCCCGCTTCGTATTAAAATTAGTCCCAAGGGGTCATTTTTATAAACTCCTGCCGTCTGGGCTTGCGCAGTGCCTCCTGGTGGTGGTCATCAGGGGTCGTGGGGATGAAGGTAGTTGACTCCTCTTCGTCACCGCTAGTAACCATTTGTTTTTGCACAAACTCAGTTAGCCCTTGGCTTTTATTCAAGCTGCAGGGTCGGTTTCAGCTGGTTCTTGAAGCGACCCCCTAGTCCTTACCAGGAACTGTCTTTCCGGAAGAATTGCAAGGCTTTCTGCTTCAGATAGTTTGCACAATGGTTAGCAAATCGTTAAGCAAGTGGTTAGCAAAACATTAAGCACTATTTATCAACTTGATTCCTTTGTATGCACAGCAATAATTAATCAATGCCATATCTACTAATTTTTTTTAAAGTTCTCCTCTCAGAGGGAACAAAACATCATAGTGACCAAATCAACCTCACAGAAAGAAAAAAAAATCCCTCTAAGATGAAAAGGAGTCTGACATCTTATGTTAGTTATACTTCACATGAACCAATAGCCTTCTGAGAAAATATTTTTCTACGTACTGCAGAAATTTTGTATTGGCTTCCCAGCTCTCAAAGCTTAAAATTAATTTCTTTCTAAACTTCAGCTTAAGGAAGAGGTTTCCTATACCACACTTTAACATCTACCCATCTATAAAATAGAAGATCTTTCAGTATAAAAATACAGTGAGGAATGCGTATTAATTTTTGTCATGAATTTTGTTCGTAAGCTTTGAGATAACGGGTTCACTATTTGGTAGAACTGTTAAACTAGCAGCTATAATTAAATTTCATTGAAACTGTTTAAATGCATTACAGTATCTTGAAAGTGCTACTGAAACAGTTGGAGGACTGCTTTCTTCTGGTTAAAAGATGGCAAATCAATTAGATAAATGGAACTCTCACATACATTTCTATTTCCCAGTGTTTTGTATCTGCAAAACAAGTTAAGGTGGGCTCCTTCAAAACTGTATAATAAATCTCCACCTTTTTGATATTGTGTGTGTGCATGTGTAAGACTAGTTGCTAGATTTGTTTTTGTATTTTTTTATGCCTTCCAATCTGAGTACCTACCAAAACTGAAATGGCTATATAGGACTGACGTTAGCCAAGTCGAAGGAAAAATTGCTGGAAATCTTGAGGCAATACTCTGCTTCTGTGAAATGTCCTGTCCTCACCAGAGGCTGAGGATTTAAACTCTCACAGAATTTTAAATCCTGTTAACTCGAAAAAAAAAAAAATTACTCTTGCAGGTAGCAGGATACTGAGAGAACTAACAGGCTCTGTAGCCACTTCACCAGCTCCTAGGGGTTTGGCTATCTGTGTTCAAAATCAGCTCTGATTTTGCTCAGCTGTGTAACCTGGGATCAAACCACTGTGAAAACACATAAGCTGTGAGAATGAACTGTGAGAACCTCTTCTGGGATCTCTGTTCTCTTTGCTTGGAATCTGTATTCCAAGGGCTCAGGCCCTTGCCCTAGGTCCTTGTGTGAGTTTTGTTGCAGCTGGGCCTCTGCCTGGCATTGCACCTTGCTGTCCCTGACCTGGTTTTGCTGACATGGCTCCCTGGCCTGATCTCAGACCTACATTGTCTCTAAGGATGTGGCTGGCAATCACAGGGCTGTTGGCTGAGCCTGATCACTGCCACCAATCCTCTGCTCTTCTTGCACGTGTACTCTGTAATGGTGTCCCTTGGTGGTAGAGTTGCTGCCGTGCCTGTCTGCTGTGATTTCCAAATTCTGGCTCCCATTTCCACGCAGAGCAGCACAGGCTTACTGTACTTGCTGACAGTAGAAAGCTCATTTGCTGGATCAATGGGTTTGTAGAATACTGAATTTAATTTAAAACTGGATACAAAAGGGTGTTCTCCATCTCTTTTTTCTTCTGATCCTGGGCCTGACACAGAACTTATCTACACTACATACTGAAAGTTCCTGTATGTCAAAACAGCTGGCACATTTTCCCAAATATATCTCCAACCCTGGGAGACCTTTGTTACATCATGCCTTGATATATTCCACCTTTTCTATTGTGTACCTTTGGAAGCAAAATAAATAGTGCTTCATATATGTCATGCTTACCTTAGCTTAAGGGAATACATATCTGATCTTATAGGTTTTTCTCTTTGTGATAGCAAATACAGCAGAAGCTTGGGAGCCAGGGTTAGGTATAAATCAGTGTTTTTATTCTACAACACATTGTGTTTATTCCTATTCTTATATAGATGTCGTCAGAAAATTGCCAACAAACCATTTTTTTTCTCCATCAGAAGAAAAGACATCAGGAGTCCTTAATAAACAGTATAGGCTGGATTTTCTTTAGCAAATTTCAGACATTTATAGCAAAGTTTTAGTTGAAACTGAGGAGCATAAGAAAAGAATTATGCAAGAGTCCTGGCTGCAAACCCATCTGGTGACCACAGGGTACCTCCCTCACAGATTCTGTTTTCCATTCCAGCTATGTGCCCTAATTCATCAGGAATCTCTTTTTCCCAGTATTTCACCTTGTTGGCAGTTTATATGTACGTACAACTAAATATTTATTTTGCCAATGTAAGACTGATCCAGAGATAAGTATCATCTTCCTCATGTTGAGTATAAAAATCCTTGCTAATACAATTTCTACTTCTTTATTTACATAAAGAAATACAGCTCCAAAGGAGAGACTAAATGAGATTGTCATACCTGCGAAACTGTCATCTATGCAGTTGGGGAATTCAAACTTTGCCTTTCCCCACATGAAATTACCAAAGATCTCTTAGCTATTTTTTATGCCTTCTTTTGTTTTATGTCTCATTTTTTAAAATATTTTAAAATACTTTTTTTTTTTTTTTAGTGGAGAGTGCATGTTTGTTAGTTTCTTTTTTTTTTTTTCCAGTGAAGACTACGATGTTTTGAAATAGATTTATTTTTTATTATATAGTATGTTTATTAGGTGTGAGAACCACTTATTACCTCACCCTAGGTAGACACAATCACCTCATACACAGGTCCACAAATCTCAAGGTTTGTGTCAGGTTAAGAGTTTAGAAAACAAAACAAAACAAAACAAATAACATAATGTATAGTAGGAATCAAATTAGCTGAGATAATTAGGGGTTACAAATAGCCTTTAACATAGCATAAATTTTCAGTGGCATCAATGTTCATCCGCAATTTAACTCTTTGGTTAAACTTATCTTTCTTTGACTGGCTACTGAGAGGAAAATTGACTCCATCACTGCCAAAACCAGGACACTAGCCACAATGTATAAGTAAGTATGTGAGCTCCAAAGTAGCAAAGATGTAGAGTAGTCCCAGAAGACAGTTTCTGCAAGTAGTCTGGCTGAATACAGAAGAAAGATGACTGGCAAAACTAAAATCAAAAGCAGTAGTGCTGGTAGCAGATGAGGTCCCATTTTGGGAAGGGCTGAAAACAACAAAGACCCATCACGCATAGAGAAGTTAACAAAAAACAAAGAAGATAAGCCCACGTCAGTTCCAACTTGTCTCACCAAAGAGCTCTGAAGCTTGATCACCTTGACTTTAGTGATCAAGTATCTTCAAGTACTGAACCTATCAATGCTAGCTATACAGCATCAGCAGTGTAAGTGCATGCATGTAATGTATTTTGTGTGTTAATTAAACATTATAACAAAGTGTTAAATAGTAATTTAATAGTATTCTTTTAGTGAGTGTCCTGTGTTTAACGAATTATGTAAGTAAATCATGATGTAGTAAATATCATTGCTACAGAACTGCAGGGAGTATAGTGAGTTTTGGATGATTTGAGTAATTTAATGAAATATTTTTATTGATATAATATAGATTTTATATTGGAATTTCACTTGGTGTTTGCTTTTTGGTGTTTGCCAGCTGAAAGTAGAAAGAATGAAGTTCTAGCACAGTCAAAAAGCCAGAACAGTTTTAGATGGGTGTGATGGCAAAGATTTCCTTGCCTTAAGATACTGATTAGTATTAGATACTGATTGGTACAGTCAGGCTACTGATGTTTATGCCTAATTCATGCAGCCCTGAGAACAGGCAGATTTTTCCACTAATAGTAAAAAATTCAAAAAAGTGTTGATTTATAAACAGCAAAAATTCCTCTTAGAAAACTCTGTCTTTGCACTAGTATTTTCAAGAAAGCAAATAATTTTATATTCTTTAATTAATTTTATCATTATACTTCTTTAGAAAACCTAAATACACCAGAATAATACTTTAAAATTATCTATTAAGCATCTGTTCCATATAAATACTAGATAGTTTATTTAGCCTGCTCCGTGAGAGTCATCCTTAATTGCTTACCCATAAAGAGATAATGTATTAGAAACATAAGCATTTTCTATTCAGTTTCCATTCTACATGGCATGGAGAAAAGTTAACTAATTGTAAGTACAGAGGTTTTTTTTCTTTTTTAATTAATCAGTGCTCACCATGGCTGCTATGCTGGAAGCTTAGTGTTGTGTAATAACTCAGATGCGAATAGAAGCTTTTTAACTAAATAAACACATAAAAAGGAAAAAGTAAATAAATACTCTGTGGCTAACAATACAGAAAGACAAATTATATAACCTAGAGATAAAATTAAAACACCTCTACTGGTTAGCATTTTAGATGTTTTCATCAACACTTGTTGAATGAACTGGTTTACTAATGATTTTATGAAATAGTAACTGAGAAATCTATACTGTGTTTAAAGAACTTCAGGTTTTTTCTTCTATTTTTTCTTGCATAAATATGGGTTATTTATTTATTGAGACAAAGATTTACACCTCACAATAGATATGTTGACTACAAAATAAATTATTTTACTAGAATATGTACCATGTTCTTGTTAAGTAAAACAGAACACTAGATTTATTACATTAGTAAGTACAACAAGTAAAAGGTACTCTTTTAGAAGTATTTAAACAGAAGTGTTTTCTTTCTCTCTGTCCTTTTAAAAAGTTTTTTTTTATTTTTAATTTTACGTATCTGATGTTGCTAAATTAACTTTTAAAGCAAAGTGAACACTGAAAAATAGGACTCATAAATCATTTTGTCAAGTTGATAAAAAATATCTTTATAAATGGGAAGAAACAGCAATAAATTATTACTTTTTGATTGATGGATTGCCTTACGTTGTTCAGATACAGTAGGGGTATAAAATAAATCTAACTGTAATAACTGTTCTGTTGGATAATTTGATTATAAATGCCAGAATTCGAAATATACAATCATAGAATGATAGAATAGTCAGGGTTGGAAGGGAACTTTAAAGGTCATCTACTCGAACACCCCTGCAAGGGGCAGGGACATCTCCAACCAGATCATAGAATCATAGAATCATAGAATGGTTAGGGTTGGAAGGGACCTTCAAAGGTCATCTAGTCCAACCCCCCTGCAAGGAGCAGGGACATCCCTGACAAGGTCAGGTTGCTCAGAGCCTCATCCAGCCTGGCCTTGAACGCTTCCAGAGATGGGGCCTCCACTACCTCTCTGGGCAACCTGTTCCAGTGTTCTATAACCCGCATCGTAAAAAATTTTTTCCTAATTTCTAATCTAAATCTACGCCCCTCTATTTTAAAACCATTACCTCTCATCCTATCGCAACAGGCCCTACTAAACAGCCTATCCCCATCTTTCTTGTAGGCCCCCTTGAGGTACTGGAAGACCGCTATCAGGTCTCCCCAGAGCCTCCTCTTCTCCAAGCTGAACAGCCCCAACTCTCTCAGCCTGTCCTCATAAGAGAGGTGCTCCAGCCCTTTTATCATCTTCGTGGCCCTCCTCTGGACCTTCTCCAACTGGTCCATGTCCTTCTTGTGCTGGGGGCTCCAGAACTGGACACAGTACTCCAGGTGGGGTCTCACCAGGGCAGAGTAGAGGGGGAGAATCACCTCCCTCGACCTGCTGGCCACGCTCCTCTTGATGCAGCCCAGGATGCAGTTGGCCTTCTGGGCCGCAAGGGCGCATTGCCTCCTCATGTTAAGCTTCTCATCCAGCAGCACTCCCAAGTCCTTCTCCTCAGGGCTGCTCTCAATCCATTCCCCGCCCAGCCTGTATTTGTTCCTGGGATTGCCACGACCCAGGTGCAGGACCTCACACTTGGCCTGGTTGAACTTCATGAGGTTGGCATGGGCCCACCTCTCCAGCCTGTCAAGGTCCCTCTGGATGGCATCCCTCCCTTCCAGCGTGTCGACAGCACCACACAACTTGGTGTCGTCGGCAAACTTGCTGAGGGTGCACTCTATCCCACTGTCCATGTCGCCGACAAAGATGTTGAACAGGGCCAGGCCCAGCACGGACCCCTGAGGGACGCCACTCGTGACCGGTCTCCACATGGACATTGAGCCATTGACCACCACTCTCTGAGTGCGGCCATCCAGCCAACTCCTTATCCACCGAGTGGTCCGTCCATCAAACCCATGTCTCTCTAGTTTAGAGAGAAGGATGTCGTGCGGGACAGTGTCAAAAGCTTTGCACAAGTCCAGGTAGATGATGTCAGTTGCTCGTCCCTTGTCCACCGATGCCGTCACCCCGTCATAGAAGGCCACCAAATTGGTCAGGCATGATCTGCCCTTGGTGAAGCCATGTTGGCTGTCACCAACCACCTCCTTGCTCTCCATGTGCTTTAGCATGGTTTCCAGGAGAATCTGCTCCATGACTTTGCCAGGCACAGAGGTGAGGCTGACCGGCCTGGAGTTACCCGGGTCTTCCTTATTCCCCTTTTTAAAAATTGGGGTTATGTTCCCCCTCTTCCAGTCATCGGGGACCTCACCAGACCGCCACGACTTCTCAAATATGATGGCCAGTGGCTTGGCAACTTCATCCGCCAGTTCCCTCAGGACCCGCGGATGGATCTCATCAGGACCCATGGACTTGTGCACCTTCAGGTTCCTTAGATGATCCCAAACCTGCTCTTCGAGTACAATGGGCAGTTCTTCATTCTCGCAGTCCCTGCTTGCACCTTCTACAGCTTGGGCGGTGGGACAGGAACTCTTGCCGGTGAAGACTGAGGCAAAAAAGTCATTGAGAACCTCAGCCTTCTCCATGTCCTGGGTAACCAGGACACCAGTTCCCTTCTGGAGGGGGCCTACATTTACCCTGGACTTTCTTTTGTCCCCTACGTACCTAGAAAAGCTCTTCCTGTTACATTTTATATCCCTGGCCAGATTCAGTTCTGCCAGGGCTTTGGCCTTCCTTACCTTATCCCTGGCCACTCGCGCAGCCTCTTTGTAGTCCTCCCAGGCTACCTGTCCCCACTTCCACCCTCTATAGGCTTCCTTTTTCACTTTCAGTTGGTCCAGGAGCTCCTTGCTCATCCACGCTGACCTCCTGGCCTTTTTGCCCAACTTGTTTTTCATCGGGATGCACCTCTGCTGAGCTTGGAGGAGGTGCTCCTTGAACATGGACCAACTTTCCTGGGCCCCTCTTCCCTCCAGGGCCGCCTCCCATGGCACTTGGCCCATCAGGTCCCTGAAGAGGCCGAAGCCCGCCTTCCTGAAGTCTAGGGCAGGGAGCTTGACGTGTAGTTTCCTTGCTGCCCCGTGGATCTTGAACTCCACCATGTCATGGTCGCTGCAGCCAAGGCTGTCCTTTAGTTTCACATCCCCCACCAGCCCCTCCCTGCTGGTGAGCACAAGGTCGAGCATGGCACCCCTCCTTGTCGGCTCCTCTATCGCCTGCAGGAGGAAGTTGTCATCCACGCATTCCAGGAACCTCCTGGACTGCCTGTGCCCTGCCGTGTTGTCTCTCGAACAGGTGTCAGGGTGGTTGAAGTCCCCCATGAGGACCAGGGCCTGTGACCGTGAGGCTGCTCCTATCTGCCTATAGAGCACTTCGTCTGCTCTATCCTCCTGGCCAGGCGGCCTGTAACAGACCCCTACCGTGACGTCCCCTGTCCGTCCCCATCCTCTAATCTTGACCCATAAGCTCTCTGTCAGCTCCTCCTCCATCCCCAGGCGGAGCTCCACACACTCCAGCCGGTTGCTGATGTAGAGAGTGACACCCCCTCCTCGTCTCCCCTTCCTGTCTTTTCTAAAAAGCCTATACCCCTCCATGTTGACACTCCAGTCGTATGTGTCATCCCACCACGTCTCCGTGATGCCAATGAGGTCGTAGCCCTGCTCGTGTGCAAGCATCTCCAGCTCTTCCTGTTTATTCCCCATGCTGCGTGCATTGGTATAGAGACACTTCAGCTGGGCCCCCGACAAAGACAACTTGCTGGCTGCAGCGACAGGGGTGCTATTGCACCGCAGTTTAGGTTTATTTGCACTTATCTGTGATCCCTCCTCAGCTTCTGGACCCTCGGTGCTGGCACTGGCGCCATGCTGACAGAAGTGGGCTGAACTGTGCTCCCCCTCCCCCAGCAACACTAGTTTAAAGCCCTCCGGACGAGCCTGGCAAGTCTTTGTCCAAGCACACTCTTCCCCCTCTTGGTTAGGTGCACGCCATCCGCCCCTAGCAGCCCGGGCTTCTCAAAGCACGCCCTGTGATCTAGATACCCAAAGCCCTGGCTGTAGCACCACTCCCTGAGCCACGAGTTAACCTGCCAGGTACGTCTGGCCCTTTCAGGTCCCTGCCCTTTGACCGGGAGGATTGATGAGAAGACCACCTGCGCCCCAGAGCCTTTGACTGTTGAACCCAGAGCCCTGAAATCCCTTTTGATGTTTTTTAGACTGCTGCCAGCTGTGT
This sequence comes from Chlamydotis macqueenii, assembly GCF_036417535.1. Taxonomy (NCBI): domain Eukaryota; kingdom Metazoa; phylum Chordata; class Aves; order Otidiformes; family Otididae; genus Chlamydotis; species Chlamydotis macqueenii. The sequence continues at coordinate 19,507,033 of NC_141556.1, forward strand.
TGCTGGCCCCCACATGAAACACCAGCAGTGGATAATAGTCTGTGGGCCGTATGAGGCTAGGTAGTCTCTCGGTGACATCCCTGATACGAGCCCCCGGGAGACAGCATACCTCCCGAGAGAGCGCATCGGGGCGGCAGATGGGTGCCTCCGTACCTGTCAGGAGGGAGTCACCCACTACTACCACTCGTCTCTTTTTCTTGGTAGCGCTAGTTATTACATGAGCCGGGCGCACACGGCTCCTGTGCCTCCCTCGAGGTGCTGGGTCTTACTTCCTCAGTTTGCAGAGCAGCAAAGCGGTTCTGCAGGGGCACCTCGGGGTTCTGGGGAAGCTGCTTCTTCTTCCTCCTGCGCCTTGCCCTTGTAGCTTTCCATTCAGTGGCACCTTCTGCCTGCTTGTTTACGTCGTGTGTCACTGCGGGGGGGGGTTGATTGGTTCACTGGGTGCTGCGGTTCCGGTGCAGCCTGTGCCTGGAACCAAGTATCCAGCTCGCTCTCAGCCTCCCTGATGTCCCGCAGCCTCCTGACCGCCTCCTGCAGCTCAGCCACCTGCCGCAGGAGCTCCTCCACCTGGGCACACCTTCTGCAGCCAGGGCTGCCGCCTGCCCCTGCCCCGGGAGTAGGGTCCAGGCACTGCCTGCAGCCCGAGGTCTGCACCGCAGCCTCCCCCCTCGGCTGCTCCGTCTGCACGGAGGCATCGACCGCCGCAGGGGGTGCCGGTGCAGACCTTCCGGCCGGAGGTGCAGCCTTTGTTCTCAGGCGGGTGTTGGCCATGTCGCCCTGAGAGGCATGAATCACCAAGTGCCCCGGGGCAGCGCCCTCGCTGACGCTTCCTGCGCAAACTGCCGCCCTTCCTGCCGTGCCACGCCCTTCCTGCCGTGCCACGCCCTTCCTGCCGTGCCACGCCCTTCCTGCCGTGCCACGCCCTTCCTGCCGTGCCACGCCCTTCCTGCCGTGCCACGCCCTTCCTGCCGTGCCACGCCCTGTTTGCCCGTCCTGTTCGCCGCGCTCCGGGTCGCTGGCGCTCCCTAGGCCCTGCTTTATACGGGGAGAGGGGCCGGACCGCCGGTGCCCCCTGGCTCCGCCCACGTCTCGTCAGCCGCTCTCGCGCGAGCTGCGGGCTCGTGGGGACTCGCTCCGGTCCCCCCTGAGCTTCCCTGCCTCGGGAATGCCCTGGCTGCGCTGCACTGTGCCGCGCCGCTGTGAATCGTGCTGACTCCGAAGCTGTTGCTTCGGTGACTGAGAGGTTGCCTCGGCGACTGAGAGTTTGCTCAGTTGGTTTGCTCAGAGGCCAGTCCAACCTGGCCTTGAATGTTTCCAGGGATGGGGCATCTACCACTTCTCCGCACAACCTGTTCCAGTGTTCTACCACCCTCATTGCAAAAAAATATTTTCCTAATATCCAATCTGAATCTGCCTCCCTCTATTTTAAAACCATTACTCCTCATCCTATTACAAAAGGTCCTACTGAAGAGTTCCTCCCCATCTTTCCTGTAGGCCCTCTTTAGGTATTGGAAGACTGCTATAAGGTCTCTCTGGAGCCTTCTCTTCTCCAGGCTGAGCAGCCCCAACTCTCTCAGCCTATCCACATAGGAGAGGTGCTCCAGCCCTCTTATAATCTTCCTGGCCCTTCTCTGAACTCACTCCAACTGGTCCATGTCCTTCTTGTGTTGGGGGCTCCATAACTGGCTGCAGTACTCTACATGGGGTCTCATGAAAGCAGAGTAGAGGGGCATAATCACCTCTTTGGCCTGCTGGCCACGCTTCTTTTGATGCAGCCCAGAATGTGGTTGGCTCGTGTTGAGCTTCTTATCAACCGATATCCCCAAGTCCTTCTCCTCAGGGCTGCTGTCAATCCATTCTCCATGCAGCCTATATTTGTGCCTCGGATTGCCCTGACCCATGTGCAGGAACTTGTACTTGGTCTTGTTGAACTTCCTGAAGCTCTCATAGGCCCACCTTTCGAGCCTGTCAAGGTCCTTTTGGATGGCATCCCTCCCCTCCAGCATGTCAACAGCAGCACACAACTTGGTGTTGTCAGCAAACTTACTGAGGGTGCATTCTATCCCACTGTCCATGTCGCCAACAAAAATATTGAACAGGGCCGGGCCCAACACGGACCCCTGAGGAAAGCCACTCATCACTAGTCTCCACTTGGACACTGAGCCATTGACCACCACTCTCTGAGTGTGGCCATCCAGCCAACTCCTTATCCACCGAGTGGTCCATCCATCAAACATATGTCTCTCCAATTTAGAGAGAAGGATGTCATACAGGACAGTGTTAAATGCCTTGAACAAGTCCAGGTAGATGACATCAGTTGGTTGTCCCTTGTCCACCGATGCTGTCACCCTGTCACAGAAGTTTACCAAATTAGTCAGGTATGATCTGCCCTTAGTGAAGCCATGTTGGCTGTCACCAATCTCTACCTTGCTTTCCATGTGCCCTAGCATGGTTTCCAGGAGAATCTGCTCCATGATTTGGCTAGACACAAAGGTGAGACTGACTGGCTTGTAGTTGCCTGGGTCTTCCCTGTTCCCCTTTTTAAAAATAAGAGTTATGTTACTCCTCTTCCAGTCATCGGGAACCTCATGACTTCTCAAATACGACGGGCACTGGCTAGTCAACTTAATCTGTCAGTTCCCTCAGGACCTACGGATGCATCTCATCAGATCCCATGGACTTGTGCACCTTCAGGTTCCTTAGATGTTTCCGAACCTGCTCTTCCTTTACAGTGGACACTTCTTCATTCTCCCAGTCCCTGCTTTTGCCTTCCACAACTTGAGTGACATGGCTACAGTCCTTATCAGTGAAGTCTGAGGCAAAAAAGTCATTAAGTACCTCAGCCTTCTCCAGGTCCTGGGTAACCAGGTCGCCTGTTTCCTTTGGAGAGGGGCTACATTCTCCCTGGACTTCCTTTTGTCCCTGACATACCTATAGAAGCTTTTTTGTTGCCCTTGACATCCCTGGCCAGATTCAATTCCGTTAGGGCTTTAGCCTGCCTTACCTGATCCCTGGCTACTCTGACAACCTCTCTGTAATCCTTCCAGGCTACCTGTTCTTGCTTCCATCCTCTGTAGGCTTCCTTCTTTATTTTCAGTTGGTCCAGGATCTCCTTGTTCATCCACACAGGCCTCCTGGTGTTTTTCCCTGACTTGCTCTTCATTGGGATGCATCACTCCTGAGCTTGGAGGAGGTGCTCCTTGAACATCAACCAACTTTCCTGGGCCCCTCTTCCCTCCAGGGCTGTATCCCGTGGCATTTTACCCACCAGATCCCTGTAGAGGCCAAAGTCTGCCCTCCTGGAATCCAGGGCAGACAGCTTGCTGCCCAGCCTTCTCACTGCTCCGAAGATCTTGAACTCCGCTGTGTCATGGTCACTGCAGCCAAGGCTGCCCTTGAGTTCCACATCCCCCACCAGCCCCCCGCTGTTGGTGAGAATGAGGTCCAGAATGGCACCCTTCCTCGTTGGCTCATTTGTCACTTGCAGGAGGCGGTTGCCATCTACACACTCCAGGAACCTCCTGGATTGCCTGTACCCTGGTATGTTGTCTCTCTAACAGATGTCCAGGTGGTTGAAGTACCCTATGAGGACCAGGGCTCGTGACCATGAGGCTGCTCCTATCTTTCTACAGAGGGCCTTGTCCACTTGGTCCTCCTGCCCAGATGGCCTGTAGCAAACTCCCACTGTAATGTCCCCTGTCCCTGCTCTCCCTCTAATCCTGGCCCATAAGCTCTCTGTCAGCTCCTCATCCATCCCCAGGTGGAGCTCCATGCACTCCAGCTCGTTGCTGACATAGAGGGTGACGTCCCCTCCTCGTCTCCCCTCCCTGTCCTTCCTAAAGAGCCTATACTGCTCTGTCCAAATGCTCCTGTCATAGGAGTCATCCCACCACATTTCCATGATTCCAACAAGATTGTAACCCTGCATGCATGCACAGATCTCTAATTCTTCCTATTTGTTCCCCATGATATATGTGTTGACACAGAAGCACTTAACCTGGGCCTCCAATTAAGCTGACTTTGATTTTTCCATGAAGCCATAATATATATGGTTTACACGACTAGAAGTGTGATTAACACTTAATATACTGAGAAAATATATGCTATCTATATACAGTTTAAGACTTCCTGAAATGTAGAATATGACTAACTAAACTTTTCATCATATTAAGATTCTTTTTCATATTGTGATTTTTACTGCAACAAAGGTGAAATGTTAAAATACAATAATCTGATTTCACAGGCTTTTTTTTTTTTTGTATATAACTATCTTCAAACAGGGAATGTTAATAACCAGTTGAAATTTTTATTGAAACATTGTTTTACATATTGCTCCTCACTGGTTCAGTAAGTGCCAGTATTTTTTTTTCAATTGTTCCCAAAGTCACTTAAAGAAACTTGAAAAAAACCTTGAAAGCATGACCTTTATTTTAATTAGCAAGATCATCAAATTTCTTGGTGCTGCAAACTTTTGATACAAAGGTGAAGATCTATCCAGTTTCACATCTGCAAGTTGTGACACGACAGCCATTATTATCCTGTGTACAAGCAAGTCAGCTGGGAGTAATCTTTAGTATAAAACTTAAGAGAAGCATAAGATTCTACCTCCATGTATTGACCAGTGTTCTTTGACATAGATATGCACTTTGATGGCACTACTTAATTTATTAAGTATTAATTCCTTAAAATTCCTTTTCATTCATGCATTCGTTCCTTTCACGTTAAGTTAAGCTGAATTTGAAATCAGAGCTGGTAATTCTTTTTACCATTTTAAAATATGTCTTTTAAAAAAAATGACACTGACTGAAAGCCTTGTATAATAGTGATCAATCAACTTTTACTGTCTGATAAATTTAATTACTACTTTATTAAATTAATTAATATCTTAAAGGAAAGCTAAGCAAATCACTTCTATCAAATACCTTACCAAAACTTTTATGTCTTGTTCAAAAAACTTGGTTGTTCATTTCTTTGCCTCTGGCTTCTTAATGTATTGATGGACTGTAACAATTTTGTAATTATCCGATAAAAAAGAGTTGTTTTGAGTTTTAGTTCATCAAATAAATGACATTACATGATTTCTGTTCCTCAGAAACATAACCCATCTGAGACACTTGGAAAGCAGACAGAACTAAAATATTTTTAGAAGGCAGGAAAAAAATTGAATGAGTCAATGTCTTGTAAACATAGACCCAAAAAGAAACATTTTAAAAGGTTATTTTAAAACTTCCTTGGTTTTGCTTTTTTTTTTTTTTTTTAGAAAATGTTGATCATCTTAAGATTCTAGCTTGTGATACACTGATAAAGTAGTTTTCTGTCTCAGTATTTTGCCGCCCTTATACCCATGCTTATACATGATGTTGATTACTAATGTTGAGTTATGGATTGATTATGGAGTCTTACGGATATGTCTGACACTTAAGTTCTATCTCTCCTTAAACATAAAGAATGTAGACACTGATCCTGAAAAGCCTTTTGATAAATTTGAAAATCTAGGCCTTTCTTTCCAGTGACCTTGCAGCTCTTTACAAAATACGATGGCACTACAATGATGTCTGTTCACAGATTAATGCTCCACCTCTCTAGTGGAGATACGAGGATTTAAGCAAAACACAGCTGAGAACTGCAATGGCTGCTGTACAAGTTCTGCACCCATTTCTGATTGACAAGTGAAAAACAACCTGTACATAACCTGAAGTATGTAGTTTGAAGAAGACAAAAGGTATCACAATGATATTGTCACTTTATTTTGTACTTTCTCTATCTCTTTAATGCAGTTTGTATATAGATGAATAGAGTTTATCAGCTTCCGTAAAGAAGTTAAATATTTGAAAGTGAGGACTGTAGAGCTTTAAGGAGGTCGATGAGATCAAGACAGGTATCAGAAATGACAGAGGAGAGTAACAAGAAAGGCGAAGATTTCATTGGAAGTTTTGCGAAAGTGTGAAACTGGAAAAGGCTGCAAGGAGGTGTACCGAGAAGGCAACAAGAAAAGAGAGTACATGAATTAATGTAAAGATGATGGATAAGAGAAAAATATTTTGGAGTGAGAAGGCTTGGTTAGAAACAAAACTAAAAACAACCTGATGAGAAATCTACTTTTTTTTTTTTTTTTTGCTGGTGAAGCTGAAGACACTGTTTGCATACTAGCTTTTGCTACAAGAAAGTAGCACATCACTAACATTTCTGCCTTGCCACTCTCTATGATGCATCCATCCTTGCCCTCTGCTCTGCTGGAGAGGTGGTCAAGGAAACCCCATTGTGAACTGTACACTCACACTGTGTGGACTGAGACTACCAGTAGCTCTGAAGAAATTCAGTGATAACAGATTTTGCACTTTAGTTGTTGAGTGGTCCCCGGGAATTGCTTGTTGGCTTCCGAACTGTACTGCTGTAGGTCTCTGCCCAAGAGAATCTGAGAAGTCTGACATTTTCCTATTCCATGAAGATGGGTGTACATGGTTTTTAAAATTTGCTATCTGTGAGTACTAGAGCATGGAAGCTAAGAATTTGGTTTCTGCAAGCATCTGTGTGAATAAAACTCAGTCACTCAAATGTTCAAAAAAAGAAAAAACAAAAGGAACAGAAGGATGGCTGAAGGAAATAGATTCCTAAACTCCTAGGTTCTGGGTTTGAGTTTGTTCTGTTTTCATTTTGTTTTTTCTCTTTCTTTGTACACTAATCTGTTGTCATCTCCTAGGAAAGGTTCTCTTTTTTTTTCTCTCTAACGTTATGCCTAATATAGCAGGAAGCTAAGGCATGGCTACACAGCATGTGTTAGTTCTTTTCTAGTGCAACAAGAAATAAATTTAACAGAATTGCTAACTGCATTTTCTACAGGAATGCTTTCTTTCTCCCCTTCACTCCTCCTCCCACTTTTTTTTTCCCTTTTCTTTTCTTTTCTTTTTTTTTTTTCTTTCTTTTTTTTTTTTTGTTACAGTAATTGCTGTCTGAGCCTCAAAGGCTAAAAATCGTTTTTCATCTCATGCATGAAGAATTTTACTCTGATTGATGACAGCTATGGAACCTTTCCTTAGTCACTAAGCTGCACTAATTTGCAAGCTAAAACAATATTAGCAAATTGTTAATGATCCATGAAACTGCTGCAGCAGCCTTAAATGTTATGCTCAGAACTTTCTTATAACTAAAGCAGCTTACCTAAATTCCCACAATGGACACAAAATGAGATGGCATTTATGAAACAACAACAACAGCAACAAAAATAATAACTGTACAAGTGACAGGCTTGGCTAACGCAGTACATTAGTGTGAATAACTTGTATTGAGGGCATGTGAACAATTAACATGAAAACCCAGACCTAGTTTGCAGCAGTTTGGATTTAATTTTCATATTGAGCTAAAGCTGGTGCACACATTTCCTGTCTGCACTTAATGGCTGCAATTTTCCTTTATTTCCCTCACTGTGTGGCTGGCTTTTAAAATTAACTGGATTCCTTAAAAAGGAAAAATGAGTCCATTTTGGAAATAACCTGTGAGTATCATTTCGCATATTGAAAGAAAAGGTTTTTTTTTTCCTCTTCCTTTTTTTTTTACCCTTTAATGGAGCCCAAAATACTATTTGATTATTTATTTTTGAAGTGCTTTGAGAAATTCTGATGACTGAGCAATGTTGAAGCTGTTTAATGTTATCAGAGCATGTAGAGGACTAGTTCCCAGTCAACATGTCAGATAGGAGAAAACATACTTTATTTTCAGCTACATATTTACCATCAACAAAAGGAAACTGATAAAACAAATACTAAATTTCATACCTTTCTCTTACTTTTGCCCTGAAGATCATCTAGTTCTCCCTTTATTATATTCCAATATTTCTCTGTGCTGCTGATGTATTTATGTGGGCAGTTACCTGCAAATCTCACTATCTGTTAACTATTCTGTTAACAAAAATATTAAACAAAAGCGGATCCAAGAACTACATTAGTAATCTCACTACAAAATAATCAATCTCTCTTAAGAAATACTTCTTGGATTTAGTTTTGTTGGTTCTTTATCTTTCATAAATTTTTTTTTATTAAACTTAATTCCCTGTTGTTGAACTGTGTTGTCTGAGTAAGCCATATCAACCACTTAACTGAATTCTCGATAAAGTAGATCTACTGCATTTCTTTTGTCTAGAAAGTCAGTTATTTTATCAAAGAGCAATACTGTGGCTTTATTACGTATCTGGAAGAAGGAATAAGTACTACATTTGTGAAAACAATAGTTAAAATATAAAATTAATTGTATGAGTGAAATAAGGTAAAATTATAAACCTCTGGAAAAGTGATTTGTCAATTCTGTGTTCATAAAGGGAGAGAAATAAATGAGCTAGCAATGCTAAGTCAAGCCTGAGATTAAAGTGATGGAGAATTAAAGACAGGATTTCAATGGGGCTTCAAGGTGAAAGATGATGATGAATTGGTAATTAATAAGAAGCTAATACTGAATTTTCTCTATAAAGGTATATCTGAACACTAGAAACATGTTTAGAAACTGAAGAGAGCTAAAATAGGAAAATTAGTAAGATGGAGGAACTAGAAGGATGGACTGAGAAATCTAAAAACTCAGGGTAGTAAAAATAATAATATAGTAATAACTAAAAGGTACTCACACCAAAGCATCAGAAGAATTACTTTAGAAAGAGTAATATGATGGAAGTAAGCCAAAAATCTTACTGAGACCACAGACTACTTTCCAAGAGCAAAGTCTGTCTGATTGAGACATTTTCTGATAATTAAGTATATCAGAAGCCATGAATATGGGGCTTCTAAAATGAGATTCCACAAAACTGAAGAAAATTTGATCAGTTTTATAGTAATGCTGAAAAAGACAATTTGAAGCCTGAAATTAATTATGATTCTTTTCCATTGTCCTGACATCTTATTTACTAGCACATAAGAGGTAAGCTATGAAAGTTTTCACTACATGCGTTTATTTGTAGTAAGAGAGGATATCCTACTGAAAAGCCTGAATATGTTCCTTTAGGTTCCTATATCTTTCTCAAGTTAATTTGTGATTCTGTATTCGGGATTCAGTGATTCCATCTGCCTGAGGCTACATGTGCTTGTCATGTTCTGATCAAACCTAGTTTGCTCAGGTTGCAAAGGATAAAGTCACCTATATTCTATATAATTATCTACCCACTGTGTAGAACATTTTTCTCAGGAGTTGGAAGCCTCAGGTTATAATCCTCTTCTGTCAAAATGCGTCTGGGGAGTCAACATCAGTATGGTGGAAGACTTCCATGGAAGCTAGACTAAGAAAGGTTTGGGAAAGACATCTGTCAAACAGTTGTTGCTAACCCAAATCCCAAAATGACTTCATGTTAGTTCAGATTAATTACCAGGCTCTACATAACAATACATATCTCCTTTATATGGATGTGCCTGAGCTCATGAAAGAGGGAGACCTCGAGACAAACTTCTTCACAAGCATTTTATTTACTGGCTCAAGAATCTAGGTAAATAAGTATTAACACTGATATGATTCTACATATGAACTTACACTCCATCATTTTGTGTAGAATTAATTGTTTCATGTTACTTTTTTTAAGCATTCCAAGATGGAGTGTCTCAACATTAGTGTCTCTACTAAATATCTATACCCTTACAGATTGAACATAATAGACAATCATAAAAAATACATACCTGCATCATACAGTTTATAGTTGAGACATTCAAAATAACACAAAATTCACCTTAAGTGTCTCTAAAATAAAATATCCTTACATATTTTCATTAAATATTGTTCCTAGGATGTCATTAGGGCTCTAGGCATCTGAAATAATTTATAAGCAGTCATAATGCAGTGAACTAAATGGCATTGTCTTGTTGATCAACAAAAAGGCAGTTATGCCTTTTGGCTAATATTAAGATTGATGTTCTATTTGTACTTCATTTTAATTACTAATAAATTAATACAGGCCTACTAGACCATATGTAAATAGCATTTTTTTCTGATTGATTTGCCACCAAGAAATGACCCTGATTATGCTGTTAATAATCAGTTTACTCTTAATTGGCTTTTTTTCATTAAAGTATAAAGAGCTGGTGTGGTGGGTTATCCTTGGCTGGGTGCCAGGTGCCCGTCAAGCTGCTCTTTCACTCCCCTCCTCAGTAGGACAAGGGGAAAAAATAAGATTAAAAAGCTTGAGAGTTGAGATAAAGACAGGGAGATTGTTTACCAATTATCATCACAGGCAAAACAGGCTTGACTTGGGGAAATTAATTTAATTTATTGCCCATTAAAAATAGAGTAGGATAGTGAGAAACAAAGACAAAACACCTTCCCTCCACTCCTCCCTTCTTCCCAGGCTCAGCTTCACTACTGACTCCTCTACCTCCTCCTCCCAAGTGGTGCAGGGGGATGGGGAATGGAGGTTGATGTCAATTCAAAATACTTTGTCTCTAAGACTCCATCCTCACATTTTTACCCTTCTCCATCCTGGGATCCCTCCCACAGGATATAGCCCTTCACAAAATTCTCCAGCGTGCGTCATTCCCACCAGATGCAGTTCTTCAAGAACTGCTCCAGCATGTGTCCTTTTTATGGGGTACAGTCCTTCAGGAACAAACTGCTCCAATGTGGTACCCCATGGGCTGCAGTTTCCACCACGAAACCTGTTCCTGTGTGAGCTCCTCTCCATGGACCACAGTTCCTGCCAGAAAACTTGCTCCTCCATGGCCTGTCCACAGGTTGCAGCTTCCTTCAGCACATATCCATCTGCTCCAGCATGGGGTCCTCCACAGGTGAAAAAATGGTACACTTCATACAGAAGGAAAAAGAAAACAGAAAATATGTTAATAAAAAGCCAGAGTCTTGACATGGCTATAGATAATCTGTAAAGGATTCAAAAGTAATAATGCCTCAATGTTCATTTTTAGTCTTCATGTCTTCCTAGAGAAATAATCATCTTCATCTGAATGTCAAATTGCAGATTATGAACACAAAAAGATACAAGAAACAAATGTTGAAAAATAAAGCTACTTATTTTTACAGTTCATTCACAAAATTCATATTTTGTGCAATATATTAACAAGTTTGCGGAGTGCAATCTGCCAGTGAATCATCATAGCCTCAGTAACTGTTCTTTTGGTGTGTAAGACTCACTGAGCCACATACTGAGTGCACTTAACCCAGAGAGAAGTTCTCAGGGAGCTTTAAGTACTTAACCCTTCACTAAGTACTTAATCAGTGCAGAACCTCTGCAGTGCTAAGTTAGCACTGCTTTTTCCTTGATGTCCCTTCAAAATCAAATGCTGGTCTGTCAGCACTCTCAGTGGACTTCTAATCTATCTGCATTAATTATGTCTCTGCTCAGCTCTTTCAGCTTTGTTCTTGACCTCTGTTCCCTTTCTTCTTATGATACAGTATGATGGGACCTCAGTTTGTCCAGGATCTTACAGTAAAACTGTTCTCTTTGTCTACCTTTTTAAAAAACTATTAATCAATAGATCAAAAATGCTTTAATCTACACTTATGCTGTAGTATCCCTCCTTTCTATCCCTCTTCTTTGTTGCTTCTAAAGTTTCTCCAAAGATGACTGTTCATGGTGGTTTTCTGGGAAATAGGTGACCTCCTGCTCCCATCAGAGTGGAGCAGTGCCATAAAGTAAACTGTAGACAAACAAATCAAACCGTTCTACCATCTGTCACAGAGGATGACTGACTCTTCTGGCTTTTTTATTCTGTACCCTTGGTTCTTTGCCCCATTCTCTTACTTCAAATTTCACCCACATTGTCAATCACTAATCACTTTCTCTATCCCTCTGGGGAATATATACTAGAACATGCATGACCCACTTTATTTCCCCCACTGAATTCTTACGGTTTTAATCCTAGCTTTTATTTCAATACTTTCTCTCCTTCAAGTCATCCTCATTCTTCTTACTCAGTATCTGTCCCTTGCTATGTAAGAATTGGCTAATTCCCCCTGAGAAAAAAAAAAAGAGTAATATTATGTGTCCTCACCTTTCGTTCTCTCATTCCCTCTGCTTTTGACTTTCTTTATTTCCCTGTCACTTAAGCAGTTTCTCAAAATCCCTTTTTCTCTAACATGCACAAAGACCCTACAGGGACTGTCTTCTAACATAAAGCACTAAAATACATTTGTAAGGCTACAGAACTGAGAATTTTAACCCCATTATGTATGAATTCTTTCCACTGTTGATTTGACTTTGAGATTAGCGTCTCAATAAATCTTTGCTGAACACTAAATCATTTGTCATTTTTTTAATAGCAAGTGGGAAAGCAGATTGATTGAAGTTAAAGGGTTTTACTCCTGCATGTTACACATCATAACAGAACCAAGAATGCGACGAGTCACTCCACCTCATCAGCTTTTCATGTTTTCATGCTGATATTAGTGATTTTGGCAGTGTTTAACAAAATGACTAATTAGCAGCAAGATATTCATGCTCTTCACAGATTACCAGGAAAAAAAAAATCACAACTGTTTTGTCTATTTAGGATTTTCAATCCATGTAAATCAGATAAGAAGGGATTAACTCATCTGAACATACATATGCCATTTCAAAATGACCTAGGCTGTTGTCTGACATCTGCTGGCATATACAAAACAATCTTCATGGGAGACCTGCACTCTTCTGAAGCTGCAGCTGCAACCTTGGCAAGATATTCAACAGAGCCTAAAAAAACACTAGATGCCTAAGTTTAGACAGCTGAAAGATGCTTAACTTTATTTCAAGTTATTTCTTTAGTTAAGGTCTTTGATGTTTTTGTTGCTGTATTAAATCCAAAGTACACTGACTTAAGTACATGCTTATGCTTAAGATGTGATTACAGAAATATATGCATGCTAAGAATAGAAGGAGAAACTTATGACAAATTGGAGTTAACTACAAGAAATCTGTGCTTACACTTAAGATTTCTTTTCCAAGCTAGAACAGGTTGATTGAATTTCTTGAAGTTACAACATAGAAAGAAGAAAAAATATGATCCTGATTAAATATCAGTCCAAGGTGCTCCAAGTCCTTCATAAGCATTGGTCTTTATCTGACAGAACCTCCTTCTCCCTCAGTTTCTTTCCCAATAGAGATTTCCTTCTGGCTTGTAGGAATCCAATCCTCATCTAGCCTGTGATCCTTCCATGTTTCGGATGACAGTTTTCATTACCATAATGGACATCCATTTCAAGATTATATGCTGGACATACACATTTGCCCACGACATATATGCCAAAGTATTCTACTACTGATATAATTCTGATCACTTTAATTCTCTTTCCAGTTTTATGCTGCCAATTTATTTTTTTATGACATGCAGTTTGATCATAGATAATAATACTATATTATTTTTTTACTATATTTGTCACTTACTGTGTGCTGAAATTAGCATTGTCTTCCCACAATCTATTGCCAGGGATCTTTTCTGGCCAACTCTTTTGAAACATCAATAAGAATCTCAGCAATTTGGTTTAAATTTTTATGCAAGGTAATAATTTTCTTCTCCTTGTGTGTTTCTCTCCCTTCTTCCCATTCCACTGCACCAATTTCCAGTTTTAAAGACCTCAGGATACTCTTCATAGACAGTATATATCCAAACTATACTTTAAATCCTGCTAAGTCCTTGGTTTCAGGAACTACTCGGTTTTAATTAGCTTAATCATATTTTGAGTGAGAAATAATGTTTGTTGATTTATAAATTTTACACCTTTTAAGTACATCTACAATCTTGCTAATGCAAATTAAATGAAATGCTATGAAATGCAACACTATCCACATAATGATTTGGAATTTGAAATAAGAATTTGGAAAAGAGCATTCACAGTCCTTTCTGGGCAACTTGAGAGGAAACATTCCCCTCTGGGAACAGAGAGCCAAGATCTACTTTTCTGGGCTTGTTCGAGTGTTCCACCACCCTCATTGTAAAAAATTTCTTCCATATATCTAATCTAACCTCTTCTAGTTTAAAACCATTACCCCTTATCCTATCACAACAGGCCCTGGTAAAATGTTTGTTCCCATTTTTCTTGTAAGCCCCCTTTAAGTATTGAAAGGCCACAATAAGGTCTCCCCGGAGCCTTCTCTTCTTCAGACTGAACGACCCGAACTCTCTCAACCTTTCTTCATAGAAGAATAGTGGATAGTGGCTCAGCAACTTAATCTGCCAGTTCCCTCAGGACCTGTGGATGTATCTTAACAGGTCCCACGGACTCGTGCACCTTCAGGTGTCTGAACCTGATCTTCTTCTACAGTGGGTGGTTCTTCATTCTCCCAGTCCCCACCTTTGCCTTCTTCTTCTTCTTGGGTGATGTGGCTAGAGCCCTCACTGGTGAAGACTGAGACAAAAAAAAAAGTCATTGAGTACCTCAGCCTCCTCCTTGTCCTGGGTAACAGAGTCTCTTGATTCCTCTTGGGGAGGGCCCTCATTTTCCCTAGTCTTGCTCATCCTCCTGCTTGAGGGAATCTTAAAAAATGTATTACACTTATGCTATATTTCAGTATGTATTCTACTGCAGGTATTGGCCATTCCATTTAGAAAGTTCTTCCCTGCTTTTTAAAGACCCAGCTCACGCAGTCACAAAACTCAAAGAGCAGTGGATTTATGTCCTAAGAGCTTTTAATAAAATATAGTAATGCTTAGTAATCACTTGTAAAGTGGATTTGAATATTCCAACCAGGTGCCAAAGATTAGATCTATCTTATTTGGCAAGAAACTCGCTATAAACACATACTCTATAGCAGCTCAACTTTAGCTGGGACTACTTCACAAGTGATACTTCAAATTTATAATAATTATTCACAACCTTCACCTTTTTTTTTGTAATTAGTGATATTTAGGAGAATATTTCTAGGCAATCTAAGTGTACTCACAAGTAAGAAGAGCCTTGATCAGGTGTTGACAATGTTGAAGAAAATAGGGACAAACAGTGGAAACAGCTTGGCAAGACATTCTATTTCCACCCTAAATGCACAGTCAGCCACCAGCACTGATTCTCTGTCCTTTCTCACTATCCGTGTGGTGTCTTTACTTGCATTCCTAATCTAAGAGTTTTTGAGCCTACTTAATAAAAATTCTGATAATCTCAAAGTCTGGCTGTTTTTACCAAATACATACTGTGTCTTACTGTCATGGTTTAAGAAGCTATGAAAGACATTTTACATGTAATTTTTACCTCTCATGGTGCACTGTAGATGACAGAGTTCAAAGTAGTTAAAAGATTTGACACATGGAATTCTGGCCCTAAATCTCTATGATCCTCTCTCATTCAAAATAAGTGGAAAATATATTAAGGGAAAATGGTCTGTTCTAGTGGTCAGGTGGTTGATCTTCTTGTATTACAGATTAGATATTATTATGCCAAAATAGTCATAGTGGTAGTTTAAAATGCTTTTCTAGGTACACTATAACTGCTATCAGTACTTTTTGAGAAATAACTACATTTCTATATAAATCAAGGCTTTTGATAACAATTGCTGAATGAAAGACAGTTGTGAATATAACGTGTCAACATGTACCACTACTGCTATTTGTATAAAGAGTGATTTTTTTTAAACAGTAGGTTGCTATTATTGACCTGTGTGATCTGCTGTATTTTTAGATACAAAATATTAAATATATTAAATATAAATATACCATGTGAATGCATTCTATGTATGTGTGAGAGACTGTATCGAATGTTTGTCTCAACATTGTCGAAGCATCAAACCACCACCTAAACAATGGAACATCAGTCAAACCATAGGACTGGAGTCTTCCTGTTTTCCTGCAAGATGATTCCCTTATCTTGCAATCCAGTCAAGCCACAGGACTGGAAGCTTCCTGTTTTTCCCTCCTATTTTCCCACGAACCTGAATTCAGAGCTGACTCTGCAAAACTTAGCCTTACCCCTACGTATGTGCCCAGACCCAGGCCAGAAAAACAGAGGGGCCCAGAGACGGTATTGGGCATGCATATCACTGCCAGATAAGGGGTGCGGCCAAGCAAACCCACTCTTGGAATATGTGACGTGAATAAGACGAATGATAAAAGGACAAAAACTACCAACATCGGGTGGAACGTTCCCCCACCGAGTCAACTGCACTGTTGGGACGCCACAGCTCGTGGTAGTAGCTATTGCAACTGAAACTCTTTTCCCTCTTTCCTTTCTTTCTCTCCTTTCTCTTGCATTTGCGAACTTCTTGTCGGGTTAATAAAGTTACCTGGCACTTGACTCCATTTTAAGTCTTAATTCTGTTCCCGAGAATATGAGCAAAACCACGCTTCGGTGTGTGAGAGGTTGGTCTAGCCGCCCCTAGCCTCCCAGACTTGTCTGAGGTCGGCTAGAAAGCAAGGGGGCCTTCCTCTCATCCGAAATCGGAGCATGACAGTATGCATCAATAAAACATGCAATATTCTTTTTAAGCTAAAGTTTGGCTTGGGAAAACAGATGTACAACCACAGGAAAATAACTATTTTTTAACTCAGTATAATGTGCAGTATCAGAAGATCTCTGAGTTCTGCTTTTTGTACACATGTATTCATATTGATGCAGGTATTGCAGAAATCTTATTTTCCTTTTTAACCTTTAAAAAAGGATAAAATTTACCTTCCTTGAGTGAATCAATAAAGTATTACTCTGTGGGTAATGTGGATGGATATGAGAACTTACACTGTCATTTTGTTTGGTCTGTTATAGAGAGTTAACAGCTTTTAGAGACACAAGTTTCTTTGAATCATTCTTCAATGCTTCATTCTGCTCAAGATCATTACTGATGGTTGAAGTTTTCTAACCAGTTTAAGAATTCTCTCTTCCATAAAGGCTTTTCTAATATTAGAAGCAAAACCAAAGGATCCTATTATTACTATTATTATTATTATTGTTGTTGTTGTTGTTGTTTTTGTTATTAAATGGTAACTATTTTGCTTCCATTTACCCCTGTTCTAGTTTTAAATGAAACTAGCATTAAAAGGTGACTTTAAAAAAAAAAAGAGAGAGAGAGAGAAAAAGCTATACATTTATTCTCTCAATAAAAATGAAATGCATTGTAATTTCTGAGACTATGTTATTGGTTATGACTAATTAGTTGAAACTTGGCCAAAAACTGAATAGATGTTTTCCGGTTCTGAAATTTTAGTCATTCTTGCAAAAATATCTATTTAACAGAAAATCAGTACTATTTGCTATTTGCTCATTATTGGTTCTGTGTTATTCTATAATTTAGCATATATCATTCACTCAGCTGTGCAGAGGAAATAATATCCTGTGACAAGGATTGCCAGTATCTCAGCATAACCAGTAAACAGTTCAAATACATTGCTTGTCATTAAGTCTATAGGAGAAAAATAGCAGATCTACTAAAAGGAAATTGGGATTGACTGGCAAATAATTTACCAACCAAGAATAGAGCTTTATATCAGCTTGCTTTCTCTTACAAATAATTCTTTTTAGTTCCCATTCAGTAAAATTTACTCAAATATGGAAACTTAGCACAAGGCCTATTCACTACTTAAATCCCATGTAATATATCAGCTTTTGCTGATATATTGTGGGCTGAATTGCAGCCCACTGTTGCTTAAACTGAATGGGTGGTATTTCCATCTGGATCATGAATAGAATTTTGGGAAAATTTATAAGAAAGTCTGCTCTAAAGATTTCTTGCTAGCTAGGTTTTGGTACTTCTCACATATCTGCATTGAAATAGTGGTCTGTGAAACATGCCAAAATTATGACAAAAAGCTAGGGACAGTTGGACAAGGTTCAGTGAGTTGCTGACTCCACCTGAAGCTACACATGCAGCCTTACAGTATCGGAAAGTTACCCTGAAGTCTGCCTCAGAGTTGCCTTGAGCAAAACACTATAGGCATATCCACTAGAGTGTTTAAACAAATGAAACCTGAATTACTGTGTTCTGAGAGTAATTTGTATTCCTATAATCATTGATCAATACAGAACTTATGATGGCAAATAATAGCCTCCATGGTCCAAAGCACAAATGAGTTTGTAATCTGTAACTTCAGAGATTTTTTTTTCTCTTCATCATGCTAGGATGTCTCCCTGAAAAATGGCACACTTTCAAGAATTTCTGCTAGAATTGAAAAATATGGTAGACAACCTTTGATGATTTAATAACTGAAAGCAAAGGTAGAAAGTGTGCATATATGAGAATTTACAGCATTGAAAGCTATTATAATGGAGAATTCATATTGTAATAATACATAGAGAGAATAATTTAGGTACTAAACACTCTGTACTAACCCAGTTACTGTTCAGTCTCTTTTTTTTTTTTTTGGTCATATCAGAAATACATTATTCCATCATTGAATTAGTATAGCAAAAATGGAGATTGGCTTTTAAAATATTTGGTTTTTAATTTTGTAGCCAAAGTCCTTTCTAAAGAAATCTTATAGTTATTACTATTTGTCAAAGAATCTGAAGTAGAAACACATGTCTTGCATAGGGAGGAGATGATATTAATTTCTATGTTAGGAGTGGCATTAGACAAAAAGAATAGGTACTAGTTTCAATTCATTAATGTTCTTTCCACCTGACTGTTTTTTACTAACAACAGTCTCCCTCCAAGGCAGACAGTGCTAGTTTCTGGTACAGTTAAATGTCATTTAGTTTCTGAAATTCCTTCTGTTTAACATACATTTTTTTGTAATTCCCTTTGGTTTCCTTTCCCATCTCTCCATCTATTTTCAACTCTGTCTTTTCTTCAGACCAATTTTTTTTTCATTTCATTCTTGTTTTGTACTGGAACTTAAATATTCCTCCTTAGCCTTCCTTCTTTGTTTTGATTCTTCACTTTATGGGTTCTCTGACTCAGCTTTGGTGTTGGTTTTCATGACAGCAATATATGCAGTCTTACCATAACTTCATTCCTTTCTTGAATGCAGAGACTTAGCAGTTCTTCTGATTACTGGAAAGGTAGTCTTCACTAAACACTGCTGTCTCTCTGAGTTCAGTTATCACTACTACTTTTCTGTCCATTATATGTCTAGCTTTAAATTTTGTCAACACAAAAAACAACAAAACAAAACAAAACAAAATCTTCCCTGTACCAGACTTCTCTGAAGGTTTTAGTCTAGGTGATGGCTCCAACTTTCACTGCAAAGCGAAATTTGAGTTACTATAGTAGATTGCACACACACACACACAAAAAAAAGTATAGTAGATTGCACAAAAATGTTAGTTTTCTCACTTGAGTCTGGAATGTGACCTTTTGCTTGCTTATCCTTTGTCTTTGCTGTGACAAAGCAAATGTCAGCTCAAAATGTAATTCCCAGAAAAGCAACAGATTCAAAGCACCTAAACCCAGTTCAATTCATACAAGCTAACAACACTAAGTATGTCTTATCAAAAGGGATTCCATTTCAAAATCATTCTAAAATGGACAACAGTAGTACACTCAGGTTTTATTTCACAATTGTTTCCCCTATTAGTTTTGAGATGGACTATGAGTTATCTGTTTGACTACCTGAGACCTCCAGCCTGCACAGCAATTACTGACTGATTTTTAATATATGACTTAAGAATCTTTCAAGGGTTGCCCAAGAATTGCATTGAAGCATACAAAACCCAATCTTTATGACCTTATTTGTGTCCCTTATTTTTTTTTTTACCTAAAGCTATTATTTCTTGAAGTCAAATAATGTGACTGTGAAAATAAATAATTTCAATTATTTTATGTTGTTTTTTAATGAAAAGTTCCATTTAATACAAAAATTGATTTTATCTGGAGTTTGCAAACAATGGAAAGAAATACGAATACGTGTAATTGTCAATTTGCCTTGCTGATGTTAACGATTTGGAGAAAGATCTATTCAGAACTCTAACATACGTGGGATTATACAGGTCATTGTTTTTGAAAGAAACAACAACCAAAACTAAAACAGTGGATTAGTGAACATAAAAATGAAAGCTTCAGTGGATAATTGGAGAAGCAAATATTTTGTTGTTGCTCCTGTCATATGATACTCAGCTGTGATGCTGACATTCTGTTACTGATGTTACTTACTTTCTCTGACCTGAAATTCTTCATCTTTATATGTAGAAAGTACTACTAATCAACTTATACTTTGCATATAATAATGAATGACTGCTTGATTACCATCAAGTGAAGAAAAGATTGTGTACAATAAATGCAATTCTTATTTTAAAGACTTTCTCTAGGATGACAGTACTTTAGAAGCCTGTGAATTGGGAGTTTCTTCTTTATCTTTGATAAATTCAAAGTAATATGAGCCAACAGAAATGTAAATTGGACTCTGCTAGGAAAAAAAGAAGAGGAAAAAAAGCAGTCTTTAGCTCCTCCCAATAAATGAAAATTCACTGATGCAAAAATAAATATTTTAATTGAAAAAGATCAGAGAAAAGAAAGACATTAACTGAAATGAAAAATAAAGTATCTAAAAGTGAAATGCATAGTTGAAGAGAAAAAACATTAATTTAACCTAAAGACCAACTTTTCAAAATGTAGTATTAGCATATGCAAGGTAGAATGTATAATTTTCAGAATATAGTTATTTGTTCAGCTAGTTTTTTTTTTTTACATAAACAATAATGTATGCAATGGTAGGATATACAAAGGAAAATATTATTTGTGCCTACATATGCCAATTTAAATCACGTTATATACACACTGAAAGAGTGTTCGACAAAGCAGTGCCTCCCCATTGGTAGGTGCCTGTGAATGTTTTGGAAGTCTGATTAGATAATGACTTTGACAAAGACAATTTAAAGGACCTACCTGGACATGAATATGGTCAGATGCTTTTTTCTGATCCTGATCTTCTTTATTTTTAAACGGGTGTTATGGGTTACTTGGAAAGCTAGAACATTGTTCTGTGTTTATCCTGCCGTACATCGCTCTATGTTTATTCTACTGTACATCAATATGCAAATTCAATAACCACTTTGTTACAATTAGTAATGAATACGAATGCTTTTCACTGTGATTTTCATATGAATGACTAAATTAGCTCCAACTGATTTTTAGTTCATAAATACACATATTAAGCTAGCAATTGTTTCAAGAATCTTCCAGAAATGCACTGTTTCTGTCTCAGGAAGACTATCAGGTAACTATATAGAGAAAAAACAGAAAGCCTCTGTTACATGTGCATGGCAATTACTGCTTCCTGGCCAGTGAGTTCAGGGTGAAGCAATATGTATATCCGAATTTCCTTCAAAAAACTTCTAAAAAGCTTTAGCATATGTGTTTGTAACTGGCTGGAATTAAAGAGTGAGTGAAATAATACTAATAGAGAATGTAAATTACAATCTCTAGAAGTTCCTTTTAGTGCAATTATATTGTTCAAGTCTACGTAGATGCTTTTGTCTATAATGACAGTGTTACTGAAAATAAAGAAAATGTACACATTGAACATGTGCTACCACATCTTTTGTATACTTGTAAATTGTGTCAATATAAACTAAATTATGCTTCGTATAAGAAGTTATAAACAGCTTGTGGAGTACAGTGGGGAGAAGGAATAGTTGTATAACATTTTTAAGAGTGCTACTATTAATCATAAAAAAAGTGTCAGCTCTTCTGTTTTTCTGAAAAGATATGTGTCGTAGTTCAGCCCCGATCAGGACCAGACTACGCAGTCTCTCTCTTGCTCCCCCCACCCTCTGAGAGAATAGGGGGAGATGATATAAGGAAAAACGGCTCAAGGTTTGAGATAAGGACAGGGAGAAAACCTTAAAGTTTCCGTCACAGGCAAAACAGACTCGACTTGGGGAAAAATACTCATTTATTTCTAAAATTAGCAGGAGAATGAGACAGGGAACAAGGTAACCTCCCCCCACCCCTCCCTCTTCCCGGGCTTAACATTATCTCTACTACCTTCTCCCCCCCGAGCGGCACAGGGGGAAAGAGGGAATGGGGGTCGCGGTCAGTTCATCACACATTGTTTCACGCCGCTGAGTCGTTGTCGGGGAAAGAACTCCTCGCATTCCTCTCCTGCTCCTTCGTGGGGTCCCTCCCACGGGCCACAGTCCCTCGTGGAACTGCTCCAGCATGGGTCACCTCTTCCACGGGGTGCAGTCCCTCCAGAAGAGCTGCCCCAGCGGGCCCTCCACGGGCCACAGCCTCCTTCAGGCCTCCACCTGCTCTGGCGTGGGGTCCTCCACGAGCTGCAGGTGGATCTCTGCCCCTCCGTGGACCTCCATGGGCTTCAGGGGGACAACCTGCTCCACCATGGTCTTCACCACGAGTTGCAGAGGAATCTTGGCCAGAAGCCGCATTACTCCTCCCTCTCCTTCTTCACTGACCTTGGTGTCTGCAGCCGTTCCTCAAAACAGGCTGGCAGACACCTCTCAGGATCCTTTTTACATCTTATTCACTTCTCATCTCCTCTCCACTTCTTGCAGCCAGGCTGGGCCGAGTCGGGCCCAGTCAGCTGCCTGGCGGGAGGCCAGAGGGTGAGGCCTGCAAGGCCCATGAGGCTCGCGCCTCCCGCTCTCTGCCCCTGCTCAGCTGCTTCACATCTTCTTCTCCTTTTTTTTTTCTGTTTTCCCCTTCTTAAATATATTATCGCAGAGGCGTTATCACGGGACATTCAGCTACCAATTGGCTCGTCCTTGGCCAGAAGTGGGTCTGCCCTAGGCCTGGCCGAGTCCACTAAACAAAGGGGAGCAACTTCTAGCAGTTTCCTACAGCAGCTACCACCTTAGGCCCCCCCTCACTAAACAAAACCAGAACAATATGAAAACTGCTGGCTGGAAGTAAGTGGGAACAGAAATGTTTTAAAATCTTTTGCATACTCTATCATAGTTTCTGTTACCAGGGAAACCACTTTCTTCATATCTGCTCACAACAGCTCCACCATTAGGAGATCAGCTGTTAGGGAGGTTGGATATTAAGGATGGGATCAAGGGTTAACTGAGGGAGAAATAAGACAATAATTACCACTGAAAATGTGTATGATGTTGCAAATAGTATACTGTGTATATTTATGGAAGGAGATGATTGTGGACTACTTTTATCCTAGCTTTCATCTTCAGCAGACTGTTTCTGTATGCTGGTTGTCTTTGAAGTATGGCGCACTGTGTACTGTTGTAGAAAAATAAATAATATAAGTATTAAAGGAAAAATATGGCTCAGTTGGCTGAAGCAAATACTGAAGACTTCCCTTAGGCTGTTATGAAAACTGACACAATCAGTATATTCAGGAGAACTGGATGAATTTAAGAAGGGTTTTCTTTGGAGGCAATAGTTCATGTCCCTTTTTACTTGGGACTGTTATTCTTCATGCATCAATAATGAATGAACGGAAAAAGAAATAATAAAGGGGACTGAAATTCTTGCCAGCTCCTGGTGGTTTTTCATATCTTCAAAATTCCCCCATACTGACAACTGTACCAAATCACTGAGATCAATCTTACAATATGATTTTCCACAAATTGGTCTTTTGGAGATGTTATTATGCAGCTAAGCATTTAATATTTGTCATTTATAAGTTATTCTTGGAAGTGACGTGTTTCCAGGCATTAGAAACAAAGCTTTTGAAAAGAAGTCAGACTTCTTTTCATGTGAAAAATACAAAAGTAGATATACAGAAAGAGTAGAGAATAGGTGATATAGAGTGGGAGGAGCTGAGAGACGTGGAAGGGGAAAAAAAACGAAGATAGAGAAACTATTCCCCAATCTCATTCTGTTAAAAATAGAAGAAAACTCAGCTTCTCGCATATGCTAGTTACTGTAGCAGGAGCTCCTCCTTCCTGTTTGTTTTTTTTGTTGTTGTTTATTTGTTTCTGTAAGGGTTTTTTTGTTTGTTTTTTTTTTGTTCTTTTTGTGTGTGTGCTTGTGGATGCCTTTTTTTTTTTTTTAATAAGTGGATTACTACAATTGGGATAATTCCAGTTTAATAATATGAC
Source organism: Chlamydotis macqueenii (assembly GCF_036417535.1). Lineage (NCBI taxonomy): Eukaryota > Metazoa > Chordata > Aves > Otidiformes > Otididae > Chlamydotis > Chlamydotis macqueenii. Next base: position 19,530,859 of record NC_141556.1, read on the forward strand.
TGCTTTTCACTGAGTTCCATATGGATGACTGAACTAGATCCAGTTTGACTGTGTATAGTCAAAGTAGCTTGGCTTCATCCTTCTGTGAAAGGAATTCATTCAGATTCACAGTATGTTTTTGAATAATTTTGAGTATACTGATATTATCCTGAATATTATCAGTTAAGAAAATTAAGGTTGGGAAATTTAAATTAATTTAGACTGTCTTATCATATGGGTCTCTTGTTTCATCCTTGAAAGCTAAGGAATTCTTAACACATTAAACATTCAGTATACAGCCTTTTTTTTTTTTTTTTTTTTTTTTTGTGAACTAATCCCGTCAATGGACTCCCAGTTCTTCTTAACAACTTAAACTGAATGCATTTTAACTACACAGTGGGGGAACTTTATATCAGGTCTCAAGATAGAACAAAACTGAAGGCAGAGGAGATCTAAAGGAAGTACTTCTTCACACAACACATAAGAAAAGAATAATTACTCATCAAAAGACAAATATTTAAAGTTTTATAAGTTCAGGAACAGCTGAATATGTTGATAGAACAAAATCCATTAAAGACTTCTGGAAAGCAAAGTCATCAACTCTAATTGATATATGTACACTGCACCATAAGACTGCTGGAGTCTTGGAAAGTATTCTGGGAAAGTATCAGTGTATGCTTTACTCATATTCATAACTATATATTGATTAATAGCTGCACTGAAGGCAGGAAGATGGACAACACAGATACTCTTTTTATCATTGCAAACTTTTATACATTCTACTATGTTCATGTATGCTTTCCTATTATAAACTTACATATGTGTTTTGGACCATGTAAAGAAGGAGCTCCTGCTGGAGACTGCTGTAACCCGTTTGTAGGATTCCTATGCACAAAGATCACCCAACATATGATATTTAAAAGCACAGCAGTATTTATTGCTCTATTATAGCCTTGCACAAGCAGTTACTAGCATAAGCAGTTACAGTTCCTAGCATAAGCAGTTACCAGCGTATTGTTTTCCCTTTATGAGAGTCTTACCACCCTGACTAAGCCGGAGACACCACCAAGCAGGAGGATGATGATCAGTGGGGTCAGAGCAGAGAAGGGAGGTAGCTGCAGCACCTTCAGGGTGTCCCCTGTTGTTTGTAGAGTATGCTCTGGGTACTTTCTCTCTCCCTCTGCTATGAGCTGCCTCTGTTTATCCCCTCAGCAGATTCAGTGGAAGAGTACTGACCAGGTGTTGATGCATGCGTGGCCAGCACATGCAGCAAGGCCTGCCAAGTATGTGCCCTGCTGGCTAACAGCGCTTCCCAGAGAGCAGCAACATGCTGCTCGATAACAACCCTCCTAATTCCCCTCTCTGAGATAACAACCCTCCTAGCTCCCCTCTCCAAGGTTGCATTCTCACAGCTGTGTGCAGCTTGTAATTTTCCAGTGGCCCTACACGGACCATCACTGAAATCTCTCACACAACTGCTCATAGTGAAAGAACATGAGATTACACAAGAGACATATTTTATGTCTGTCCCTTCTGTTCTAGGACCTCATAGCCTATAAGGAGCTGATTAGCACACAGGCAGATTGTTTCTGGAATACATGGTTCTGGAACAAAAGACTGGAGCATCCTGTTGGTAGCATGGGATTCACAGATGTTGTGGTGAGGGAGCATTATAATGAATCTGTATGCCTCTAAGGAGAAAAAAAAAAAAAGAAAAAAGAATATATTTGTTCCAAATACGAACATTTTGACTCACTAGCCTATTCAAGATTAGAAGGTATTATAAATCACACTCTCCCCACCTGGCAGGGAAAAGTCAGGAGACAATGACTGTGCTTTTCTACATGACATACAACACTGTTTCAAGGATTTATTCAGAAAATCTTATGTACTTCCTTGGTGATGGTTTAGACAAGTATCTCAAATGGACTAATAGGACATTAGGAAACTAATATGAAATATTTTGGGCCTGTAATATATACTGCAAATGCAAAACAGGACAAAGAAAGCAATTTTCAGAAGAAAAAAAAGAAACAACTTTTTTTTTCTTATTTAAACTAATGACAACATTTTCTTCTTCTATTGACAAATATCAATATTATAGTTTATCTTCAAGAAGATAGAAAGTCTTGCATTTTCAACTTTCTTGGAAGTCTCTTACTTCTTCTATTTACAGAATAACATCAATAAATAAAAGCCATCAGAGCCAAATATCCAGGGTGTAACAAACTCCTTCAATAATTTAGCCAAAACTAAAAGCAAGTTCTGCTTTTTGACAAAATTCAGTGTAATGGGCTCTAAGGAATAAAACAAGCTTATGAATCTCATGATACTCTCAGATATCTTGCAGCCTATAAGAATTACACAAGTCTCACAATGGAACATAAATCTAACAAATTTATTGGAGTCGATACCTCATCACACTGAGTATGGAGACAATATCTGCAAATAGGTTGTACTGCTGCTCATATTGCTATGGGTTCCTCAGGCCCAGACTAGTCACTGACGTAGTGTTTATCCAGACAGAAAAGTTTCTTGAAATGAAGAAGTTGAATGTTTGACACTTTATACATTAATGTTTAACACAGAAAACCACAAACTAATTCTCAGCTATACAAAAATCAGGTAGAGAGACAAGGGTAGAGGTCCGAATAAATATTTACAAGCAAAACAGTCTGTCATATACATATTGTAACCTGAGTTATCAAGTCAATGGCATTGTTTCATGTATGGCACAGAATCTTAAAAGTATCCTGGTCAAGTAGAAACACAAGTTTTTTAACTGTTACTGTGACTTAAGTCAGGTAATTTTATTTCTGCACAGGTTTCAGAGAAAGACTAAATTTTTACAGAGATGCACTTTATAGGAGTTTCGAGTAGGAGTTTTGTGGTGAATATTGTCGTAGTTCAGCCCCGATCAGGACCAGACTACGCAGTCCGTCTCTCGCTCCCCCCACCCTCCGAGAGAATAGGAGGAGATGATATAAGAAAAAACAGCTCAAGGTTTGAGATAAGGACGGAGAGAAATCCTTAAAGTTACCGTCACGGGCAAAACAGACTCGACTTGGGGAAAACTATTCATTTATTTCTAAAATTAGCAGGAGAATGAGACAGGGAACAAGATAACCTCCCCCCACCCCTCCCTCTTGCCAAGCTTAACATTATCTCTACTACCTTCCCCTCCCGAGCGGCACGGGGCGGGGAAAAGGGAATGGGGGTCGCGGTCTGTTCATCACGCGTTGTTTTATGCCGCTGTATCATCGTCAGGGGAAGAACTCCTCGCATTCCTCCTCTGCTCCAGCATGGGGTCCCTCCCACGGGCCACAGTCCTTCGTGAAACTGCTCCGGCGTGGGTCATCTCTTCCACGGGGTGCAGTCCCTCTAGAACAGCAGTCCCAGCAGGCCCTCCACGGGCCACAGCCGCATTCAGGCCTCCACCTGCTCTGGTGTGGGGTCCTCCACGGGCTGCAGGTGGATCTCTGCCCCTCCGTGGACCTCCATGGGCTGCAGGGGGACAACCCGCTCCACCATGGTCTTCACCACGAGTTGCAGAGGAATCTTGGCCAGAAGCCGCATTACTCCTCCCCCTCTTTCTTCACTGACCTTGGCGTCTGCAGCCGTTCCTCACAACAGGCTGGCAGACGTCTCTCAGGATCCTTTTTACGTCTTATTCACTTCTCATCTCCTCTCCACTTCTTGCAGCCGGGCCGGGCCAAGTTGGGCCCAGTCGGCTGCCCGGCGGGAGGCCAGAGGGTGAGGCCTGCAAGGCCCATGAGGCTCGCGCCTCCCGCTCTCTGCCCCCCACTCAGCTGCTTCATATCTTCTCCTCCTTTTTTTTTCTGTTTTCCCCTACTTAAATACGTTATCGCAGAGGCGTTATCATGGGACATTCTGCTACCAATTGGCTTGGCCTTGGCCAGCAGCGGGTCCGCCATAGGCCTGGCCGAGTCCACTGAACAAAGGGGAGCGACTTCTAGCAGTTTCCTACAGAAGCTACCACCTTAGGCCCCCCCTCACTAACAAAACCAGAACAATATATATGACTCAACTCCATTTGAACCTGGATTTAGGACAGGATTAGAAATTATAGAATTTAAATGGGAAAATACATAGGGAAAGTGTCCTGGTTTCAGCAGGGATGGAGTTAATTTTCTTCTCAGTAGCCGGTGTGTTTTGGATTTCGTGTGTGAAGAATGTTGATAAAAAACACTCTGATGATATGAGTTGTTGTTAATGAGACCAAGGACACTGTCTGGCTTTCCAAGTCTCGTTAAAGTCTCGTTAACGTGCAGATGCGGGAAGCTGGGTGAAAGATAGACAGAATAATTGATCCACACTGGCCAAAGAGAGTATTCCATGCCATAAACGTCATGCTCAGTATGTAAGTGGGTGTTACCCATGGGAGGGGGCATTCTTTTCGGGCATTCTTTTTTGGCATCCATTCCATTCGGGTATCCGTTCGGGCACCCTTGGCATCCTTTTCTTCTCTCTTGCTTGCTGGCATCGTTCCCTCTACCTTGCTAGCTTGCTCTCCCCACTTTGCTTGCTGCTCAGTGTCGTTTCCATGATTGCTGCTCAGGACGGGCTGCATCGCTCATTCGGACATCGGGTGGTGAGAAATTGTACATTGTTCATTTTATATATTTTGTATATATTAATATCCTTACATTCTGTTATTTTTGTAGTTTTTAGTATTTTTAGTAAACTGTTTTTATTTCAACCCACAAGTTTTCCTTTCTTCCTAATTTCTCTCCCCCGTCCCTCTGGGTAGGGGGAGGGTGAGTGAGAAACTGTGTGGTGATCCGTGCTAAACCACCACAGGAAAGAAATAAAATAAATCAAAAACTTGCTTGTTGGGTCACAGAAATTACAACAGAAATCATTGCTTACTTTATACAAATTTACATTAGAAGCAATTGGAAGGAGTAGAATTATCTATATTTATCACATATATATCTCCACCGTGTCCAATAAAAAATTGTGTGTGATAATACCAGTCACATATTGGTTGACTTCACACAGTGGAATGAAGGCACAGATAAGTCTCCGTGCATTAGGCAAAAAAAAAAAAGCATTTTTGACCTGACTTGCCTAGGAAATGAGGACTGATCAGGATAGTTGAAAAAGTCTTTTTATGGGTGCATCTGCAATAACTATCATTATAAGCACAGAATTGGTTAAAGCTCCCAGAGAGCATGTGTATAGCATCTGTTTATGTATCTTATTTGTGACATTGCTTCAAGTGCAAAAGTTTATAGAGATACAGCTTTGCTCATAGAGTAAGATAAATACATTTTGCCTTCACTATTTTCTCTAAGTCTTAGCTACTTTGTAAATGTATTATGTAAAAATCTGAACACTGTTGTCAAAAAGGTCAGTTTAACAATCATTGTCTGTACTGGTGTGATAACTCTTGCTACAAATTTCATACTCCAACAGCTGCTGCTCAGATCAGTGAAGTACGATTTACAGAGGAACTCTGAACTTTGCTCTGAAGGGAAAGGAGAAACCAAGTGTTGTTATCTTGTAATCTCAGTGTTAAAAATAAAAGGAAACAAGAACCTCCAAAGACAGTTTTGCATCCCCTTTAAAAATTAGTTTAAAAGTTATAGCAACACTAGATTTGTTTTAAAATGAATGAAGGCATAGAGTTGCAGTACATGACTTTAAAAATGCCTTCATGACTCATATGCCCTGGATTTTCTCTCAGCACTATTTCTCAAGACTGTGGATAACCAGGATAAAACCACTATTTTTCTGTGAATACTGTATGCTGTACAGAGATTTTTAAAGAGCTTAATTGAGCGTAATATATTCTTCATATTTTAAATTAAATAATTTTCAGAATGTCCCAGTGTTTTAAAACTGATGGAATGCCAAAAATGTTACTTTTTGTAACTGACCTTATTCAGTTTAGCTTGATCTTTTTCTGAGATGTCTGAAGCCACGTTTCCAGCACCTGTTCATTTGTATCGTGTGATTATGTTGATTCAATCACTTTTGAGCACATGAAGAAAATTATTGGTAATTCACCAGCTGCTTTTTGAGAAGAAATTTGATCTTTTAAAAGAGGAGAGGAAGAGAGATCACATTTCAAGGTCCTTAACAAAATGTAGAACTGTATCAAGCTGTGAATATTTTGAATAGATGGTGAAACAAATAAAAATCCAAAATTGCAAATAGTATGGTATTGTTTTACTTGTGACAACATCAGTAGGAAATCTTTCAAAAATAAAACAAAAATTTTGAAATTTCTAGTAAGTTATGTTCTATTTGTTTTAGAAGGACTGACTCTTAATTTTTTACATTATATCTTTCAAAAGCTATCTGACTTACCTATTTGTTTCAATTTGGTATATATACTGTGAAAAATAAAAGAACACAGTGAGGATAGCTGTTTGGAATATCTAGTCTCTCACCCACTTAAGCCTCAGCTCTCACCTAGGTAAAAAGGCTTAGAATCACAAGAGTAATGAGTGACCGTCATATTCTGTTTTCAGATTTATGTTAGTGTCATGATAAGGTGGAAAATATTGTGTCCCAGCAGTTCCTTGTGAGTAACCTTGAATGAGGCAGTTGCTTTTATTACATGTCTCTGGAAATTCACAAAGAATTTCTGTCAATAAATAAATAAACAATCAAGCATACACATACAAAGCTCAATGAGGTTTTGTATTTGGGTCTAGGTTTTGTAACACTCTCTAGTTAGTTCATAGTGTAAAAAATTAGATAAAGTGACAGAAGAAACACATTTTCTAAAATATAAATGTGTTTGTAAACAAAGAGATACAAACTAGCAGTCTTATTTTTTAGACATGAAGAAAGGAAGAGATGTTTTTTTCAGGTTTCTGTATATAATGAGCTTTGAATAATGTCTTATAACTACCAGCCATGCAGTGTAGCAGATACTAATTAACTTCTGTTAATAGAAATAACACTCATGCTAAAAAGCATCTTCTGTACTTCAAAACTTTTTTTTAATGCTGTGAATACACAAAACAAACAATTAAGAGAATACAAAACATTTTTATTTGTATATTTTTACAAGATGTTACACTGTCTTTGAGTGTATACTGAGGAATATTAAATTAATGCTATCAGACATATCTAGAGCAAAATAAAGGATGTTTTCCACTTGAGTTTGGGATGTTAACTTAGTTTGTTTCTCTGTGGACTAACCATACAATAGGGTATGTGTAACACCTAATAAAACAAGGAATATAAGTCAGAAAACCAAACAAACTGTAAGCATTTACGATCCTTAAAGCCCTTGCGAGGTTAGAGAGCAGTTGATCAGGGATTTAAAAGATTTTAATTTTTTACTAAAATTAGGCCTTTACTAGTACCTAGTGACTTCAAACTGCTCAACAGGACAGTGAGTGACTTCTCAGATAACCTCTGGAAATGTGCCATCTCACAGTTTCTCAAAGGTACAGGCTCCACCTACCAAATGCTATGTATTTGGAATCAGCACTACTGAACTTCCTGGTGAATAGTTAACTTTGTTAAATGGAAAAACATTAAATAAGAACGTATTCTTATAGAAATGTGTTTGTATTTTTAGTGGTGGGAGGGTATGGTGGCACCTTCCGCAAGAAGCTGCTAGAAGTTTTCCCTTTGTCCTGTGGACTTGGTCAGGTCTAGGGCAGACTCACCGCTGGCCAGGACTGAGCCAATTGGTGACAGAATGGTCAGTGACAATGCCTCTGTGATAACGTAATTAAGAAAGGGGAAAAAAAAAAAAAAAGGAGAAGAAATTAAGAAGCAGAAGCAGGAGGCAGAGAAGGGGAGGTGCGAGCCTTGTGAGCTTTGCGGCCCTCACCCTCTGGCTTTCCATCGGGTGGCCATCTGGGCCCAACTCAGCCCAGCCTAGCTGCAAGAAGTGAAGAAAGAAGATGTGAAGAGAACCTGAGAGGTGTCTGCCTGAGCTGATTGTGAACAATTTCTTGTGAGGGGAACGGCTGCAGACTCCAAGGTCAGTGAAGAAGGAGGGGGAGGAGTAATGCTGCTCCTGGCAGAGATTCCCCTGCAGCCTGTGGTGATGACCATGGTGAGGCTGGCTGTCCCCCTGCAGCCCATAGAGTCCCACGGAGGAGCAGAGATCCACTTGGAGCCCGTGGAGGACCCCACACCGGGGCAGGCGGATGCCTGAAGAAGGCTGTGGCCTGTGGAGGGCCCCCACTGGGGCAGCCATTCTGGAGGGACTGTGCCCTGTTTCTTCTGCAACACCAACACACCTTTAATGAAAGATCTCTGGAAGTTCTTCTGAGGAGTTTCTTCTCCTCTGCCAATTCCTGAGCTACCTAAAAATAAGAAAAGTGTTTCTTTTTTTCCTTTTTTTTTTAAATGAGATTTTGTGTGGTTTTGTGCTTGGTTTTTTTTTTTTTTTCCCTTCCTCCTGTCTCTACATAGAAATGGTTCCATTGGTGAACTTTGTTTTGTAGGGTTACTAAATATTAGAAATCCTATACATATAAGTCCTAACATGTGTCTATAACCCACATCCTGCTTTTGAAGAAAAGAAATCATACTTTTTCAAGAGTTGTTTCTTCCATAAGTTCTATTTCTTGTTATGGTTGAAAATCACATTTACAAAATTATCACTTTCCCTAATTAAAAGTTCACAAAATGCAAAATAAGGCCTAAAGAATCTGGAAAAAAAAAAAAAAAAAACACAACAAAAACCCAAACAGCTCTACTCTAATAGAAAAAAAAAAAAAGAACCTGTGTCCTGTGTGCTTCATATGGTGATTTTTGAGTCTCTTATTTCTCTCATTGACGTCTATAAACATTGCTCATGTGCTACTGACATTCTTTATCGCAACCAACTCACAGCAATGTAATCCACAAAAGCCTGTCAAATTAAATCAATTCTCTAATTGCCACAGTCAGTTAAAAATGAAATTAAATGGATTCTGGACATTATTAAGAAACTGTAATAAGACAAATTATCTCTTAATGATTCATGGAACTCTGATAAAAATATAGTTCCTTTTTTTTTCCCAGTTGGTGATCACATGAAAGAACTTTTATCTCATGAATTTAGAATTAATATTGATCAAATGTATGATAAATTATTATAACACATTTCATTAGGGTTCATTCTTTGGTGAATATTTGAATATACTTTAAAAAGAGACTCAAAGATAAAATATACTTGCTGTAAATACTTTCAGTGCTTATTTAGAGATCATGACTGTTGAAATCTTAGAATAAAACTTACCATTGTCTTAAAAGATTATTTAGGCTGTTGAAAAAAATTTCTTTTTAAAACACAAATTCCAAAGATGATGTTTTGTGATTCGGTTGAGAAGATCTGAAAGTTCAGTGCTCCAAGAACAGCAATCTCACTTTGCAATCCCATATGTTTGTCACTTTTTTAATGATGGCACTCATTAACATAGGTCAGCTTATTACTAGAACAAGCTGTCCCAGCTAGAAATTTACCTACTTTTTTTTTTTTGCTAGCTCCCTGTACTGCTCCACATGGATGGAGTTTCAGAGACGTTCCAAAGCTAGTGATTTTCAGAAATTCTTTTTGATAGTGCTAATTAACGCATTCATATTATTCAACTTCACCCTAGTTAAAATCTTCATGGAGAGTTTCTATCACATTACAACAGAAGAGAACTGGTACAAATCAGATTTTTTTGACATGTCACTTTGTTTACTCTGCTTCCTAGCTTCATTCTTCTCTATGGGTAATGCTGAACAGGAACAAGACATTTCCAAAGGTTCTGTCAAGCACTACAAAAATATGAGCTATTCTAATTTAGTAGGAATCCAGGAATTGAGGTAACAGAAGCAAGCAAATTACTTTAAATGACTCTGCTTAAAGAATCCAAAAAATTGAAGTCAGTTACATAAAAGCTAACATTCCAAAAAGATGTTCTCTAGGAAAAGATTTTTTAAAAATTATTACGTGAAACTTTTTTTTAAAGAAATCTATATCGATGCTACTGTAGAATTCAAGGAAAAGAATTATTTAAATCTTAAATTAAAAATTGGTCTTTGCCCAATATATCTAGTCTCCTTTTTGTCATTTAGAATCAGAACACTCTTCACTCCAGTTTGATCTTCGCAACTCAAAAAAACCATTTTTGTCTATTAGTGACTGAGAAAAATCAATTTTAACATCTTTTCTCATTAAGAATGTGTTTTAAAAAAGATGTGTCTTTCCTTAGATGATATATTTTAAGTTGTAAAAAATAAATCTGTGAAAGTGAACAAAAATATAGTTTCAATAAAGACATAATTTGTTTTCTAGTTGATATTTAGCATTGATTTACCTATAAAATGTTTGCTGATAAAATCTATAATTAGATTATTTTACTTACATGAGCAGGAACAGACATTGTTTAACATTGGCACTGTGTCTACAACCCAACACGTTGTAGTTTAGCCCCGCTCGGGACCAAGCTACGCAGTCTCTCACTTGTTCCCCAAACCCTCAGAGGGAATGGGAGAGAGGAAATATAAGAAAAAGCTTGAGGTTTAACATAAGGACAAGGAGAGATCATTGAAGTTACCATCACAGGCAAAATAGACTTGACTTGGTGAAAATTGTTTCAATTTAATATTAATAATAAAGTAGAAGAAAAAAAAAAACTAACTTCCCCCCACCCCTCCCTCTTCCCAGGCTTAACTTGATTTCAATTATCTCTACCTCCTTCCCTGCCTCCAAGCAGCACAGGGGAAGAATAGGGAATGGGGGTTGTGGTCAGTTCAACATGTGTCATTTTCCACCACTCCTTCCTTGAGGGAAGAACTCCTCACATTCCTCCCCTGCTCCAGCATGGAGTCCCTACCATGGGTTACAGTCCTTCATGAACTGCTCCGGTGCAGGTTGTTTTTCCACAGAGTGCAGTCCCTCAGGAACAGGTTGCACCAGCATGGGCCCTCCCCAGGCCACAGCCAGCTTCAGGCATCTGCCTGCCCCAGCGTGGGGTCCTCCACGGGCTGCAGGTGGATCTCTGCTCCTCCGTGGGCCTCCATGGGCTGCAGGGGGACAGCCAGCCTCACCATGGTCTTCACCATGGGCTGCAGGGGAGACTCTGCCAGGAACAACATCACTCCTCACCCTCCTTCTTCACTGACCTTCGCGTCTGCAGCCGTTCCCCTCACAAGAAATTCTTCACAAACAGGCTTAAACAGATGTCTCGTTCTCTTCACATCTCTCTTCATTTCTTGTGGCCAAGCCAGGCCGAGCTGGGCCTAGATAGGCACCCAGCGGTAGGCCAGACGTTTAGGGCCATGTCGTAGTTCAGCCCCGATCGGACCAGACTACGCAGTCTCTCTCTCAACTCCCCCCGACACTCCGAGAGAACAGGGAGAGAAAATATAAGGAAAAACGGCTCGAGGTTTGAGATAAGGACAGGGAGAAATCCTTAAAGTTACCGTCATGGGCAAAACAGACTCAACTTGGGGAAAACTATTCATTTATTACTACAAACAGCAGGATAATGAGACAGAGAACAAGATAACCTCCATCCACCCCTCCCTCTTCCCAAGCTTAACATTATCTCTACTACCTCCCCCCCCCACCGAGCGGCACAGGGGGGAAGAGGGAATGGGGGTTGCGGTCAGTTCATCATACGTTGTTTTACGCCGCTGCTTCATGGTCGGGGGAAGAACTCCTCGCATTCCTCCCCTGCTCCAGCGTGGGGTCCCTCCCATGGGCCACAGTCCTTCGTGGAACTGCTCCGGCGTGGGTCATCTCTTCCACGGTTGCAGTCTCTCCAGAACAGCTGTCCCAGCGGGCCCTCCACGGGCCACAGCTGCCTTCAGGCATCCACCTCCCCCGGTATGGGGTCCTTCACGGGCTCCAAGTGGATCTCTGCCCCTCCGTGGACCTCCATGGGCTGCAGGGGGACAACCTGCTCCACCATGGTCGTCACCACAGGCTGCAGGGGAATCTTGGCCAGGAGCCGCATTACTCCTCCCCCTCCTTCTTCACTGACCTTGGCGTCTGCAGCCGTTTCTCACAACAGGCTGGTAGATGTCTCTCAGGATCTTTTTTTACATCTTATTCACTTCTCATCTCCTTTCCACTTCTTGCAGCCGGGCCGGGCCGAGTCGGGCCCAATCGGCTGCCTGGCGAGAGGCCAGAGGGTGAGGCCTGCAAGGCCCATGAGGCCTGTGCCTCCCCCTCTGCGCCTCTGCCCCTGCTCAGCTTCTTCACATCTTCTCTCCTCTCTCTTTTTTTTTCTGTTTTCCCATTCTTAAATACGTTATCGCAGAGGCGTTATCACGGGACATTCTGCTACCAATCGGCTCGGCCTTGGCCAGCAGCAGGTCTGCCCTAGGCCCGGCCGAGTCCACTGAAGAAAGGGGAGTGACTTCTAGCAGTTTCCTACAGAAGCTACCACCTTAGGCCCCCCCTTACTAACAAAACCACGACAGGCCACAGGGCCCACAAGGCTCTCACCTACCCCCTCTCTGCTTGCACTTCTGCTTCTTCTCTTAATTTTGTGTTTTCCTTTTCTTAAATATGTTATCACAGAGGCATTGTCCCTGTTGTCAGTTAGCTCAGCCCTGGTCAGCAGTGGCTCCACTCTAGACCCAGACAGGTCCATCAGACAATGGGGAAACTTCTAGCAGCTTCTCACAGAAGCTGCCACTGTAACCTCCCTGCTACACAAGACCAGTACACATAACTCAACACTATTGCACTCAATAACTTCAGTATTTTTGAACATCCATGTTTATGAAACTCTAAACTGACCAATCTTAAACACTGGTTGCAGACATACAGTGATGTTATTGCCTTAATCTTGCTGAGTCTGCTAGTAATCTCTATCTATCCAGAGCAAGATATACCTGCTGAAATCTACATTACTTTGCTTATTTAGGAAACTTTGTCCAGCTGCTGCTTGGGTCTACATTTAACAGAGAATCAAGGAACAACTTTCTGAAAAGAATGTCTAGACTAAGGTAAGGAATATGTGTGAGACTGATAAGAGGTGATGGGACTTGTTCTCATCATAAGAATCATTGGGTGAAAAAAGTATAAGACTGAAAAAGAGATAAAATATATCCTTGATATTGAAGATTCCATCCTCTATTTATAGGATGTACAACATGCATATAATTTAACATTAGACAAATTCACAGTATAACAATAAAAAAAGAAAAAAAAAGCCAAGAGGAACTGTGAAATATAAATTAGAATTCTTTAACTAAAACCTTCAGCTCCATCAGCGCTTCTTGAGAATCACAATCCTTTCAGTATGATCCAGGTTCTTCCATTTGTATCTCTGTACAGTGTTGCTAACTCTGCTGACACTTGCCACCATTGATTCTTCTGTAGTCACTTCTATTGATATAATCATATAAAAGACTCCTCAAGAACATCAGCTTTTCAATGAATGTAGCAGAAAATCTCCTGCTGATGAAGTAATCTTACTTCCTGCAGAGCGAAAAACACTACAGTAGCTGAATGATGATGGATATGTTGGTCTTTTGGGTAATTATACCTGGCTCAAATGCTGAGGAAGAAATTGTAGTATTTTGGAAGAGGCAGAAGATACTCAGGCTACCTTTAGTGAGAAAAGATCTGAAAGAGCAAGATATTTTTATCACTTTTTTTGTTTATCTTTTTAGAGAAAATCCACCTACTGAGACAGATTTTGATGTACAATACTCTGGTGAAAAATCCAAGGCAGCTAGTCTAGTTGTATCCTAATCAAGCTACTATTAGAAACTCATTGCACTTAGCTTTATCTACTATGTTTTGATTGCTATCTCAAACTGAGATAACTCTTCAGCCATTCTTCCATCTGTGCAGAAAGCTCTAAAAACCACAGAATAATCCTAGGAAAGCTGGTTTCTGTGTTACATATAGTACCAGGAGCTGCAGAAAATAGGTTTGTTTTGGTGAATTTCATTATTTGTTTTATTCTTTGCTGCTAGGACCATTTAAGTTAAACTAGGATAAAACTGTGACAGTCTAAATATTTTACTTTTTTCTCAACACAGAGAAGGGAGTGGGAGTGAGCTCACTATTCAACTGTCACTGCATTGTGCTTCATTCTCCTTTGTAAGACCTCAGAATCATGTGAGGGCTTGATGAGCGTGAAATTAATTAGTGTAGTTACTTTTCAAAATGATGCTAAAATGTTTCCCACACTATGCACAGTGTTTTTTTAACATGTGTGGCAATTAAATAGATGATAAGTATTTTAAAGTTTTTCTAACTGAGGATCCTTCAATTAGATTTAGATTAAAATGGAATAGACTAGTTCAGTTTGTGGGGATCTACAACTGTCATCTAGTCCAACTGCTTGACCACTTTAGAGCTGACCAAAAGTTAAAGCACTTTATTAAGCATATTGTCCAAATGCCTCTTAAACACTAACAGGCATGGGGCATCAACCTCCTCTCTAGTAACCCTGTTCCAGTATTTGACTACCCTCTCAAAAAAGAAATGTTTCCTACTGTCACATCTGAACCTCCCCTGACAGTTTTGAACCATTCTTACACGTCCTGTCACTGGTTACCAGGGAGAACACCTCCCTCACCACTTCCCCTCCTCAGGAAAAATCATGCAGAATATTTGCATTTCACTGATGTAATTGCAAGAATGGAATATTGACCAAATCATGGTATGTTTGACAGTGGTCAAGAAATTAATTAACATAATAATAAGCCGATGGTATTAAGTCAGACAAAAAGTACCCATTCAGCATCTTTTCCCTAACATTGGAATAAGTGGACACTACAGAAAGAAAAATGGAGCAAGCATATATGAAATTTCCTGGATGACTTTTCTGCCTGTAACTTTTTTTTTTTTTTTTCCATTTCAGGAAATATCTTGAATCAGATGTGTTCTGTCCATTTAGTAATGTGTAATAAAATTTTCTTTCACATAACTGTTGAATCAGCCCTTGAATCTATTTATATTTTGACACTCTGCAGCATTCTTTGACAAAGAATTTCATTAACCTACTACCTATTGCACGGGGGGGAAAAAAAGGTCACCTTCAAGTCTGAACCTACCTGTCATTAGCTTTATTTAATAGTAGACAGGAAGAAAACATGAATGACTGATCCCTGTTAAACTCTCTATTGCATTCATGATTTTGTGGGTGTTTATCATATCCTACCATCTCATTTCTTCCACTAATTGTTCCTGTTCAATTCTACCATGTTAAATCATCACTTGTACGGAAATGTTTCATAGAAACATAGAATGGCTTGGATTGGAAGGGACCTTAAAGATCATCTAGTTCCACCCTCCATGGATAGGGACACCTTCCACTATGCCAGGTCACTCAAAGTCACATCCAATCTGGCCTTGAATACTTTCAGGGATAGGACATTCACAACTTCTCTGGGCAACCTGTTCCAGTGTTTCACCACTCTCACAGTAGAGGATTTCTTCCTTATATCTGATCTAAACCTACTCTCTTCCAATTTAAAGCCATTACCCATTGTCCTATCACTACACTTTTGATCAGATACTTTTTCTTGAATTTTTTCCAATTGTACTATATCCTTTTGAGAGGCAGGGACTAGGGTTGTATAGAGTATTCAAAATGTAAGAGAAATATGAACTTACACAATGGTATAATGACATCTCCCATTTCATTCTCTGTTTATTTATTACTTTCTGACATTTGATTTCTTTTTCTTTTTTTCTTTTTTTTACAGTCACTGAGCATTAGAACTGTTGTAAAACCAAGATCTTCCCTTAGGTAATATGGTCAGCTCAGTGCCCTTCATTGGTTTCCCTATGTGGATTATTTTACATTTATCAACATTTAATTTCATTTTGCATTTTATTACAGTCATTCACATTCTTATGGACTTCCTCAAATTTTTCATAGTCGAACCCTGTCCTCACTGCACTGAATAACTTCATACTGTTGAAAACTTTGTCACTTTGTCACTTAATCCCTTTTCTCAGGTTATTTGCAAATGAGTGTAAAAAACCAAAACAAAACACGGCCAACACAAATTTATGCTAAACTCACTCCTCTGCAAGAGAAGGCTGCTTACTCCAATTTCCAATCATTTATTCAATTATATATTCAGGTGTAATGAGTATGCATGCCCAGGTGCTGGCAGTGGGGTACTGAGAAGACATCAAAAGTTGCCCCCCTGTCAAACAGAGCCAGTTCCAGCCAGCTCCAAGATGGACCCACTGCTGGCCAAAGCTGAGCTCATCAGTGACGTTGGTAGTACTTCTTTGATAACATATTTAAGAAAGGGTAAAAGCTGCTGTACATCAACTAGGAGAGAAAAGAGTGAGAACATGTGTGAGAAGCAATCCTGCAGACACCAAGGTCAGTGAAGAAGGAGAGGGAGGAGGTGCTCCAGGAACTGGAGATTCCCCTACAGCCCATGATGAAGACCATGGTGACACAGGTTGTCACCCTGCAACCCATGGAGGACCATGGTGACACAGATTGTCACCCTGCAACCCATGGAGGACCCCATGGTGGAGCAGGTGGAGATGCCCTGAAGGAAGCTGCAGCTCATGGAGCATCTATGCTGGAGTAGACTCCGAGTAGGAACTGTGGCCTGTGGAGAGAAGCCTACACAGGAGCAGGTTTTCTGGCAGGAACTGTGACCCCATAGAGGATCCACACTGAAGCAGTCTGTTCCTGAAGGACTGCATTTGATGGAAAGGACTCATGCTGGAGTAGTTCTTGAAGAACTGAAGCCCACAGGAAAGATCTCTGCTGGGGAAATTAATGAAGGACTGTCTCCCATGGGAAGCAGTCGAAAAGTATAAGGAGGAAGGAGCAGCTGAGGTTAGCTGACCACAACCCCCACTCTTAATCTCCCTGGCACAGCTCAGGGGGAGGAGGTAGAGAAATTGTGAATAAAGTTGGGCCCGTGAAGAAGAGATGGGGTGGAGGCAAGGTGTTTTGTAGATTTGTTCTTATTCTCATTCACCTACTATGTTTGATTTGTAATAACTTAAATGATTTTCCCCAAGTTGAGTCTGTTTTGCCCACAATGGTAATTGCTGCATGATCTCTCTGTCCTTACCTCAACTCAGAAGCTTTTAGTTGTATTTTTCTCCCCTTGTCCTGTTGAGATGGGGGAGTGATAAAGTGGCTTGTTGAGCACCTGGCAGCCAGCCAAGGTCAACCTACTACACAGAGAAATTTTCTGGATCTTCTCTAGTGTCACATTTATCACTTTTCAGTCTTCAGGTTCAACAGCAGTTTTGAAGAAAGAAGTTACACATCACCATTAGCAATTAAGCTGTTTCATCCTTGAGTTACCTTAGAACACTCGAGTGAACACTGTGTAGTCCTATGAATTTGTTGCTCTTTATTTTATCAGTCTGCTCCATGACCTCTTTTACAGCCACTTCAATTTCAGGCACGAACTCTGCTGAGTCTCCAGTAAAAAAGGGTTCCATTAGAAGAACCCTCTTGTTTTTTCAAGTGAATATGGATGAAAAAAAAAGTCATTTGGCTTTACTGTGGTAGTTTTGACTTCTTTGAAAGATTATTTTATACCCATATCTGAGTTTACATGTTTCCTTGCAAACTTCTTATAACTCATCTTTTTGGAAAAAAAAATGATTTATTATTTATTTTGATTGTTTTTGCTATTTTTATCTCAACACTTCTTTGGGAAGTATTACTATATTTTTTTACCTGTAATGTGCTAGACTTTACAAACCTTTATTTCTTCATTTGAACACATCATTAACTTTTCAAAGAATAGATTCTCTCTGACCAATTTGGTGGCCTTCTATGACAGGGTGACAGCATTGGTGGACAAGAGACGAGCAATGGATATCATCTACCTGGACTTGTGCAAAGCTTTTGACACTGTCCCGCACGACATCCTTCTCTCTAAACTAGAGAGACATGGGTTTGATGGACAGAACACTCAGTGAAGGAGTCGGCTGGATGGCCGCACTCAGAGAGTGGTGGTCGATGTCCAACTGGAGACCAGTCACGAGTGGCGTCCCTCAGGGGTCCGTGCTGGGCCCGGCCCTGTTCAACATCTTTGTCGGCGACATGGACAAAGGGCACCCTCAGCAAGTTCGCTGATGACACCAATCTGTGTGGTGCCATCGACATGCTGGAAGGAAGGGATACCATTCAGAGGGACCTCGACAGGCTGGAGAGGTGGGCCTGTGCCAACCTCATGAAGTTCAACCAGGCCAAGTGCAAGGTCCTGCGCCTGGGTTGTGGCAATCCCAGGCACAAATACAGGCTGGGCGGAGAATGGATTGAGAGCAGCCCTGAGGAGAAGGACTTGGGAGTGCTGCTGGACGAGAAGCTTAACATGAGCCGGCAATGCTCGCTTGCAGCCCAGACGGCCAACCGCATCCTGGGCTGCATCAAGAGGACCATGGCCAGCAGGTCGAGGGAGGTGATTCTCCCCCTCTACTCTGCCCTGGTGAGACCCCACCTGGAGTACTGTGTCAGTTCTGGAGCCCCCAGCACAAGAAGGACATGGACCAGTTGGAGAAGGTCCAGAGGAGGGCCATGAAGATGATAAAAGGGCTGGAGCACCTTTCCTATGAGCACAGGGTGAGAGACTTGGGGCTGTTCATCTTGGAGAAGAGGAGGCTCCCGGGACACCTGATAGCAGTCTTCCAGTACCTCAAGGGGGCCTACAAGAGAGATGGGGAGAGGCTGTTCAGTAGGGTGTGTTGTGATAGGACGAGGAGTAATGGTTTTAAAATAGAGGGAGATAGATTTAGATTAGATATTAGGAAAAAAAAAATTTACAATGAGGGTTGTAGAACACTGGAACAGGTTGCCCAGAGAGGTAGTGGAAGCCCCATCCCTGGGAACATTCAAGGCCAGGTTGGATGAGGCTCTGAGCAACCTGATCTAGTTGGAGATGTCCCTCCTCCTTGCAGGGGGGTTGGACTAGATGACCTTTGAAGGTCCCTTCCAACCCTAACCATTCTATGATTCTAATAGCCTCTCTTACCTCATGGTTTCCATGCTGTCTGTCTTTTATTACTTTGAAGCAATAATACTTAATATTTAATATAAAATATATATATATTAATATACATTGGCCCTGTGGTTTTAGTATTGTGTCTTTTAATAAGCTCCATATCATATATATTCTTTATTTTATTAACAAGTTCTCTCACTTTCAGGTGACAGAACAGGTGAGTACAACTGCAGTGTGTTTCTTTGTTGTTCTAACAGAGACATTAGATTTAATTGCACTGTTGTTGCTCTTATAGAGTGGCTCTTAGGTTGTGGTTCCTGTTACATATTGTTATGGTTTAGCCCCACACAGCAGCTAAAGAATCACACAGTCACTCACTCACTCCCCCCTCACTGGCCCCACAGTGGGACAGAGAAGAGAATCAGGAAATAAAGAAAGGCAAAACTCATGGGTTAGGATAAAAACAGTTTAACAGAACAGCAAAGGAAAAGAAAACAGAGACGGGAAACAAAAATAATACCAGAATATACTTAAGTATGTAATTTACCATATAATAGCTTACAGTGGATCCTGATGCCTAGCTCCCTCCCGAGTAGCAAAAACCTTCTCTTCTGCACCATCCCCCCTTTATATCCTGAACATTATATCACATGGTATCAAATGCGCCTTTGGCTAATTTGGGTGAACTATTTCAGCTGTTGGCTGATTAGTAAACTATCTCAGCCCTGTTCCCCAGCCACAGGTGCCACCAGCTCCAGCTCCTCTCCCAGCTCAGGTGAAAATTAACTCTATCCTAGATGGAACCAGGACATGTGTAAATAATTCTCTTTATGGTCAGTGGTAGCTGTTTGTCTAGTCCTGGTTAGAAATTCTGTCTTCCGAAAAAGAGACTTTTTTCCAAGAAAATTCTTAAGTCTGTATGTAATCTAAAACATTGGCTGGTTGTCGTAGTTCAGCCCTGATCAGGACCAGACTACGCAGTCTCTCTCTCACTCTCCCCACCCTCTGAGAGAATAAGGAGAGATAATATAAGGAAAACAGCTCGAGGTTTGAGATAAGGACAGGGAGAAATCCTTAAAGTTTCCGTCACAGGCAAAACAGACTCGACTTGGGGAAAACTATTCATTTATTATTACAAACAGCAGGATAATGAGACAGAGAACAAGACATCCTCCCTCCACCCCTCCCTCTTGCCAAGCTTAACATTATCTCTACTACCTTCCCCTGCCTCGAGCGGCACGGGGGGAAGAGGGAATGGGGGTTGTGGTCAGTTCATCACGCATTGTTTTACACCGCTGCTTCATGGTTGGGGGAAGAACTCCTCATATTCCTCCCCTGCTCCATCGTGGGGTCCCACCCATATGCCACAGTCCTTCATGAAACTGCTCTGGCAGGGGTCACCTCTTCCACGGGGTGCAGTCCCTCCAGAAGAGCTGCCCCAGCGGGCCCTCCATGGGCCACAGTGGCCTTCAGGCATCCACCTCCCCCGATATGGCGTCCTTCATGGGCTGCAGGTGGATCTCTGCTCCTCCGTGGACCTCCACGGGCTGCAGGGGGACAACCTGCTCCACCATGGTCGTCACCACAGGCTGCAGGGGAATCTTGGCCAGGAGCCACATTACTCCTCCCCGTCCTTCTTCACTGACCCTGGTGTCTGCAGCCATTCCTCTCACAAGAAAAGTTCTTCACAACAGGCTGGCAGACACCTCTCAGAATCTCTTCACATCATCCAGCTCATCTCCTCTCCACTTCTTGCAGCCGGGCCGGGCCGAGTCGGGCCCAGTCGGTCACCTGGCAAGAGACCAGAGGGTGAGGCCTGCAAGGCCCATGAGGTCTGCGCCTCCCCCTCTGCGCCTCTGCCCCCGCTCAGCTTCTTCACATCTTCTCTTTTTTTTTCTGTTTTCCCATTCTTAAATAGGTTATCGCAGAGGCGTTATCACGGAACATTCTGCTACCAATTGGCTCAGCCTTGGCCAGCAGCAGGTCCGCCCTAGGCCCAGCCGAGTCCACTGAAGAAAGGGGAGCGACTTCTAGCAGTTTCCTACAGAAGCTACAACCTTAGGCCCCCCCTCACTAAACAAAACCACAACACTGGTCCACGTGCTCTTGTGGCTCAGGAACATGGTAGACTAAGGGTGGTGTTACTATGCTTAGTAACAGAACATAGATTTTACTTGGAAAAAAAAAAAAGAAAGAAAAAGAATAATAATTGTACCTTGCTTTGGTTATCACAGCTACAGCTTCTATTCCCCCAACAGGAACACCTGTAAGAATCCAAAGCACAGTTTAGGAAAAACTCACTTCAGATTAGAATGAGATATGAGGTTCATATTTCATCAGAGAAATATTTTCCTTTACTGTCACCAGTTTTAAAGTTTAACTTTGATATAATCTTTTCATGTTTAGAAACAAAGTATCCTCTTATTAAATACAGTCTTTTGTTAACCTGAAGTGTCACTCAGAAAACTGTTTGGTGCTGAAGAGATCTTGATATTTTGTGGGGGTAGTGGCTGGGAAAAAGCCAAAATGATTCCGTAGCTAAGCAAATAATGAATTTTCTTGAGAAGTATGATCTCTATAGCTCTTAATCCTGCTCTGAACTTCTGATCTCTATTATCCTTGACAAACATTCTTGTTATGTACTAAAAAAGATGATGTAAAAATTTCTGCAACACAATGTGTTTTCCCAAACAAGTTAAGCAAACCATTACCAATATATTGTAATGCCTCTTCTTCATGCCTCAGCAGGGAAGGGCAAAGGAAGTTATGGTTGTTGCAATAACTGCAGTCAAAGCTTGTTGGTAAAATAGCTGCCGTCTTGCAAAACCGCAGCTCTCCTCTGGTGAAATGTGCAAATATGCTCGTATAAACTGCTTTGTATGTCTGCTTTACTCTTAATCTTTTGGCACTGTCCCTCACAGCATCCTTCTGGACAAGTTGTCCAGCTGTGGGATTAGCAGGTATGCAGTGTGCAAAACTCAAAGGGTTGTAGTGAGTGGGAATACATCTGCCTGGCAACCAGTCACCAGCCGTGTTCTTCAGGTTTCAATTCTAGGGCCAGTGCTGTTTAATACATTTATCAATGATCTGGATGTAGGAGTTGAATGTGCCATGAGCAAGTTTGCTGATGATACCAAACTGTATCAGCTGTTGTGATCAACTGAGATGCTGTTGAGTTCAGGGAGATGACTTGCAGAGGGATCTAGATAGACTGGAGTACTGGGAAATTATTAATGGGATGAAATTAAACAAGTTCAAATACTGGATTCTGCGCCTAGGGTGGAGTAATGCCAGGCAAAAGTATAAAGTGGGAGAGGAGTGGCTGGAGAGCAGCCCTACAGAAGGGGATCTGGGGGTGCTGACTGACTGCAGGCTCAATAGGAGTCAGTCCTGGGCCCTGGCAGCCAAGAGGGCAAACACATTCCTGGGGTGCATCAAACAGAGCATAACCAGGTGGTCAAAAGAAGTTATTATCCCACTATATTCAGCATTGGTGTAGCCTCACCTTGAGTACTGGGTGGAGTTATGGGGTCCAAAATTTAAGAAGGATGTGAAGGTCCTTGAATGCATCCAGAGGAGGGCAACAAAGCTGGTGAAAGGCATGTCCTATGAGGACTGGCAAATGACTTTGGGCTTGGCTAGTTTGGAGAAGAGGAGGCTGAGGGGTGACCTAATTGTTCTCTACAACTTCCTGAGGAGGGGAAACGGAGAGGGAGGTGCAGATCTCTTCTCCCTGGTATCTAGCAATAGGACTTATGGGAATGATACAAAGCTGCACCAGGGGAAGTTTAGACTGGACATTAGAAAGCATTTCTTGACTGAGAGGGTGGTCAAACAGTGAAACAGGCTTGCTAGAGAGGATGTTGATGTTGATGCCCATGCCTATCAGTGTAAAACATTCTATAACTTTTGGTCAGCCCTGAGTCGGTCAGGCAGGTGGATTAGATAATTAGTGTATATCCCTTCCAACTGAAATATTCCCTCTCCTCTCCGAACCTCTCCTCTCCGAACCTCTCCGAATCTCTCTGAACCTCTCCTCTCCCCTACCGTACCCTACCCTACCGTACTTTCTGGTATGAAGTTGAAGATCTTCCAAAATGTCAAAAGTTAGGAACATAGATCTACTTTAGAAAACCTAAGGAAATGACATGCTTTCTAGCAATACATATTCTATGTTATCCATTCCATTTCCATTTCATGTCTTCTGGCACAAGCTAGCAAGGGAAAAGGAAAGAGAAACAAAAGGTGAGATAACATTAAAAAATGATATATCTTTAAAGGAGTCTTCTTGCTACAATAGTTTAATAATAAGGTGAATAAGAGTGATGAATCTTTATATGGTCCTTTTCACATCCAAAACACTTTAAAAGTACAAAGTACTAGTTTGGTTTCTATAATAATGATGCATCTTGAAATTACACACCATGAAGCAGTCTTTGTTCCTGACCATTCTCATTAATTTCAGTGGGATATGATTGGCTTTGTTTGTATAAAAATATAATTAATTTGTTAGTGAAATAGAAGAGATAGGTGGATCATCTAGATAAAACTTAGATTAAATTTATTTGACCACAGATAGATGACATAGACTCATCAGCTGTATGAACTTTCCCCCAGGCTGAACACAGTCAAGGTTCTGAAACTCTGCAGGGATTTAAATGGACACATAAGTATGCCAATCACTTGCACTTTTCCCCTATTCTTCTGTGCCTGGGAGAAGTCAGTCAATGAGAGTTCTGTCATCGGCAGCTTCAAACATTGAAAGCTGTAGTTTTTCCTGTCTTCTCTGGAACCAAAAGAACAGCACCTCCAGAAGATTAGAACATTCATATGAGAATGGACATTACAATTCTCCCTAGCGTTAGCTCAATTTTTATCTAGTGACAGATTAGGGTAGATTTTGTTCATATCCAAGAGGAAGAGACTAGAGTTCAGGACTTCCATATCTTAGAAAACCTTTGGGTTTCTCAGCTGCAAACCTGAGTCTACTCTTGTTTGCTTTGCTTTCAAACCTTGTATTCTTTATGGCCAGCTTCAATAGAAGACATTGAATATGTTCTGGTGCTTTACTCCTTTCTCCAGAAAAGATTGAACCTCTGCGTGTTGGGCATCCTTGGTCTTTGTTTCATGCAGAGTAAATGAAGTCTATCTTGCAGCTTCCTTTCTGAATAGGGAATGTTAGTGCAATGATGCAATTTGTATAAGTGTATTGGAGACCTAATTAATTTTGTCACCTCTTTCGCAAACAGAAAATATCATCAAGAGTTTTGAAAAATAGTCTTTCAAAAAGCTGCGAAGCCGGCATATTTTTTTCATCCTTGAACATTCTCTGGCAGAAATGTGATAGTCATTCAAAACAGTGTGTATTCTCCTGTTCTCTGTGTTAGAGGGCAATATTCCATAACCCTCTATTGTCTTGTGTAGTTTCTAACCTTCAGAAATCTAAAACATACCAAGCTGTAAAGCACTTTTTGTGCTTGCTTTACCACATATAAATACAAAGCAGTGGAGAATCAGGGCCATTTTTGCTTACATTTAGCATTCATTAGTCACAATTGTTTTGGATTGTTACGTATAAAATTTTTCTATCTAGTTACATTATTCCCCTAGCCACGTGTCATGCTATTATTAAAATTATTCCCCAAAGCAACTCCTGTAGTAAATAATACATCTGGGAATGTCACTTTGCAGAAAATGAATCAGTACTTCTGGCAATGAAATTACTGAGAGTCTCTGCCAATTTTACTGGGTATTCATGAGGCAGTGAGATACCATCCCATGTGGTGGACAGCAAAGATGAGTTCCATGATAAAAATGTATTGCAGCTATGAATTTTTTCCCATTTTCCCAAATTAATTTAATTCACCAAGCCAGAGGAAGTTGGTAATTTTTAATTACTTACCCCCTGTAGCTGAGGATTTTATTAGTCATAACATCTAGGGATGAGTGTATCCTGAAGTGTCTATCAGAGCACCCACACAGTTGCTATGGATTATGCTGGTCAGTAATGGAGCACAACGAAATGTTTCACCAGGCAGAGATGACTGGAATGAAGCAGTGTTTTGGCGATATGTCCTCCTCAATAGGAAAGACTGAATTGCTAAGTGATTTCTCCGTGAAACTGAAACTTCTGGTGGACAGACAGTACTTGTTTTGGAAAAAAAAGGCATCCAGGGTTTGGGGAATTTTTAGTAACTGGAGAAGCTATTACATCAAAAGGCCTATTGTCCTAATGGTTTATTACATATACTGGCAAAAATTGCACGTCTTGTTCCATCACCTGAATTAGCTTCCTTTACCCTGTAGACAGTGAGAATTGTTATGTCTTCTAGGGGCAAAATAAACCGTCCTTTGCTATCAGAAGTCTTTTTCTTTCTGTCTGTCTTGACTGTGGTCAAACAGCCTTCTCTTTGATAAATGAAATATTCAATCCTTTTAGTATTTCGTAGTATAAAGTAGATTTTACACAGCTGTAGATCTTAACACTTATATGCAAATACTCTAAAATTCTGCTTTTGACACAAAAAGTAATTGATATACATGGGTACTGTAGACATTGAGATATAAATGTGGTGTTTAGGTACAATCATGCTGTTTCATACTAGTATATTTTTTACTAACACTGAAGAAGTATGGTTGAACCTAAGTCTCTGTACTGGGTTTTCATGGCAAGGTTTTGGTAGCAAGGAAGTTACTGGGGTGGCTTCTGTGAGAAGATGCCAGAAGCTTCCTCTATGCCCATTAGAGCCAATGCCATCCGGCTCCAAGACGGACCTGCTGCTGGCCAAGGCCAACCCAATCAGTGACTGTAGCAGCACCTCTGTAATAAAATATTTAAGGGGAAAAATTTCTGCACAACAGTAACTGGAAGAAAGGAGTGAGAATATGTGAGAGAAATGACTCTGCAGACACCAATGTCAGTGAAGAGGGAGGAGGAAAAGGAGGTGTTCTAGGCGCTGGAGCAGAGATTCTCTTGCAGCCTGTGATTAAAACCATAGTGAGGCAGGATGTCCTGCTGCAGCCCATGGAGGCCCGCGGTGGAGCAGAGATCCAGCTGCAGCTCATGGAAGACCCCATGCCAGAACAGGTAGATGTGTCCAAAGGAAGCTATGATGACATGGAAAGCCTGTGCTAGAACAGGTTCCTGGCAGGACCTGTGGCCCCTTGGAGAGAGGAGCCCATGCTGGAGCAGGTTTTCTGGTAGAACTTGTGACCCTATGTCGTGGTTTTGTTTAGTAGGGGGGGCCTAAGGTACTCCATACCATATGATGTTGTGGTCAGCAATAAAAACTGAGGGAAGAAGGAAGGGAAGACATTCTGAGTTATGACATTTGTCTTCCCAAGTAACCCTTATATGTGATAAAGCCGTGCTTTCCTGGACATGTCCAATGGGAAGTAGTGAATGAATTCCTCATTTTGCTTTGTTTGCGTACACAGTTTTTACTTTACCTATTAAACTACCTTTATCTGCACCCATGCATTTTCTCACTTTTACCATCTTGTTTCTCTCTCACATCCCCCTGTGGAGAGAGTGAATAAGCTTCTGTGTGGTGCTTAGCTGCTCACCAGGGTTAAACTATGATAACTATTTAACTTCAAATTTTGCTTTGCATAATAAAAATACTTTTAAAATCTAAAAATGTATCTGAAATTTGAAATAAGTTGACAAACAAAAAACCTACCCAAACATCCATAGCCTCTATTTTTGTGTTTATTGTCCTAAACAATTTTTCCTCACTTAACAGAACTGTGCAGTATGGAAGCTAAAACCCTTTAAAATAATCCAGATAGACTGGCATAGGCTGTCTTTGCTTGTAGAAATTGGTGACTAAAATCTTGTCAAAATTATAAGCCTTGTAGCCAGAGCTAGAAGGAAAGTGTTTCTGTCAGTAGGTTTCTGATAAAAATTGGCTGCAATCTACTCTCTATCCAAGTACAAAAGACAATTCAAGAATTTCACTAGAGGGAAAAAAACCCAATATATAAAGACTTTCAAATTTGGATTAAACGTGTTAGTCTCCTTTTTTTTTTGTGTGCCTCTTTAAGATGGTTCCTTTAGAAGGTATTTGGCGTGATTACAAGTACATAATAATCTCAGTTTAATACACTGTTGTATTACTTTATGCCATGTACTTCTGTGAAATGAGTGTGAAATATTACAAAATGAACCAGTAATTTTATGTTTATTTATCAGAAGTGTAAAAAACTACATATTATGCAACGTTACAGAGGTTTCAAATCACAGACTGTGGACTAAGATTCAGTTTTTTCCAGGTGACAGTGGTATTGATGTTCATGGACCTCTCTTACTAGTATTAGCTAGTGTATACAGTGTGCATACTGTCAGAAATTTTCAAAAGCAGATATGGAATAAATTGGAAGTTTATAGACCTTAAAAATCTATTTTTTCCCTAATATCTTAACATTATTTCTAGGAGAGGAGTGCTTTGAAAAGTATATGGAAGTAATAACATCTGTGTACATCTAGACAACAAGACTTACATTTCAATCTCTCATTAAATCATTCTCTACAGAGAAGCATACTTTTCCTGAATCCTATTATTCCCTTAAAAAAAAACCCATCAGATTATAATTTTACTCTTCAGGTGAAATAATGGCATTTGATGTTTAAACAGATATAGAAGCAAACCAACAAATTTTCCAAATTCAGACCATCTGTCAATTATCTGAATTAAATAGTTTAATGTCTATCTGTTTGTTATTTGTAGAAAGAACTTACTAATATAACTTTGAATAATTATGAAATTATTTAATTTCTACACACTTTCAATATATATTTTCTCTCTTAAAGTACCATATTTCAATCACATTATTGTGTATAATAATTCTTGTAAATCAAGAACACCAAGGACAAAGTGTGAGGAGTGGTTCGTACCCCAGAAGGTTGTACTCAGGTCCTATTCAAGAGGCCTTTACAGGCTGAGGAAATGGATAAACAGAAACATCATTAAGATCTACAAAATAAAATGCAAGGTGCTGCACCTGTGGAGGAATAATTATGTGCACCAGTACAGACTAGGGACTGACCAGCTGGAAAGCAGCCTCCTGAGCTGCATTAGGCAAGGCATTGACAACAGGTCATCTCTGTTCATCACTGGTGTCGTAGTTCAGCCCCGATCAGGACCAGACTACGCAGTCTCTCTCTCACTCCCCCCACCCTCCGAGAGAACAGGGAGAGAAAATGTAAAAAAACGGCTCGAGGTTTGAGATAAGGACAGGGAGAAATCCTTAAAGTTACCGTCACGGGCAAAACAGACTCGACTTGGGGAAAACTATTCATTTATTACTACAAACAGCAGGATAATGAGACAGAGAACAAGGTAATCTCCATCCACCCCTCCCTCTTGCCAAGCTTAACATTATCTCTACTACCTTCCCCTCCTGAGTGGCACAGGGGGGAAGAGGGAATGGGGGTCGCGGTCAGTTCATCATACGTTGTTTCATGCCACTGCTTCATGGTCGGGGGAAGAACTCCTCACATTCCTCCCCTGCTCCATCGTGGGGTCCCTCCCATGGGCCACAGTCCTTC
Organism: Chlamydotis macqueenii; assembly: GCF_036417535.1. NCBI lineage: Eukaryota > Metazoa > Chordata > Aves > Otidiformes > Otididae > Chlamydotis > Chlamydotis macqueenii. The sequence goes on from NC_141556.1 coordinate 19,559,273, forward strand.
GTGGAACTGCTCCGGCGTGGGTCATCTCTTCCACGGGTGCAGTCCCTCTAGAACAGCTGTCCCAGCAGGCCCTCCATGGGCCAAAGCGGCCTTCAGGCATCCACCTCCCCTGGTACGGGGTCCTTCACGGGCTCCAAGTGGATCTCTGCTCCTCTGTGGACCTCCATGGGCTGCAGGGGGACAACCTGCTCCACCATGGTCTTCACCACAGGCTGCAGGGGAATCTTGGCCAGGAGCCACATTACTCCTCCCCCTCCTTCTTCACTGACCTTGGCGTCTGCAGCCGTTCCTCACAACAGGCTGGTAGATGTCTCTCAGGATCTTTTTTTACATCTTATTCACTTCTCATCTCCTTTCCACTTCTTGCAACCGGGCTGGACCGAGTCGGGCCCAGTCGGCTGCCTGGCGAGAGGCCAGAGGGTGAGGCCTGCAAGGCCCATGAGGCCTGCGCCTCCCCCTCTGTGCCTCTGCCCCCCCTCAGCTTCTTCACATCTTCTGTCCTCTTTTTTTTTTTTCTGTTTTCCCCTTCTTAAATACGTTATCACAGAGGCGTTATCATGAGACATTCTGCTACCAATCGGCTCGGCCTTGGCCAGCAGCAGGTCCGCCCTAGGCCCAGCCGAGTCCACTGAACAAAGGGGAGCAACTTCTAGCAGTTTCCTACAGAAGCTACCACCTTAGGCCCCCCCTCACTAACAAAACCACAACAACTGGTGAGACCTATCTGGGTGCTGTGTCCTGTCCTGGTCTCCCCAGTTCAAGAGAGATGTATACATACTGGAGTGACTCAACAAAGGACCACGAAGATGATTAAAGGACAGGAGCATGTGTCATACAAGGCAAATCTAAGAGGGCTAGGTCTGTTCAGCATGGATAAAGAGGAAGTTCAGGGTGCTTCTACTGATGTGGTTAAATACCCGATAAGAGAATTAAAAAAGATACAGCCAAATTCATCCCAGTGGTGACCAGGGAAAACAGAAGCAGAAAAGGGTATAATATTGAAATATGTTTAAATTCCATTTAGACATTAGGGAAAAAAAACCAACAAAAACCCAACACTGTAATTGTGATCAACCACTGGAACAGGTTGCTCAGAGAGACTGCAGACTCTCTGTCCTTGGAGATATTTAAAACATGAATCGACATGGCCCTGGGCAGTTTGCTCTCATGGATCCTGCTTCAAGCAAGTGGTTGGAATAGAGGATCTCTGAAGGTGCTTTCCAACTTCAGCTATTATATATTGTTCTCATTATGTTCAACAGACTTGATTGTATTTAATTTCTAGGTCTATAAAGACACACAAAAAATCATTATCCCTCTACTCTATTTCCCTGTCAGAGCACACTTTGTGTACAGAACTGATATGTATAAAAATATGACATATATAAAAATAACAGGGCTTCCTGTGTCTCCTTTGGAAGACCATTGTTTCCAGTGTTGCCTCTTACACACCTCAAACCGAAATGAAATGTAACAGAAATAACAAAGCTGCTTCTTTTTTTGTTTTGTTTTCTTTTTTTTTAATCCTTCTGTTCTTTCTGCGTTTGATGCGTAATTTCTAGAGCCAACAATACCAAACCAGACAAATCTAGGTGAGTACTAGAATGAAAGGCTAGCAGTAAAGATCTGGTAGCTATGTATGGGACGGGACAAGTATTCATTCCCATCCTATATTATATTAACAAAATAAATTATCAGTATATCTCCACTAGACATGCACTGATTTAAAGATGAGGTGATGACTGACTAAAACTTGACCACTAGCTATGCGGTCAGTGCCAGAATTCTGTCCAGAAAACAGACGTGAATGGCAGATGGATGAGCATGGTCCTTAGCTCAAAAAAAAATGATAGCCTCAAAAAAAAAAGCTGATAGCCTTGAGAAAAACTGTTACTTTAGCCACAAATATTCACAAGTTCAGTTTAGTACTTTTTAATGGAAACCTCTCTATTACTTAACTTTTTTTGTTGTTGCCATCACCCGCTTTGATGGGAAGCAGCACAGGTACTGTAGGGTTAAAAATAAGAAAACTTGAGGAACAGGTTTTTTTTCAGATGAGCTGTGAATGAGATTCTGAGCAAAACAAGTGGGGAATGTACAACAAATGCTGGGTAAGGAACAACAAATGTTGGGTAAGGAAGAGGAAAATTCACTGGATCCTAGACCTTCTTTACGTCTCTTCAGAATTTATGAAGAGGCTGTTCCCCTCAACAGCAAGGAATCATTCAACTCCGCTTCTCACACATCAAACTTGTCATAACTCATACACACCTCCATGAACCCATCTTAAACGAGTCTTTCTAGGCATTTCAGAACCATTTTTCCATTGTCCAACTATCTTATGCTGTCACACAATGACACTTCATCCATAGAAGAGTTCATGGTATTTCACAATATCTTATATCCAGTGGAGAGGCTTCAGGATTAAGAACTTTTTATGTAATTGGGACCAATTTGTCAGTGTCTGGAGAAGTTTTTAATCTTTTTCATTGCACACAGAAGATGGTGTTAAGTCATAAAGAGAAGAAATAAGCATATTAATGTCAAAACACAACTGAGTTAGAAATTCAGAGAGTATAAGCTAAAGTTATCTCACAGGTAAAGGATATTTAGGTAAGAGAATCAAAGATTTGTTGTATTACCCACTTTGGGGTGAATTAATCCAAAGTCTAGTCTCAAAGGATTCAATAAAACACTGTTTTTATGACCCGTTGCAACTTCCTCCACATATTGTTTTGTGACAATTCCTGACTGTTCTGGAAGTGTAACTATCTGTCTTTTTATTTTCCCATAGACTTTAACAATTACCTCCACTTATTCTCCTTAAAAAAAAAACTTATCTATCCATGCATCTACTTACAAGCAAAGTGCCTAAACCCCAAAGTAAAAAAAAAATTAAAAACTATTGGCATTGTAGCAAGGAAATGTGCATACTCGCCCTAAAGTAGAAAACTGTTGGCTGGCTATCTGCATTTCTCTCTAGTCTACATCACCTGTACAGATTAGATCTCCAGTGAAGTTTAGACTCCCAAACCCATGTAAATATCTATATATAAACCCTTAAATGTAGGAGTCCTAATCTCAAAAGTAATCCCACACTAGAGACTAATTTATTTTACCCAGATAAAGATAACTAGTACTATTTGAGATGCCCTTTTATATCATAGACATCTTCACAGAGCTGATATGACCAAGAGACATCCTTGGTCTTCTTCAGCAGTAAGTGAAGGCCATAGAGAATACCTTTCCAGCATCTAAGATGAAATTGGAGTCATATATTTAGGAAACTGAGTCATGTCCAATATGTTTACTTAATACTAAACCTTCATTTTTTTCTCATAAATGAAAAATCCAAGTGCAAATGAAGCCTAATGTAGTTGCTGCTTAACATAAGGAATATCCTTATGTCTCAATGTATCTCAGTCACTCTTGCTTAGGATCTTCTTCAGGATAGACATGTCTGCATGACTTAGGATCATTGAATAGAATCATAGAATGGTTAGGGTTGGAAGGGACCTTCAAAGGTCATCTAGTCCAACCCCCCTGCAAGGAGCAGGGACATCCCCGACTAGATCAGGTTGCTCAGAGCCTCATCCAAGCTGGCCTTGAGCATTTCCAGGGACGGGGCATCTACCACCTCTCCGAGCAACCTGTTCCAGTGTTCTACAATCCTCAGTGTAAAAAAAAAATTTCCTAATATCTAATCTACCTCCCTCTATTTTAAAACCATTACCCCTAGTTCTGTCACAACAGGCCGTACTGAACAGCCTCTCCCCATCTTTTCCGTAGGCCCCCTTGAGGTGTCCCCCGAGCCTCATTTTTTCAAGTACTAACTTGTGGAGTGGAAACCTTGAATAATAGAGGGAAATAGGAAGCATACTGGCTAGTTGTGACATTTGGGTGAGGGTTAAAGGATAGAGCTACTAATTTCTCTTGATATGAAGCACAGGGACAGATTATCAAGGTATGGATGAAATTCCTTTTTTATCCTTGGCACATTCTGTGGAATGCTGGGGAAACTGGATGAGAAAAAAGTTCTGTCTTTCACTTCTGAGGATCATACACTCTATACGCAAACTTTTCTAAGTCCAGAAAGTGGAATTTGCAATGTGAAAAGTTTATATATTATTATGCAAAATGTATGGCAGATATTCCTGATTTATGGATATTAACAAATCATGGTCTCTAAGTCTTTATCAGTCTCGAATTATATTCAGAGATATAATATGAAAAGAAGAAAACTCTTCCAGGAAATTCCAAACCTACATGGTGTGGGGCCAAAATTAACCTTGACATTATGAATAAATTCTTCAGTCTTTTAGTTTTTCAAGAACGGAGTCTTTTTTTTTCTTTTTCTTTTTCTTTTTTTTTCTTCCCCTCCTCCCCATTTCCTTGTTTTTGCTTTATTTTTTAGTTGATTCTTCTTAAGCTTCATCAGTTTAAAAAATAACTTTATAGTTAGGTGTATTTGTTCAGTGGATTCCTTTATATATTCTTTTGTTTTTTAATAGAGTCAGCAATTCTGTCAGCCCTTACCAAAAAGAAAAGAGCAAAGAAATATAAAGACTTATAATTAGTAACATATAAAATAAATTATAATGAGTGTACATAAGGTGAAAATGCAAATCTTTCCTGCATCTTTGTAGATGAAGGTGTTGGGAATCAGTGGTTAATCCATGGAGATTTCATTAATGAGCCTACAGGACTATAACAATTCAGCAGATATTTAATAAATACCTAAAATATGTTTATACATCTGTTGCTTTCTCTTTTGTGAGTTGCAATTAAAACAACAATTTTATCTCTCTTGGGCAGAATTGTTTTGAAGGAAACACATGAACTGAGAAAGAAAGAGAATGAATTGCTAGGTTTAGAAAATTTGCTCTCTAGGTCTCATGCAGGGAGGGCTAGCTTTGCTGTAGTTTGGAGAGTTGTTTTTTTTTTCTTACCTCAGTCACTGTTGCTCCATTATGTTAAGTAACCTGCTGTCACCAATTTGTAAGCTATTTTTCTTTTTTTCTCCTGAAAAAAAAAACCAACAAAAAAAAACGCAACAAAAAAAAACAAAGTCGAGAAACATCCAAACAGAATGTTCTACCCAGAGGTAAACAGCTACAGAAAAGTAAAATATGTTCGTATGAGAGAATGAAAAACAGGTACTCATTTAATACCTAAGAAGAGCAAACAGAAAAGTTCAGTCATGAACTTTCTTCAAGGCTCTTTTGATGCAGTGCTTACATTTGCAGTACTCCTAGAGCTTATAAGGCAAGTGTTTCAGCAAAAGCACAGGCTTTTCTAGAGGACTTTTTAATTAATGACTATTTCTTACTATGTTGCAGTTCTTTATACAGCATCTACATCCTCTTGATATGATTTATATTCCCTCTAAATTAAATGTTCTGTTTGAGGACTCCCCTATAACAAGAACTGTCAATGGAGAAATTTATATTTGGAACTGCAGGAATATTATCTCCTCAGCTACTCTCTGCGCAAAGTTGATCCTCAGTTTGTTTCAGAACAATTTGAAAGTAGTGTCCAAAAAACGTATTTAAAAAATAGCATCAGCTGAAAATTAGATTTAAAACAAAAGATACATTAGAATAGGAATCTTTCTTTTATCCATTTGCCAAGATACGAGTCAGAAAAGTTCTCCCTTCTGCACATCTCTAACCAAGAACTCAATGGGTTATTTTTGTCAAAAATATTCCAATTTAAAGTTAGTAACTTTAGCAGTAAGAAACTTTACCTAGAAAAAAATATTCTTAAGAAAATACTTGCATGTATTTGAGAAAAAGTATTTTTTTCTTTATTTAATATCTAGCCTATCATTGTGCATGGCAACCATTTTGTTGCAGGTAGATGTGAGTTTGCTGTGCTGCTGAGCAGAAACTTCCTTCAGCAGTGGTTCTGTCACAGTATGATGCATCTTCATCTGGCCTCATTGCAACTTCAACTTTAATCTTTTTACTTATAGAAGTATCTCTGTATCATAATATTTACCTCAAGGTCAGAGCTGGAGGGAAAAAAGTATTTAGGACATATGTACTGAAGAAAGATCTTTTCTTTACCTTTCTCTCAAGTTTGCGGGGGTTTTTTATTATTTTCTTTTCACCTTTGGAGCATTTACACATACAACTTGGAAGCTTTAAAGTTGAACTGGTTTTCAATGATCTATTCCACCAAGAAACTAGTAGTCAGAATTTAGCATTTATATAGGAATATATAATTCATAGTCTTATAACTATGAAATGACTGAAGGGATTTTCCTTTAATGTTCCAGAAATATTTGCTTTAGAAAGGAAGCCAAGCTTTAAGAAAAGTTTGGTTTATTAAGTCCAAAGAAAGTTTAATAAGGAAAGAGATCTATTATGTAGCAAGGTTAAATTTAGATTTTGTTGCTATTGAAAGCTGTCACTTTACAAAGAAATGTAATTTTTTTTTCCCCAGGAAGGATCTAACTTCCTCATTTAACCTTTATTTTTAATGAGAACACATTTCCCATAAATAGTAACAATTATCTCTCCAAAACTCTCTTCCATCTTGTTTCTGAAAGTGTTAGCAGTTTTTATGCGCATACAATATCTACATACAATTATTTGTGGCAGTAAAAACACGGACTCCGTGGATGGTGTTCCAGAGACCTTTATTGTTAGTCAGCGTTAGTCTTTTATACTCTAAGTTACACGCGAAGCACGCACACTTAATTATCTAATTTGATTGGTAGCAATGTACTGTTCAAGCGCCTTATGCTTCATTTGGATTGGTTATAGTTTGTTGGTTGTTTTTACTATTTTTTCCTTTGGTATTTCCTTATCTTGTTCTAGTTGCTGTTTTTTGTTATTGAGCAAGCGGTGTTCAAGGACATAGCCTAAATTTGTCAATGTCAAACAGCTGCATTGCACTTTCTGCCTCCACAATTATTTAGGCATATTTCATACTAAAAAGTTTTAGTTCCAATAATTCTAAAATGTAGGTTAAAATACAGCTCTAATCTGAATGATGATTGATCAGATTGAGGGTTAAATTGACTAGTAGCAGAACGAAATGACAAAGATCTTACCATAACAAATGTATACAAGACAACCAAAATAAAGATAATGTAGCATAAACAGAGACAGAGAACAAAGGATTAACATGGAGAAGGAATTAATAAGTAATACAATTTGTATCAATTTCCTCCCTCTCCTCAGGACTAGTGAGGCCACATATGGAATACTGTGTCCAGTTTTGGGCTTCCCAGTACAAAAGAGACATAGACATACTGGAGAGACCCCAATGAAGGGCCACTAAGATTAGGAAGGGACAGGAGCATCTCTCCTATCAGAAAAGGCTGAGAGAGCTGGGACTGTTTAATGTGGAGAAGAGAAAGCTCAGGGTGGATTTCATCAACGGGTATAAATACCTGAAGGGAGGGTGCAAAGAGCATGGAGCCAGGCTCTTTTCAGTGCTCAATGACAAAACCATAGGCAATGGGCACAAACTGAAACACAGGAGAGTCCACCTGAGCATAAGGAAATATTTTTTTAGTACAAGGGTGACTGGTTGCCCAGAGAGGTTGTGGAGTTTCCCTCCGTGGACAAGATGAGTTGCCTTCCAACCACAACCATTCTGTGATTCTATGAGTACTGTGATACTAGCTGATTTGGGACATAATTCTAAACTTTGACTATGTTTAAGTATCACATTTCTAACACCTAATTTGTTTGTTCTGGTTTGAATTAGTCTTCCTTCAGTAATATTTTAAATAAAGAAAACTAGTATAGGGGATATGTCTCTCATGGTTTATTGGTTGGGCCAGTCACTGGTGCTCATCTTATTCATTTGTTGGTTTGGGGGTTTTTTGGGTTTGTTTTTTTCTTTTTTTTTAACTCTTCCTTTGATTGGCTCACAAGTAAGTTTTTGTTCATTTTTATTTTCTCTGAGGCTTTCAACTGGCAGGTTACGTGGCTGGCATTCACTTTCACCATCTTGAACATCTTTTCTCCCAATTATAAGTCAGACTTGCCTCCCATGCAAGTAAAACTGAACTCACACTGTAAGTTACCCAGTATATATTTTTCTTTAGTTTTATTTTTATTTTAAGCATCTGAAACATTTTCTGCATATAGGTGCAATAAATATGCATAAACTCACCCATTAACACATATCCTATAATGCAATAAAGACTTTTTTTCATATCTTTTCAAGACTTTTCAATTTGTCAGGACAGTGAAATAGATAGTATGTACCAGCCTGTTTGCTGCTCTTGCAAAGTGGGAGTGTATTTTCCTTTGCAATGAAAAGTGTTTACTGAGGAGAAAGAAGACTGAGAGCTGTCATGAGATTCCTGTTGGAACCACTTGTTCTCTCTCCACATGTTTTGAATAGCTGCCTAATTTGGAGTCTGGCTTTCAAAAAGTTCAAATCGTGTACAGTAATAAGGCAAAAGAAGAAATAACAAAAAAGAAATAGTAACTTTTGTTATGCTGTGTGATGTTGCGAATGAAAAATTTATTTCCTTTGGCAGTTCTTGATTTTTGGTGCAATATTCTTCATGACTTTTTCTGCACTTTGCCCACCTCTTGTGCCAAATTCTGATTTTACAGTATTTTCACACGGACCCAAACTCCTTATTTACAGTGAAAGATATAAGATAAGGAAAAAAAAAAAACCCAACAAAAGAAACAAACTTGCCATGGTTACTGTGCTTTCTCTTTGCTCCCTTAACTTCATGTTTATTGATCCTACAGAAAAGAAACTGTTGTTTGCCACTATGGATTTTTTTGCAGATCACTTTTCATGACTCTTATTATCATCACGCTTTCTTTTTTTTCCACCTACATCTAGAACAGTGCTGTTTTGCTTTTGTGTGCATGATCTACACAAAAATAATGGTGTAGCTTTTCTGGATTTTTCTTTTGTGTCACTTGTTACTTTCTGTTTTTTTTTTTTAATTGCTTAGTCAGAATTGTCTTCATTCTTTCCCATTTGATTTTAGCACCCAGATGTTACTTACTGAATAACCTCTTTTCATAAAGTTATTATGAAACTTTTCATAAAGTTTTCTAATGTAAAAGTTTTTTGATCATTCTATACTCTAATATGCATACATGTATCTTTTTCTTTTGCCACTTTTTTACCTGATTGACTGTTTATTTTTTTTGTTTTGTTTTTGTTATGGGTTTTTTTTCCCAGCTGTATTCAATAGAAGGTGTAAAATATAAACTATGATCCTGTGTTATGTCAGTTGAGGGAAAAGGCACAGTGAGAGTTCATATCTTGTCTGACATCAGTTAGAGATTTGGATGTCTAAATGTAGATACTTACATAGGGAAGTCTTCATATGTTTTAGATGTACAAATTATTGTCATAGTCCATGGAAATATACTCCATACATTAAATTATACATACCTTATTCCCAAACTTGATACTTAAAGTGCAAGTGGACACCTCAGTTGCTGTCCTTGTCTTGGACTAAGTCCTATCTCTGAGAATTCACAGTTGTAAGTACTGAAGCAAAAGGAAATTTGATTGTTTCTCAAAATCAACTATAAGAAAAAGTTCTTTCAGAGATCAGATTGTGTGCTTGTGGCACAAATATTTTCTTTAAAAAATATATATTTTTTTAACTTTTGAAAAGTTTGTTTTTTTTTTTCTAACAGGTGAATCTTTTAAACTCCAGCTTTCTGGAGTGCTGCTGGGTGCAGCCTTGGCTGCAGTGACCATGAGATGGCAGAGTTCAGAGGAGAAAATAGTAAATAAAAGGATTATAACCTTAGACTTGAAAAATTTGGCCTGTTGAATTCTTGCAAGAATCTCATGGGAGATGATCCTGGAAAGCTGGTTCATTTTCAAGGATTGCCTCCTCCAAACTATAGTATGGTCCTTCCTTTGAGCAGAAAAATCAAGCAAAGGTGGCAGGAGGCCTGAATGGATGAACAAGAAGCTCTTGAAAAAAACTTCAATATGAAAAGTAGCTTGTAAGAGATGGAGTAAGGACAAGTGGCCCAGGAGGAACAGAGAGGTTCTGTCCAAGCATGCAGGGTTCAGGTCAAGAGAACTAAAGCCCATCTGGAATTGAATCTGTCAATGGATGTGAAAAGTAACAAGAAAGGCTTCTACAGATGAACCAGCAGCCAAAGGAAGACTAGGAAAGATGTTTGCCTGCTGCTGAATGGCGGGAAACCTGGTGACAATAGACATGTAGGGATTTATGAAGGTGAAATCATGCCTGATCAAACTGATAGCTTTCTGCAATGAAATAGCTAGTTCAGTAGATGAGGAGAGTGCAGTGAGTGTTGTTTATCCTGAATTTAGCAAGGCTTTCCACAGTGTCTCCTGTAACAACCTCATAGAAAAACTGATGAAATATGGGCTAGATAAGTGATTGTGCAAAGTGGATTGAAAGCAAACTGAGCTGCTGGCCTCAAACAGTTGTGATGAGCAACACAGCCTAGCTGGAGGCCAATCAGTAGTGATGTGTCTCAGAGATTAACACTGAGACCAATACTATTTAACATTTTCATTAATTAACTGAGGAAGAGTGTATCCTCAGCAAGTTTGCAGATTATACAAAACTGGGAGAAGTGGTTGACAGATCAGAAAGTTGTGCTGCCATTCAGAGGGACCTTGCCAGGCTAGAGAAATGGGCTAATGTGAATCTCAGCAACCTCAGAGAAAGGAAATGCCAAGTCCTGCACCTGGGTAGAAATAATCCCATGCACCAGTACAAGGTAATAGCTGACTGGCTGGAAAGCAGCTTTGCAGAAGTTCTAAGGATCTAGGGTACCAAGATGAACATCAGCAATCAGTGTACCCTCGCAGCGAAGAAGTCCAACAGTCTCCTGGGCTTCATTAGGCAGAGTGTTGTCAGCAGGTAGAGGGAGGCAATTCTGCCCATCTACATAAGACTGGTGAGATCATATCTGGAGTACTGTGTCCAATGCTGGGCTCCTGCCAACAACAGAGACATGGACATACTGGAGCAAGTTTGATGGATGGCAAAGAAGATGTTAAAAAAATTGGAGTATGTGTCATATGAGGAGAGGCTTAGAGAGCTGAGACTGTTCAGCCCAGCAAAGAGAAGGAAAATAGTGGAACAGGTTATCCAGAGAGACTATAGAATCTCCATCCTTGGAGATATTCAAAACATGGCTGGACACAGCCCTGGAAAACCTACTCTAGATGACCCTGCTGTGAGCAGGGGTTTGGACTACAGGATCACCAAAGGTGCCTTACAACTTCACCTATTTTGTGATTCTGCATTTGATGTTGACTCCAGGTTCTGGAGTTCTGGGGCAGAAGTTCAGGGTGTTGTGTATGTTAGCTCATCATAGCATCAGTTTCAATAAGAAGTTATTGTTTCAGGAGAAATGTGTAGAAAATTTGATTTGACTTAACTAGAGTGAGAATGTTAAACTAAATTAATACATATCAATTGAATGTAATACAAAATATTAAACTGGCATGCTCAAGGACACTAGCTTAAGGCATTTCTCTGTTCATTCTGTTGAAGATTGAATCCCCACCAGTGACAAAGACTGATGTCAGGTAATATGATGCACTTGATAGGCATTAGTGAGAACGTATAAAGAATGTAAAGAATGTAAAGAAGATAAAAATCACATAGTTTACTGATTCAAAAAACTAGAGGTAGTAAGTGAAAAATACTTTAGTAAAAAAAAAATCAGTAACATTCCAGAAGTTAGAAATCTAGTGTAAATTCTATATATTTCTCATGAGTTTCCAAATTCTAGTCTTCAAAACCACGATTTTTTCTGAAATGTAATATAAGAATAAGCAGTACATGTATTATCTGTCATCCAGACTGTACTTATATCATGTTGCACCTTCAACAGACATTGAAAAAAAAAGAATAGATGATGCTCAGATTTAGTAATGTTGCCATGTTCCTTCCATTTTCATGTGTCCATTAGTTGACTTTTTTTCTACCTGCCTGATCATTTTACCCTTAGAAATTTATTAGTTTCAATATTAATTTCATTGTGAACTTTGTCATGTTACATCCCACAGGTCGTTTAATAGTTTCTGTTATATGAAGAGATTTTTTTTTCTAATTACTGTATTTAATGATTCTAAGTTCTAACCTTATTAAGGAAACTAATTCCATGCAAGGAGATGAGCTTATTTTGTTTGAAGCAAGTGCCAAATCCTTTCCTTAAGAGGCTGTTATGTCAGAATTCTCATCAAGAAAGGAGCATGTGGCTGAATCTGAGATGAAAATTAGCTGTTTTGAAAAAAAAAATCTCTGATAAATACAACAAGGATTTATGACTAAATTTTCAGGCAGCACAGATGGTATTTGATGGCACTTTATCTCAAGGGGAAAAGTATTCTTTTTTATGTTAAAACATCAACTTTAGAGGTTTGGGATTATTTGGCAGAATACAACACTCCTATGTATGCAATCAGTGCATCTGCAAACTTTTGGTTAGATCCTGTCAGCAATCTGGAAGATATTTCAGGTACTGTATTTTCAGATTAATTGCATTTCCTTTTCTTAACAAAGCAGGTTAAAGAGCATGAAAACTGTGTGTAAATATTGAAGGGCAGTAGTTTCTGACCTCAAGCTAAGACAGTTAAGTAAATCCACCTTTAATTCTGAGGCTTAAAATTTCGATGTCAATTTTTGTGAATATAGGATTATAAAGGGGGGAAAAAAAAGAAAAATAACAACAACTTTGATTTCACAAGTGCTCGTTACAGTGACATGATCCACTTCATTCACTCTCTTTCCTGCTTCTTATTTTGTGCTCTTCCTTCCAGTATATTTTCAGAACATTCCTTTATTGTGCAATTTTAAGGTATATTGGTTACTCAGATGACATAAATCTCTTTTGAGACAAACTGATTTTCTTGTTTAAATAGCAATCTCAACATCCTAAAGACATGGAAAGTACAGAAATTTAGATTGTTACTTTAAGAAGAAACCTTGTTTTTCTAACTGAGAGTACGGTTTTGAATAGGAAATCAATAAAACACCTTCTTTGGTTCACATCTCTGTATATGAACTAGAGTTGGAGCGTAGGTGTGTCGTAGTTTAGCCCCACTCACAACCAAGCTACATAGTCTCTCACTCACTCCCCCCATGTCGTAGTTCAGCCCCGATCGGGACCAGACTACGCAGTCTCTCTCTCTCGCTCCCCCCACCCCCCGAGAGAATAGGGGGAGATGATATAAGGAAAATGGCTCAAGGTTTGAGATAAGGACAGGGAGAAAACCTTAAAGTTACTGTCACGGACAAAACAGACTCGACTTGGGGAAAACTATCCATTTATTTCTAAAACTAGCAGGAGAATGAGACAGGGAACAAGATAACCTCCCCCCACCCCTCCCTCTTCCCAAGCTTAACATTATCTCTACTACCTTCTCCCCCCCGAGCAGCACAGAGGGAAAGAGGGAATGGGGGTCGCAGTCAGTTCATCACGCGTTGTTTCACGCCGCTGAGTCGTTGTCGAGGAAAGAACTCCTCGCATTCCTCCTCTGCTCCAGCGTGGGGTCCCTCCCACGGGCCACAGTCCCTCGTGAAACTGCTCTGGCATGGGTCACCTCTTCCACGGGGTGCAGTCCCTCCAGAAGAGCTGCCCCAGCGGGCCCTCCATGGGCCAAAACAAAATTACCCGAACCCAAAGATTGGGATGCACGAAATTAAACACCAGCAAATTAAAGTAGAAAACAGAAATAAATCAAGGAAGCAAAGTTAAATCAGAGAGTATGTAGTTAAGCTTTGGGATTCCTTGATGAAGAACGTGTACGAATGTAAAAGGTGGTTTTGAACATTAATGGAAGAACCATACCTCCTAAATACAAAGACATCAACCTTATTTTGGTTTAGTTACTATTTTAATAGTAAATTGGTTGAAGCAGTAAGACTACTTGGAAGAAGTATGTGTTGAGTACTCATGAAGAGAGCTAGGTGAGATTTGGATCAGCCCAGGATCCGGTCTTCCTTTGTACCTAGAGAACTTGAAGTATTTGTCCCACATGTGACATTAAGATGAAAACATCTAAACTGTGTGCAACTGGACAGACTTCTATTCAGCAGCTAATGAGAGCTGACATTCCTATTTTGAAAATATGAAATTTCTGAACCAGATTATGATAGTTAGGAAGTCCAAGACTACTACTCGTAGTAGTCTGTCTTTCATTCCTTTTTTTTCTCTTTTTTTTTTCTTTTTTTTTTTAAATACTTTTGAGCATTCTTTTTCTTATGACAAGGAAAAAATAATTAACAAGCTAAGTATTATTCACAGCACATGAAGCACTTTCTGGGAAGCTTAATCTAATTTTTAAAGGTATGTTTTCTATGACTGTGCTACAAGGTATCATCATGATTTCGTAACAGTCAAATTTTAGATCCTAAATATAATTGTGATAGTTACCAAAGGATTTCAATGGGAGATAGAGACATCTCAATTCCCTTACACTCTTTTAGTAAGAATATATATCTATATCTATCTATCTATCTATATATATATACATATGAAGTCAGGTCCACTGTATAGAAATGGAAATTAAATCCTCTGAAAACATACCTGCACAGCACACAGGTATGTAGAAAAACAGACTGAGAGATGATTAACAAACATAAAATATTAAATAATTAATTATTATATTGGTCAAAAGGCTGGAGATTTGAACAATGGTATCAGTCTTTAGGGTTTTATCTATCTCTAGTGGTAATTAAATTTTGATTCCTAAAGATTTTAATGAGAAACCATATCTTTCATATGTTCAGCAACATTTAAATGCAATAAGATTCTGTTAAAGATAAATTAATATAAATTGTGTGCTTTTCCATGCTGGATGTTGCTAACTCCTACAACTTCAATGGAACTAATCATTCATGCCTCTATAAACACAGGCTTCAGTACTTTCCTACATCAAAGTGCTCACTGACATGCTGAAATGAACCCATACTTTGTAAAAACACATACTGCACAACCAAAACTGAAACACAGGAGAATTAGAACAGGAAGAGTTTAAAATAATTTTTTTTTTTTCCTAGGGGAATTTAAAAGTAATATATGTGTGTGTTTGTGTCTGTGTAAAAGAGACTAAAAACTCAGTACTCTTAATGTTCAGCCCTTTTCAATCCAATTATAGGCTGAAGTGAGGAAAAATATGTGTTCTTCAAAGTTTGGAAACTCTCTGATTCTGATTTGAATATCCTTGCCTGTGTGTAATTTATAAATATGGGGTTATTTTCACAAGGTAAATATGAATAAATAATGAATCTTAACCTTATTAACCAGTCTGTGAAGAATTTATCTATGATATGTAAGAAAAAATAAAGCTTTCTTTGTGATGCTGTTGGCAAGGCGAGTTGCCCGTTTATCAGAATTATAAAATATTTCATTGTGCAAACAAATTATTCTCTGAAGGCATTATAGACTTATTGCTAGTCCATCATAGTCTCTCTTTTGTTTCATTTATTTATTAAATAGAACTTGTGAACAATTTGGTGCAGGAATAATATTTTACTATGCAGATATACAACACTGAGAAGTCAAGAAATCTAGGCATGCCAAACAGTATTTTAATGTTATATACATAGATACACACATACATATATACACACACACAATTAATGCTATTCTTCATTGTGATGGAATTTAATAACCGCATGAAAACTGTTTGCAAGATAATTGGAGAAGAGAAGATCTGGTATTAACGTGGTACCAAATTTTTTGCAAGGTAAGATTTATATTGAGTTCTCAATTAGATTTGTTTAATTATTAAAAAAAGAAAAAAAAGAAAAAAAAAAAGGAAGGCGAGAAAGCAGGCAGGAGTGAAATTATCCTTTTCTTCTTGGTTTCAGAATTGGTTAGAGAATTGGTAACTCTGATATTTCATGGTTTTGTTCCTGCAGACAAATGAAGAAGTGCTGAAAAATCAAACACAAAGGCTCATGGAATTTTCAATGTCTAAATGGAAAAGATCTAGATTATTTATTTTCTGATTGCATTACTACAGACAGTCGAAATTAGTCCATTAGTACGTGTACTAACCATTTAATCTGAACTGTAAAACAAAAGTTCCTCGCCTAATTGTTTTTTTTATATATCAAATGTACTATTTGAATTTGTAAATATCAAAAAAGCTTCCTGTATATTAAGATTATATAGCGCAGAGCATGGCATCATTAGATATAGAAAATAATGATTAAGTTTTCATACTTTATAATTTTTTTCTTATTCACAAAAATATTGCAGCACTTTATCAAGCCACAAGCTAGATTCAAATTTTTTTTTGCCAATGCTCTATAGTGATGTAGTTCCTGAAGTCTTCACTGATAGAAAATCTTGTAATTATTTATATCATTGGTCTTATGAGAGTTACATATAAAGCAGTGACATGATTGTTGAAACTGACTGCTATTACATCTCACTCCAGGCTTCCACATAGTGATGTTTTGGAAACAGAAATAATAAATGATGAAATTAGAAATTACATGCAGGTACATATATACTATTATATTATTGGACTTAATTTCATTTTTCTGTTTTTCTCTAAAGTTCATCTGTGTCTGAGGTACAAAAAAGTGAAATATTATTAACTGATTAGAAATGAACTTGTATCAAAGACATATATTTTTTTCATTCCTGTTTACAAAGCTGAAACATTCAGAGTCACATAGAGACATAAATATTCCCTAGGAAAAAAAACATTTCTTTTTCTTTGCTTCCAAATTCAAACTTCTCTGTAGTTGCTTTTTCATGAGACAGATATATATATTTGTTTCCCTAGATAGAACAAGGACTTAGAAGGAAAACAAACAAACAAAAAAATTTGTTGTTTTAAAACTTTTAATATTAAGAGCATTAAAATACAGAATGACATTTGCTATTTGTAATATTTACAAGTGATTTAAAATTTGAAACTGAACATATAAAGCCTAAAGATTGGGAAAGGGAAGGGCTTGAATGAATTTAGAAGGGGAAATGTTCATTTTAAAAGGATATAATTAATTGATTGCCTTGGGACTGAAACTAATTAGGAAAGTAATAAGAGTAGAAAGACTTTTTTTTTTAATATCTGTGTATAATATTTGGCCTGATACTCATGACTTTTTAATGTGGTTTTCTAGGACTGAATGTTCAAAATATAGCAGAATAGTCTGTGTGCTTTTCCTTTACTGTGGCCCACACACTTGTATACCATCAGCTTTTTTACTGCACTTCTTGGGCAAAGCATCATAATGTAATAAAACTAATCAAACCAAAGAAATACACTTGGAAGTAACATCTCTGACATCAATTCAATGAAAAGTTACAGCTACATCAAGAAACTAGGCTTTCATCCTGGATTTAAAAGCTAAATCAAGCTGAAATATCTTCACAACAAAGGTGTTCCAAGAAGATGACATATAACCAATGAAATGTCTCACTCCTACAGCTCACACAACAGTAGTAGGGGAAAAAAAAAGCATCAGTCACATTTCCTTGAAATGATCACAGGATCAATATGTAAGCTTAACACAGAACAAAAAAAATAAAAGTATTTTCCTTTACTTTGAGTTACAGGTAGTATGCAGAGCACACGTAATACTTATGTTTTAATTGCTCTGAAAAAAAAGTAATACTGAAGATAACCTCACCCCTAAAGATGCAGACTTAAAAAAAAAAAAAAAAATTAAGCCTCTCTAAGATACCCTAGGGGTTTATTTTCCTCTGGCTTAACATTCTTTACCATTTAGATGATGCTCTGTATACATTAATATTTTGTTTCTACACAAATGATTGTTTGTGTTTTTAAATTAGCATCAGTTTTGCATTAACAAGAGTTAGTAGATATAGATTTTTGGTAATTATTTTTAAAATCTTTTTATTTTCTTTCGATTTTTCTTTTCAATGCAGTACATCTCTAGTTTCATCTAGGCTATTTGGTATTCCTGACAATATAAACTTAACCATCAGCAACTTAAAAGCAATTAATTTCTATCTCTTACTTGGCATTTTTTCTAGTTTCAGAGAATTTTTTAATGAAGCTGGTTAAAACAACTTATTTGTTGTTCGAATTGGTAAGTAAAATTAGAAGTCTTTTTCATCACAGCTATTCTTTTCATAAATAGTACTTATTTACATAGTTGAATTACCTTTCAATTAATATGTATTGTGGTGGGGAAAGGTAGGGAACTTGAAACATTTTTCTCAGATCTCTTCTGTACCAGTTTCCCATTTGCCATTTTTTACACTACAATCTGTATTTTTGTGGTGAGAAAACCTTTGTTGTTTGGAAGACAAACAAATTTATGCTAAATTTTCTCTAAGCTACAACTCATAAAATATTCTATTTTATAAAAAACATTAAAAAGCTAACAACTTCAACTGTAAATACGAGTGTACCTCATACTTTCAATTTCCTGGATTTTATTTTTTTTTTTAAAAAAGGATTAGGGTGATTTCATAGAATCATAGAATGGTTTGGGTTGGAAGGTCATCAGTTAAGACTGAAGTAGGTGTTGGATATGCATGCTGCATGCAGACATGAGGGACTTGATGGGAAGGACTGAAAACATAGAATGAGAGAGCCTGCAGTCATTTTGGTAAGTAAACAGAGTTTTGAAGCACAGAGCAGTTTTTTGTTGGATACATCAAAGACACAGATTTTATTCTTGTGTCATAGAAGCACAGAATGGCTGAGGGTGGAAGGAACTCCTGGAGGTCATCTGGTCCAATTCCACTGTTCAAGCAGGGCCACCTACAGCCAGTTATGCAGGATTGTGTCCAGATGGCTATAAATATCTCCAAGGAGAGGGATTCCACAACATCTCTGGGCAACCTATTACAGTTCTCAGTCACTCTCACAGGAAAAAAGTGTTTCATGATGTTCAGACGGAGCCTTCTGTGTTTCAGTTTGTGCCTATTGCCTCTGATCCTGTAATTGGGCACCACTGAAAAGGGCCCAGCTCCATCCTCTTTGCACCCTTTCTTCAGGTATTTATATACATTGATAAGATTCACCTGAGCCTTCTCTTCTCCAGGCTGAACAATCCCAGCTCTCTTAGTCTCTCCTCATAGGAGAGATGCTCCAGTTCCATGGTCACCTTAGTGGTCCTTTGTTGGACTCTCTCCAGTATGTCCATGTCTCTCTTGTACTGAGGAGCCCGGAACTGGACATAGCACTCCATATGTGTCCTCACCAGAGCTGAGAAGAGGGAAAGGATCACCTGCCTTGACCTGATTGTAACATCCCTCCTTATGCAGCCCAGGATCTTGGATTCTAATTAAAGTTTCAAACAATCATTTCAGAAGAACAAAGAATCAGGTATTCCAAGGTACTTATCTTTGAATATAAGACACCACTTGAGCTCTGGGCTTCAGTTTGCCAATATTGTACCTAAATAAGGAAGCACAGTCACTGAGTTTGCCATTCAGTTTCTACACACATGCATTCAATAATATGTATGAGATTTCTCCAGCAATATGTTCCAGTGTGAAGTCAAGTAGGTCGGTTTAACTACAGCTGGTTAATCTACTTTACTCTGGGTGAAAACTTGCAACACATTCTCACATCTGAGACAGACACTTGACATCTGCAAATCTGTCAAGGTTACCTCCTTTGTATTCTATCCCACTCCTTTAGTGGCCCCTGAAATGTACCTGAACAGTGGATTTGGAGAGCAGCTTTCACTAACACAGGAACTGACACCACCAAGAGCACTGCCAAGTGGCCTTACTCTGAGGTTTGCAGCTGGCATCTATCTCAGGTAGCATGTGGCAGCTCCAGTGCCTCTCATGTCTGCCTATGCTGTATAAAGACATACATTCTTCTGCACCAAAGAGTTTGGAAGCTGTAATGAGTCTCTGCTCAAATGTAGGGTCGTTCCTAGTATGAAGAAACTAAGTGATCCTCAGATTCCTTCCAACATTATTCTGTGATTCTTAGCAGTAAATCAGGGCAGAAATACAGATTTAAACATAAAAAAAAAAAAACCAGACCTACAGCTAAAGGTAGCTACAAGGTCACAGAAAGACAGTAAACTGGAAAGCTTAGGCTAGAGTATGCTCTGTAATGCTGAAGACTTGCCAGAAGGAGCTCATATCCTGATAGGTGGCCTGCAGGCCTGTCCCAGGCCATGTGTTTCAGGAGTGGGAGTTGCGGGGAAGTGAGAAGAAAGTGAGTTGAAGAAGCAGCAGGCTGACCTATGGCCATCCCAAAGATTCAGCTTTCAGGAGAGGTAGTCATAATCAACAAAGTTTACCCACTGGAGTAAAAGACCAAAATCTTGTATTTGAATTTTGGATCCTATAGTGCAATATTTGAATAGAAGTCTCAGCCAAATAATAGAGTGTTTTCATTTTTTGTTTACGTTACGAAAAAGGAAAATCCTGAAGCATATGTTCAAATACTTTTGTGGCCTGGGACCTTAGTATCTCAGCTGTGGGAACAGAAATGGGAATTATAATGTTTGCGAATTATAATATTTGGAAATTTTTCCTGTTTTTCTTTTTTTATTTAGACATTCACTTTCAAAAACTTTGTATTTAAATTCTAAGGACAGTTACTTTCTTCAAGGAAGTACATAGATTACATTCATGATGAAAAAAAGCAAGAACAAGTTACCCAATATCCATTTCACAGACCAGAAATACTAGTTCTGACAGTCTATGAAATCAAAGAAAAATACTTAAATAAGTTAAAGGTTGTCTGACTGAACAGTGGACTGTATTCATTGCTTCTGGGTGAAAGAGGAAAAAGAGGTATTCAATCCCTGTTTGGGAGCACAGTCTTACCTCATGCATGCTATGACAATTCTCTACAGTCCTTTCATTTTTTTTCTTCTTAGTGAGTGCATTAAAAAGGTGATCCTTTATACCTTTTTACATAAAGTACTTTCCAAATTCAAGCTGTTGCTAATGTGATTACTGGGAGTATGAGCACACAAGGGCTGATTTCTTATCCCCACATTTAAATTCTGTATGTTCTTTTCTCCATTTCATTTATATGCTGGTAAGTAACTTAATTCTTCAGTTCTTTTACCAAGTATATGAGAAAGCTATAGCAAAATCATATGCAATATATACAAATCTTCTGTAGCAAATAAAATCTGAAGTCAGAAACACAAATGATAAACTGGAAAGAGAAAAATATGTATTTTTTTCTCAAATAAAAAGTACTCTACCAACAGAAAAAAAAAAAGATATTTTTCAGTTAAAGTGTGTAGCACTTTTTTCTTCACAATAACAAACGAAGAGAAATTGGAAGGGATATGTTCCTGGTCACTTGAAAGACAAATTAGTTGGCTATTGGTTGCTTTCTAGTATCTGTGTAAAACTATGGAATGTTTGAGGGAGATTTTTCTCTGGGTTTTTTCTTTCTCTTCCCCCACCTTTTTCCCTCCCTCCATGTTATATGCAGCTTGTTTTGCTCTCTACTTACTCAGATAGATTTATTTGAATTCATTTTATTTAGTTTTAACTTCTTCATATATAGTCCAAATCTTTTTTTGACTGTACTTTTATTTTGTCAGTTTGATTAGTTGCAGAAAAAAAATATTCAATAATTTTAAGTGTAGAGAATTTTCAGAGTGTTACATACTGATACAATAACAATTTGCAAGAGATGCCATCTGCAAGCAATGTTTTCAAACAGCAGAACAAGCTGTTAGCCTTTTGCTCTAAACAACATGTATAACCTCAAAAATAGTAATAACCAGATCTGTCACTACTGAAAAGTGTTCTGGTTTGTGACAGAGAAATTCTACATCCAGACAGAAGTTGATAAAGTGGGTTAAGCATGTGGTTACCTTTCAGACATCAATCCCTTTTGGGGAAAAAAAAAAAAAACACCTAAATATTTTATAATTTCTTTCTAATCAACTAAGCAGATACTCACAGCTTTCTTGCTGCACATTTTGAAAACTCTACATTTATTTTTCTGTCTTTTTGCAATGTTTACAAATTACTCTGAACTATCTAAAAGGCATCCTAACCAAATAACAAGCAACAAGCACACGTGAATTTCTCGTACACTTGGGTAGGACTCCAGGATTCAGCTAAGTCATCCTGGATTTTGTTGCTGTATCTGAATTTTACAGGAGGTAAGGCAGGTAAGCAAATGCTACTAAAATGTTTTCAAGGCCTTGAATGTTTTCAGATTGTTGGGTTTTTGGTTTTTTTTTTTGGTTTTTTTTTGTTTTTGGTTTTGTTTTTTTTTTAACAGAAGTCTCATGATGTGAAAAATGTTCGTCTGCTCAGTAGCCTGGGATGTACTGTGGAGGAGGAAGACGAGGATATGAAAGAGAGAGATTCTTGAGGTCTTATACTGTTGTTATCCTTATTCCTTCTGTAAACAATAAACTTTTTTTTAATTGCTTGATTTTTATTTATACATGATGCATAGCTATCATTTCTGAGAGCCTTAAATCAAATGACACTAACACTAGAAAAATGGTTATTCTTTAATTTTTAAAAAATATTTTAATGTATTGAAGATTGTGGCCTATGTTCCAGCAAGATGTAACTTCATCAGCACATTTAATGTTGAAAAAAAAAAGATTTATTAATACGTCAATTTAAAAAAAAAATCTGGATTTTTATTTAATACTTCAAATATTTTAATTCAAAACTATTTAAAATCTGAAGATGTATTTTACAAGTGTTTAGGTACATAGCTGTGCAATAGTTGTTTGGTAGGATTTCCAAAAGAATTAAAGTACCTAATTCTCCATGATATCAGTAAGAATTTTGAGATGTTAGATTATTTGAAGCTGGCACAGGGTTCCTTTCTATATTCACACAGAGAAATATTTTTTTAAATATCTGGCAGTATTCCATGGGAATGTTCTTTTTATTGGGAATGAATTTACTGGAAGAACAAAAAGAGTTTCAAATCAACCTATCGAGAGTAGTAGGAGGTAGGTTTTTGAAATTATTTTATGCCTGTGCTCTTCTAAAACTCTAATCTTGATTGTCAATAAATCTTTGTGTGAGGCTCTAGATCTTTCACAAATCTATATTTTACTTATAAAATATATTGCTCTATGTGAATATAAAGAAATAACTTATAATTTGGTTTAATATTCAAATGAGATATTCTCAAATGAATACAAAATAGAGCTCTACATAATTATCACCAGTGAGGATTCAGTTTTTAATCCAGGATGCAAAGCATTTGCAAGCATCTTTTCAATGGTTAATCTCCAAGAATAGGTCGACACTGGATATAAAAGCAAACTATTATGTAACCGGTTACAGAGAGTCATCTGGTTAGACATAACATTAAGCATGTTGCATGGGATTTAAATGCATAGAATAACTGATACAAAATGAGACTGTCATAGCTTAAACTTGAGTGCAACAATCTGAAAAATGTCTATGTACCCCTAAGTGGAAACTAGGAATATTCACAAAGGATTGTATCAATGTAAAGTTTGTAATATTTCCAGGAAGGCAAAGGAATAATTTGTGTTGCAATTCTTATTTGTTATAATAGATGCTTGGTAGGGGGAATGTCAATAGTTAATAAGTACTGCATATTGCCATAAAAAAGATTGGCTTAGAGATCTCATAAGTGATTTGTGTTGAAGCTTAATTGCATAAAATTGCAGGCATTATTTAGAAACTAATTGAATCAGTACAAAACAACGTTGCAGGGACAAGGGTACCTACATGACAGACCTAGAGGCTACTCCAAAGCTGCCAACATATTTGTCTGAGGAATTTGCCAAGGAGACAGATGCTGCTGACAGGAAATTTTGTTCCAATCCCTGACATTTCATTATTCCTATGTTCAAACCTAAGATAAAAATAAGTGAAACAGTGTTCTTCATTCTTACACCGTGCTGTTTCACATTAACTAAAGGTAAGCATAGTTATGTTTTCCTAGTTCTGTCTTAGACAAATTCCCATAGGAATTCTGCAGCCCTCAGAAGCTGATTTGTGCACAAAAAAAAAAAAAAACAACCCAAAACTTTTCAAACTGCTGTGAGTCTAAAATGTCATCTGTTCTGCAGCACACATACTTTTAAAGAATGGGAGCTTGAGAGAGAACAGTTTTAGCAGAATCACAGTGATCTTCTTAACTGTCAGGTCAGAACTAATAATTTTGTATTTATATTTTTTATTTTTTATTCCTTGTAGAATTCTAGAAAGTATTCTCTTGAGTTATACTGTGTAAACTCTGCTGCAGTCAAGAAGATAACTTAGAGCAGAAAGTTCTCTTTGCTCTACCATATAATTCTTAAATGAAACATCAATTAATGGGAAACCTGAGTTGGAAGCATGAATACAAATCATAGGCCTACCACTCAAAATCCCATTTCGGAATGGACCACATAGCCAGTGTGCAGTGCCTAAAATGTAAGCTGTCGATCAGCCAGTGCATAGTTCATCTGAATCGTCTGACTTTTTGAACATAGGAAGGGCAAACGCTCAGTGTATGCACTGAGAAACTGCTCTGTGTTGAGCGCACAGACAACATGTTTATTAGTGAGAGAAAATTGAGTACAGCTGACAGTCGGAGACCCACCACAGGCATAGGGCATCGATTATAAAAAACTCCAGAAGGAGCACCGTTGGAAAGATACAGGAGGTTGCCTTTAGGTTGGCCTCCTACTGAAGAGTGAAAACCAAGGGAGAATTTAAGATCAATACAAACGCATAAGTCCTGTGTAGATGGAAGATTTTTATTTATGTTTTCATTTGAACTATGAGTTTGTTGAGGGATCCAGAGGAAAGGGCAAGGGCAGTAAAATGTCAGATAAAATGCAATGTCTGTTGCTCATATAAGGAAAATAATCCTAGTTATCCAAAGACTGTGAGGAGTCCAAAGACCTTGGAGTCATTGCAGATTGTTTTCTGGAAATATTAGCTAAGTGAACACCAGTGCTGAAGAAGTCAAATTGGACATTAAGAATTATCAAGAAAGAAATAAAGAACAAAACAGAAAATTTCATTATGCCACTTTGGGTTTGGTTTTGTTTTTTTTTTCCCCACCATCTTTAGCACTATATGCAGGTCTGATCCTCTCATCTCAAAAATCATGTAATAGAACTAATAAGGAAAGAAAGGAAAAGAAAGAAAATTATCAAAGATATGAAAAGGCTGCTATATGAGGAGAGATTAAAAAGCTATCACTCTCCTTCCTGGGAAAGAGAAAACTGAAAGACAAGAAGATATAAGTTTCTAAAATCACAGATAGCATTAAAAATATGAACTAGACATGTTTATTACCTAGTTTACTAGAGAACTGAGGCAGATGAACAAAGGATTAGGCAGCAGGTTTAGTTGGTATATTGTCATACAGGACATAAAAATTTGTGGAACTCATCGACAATCTGAAGAGGCTCAAAAATGTTCAAAAAATCACGAAAGAAAAGGTTTTTTGGAAGCTGAGGGGTTATAGTTCTCTTCTAGATGTCTGTTTTTCTGAAGTACATTGCAGAATCTCAGATTAGAGAGTACGCTATTCAGGCCTTCGACCTTTTCTGATAGTCTTAACTTCCTATTCCCTATGCCCTGCTCCTCATAATAGACAATAAAAAAGGGATTCCAGGACAAGTAGGATCATATATAGGACATTTTCCATTGTTTTTTCATTATTCCTTTCTTAGATATTATTTATAGACCTTGATATCGTGGAAATCACAACTGTAGTATGACTGGGTTAGATATGAGAATGGCATGCCCTGCAAAGCTGCTTGTATAGTGAAACTATGATGCCTGCATATGCTAAAACAAATCTTGAATCAATTTTGCTCTGTAAGCTTACCTCTCGAGAAATGATGATATTGCAGCCTTACCCTCTACCCTCTTCTTTTTCATACTTCCTCTTCCCTCGCCTTGCCTCACCTTGCTTTTCTCAGGTCATGGCTTTGCCAAATTTAAGCAAGTCTTCTGTCTTACTGTCTCAGTGTGGGGTAATAGCTTCATGTATAGTCCTATCTGCCACTCCAATGCCATAGGATGCTTCAACTCCTTTGACCATCATGGCCCATGAAGGGATTCCTAAGGGAAAGACTTGAGGTGAGACAATACCTCCAGAGTAGTCTGTCCTAAATAGGTTGCTCTGTAAATCAATTAAGGCTCTGTACAGTCATTTGACTCTAGATTTGCGCATTAAAATGGGGAGACAGCTGGCAATAGCTCAGGGCAGCTGTTCTCTTCCCTCACTCCCTGCTGCCAGGACAGGTGGTCTCTCAAAATTATCTTGTTTGTTAATAAACATATAACAAAATTGAATCTGCTTGGTTATATTTGGTAAAAATCTAATACTTTTGTCAGTCGTCATCAAGCCCCTGCCATTCATAATGTTGCAATTACTAGGGACTGAATTGGCAGGTGCCTTGTTCAGTACTTCTGCAAAACACATCAGGTATATTGGACAAAATCCTGCTAATGGTCAAGTCTAGCCAAGTCTCTGTGCTCTTCAGGACACTGTAGAGAGTTTGGGTTTAGCTTATCCTTTCTTGCTTACTCTTTTGCAGTGTCACCCAAGTGTTAATTTCCAAGCCACTTTATCTAAGGCAATTTGTAATTGTACACCCATTACTGGACAGTAAGCATTTCTCAGTCTCCTAGATTTTGTCTGTTAAAAATAAAATAAGAGATATCTACGCACTCTTCACAAACACTTTGTCAACTTGTCTTTAGAAATAAAATGAGGCAAAACACAGTCTTGTTACTTTTTTTAAAAAAATAAAAAAACCACTGGAATATGTGTTTTATTTCTCCAGCTTCCAAATGATTGTTAAATTGTTTAGCACAGTTCTCCTAATAACCTCTCTCTGATGGCCCCTTTTATATGACTTTGGAAGTTAAATCTAATTAGAATAGCTGTAGAACTGTTTGATATATGTCTCATGAAATACTTTACCCCCTGCCCTCCTCCATACTTGGTACTTCCTAATTAACTCTGGAAAGAAAATTAAAAGAAATTGACACACATATCAGTTTTCACCCATGCAAACACCGTAGAGGTCTCCACAGAGTACCATTGAAAACTACAGTCACAGAGAATTAATCAATTAGTTTATAAAACAGAGAAAATGTATTTTCTTTACATGACTTGCACAGAAGTCTTCAGGTTCCAAAATATGTCTTTCTGCTTATAAATATCCTGGGTAGGTCAGTTTAGGTCAAACTCTCTGCACTTTCCAATAAAGATGAAGTTTTTACTCCTAAATTATTGTATTTATATATTTGTAGCAGATTCCAATGATTCTATGATTCTATGATACAATCAGCTTCAACAGAACACATTTCTCATGGGTTATAGGAATGAAAAAGCAGTGAACAAAGGAGCTAAAATGAGATATTGACTACATGAGTAACTATTAACATCTAAGTTTTACAAAAGCTGATTTTTTTTTAAGCTTGCATTTTTAAGCCATTACAGAATTAGATTCTGTTGCTTACTGTCAGGAAATTGGTAACATACTCGCTGAAGTTCTAGTGTCATTGGTAAAACTGATTTTCCTCTTGCAGATTGCAAGCTTTTAGGGACAGTGAATATATTTCATATGTGCATAATGGCTTACAGTTTTGGTTAACAATTGAAATGGTCTTTGGTGGGATAGCCTCAGCTAACATCCAGACTCCAGCCCAGCCACTCACTCACTCCCCTCCAAGCAGCAGAGAGGGAAATGGGAAAAAAAAAAAAAGTAATTAGAAATCATGTAGATTGAGATAAAGACAGGGAGATTGCTAATCAATCAGCAATGTGGGCAAAATGGACAGGACTTGGCAAAAGTTAATTTATTTCAAATTTAATAGATTTGGCTGATGAGAAACAAAAAGACAAACAACAAAACAAGAACTTTCCTCACCGTTTCCCCAAATTCAACATTTCTCCATGACTACTGTTCCCCAAACTGAACAGTGTGGGAAGGATGGGAAGAGTGTGGCCAGTACATGGTGGCTTCTATCTGCAGCTCCTTCCTCCTCACAAATTTTCTGTGCTCCAGCACGGGTTTGGCATTGCCTGCTGTGAATACCTGCACTGGGGCCATGGAGAACCTCCTCCTTCTCCTCCTCCTCCTTCTCCTCTTCTTTTTTTTTGTTCCTACTGTTGTTTCTCACTAGTTTTTTCCTTCTTCCTCTGTGGTGTTTTATGCCCTTTCTTACATATGTTTTCCTAGATGTGCCACCAGTGTGGCTGATGAATTAGGTTGTGTCCTATGGTGGATCCACTGGAGCCGGATGGAACCAACTGGAACCAGATGTGTCTCATACAGGGTAGCCCCAACTTCTTCTCATAGAGGCCACTCCTGCAGCCCTCCAGTGCCAACACCTTGCCACAGACACCGAATACAGTTGTTAAAGTGGCTCTAGTCCCTGGGCACTCTTGTTCTTGCTTGCTGTACATATAGCTTATTTATCCATGTCGGATCATGTACCAATTCTTTCCCTACATTTTCTTTTAACTTTAAAGAAGAGCTTAAATGACCAGATTTATTTCCTTTCTTGAGTAAAGGAAAACTGTTTTAAGAGGAAAATATCAGATGCAGATTTTTTAATAGTAATCATCATATTGTTTTATATAAATTTATATAATATTTCACCCAACTTTTAAAACAATCTGCCGGCATTCACTGGGCTGTATTATTGCAGAATTGTGGTTTCTAGTAATATTTCAGTTTTAGAATACCTGGGAAAGATCAGATCTCACCTTATACACACACTCTAAATGTTCATCTGTTCAGTTTTTCTATTCTATTATGCCACAGAAGTCTCTGTAATACATGAATTCCTGAAAAAAAAGAGGAGGTATGAGTGCAGGAGGGTAGGAGGAGGACGAGTGGGCAGGAAGGAAGGCAGGAGGGAAGGAAAGAAAGAGAGAGAAAGGGAGAAAATGCAAGAAGGAAGGAAGGAAACAGAAGATACAGACATACAAACACTGAGAAAATTTAATTCCTCTAAATTCTAAAATTCATAGCATAAATAACTTTACATATACAATGGAAACAAATGTAGGATAATGTTTATTGAAGTTTCAAGTAAATAAAAATACTAGAGATTAATCTGCAGTCTGGTATGGATTCTGAGACATTTCCTACCTTTCTATGAATTTTGTACATCTTCTGTAAACATCTATACTTGAACATTTTAAACTAAACTCATCATTTTTTTCTTACAACAAACTCCGCAAAGGTAGAATTCCATCAACATTTTCCCTGCACTTCAAAGACAACTGTCCTTATGATCTTTTTGGCAGAAGTTCAGTTTTTCATGTTTCTTTAAAAATTATTTTAAAACAGTAATTTCTGTGCATTCCTTAGTATGAAACTGTATTAGCTAAAGTAGTCACTATGTCATGTTTGGAAATGTTTGAGGCCAGGATGTTTTGCAGTCTGCTTGGTACAGCACACTTCTCTGAAATTCTTTGAAACATTGCATTAAAACAAATGAAAATAATAAAAAAAAATTAGTTCTGCAAGATAACCTCTTTTCTTGTTAAAAATGAAAAACATAATTTCTGTCTTTTTAAATAATTTCAAAATTCATTTTTTTATGACTAGGATATGTGCCCTCCTACTGCTACTCAAAAGAGTGTTTCCAGCAACACAAAAAGCCATGCCTGTCTAGCTAATTATGCAGAGATGAAGTGAAACAGATTGTACATATGCAGTTACATGCAAGAAGCAGACAAAAAAAAAATCATTGAAGACATGTACACCATTTTACACTAGCTGATATTTCTTGGGTTTGGGTTTTTTTAATTGAAAGGCTCATTAGAAATGTTTCTGCTTAGTTCTCCATGTCACACTTTTAACTATTATGTTGGCTACAGCTAACAGTCATCATTTGCATAAAAATAGTTTTCCTATGAACTTTATCAATCTTCTTTCTAATGTCAACACTCTGATATCCTCTTTAGGTGAATTTATATCAGTGGTTAAACTACATCAAAAGTAGAGCAAATAATCTGAAAATTAAATTTAAAAAATCAACTGCCAGTATAAAAGCATGAGGATAGAGTAGATAATTTTTCCAAACCAAATATATTTGTATCCCATATTCAACATCTACCTCTTCTGTTTATATTTGCAAGCTTTTTTTTTCATTTGCGTTTATCCACCTCTCAGTTCTGATTATTTATAATATTAAATAAATAATAAATATAAATATATCAAATATAAATATATATAATATATTATATAATTATAGAAATAAAAATAATATTTATATTATTTATATTATTATATAAATAATATGATATCGATAATAAATATAAAATATAAATATTAATATATTAAAACTGACACTTGGTAACAAACTTCTTAAAAATCTCAAAACAAAGATCAGTTTTGAAGAGGTTCAAACTGATGTAAATGGCTAAGTGGTGTATCAAGAGAAATGGAAGGGATATTGCATCAATAATTCTTACAGCAATTCAATGCTTTTCTAACCATCCTAAAATTGCTAAATGGATCCTACTTTTACTATTATCCTGGGGTAGTACTCAAATGGGAAGGAGGTGGTGTTGGTGAGGGTAGAATGAGCAGGAACAAGGTGATGTTCATGTCTTTGAATGTCTAAGCTACCACTCCATGTTATTCTTTGTTCTCCTGGTAGACCTGATCCAAGTACTCCTTTGGGGTACCTTGCTTTCGTGATTTAGTCCCCCTACAGCAGCTCGTTAGCAGTTGCAAGAGGGATCTTGTAAGAGAAGGATTTTTTAAAAAATACACATATATATTCAGCTACTCCTCCTGTACATGCCCTCTGACACTATTCCATCTCTATAAAGAGAAACAAAAGGCCTCTCGGATATCTTTCTGTGTCAAGTAACTATAGAGGTTTACAAAGGGCTTTGAGGGGGAAGCAGTCACCACCTCAGTGTCCCAGCACATCTCAACGGGAAACTTTACCCTCACAAGGAGGGTGTAGAATGTTCCTTGTTTTTAATAGATTAAGCTGAAAAAAAAAAAAAAAGAGAAATCTGCACACCTTGTCTGTGTCTGGTAAAACACAAGAAGACAGCCAGAATGAAAGTTAGACCACTGCTTTATCACATACATGTAAAGTTTCGTAGTACATGTTTAAGAAATCAAAGAACTAATTTCTTACCCTACATAAAAGATGGTATTTACAAACCATCTTTAAGAATTATTAGGACTCGCTCATCTGTTTCTAAAGCTGAAGAAGTACCCCTTACTGTTTGTATAAGTTTCAGGAGGAGAAATGTACACTAATCAGATTTCAAACAGCTTGGATTTGTTTTATTATAACGGCCTGAGAACTGGATCACTAGTGTTAGATAAAGGACTCCAAATTCTCATCTGCCTTAACTATTCTATAATCAGGAAGAAAACCCTCAAAAATTACCATCATGAAACTCTGAGATAATGCATCCTGCTCACATGCAAGAATACATACTCTTGTAGACTGCAAGTGGTAACCTTCTTTTGGTTTTATCTGTATGATAATAAATGCCATTCTGTGTTTTAGAAACAAGGTTTACTGAAGTATCACTAATAAATTCATCACTCATTAATTGCACAACAATAACCCATATGGCTTTGCTGATGTATGGCACAAATCCATCATCAGTGTAATGTCTTCCCAAATATATTGACAATATTCATAAAGAATTTTTGTTGAAGTTCTATAGTGTGCTTGACCTTTCTGAAAGAAAGGAAAAAGATTCATTTTGGAAGCATGTGGGAGTAAAGATAACAAAATAAGGTAGTCTGGAAATAATATAAATTAGCAATAAAATAAATGATGAAAATGACAATCAACTTCTATTTATATAGAGCTTTTTTTTTCCTGTTAAAGCAGAAATCACAATCTTTCCAAACTTTATATAGATTCTGTGTGCAAGATTCTTCATCTTGGACCAGGTCATGCATACAGCTTCTTCTACAAGAAGCTACTAGAAGTTTCCCCTTTGTCTGGTGGATTCAGCTGGGTCTAGGGCAGACACACCACTGGCCAGGGCTGAGCAATTGATGAAGTAATGTTCCGTGATAATGCTTCTGTGATAATCTATTTCAGAAGGGGAAAAAAAAAAAAAAAAAAAGAAAAAAGTGAAGAAGAAGAAGTGAATGCAAAGAGGGGGAGGTGCAAGCCTTGTGGGCCTCACCCTCTGGTGGCCCACCAGGCAGCTGTCTGGGCCTGACTCAACCCAGCCTGGCCGAGAGAAGTGAAGAGAGGAGATGTGAAGAGAACCTGAAAGGCATCTGCCTGAGCTGATTGCGAATAATTTTTTGTGAGAGGAACGGCTGCAGACACCAAGGTCAGTGAAGAAGGAGGGGGAGGAGGGGGAGGAGGATGCTGCTCCTGGCAGATTCCTCTGCAGCCTGTGGTGACAACCATGGTGAAGTAGGCTGACCTCTGCAGCCCATGGAGGCCCATAGAGGAGCAGAGATCCACCTGCAGCCCGTGGAGGACCCCACATCGGGGCAGGTGGATGCCTGAAGGCGGCTGTGGCCTGTGGAGGGCCCACTAGGGCAGCCCTTCTGGAGGGACTACACCCCATGGAAGAGATGACCCACATTGGAGTAGTTTCAAAAAGGACTGTGGCCTGTGGAAGGGACCCCACAATGGGGCAGGGGAGGAATGTGAGTTCTTCCTCTGAGGAGGAAGGAGCAGTGTATAGTGACATATGATGAACTGACCATAACCCCCATTCCCTATTTCCCCCGTGTTGCTTGGTGAGAGGGAAGGAGATACAGATAATTGAAATGAAGTTAACCTTGGGAAGAGGGAGGGGTGAGGGTGAGTTGTTTTTGTTCTGTTCCTCATTATCCTGCTTTGGTTTTAATAATAAATTGAAATATTTTTCCCCAAGTCGAGTCTATTTTGCCCATAACAGTAACTTTAATGATCTCTCCCTGTCCTTATCTCAAACTTCAAGCCTTTTTGTTATATTATCTCTCCCTCATTCCCTCAGAGGGTGAGGGGAGTGAGTGACTGTGTAGCTTGGTCCCGAGTGGGGCTAAACTATGACATTGTCTGAAATTAAATTATTAACATATATATAATTGTGAATCTAGAAATATAAGTAACACATTCCATATTTCAGCTTTATTAGCATTTGGTTAATTTGATAATTTAGCTCTGATGTTACAGCTGGGTCTGCAAAGTTCCTACCTTCCTTCTTATTCTTCATTTGCCTCATTTGTTCTTGCCTTTATATTCCTGTTTCTGATATTGTCACAGAAGATTTACATTTTTCTTCTGTTTCCAATCTGGCCCCACCAATTTCCTTATCTTCCTATTGAAGTTCTAAATTCATATTCCTCTATACCTGGTGAGTTCTGTCCACTTTTGTAGTGTAAACTTCTGGGAACATGCAGAATTCATTCAGACTGCCAATAGTGACAACAAAGATGTTTTCCTCCCTAGTACAACCAACTCCTAGAAAAAATGAAGGTAGTTGTACAGCTTCTGTTATCACTCTGGGTGGACAAAATGGTTTAACATCTTGTGCATATTTTCTTACTTACAAGGTAAAGAAGAAGATACTGAAGAGAAACAGGAAAATCCACAGACAAGCAACAAAACCAGAGAGATTAATGAAAATAAGGAAGTAAAATTAGCATTGGGACAAAAATATTAATATTAGAAATGTATACAATCAGCAATTCTATATAAAAGCTGCCATTTTCTATGGGTGCTTATTTTAGTTTTATTAAAGCTATCCATATTTATGCAGCGGGTATTAAAAGCTAAGCCAAACCACAATATCTGCTAAAATAAAGCCTATTGGTAGCTCTTATAATCATACAAGAATATATAATAAAAAAGGACATTCATCTTGGCATGTGTTGCAGTTAGAGAAATGTTACTGTTGGTTGTTGGACCTATAGTGATGCTTTTGAGACTTTGGGTATTGTGAGGTGTAAGTAGAATCATAGAACAGTTTGGGTTAGAAGGGACCTTCAAAGGTCATCTAGTCCAACCCCCCTGCAAGGACTAGGGACATCTCCATCCAGATCAGGTTGCTCAGAACCTCATCCAACCTGGCCCTGAATGTTTCCAGGGATGGGGCATCCACTATCTCTCTGGGCAACTTGTTCCAATATTCAACTACCCTCATTGTAAAAAAAATTTTCCTGATATACTAATCTAATAAATCCCACAGGGAACGTCCCTCAGTTGAGTTCCTGTGATGTGAGATTTCCAGATCTCATAAATGAGCTTCTACTGAGGATTCCTTGCCTTCAACAACATCCTTATGGGATGTATATATAATTTTCTGGAAAAAAATGTCAGTGTATGAATATGAAATAATTATTTTTTATTCTAATCTTGAGTTACTTTTTTTTTTTAGTTCATTTCTATACATTCAATTCAAAATCAGCTTTAAGGTAAGACAAATATAAGCAACTTTGAAGTAGGCTTCAGTTTATATGTTCTGCTAATTCAGTAAAGATAATTAACTTGGTTCTGCTTTTTCATTCAGTTTGCTTGAATTTAATGCTTATGTTTGGTAAGCAGACAGATAAAGAGATAAATGGGTCACTTTATTTATGACTGCTTATTGTTTCATTTAGTATCCATGTTAAATATGGTAAGTTCCGATTACAATTAAAATGCTTTTATGCCTTCTTTACAGTAATTCACTGAAACATGCTTTGATTCTGCCTGTTAAGTAATTGATGATCACAAATAATTTATTGATAATGTTTTTAATCAGTCAGTTCTTTTTCAAATGTTCTTTTTCTCTGGTGTGAAAGTATCTGCAAGTTCTCCTGCATTCCTTTTTCTCTCACTTTCCTTCTACCTCTATAATTCTTTGTATTTGTTCTCTTTCCTCTATCCTTTCTTACTACATGTAAAATTACCATCACAAATTGTCTTTTTTTTTCCTTTTGTTTTTTTGTCTCCTCCATCAGATTCCAAATTGATTTTCTTTACGATCTGACCTCAGGGTAGCATATCCCCTTCGTATCAGTCACAAAACTCTGTAATAATGGTTTCAAATCCTTAGTCTAGCAGAAGAATATGTTACATCATGTGGCAATTTGCCCAGATTTGGCTGAGCACTAATATACTCAGAAAGGATCAGATAAACAACTACCAATAGTTTACAACAAAGCTGAAACTCCACTGAAGAACATGAGAGTTCATAAAATGAAATAAAACAAAAGCACTGTAATTTTATGTAATATTTAGTTAAATATTTAAATCTATTTAATCAGAATTATTACATAATTTACTTGTCTATATTAGATTCACAGAAAATAAAATTCAAAAGAAAGGAAAGGAAAACATAACCTCTCAATTTTATGCCAGTTGTGACCAAAGCCTAACCTAGAGCAAACTGGCCTCTTTGTAGGTATAAATTGCATTGATAATAGTAACACCTGCCATTCTTCACTTATGTGTGAATGCAAATGAAAAATATTCTGGGAAGAGGGAAGGATGGGGGGAGGTTATCTTGTTCTCTGTCTCATTATCCTGCTTTGATTTTAGTAATAAATGAATAGTTTTTCTCAAGTTGAGTCTGTTTTGCCTGTAACGGTAACTTTAAGGATTTCCCCCTGTCCTTGTCTCAAACCTTGAGCCTTTTTCTTGTATTATCTCTCCCTATTCTCTCAGAGGGTGGGAGAAGTGAGAGAGAGATTGTGTAGTCTGGTCCTGATCGGGGCTAAACTACAACAATACTATTTCCCAAAACCTCAAAAATAGACACAGATTCTGCTTAATTTAAGTGCAGACCAAAGTCTTAGAAATAAATCTTCATTAATTTAATATTTTTTTAAAAAGAGTCCTTTATGCTTTTCTTCATAAGGTAATGCTAACTGGAATTCATATCAGAGTCTGTGGATTTCTGTATTAATATAAAACCAGTTCTTACCTATTTAAAATTATTCCTTCCTTCACATACCCACTCTGTATCAAGATAATTTAGTCTTATGATCTGCTGAGTTCATAGACTCGTAGAATGGTTTGGGTTGGCACAATCTCAAAAGTCATGGAGATCATAACGCATCCCTGGGATCCTCTTTGTAAAGTCCACGACCAAGGAGAAGTTTCTGATCCCACCTGGGATGAAGAAATGTGTCTGTAATAGACACATATCTTCTCAGGTGGCCAAACAGGTGGTGACTTACATTGTAAGGGCCAGACTTCTGCAGATAAAGATAGCAAGTTTGGGTTCTGCTTATTTTGCCATTTCTTATCTTCTCTGGGCAGCAGTAGAAGAACAAATGCAATCATCTAACTCACCACTTGATATTACTGATTAGTATTAACTGCTTTGACAAGGGAGATATTCATATGGTATCACAATAGTATTTAATCATTTCACTTCATATCAATATTCTGCATTGCTACAGTTAAGTTTTCCATTAATTGATTTTAACATTGACTGTAAAAGTAACTGGATTTTGTACAATGAATCCAAGCTGAGTCTGCAAATCTTATTTCTGGTATCGTTGTAACAGAGATTATTAATTCAATTGTCCATTTTGAGTTCCTGGTAGTTTGGGTGGTAGTTATTTTTTTCTTTTTTCTTATATCAACTTTCTGCTCATATTATTCTATTTCCTTCTGGGCTTTATTTTCTCTGGGCAATACACAGACTACATCATTAATAACAGATAAATCTCATTTTAGACAAATAACTTCAGTAGTAATTTTGT
Organism: Chlamydotis macqueenii; assembly: GCF_036417535.1. Taxonomy (NCBI): domain Eukaryota; kingdom Metazoa; phylum Chordata; class Aves; order Otidiformes; family Otididae; genus Chlamydotis; species Chlamydotis macqueenii. The sequence continues at coordinate 19,595,817 of NC_141556.1, forward strand.
TCTCCTGAGTTAAGAAGTATATTATATGATGTAAACATTGTGCTTCTCTCTCTCTGATTTCCACCTATGGAGAGAGATCATGTTCAAATAGTAGAACATCTTTGTCTTAAGCAGTAGAAGTTTCCTCTGTTGTTTTGGTATTCTTCATTATGTGTGTTGTTTCTGGGGCTTATGCAATTTCTAAGGCCAAAAAAATAAAAAAAAATTCTAAGGCACTATTTTTCAATAAAATAATATATTTTCACACTGGTTTTGTTCAAAGAAGAATTTTAGAATTTCAAGGATAATTAAATATGGCCATTATAGATATGCTTAAAAGCCTTGAAGTTAATGACAGGATGAGAAAGTCAGTTGCAGTTCACTTGCAGTGAGGTTACAGAGTGGAAGCTAAATGCTTGATAAATAATCTTTGATGCATCCTGTCAATAAAGATTACTCAGTCTTTAAGACTCTTAATTCCATTTACAGCCTGCTTTTTGGGATTTGTTGTTTTGTTTTGTTTTGGGTTTTTTTACAGCTTGTGTGTAAAAATAATAACAAACAGACAATATGTTGTTTTACAGGTAATTGAACAGAAAAGGTAACAAGAAAGGCTGGATTTTGACTACTGAAGAGGAATAAGTACTGATGAAGTATGGACTAGGGAAGTACTTGGTGAGATAGACTGAAAGCCGGCTGAAATGTCGGCCCAAAGATTGTGATCAGCAACACAAGTCCATCTGGAGGCCAAATATTCATGGTGCATCCCAGGGGCTGATACTGGGGCAAATTCTGTTTAAAATCTTAATTAATGACCTGGGACATTCCCACTGGGACAAGGTGTACCCTCAATAAGTTTGCAGATGATACAAAACTTGGAGGAGTTGCTGATAGACAAGATGGGCTTCCTGCAACTCAGTAAACTCAGTTTATTTGGTGCTTAGCTTTTCATCCTGATTACCAGGTATTTCTAAAACAGTGTTTAGATACATTAGATATAGAAATTACTATTTAGGAATTTATTTCTGTGAAGATGCTAAGGAAGTTTGTCTTCAGTGGACAGGTTGATACTAGTTACCTTATATTGATTATATCTACCACAAAGATTTCATAATAACACAATAATCTTTTCACAATATTCTACTATATTATTTATTATAGGTTTTAATTCATACTAAGGAAGGAAAAATGTAGTTTCTATATGTGAACAGACACTTTCACTCATATAACTGTGTGTGCACAGAAGATCTGGAGAGCTCTTGAGGCTAAGGCTTCTCAAATTTTGGTAGAATAGTTAGATGAGTGGTTCCCTGTAAAAGGTTTCTGCAACTGAAAACTAATTATCAGAGTTTAAATAACTGTAAAATAACAAAATTTTCTATGAAATATTATTTTTCAAACCTATTTTAGTTTCTGTGGTGTTTTATTTTTAATTTTATTTTCTTGCTTGTTTTCTAACTATGTCTAGTAAAGTAGCAAATATATCAATATAGCTATTTTAATGAATTTTAGAAGTCAAAAAGAAAAATTAAGAATTATAAGTATTTTCATGACATTTCCCAATACTGTATAAAAGATTGCTATCTAGGGCTGGAAAAAGTATGGCTTAGAATCATAGGATAGTTAGAATTGAAAGGAACCTTTAAAGGTCAGCTAGTTCAGCTCCCCTGCAAGGAACAGGGACATCTCCAACCAGATCAGGTTGCTCAGAGCCCCATCCAACCTGACCTTGAATGTTTCCAGGGATGTGGCATCTACCACCTCTCTGGGAAAAAAAAAAAAAAAAATTCCTTAAGTCCAGTTTGAACCTACCTCCCTCTGTTTTAAAACCATTGCCCCTCATCCTGTCACAACAAGCCTTGCTAAAGGGTTTCTCCCCATCTTCCCTTTAAGCCTCCTGTAAATATTGAAAAGCCACAATACAGTCTCACCAAAGCCTTCTCCAGGCTGAAAAACTCCAGCTCTCAGCCTGTCTTCACAGAAGAGGTGCTCCAGCTCTCTGACCATCTTTGTGGTACTCCTCTGGACTCACTCTATGTCTATGTCCTTCTTATGTTGAGGGCTCCAGAGCTGGACACAGTACTCCAGGTGGGGTCTCACCAGGGCAGAGTAGAGGGGGAGAATCACCTTCCTCAACCTACTGGCCACGCTTCTTTTGATGCAGCCCAGGGTGCAGTTGGCTTGCTGGCTCATGTTGAGCTTCTCGTCCGCCAGTACACACAAGCCCTTCTTCTCAGGGCTGCTCTTGATCCGTTCTCCACCGGCTTGTATTTGTGCTTGGGATTGCCCCGAGCCATGTGCACGACCTTGCACTCAGCCTTGTTGAACCTCGTGACATTTGCACAGGCCCACTTCTCAAGCTTGTCAGGGTCCCTCTGGATGGCATCACTTCCCTCCAGTGTGTCAACTGCACCACACAGCTTGGAGTTGTCAGTGAACTTGCTTGTTTCCTTTTCTTCCATTAGTAACAGTATAAACTATCCAAAACTCAGAAGTCAATCAGAACTCAGGAAAAAAACCTCAATATATCTTTTGTATTTTACATTGCATATTAGAAAAATATTGGAAGTGTTAAACATATTGGAATTGTACCTATGGTTTTGAAGTATAGCAAAGATTGTCCATAAAGATCCCATTAATCTAAATGGTAGGAATATTTGCTTAAGTCAAGATGAGCAGATTGTTAACAGAGCTCAGAGGAGAAGGAGCTCAATCAGCTCTGTCTTCAGCAGAGAATACATCCAAATTAAAAAGAGTAAATTTCATTTTAACCACTGGTTCACATAGAAGTGCTTTGCAGTAAACACAAATTATAAGAAGAATCTCCAGATTGTATCTTCTGGCTAGTTTTCTTTGGGAATTTGTGTATGGCATTTTCATGTATATGCAAAGAATTTTGCCCTGGGTTAGATAGCTTGGACAGGTAGAGTAACAATAAAATATGGAAAAACAGTAGCATTCCAAAATTCTTTGTAGAAATAAGTAAAGATTTTTGGACTTTTGATATCACTTGAAGAAAATAATTGTGACTGTAGAAAATGTTTTCTAAACAGTAAGTGTATTTTAAAAGAAATACATTAAAATATACTATAAGAAATACATTAAAATACTGCTTAAAATAACTTAGATGGCTGTATACCAAATCAAGAATATGAAAATTAAACTTGATAGGGATGAACTTGATAAGAATAATAAACAATTAGAAAATTACTGAAACATTTTGACCTATTATTTAAAAAAATGGAAAATATCCCGATTTCATCAGATTTTTTCCAAATCTATATTATGTGCAGTAATTAGAATCATATTCAGCAAGAAGTGAAGAAGGGAAAAAATCAAATGCAAACCTCTTGAAAAAGATGTTATTTCCACTTTTATATTTAACTCTTAAGAGGCCTACATAGGAATTGGAGTTTTCTTGCTTTTCCTCTCCTCCATCAGCTTAGTAGAGTATATCATTAATTCTCAATAGTTTGTTACTTTTTCTCATGTTGATGAGATTAGACTGTTGACACTAAGTTGCAACAACTTTGTTTTTCAAAATTTTAAAGCAGATATTATCCTGCCTTCATTTTCATATGCATATTTACCAGAGGCTATAAGCTTGTGCTGCTGGACATATACCATAAACATCAAGCCCACTAGTAGTCCTATACTCACTGCAGATGGGCGATGTCTATTGTGTACTCTCATCCTTCAGGTATGCATTCTGATCAGGCCTCAGATAAATATTAAGATGTTACCTAGATCCATATTGTTCTTCCAGATTCTCATTCTCATGCTGAACTTATAATTTGATATTTGTCTTATAGAAATGTGCAGATTTTTAACCCTTATCCATACCATGCAAAATATACATGCTTATTTGTATATTGATAATACCAGAAAGTAATGGGATCGAACTATTCCTCAATTACTTTTTTTTCCCTATTTGGGTCCTATTTCTAATCTCACAAGCATTCTTCAAGGGAAAGTAGGAAATGGATGACTTAATATAAAACTGTAGGAGCTATCTGTAAAAGACTGTGTCAAAAATTTTTCTCAACATTGTTGAAAGATCAAACCATGCCACAAACAATGGAACTTCAGTTACTAGAGTCTTCCTGTTATCTTCCAAGCCAACTCCTGTTATCTTGCAAGCCAGTTCCCGTTATCTTGCAAGCCAACTCCTGTTGTCCTGCGGACCTGAATGCAGAGCTGATTCTGAGAAATTTAGCCCTAGCCCCCGGCATGAGCCCAAACCCGAAGCCAGAAGAAAAAAACAGAGGGGCCCAGAGACGGTAATGGGCATGCATATCACCGCCAGGTGAGGGGTGCGGCTAGGCAAACCAGTTCTTGGAATACAATGAATATGCAACAAAAATGAACAATAAAAGGACAAAACCAACCGACATATAAAGGGGAAAAAGCATCAAAGAAACAACACATCGACGGAAATCAACATCAATGGAATCAACATGGGAGGGAACGTTCCCCCACCGAGTGGACTGGACTGTTGGGACGCCGCAGCTTCGTGGTGGTAGCTATTGCAAGTGAAACTCTTTTCTTTTCTCTCTCTTTCCTTTCTTTCTCTCTTTTCTCTTGCATTTGCGAACTTCTTGTCAGGTTAATAAAGTTACCTGGCGCTTGACTTTTGAGTCTTAATTCTGTTCCCAAGAATAGGAGCAAAACCACGCTCCGGTGTGTGAGAGGTTGGTCCAGCTGCCCCTAGCCTCCCAGACTTGTCTGAGGTCAGCTAGAATGCAAGGGGGCCTTCCTCTCATCTGAAATCAGAACATGACACTATCTCAACAAACAGCCTCGGAAGCACAGTAAACCATGTCACATTCAAAATGAAACATTTCACACTCACAACTCAGCTGGGAGCAGAGAGAAAGTGGCAGTCAGAGTTGAGGAAGTGTTCAAAGATGTATCAAAGTGGACCACTAGACTAATGAGGAAGAAACCCCCACCATGAACATACTTTCCCTGAACAGACCTGAGGATGTCTTATGAATTATCAAAAGCCTTTGCAACTTCATTCTTCTTGAGATGGGTTGTTGACTTAAGATCCAGACAAACTTACATGGGTAAGCACAGCACCAGACAATAGCAGTAGGTATCGGGAAGATTTGTTTTGTATAACAATTTTAAGAGTATTGATGCTTTCCTGTATTAGTTGGATAATTTGGACTGCTAGACTCTTAGAACATTAATTACATCAACAATAACGTCTTACCTCCACATGCGGTGAGCTCCCTTCACGCATAACATCATTTTGAGTGTAACAATGGGTTGCAGATAGTTTTTGAGGGAAATATATATGATATAAGTTTATATTAAAAAAAAAATATATGTATGTACACATCTATACATACACACATATGTATATTAAGAAACCTCTTTTCAAAAGAGATTCAAATTGGTCACAGCTCTCCTGTTTCTCCTAAAAAAAAGGAAACTCACTTAAGCAAAATTTAGTTAATCATACTTTTTATTCTTAGTAGTGTTACCGAAATCTGGAATAAAACTCCTTAACAGCAATGAGAAGTTAAGAAGCAGGCACTCCTTTATTGCAGCACTGGATGCATGCGGGATCGCTCCACCTAGTGTGAGCACCTGTTCAATCCAACAGTGCAGGTTAAATACACACCTGTTATACATATTCACTAGATTTCTGAGAAATATTATACATATACATTAACTTTCTGAGAAATCATTATAATATTCCCCCACCCACTTGCACGTGCTCAGTCTTTTGAGTCAAGGGTCTTCTGGTGGTCTTGGGGGTCGTCAGAGCACCCCCTCCTCGAATTTGCTGGTCGAACCCCTCCCTAAAATCTCCATATATGGTCTTGGGAACAGGTCGCGTTGCTCCTTGATTTTCTGGCTCCAAAGTGATGGTTCAGGGCCTTTTTCTACAGATGGTGTTTGGGGCCTACCATTGTTCTGCCACTCTTCTTAATTACCCCAGACATGCCAGGCTAACTTTTAACAAATGAGATACTGTAACAGTCCTAAGATTGTTCCCTCTAAGGACAAATAGATTCCATATAAATTTTAACCTATGTGACTACAGTTCTATAGTTAGAAAGAATCACCTCATATCGATATTTAATCATCAAAAATGATATTATTCTTATATTAAAGCAATCATTGGTTAATCTCCCTTAGCTCTACTGATTGGGGTCCTCGATACCCAGATCGAGATGAAAAGGGTAGGGGGTTTCCTAGCAGCAAACTGGTGTCCATAACAGTTTCCTTAATTTCCTAAAACACGATGCTACAAGTCAATTAATCTTTATCAAAATCTCCGTGGTTAACCAATTTTAAACAAAACTTAAATCTCTAAGGCTAATTCACATGACTACCATTGATTCTTAACTTTCCTATATTCTACAATTTACTTTTGATCAAGGTTAGCTCACTTTATTTCAAAATTAAATTTTTAACTTTTAATATTTGCAACAGTAGGGAGTCACAAGCTCCCGTATGTGGCTAGGGAAATAGTTTTAGTTAAAAGAGACCAAATTCTGCCCTCACTCGTACCTGTAAAGCCCCATTAAAGTCAGGGGATTGCATCAGTGAAACAGAGAGTAGAAGTTGGCCTCCATAGCTATGCAATTAATATTAATAATAGCAACATTTTAGATAAAGTGCATTTTAGTTCCCATTAAAGATGTTAACCATCTTAAAGACTTCAAAGCTGCTTCTTGCTGCAGATCAGATAGTTCAGGAGCAGTGCCAGGGAAAGCTGCCCAAATTGATTCTATCATTGTGCCTGAATATTAGTGTGGTGGGACTACTTCTAAAGGTGAGGGTGTAGCTCAGTCTTTAAACTGGGGCAGGTTGAATTATTTATTACAGTTATTGAATTATTTATTTCTCTTCACAAACAGGCTTTGATTTTTATAAATGTATTTGGCATGCATCATTGCTTGATCAGTTTAGCCAAACAAAGTCTAACCTGTGGGTGCCTCACTAAAGGCTCAGTCTTGCAAGGCACTGAGACTTGTCATGCCATTTTTTGTGATACTGCATTTTTGCTCTTTGAATATTTGACTGAAGGCTTCAGAGGAGTGGTGAATGACAAATAACAAACAAGACAAAGCAACTGGTTTGTTATGCTAGCAAATCTTCACGCATTAATCTAGATCATCCTTGAGGACTGCTTTTTTTTTTTTCTTCATATTTATGAACACAGAAAAAACACTGTCATGCCTTTTTTTTTTTGTCAATATCAAATAAAAACAGTCAAAATTAGGGTTGAACTAAATTACTATTAGAAATCTGAACAACCATTCATGCATACTGGGCTTTATCAGTCCCACATAAGTTTTAGGTAGAGAAAAAAAAAAGAGGAAGAAAAGGAAAAAGGAAAAATAAATTGTATCTTCTACCTTGAAATTCAAAACCCAGGCAGAATACCGCATAAGCCTTCTTTTTCACAGCAGGACAAGCTGAAACAATTTCTCTGTAATTTGTTTCCCCTTTCTCTGAACACATTTTTCTTCACCTTCCTTGAGTTTTCTCTGGAAATCATAAGATCCTTGGTGAGCTGATTTGTCACACAAAATTGGTAAAATATATATGTGTGTGTTTATATATATCTCCATGTTGCTGGCTATTTTATATGTTAAAACCATTCAGAGAAAGGCATGATAAAGACTAGAAGTGACATAAGGCAGAGGGCAGAGGTAAAGAGGGAGATATCATAGTAGCCAGAAATTACTGGTTGATATAAATGGATCTGAAGTCTAAGTTTCATGCTGTCATGTTTTAATAGTGTCTTGGTTTTGCTAACAAAAGGGCAACTCTAAGTTCTCTCAAAACAATGAAACAGCTACCTTTCATATGACTGCACAGAGGTTTAAACACTAATCCAGGAAATGGAAGACATACTACAGTAATACATTTGAATCTCTCATGTTTTTAAATTACTTCTTTTTTAAATGTGATTTTTTTCCCCTTACAACTTCAAACTTAAAGAAAATGAGTGATGAATATCTGCCATTGCAGAGCATGATGGTGGAGAGACTGTGTGGAAGTGTTAATACATGCCTACCTGCTGCAAGGACAGCCAACAGCCTGCTTATTACCATTATGTCATACTCCTCTTTTTATGGCAAGTATTATGAATCACCATTGAGGATTATTTTACCTTTAGTCAACTATAAGATGGAAAGTGAGCGTAGTGTCAAACATCACATATGAAGCATATAATTTTTTTTTTTAACCCTGAAACTTAGAAGCTAAATATATAGGCATCATGTATACATAATTGAAAATGGTTTCATGTCAATCAAAGAATGGGCCTATTTCCAAGACAGCAGCACACCTTATTTGTCTATTATCCAAGAAAAGGACATGCCTACATCATGCAAAAGGAGATGACTACAGACTTAGAACTCTACTGTGTAGAAAGGTTGGCTTGAAATACGCAAGTAATATAAAATTAAGTACCTTGAGCATAGTGCCACATAAATACAAGGGAATTATTCGTATGTGTATATAACCCAGTAGATATGATCTTTGACATTTCTAGTAAAAGACCACAGAGTCTGCACTGACTTGACAGGGCAAGATCTCAGTGCTGGTCTGGGCTCACTTTGTCTGTAGGTGGGCTGGGCTTGTTGCCATTATTAATGATGGTTTTCTGTATTAATTAGAAAATTAGGACTCTTTAATTGTTAAAACATTAATTATACTAACAATAAGTTGTTAGCTCCAGATATATTACAGGTTCACTTTTTCTTAGTGAAAGATTTTGAGATAGTTTGGTTGAAAGAATGGGCATCTCTTCCTATTGAATCCAAAGGTGTCTAATTGTCAGGTCTCTTTAACACGTAATAGCAAAACTGAGGTTACAGAAAACATTATTTCTTTGTAAAACCTCAGGTCAAAAAGATACTTGAGCAAACTTGAAGATGTCATAAAGAAATGCACAACACACTACAGGTAACGTTACATGAGAGACAAACTGCCTTCATTAAATATTTTTAGGTATCTTGAACTCTATGGCATAGGGACACTACAGAATCCAGGTTTACTTAGGATATGTGGTCACTGTAAGTGAGAGTCTTTACAAGACCCTGATATAATAACAGGATTTTTTTTTTCTCCTTAATTTCCTACTTTACTGAAGTTCTGCATCATTCCTCTAAATATAACGATGATAGTTTAGGTTGAGATAAACTCTAACTGTTATTGTAACTCAGATTATCAGATGTCCCAGGAAGGGCCCAGGAGTCTACTCTGTGTCATTACAAGCAGATTTCCTAGCTACCTTATTGGTCTTGCGTCAAACCTACATATAGGGATGAAAAGGAGTTAGCAGTTACTTTTTGACAACAGGTTAGTAATAGACCAAACAATCTAAAACCATGTTTTACAACAAGATATTTGAGGAAATAAAAGTAAGTGCATTGCAAAATGCATTTTAAAATACATTTAGATTTTTGCATGGTAATGGAAACCAGTTCTTTTAAAGGAAAATACAAATTGAAAGTGTCGTTAACTTCACAAAAAGATGATAGTACTGGCCTTTTATTTCAGAAAAACAGCATAGCAGTTTAGTCTGAAGGTCTAACTGAACTGAGACGCCACTCAGACAAGCTAGCACAAGACAAAACCAGTCCCAAATTCTAAATTAATTACAGTCAAAGTAAATATGTCCATTTACACAGAACGTGCACTTTTTTTTTCTTTCTATGTGGTCTGAGGGGCAGTGGACTTCATTCTACATTCACCTGCAAACCCATGTAACTGTCCTGACCTAGGCAGAGAGCCTCTGGCTTTATGCCAGGTGTTATGTGAGCAGAGTGCCCAGGAAGAAAACTGCATCCTGCAGTGCTTTTCTCTGCAGACCAGACTTGTTTTTAATGTAGGAGTCTTGCCAGGAATCAGCAGAGCTCAGAACTGTATTAACACCCATTGGGTCTTTTCTCTGACTACTTCATAGACAGAGGAAGCTCCAACCAGTAACAGCAGGACCTTGCAATAAGAAACAAAGAGATCCTTCTCCTTAGTCCGTCTTCACAGCTGCAAAGATACGCACAACCATAGACCAGTATCTGATTGCTTTTTAATAAACCACAAGATCCTCTTTTTATGATAAAGCTTTTCCTTTGTAAGATGAATTTAATATTTAAAAATAATTACGACATGCTGGTGAGGCAGAATTTCCTTGAACTGGGCAAGTATGAAAGGCTGAATAAGTGATATCTGCCAACTCTCCCTGCCCCCCGCCAAAAACCATAAACAACAAAAACACCAAACCACACAAAAAACCTCATCAAAATCTAGTAGTAGTTAGCTTTAATAGATATAATTCCTTTATTAGAGGTCACTAGACTATCATTCTTTACAGGTCTGTGTGATCTTTTCAGAACAATTACTACACATGGCAGGTATTTCTTTTAATGCTCTAACAGCATTTGTAATATAACTGTTCAAACATAGATAACCAAATGAAACAGTGATTAAATCATGGAATACTAGGGAAAACTCAATATAAATGCTGAAAATTCATTGGTAGATTTATAATTAAAAAAATATCTGTAACTGGATCATTTCTAAATGAAATTCACAGCGCAGCTAACTATCATGTAAAACTCACACTGTCCACAAACTATTAATGTTTTTAGTTCCCTTTCACTATAATGAAATATATTTTGTTACTTCATTTTCCATTTTTTTCAGGTTTTACAGGTCGTGTGCTGTTTGAACACTGCTGGTAGCAAATTCTGCCAAGAGAAGCAAAGGAAGAAAAGCCAGTTGACTTCACTAGAATGATTCATTTCAAACTCCGTAATTTGCTATCCTGATGATCCAAATAACTTTAAATAAATAGAAGTTCCAAATTTCTAATTCTAGATTCAATTTTTTTTTTTTTTTAGAAACTGGAGGTAAAGAAGATGGATATATTGACCTATGATTGTGAGAACTACTTTATTTTGCTTATAGAAAAGAAAATTGAAGAAGCATATGATCAGAGCCACTGAGAGATAAGAAAAATTTATTAAAAGTTTAAACTATTTAAACTTAGGTAACCAAATGAAGGTATCTATCTGGCAGTCAGGTTCTCCAGGCTCACACTGTCCTTGTTGTGATTCACTACAGTCATGGGAGTCCAGAGAGGCATTCAGTTAGTCGTCCACTAGAAAAATAATTAGTTTCCAGAGTTCAGGTATAGTGTCATCTGAAATTCCATAGGTTATCCCAACTAGCTTCTAGATGCTGCACCAGGGCACGAGTGTCCTGTTGATCTTTGTATCACACCTCCTTGCCTTTGTGACCTAAAAACCAAAGTGTCTCTGCAAGCCAATTCAACACTGCTTGTGGTGTATATATTTCTCTCTATTTACCCATGTACTTTATTTCAGAGTACTCGAGATAATTTTCAGTGCACATAATGACTTGACTTTAAGTAAGTTTAAAGACTTATTTCACATGTGAACACCCATAGATAGGCACCAACATTTATAAGTCTGAACTGGCAGGTGCCTCTCACCTTTAACACTTGTAATTAGCTACAGGGAGAGGAGACTAAGCTCTCTTCCAGGCTCAGTTCAGTTACCCATACATGAGCATCTAGTGTCATTTACGACTTCCTTGGGAATCTTAATTAGTCTTCCGCTGTCACATTGAAAGTGTATGGGTGGTATGGGTGTCCCCTATGTCCCTTAGCATGTTCCAGGACTAGTTGGATGAGACAGGACATCTCAAAGGGCACAAGGCATATACATATAAGCAAATGAATCAAACCTTCTGTATCTAATTAGGATACAAAAAAGACTATTGGACTTTCTGAAATAATTGGTCCTGAAAAGGAAACTTTATTAAAGTCTTTCTAACTATAGGAATATCTGAAGTGCAGCTGAAATGGATGATCTGATGATCTAAACAGACATCTGCCCAATATATTTACTTTCTTTTAATTTTTTTCTGAAAAAAAGAATGAGACTTACAATATACCATTCTTTCTTCAACAGTCATGCTGTAGACACTGGGTATTATTAATCTACAGTACAGAGGTACACAAAAGAAAGCAGTTAATTAACCTTGGGTTTTAGATATCCAGTAGCCATGGAAACATGAAACACAGATTGTAATAAATACGTTTACAACTATATAATGTGCTCTACAGAATAGAATTTTGGGGCAACGCTACCTGTACCACCCACACAATACCTTATTACAGAAAGGATTTAATGAAAGCAACTTCACATCTGGCTGTAACTAGCATCATGATAAGTGACTTACCTTTAAGGAAGGATCCCTACTGTAAAAAAGTAAATTAGAAACTACAGAGACAATTTATGACATTTACCACGACACTCTTCAACCTGAAGTTTTCTTGGAGACTATCATTCTCAAGTAGTTGTGGTCAATGGCTCAATGTCCGAGCGAAGACCAGTGATGACTGGCATTCCTCAGGGTTGGTATTGGGACTGGCCGTGTTTAATGTCTTTGTCAGCAACATGGATAGTGGGATAGAGGACACCCTCAGCAAGTTTGCTGATGACATCAAGCTCTTGGTGAAGTAGACACAGTGGAGGAAAGGGATGCCATCCAGAGGGACCTTGACATGCTGGAGAGATGGGCCTGTGCAAATCTCATGAAGTTCAACCAGGCCAAGTGCAAGGTCCCGCACACAGGTCAGGGCAATCCCAAGCATGAATATAGGCTGGGTGGAGAATGGATTGAGAGCAGGAGGCGGACTTGTGTGTGCTGGTGGTTGAGAAGCTCAACAGTAACTGTCAATGTGCACTTGCAGCCCAGAAAGACAACTACATCCTGGGCTGCATCAAACAAGGTGTGATAAGCAAGTCGAGGGAGGTGATTCTGCCTCTCTACCCTGCTCTTGTAAGACCCCACCTGGAGTACTGCATCCAGCTCTGGAGCCCCCAATATAACAAGGGCATAGACCTGTTGGAGTGAGTTTGGAGGAGGGCCACGAAGATGATCAGAGGGCTGGAATGGGAATATATGGATACTTTTGTCTTCAGTGCATTAATTTTCTCTGTTCAAGAGTACTTAGGGGTCAAATCTACTATTTACAGTAAACATGACTGTTTCATTGACTTGAGCATTTCAAGTTTAGAGGAAGAACATGGGGAACAGAAGACAAAGACTTACTAATATATATATTATTCCTTCCCCTACTCTTTAAGTTATTGTATTTATATATGCATTAGCCAGACAATTCTGAAATTTCAAAATGTTTTGCTAGTGAAAACCCACTGTCATTATAAACAGTTAAGTGAGACCAAAGAGTGGAAATTTAGCTTCTACCACTTCTACAACAAATAGTTGCATAAAATTTGTCAGAGATAATTGTCTGAATAAGTGATAGGATAACCTGGAAGTCAACAGTCTGACACTTCATCTCATCTATGTTTTAGATCCATAATAAAATTTCAGTTCCATATCTAAAGCAGCTTTCTCCATGTTATCATCAGCCAGCCTGATGGAGAAAAGTATAATCTGGAATGGTGCCAAAAAAATTAATCTGCTTCAAATTTCTTTCCCTCCCTTTAGTCCCTCCCTGGTCTTGTTATGCCTCCATCTGTAAGGAAGTCAGAGCAGGAATAATTAATCATGCTCAATAAGAATTAATGGTTGAAAGTAGTGTTATGATTTGATATTATGCAGCTTATTAGACTGGGAAAAAAAGGTGCAAAGAAGTAAAGTTCTTCCTTATTAGGAAAGCTATCTATTATTATCTCACAGCTTTCCAGTGAAGATGACGTTAATACTGTACTGTGTCTTCTAAGTAATTTTGAAAAAACCTTGACATTGAAAATGTTTAAAATCTGGAAAAGCAAACTTCTATCACCTTGCATTTTATTTGAAAACAGGTAAATATGAATAAATGTGATGCATGACAGGAGGAAGGAGGCTTTCAGTTCTTTCACCTCAGCACAGAAAATAGCTTTCTGACACACGTGAAATATTCTCCTACACTTTCTTTATCTGGATTGTCTATTTAGATCTCTGAAGTCATCTCTGAAACTATATTTATATTGAAAAAATGAAGTATGCTGAAGATATCTGTAGGAAAACAGTGGTCTAAGCTAGTAAAACTGTAGTGCAAGTCAAAGCAGCTCCACTGAAAGACAACATCATATGATTAAATAGGTGCAATTGTGTTGATAGAACTACACTCACTCATGTAAATCTATACTGATTTGGTATTAGTTTGCTCAGAGCAAGTGCATCAAATTTTGGTCCATTCAGATGCCAGTTCAGAAATTAACTTCCTTTCCTTGTCTCTGTATTCACAGTACAGGTATGAAGAAGTGCTAAGAAGTCCCATATTTCTATATGACTTAACAAAATAGTGCCTGTTCTTGGTTCTTATTCACTACCTAGTGAATATATGTAAGAACACTCCCACACTGGGCTGTAAACTAATTGAGTCCAGTAAAAAGAGGTATCTGTACTCCAAAGGGCATTCAAAAGACACTGTCTCACATCTCTAGAAAAATATTTGTCTTAGTCTTTCAGAATTCTTGCAAAATGTTATTTTTTGTAATCTGTTATACAAGAACATAAAGTCTCAAAGTATAGTACTCCATTCTTACAATATCTCTGCTACTTTCTTTAATAAGACATATCGATGCTTTTACAGACTTGCTGGCCTATGTATTTTTGCAAACTTTCACTTGTTGCAATTTTACTTTGTTTCTAAGGACATTCACAAGAATACAAGATATTTCTTCTTTTGCAGCTGCTCTGCTCCTCCTATTTACCTCCCACGTGAAAATCATAATTCTGTGTTTTTGACATCACAATTAATGATTGGGGATATTACTATGATTCTTCAGTAAAGGATTCTAACATCAGGTGGAGAATAAGGCATAGATAAATTCCTAAGGGGCAAAGATTTTTTTTTTTTTTCTCCTTAAATGGTCCCTTTGTTCAGTGGACTCGGCCGGGCCTAGGACGGACCCGCTGCTGGCCAAGGCCAAGCCAATTGGCAGCAGAATGTTCCCTGATAACATCTCTGTGATAACGTATTTAAGGAGGGGAAAACAGAGAAAAAAAAAAAACAAGAGAAGATGTGAGGGAGCTGAGCAGGGCAGCCCAGCTGCAAGAAGTGGAGAGGAGATGAGATGTGAATGAGATGTGAAGAGATCCTGAGAGCCGCCTGCCTGCCTTTGTGAAGAACTTTTCTTCTGAGAGGAATGAATGCAGATGCCAAGTGAAGAAGGAGGGGGAAGAGCAATACTGTTCCTGGCAGAGATTCCCCTGCAGCCTGTGGTGATGACCATGGTGGAGCAGGTTGTCCCCCTGCAGCCCATGGAGGTCCACAGAGGAGCAATCCACCAGCAGCCTGTGGAGGACCCCACATCAGGGGAGGCGGATGCCTGAAGGAGGGTGTGGCCCATGGAAGGCCTGCTGGGGCAGCTGTTCTGGAGGGACAGCACCCCATGGAAGAAATGACCCACGCCGGAGCAGTTTCACGAAGGACTGTGGCCCGTGGGAGGGACCCCACGAAGGAGCAGGGGAGGAATGCAAGGAATTCTTTCCCTGACAATGAAGCAGCAGCATAAAACAACGTGTGATGAACTGACCGTAACCCCCATTCCCTCTTCTCCCTTGTGCTGCTCGGGGAAGTGGAGGTGGAAGGCAGTAGGGATAATGTTAAGCCTGGGAAGAAGAAGGGGGTGGGGGAAGGTTATCTTGTTCCCTGTCTCATTCTCCTACCAATTTCAGTAATAAATTAATCATTTTCCCAAAGTCGAGTCTGTTTTGCCCATAAGGGTGACTTTAAGGATTTCTCCCTGTCGTATCAAACATCGAGCATTTTTTCTTATATTATCTCCCCCTATTCTCTCAGAGGGTGGGGGGAGTGAGAGAGAGACACTGAGTAGTCTGGTCCCAGTCGGGGCTGAACTGCGACAGAGGGGAAGGGCAAATGATTTTTTTTTTTTTTTTTAATGAAAATAGAACTGATTCTAGTTAGAATGTATTGCCTTGCTCTAAGTTTCTTGTGAAAAGCCATATAGCTTCTTGAATTTTAGAAATCACTTTCTGGCGAAGGACAGACTCTACTACTTTAATACTGTTCCCTTACTTTTAGTGAGGCTACTTAAGATGTATGAATGTATTCATTACCAGTAGTAAACTCACATTCGACAAATCAGCAGTGTGAAAATACACTGTGTTTCACATATTTAAACAAGTTTTTTGACTCATCCTAGTGACTAAAGATAATTTATTTTCAAATGTTGGAAAGAAACAAACAATTGGAAAATATTCACAAGAGTGCCTTTAGTCTCCGATGACTCTAAAGTCAATGCTCTGTACTAAGTAATCACACTGTAAACTACTTCTAGTCAGACAGATTCCTCAAGGAGGTGATTCAGAGTGAAATTTAAGTTGCTCTGAATCACAACCTAGAAGGATTGTCTATCAAGGAGCTCAAGAGATTAGAATAAATAAAGACAGTTGTTTTGAAGCTCTCCCTATACACCAGAATTTAGACCAGTAAATATTTTAAGCAAACACTTAATTTACTTTTTCCCAGGTTTTTTTTTTTGTTTTTTGTTTGTTTGTTTGGCTCCTAATTTCTAAAAAAAAAAAAAAAAAAAAAAAAAAAAAATACATCACTCCAAGATTCCTATACAATATCTATTTGAATCAAAAATGCCTACCTGCATTTCAGGCTCAAGGTCATGGTGAAATGTCTTGAACTGGCAATTGTAGGTACAGTTCAGAATAAAAATAAGATATGACTGAAAGGGTTTAGTGTAAACTCTACTTACTAGAAAAAAAAATCTGTGGATGATGTTATTATGGATAATAATAATGGCCCTTTCATTCAGGGTTTTAGCATAACTGATAGAAAACAGAACCTCTTTGAAGTTGAGATCAGAGCTTCAGAATCTTATATTTACTTTTTTTTTCTTTTATAAAAAGAGGCCCTTATAGATATTGTTTTAAACAAAATTTTGGAATCTATAAGTAGCCAGTAAACACTGCTACTGGTATTTGAACATTCTTGAATCTAACTCTATTGCTCTGAGCAATGTGAAATGCCATACGTGTCTGTTAATTAGGAACCCAGCAATGACAATCTATATCTTAACCTTGACAGTTATAAGGGCTGATTCTCTCAGCAAAAAGTTAAGAAAAAAGCAGTCACTTGGCATTTTTAAGTTCATAAATGAAAGAATCTCTCATATTATATGCACAATTCAACGCCAACAGGAGTTTTATTGTAAAGTTCTGTGAGAATATAATGAGTTCTCTACATAAGTAACTACTAAATATCAATGTCAGCATGATGTACATTTGTCTAAATTAATATAATAAAATATATGTTATGCTATATAACATAGTATATATGTGCATATATACACACTTACCATACCCACAAATATATTTTAGACCTAAACGTATGCACATACATACAAAGGGACTTCAGGTAGACCTTTTGGATGCAGTGAAATTTATTTTTAATATTTTAGTTACCATGTGCAAAAGCCAATTTAAAAACTTGTTATCTATTTGTTTCTGTCTCTTCTGATGCTTAGCCTTATTTCTTTAACATTAATATTTGTTTATCTACATAAGCTTTCTGTTAGCCTCATTTCTTTAACATTAATATTTGTTTACGTAAACTTTCTCTTTGTGATAACATGTATTAAACAAGATTATACACTACAACTCAGAAATATAGTTTTATGGATTAGAAATAAAGAATACATAATAAATTTTCAGATTATTCAAACCTGGAAGCAATTTTGTTTATGCTGTCAACAAAGCAAATTGTTCTGAGCCATGTATTTTAAAAAGAATTTCATTTACTGTGCCCATTTGTTCTGACATAAATTCAAAGACAAACTACAGGCCTGTAGAAAAATCCCAAAGCACAGAAAACTTTTATATAAAATGCTTATAAAAATGGCTCTGAATACCACATGTCTTCTTGTCATAACTCCTTTCTTATGAAACATGTTGCAAAATAAGACACAGTTTAGGTCTGTTGCAGAAAGGAGGCTTATTCCTCTAGAATGTTTGTTTAGAGATAGAGGAATTATTCTTAATACTTACATTAACAGAACATTTATAGTATTTTGTATGACTGCAAAAACATTTAGATTTAGATTATTTATAAGCTTTTGGCCTTCTATTGATTAAGACATAGTCTAAAGGAAGCGTAGCATAACATGAATACTTTTTAACCTTTAAAACTAAAAAGTTATCTATATCTTCAAGGCTTCCCCATTTGATACTACAGAAGGAAAATAAAGGCAAAGAACGACTTAAAGAAAAGTTTATGACTGTTCAAGTGTACAGATTGAAAGAGAGTGGAAGACACTTGGAGTGCAACTGCTCTCTGAGTTCACCTTCCTTTATACGTGTCATAGTTTAGTCCCTCTCAGGACCAAGCTACACAGTCTCTCACTCACTCCTCCTACCCTCCAGTGGGGCAGGGATGAGAATTAGTAAAGAAAAGAAGGCAAAACTTGTGGGTTGAGATAAAAAAAAAATAAAAATAAAAATAAATTTAAAAAAAAGAGTATAACAGCACCAAAAAAAACCCCAAAAAAACCAAAAAACCCAAGATGGAAACCAAACAAAACTCAATAATAGAAAATACTGAAGCACATATTTTACAGTACAAGACCTCTCAGTAGATCCTGATACCCATCTTCCTCCCAAGTAACAGGAAAGCCCCTTCCCCACCCTCCTCACTATATACTGAGCATGATGTCACATGGAATGGAACAGCCCTTTGGCTAATTTGGGTAAAAATATCCCAGCTGTTGGCTAATTAGTAAACTATCGCAACTATGGCCCCAGCCACAGGGACCACCAGTTCCAGTTCCTCTCCCAGCTCAGTGAAAATTAACTCTATTCTACCCAGAATCAGGACAAATACGGAAAGAAAGGAGCATAGAGATGACCTATCTGACCACTGTGTGAGATTATTATGGGTGGATTATGTTCACTTAAATTTTGATATCTGCGTCTAACCTTTTTTGCCTCAGGGTCCCACTATGGTCAGTGAAGATTCAGTCAATAAATCTTCAGGAATGACTCATCTTACCCTGAAGTCGACATTAACAGAAGGTCAGATAAATAGAGTAATGAATAATGCCTATTTTCTTCCATTAACAAGTAAAGGAACTACAAAACTACTACTTCATATATAGACATCAGAATTCTAGATATCTAAAGCTAAGTATCACAAATCCATTAAAAAATAAAGGAACAAGAAGTACAAATTATAATCATGGACAAAAAATAGGACCTTGATATCTGAAACTCTTTGACCATTACAGGTTGCCATCATTTATACAAACCCCATTCTACTCTAACTGCCTAAGTGGTACAGTCAATCAATGTATAATAGTTTGCAACAGCTGGAATCTGGCCCCATGTTTGACTTTGACTTTCCTTTTTAAATTAAGTTAAAATAATTATTTAAATGATGAAGAAGAGAAGATTTGCAGACCTGAGCAATCATTATCAACTACAACGTATTTTAAAAGATTGGCAATGCCATTAGCCATCCCTTGTGCAAAGTATTTTATTAATTGTAATTATTATTATTCAGCCAGGCACTTTCAGGTTGCTCTATCATGAGTATATTCTTTGACCTAGGACACGACTGCAAAATCTGCAAGTCAGTATGGGAGAAGATGCACTTACAGGATGGTTGAGATGTATGAGCATAGCTGCCTGTGCATGACTTTGAAAGCTTAATCAGTTTCAGTAAATCTCTTGCATTCAATTATGGGTCAGTATGTGCTATATCTATTGACCTCCTTATTGGAGAAAGCTATTAAAGTAAGTGTATTTGTGCAGTTCATAGTAACGTACCACGAGAAGTTAGACTGATGTTTGTGGGAAAATGTAACAGAAATGGGCAAATAATTTGGATCATTCAAGACTTAAACAAGATGATAAATTTATACAGTAAGTCATAATTAGATTGTAGTGAAAAAAAACACTATATATGCTGCAGTTGCTTAAATCAGTTATATACTGTACTTAACTTACGTGACTTTGAGAAGCAAGTCATTTTCCTACAAGTAATGGAAAATATTTTGCAAGTTGAAGTTTTATTTCAGACAATCTTGCTGGACCTCCTGCTGAGTCTGCAGATCAGCTGTCAACAGAAAGGGATGGACTCATAAAACATACACTAGTCCTGGTAGAGCAGAAGGATGCATGCTCTGTTTCCAAACCTGTGTGGAGAGCAGATCACCACTGTGCAAGTTAGCATGGCATTGGCAGGTGTAAGTTTCTGCTTAGCAATCTGCTGGTTGATGAAAACAACCACAAGAAGAAGCAAAGGCAATATCTACATGGAACTGGGGACAAGGGTTGCAGAATGGAAATGTTATGAGGAAAGAGTAACTAACTCATGACAAAACAGAAATGGGTAAGAATATAGAGCTGCAACTGCTCTGTAACAGTGCAGAATTTTAAAAGGAGTCACAGTAGACTGACCAGAATGAAATCTGCCTATGACTTCATTTGATGCATGAAAAAAATGAGTTAAGAAAGAGAAGTAAATCTGAGCTAATGGACTAGAGTCACTTACCAAATTCTTTGGAAAGGATTCAAAGAGTGATGTAGCACAAAAAGAATCATCAATGAGGATAGTAATAAAAAGGCAACACGACACCATTCTGAGGTCTGCTACAACAAGCAGTGTGTCTTCAGTCATGAAGGGCAACTGGATTCCTGCTTGGCACATGGTTTGCACAGGGTAACTGTCATTCCAGCTTCTTAGTAGAATGTCAGGCATCTTCAGACATACCATTAGCTTTATGTCCATTATTATTGTGAATTTATGTTAAACTTTTATAAAAATAGTAAATAAGCCTCTTCTCAGGCACTTTAAAGTCACAGGATTAGTAATCTCGTAAGCCGTAGCCTTTTGGGTTGTATTATGTTTATATATTTTAAAACAAACAGCAAATTCAGCAACATCTGATTTTAATAAAATAATTGAAAAATAACAGAGTATTTCATAAAAATATAAGGAGATGAACTATAGCTTCCTAATATGCCTTCAAAATCTTCAAAGATTCAGTCCACTACTCTTATCTCATTGGATTAAGGGAGAAAATAATAATTTCCACAGTACACAATTTTTCATATTAATTCCACAGAATAGTGCTTCTAGGACATAGTGTCTAATAATTTTGTTTCCCAATGATTTTATATTACTATCATAGGACTTGTTTTCCAAAATGCCACCATATGTTCCTGTTGTAAATGTGTTTCTAAATGTTACACAAGTATTAGGGTATGAAGACTATGAAATCTACCCACTTTTTCCTGACAGAGTATGAAGGCAACAATAGATTTTTTTTTTCTTGCTGTCATAGTTCAGCCCTGATCGGGACCAGACTACGCAGTCTCTCTCTCACTCCCCCCACCCTCTGAGAGAATAGGGGGAGATAATGTAAGAAAAACGGCTCAAGGTTTGAGATAAGGACAGGGAGAAAATCCTTAAAGTTACCGTTACGGGCAAAACAGACTCGACTTGGGGAAAACCATTTACTACTACTGAGTGGCACAGAGGGGAAGAGGGAATGGGGGTTGCGGCCAGTTCATCACACGTTGTTTTACACCACTGCTTCATGGTCGGGGGAAGAATTCCTCACATTCCTCCCTGCTCCATTGTGGGTTCCCACCCATACGCCACAGTCCTTCGGGAAACTGCTCCAGCGTGGGTCATCTCTTCCACGGAGTTCAGTCTCTCTAGAACGGCTGTTGCAGTGGGCCCTCCATGGGCCACAGGTTCCTTCGGGTATCCACCTTCCCTGATGTTGGGTCCTTCATGGGCTGCAGGTGGATCTCTGCCCCTCCGTGGACCTCCATGGGCTGCAGGGGGACAACCTGCTTCACCATGGTCATCACCACAGACTGCAGGGGAATCTTGGCCAGGAGCCGCATTACTCCTCCCCCTCCTTCTGAACTGACCTTGGCATCTGCAGCCGTTCCTCTCACATGAAAAGTTCTTCACAACAGGCTGGCAGACACCTCTCAGAATCTCTTCACATCATCCAGCTCATCTCCTCTCCACTTCTTGCAGCCGGGCTGGGCCCAGTCGGGCCCAGTCAGCCACCTGGCAAGAGGCCAGAGGGTGAGGCCTGCAAGGCCCATGAGGCCTGCGCCTCCCCTTCTGTGCCTCTGCTCCCACTCAGCTTCTTCACATCTTCTCTTCTCTTTTTTTTTTTCTGTTTTCCCCTTCTTAAATACATTATCGCAGAGGCGTTATCATGGAACATTCTGCTATCAGTCGGCTAGGCCTTGGCCAGCAGCAGGTCCGCCCTAGGCCCGGCCAAGTCCACTGAAGAAAGGGGAGCGACTTCTAGCAGTTTCCTACAGAAGCTACCACCTTAGGCCCCCCCTCACTAAACAAAACCACAACACTTGCCAACAAAAGTGGTGCATACAATAAGTAGAGCTACTTCTGTGTGTTATTCAAAGAGCATGCAGTTCCAAATTTTAAATAGATACCTTATACATCAACTACAACATCATTAATTTCATTGATTACTGTGGAAATTAATTCTGTGGGGAAAATCATTATTATTTCAAAACTGTAATAGAAGTAATTCTCTTGTTTCATGCCAGGATTAGCATTTTAGACCCATTATGTAACTATAGAGCTAAGGAAGTTATCTTTTTTTAAATTTTTTTTTTTTTTAATTTTCCCAAGAGTTACTAAACCTGCATGCAATTCAGTTTGAATATTCTAATAATTATACCCAGAGTATTTAACTCACTAAAGCAGAGAAGCAGCTGATTATAATAATGTGCTTGTAAAGAAGGAAGATACGTGCATACATTAGAAGTTTGAAAAGCAAGAATTTTTCAGCTTTTTACAAAAAAAAAAAATCCTTGAAAAGATAAACTACCACGAATATTAAATGGATACAGTCAGGAAATTATATGTAAGAAGGAATCAAATCTTGCGCAGATTTTCAAACTGTATGTGTCTAGTCACTTTCTAGGTGTTCCATTCTCATTCAAGACAGTGCAAGTCACATACTGAAATTTCTGAGAACTTCAATTTTAGCAGCTGAATATGAAC
Organism: Chlamydotis macqueenii; assembly: GCF_036417535.1. Classification (NCBI taxonomy): domain Eukaryota; kingdom Metazoa; phylum Chordata; class Aves; order Otidiformes; family Otididae; genus Chlamydotis; species Chlamydotis macqueenii. The sequence continues at coordinate 19,618,852 of NC_141556.1, forward strand.
TCCTACCTGAATGAGCAGATGCTGGTTGCATGAACAGAGACATCTGTGTTTCACAGGACATTCCTTTCAAAGGTGGAAGGGTGCTGTTTACACCTCATTCTTTCATAGTCTACTGGAACTTGCTGGCTTTGATTTGCAGCCAGGAAACTCTAGCAGCCCTTTGTCAGAAACTGCAATGAAACAGTAGATTCCTGAAAAAGGTTGTTTTCATATTGATTTTTTTTTTTTTTAATTGTGCTTTTCCACTGGCTATTAACTAGCAGACAGAGTAAACTGCTAAGCTGGGAACGGAATCATCTGCAGACTGAAAAGACTTCTGTGGAAGTGGGCTTGGGAGCATAGGAAGTACCACATTCCTTCTGGAAAGCACAGGCGGTTTGAAGGACGACTGGGATGCCTCTAGCAAAGTGTGTACATACTCTGACACTCTGGAGAGCAGCAGACTTGTTATTTGAGTTCTGATAAATGTCCTGTTTTGAAAGCTAAGAACCTAGAACAGCCAAGCTCTAAATCTCCCTTTCAATTGCAGAATGTCTGTTGGTTAGTTCCAAATGCTGTCAAATCTCTTTGTTTCTGCTTGTACGAGACTGCACGCTAAACTAGAAATTACTATTTAAGAAATACAGCTAATTGTTGTGATGTTTTAATTGGTCCTTGAATCAAACCCAAATTTTTGTTTATCTACTGAGTTTATCTACTTTTTGAATAGAAAAGCATTACAGGGAATGGAAATGACCACACAGAAACATTCTAAGAGTGAAGATTCCCTGGGAAAAAAAGGGACATGAAAACAAAAAGTTTAGAGATTATTCTGAAGGATACATTAAAAAAGAGACCTTCAGTGCAGTATTGTAATCAAAATTCTCTCTCAGATACAATCTAACTTTGGAAGCTCCCAAGATTCCAAAAAAGAGCTACAGTTTCACAGGCAGCTGGATTTCCACTGCTCATACATGCAGGTTAAATATCTGAAGGTATTCAGGTGCTAGAACCAGAGTTATCCAAAATTTGTATCTACTTATGGAAATACAAACCTTGAAATCACATGAAGACTCTTTGCCTGACAATAGGAACATGTGTAATCATTTCAGTTTGACTTCTGATGGAGACATGTCACAAAAAATGACTTCACATTTGACATCATCTGACAGTTTTTATTGGCAATTTGAGATTTACCTTTAAAAGGGATCATTTTTAAGCTCACAGTTCAGGCTTATCAGAAGGGAAATCTCTTCATAGTTCTGGCTGAGCTTGTCTGAGCTCTGACTGTTTGAGGGACATCAGAGGAATTACACTTCAATGTTATGAATATAGACGTATATATTCAAAGATCTATGAAGAGAATTAGAGTGCACATAAAGTATCAATTCAAATGTGATAACACCACGTAATATAAATAGTATACACCTTGAATTTATCTCAGTTATATTTTGCTGATTAATAAAATCACTCATACATCATTATTTTTATTTGCCTCTACTTCGTGATGTTAGATAAATTGACTTCTTTATTCAGGTGCACAGTAGCATGACATATTAAGCCTGGTTTTGACATTTTTAGAAAGAATAATGAAAATTCACGGATGAGAAACATTGTATCTTTCATGCTTATTTAGAGTGATGCAGCATGTGTGGATTGTTGTTCTACTACATTCACCTTTCACTTTGTGTGTTACAAATATTACAGGAGATAGATATTTTCACACATCAATTAGCAATTAAAAACCTTATAAATAAAGTCAATTCATAAAGACATGTCTTATTAAAATGCAAACTATTATTCTAGATGACTTTTAAATAAGAAATTGACAAAAATGCTGAAGACTGACTACTAATCATGCAAGAACATCTTCAAAAACAATTTGTTGAATATTAATGAACTGAAAATGTCATTTCTGGTCCAATTACTACAAGTAATTAGGTTTTTTTTTAAATTATGGAGGCAGTAGAATTTTAATAAGGTCAATTTTACAATTACAGTTTTGAAAAAAATCTTAATTGTATTGTCATCACCTTATATAAAAAATAGAATCAATTCAATAACATCTGTTGAATATAATGTAAATGAAGAAAAAAGTACTGTGTTAATTCAGTAGGAAGTAACATTTTAATGAGCTAAAATATATTTTTAAATATGGAGAATAAAATATTTTAGTTGTGTAAGTATTAGTTACAGTAACAAAAAACCTGATGCTATTACATTCAAAAAATATGTTTATATGAATGATTAAAAGCACTAATACTAAACTTTTTCTTTCGAAATATTTGCTATGTAACTATTAAATTTACTGAAATAAAAATAATTACTTCCTAACTTGAAGAGAGATACTGTTTTTTACTAATATGTGTTCTAACTGCAGTTTTTACATAAAAGGTCAATCCTTTGCTATAAAAATATAATTTGGATAGGATTGTATTATATCTGGAGATTTTAAAACTCAAGGGTCAATACCTTTATGCACCTTGTTATTTAGTGTTTATGTTTGAGAAGATATCTTCTTACTGAGTTCTTTGATGTAACTTTAAAAGTTGGTTGCAATTCAAGTAATTTTCACCATTAACACAGAGTGCGAATTTTATTGAACGGATTTAATCTCGCGTTCAGCTAGCCCAGATGCAGCTAGCACTTCCATGGCAAGCTAAATTTTCCTAACCATGTACTATATCTGCTCTCATAAGCTAGCAAATGTAGACCAATTATTATACATACAAATAGAAATGTAGGCCCACAATTTTTTTTTCTTCTATGCAACTGATTATTCTGTGAAAGGAATACATGGTCAATATATTAGTAAAGATATATCCTGGAATTTGCAAATTTTATTTGAAAATTTTCATTGTTTTAGACAACCACAGGTGATGAAATTATTTAATTTAAACTGTAGTAGTAATAACACACACACACAAAAAAAGAACTTTTACAAATGGATAAATTTTATTGAAAAGAATCTTTAGAAGTCTCTATTTTTAAAGGCAGAAAAGAAAAATCTTGTAATCCGCACTTAGAAATTTTTAAAATCTGTATTTCTTTTTAATGTGGAATACAGTGGCAGCTTGATAAAAGGTAACAGCTGGAAGATATCCAAAAGCATTTTCCAGTTATGGAAAATGAAATACTGATATATCCGTCAAGCAAATCTTTCTGATAAAAAGTAGAATAAGAGGAAAATATTTTAGCTGGTTCATTTATAAATAGCATTTCTTCAAATAATTAAACCACCCTAGACAAAATTGTTTTTTAAAAAAAAGTTTCTATCACAGAACCATTTTACTGGACAAAAGCACATTGTTTCTTATTTTATCCCCAGTAGATCCAGCAAACTGTTCTTTTTGGGTTTTTTTTCCTCTCCTTTTTACATACACAAAGACTTCTGACCCATATTCCTGCAGTCTTCTTTGGACTAAACTAATTTATGTCCTTCATTCTTATACACCATGAGATTTAGACTTATCAATTATTATTATTTCATTTATTTGGGACTACTCCAACTGCTCAATTTCAAAATAATTTTTAATGTAAAATTGTCCAGGAAAATGGCCAGCTGGGACCCTTTCTGCTGATAAATACAAAAATCAGGTTTTTTGTCAACCTAAATTCTTGTCATCTGGATATTTAGCAGTAGCAGTTATTAATTTGCATCCTACTTATTTCAGACATTTCTTAAACTTTCAGTGTGATGAGAACCTCCAGTCATCTCTTCTGAAATTCTTACAACCTTTCTATGTTTAGTATTCTCCTTTCTTCCACATTACTAATTTAAATACTGAGCTTATGTGGCCCAAAACTGATCCCTGTAGAAATCTATCTGACATATCCTATAGCTGTTGCTTACAGTTTGAATAGAGGTTTCTCAGTTAATTGCATGTCTCCTGTTGTATCATCTAGATTGTATTTTAATTATTTACTTATGGAAATTTTAAATAAGAAAGTATCATAAAGTTTATTATCTAGCAAAATATATTACATCCACTCTTTGTCCTTCTGTCAGACAAAAAAAAAAAAACAAACAACTTTTTAAATTCTTTTTTGTAATTCCAGAAAAGCAAAAACATCTTACTGAAATAAATGACTACTAGATCACAAAGTAATAGATCAACATTTCTCTTTAAAAAGTAAAGGAAATGGTTTAAGAAACAAGTCTGAGAATCTGTAGCACATAATCCCAGGATTATGTTCAACATTTGTCTTGCAAAGATAGCATTTTAATTAAAGATGTGTAAACAGTAAATTAACCAAAATAATTTTCTAATCTCTGTGTTTGTGTGCGCATCTGATATCAACACTCGGTTTATCCAGTCTGATGACTTCCTCATTAAAATGAGGACGAAGTTTTTTCTCAGTTACAGCTTTGATGTCCTCTAACCGTAAAAGTGAATAAAGTAGCAGCAGCAGCATACTACCATAGCTTGAAATTTGTTGTGCTTTAGTCGTTCACCTGAGTGGGTCTAAGAGATATTTCAGTAACATAAATTTCTAGCTTTGTAACTGAAGTCTATATAAATGTCTAAGTTTTAAAACTTTATATCATATTTTTCATTTGTCAGACATTATGGGAAACTCTGCAGATAAACTGTCCAACAGAACTGATAGTGCTTACCTGTTGAAGTTCAGCTTTCTAAACAAATATCTCCACACCTTTATGGTGTACAGTCTGACAATAAGATAGCAAAAAGGTTTTTTTGAAATAAAAAATCATTCTTTTATTTATTAAAAGAGTAAAGATTGTAGGTAGGTTTCTGTACCCTTGTAGCCACAGTAAATAAGATGTTGCCAGTGCATGTAGCAGGCCCCAGGATCCCAGGTTTACTCTGGACTTGTGCTGCTTGGAGATTTTTGTGGCTTGTAATAGCAATCATCAAATGGCCAGGTGACTAATGCTTACTTCATTTTAGTTTTTGCTTGGCTTAGTATAACTGATAGAATACTGGGCTACACATACATATATATATATATGTATATATGTGTACTTACTTATCTAGGGTCACAGACAGTTTTTCTACACTGAAAAACTTTGTTATTGTTATTTTTATTTAGATATGCATATATATGTATGTATGCATAGATATGTAGGCAGGTACATTCTTTCTGTGCAGAATGAACTGTGTATGACCCTGAAATAAAATGTAGCATAGATATTTAAAAGTGTAGGATGATCTCAAAGGCCTTGAAAACACTGGCACTGGTTAATACAGGGCACCCCTGCAAACAAGTCACCATTTACTGGTCAGTTATCGGCCATCAAAGAAATAGAGGTTTGGGAGCTGAGTAAAACCAGCTTGGAGAGGGGAACATGGAGAATGAAGAACCAGTATCCAACACATGTGAAACACACCGCAGTAAATTTAGATGAAGAACAGTGAAGAAAGAGCAAGGCTTTAAGCATGTCAATAAACATAGAAAGTAGAACCAACCAGACTTGCGATGCTGATGACTCCCCTGAATACCTCCTCATGCACACAGACTGAAGGCATCACCTCCATGTCCCACCTTTAGGTGTCAGAAGGGCAGTGGAAGGATGAGTACAATATCAGAGAAATAGGCAGCTAGTAGATGGTTTGTTCATTTATTATTTTAACTATATATTATTTGAACTGTTAGTGTCATTGTAACTGTACTACTAATAATTTTTTGATGTTAAGACTTTACTTATTAGATGAACAATAAATTCTTGCCTTTGCATATACAAACTGTTCATTTTTGCACTTAGTGAGAGGGATCTCGGAGCCCTGGTGGACTACAAGCCAAAACAGATTCAGGAGTGCAGTGAGGGCTAATCACACACTAGACTGCATTCACAAGAGAGTAGAGAGCAGATTGAGAAAGTGATTGATTAAACAGTCTATGATGCTCTGTCCAGCTTGGGGTGGTCTCTGTCCAGTAGAAGAGAGATGTAGAAAAAAATGGAGAGGGACCATCTGCAATTATTGATGTATGAGGTGATGTTGAGGGAACTGAGTTTGTTTAGCCTGGAGAAAAGGCTGCTAACAGGGGATCTAACTGTCATCTTCCACTACCTCAATGGAGCTATAGAGAAGGTGGAGCCAAACTCCTCACAGGTCAAGAGAACACAATAACAAGATTCAGCAAGGGAAGTTCAGACTGGATATTACCAGATTATGCTTCACAGTCACAGTGATTAAGCACTGTAAGAGGCTGCCCAGAGAGTCTCTGTACTCTCTACCCTTGGAGATATCCCAGTTTTCATGAGATAAGGCGCTGAGCAACCTGATCTAAATGTGAATCTGATGCTGCTTCAAGCATGAGTTTGGACTAGACAACATTCAGATGTACCTTCCAACCTAAATCTTTCTGTGATTCTGTGACAAACTTCATTTCAGCCAAGTTTGCCATTCAAAAACAGCACAGTTTGATAAAAAATAAAATACAGAGAAACAGATAATGTTGGGCCAGGAATCAGCATGAGTCATTTCAGTCCAGTGAGATGAAATAAGGAGAAAAAATAACTGAGATGAAGGCATTATAAAGACAGGTTAACTCAGACTTAATTGCAGCTTTGCTAATGGTAACTATCATATCTCCACACTCTGTGCAGTTATGATCTTGTTAAAAAAATGAAATGGGACTTGAGAAAAGAATGACATGGTAATTCTTCCTGGTAATAAGAAGTTAAAGCATTCCTAAATAACTGTGGATTTTGATTTTGAAAACTAGTGTCTTTCCCCAGTGTTTTTCCAATCTATTTTACTTTCATCTGTAAATACATTTTTAACAAATACATTAATAAATATAAGCTATGTATACACCTTTACATCTCTACATATGCAAATATTCACATATATTACAGACAGCACACTTTTCAGAGAAGAGATCTCTGAAAATAATAAAAGAAATATATTATACTTATTTATGCTGATATGGTTGGCTATGATTGATACTAGATTTTATGGTTGATATATAAAATAAAAATATTAATAGATAGTCACAGGTTATTTAGAAACTGGATTACTCTTCTAATGGAGATATAAATTACTGTTTCAGCAGTATTGAGTTAAAATTGAGGAAAAAGCAGAATTCTTTCTCCTTCAAAATTACAGGTCCTTCTTATTTAAACTCTAAGAGAAAGACATAAGTTCAACTAAAAAGTATCTATCATAATAATCATATATAGCCTCATCTTGGATAATACAAACACATAACCGAAGTATTAAAATCCAATAATTTCCCTAAATTAACTTATCCAAGTTTTAACCACTGTAAATCAAGAACATAGTATTAGACATTCTACTTTGCCAATAGGACATGGAGGTATGCTAGATCCTACTCTGTTCTTTATTGTTCCTATCTCATGTTTAAATTGCAGAGAACAGTGATTAATTTCCTCTATTCAAAGCTTCCAGACACTTAGAATTATTTTCTATATTATGAAATCCCGCTGTAGATAACTAACTTGAGCTTTTCCAGTCTAGTTGATTTTCTAAAGGTCTTGTGAGATATTCCACTCCTGTAAAATAATACTGTGATTGAAGAAAGCTGTGTGCACAAGGTGCAGAAGACCACATGGTCTTGCACAATATTGATGGAAATTTTTTTCTGCAGCCAGTGCTTAAACTGCAACAGTCTAAAAATATTTGTGATTTTTTAAAAATTTAATATAAAAAATAAAATTATTTTAATACAAAGATGTTGATTTGATGGTGAATGTCTGTCCAAGTCTGCAAGATACTACTTTGCAATCTGTGAAGTTACATTAAGCATTATAAATTGCCATACAAAATGAACACAAAGAAATAAAGAAAACAAAAACCAGCAATCAAGTGAGCAACTAAACAGAAAAAAACCCAACCATAAAACAAATAAAAAAGAAAAATGCCTAATATTGCCCCCACCTCTAAGAGAATCTTTTTTTTTTTTTAAATTTAAGTGTCTCTATAACAAAAAAAAAAAGATTGCCTGTTTAGTGTTCTGGACATACTAATTAAATACAGAGGCACTCTGTTCTTTAAAATGAGCTGCATATTTAGAAAAATAAAGCAAATTATGGAGTACTCCAACATTTTTGTATTAAACATTTTTAAAGTGACTACTACTAATAGTCATTGGCACAATAATCATTACTGCTTTGTGATCCACGGAAATTTCCCACAAAACCAAGTAAAGGCATTGATGAACAACTATGAGAACAAGTGCTATTATCCAGCTGTTCTGTTTTCAAAGTATTATAATATACAGTAGATGATTGCCACAACTAGTGGTTGCATTCTTGCTGGGTTAACATCTTGAATATGACTATAAGCATGCAATCAATTTATTACTTAGACGGGCAGTTGAAGATAATATCCAGAGAAAATAAATTGTTCATCCTCTGGAGATGATAGAAATGGTTAAAAGAGGACAGTCTGAAAGCAAAGCAAAAGAAAACAAAGCAAAAGAAAATAAAACTTGCAGACAAAAAGTGTAAGTTATCAGATTTGTTATTGTAACTGAGTTTTAGAAAATCTTTTCAGTATTACTATTATAATTCTAGGATTTTTTTTTTCTGAATGTCCATCTGTTTTCAGATTGCTTTTTAAAAAAATATTTTTCCTATGTTGCTAATAACTTTTGGCATGCTCTGATATGGATTTTTGTAATGGTAAGTTTTTTTTTACATGTTTTATAAAATGCTTTTCAATCTTAAGAGATTTCTTTGATGAAGACTAAAGTTGTTTTTTATTAAGATTAAGCACACGTAAGTATAAATAAGCAAGAATATTTAGGGGTAAAAACTACATGTCATAGACAGGTAGTATTTAACAGTAAAAACATCCTTAGTAACTTTCATATACTGTAAGATCCCTGATGAGATACATCTGTGGGTCCTGAGAAAACTGGCAGATTAAGTTGTCAAGCCACTATCCATCATATTTGAGACGCTGTGGCAGTCTGCTGAGGTTCCCACTGACTGGAAAAGGAGTAACATAACCCCCAGTTTTAAAAAGGGAAAGAAGGAGAACTCAGGGAACTACAGGCCAGTCAATCTCACCTCTGTGCCTGGCAAGATCATGGAGCAGATCCTCCTGGAAACCACGCTAAGACACATGGAAAATAAGGAGGGGATTGGTGACAGCCAATATGGCTTCACTAAGGGCAAATAATTACTGACCAATTTGGTGGCCCTCTACGGTAGGGTCATAGCATTGGTGGACAAGGCAAGAGCAACTGATCTCACTTACCTGGAGTTGTGCAAAGCATTTGACACTGTCCAACATAACATCCTTATCTCTAAACTGGAGAGACATGGATTTGATGGATGGACCACTCAGTGGATAAGGAGTTGGCTGGATGGTCGCACGCAAATAGTTGTGGTCAATGGCTCGATGTCCAAGAGGAGACCAGTGATGAGTGGTGTTCCTCAGGGGTCAGTATTGGGACCAGCACTGTTTAACATCTTTGCTGGTGATGTGTACAGTGGAATACAGTGCAACCTCATCAAGTTTGCTGATGACATCAAGCTGTGTGGTACAGTTGACATGCTGGAAGGAAAGGGATGCCATCCAGAGGGACCTTGACCGGCTTGAGAAGTAGGCACGTGAGACTTCATGAAGTTCACCCAGGTGAACTGCAACATCCTCCACAAGGGTTGGAACAATCTCAAGCACAAACACAGGCTGAGCAGAGAATAGAATGTGAGCAGCCCTAAGGAGAAGGACTTGGGGGGTGTTGGTGTACTAGAAGCTCAACATGAGCCAGCAATGTGCACTTGCAGCTGAGAAAGCCAACCGCATCCTGGGCTGCACCAAAAAAAACCTGCGGCCAGCAGGTCAAGGGAGGTGATTCTCCTCCTCTCTTTTTCTCTGGTGAGACTGCACCTGGAGTACTGCATCCAGCTCTGGAGCCCCTAACATAAGAAGGACACGGACCTGTTAGAGTGAGTATAGAGGAGGGCGGGAAGATGATCAGGGGGCTGGAGCACCTCTTCTATGAAGACAGGCTGAGAGAGTTGGGGCTGTTCAGCCTGGAAAAAGGTGGTCTCTCAAAATTTAAAGGGGGTTTATAAGAAAGATGAGGAGAAATGTCCCGCATGACATCCTTCTTTCCCGCATGACATCCTTCTCTCTAAACTAGAGAGACATGGGTTTGATGGAAGGACCACTCAGTGGATAAGGAGTTGGCTGGATGGCCGCACTCAGAGAGTGGTGGTCAACGGCTCAATGTCCATGTGGAGACCGGTCACGAGTGGCGTCCCTCAGGGGTCCGTGCTGGGCCCAGCCCTGTTCAACATCTTTGTCTGCGACATGGACAGTGGGATAGAGTGCACCCTCAGCAAGTTAGCCGACGACACCAAGTTGTGTGGTGCCGTTGACACGCTGGAAGGGAGGGATGCCATCCAGAGGGACCTTGACAGGCTGGAGAGGTGGGCCCGTGCCAACCTCATGAAGTTCAACCAGGCCAAGTGCAAGGTCCTGCACCTGGGTCGTGGCAATCCCAGGCACAAATACAGGCTGGGCGGGGAATGGATTGAGAGCAGCCCTGAGGAGAAGGACTTGGGAGTGCTGGTGGATGAGAAGCTTAACATGAGCAGGCAATGCGCCCTTGCGGCCCAGAAGGCCAACCGCATCCTGGGCTGCATCAAGAGAAGCGTGGCCAGCAGGTCGAGGGAGGTGATTCTCCCCCTCTACTCTGCCCTGGTGAGACCCCACCCGGAGTACCGTGTCCAGTTCTGGAGCCCCCAGCACAAGAAGGACATGGACCAGTTGGAGAGGGTCCAGAGGAGGGCCACAAAGATGATAAAAGGGCTGGAGCACCTCTCTTATGAGGACAGGCTGAGAGAGTTGGGGCTGTTCAGCCTGGAGAAGAGGAGGCTCCGGGGAGACCTGATAGCGGTCTTCCAGTACCTCAAGGGGGCCTACAAGAAAGATGGGGAGAGGCTGTTTAGTAGGACCTGTTGCAATAGGACGAGAGGTAATGGTTTTAAAATAGAGGGAGGTAGATTTAGATTAGAAATTAGGAAAAAATTTTTACAATGAGAGTTATAGAACACTGGAACAGGTTGCCCAGAAAGGTGGTGGAGGCCCCATCCGTGGAAATGTTCAAGGCCAGGCTGGATGAGGCTCTGAGCAACCTGATCTAGTTGGGGATGTCCCTGCTTCTTGCAGGGGGGTTGGACTAGATGACCTTTGAAGATCCCTTCCAACCTTAACCATTCTATGATTCTATGATTCTATGAAACTTTTTAGCAGGATCTGTTGCAATAGGACAAGTTATGATGGTTTTTAACTAGAAGTAGGTAGATTTAGATTAGATATAAAGGAGAAATTTTTTATAATGAAGGTGATGGAACACTGGAAGAGGTTGCCCAGAGAGGAGTTAGATGTCCTGTCCCTTGAAACATTCAAGGCCAGGTTGGACGGGGCTCTGAGCAGCCTGATCTAGTTGAGGATGTCCCTGCTCCTTGCAGGGGGGTTGGACTAGATGACCTTTAAAGGTCCCTTCCAACACAAACTATTCTATTATTCTATAATTCTAACACATTTCAAAGTTTGATGAAAGTTTTTAATCTGCTTGAGGAATAAATAAAATCAACCCCAAAAAAGTCATAATATATTTTTATAGAAATATGAAAAGTATATAACTTCCAGGAATATGTTATTCGTAATTCACTAAAGATAATAAATATATGATTTGTAATGTTATAGCAGCGGAGTTGTAGTAATTTAGCTCTGCTTGGGATCAATCTATGCAGTATCTCTCTCACCCCCCACCCTCTGAGCGAACAGGGAGAGATAATAGAAGAAAAAATGCTGGAGGTTTGAGATGAGGACAAGGAGAGATCTCTAAAGTTACCATTATAGGCAAAACAGGCTCAACTTGGGGAAACAGGCTCAACTTTTTTTATTATTAAAACCAAAGCAGGATAACCATAAATAGAACAAGATAACTTCCCCCCACCCGTTTTATATGTTTTATAAGATGTTTTTGTTCCCGGGCTTACCATTTTCTCCACCTCCTTCTCCTGTCCAAAGTGGCACGGGGGGAATAGGGAATGTAGGTTATGTTCAGTTCATCACTTGTCACTATACGCCGTTCCTTCTTCCTCAGGGGAGGAACTCCTCACATTCCTCCCCTGCTCCAGTGGGGGGTGCCTCCAACGGGCTACAGTCCTTCATGAACTGCTCCAGCGTGGGTCATTTTTCCACAGGGTGCAGTCCCTCCAGAACAGCTGCCCCAGTGCGGGCCCCCCCATGGGGCCACAGCCCTCTTCAGGCATCCACTTGCTCCGGTGTGGGGTCCTCCATGGGCTGCAGGTGGATCTCTGCTCCTCCATGAGCCTCCATGGGCTACAGGGGAACAACCTGCCTCACCATGGACTGCATCATGGGCTGCAGGGGAATCTTGGCCAGGAGCCACATTACTCCTCCCCCTCCTTCACTGACCTTGGCGTCTGCAGCTGTTCCTCTCACAAGAAATTCTTCACAACAGGCTGGCAGACGCCTCTCAGGTTCTCTTCACATTTCATCTTCTCTCCACTTCTTGCAGCCAGGCTGGGCTGAGTTGGGCCCAGTTGGCCGCCTGGCAGGAGGCCAGAGGGTGAGGGCCGCAAGGCCCACAAGGCTTGTACCTCCCCCTCTCTGCCCCTACTCCAGCTTCTTCACATCTTCTCTTCTTTTTTTTTTTTATTTTTTCCCCTTCTTAAATATGTGATTGCAGAGGTATTATCAGGGAACATTCTGCTACCAATTGGCTTGTCCCTAGCAAGTGGCGGGTCCAACCTAGGCCCGTCTGAGTTCACTGAACAAAGGGGAAACAACTTCCAGCAGCTTCTTATAGAAGCTGCCACTGTAGCCTTCCCCCCCCTCACTGAACAAAACCAATACAGGAGTTAAGGAGACAGACAGCAAAAAAAGTTTGGGTTTTTTTTTGCGACATCTAGAGGAAAGCAATGAAGAAGCTGGTCTAGAGTCTTGAGAAAAAGTGTCTGAGGAAACTGGGATTGTTCAGTCCGAAGAAAAGGAGGCTGAACGGAGATCTTATTACTCTCTAAAACTCCTTGAAATGAGGTTGTAGTGAAGTGGATATCAGTCTCTTCCCACAAATAGTAAGTGATAGGACAAGAGGAAATGACCTCAAGTTGTTCCAGAGAGTTTTAGATTGGATATTAGGAAGAATTTCTTCATCAAAAGTGTTATCAAACTTTGGAACAGGCTTCCCACAGAATCAGTTGAGTGACTGTCCTCGTTTCAGCTGATTTAGTAGGCATGGTGGCTTTGTGTTCAATTTGATGATCTTAAGGGTCTTTTCCAACTTAAATGATTCTATTATTCTATGATACCATGATTCTATAAGAAGAGGCTCTGAGCAACCTGATCTAGTCAGGGATGTCCCTGCTTCTTGCAGGGGGGTTGGACTAGATGACTGTTGAAGGTCCCTTCCAACTCTAACTATTCTATGATTCTATGATTCTATGATTTTCCAAATAATAAAAAAAACCCAGAATTCATATTGCCATAAAATATCACATATGCTGTCATCAAATAACTGGGAGGATCAACCAACATACCCCAAATGTAGTAACAGTGTAATAATCATAATCTTAAAAAAACAAGTTATTTTGAACTAGCACTGTACATACTAGTTCAAAAAGTTGCATGCAAGGCAAGGTGGCTAGTGTTACTCATGATGGCAGGGTGGCTGACATGACTATCAATGTGATGCTCTGGTGAAAAAACTACTGAATCTGTACTCTGTTCAACCAGGGTGCTAGATATGAAAAGTTAAAAGACTGTTCTGGAAAGAACATATAAACCGTAGCAATCTTATGTACTTGTCCCAATCAGACATGGGAATTTTGTACTGTTTCTAAATGTCAACCTGTCTTTGTTATAATGAATCAAATAATTTACAAGTGCCAAAAGCACTGAAATTCATGGCTGAACCTTCCTAGAGGATTTTCGCGATATGGGATTACTTTATTTTAGGGGATTTGTTGCTCTTCCTTAAGCTATGCAGTATAAATTAATTAATAGTAACTAATGCTGTTAAATTCTAGTGATAACTCTCCTTTATTTCTTAGTGTCAAGATATGTAAAGCAGAGATAGTAATCGTGTTAATGACATTTTTCCAGGCTGCACTTGTAATTAAACTTAAAACAGTGTCTGAAACTGTTTACAATGATTAAAATAATATTTGACCTAGAGTTTCAGTTTACAAAGATTTTCAAATGAAGCCTTATTTCCATGAGATTTAATTATAATGTGCATGCATATTCATATCTATCTGTCTAAACATATTCATACAAAAAAAAAAAAACCCACTGAGATATACAGTATTATCTTCTTTATCAGGGCATCTTTTTGTAGCATAAGCAGCAGCTGCTTGTAGTACAAATGCAAGATAGAAATAATATTGCATGGTTATAAGTTTATCTCTTTCCCACAAACATAAAAGCAATGTATACAGTAATAGCAAACATCACACTAGAATTCATTTTAAATTTTGACATTTAGATTTGCATTTTTAAGCATGACGCTTGGGGGAAAAGAGGGAAGTAAGAGCTAATATATGACCCTGAGAAAGATTTTTGACTCACTGAACTAATACTATGTCCCTTGATAAAATCTTTAATGTGTTAAATTAATGGATACATTCATGTGTTACCTCCCAGAAGGGATACAAGTTCCTGGGGTACAAGGTGTCCCTACAATGTCTGGGACTGGATAAGTACCCAGGAATGATAAACAAAGCCTATGTTGTGATTGGGGAAAGAAAAAAATCATATTAGGATTCAAAACATGTAAAATTATCTTCATCTCTGAATTTAGATACCTGAGTAAAGTACATAGGTTGCAACCTTTACTAACTCAAGGTATTTCACTCAGAATTCTCATCTAAGATTAAGACCTTCTGGTGAGTTGACTCTGGTTGGACACCACGTGCCCACCAAAGCCATTCTTCTTTGTTTTTCCACATTGAATTATGTTGTTAAAGACAATGCTGAAATGATGAGAATCAAAGGGATAATTAATTACAACTGTCACTACACTATTACTGATAAAATTTCATTTTGCTTAACAGTATTTGTTGTTTGATAAATCTCATTGGGGCAAGTTAGTCAAAATACCAATCAATAGCAATTGCTAACTTATCTTCAGTACAGAACAAAAAGGTAATTGTTTTAAATGCTGACATTTTCACAGATACAGTTAAGGTTAATGTAAAATCATAGACAGAAAATGAATTTCATAATGAAGTACGTCATAAAAGAGAAAATGGAATAGAATGTAACGTGTAATAGATGCCAACATTAACCTAGGGAAGGGACATCGAAAGACTTGCTGAGTGCCTAGGAGCAGTATCCTAGTTGTTTATTTTAACTAATTCAATGCATGATGTTGTGTTACTTCAGTGATTAATTCTGAATTAACATTAACCTGTAAGTAAGTGTGATTTAATTGGACTCCAGTCAGAATTATCTCAGTAATACATGTCTAAGCTGCACTAACTTCATCTTAAGGTTTTTACCATCTGAGCACAGTGAGTGATAAGCTGATTTTAAAAACATTTAATCTAAAACAAATTTACTTATTAACTGAATTACTCACAAATTTGAATGACAGACAATTTTTTTTTTTCTAAACAACAGGTCAATGTAAAAAGATTGCCAGAGATATGATGATTTTTCTCCTGGTAAATTTTAAGCTGTCAAAGCCCTCCAAAATGCAATGCCATAGTGACTCCAATGATCTCAATAATAAAATTCTCAGCATGTTTGCTGATGTCAGTTTCCATGAAGGTTAGACAAACTGTTATGACTAACCATTTAGGTGGGAAAAAGGTTTTAAATCTTCAGTTCACTCACACTGGAGAGGGGATTGAAAATTACTTTTTTGGTCAACAACTTATAGTATCCAGACACACTTTCATATGCAAACTCAATTTAAAAATTAAATCAGTTGCCTAATCACAGTACGGGAGTCAGCTACAGATTTTTTTTCTCTGCTTATAACTATCAGTAACCTATAGAAGAATGTGTGTCTTGACAATGGAGAGGAGAGTTGTTTCAATATGATTTTGATAGCATGCTATTGATATTGTAATAATTTATAGATTTTATTAAAATTAGAGCATTATTTCCTGTGTGTATTTCAGTATACAAGTAAACAATTAAAGATCTTCTTAAATTCTGGTAACAAAACTTTAATTTATCAGTAATGCATAACACAGAAGCTGTTGACATACAACAGGGGCTTATAACAGGACCCCTGTTCATCTGCAAGATTTTGATAGAGACCTTGAAAATAAAAGCAGAAGATGATAAGGGAGTTCTAAGGACTACAAGGAATTTATCAGTAGTTAATCCAAGACTTCAAAGGAATGCAACCTTGGATACTGGCTGTAAGATGCTTTAGAGAGAACAAAGTGAAGAAAATATCTTCAACGTATGTAATATATAGCATATACAGGACATACAGGCAAAGAATTAAGAAGATGTTGTGAATAGCAGAAAAATTAATAGACACAAATGGACCAGACAATAAAGTGAAGAGGAAGACACTCCACCAACATGACCATTCCCTCCCAATGAAAAAAATGAGAGTTGTAGTGACTTTTTGTAAAAACATGTTGGAAAGAGTGACCAAGAGACCAGAAAAATATTGTATATTATTTTTAACTGTTCCATTATTAGGAATAAGCTTTAGTGATTTAGTCAAGGCTAACAATAAATATCAGCCTTCATATATGTCTTGGTTTTGTTTAGTGAGGGGGAGAAATAAGAATTCTTCCTTAGAGGAAGTCAGTTTTACCACTGGCAGTAAGCCTTTTGGATGTAAAATGACTGGGGTTTTTTATGAAGAGGTTCAACATCTGGAACTTCTTTTTCTGTTTGGGGATTTTGTGGGGTTTTTTACTGGAGACCAGAGTGGGCAAACATTGTTCGTATCCATGTGTATTTCACATGTCCTCATGTGATTGTTCTGGCCTGTCAGCAAGAAATCTGAATGGACATTGAAAGGAAAGTAGGGAAGCCACACTGAGGAGCAACTTTTTACAATGCATGTATTGAAACAAGAAGAATGACTTTGAACATGTACTATATTGAAAGAGGCCTTTATATATACTCAAAAGAATAATGTCTATCCATTACTTCTATTTCAGCGTTCAAGGCACTACAATTGTCCTCAGTCTTGTTAAGTTGGAATAAAATGGAGTCCAAGATACATTTTAAGGGTGAGTACATTTTGGATTTGAATCACCTAAGTTAATGGACTGAAGGAGGCTTATATCTCAGTACTGAAATAGTGTTAATCTTTTTTTTTTTTGTGGTCATTTATTCTCATAACTATCTTTGTAGGAGCAATGTCGCAAGCTCACTTTTCTGTTCATATTCAAAAGATAATTTAGCTAATGAATCATCACAGATTCACATGAAATTCATACTATATATATTCCATGAAGAAATCTGTGTTCTCTCTGCTATATTTTGCATGAAAAATGATAGATTATTAAACCATCCGAAATCTCTCCCAAACTTTTTTTCTAGAAAGCAATTTTGATTGTATAAATAAAGCAATATACACTGCTATGGTGTGTTGCCATATCATCAATAGCTATATTATTCTTTCTACCTAAATACAGAAGACAACAGAATCTGTTGAAGAACAGTGCAAGTAGACCAAATAAAGTGATATGTTAAAAGAACATATACATTTTTAAACATTCTGTTTGTGTTCAATTAAAAAATGCTTATAATTTACCTATATTTATTTATCTCTATGTCATATATTTCCTTTTCCCTTTTACCAGAGTGAACTGCTTTGCTCTGCAACTTAAAAATTGATATGGACATCTCAATGATAGAAATGTATTAATATTTTATTACTGGCCTAAATTACACCTTTTATTCATACATAGAAGAGAGAGATAATTCTCTCATTTATCACTAATAAAACCATTAATAAGTTTCATATCTAGCAATAGCCATATAATTATATTTTTAAAGCTATTAAAAATGATAAATTCAGATATAATGGGCTGATATCAATTAAGATAATGAACTGGCATTTCCTCAGATTGTGTGCATACACTATTTGTGCTCATAGTCTGTAAGGAGTTACTAAAGAAGGAAAGAAAAACATAAATAAACACATTGATTTTACTTTACAAAATATTAGTTGTTTATATTTTTTCTTTAATGTTTAGATAGAAGATAAATGCCTTGCAGAACTCACAAATAAAAACATTTTAGAGTTAATTTTTAAGCTAGTCACTCATCCAGTTATTAACTTCCATGCATTTAGAGATAACTTTGAAAAGAAAGCATGAGTTTGTACTGCTTTTATAACTTAGAAATCACAGCTAAGAGCTCAGCCTGCTCAGTGCCATAGCAAAAAAAACCAAGTAAATACAAGTGGAGTTCCTAGAGGGCAGGAAGGGTGAAATAAAGCATAAGATAATATTTTTTAAAGTATGAAAAAGTACTCAGATTATCTCCACAATTTTTATATCTTCTAGAGACCTAAGTTAGACATGAGTATAGGATTAGGATTCATAGTTTGAAATTTTATCCTGGTATTATCATTGTCATTTTTGATGCACAATTGGTTAATTTTTTTTAACACAGAGCCAAAGGAGCAATTACTGCCACACACCATTTGGTAGAAAAATCCTGTCAAACACATGAACATTGGAGGCGGTATAGCAACATTTGCTTTACCCTTATAATTTTAAACATCTGCCTATTTGTTAGGCCATAGAAACCTACAACAGGGTAGCATGACACTAGCAAGCTCTGATAAAAGGCAACATTTAGGACAACAAAAGGGGTTTTTATGTTCCTTAATGGTTGATCTAGTAGCAGAAGAAAAAGAGCTGTTGGGGATCTTAGGCACACAATTCTCTACCCTCATGATATATAGAATCATAGAATCATAGAATGGTTAGGGTTGGAAGGGACCTTCAAAGGTATAGATTTTATGTTGCAAGATTTGATTTGAGAATTTCACCCCAGAAAGGGGAATTTCACCCCAGGATGTACAAACCAGGTGACCAACCTGTAGAGACACAGATAGATGAGGAAAAGTGTAAAAAAGTAGTTAAGACCATTTAAGTGGCATCTTACTCTTGATCATGTCTTGAAAGAAACTGAAAGTGGAAAAATACATTTAACTTTTTTTTTCAGATGCTGCATATGATTTCTTATGCTTGAGTTCCATATTCCTTGGTGATTAAGAATATGTTGTACTAGCTTTTCTAACAAGCAACATTTGTACCAATTAGTTCTACTAGAACAGAATTCTATTTATGGGTGCACTCAAACATGGCAAGTATACTGCTTTGATTTTCTGTGACATAAATGTAGCATAAACACTCTTAAAATCACATCAGAGCAACATTCTGTGAACCAGTTGTGAACTCCCCTTTTCTGCTGTGTTAAACTTTGCTAGAGACTGAAAGGAGAAATTATACTCTTGAATGAGAGGAGACTTGCCAATACATGTTAAAGTATAAGATAGTTAACTGATAGTATTTCTTCAAAAGAAGATTTGTGGAGTATTTTGATATGAGTCCTTCTAGCAGTGAACAAACACACAGAAATAGCATGACCATTTTACTCTAGCAAACGTCTCCACCTGTCTAGCATACAGTTGCTCTGAAGGTCTAAGCTACGCAGCCAATTAAATATAATTTAATTTATTTAGCCAATTGTAAAGAAAAATGTTTTTTAAAATATTCTGCTAATTTAATTGTCAACAAATATATCTTTATTTATACGCATATAAAGAATTAGGATTGTGCATTTTTTATACCAAATAAATGGGGACATGCAGAGAAAAAAAAAACCACTAACATTCCTGCAAAGCAAAAGACTCAACTCTAAAAGTCTTAAGAAAAAAAGTTTTATTTTCAGTTGTACTATAATTCATACTATTAACAGTTAAAAGTACTTAACTTTATTCTATACCCTCTTAAGACATGGGGACATGAATATTGGTGAACTTGTGGTCATGGAAACAGATTGCACATTATTACACAGTTGACAATAAACAAGTTGCAGGGAAGTAAGTATTGTTTTTTTCTCTAATTTAGGCTTTCACTTGCACTGGATTTTTTGTTTGTTTTTTTGTTTTGTTTTGTTTTCAGGGGGTTAAAGAATTAGGTAAGTGAAAAATATGCAAGCGAAATAGGTAGAGAAAGCTAGAAATTCATATAAAATAATTCAACAAAGTAGTATATCTGGAATCTGAGTTTTGGTAATTAATACAACAAACTGCAGTTGACACCTTAAGTAATGAAAATATTAAACTATTTGAAGATAGTGAAACAGCGGTAATAATACAAATGACTGAAAATGAGACCAAACAAAGTATCTTTAGCAGACACAATAATTGAATGCTAAAGATTTATTTCAGTGAATCCTAAAGCACTGGACTTTCTAATTAAAGCTGTAAATAATGTTCAAAAATAATATAAACTTTTTAGAAGCTATTTTGCCTATAATTTTAACAGAATTTCTCAGTAGTGTTGAGTTATCAATCTGCTTTCTGTAAGCAGCAAACCTACTCCAGCCTTCTGATGTCATTTTCAGTGTTGTGGGAAAATTATTATCTAAACACAGTACCTCAATAAAGTTACAAGAAACAAGGACTGCATAGATTTTAAGGAAGGATGGAAACCTCCCTCGAGCAAAGTATTTACTGTTACATCCTTAAATATTTACTGGGCAGCTGAATTCTGCTGTGAGGTCTTAATTCCAGGTTCCAGGTTTTTAAAATAATAATAATAACAACAACAATAATAAATAGTAGTAGTAGTAGTAGTTGTTGTTGTTATTATTACTATTATTATATTGGCATGTTGGTCACTTGCTATACAAGGTAACATTTCTTCACAGCTCCTGGACTTAGATGTGTACAATCCTTGCTAGATATTTCCTAGCCAATTTTCTAATAGCAAGAGCCACATTGTCATAACCAGGGTCCAAAATTAGAGGCCTAGGTGAAAAACAGATTCCCTACTGTATTGGGTTTGCATGGCAAGATTTTGGTAGCAGCAGGGCTACAGGGGTGGCTTCTGTGAGAGGCTGCTAGAAGCTTCCCCCACATCTGATAGAGACAATGTCAGCCAGCTCCAAGACAGACCTACCGCTGGCCAAGGCTGAGCCCAGCAGCGATGGTGGTAGTGCCTCTGTGATAACATATTTAAGAAGGGGAAGAAACTGCTGAGAGCAGCAGCTATGAGGAAGAAGAGTGAGAATATGTGGGAGGAACAACTCTGCAGATGCCAAGGTCAGTGAAGAAGCAGGAGGAGGAGTAATGCTGCTCCTGGCAGAGATTCCCCTGCAGCCCGTGGTGCAGCCCGTGGTGCAGCCCATGGTGAAGCAGGCTGTCCCTCTTTAGCCCATGGAGGCTCACAGAGAAGCAGAGATCCACCTGCAGCCCCTGGAGGACCCCACGTCAGGACAGGCGGATGCCTGAAGGAGGCTGTGGCCCCATGGGAAGCCTGTGCTGGGGCAAGCTCCTGGCAGGACCTATGGCCTCGTTGAGAGAGGAGCCCACACTGGAGCAGGTTTCCTGGCAGGACTTGTGACCCTGTGGGGGACCCGTGCTGGAGCAGGCTGTTTCTGAAGTACTGCACCCCATGGAAGGGACCTACGCTGGAGCAGTTAATGAAAAACTGCATCCCACTGAAAAGACCTGTATTGGAGATGTTAGTGGAGGACTGTCTCCTGTGGGAGAGACCCTGTACTGGAGCAGGGGAAGAGTGTGAGAAGGAAGGTGCGTCAGAGACAATGTGTGATAAACTGACCTCAACCTCCATTCCCTGTCACCCTGCACCACTCAGGGGGAGGAAGCAGATAAAATTGTGAGTGAAGTCAAGCCCAAGAAGGAGGGAAGGTGTTCCTAAGATCTGAGCTTGTCTCTCATAATCCTACTTTGTTTTGATAGATAAAAAATTGAATTATTTTCCCCAAGTTAAGTCTATTTTTCCTCTTACGGTAATTGCTGAGTGATCTCCCTGTCCTTACCTTTATGCACAAGCCTTTTGTTGTGTTTTCTCTCCCCTGTCCAGCTGAGGAAGGGGAGTGATCAAGTGTCTTTAGTGGGCACCCAGCATCCATTCAGAGTCACCCCACCACACCTTTGCATTCAATGGAAAGAATTTCATACTTCTGAAGGTGATAGAAAAGGCCTATCTGATAGAAGCAGCCAAACATCTGCCTGTCAAACATCTGCCTGTGCTCTTGCATGAAAACAAATATTAGATGTCTTTGTCTACTGAGGGAAACACTGTAGTACAAATTCTGTGGATACCAAATGCAGAAAGTAAAGGAGGAAAAGAGGATGTGGCATGAGTAGAGGCTGATGAATTGAGCTCCCAAAAAAGCAACAAAGGAGATATCATTGCACCCTGGTCATTTTGAACATTCCATTATTTTATCAAAATATTAGTTAACATAAATTGTACAACATTTTCAGATATTAGAAATTAGGAATTTCATATCACTGCTAAATAATAGGGCTGAGAGAGGCTTTCTTTGATCTATTTTTCTTTCAGGAAAAGGAAATGGAGAGCACATTTATTTATGAGACTACATTGTCTAGTAGCACATTTTTGGGATAGGGTAGGATAATAAGGACTATTAGACCAAGGCAGGCAGGCCTAGAACCAAAGATTTGATTACATGTACAGGTGCATGAACTATGATGTCATCAGGAGTGTGATTCAGTTGCTTACAAATAGATATCTAGCATCATTTGAGATGTGGTAAATCATCAGAGACATCTCATGTTTTTCACAGAATTTTGCAGCCTCCAGGAGATCAGTATCCTTCTAGAATGTCAGCTAAAGGCCAGATAGAACAACCAAGCAGATCTCACATGCCACTAGATATTATATTTATGTAACTGAATTAAGCCCAATATGTCAGCTCTATTTCAGTGAAATCAATATTCTGATAACTTTGTTAGATTTTAAACAGTAGCTGTCAGATAGGACTCCTGAAGATTTAGAAGGATGTCACTGTGTGAGTCAGAAAAGACTTTGGCAGGAAATAGATAGTGAATGTACAGGTTTGTCAGAAGTTCAGCCTAGGTAACATAGTTCTTGATCAGGGAAAGCCTATTTACTTTAGATATCTATGGCAGCAATTAATATTTTTTAATTTCTTATTTGGATAGTATTTACACCAATACCTTCCATATAGAATAATTTGCCTTTCTGGAGCTGGTAGGCTTGTGCTAAGAAGAGTGCTCTACAGGGGGCTTAGTTATTTTTGCTGCCAAGCCATAGGACTGTTTGAAGTTCTGCCGTAAATTTCTGCATCTGTACGTGAAAATAAAAAAGAAAAGGAAAATTAATCCCATATCTAAAAAAGCAAGCAAGCAACCAACCAAAAACTGATCAAGTGATGTTTAAATTACTAGATACAATCCATTGAGAAAAACCTGGAATAAGTAAAGTTTCCTCATCAGAGAAAAAATTATTTATAGTTCAGCATGATATAATATTATTAAAGTCCCTAACTAATTGTACTTCAACTTCCAATCAAATTACCTCTAGAAATTCAAAATTATCTTTTATGTATTAAGTTAATGTAGTTGTGTTTAGTACTTGTATCCTGGTCTTTAGGGACATGTTTTCTTAAGGAATATACAAGCTGAAAATTGATCTTTCTAGTAACCAGCATTGCCAGAATTAATTCTCACCTTACATTGTAAGAAGAGAATGTGGCAGTGGTTCCAAGTGTATTTAGTGATTATTTTAACAACAATCATTAGATATTTTATTTTAAATATATTCTACCCTATATCCTCTTTTTCCATACCAACAGTATATAATACAAAGAATGATTTATTTTTGCTGGCTAATTTATGCAGTCTTGCAGGCCACCTTTATTATGTTATACTTACAGTTAGTTTATTTATTTTTCCACCAGTAATTACATTCTGCCTAATTTATGTTACTGCCTTTGTACTTATAATGCCCAAATTTTTCAACTAATTTAAAATAAAGAACCTTCATCCAGTTACACTGAGGGTGATTCTTCTTCCTTACAGTCAACAATGATGTTAAGTCATGTATCTATGTCTCTTAGAAGCTTTTTAGAACAGTTGTCCCCTGACTGCTTTTCCAGTATCAATTTATGTATGTGTATGTGTGTTTGTGGTGGGGTTGTCTTTCCCTAACTGTACAACGCGTTATGAGACTTAACGTGTCATCTCATTAGAGGTTAGTAGTACTGAGAGTCTACTCCAAACACAATTTAAATATTATGATCTAAACTGTCTACTATATAAATAGCTAATTGTTTAATCTGACACTGCTCATCTATAGAAAGGAAATGGATAAGAAATCCGATCTTTGTTTGAATAATAATTTCATTAGAATTTCCCAAACTAATTGTCATCGTCTCACACCAGGCATTTACTTCTGTTAGATACTTACATGTTGCAGCAACAATGTGAATAACGGTATTTTTTATTTTTTAATTATGATTCAGTCCACAAGACCTAAAACTAAAAATATCTAATAAGGTTTGTAAATCATCAACTAAGTTTCTAGCACTGTTTTCTGAAAATAATGACACTTGTCTGCAGCCCATTCCAGGAACCATATCTTATCTCGATGATCATTATATAGCCTCATCCTAAATTTAAGTCAATTAAGGCAGTAAAGCCAGCAGACACAGCAGTTTGTGTAGCAGTTCCTGGGCTCTGCTTCATAATCTTCCAGATCTCCTGGGAATTTTGTCTGCAATCACTGGAGGACTCATGGGAGGTCTTTAAGAACATCAGGGTGCCTGCTGCTGACAGGGAAGGATCACCATGGTGGGCTGTGATTGCCAAGTTTTAGCAGCTTCTAACAAGCACTGTCGGCTGTTGTTGACAAAAGGGGTCACCTTTTGTCCCAGCTGACCCCTGCTAAGGGCTGGTCAGGCACTCTTGCAGCAGCTAAAAGGGAGAGAGCTGTATAAGGGCTGGTCTTTAGGACAGCTCATGGAGGCAGCTAACAGAAGTAACCTGTGCAGAAAGGAGTCAGGAGCTCTGCTGAGGGTAATGTATGCATACTCAGTGATGGTGATGACTTGCTGCACAACAGCCACTGGAGCAGCTGTCTCTGTAACACAGAGGCTTTGACCCAGACCATGTTCCTGGGGGAAGACATAACTAAGCAGCATTAGAGTTGTAGGAAATTTCTGTAGCAACTTGCTGTGGCAGGGAGGAATATTTGTGTGCAGGAGGAGGTGAACTACCTGTGTGGCCAAATAAAGGAGCTCAAGGAGATCAGCAGACTGTTCCATCTCTGATGCTACAGAGATTGACTGTAACTTCTGTAAGATCCTTCCTGAGAGGAAGGAAAAAGGTAAAAAGCAAGATCACAGCTCAGGACTTTGAGACAAGACTTTAGCCTGTTCATAGTCCTGGAGGGGAGTCTAAGAGTGGAGTTGTTTTGTCCTGGGTTTGTTTGTTTCTTTGTTTTGGGGACTGTGGGGAGGTGTGTGTGTGTAGATTCACCTTCTTCAAGATCATCATAGAATTCTTTGGAACAGACCTTAAAGATCATGTAGTTCCAAACCCTCTGCCATGAGCAGGGATGCCTTCCACTAGACCACGTTGGTCAAAGACACATTCAGTCTGACCCTGAACACTTCCAGGGATAGGGTATCGTCAGCCTCTCTGGGTGATCTGTTCCAGTGCCTCACCACCCTCACAGTGAAGAATTTCTTCCTTATATCTAATCTAAATCGACCCTCTTCCAGTTTAAAGCCATTACCCCTTGTCCTATCACTACATGCCCTTGTCAGAAGTCCCTCCCCATCTTTCTTGTAGGCCCCCTTGAGGTACCAGAAGGCCACTATAAAGTCTCCCCAGAGCCTTCTCCAGGCTGAACAGCCCCAACTCTCTCAGCCTGTCTTCATAGGAGAGGTGCTCCAGCCCTCTGGTCATCTTTGTGGCCCTCCTCTGGGCTAATTCCAACAGGTCTATGTCCTTCTTGTGCTGGGGGCTCCAGAGGTGAACACAGTACTCCAAATGGGGTCTAACCAGAGCAGAGTGGAGGGTGACAACCACCTCCCTCAACCTGCTGGTCACACTTCCTTTGATGTAGCCCAGGATACAGTTGGCTTTCTGGGCTGCAAGTGCACATTGCCAGCTCATGTTGAGCTTCTTATCCACCAACACCCCTAAGTCCTACTCAAGGCTGCTTTCAATCCATTCTCTGCTCAGCCTGTATTTGTGCTTGGGATTGCCTTGACCCATGTGCAAGACCTTTCACTTGACCTTGTTGAACTTTATGAGGTTTGCACAGGCCCACTTCTCAAGCTGGTCAAGGTCCCTCTGGGTGGCTGTTCTTCCCTCCAGTGTGTTGATACCACACAGCTTGGTGTTGTCAACAAACTTGCTGAGGCTGCACTCAGTCCTGCTGTCCATGTCACCAATAAAAATGTTAAGGAGTGCCAGTCCCAATACTGATCCCTGAGGAATGCCAGTCATCACTGGTCTTGACTTCAACATTGAGCCATTGACCACAACCCTTTGAGTGCAACCATTCAGCCAATTCCTTATCCACTGAGTGGTCCATCCGTTAAATCCATGTCTCTCCAATTTACACACAGGGATGTTGTGTGAGACTGTCAAATATTTTGCACAACTCCAGGTAGATGATGTCTATTGCTTTTCCCTTATCCACCAATGCTATAACCTTACTGTATAAGGCCACCAGATTTTTCAGGCATGATTTGCTTTTAGTGAAGACATGTTGGCTTTCACAAATCACCTTATTTTAGCATGTACCTTAGCATAGTTTCCAGGAGGATCTGCTCCATGATCTTGCCAGGCAGGGAGGAGAGACTAACTGACCTGCAGTTCTCTGTGTCTTCCTTTTTTCCCTTTTTCAAGCCAGTGGGAACTTCACTGGACTGCCATGACTTCTCAAATATGAGGGACAGTAGTTTAGCAACTTCATCCGACAATTTCCTTCAGGACCTGTGCATGCATCTCATCAGGTCCCATGGACTTGTGCACCTTTAGGTTTCTTAGATGGTCTTGAACTTGATCTTGTCCTACAGTGGATGGTTCTTCATTCTCCCAGTCCCTGCCTTTGCCTTCTGCGACTTGGGCGATGTGGCTAGAACACTTGCCACTGAAGACTGAGGCAAAAAAGCCATTGAGGACCTCAGCCTTCTCCATGTCACTGATGGCCCCGGCCAGATTAATTCTATCAGGGCTTTAGCTTTCCTAAACTGATTCCTGACTGCTCAGAAAATTTCTCTGTATTCCTCTCAGTCTACCCGTCCTTCCTTCCACCATCTGTAGGTTTCCTTTTTGTGTTTGAGTTTGTCCAGGAGCCCATTGTTGATCCATGCTGGCCTATGTCTTATGTTGTAGTAGACATACATGACTAGCTTCATGATACATATCTTTTCTAACAAGTTATCTAATTTTATCTGTCATTTCATGACACCTTACAAGATACTTACTTAAATGTACACTACAGTGTACAGTGATGTGCTATGAAAATACATATAATTTTTTGAACATCAGTGTTTATCTTTCCAAAAGAGTTCTTATTTAAAGGAATTAAGGAAATGAATTAGTCATGAGAAGGCATTTTCTTGCACATATGACAGAGGAATCTGTTTATCATAGGAAACATTTCCTTCATTTTTTTTTTTGTCATTAGGAAACATGAAAATTCAAAACAGCCCTATCAATTTCTTTCATGAAATATAGTATCTTTTAGAGATAAACACATACAGTAGAGAGTTTTTCATAAACCTGTTACAAATATTTCAGTAATTTAATGTCAACACTTTTTCTTGATGGGGCTATTTATTCTTCTTGAACAAATAATAGTGTTTGTATAAGTCAATGCCTACTAAAGATTTTGACAGGGCATTATATGTTATTTTGGCAGTGACTGTAAATAGGTTTAGAAAAAAAACCACTTATCATACAGCTGCAAGGATCCTTGTGGAAAAAATAAAAAAAAAATAATCTTCCTGTAATGAGGGAAAGAAAAAGTAGTTTGTTAAATACGCAGTCGAAACTTACTACCTTTACAGGCAAATTGTATATTTACTAAAGTATTTTTTATGAGAATAAGAACTAAGGGGTAAAACACTATTGTCTTTAACTTACATTTCCTAAGGCAATTACATTTAAGTACTGTCAGAGTATTTACTTACAGATATTATTCATGAAGCTTTAACTTCTACATAGATTTTTTATTTTTAAATTTCCTGATGTTATTCATTTACTTTTTTTTTTTGGCTTTTTGAGGGAATTAAAAAGATCCCATAATTAAATGTATATTAAAAAACAAATTGAGAAAATGTTCACTGGGCTTATAAAAAAGATAATTAATTGAGCACATTTCTTTCCAACTGATTGTATTCTCATAAAGAATATACTCATACATCTAGATTTTCTACTTTGCCACTAGTTTTTCAACCATAACCTTAAGGGAAGAAATATTGAGATTGTGACCTTCAAGGATATAAGAGGGCTTGGAAACTTTGATGGGCACACATTGATATGTAGATTCAGATAATTTAATTTTATAATTAATTCTATTTAGTTAGGTATTTATAAAAATTGAAAATTAAAAATTAATTTCATTATGATTAATTTCACTTTTTAAGGAAGGCTAGAAACATACAGCACTTGATATTAAATCTTCATGCTATCTGCAACCCTGATTCAGTTGAAAAACAGGCTTTAGGTCTGACACAAATCTAAGATTGAATCCTGATACATATCTACTCAAGTAACCTGAGAGACCCTGAATTCCTTTATTTGATAAGCATTGATATTGCTGCCCTTGCACATTCTGAGGGGCATTAGTCTCTCATTGAAGGATGCTACGATGTGAGGTCATGCTCTCATAACCTTCTGCACTGGCCTTATTTAACTCATTATTAGCAATCATCTACCTGGTTTTGTCAACTGTACATAAGACTTCTCCAGATACTATAGTTTGTGGTTTTTTATCTCCAAAGTGTTTGTGAAAAGGATAAAACTAATTTCATTAAGCATATCCCTATTGGCTAGTCCTCTAAAGAGGTTCAAGAATATAAATTATTCTTTTTGAAGTCACTTGGAATTTGTACTCACAATATTGCCTCTGTACCTTTGCAAACGGTGGGGGAAAAGAAGAGGAAAAAACAAACCCAGTCAAAATCCAGACTATGCTAATTTTGGGAATGAGATTTTATTGCTTTTGAAGAGGATTTAGCATTAAAATGAAAACTTTAAGGTAGAAAAGCATGCTTTCTTTAGTGCGATGGAATAATCAACAATTATGTGAAGTGCAGTGGCCACCATCAGCGATTCACATGCTTAACTTGTTCCAAGTGTCTGAATTATATAGTGCAGAACTAAAGGCAGAATTACCCCCAAAGGATGCCACTTTAGGAGTCTCTTTTTTGGTTGTGGCAAAGTGATTCATAGTTTAAATTAAGAACTTCTAGAACCCTGCAGGGTGAAGCTACTTCATTGGCTTCTGTGATTCTCAGAAGTAATTTTTCTTTCTCTCATTCTGTACTGTAAAATGCATGGCAGACATAAGCTTTCACAGAGGAACATAAGTACAAAACCTAAGTTGGGATAGCTTTGAGAATAAAATCTGGAGATGGGAAACAAACGTTGCTAGAGTCCCTTTTGTAAACTATGCAGAAATATTTAGGGTAATTTGCATTTTTTTTCTCCTATTGATTGATTAGCGTGTTCATTCCTACTATTCCTCTGCTTCCTATATTCTACCGACAGTTAAGATAATGTGTTCACTTACCTTATTGGAAACAGTGCACGTGAAGACTGATGTGTTACATAAATTCTCCAACAATATCATCGGAGAGCAATAGAATATATATCTTTCAGTGCTGTACTTTGTTAATATCTCCAAGAGAAAGGAAGCATGGCAATTAGCATGCTGAACTGTATAGGAATTTTATAATGTTATTTGCAAAATTTGGACTGAGGCAACAACAGAAGTGTACTGACAGTGAATAGAAAAGTTGCACAAGAGTGGAAAAACTTGCCTTCTTCCACTCCCCCTTCCTCAACTTTGTTTTTATAACTTCTCTGTTACTGTGCAGATCTCTTCTCATCTTCATTTTGCACAGAGGGTCATCATATGGCCTTACTGAAATGAGGTGAAGTTAAATGAGATTTTTTTTTTTAAATTATTTTTGACAAGTGACATCAGACATTAATTTCAGACATTTCCAGCCTCAAATATTCAAAAACCTATTACCAAATCTCAGAAAATTACAACTCTAAATAGATAAATTGGTTTATTTGTAGTCGGTTCATCGGATTCCTATGCACAAAGTTCACCCAGCATATGATATTTAAAAGCACAACGGTATTTATTGCTCTGTTATAGCCTTGCAAAAACAGTTACTAGCATAAGCAGTTACAGTTCCTAGCATAAGCAGTTACTAGCGTATTCTTTGTGAGAGTCTTACCACCTCAACTAAGCCGGAGACACTGCCGAGCAGGAGGGTGATTATCAGCAGCGTCAGAGCAGGTAAGGGAGGTAGGCACAGCACCTTCAGGGCTCCCCTGTTGTTCGTAGAGTGTGCTCTGTGTCCTTTCTCTCTCCCTCTGTGCTGAACCGCCTCTGTTTATCCCCTCAGCAGATTCAGTGGAAGAGTACCGATCAGGTGTTGATGCACACGTGGCCAGCGCATGCAACAAGGCCTGCCAAGTGCGTGCCCTGCTGGCTAACAGTGGTTCCTGGATGGCAGCAACATACTGCTCAGTAACAACCCTCCTAGCTCCGCTCTCCAAGATAACAACCCTCCTAGCTCCCCTCTCCAAGGTCGCGTTCTCACAGCTGTGTGCAGCTTGCAATTTCCCCACAGTGGCCCTACACGGACCATCACTGAAATCTCTCACACATTATTTCAGTTTATTTCTGTCTTCTAACATGACATTAAAAAAATTAACATATCTTTGCTTTCAAGCACAAAGTCTTCCTTTTCTTTCTGTTAATATCTTATGATCCTTCTATTTAATTGCACAAAAGGTCTCTCTCTTTCTATGTTTCCCTTGTGCCTACTTGGGCGCAAGTCAGCACACTGGCTTGACATTAAGTTTCTGCATTTCAGCACATGAACTTCAGTTTCTGGGTTTTTTTTCTGGAAAAAACTTCAGGTTGAAGGAACACTGGCTGACAGTTCTTATAAGTGCTTTTCAATGGGAATAATTGTTGAAAAGAGCAATGAGCATTCCTCCCATTGTCAATGTTGCAGTCATATGAATCAACTTTCAACAAATAATTTGTATTGTTATTTAAGTCGTTGATTACTGAACTACTGTTATTCACCACTTTCCACTTGTTAATAAACCATGAGGAAATTAGCTTCTGGCTACGTTCTTCCTGGTAAGTTTATGTGTTAGCTTTACAGTGAAAACTGAAGAAATGTTCTGGCAATCTGTCCATCGCTTTTTTTTTTTCTTGGAAATTTGCAGGAAATGAAGTCTGTTATACTAGATGATACCTTCCTTTCAACTTAAAATCACAGTTTGTAATAAGCAAAATTGTTGGTCTTTTAAGCACTGTGTAAAAAGCATGTGCAGAAAATGATAGAAGAAATAATGGTCAGCATTTGGTACTGTTAGGTTAACAGTTGGACTCGGTGATCTTAAGGGCCATTTCCAACCTAGATGATTCTGTGATTCTATATTGACTACTGGTCATGCATTTAGGCCTAAATTGAGTCAAGCTTTCATCTTTTTAACTTGTAGAAAGCACTTTTGAAATACTTCTGTTATTTCTACATTGTTGTTGCTATTTTTACACCCTTGCACTACACTAGTCTGCTGAGGAAGAAGCTGCACTCCTTTTGCATGTAGACTTACAGATATTGAATGCAAAATTAGCAAAATTGTTTTCCTGTGGTAATTATTCTTCTAAGATAAGTTCTGTAGCTGCATTCCTTGTATCTACATAGTAAACCGAATTAAGCCCTATCCGTTATCTGTTTTAATGGCTGTATGCACTTTAAGATATTATAGGACATAAAATGAGCAAATTCTGACAGGGTATCTCCCTCCACATAGCGATGTTTTGAAACATTGCCACCATGTGGTACACTAATTTGCTATTTCTAGTTTGGTTGTTCAGAAGAAGCAGAGTACAGATTTAAAACAGAAGTTGTGCATGACTTTTTTCTTTTTCCACATGTGATTTCCAATATATTGTTACCTGAAGACATTTAACATTAGACTTATTTTTTACAGACCTATTTAACTCTCAGATAAATATTTAATTTCAAGTACTAGCTATTAAAAAAAGGCAGACCAGCCAAAATGAAATATCTGCCTTTAGTGAAACGGTAGTGACAGACTGAAACACTACCACCTTACAATATGGTGAGAATTATGTTACTACTAAATAGAATATTTCAAAGATTTTCAAAATAAAGCTGTGAAAATCGTGAGGTATCACAGAATGCTTAACTTGCAGCTATTCCTCCAAAATATAGTAAGTGATAGCTTATTTTTATACTTATTCAAAACCTGGGTCATTATTAATAATGTTTTGCTCCAAATTCTGACTCTTAGTTTGTGAGTTTTCATTATGACCCTGTTATTATGTTAATTATTTTTTCTGCCTCTGTATAAAATGAATGTTATTTATTATCCCCCAACCAATTTTCTTGAAACATACAAAAAATTTGAAAAAAATAGTAGTCAAAGTCAAAAGCATTCATTTTTTTTCTCAATGTATTTATGGAAAGATTACTCAGTAGGATGTAGTGTAGTATATGTTTATGAAAAGTACACAAAGAGAAATAGTGGAAATTAAGTTATACTCTTAGTAACTTCTTTGAAGAAATGCAGTTTTCTACAGGGATTAATTTTCTCCACTAGTAAGACAAAAAGACTTGCTTGGTAACAAACTATGTTTCCCTGAAGTACATTTAAGAGATTGGAAAAGCCATAATCAGGATAATTTGGAGAACAATTTCACCCTCACTAACAATTATGCATTACTATTTGGGATAAAAATATTGCTGAGATTATTTCAGATAGGTTCATACACCAGCTGTCAGCATAGGACAATCCCTATGCAATTAAATGAGGACTTTAATGAAGAATTAAAAGAATAAACCAACCAAATCTCTAAATTATACTTGCTAAAACAGAAGTTCCTAACTCTTATAGAGTTTATTGTGGTGGAAATATGCCTTTTGAGCCTTGTCTTAACCATTAAAATGACTTTTAAACATTTTTTTTTAGCACTCTTCATTTAATAATTAAACGTAAGGTAGCATCTTTCAAGGTTGTTCTGTTGGCTCATTCTTATCAGAGAGTAGAGCCCTGACAATGTCCCACGGTTTGGTAAAACACCAAGGAATCGTGGAACTTGCTTATCACAGCACTTTTGGAAAAGGAAGCTCTCTCTTTTAATTCTCTGTGCATAACCATGAATACTGGTACAGGAGAGTGAAAGTTGTGTACAACAGGCTATTTCACCTTTCAGTCATTTCCTATAGTATTTTCAATGGCATGATGTCTGGCCTTCTTGACACCAAGAGTGATTGCACAAAATGAAGGATAACAGAAAGCTTCTCACAAACACATAGATATATATGTAACTCACAGAAAGGAGGTCAGTCAACGGCAGAAAAATTAGGACTCCTACTCACCATTACCAAAGAAATAGGTAAACAAACAGCTAAGCACAAGGCAGAATCAGTCAGGAGTTTGCAATACAGAACTATACCTCAATAATTGTCCGTATCTGTGCTTCAAAACTATGTAGTAGAGGCAGCTTACTCCACTTTCCTTAATGGTCAGCTTCCTTTCTTATTACAGGGTTTGCTGAAAGTAGGTAATTTGAATCAAAGTATTTTTGTTTACAAACTTAAATTAATGGTCTAAACTTACTGCAGAATGGCAGTTTGCAAGGACCTACAAGAAAATCCCTTTTCTAAAGAATGACACTCATTAGAAACACTTACCTGTCTCTTTGTATTTATAGATTGGCAAAGAATGTATGTTCATTTCACTAATTCCTTCCACCTGAGGATAATAAAGCTCTTTTTAGAAACTTGAATAAAACCCTATGTGAGGTAAGGAAATATAATTATCCTCATTTTACTGATAGAGAAATCTGTAGGGAAGACTAACTTGAACGAACATAGTGGCAGTGAAATTAGTGACTATATCTCACTTTTCTACCTTAGTAAAGTTATATCAATGTTATTTCTTGACTATTTAGTGCTGAAATTTGAAGCAGGAATGCTGAAGTTCGAGAACTGATATAAAAATGAGTTCTGAGTGTTTAAAATATCCAGAAATGAACTATAGCAAAATCCATCAAGATTTGCAAGTACAGTATTAGTTCATAATGATCAGCAGATAATAACGTGTTACCAAAAAAAGATAGGAGAGTGGCTCAGGGTGATTTAAATTTTAAAAGTAACAAAACTGGATATCTTCAGTTTGAAAGAGGCAACTTGAGGCATCTTGAAGAGTCTACATTTTGGAAAGATATTGATCTCTTCAGTGTCCTTAAGGGTATAAGACATTCAAACAGTTAAGCACCCTTAATTCCTAGATATTTTTTTTATTTAATCTTTAAGATCTTTGGAACAAATAAAGCCTTTCTCATATAATATTTACACAGTGCATGCCTCAGTGGAGTAGCTATGCTGAAATAAGTAATATTTCATAAACATTTTGCCATTCATCAGTATATCAGATTATTTTAAATCGTCTAAGACTGTTTAAAAACATTTAGTATTTCCTCTTGTAGTATTAAGCAAAATAAAGTTAAAATAATTATAAACAGAACAATAATAAACGTAATTAGAATATTGTACCTTATAATTGTCACTATTAATATACAGTAACATTTGCAATTCCCAGGTCTAATAATAATGTTTATAATCAGAAGCTTCTGGCAAAAAGAAGGCATAACGCTTTATTTTGGAGGGCATATTTTTTAATTGACCTATATAATTGTCTCCTTTTCCACTAACTTCGTTATTTAAAATTCATGTGATTTTTATATCAGGTTCAGCTCCATCAGAGCATGAGCATTTTACAATTCACACATGAAATATTAGCCTGCAAGCACTGACATACTAACACAGCCCTTTGTACTTTGTGGAAATTAAATTATTAATATTAAAATAAAGAAGGAACAAATAACCAGCAAGAGACACAGCAAATTACCATTTTATTATGGCATTGACTTTTTAAACACAAAGCATGTTCTTACTGCTTGTAATTCATTCTGTTTCAAATAGTTTTGCTTATGTTTAAAATATAAACTCTTATTTCTACATGATTAGAGGGAAGAAATCTTTACCTTATTTTTTTTTCCCCTCCTCATTTAGAGTTAGAACTCTAGGCTTCTGTTGAGAGAGAGAAACTTTCCTTCATGAAATAACATTAAACATTCTTCATACTTAGAAGATCTATATGCTTACAGATCACTGCAGCTGTACATTTATCTGGAATCCAGCTGAGAAATAATGCAACACACTTGTTCTGTGGTGAAAGTCATCAACAAATTAGGTAGTGAATAAATATCAGAGGGACATTAGGTTCAATAATGGAGAAACAAGATTATGAGTAAAATTTTTAGGATCTTCCACATTGGTAGGCAGTGCTCATGCAGTTCTTTTTTTATAGTTAAAAATTGCATAGTTGTGAGATGTGGATGAAGTCTTTATTTAATTACAACTATAATTTATGCCTGAGCATGGGGTTATGTATTGGGTTTGTATGGCAAGGTTTTGGTAGTAGGAGGGCTATAGAGGTGGTTTCTGTGAAAGGCTGCTAGAAGCTTACCCAGTGTCCCATAGAGCCAGTATCAACTGTCTCCAAGATGGACCCACCGCTGGCCAAGGCTGAGCCCATCAGTGACAGTGGTAGTGCCTCTGGGATAACATATTTAAGAATGAAAAAAACTGCTGTGCAACAGCAGCCAGAGGAGAAGAGTGAGAATGTGTGAGTGAAACAACTCTGCAGATGCCAAGCTCAGTGAAGAAGGAGGGGGAGGAGGTGCTCCAGGCACTAGAGCCGAGATTCCCCTGCAGCCTGTGGTGCAGCCCATGGTGAAGCAGCCTGTTCCCCTGCAGCCCATAGAGGCCCACGGAGGAGCAGAGATCCACCTGCAGCCCGTGGAGGACCCCACGCTGGGACAGGTGAATGCCTGAAGAAAGCTGTGACCCTGTGAGAACCCCGTCCTGGGGCAGGCTCCTAGCAGGACCTGTGGCCCCATGGAGAGAAGGAGCCCACACTGAAGCAGGTTTGCTGGCACAACTTTGACCCTGTCGGGGACCCATGCTGGAACAGTCTGTTCCTGGGGGACTGCAACCTATGTAAAGGACTCATGCTGGAGCAGTGCATAAAGGATTATCTCTGGAGGGAGAAACCCCACACTGGAGCAGGAAAGGAAAGTGCAGCAAAGAAGCAGCAAAGACAACGTGTGATTAACTGACTGCAACCCCCATTCCCTGTCCCCCTGCGCCACACAAGGGGAGGAGATAGAGAAAAATGGGAGTGAAGCTGAGCCTAGGAAGAAGGGAGGGATGGAGGGAAGGTGTTCCTTCATGTTCATTTTATTTCTCATTATCCTGCCCTGATTTGATTGGCAGTAAATTAAATTAATTTCCTTGAGTTGAGTCTTTTTTGCCCATGACAGTGATTGCTGAGTGATCTCCCTGTCCTTATCTCAACCCATGAGCCTTTCATCATATTTTTTTCTTCCCCTGTCCAGTTGACAAGGGGCAGTGATAAAGCAGCTTGGTGGGCACCCGCCGTCCAGCTAATGTCAAAGCACCACAGGTGCTTAGGACTTTAGGACTTAATTTACTTATTTTTGTTTTTTAAATACTTAAAATACTTGATGCACTTGTCTTCTTAAAATTGTGTAGCCATTTGTTTTTAAATACACACTGAACTCTGAAATGTTTTGGTTCATAATTTCATGTGAAAAATCATACGGACTTCACAGAGAGAGCTTTTGAGTTCTTCACGTCCTTGCTCACTTATACCTCATACATTTGGTAGGCTGTGGTAGGAACAGTAGATTCTGAACATACTGTTTTTTTTCCACTGTCTACTTAAAGGGATTTATAAAACCCCAGCGTTTCACTTCAGATTTTGAGTATTCATATTATCTTAACCTTTTTACAGTATGTATGTTTTCTTGAATGTTTATTTTGTAATCATATGGATAAATGACAGAAATACTATCTATTAGCAATTTTAGCTGTGGAAAAAAAATATGGAGAAAGAGAGAGAAAGATAAAAAGAAATACTTCCTTCTGAGAAATGGCTGTGGTGGTAATTTCCCGGTGTTCTTCGGTGTTAGGTGCTGCTGTTTCCACTAGCCCAATAGGCATCTTCAAGGTTTTCACAGGTAAAGAGGAAAAGTGGTGAAAATCTTCTTGCATATAGCACTTGGTGGCATGACAGAAACATCTTTTAGCACAAGCAGCTAGCCTTTTACAATAGTCCTGACATCAGTCACAACACAAATATAATAATATTTTTATCTTTTAATCTTTCTTACAGCAGACAGAAGAGTGTGAAAATGCTGTCATTAATGCCTAATATCTTTTACCTGTGGTAATTCATGACTGTGATTTCAACACAGTTATAAGGAATTATGAACTTTAGTGTTTCTAATACATGTTTCAGCAAGCATGTCTTTCTACAGTGAATATGTGCACTATAAGGACATAAGGCTATTAGAATGTGTCCAGAGGAGGGTGACCAAGATGGTGGAAGGTCTTGAGGGCAAAACTTACAAGGAATGGCTGATGTCACTTGGTTTGTTCAGCTTAGAGAAGAGAATGCAGAGGGGTGACCTCATTGCAGTCTACAACTTCCTCAAGAGGGGCAGCAGAGGGCTAGGTGCTCATCTCTCTCTGGTGACCAGTGATAGGACACAAGCAAATGGAGTGAAGCTGCATCAGGGGAAGTCGAGGTTGGACATCAGGAAAAGGGTCTTCACTAAGAGGGTGGCTGGTCACTGGAACAGGCTCCCCTGGTCATGATATCAAATCTGTCAGAGTTCAAAGAGCATGTGGATGACACTCTTAGTCGTATGCTGTAGTTTTAAGTAGTCCTTCAGGGAGTAGGGAATTGGACTCGGTGATCATTATGGTCCCTTCCAACTCAAGATTCCATGCTTCTGTGTCCTGGGGTTACTTATTTACCTCCGTGCTGTCACTCAAGAATAGCCAGAAAAATTCAGAAAGTATTTACCCATTATCCATTATTTACACAGAAATATAAAAAAAATGTCAGTTCATAGTAATAAATAATAATTTTATTAAACTAATAAAAGGGTGTTTACAAAACAAAATTCCTAGTATGTTTCTAGACAACATTTTTAAAAGAGATCAAATGCCCCAGCACTGAATATTAGCAGTACTTTTTAATCAGAGGAAATGGTGTATGGAGGAGAGTGTTGAGAAACAGCATTTACAAACAGAAAGCCTGCATCCCAGAAATGTAGAATGCATTTGACACAAAGAAAAAGTGAAATACAAAAAACACACAACAATAACTTAATTTAGTGGTCCTGAGATTAACTTATGTGGGAAGGGTAGCTATGGAGAAAAACTAGAGCAGCACGAAATCTTAGTTGTTAGAAGTGGACCTTATCCTTTTAAATTCAAAGAAGCTATAATAGTTTCTGCAAGCAAAGGGGTGATCCTATAAAGTTTGAGTGATAACAAAGTACTAAAAGTACTCACAAGAGAGGCAGAGCACTGTTAAAGCATTTATCAAATTTTCATCTACAGCTTTGCCAGTGAAAACAACTATTTGTAAGGCTTATAGTAGCTTTCTAATTACACATTTTAGCTGGAGACCACAATCACATGCAGTTTGTGAAAAGTCCAGTGAGTATAGACAAAAATGAGAAGTGTATATTGTCCAATGTAAAT
Organism: Chlamydotis macqueenii; assembly: GCF_036417535.1. Lineage (NCBI taxonomy): Eukaryota > Metazoa > Chordata > Aves > Otidiformes > Otididae > Chlamydotis > Chlamydotis macqueenii. The sequence continues at coordinate 19,657,722 of NC_141556.1, forward strand.
GTGCTTGCAAGCCAGGGTGAAAGTTCACAATGGAAAGAGGCTGTAAGAGTCTAAGAGTAAGGAAGCTGAAGTAAGCTAGCTGAATGTTAGCCCAGGCTAACTCCATAAAATGCTGCAGCTGAAGTTCCCCTGGAGTCTGGAATTTTGAAATCCAGAACTGAAGTAAAAATTGGAGTTTTAATAACTTGGGAGCAAAACAGATTAGGTCACAGTCTCCAGGTTCTGACTTGGACATACTGTGTAACTTGAATGTCCCCGCAGTGTGGATGCGGGGAGGAGGCTCAGTAGATTAACAAATAGCAATAGAAATGGAAAATGGGAAATAGAAGGAATCATAAAGTCACTTGCTTCAGTAAGTCTCAGACCTGTTTGGCAAACTAATGTAGACATAGCTTTATCTCCTTCAGTGGAAGAGGGATGTAGTAGCAAATCTTAATACTAGTAAATCTCTAAATTGTCTTCCTTTTAAAAATTATTAAAATTTTACCTTAATTTGAGGCAGTTACTGTGGAGAAAGTTTAATTTCTCCTTGAAGAAATATTCAAAATGTGTGGATATAAGAATGTCTGAAATCTCCAAAGCCAGGCTGAAGATTTTTTTACATAATTTTTCTACAAACAAACATATTCTGTTCAGTGATGTTTTGCTAAAATGTCACTGTTCAGAAAGCAAGCTCATTGGTGAAGACAAAAGTAATTTTCCAACTGAATACAGCAAAGTTGTGTTTGCTTCATCTGCAGCCTATTAAAATACATTCAAAAGGACTTCAACAGTGAAGAACACCTGTTTAGACTTGCAAGATCTACATGTAATTTTATATACCAACAGACTCATTTAATCAAACCCATTATGAGCACACAGATGAATCATCCATCAAAATATTTTGATGTCACATTACACTGTGTGTGATCCTGTAGAACCTGAGCAAAATGTATTGTCCTTGAGAGAGTATTCCTTGTGAAATCTTTTCTGTAGCTATAGTAATTTCCAAAAGGTACAATATGTTATTTCCTTTGCGAAGCATCAATATGGCTAAAAAATGGAGAGGGCAGTTTATTTCAATTTTAACCTGGTCTTACATAACAGGAAATACCCGTTAGCAGTTTCCAGAGAAGGATACACTTGGAGCTGGCTAAACTACCTGCTGAGATGCCTCTACTACTTCAGACTGCCTTTGCAGTACAAATACAAGATCAGTCTTACTGGAGATGTAGGGTAAAAAAAAAACAGAGAATGGCAATAATTCAGTACCTTTTCTACAGTGCAGTCTTTCTCGACATCTTCTCCTGCAAAGGATAAGACCTTAGAGCATATAGTTCAGGAGTAATAAAGACACTGTAATAGGTAATGGACATAGTCATGTAAGGTATTTTGCTTAGGCTAGACTGATCAGAGAGTGTGGACTATTCCCCCAGTTGCACAGGTGGCTGGGAAATCTACATTTGTCATTTTAGTTATTTTCTGAGATGTTTACATAATCACAAGATTTGTACAGGTAGAGTTCAGAAAAGGCAGAAGAGAAGTAGGAAACAAAAATTTATGTGAACTCTGCTAAATACATATCACTGCATTTTGCAGCTTTTCCAAACGTAGCCTCTAGTTCACACAGATGGAGGTTTACCTCTGATAGTATGGTTGTCAGACTTGATCTCTCCCTGGGTAGCTATTCTGGGAAAGCTAATGAGAAGCAGGGAAAATGCTATTACAGAGAGATGACCAAAATGTTTCTTTTTCACTGCTGAAAAGCAAATATAAAACAAGAACCATGCCACGCCTGCATTTTCTGTTTTGCAGATACAGAATTATTTTTTATTGTTTTTGTTATCAAAAGACTGTGACTTATGTGTAATTTGATTTACTAGACCAAAAATTATATTTTTATTAATTTTTCTAGAATTCATAGGCAACCATGTGCCTTCTTCTAAACTTATACTTTTTTTCACCTTCTATAAAAGTTCTTGAGCAAATGCAGTATTCTCAGCCTTTAATGCAATTCTGAACTGTAAATCTCAGACATTAATAATCATAATGATAAGTAACACAAGATTAGAGTAAAAATCCCAAACTATTTATAGGGTGTGGGTTTTTTTTTTCTGTTTTCCTAATAGAGCAGCAGTTTTCCAGGGCAAAGTTCTGTATTCAATAGTTCTACAATGGTACCATAGCCCTGAGTTAATATTAATAACAAAGGGGAATACGTGTCAAGATAAGAGAAAGCAATTTTTTTTATAACTACAGCAAAGTGGAATGCTTCATATCTTAGATCTGCTTGAGAAATTACACATTGAAGAAAAGATGATCTCAAGCACCATTTGGCCAAGTTCCGTTTCAGCCCTGATGTGTTGATACATTGCAATATAGACAGTGTGTTTTCATGAACTTTGGTAGTCTTCTCAAATACAGCATCAAGACAATATTGTATTCCAGGCATTTATTGAGGATTGCAAACATGATTCTTTCAAAAATGCTAGGTGCTGATGCAGGTCTGTACAGTCATATTTAAAGTGGAAAAGACCAACATATACATGTTTTGAAATCTGTGTCATACTTAGTACCATTCTTTGATGTCAAGCACCCTTAAAATAAGAAAAAAAGAAGAATTTTATTTCACAAATAAAGTATTGCAAGTAATTTCTCAGTTAGTGGGTTATTTCTCACAGCAGTTCCAATTTCTTCATTACTGTCTTAGAACTAAATTTTAAGCCTTTAGAATACGTCTCTCACTTAAAGTGCTATAATTTCTACGACTACATAATTGGTATTAGATTGACTTTCAGTCTTGTGAGTGAGTCTTTTTCTTAAATAGATTTTCCCCATTGATGCTGTTACTTGTAAAAGCAGAATTTAAGAGTCTGTGGTATAATATTGTTTGGTGGTTTTGAAATTATTTGCTATCTGCACAAGCACATCAGCAAATGCATTTTTGTTTAGTATATGACTATCTCTGCGCACAATACACAATCCAGCAGGAGTTCGGTAGGAATCAGAAGTCATATTTACTTGCAAACAGGTTATCACAGGAATTTCATTCCTCAGTAGCTCTCTGTATTTAATCAAGGTTTAGCACATAGTAAATCTCGAAAGTATTTTAGGTAAATAGATTTATGTCAGTATAGAGACTGTTGGGCAAGTTTCCGGCACTAACCTGACAGAATGAGGATGACCTCCGAAGACAGTAAAAATATTTAAAATACATATTATTGCATACACACTGTGTTTGGAATTGCTTATATCCACAAAACAACATTCTTTCCAGTCACATCATAAAGCTGCTGTTCAAACTGTGATAACACAATACCTCCAATTTCTCTAAGACTGCTTGCATTAGTATTGTTTTACATAGCACAGCAGTTTTAGAGATTGTTTCGCATAGCATAGCAAAGTTGGGCATATTTTGTATTGTGTTTACTAAAATAGTATTTATTGGTTTTGCAGCCTTTCTCTCCTTTTTTTTTTCCTTTTTCTCTCTCTCTTCTTTTTTTTTTTTTTTTGACTCTATTATGAGATATAGGGGTAGTGAGTTTTTTGTTGTTTTGGGCAGGATGGGAGGGGGCGTATTCTTTAAGTGAGATCTGTAACACTTATTTGAACAGTTCTTCCTTTATCATATCTTACAAACAGTGTTTCCATCATGCATTTACAGCATTCTCCTGGAGAACTGGATGCGCATGGCTTGGACAGGTGTACTCTTTGCTGAGTAAACTGGCTGGATGGCCAGGCCCAAGGAGTTACGGTGAACGGAGTTAAATCCAGTTGGTGACCAGTCACAAGTAGTTCCGCAGGGCTCAGTATCAGGAGCAATTCTGTTTAAAATCTTTATCAATTATCTGTATTAAGGGATTGAGTGCACCCTCAGTAAGTTTGGAGATCACACCAAGCTGGGTGAGAGTGTTGATCTTCTTGAGGGTAGAAAGGCTCTGAAGAGGGATCTGGACAGGCTGGATTGATTGGCCGAGGCCAATTGTATGAGATTCAACAAGGCTAAGTGCTGGGTCTTGCACTTCAGTCACAACCCAAAGAAAAGTGGGGAAGAGTAACTGGAAAGCTGCCTGGAGGAAAAGGACATTAATAAGAAGATAGCTAAATAGTTTTCTATTAGCTGATTTAAAATTATCTTAGTTGTCATACTTCTAAGCTGATATGCAATAACTTTTTTCTAGGCAGCAAATGGAGTTCTGCTGGCTCAATTTTGTATATGTTAGCAATTGGATCGCATTTAGCAGATCATTAGCCTTACACATACAAGTATTTTATGCTGTGAATGTGCTATAGTCTTGTAGCATCTGAGAGAAGAAATGTGTAACTCTAAACATATCTTCTGCTACAAGGTAATGTAGACTCAGCACACACTTGGATGCCTCGGGACCTTATTGTCAAAGGTGGTGAAAACATGAAGGGCATCTACTTTTACTATATTCCAGTACTAAACAAACAGGAGCTTTGCATACTATCACAAATTAGCAGTTTACCATTTTTGCTAGTAAATACTTGTGATAATTTTAAGAAGAAAGAGATAATGGATACACTCCTATTTTTAGCTGTAGTGCCAAAGTAACATAGCTCTAGCCCAATTAGCATCTTCCTTCTTTTTAGTCTTACACTCCTATGGATTAAGAAACGAGAAAGACGATAAAATAACATGTTCTGGGTTTGACACTTAATTTTCACTGCTAAGTAAATTTCTTACTGCCAAGTTATATAGCCTTGAAATACAAGGTTTGTAATATAAGTAAGTGCTGCTACAACCTTGAATAAAACTGAACAAATGACACAACTATAATTATGCTCTGTGAGAAACATAATAATGTATTCTGAACTCATAATGTGGTCATTTATTTTCTATAATTGCATTTTTACTTTCTCTTTAAATGAACCTTTATAATTTTATAAACAGCATGGTCTTCTCACAAAAAATTAGATTGGCTTCTCCTTTGTTAGGACTGAATTACTTAGCTATATACACCCTCCTTCTCTCCCTTTATTATTTCTGCAGTCATCTGAGACTCTATGATACAGAAATAAGTCTAAGGACCAGACTTTCAAAAATAGGTTGCAAGTCCTTTAAGATGAAGCTCTAAGTGTCTCCCATGCTTGACCTAACCATTTAATATTTTTTTAATAAAAAGAAGGATTAAATTTACAAACCACAGAAGAAATAGAGGCCCCAACTACGTTGTTTTGGTTTCTTTTTTTTTTTCATTTAACTTAAGCTAACCAAAAGCAAAGCCTGTAGCAAAGGTAATTGTCACTTCCTTCAGTGAATCATTTCACTGAACCAAAACAAACAATTTCTTTTCAAGGTGATTAATGTGATTTCAATGTGATTAAGCAGCTTAAGAGACACCTATTTCTCTCTGATGGAACCTGGAAAACAATAAACTATATGAGACTGCATGCATAATATTGAGAGTATTACAAATTTTAAGATGCTTCTTCTACTAGAGAAAAAATTAGTCAAAATTTTAAACTCTCATATTTGTCTCATTTGTCTGTTTTCATTTTTATACTTTTAGCTTCTCAGATACAGAAATTAATTTCAAATTGTACCAGTTAGATCACCTAGTCTGACCTTCTATGTAACTCATACCATCACATCTCTTTCAGTTACTTCTTTTAATGACTATGACAGCCTGAGTTTGTTACAAATAAAGAATTTTTGAGGAAAAAGAAAGCCTTCAAAAATCCTTCAATTTTTAAATAATAGAGCCAATTCCAAACCTAACAAGACAGCAAACATTTAGTATTTTTCACTTAAGTCAAAAGAAATAAAATAAAGAATAAAAAAAAAAAACAGCCAAAACCCAGTCATTTATTTGAGCAGGTCTATTTATATCTAAACAATATTCACAATCCCCTTTTTCGCAGAATGCAGCAACATCAAATAAAGACCAAATAGTTATGCTACAGTTGATCTCAAAAAAAAAAAATGCTCAACTCAGGCTATACACGCTCCTTCTCCCCTGACAACAGCTTCAACTTTAGATATTCCCCACTTCATACACCCCGACTGTATGTTACTCCATTTGAAACACACCTTTCTTTGTGACGACACTACTGTTTGCAAAACTGTATTCTGTATCTGATTAACAAACCAATTCAGGATAAACAGACCTGTGAATAATAGTCCTGCAAAAAGAAAATATTTATTATTCTGTGAAAAATTTAAAAACTTATTACAGACTTGGAGGTCTTAAAATAATGATAGAACAAAATACATGTGTAGATCTCATTAATTTTCTTACTGCATGAAGTCTATATAAACTTCTTAAAAATATAGTTTCTTCCATTTATGAAGGTGCTGTGGCACATATTCCCAACTATTACCCAAAAGACATTGTGCATTACTCTACAGATCTAGAGATTAGTCTGAAAAGACCTAAATTATAGTTTTCACTTTTCATCATGCTTTTAAAGAAATATGTTCCCTATTCAGTTAAGGTAATTTTTTAAATTATCAGAACACTACGAATGCTAGCCTCTTTTACCCAAATCCATCAGGAATACAGACTGAAGATTTTTAAGCTTTTAAAACTGTAATGCAATAAACTAAAATAAATACGTACTGATTAATGAATCTGAAATTTGTCTCCAAATGTTTACTCTTCCATTGCTATCTAATTGAATAATTATAGTGTGGTCTCAGATTTTACTCTCTGACCTTAAGAAATTTTCATCCTAGAACATGAGCAATCTATATGAGACAAAAAAGCAAACAAACAAACAAACAAACAGCCCACCCCAAACCCCCCAGAAATACAAGCAAGGCTGACTGAAAGGGAAAGATAGGAAAAGGTCTACAAATTTCTTATAAAAGAAAGTAAAGAATACGGAGCCAGACTCTTCTCAGTCACGCTTGGTGACAGCACAAGGGTTAATAGGTACAAATTCATGAAAATTCCACTCAAGTATAAGAAAAAAACTTTACTGTAATATTGGTCAAACAGTGGAACAGGTTACCCAGAGAGGTTGTGATGTCTCCATCTTTGGAGATATTCAAAACCCAGCTGAACATGATCCTGCATTAAGTATGAGGCAGGACTAGATGGTCTCTGGAGCTCCCTGGCAAACTCAGCTGTTCTGCAAAAAAAAGAATCAACGCATTCATAGCACTGATACCATTCACCTAGGGGTACCAGTGTCACTAGAACTCAAATCTATTATTCTAAATCTACTACTCTACATCTTTTTTTTTTTCCTTTGCTGTATGAACAGGTGGCTGATTCCATACTCGCCAACTCAGAAAATTTGTAAAAATGTAAACAAATCTGAATTAATCTACTCAGTACATGGTAGTGATATTGTCACACAAGGAAATAAAAAACAAGCATGAGGAGAAGGAAGAATTACTGATCACCTCTTGGAAGTGCAGTGGTACAGCTTCTCCTAAAAGTGTTTGCAAATCAAAGTCCTACTAGACATCTTCTTTAAAAGGTGAATGCAAGGAAGGAGGAACGCTTCTTGAGGGTACTAGTTTTCCCAGCAGCAGGTGGAACATTATCATCAAATAAAAAGAACAAAGTATATAAGAAAAGTTAAGGCAAAAGGTCTTTTTGCATCCAGTATAATATGTCCAACAGTGGTTACCAGTAAACTGACAGTATGACGGGAGAAAAAGAAAAACTGTAGTGATGCTTTCTCAATTATTTGTCTAACATCCATAAGTCTGCACTTTAAAGATTCATAGACCAGAGTACTTTTTACGTCTTTTCTTTCTTGTTGTTCAAATCCTTTTTAGAAAAAATTACAGTTTGGGGGAAGTCTATATTCACAGTTCTGGAAATCACAAAAGTAATAACTTTTTTTGAAGAGTCCATGCATCTGACTCATAGATTGCCTAGGACAGTAACAATAGTCCTGAAACTGATGTGGAAAATCACAAAGTTTAAATTCCTGAATTTAGACGACTGCATGAACTGGACAACTAAACACTGCATTGTGTACTAAGGACTGATTTTGGACAGCTCTACAGATTAAACACTTGCTTGTTAAACATGCCATTTGTCTTTTTAAGTTGATTTTGCATCCTTAAGGTAGAAAAGAGTTTCAAGCACTCTTGAAAAATCTGAGTGATTCACAATTATTTTTTTAAAAATATTCATCTCACCTTGCTCTCTTCCCTTACCAGTATGTGAAAGAAGCTTCCCCTACTGTCAGTATTAAAATAAAAAAAAATAAAAACCACACAAAAAACCCAAACCAAAACAAAACAAAAACAACCAGAAAAAAAAAAACCTCAAACTAATCTAAATTAAAAATCTTAATTTGAGGCAAAAGAAACCCAAATTGTGTTCTCAAGAGAAGTGCAGGAATACTTACCTGAAGCACAAAGCAGCCATCATTTATCAGACATCAAGATAACAACAAACTATGATTATGAAATTTAATACAATGCTAACAAGTATTGCCTGATATATTATGAATAATATTTGAATTAAAAAAAAATGCTTTGAAAAATAACATCATTGGATGGTGTGATGGAAGTAAATCCTACCTCCCTTTCTGTGAAACTGAGGAAAGTTGTGCTTAGGGATCTAGCAGAATGTGTTTCAGCTTGTAGTTTTCGTCTATTTACACTATTATCATCATGTAGGTTCTTTTAAAGTGTCTACTTTTTTTTTTTATTATACATAGTATTTTCTAAACATATTGGCTAAATATTTCCTTCTTTCTTGGGTTTTGAATTTTCATCACGTCAAATGTTTAAAATTATCTATCCTTACAGAACCAAAGGAAAAAAAATCATAAAATAAAATAAAGTTTAACCATTCTAATGAAACTAGTTTTCTACTAATTCATTTGAAATACCACAATAATTTTATCACATCAGTGTGGCTGACTGTTTTGTCTCTGAACATTCAAAAAAAATGAAAACTTTTCCTCTAGAATGTTTGTGCTTTGCATAACTTAGAACAACTCTAAGAGAAATGGCAGAGAAAGAATAAAGTTTCTTAAAGAAATAGCTTATGTATGTCTTCACTAACTAACATGCAAAGATATCTGTTCAAATTTCAGAAGACTTCACCGAGGTAGAACTGACTTGTAGAAAAACGGATTAAATTTTAATTGATTTATTTGTCCTTATCATTGATAAAAATAAAATGTGCATGTCTGGAATAATTTTATATCATTAAACTTGACACTGGCCTCCTGCAACAAATATGTCTTTCAATGACTTTGTGCACTAACTCTGTTACTGAAGTGCATCATTTTACCAATTCTTTGCTCCACTTTCATGCATGTGAAAAAAATTACAAATTTTATTATCTTAATATAAGATGTTTTATATTATCTCAGGTAAAAGGAAGGCAAAATGCATGGGGGGTAGGAAGAAGATTGAACCGGAAAATTAAGTGGCATTTTGGCTATTTTATTTGCAAAGACACATCACATGGTAAAAATCATTTTGAAATACGTATTTTCAGAAATAGTTGATGGACAAAATGAAGTTAATTTATCTAATCAAATCTAATCAAATCTAAGACATAAGTAGTGGAAAAACACAAAAACTTCGAAAAGAAGGCATCCTAAGGCTAAAGAAGGTGCGATCCTGTAAAAGTGGGGATAAGGAACTAAGGAAATAAATTTTTATCACACTCCTAACATAAAAATGACTTAATTAAGTCATGACTAATCTCTATGATAAAATCTAACAATGTTTCACTTTGAAAAAGATATTGAGGCTTATGATACAGTATACTGTACAGCAAATAGTCATTCAAGGTCTGCTTTTCTTGTCCTTTCTTCCCACTTCCTCAGAAAACTGTATTTTAAATGAACTAAATTGTAATTTCTAAAAGGCTTATGTGTTCCTTGAGGCCACAAGGAGCAGTGCATTTATCAGAAATGCATTTGCCGTAGACTCCAATGCTATTGCTTTTAGCTTTAGGAAGCCTCATGACACTTGATTCAGCAATGATCCGTTAGTATATTACAGAAGCTTACTTCTTTGAAATGGGTAATTAAAGTCTTTATTTCTAACTGTCTTATATGGCTTAGTGAGAGCTTAAGATGTCAATAGAATTATGTGGCCAAAATAAATGGTAATTCAACCAATAGCTGAGAAGGTGCTTTTTGTTTTCTTGTAGTTTTCTTGGGAACTGTACTTCAGGAGGCTAGTCCTTTTCCCTCAATAACAGGTGCTAATAATATCAATGATGGAGGTGTCTACAGATCTTATTTTTCTTCTGTGTGTGAAAAAAACCACAGCTTTTTTTTTTTTTTTAAAAAAAAAACTGTTCATGAAGCTTATAACTTTTTTAAGAGTTTTTTTTTTTATGAGACTAGTTTTGTCTATACTTCTGGTTTATATTTTAGTCCACTTTTAGTTTGGTTGCTGTTAGGTCTGAATTAGGTAAACACAGTTTGAAAATATGAATAGAAGCTGATATTATCCTGATACAGACAATAACATATGTTATCATCCTTTAGAGTTATAAGTGTCTTGTTTTCCTTTATGTCTATATACTTCCAGAAAGCCTGATTCTTTAACATTTCTGATTCAGAGAATTTTAGATAATTTCTTCTTCCCCCATTGTAACCCATTGATTATACTGCCATATAAAAATAAAATAATATTGCATAAATGACAGGAGAAAACCGTGTTGAATGTGTTTATTTGTGAAGTTTATTAGGACATTACTGAATCTCAATAGAAATTCAAATGATATGATAAAGAAAATAAGGTGATAGCATTTTTAGCCCTGAGTAACAGGATCAAATGAAGCAAATAATTCACCCACTATAGGGCAGCTGTTTATGAAATATATAATTGATTATTTAAAAGAAAAATTATGTCATAATCTCAGTACAAGAGGAAAGAAAATATCAAGGACCTTTGACAAAAAGTGAGAGGGTTAGAAAATGAAGGATCTTCAACATGTAAATGAAAGAGAAATGGAAGAAAGAAAGAAAAGAAAAAAAATCACAGGAAGAGGGAAAGGAATCCTAAGGTTTTGGGCCCCGAGATGAGAAGACAGGAAGTTCTTATGTTCTCCTTAAATTGTTTCTGGAAGGTTTTATTATAGAATCACATTGCCACACATTAGAGAAGTGGATATGCATACATTTAGAAATATTTTCAGTAGGAAAATGTCATGATTAATATATAATACTACTAATAATATTGACCTTTATGGCATTGTAAATGTATCCTTTTTGATTATATTTATTAAAAACCTGACAAAAGACAGTAGTCAATAAATCAAACGTTAAATAACTATGGTTATTCAACGCACTACAACTCACCTCAGAACAGTTATGTAGACTGATTATGTCAATAATTCTCCCTGATGCATCTCATCCATGGGTCATCTCTTAATGACCCGTGGATGCATCTCATCATGTCCCATGGACTTGTGCACCTTCAGGTTCCTTAGTTGGCCTTGAACCTGCTCTTCTGCTACAGTGGGTGGAATTTACTCTGCATTCAGCCCTTACAGGAATTCCAGTGAAGTGTTTCACTCTTTTTTAATTTTCATGTTTCTCTATACAACTTGTGTATTTGTGATACTTTTCTGCATGGTTTCTTTCAACTCACAGTTGAAAGAAAATAATTTCAAAGCACTTAATTAAATATTCCAACTGAGTAATTTCCAGCAGAATTACTAGCAACTATTTCTTACTGTTAAATGTTTTATAGAGTATTTGCTTTGGAGTACTAAAAAAAAATGTTCTAGTATACTGTAACTTTTAACATATTAAAGATGGACAAAGTTTTCCTTAAATACAAACATCTGCAAAGCAGAGGAAAATAGTGAAATATACTCACATGAAAAAAAAAGGGTACAGAAGAAAAAGTTTGGAGAAAATTGTAAACATGAATGGCCACAAACAGTCAGCTGTGAATTCCTCTGTTCTGCCAGTGTCTGTTGGGAATATATTACTGAAATTGCTGCTTTTAGCAATGACTCCTGTAGGACAGAAGAAGAGAGAAATGAGGCTGCATTGTGCTAGGAGGAATCAGTTAAATGCACTGCTTGAGACATGGTAGTTAAAGCAGACTTGTCATTCTCAATCAAAATTGTGATTGTTGTGGAAAGAGATCTGCATATTAAGTTTCCCTTTCTTTTTAGAGCAACATAAATCCTTCAGTGTCCTGACTGCATTAGGTAAGGTTTTCTTCATTTTCACCTCTCATTTTGTTAAATACCCCTGGATAAATGGCTCCAGTGCAGCTGCAACTCTGTCTACTTAAATGAACTACTGCTCTCAAATAAAAAATAAAACCTAAAGAACCTACAAGTCTTTTTTTTTCACTAAAAACAAAGCAATTCAAATTTTTAAAAGTTCTGAGTTTCTCTAAACAAATATACATGGGAAATACCAGTCTGACAAAACCAAGGCATTTTCTAGCAATCTATTTCCCCCTCCCCCCTCAGTTTCGTCAAGATTTGAAGAAAAGGAAAAAAAGTTCTTCTGCTATGAGATAGAGTATTCAGAGAACTGTTTCAAGAACTGTTCTTTCTTTTGGAAAAAAAATAAATAAAATAATTTGGAGAGTTACCAAAGCAACTTGTCATAGTTCCAGTTCCATTTATAAATGAATGAAGGAGCTGCTTCTACAACATCCAGTGCTATGCAAATGTGCTGCACTGGAAAAATTACAAAAAGGGCAAACTATAGGTTTTTTCCTAATCTAAAAAGTTTAAGATTTTTCTTTCTTCATGTTCAACATTTTTCTTCTGTGGTTTTATAGTTATACATAAAAAAAAAAAAAATCTGTGTATGAAGGTAACTGAAACCTTTTAATAGCAGTAATGTGAATAAATTGAATGTCTACAATTTATTGTAATACAGTTACAATTAAATGTATGACAGCAATTACTCCACTTGTGTATTTCATTAGTTTACCAAGTAACTATTCTGATTTTCAAATAGTAATTGAAATACATTCAAATTTATCTTCATAAAATAGTATTGAAAAACACGAGAAAGTTGCTAAAAAGTTTCCTTAAATAGTATAATAAAGTTACAATTGCTTCTGGCTGAATTTTTTTTTTTATCCTTTGAGTGTATATAATCTTGCTTTTCTAATTCGTCTTCATATCATTGCATGTAATGATTGAAATGTAATTGTTGACTGAAGAAAATTACTATCTTTTACAAAGAAATTTCTGTAGGACAGATGTTCTTCTTCCTATACATATAAAAGACCACAATCAAGAGATTTTAAAGATTCTTTTTGAGAGTAATATTGATTTAATATTTGAGCTAGTTAAAAACATAAAAAATATTTTAATAAATTATTTTAATAAATTTAAGTTATAAAGTAACTATACAATTCTAAAAATATGTAAAATGTAAATATGTATGTTAATAGGATGCAAAAATATTTAATGTTATTGTATTTTTAATATAGTAGACTTCAGTATATGGCTGCAAGTAGCTTTATTACCTGAATATTATGGGCTGATACAGTACAGAATGCAAATATGAGAAAGTTCCTCTTGGCTATGTATTTTATAATAAGATTTTTTTAAGGTCAGAAGTTGCATGGTAAAGATACAGTAAAGAGGTATTATCTGTTTGGGTTTGGTTTTTTGTTTGTTTGTTTGTTGGTTTTTTTAACTGATCTCCACACAATATTATTACATGTTGTTTTAATTATCATATGCAACATGGATATCTCTATGAAAAAAATGTATGTTGTGAGTTTGGAGTGAACTATTGTGTGAAATACTTAAAGATGACTGCTGAAAAGGTCTATATATCCAACAGATTATTAAAATTGCAAGCTTAGTTTTCCATTAACATTTTCTATTTTGGCATCTTAAAGAGTGGAAGTTGATTTCAGCAGAACATCCTGTGGGGAAATTAGTTCATTTTGCTAAAGTATCTTAATAATTACAGTGACATCAAGGTTAATTGCTTAATCTGTATTGCCATAGTGCAGTCCTGTAGAAGTCCCAACACAATCTGTTCTATAATTAGTGCCAGAATATCCATATATAGAACAAGCTGTAACCTAAATAAATGTAAAAAAGAACTGGTATGATTAATATATAAAATTTACCGAAGTGTGTTTGTGTGTGTACATATATATATATGAAGACAGGGAATAAATTTCAGAAAACAGAATTCTTACAAAAATGGTATATTAAACCCTTGAGGAGATACAAACAGCTGAGGTAGAAAGTAACTTCAAGCAAGATGTTTTTTCTCCCTATTCTTTTTCCAGCTCCAGGATGTGATTGCTAGCCAACACCATCAGATTTGAATCAGGTCCCATTTTCATAATGCAGTACATCACGATAGATTGTGTGCTAGTCAAAATACGCATAGCTCCTAAATAAGGTGAATAGAGTTTTGTCTGCGAAAGGTAGCAATTAAATTATAGAAAACTTTCTTCTTCCATTTGAGTATATTCAACTTGAATGTATACATACTTTTGTTTTCACTCCTCAGGGTAATTACTATTAAAGTCCTTCATGTTTCTTCAAAATGTCAACAACTTGTTTAACTCATTTGAAAATGCAAAACTCATAAAAACATAGAATCATAGAATTATAGAATGGTTAGGGTTGGAAGGGACCTTCAAAGGTCATCTAGTCCAACCCCCCTGCAAGGAGCAGGGACATCCCTGACTAGGTCAGGTTGCTGAGAGCCTCATCCAGCCTGGCCTTGAACGCTTCCAGAGATGGGGCCTCCACCACCTTTCTGGGCAATCTGTTCCAGTGTTCTATAACTCGCATCGTAAAAAATTTTTTCCTAATTTCTAATCTAAACCTACCTCCCTCTATTTTAAAACCATTACCTCTCATCCTATCGCAACAGGCCCTACTAAACAGCCTTTCCCCATCTTTCTTGTAGGCCCCTTTGAGGTACTGGAAGACCGCTATCAGGTCTCCCCGGAGCCTCCTCTTCTCCAGGCTGAACAGCCCCAACTCTCTCAGCCTGTCCTCATAAGAGAGGTGCTCCAGCCCTTTTATCATCTTCGTGGCCCTCCTCTGCACCTTCTCCAACTGGTCCATGTCCTTCTTGTGTTGGGGGCTCCAGAACTGACACAGTACTCCAGGTGGGGTCTCACCAGGGCAGAGTAGAGGGGGAGAATCACCTCCCTCGACCTGCTGGCCACGCTTCTCTTGATGCAGCCCAGGATGCGGTTGGGCTTCTGGGCCGCAAGGGCGCATTGCCTGCTCATGTTGAGCTTCTCATCCACCAGCACTCCCAAGTCCTTCTCCTCAGGGCTGCTCTCAATCCATTCCCCGCCCAGCCTGTATTTGTGCCTGGGATTGCCATGACCCAGGGGCAGGACCTTGCACTTGGCCTGGTTGAACTTCATGAGGTTGGCACGGGCCCACCTCTCCAGCCTGTCAAGGTCCCTCTGGATGGCATCCCTCCCTTCCAGCGTGTCGACGGCACCACACAACTTGGTGTCGTCGGCTAACTTGCTGAGGGTGCACTCTATCCCACTGTCCATGTCACTGACAAAGATGTTGAACAGGGCCGGGCCCAGCACGGACCCCTGAGGGATGCCACTCGTGACCGGTCTCCACATGGACATTGAGCCATTGACCACCACTCTCTGAGTGCGGCCATCCAGCCAACTCCTTATCCACCGAGTGGTCCTTCCATCAAACCCATGTCTCTCTAGTTTAGAGAGAAGGATGTCATGCGGGACAGTGTCCAAAGCTTTGCACAAGTCCAGGTAGATGATGTCAGTTGCTCCTCCCTTGTCCACCGATGCCATCACCCCGTCATAGAAGGCCACCAAATTGGTCAGGCACGATCTGCCCTTGGTGAAGCCATGTTGGCTGTCACCAACCACCTCCTTGCTCTCCATGTGCCTTAGCACGGTTTCCAGGAGAATCTGCTCCATGACCTTGCCAGGCACAGAGGTGAGGCTGACCGGCCTGGAGTTACCTGGGTCTTCCTTATTCCCCTTTTTAAAAATTGGGGTTATGTTCCCTCTCTTGCAGTCATTGGGGACCTCACCAGACCGCCACGACTTCTCAAATACGATAGCCAGTGGCTTGGCAACTTCATCCGCCAGTTCCCTCAGGACCCGCGGATGGATCTCATCAGGACCCATGGACTTGTGCACCTTCAGGTTCCTTAGATGATCCCAAACCTGCTCTTCGAGTACAATGGGCAGTTCTTCATTCTCGCAGTCCCTGCTTGCACCTTCTACAGCTTGGGCGGTGGGACAGGAACTCTTGTCGGTGAAGACTGAGGCAAAAAAGTCATTGAGAACCTCAGCCTTCTCCATGTCCTGGGTAACCAGGACACCAGTTCCCTTCTGGAGGGGGCCTACATTTACCCTGGACTTTCTTTTGTCCCCTACGTACCTAGAAAAGCTCTTCCTGTTACATTTTATATCCCTGGCCAGATTCAGTTCTGCCAGGGCTTTGGCCTTCCTTACCTTATCCCTGGCCACTCGCGCAGCCTCTTTGTAGTCCTCCCAGGCTACCTGTCCCCACTTCCACCCTCTATAGGCTTCCTTTTTCACTTTCAGTTCGTCCAGGAGCTCCTTGCTCATCCACGCCGGCCTCCTGGCCTTTTTGCCCGACTTGTTTTTCATCGGGATGCACCTCTGCTGAGCTTGGAGGAGGTGCTCCTTGAATATGGACCAACTTTCCTGGGCCCCTCTTCCCTCCAGGGCCGCCTCCCATGGCACTTGGCCCATCAGGTCCCTGAAGAGGCCAAAGTCCGCCTTCCTGAAGTCTAGGGCAGAGAGCTTGCCATGTATTTTCCTTGCTGCCCCGTGGATCTTGAACTCCACCATGTCATGGTCGCTGCAGCCAAGGCTGTCCTTTAGTTTCACATCCCCGACCAGTCCCTCCCTGTTGGTGAGCACAAGGTCGAGCATGGCACCCCTCCTTGTCGGCTCCTCTATTGCCTGCAGGAGGAAGTTGTGCATGAACAACTTAGTGGTGTTTTAAGTATTTGTTATTTCAACCTAGTATTTAATAACAAAATTGATTTTTGATTGACATAGTAAATGTCATTCGGGGACGTATGGTAGTCACATATGACATGTAAAAATATTATATTGTACAATATTGTACAATATCTATACAACAAAAATATTGTATTGTACAGAATTGTACAGAATACACCTTCATTACACTATGTTGAGTATCTGAAGTTCTTAATGATGCTTAACCTAAAATATGGTAATTCATAGGAAGTAACATCCTGGCTATTACCTTTTTCAGAAATTCTGAACAAGTTCACCAGATTAACCAAATAAATTAGAGACTCCTTCAGAAGTGATATCACAGTTCTCTAGGAAAGGAACACATCACACCAAATCTCTTACCTTTTCAACATTATTATATTAAAAAAAAAAAAGGAGTGTGTTCAAGATTTAAAAAAAAATACTTTTTCAATATATCATCACGCTTCATTACTCTGTTCTTCATGGTTTGTTTTTTTTTCATGTATGTGTTATTAGTTTTGTTTCTGTTGCTTCATAGTGCTGGCTAATCCAGCATCCAGAGCTTTGAGATTATTCTTTCTTTTCCTTCATACTGAGTTTCTCCCATCTGGCATTCCTGTCCCATTTCATTGCATCCATTTCACCAATTTTCTCTTTATCCTTCCACATGCATTTTCTTTATGTATTCCTAAATACTTCTCCATTTCTATATTATTATTTTATGTGCAAATGCTCTATTTTATTTAATATGCAGTAGTTCTTTTTTGTATTTTCTCCATAGGACCTCCTTCTGAATGCCCTAAACACACAGTAATTGTTTTCTCCATGATGGTACCAGAAACTAATAGACTTACTATACTTTGCTTGTCCCATATAAGAAAGAAGGTGGTCAGAGTTTATAAAGTAGTTGTCAAGGTACTTCTACTTCATATTTGGCGATAATTTCAATAATATTGCCCATTACTGAGCTTACAGATTTGTATTACATTGGTACACTTCGTTAATGCATGGTTCCGTGTTGTTTTATTGACTGTTCAAATTCTGAAGATGTGCCACACTGAGGGACAGTGTGGTGCCCCTGATAACTCAGGGTGACACAACGGTTCCCTTCTTGCTCTCTGCTTCTTTTTAGAATCTGTGGGTTCATTTGCCATTTATTGCTTCATATTAGTCATCACTTTGTACTCAATGCTTATTACATCTGAGGCAGAAGCTGTGAGTTACTCTGCATTAGTTAGTGAAGATGGTTTTCAAATAACCAGTATCCAGAGACAGAAACCAGCAACTGGATCTGTAATAGTAAGCTATATAACTGATGTTATTTTCAGAAGGGTTATAAAGAGATGTTTAAAGACATTAACTAGGTATGCAGCAACATACAAAAGAAATTATGCTTTTAATGACATTTTAAACAAAAAAGTTCTACAGATTATATCTATCTCATTTTTACAGAAATTGAGATAAGTAAATCACAGCCAGCACTAAACCCAGATAAGCACCTCTGAAAAATATGTCACTCATAGAAAACATGTTCTATCATCCTTTATTGTATTTTGTTTTGTACATCAGAACTTAAACATAGAGCCTGTATCCATGAAAACACATGCTTCTTACGCAGCTTAAGATATACATTCCATTATCAATGTTAAGCCTATCACTCAGATGTTGGTATCATTGGTAAAGCCTGATGGTTTGATCGCTTTAGATACTACAACTTTTACTTTGAGGGAGTTGGGGAGGCAAATTAACCCTAATCTTACAAAGGGGAGAAATCTGTCCTTACTGCTCTCAAGTGCATATTCTCCAAAGTGTGATCATTGAATAAGGAAATGTCTCCAATGACACATACTTTAAATTATGCCTTATGTAAATTTCCAAATGTAATTTTCTGCCTTACCAGCCTCTATCATCTATGTATCTATTTGAGAAATTTTGAAGGCGTGTACCTTTACATCATATAGATGCCGCAGATAAATACAGCTAGATACAGAAATGATTTATGTTAATACTTTTCAACTTGGCAACTTTTAAAATAGCCTTTTTAGAAAAACAAACAAACAAACAAACAGTAATTAAGACTACTGTGCACTCAAAAATAAAATGAGCAAACCTTTAATTTTCCTACATTTTACTTAGTTATTGCCTCTTATTCAGTGTTTAATCTTCTCCAGGGAAACAGGAATCAGCTCTCCCACATTTTGCAGTAGTTTTCATTTAAAATGTTTCTTAGCTAAACACCATTTTAATTTTGAATGTTCATACTACATGATGGAATTTATGTAATTTACAAAGCATTTACCACAGCAGTTGAGAGACTCTTTTCAAGAAATTTCATATGAACATCTTTCACCTGAACAAAAATTCTATTCTTTCAGTTGCCTTTAAAAAACCTGATAAGTTTATTTCAGAAGTCAAACTGCAATGAGTAATCTGTGGTACTATCAAAGAAGAAAGCTGAAACTTAGCACGGCAGTGAGCCTATAGCTGCACATAGTTGAAGCTTTTTTTTTTCTTTCCATATGAGTCAAAACAAGTAACAATTTGAAAAGAGTGGGAGTCTTAGTAATGCCCTAAGTTTTTTAAAAAGCATATTTTAACTTGCTTGTAGCAGAATAATATTATTTGGTTCTGTATTTTCCTCTCCTTGTCACCATAGATACTGCTTAGAAAAGTTTTACAGCTCATAAGGTACCATCCCAGTTGAAATCAGATAGTCACTAACAGGAAAACTAATTCTTAGCTTTGTTGATTACTTACTGTAATCTGATAAACTTTATGCTTTATTTAAAAAATAATAATAAAAAAATAAAAGTCTTTTGGTTTGTGCTCTCTTGCAAACCTCTGATTTTCTTACAAAAATATACAAAGCAGAAGTGGAGGTGAGATCTGGTTAAATGACAATTAGACAGTTGATTTTAAAACTTTGCTAACAAACTGACTTTTAGTTCAGTATTTTTAACTTTTGATAGGAAGTGCCCATCATAGGCAGGTAAGTTCTTTCAAACTGTGCAGTCTTGTGTGATTTCAGATTTCAGTAAGAAACTGAGAACAGAGAATATTTTTACTTGTTTATTTTAAAAATACCAAATAGTAGATAATAAAAGCTTGATTAGTCTATATTTATATATAATACAAATTCACATTCATATTTAACTAGTACTAAGCAACTATTTATTTCTAGGACTTTAGTGTACAACATTAAAGAATGTGTTTACAATGTACCTCCTGTCATTTGCTCTGTGGAAGACATCTACTGTTCAGCATTGAAAGGTCACATAGTCCTGGCTTCCCTTACTTAATCAATATGGGCTGCATTTCTCTGCATCTGAATAAACAGGTGCTGCTGCCTCTTCTTCTTTTTCCAGATGAAGTACTGTGTTATTGCTGATCTCCTCTTGCATCTGGGTCAGGTCTTTTTCCACATTCGTAGTCAGCGCACCAGGTGATCAGAAATACTGTAATGACAAGGAGAACACTGGAGCAATGTTAATGCAGTTGTGTATGACTGATGGGACAATCTCAGCAAAAATTGATTTTCCCGTCACCCTTTTGAGTCCACTAATGTCATGTTGTTTTTACAAGGAGACTTAAGCCTACTTGATAGACTTATTCTCAGGTATTCCATTCCAGTCTCAGAGGGAAGAAAGGGTGGAGTGATAAGCAAGGTCAGTGGCTATTGAACTGAAATTAATTAAATGATGAATGATCTTTCAAGATAATCATTAATGCACAATTATTTTGGCACATTTTGAAGACTAATATGGGGGAGGCTCTGATTAATTAAGATATTTATTTTACTATAAAACTAATAACAAGAAAGAACTTGTCACATGTACAAACTTGCTGTTACACAATTTATCTCTATTTGCAAGAGGAAGCATGCTCATTAGAAGTACACTGTAATTTGAGTATTCAAATGCATGAAATCAATTATTTGTATTTCATCAAAGTTTTCTGCAAAGGAAGTTATGAAACACAAAATAAAGTATGTCCCCTGACACCTTATTCACATTTAAACAAATAATTTTAAGTTACAGACAATATAGGGAAAAAACCCTGACAGCAATTTATAATCTTGCAAATATTTGGAATATATAGGTCTACTAAGAAAATGTCACATACAGTATGATGTAAAATAAATCATATAGACTGAAATTAAGACTTATTCAAACACCCTAAACCAGACAGGTTCAATGAGAAACATCATGCTTTTTTTTTCTCAAGAAATAAGGCAGATGCAAAGCTGTTATTCTAAACCATATGCAACTGTTTGTTCTAAAACAGGTGCTATTGAATAGAATCTGGAGAATACTAATTTCTTTAGAGTTTCATGAAAACAGGCAGGAAAGTAAAAGAAAAGAAGTATAAAATCTTTAAAAAATAGAAAATAAAAGGTTCAAGTTAAATATGAACTTAATATTATTAAAAACAGAAGCTGCAGGAGGATCTCAACCATACCACTACACTAGAGAAATCAAGAGAAACCATGTACTACTAGACTATTTGAAAAATAGTTTGACTTCATAAGGGTTTTTTTTTTTTGCAGATATGTCTTTACATTTAAATCCCTAAACAAAGCAGAAATGGCCTTGCTTCACCTAATTTTAACCTATAGCCCCTTAAGACTTACATACTGTCAATTAAAACAGGATAAAATACTGTTGTAAAATAATTGCTTCCATATACTCTGTCAATATTATTCTCTCAATTTTAATGTTATCTTCATACTTCTTTGGATGTCATATCTCTCAGCTTTGCTAGATGAGATTAGCTTTTTAGATGAGATAAAAATAATTTTTGAGTTGTTAGAGAAGTTACTAAAACCTGTGCAGAAACATGAAATTTATCTAAGAGTAGCTGTCAGGACTTTAGCAGCCCCTACATTTTTCTGTCATTTGTAACACTGCAGCAGAATAAAACCTCAGTAAGAACATATATGCTATAAGTATTGCATAAGTATTGCTATATGCAATAATGTTAATAACCTTTTCTAGGATTTTGACAGTTTGGTGGGGGGATTTTGTTTGTTTGAAAGGGAGTGATTTTGTTGGTTGCTTTATTTTGGTTTTGAGAAGAAAAGGGCATAGAAGAAAGCTGGTTTGCTTTTGTTTTTCTTTGGCCTCCATGTCATTTCACTGTAATACAGGAAACTGGACTAAAAGAGGGCAGCCTTTACGAGAAGTAATTCCATTCTGTATATTCATAAAGACTATACTAGCATTTTTAGAAAACCAAAAGAGTCAAAAAATCTCAAACTTGTTCACCTTAATAATTTACAAGGACATCTACCACATTGACAGGTTTAACTGCCACGAATATTTCACCTACAGTATGATGTAAAAGAAAATGTTGATTTTAAATGTAAACATACAGTACTGTGGTGATATTGACAAGTTACATGCTTCACTCCCTTTTGTTCCTGTAGCACTGGCAAATGTAGAGAATGCTGTTTAACCTACACATAAGTTGATGTAACCTTTCCTTACTGAAGAACTAGTGCTACTAAGACTGTCTGGGGTGTTGTAAGAAGATAGTAATCAGACTAATGTGATTATATTTTTGAACTAAATTTCCTGAGCCTACTATGCATCACTAGTTTTCTCCAAGTCAATTGAAACCAGACTTTTGGTCATAAAGAACTTTAATATTGTGTCATGAGAATTTGCTTTTTATAGATTTGCTGTAAAGATATATTTTCTGGTTCAAATACCTCAGCCTGCTTACAACTTCTTTCCCTCTTTTCCTAGCAGGCAATTGCACCGCAACTATGCTTTTCAGTCATTTCTCAATTAATCTGAATGATACCACAGAGGTTTCAGAACTTTTAATTTAATATCTGATCTTATCAGTAGTACTACCACTAATTTTTGCAGATTTCTTTCTCTCTTATGATCTCTCACCAACAGTATTTCCACATCATGCATAAGTATAACACTAAAAATTGTCATCTCAGATCCTAGTGGATACCTACAGGAAGCCTGTAGTGAAAAACTGAAAAGGATCCTTAGGATGAGGCAAACCACTATTTTTAAACAGTGAGGACCATAGAACTCTGTGAGCAAGCCTTAAAAATTAAACAGTATATAGAGAGAGCCATAAATATTTTAGCAAAGTTCTGTTGTGCTGATACAACTGGTAATACAATCCTACCTTGCCTACTTAATGACTAAAGACTAATGCTTGCTGCTAAAATACTTTTCCTAATATTCTTAAATGTAGATAGATAAGTAACATTGAGTAAAGATGATGATCTTTAAAAGAATTTAATAGTAATACTCAGTAGCTAGCTACAAAACATTCAGAAGCTGCCTATGCTCTTCTACAAAACTTTTCTAGTGCATTTCAATAGACATCTACAGCAGTCCTCTTATCCTCTATTTTGATCTGCCTGTCTCTCTCTGCATTAAAAACAAAAAAAAAAAAGCCAAAGAAACAACCTCCTCCCCCCAAAAAAACCAGTTATGTTTAAATTTTCAAATTTAAAGCATTTCCTCATGATGATTCAGACCTGATCTGCAGAATTCAGGTCGTCTTCTTAATCTGACCTCTAGGTACATATATAGAATGATCGAATTAGAATAGTTTGGATTGGAAGGGACCTTTAAAGATCAGCTTGTTCAAACCCCCTGCAAGGAACAGGGACATCTCCAATCACATCAGGGTGCTCAGAGACCTGTCCAACCTGGCCTTCAATGTTTCCAGGGATGGGCCGTCCACCACCTCTCTCAGCAACCTACTCCAGTTTTCCACCATCCTTATTGTAATTTTTTTTTCCTTATATCAAGTTTGTATCTACCTCCTTCTGTTTTAAAACCATTACCCCTCGTCCTCTCACAACAGGCCCTGCTGAAGAGTTTCTCCCCAATGATATGAGTTTGCCCCAATGATATAAGATATGATTGTGTCCTAGCTTTGTATGAGGTTCACACTAGGTTGTGTGAGCTTTCAGGGCTGTCAGACCTCCTGAGTTGCTTCACCTATGGAGCAGCAAAGTATATCTCTGGGTACACTTATCATACTGTTTAGCGAGATAGTTGAAATAGCACATATACACATCTCATTTCACTCTCAGGGAACTTATTGCTCTCCATAGAGAGATTAGCTTTTAACTCAAACATGTAAATTAACTGAATACATTCAGGCATTGTACACACGTAAGTCATAGGTCAGTCCTTTGTAGCTAGTCAATGCCCAATGTTTAAAAAAAAAAGAAAGTGATTGATGACAAATACTGACAAAGTCAACCTCCCAGTCAAACCCTGTTCTGCTGCTTAATCCGTCAAGAAAATAAATGGTGCATAATCTTCTTGCACTCACTAAAGGACAAAAAATATCATTTCTAGGAAAAAAAAAAATCCCAATACTTGGCAAGTTACCTATGAGGAAAAACAAGTGCTTGAATTCTATGCTGAGTGTGGAAGTTTTCATAAGTATGATCTCAGAGGAAATGTAATATGAACTGAACAATTGCTTTCTGAATGGTGTTTTTTAGATCCAAGTGGAAAAAGGTCATCCTAGAAACTAAGTGTGCAAGATTCAAAACTATCTCATTTTACAGAAGAAATACAATTGCAGTTCTCTTAACAATGAGGATATTGTTCTTACTGATACATGTTCAACTAATTCAAATACTCTTATTTACTTGAAAGTGGTTTGAAATCAGAATTTTTCCACATCACTAAACTTATCATTAAGGACTATTATTGCTGGAGTGGTTTCTGTTTATTTCATCACAGAAGCATTTCATTTATTTTGCCTCTGACAGAAAGAAACAGAACTGCTGCTGACATCACAGCAGGGTTGCTGCTTGTTACTGTAACATTAGTTTTTTAAATAAAAAATCCAAGTACAGATTTTCTATTTTTTTGCAGGAAAAAAATCTTCAGGGGGGAAAGGAAACATATTTTGTTCTGCTCCAAGATCCTCATCCATCAATTGCTGCAGATGTAACTCGTTAATTACTACAAGGAAAGATTTTACCTGTTGTAATATTCATCTTCTTTGCACTTGACTCTTATCTTCCAGAGGTTGTTAGCAATTGGTAATAAAAAACTAGGCATTAGTGATGAACTCTGAACTGGATGTTTTTCTAGTTAGCCTGAGAATACAGAGATGAAAGAGCAAATGAAAATTACTAGCAGAAACTTTCTGTTCTGTTGAGTGCTAAGCTATGCCATGCTGTGCCATGCTACGCTATGCTGTGCTATGTTATGCTATGCTACTCTATTAGTCCATTCTTTCTTACTCTGTTGGATATGCTGGTTTAGGGACAGGAATGATGATACTTATGCTACATGACATGATGCCAGCTGAAAGCTGGGCTGGCTCTTAGTGGCTGGATGTTAATGTTGGCATTAATGTCTGTTTGTTAGCTGTCTTAACCTCATCATGGCTCTGAAACTATGAAAATCCATAAAGGAGCTGAAACTCATACCATGACACCGTGTACAATGCTGAAAGGAGCAATATAAATAAGAAGTCATATTGATATCTGTTCTCTGTACACACTATATATTATCTATGAACTGAAGGCAGTGTCAAAATTTGGGGTGGGAGGCTACAAGATATATGCTGAAACTTCTGATTTATTTTATCTGTGAGCAGTGTTTTAGTATTGTCTTCAAACAGAATAAAAATGAGTTAAGTCATAAATTTTTGTTACTTTCTGTATATAAAAATATTTTATCAAATTACTATCCTTTATTCATGAATCTGAAATATGCATGAATATGAAAGTTCTTTAAAGTACATTTGTATCTCTGTATTAAAAGATCACAGGAAGAAACTCACAGAATCACCACCTTATATATAAAAGTAAATATTCTAAAAGCCACTTCTGGATTTGACTTCTCAGTATTGGGCTGAATATTTTTCAGTGACAGACCTCTTCTTTCTCAGTAAGTTAACTAGCACTTTTACAATAACACTGAAGCAAAGAACCAAAATACTTTGGAAGAAAAATTAGATCTCCATGGAAACCTGAGAGACAGGTATTTTTTCCACCAGTAAAAGTAACATAGGACAGATTAACATGGCAGCTGAGGAACTGCAGGCAAATTAAAATTTATTCACAAAATAAGACAGAAGGGAAATACATCTTTCTTCAGCACATACACTCAGATAAAACTCTTAATATCCATTTTTAGATATGGCCACTCGGTGTCAGGATCTTGACAACAGTGTGAGCACTCAAAAATCAGGTGACTTTTGGTTCAGAGACAAACTAATCTTTAATTGGAGTACATAAAAGTATTTTCAAGACATGCACTTGAATTTAAACTCTTCTCTTAAATTGATTTGTATTTAACCATATTTATTTTAAAGTTTAGCTTGGTCATATGTAAAACTATAGAAATAGATGGGATTTAATCTGGCAATAATTTTAGGTCATTTTTTTACATAAATAATGGACTTGAACATAATTTGCATATGTGTATATGGATAAATTATCATTTATTGAGCTGGCTTTGCTTGGGTAAAACATGTTTAAAGAATAAGACTGCCTTTTGTGATGAAGTGACTTGGTCAGTGGAAGAGAGGAGAGCTGCAGAAGTCCCTTGATTTTAGCAATACTAAGTCTCCAACAACATCCTTCTTGACAATCTGATGAGATGTGGACTGTACAGATAGTCCACAAGATGGGTGGAAAACTTATGCAGCTGCTATGTTCAAAAGATGGTTAATGGCTCAAAGTTAAAGTAGTCACTGGTTAAAAGTGGAGCTTGTTTCATATATTTTCCTGTAAAATCTTCGTTTTCATGTTTCACTCATTCATATGACTTCTGATAAAAGTGAAGTAATATTTTATTCAGAAGCATAGTATGTGCTTGGTATGTGTATATTTGTTTATCCTGAGACAATTGTTTACTTTTCTCCTTCTTTTGAAAGAAGTGATACAAAACTGCGTATTTTGGCTAAGCCAGAGACTTAGAAAACCAGTTTGTTTGCTGCAAAGTGAAGGTTTTGGTATGGAGGGCAGATACTCTTGGGGTTTGTCTTTGATTCTTTGCTCTCTCAATGAAGGCATCAAGAACCACACCCTCCTAAAGAGGTCCTTCTATATTTTCTTCTCTTTCATATTCTCTCCTTGTTTATGTCAAAAGTAGCCCAGCCCCTGGCCTGGCCCCCATTCCTCATTGCTGCAATGAGGGAGAGGAAGCTATTTATCTTGTACCATGGAGAAGCCTTGAGCTGGCTCTGTCCTTTGTGGGGCACAATATAGTTGGTGTTCAGAATATATTGAAAAATTGTTCCAGAATATTGTCTGGAAATGAACTTTCACACAAAAATACATTGATCACAGTAGTAAACTAATATAAAAAATGAGTTCAGTTCACAAATATGGGGACGGGATTTCTGATTAGGATGAAGATGGGGAGTAGAAATGTGGAAATTTTAATCTAGATGTGGAAAGCATAAAGAAAGCCAACAATTATCAAATGGCAATACTTATATCCAAACTAGAAATAATGTACATCTTTAATAGTATTGATATTTTGACAGTTAGGAGTATCTTCCACCAGATGTGAGGTGATCTCTGTCACCTGCAGCTCAGGCTGAACTGTTGTACTTTTTCCTGTCTGTGGGGCAATCATTCTTCTTGGTGCATTCCATAGGCTTGGATACTGAGTGTGTATTTTTTATGTGTGTTGGAGCAGCAGGAGCACCATAACCCTGGCCACTGATGTTTCCTTTTGAAGAAAATGTAGCAAGAAGAAAAGGAGATAGTTAAGATATGCTCTAAGTCCCTTGATCTAAACAATCAGGGAACCAGGCCTGTGGGGCATGGCACGAAGGGCCCCTACCCTACAGGGTAGGTAAAATCAATAAGGCTTCCTAACACATGCTATGTCTCAAACAGAAATCATGTACATATTGTTGAATTTAGAGCAAGGCCTATGGCTTTTGTTGAAAAGTTTGTTCAAGATAACAGAGATCTCTTCTTTCTGAAAACATGTAAAATTATTAAAATAACAAGCATTTAGAAGTAATACAAGACTTAAAGCCAAGCCTTAGGACTCAGATCTGCATGAGTGACATCACTATTCATCTGTCTATTATTTCTCTCACTGAGTTTTGTTCTGCTCCTCATCACTGAAAACGTCTAAAGTTACTTAGATTACTGTAGTGGCTGACATTGCTCTGCAGCACCAATTGCACATGGACAGCACAAACCAATGGAGTCACAGGTTTCTGTATGTACCTGAGGTCAAAATTTGGCTAACTATTCTGGTCACTTGTATGTTCATATATATGGTATTATTTTTGCAAGAAAACCAAATGGAAATGTTCGTTGTGATAGTTATGTAAAACCTATTCATATAGATTATTACTACATAGAAACCTGAACAAAAACAAGTGTGGAAATACAACAGAATTAAATAAATGAGGGTTTTGTTTGTTTGTTTTTTAATTTCACCAAGAACTTAGAGACTAATGAGGTGTAGTAGAAAAACATTGGACTCTGACTTTTATAAAAATCAATGAAATGGGAAACAATGAGTCAAACAATATTGTTTTTCTGTTGATCACAGGTTATTAGAAGAAACTGCCTGTTTTCTTCACAACAAATTGACACAACATTAATGTGATTTGATGGTAAAATAGTGATAAACTGTTTGACAGATTCTCAGTGGCTTAGGACAGAGTGTGTGCACTTCGCAGTAATTGGCAGGAAAATTAAATATCAAATAGGATATCTTAAATGCTTCAAGGAGGTTTTAGCTTCATATGTGCTTTGAAAGTAGCAGCTTAATTGCATGGAAACTGAAAGAGGGGGAGCATTCATATGAACACTTATATGTCAATAATTAAGTCCGTATAACCTTGAAACTGGGATGATGACAGAGTAAACATAAAATAAAGAAAAAAAAAAAGTCCATTTTGCCATCAAACTTTGGTCCATCAAACACCTCTGTGTGCATTTTTGCTATGCTCCAGAATATATAATGAAAGTTTTCAGTATCATGCCATGGTAACATCATTTCGGTGAACTGAAGCATAATAACTGTTTCAGATGACTGGAACTGAACCCAACACACAAAGTTATGCTGACTCCATAAAACCACATGAGTCCCTGAAGGGCCCACTGGAGAACCAACATACTGCTCTAAGTGAATGTAGTAATTTTCTGCCACTTGGCTTCAAGACCAGAAAACGTTTCCTCACTTAATCTTTTTAGGCATGTAGACAAAACCTTAAAGTCATATTCTGTTTCCACAGTGTTTATGCTAATTCAGAAGTGAGTTGGATTTCTTGGCCAAATTATCTCTGAAACAGTTTTTCTCCAAAGCTGAAGGAAAAATACAGAAGAAGGATCACATATTATTAATAATTTTATATCTTAATACTTTTGAATGAAAAAAACCCCACTTTTCAGAAATTGAAAATAAAATAAAAGAAGTCTATTCCAATGATTTGTTTTTTTTCTTTTTTCTTTCTCCCCATCCCATCCTGTATAACCATATTCTTAATCCTCTCACTAATAGGAGAATTTTAACTTCTTGGATATTTTCATCTTTTTTTTTTTGCTCAAAAAGCCAGTGAAATTAAGCGGAATCTGGTCTTTTTTTTTTTTTTCTGGTGGGATTTTTTTTTCTGGTGGGATGCTAGCAGCAGAAATAATCATATTGATGTTCATATGTTTCTTTATTTTTGCTTTGAATGACTGCAGAAAAATGTTTTCCATTGTTGTCCACAACAATGTCCACAGAGCATCTGATTGCTCTGTAGCAGTGCTTTCTGTTGAGTACCTTCATGGACATTTTAAAATTAAATATTTCTTTTGTCTTGATGTTCTGCATCTACCATCTTATCTTGCTTACTCTGTGTCTAGTTTCATTCATGACTTGTAATAATTTTTTTAATCAAAATTTTACTAAACTTTTCAGTTTAATTAGAGCTCTCTAAGGTTATGAAAATAAACATTTCATCTTAAGATTTTAATCAGACACTTTTTACACTCTGTGTAGACTTATCCATAGTTTAGCATTTTTCAGTGTATTATTTTCTAGTTAATCTGAATTTGTATTTATCTCTACCATATAGTACAATGATTTTCAACTAAAACTGCAGATTAAAATGCTATATTTTTGTATCTTTAAAAAAGGATTTTTAAACAATATGGTCTTACATGCTTTATCCCAAAAACCTGCTCTGAAGCTTGCATAAAAGAGTATGAAACAAAGCCTGTCTAACCTGGTCTATAGAAATTTATTGTCACCTGAATGGTAAGGACTTCAGTGGGGGATTACAGTTGTCTCTACTGCCTACACAGGTTTTTTTTTTATGAAAGCCAGCAGAACACTTAATTTCACAGGACTATTGACTATGTTGGTTAGAAATATTCTTTAAAAACTTTCTTACTTAATTGTGATATTCAAATCACACATAATTTAAAAAAAAAAAAAGAGAGTAACAAATGGAATGGGTTCACCGCATCAGCAAGGGTAGTACAAATTCAACTGGTCATGCTTTGGAGAAAGATATTTTTGATGCTGAAGTCCCCTGCCAGGAGAGCACAAGCTTTACATTTGGAGAAGATGACAGGATTGAATAGATGAAACATCAAGGGATTAGGAGGCGATTTGGAAAGAGAACCAGCCAGATGCAGTTTGTGTGAGGGCACAGTGACAAATCTATCGCCTGTCCGCCCTCGGAGAGAAGACACAGGAGACTGGGCTGAATTCAAAGAGTACCTGTACTAGTAAATAGTTTGAAAAGGGATAGCTGAACTGGAAACTGCTATTCTATCTTCACTTTATTTCTATGCCCTTTCTTTCTGCCTCCTGTTCCTGAACCCATCCTTTCCTCCTTTATACTCCTTCCCCTCCCAGTTCTAGATATTACCTGATAGTGCTTCAGGGTAATCAATGCACAGTTATTACTCAGTAAGTTGCATAAATACCTGCTAATATAATCTTTTAAAATCAACTGTGTTTACTTTGTTTCCAAATGACTGATGAGAATTTTAGTGATATCTTCCTTTCCTGAAGTTTTAAGGACAGACCACTACCAACTTACTGGGGATTATGCTAATGATAAGCAGGGAAAGAAGGAAATAGAAAGAAGAGAATAATAATTGTAAGCTGATGAGAATATATATAGAGGAAAATTCCAAAGATTTTTTTTTTATTTCTCAAGTATTATTCTTTTTTTTTTCCTTCATATGAATAAATAGCAAAAGGGTCAGTCTTGCCCTAGCTTAACTTTCATAAAGATAGCAATGTGCACGTGTACATATATTTGGAGGAACTGTGATCATTATATACACCATTATTTGTATTTATCCCCTGCTCTGCATCTTCCTTAGACCTTCCTTAGAAATCTCATTATTAAGTTCTAGCTTCTCCTATGCTGACCTGTCCCACGTTAATGAATTAGAAGTAAACACCACTGACACTCTGACATAACTTGTCCATATCATAAAGACTGTTTCATGGGTAGTGCTAAAGAATATGTGATTGAATGGGGGACACTTTTAAGTCTTTTTTACAATCCATTTATGTAATTAAATAATGCACAATCTGGTTTCTTTCATCCAAAACTGGATCTCTGCAGTTTTTCTGGCTAGTCAAAAGGACAGTTTCTGGGGGGGAAAAATCTATCTCTATTATGCATATTTTTTCTGCATATTTATCTTGACATTTTTATTTAATATGCATTTGGATATAAACCAGACTAGTGGGCAGCCCATGAAGCTTGTATTATTTTTGTTTTCAGAAAAAGGTACACTGGAAACTTCTACAATCTCTGCCGCCCAAACAAATTAGCAAAATGCTATGTTAAAGAACACCAAAGGAATTTTTGGAGCACATTTGAAAGATCTAACTAATAAAATATAAGACACAAATTAATTCAATTGAAATGACATGACTAACTGCTTTTTGGATTATGCTCTTATATAGAAAGAATGCTTGTACAGTCAGAGAAAAGTTCATCTTCCCTTGTCCTACTCATCAGAATGTCTCATTCCTGTTTATTACTGCCCAAGGAGGACATTTCAGCTATGTAAACAGTGATTCACTAGAATTAAAAAAAAAAAAATACTATTGTCAGGTTTTACATAATTTAACCAGTTTTTATAACTGTTGAATTTGATTGTAGCAATTAAAAAAGATAGATATATTTTCAGTCATTCAGAATTGTCTCGAAAATATTCTTCCTTAAAGAAAATGTAATTTTATGTTTTTTAAAAGCTCATATAGTGTTTTTCATATATAGCTCTTCATCAGATGTATGCTGCAGGGTTTGTGAGCATCTTAGGTGATACACTTTGTTATTAATGACATTTGCTACTTACTTATGGGAATTGTCTTTATTTATACTACCAGGCATCTATTAGCACAACGGGACTGGCGGACAGCAAGTTAAACAGGTCATATAATCAACATCTGAAAATTATCTGCAAACTCATTTATCATGCCTATGTCAAATTTGTCAGAAACACAACTTATCTGGAAGCAAGAAGGAACCACAAAAAAGGTTAACGGATTTAGAATGCTGTTGAAGTCTTAACAGGTAAGCATGTGCAACAAAGAACCTATTTAATATTTGTCATACTTAGTTGTCTCTGCTTGTACAGAGTAATTGAATAATCTGTTTGCTATTTACTATAGCTGCATGACATCTATGGTGCAACCATTTTCAATATGAATAAATATTCTCGATAAATTTTGAATGGAAAAACGCGCTGGTGTGGAACCAATTAATTGAAAAGCTCATTTAGGACCTGATCCTGTGAAACACAGAATGAGCCCTGTAAGTAGCTATTCTCTCAGTTTGTATATGTTTGAGAATTAAGAGTTTCTTTTTTATCACCAAAGATACTCAGCATCTTGCAGGATCAGATATTAATAAACAAAGATTCCGGCAAATGAAAATATTTGCCAGAATAAAATTAAATATTAAAATGTCATTAAAACTAGCTTTCTTCATCCCTTTAAAAATGTCTTTCTACAAAACTCAGTTTGAAAACATGAGAAAAATAACTTAGGGTGTTCTGAAATAAACTTATCTGTCAAAACCGTACTGTTCATTTTCACTGTCACTGTAGTTAGATATTCAAGATGCTATTGTGATTTGTTGCTTCTTCAGTGACTGGTTTATTGTCTTAATTTTAATTAATGATGGAAATGAAAGGTAACTATAATATAGCATACTACAAAGACAGGATATTAGATATATCAATCATGCATATTTTATTTCATGAGTATAACCAATTTTCTAATTTGCAAATTTACATTTCCATGCAGAGGATCAAATTAAAGAAGAATATTTATGAAGGGAAACTTCATTTTTGAAAGCTGATCTCATCAATAAATTAAGACTAAGAAACAGATGCAGAGTATTTGCAGTCATGGTATCATTGAAAACTACGTATATTTATGACTGCATGTTACATTACTTTTATAAGATCAGTGGGATTTTATGCTTAGCACTGTTGATTTAATTAGTACATCTTTATAGAAAAATAAACATGATAATTAATGCACCTTTGCATTTACCAAGAGCTCACTGAAATGCATTTTTGTAGCTTCCATTCAGTTCTATGTTATTCGGGTTTTATTCTATGGATGACCCGCTGGATGGATATGTGCAAGAAGAATGTCTGCATTTCATGGGAAATGGAACTACCAAATAAATAAGTGGGTGTTCTTGTAATTGTTCCATTTTGATTTGAAATGAAATAAATAACCTAGAATCCACTTTTAATAATATTCCAAATAAATTCTTAGGCATTGGGATATCATCAAGAAAAATATTTTCAAATATTCTAAATTAACTATGCCTGCATAGTAGCTAAAAAAGGCTGAGAGAGAGACAAATTACAAAAACAAAAGTAATTTCAGTGGAATATTTAATATACGGAAAACTAGATTCTAACACATGTCAGGGACCTATGGCAGCTTCACAGGCAAAAATGCTTTGTTGAAAATTTGATATATTATAGTCAGTTGAGAATGTTCATGAAAAAATACTCTCATAAAACTGAAATTGTTTTTTTATTGATCATTTCAGACAAAAAATACTCTAAATATATATTGAGTTTATCTTCTCATCTTGACTTCAGAAATTTGTACAGATTTTTATCTTGTTAATTAGATTGCCTTTTCATTGATGTTAGGCTTCTCTTTTCTGCTTCTGGTTGAAGCCCAGCTGGCAGCTAAGTACCACACAGCTACTCACTCCCCCGAGATGGGATGGGGGAGAGACTTGGAGGGGAAAAAGTGAGAAAACTCATGGATTGAGATAAAGACAGTTTTAATAGGTGAAGCAAAAGCTGCACTTGCAAGCAAAGCAAAATCAAGAATTCATTCACTCGTTCCCATTGACAGGCAGGTGTTCAGCCAACTCCAGTAAATTAGGGCTCCATCGTGTATGACAGTTACTTGGGAAAACAAACGCCATCACTCAAAATGTCCCTCCCTTCCTTCTTCTTCCTACAGCTTTATATGCTGAGCATGACATCCTTTGGCATAGAATATCCTTTTGGTTAGTTGGAGTCAGCTGTGCCAGCTGTGTCCCCTCCCAACTTGTGCACTCCAGCTTCCTTGCTTGTGGGGTTGGTGTGAGAAGCAGAAAAGGCCTTGACTTTGCATAAGCACTGCTCAGCAACAACTAAAATAACCCTATATTATCAACACTGTTTCCAGGAACGTCGAAAATATAGCCCTATACAAGCTGCTGTGAAGAAAATTAACTCTATGTCAGACAAAACCTGTACATTCTGTATTGTTCCTTTTCAACAAAGTATCTTTATTTTTAGGGGTTTTTTTTTTCTCATTTCTTATCTGTGTATTCCTGGAGTGTGTTGTCTTACTTTCATTGGAGAAGTATGAATTGTTCCTGATTGGTTATGTGTAGTCACTTTAAGTCTATTTTTCTTATGAGCCAGTGCTTGTTTGGTTGTTTGTTTTCTTATTCATTTGAAGTTATTTTTGCAGCACTCCACAGACTGCATCTTTGGTGAAAGACAAGCAAGGACAAGCAGCTTTTGAAGAGACTTCCAGCTCAACAGAAATCAGGTGCTCTTTTTCACTGATGATTTCCTTCTAATGGCTTTTTATTTGACAGTTTTACTCTTGTTTGAGACAGCAGTTATTCACTGATTTAATGTCAGAAAGCTTACCTGCATTCTTTCCTGTTCTCCTGCTTCAGGAAGCAGCAGCCATCTGAAATATAAACAGAAAAGTGTTCCACTCATCTTCCCAGAACCCCAAGGAGAGAGCTGTCAGTGGGTCCAGGAAACCAGAGGGTGAGCTGCCCTAGAGTCATACCCTTCTTTGGAGGTCTGTAGAGCCAGAAAAAGAAAAGACTATCAAGAAAAAAGTGATCTTGTGCAAATCCTGATACGTTAATCCCTGTGAGTGAAGGTAGGGGGACAAGCAGACTTTGCATAAGGCCTTTACAGATCTGTGAAGAGTGTTTGTAGCAAAACGCATAAGGCAAGATGCAGGAGAGAGGAGGTGGTGCTGTGCAGGAAAGATTATGGTCTCCACTCAGACAAGCATGAGAGATTATTTCTCATAAGCCACTACAGTGACTATTGCTGAAAAAAATAAAAAAAACACCAAGGCATTTCGTTCAAAGGTTTTAGATTTAGAGGTGATGGATGACAGGCCCCCTACTCCTGAGGCTTACCGCCATAGCAAGGGTAGTAAAGTACTGATTCAAATTTATTTTGCTCAATCACATCATGACCATTTATGTAACACTTTCTTACATTCATATAATGCATTGTCACCTCCTTGGAACACACACATTACCCCATGCCTTCGTCATAACTCTTGGTCTTACACAGTAGCTGGTACTGCACAGTTACAGAGAACTTTAAAATTTTCTTGTTTGCCTACAGGGAAACATCATGCTTTTGTCTTCCTCAGTATCTCACTTTTCTGCAAAAGTCATTGAAGGTGTTGAGTGACTATCTCTGTTCCAGGTCAAAAAGGCTAAAACATTTAATCTACCCATACTAACCACAGGAAGTTTAAAATCAATTGTAAATTTGTTGTGATGTTTCTAAACATTATTTTACCTCTTATATTTTCATACTTTCAGAAGAATTATTTTTTTATTGTCCTTTCCAGCTTGGGATAGGTCAAGGCTCTGAAATGGCAAGTTTTGATTGTGAAACTGTCATTACGTTTTTCAAGATTATTTTTTTAACCACATTCGTGTCAGAAAATGATCACATAGATTTTTAGAAAGTATCTTTCATTTTAAATAATTATGAAATAATCATTGGTGTTTGCTTGCTCAAAAATTATTTTCCACATAAGAAGAATGCTGAAAAATTTAAGCAGCTGATTTCTTTAAGATCTACTTCTGTGAAGTGCAACAAATTGTTTCTCTAACCAAAAGACATTTACTTTGCAGATGATTTTTAAATTATAATTATTCATTAGCCAAACTGAAAAACAGAAGTAGGAGTAAAGGGTTTGAGTATAACCCAAATGACACTCTATTTCAAAATGTTTCCAAATATTCCAAATATTCCAAATATTCCATTACAGTGTAAGTAGTTTATTTTAATTTTTTAAAATATCATAGAATCATAGAATCATAGAATGGTTAGGGTTGGAAGGGACCTTCAAAGGTCATCTAGTCCAACCCCCCTGCAAGGAGCAGGGACATCCCTGACTAGGTCAGGTTGCTCAGAGCCTCATCCAGCCTGGCCTTGAACGTTTCCAGAGATGGGGCCTCCACCACCAAATATTTAAAATATTTAAAAATATTTTAAAGTATTTAAAAATATTTTAAAATCTGTTTTATATGCAAGTTTCTATTCAAAATTAAATTTCGTTCAAATAGGCTGAAACTATATGACATATTTCCAATTGCCTAGCCATATTCTTTTTCACTGAGAATAGGCTCATGGCTAAAATATACTGAAAATCAACATGTTTTTTTCCCTATCTATAGGTAATTTTATCTACTTTCAAATTTTGCGCAGTTTAGCATGAATTAACAAATATTCTTCAAAAATACTTAGAAAAATAAGAGACAGGAGAAAGGCTTCACAGATTCTGGGAAGTACTGAAAAATTGAATGAGATTTTTAAAAATATTTTCTTTTTTTTTTTTACTTTTTCAATAATTTTAAATCTTCTTCTAAAAATACATGAGGACGGGGGGAAGCCAAAGTGGTTCTGGTTTCTAATGGTAGCTTCTCTTAGCTGTCTTTTATATTATTTGAGCTTTTAATTATTTTGTTTTCACTGTTAACTTCTGCTTTTCCTAAGAGAAATAAATGTTTGGAAGAGAGAAGGGAAATAAAGGAAAGGAATAAAGAAGTATGTAAATATTTGGTCAATGTAACACACCAGTCTCAGGCTGATGCTCTGAGATTCACTTCACTGCTATGCGAAGGGATGTCTAAGCTGAGAAAACATCAAGAAGGAGAAACAAATGAGAAAGGCGGTAACAGTCATGAGAAACTGATACATAATAATGAAACATCCCTCTGTTTCCTCTCAGATACATTTCCCAATCTGACTTAGCTAACAAATTGTCAAGGAAAAGGCAGGCAAAGCAAATAAAAAGGAAAAAGAATATCACTACAGCTAACAAATTGCTTTTCTTGGTGAAAAACTGGTCCAGTAATAAAAGTAAATGTACTAACACTAATTTCCTGGGCAGTTTCATCTATATTTATAAGGGATTTTTTTTTCTGTTTTGTTTGGGGGGGGAGGGGGCGTTGCTAATAAATCTAATTTGTTTCCCATGGAGAACCAATGGAATTTAACAAAAAGTTTTGATATTGCTCATGTTAGTTACACTTAAACTGATATATATTAAGAATGGAAAAAAAAATTACACTAAGTAAATGGGACCAAAGGATTTAGTATTTTTTTTTTTCTTCAAACTAGGTTAGCATAAATGTGCTATTCTTTACATGGCCTAAAACTCATGTCTGGTTAGAACATGATGTTGTCACATATAAGTAGGCTATTCCAAACTCCAATTCATTTCCACCATAACAGATAATAATTGGTAGTAGTAACTATGAGAGTATTAAGTATGAGTGATATGACTTTTTAATTAGCTTTTGGATTACTATAGCAGTTTAAAAAGACTGAGAGATGCAATGTCATTAAACTCTGGAGTTCTCTGCAATAGTTTAATTATTTTCAAAAGGGAAATGAAATGGTCACGGCTGTTACAGTGAGCATGGAAAATGGCTAAGCAAAGGGCAAGCTGAGACTATTG
Organism: Chlamydotis macqueenii; assembly: GCF_036417535.1. Taxonomy (NCBI): domain Eukaryota; kingdom Metazoa; phylum Chordata; class Aves; order Otidiformes; family Otididae; genus Chlamydotis; species Chlamydotis macqueenii. The sequence goes on from NC_141556.1 coordinate 19,695,810, forward strand.
CTTGATCAGTTGATTTTACAATCACCTTAGGGGCTACCATCTCCAGTTACTATTTTTTTTTATTACAGTGCAGGAGCCTAGATCTTTGATCAGTAAACACATCCATAGGATGAAAAATGTTGAAAATCCAGCACGGAATTTTAGCATTGTCCCTGTTCCAAAGGAATTAAAATAGTTCATACAATAAATTCTATCAATCAATAATAATAAAGAGCTCCAAACATTTTGGTTTTTTTAGTCCCATAACTGTTATTATAGTAAATTGAAAATGCACATTCTGAACTTTTCCAAGAAAGAAGTTAAAGGATTAAGGAACCTTCTTAATAGCAGTACACAATAATTTGTCAGCTTTTTTATTTGCAACGCCCTCAGCTCTTTGTAACACAGCTAGGCTAAGGGAGAATTCTAAGGTTCATCAGCTTTTACTTTTTAAGCCTGTTGTTTTTGTCGTCTTTCTTGACTTCATTATGTAAGCTGCAGCTGTAAGCAAGATGCCAAAGCTCGTGCAACATTCCAAACAAATGTGCTGTAAACAAAAGAAATTGTTTTCCTAACAGTAGGATCCATGTGAATTCTTTCTGAAGAAAACTTCCTTCAATGTAGTGAGCTGTCTGTGGGAGGGAAAAAAAATAATTAAAAAATCAAACAACAGTGAAAAAGGAAGATTGAATTAATTAGACGGAAAGCAGCAGGGAGATCAAGTGTTTATATTCACATCACTTCAAGGCACCTAATTCTGAACGACAGAGTACTGAATTTACAACAGTGCTTGTAAATACTGGACATATTAAAATTTTCATTAAGGATAACAGAAATGGTCAATTATAAGCAAATGAGAAGACTAAAATTAGAGAATAAATATTTATTTTCCTAATTTAAGCTACCATTTCGGATCTACTTCTCCTTTACCTGACTCCATTAACTAGTTAGACTTACTCAAATACAACTATTCATGCCTGTACTCATGCCCATGCATATCAAGATATGAATTATTTCTTTTTTTTAATGTTTCATTACTTATGTTTTATGTAAGATACATGTTCAGATTTTTTTTTCTGAATATTTTAAATATTTTTTTCAGCTCTTAAATGAAGGAATTCTTAGATATTATTTTTTATTTTGCGGAAGAAGATATAGATTGTGAGAAATTCTGTGAATATGCATCAGTAATAAATTTTAACATGCCATTTTAAAACAAACTTGTTTGGAAAAATAAAGAAGTAAGGAACACAAAGGCTTCTATTTTTCCTTCTTTTTCTTTCCATTTAGAAAATGTCGTATTTTTCTTAAAATAAGCAACAATCAGTAAATGTAACAGTCCAGAGCAGTAATTCCTGATGTTTCACATTTGTAAAAATGTAAAATGAATGTTAGCTTTCAAGTCAAGTATTTATATGCAAATCCACTTTTATAGCACTTTTTTAGCTGTAAGATTAGCTATGGTTATTCCACTGCAAGCCCAGTTCGACTGCAGAATCAAGTAACTAGAAAAAAAAAAACAAAACAAACACAAACAGCATCACAGTTTCTACTGTAGGTTGGGTTACATTTACAGGAGATATCTCATCCTAAAACACGGCAGTGTAGAATCCCACATGTAAGTCAGGTAAGGCTGCCCAGCTACTCTAGACTCCTGAGATAATTATCTGGCCCATAACAGTCACAGCAGCAGCCTGAATGTGTGACCACACAAGCAAGACACCCACAAATGCCTGGCTACGTATAGGTAGAAGGAAAAACTGACAAATTCATTTGAGGGCTCACAGTTAAACACCATGCTATGGAGCTCAGCTACCTTTTGCTTAAGTCACTGTGGTAGAATAAGCACAGGCTGCTGTTAGACATAATCTTAATAAATAAAATATATTTTTAGGGAAGTTTTTGTCAACAAGAACATTATTATAATCTGCCTTATCCTTACTAATTGAATTGAGCTATTGGTACACATGCACTTTTTGAGAATTAGGTATTGCCTGAGATTTTGGAAAGAGAAGTTTTTAATCATATTTTTTTTTCATCACCTCAGTTAATGGAATAGAAGTATGGAGTGAAGGAAAACTTCATTAAACTGTTAAAATACCCCACACTCATGAAATTTATTTCCCTGACTATGGGAAATAGTTCTGCAAGGCTCCAAAACGTCCTACAGCTTGGCAAGACACTGTGCAGAATGAACCTGGAATGATGAATGTTCTTCATGTTCTTCATGATTTCCAACACTGCAAAGTGAGACGGCCAGCAATTAGGAACACTTTGGAGAAAGAAAAGAGGAATCTCACTGGGGTGAGGATTCTCGGTACCTTGAGCAATAGAATCCTGCTAAGACAAAAACACCTTTCTCCCCTTTTACCCTTTTCCTGTAAATTTGCTTCCACATAAGTGGCCTTTATGACTCTTTGAACATTCTCTCTTGACAGTACCTCATTAGCGTTAGAGAAAGCACTCCAAATCTTCCCTATCAGATACCCATATGGTGAGAACAGCAGGTTTGTTCTTCTGCAGTGATCAGGCATAGGGATGCTCAGCAAGTACCTATACAACACCGATCATAGGATTTTTTTTCCACTTGTGTTGCCTTTTACATGTTTTTTCCCATCCCAAGTTCTTTCCCTTTGCCATCTTCGTCCCCTCTCAAACCAACCAACCTCCTATGTTTATTCTTTATCCATTGGCTCTGTTGTTTTGCTGACTTTTTAAACTTCTTTGCTATTTTTTATACGATAATTTGGTAATTTCTACTTTAGTCAGCAATACTGTTCAGCTATTACCTGCTCTTCCTTTCTGTTATCCGTAACATTTCTCCTTTCTCCTATTCTCATATTGTGTCGTAGTTCAGCCCTGATCAGGACCAGACTACGCAGTCTGTCTCTCGCTCCCCCCACCCTCCGAGAGAATAGGAGGAGATTATATAAGAAAAAAACAGCTCAAGGTTTGAGATAAGGACGGGGAGAAATCCTTAAAGTTACTGTCACGGGCAAAACAGACTCGACTTGGGGAAAACTATTCATTTATTTCTAAAAATTAGCAGGAGAATGAGACAGGGAACAAGATAACCTCCCCCCACCCCTCCCTCTTCCCGGGCTTAACATTATCTCTACTACCTTCCCCTCCCGAGCGGCACGGGGGGGGAAAAGGGAATGGGGGTCGCGGTCAGTTCATCAAGCGTTGTTTTATGCCGCTGTATCATCGTCAGGGGAAGAACTCCTCGCATTCCTCCTCTGCTCCAGCGTGGGGTCCCTCCCACGGGCCACAGTCCTTCGTGAAACTGCTCCGGCGTGGGTCATCTCTTCCACGGGGTGCAGTCCCTCTAGAACAGCTGTCCCAGCGGGCCCTCCACGGGCCACAGCCTCCTTCAGGCCTCCACCTGCTCCAGCGTGGGGTCCTCCACGGGCTGCAGGTGGATCTTTGCTCCTCCGTGGACCTCCATGGGCTGCAGGGGGACAACCCGCTCCACCATGGTCTTCACCACGAGTTGCAGAGGAATCTTGGCCAGGAGCCATATTACTCCTCCCCCTCCTTCTGAACTGACCTTGGCGTCTGCAGCCGTTCCTCACAACAGGCTGGCAGACGTCTCTCAGGATCCTTTTTACATCTTATTCACTTCTCATCTCCTCTCCACTTCTTGCAGCTGGGCCGGGCCGAGTTGGGCCCAGTCGGCTGCCCGGCGGGAGGCCAGAGGGTGAGGCCTGCAAGGCCCATGAGGCTCGCGCCTCCCTCTCTCTGCCCCCCGCTCAGCTGCTTCACATGTTCTCCTCCCCTTTTTCCTGTTTTCCCCTACTTAAATACGTTATCGCAGAGGCGTTATCACGGGACATTCTGCTACCAATTGGCTCAGCCTTGGCCAGCAGCAGGTCCGCCCTAGGCCCGGCCGAGTCCACTGAACAAAGGGGAGCAACTTCTAGTAGTTTCCTACAGAAGCTACCACCTTAGGCCCCCCCTCACTAACAAAACCAGAACATATTGTTATCTTGGTTCTCTCTGTCTAGGTAATATTCTTATTTTACTACTACTTTTAACATCTTTTAACAAATTGTGCCATTATCTTGTCAGTGTAGCTACTGGTTAGGGTTCACTATCTGGACATATAACCTAACAGCAACATATTTAGTCTTCTACTGATGAGTAAAGAGTGAGCAAGCACCGCAGTGCTAAGAAAAGTCCCTTTTGTGCCACGCTTGTCAAAGAGTGGACCACAGTTCCCTTGGATAGAAAAGAAGATAAATACTATTAGAGACAGGTTTTAGCAGCTTGTTTGTGTTGACAGCAGTCAGAGCCTTCAATACAGTGAAATAAGGCTGTAATTTTTGATTGTGAGTATTTATACTAATCAGGGTATTACTAACTACATTTAACTGATATAAGCAGCTCAGCTCCTTATGTGGAGTGATAGAGGGAGTGTCAGAAACACTGATAGCCAGGAATTACAGATTATTACCTCTTCTTGCCACAGAAGAAGTGAAACTGTTACTGACTTAGGAAAACATATGAGGAAAAGTAAAATTGAAGTGGAAAAAAAGATTAAGGAATATTACTCTATGTATCCTAAGGTACATAATACTTTTTTTGTAATCACTACTACCCAGCTGAGGGCAATGTATAGCAAAGAGAAGGTAGATGTGGCACATAAGACTGAACACAAATATGAGGAAGTATCCTGGTATAGTGCAAAGATAAAGGAAGCTTCACTGACTCTAAACCTCCTTCTATATTGTTTGCATACATCTCTTTCACCTGTGATTACACTTGTGTCGTAGTTCAGCCCTGATCAGGACCAGACTACGCAGTCTGTCTCTCGCTCCCCCCACCCTCCGAGAGAATAGGAGGAGATTATATAAGAAAAACGGCTCAAGGTTTGAGATAAGGACGGGGAGAAATCCTTAAAGTTACCGTCATGGGCAAAACAGACTCGACTTGGGGAAAACTATTCATTTATTTCTAAAATTAGCAGGAGAATGAGACAGGGAACAAGATAACCTCTCCCCACCCCTCCCTCTTCCCGGGCTTAACATTATCTCTACTACCTTCCCCTCCCGAGCGGCACCGGGGGGAAAAGGGAATGGGGGTCGCGGTCAGTTCATCACGCGTTGTTTTATGCCGCTGTATCATCGTCAGGGGAAGAACTCCTCGCATTCCTCCTCTGCTCCAGCATGGGGTCCCTCCCACGGGCCACAGTCCTTCGTGAAACTGCTCCGGCGTGGGTCATCTCTTCCACGGGGTGCAGTCCCTCTAGAACAGCTGTCCCAGCGGGCCCTCCACGGGCCACAGCCTCCTTCAGGCCTCCACCTGCTCTGGCGTGGGGTCCTCCATGGGCTGCAGGTGGATCTCTGCCCCTCCGTGGACCTCCATGGGCTGCAGGGGGACAACCTGCTCCACCATGGTCTTCACCACGAGCTGCAGAGGAATCTTGGCCAGGAGCCGTATTACTCCTCCCCCTCCTTCTTCACTGACCTTGGCGTCTGCAGCCGTTCCTCACAACAGGCTGGCAGACGTCTCTCAGGATCCTTTTTACATCTTATTCACTTCTCATCTCCTCTCCACTTCTTGCAGCTGGGCCGGGCCGAGTTGGGCCCAGTCGGCTGCCCGGCGGGAGGCCAGAGGGTGAGGCCTGCAAGGCCCATGAGGCTCGTGCCTCCCCCTCTCTGCCCCCCGCTCAGCTGCTTCACATGTTCTCCTCCTCTTTTTCCTGTTTTCCCCTACTTAAATATGTTATCGCAGAGGCGTTATCACGGGACATTCTGCTACCAATTGGCTCAGCCTTGGCCAGCAGCGGGTCCGCCCTAGGCCCGGCCGAGTCCACTGAACAAAGGGGAGTGACTTCTAGCAGTTTCCTACAGAAGCTACCACCTTAGGCCCCCCCTCACTAACAAAACCAGAACAACTTGTTTCCTGGCATGTCTGGACAGCATCTCTGTTGCTTGAATAAGATGTATGCCATGAAGATGATGCTCACCAATTCAGAATAAGTTTATTTCAGGGTTATTGTCATGTTTCTGCCTTGTAAATCTACAGAATAAATGATAAAAGTACATCATATTAAAAAAATAATTTTAAATATGAAAAACGTAGAAGTATGTACTACACAAAAAGAAAAATTCTGACCTATGCTTTCATTTTCCTTCATTAAGATTAAGCCTGTAAAAAGTAATCTTCTGTTTTCTCATCATTTACTTAACGAGCTTTTATATACTGTACAAGCCAATAATACTTTGTCTCAGGTACAATGACAGAAGATAGCATTTACAATGATTGCTAGCATCCTGTCACTTCATTTCAATGTTGTCAAAGTCAATTATCTATAGCAAAGAGTCTGGCTGCAACTGTCATTGACCAGATGCAACTTAATTGAACATTATGAGTACCTGATGCTATACCTCAAAGTCTTCAAGCCAGGTTGCAGATTCCAAGACCTTCATGCTAAATGGGAAAACATTATTGTAAATAGTAATAAACTAAAAGTATGACAACTATGGGGACCACATAGGAACCATATGACCCTGAATGCTTATTAGATTGATGCCAGTCTACTGTCTAAGGTCACAGACACTGGAGTGCATAATATGTTAATTTTCAGAGATATTTTGTAACTGTTTGATTAGCATTTATCACTGAAATATTCTAAAGAGCTGTCCAAACTTATGCTAAATTAAATACCTCCACTAGGGTAAATGAAATAATGCCAAAAAGGTAACAGATCCATAATTTCTTAATGTTTCTTAGTAAATAAAATATTGTATGATGTTCAAAAGGAGAAATAAAGACATGCTGAACTGAAGAGTCCTTTCTAAGAACAACTGTCTCATTAAGATGAGACCAACCTAAAACTTGGATTAAATATTTGGGTTTAAGATTCTGTTTTTGACAGCCCACTTAATCAGATTGCAAATTTGTTGCCTAGATCTATGTTTTAAAATATTCAAGGGGGAGCTAGAAGCAAGGGAAAAGCAGCAGCAAAGCATACCCATTACTGATTTTTACTTTAAGTGACAATATATATTGCAGTGTTTGTAATACCTAAATTTTAAATTTGATCCTTAAAGAATAGTCTATAATCTGAATTTGTCTTTTAATATACATCCCTAAGAAATGCTTGGGAAGCCTGGATGATATGAAGGTGGCACAGTGCAAGCGAAGAGGTCTGATCTGAGGCTACAGGTATGACCTCCTCTCTGCCTGTGTCTAAGGTGTATCTGCTGGAGAAGTACTTCCCTGCTATGGAATTTGCACCTTTGAACTCCTTCCAAAAGCATGACACTCACAACCTTTTTTTTTCTTTCAAATACTTAAATAGTATTTTATAACATTATAAAATTCCTTTCATTTAGAAGTTACCTCTCTGTTCTCATTTCTATCATTTAGTGATTAGTTGAATACTCATATTAGGTACAGTTTAAATGTCTTTCTCTGCCTGAGGGACACATACACAGATCAAGGGCATTCTCCCTCCTGTCTTTTGAAACAGCTCCATTTTTCATGCAGTAATCAAAGATTGTTGGACCAAAGACACGAAGAAAGCAAGAGAGAGAATATGCATGTGTGTGACTTTCTAGCTTACTGATTAGAGCTGTCACTCAGAAGAGAAGACATTTGTGGTTTAGTTTCTGCTTCAGTAGCTCTGTGGGTTTCTCACTACTACTTTTTCCAAAGTAATGAGGCACAGGATTTAAACCTTGCATTGTCTTTTTGAACAGAATGTATTCAAGAAGAAGAATGACTTAAAAGCAAGCTTTTAAAATAATAATTTTGAGTTCTAACTATTTAGTTCCTGAATTAAAAAAAAAAAAAAAAAAAAGTGGTGACACTGCTATGGAATCTATTTTGATTACATCTTTCAGACAACATAGGACATAGATAGAACATTCAGATTACATAAAAGGATGCTAACTCTGCAGTTCCTGAGGAAGCTAGGAATGAGTTAAGTACTGATCCAATAAACTCTATTGATGTCGAATTGAAACACACCCACAAAAGGTATCAGTAACACTGCAGTGTAAGGAAGAACTTTTCCAGGATTCAGTGCCATTGATTTGGAGGTTTGAAGACGGCAATTTTGGACATCAGTGACCAAAGTTAGAATAAATAGGAATGTAAATGCCTGTATTCTTTTGTACCCTTAGCCTTTGATGTCTTTAAAAAATAAAAAACAAAACAAACCAAAAATATTACAATCCTGATGTGACAACCATCAACATGATGAAGAGTCTTGCCCTGTTAATTTATTCTTATGTAGCAAAAATCAGTGGGAGTTACTAATGAACAGTGGTAAAACTATCTTGTGAAAGTTGATAAATAAATACAACCCATCAATCTGCTCAGCTGGCATCCTTTCCGAGGTGATGTCAATAGAATATAAGAACAAAATAGGCTGATATGAGTCACTTGGTTGAGGGTGGAAGACGAAATAGGTCAATAAAAATAAGAAAAAAAAATCTAGTAAATTAATCTTAGCAAGGACATTTTTCCCAGACATTATCAAACAGAGAAAACCCTTATGCCAGTAAGCTTAAAATCACTGAAGAAACCAAACTGGAAATGTAGGATGAGAAGATGAAAACAGATTGATAGGAGGGTGACATTACTGGCCTATGAATAGGAGGGGTCCTATCGCATTATAGTTTAATGGTATCAGGGTACACTGTGAATTGGTGTCCACTAGATCCTCCAGACAGAGGAGCTGATACAAGGAGAGAGAAGGGGAGGTGCTATCTGTTTTATCCAGTGGCACTAGTCACCTTTCTTTAAATAACTAAATTGAATCCAAATTCTATATTTTGCAAGGTCTCTCCTGAAGGGTCAGAGAGAAGAGATTTCACTGTCATGCATTTAAGACAAGTTTAGAGTAGAATCAGAAGCTTGACTAGAACCTTGAGTCTCTCTGTGACTGTTGATTTTAAATGTTTTTCATACTGTTTAATGAAGACCTTTTGTTGCAGCTGTGCAGGACTTTAACAAGGTCCTAGACTATCTCCAGAACTTGTGACCTCAGTAGTCTTTCAAAGACACTTTCTGTAGGACGATTGTCTAGGAGATGATAAGGAAATATTAATTGCTCCATTTATATCAGTGTGCTATATTTTACCAGAACATTTGTTAAACTTTCATGCTCTTATTTGGGGTTTGCAGTGGTAACTGAATTGAGAAGTCCCTCTGAATGAAGCCAAACTGTTTTAAAAGAAGTTCAATTGATTCTGGCCTCTTGTCTTAATTTAAAAGTATCTTTAGAGAAGAACTGATTTGATCACATATGATTCAGGCAGCCCAATTTCCTGGGCAGCAGCTTTCCTTCATACGGTAGACAAATTTCCATAAAGACATTTGTGTGATCCAGAGAATTTCCTTCTAGAAATAACTTTAAATGTCCAATATGAGAATGTATACCTTATTATTCTACAAGAGCAATGTATTCTATTATTATTCAAACAGTTTCATGTTCATAATTATTTTTTGCTGATTCAACAAAAAATTAAGCAGAAAAATGACTGAAAAATCAGCTAAAAGTTGCATGGACTCCAATCCTTTCAGGCAGTCACAGAGAGCAATAAGGTCTTCCCTCAGCCTCCTCCAGACTAAACAACCCCAGCTACCTCAGCCACTTCTGAATAAGACTTGTGCTCCAGACCCTTCACCAGCTTTGTTGCCCTTCTCTGGATGTGCTCCAGCAACTCAACGTGCTTCTCAACTGCCCAAACTGAACACAGTATGTGAGGTGTGGCCTCACCAATGCCGAGTACAGAGGCACAATCACTTCCCTACTCCTGCTGGCCACACTGTTCCTGATGCAAGCCAGAATGCTGTTGGCCTTCTTGGCCACCTGGACACACTGCTGACTCATGAATCCTCTCATTTCAAGTGTAGATCAGACAAAAATCAGCATACCAAAACTTGAGTCATTTATGCTCAGCTGTACTTCAAACCATCCTGTAATTCCTACAATTAAATATTTTATTTTCTGCAAAGCCTTTAATTTAGTTTTTACTTGCTCACAAAATTGTGTTGAATATATGTTGTTTAGAACAGGAAATACAGTAGAAAGTGTTATAGATCTTGGGCAAACATATTTTCCTAATTATGTTCTACAGCAGCAGAGAAGAGTGAGTCTGCATAGCACAGATGTAGCTTGTCATTTTCTTCATAGGAGAAGTTACTGCTCTATATGCCTTGCATAGTCATCAGACATTATCATAGTATATTGAAATGCTTTAATTTAAATAACAGATCCTTGTCTTCACTGTAAGAGCAGAAAAGGAAAGGAAGCACTCACTTATGTACCAATCATTTGTCTGAAGATAGACATGCATATATATAATGATGGACTGAACTCTTTTCAACAGCACTGTCTGCTAAAATTAAAGAGACCTTAAATCAGTCAGATAGTAATTCCCCAAATATAAAATTTTCCTCATCTTTTCATTATTTCTTCTTGACCACTCCAGAGCACTATATAGCGAGTCAGCTCTAGGGCAGCAGTCCTTCCATAACTATGTCATAGAATCATAGAATGGTTAGGGTTTGAAGGGACCTTCAAAGGTCTTCTAGTCCAACCCCCCTGCAAGGAGCAGAGACATCCCCAACTAGATCAGGTTGCTCAGAGCCTCATTCAACCTGGCCTTGAACATTTCCAGAGATGGGGCATCCACCACCTCTCTGGGCAACCTGTTCCAGTGTTCTACAACTCGCATTGTAAAAATTTTTTTCCTAATTTCCAATCTAAATCTACCTCTCTCTATTTTAAAACCATTACCCCTCATCCTATCACAACAGGCCCTACTGAGCAGTCTCTCTCCATCTTTCTTGTAGGTACTGGAAGACTGCTATAACGTCTCCTCCTCTTCTCCAGGCTGAACAGCCCCACCTCTCTCAGTCATGGAAAGCTCGTTTGTTTTCTGCAAAATGTTCTTTATAGAACACACATTTTACAGGATTTGCACAAGTGAAGCAGCATAGGATTTTTTTTTTCTATGAAATAGGTACTAAGTTCCAGAAGATTACTCTTTGTCTTCAACATAGAGTTCTTTTGGGCAGAAAGAGATTATCACTGTGGAAATAAAAGAATCCAGGGGTAATGCAAAAATGAAGAAATATTTTCTTCCCCCTTAGCCTTTTCAAGTAACATTGAAAAGCAACATTGTCTAAGTCTTTTGGCTTCTGAAGAAACTGATGAAATGCTAATATATTTGCCTTTACATTTACACTTCCAAGAGGAACAGTTCTCTGCATTTCTGACAGAGACTGTTTCTCTGCTTACAGGAGCTAGGAGAGCTGTGTCTGTGCAAAATTCTCTTTCTGATGTTGTTGATAAAGATAATTCCTTGATAATGGTACTTTATTATAGTAAAAGCATGAAAAGCTGCTGAAACTACAGGCATATAATTTGCATTTTTTTTTAACTGACACTTTATTTTGTGAAATAAGGTACAAGAATTTGCCTGTGACAAGATAAGAAAAATCTGCCTTAGTTAACAAAGACAGAACTACTGATGCAGAAAAAGACTAAACTACCAAATTTATCATATCATCAGAAACTAGAAGGAAAGTCATAAGACAGAAGACATGGATCTAAAACATCTATGAGTATCCCAAGACAATGGAATAAGAATTTAGGGAAACTGAAAGAGAAATAGATGTCTACCTTTCCCTTCTTCTTTATTTGTCCCTGAATTGTTAACAGGATGCTTGTCAATGGAAGGAAAAAAAGGGCAAAAAAGAAAATGTTTTGGGAACAAAAGATGGAGGGAAAACTAGTAGTTTTGCCACAGTCATTTATCAAATAATAAAAATATTTGACTAATCACAGCAAAGTAATTCCCTTGTCAGTTCTTTAACTAAAATAATTTTTATATAAAAGAAATCATCATCAATGCATTAAAATTCACTGTTACTTTTAAAATCTAGACTCACAAGCTGCCAGACTTATTCTGGAGATTTAAATTGATACAGTTGACTTCTCAAGCTGAACCATTTCAAATCCAAAATTTGCTGTCCTTTTTCCCTTAAGGAGTGTGTTAAACATTGGCTATGAGACAACTGTAAAGGTTTGTGTGTTGTATTAAAATGTTTAAGTACTTATTGATGTATAGACTAGAACCTGGAAACTCTAGAGATCTTTGAAGTGAAAGTCTAATAAAAAAGTACATGTGCATAATCTGTCTCCAGCTTAAAAAAACCCAGGTAAGTGCCAAAAATATCTCTAACAGACATGACTGGGGAGGAAAATAAAAATATATTTTTCTTGTTAAATTCAGCACTCTTGGAAAAGATGGAAAATAAGTTCAAACTCTTTTTCTAGTCATCAAACTTGGATGTCTTGTCATTTTGGTATGTCTCAGGACCACTGGTTCAGAGTCATTCTCCCAAGGTCAATAAATAACCATTTAATTATGCAAAAAATAGCAATTGAGTGGACTTGGGAATGTTGGCAAGGGTCAACCCACCACAGTTTACAATACACATGTAATATAAGGACATAAAATTGAGAAAATAATAGACCATTTTAATGATATGCATTGGATACAAGAGTATTTAAGCAATATGTACTGCATAAGTACATATTGCTTAAGTACATAAGTGTATGTACTGCAACACTGGCATCTGTAAATTGCTCAGAGAGACAAAAAAAAATAAAATAAGGGACAATTCAGGTATAGTTTACATTTCAGAAAATACTGGGAGATGTACTGCTTTTGGCGGAGACACAGTTAAATTTCGTCACAGTAGCTTGTACGGGGCTATGTTTTGGACTTGTGATGAAAATTGTGTTGATAACACAGAGATGTTTTAGTTACTGCTGAGTAGGGCTTGTGTGGTGTCAAGGCTTTTTCTGCTTCTCATGCTTCTCTGCCAGTGAGTAGGCTGGGGGTGCATAAGAAGGTGGGAGGGCACACAGTTGAGATAGCCGACCCCAACTGACCAAAAGGATACTCCATATGATATGATGTTGTGCTCAGCAATAAAAGCTGGGGGAAGAAGAAGGAAGGGGAGAGCATTTGGAGTTATGATGTTTGTCTTTCCAAGTAACCTTTATGCATGATGGAGCCCTGCTTTCCTGGAAATGACTGAACACCTGCCTGCCAACAGGAAGTAGTGAAGGGATTCCTTGTTTTGCTTTGCTTGCACACATGGCTTTTGCTTTACCTGTTAAACTGTCTTCATCTGAACCCATGAGTTTTCTCACTCTTACCCTTTCAATTGTCTTCCCTATCACACTGCGGGGAGAGTGGAGTGAGTGGTTGTGTGGTGCTTAGCTGCCTACTGGGGTTACACCATGACAAGAGATTTGACTGAATTTCCTATATTTCCCCTTATGGCATGGGATCAAACTTTTAAAAATACAAATTCTTAACTCAAACCAGTTTAAGATGCTTTAATCCTGTTTAAGATGCTTTTATTCTCGCATTCTTGTATACTTTGTTTTTTGTTTTTTTTTTTTTTTTAATGTTTGTTCCCATAGAAACTGTTATTAGAAGAGCTGGTATTAATGAGGCTATCACTTAAGTATATTTGTTGTATTCCTCTTCTTGAAGTACTACTTGAGATTGACGATTTAATCATAGATTGAGATTTAAGTAGAAAAAAGCCACCTATTGATGGAGAATTTCTTTGTTGTAGGAAGGTAATTTCATGTCAATACCATACACCTGGAAAGCCATTATTTTTTTAAATGTACTGACATGGTATATTTTCCACTATTTAATATAAGCAGAAAGATTTGTAACATTTAGTGTGTGAAAATGAGAGTCAGTTCTTTAGAAGATCAACTGGATTCTCCTTTTTAACTAGATGGTTTAGAACAGAAAGTTTGATGCCATGTTCTGTTAAGAATCTACCACTTCATTTCTCCCAAAATGGCAAAAAGCTTTTAGTGTCAAGCTATGCGGGTAGGTTTATGAACAACAGATCTTTAAAAAAAAATAACCATACCAGAAAATCATGATGAGTGGGATTCCTTTCATACTTCCTTTATATTTCTGACTATACAGATACAGTTTGAGCTGAGCTAGTCATATAGATTTCTTCTACAGATAGCGGCGAGATATAGGGGTATGAAGGATGTGATTTGTCTTGTCCTAATGTGGATGTACAAAACAGGTTGGTTGAATGATGTCTTTTTCACCCCACTGAACTCAAGGACCATGAATAATTCATTCATATATTGGCATCTACTCTCTAACAACTTGACAGAGTTGTCTAAACATAGGTGCTTACAGCCATCTAGGAAATCATAAGGTGCCCCACATGGCTTCTAATTGTCAATCAGAAAAAATTATATGTCTCTTTTAGGTCCTGCATCAGGTTTAAGGGCCTTATGGGGATGGCAAATAAATTGAGTTCTGGACACTGAAGTCTGGTAAAAGAAATTCCACCCACTGTTAACCTTTAATATATTATGGCTGATGAAATGGAATATCCAACTGAATACTTCCTTTAACCATGAAATACCATAAAATGGATATAGCTAATTAACACAACAGTGTTATAGAGGGACTCGAGCTAGTCCTAAGTAAGACACATTCATAATGGTAACACTCTTGGTGTTTTAGGATGGTTAATTAGGAAACTACTAATTAGTCTTCCTGTAAACAGGAAGATTCTCACATCTGCATGTAATATATCTTGTATTATTGCATAAGTAACATCAAATGTTAGACTATCAGTTTTTCTAAATCATGGTACTTTGTTGTCTATAGTTAAGCTAAGACATGTAATAGTAGATGAGAAGCTGAATTTTCTTTTACTATATATTTACATATCAGAGAGTACAATAAAAGAAAAAAAATATTACTAAAGTACTTGGAAGTGCAGGACAATGCTGTGCAATAGCCCAGCTGATACTGTAAACTGCTACTGTGTACGAATACATGACTAGACCCGCAGTGAGGCTTTGTACCAATTATCTGACGTAAATCCCTCAGGTCATTTTGAGGACCATGAAAATACAATTCTCATAGAAACCAGATAAAACTAGACCTTTCTATTCAGATTCCTACTAATCACAAAAAAAAAAAATACAAACAAGCTTAAAGAAGACAGAACCTTATTCAGATTAAAGGTTTGTTTGTTTGTGGGTTTTTTTTGTCATAGGAAAAATGACATACCTGGGAAAAGAATTTATTTTCTGTTTTGAACACTGAACTTAAAAAAATTACATAAGGATTGGTGCAATATAAACACAATCAACTGTTTCCATCTATTTTGTTTTGATGGGAAAAGCTTCTCTATATACAGAGAAGTTGTCTATTATGCATAGATTTATTTAAAACAAAATATTAAGATACATTTTTTGACTCAAAACAAAGTATTTGGCTTCTATCTGGGGATTTTTACAAAGGAAATAAAGCAGTAGAAATAAAAATGTAAGAATTAAGTATCAACTCTATGAACTAAAAGCAGGAAATAATTTATTTTACCAATCAACTTAGTAATTTGTAGTCTTTTATTTCCATCAGGCAAAAAAAAAAAAGAGAAAAAGTAATAAAATGAGTGCATGTGAAGTAGGTCCTTCAACCTTACAATACCAGGATATTTTTGGTGAGAACGTCTCTTATTTACTCTTTTTATTTTTCTATTTTGTATTTTGATGTTTGATCATTAATTAAAGACTAGAGTCCATATCTTCTAACTCTTGTGTGAATGTTCTAACCAGAAGATAAAAATCAATCTTTTTGCAGGACGTCTAAATTTCTAGCTTTAGGAACAGCAATGTTGCCCTACAAAGTGGAGCAGTGTTGATATGACAGTTTCAGCTTTCCTATCTGTTGTCACTTTGATGCCTGAATGCTCAGTAGTGAAGATTACAGATTTAGTTTCAGAATCTCTCTGTTAATAAGGATGCTGAAGCTGGGCCTAGGGTATTCTCAGAATTTATTCTGATCAATGAGATGGTGAAAAAATATTTCATTGAGTTATGAATTCTTTAATTACATAGCCAGAATTATATACAGAAATCAACCTAAATCCAGAGGTAGAGTGACGAATACTTGGATGAACCACCTTGGGAAATTACTTTCATATCTTAGTGTTGCACCTCTTGAAGAGTTAAAAACAGTTCTCAAACACTGAATTAGACATTATTCAGACAGGTTAATAAAATTATAACAGAGTATTAAAGTATCTCCTTTTAAAATATACATAAGGGAATGGTTATGGTAATATCCAATTAATTAAGTAATTGCCTTTCCCTAGAGTTTAGTACCTGTACTGTTACTGCTCAAGAGCCCTACTTTGAAGGAAAGATGGCTGCACAGCTCTGCAGTTTTAAACTTCTCATGAACTCAGAGGTGCATTTGCCGCAGTGAATAGTGTTAATAGAGGAGGAAGACAATGGGAGTACTCCAGCCCCAACAACTGTCATACACTTCTAAATCTGTTTATATACTATTGATACGTATTTTGTTGTCCTCTCTTACTTTGTGGTCTTTTTGTATATTGTTGCTTCATGAGCAACTCCATCATATTGAGTAGTATGCTGTAGATGTGTAATTCACATGTGTTGATTTTCATGTTTTAGTGTACGATTTTTTCATTCCTCCAAGGATTTTTTTTTAATTGTTCTTTTGTTACCCATATTTACAGCATCTCCTGTAGCATTATTGTAATAATATTTGACATCCTGTACAAAATAATGCTTTGCACTGTCAAAGAGATTTGCAAACATTAACTGATTAATCAGAAGCATTATTGGTAAATGTAATTAAAGTGTGGCATACATATGGCTTCTTCCAGGTCATTAATAAAGAACGTACTAAATACAATAGGAGTGAACACTGGTTCCTACAGTACCCTAGTGAGTATTTTGCTGTAAATGTCCATATAGGGTGATTTTTTTGCTCCATCTTTATAGATAACTTAGCCAGGTCCAAGTCTGTCAGACTAATGAAGTAGTGAAGAGTTTTGTCCTATATCTTCTGTCGTAGATTACTTTTTCCAAATACTTAGTGCTGCTCATGTTTCCATCAACTGCTGCAAGTGAAGTTTTAGTATACTTTTCAGCAAGAGGAAATCCTGCCCAGAAGCAACTAAAAAAGACGACTTATTCATTTTTCATAGGCCACTAAACACTCATCAGACAGTACTGACTATGAGGAATTACAGAGCTTGGTTGTATTAAGAGATAAAACTAGAGATAAGAGGTTCTGTATCTCAGATGAATTGACTTTAGTCTTGTACAATATCTTGTTCTAAAATCATTATGTCAGCATTATTTTCTAAATATGTGCTTTTCTCCTGTGCATAAGATTCAGCAAATGACTGAGGGCAAGACAGATTCTGATTCATAATATACATAAGCAGAGAAAGAATGAAAAAAAAAAAAACATAAGAAGACTGAAATCTTGCATACATGCAAACTGGTTACTCAGGATATGGGGGAGGCTGAGATACTCAATGACTTTTTTTGGTGCAGTCTTTACTGGCAAGTACTCTAGCCACACCTCTAAAGTTGCAGAAGGCAAAGGCAGAGACTAGGGGAGTGAAGAACTCCACACCCACTGTAGAAGATCAGGTTTGAGAAAAATTTAAAGAATCTGAAGGTGCACAAGTACATGGGACCTGATTAAATGGATCCACGGGTCCTGAGGGAACTGACAGATGAAGTTGCTAAGTCACTATTCATCATATTTGAGAAGTCATGTCAGTCCAGTGAGGTTCCCACTGACTTGAAAAGGGGAAACATAACCCCCATTTTTAAAAAGAGAAAGAAGAAAGACCCAGGGAACTACTGGCAAGTCAGTCTCGCCTCTGTGCCTAGCAAGATCATGGAGCAGATCCTCCTTAAACTATGCTAAGGCATATGGAAAATAAGGAGGTGATTGGGGACAACCAACGTGGCTTCAGTAAGGGTAAATTGTACCTGACTAATTCAGTGGCCTTCTATGATGAGGTTACAGCATAGCTGGATAATGGACAAGCAACTGATACCATCTACCTGAACTTGTGCAAAGCATTTGACACTGTCCTACACAACATCCTTGTCTCTAAACTGGATAGACAAGGATTTAATGGCTAGACCACTTAGTGGATAAGGAATTGGTTGGATGGTTACACTCAAATGGTTGTGGCCAATGGCTCGATATCCAAGTCAAGACCAGTGATGAGTAGTGTTCCTCAGAGGTTGGTACTGGGACTGGTGCTGTTAAACATCTTTGTCAGCAACATGGACAATGGGATGTCCTTCAGCAAGTTCACTGATGACACCAAGCTGGAGCAGTCAACACGCCTGAGGAAGGGGATGCCATCCAGAGGGACCTTGACAGGCTGGAGAGCTGGGCTCGTGCAAACCTCATGAATTTCCACAAGGCCAAGTGCAATGTCCTGCACATGGTTCAGGGCAATCCCAAGAACACATTCACACTAGGTGAACAACATGGATTGTGAGTAGCCCTGAGGAGAAGAACTTGGACGTACTAGGGGACAAGAAGATCAACATGAGCCAGCAAAGTGCACTTGCAGCTCAGAAAGCCAACTGCATTTTGGGCTGCATCAAAAGAAGCATGACCAGCAGGTCAAGGTGATTCTCCCTTTCTACTCTAGTCTCGTGAGACCCCCCCTGTAGTACTGCATCCAGCTCTGCAGCCCCCAGCATGCAGCAACAGGTCCAGGATGTGGACCTGTTGAAACGAGTCCAGAGGAGTACCACGAAGATGACCAGAGGGCTGAAGCACCTCTCCTGTGAGGGACTTTTGACAAGGGCGTAGTGATAGGACAAGGGCTAATGGCTTTAAACTGGAAGAGGGTAGATTTAGATCAGATATAAGGAAGAAATTCCTCACTGTGAGAGTGGCAAGATACTAGTACAAGTTGCCCAGAAGTTGTGGATGCTCTGTCCCAAGGCCAGGCTGGATGGGGTTTTGGTCTAGTCGAAGATGTCCCTGCCCATGCAGAGGGGTTGGAACTACATGATCTTTAAGGTCCCTTCCAACCCAAACCATTCTATGATACTATGCTTCTCTGTACGTGGACTTTGCTTCTGACCTTCGCTCCTGAAAATCATTACAGAAACAGAACATGCCCAGAAATTTGGGCAAGAAAAGGGGGACTGTTTGAGGATATTATATGGCCCAACTAAATTTGGGAATTTAGAAAGAACACTGTAAAGATCAACAAGTCTTCCATAGTTATAAATGCCTGTTTCTTTATGGAGTGGAACTAAACCATGCAATAGATAAAACATCAGCATATTGCAGGATATTTTTAGAAATGTACTAGAACAGTAGGTCCACATGATTAAATGAATGTTATCTTTATTATAGCTATTATTTATCAATAATGCTATCCCATTAATGAAAAATAATGTTCAAAGTCATAATGGGTGCTGTTCTTTAGAAGATAAATGCTGTGTAACTGAGTTCTCCATTATGTAACACACATTTTTAAGATTTACTATTGTAAGTGATACTTCACATATTTTGTTTGAGAAGAGATATTAAAATGGAATTACAATTCAATACTTAGTTCTTGAATACTTAGTTCTACTTAAAAAATTTATATATTTCACTTTTGAATGTACTTTTTTTTTGTGATATAGTGATGGGAAATGGAGTCTAGGAGAAGTGTTGTATTAAAATATTTTTTAATTCTATTTTTAAATGATTGTGAAGTTCAAAGCTGAGAGGTTCTTAAAACTTAATATATTTATATTTTACAGCAAGCCATATTATATGTAATACTGTATTAAAGCTTCATAGGAAAATCAAAGGGTCTTACAAATTATTTAGTGAAGCACAGTGATTCAACCTTGATTCAAAAGATTTAAAGCATACCAGTGACATGAAATTAGGATTCAAGGCAAAGTCTTTGAATCCATAAAGACCTTTTTTTCTATCTGCAGTTGCATGTATACACAAAACTAACTCATAAAATGAAATTATTCTTAATTATCCATAACCTATTAAAGTTAATTATTTAATCATAATCATTATTATTAATTACAACATATCCATAATAATCTAGAAAGTTGGAAGTAAATGTTACTATCGTGCTACATTTTGAATGTTGCAATTTAGTTTTGTTCTAATTATACAGAGACATCAGCAATATCTACAAACTTTACATTAATCTATTTAAGTATTACAATATTGCGATAGTCTACTGAAATTATCATACCTAATGCTGCATGGTAGTAAGTAGACATCTCACAAAATCTTGGTATAATCATGTTTTTGTATGCTTCTTATTATACATTTTTTTTCTTCAGAAAGGACTTTGGGGATTTAGTTTTAATTTAATAGAGATATCAGAAAATCTGTCAAAAAGTGAGTTTGGAACTTATTTTACCTGTGCATAATTTACATATGCATGATATGTCATTATCTAAAATATGTTAAATTAATGTATTTTTATGCTGAAATTGGGAAAAATAATCAAGAGCATTATGTTTTATTGATGGAAAGTTCCTAGAGATTTGCCATCATTGAAATGTTAAACATAGAGTTTGCTCTTGCCAGCATCATATGACCTTAACTGTTCATATTTGTGTAATTATAATTAAAATAGCTTCAGAAGAGAATATTATTTAATGATAGTGCAGCATGTACCTGTCCAAAAATGTCATAAGCCTCCCCAATTGTACATTTTAAATAAGAAGCTGTCCTGTACTATGACCCTGAGTGTTAAAAGGAATAAAGGAAGCAAAAGTTAATGTTGTATTTTAAAAACTTATAGATAGATTTCTGCCCATTTTAGAGGTAAGAATTGCTCTCCAGAGTCAAACTCTATCCTAGTCCCAAAGTTACCTGTATCAGATGCTTAGGGAAAAGCAAAAAATAAATGCATGTGGTGTTCCACCACTAATGTACTTCAGATCACCTAAAGCTCAGTTGCTACTTTGTCTTGCCATGGAGGAACATATGTTTTTCCACTGAATGAAAGAAGTCCAGAAATAGATTAGTTTAGGTTAAAGTTAGCAATAATGAATGTCAAACATAGTAACAAATTTTTAATTGAAATAATAAAAACTGTGAAGATTTCTGGAATGTTCCCTTTTCTCACTGAAGTTGCCATGTTTGTGCAGAACAGGCTCACCTAAAGATCAGGCTATTTTCTCACTGTGTCACGTTTCTTCAGAATTGCTGATGTATTTATGCAAAATAAAGATTCAGAATTAATCACAGTTCTAATTTCTCTTTTGTTAAAAATAAAATTGGTAGTGTATGTTACAGTTTACATAAAGATGCATTTTAAGCATATAGGATTAATATGACAATTGTAATCATACATTGCTTTAAAAACAACAACAAAAAATGTACTTAGACTTGTATTTCATCAATGATCCGAGATGTCATAACTGGGAATTCCTAGAGGTTACACTGTTTAGAAAAATACTAAGCTTCTGACAGAAAGTCAGCTCATTACAAGTAAATTCATTGACTTACTATGGCTAGTTACAGAACAGCTTCGGAAAGATTTGTAGGTTGCACTCCCAGATTCCATCCTCTGATCACAGATTTTTCTGAAGTCTGCCTTCCAACCAGCTGTCACACAGCCAGTAGTGTATTATACCAGCTTTTTGGCTGCGATAATTTCTGTGCATGGCCACAGAAGGGTGATGGATGGTTCCTGGCATAAACCCCATATGATTATGTATGAAAAAAAGATAATGGTAATTACCTAAGCATTTGAGAGCTCTTCTTTCTCCTCCACTTGCCAGAGGATGGAAGGCAATTCCTGATCACTCTAACTGTGATGCGCCAGGTGGAGAATTCTCTCTGCCATATTTTACAATTGTTTCTCAGGGTTTTTCTTCATAAACTTTAATTTAAGATATTATTTCATAGTATTTAGTGTCCTAAAATCCATATTTCCTCTCATATGTCTGGAATGGTGTTATTTACTAGAGAGATCTCTTGATGCAGGTTAAAAATTAGAAGTAGATTACTGTTCTCTTAGCCATCCATATTGCATCATAATATTTTCCTGAAGAAAGCAGAGTCATTGACTGAACTACAATGAAACCTGAGCAGCATATCTTCATTAATGCTAACAGATCTAAAGTCTTAGAGTAGTAGTGACTAACAATCACAAATTTTCTGTTCTGAAAAGTAATTGTGGGACAGTTTTATCACAATGAAACCTTACTGCTTTTTATAAATGTCCAGTGGCTATTTCAGTTGTGACAGTTACAAATATATTCCTGCTCAAGTTACATTTCTGTTTGGCAAAATTATTCAAAATCTCTAGCAGCTTATAAGACATTCATTTTAACAAGGATGTAGAAGATTTCACATTCTAAAATAATTTATTTCTTAGGTGAAAGTTCACTTTATTGAGAACACTAAGGGTAAGAGTTTTCTAACTTTCTTATGTGAAAGTTAGACATCAAATTTGTCTTGGCAATTGGTCCTATCTCCCTAGATGGTAATATAGGGAAACTTCAACAAGGCAATTCACATGTCTGTTTAAGTGTGAGATAAATCAACCCATATGTTCATTGATGGTACTGTTATATTGGGTTCCTAATTTCTAAATTTAGTAAAGAAGAGTCTAATCCCTGCAAGTAAAATTTTTGAAAAGGAATAAAACCCTCATAAAATGATGACCATTGGCTTTTAGAGGTGTGGTTGAAGACTGTAGGACAAAATTAGGCCCTGAATATGTAGAGATATGACAACAGACAAACATAGACCTCTTCAAGATTCATTGTGTTTTCAGTTTTATTTACCTTGTTATTTTGAGATGTTGAAATCACCAAGCACTTAACTGAAAGCCAACTCAATCTTTCAGATAGGATTCAGTTCACATATTTTCCTTATTCTTTGTATATTCCTTTGTGAGTCCATCATCATGATTATGATCAGGTTTCGTGTTTGACATATGTTATGATACGCTAATGTACAGTATAAACATGTTGCACATTAACCTTAGTGGCACTAGATCTAGTTTGTTAACTGATGACATTAGGCAGATGAAGTGCCAAGATAACATCATTGAAAAGACAACAGGATAACATTTTATTTTAATAGCATTTTAATTGATGCTTAATTATATAATGGAGTTGTGCATAGTGCCCAGTGGAAGTGTAATGTTCCCTCTCAACAAAAGCTATTCAAACTTGCTATCACAGAGTATGTGTTAAACTACATTTTTAGCCTCCTGCTGCTGCCATTGGTAGAAAAGTGTTGTTATGGAGAAGAATCACAGGTATAACGGCACTAAGTGGGCATTATCCCCTTTGACTAAAGAGGCAAATACTAAAGTCAAATTTGTTTCAAATAATCCCAGATTTCATCATGCAAACATTGACTCTAGACAATTGCTTTTCATGAAGAAGTCAGCTTATACAATGTGACACTTTCAAGGGTGCTATAAAATGAATGGGACTCTGTGTACACCAAATATTAGTGAATTATACGTCTTTCTTATAAAAAAAAATAGAAAAAAAAAACCCCATGAGCTGCTGTGTAGGTAAAAATCTTGTAATTGTACAATTTCTCCACTCTGTGTAAGTGGAAGGAGGATATTCATTTGTAAGAGACAAAAGAAAAATGTTATTTTGAGAACAAATCCAGTTACAGTTCTATAGGTACCATATGATTATCAATGACAGCTGAATTTTGTACTATGCAGAAGAGAAGGGATGAACATAATAATAACTAGAGTAGCCTAATATATTCTAAACTATCACAAAATATATTTATATCACAAACAATGCTCATTTGATTATAGGAAGTACTGAAGTTTGATAAGAAAGTCTGGTGTCACCTGTCAGGCAACATAGATTTCATGTCCAGAAGAGATCGTAAGTCCCTCTCTTCTGATCTGTTGTAAACCATATTGCCAGTACGCTCCCCACCTTGTTCTCATATGGAGTTCCCAAAGTTGTGTTTGTAAATATTCCAGACTGGCAACTATTTTCCATTAAAGAAACTGAATGACAGATCATCCAATTTCCTAAACTGATTGTCCCATAGCTCTTAAAAATTTGTATTTTGCTTTTAATCTATATTTGTTTGCCTTTAGACTCTAGTCACAGATTCTTGATATGGTTTTCTCTCCTACATCATTATGGGGTGCCTCATCAAGCAGATCTAAACCCATTAGCATGTATTTTATAGAATTCATATTACTATTTTTGTCAGAATATCACACAGAAATAAATAGTTTAACCTATGTTATTAAAAACTTCCTGTGAAATTTTGTCTTAAACAATTTCCAGCTGCTGGCATAATAATATAAATACATTATGTAGAAAATACACCATGGTAGGGAGAATTGTTTGGTTTATTTGATGAAGTCTATATGATCTTTGCAGTATCTGTCATATAAGTCAAATTCTACTATCAACCATTTATTTTTAAAGATAAAAATATTTATGTGAATGTTGCAAAAAGTCCTCTTCATCAAGTGGAAGTGGGGAGGTGGTGATGGGTAGATTTGAGCTAGAGTTGTACTGATACCTGTTTCTGCTTTTAGAAAGAGTCAGTCAAGCACGCAAACACAACATGCTATACAGGATCTGTACTCTTTTCTAGTACACTATCATTCTTTGTACTATGGAATCTCAACACACTAAGTTAGTTTCTAAATAAAAGCTTGTTACTGCATTACATCCATGAAAAACAAATCGATATAATACTGCTTATAATGACTGCGCTTTTTTCTAAATCAACAAATCTTCTATTAATTAACCAGTGATTAAAGTCAGCTTGTGAAAATTAATCACAGCCTGGAAAAGTCATTTGTCCTTGTGTGCTTCATTAGGATAGTGTTTGCCCTTCAGGCAAGAAAGCGGCAAGTAAATGCCAAAGAATGAGCTGATTAAACTAGAGCTGCAGTGAGCTGTTTGCCAGAGACTCAAGATCCTACAAACAGACCCGCTTCTAACTTATAAGCTCCCTGCAGTTTTACTGTTGGGCAGAGGATAAAATAGTAAATGAAAATTCCTTGTAGATCGTTTAAACATTTTTATGTAATCTATAGAATAAACACTTTGTACTGCTCAAGACATAATAGACAGGTATGCCCAGAAATCTTGTGAAACTTGAAGGCTGTAAAATTCTCCAAATATGTGCAGACCGTTTATCAAAGTAAAATTTCACATAAAACTAAACATTTCTTTTCAATCCAATATAATTACATAGTAGTATAACATTGATTAAAGTACAAAACATTAATTGTTGAATCACGCCTACCATACACTAACCCTGAGAGAAGTATTATTAAATATATTTGTGTTTTGGGGGGGAATCTAGTAGTTTTTACATTCAATAGAGAGTATAAAAGCTAAGGCCCTAAGACAATGAATTACTGCTTTCGAGACAGCTCATAAGAAAAAAAAAGGTTAAAAAGAAATGCAAAGAATAAATAGAAATAACAAAGAAACTCTACACCATGTGAAATATAAATATTCTTCACTAGAGTTAATTCTATTTCTTTGCCTGTCAAGAAACAAAAAAAAAATGTGCTTAACAATGATTAAGGAACATAGCTCGATATGGTTTGAGCATCCTGAAAGTGAATTATGAAAATAAAGTTCCCCTTCCAGAAAAAGTCCAGAGGCTCTCCCTTTCCCATCCCTGCCCCCCTTTTTTCATAAGAAATAAACTCAATTATACTGTCAGAATTCACATTGATGAAGCCTAGTTCGGCTTATATAAAAATGTATTCTATGTCTCCTACAGCCTCTATTCCTACAGATATGCAGGGATTGCCTAGGGGATACCTATCTCTTACAGTGGTTATTGTAATAATTTCAGATTCTTTTTATATGCTATGCCCCTCACAGTGCACTATGTCATTCCCATGTCCTCAGCGGCTCCTTTACCCTGACAGGACCCCAGCTGCTTCTGCCTACTCTTACATCTTATTCTGTGTTCTGTGGTTCCCTACCATTATAGCAGTATTTATGAAGAAACTAATTGTGCACATCCCACTACCAGTCGTGTTCACTTACATAAGCAAACTTGAATGTATTTTTGGTTGCCTATATAAGTATGGAAAAAAAAAAACAGACCTAAAGAATAAGTCTGAGGTCAGAAAAACCTTGATTTTTACTCCTTTTTAATACTAATTCCTTGGTAGCTTTGAAACAAACTTCTGTTCTAGATGTGTCCTAATTTCTTCTCCTTTTAATATAGAAAAAAAATAGTAATAACATTACAGGATATTTTGAGAATTCATTGACTATGCTCAGTTCCTCAGTGCTTACTGAGTGCAATGGTGGAGTGCTTTTCTAGAGCGCATCTTCCATTTCAGTTTGTGTGGTCTGAGGTTGTCACGGAAAAGGAAATGTGGTAAATTTGATGAGTAGAGAATTTGCCTGAAAAGCAAACCCCTGATCAGAGCTACTATAAAACTAATGTAGACATATCCTTAGGATTAGTTTTCAGTTCCAGTAAATTATCACAGAAGCTGCCTGGATTTGAGAGTCTGCTAATAACACGGAGTACTGAATAATTCTGAAGCCAAGCAGCAGCAAGACACAGATGGAAAAGGTACATAATTATTTCATTGATACCTCTTTCCAAATATAAAATCTAATTTTTTTGAGATTCACATTTCAGTAAAATAAATGCATTTACACTTTCACTCATGGTAGTATATTGGCTTTCACTCTTCAAGCTATGACATAATGTGAGGTGTCTAGAGTAGTAACAAAGTATATTTGGAAATAAGAATGTCCCAGAAAGAAGTAAATATTAACTTGAAGCAATGGCCTGAGACTTCATGCCACTGAGAGAATGGTCTGAGACTTCATGATCTCTTTGGATCTATGATAACAGAATTTGTGAAATTGTGATAAAGGATTATTTGAATAACTATTTTCTACTGTTGCTGTAAAATTCAATGAAAACTTAGCCAAGATTTCAGCCTATGAAAATTTCAAACGAGTCATGTTGAGATTTGGAGTTTGGGAGATTAATTATTCAGAATCAATCTGTAGATGGGATGCTCCAGATCCAAACAGCTTTGTTAGATCCAGTGTGCATGCATCCTCCACTTATAAAGGAATTAAGCACACATGGATCATGAACCTGCAGAAACTAGACTGGTCTGTCTTTGCAGTTCGTTTTTACAGCAGGTAGGGTAGCTTCACTGTGAGAAGCAAGGAAAGAATAGGAAGAGTATCTCTTCTAGATTGATAATTGACACACAGGTGGTAAGGAGGACAAGAAAAAAATTGCCTGTCCTCTTTTGCAGGATAAAGAGCAAAGCTGAAGAGACTGACATAGGAGTTGTGGGTCTGCGAAGGAGAAGCAGCAAATAGTGTGAGAACCTAGAGCAAGGTAATTAGTATGGACCTAATATACAGAGAGGATTTTCCTTCCACAGCAATTCGCTTTCTCCTTCTGTACATGTGATGTAAAGGACCTACAAATTTTGCCTTCTTAAATCTTCCACTTGCCACCACAACTATTACAGAGAAAAAAAAAAAAAAACACAAAACCTCAAGCAAAAATTGTATTTAAAAATTAAAAGATGAAGGTATGGCTTGTGTTTGTACTTGTATGTACAGAACCAATTCCAATTACATGACAATCTCAAATTTTGCATTGCCCTTCTGGGGTTCGACCTTGTAATATTTTGTTTTCAATGAAGAGTTCTATATCTATTTCTATTTAAAATTTTTGGAATATCTTCCTGATCCATAGTCCCTATGTATGTACTTTTTCTTTTAATTTCTCCCTATCACATGTATATTTTTCTTGCTTCTTTTCCCCTAGATCCTATTCCTTTATTGTGTTGAGCCTTAGAATTCCGTACTGTCTCCTCCATTCCTACCTGTGAGGTATTTCCTCTCTCTCTCGCTTCACCCTCAGTGCTCCCTGGACTGCTGAATCTGTGAGGAGATAATACAGATAAGAGGAAAGGAACCATTCAGTTAGACAAAAATCCAAGCAGCAAGGACTGGATCAGCAACTGCTTGTCAGCACAAGGGGTTTCATGCTGGTGCTTTGAAGGGTGTACATAGTCTCTTCCACAACTCTCAACATTCTCTGACAGATCTTTGTCCCTTTCTTCCCAACGGATTCACCATCACCTTTACAAAGGGACTGCACTTTAAACATTTCAAGGTTATAGAATGATTTAGTCAGCAGTTGCTGTCAGAGGCATCACTTTTTCATGTGGAAGAAAGTGCAAATTCCACCCTTGCCTCTTTGAAATAATTTCTGTGTTCTGATTAGAAATTATTCCTGATGAACTCTTAAATGGAGGGGCAATTCTTGGCCATACGAAGATGTCAGACTATCCAATAGGTGGGCTGTACTAGGAATCTCATTCCACTGCATTGTTTTTTTAAATTTCACTTTCACAGTTCTTTTCCAGGTATCAAACTAATTGTCTTTGATTAGATCTTGCTGTACTTCACATATGAGATTGTATGAGATGATTTGTGCCATACTGCAACAAGTCCAGGTCCTGAATAAGCCATAAGATTTGATGAAAAAATAAAGCTATATAGTAAACTCTTACTTCATACTGCAAAGAAGTAACAATCAAAGTGGTCAGAAAGTTGCCTTTATCTTCTCTATCTCCTTTCCTTACTCAGTAGTTGCAAAAGAGAGCGAGTATTATTTGCTAGCTCAGAGCAGCAGAGAATAATAAAGTAAAAATTATTAAAGCAAATTAATTGACTCACTAAGGAAAAAAATGCACATTGACTTTTGAATTGTAATTAATTTAATAATTTTTTGTCCATTGCTATTGAATTCATATGTGCTGCTCACCCTTAAAATGGAGTTCCTGAGTTTGCTCAAGGAAAAGCAATAGTAGAGTAAGCCTGAAAAAATTAAATAGGGCACACTGAACTACTGCAGAGATGACAAATCCCCCTGGTTTTGTGTGCAATATACACCCTGTTGCGGATGAAATGTTTCACACAGTTATGACTTAACAACAACTTAAGATTTATTAATGGTTCAAGGCAGATCAAAAGGCTGAATTTAGCAGCACTTAGTCATTAACCAATTTAAAGGTTAACAAAGTGATTCAATAAAAATGTTATGATTAAAACAGTGACTTAATTATAGACTAGAAATGACAAGATTCACACTAACTTCTTACACAGTATTCTAAATCAATGTGTAAGTACATATATATAAAAACAAAACACACAAACACAGAGATATTTGGATCCAAAGAAATATCTATGTAGAGGAGACTAGCCTCTAGTTAAAAGTTCCCTATTCTTTCTCAAGTTTAGAGTAAATTCTCACAATGCATCAGCATTCCTCAACAGGTGACAATTGAGCCTCGAGAACTTAAACTTCACTTTGGCTTTTCATCAACTTTGCCAGCAGATGGTCTTTAACCCGCTTTGGCCTAAGGAGGCTATGCCTGAGAGGCATCCCAGCTCAGGGGAGATACTACTCACAGCCTGTTACAATCCAGGAGAGCTCAATGGGTCTTACTTAAAAGTCGCTATTTATAGAGTCCAGGATAATTTACTTTTGTCAGGTACTTTTCCATTTCAGCCCGGCTGGGATGATGTAATATTCTGGTGCTTTCCACAAGTCAAGCAGGCCTAGAATTTGAAATTCTAATATCACCCTGCTTTGGGCTCGAACCAGGTGCAGGTGCACTAGGTTGTCAGGAGGTGGCAGAATGTTATTACTGTTTTCATTGTTTCCACTAGTGGGGAAAACAGAAGCCAAGCGCATTAAGGGGATGTGCTCAGGCTCACTGTTTTCACGGACTGTTCCTGACTTACCCTAGGTTGGTATGTTATGTTACCTAGAAGGAGAGGAACACATCAAGCACCAAGTGATTCTATGTTATGTTGCCCAGGAGGAGAGGTGGGATTCCACCAAGCACCAAAGGGCTCAGGAGGAGGGGGCTGCACCACTGCACACACCTGCAGCAAAGAACCCATACATAGAAATCACCTCTGGGCTACTGTCGTAGTTCAGCCCCGATCAGGACCAGACTACGCAGTCTCTCTCTCGCTCCCCCCACCCTCCGAGAGAATAGGGGGAGATGATATAGGAAAAATGGCTCAAGGTTTGAGATAAGGACGGGGAGAAATCCTTAAAGTTACCGTCACGGGCAAAACAGACTCAACTTGGGGAAAACTATTCATTTATTTCTAAAATTAGCAGGAGAATGAGACAGGGAACAAGATAACCTCCCCCCACCCCTCCCT
This sequence comes from Chlamydotis macqueenii, assembly GCF_036417535.1. NCBI lineage: Eukaryota > Metazoa > Chordata > Aves > Otidiformes > Otididae > Chlamydotis > Chlamydotis macqueenii. The sequence continues at coordinate 19,725,880 of NC_141556.1, forward strand.
CTTCCCGGGCTTAACATTATCTATACTACCTTCCCCTCCCGAGCGGCACGGGGTGGGGGGGAAAGGGAATGGGGGTCACGGTCAGTTCATCACCCGTTGTTTCACGCCGCTGCGTCATCGTCGGGGGAAGAACTCCTCACATTCCTCCTCTGCTCCAGCATGGGGTCCCTCCCACGGGCCGCAGTCCTTTGTGAAACTGCTCCGGCGTGGGTCATCTCTTCCACGTGGTGCAGTCCCTCTAGAACAGCTGTCCCAGCAGGCCCTCCACGGGCCACAGCCTCCTTCAGGCCTCCACCTGCTCCGGCGTGGGGTCCTCCACGGGCTGCAGGTGGATCTCTGCTCCTCCGTGGACCTCCATGGGCTGCAGGGGGACAACCTGCTCCACCATGGTCTTCACCACGAGTTGCAGAGGAATCTTGGCCAGGAGCCATATTACTCCTCCCCCTCCTTCTGAACTGACCTTGGCGTCTGCAGCTGTTCCTTACAACAGGCTGGCAGACGCCTCTCAGGATCCTTTTTGCATGTTATTCACTTCTCATCTCCTCTCCACTTCTTGCAGCCAGGCTGGGCCGAGTTGGGCCCAGTCGGCTGCCCAGCGGGAGGCCAGAGGGTGAGGCCTGCAAGGCCCACAAGGCTCACGCCTCCCCCTCTCTACCCCCCGCTCAGCTGCTCCACATCTTCTCCCTTTTTTTTTTTCTGTTTTCCCCTACTTAAATACGTTATCACAGAGGCGTTATCACGGGACATTCTGTTACCAATTGGCTTGGTCTTGGCCAGCAGCAGGTCCGCCCTAGGCCCGGCTGAGTCCACTGAACAAAGGGGAGTGACTTCTAGCAGTTTCCTACAGAAGCTACCACCTTAGGCCCCCCCTCACTAACAAAACCAGAACAGCTACACATCCCTGGGAGACAGATTCACTGAGTATAAGAGATACAGCTAGAGGTTGATGATACACATTTTTCCTTGGGGAAAATACTGTTTCCAAAACATTTTCACACTAAATGAAGCACTGGTATGAAACTAAAGCACTATGAATTAAAGAAGTAGCCTCAGAATGGATGACAAAGTACAAAGTATTCTAGAGTTCTAGCAAAATTCTGAGTTCTGGATATATTTTGGACTAATACAAAGTTTTTAAAGAGCCTTTTGATGCCTCTAACACTAAGGACATAGAATTTCTCAGCAATATATTTCTTTATTGACATTGTATAAATAATCTCTTGTTAAAACACACTTTTGATTATCAAAGGTAGAATTATGTAACATAAGAGGTTAACTACATTACTCAGTCTTCGAGACATGATTCCTAAAGTTTGCTTACATTTTGACACTAAGAGGTATTTTGAGAGAACTATCTATAGTGAGTTTGACGTCTCTTTCTGTTTTAAAAGTTAATTTAGAGGTTATTACTCCATGTGTAAACTTTGCGTTATCTTTTTTTCCCATTTGCATAACCCTGCATTTGTAGATACTGGATGCCACTTGCCCATTATGCCTAATCACGCAGTATATTCTGCGTCTTTTCAGAGATAGATTTCATTTTTACTGGCATTAATAAATTTTGTCAGCAGAAACTTTTATCACATCACTGTTTAATCTCTTTTTCAGATTATTTGTGAGTTTTATGGATTTTTGCATAGAGACCTCTGGATCTGCAGTGGAAAACCTACAGTGGGAAAACTAAACATTTCTTTCTCCCTTAGTATTTTAGCCAGCCATTTTCAAGTCACTATTAGGATTATATCTTTAAAAGTGTCATAGAAAACTTTTTCTGATCACTTATTATCCTTAGCTGTTGGAATTATAATAGAAACACACTGGGTTAGGAGTAGTGTTTTGTCATAGTAACTGCTGTGACAGAACATACAAAGCCTAGGATTATGTATCATCTGCTGTGAATGTACAAGTGTGTAGCACAAAAATGCAAATGCAATTGTTGAAACTTAAATGGAAAATTTGAACAAATTGAAAAAGAGGTTTTAATGGTGTGTAAGCCCTATTTTCCAGGGCATATGTCCACAGTCAATAGCTGGGGAACAGGTAAGCTATCACATACATGATCATTATAGAGATTCTTACAACATCTTTCACAGATGCCCAATATGAGAGAAGAACCTGATACAACATAGTGAAGAATCCAGGGAACTACAAACTAGTCAGCTTCATCACAGCCCCTGGAGAGGAGATATCCCAGATCTGAGCCAACGATAGCAAATGAGGTTGACAGGTGGGTTTCCTCTGTTGCAGAGGAATGTCCTTCTACTAGCACCCACCACTTTCTCTTGATGTAGACATGTGCTTCAGGTTCTGCTGATTCTGACATTTTCTTGGACACTGTTCTCTACTTTTGGCCTACTACCAGGGCACTGAAGATATTCTGCAGTTGAAGACATGCAGATGGGGAAAATGAGAAAAAAAAAGACAGGTAGATACTTTCCTTCTACTTTCTCAATGTAATTGAATACTCTATTGCACTCTGCCATGTATATTTTTACTTATTACAATAACTTTTGGCTAAACAATATTAAGTTTTGAAATTTCATACTTTTTTTTTTTTCCTGGTACACTGAATGTTATTTTGGTTTCTTTCTAGCTCCTCTGAAGTCTTGATGTAAGTTTTTTGGTACTGTCAGAGGCTTCCAACTAAAACTTTGAGATTGATTTTTGTAAAAAAAAAAAGGAATATCTTGGAGGTAATTCTTTCTCTGACTATTTAATTTTTTTTGTTCATATTTTATTAATATTTTAGACAGTATATCTTCATTGAACAAAAACTTTGTTGGTGAAGAGACTCCTAAAGATGTCTGGAATCATGGTGCAGCAGCATAAACGCATGAAATTTCCCTGGAGTCCAAGTCACTCTCTTGCTTTAGCTCCTCTGGTTCCCTACCTGCTTTAGAAGTGAGTTATTAATTTGCAATTTTTACCCTGTCACCTGAATCTATGGCTTTATCTTTCTCTATGGTTCTTTCTCTTAGAATGAAGCAGTTTATTTGATATATCATTTGGCAAATAATCACCATTTCAGAGTTTCCAGTTTACAGGTTAAAACCAAACTGTGAATAGCATAGTGTGTCATATGTCATATCCTTTGCAGGATCTCTATTACCATCACTGGTTTGATGTATTAGGCAACGGATGACTTTAAGTTATTTTTTGATTGTTTTTTCCCAAGTGATGAAAAACAGCATGTGTAGCTGAAAACAGGGTTGTGTTTTTTTTTTTCCCCTAAATATAAAACAAAATATTTCTACTTAAACAGAGACAAATGAAAACAAAAGCAAAAAACTCAAGATCATTAACAGAAAAGAAAAAAAAAAGATTAAAAACTCCAGCATTTAGAAGTCCTTTTGCTCTGTGAAGAGATATTCTGCTTCCTCAAGGTTTTAAGTGATTGTTTCATTCACTCCTTTATGATCTAGAGGGTTCCCAGCTATCCCTATTGCCTTTTGTCCATTTGAATCCATTTCTCTTCACAAGTACCCTGTTGGTCCCATAGATATGTCTGTGCATCATTGGACATCTCTATTATTAAATTATCTACAATCCATGATATATTATTAAATAAGTACTGCTTTATTGAAGCCAGGGCAGCCTCATAGGCACAGAAACTTAATAGTATAGCAGTGTGCTTGTAAAAGGTGACAGATGGGAGAGACAACTACAAGGACAGTGCCAGACCCCACTAACCCACCAGAGATTGAATCCATCAATCAGAAAATACACACCAAGAGTGCAAAGAGGGAAGAAGATAAGAGATCTCTCTTGACTTTTATGAGGCCTGTTTCCTGTCCTCCTTCATGCTTTTACTTTCAAGCAAAGGGAGGAGGAGGACAAATCCCTGTGCTTCTCATGGCAACACCATGTTTGTTTGTGTTTTGAACTGTTTATGAATTGATTGGTCATTTTAACAAGTAATTTTCCCCAGCAATTTAAGTCTCAGACAATGTCCCAATCCTAACCACTCAATGCATTTGTGCAGATACCTTCTACACCTTGGGAGAGTACTCTGAGTTTCAGTGGGATTTGTCAGTCCTAGTAGCACTATAGCAGCGTTGAAAGCTTGGAGTGAGATTTTATTAAATCTAATACATTAAAATAGAAGTGCAGAAGTAATAAATGAAATAAACATTAAAGACATCTAAATTACATAAATGTTCATCAGAAACCATAATTAATAACACAAAGTTATAAAAATAAATTTCTCTTGCTTTCTTTGAGCAGGTACACTAGAAAATTGTGGCAGTCACTTTGTTAAAGGATGACATTCATTAAAATTTAATTATTCAAGTAGAATGAGCTTTTTATTTTCCTTCAGGGATTAAATAGAGAATTTACAGTTATTAGTTTCACAAAATGGGAATAAAGAATACAACTTTATCCCAAGAAGTAAATAATGTCCTCAGTTTCCATTAATTTTGATAAATGTTTAAAATGCTTAGAGCAGGGTTTACTGTGCCAGCACTAGAATGGAAAAACGTAAAGCTAGATTGTTGCTATATTTTTTCCCTTCCATATCTTTGGATTTATCTTTTAATATCTGAGCATTCACAGATACCTTCTGTACATGTGATTTGTATGAAACCCATCACATTGCATTATTTTTTGTTGCTATTTTTGAAATGCCACAATTATTTGAAATTACACTGCTCCAAAGTTGTCCAAGTTCCTAGTCTTCCTTTCAGAGTTGAAGCAATATTTGGGATTAAGGAATCAGTTGAAGGCTTCAGTCTTAAAGTTTCTGTAGTAAAGGGTAACATATAGGAGATTTACAGGACGCAGTAGGACATGGAAAAATATTATGTCATGACATTTCCCCATACTGCTACTATGTCTATCACACAAAAGTATGGACTGCAGAAAAATGATTGCCTTGGGAACACAACAAATCAGTAATGCAGTTAGACATTTAATCTCAAATCATCCAGTACTCTTGCTCTTACCTTCAAATCATACCATACTCAGTAGAGTTTATTGTTGATTATTTGTGTTGTCTGACAACACTCTGTAGTCTTTGTGTGAGTTTGGGTCATATGCATACTCAGAGAAATGAATACTTAAACAAGTCATCTCTACTGAAATTTAAAGTACGTAGGAGAGAGCTGATCAAGCATATTAGTTCAGCCACTTGGAACTTAAAACAAAACCAGAAAATAAAACAACAAATCTACAGAAATTCCATGTGGGCCTCAGAGGAAACCTGGACCAAATAATACTCCAGGCTGATGTCACTGTGAGCAAGTACAGGAAGGAGAACTCTTAACAGCATAGACACTGCTAAAAGCACCTTAACCAAATAAACCAAAGCCATTTATCAAATATGGCTAGTCAGCATCCTTTATAATGCAAAGAAATAAGTGACTGAAGAACTCAGAGTTTGTTAATCTCATTCTAAACTAGGTGCCCGAGATGTAATTTTTTTTTTCATGGACCTGTCTATTCTAGGTATCTTTTTTTCCTCCACTAAGAATAAAAAAAAGGCTGAGTAGCCTAACTCAGTCTTTCCTTTAACTTAACATCAGTAACATGCCTATCAGCCATGCTACCAACAGAAAGCTTCCTCCATCTTCTAGTCTTACAAAATACTCTAAATACATTCTGTAAATTATTAAATGCCACCAGGAAAGTCATCAAACAGCAGATAAATACTCAATTTATTTGTCCTCAAGGAGTGAGTACTTGCTTCTTCCACAATAACTCCACAGTTTGCTAGCTGTCACAGGAGGTTGTCCTCATCTTTGCTATTATTTTTAATTAACATTATTTTATATATCACTTACTTTGTCTCTTAGTAAGCATTATAGTTCAAAAGTTGTTGTTATTGTTATTACTATTGCTAACATGTCACATATGAGGAAAACAAATAATTCTACCAAACAACAACAGAAATATGAAATGAGGCAAAGCCAACTACAGCATCATGCAAAGAAAACAAACCAACTAAAAGCAGAATTCCTTTGTCTGCATTGCCATTAGGTTCCTGTTTAGACAGTTACAAACTCCTATTTTTAAATTCACTTTAGTATAATCATCAAGGTACAATAAGAGGAACATGATACAGAGGATGCCAGTGCCATCACAGAATAGACAGAATGCTTTTGGTTTAGCAGTAATTCAATAACTGAAACCAAACTCATATTTTTTTTTAATAACTGGATCCCCAGAAGCCCCTCTGAAAAGACAGTAAAGAGACAGAGATATACATCCCTATAAAACAGTGTATTTTGTATGTCAAGTTGAACTGAAATCCCATTTTTATGTATTGTGCACAAACCAAAGAAAACATAAGAGTAACAAAAACAAAGACAGAAAAGATGTCACACTAAAGAATTCCTCATGGTGCAGTAACCACTAAAAAATATTACAGATGTGCTTTCTTTCCTGTTAATGAGGCTACTGTAAACATGAAACTAATACGTCAGGATGGCTTTTTAGCAAAGAAACAGAGAACTCTTTGAAGATGAGCATCTCACCTTGCTTACAAGTTCAAAGTTCAACATTTTTGCTGCAAGCTTTTCCTACTGAAAGACAAACAGTTTCTTTTTTCTTTTTTTCCCCCCAAACTTTTGGATTTTCAGCTTAAAGATCTACAAGATGATAAAATAATCAAACTCAGGGAAATGTGTTGTTATTATGATAGCTTGTGTCTTCTGTGATCCTCTTCTTCCAATATCTCTTGTGTTTGTCTACTGTATAAGCCCTTAGACCTCCTTAGATTTACATAACTGTATATAACATTTACTATCCCTAAATTATTCCCTAAAAAAAAATCACTCATCTCATGTTCTCTTTAGACTAATTAAAAAGAAAAAAAAAAAGAAAAAAAAAGTGTTTTAAAAAGAAAGTTCTCCAGACAAGTGAGGTAAGTCACCTGCTAGACATACAACTCTTCGTTGATTATGAACTGACAGCAGGCTTAGTACCTTACTGATGTAAGTACAAATAGCTTATATTTAAGACTAACTTTCAGCCAGCATTCAGATATGAAGACCTCTCTTTCAGTTCACTATGTAGATAAATGAGCAGGAAAGCCTGCAACCAGGTGAGAAATACTCTACCCTGTAAGAAAAAAAATGGAATAAGCATAGCCATAGGAAATCAAGCATAAGCATTTGCAAATATTACTTCTGCCTACCATATTCAGCAATAGTAAATACAAATATACTGAAAAAACCAGAGCAACTTGGTGTTCTTGGAAGAGGAGTATGTCTCAGAAGAGGAATTATTCTTCAGGTAATCATCATAGCAACTCTGAAAAATACTATGGAATTGAAGAGACTTAGATGACCAAAACAGAAAGAAAGAGAAAGAAAAAAGAAGTCAGCCAGAATGCATGCAGCTTGGAAATCTACATAACTTCATAAAAGTTCTCTTATTAGTCACAAAATATTGTAAAGGGCCAGTGCAATTGACTCATATAGGACCTTGCATAGAAGTCCAACATAGCAGAAACCCATTAATTTTCTAGTATTTCTGTGAAGGTGTATTGTAATGACCATGGTGGTACCTACTCTTATTAGATCTTCAGCGCGGTTGCACTACTTTGCAGTCAGCTGTACTGAGAACTGTGGATTGACCCAACGGAATAGACAGCTATGTTTATCCTGTTTATCTGTAGTCTAACTAGGTAGTTTACAATTTCTGTGCCTCCCTCTGCCTTGCTGTTCTCAAACACCTCAGGTTCAGTGTCCTATTGGCCGTGGATATGATTCTCAGCACAAGCAATAGTTTTAGACTGCTACACATGAATTTTCAGATTATATTTTTTTTTTGCTTCTGCAGCATGTTTGTATTTACTATTGAAAGGAACCAGTGGGTAAAGTTAATCACTTTCATGGGCTTCCACTGTATAGGTCAAAACCACAAGTTCCTCAATACTCTAGTAAGTCATCCTGCATTTTATTAGTCATGGAGAATTTATGTTTTTACTATTTCCTCAATAGCACTGTCAGCACATTAAACCAGTTGAAATTGAAGCCTGGATACTCTGTCCTAGAGAACTTCTGCAAGTACCATCAGAAACAAGAAAACTTGTGTATATGCTACTGCTTCTTTTTTTATTTCTTTTTGTCATTCTCTTTTCTTTCCTATGTTTTTGGGTTTTTTTCCCTTTTTTTTTTTTTCCCATTAAGCACCTCGTTGTAAAAAACTAATTTGTGACTTACTGTTTTGGGATTCCTCTGAGCAGATGCTTGGCGTTTGTTAGGAGGCATCCATGTGGACTGAAATGTTTCCATTTAAAAGTTGTGACAGTTTATCCTCAAATATAATTCTCCACAGTTGGTCAGGCTAATTAAATTACTTATGCAGAGTCCAAAGAAAGAATTGCAAATGCGTTAATCCAAGAAGCATCTAAATTATTGCTGCAATATTTCTGTTGTAGCATTTTAATACTCATGTCAGCCCTGTAGAGAAGCAGGTTATGCAGTTGGGTATTCTCTGAATTTGGCTAATGAATATAAAACTTAATGTTCTATACTGTATGAACACATATACATATATATATAATCATGATACAGAATTAAAAACTCTGTACTTCATTTCTCAAGACACTATAAGACATCAAGCATCATGAGTTCATAAATAGTTGTGGTCCCTCAGTGGAAAAAATAAATGAGGAAAGAAACAAAGAAACACCATATTAAGCAGCGTAAGCTTGCTGAGTGCATGAGGATCAAGGGCCCCATTGCTTGGACTCTTTAATGACTTGTGCAAACATTTTGGTTCATTACAGTTTCTGTGGATTTAAAATGAGCACACGTTTAAGTACTTTTTTGACTGAATCCCTGAAGAACCCATCTGATTGCAGAAGACACAAAGAGTTGGTAGGAGTTTATAGTTTCTTAATACTACAGAAATAATATCATAAATATACTCTGATAAAATGAATATTATATTACTATTATGGCTTTGTCTTAGGTTGTTGGTTTTATTTCAGTACCTATTTTTACCTGTTGGGAATGCCTGCAGTGTTTGCAATGATGACTGACACACACATCCTGAGAATGTTCCATCCTCTCCTAGCCCGTAGTTCTCATTTTAGGATCTAATACACTATTGTAAAGGATGGGGAAAAGTTGTTTCTGTTCATTGACTCTGAAGATAATTAGAATTCTGTTCTATTCTAGTCTAGTCTGGTCTAGTCTATTCTACTCTACTCTGTTCTAACCAACTGTTTTAATTTAGACTAGCCTCAAGAAAAATCCGTTTGGTCCAATATATCAGACTGATCTGAAAATCACCCATACAATATAAAGCTATTTTGTCTTCAACCCATTAAACAGATAGACTGTGCCTTCTGCAATCTTTCTCCTTTCTGCTTTCAGAAAAAAAAAAAAAAGAATTAAAAAAGGTTTATTATAATAAAATAACAAATGAAAACTGAGCTCTCCATTTGAAAGTTTGAAAAATATTTATTTCTGTAATGAGCACGGATGTCCCAGTTGACATTTTTAATCTGTTGACTTGTGAAATGGACATTATTTTATCCTATACAAATCTCTCCACAAAAGAAAGTGACATTTAACCAAATTCTGCACTGCTGTACTGTAAGAAATTCAGCACAACTTTCCACAGACTTCAAAGTTTAAATTAATGATTTTTTTTTGTTGTTGTTCATGAATCATGAGACTAACATTTTTAAAAATCATTTTACAATTTATTTTTTTCCAAACCACAATTTGATTGCCATTTAAAGTTCATTTATTAATTGCCTTGTTATGTCAATTTTTAATTAGCCAATTCTGATTACTTAAGATGTTGAATGAAGACAAGATGGTTCATCATATTAGTTTTCCTTGGCTAGCAAATTTGTCAATTACTTATAACATTCCATGAAGTATGAATTAGCCAATGGGACTAAGTCAACAATAAAGGAAGATTTTAACTTAACTTAATAAAGTATACGAGATTAAATTAAAAAAAAAATTTGTTATTAATTCATTAACTTGATCAGAACTGTTCATTTATTAAATCACAGGAGTCTAAAATTAAGAGGATTTTCACTGCTTTGACACTGAAAAATTTTGATCTATGTTCGCTTTTGAGTAAGTTTTTTCTTCTTCGTTAAACTTAGTTACGGAGTGGAAACAAAAAATCCCAAACAACACTCTTCAAAGGCCATTCAAAAGCTGTCTGGGCATTGTCGTTAGGCAGCCTGCTGTCACAGTCCACTCAGGATTCGTGATGGTTCTTTTAGTGCAATCTCGAAGTGCAAAATTATGGCGAACATGCCAAAGAGGTTGGTTTCAATTAAACAGCACAAACTTTATTATTTTGCCCATACAGTGGCATGCAATACGTGAAAGGGAGTGAAAAGGAAAAGTAAAGACAGGAAAAAAAAAAAAAAAAAGGATAATAGCTACCACAGCGGCATCCCTATGGTCCCAGATCCAGGCAGCGTCCTGCTGGTCCTCACGATCGATGTTGATTTCGATCCTTGGTGGGGAAAGATCTCTGGGGTCTCATTGTTAGGGGTCGACCTTTTATGCCAAGTAACAAACCTTGCTCTTCCTTTACTTCGGGGATCTCTGCCTGTTCTCGGCCCTTAGGATAGACGTGTGGGTTTTTTGTACATTATAATGAGCAAAGTTCAGTTAAAGGGCACTTTCTCAACATTGTTTTTGAGACAGCAGTTGTGATTCTTCGTCCTCGATAGCATCTGCACAGTTATCTCTGCCAGTCTTGACAACAGGGATGAGCCGTGGCACCTCTGCGCCACACTGTCCACCATCTCAAGGATGTTGTACGTTTTGTTGTTAGGCCAGAGTCAGCCTTGTCCATAACAATTCTGTTCCTGAGAAAAACAACTGTGTCTCAGGCAGGCTGCTCGCAGCAACTCATGTCAAGTTGTGAGCCTAACTTTTAGGCCACATCAAATCCATAATCCACCTGGAAGTCCTCGATGACAAGGTTGAGACAATACTGATTTTCTGACTGACCCTTACACCTGCTATGAGTGACACTGCTAGATCAAGAGGATTGGACCAGGTGACTTCTAAAGATTCCTTCCAACCTCACCCATTCTGCAATTGTGTGAACCTATATCATAGAATCATGGAATGGTTAGGGTTGGAAGGGACCTCCAAAGGTCAACTAGTCCAACACCCCTGTAAGAAGCAGGGACATCCCCGACTAGATCAGGTTGCTCAGAGCCTCATCTAACCGGGCCCTGAATGTTTCCAGGGATGGGGCATCCACCACCTCTCTGGGCAACCTGTTCCAGTGTTCTGCAACCCTCAGTGTAAATTTTTTTTTTCCTAATACCTAATCTAAATCTACATACAAAATCACAATATTTTAAAAAGTTATATATTTTTTAAAAATTCATAGATTACAGTAATAAATGAAAAATTAGAGAATTAAGTTAGAGAGGATGGTGAAATGGTGGAAGCTTAGAACCTCTGTATGTGCAAATTTAAAACATTATTAGATCAGAAAGAAATAGCTATAAAGCTAACAAGCTTACTCTGAAAAACAGCTTTGCACACAAATATTTAGCAATGGTAGGTTAATGCTTCAATAGAAAACAAAGACAAAATTTATGGGCAGTACTCTGTGATACACTTTCAAAACTCAGAAAGTCTCCCTTGTGTAATGTGTGTTTAATCCTAAATGCATAATATACATCCTAGCCTCTTGGAGTCTACATAGCGGCACTGGAGCTTAAGTTTTCCTTTGGATTTCTGAATTTCTTTGGTAGCAAATGAAGGAATAGGTCAGTCTATACTTCATTATTTTCTACAGTTTCCCAGGGAAAACATAATTGACATTAGCAGCTGCAGTCTGCCATGATCTTTATCGAGGTTATGTACAAATGATGCTAAGTATTCATGGAGGTATTTAACTAGTGAGAAAAAGGAGAGGATGACTAAAAAAGCTGTATAAGATTAACCTCAATCCCTCTTCAGCCAACATTTGCTTGAGGAAATGGAAGAGAATTGAAAGTGGAAGTGGAAAATGTAAGTCCATCACTCTTAGAAAACTTTCATATTTTCTAAACTCTATCCTCCAATAGGCCATTGATCCCCCAAAAATTTGTGTTAATAGCTATTTTAGTTTCCTGTCTCTTGTATGCTTTCTAATAGTTTCTCCATAGGCAAAAGTTTTATCACAGAATCATGGAATCATAGAATGGTTAGGGTTGGAAGGGACCTTCAAAGGTCATCTAGTCGAACCCCCCTGCAAGAAGCAGGGACATCCCCAACTAGATCAGGTTGCTCAGAGCCTCATCCAGCCTGGCCTTGAACGTTTCCAGGGATGGGGCATCCACCACCTCTCTGGGCAACCTGTTCCAGTATTCTACAACCGTCAGTGTAAAAAATTTTTTCCTAATATCTAATCTTAATCTACCTGCCTGTATTTTAAAACCATTACCTCTCGTCCTATCACAACAGGCCCTACTGAACAGCTTCTCCCCATCTTTCTTGTAGACCCCCTTGAGGTACTGGAAGACTGCTATCAGGTCTCCCCGGAGCCTTCTCTTCTGCAGGCTGAACAGCCCCAACTCTCTCAGCCTGTCCTCATAGGAGAGGTGCTCCAGCCCTCTTATCATCTTCGTGGCCCTCCTCTGGACCTTCTCCAACTGGTCCATGTCCTTCTTGTGCTGGGGGCTCCAGAACTGGACACAGTACTCCAGGTGGGGTCTCACCAGGGCAGAGTAGAGGGGGAGAATCACCTCCCTCGACCTGCTGGCCACGCTCCTCTTGATGCAGCCTAGGATGCAGTTGGCCTTCTAGGCCCCGAGGGCGGCCTAGATTGTTAAGAAATAATCTGGAAAGGCTGTACTGGAAAGAAGTAAAATGCACTGGGGTATTTTAATGCTAGCTCTCAGTACAGTAATGAGAAGCATAATAGAGAAAATAATAAACAAAGCAGGTGCTTGGGGTTTTATGTCTCTTCTTTTAAAGATGTATTTAAGGTCATAATTTGGGGAAAAAGAAGTCTGTAGAGCTGTCAGAATAATTTTGGAATCTACACTTTAGTGCAATAGATCCAACACAGGGTCATCTAATAAAGAAAAAAAATATCTTACACATGTTCTTGAACCACTCATTTCAGTTTGTTCACCATCGAGTGTGATGTTAATGCTTTGCAGTTCTTCAGCACTTTTCGTCTTTGGATCTCAAAGCACTTTAAGTGCATTAATGAAAGTTCTCACAACCATAACTCAGTGCTGAAAATCATCTTACATCAGTTCTGCACATCTGTTAAATATGATCCCTTTCCATCTGGCATAGCAGAAGTGCCTTTAAAGACATTATAAGTGTTCAAGAAAAAAAAATACAAGTAGTTTCAAATCAATTTTTCTTTCATGATACCATCTGTACCTGCTCAGAGAAAGTACATCCCTACAGTTTGTGGTTTTCCAAAACAGATTTTTTGTAATACTGCATCTAGTGTTATGTTAATTATTGTTTTAATTTTGTTTTGTGCTTGGATGACACTAGTGAAAAATTTCAAAATATTTAGCTGGTGTTTTTCTCAGGAAAGTGGTATGCTTAATTCAGAACTTTAAAGAAGATATCCCTTTTGCTTTGGGTTCATATAGACCTCAGATTCCTCCTGGTTTCAGCAGTGTGATGCAATCCTTCTATCAGAGAGAAGACAAAGATACACATGAACACAGAACACCATCTTAAAATAAAGTTATTACAAAACCTTTTACAGCCACCCATTTTCAGTAGAGGTCTCATCAGGGATAAATTATATAAGGAATTAATAATTCTGGATCTGATGAGATTTGAACCAATGTCTTCTATGTTTTAGTAAAGTGGCATAACTGGCATTTTATATAAAATTATCCCTAGGGTTTGGTCTTTGCCTATTTTATTGAGACTCACATTCTCTACTTAAACATTCACTTCAGCAGTGACAAGGAATTTCCCACATGCAAGGTGCTCTGATGGCTAATGTATTAGGCTGAATACTAAATGAAATAAAAAGCACTGTAGTCATGCCTACAGGGGAAAAAAATCATTATTTCTATTATAATTGTCTCAGAAAATATTTTGTCTCATGTTTAGAAAGTACAGGCCAAAGTTTGTATTCACTGAAAATGATACAAATATGTTGAGCTCGGTGGGTTGGCACAGTCTTGCTGTGAGCAGAATTAGATCTTGTGACTATTGTGCCTCATAAAAGACAAAATATACTATTCATAACACTGTGCTATTGTACTTAGTTGACAATGTCTAAGTTATAAGAAGTAAGATTAGGATCTTTAAAACACTGAAGGCATCAAAATTTCAGTGTAAAATTAATGGATGTAGGATAACCCATTCCTATATAGGTTTTCATGTAATAATTGTTTGTATGCATTTGCTGGTACCTTCTTTCCTTGAATATGAAATTATCTTATTCAGAATAAAACCTGACTTCTGACTTCTATTTATATGCTTTTTCAGGATGACAGTATTTGAAAATGTAGTTAACAGAGTATCTAAATACAGCAATTATTTTGAAGAGTCCTGCTTAACAATGAAACATTACAATGTTGAAAAGTCAGTTCTGGACATGATGCTAAGTTGATAATGTAAAGGTGATACTAGATGTCTGAAGGGCATTTCATCAATATCATTCAAGTACCCAAATCGGTATGTAGTACAATGTACAACCCAAAATACCCAGTATTACTCAAGTTGTAAAAATGAGTAGTGACAGCTTTGAGTTACATTTGCTGCAGACAGTTAATTTACAAAATTCATCAAGAAAATTAGATACTTGCTTTAATAATTAATAAGTTCTGTCTTAAGCTCTTTGTAATGCATTTGATTTCATTAAATGCTCTTGTACAAATTTTAAGTTAGAAACTATTGCATCTTACTATATCTCCTGCTAAAATAACTTCCTCATTTTCCCTCTGCCTTTTTGTTTCTTATTGATTTTATGTTATATTAAAAAAAAATGCATTTAACCTCTAAAACAAAGTTGGGACATTTGCATTGGTTTTCCTTTTGGAAACAATGAAGACTTGTTTAAGACAATTTATACTTAGGAAATTTTGGACTAAATGCCTAGTTACAGAAATTAAATGTGAACATTATCCCGTATCAATTATGCATAGTTAATGTCACAGAATCACAGTGTGCTTGACATTGAAAGAGGTCTTGGATGATCATCTGGTCCAACCCCCCTGCTCAAGAACATTAACCTAGAACAGGCTGCCTAGAACCATGTCCAGACGGCTTTTGAATAACTCCAAGAATGGAGATTCCGCAACCTCCCTGGGCATCCGTGAAAAAGTGTTTCCTGATGTTCAAGCAGAAACTCCTGCCATTCAGTTTGTGGCCAGTGCCTCTGGTTGTGTCACTGGGCACCACAGAAATAATCTTGACTCTGTCCTTTTTGCACACTCCCTTCAGGTATTCAAACATACCAATGAAATTCTCCCTTAGCTTTTTCTTCTCTAGGCTGAATAGTCGCACCTCTTTCAGCATCTTCTCATAGGAGAAATAATCCAGCCCCTTAATCATCTTCACACATTTTGGATGGTGTTTTGGTTTTATTTAGTGAGGGGTGGGGGTGCGGGGCTGGCAGTATGGTGGTAGCTTCTGTAAGAAGCTGCTAGGAGTTGTTCCCCTTTTTCTAGTGGGTTCCGACAGGCCTAGGGTGGACCTGCTGCTGGCCAGGGCTGAGCCAATTGGTAGCAGAATGTTCTCGGATAACAACTCTGTGATAGCATATTTAAGAAGGGGAAAAACAGGGAAAAAAAAAAAAACAGTGTGAAGACACTGAGTGCGAGCAGAGAGGGGGAGGGACGAACCTTATGGGCCTTGCGTCCCTCACCCTCTGGCCTCCTGCCAGGCAGCCATCTGGGCCTGACTCAGCCTGGCCCGGCTGCAAGAAGTGGAGAGATGTGAAGAGAACCTGAGAGGCATCTGCCTGAGCCGATTGTGAAGAATTTCTTGTGAGAGGAACGGCTGCAGATGCAAAGGTCAATGAAGAAGGAGCGGGAGGAGTAATATGGCTCCTGGCAAAGATTCCCCTGCAGCCTGTGGTGCAGCCCATGGTGAGGCAGGTTGTCCCCCTGCAGCCCCTGGAGGCCCACAGAGGAGCAGAGATCCACCTGCAGCCTATGGAGGACCCCGCGTCAGGGCAGGCAGATGCCTGAAGGAGGCTGTGGCCCATGGAGGGTCCGCACTGGGGCAGCCGTTCTGGGGGGACTGCACCCTGTGGAAAAACAACCCACACCAGAACAGTTCACAAAGGACTGTAGCCTGTGGGAGGGACTCCACGCCGGAGCAGGGGAGGAACGTGAGGAGTTCTTACCCTAAGAAGGAAGGAGCAGTGTAAAGCACCGTGCAATGAACTGACTGTAACCCCCATTCCCTCTTCCCCCATGTGCCGCTTGGAGGGGGAAGGAGGTAGAGATAATGTCAAGCCCAAGAAGAGGGAGGGGTGGAGGGAGAGGTGGAGGGAGGTTATCTTGTTCTCTGTCTCATTATCCTGCTTTGCTTTTAATAATAAATGAATAGTTTTCCCCAAGTTGAGTCCGTTTTTTCCATAACCATAACTTTAAGGACCTCTCCCTGTCCTTATCTCAAACGTCAAGTCTTTTTTCTTATGTTATCTTATGTTATGACCTATTGCCTTGGAGGGTGGAGGTCCAGAGTGGGGCTAAACTACGACAGATGGACTCTTTACAATATATCTACCTGTCTCTCTTGTAGTGGGGAGCCTAGAACTGGACACAGAACTCCCGATGTGTCCTCACCAGAGCTGAGTAGAGGGAAAGGATCATCTTCCTTGACCTGCTGGCAGCACTTTACCTAATGCAGCCGAGGACACCATTCAGCTTCTTTGCCACAAAGGTACTCTGCTGGCTCATATTCAACTTGGTGTCCAACAGAGCCCCCAGGTCCTTCTCTGCAAAACTGCTTTTCATCTGGGTGGCCCCCAGCTTGTATTGGTTCATGGTGCTGTTCCTCCTCAGGTGCAGGATCTTGCACTTTTCCTTGCTGAATTTCATGGGGTTCCTATTAGATCACATCTCAAGCCTTTTGAAGTCCCTCTGGATGGCAGCATGACCCTCTGGTGTATCAGTCACTCCTCCCAGTTTTGCATCACCAGAAAACTCACATAGGGTAGACTCTGTCCCATTGTTCAGACCATTAATAACGACATTAAACAGGGTCTGAGCTGATATTGACCCCTGGGGTACACCATCAGTTACTGGCTTCCAACTAGACTTCGCACCGCTGATCACTACCCTCTGGGCCTGGCCATTCAAACAGTTTTTAAGGCACCTCACCGTCTGCTCAGCAGTTCCTTATGCTTAAGCGCATGACAATTTTCAAAAGGGGATATTCTGACCAGGTATTAGGAAAAAAAAAATCCATAGTGAGTGTAATCAAACTTTGAAACAGGTGGCCCAGAAAGATTGTGCAATCTTCACTGTTGGAGGCATTTGAAACAATAATAATAAACGAAACAAAGCCCAGAGTAACCTCACTTAAATTGGTCCTGCTTTGAGTAGCTAGTTTAACCAGATGACCTCCAGCAGTCACTCTCAGGCTATACTATTCCAAGATTCTATGTTTAACTAGCAACTATTTCAGCATCTATGGACTTTTCAGTTCCTAAGTTTAAACACAATCCTTTCAACTCAACTTCACTTTTGCACACTAAAATTTTTGTAAGATGGACCTGTTTTAAAGAGTGTGTATGCTTTAGAATGACTAAATAGTTGCAGTGTGAAAATTATTACAGCATTTTGGGTACTTCCTCTAATTATAACTTCTGGACTATATTCATAAAAAATTACTGTCATGTATTATTAATGTAACTCTTCTAATTGCATTCATACATAAGTAATTATAAATTTTAACTTTTATTCATTAAATTGAAAAGATTGAGAGAATTGCTGACATTCAAAGAAGTTTCACAAGACTCTTAGCAGCAGCTTAGGCAAAAAAAATATATTAAAAAATCTACAAAAATTGTTTGTATTTAATTGTTATATTTATTTCTTGAGATACCTTCAGCATAAAATATGTATAAAGCTTTCTTGTTATATTAAGAAATCTTCCCTTACAAAATTCCCTACTGCACTGATAAAATAGGTGATATGTTTTATTTTTATTGGCTGACAATTTTTATAAATATGGTAATGTTTTTTACCACTGATTAATTAAATACAATTTTAGGAATCTTAGCCACAAAATAAAAAGCTGAAATTGAAGAGGGCGAAAAAAAAAAAAAATCATAGTTAAGGACAAAAATGAAGAAATCATAGACCCATAATGGTTCTCTAGGCTTTTCCATACAGACAAGGAAAACAATCTCAGCTAGAGCTGTGACTCAGAAAAGTATTTAATACAGAATTAGTTTCCTTGGCTTTGGTTCAAAGGCATAAACAAAAAAAAAGGCAGCTACTTAGTGCAGTAGACTTCTTCCTTTGTTAATGTCAGAGGAGATGGTGACTAGCCTTTCCATCAAGGGTGCTTTCCTCTTATTTGCCCACCTCTTTTTGCTGTTGCCACACACTTAGCTGCATGGTATACAAAACAGCATTCCTTGCTGTCCCTTCCTCTCTGACAACAGCAACAACAGCTGTCAAGAATCCATTGCTTTTTACTGGTTCTGCCCTTTCCCTTTTCCTGTAGCTGGTGCATGCTATGAGACTTCTGTTTCCTCTTCCAGGAGCAGAAAAGATATTTTAAAAAAAAAAAAAAAAAAGAGATGTGGGAACTGGATTACAGGATAGGGCCTTGGGATAAAAGTTAAGTGAAAAGAAGTGAAAAAATAAAGAACAAGACACCCTCCCAGGGATTGTCTTCCCCATCTCCTCTTGCTCCCCTCATCACATCATTCTATTCCAGCTTTCCTGGAAATCTTGACAGTCTGACTTCAGCTTCCTAAAACATACACTGGCCCACTGCTCAGGTCCCTTTTCTACAACAGTCCTCCTTTTGCTAATAGTGAGTGCACTGCTCTAATGCTTTCAATTCATAGCCTGTGGAATTTGCTCTGACAGTGCCATCAAACCAAATTTTACTCCCTCCAAATATTCTGATTCTCACTTACTTCTACTATTTATAGACCTAATTCAGCAGAGGATCTCTATTTCAGTGTACATTTGCCACTTGTTTAAATTTAAAGAATGCTAAATACTCACATAACAATTAGCCTAAATTGGTGCTTTAACTAAATACCTGCTAATCTCCTTCGAAGAACATCAGTCTAAGACTGGAGATTCATCTCCCCTGAACTTCAGAAGAGTTTCACTGTGTTGTAAATTACATTAATATTTGACTTTGATGAAAGACTGCAAAGATGTCAGAGAAATAAATGAAATGCCTGAGTCTGAAAAAGTCAGAGAAACAAATATATAAGGGATGAAATTCTGATGTCATTGAAGCCAAAGGCAAAGTTCCTACAAAATGCAACAGAGTAAGGATTTCATGTCACATCTTTAGACTCACTGATCTGGACAGAGCATCAGGCATCTGACTCCTCTTTTCTCCCTTATGTTGAATAGTACTTTAAAAATAGACCCTATTAAGTCAATAGCACCATTTGAAGAATGGCATTAGTCAGCATGAATAAAGGTAATCGAAATGTAGCTATTTTTAATAATGAACATGTTTTTAACTGCCAGATACAGAGCTAGGGAAATTACAGCAAATAAATTATATTTTTACAACTGGAAATATTAATTTTTAAAATTTTTTTTTTGGCTGAAACTAACTAAAAATAAAGACAAGTTACTTTTTATTTTCATCTTTCAAAACTGGAAATAATAAGTTTTTATATTTTGATCTGATTAATGAAAAACTATAATTATAGTCCCTCTAGAAATTGTTACACACTTGTAACTTGTTGCACGAATTAAAATCCACACCAGTTCTTTCCTAGTTTTGTTTGTGTTCTGGAAAATCTGTACCATATTTTCTTAAACAAATGAATGCATATATATCAAATTTGTTTTCTTCTAAATTCACACAGCAACAAACATACAAAAACTGGTGATTTTGATCCGAGCATTAAATATAGGAAAAGCTTTAAAGTAAGAAAGAATAGGAGTCAAAGACAGGCATGAAGAAAACAGAAAATAGAAACAAAGTAAATACTTTGTTATCTTCTCTAACACTTCTAAAATTGGAAGGGAATTGCAATGAGTAGGAGGAATATTCCCTTAACAGTGCTCCATTAAAGTCTTATGAGTGATTTTCTGTCTTGATATACTGATATTCAAGCACTTTAGTTAGTGTTGTTGAAAGAAGGGATTAATACTAAGAAATCAAACTGATAAATAGTGATCAATGATTTACTAACCTTGAGAGAAAGAACAGTAGAGTCATAAACTTAACCTAACGAGATACTTTCAGGATGCTCTAGCAAGAGTTAAAACAAGTTAGATGGGAACACCCTGAGGGGGTACAGACACACTGGCTGAGACCAAGATAAGGGGACTTAAGAAGTTTAGAACCAACTGATATGGTGGAATAACCAAGGAAATTGGGAACCAGCAAAGATAAGTCATCATCAAGAAACCACCTTGGCAGCAAGAACAAAGCAGGACAAAGGTCTGAATCCACACAGCTGGACATAGTGATAAGGAGGAGAGAATGACCACCAGAGAGATTATGACTCCTGATTGTGATACGAGATGGACACAGAGACCGGGGAATAACCTGTCGTGGGAGGGAACTTATTATAACGATTTCTTGGAAACCTAATTAATATATAACCAAGTCCATGGGAATTCTATGAATATGCTTGTCTATGATGCATAAATACTGTACCTGTTGCTTAACACGTTGCACACGTTTGGAGGAGCGATCCCCCATGCTGCCCAGTGCTGAATAAACATACCTACTTTACAATCTTACAGATTGTGGAGTCCGTTTTCTGCACGTCATTGTGAAAAGTAAGAGAGGTATTTCCTTAATGAGAAAGCTGTATACCATTATGTAAGAAAGAATATTAACAGAATATGAAAATATTAAGTGATGGGGGGAAAAAAGTTCTTGATAATTTTGATTTTCAGTAGGAACTCCAGTGAATTGTAAACATTGCATAGCAATAAAAATCTGCTTTAGTTGCATGAGTGCATATAGGCATAACACAGAGATGTGATGTCTCACTAGAAGCCCCAGCACAAAAATTACTAGGATTTAACTCATCTCACGGAAACTGTCAACAATATAGAAATGCCAGGCTTAGATTACTATCTGATTTACATATGTATTTATTTATTTATCTATTGTTAATGAATAACAAAAGTATTTAGTTTTATAGGGTTACTCATAGGACCTATATTTTGGACATATACCTTATGAGATGAATCACGATCATTTTGAAGGTACTTCCTGGAGCTACCTGTCTCAAAAGTCAGTGCTGGTTGTACTGAGTGTTTGGCTGAGAGTGGACGAGAAAAAAATGAAACTAGGTTTCTTTTCTATCTCCACTACTGTTTTCTGTCTCAACCTTTACTCACCTTTGTAGCCCAACACTTTTGCCTCTCAGACCCTGATGAAGTTGCACTTTCCATAGCCTGAATAGATATGTTTTTGGGGAAGGTACAAAGAGTTAAAGACAACACAGTTGATATTATTGTCAAGAACTGATAGGCATTTGCCAGCTTGTTTGGAAATGAGTAAAGCAATGCTCCACGTCTAATTCAGATGTTAGAAATGACAGTGGTACCAGACTGAAAGAGAAATAACTCTCAGAGAACATAATGACCAAGATGCTAGTTATTTGTCGCTTGTTTGTTTGTTTTTCATAAGGAAGCTGTATACTCACATATTTTTTGCAATTCCAGAAAAGTTCTGCATTCTGTCTCTAGGTGTATACCTTGAAATGGTAAAACATTGTGGTTAGAAAAATATCCCTCTGCCTGTCCTTCAACTGATACGGTTCATAGATCTGCTACAATGAATACTTCAGCTTGCTTGCAAACTTTAGGCAGAACTAGACCTGTCAATCACCTGTCATAAAATACATCCTAAAGCACAGAATAATTCACATCTACTTTCCTAAATTACAGAGATTGTTTCAGTATATGCTGAGGAAAAAGCATAGTAACTGCTTCTACTCTAAAGCATGGTAAATTCCACCTAAATGTGTTCAAAAATCTAAGTATTTTGAGAATATTTTCTACCTTTATGTTACATTGACTATTTATGTGAAGAGTATGCTGTATCTGTAGTTATTCTTACTTAAAGAAAAAGAAATGTTTAGGTAAGCACATCTGTATTATCCTGTACTTTACGATAAATTTCACAAACTCATTACAGAGCAATTCTGATGACAATGAGATCATATCTTTATGTGGAGTCTTAATCTTTAAATATAGGCATCTAAATTACTTAAGTAACATAAATCTCTCTTCTACTTTCTCATGAGTATCAATGTACGTGGAAAAATTGTGTTAAAGGGCAATAAACAGAATAGGTTAAGATCAGAAGATCAATATACACATAGTGCTGAATTAATAGATATTTGTTTGCTCTCAAAAGAGGGCACATAATTACTTTGCTTTAAAGAATGACTTGAAAGTTCAACTGAAGGAGAAACTGAATGTGCTTATGTAATCAATGCTATAATAGTTGTTAAAGACTACTTGTCTAAGTTAGAAGTACAACATCAGATCTCACTAAAAAACACTCCTAAGTCTCAATTTAAATAAACAGATAAAGGTTCCATTTATAGTGGTGCATGTAGTGGATAAGATGCCATTGTCTCTTGCTAAGACCATCTGGCACAGCATGACTCAGGCTTACGCAGCCAGATTCTCTTACCTCACTAAGACGTGCATGTATAGCACATTCAACCTACCTAGTAGGGATGATCTCTGATCTACATTGATTTCCAAACTTTTCCTGTGGAATTTTTGAGACTTAATCGGTAACGGTCAAGCTCCTAACAAAGACCAAGCTAAGAATTAAACAGTGTGAATAATCTACACCAGCACTTCACCCTGTTTAGCTTACTGTTAAAGGTGTAAATCATAAATGCACACATACAAATCTGTTAGGATGCCTATCACAGATAAGTTTACGAATGTATTCTGTAGAGATTTCATAAGGTGCAGAATGATTGCTCAAGGACATGCTCTTTATTCTAGAGGTTTGGAAAGTAAATATTCTCAAGATACATATGTTTGCAATGATTGTGTATGGTTTCCTCTACTTTTCTATGCTGAAAACATTGTAACACAGAGACATGATTTTTTACTTGGAGACTTCTGTGTAATCACAATGATGTCCTTCTGGAGAAACCTGAGTTCATTTCTTTACTTATTTAATAAGATTCTGCTTCAGCCAGTGGGATATCTTATTCTTATTGAAATATATTTTGGGATCATCAAAGGCAAGAATTACCTCATACACTCATAAAGGAACAGTATATCCCTTCTGTGATGCTTGGCCATATAAAGCTGTAGTGTTACGTTAATAAAGCTTGAAAACAATAGCTTTTAATGTTAGAAACATAAACAGTAACAGTGTGACTTTCTTTTCCAGTCTTTCATATTGTCCATCTGCTCTGGTACAGTCAGATCCTGCCCTGAAGGATAAACAAATCCTTTACAGACAGGGCTGTGTCTTAATGAAACTGAGAGGTGAGATGTTGTACCTCCCCAGCCTGTTTCTGGACTCTTGCCTCTTGCTCCTCTGTTGGCCCTAACTGGGAAGGCTATGCAGAGGAGGTATCATCTGGAAATTTCTCTAATAATTTGAACCTCAGAGTGGCAAATTGAGATTTTTTTTTTTTTAGGAAGTGCACACTAAACATGTCAGAAAGGGAACATTCCTAATAGATAAATTCTGTAAAAGTGAACAATGTAGTCCAAAAAGGAAAGGAATCTTGATAAAAAAACCAAATCTACAAGGGGTTTCTCAATGTAATCATTATTCTTCATTCTTTTTAGTTCAAAATCACATAATTCTCAAGTATAAATTCTGTATATTCAAGTCCAGGCTATAACATAATCATATAACCAGAAAGACTCCAGAAATTCTGAATCAGCCTTTACTGCTTTACATGTATAGTTAGTTGACATCACCAACACCTCTACAGGAATGAGAGTCTGCAGGGACTATTTATTTGAGCCTACTTTCATTAACCATGATCCCTAGGCAGACTACCTTTGTTGGTAGACTATTCCCTGACCCTGCATGTACAGATCTCCTTCTCTGCTACCTTTTGAAGATGCAACCATGGATCACCACAGAACAGCCACTCCTCCAACTTCTTTGAACAATTTTCCCACAGCTACTAATCATGGCAGTTAGAAGGTCAATTTAACATGGCAATAGTAAGTGCTCCCTCTTTAACAGTTACAGACATACAGAATTCAGGGAAGAGAAAGTTAGGTTTTGTTGTGGTTTTTTTTGGTTTTTTTTTCCCCCCCAAAACACATGATTTATTTTACCAGGAAGTGCACAGTAGTCAAAACCTGCTTTAAAGATACAGGGGACAGATCTGGGAGACATTGGTATGACTATATTCAAATATGCCCCATTTTCTGGAGCTGGTTTACAGATAGATTGCTACATTTACTCCACTCACTACTTTATATAGAATGTTCATAGAATAGTTAGAGTTGGAAGTGACCTTTAAAGATCAGCTAGTCCAATCTCTCTGCAAGGAGCAGGGACATCTTCAACTAGATCAGGTTGCTCAGAGCCTCATCCAATTTGGCCTTGAACATTTCCAGAGACAGGGCATCCATCACCTCTCTGGGAAACCTGCTTGAATGTTCCATCACCATCATTGTAAAATTTTTTTTTCTTTACATCTATAAGGAAAATATAAAGTGTTCTCTGAAGTTTTACCTTCTTACAGGTTAGGACTTAGAACTAGCCAGTTTTAGGTCTTTGCAGAACTATTTTTTAGTTCTTATCAGAAAGCCAACCACCTTTTTAAAAAAAAAAAAAACAAGCATTTTTTGGTATTACGGGATCACTAATAGAGCCTTAACAATAGCATTATGACTGTGAACTGTAATTATTGACAATTACTACTGCTACGTGTAAATTTGTTCATACAACATAGCAAAATCTACAGAAATAGCTCTAATATGTATGAAGTCATTGAACAACTTTTCATTTTCTTTCAATCAGTTAGAAAATGGATTTTTTTTTTAAGAGATAAGTAAAATTTAACACTAAGGAATGGCACTTTCTTGCAAGATACCAGGATTTGTGTATAATAGTATTTTTAAAATGTATCTAGAAAATATGTATCCATTAAAATTATGTAGATATTGCACTTTCTTGACACAGTGTTTCCTGACAGCTCAGCTCAGCTCAACTCTCACAGCTGCTACTCTAGCCAAGCAAGGCTGGCCAGGGTGGAAGTCAGTAGAAACGAAATAAGGAGCTCCAGCCTGCTGCTGAGAAAAACATTGATTTGATTGGAAGCCTGTTCCACCATCCCTCCTTGTAAGGAAGATCATATAACTAAAGCTAATATAAAAAGGTGGCTAATATTCTCTTTTCAGGAATATTACTACTTGTAAAAGGGAAGACAAGGAAAGAAGTTTTAGAAGCTCATCCCTTCCCCCTCCCATTTTTCTTTCTCTTTCCCTTTTCTTTCTTTCTCTTGATCCTCATTCTTTTCCTCTTTTAAAGCCATAGGAGTACTTTGCATTTCTCCCTCCTCTGTTGCCACCTAGAGGAGAGCAGAGCGAAGAGCTCCTGTCAGAACACTTTGCTGGTTTTATGTCGTGGGGGAGGCTACAGTGGCAGCTTCTGCAAAAAGCTGCTAGAAGTTTCCCCTTTGTCTGGTGGACTCAGCCAGGCCTAGGGTGGACCCGCTGCTGGCCAGGGCCTAGCCCATTGGTGACAGTGATAATGCCTCTGTGATAGCGTATTTAAGAAGGGGAAAATTTAAAAAAAAGGGTAAGAAGTAGAAGTGGGGGCAGAGAGAGGGAGGTGCGAGCCTTGTGGGCCATGTGGCCCTTACCTTCTGGTCTCCTGCCAGGTGGCCGTCTGGGCCTGACTTGGCCCAGCCCAGCTGAGAGAAGTGAAGAGAGGAGATGTGAAGAGAACCTGAGAGGCGTCTGCTTGAGCCAATTGTGAAAAATTTATTGTAAGAGGAACGGCTGCAAACGCCAAGGTCAGTGAAGAACAAGGGGGAGGATTAAAGTTGCTCCTGGCAGAGATTTCCCCTGCAGCCTGTGGTGCAGCCTGTGGTGAGGCCGGCTGTGCCCGTGCAGCCCATGGAGGCCCACGGAGGAGCAGAGATCCACCTGCAGCCCGTGGAGGACCCCACATTGGGGCAGGTGGATGCCTGAAGGAGGCTGTGGCCCATGGAGGGCCCATGCTGGGGCAGCCTATTCCTGAGCAACTGCACCCCGTGGAAAAGGACCCACGCTGGAGCAGTTCATGAAGGTCTGTAGCCCATGGGAGGGACCCCACGCTGCAGCAGGGGAGGAATGTGAGGAATTCTTCCCCCAGAGAGGAAGGAGTGGCAGAAAACAATGTGTGATGAACTGACTGTAACCCCCATTCCCTATTACCCCCATGCCATTCAGCAAGGGAAGGAGCTGGAGATAATTTGAAATGAAGTTAAGCCCGGGAATAGGGAGGCGTGAGGGGGAAATTGGTTTTGTTCTCTCTCATTATCCTGGTTTGGTTTTATTAATAATAAATTGAAATTGTTTTCCTCAGGTTGAGTCTGTTTTGCCTGTAAGTAACTTGAATGATTTCTCCCCATCCTTATCTCAAACCTCAAGCCTTTTCTTACATTATTTCTCCCTGATTCCCTTGGAGGGTGGGGGGAGTGAGTAAGAGGCTATGTAGCTTCATCCCGAGTGGGGTTAAC
This sequence comes from Chlamydotis macqueenii, assembly GCF_036417535.1. NCBI lineage: Eukaryota > Metazoa > Chordata > Aves > Otidiformes > Otididae > Chlamydotis > Chlamydotis macqueenii. Next base: position 19,752,658 of record NC_141556.1, read on the forward strand.
TATGACAAATATAGAGGAGGATAAACCAGGACAAGGTCCAAAAGGGCTGGAAGTGACAGAAGTTGGGTGGACAACCTCGTAGAATCATAGAATCTTAAGGTTGGAAGAGACGCCCATGATCATCAAGTCCAACCTTCAAAGTAACACCACTATGCCTACTAAACCATGAAGTGGTTTAGTCCTGAAGTGCCATGTCTACATGTTCTTTGAATTCCTCCAGGGATGGTGACTCCACCACTTCCTTGGGCAGCCTGTTCCAGTGCCTGACTCTTTCAGTAAAGAAGTGTTTCCTAATATCCAACCTAAAACTCCCCTGCTGCAACTTGAGACCATTTCCTCTTGTTCTGTCACTAGTTATTTGGGAGAATAGACCAACACCTGCCTCCCTACAACCTCCTTTCAGGTAGTTGTAGAGAGCAATGAGGTCTCCTCTCAGCCTCCTCTTCTCCAGACTAAACAATCCCAGTTCCCTCAGCCGCTCCTCATAAGACTCGATCTCCAGACCCCTCACCAGCTTTGTTGCCCTTCTCTGGTCATGCTCCAGCAACTCAGTGTTCTTCTTGTACTGAGGGGCCCAAAACTGCACACAGCGTTCGAGGTGTGGCCTCACCAGTGACAAGTACAGAGGCACAATAACTTCCCTGCTCCTGCTGATCACACTGTTTGTGACGCAAACCTCATGTAGGGATGCGAGAAGACACGCCCTGGTGGACACACAGATGGGAAATAGCCCCTGCAGCAGAGGGCTGTATAAATTCTCCTAAAAGTCCATGAGGAACAGGCAGGAAGAGCTCAGATATTAATTCCTCACCCATTCATTAATAATGGTATTTTTTTCCTGAGAAAAGTTTAATCCGTATACTTAGAAAACAAGGGATTTACATGCATATGTACTTCAGTTTTAATCTGAAGATATAGATTTACATGCTCATATATCTGAGGAGTTCAAAGAAGTTGTACAACAAAGGCTTCTGCTGCTAGGAGCCTGTATTACAGGTTAATACTTCTAAGTAAAGAGGGTAGATTAATTTGTAATGAAAAAGGCTCAAGATAATCCGTAAGCTCAGAAATCATATCAAAAATAAACAGTCCTATCCAATTTTTATACCAACTGGAAAAGGAATCTTGTTAGTTAATTCATTTCCTACCACAGGAAAAGAAAATTTAAAATACCCTAAGAATTTGAAGTATCCACTGAAGAAAGCATTCAACTTCTATCTAGATTTCAAACACATAAAAATCAATGAATGCAGATACCAACAAGACTTGGTACGATGCTTTCACAATACAGAGAATTTTAGAAACAAAAAAAAAAAAAAAGGAATGTTGAACAACTGATGAAATGCTGTATTCTACCCAAGAGATATCTGAAATATCTCTGCTATCAATAGGTGAAACTGCATCTTGGGCTTATACATATTTTCATAAAACTAGTGTGTTGCAATTACTGATTTGAATATTGAAAAATAAACTTCTGCTTAATTTCAGATCTCTGCACTTTCTAGTCTTGTAGCAGTAGAGAAAGTCTCAGTTTAGCTGTTATCATTGTTGTTGCTGATGTTATTTTAATTATCACAATTTACTGGAATCAGATTTTAACGTGTAAACTTTCAAGTTCAAATATTCTGTATCTTCCACAAATATTTTTTTAAAAGTTTTCCACTTTCCAGGTTGTATTTATACCCATCAGTAAAAATCAGACATAAGCCTAAGCAAATTTAACACCCTTTTAAAAGTTTAGATATGCTTTTCAGATTAAGGGAATATTCATAGAGTTATAGAATAGTTAGGGTTGGAAGAGACCTTTAAAGGTCATCTAGTTCAAACACATGCAAGTAGCAGGAACATCTTCAACTAGATCAAAAACTTACTGAAGTCAATGGAAACCTTCCACTGCCTTTGGAACTGGCCTTAAATGTAGAATTTGGGTTCCTAAACAAGGTTTTCTAAGCTTCTATGTATGGAATTAAGAACCGATTTAAAAAACCTTTGCAGAGTAATCTATGTTTAATACGAGTGTTTTCTATTTTTTTAGGGGTGTCAAAGACTTTAAATTCAAATGCCTGACAGGAGTGGTAATGGGTTGAATGCCATCAGATTTGCAGTTTATGGTAGAGGAACGACTTTGACTTCTTTTTTTAAACAAATTGATATTTAACCTTTACAGCTATTCAAAGCCTCCTGTTGCTGACAGTTGCACTTGTTCCACGTTGCCTGAATTTTAAGCAAGTCAGTAATACTTCAGGTTTTATTGCAGCTATTTACTAGAGTGCAAACACTGACCTCCACATGACAGTGGTAGAAAGATGCCTTTTGAGCGATTCATGCTAGATTGCATGCACTAAGCTCAGCTCCTTAGAAGTACTTTGGCAGTGCAATATCTAACATTTTTTTGTACTTTTTCTTCAGTGGAAGTATCAGACTTGGATCAGAAGCTCAGGCTACTTATGAGCTTTGAGTGTTTAATAGCAAGATTTGTAAATGACTGATTAGCTATGTATACTACCAAAGACAAATAAAAATTAAAAAAGAAAATATTCAGTTTATGCAACTACCAAGTTGACTGGTGCCTAAACTTACAGCAGTGTTCACCTTGTTTCAATACCTCAGATAACTCTAAGCAAGCTACAATACCTGCACAGCATCATGTAATACAGACAAGCGATCTTGGTCCTTCATTCATGAAGAACAGGCTTCAGGCTTGTTAGATCTTTAGCTGAAGTTTGTTCCTGGAATAATCTCCAAAAGTTGAAACATAGTAAATCATTTAGGAAGGAGGCTACTAAATTTCTGAAAGGAATTACATGTAGTTGTGTCTAATAACACAAAGGGAGGGTGTTTGAAGGTCTATGATTGTTGCCTTGAGAATACATGTCTGCCCTACGTTCATGAATGCTCATATCACTTAGCTAGTCCAGATTAAGGCATTGCTATTTTTTTAGATGTCTTAAATAGGCCTGCAAATGCCTTATAATTATGACCTACTGGTGTGATACAGGAATAAGAATTCTGTTTCCCTTCAAGCTTGGTAGTTGCACAGTAGCAACTGTGTGCTTTGCCTAAATATACCACTTGAAACTTACCTTCTGACTAAACAGTAGTACAAGTATACAATTTGTGATAGATCGTATCATAAGTATTTGAAGATCTGATTCTACAAGTAAGCTTTCTAAAATGAATGTCTAATTTCTGTATCTCAAAGACAAAAACCATTTGCAGGGTCTGAGATGGACACCAAGTCTTCTGTCACATCTCTGAAGAGTTACTCATGGCTGCTATGTGCTGACCAAAGATTTATCCACGGCTAACAGAAAATACATGGTGGAACAGTATATTTCAAGCTACACATAAGCCTTAGGAGTCTTTTTTGTATTATTTTTTTTTATTTATAATTGTGAGTAACTTTGCAAGAAGAGGGGAAGGACAGATACCCTAATTAAATGACTAGCCTTATTTAAGAGATTAAGAATTTGCCTTAGACTTATTTATTAGTGACCTCTAGCCAAGTATGATCTGGCTAGTGGACTCCATTCCTAAGGTTAAGGACTTAACTAAACATAGCTCACTCTTCAGTCTGTCACTACTGGCCCAGAGCTACTCCTCTTTTGAACAGTTTAATAGCTAGAACACTTGCCCAGGAAATAGGAGATGTGTTCAATTTCCTTTTCAGCTTCATCTCCTACTTCACAAGGTCATACTCACTCTAGTGGATTATAGAACAAGAGAGTGAAAAAGGAAAAGGGAAAATGGAAGGCTACTCTTGGGTTGCATGACTTTACAGAGAGAAATTCAGAGTTTATGAAGACAAGAGAAGATCAAATAAACGGAAGCCTAACATCTGGTGGTTATGATTTTGAAACTTCTCAGGTTAAACCTTGATTTCTCTTCTTCTCTCACTTAGAAAGTCAGTGCTTTAGTAACCAAGCTAGCATATAAAAAGTACATGTGACCCTTCTGGTAAGTTATTAGGTGTTAATGTGAGTAGACTTTTACAATTTGAGATGTAACTAGAATTAGACCTAAATAGCTCTGTGAAGTTTTAGTACATGAGGGAAATTACTTTGCCTGCTTGCAAGTGAGCCTGACTCTAAAGCAATAGATTAATCATACAGTAAAGATAACTTTTTTTTTTTTGCAAACAGCTGTGTAAATTGATTGGCTTTTTAATAAAGCAGCATCTCTACATTGGAGGTCGCCATCAGTTCTTAAGGAAGGATAGATGGTTGCTAAAATGCATGCACTTTGGGAGTTTGTCTGTTTCTTTCAATTCTGTATCCAAAGGGCAGCAACATTTTGAATGCCAGTGTAGATTGATGTCATCACTAACAGGATAAGCATTTGGAGTGGCACTCAGTGAATGATTGACATAGGGTATACAGCAAGTTCTTATTCTGACAGAATTTGGCATGTTTCTAGGTGTCAAAGTTAATCCACTGCCAGCTATTTGACAAGATTGTACTTAGTGCCTGATGCCAGTCTCCAAAATGTTAATGATTAAGGCTGCATACAAATGCTGCTTATTCAATTGAATAAATAACCGTTCCACTCACACAAGAAAAGGTAGACTCTCCATACAAACATATTATTTCCACACAAGGTAGTAAATAGTGGCATAGGATACTGAAGTGTTTGTGCTGTGTGAATTGACAATCACCTTTGCAGGGCTGACAGTAGTGAGAAATATTCTACCTATGTGAGGTGTAATGTCAACAGGAGAGCTCTGGGAACATAATAAGCAGCAGTAACTGCCTTGGCTGTAGAAAAGGAAAAGCATATTGCGTTCTCAACATTTTGGCCAGCACCGAGGAGCAGGACCCTAGAAAATCTCTTTGGGATTTGTAACAGTTCCAGTAGTTCAACAGCTGAAAGCTGTTCTTCCAAGAAGCTCTTGATCTCACAAAATGTAAGAAGTCTTCTAAAGAGATATACGCAGGAGAGAGGTAGAGATTACATCCTGCCTTCCCTCTTCAGGGTTCAGGCTGCTTGGATCTATGCATTATCCTGTAAAAACTTCTCTTTCATACTTCTATAGTATGCCTACAGCTGGCATGACTGAAACAAGTCAGTGTAAGCACAGTAGAGCTGTGATTAAAAGTATGAAATACTTTCTTCTTCCTTCACTCTCCTTCTTTATTCTTCAGTCTTGCAACTTGCTTTCTGTATAAGCACACACTGTTTTTTTTTATGGTAACAGAAGTAGAAATTCTTGTCAATGATTTCCAAGATAGCAAAGCAGAGAACACAAACTACAACAGACACAAGGAGACTAGCCAAAAAGATGGGAACACATAAGTACAAGAAAGGAAAAGCTAGGGTATGTAAAACAATCATCAGAGAGCAGAAAATGGATAGGATGAGAGGATGAAAGAAAAGACAGTGATGATACTGTGGGAAACTTCTGACAGTACAGATGGAACCTTCTAACTGGACATTTTGTACCCTACAAATAGATATTTTTAAAATCTCAGACTTGCACCCTCTCCTATCATATGCTTTTCATATTTCTTCATATTTATCATCTCTTATGTAAAAAATTGTAAGGTCCTTGGGACAGAGGTTTCTTCTCAGCTGTGGCACCCCACCTACTGACTGGGCCTAGAAGGATTTCCATACATTGTAAGAGTGGTTCAGGTATTCTCTATATACATCATTTGGAGAAATTTATTTTTCTTGGATAAAAATCACAGATTTCTTGAAACTTCTTTTCAAATTACCTGCAGGATAAGAGATTCAGAGTAGCTTGTTTCGAGTTCTATAACATAATTCAAAATATTTTGGCTTTTGGACTGACCTCTACAGGCTACTACAAGTTCTGTTTTAGCTCATGGGAGTAATCCTCATAGTTTTCAATGACATCCATTTTCCCTCCTCAACTTACATCCATTATCCTCCTAAATTTACCTTGACCTAACTTATTTTCTCCTCTAACTTGTGTCATGCTTTCTGGCATCCATCTAAGAATGGAGTTAATACTGGTGTCAAAACGGGAAATGGAGGTAGCACTAAGAAATGCAGAAATGAAAATAAATGTAGTTATTTTACCTTAGAAGTATCTGAAAAATATTTCATTAAACTAGATAAAAATATATATTATGCATACATTTTCAATATTTTCAATATTTCAACTCTTCATTCCTCTTCCATGGTGAAAATAATAATAAAATGTTCTAAATTTTGTTAGCTTTAATAGTATGACATTGATCTGGTACACGATGCTATTTCATGTCTGGATATACTCAGATAGGTTTCTTCTCCTGTGACATCAACTGAGTTGACTTTTGCATGTTTTTCATATTTGTCTAAGATTTCCAAATGACTGCCAGCCATATCACTTTGGCTGGTACTACATAGTAGCTCAGAACAGATAGCTTGTAACCCAGAGGTACCAGGTATGTCCACAGTCAATAAGCATCAATTTGTTCAGTAGATGCAATACTTATTAAGGCAGAAATATTTCTTCAGAACAGTCTTTTCTCACACCATCAATCTCTCTGTTTGAACAGATCTGGAAAGTCTGACCTATCCTGTGCATGCTGTAGAGGTGATAATGAGCGTATATGCTAAAACTGAGATAACTTGAAAATACTGGATACATTGAACCTACGCAGTTTAAATAGAATTCAGTACACAGTGATATCTTTGTCTTCAGATAATCTTAGACAACTGAATGATAGCCACTGTCACCACCCTGTAAAACAACACCTATTTAACCTGATAATAAGTTCCAAGGCATTTTCCACATGAACAAATTTAATTACTCTGTACATAGATGGTATAAAATTTGGTTCAAATCATGCAACCTGCTTACAGGTGGGTTGTTACCCCACACAAAGCAGTCAGTTTACCTCAGTCTGCAGGAAAATAAACATAACATTACTCTCTGGCTTCTTACTTCCTCATAAAGTAATGCAGACTCATTTGTCATAGGGCATTGGTTGTAACACTTCCTAGTCGTCGCACCAGAAGTGAGGTAAAACAATAAGAGTGAAGATGTAAATCTATTTACTGGTGATCTCTAGTGGCATTTAAACTTTTACCCTTTAGCAAGTAGCATTTGATCTCTTAGTCACTACGCACACTTTGTAATTTTTTAGAAGATTTCTGGTCAGAAACAGCATAGCAAAGTGTTGGAAAACCATATCCAGAACATGTCCATCAATTATAATTGTTTGCCTTTCTCCTTTCTCTTGTTTGTTGCTCAGCTGGGTGATTTTTTTTTATTTGTACAATACTTCTTAAAAATTATGTATAATTTACTGGAGGAAAAGCATGAATTTTAAGGTTTGGTTAATCAAATATTTTTTTTTATGTATCTAGCAATGGCCCAAGTACCGAGATGAATTAAAGTCTTTTTGGTATATGTATTTTTAATATGCTAGCCCACTGTTACAGTTGTTATGGGCAAAAGGGAGCACACTGTATATATGCAGCAAAAATTTATTGTTAATCTAACTAATGTTTTAACAGCCTAATAGTCAAAACAAGTACAGAAGATTCTCACTAAAATACAGGTAAATTGTTATAGATAAACTTCCTGGTACCTCTGTCTTTTCCTCAGTGTACCTGCTATAGTGGACACCACTCTGAGCAGGGAGGTTGGACTCAATGAGCTCCAGAGGTCCCTTCGGACCTCAACCACTATGTGAAAATGTGTACATGCCAAAGAGAAGCAAAAATTGAAAATATCTACCTTGTCATCTGAAGGAAAACATTGATGTCACCATTTCTAACACCTTGAAGCTTCTGCTACCAGGAAATTAGTTTTGAAATCTAAATTAAGAGTGCTTTGTTTCCTTCATCATTCTTTCTGCAAGACTGCATTCCTTTGTACTCTCTACAGATTTGATTCTCTCACAGCTCATGATATGCACGACTCATTTATGACATCACATTTGTATTTTGAATTTTCTTTACTTTCTTGTACAATCAGGGGATCCATTTATCATCTACTGCCTTAGCAATGGAATTGTGCAGATCTCAGACACTTGACTCCAAGAACTCATTCTAGCTTGCTTAAACATTCTCTGTATTGCTGAGTGTAGCTTGTTTGAAAGAGAGCAACCAGAGCATGGCAGTTTGGATTCATGCCTAACTGACCATACCTGAGAAAGTTATTTTAAGAAACATTTTAGATCCTACTGAAGAAGAAGGCTCTGATATCTGCAAATGTAATTACCATTGTTACTTGAAAAAAAAAAAAAACAACCATAAAATAAATGGGCAAACGTGCCTCAAAAGAAATTCTGGTAAATCCTAGAATTTAGGGTGAATTAAGTCACTTAAGAAGTACTAAAACTTGCTTTTGTAGAATTCTATGCTATTCAAGTGTCTAGTCAGCTAAGTATATCTTCCTCTTGCACATATTAATTGTCTTTGGGCCAACTATTTATGCAGGCAATAAGATGACCATAACTAAGCAACTGGAGAGATACAGGAGGAATCACTCTTTCTGGTGTGTGAAGATGAATGGGTGACATATTCGATCCTCTAAAGAAGTTCAGATCAAACTTTTGATCTGAGAGCTGTAGATAATGGAAGTAGAACTAAATAAAACATTAAATTCTGCCAGTTGACTTGAAACCAAGATGATCTACTTCTTCAGTTTACTTCTACTCAAGTAGAGATCACACACCAAGGCCTAAACCGTGTTATACTGGAAGAATTTGATATCTCCCACATATAAATCTACCTTTAAAAATGTTTATATTCAGTGATGACCATGTGTGGAACTTCCTATGCCTGGCTTTTACTAAAATTAATATTCAAAAAGGATTTTTTTTAATCCTCTTCTTCAGCCCTTGCTATGGCTCTAAATCATGTTTGAAGGAAATGTATAAGTAGTACAGATGGTGCTTGGTACTCCTAGTTTTCTCGATCTTTTTTTTTAATTATTATCATTTTTCTCACTATCTGTTTTCCAAGTGTTTTTCCACTTTACACTCCTCCATATATACTCCTGCAAGAACCAGTATCTTATGAGGTATCTAGGCTTTATTATAGGTGTCTAGCCTTTATTACTCAATCCCAAAAAATTCAAAGCACTAATCAATCTTGTATAAATCAGATATGATATGAAATAAACCCTTAGGGAAATGTTTCATTGTTTTCTTTTGGTATCATGAAGCTATCTAGTATTGGAATGAAATGGAAAGACTTTATGATGTAAATCTGTTCTGTAGGGTGTTCACTGTTAAACTTGTATCACTCCTGTGCTATGATAAGAACAGGAGGAAAGGGAAATTAAATAAAGAGGGAGTACACTGTAGTTTGGTTATTCTTTTTAGCCTTTTATCAGAAATAGTAAAATCTAAGTAAAATCAGCCTTTGACTGTTCAAGCTTCATTCAGAAGCAAGATAGGCTCCCAAAGAATACAGAATAGAGGGGCACGCTAATAATGTGAAGTAAGATCTGAACATTTGATGAAACCAAAAGCAAATAAACATTATGGAATTGCTGACTGTTGCTTTCTTTCAGACACTAAAGCTTCAATGACTCTGCATAGGAAAAGACACCTACACATGTTCTATAGACAATTCAACCTGACTGGAAGCAAAAAGAAGATGACTCCATGTTGAACGCTATACCTCAAAGAACTCTGACATCTTCCCCTCTCTGAGTTTATGGGTTTCCTGAACTTAATAAAGAATTCTTAATCCCATCTCACGTCTCTGACCCCATCCTCCAAAAGGAGTATGTCTACCTTTGCACCTTTTGGGGGGAAAAGAACCAGAAAAAAAAAGATAACTAGGCAGGATTGGACAAGAGGCAGAGAAATGAGGTCCATTGTCAGCACTAACACATCCTCACCACTGCACAGAAGAAAGCATGAAACAGATGGCAATGGCATGGTATTAGGCTGAGTGTAGAAGACTTCCTATAGCAATGTACATGAAAGAAAAGAAAATTAGTCAAAGAATCATAGAACAAGTTAGGTTGGAAAACACTTCTGGAGGTGACCTAATCCAACTCCCCACTCAGAGCAGGACCAGCTTGAAATTAAAATCCGGCTTCAAAGTCAGGATGTTCAGGGCCTTGTGCAGTCCAATTTTGGCTTTCTCCAGTACTGGAGATACTTCAACCACTCTTGTAAACTTCTTTCCAGTGTTTGACAACCTTATTGTAAATTTTGTTTTCCTAATGTCTAATTCTAATTTCCCTTCCAAGAACTGGTGTAGGTTGCCTTTTACCTTTTGATTATTCATCTCCAGGAAGAGTCTGGCTTCCTCTTCTCTACAATTTTCCGTTAGGTAATTGAATATGGCAATAAAAAGCATATAGCTTTGCCTTCTCCAGATTGAACAAACTTTCCAAGCTTTCTTTTTTTTTTTTTTTTTTATGTGCTCCGAGTCCCTAATTATCTCAGTGACCCTTTTCTGCATTTGCTCCAAAATCTCAGTTCCACTCTTGTATTGCAGAGCCTAAAACTATGTACATTCTTCAGGTGCAGTCTCACAAGTGCCAAATGGAAATAAATAATTTGAGGGAAACCTTTCAAACTCTTGTCTACACTCTTATTAATGTAGCCCCATATGTGGTTTGCTTTAATTACTCCAAGGACATACCATTGACTCAACTTCATGTAACATTGTTTTGAAAATAATTTGTAAGTGTGTTTCAAAAAAAAAATTAACAAGACCCTAAAATTTAAATTCTGTAATATTTCTCCTTGTCTCTCCACTCCAGGAAAGGTTTGCAAAATAAATGTTTGTGAATATTTAGGAACCTCAAATATAATATAGTAAGAGAAATAAACCACATCTGAATATTTTTATTTTAAATATGACAAATGTTTTAAAAAAGGCCCCTCTGTTCCCTTTCAGAGTCATTCAAATTCAAGAAAAAAAAAATCTTTTATGCAAAAAACTCGCAAACATTCAGTTTGAATACTCTCTTTGAGGTATCTCTTCTCAGTGTTAGACAAATATGTAATATTAAAGCACTTGGATAAAGATTAATTCCCTATGTCCTTTAAATAGCATAATGAGATTTTGGTCAAGCAACATCTCTAACAACTAACGTACATTTTAAAATTCATTTTTGTAAATTAAACTTTCAATTTAAATTCACTAGAGGAAACCATGAATTAATATAATCAGAACCTTAAAACATCCTTTTTTATTATCTTTATCTTTGTAATAATAGGTGTGCAAATTTCTAACTCGCAATTTTTTAATGCTGACAAGGAGGAGAACTGGTTTGGCTTTTCTCTGCTAGAGTTTTTTTTTATTTTGTTTATCTGAAAATTGGAGAAGGTGGTGATAAGATCTGTAGGCCAAGTTATTTGCATGACTAATAAGCTTAAATTTGATGCCATAGCATTTATAGATGCTCATTTTTCAAATTTCTATCATATATGAAAAGGTAAATGTCAAGCAGTACTTATTAAGAACAGACCTTACTCCTGAGAATTATTATGAATTTGAGAAGAGGAAAAACAAAATAAAGTATAGCAGACATGTCAGCAATGAAAAATTACTCTGTTTTGAAGAAAAGGCCCACATTTTGCATTTTATGACTATGTTCTCTAGGAGAGACATTTAAATTTCTTCCAGTTGCTATCAGAATTTATTGACAGTCACATTTTATATATAAAATGGAACTTCATATAGTTTATAAATAATTAATATATAAATAAAACCTGTATAATAAATATTCATTTAGTTCATATTTTTATAGAGTCTAACAAGAAAATAGGTGCTCATAGTATGCCTTATAATAATGCAACTTTGGCATTAATAGTAAATCTAGGCTACTTCTCATTGTAATATGTTTTTTTCACTTCTATTCATAAATAGAATACACAACAAAATATTGCTTAATTATATGTATTACAGATTGATTTAAACGTTTCAAGGTTAGTATTCTACTGTATGAGGTATTGCACAAATCCAAGCAGACATCCTTTCTCCATCAGTGTTGGTATTTTTCCTCACCTATTTTAATATCTAATTAATGTTCCTGGGAAGTCACATAAATTCAGTACTGATTCATTCAAGAAGCATTATATATGTATACAGTTTTCCATAAACCTTTGCAAGAGAGATGCATAAAATGAGATTGGACAGAAGTACAAGCTGGGTGTTCATATATTTGGGACAGTGTTACCTTAGAGCAGATACTGAAATTCCCCAATTGTTTATAGAATCATAGAATGGTTAGGGTTGGAAGGGACCTTCAAAGGTCATCTAGTCCAACCCCCCTGCAAGGAGCAGGGACATCCCCAACTAGATCAGGTTGCTCAAAGCCTCATCCAGCCCGGCCTTGAATGTTTCCAGGGATGGGGCATCCACCACCTCTCTGGGCAACCTGTTCCAGTGCACTACAACCCTCACTGTAAAAATTTTTTTCCTAATATCTAATCTAAATCTACCTCCCTCTATTTTAAAATCATTACCCCTAGTCCTGTCACAACAGGCCCTACTGAACAGTCTCTCCCCATCTTGATTGTATGCAGTACAGTTCAGATATGATATTTAGGTTACCTACATCAGATAGGTTATGAATCCTATAGAATTAGTTGTACCAAAAATACCACTTACGAGATGTTAGAAGTTACTGCAGTGGGTGCCAAATTCATTTAAATAGATCTTAATCTGATTTAAAGTATAAAGACATGGTGAAGGAAATGAGAAAACTCACCTCTGAGCTGATAGTACTTGATCACTCTAACTTCAGTAGAATAACACTAATTAAAAAGTTATGACATCTTATTAAGAAAGGTGAAAAAAAACCCTGAAACTTAGCTAATTTCCAGGTGATTTTTCCAGGAGCTTACAATTAAGCAGCAGAGGATGTTAGTCATTACTGTAATTATGGCATCTAAATGAGATTGTTCTTGTAACTAGACCCTGGACCATGCCTCAGATAGAGGTAGGATGAGTCCTGACACAAAAACTAATTTAATCCATTTTACTTTGAGAGAAATGAAGAAAATTCTTGAAAGGCATTATGTGAACACAAAATGGAGAAAATTCTTGAAAGGCATTTTATGAACACAAATTAAAGTTTTAACGTTATGTCAATTAGAAAGGAAGAGAATGAACATTAAAAATTAACAACACGTTCAAAAGATGTGTCAAGAAACACACTTTATAGCTGGCATATTGCCTGTGTCTCAGACGGTCTTTGGAACCAGATGGCATTTACTGCTCACGAGGTTTCAACTTCCCTTAGACTGAAACTCCCCTGTTCCCTTAACCTCAACACTCTCACCTCAGGATGAAAACTGGAATGTAAGCAGGACCCAAAAAGGTGACTGAGGGCTTTGAATCTTTCAGTCAGATAAGGTTTTGATAAACAGCAGGGAGAAGGGAGAGCTTGTAATCCAGTTTGCCCTTAGTTTATATTGGCTCAGAGACAAGGTGGCTGGAAACAAAATATCAGAGCAATTATATGTTCTTTTGAAAGAGAAATTGAGCTGGATAAAATTACCATAATTATCTTAATTGACTCAACTTATTTTTGTTTCTTTTTTTTTTTCCGTTTATCATACAAATTCAAATGCGTCATGTCATTATCATTAACTGAACATTATTGAGGTTTGATGATAGAAATTTATTATTTTCTTTAATCTCACTTTGTTTGATCAGTCATTAAAGGTATCTCTCTCTCAAAGTATGTATAAACAATTTGTAATCAAAGGCCTTATTAAAAATTGAGAAAGAAACGAACAATTTTAAAGTAGAATTATCTCCATCAGTTTCTTAATTCAAATCACCAATAGATGTAAACATATAATACATACATGCATACTTGCTTAATATTCAGAGTACAATTCTATGTTTATTGTAAAAACTGTCATATTGCCCTTGCAAAAAAAAAAAGGCACCACCACAATGATGCAAACAAAAATCAGACCATTGTGCTTTAAAATGCATGACTTGTTATACCTCATAACTCATATAAAATATTCACTTTATTCTTCAAAATGTGTTACTCCTCCTTTCTTTGCTACATATTATTTACAAATTATTTTTATGTGGAAAGAAAGGTAGAGAGGTGTGTGAGTGTGAAAGGTAAGGAAGGGGGAAATCTTAGTCTTATAAATGCAAGTTTTGAAATTTTTTCCTAAATAACAATAGGGACAAAAAAAAAATCTATTCACAGTACATTAGCTGCCATTTTGAATCTGGGAAATGAGTGATTTAATAATTTGCATTTGTGTAAATAAGATATCCACATACCAGTGGTATCCCAGTGGCGAACCTATTATGTTCCTGCCAGTTATGAGCTTACATATGCCTTTGCCATGGTGATCCGGCAGTAATGAAAAGTTGTTATTTATAAAGGCAATTAGAAATGACCAAGAGACCTACCCATTTGCAATGTTGCACTGAGTATATCAGTGCAACATTGCATGAGTAGTTGATCTAACAGGAACATGACTGTAAGAAACATTTGCAGATATTAATTTTTTCTTGCCCCCACAAATCTAATTTGTCTTGCCCCAACAAATCTAATATTGTTTTATCAGCCTTACAGATCTAGTGATTAGGAGGCACTTAGTCCTAGAAATGTGGACTATTGTTAAGGAGAGATTCACCTGAACAAATATGCTGTATGTGTATAACCATCCTAACCTTCCCTTATGGATGGAGGAGACAGTTACTCTTAAATAATTATTCTTCTGATGGATAAAAGTAGACATTCAAAATTTCCTAGATAAACTAATACTCAAGTGCTTTCATTTTCCCACTGACTAAAAATTGAATCTAGACACCTAAACACAGACATAGATGTTAGTATGGCAGACATCTCAAATAGTTTAGCAGGATCTATACTTGTTAATTTTACAAGACAAACTCCTCTTTCTAATACTGAAAATCCTTGGTCTGTCTCTATCCCTAGGGAATCCTGCTGTAAATTAATTATTTTTAAGATTTTCATCTGTAGAGTAATACTGATAGGCCACACTCCCTGGTGGTGAAATATATTTGGTTGTACTGATTTCAGTACTTTTCCACATTTGTCAAGAAATAATTCTGTCTGGTGGTGAAAAGAAGCCACATCCATATTCCCTATGTCAGCTTTTCGGGTGAATAACAACGTAGTGTGTCTGCACAATCTAACTTGGGGCATCTAGCATCATCACTTTGAACTGCTCCCTGCAACATACTACACCTCTTCCCGGGCCAAACATGGAGTCTGGGTTCCTGAACATGCATACTGTAAGACCTGTGTGAGATGTTTGAAGTGAACCTGAAGTAGGAGTGAGTCTCCCCAGATATGAAGAATAATTAATTATCTCTCTGGTAATTCATGGAAAATGCATCCTCAGGAATCAGTCTGAATTAATTAAGTAAAAAAAGCTGTATCTTAAAGCAGTTTGAGATAGTTCTTTGAAATCTAGTTAAGCATTTTAATTTTTTTATGTAAGTATTCCATCATTCACTCATTAATACAGATTCTCAATCATTTGATATCTGTTTTAGTGATGACGAGGGAGTGCTGTATTGATGAAATATTTGGACTTATTTGTATGCTTTAATGGAAAATATTACAAAAGGGGCAAATCCAGACCATTCATTTCAGGAAAAGGGCACTAACCAGTGCATAGCTTTGCAGTTTGATAACTGGAGACCTGAGAATCAGTAAGTGCTGGTTGATTAACCTTGCATACATTTCAATTCTATTTCAAGTGCAACAATTTTTGCACTACAATACTCTGGTAACCTCATTATACATTGAAGTTTTGTACATAACATCCTGAATAAGTTTCCTAAGAAAGCAAAACAAAAAAAAAAACCTGTAATTTGGGGGGTTTTGTTTCAACTTTTTCTTGGTTTGTTAGATCTGAACACCTTTTACTACCTGCATAGGGCAAATAGACACTCTCAGAGAGATTTTTTTTTTGTCCCTTCAGTACACACTAGATGAAGTTTGAGTGTGTGGCACTCAAGTCATATAAACTACTGTATGAACTGGTAAATAAGTGGTATCAAAAAGTACAGATATTTTTCTCTCTCTTTGAATTAAACTGAAAGTAATCTCTGCATGAACACTCCAGCCCAAGTTGTGCTAACTGGATGCCGGGGGGCATGATTTCTGTCTTGGCAGGGTCACTCCTTTCAAAACTGAAATTCTGAAGCCTGGGGGCTGAAATAACTTCCAAGTACAATGGCTTCTGCTGATGTCAAAACTGAGGAAAACACATGATATAACTGACTCTGGTATTCAGAACAGTCTGTATATAACTGAATAATTTAAAAGTAATTTTAAATGTGATAGCATTTAATGAATAATTCTACTATGAGAAGTTGATGTACTAATATGGTGTAATCCTGGATTTGTACTGAAATACAGTAACAAGACAAAGGAGGTGATACCCTACTCAGCACTGGGGAGACACAGCTGAAGCACCCTAGCACACAGTGCTAGGCTCCCTGATATGACTGAGATTAGTAATAGAGAATTCAAAATTTTAGATGAAACATTAAACTTCTGTTCAATGACAAACTAAAATTTTAGATAACCAGTTTTTCAACTTTTTAAAATACAATTGTAACAAATAGTTTAGACACTGTCATAAAACACACTATCATAATTATTTCTAAAAATAAAGACTAGGAGAATTAGATCTAATCAGTAAATTTATATGCAAAAAAGAAAGTTATTTTAGAAATTAAATATATTTAAGTAACATATAACTTTGAATTATCAAAACCCTTCTATACTTGTTGCCAAACAGACATTTTGTTAGCAAAGAGCAAGCTGTCATTTGCACAACATAAACAGAAACCTGCACTGGCATTTCACCAAACTGAACTGAAACATGTTGTGTGATATATAGCATAGCTTTCTACAAATGTCATCTAATTTTCTCTTCTCATGCGCTCTCTAAACATACCATGAGAACATATTTGGGTTTACTTTCTAATTTATTTATTTTTTTCAGACTACAGATATAACCTTAGTAAATCTATTTTTTTTAAGAGAAAATGGGAGTTTCTAATCTGAATAGTTGGACATTTTTACTTTTTAAGAAGCTAAATTAGAACAGGGGAGAAAAAAAAAATCAAGAGACTCAAAGGACAGGAGTAAGTTAGGTAATCATCCACTTTCCAAGGATGGAAGAAAATAAGATTTTTATAATAAAGAGCAGGGAAAACTAATGAAAACCTGGAAATATCTTCCAGTATATTTTACAGCATGGGTTAAATACGAATATCTGTATAATACAACAAGTGCATTAAGCATACTGTACGCTAGCTACTGCCTTTGAGAAATATGTATCACAGAAGTAGAAAAGAATGAATTTGAAGACTATCATATTATGTTTGCAGGTGGCCACAACTCTGAAAGCAGAATGAAAAATTTTACATTAGTAGATTATTCTATGACAAGATAGATGAGTTATTTCATATTCCTTTCTCCCAAATTTATCTTTACTATGCAACAAAAGAATTTTCACTTCCAGAAAGTACTATGGAATTAAATAGCAGTTAAATGACATCATTAATTAGCCAAATGTCTCATCATTGTCTTGGTTAGTTATACTACAGGGATATCCTCCCCACCCTTTGAAAGCATGAGAAAGGGATAACAGTCCCTCAAAAAAAAAAAAAAAAAAATTAGAAAACATTTATATTGCACAAATGGTCAGAGCACTGGGCTTTTATCTATTGAGTCCTTAAGCTGAATTCATTTCTGTCTAAATGATATGGCATGTGCTAGTGTTATACAGTCAAATAGAAGAGGTATGTAGTAAATTCAGTGTGGATATTTACCAATTGACTTACAAATACGTAACAAGCATTGAAAATATTACTATTTTCCATATTGCTAACATAATTTTGTACAAGGAGCAAAAATGATAGAAATCAACAGCAGGAAATCTGGGGACTGTACGGTATTGTCATTTGGTGTAATGTATCTTCCTCCCACCCCAGACCACTAAGAACTACCAATTTAGTGTGTTTGTTTGTTTATCAAGATAGTCAGTCTTTTATTTGTATATTTATTTGCATTACCAAAGGTAATCTTCAGTGAACTTCTACAGAAAATCTTTTAAATATTTTTCTAAGATTTTGCAGAATGGCATTACACTGCTTGAGTAAGTCACTTTACAGCTCATAAAGTGGAACTTGAGTATGAGGAAGTTTGAAAAACCTTACTGTCTGAAGACAAAAAATGGGTATCAACAACAGATAATCCATAACACATCAATGTGTATCTGTAAGATTCAAGAATTCAGATACCTGGTATGGACAGGCATTAGACTGACCCATTTGAGAACACATGTTATTGATAGATCTGAAGAAGATTTGCAGTAGGTTGAGTTTTTAACAAGGAAGCAAGAAGGAGCTAAAATTAAGAGTTCTGTTCAGGGCCTAACATCTAGTATCATAAATGAACCCATAGTAGCATAAGTCCACAAGCTATCACCACAGAAATGAAGAGACACGTGACATAGATCAGTTTACTTGTGTATTGACAGATATCATTGCAAAATTTAAATTGAGGTTAAATTTTTCTTTTCTTTCTGGAGAGCAAATTCCACATACAACAGCAAGTGAAGTGATGCATCAGAGATATTGAAGATGCTAGATGATAATCTATTAATTATTAAATATTCTGTTTACCTTGCAGAGTGACTGGAAAAAAATTATTCATTCCTTCTCCCCCCAAAATAGTAGTGAATAATTTCTCATTTACTTCTTTTTCAGAGACATAACGTAGAACCTCAAAGTAAATATCCCAGTAAAACCAACAGAAAACTCAATAATTATGTTTATATCCCTGAAATATTCTGAACTCACACTGGTTTCAATGAATGGCTTTGACTGTGGGAGACCAGCATATGTAATTACAACCCAGTGAAGTCAATGAAAATACTCCCACTAGTGCCAGTGGGCAAAGATTTCCCATTTAAGCCACTCACGTTCTTTCAACTTACCCTGCAACTAAAACTTAACATCTACTTATCGTATCCATATCTTTTTTATTTTTAAAGGTATTTTATGCTTATTGATTTATATACTGTCAAAAAGTTAGGTATTTAAATGTCTAAGTAAAATTAACTGTTATTCCTTACTGTTACAAAATGTTAATGTTCTGAGATAGTCACTTAGAAAAAAAAAATATCTTGTGCAATGTGTGTTAATGTCTTAAAGAAATGTTTCTGAAATTGAGTGTTTTCCATACTCAAATCAGTTTAAAAGTCTTGTTATGCTCTAAAATATGGAAATCATCATTTGTTTTCAGAGACTTATCTGATTTCCATTGGTGCAGCATTGTTTTTTTTTAAAACAAGACCATCCCATTGGAATGGAGACTAGCATTAGACTTTCTCTAAAGAGATAATTAAATAGAGCCATGATTTCTACAAAGTCATAGTGGTAGTAATAATAGTACTACAAATAGTAGACACAGTCATAATAGTTGTAGTAGTACTGATACTTTCATTCATTATTAAAAAATGAAAAACTACAGAATAATAAACCAAATACAAGTAGTTCCAATGGAAATCACATTAAATTTATAGCATAGAAGGATTAAATAGTTCAGTTGATAACACATGATGCTCTCAGTCTTCTGCTCTGGCAATAAACAGAGCTTTGAGAATTTTTCTCTCTATGGAGCAATATTTTACTTATACAGTCCCCACAGTCTTTATAAGAATAGTTTAATTCTTAATCTGTATCCCATAGGTAATAATATTCTGTAGAAGAACATTTGATAAAAATTGTTTATACACCGCAGCATGTTTGCAAGCGAAACACAATTTAAAACATAGCTTCTCTGAGTAACTACAATTTTTGGTCTCACAAACAACAGCAATGCTAAAATGCCATGTACTGTTAAAAAGAAGTATTGCATCGCTGGATAACTGCTAACAGCATAATAAGGATGTGCAAAAAAAAAAAAAAAAAGTATCTTTGGGATGGTGAAATATTATATCTTTATGTACCATTTTCCATCTAGCTTGGCCTTCACATGCAGCCAACCATTTTATGTGAAAGTTGCATATACTGTATAGCAATATATAATGAAAGATCAAAGAATAGACGAACTGATGCATTTTAATTCAATTTACACAGCAAATGTTGTGGAACAGCACCATCTGCAGGTGTGCTACAATAAACTTAATGTTCTTTGTGTAGTTAGACTTTGTTAATGTCATCTTTTTTTTTTGGTACAGATTTGATCTTTGCTTTTGGGGAAAATCCAGTGGCCAGTAAGGTATGGATTATTTTGCAGACAAAATGCTAGTCATAATGGACAGTTAAAAATAACATAGAAGTACAGAACCAAATCTTTTATTAGCAAACATTTAATTTGAAAAATCTCTTCTCTCATTTGAGAGTCCTTTTGAGAACTGAGCAGGCCTACCTGTTTAGTTACATTTTGTGTAATTGTCTTATTTGCAGTTATACAATCTACACTTTTTCTTTATGTGTTGCAAGTACTTTTTAAAAAAATTGTAAAATATTAGACATTGTTCTGAGACAGAACAGAAAAGAAAAAGAAAAGTTGGTGTGATGCTGTATAATACGCTTAGGAATTGCATCAAACTGCTTTGTAAGGTATCAGTAAAAAGTATCACTGATGCTTACAGGAAAACTATCCTGTGCTACTCCCACCAGAAAGCTGGATATTCTTTAAGACCATATTGTTGCCTCTCTTTCTTCCTCATCCACACACTCCAACCCATTGTAGATGTTTGCAGCAGAAATACTGTGTACTTTGAAAAATGGCCAAATGACTATGTGGAAAATTGTTGAGAGGAAGGGATTGGATGGTATGCCATCTATTTGTGTCAGGATTTATGTTTAGTTACATTTTTAAGGAACTGTGATTACTAATTTGGTCCAAGGGAATATATTTAGCAGTAAGAAAACCTGAACACTACTCATATATATTCAAAGGATGCAAATAATTATTTATTTAATTGCTACAATGCAGAGCTCTCCATGATATCCCAGCTATTCAGAAAAAAAAAAATTATATCCCTAGATCCTAGATCAGTGTACCTTTACATAGATTTAAAGTTCAAAAAACATCTGAGCTGGTAATGGTGCAACGTATACAGAAAGAATAGAGGAGGAAAATGTTACCCATTCATGTCTGTTTTCTCTTGAGCTTGATTCAGTGCAGGGTTCAACCAGTCCCTAGCACAATGCAGAGGAAGCAATCAGTTGCACTCGCACACTGAAGTAAGACTTAAGGGCTTTAATCATTCAATTCTTTATGTTTAAGTCTTTTTAAACCAAATGCAGAGCAGAGGTAAAGATTATAGCATAGCAAAATATCAATATTTTACAGTCATTTTCTCATTTTGCCACGCATAGATAAAGGCTTCTAGAAGGTGAAACTCCAAGCTAGCAATCTACATTTAGATACCCCATTTTTAAAGAACTCAAGAGACTTTTCTGTAACTACTTAACTCATACATTTTTGTTGAAGAATATTTTTCTGACTATTCTTTATTGAATATCTGTTAAAAGAAAGACAAACCTCTCTTAGTTAATCTAGATTGTGTATCATGGTGTTTGGAAACACACAACTGTTTTCCAATGTTTTTGTCTAAGACTTCCAGGATGAAAAAACTACTGCCATGAGGAAATGTATACAGGAAACATGCAGCTGGGCATTTTTCAGGGAATTTGATTTTTGCTGGAAAATATTGACCCATTAAAATGGAAACCATGGCTATAAATACACAGGGTGGGAGACAGTTCAGCTGAGGAATCTCATTACTTATGTCATCTCTAATACATATTGCTGTAGTTCTGAAGCATAAAACATCTCTTTCTTCCTCTATCACCATTCTATTTCTCCAGGTGTCTCCTCTCAATTTCTTCCTCTTAATCACTTTGTTGGCAGGATTTCCTATAATCTACCATTCTATCCACCATGCTACCAATTTTAACTTTTTTTTTAAAAAAAAAAACAAACAAACAAACACCTCACTGAAACCTCAAAATGGTTAATTGCCAAAAAAAAACCCAGAGGCAGGCAGGCAGATATACAGAAAGGGAAAAATAACAATACTTGGGTAGTTTGGGCATTCTGTAATTATTCAAAGAGAAAGGGTTCCAGAGAGTGAGGGAAAGAGGAAAATCAGGTTCTTCAGTTCAATAAATTCAAGTCTCTTCTATGATTAATTCAGCCCAGAAATGTGAAAATTTTCTCTATATCCCATGTGGACATATAGCTGATCATGTCTTAAGTGTACAATGTGCAACATCTGAAATCAGGAAAAGATTAAAGGGAAGGGAAAAACCTCTTCCCTCCCAGCTCTGCTAGGGAAAAAAAAAACAAACAAACATTCAATTTTTATTTTATTACTTTGCATTTGTTAAAACTGCCAAAACATGGACAATTTGATCAGGTTAGTGTCAGAGTTTTAGGGTTCAAATAACCATAAAACTTGAAAGTAGTTTGTATTTTTTGAGCTATTATATTGTAGTAGGTCCTCTTTATTTTTTTTTTTCTGATTGTTTAGCTTTTCCTTATATGAAGCAATGTTTGAAGATATAAATCTGAAATTGTTATTGTATGGCACTTTTCAAAGATAGAAACTTAAAAATGTTTATCCGTTGTTTCATAAGATATGAAGCAATTTGAATAAAACATTTTATTTCAGAAGTATTCTTGTGCATCATAAACTTCCTTTCTTATTTTCAAAATTAGAATAATTAAATCCTTGTGATCTTGAGCTGTATTTTATCACAAAACAAAGTGAGATGCTACAAATGTCTTAGGCTTCTAGAGAGAAAAAAAAAGACAAAAATGTTTCAGGTAATGTCAATTGACAAGTGGTGCTTGAGGATTTATTTTCATTTACTGTTTTTACCAATTAAAAATTGAAAAAATACTAGTAAATTTGAATACTTTTCAGTTTTTAGTTTCATTCATTTTTTTTTCATTCATTTCATTTATTTTTATTTCATTTTTATATTTTTAATTTTAAAACCATGCTTTACAAGCTGCCTTTTATGGTTTATAATTGGTTTAGTCACTTATAACAGCCACTCAGGTTTCAAAGTAGGAAAAATGTTACATTAGAATGCATCACACTTAATATCAGAACACTTGCTGTATGCAAGATACCTTGAACATGTGGCACAAAATTTATAGACTTTATGAGAGTCTGGCTCTATTAGATTTTTCTATGCCTTTGAAGTCAAAGGCAGAGTACAGGTAGCCAAGTGGGCCTGGAAGGTCTGTGCTGCTCCAGATTATTTTAATATCCAGTGTCCTATGAGTATTTCTTTCCACAAACGTGGGACCTGAAACTATATATTTTCCAGTGCATATAATGCAGCCACAACTACTTGGCTCTGCAGATTTTCTGTTGGTGGAGGAAGGAAAATAATGCATTTGTGTCCCTCTACACTATTTGTCAGAGGCCAGGATAAATCCCTACGTATGAGTGTTCCACCAGTCCTTAGACCTGGTTCCTGACTCGCTGAACACACAGTATAAAATCCCATAGAAAGCAGAAGATAGAAGGACAAAGCACAGGATTTAAGTCATGAAAGTTAATGGCTGTCAAAGTGCAAGTAAATCATCATTCTTAGTAGAGAGGGGGTATATGATTTCTATATTTGTTTTTAACTAATATATTACAGCAAATAGAGTGGGGAGAATGGGATGGTAGAAGACATAAGGTAATGCTACCAATAAAGAAATTAAAACCAAGAAATGAAGGAGTCATTGAGAAAAGTAGAAGGATGATAGGGGGAAAAAAAAGACATTTTATGCTTCAGAACTACAGCAGTGTATCAGATTGTATCAGTAATGACTTTACAACACCTTGCTGAAGCAACTGAAATTTTGCAGGCTAAAATATAAATTACAAATGATTCTTACAGACATGTTTATCACATCATGAATCCCCAGCAAACAACTTTATTAGGTCTTCCCCTCCATTGATGTGTAACAATATTATTTGTACCAAGCTTCATACAGCATTGCACGAGTGTCTTCACAGAATTGTATATGTACACTGCTTGACTAGCCTGACACCTTAACATCCTTCTCTGGTTTAGATTACAGTGCTTTGATAATTTTATAGCAATAATTAAATCAAAACAATTTTACTCTAAGCCTGATGACAAGACATCAACATATTAGTTAAAATTACTTGAATGAGGGCTGATAGGAGTAGTTAATCATTTGAAAGCTAAAACTGAAAAAGTACATTGGGGAAGGATGGAAAGATGGTGAGGAAAGATGAGAATATCATATATGTATCTGTGAGTATAGATAAACAAATAGAAAATATCTTCTGCAAAAAT
Source organism: Chlamydotis macqueenii (assembly GCF_036417535.1). Taxonomy (NCBI): domain Eukaryota; kingdom Metazoa; phylum Chordata; class Aves; order Otidiformes; family Otididae; genus Chlamydotis; species Chlamydotis macqueenii. The sequence goes on from NC_141556.1 coordinate 19,776,904, forward strand.
ACACATGTATAGATATGCTCACACACGTGTATTTATGTATTCATTACAGTGCGTTTTTTCATAGCCTGCCCTAGGTAGAAGTCCTGTGTAACAACACTTTTCAAGATAAGAATATGGGTGCAGACACTGTGAGTAAATCAAATACACTAAGCTGTCTGAAAGGGCATCTGCCCCAAACTGGTCATGTTAAAGATGAATCATAGAATCAAAGGACAGTTTGGATTGGAAGGGACATTTAAAGGTCATCTAGTCCAACCCTCCTGCAAGGAGCAGGGACATCCCCAACTAGATCAGGTTGCTCAGAGCCTCATCCAGCCTGGCCTTGAATGTTTCCAGGGATGGAGCATTCACCACCTCTCTGAGACTTTGTTCCACAGTGTTTCACCACCCTCACCATAAAAAATTTCTTCCTTGTATGTAGTCTGAATCTACCCTCTTCCAGTTTAAAGCCATTACCTCTTGTTCTATCACAACAGGCCCTGCTAAAGAATTTCTCCCCATCTTTTTTATAAGCCCCCTTTAGGAACTCGAAGACCACTACAAGTTCTCCCTGGAGCCTTCTCTTTTCCTGGCTGAAAAGCCCCAACTCTCTCAGCTTTTCTTCACAGGAGAGGTTCTCCAGCCCTCTGAGCATCCTTGTAGCCCTCCTCTGGACTCGCTCTAACAGATTCATGTCCTTCTTATGTTGGGGGCTCCGGAACTGGACGCAGTACTCCAGGTGGGGTCTCACCAAGGCAGAGTAGAGGGGGAGAATCACTTCAACCTGCTGGCCACGCTTCTTTTGATGCAGCCCAGGATGCAGCTGGCTTTCTGGGCCGCAAGGGTGCATTGCCAGCTCATGTTAAGCTTCTTATCCACCAACACCCCCGAGTCCTTCTTCTCAGGGCTACTTTTAATCCATTCTCCACCCAGCCTGTATTTCTGGTTGGGATTGCCCCGACGCACGTGCAGGACCTTGTACTTGGCCTGGTCGAACTTCATGACGTTTGCACAGGCCCACCTCTCCAGCCTGTCAAGGTCCCTCTGGATGGCACCCCTTTCCTTCCAGCATGTTGACTGCACAAAGCAGCTTGGTGTTGTTGGTGAACTTGCTGAGGGTGCACTCTATCCCATTGTCCAGGTCATCAACAAAGATGTTAAATAGCACTGGTCCCAATACCGACGCCTCAGGAACACCTCTCGTCACTAGTCTCCACTTGGACATTGAGCCATTGACCACAACTCTTTAAGTGCAGCCATTCAGCCAATTCCTCATCTACTGAGTGGTCCATCCATCAAATTGATGTTTCTCCAGTTTAGAGACAAGGATGTCATCTGGGACAGCGTCAAATATTTTGCACAAGTCCAGGTAGATGACATCAATTGCTCGTCCCTTATCCACCAGTGCTGTAACCCCGTCATAGAAGGCCATCAAATTTCTCAGGCATGACTTGCCCTTAGTGAAGCCATGTTGGCTGTCGCTAATCACCTCCTTATTTTCCATGTCTTAGTATGTTTTCCAGGAGGATTTGCTCCATGATCTTGCCAGGCACATAGGTGAGACTGACTTGCCATAGATCCCTGAATCTTCCTTCTTTCCCTTTTTAAAAATGGAGGTTATATTACCCCTTTTCCAGTCAGTGGGAACCTCACCAGACTGCCATGACTTCTCAAATACAATGGCCAGCAGCTTGGCAACTTCATCTGCCAGGTCCCTGAGGGCATGCAGATTCATCTCGGCAGGTCCCATGGACTTGTGCACCTTCTTGTTCCTTAGATGATCTCGAACCTACTCTTTTCCTACAGTGGGGTGGTTCTTAATTTTCCCAGTCCCTGCTTTTGCCTTCTGTGACTTGGATGATGTGGCTACAGCCCTTGCTGGTGAAGACTGAGGCAAAAAGGTCATTGAGTACCTCAGCCTTCTCCATGTCCCAAGTAACCACGTCTCTTGTTTCCTTACAGAGAGGGTCCACATTCTCCCTGGTCTTCCTTTTATCTTTGACACACCTACAGAAGCTTTTCTTGTTGCCCTTGACATCCCTGCATAGATATAACTCTGTCAGGGCTTTATTCTTCCTAACCTGATCCCTGGCTTCTCGGACAATCTCTCGGTATTCCTCCCGGGCTACCTGTCCTTACTTCCACCTTCTATAGGCTTCCTTTTTGTTTTCCTGTGTGTCCAGGAGCTCCTTGGTCATCCATGCAGGCCTCCTGGCATTTTCGCCTAACTTCCTCTTTGCTGGGATACATTGCTCCTGAGCTTGGAGGAGGTGATCCTTGAACATTGACTAGCTTTCTTGGGCCCCTCTTCCCTTCAGGGCTTTATCCTATGGTACTCTGTCCAGCATATCCCTGAATAGGCCAAAGTCTTTTCTCCTGAAGTCCAGGATAGAGAGCTTGCTGCACGCCTTCCTTCCTGCATGGCCTCCTTGCTGCCCTAAGGACCTTGAACTCCACCATCTCATGGTCACTGCAACGAAGGCTGCCCTTGAGCTCCACATTCCCCACCAGTCCCTCCCTGTTGGTGAGAAAAAGGTACAGCACAGCACCTCTCCTTGTTGGCTCCTCTATCACTTGGAAGTTGTCATCCATGCATTCCAGGAACCTCCTGGATTGCCTGTGCCCTGCTGTGTTTTCCTTCCAACAGATATTGAGGTGCTTGAAGTTCCCCATGAGGACCAGGACTTGTAACTGTGAGGCTGCTCCTGTCTGTCTATAGAGGGCCTTGTCTGCTCAGTCCTCCTGGCCAGGTGGCCTGTAGCAAACCTCCATGATAATGTCACCTGTCCCTGTCCTCCCTTGAATCCTGACCTATAAGCTCTCTGTCAGCTCCTCCTCCATCCCCAGGCAGAGCTCCATGCACTCCAGCTGGTCGTTGACATAGAGGATGACACACCCTCCTCATCTCCCCTGCCTGTCCATCCTAAAGGGCCTATATCCCTCCATCCCAACACTCCAGTCACAGGACACATCCCACCACATCTCCATGATGCCAATAAAGTCGTAGACCTGCAAGCATGCACACATCTCTAGCTCCTTTTGTTTATTCCTCATGTTACATAAGTTTGCATAGAGGTGTTTAAGCTGGGCCCCTGATGAAGCCGACTTGCTGGCTGAAGCAGCTGGAATTCCTTTGAGCTGCACTTCAGGTGCCCTCCTTTTGACCTGTGATCCTTCTCCAGGTTCTGAGTGCCTGTTACCTGGCACTGACATCAAACTGACAGTCGTGGGATGCATTGTGTCTCCTCTCCCGTGGCAATGTTAGTTTAAAGCTCTCTTGAAGATGACCTGCAACTGGATTAAGCAGTTTCCAGGGGTTACCAAGAGACTTTTGAAGCAAAGAAAGGGTCATCTTGAACAGCAGTACAGGAGAAACATGAAGATCTGCGAGGGGAGTAGAGACCCCGGCGGGGGGGAAACGGGGCGGAGGGGGGGGGCGGGTGTCTCCCCCCGGGCATCCGGGGCGCTGCCCCCCGCGGGCCAGGATCCGTCCCGATGCGCGCCCGGCACTGCCGGGGCTGCCCCACCGCGGGGGCGGCGGGGGCGGCCCGGAGGCGGAACGGCCGCGCCTGCCTGCGGGGGTGCGAGGGGACAGCCGCACGGCCCGGGAGAGAATGTCGGGGGAGCACAGCCTGTGTGCAATTACTGGTTTTGGGGATTAGTTATAGAAAGATATTTTGAAAAAATAAAATCTTCATTAACATTTTGTAACTGTCTAGTAGTTTATCTGTTGACATAGATCCTGACTCTACAGTTCCCTGAGTGGCAGTTACATAGATGTCATTAAGAAATCAATAAACAACTTTGATCCTGACTTGGTTTAAACTCCATGAAATAGACAATGCAACACCGTTTGGATTGAAAAACCTTCAAAAAAAAAAAACCCCAAAGTAAACGAACTATCCAATACTCCATTTTAAGTTTCATCTCTATGGCACTTTCGTTAGGAAAGATATTAAACCTGGAAAATCATTACATACAATAGAAAAGTCAAGTCGATTACAGTACTATCACTGTCACAATGTCACTTGTGATGGAAGGTCAAACTTTAATTCTAAGTCACATGTTGCTTCATTTCTTACTACAGCTAATCCTGCACGCAGCCTACACAGCCTGTGCACCTGGATGTGCTATGAAGAGGAAAGTACTTCCAGGGATACTGACAGAATGATACTCGTGCATGAACATCAAGGACAAGATTATAAACAGTCTCTGTTTAATGAGTCCTCTTGAGACTTGGACATTGCAGCTCTGGTCTCTCTGACACTCGTCATTTACATAAAGAATCAGTTTTAAAATCCACAGATGCGCCAGACACTGAAAAATATGCAATATTTGGAATTTCTTTCTTTGGGAGAATGCACTTGAGAGAACACTTCTTAACACATTTACATACAGGGAAAAATTACAATTTTCACAAATAAGTAAACTCTGGATAAAATATGGATAGAACTGCTTTGACATTGGCACTAAGCCACTTTAATTTTCTATAGAGATCTTTATTCATTTGCATCATTGAATTTATAATTAAACATTATTTTCAATAACTTGTAAGTACACTTAAATATTTTTATTACCTTTCAGTTGGGAAGGTAATGTTGTAATATATCTGGCTATAAGCAAAACTAGAACAGATGATAATCTTACATTTTTATAAGGTTCCAAATAAATTTCCAGATCTCTGAAATAATTGAATTCGGAAGCAGATTGATACAGGAAAATCTAAAAATCAGATTATAGACACTAGGAAAGCAAATAGAATTAAGTCAATTTCCATAAATCTATTTATAATAGTTGATTTTTATAATTGTAATCATTTATACTAAAATATATGAAGTTTGAAATCTTATCTAAACAGACTTTTTGGCAATTTGTTGTGTGTGAGAAAAATTCTTGCTCTGCCTGGTCTAGGCAACTGAAACACTATAATGCAGTGGATAAAGAACCCAGATAAGCATTCGTAAACCATAATGTAATTCAATCCTTTCACTGCATGTAGCTACTTGGGAATCCTTCCTCTGACATCAGATGATTTTACACCAGGCCTGTAAAATTTGTCTTGCAGTTTTCAATTCTCCCTGATTTTTGTTGCAAATAGACCTGGATTTCTGAGTGTGCTTTGACATTATGCACCATGCTACATCATCTACTGTGCATTCGAGGTAATTTTCTACAGGGCAGCAGAAGAAGCTGTTTCAAACTTCTTTATTTTCTATTTAAATATGTATTTGTATGTGAGTGTATTTATATATGTATGCATTTTCTTTTTATAAAATAATGCTTAGATTCCCACTACAAGGTGAAATGCTTCAAATAAATAACAAATAAAAGAATTATAGTAGTGACTATTAATTGCATCTGGTGTTATGAGAAGTAAATGATTACTGAATTCAATTACAGTTAATTATTTTTCCCTAGTTAATTACCTAACCATTACTTTTTAATTGCATATTTAATGCTTACCTCAGCTGTCATATTTTTCTGCTGTTTTCTTATAATTCACTATGAGGTTTTTCTCTCCCTTTTTTGACAGGTCTAATCTTTGGCCTTAAAATACTAAAGGCAATGTGAGTTTTGACACTGACCTGAGTAAGTGGATGACTCATACCCTGAATGCTCTAACAGAAAACAAGTCCCATTTGAATCTTTCTGGATTTGATTCTGTACTGTGCTCAGCTAATTTGTGGTTTATAATTATTATTATTACCATTTCTGAGTATAAAGATAAAAATCAAACTTAAGTTCACTTAATGAAAAAGTTACTTTGTTCTCAGGGCTCTGCTTTCAGCTACTGCTTCTGTAAATGGATCTAGAAGAAACATATGTCTGAAGGTATGTATTTGTATATAAACATGTATGTGTAGGTATATACACATATATGCACTTGAGTGTGTATATGTGAGCATATATTCATGAAGATAGATACCTTTTATCCAATGTAAAAAAAATGTGAATGTACTTGGATGATACTGTATGTATCCACTTGATCTGCAAATACCAGTTTGCAATTTTGTAAAACAGGTAAACAATATATAGAAATATTGAAAGTAATTTTTAAGTGTCTATTAAAGTCTGGTTTTACCCAAACACTATAGATATAAATAGATCCCATATAGTAATAACAATATTCTTGAATCTTCATTTTATAATGTAGTTGCACTTGTAACTGGTTAACTGATTTTGTAACTGACTTGCAATGATTCTACAACTAATTTGAGGGTCTGATTTTTTTAGGTTACTGTATTGCTGAACTGGAAAAAAATCTGATAAATATTATTGTGTTTGGATAACAGTAAATAAAATTTAAAAGTAATGACATTAAAAGTTTATTTTTTCTATTTCCAGAAGACAGTGGTAAACAGAAGCTTGTTAGAAAAGATTACTACCTGTTGTGGTAATAAGATAGTTACTAAGGTTTTTTTTAATTGTGTTGTTTTGATTTAGGTTGGTTTTGTTTTTTTTTTTTTGGTCTTTTTGTTTGTGTTTAATTTTGTTTTCCTTTGTTTTTACTATCTTGGAGGGGTGAATGTGAAATAGGAAAGCATCCTTCAGCAAATAAATTTCTTCTGCCTACTTTCCTGCAGACTGGAATTCTCTGCTCTGCTTCAAAGGTGCCTCTCTGCTGTGTTTCATTAATAGATTTTTCTACCAGACAGCTCTTCAAACCTCTCTCCAACAGTCTTTGCATTTAGCTCTCTGCCTTTTGTTGCTGTCAGAGCAGCACTGTTGTTTCATAGAGGCATTTCATGTTCTCCTTTGTGTTGGGTTTGTGCAGCGGGGTGGGGCTACACTGGCAGTTTCTCTGAGAAGCTGCTAGAAGTTTCCCCTTTGTCCGGTGGAGCCGGCTGGCTCCAGGGCAGATCCAGTGCTGGCCTGGGATGAGCCAGTCCTCAACGGTGATAACACCTCTGTGATAACATATTTAAGAAGGGGAAAATAAAACAGAAGTGCAGGCAGAGAAGGGGAGGCGTGGGCTTTGTGGGCCTTGTGGGCCTCACCCCTAGCCTCCCATGGGGCAGCTGTCTAGGCCCAGTCTGGTATGGCTGACAGGGCAGGGGAGGAGAGGGAGGGAGAAAGGAAGGGAGGGGAACATGAGCAGCGTCTGCTTCAGTCTGATTGTGAAGAATTTATTGTGAGAGGAATGGCTATGGACACCACGGTCAGTGAAGATGGAGAGGGACAAGTAATGTTGCTCCCAGCAGAGATTCCCCTGTACTCCATGGTGAGACCATGGTGAGACAGGCTGTCCCCCTGCAGCCCATGGAAGCCTACAGAGGAGCAGAGATCCACCTGCAGCCCATGGAGGACGCCACATTGGGGCAGGCGGATGCTTGAAGGAGGCTGTGGCCCATGGAGGGCCCACTGGGGCAGATGGTTCCTGAGGATCTGTGGGGAAAGGATTCCATATTGGAGCAGGGCAAGAATAAGAGTTCTTCCCCTGAGAAGGAAGGAAAGGCAGAAACAGCGTGTGATGAACTGCCCACAACGTCCGTTCCCTATTCCCCCTGTGCCGCTCAAGGTGGGGAGGAAGTTGGAGATAGTCAGGAATGAAGTTAAGCCTGGGAAGAGGGGAGGGATGAGGGGGAAGGTGTTCTTAAGGTCTTTTTTTTGTTGTTGTTTTCCTCTCTCAGTATCCTACTTTGGCTTTATTGTTAATGAATTGAATTAGTTTTCCCTAAGTCGTCTGTTGTACCTGTAATGGTAACTTGCATGATCTCTCCCTGTTCTTATATCAACCCTCAAGGCATTTATTATACTATCTTTTTCCATTTCCCTGAGAGGGTAAGGAGAGTGAGTGAGTGACTGCGTAGGGTTTAGTCCTGAGTGGGACTAAACTATGACATCATTATATCTCCTTTTGTTTTGTCTGTTATGTGTTCTCTTTTTCCTGAAATTCTTCTTGAATACATTGAATATACAAATGAAATATTTAGCAATACATTTCTGTAGATCAGTTTCAATGTTTTTAATAAACTTGGTTTTGCCCAGAAAAAGTCTGATTTCCTTCACACATATGCTGTGTGTAGCTGTTGTGTGGCTGGGTGGAGAGAAACAGAGAAGCAGCTAATCAGAGAGCTATGACTGAATACCATAAATTGGGAAACCAGGCCTGTTGTTTCACCTGGGCTGACAGTATCCTACAGAAAGGTGTTTTGTAGTAGTCAGTGTAAGTAGGACCACGTTGAGAAGTTCTAAGCAAGTACTGGTGCTTCTTTTTCTGCACTGGTCCTCAGAAGTGAGTGACAAACTTGGAGCTGATATTCTTGCAAAGGTGGGGAAAAAAAAAAGACAACTATGTTTTTCAAAAATTGTTTTTGTGTAACCATAGTAACAACATTTTGGTACATCTTTAGCACTTGAAATTGTAAATGGAGGACCACTGAGAGATGAAAGTGAAAGAGCCTTATTGCCTGGAAACCTGCAATCATGCCGTCAGAGTACTAGAGGGACTCAAGAGTGACAAAGTGGTGGCTGCTTATAGTGTACCAAATTGTAGTCACTAATGCATTTCACTTCAGGTTTACAAGCAACATGAGAGAACACAGCAAGGGAAGGGTGTCTACAAAAATAAAATCTTAACTACTTCCTTATTTTATTTCCTGTGCCGATATAGCCTTCTCCAATTTATGCATTTAGCATATCAGTTATTTTACAGAAGCTTATATACACAATTCCGCATAACACACAGAAGTGTGCCAGATTGTATTTGCTATCAAACCAGCCAGCAATCACATTTTCAGAGGGTTTGCCTAAAAATGTTCAGGCAGAGAGAGCGAAAGTGTCAGCATATTACATCCATCGGGAGTACATTTTTTATATGCCTTGCCTAGAGGGTTATAGGTATATTTCCAAGAAAGTCTTATCTATTTCTCTCAATTCTTTTGAAATTTTTGTGTTACAGAGAAGTGTTTTTTACAAAAAAAAAGAGCCATCAACACTAGTGACAGTGTGTTCTTAAGTGCATGTTGAAAGAAAAGCAAAATAGAATAAAAACGTGAAGTGCTGCTAGAGTTAAAAACACTTGATTATTCAGTTTAAGCCAACACAAAAAAACAAACAAACAAACAAAAAACAACCTGCTAGACATTTACACACATCTTCTATTAAGGAATCATCTCTTTAGCAGTAAATCTCTTCATAGAGAAAACTTGCCACAGTTTGGCTTAATTGGAAAGGCCTATTGATTTATAACAGCTAAGCATAGTAGTCTGATTTCAGTTGGATACTAACAAATATCTTTTTTTTTATCAAAGCCAGGGGCAACTACAACCAATTATTCAACATGTACTATACATCCAAGTATGGTCAAAATATGCTCAAGGCTTAAGACTTCCTGTAAGTGGGGGAAAATACAAGAATCATGTATCCCACCTCTGAGATGATCTGGTGAAATTTTACTTAAAGCTATAGGGAAGGAACCAATGTTCATTCAGTCAGATTTATTAGCCCTTCATGCAGACAGATGTACTGGGTCAGTCATACTTGACAGCAGGTAATCACACCGTGTGAGTTGCCCATCTTGGACTTCATTGTTTAATAAGTTCATATTGGTGCAAACAGTAGTTTTTACTTGATAAATGTTTACAAAGATGCAATTGAATTTAAAAGAATTTCACTCCTGAGATTGTGTGGAACATGCAGTGCAAGTATTGAGCATCTCCAGGGATATCTAACATGTCATTTTTGAGGCCAAGTTGCAACTGAAGGCGGGTCTTGCGGAAGCATATTGTGGCACCTTCTTAATTTACTGTTTGTGTAAGAACTTCTGTACAGTTCTTTAAAAGATGTAAAGAGTCTTAAACGAGAGACTTAGATTTCCATCTCTATCTCAATTGCTTTAGGCCGAGTGTTTAACTGCAAAGTTTGACTTCTGGGAGATGATGTATGGGTTGTTGGTTATCAGAATGTAGTGAGCAGAAAATATGACTAAAATCATCCTTCTAGAAGAATACATCTGGTATTTTGTGAGTTACTCCATCAGCTGGGAAGTCTGATTAAGAACCCAGTTTCAGACTGAAAGCCAAGAAGCATAAGGCAGTACAAACCAACTAAATCTTTTATTGGTGCTACCCAAGCTGGGTGCTGGCAAAAAGCTGTACCTTCGCTTTGGACTAAGTCTTGTAGTAGTTACCTATGCTTTTATTTACACAGCTTCTAATTCAGTGCTCTCATAGAATATTTTTCAAAGATGTCCAGGGCTTTATGTAGTTCTTATACCTAGTAAGGACAAATATAATGTCTCTTTACACCATTCCCTGGAAATATAACTCAGTCATTAAAATTAAGAATCTTTTTTCTCTACTTCAGAAAAGAAAATTTGACAATAACTTGTGACAGGGTGAGATTCGCTGAATCAGCCAAGCTGAGAGTCCAGAATTCTTACACTATTTTGCTTAATGATACATCATCTACAGGCTTTAGTTTCCTCTCGTGATTAGTTTTACTGCAGCAGTATTTATACTCTGGCATACAGACTGCCTTAGAGGATTCTTGCCATCTGTTGGCTTATTCGTATGTGAAACTCTGCTTTCAATTGTATTACATAATGTCCTAATACCCAAATGTGTATGTTCTAAGAATATGACAGAAGTTTGTTACATATATGAAAAAAAGTTATTTCATTTATATGTTTACACACACACATATTTCATTTATGTATTTATATATTATAATATATATAAATATATAAACAAAATAAATGTATTCTGTCTATTCAAAGTTCAAAGGATTTGTTGTCCATTAAAAAGTGTGTAACCCCTGGAGTAGTTGCTACTTAGTAGAAGAGATCAGCCTAAGTTTTTCAAGACAATTTCATAGAATCATAGAATCATTTAGGTTGGAAAAGACACTTAAGATCATCAAGTCCAACCATAAACCTAACGCTGCCAACTCCACAGCTAGAATGTGTCCTTAAGTGCCACATCTACGTGTCTTTTAAATACCTCCAGGGATGGTGACTCAACCACTTCCCTGGGCAGCCTATTCCCATGTTTGATAACCTTTTCAGTGCCTAAATATTTCCTAATATTCAGTTAAAATATCTGCAACCTCCCCTGATGCAACTTGAGGCTGTTTCCTCTCGACTCATTAATATATCTCTTAATAATACAAAGGGATTCTCATTGTATTCCTATGGATACTTTTCCTACCTTACTCAAACACGTATCAGGCTTCACGTTAAAATATTAATTCTTCCTCTCATTTTATTTACCTGCAAACTTAAGAAAACAAGCACATATCAGTTAGTGTTTTCATCTACAATATATGTGGATGTGTGCATTCAATATCAGATCCTTATCTCTGTTTTAGAGTTTGAATGGTTTTTCAAAAAACCACCAAGCTCATAACATAGTTGTAACTGGATACTTCATAACAAATGCTATCATACATAAAAAAATAATTGTATGGTTAATATATTCCTTAGGAACTTTGGACTACTATTTTGCAGCGAACTTGTGATTCATTAAAAATAATATCCTCTGGCAATAGTTGACACATAATACCATGGGGGAATGAATACTATTTGCAGCCATTTCACATAGTAAAGAAAAAAAAAGAGGTAAAGGTGAAGAGAGAAATGGCTGTGCTTTATGTACTCAGTTGTGGACTCTCAGAAATCTCTTTGATTTAGAACTAAGGAATCCGCAGGGGTTTCCAGTCTTCAGGGCTGCAGCAAGTCTGCAAGCATGTGAAAGAGTTTGTTCCTGACGTCACTTCTTTGCACTGTAACATTACTGGGTAAAGCTAATGTTTTTATGTGGGGTTTTTTATTTTTTTTTTTTTTCCTGACTGTTATTTTCAAAGCATCATTCATGTCTGTGGACTTCAGCTTGGGACTGAATAAAAGTTCTTCATTTCCTCATTTCAGGTTTGCAACAGAGTTGTTCACTAAATGAGACCTCCCTTTTTGCATGCAGAGTCACAACACAGGATACAACCTGTGCACCTCTACCCTCCAAGAAAATAAAATCCAGACTGTAGTTCTTTTTAGCTAATTTAAAAAATTCATTCCATGTCTTATTCATGTAAATTTCTACATTTAATATAGAATTAACTTATATAACCTTGTACTGAAGAAAATCTTTCAGAAGTGTGCAGACCAAATAGCTGGATTGTTCACCTTTGCTGTGAGAGAACTTTACTTTGCTTAATTTGAAGTAGATATTCAAATAAAATTGTTCCAGTATTCCTGCTCACTCTGCTACAGAAACTTTCTTGAGGGAGGTCAAATTTGTGAAAAACCTTCAACATTCATTATGACATAAGAAGATTTAAGATGATTTTGAAGTTTGTCAGCTTCAATACTCAAATGTGAGTTCTACGTATTAGGCTATATCTCTTCCTTTAGTAAATAGGTGTTTTATGATAGTACCTGGTAGTCGTTTGACTACTTCTGACCTTTCTGTTTTTCTCTAACACAGATTTGAAGAAGAAAAGAAAACTACCTGCTTTTAGCAGACAAAATTCAGAAGATCTATGTATTTGTTACGCTTTTGAGAAGTAGTTTAGCTTTAGTTTTCAAAAGAAGCAGTAAGTAAGGCAGAAGACACTTAATACTAATACTTCCTATTTCTAGAGTCAGAAATACTAAGAGAAAACTACCTCTACCCATGAAACAGGGAACATGCTCCATTGCTCCATAGGTCTTTTGAAATGTTTGAACGTGTTTCAAAATACAAAAATTCTATTTCCATGGAGAATAGATGTGCACTGATAAGCAAAATAGTTTGGGACGGGAAACAAAGAAGATTTTCTAAGCTAATTTGTTTTCAGTTCTTTTTCTTATTTTTTGAAGGAGCAAGAAGGTTAAGAATGAGTTATTTTATGTCTGTTACAATTTATGAAAGGAAATGTGTTGCTGTGGAGGACTTTTTCAAGGCAAGTGCCTGCTGTGGAAGTAATCCCTAAAATTAAAACAGTCTTTAGCTCTAAGAGAATCCAGACTCAGAGAGTATTATTTTAAAAACATATTTGAAACAGAAATCAAATTATATTTACAAAAATTCAAGGGAAATTGAGTTAAAATAAACTTTTATTCTGTGCCAAACAAATACTTATACAGCTACAACTGAGCTGAAAGTACAACACCTACTGTGAACTATAGAGGGCTTTTAGAGATTTAATTATACATATACAATTAAAAAGTTAAAAGAACTGCATAGTGGTCATGAACTACCCCTTGTAAATAGCTACTAATCAGTCTATGAACAAATGTAATACTTCTGACTAATGTCTTGCATAGCCAAGAAGAAAGGAAGGATTAATGACATCATTACTTTTAAGTGTGTGTAATTTGATGTAGGTGATATCTAAGCATCAAAGGTGTTTTGGGGTAAAGAATAGCTGTGCAACTCACTCTACTGGTCACTTTCTGTTCACTCTTCTCCTTTTTTCACAATTCTATCTAATTCTTTTATCCATTTTAATATCAATTATTTTATCCATTTTAATATCTTTAAATCATTTCTGTAACCAAATTGAATAAAATAAAAGGTAGTATGGCAGCATGTAGTGTACTTTATGTGCTAAACAATACTCGTTAAAATAATTTTTAGTCTTTTGTCTGTTCTTGAGCATCGGCAACATTCTCTTATTGAATGTAATTTTTCAAATTTTCCTTTATAAATGAAGCGGGAAGGAAGGCAGAATAATTCAAGGTCTTTTCAGTTATCCTCTGAATTTTATGATTCCCTGGGTGCTCCAGTCAGTCCTTGTCTCAAGTATGAAGATCTGTGCTGCAGTGCTGCTGATGATTGTCTGTAAGACAATCATATTGGTACAGAGAGGTGGTGGTGTTAACCCAGTGTCCTGTCTCTCACAAGTGGAAGTGGCAGATATGTACAGAACATTGTAAGAAGTAGGTAAGGGTAAAGCAGTATTTCCCCGGCTTGCTATCCCAACTTCTGAAAATTAACAGCTTCCAGATTAACAAATGACATTTTAGTTGATGTCTCTCCAGAATTCATCCCTACACCATAGCTCTTAGACTAGCTCATTCCTAGGCTATCCTTTTGATTGAAATAAATAATTTCATTTCAGAAAAATCTGGGTTGGTGTTCTGGAGATAGTTCACTCCATAAACTAATCTATAGAGTCAATTTTTCCTTCCTCTAGTATATGATGGTACTGCCCCAGTGCATGCTGTGCCTTCACACAACCCTAATTTTTTTTTGTGCTACATCCTCAGCCCATACTCCCAACATTGCTGAATCATTTCTGGTACTTGAATCCTGGGGGCTGGGGTAAGGTAGAAAAAAAAAGAAGTTTAGAAATTAACAGTTATCTTGGATCCTATGAAGCACTGACTGTGTCCTTGAAAAGACCTGTCCAAGGACATTCAATATGGATGTATCAGTCCACTTGAATGATGTCTTGTCCTGAGCCATGTGAACATGAGTTATTCTGCATTACTTGTTCTGAGCACCACAGCTCATTGCCTGGAGAGGGTTCCTTTACCAATATAGATGTACCTTCCGTGTTTAATAGTCCCTGAAGACTTTTCTTCCACAAATTAGCCTAACACATCTGCTAAATGCCAGCTGGAGACATACGAAAAGTAAAGGAAAAAAAAAAATCAGATTATTGAAACTACATGGTAGGATATGCTAAAAGTATAATGTACAAGTGAGGAGCAATGTGTTGAGTTGGGAACCAGACATAATTCCATACAGAGATGCATTACCTTCTGTTAACATGAGAAACTTTGATTATACTCTGCAAGTTTTCTGATTATCAAGTTTTTACTAGCTTGCTGGGTTTTCTGATTCAATTTTGTTTACTGTTAGGTTATTTTTCTTTTCCTTCTCATTTTTCTTTCAGTTGAAGAGGTAGAATTCAGTAACACAACCTATCCTCAAGCCATTCCCTCTGAATGTCAGGTTGTGCAATACTAAGTAGTTATAACGAACAATTTAAATTTTATCTTCTGTTTGAAAACAATCCCAGAAAAGTTATTAACAGTAATTATTTTTAATCTTCACTGTAATTTGGTATAGACCAATTTTGTGTATAGGCAAATGATTCTTTAACCCAAAAGGAAGATATTATATGAATAGGCATTATTACAACAAGGTGCAAATAAATAATCAGTATAAGCTCAGAGAGCTGCTACAACTGCAAGGAAGTTAATTCTGCACCATGTAACAAATTCTTTACCACTGAGAGGTAGCAGCAAAATTCAGAGAAACCTGTGTCTTTTCGATCTGTAGACCTTTACGTAATGTGTAAGTGGGCTTTGCAGCAGCTGGGAGGTGAGTAGGATTGCTATCATTTTGCTGTTTGTGTTGGATTGCTCAATGCAGACAGTGAATAACTGGTGACTGATACATCTGCTTCACTGAGTGGCAAATTTCAGTACTGAACTTTCTGCCTTGAAAGAGTGCACTGAGACAGGTCATATAGGCTGTGCAGTAGAGCCATAGATTTAAAAGATCAAGAATAATTAACCTAACTATTCATTTTAGAAAGATTGTACATTCTAAGGAACATAGGAGACTGCAATGAACATAATCTTTCATAGTATTTATGAAAAAGAAAAAAAATATAAGAGTAGCTTTCAAGCATATTACACATCTTAGAATGTGTATGCATTCCTATTTTTTCTTTGTCTTTAAACAAAATTCAGTATGCATTTTATGTTTTCTTCTTTCCCATTTAACTTTGCCATGATGAGAAACAACTTTGTTTTTCAAGTAGATGAGAATACAAATTTTCCCTCTAAGGGCCAAAAAAATTGTTTTGAGATCACCATGTTACCTGTGAGAAATTCCATGAAAAAAATGAGTTGTAATAGAAACTGTCACTATTAAGTTTATTAAGCCAGCAAAATATAAGACTGTCCGTGCCGTGATATTATCTAAATAGTCTTAGGCAAACATGAGCAAAGATTGAAGACCATTTCAAATGGTATTTAGGGAAGGATTTAAGAAGAATCTTAGTGTCGTAGTTCTGACCAGGACCAGACTACGCAGTCTCTCTCTCACTCCCCCCACCTTCCGAGAGAACAGGGAGAGAAAATATAAGGAAAAACGGCTCGAGGTTTGAGATAAGGACAGGGAGAAATCCTTAAAGTTACCGTCATGGGCAAAACAGACTCCACTTGGAAAAACTATTCATTTATTACTACAAACAGCAGGATAATGAGACAGAGAACAAGATAACTTCCATCCACCCCTCCCTCTTCCCAAGCTTAACATTATCTCTACTACCTTCCCGCCACGAGCGGCACAGGGGGGAAGAGGGAATGGGGGTTGCAGTCAGTTCATCATACGTTGTTTTACGCCGCTGCTTCATGGTCGGGGGAAGAACTCCTCACATTCCTCCCCTGCTCCATCGTGGGGTCCCTCCCATCGGCCACAGTCCTTTGTGGAACTGCTCCGGCGTGGGTCATCTCTTCCACGGGGTGCAGTCCCTCTAGAACAGCTGTCCCAGCAGGCCCTCCACGGGCCACAGCCTCCTTCAGGCCTCCACCTGCTCCGGCGTGGGGTCCTCCACGGGCTCCAAGTGGATCTCTGCTCCTCCGTGGACCTCCATGGGCTGCAGGGGGACAACCTGCTCCACCATGGTCTTCACCACAGGCTGCAGGGGAATCTTGGCCAGGAGCCGCATTACTCCTCCCCCTCCTTCTGAACTGACCTTGGCGTCTGCAGCCGTTCCTCACAACAGGCTGGCAGACGCCTCTCAGGATCCTTTTTGCATGTTATTCACTTTTCATCTCCTTTCCACTTCTTGTAGCCGGGCTGGACCGAGTTGGGCCCAGTCGGCTGCCTGGCGAGAGGCCAGAGGGTGAGGCCTGCAAGGCCCATGAGGCCTGCGCCTCCCCCTCTGCGCCTCTGCCCCTACTCAGCTTCTTCACATCTTCTCTTCTCTTTTTTTTTTCTGTTTTCCCATTCTTAAATACGTTATCGCAGAGGCGTTATCACGGGACATTCTGCTACCAATCGGCTCGGCCTTGGCCAGCAGCGGGTCCGCCCTAGGCCTGGCCAAGTCCCCTGAACAAAGGGGAGCGACTTCTAGCAGTTTCCTACAGAAGCTACCACCTTAGGCCCCCCCTCACTAACAAAACCACGACACTTAGGTTTTATGAGAATTGAATACTAGCAGAGTTAGTAGACCCTCCAAATGCTCCTATAGAGAGCACAGTGTAGATGTAGAGAAAAAGTTATCTAGATAATGGTGGTATGGCAGAGGTCCTAACTAGTGTGTTGTGTGAAGTACTGATAAAGGAAAAAGAAAAGCTATTGTAGTTATCATATTTTGAAAATAAGGAAACTGCTAAATTCAGGGTGATAGAGCAGATACTCTGGGAATGGAATCGTACCTGCATGTGTGTCCTGTACACAGAGATATGAGGTGCTGGAACAGATTGGTGAAACATTAATGGCTACTTATTATAGATGTCTCTGTATGGATGAAATGTTGACAGATGAATGATTTTTTAGTACAAATCCCAGTCTATTGAGTTACTAGCATGGGACACCTGAAATGTTTGTATGTGCTTAATTAAGATTTTTTTTTTAATAGTCCATTTTGATGACAAGGAACATCTGTAAAAATCAGATCCAAACCTGATTCTGTCTTCCTCCAGAATTTGTAATTATCTGAATGTAAGATTATGGTTTTGGCCATTTGCCTCCTTTGAGCAGTGTATAGCTTTAAAATATTTTGGGCAAAGTGCATCTGCTTGCCAAATCGGCACATCTCAGTAAGACTAATATTATTAATGCTCCTCTGGTTTCAAACTCATGAAACAATCAGCTTCTGTTGGATTTAGCAAACATTCTGGTCTTACTCGTATTTTAAAAAGAGAGCCAATTCATTATCCAGAGTTTTATTCTTCTGATACTTGGATATATATTTTAAGCTCCAGCTCTGCATGCATAGGTAATGGGCTCATACTATTATAGAATTATGGAACACATCAGGTTGGAAGGGACCTCCAAAATCATGAATCCCGCCTCCTGCTCAAAGCTATGAGACTAGACCAGTTTGCTCATGCCTTTGTCTAGTCAGGCTTTGAAAACAGCCTCACTGGGCAACTTGTTCTAATGATTGATTGCCCTAACAGTGAGAAAGATTTTATCTCCTGTTAATGCCAGTAGTCTATCACTGACTTTCATACTAGTGTGTTCTCCTGGAAATTGAGGTGCAAGTTGTTTCAATTTTTGTTTAATACAACTGAAACAAATAGATATTATATAAAGTGTTAAATGGAAGTCTGTTTGTTTTTTTTTAAATCTTTTGTGTCTTTCAATATGCTATTTCATAAAAGGCATGTAGATATAAAGGAATAAGCCACTGATGGTGTGATGGTGTGCTCTCCCCTCCAAACCCGACCACTTTTCCCATAACACTGTTCAGGTGATAGCCATCAGTGATAGATGTGTCTAGTCCTGATGGTAACAGCAGCATTGGACTCAAAGTGGATTCAGGGGAGACAGGTAACAACACAATAGCCAAGGGATGGTGATGCACAAGCCCCTAACCACAGTGCTGATTTATGTCCAACTCAAGCCAAATTTGGCAGAAACTAACATCTACAGGCAATGTGCAAATAGGACTACTAGTCAATTATCTTACTCCATAAATAGTGAGCAGCCCAAGAACCCTTTGAGCTCTCTTGCACGGCAGCGGGCTGCATATCAGGATCTCCCTTTGAGTAGGGAAGCCTCTCAAGGTTACTCCTCAAGGTTAAGAGATTCTTTGCTGCAACAGATTCTCAGTAAGTGGCTAATAGCATGCTAAACTTTGAAATCTTAGCTAAGTGATATAAAGGATTGATTGTGCACATATAATCCTTTAGACATAAACCATTGCCCAAGTTTGCGACCAGGATTGCATTCAGCTGCACCTAGACTCCTCTCTGAGAAGGAGTTTAGAAAGCGGGGGGGGGGGGGGGGGGGGTGTCCTTTCTGAATCTCTTGACTCAGCAGGAAGGTCTCCCTGACAGTTTTGTCTGACCCTGTCTTCTCTCCAGTGTACCTTGCCATTGAATCTTGTTAAATCACTGTTGCATTTACCATTTACTATCAAACTTTGATAAATCACTATTGATATAAAATATCAATAAAGTATATTGTCGCTTCTCTCTTATGAGTGATGTACATCACTCTCATTTATGATAGATGGTAAAGATCATCATGTCTTCACTGTATGCATGTGCATGTGCATATACATATACAATAGGAAGAACTGAGGTTACAGGCACAAACATTTTCCAGACATTAGAAAATTCATCATTTGGGGTATGTTTATGCATATTGCCTTGGTCAACTTTTTATTATATATGGAGAAATAGTTTTATAACAGCTTCATAAGTAAAACTTTCAATAAGGCTTTTAATGTACCTATTTCCCTAGAGGCCAGCTTTTCATTTGGTACAGGATTTTATTTAACTACTGCATCAGTAGGAATTCTGCTTAAGTGCTAGTTTACTCAGATTGTCATTATGAAAAGAAACGATAATGTCTAAATAGAAAGAAAAATCCTATAAATGCTTCACCCAAAGGCTTTTTCCTTTTATTACCACAGTCACCTTTTTCTCTGGTGAAGGATAGTTGCTTTCTGTAAGTGGTGTAAATTACAATGTACTTTAGGAAAATGGCTTTGCCGTTCATAAGCAAACACTGATGAACTGTCTCACATTGGTATTTTCTTGGCACGAACAGGATATATGCAACCAGTATAATCTTGAGAAAGCAGACTGCAATTCAGTTCCCTGGCCAGAGACTTCATCTATGACATACAATCTGTAGGATTGTTGAGTTGTCATGATGATAACTACAACTTGAACAGTATAACCATAGTTTTGCTTACATCAACACTTCTGAATCAAAGCAAATGTTTTTCAGAAGCAAATATACAAAACATATCACATTAAAATAATCAGTATGTACCTCCTGTGTACAGGAGGTAAAATTAATCTTGAGAAGGTAAGGCATTGTCATCCTCACAAACTCCTAATATGACATAAAAATAATGAAGCTGTAAGATCAAAACCATAAAAAGTATAGATAGATGGAGAGATGGAAGTGTGCTTTAAATAACTAATGAATAGTTAAATTTTTATTAAGAAATCCACAAAAGCTCTGCTGTCTGAAATCTGAAGAGATTTTTTAAATACTGTCACAAGGGAATTCAAGGTGAAGTTTTCACGAGAACAGAACCACACCACTGAGTGATATAAAATTCAAGAGTAATTTACTAGGCAGTATGGAGGGTAGATACTTATTTCTGTTTTAAGATTTCAATTCTGTCAACTGAGGGGAACAGGAGTCCCACTCCAGCTGCTCAAGATGCCCAAGTCCTGCTGGCAGCCTGGCTTTTACTCCTCAGCTTCAGTCTTCTGCACAGTGGTGGATGCCTCTAGATGTGTTCTTCCTTTGCCATGGCCAAGGGGATAGGGTTTTTTAGTTATATATTGCTTCATAGTTCAGATGGTGGTTATAAGCCACAAATGGCTTTAGTAATTTGATCCCTTAATGTTTCTCCATAACTAAAAGCAATAAGTGATCATAATTTTGGTCATCATCTCCTTCCAACATCTTGTCCTAAAGGTTGTAAAGTTGATAATAGTTCATCTGAGCTGCTTTGTTTCCCCCCCTCCACATACATAAACCATTAAAGAGGGCAGACGCATTTCAGAACTTTCAGGCAAGGGTGGCCTCTCCAATACAACTATCTGAACTTCCGTTGTTACCACAGGACATATCATAAACTTCTGACAAGTGAAAACTGAGATGCAGTCAAAATCTCATTTTTTTCTGAGCGACATTTTCAAACAGGCTTCTTCCTGTAACAAATATTTACATGAAATATTTACCGTATGTATCTGTTTTTTACACATATGCAAACTCCCAACTAAACACAAACTAAAAGCGATTCAAAATGTTTAAAAAATGCAGTATAAAGTTAACATTTTAATAAAGCCTAAAATACTGAATACAATTTAAAATACAGCATTTACTGAGGTCTGGTTATCCAGGTCTCCTTTTAGTCTAAAATGTTCTACAGTGTCTCTATGTAATTTTTCTGCCAAAAAAATCTGTCTTATGAGTAAAGCCATGTATATGCTTCATAAAAGATAATGTATATTATAGCATCAAGCAAAATAATTTTTAAAAATAGTAATTTTAGAAAAATTAAAATTAGAAGAAACTTTGCTATTAACCTGGTTCAAATCCCTGCTCAAAATAAGGCCAGTTTCGAACTCAGATCTGACTTTAGTTAGGTCAGGTCGCTGTAGGCTTTGTGCAGTTGGGTTCTAAATGTCTGCAAGAATGGAGATTTCACAAGCTCTCTGGGCAAGCCTAAACCACCTGAAAATCACTCAATTTTTGCTTATACATTCACTGACAATATTTTTTATTTCCCTTTGTATGTGTATGAGTGTTAATGTATTTATTTCAGATCTTCCGTTGCAGCTCCTCTGGATGCTTACACTGACAGTAGTTGTACTCATCTGGCTTCTGAGGAGTTTTCTTTTGTTTGTTTGTTTGTTTGAAAGCTGTGAGTGATACAACATAAAGTGGTGAACACAGAAAAAAAGCACTCTGGTTTGATAAGCTGGCATAATACAATCTCTTTCAAACTTTGTGTGGGTCAATCAGTATCCTCAAGCTAAAATGGTTGCAAATACATTTATAGTTTAATTCCTTTGTTAAAAATTATATGAACACAAAATATTGTAAATATATGAAGAGCAAAGTTGATGATAGATTAATCTACGTTTTATCAAGTCCAGCCTCACCCAATAGTGTAACTGTGCTAATATTACACAGCTTGTGTAAACTACTTACAAGACTGATAGACAAAATGAAATTTAATAGTTTCCACTTCTTGTGGCCCGATGCACAAATACGACTTTAATTTGTTACTGAGCAGTCCATGAACATGGGCACAGTGGAGTAATCCATCATTTTCATGAAAAAATATTGATCTAACTTTTAAAACATGATTATGTTCATAATTATTGTTTTATTTTGTGTTATTTGGCTAAGGAGAAAATAAAACTTTGTGTAGAGTATCTGCGTAAGTCTCAAGGAGTATTAACATATTAATGATCCGTGAAGCCTAGTGAGCTAGGTGAGAGGTTTTTTTTCAATCGCTTCAAGAAAGTTCCTATTTTCCCCTAGAACACAAACTTTACAGTATTTACTTAAATTTTACTTTATGCTGTGTATTTTCTTCATGCACATGTTGAATATGCATTGCACAACTAATTTCTTCAGCATCAAGTGTTACTCAAACCTTTTTGCTGTTACTTAGAGCTTTGTAATACATTTAGAAGCCTCCAATGAGATGCATTGCTTTAAATGCAGTTAGACTTGTTTTCACAAATGCAGTTGATACATCCAGATACAAATCGAAATAAAGCATGTACTGTCCAGTTATACACCTGCCACTGTGCATGTAGAGTCACCTGTCATTGAAAATGAGACCTAACATCACACTGTAAACAAAAGGAGACACATGTTGCATTCATATAATGAGCGATACCTTTCTAACTGTTGTAATACCTCTTCCCTCCAATGTGTTCCCAATAGTTTTTATTTTTGAACTTGAGAAAAGTTCTTTTCTTTGTTCAAACAGTAATCTATGTACTAAAAAGGCTTAAACTGTTATTTTAATGATGCAGATCACACTAAAGTTTAGTTAGCTCTCCTCCTCTCTCTTATACCTGCACAAGTTCCTTTAATTTCTGGGAGCTGTTAGCTCAAAATCTAATAGTTTCTGAAACTCACTAGTATTAATGAAGGAAATTCCAATGTGTCTTTTCTGTGGGCAATGGAAAAAGAAATGTTACTTAATTACTTTCTACTTTTACTTGTGTGTCAGTGTCTGTTAGACTCCCCTGTCCCACTGGAGGGTGGGGAGGGTGAGTGAGAGACTGAATAGCTTGGTCCTGAGGGGGGCTAAACTACAACAGTTATATTGTCACCCAATGTGGTGCTTGAGGAGTTTGGGATAAGGATATTAATTGGGAGCAGTAACAGGCAAAACACGGACTGAACTTGATTGGAGTGTGAAACAATTGTGGGGAATTTATGTTGTTCTAATTTTGGTGAAGGGATGAGTGATGGACTGTGTGTAAATTGCACACTTTCATTTGGTGTTGTGGTGATATTATTTTGACATAAGTGTGAGGAATTCTGGGGTTTTTTTGTTGTTGATATATGTGTATTTTAATGATAATTCTTAAATACATGATTCGCAGAGGCGAGGGGTGGAATGTGTTGGTTTTATTTAATGGGGGGGCTATGGTGGCAGCTTCTGCAAGAAGCTGCTAGAAGTTTCCTCGTTGTCTGGTGGACTTGGCTGGGCCTAGGGTGGACCTGCTGCTGGCCAGGGCTGAGCCAGTTGGTGGCAGGATTGTCCCTGGTAACGCCTCTTTCTTAAAGAGGGAAGGAAAAAAAAAAAAAAAAGAAGATGTGAAGAAGTTGAAGCAGGGGCAGAGAAGGGGAGGCACGAGCCTTGTGGGCCTTGCGGCCCTCACCCTCTGGCCTCCTGCCGAGCGGCTGCTTGAGCCAATTGTGAAAAATTTCTTGTAAGAGGAGTGGCTGCAGACGCCAAGGTCAGTGGAGAAGGAGGTGGAGTAATGTTGCTCCTGGCAGAGATTTCCCCTGCAGCCCTCGGTGCAGCTCATGGTGAGGCAGGCTGTTCCCCGGCAGCCTATGGAGGTCCACGGAGGAGCAGAGATCCACCTGCAGCCTGTGGAGGACCTCACATCAGCGCAGGCAGGTGCCTGCCAGTTAAGGTTCTCTGCACATATTGTCCTGCAGTTGTTTGAAGTGGTTATTACTTTAGGCTCAACCAACAATGGTAAACTGATTTCTTAGAACTACTGTCTTGGAAGGGGCTTGCTATCTGAAATGCCCATAACTAAGTTCATATCAACCAAAATGAGTTAGGAGTGATCTCGCAATCAGCAGTGATAAGAGGACTCATAACCTCAATTAGGAGGAAATGAATGGTCATGAACAGCTGAAATCAAAATGGTAGAAGTAATGTGCTCCTCTGCCTATGGAAAAGGACATATGAAAATGGAATAACACAAATATACACATTCAGATGCTGAGACAATTTACTTAGGATAAATTGTATGAAAAGGAATACTGAGGTACAACTACAAAGTTCATTCTCTGCCAATTTAATCTCCAAACTCAAGTTTGAGTCATACAGAATTATAAAGTTTTCTGAGGATGTACTGAGCTGAATTTCTTACAGCTTCATACCAAGCCTGTGCATAATCCATCTTTCTACAGCAGAAGATCTAATCTACGAGATTCTTCTCATGTTGCATTTGTAATAGATGTGTTATTGTTTGAAGCAAGACTTAAGGTCAGTGTAATCTTGTTTCACTTACATAACAGCAAAACTTAAGTTAGCTTTAAGGTTATTGTTATATGCAAACTGCTTTTAACAGTAAACTGAATTATACAATACCGATGGGGACAGAAGGGGAAAGTAATTTCCTCTTAAACTCCTGCTCATTTCCTGTGCATGTAACACCACCACATTAAAACCTGATAGTGTGTACTGTAGAAATAAAAAAAAAAAAAAGGACATCTGCAGATTTGAGACTGTGATTGATCACATTAGAATCTGATATGCTATTCATCGAGTAAGCTAGGTATGCTTTTTTTCCTGGTTTTTAGTACATCAATAATTGTAGAGTCTCTATATTCACTCAAAGTGTGAAAGATGAAAGTTGCAACAGCAGAATTTTGTCTGCTTTATTATTTTACACAATTGCTGCTAAATTTAACTTTCAGTTGTTCATTTTTGAGCTCTGGATCATGAGGTTTTAAATTAAAATTACAATGAGTGTAATTAAGCACTGGTAGAAGCAAATAAAGGAAAAAAAAACATGAACAGTTTCCCCTACTGAAGACACATTTGGGAATATTATAGAGACAGCTGGACAATTTATCTGTCTCTTTGATGTGCTGATGATAAAAGTGATAATATACAATACAAAGTCAATTACTTACTTATACAATTCTGAATGTGTCAAAACCATCATGAGAATCACTGTTATCTAGTTAGAACCTTCCCTCACACCCAATGCTATTGTATTTTTCTTTGAGTGATCACTGAACAAACAAATGCGTCCTTTTGCATCTGTTCCTAATTTAACTGTTCTGATCTGAAAATCCTAGCTCAATGGGGAAACTATGGCTAGATCCAATGGGTATATTTAGGAGCGTAGAGTGAGAAGTAGAATTTTAGAAGCCTAACTAAAAATTTGCAGTTCAGCTGACTTCAGATTATAACTTTTTAGTAGTAGAATTGTCAAGCAGACTGAATTCCAAAGGCATTGCAACTTTTTAAGCATAAGGTTCCAGTTCTTGCTATTTCTTCTTTGATTTATCTGAAGTGCCTCAATTCTTATTGCGGAAGTTATTTGCCTGCCTTACTCTTTAGCCACATAATATGCCATGAGATCACTTTACCAGAGGATTCAGTTTCCCAGCGGATTAAGCACAGTTAAGCCAGTGTCACTGGACTCCTGCCTCAGCTTGAGCTCTGCAAGTGCCTCTGAGGGAAGGGCCTGGCAAACCCAGGGAGCTGCTGCCCAGCAAGTAAGAGCCTCTGGAGGGGCTGAGGCTTGGGTAGGCTGTAGTACCATGCTTACACGCAGCTGGCAGCAGCCAGAAGACAGTAGTCTGTGGCGAGGAAATATTTAGAAATTAGACAAAGCAGTCCCCAGGAACAAGGAGGAAGGGACTCCCATCAGTGGTGCTGAACTCCTTGAGATGATGGAAACCCACTGGGACATCTCACCGTCTTCCCGCCTGAGAAAAACTAATGCCTTCCACATTGGGAACACTGAAAATGTGAATACAATACTGAGGAAAAGGTGGGGATATTAATATGTTTCCTTAAATAATAATTATTAATGAGGCGCTTTTTTTGCTATTATTTGGATTAGCAATATTGTAAATTAATAAGTGTTGCATTCTGATAAGATTGTTAAAGATCTTAATTAAGCTTAATTACGGAGACAAATTCTTGTCTCCATATCTACGACGTTTCATTTACCTCATAACAAGACTCTGACTGTAATACTGGGAGTCACATTGTCCCACTGTTCAACATTCAGATTGCTCAAGTGATACGCATGCATGTCATTTTCTGTTGTAAGGCAGTAGTGGTTACAGAGAACGTGTTCAGAAAATAAGAGGACATTTCTTTCTTTTTTGAAAGAGATCCAGATTTCTGTCCTTCACTTTCCAGGAGAGGCGTTATCAAGCTGCTTGGTTCTTTTTTTTCTGGAAGTCAAGTGATCATCTTCTTTCTATATACTGGGTTACAGAGGCAAGAGTAGACTTATCTGCACTATCTGTAACGAATTTTGAATCTATCCTGCCCAGTGACTCTCCTTCAGGAAAATTGAAGAGATTCCACATCCCAGCTAGTTTTTAGGCTATGTCTGTCATTTTCTCAGTCATCTCTTTTACTTCAAACATCCTTTAATCTGCTGCAGAATGTTACACACCCTAAAAGCAACTACGAAGAAGCAAAAAAAAAAAACCCTCATCATTTCGGTCACTTCAAATTGAAAAATTACACACACAGAGGCAAGTCAACTTCAGACCACAGGACAGTCACGCTGAGAAGGAGGAAACCTGGTTCAGGTTCTGTGTGTGTTAGATATGACCTCTCCAGGGATTTCTAGCCCTATCACATTCCTAGCTTGGCTGTCAGGGTCTGTTCCTACCCAAGGATGCTTTTGCTCACAAGCTCTGCAGAATACTGTACAGATGGCCTTTGGCCTCAAAGAGAGATGAGGATATATGTTAACTTTAGGTGCAAGCCAAGTGTCCTAAAGAAGGGCAAGAACTTCCTGGGAACAAGGTAAATATATGGACAGAAGCCTCATTAGTTTTTCTTGATATTGAAATAGTGTGACGCAGGTTTTAACTTCTTTGTATCTTAAAATGTAACTGAAGAAATATTTGAAATAGATCAAAATTCACATGTTTTCCATTTGCAAAAAAAAATTACAAATGCAAAATTCCTGTGTTTTCCATTCATTTTTTTAAAGTCAAAATTACCCATGGAGTTTAGAAAAAATTATATCTGCACTGCAAGATTTAGAATGACAGTATATGTTGTCTTTTAATACGATGTTTTCAGGCACTAAATAGAAAATAAAATAGAAATAAATTTATTTAACCCATCCTTATGGCAGTAAGAAACAAGTAGAATGCTTGTAAACTGACAAGAAAGTTGTAATAAAGAAAAAGGAGAAAAATGTTTAAACATTAATACACTTGTTACTATTCTCTGTGTTAGAAATAAAAAAAAAAAAAACCAACAAAAGCAGCAAGAGTAGATGCAATATAACCTCAGAACTGTAAGTATTTTTACAGCACACAGAAGAGAATGAACTCCACTCAAGGGGGACTAGAAATTTCACACAGATAAGCCTGTATTGTGGCTGTGATTCATATTGCCTACTTTACTACAACAAAGCTAAGAGATAAGCAACTACAAGGAGAAATCTATTGTATCTTAATATAGGATGAACCTCAATTAGTTAGCTAGCCTACCTCTTGAGACCAGGCATTCACCTTCTGAATGATAAAGATTAGGTGGGAAAATGTCAATCCTGCATCTGCTCCTTTAAGGAGTAACAATATAGGTACAACAGATATGTCACAGAAGGAGTGATGTACTTCACTTGTAAGACAGAAGCAACAATATACTTTATTGATATAAAACAGTTGTTTGTCAAAGTTTGATAGTAATCGGTAAAGGCAGCAGAGGTTTAACAAGATTCAATGGCAAGGTACACTGGATTATTTACTGCAGAGAAGACAAGGTCAGACAAAACTGTCAGGGAGACCTTCCTGTTGAGTCAAGAGATTCAGAAAGGACACCCCCCCCGCCCCCCCGCTTTCTAAACTCCTTCTCAGAGAGGAGTCTAGGTGCAGCTGGATGGAATCCTGGTTGCAAACTTGGGCAATGGTTTATGTCTAAAGGATTATATGTGCACAGTCAATCCTTTATATCACTTACCTAAGATTTCAAAGTTTCAGCACTCTTATTCCTAATTCACTTATAGAGGATCTGATGTGATAATGATTTTCTCTACCTCAAGGAGTAACCTTGAGAGGCTTCCCTACTCAAGGGGAGATCCTAGCACGCAGCCTGCTGCCATGCAGGAGAGCTCAAAGGGTTCTTGGGCTGCTCACTATTTATGGAGTCGGATAATTGATTCATAGTAATATTTGCATACTGACTGTAGATGTTAGTTTCTTCCAAATTTGACTTGAATCAGACACTGACCAGCACTGTGGTTAGGTGGGCACATCACCATCCCTTGTTGTTATCTGTCTTCCCTGAATCCGCATTGATCTGGATGCAGCCGTCATGACCAGACACATCCATCACAACACCACTGATGGTTATCGCTTGAGCAGGGTTACAGGAAAATGTATCAGGTCGAGGGGAAGAGGCGAGGGGAAGCATACCATCACAAGATATTACTACTAATAAAGAAAGGATTGTGCTGCTTTTTGCCAGCTCTTCTGTGGAAAGGAAGCTTGAACTAGTTTTCACTCATGCAAGATACTAGCAGTGGATTTCCCCTGCATCCTTACAAAGTGTCAGTATTTTGTCTGAAAGAGACATCGATTTTTTTTTTTGAAATGTTGATGAGAAAACTACAAATATCATTTTGGATATTCACTGTCAGGGTACTTTTTAGAAAACTCACAATTACAGCTGTCCAATGAAGTACTGAAAATTCTCTTTTATGGGATTGTTGTCAAGTGAAATAATTCACCAAAGAAGTAATTGTAAGAAAGGTAGAAAATATTACACATCATTTTATTGTGATAATATCCAGTGCATTCTATAATGGACCCCACTGATTCAAGTGTAACATTATTTTCAACATAGCACAGTGATCTCTTTTACAGAATATTTGGACAGAATAACTAGAATGATTGAAATCCCTTTGTCCTGAAAATCACTAGTATGAAATGCAAAAGTAGAGGAGAAAGAAAGCATTTATTCTAAAAACATAACAAAGTCTACGTATTGATACACAGATCATATTTTCCTTAAATATTAATTTTTAAATTGCAAGTTGTTAGACCTAAGGTGGATGACGACCATATAAGGAAAGATATGATTCACTTCAAGCTTTTTTTCCTACTCACAACTCATACGTGAGGTCAATGAGAAAAAAAACCCCAGTTGTGATCATATGAATATAGTAATTGCCATAATGTAATAAATCAAAGCTTTTCCCTAAAACAAACACCTAAGGCAAACTATTCCCATGGTACTGACCATTCCACTGTATTCACCTATGTCCATCTCCTGAGACATGTTAATTTCGTGCATATCCTTCAGGGTTTTTTTTTGCACAGATTTTCTTGCACTGTGGCACTGGTTTTATATCATAGAATTATAGAATGGTTAGGGTTGGAAGGGACCTTCAAGGGTCATCTAGTCCAACCCCTGTAAGAGTTATAAGACTAGCCTATTTATGTCTGTGGAGGAACTTTAAGAGTGTAATATGAAATTTTTAATTGTTAACTTGGGTTAAAAAACATTACTGTAAAGGATGTGTGATGTCTCTGATCTTTGTAAAGAATGAAACATTAAAGAAGAGCTAGTGGCAAGTCTGGAGATAATGATTAAAATTACATGTTCTGAGGATGGGTCTCAGTGGAGGAAATGACTCTAGACCTTTCTAGGGCACATTATTTGAATTGGATTCAACAGAGATAACAACTGAACTTACAATTCCAGCAGAATTTAGACTAAACAGTAAGGTTTATGGGTAAATTTTAAAGACAGCCAAAATGTTATTAAATCAAGTTGAGTCTATGTTATTGTTCTGGTTTTGTTAGTGAGGGGGGGCCTAAGGTGGTAGCTTCTGTAGGAAACTGCTAGAAGTCTCTCCCCTTTGTTCAGTGGACTCGGCCAGGCCTAGGGCGGACCCGCTGCTGGCCAAGGCCGAGCCAATTGGTAGCAGAATGTCCCGTGATAACGCCTCTGCGATAACGTATTTAAGTAGGGGAAAACAGAAAAAAAAAAAGAAGAGAGATGTGAAGCAGCTGAGCAGGGGGCAGAGAGGGGGAGGCGCGAGCCTCGTGGGCCTTGCAGGCCTCACCCTCTGGCCTCCCGCCGGGCAGCCGACTGGGCCCAACTCGGCCCAGCCTGGCTGCAAGAAGTGGAGAGGAGATGAGAAGTGAATAAGATGTAAAAAGGATCCTGAGAGACGTCTGCCAGCCTGTTGTGAGGAACGGCTGCAGACGCCAAGGTCAGTTCAGAAGGAGGGGGAGGAGTAACGCGGCTCCTGGCCAAGATTCCTCTGCAACTCGTGGTGAAGACCATGGTGGAGCGGGTTGTCCCCCTGCAGCCCATGGAGGTCCACAGAGGAGCAGAGATCCACCTGCAGCCCGTGGAGGACCCCACGCCGGAGAAGGTGGAGGCCTGAAGGAGGCTGTGGCCCGTGGAGGGCCCGCTGGGGCAGCTGTTCTAGAGGGACTGCACCCCGCGAAAGAGATGACCCACGCCGGAGCAGTTTCACAAAGGACTGTGGCCCGTGGGAGTGACCCCACGCTAGAGCAGAGGAGGAATGCGAGGAGTTCTTCCCCCGACGATGACGCAGCGGCATAAAACAACGCATGATGAACTGACCGCGACCCCCATTCCCTTCCCGCCCACCCGCGCCCCATGCCACTCGGGAGGGGAGGTAGTATAGATAATGTTAAGCCCGGGAAGAGGGAGGGGTGGGGGGAGGTTATCTTGTTCTCTTTCTCATTCTCCTGCTAATTTTAGAAATAAATGAATAGTTTTCCCCAAGTCGAGTCTGTTTTGCCCGTAACGGTAACTTTAAGGATTCTCTCCCCGTCCTTATCTCAAACCTTGAGCCGTTTTCCCTTGTATCATCTCCTCCTATTCTCTCGGAGGGTGGGGGGAGCGAGAGAGAGACTGCATAGTCTGGTCCGGATCGGGGCTGAACTGCGACAGTTATTTAACTGGTAAGCAGTGGAAAGTACTGGACATTGTTTTAATCTTTTCAAAACTAGATAGAAATCTGGTGCTATGCAAATGGGAAGATACGATAAATGTCAAAATCAGAGTTTGGAAAGTGTAAGAAAATCTTGAAATACAAAAATGGCCAGACACACACTGGCCTGTGGAAATTCATCAATGGTTTTCTATCTGCTACTAGAATGTATGCAGAATTAGGGAATGTTATATAGGTCTAAAGAATATGAAGGGTAATTATTTTAGCTGTATATTTTAAGTAATTGGGATTTGGTGATTTACAGGCAAATAGATAACAGGCTATTGAGCAGAAAATCCATGCTGCATCAAAAGGAGTAGTCAAGGTATACATCATAGAAATCTAATATTGTCCAGCGACAACATGTAAATAATAATTTTATTATATTTATTGATATGCATTTTATTTATATAAAAATATTATTTTATACAAATATGAGCTAAATATATACCATGAACTGAACACATAGGATGCATAACAGTGTTAAAAGATGTTTTGCAAATATAAAAGATATAATTAACCACTTTATGCATAAAAGAATAAAACATTATATAGAAGGAGCTCAAAGAAACTTGCTAAATATGTACAAAGAGATGTGGTAGAATACACTGTCTACATTTGGACAACAGGAATCTGCTGTGTACTACTTGGTCATCAGTGCTGTTTGTTTATATCTACTTGGACAAAGTTATCTACTCCAAGGGCGTGATCCTTCAGCTCCAAACCAAATGCTGAACAATTCTGATTTCATTTCATTGCAAGAACTACATTAACTTAATCCATTTAGGGATGGAAAAAAATTGAAAACAATAAAATGTACACTTTAATTTTTGAATAACAATTACTGACCAATTCAGTATATGAATTAATATGTCTATAATTTCAGTGAGTTTTAGAAGTTTTCTTCATGTATGGAGGGGATCCTGAGAAGAGATAAAGTGCCATCAAGTTACACTTCATTTTGACTTAATTCCAGATTTTCACTTTTGCAGTTATATTACCCCAACCATCCAAAGACTGAAGAGGCTTTGTTCATGGGTTTGGGTTTTTTCTCAGATCTTTAAAGTTTTAGTCTTTATTTAATCAAGACTCTGCTAACTTACAAAGTTATTACTAAGTTTTAATTATTCAGAAACAATTTGTCAGCTGTCTGGATTTTTTTTTCCGTATGTTTCCCTTACACTGTTTATAATTTCTTTTTATTTAGTATATTACATATAACTTTCACAAAACTCCTGAAGCACAAGTCTTTGTTTTTATTACAGTATTGGACTAACTCTGTGACCTCCATTTTCACATTTATTTGATGGAAAAATAGAATATGAACAGCATGGTTGCTTGCTCATATTTTTTAATATTTTCCACAATAAATTAACTACAGACTGACTAAATCAACAGACACTTAAAAAAATGCTAAAAGTCAATTGTCAAATCCAAGAAAACAGACCTCTAACTTACACATGTTACTTGTATGGTCTCCAAAGTGGAAACCAGCTTCAGAGTTAGCTTTCCAGTTTCTGTACAGATGTTCAAGAAGGTAGTTGGTGAGACAACAGAAAATAAGAACAAGGAAAAAAATAAGAGAATGAAAGTGAGATTGAAGCAAACCTCTGTGCAGAAATTTGTTTATGGTTAGTCTACAACATGAATATATGGTTTTGGTTGGTCACTGTGCAGAGAGCAATGATGAGCATCCTGATGCAGCAACCAACATGACCCAGAGAGTTCCTAGTCTATTCTTTCTAAAACATAAATATGGCTTACATCTTTCTTCATGATTTTTGTCTTACAAACCTTACATAATTGTGAGATGCCTGAGATTTGGGTGTTTTGTTTTGTTGTTGTTATTTTTCCAGATAAATGAGATTGAAACCTACTTCTTCAAAACCGGTGCTCAGATTCAGATTAATAGAATCTTAGAAGTACCTACTTCTTGCCATTGACCACAAATGGTAACTTGGTTGGTAGCAGAATTGCAAAACAAATTTCTACTTTCACATCTATGAATCTCATTTAGCTGAATATGAAACTGCGTATGTACCTAACTTTATAAAGAAATGGAACATTCAGTGAATATGCTGGATTCTAGTCTCTGTTCTAGATTGCTTTCCTCATTAGATATTAAATAGTTGTGGAGATAAAGGAAACATAGCCCTTAGCATAGAAAGCAGAAAAGAGGATTCTTGTATTACAGCAGTCTCTAGCTTTCTTCTATTTCTGGCACTGCAGTTACTACATTTTATTGTTAAATATCACAGCTTCAAGACAGTAGGGAAAGATGCCCTAAGGCAGCCTTGTTCAAGCATGGTAAACTTTTTACTAGGCGATAGGTAGTGAAGTTTTAAATTCTTTCATTAAATGGTCTATGACCTGCAACTTTTACCTATATACTTAGTGATTTACCTCAAGTAAATAATATACAGTAATATAAGTAAATAACATATAACAATAATATATAGAATATATGTCTCCAGTTGTGGCTTTGAATAAAAGTAATCATTAGGTCCTAGGCAAAATCCAAAGCTATCCACATGTGTGAAGTATAGTCTACATGCATCTGACAAATTTGAACCTTCAGAGTGCTGAGACAGTACTCCACCTGGTTCCAAGTCCATTTATAGTGCAAATATGAGTTATATTTACACCTGCATAGGACAAGAGAGCACTATGTAAAAGATTCAGAATCTGAATTTTCACATAAAATGAAAATATATTTCAAGTTTGTAAGTAGTTTGAGTAACTGCTGAATAGCACTTTTGTTTTGATTGTTTGTAACACAGATCTTTAACTATTATCTGAGCCCTGTTCTAGCCAACTAAAATACATCTTTCTGGACCAGACTTAAAAATATGACTTTAAAACCATACTAAAAATAGAAAAAAAAAATTCTGTATCTTATTTTTATTTAAAACATAAAATAATTTGTTATGACCTAAAACATGTATGATCTTTTCAAAATTTGCATTAAGAACATATTCTCCTCATACTTATTTTAATATTAAATACTAATGTTATTTTCCTGTCTTTCCCAAGTTCAAATGGGCAAAGAAATATACAATAAAATGACTCCAAATTAATACTGGCAAATCCTTAAAGCAGTTTGCTTTATGCTGGATTGTATTAGCATTTTAAATTTTTGAAAATGTTGCTAATGCATGGTTTTCATGTTACATTTTCAGTGATGAGTAGTATATTTACTGCCTGAACCTGTTCAAGTTAATTACCTATTTAGCTGACTAAAATGAAAATTTCTCAGGTCTTTTCTGTTTTCCTGTTTTCTAGGTGACATTTCAAAGCCTTATTATCTTAACTTTGAAAATCTGTTTTGGCTTACTTATCCATTACATTCATTTTTTTCCCACTGGTTTTCAAATATTTCACTCTGGCACATAGTCATGTTCTCAGCCCCAGAAATTCAATCAGATATGCTAATAAGCACTGATGTTGCCCTGTAAAATGTCTTTTTTTTTTTTCTTTTTTTTTTCACCTACCTTTAGCAGATGTAATGTATTCATCAGTGCCTTTGGGCAATGCAATATTGATTTTTTTCAAGGTTTTATTTTTTTTTTTTGAGTGTTCGTGCACAAAGTATGAATTCCATATTCAGTTTCTTGTAATGATATTAGCATTTGCTGTACCAAGGTGCGGTAAACTACATTATAGGCCATCCTTGTAAGCAAATTACTATTACTGCTTTCTAAAATAAATATTTGTTACCACTGAAGGATAACTACCTTCCTTGTGTAAGTTATCCTTGACTGATAACACTTTGTATTTGCTCTTTCGAATATGTCTTTATAAAGTGTAGGAGATTCCAACCTATGATTTATAATTTCAGGATAATCATCTGAAATATGGACATATAAAATAGCAAAGAAGAAATATTGTGAGACATGAGCTCCAAAACTTTAGTCTTTGGAGTCTTTCTCAAATGCTTGAAAGAACTAAGTGGTTTGTTGCCCCTACATACAATAGTACTATAGCTTATATGATTAAGCTTCTCCAGCAGTATCATTCGTATAAATGACTGAGTAAAAGCTGTCTTAAGAAACTTTTTTAATATGTTTCTACTTCTCCAGATCCACCCCTGAATTTTGATTCCTATCAGCTGAACCTTTTCTTCACAGGGAGGAGGACATTTTCTCCACAGAGAGGAAAGTCTTTTCTGATCATATAAAGAAATTTAAGTGGCAGGAACTCTATGAAACACCAATCACTGATAGAATTGTTTGACGTCTGCAGATCCTGATACTCCTCTAACTGTTGCTAAAAGGTTGATTCTATCATATTTTCAGAGGCACTGAAAATTATATTTAGTGCGATGAGGCAGCAGTGCAGTTGAGAAGTTCAAGGGGACAGATGCTATTTATTGATAAAGAGAAAGGGAAAAAAAAAAGAAGAAAAACTCGATTTATGAAGTTGGAACAGATTTATTATTACAGTTAAGCTGAGTACAAGATGGCTGCTTATTTGTAATTGCTGGAATTAAATAGAAACAGCAGAGATGCCAAAAATAACTAAGAATGCTTAACATCTTTCAGTTGAAAAACGGTTGACAAGAACTGCTTATTTCTATTTTTAGTATACTGTACTGGATATCCTGAAAATTAAAGTATCTTTGGCAGAGCTAGAAGCGTGGCTTTACAGGCTGTGTGTACTTTATGCTCCTTGATGGACAGTATTCCCAGTTATTTCAGCACTATCATAAAAACATTCTGACCAAAATATCAGAATGAGCAGAGTTGGGGGAAGGATCTTTATTGCTATAAGTCCCTGCCAAAGCCGGACTACACCAACTGTGGATATTTTTGCTATGTCCATTTTGCTATGACATAACTATTTTGAATATTTAAAACACCATTGTGAGAAAGACATAGAATCATATAGAAGCCTTTCTTCATAGGAGAGCTGCTCCAGCCCTCTGATCATTTTTGTGGCCCTCCTCTGGACCCGCTTTAACTGGTCCATGTCTTTCTTGTGCTGAGGGCTCCAGAGCTGGACGCAATATTCCAAGTGGAGTCTCACGAGAGCAGAATAGAGGGGCAGAATCACCTCCCTTAACCTGCTGGCCATGCTTATTTTGGTGCAACTGAGGATGCAGAAGTGGAAGTTGCATACACTTCTGGGCTGCAAGTGCACATTGACAGCTCATGTCCAGCTTTTAATCCACTAGTATCCCCAAGTTTTTCTCAACAGGACTGCACTCAATCTCTTCATCCCCCAGCCTGTATTGATACCAGGGGTTGCCCCTCACTTGCTTCTATTGAACCTCACGAGGTTTGCATGGGCACACTTCTCGAGCTTGTCCAGTCCCTCTGGATGGCATCCCATCCCTCAGGCGTGTCAACAGCACCACACAGCTTGGTGTTGTCAATGACATGTTATGGGATATCATCAGGTGAGTGGGTACAAGTTTTTCATTGAAGGCTTTGGCTTATTGAATGAATTAGAAACATTTAAATCCGCTAGTCAAGTGTTTTATGCATGAATCCTGATAGCTGTTTCATGCCATGTGATATATGAAACTCTTCCTTTCAATTCTCTGTTTTTTAAAATTATGTAGGAAACATTGAAGATAAAATAATTTATGCCATCTTCATATGTCTTACTTATCCATCTCATATATATTTGTAGCTGCTGCTGCCTTTGTGGTTGTGAGATCTAAAGAAATAATTTACTGTGGATTTTCTTCAATAACATTGTAATTAGAAATGCACTTGAAAAGTAAAACATGAAACATGGAGTTTTTGCAGCTGTTTCTGTCACAGATATCACCCACATCAGGAAGCTCTGAAGAGAAGATTTTCAATCTGAAAGAACAATCAGGATATAAACTGAACATCCAGAGTAAATATTTTCTTTGGGATTTTTTTGCTGCATGGAGTAAATAATTATTACAACGTCTTTCGCTGGATTTGGAGAAAACAGTTGTTGACTTGCTGATGATATTTTGCTTTCTTTAAACAATTTACCTTTCATTATGACACTGAAAGAAGATTGCATATTATACAAGCTAATTTAAATCTAAAGAGTTTGCATGTATTGTGTTAGGTGATTATTGACGTGACAAACAAAAACAATCGCATTATCGTAAATTTGAATATATATGAGCATCTAATATCAGAGAAGAAATTTAAGCAGAGGAGAGGTGCAGAAAATAAATAAAATTTACTACAAAGTGATAATTCGTACAATGGAAAAATGTAAATTTGAAAACATAGAAATGAAAATAAAAATTCTGAAATTCACTAAAAAATAGCTTATTTCAAGAAATAAAACCTTTCTGGAGAAAATGATAGATAAAAGAATATTCAGTTTTCACACTAATTCTTAAATTAAAGAAATAAATCACATAGGAAGTTGCATTTTGTCATGGTGATACAGAAATTTTTTATTGCTGAAGTTATAAAGGAAAATAAAAGAAATAGCAACAAAACTTTCCTGGATTCAGACATTTTGTTTTTGTAAAATAAGACTTAAATTACTTCAAATAGCTTGGACATAGATAAATAAATTACATACTGTATGAACCATAGAACACTTACATTCAGGATGGTTTTCTACATACATTTTTGTTGATCAAAACCTGATAACTAATGTTAGTCTTTGTATGCCATCTGGTCATGAGAAGACAAGTATTAAATTAAAAAATATGATGTTACTAGTGCTCTAAAAAGGAAACAAATTACTGAAGGTTATATTAGACAAGGGAATAGTTTCAGTTTTCAAAATAATAAATTAGAAACAGCTGCCATGTTTGTTGAAACAGATGAACATACTTGTTCCATCTAATTGCACAAGTATGACCTTTTAGCAGAAAGGTTGTGAAGAAAGACTCAGATGAAATACAGCTTCCCTTGACACATTACCCTCCTTACTGATACTAGTTTTCAATTATATTGTCAGGAAGTCTGATAAGGTGATGGTGGTAGTTGGACTGTGGAGAATGGAGGAGGGATAGTGATGGACACAGAACACAGCAACATTCAAATTCCCTTGAAATGAAAGGAACTACCCATGACTTGATATGATACACATAATTATGCAACTCTACAAAGTGAGTGAGGTTTCAGGGAAGGTCGCTGGTATATTCATAGCTCATCCCAAAAACATACCAACTTTTTACATTTCACTTGTCTGAACAAATCTTAAAAGAAAAAATAATTAGAAAGATTGTTATTATTACAAGTTCTACAAACAAACTAATGAGTAGCTAACTAAACAATGGAGGATTTGTAATATAGGTAACTAGAAAATAATGAAAAAGCACATTGAAATAAATGGAAGACAACATGAACAGATAACTGGTGGCATAATGTTTTCAGTGAAGATTCGCTTTGGTGTAATAGTTTGGCTTCCTTTGTCATGAGTAATCTAAGGCTGTATTATTAGTAGTTTTGGTTTTAACTAAACTTTTGTCAAGTTCATTAATTTTTCTTTAAATTTTTTTTCACTTAATTTTTAAAAGAGTTTTGGGTTGGAGTCTTTGATGTACTTAATTTATTATTAGATCATGCTGTATTCTATACCGGATTGCTGCCACCTGTGCTGTTTAAATCTGCTGAAAGATCATGTAAAATGTCCTTGCACAATTTCAGGTTTTTAGAGTTTGAGAAGAGTCACTACTTGTGAACTTAGTTGTACTAAGGAAAAAATATAATTATATTTTGGAATAGTGTGCAAACCAAATATTTTGTTAAAGACTGCTTAATAGAGGTGTAGTACAACTGAAAAAAAAACTGAAATAGGAGGATATTGGATAGAATTAGTAGAAGCTTTCACTGAAAAACAGTAAGTGAAGTCACACATCAAAAATTACTGTCAAATCTACTTGTTTTCAGAGAGAATATGCTGGTTTTCATTTCAGTAATAACAGTAATTTTATTTGTAACTATATTTCAATTTTAGAAACTTCTGAAATGTCTTCAAAAAGTCTCCCCTTCTCACACACTGTATAATACTCAGAATTCTTGTACTTAATTGATCCTAGACATTTTAGAACTAATACAAGAAGCAATTGATAGCAAAAAGCTCTCAAATGTTTAAGCTTAATTTCACTTAAGGAATAAGTAAAGACAGATAAATTATTATGATGAAGAAAAAAAAAATTAGTTTCTTAAAATAAAGATTATAATTTCTGACAAACTTTCTCAAAGGTTTGGTTTTGGGGTTTTGGTTTGTTGATCGGTTGCTTTTTCCCTTGTCTTTTTCTCCAGATGTGGGAAATCTTTTAGACACTAGTCAGAACACGATCAGCCTGGCTACTATGCACATGAAGAGATGCCAAACAGGTAGCTGTTAATAGATTTAGGTCCTTTAATGAGCCTAAAGTAGGAGAAGGGTCACCTGTCTCAGGCAAGTTTGATATCTCTGGTGTTTATGATATAATTAATGGGAAGACATTTGGAAACTGAGTGTGACAGAAGGAAATTAATTGAATTGAATTGAAGAGAAAGAGAAAGAGAAAGAGAAAGAGAAGAGAAGAGAAGAGAAGAGAAGAGAAGAGAAGAGAAGAGAAGAGAAGAGAAGAGAAGAGAAGAGAAGAGAAGAGAAGAGAAGAGAAGAGAAGAGAAGAAGATATACTATCTTTAAGCAGTGTTTGATGGTGTAAACATTATATTGTCATTCCAATGCAAAGTGAATCCATCACTTAGACATCTATGGTGAAACCTCACTGTATATCAAAAGAGGAGAACCTCAGCAACCAGAGTATTGTATCAGCTAGAAAGGAGAGGCTTTCAGGCACTGCTTCCTGAGTAAGACTTAAGTCTGAAAGCCTGAGTGCTTCTCTGCCCTTTACAGGACACAGCTGAACAGGTTGCTACCTCCCAGGTTCAACGCAGTCTGAGCACTTCCTTAATTTTAACATATTAGGAGGAAGAAAGTTTTATCTCATGTTTAGCTTTATCATCCAAGCTGATATGACAAATGCCAGAAAAAAATCTTTATGCTTACAGTACCTTACAGTACCGCTTCATTCCTTTCAAAAAAACATTTTTTTTTTTTCCCCTCCAAAAATGTAGCTGCTATTTTGATCTGCCTTTTTGGGGCTTCTGAAGAAAAGGCATCCAGAACTTATGAGCCTATAACAGACTTCAATCCTCAGCAAAGTAGCACAAAGTAGGACACTCATTGCTATACTGCCCATATTCCTTTAAAATTGCTGCTATTCTTCCCCAGTTCTCTTAGAACTAAAGACTTTTATGAATAGATATGGCAAAGAAACAGTGGACTTTGTTTTTTGATTATTTTATTTTCTCCAGATTCTGACGCACGTCCATCTGTGTTTCTATGTACAGAATTTGGTCTGAGAAACCTTTTGTTATTTTGCTTTTTTATTAATCCAAGACAAGTAAATATGTTTTCAGCTGAATACTCATCAGTGTATCAGGTTTCTCTGATGCACTTCAATGTGATAGTTCTTTTAAATTCCAGTTATATTTTAAGAAAAATGGGTTAATTTCCTAATCATTCTCATAATGCCCCATGCTTGGACAAGGTGGCATTTTTTTGTTCCCTTAAGCTTTGTATTAATTTTTTTTTTGAGTGGCTAGGGAGGGCATTTTTTTTCTATGCCTAATACATTTGATCTATTATGCTATTATGCTAAGAAGATTTACTAATCTTAATACTACCTGGGCAGATCTCCTATTGCTGTTCTCACCTTCACAGTAGATCTAGAAAGAGATAGATACTAATTACTAGCTTAAAATGTATCACAATAACTTAGGGATCTATAATTCAATTTTCAGTTCCTACATAGGAGCCTAAAATTTGTTTCATTTGAAAATAATTTTGGAAAGATGAGATTTGTGATGATTAAATAAGCACAAAAAAGTTCTTGACTTATTCATTGTTTTGACCATACAGGAAAAAGAGATGCTGATGTGGCTCTACAAGCAGAAATCAAGGAAAAATGAAGGGATATTTGGTGAATGGATAACAAAGCCAAAGCAAAAGAACATTTAACATTTTTAGCAACTATCAGAATGAGCAGCATCTGGCCTTTTTTGACCCTAATGAGTGCTTACACATCTAAAATTTCTATGGAGAGCTTGTGCTAATAACTAGCAACCCCCAGTTAACTTGCTCAGCAAGGTTTTGTCCTGGGGAAAAAACTCTAACTTCTAATATATTCCAGTATTTTACACTGTTTTAACTATAATGGAAAGGATGATAATAAGGAAATTGATTGATTCAAGTTCATTTACAGATTGTTGAACTTTTTACAACAGAGCTTTGTGCTCATGTTAAGCAAAGAATAAACAAAAGTGTGAAACATATGGGTGGATATTTATAACACCATACATGAAGTAAAAAGAATGAATTTTAACCCTAGGTATTTTTACAATGGAATTTTGTATTTTGTAATTAGACATAGTTATTCTTATGAGCAATTCCAAAGTCTGAACTGGAATTCTTCCACTGACTTCAATAAAATCAGTATTTATTGTAAAAAGCCAAGCTTGGATTTTACATCTGACTTTCTGATAAGCTCTGAGGTTGCTTTCCTTTCTTGAAGAAATTTCAAGAAATCAACTGTTATTCATTAAATAAGATCTTCAACATTAAAAGAATAGCAGATAATCTCTGAGAGCTTCAGTTTCACCGTTTATCTAATTTGTCAAGTAAATACATATACATGCATGCACACGTACAAGTGCATGCACACACACACAAAATTTATAATTAGATTTTAATTCTCCTCATGGTGGCTGCAGAGCAAGCCACTATACATTGTTTTGCATTGTATTTAATAGAACAGGATATCAGGTTATAGAATCATAGAATCATAGAATGCTTAGAGTTGGAAGGGGACCTTCAAAGGTCTCCTAGTCCAACCCCCCTGCAAGGAGCAGGGACATCCCCAACTAGACCAGGTTGCTCAGAGCCTCATCCAGCCTGGCCTTGAACATTTCCAGGGATGGGGCATCCACCACCTCTCTGGGCAACCTGTTCCAGTGTTCTACAGCTTGCATTGTAAAAATTTTTTTCCTAATATCCAATCTAAATCTACCTCCCACTATTTTAAAACCATTACTCCTCGTCCTATCACAACAGGCCCTACTGAACAGCCTCTCCCCATCGCAATTAGAGATTTTGTTATATTTGAAAAAAATATACGGTGCTTTGAAAATAAAGGGAGCAAAAGACAGAGAGTGAAAAATTAAAGATAGAACATTAACTTCCCTGAGCCATGACAATTACACAAACCACACATTCTGATGCTGGTTGTGTGCTGTTTAATGCTCGTATTCTATTGTGGCACAAAAGCAGAAGGGAATGTAGGAGGAACCATGAAGAGGAATCAAACCATGAAAATGCCATTAAGCACACTGATTTTAAGAAACAGATTTCCAAGCACATTTCATAATGTGAAAGGAAATCAACCATTGCATCGTACTTCAGGGGTATGAGATGTGATGGACAACCATATTAACCAGGATATACACTTATATAATTTCTAATGCTTAGGACATTGTGGAGGGGCTGACACTCAAATGCCACTGCCTACATCTGTATAAATATGTAGCATAGAGTGAATCTGCACAGGGCACTGTTTGTGTTGAGGACCTTTTATCCATACTGTCTGGTTCCGTGATGGCACACAAAAAAAAAAAAAAAAGAAAAAAAAAGGAGTTATGGATTGGAGAACATAAAGTGCTTTTCCAAACCTTATCTGCTGATTTGGTTTCATCTGAATAGAACCAGCTTGCACACTCCAAGACTGGTCTGTGATGCAAACAATTTTGTAAGTGGTATCACTCACTTCACAGGCAGTTTTGGTCTGTACAAAAATGCTAATCATTTTTGCTTTTCCTATGCTGAGGAAACAGCCACAGACTCTCTCCCCTTTACATTCCATGGCTGAGTTATAATTTAATCCAGAAATATAGTAATAACAAGACCAAGTAACATAATAAGTGGTATCTCCAAAGAACATATTCTTTAATTTTAAATCAATATTATTATTTTTCAAGCAGTTCTATTGTAGGTAATATATACATAGACGAATCTACATCTCACTGTTATCCAGAGTTTAATTTTCAATATAAAGGCTAAAAGTAGGAGTGTTCCATTTTCCACCAGTGTTTTACCCATTTGTTGGCACCAGGTTCTCAACAGATGAAGCTAGCTGTAACAACTATCTCTTTCTAATTCTTTAAAGGGTTTTCTCAGTTTGCCATTATAAAGGGATACCTCCTGCAGTTTGCACAGCATAAATATACTTTCCAGGATCTAGGCAAAACTCAGATGATTTGGTGATTTTTTTCTTGTTCCTAAAATTCTAGGAGTAGATAAGGTTTGTTAATTACAGGTACTCTGTTACTAGTAAACCTTCTGAAGTGCAGTATACTAGGAACTACAGTAATGCAGCTATTAAAAAGTTTGGTAAGAAGAAAAGTACTTATTCCTTCAATAGAAATTCTTAATGTTAAACATAATTTGACATTTTCTCAATGTATTACTTCTATTGTCTGTTAGATGTTTTGTTTGTGTACCAAAAAAAGCTTCAAAGGAAACATGAAATCACAACTGATTGAAATAATGGTATATCCAATATTTCTGCTCTATGCTGTTCAATAATAAAGCTGACATCTTCAGAAATGGGAATCCTGCTTGATGAAGAAACTGAGGGTAACCTTACTGGCTCTGGTGAGCTGTATAAACACTTTTATTTCTTGTGAGGTTAAGATTCCACAAATAAACTTCACACATTTTCCTTTCCTCTTGGGTTGTAGTAAGACTTATTTTCAGTATTTTTTTTTATTTCAAATGAAATTAATGCGAGTAATTATTTTGCAAGGTGGCATTCTTCATTGCACTGGTTTTGTGACAGCAATGTATATTCTTGCTTCAATATCTTGGTAATTTTTTCTTGATTTATGATTCATACATGTTATCTGTAGAAAGGTAAATTGATTTCTGTTTAGCTGCTAGATATTGTCATACAGAAAAACTGCACTTTCCATAACTAGACTAGTAATGAGCAGCAATGAGACTCCATATATATATATCTCTCACCATCTCTAGACACACACACACACACACACACACACACACACACACACACACACACACACACACACACACACACACACACGCAAACACACACACACATGCACACACACACACACACACACACATAGAAGCACTCTAGTACAACAGGAATGAAAAAAAGCCTGAGTAGCCAATTCTTTCACTGTTATCAAGCCAAACAAGGAAACATATTTTAAAGTTTACTGCTAGCAAAGGCAGAGAGATTGATTTAACCTTTAATTAGTACAGGCTTGAAAAGAAACATTGCTATTGCTCTGTGCATGCATATGGTGCATGTCTATGCTACAAAAAGTACAAACATTCTTTCTTTTTCTTTCTGTTTTGTTTTGTTTTTTTCTTTTATCCCCTGATATAGAACTTACCTAAGTTAATTCACAGCAGAAAATGACAGGCACAAAGCCTCAGCTGTCTGTTGTTATTTAGCAGGCACTTATCTTATTATGTGTTCTTCCGAAGGGATCAGGTACAGTAGTTCTTATGGGCAGGTTTGTTTGTCCAAGCTCCAGAACTGTCACACGATAA
The DNA here is from genome assembly GCF_036417535.1 of Chlamydotis macqueenii. Lineage (NCBI taxonomy): Eukaryota > Metazoa > Chordata > Aves > Otidiformes > Otididae > Chlamydotis > Chlamydotis macqueenii. The sequence goes on from NC_141556.1 coordinate 19,821,506, forward strand.
ATAGTAATTATTAGCAAAGATCACTTAGACTCGATCACAATGTTTTCAATACTTGTGTCTATTTACACCTGAACAGAGTTAAGTATTTTTAACAACAGCTGACGTGAAGCCAAAAAAGTTTCTTGGCACTTTGATATCAGAAGTAACAAGAATGCTGGCATTCTTGTAGAATATTTCTACTTTCTTTGTACTATTTCTTGTAGAATATTTCTACTATAACCTTGTTTAAAATTTCACAATGAAAATAAGCATTCACCTAGGAAAAGTGGACAGTCATACTTTGATAATTTATGTGATGTTTACAGGACTTTTGAAAAGCACTAAAAATGGTCCATACTCACTGCATTTCTAAAGCTAATGAAACAATGTGTGAAGTATTATCATTTGTTTACTTATCATTGTCAAACATTACATAATTTATTGCAAAGATGGAAAGGAAGGTGAGAGTGGCATGCTTTGGCAGGTAGTATTAAAGTATAGAATTACAATCCATTACAATCCATTACCAGTGAACAATCTGATTCATAATACAATGTTAAGTGCCCATTATTAAAAGCACTCTGCTTATTAATCGATATGTGCTAGTAAGCATTATAGCTTTTTTTTATATATAAAATGGAGATTAATTTGGGTTGGCATACTGATTCTTCCTGAGGACTGAATATGTGCTGTGAAAAACTACTACTTTTAAAGAAATTTAGTTCCTAGTGGTGTTTATTCAAACTCACAGTAAATTGCCACAGTAAATACATACTAATACTTTGCCTTTGGGGGCAAAAACATGCAAACAGGGAGACAAAAATATCCTCCAAAATGTGCCAAGTTCCCATGGACAAGTTCCTTCCTTCCTCCAGATTGCTGCCTTGAGAAGAATTACTAGAACTTTTCTCATCTTTCAGTCATGGGTTTAGGTTCCCCACTTTGGTGAAGCATTTTCCATCTCACAAAATTTTCCAGCCTTTTAAGGTCTGAAGGTCAAATTACCCCTACAGCTTTATCTATATACTGTAGTTCTCTTTTGAGACAGAAACCTTCTTTGTCCTGTGCCATTCAAGTTGCCTCTGAACACCTCAAACTTTTTTTAAGTTTTATTGTATTACTTGAAATGTTTGAGGAAACATTCTCAAGGTTTTCTCTGCCTAAAGTACACTGTTTAAGTTATAAACTCTCCACCAAAAGAAAAAAAAAAAACAACAAACTAAAAAAAAACCCCAAATCTAACCCACAACCAACGAACTAATCAAACAAAAAGAGCACATAAATGTCACCTCACTCCGTCTAATTTTTCACTAAGCCTACAGAGGAAACACGGGCATTCCTTGGAGAGAATCTACCAGAGATAAAGCTGACCTGCTTATGTGCAAATCATTAAGGTCTGGAGTTTTCTACAAAAATCTATTAGATTAAAATAGAAACTAATTTCATGGAAAAATTCTGCAGAATTTTCATCTAAGTTATGAAAATTACTGCTATTCCTCCTTATTGTTAATAATTACATTATTAATACAGATGTCAACACATGTAGTTTGGAAAATGAGCTTACACCAGAATTTACTCAAATGTATCTAATTAATAACAGAAATTACTTGCTTGTTTATACTGAAAAGAAGGTCAGTTAGTAGCAGTCAACAGATGATCTGTTTACATTATAATAATTTTGTTTAGTTTTCTGCTGCTTCTTTCCCTCTTACAAGCAATAGTATACATATACTTCAGGAGAAATTTTGAAGCTCTTAGATACTTGTCAAACTTTCCAGGTGCATTTGCCATTTTTTTTATGCAGTAGCTTCTGTTCTTCTATCTGTACATTGCCCAGAAGAAATGTCAAACTCGATGTAGGGAGCTTGACATTCCGTGTTATGCAGCAAAAATATAGAAAAAATATGTATGAGATTTAGAAATTATTGTTAATACTAGCAGTGCTGTAAGTATAGGGCATACTTACTATCACCATTCATTTTGACACAAAATATTTCTTTTAATGGAAAGGTGCAGATGAAAAGTCTCAGAGGGATCTCCCTCAGATGTCTCTTGATGTTTCATGAAGTCAGGAGCAGGGTTTGCCATGTAGTAATTATCTAGCTAGCAGTACAATTTCAGTTTTGCATCAGAACATTGTAATCTCCCTCAGGTGTATTCCTCATCTGCATGTTAGCTGCAAAGAATGTAGTTAAAATGAATTTTATTCTATGTGTACTGATTCAGTAACACAGCTTTGATCTATTTATAACAATTTGACTTGGCCATGGCAAGTTCTTAAGTCATAAAAATTTAATTAGTCACTATTCTGCTGCCTAGCATAAAAATTCAGCCGTACTATTATTTTATTTTAAACCCAAGTTCATTTTATTCCATAGTGATTAAGACTTCAAACATATACTCTGCAGCAATAAAACTTAGTCCCTGAGGTTATTAGAAGCTCTTTAAGTAGACATAAAACAAAGGTGAAAATTCATCAGCTAAGATTAACTTTCTTTTGTTAACTAACAGTTATTATACATGTTACTTTGAGATTCATTCTCCAATGTGTTACTGTACATAAAATAAAGCTGATTGAGTGACTGATGGATAACAAGGCTAAGCTCAAGCAGAGCAAAGTTTTCCCTGGAGAAATTTGAAACTACTTTAGGTTCATGTGAAGAAATTCTAAAATGGGAAAATTAGGGAAGAGTGTTTGTAAAAAGAGAAAAAAAAAGTAATCAAAATCTGAATTCACAAATTATTATAAAATTTAATGGGAAAATATTACAATTTATCATATGTTGTATCAATTGTATTGTTCATTTTGTGTTCTCTGAAACATTGGAACACCTATTGAAGACAAGACCCTACATTAAAATTTACAGATGACTGACAACACAATTTAAAAGAATTCACAAGTTAAATAGTAACAGGAAGTGATCCAAACAAACATAATCAATGTTAGCAAAATTATCATGCACACATGCTGTCTTAGTCATGGTAATATATCTGTGTCCTACTCAGTGCTAGTGGACCTAATATGATGCCCCTGGTCCTATTCTTATCTATCTGGTATCTCTTTCAAACATCATTGGTACTTATCAGTTTCAGTGGTGGAGAGGATCTTTCTAGGCAAGAGCTCACTTCTCTTTTTCAGAAAAGCATAGCAAATAGCTCCTATTTTAATGCAAAAGAGAGGACAGAGGCTTCTTGGAACATGGAGAGAAGTGGGTAAAGCAGAGGATTTCAGCCTGCAGTGTGCAACCTGCAAAACAGGTCCCAGCCCTCCACAGAAATCAGATTAGTTCATCACAGTCAGCTGAGAAATGAGGAACAGAGAAGAGAGGCAGACTATTGACACTCCTATCCTCAGAACCACCATAGTATAATAGTTATATTATTTTGGTATTTTGGGCATTCATTTTTGTGTTTTCAGGCATTCTAATTATTATATTGTTAATAATTACCAGAAGGATGTGCACTTGACAACACATTTTGTGGCAGACAAAACCTCTTACACTACTCAACCTATCAGTGCCACAAACATGATTTCTGTGAGATGAAAACAATTTGTGTCCAGAAATCACCTCAGAGTGGCTGAAAAAAAATGTATTGTTGTACTGAATAGGAGAGAAAGGGGGAAAGTTCACATGGGAACTGAATTAACAAATTAAACATAGAAGACCAAAAAAATACTCAGGAAGAAGAAGGAAAACTTGAGAAGTCCTCACTTTGAAATCAAAACTCTAGAAAACAGAATTTATGGACTTGGGAAAACATGTGGAGGAGGAGATGGATAGGCAATTGTTCCTTTATTTTAAAAGCTGTCACTTAGGAGTCCTATGTACTGTGTGAGAATGTGCACACTTAAAAAAAAATCGTAATATTATGAATATGCAATAGGGGAGTTTAAAAAGTATTCATAAAAAAAAGCATTGTTTTTAGCATTTGACTTGAACTTTTGTTGTGGTCTGCCAGATTCCCCAGTACTTCACCACAGTCTGTTTAGAGAGGAGGTAAACAGTCTTTGTCTTCTCATGGATAATACAAAAAAGAAGCTACAACTAAGAGATTTGTACAGATAATGCTCTAGGAATAATTTATTTTACATGCTTGCTTCTTTTATTATTTGCAAATTATTCACAACTGTGTTCAATGTTTACCAATGAGCTGTTTAGATGAAGTGAATCAAGAAACTGTTTGTGTGAACAGTTCAAGTCACAAATTGATTGCAAACACCTTGCTTTAAGTTTTAACTATTCAGTCACTGTTGTTCTTGACGGTCACTTAAATCACAGTATTATTTCCTTTTCCAGACTGAATGTCTCACAAATTAGCAATGAATTTTCAAGATATTGCAAAAGCACTTCCTTTACTAAGTGAAGGTGTCATAGCCATGATCACCTAAGAACATTATTAAGCAAGGGAATTTTTCTTTTTTTGGCTTGATGGTTCAGATAAGGCACTAGACATGTAACTAAGGCTGAGAAAATGTATTAATTCTCCCTAGAGACTTGTTTGTCTTTGAAAAGTCACATAAGCGTAAGTGTTCACATATGTCCTCCTTTGCTGCAGTCAGTCCTGTAGAGAGAATGGCAACAGGCATCTTGAGGTATGGGACAAGCCAAGAGACCAGAGATGATGGATGAGTCTGAGCAGCTGAGGTGACAGGGCACATTAGTGTTTTTCAGTTGTGACTATGAGTCAGCAGAAAACATTAAACTACCATATGGACATTTAAAAACCACCATCACAGTAACTGTAGTTAAGCCTGAAGGCTCACAACATCAGGACTCCAGATGAATGCCTGAGGCATAAAGAATTTAAGATAAGAAAACTCTTTAAAGTAAATAAATAAATAGAATTTGTGGACAGTCCAACGCTAAGAGTTCTGAAGTCTCTCATTTTCTAGCATGAATTACCTAATAGTATATATTAAGTTTTTAGTTTAATATTTCTGAAAATATTCTGTTGAAAATACAGCTAGAACCTTAGATTTTTTTCTTTTGGACCCTGGCTGTCAGAACAATTAATTTAAAAACTCTACACACAAGCTTAGAATGATGCCAAAAGCAGTCAATGGAACTACTGCTCTTTCATTATATTTCTTATTATTTAAATGTATCTATGGTACTAAATGGAAGAGCACAAATTGTGTTCCATCCCTAGATAATACCATCTGCTGCCTTCCTGTGGTTCTTTCTGTGTCTAACACTTCTGTGAACATCAGCAATGAAGCACACAACACAGCCAGTAGTTAGTCTTGTCTGTGGACAGCTGAGGTAGGGAAGGGATATTTTTAGATCATTAGAGGACATCTCTCTACAGGGACAGAATGATGGATTTTACTCCTGATCCCATCAACTACTAACTGTTTCATTTGGGACACATCTATTCCTTAGTTTCTTTATTGATAAAAATAAGGATGGTAAAATATTTTTGAAAAGATATTGGATTTTGAAAAGAGATGTTTAGTATGGAAAAGCTTTTGAATATAACAATGTTCCTTTCTCTAATAATAGAATTTTGAATCAGACCTCAATTCCATATGGTTTAGAAAGGAAATTAAACATAAAAACTCTTATATGTCTAAACAAATTAAAAAGAAGAAAAAGTAAAATCAAATTATGACACTTAGTTCAGCTCCATACTATCTTGCACAATGCTAGTTATTTGCCAGTTAGATGTGACAATCTTACAAGAATTATTTTCATTATATGCAGAATTCTATTAGATGTTTTGTATCAATGTTTCACTCCTTGTGTCTTTTCAGTACAGGTATTTGTGTTCCCAGTGGCAAATTCTTAATTAGCATGAAGTGTAGGCCTGAGAAAAATATTAATTCTGATTAATTAATTGTACTAGAGATGGATAGCTGCTTTCATGAAAAGCTACAATAGTATCTTTGCTTGACATAATCTAAAAGCACATATTATCCTAAAAAAAAAAAATCTGTGCAATTCTGCAGCCTGAAAGGACAAGAGAAAAAAAAACAAACAGTTTTATAAATAAGTTGCAGTCAGTTGACAAGGTGTAAATAGGAATAAATTAGTGGAATAGAAAAATTCAAATATGACTCATAATCTTGTAAGAAACCTCAGCTCTATGGGTTTTTTACTATATATTTCATAGAGAAATAGGCTTGAGTGCCATGTGAAAGACTTCACCTTCATTTCCCTCTCTCATTGAATTTTGAATCTAATTGTATACAAATAAATACATGTATATTTATGTAAACATATTTATATCTCAATGAACAAGCGATTTTCTGCAATAACATGCCTTCCATACTAAAAGATCCAGTGGACCTTTGCAAAATTACCAAGTATTTGCAAATTTTGTATTTACCTTTTTTAGGTAAAATTACCCAAATTTTGAGTAAATTTACCCATTTTAAGTAATGAGAGTGAGATACAATGCAATTTGTAAACTTGGTTGTTATCCCATCTTTTGATCTTTTACAGTATACTCAGTAAGATGGACCAACAAAGCACAACAGAGTTCATTACTGGCTTCCGGTCTGGCAGTCTGGCAAGGTTCTGATGGCTTCTGAAACACTTAAAGCTGCTTGAGTGTATATGTACACTATCACATTCTTATAAATGAATTTAAATAATGAGTTTTGTCATTGATATTAATTCTGGATTGATGCTGGAAGCTGAAATACCTGAAAATGGAGAACAATTAATGACACAGAGATGCCATGCATAAATTATTGTTCGGCTGTCTCCTCGTATGCTCTTCTTAAGGAACACCACAGATAGACTGAATTACCCATGATCTGCTATAGTAGCCACCCTTGCCAAGTGAGTATTCTAAACTGCTGGTTTGGGTTTTGGATTTTTTTGGAGGGAATGAGGAGCATGACTGAAGTGTACAACACATTCTGTGTTGAAGTAAAAAACTAAGATTCCAGTTATAAAGAATTTACTCATGTTAATGCAGAACATATTTTTCCTTTGTAATTAAAGAAATACTGAAATCTTAATATCTTGAAAAGCTGGATTGTGGTTTGAAAGTCTTTGAAGAAGGTATGCCTTAGTTAAATGCACGTTATTTGGCTTGGAGTGCATAGTGGGTCACATTAGAAGATCCAGTATCCTTTTCTGGCATAAAAGTCTATGAAATTATAAATTAATAGTAGGTCTATAATATCCTAGGCAAAAAAAAAAAACAGAGTACACGAAGATTAAGTCATTAATATAATGCTAACAAAATTCTAAAAGGAGGAAAGCTTACTCACAGCATAGCCTACCATTACTGAAAATGTCTCCTTTATTGCATGTCAACTGTATTAACTAAAAGATCAACAAGTGGAGTGGAGTTTCTGTGGAGTGAAATACAAGGGAAATCTTATCATTAGTGTACTTTTCTTCTCCTCAAGACACTTCCGGGTCAGACTTTTCTTTTAAAATATGGTCTGAAGAGATTTCTTCTTTCTAATCAATAAGCCAGTAGTCAGAAAGTTCACCCAGAGGTTCTTCATGGAGAGCAGGAAGGGTGAGTTTATAACCTCTATTTGGGATGCTAAGTTGGTGGAAGATACCTTGGTCCATACTTTCCTGACTCTTCCTGCTTTGATGAGATGTTTCTTTTGAGGATGAATCAGACAGTAATTTTATCACAGGTCCTTCAATATATTTAAAATTCTAGTTCTCACTAGATTTGCAAAAATGTTTGAGGAAAAATGTCTGAGGAGTATCACGAAGTTATCTTTTTGGTACAATATAGTACAATAGCTATGAAAGTCACGTAGATAAACAAGAAACCCTATTAAAAGTATCTTAGAAACAATGAAAGAAAGATGAAGGAATAGAAGAACTGGGAAAAGTAATGAGGAAAGTTGTAAAAAGTTAAGTTCCCTGTATATGATAATAATAGGATATTGAAAAGATGGAAGAGTTGAAAAGAGAGGAAAGAAATGTGAAAGATGAGGTAGAAAACATAAACATAAGGAGAACTTATGCCTGACTTTAATGCTGCTATAGTGTAACATTTATTGCACAGCTATGACATGTTATAGTTTAGTTATATTTTGTAATGATGGGCAACAACAAGGTCATACTTTATGTGCCTGACAATAAGATGTTATTTCAAGTGTATATTTATTTTCCAGTCATTATTCACAATAAATGTGATCTGTGGTTACTACATTAATCTTATAATAAACATTGATGATTTATAGCCAAACAATGTATCGGCTAAGACGTAGACTCATTAAGATTTCATAGACTTTCACTGTCATTCATGTTTTACAATCTTTTCTTTTTTTTTTTTCCCCTCCTCAGATATTTTTTTTTTTTTCAGACGAATAAAGGGATGGAGGTTTGCCGTTGAAGTGTATGTGCAAAAAAAAATTATTCATGGCACACAAAAAAATGAGGCCATCTGTTAATTTTCAGTAGGGACACAGTGTAAGCATTTTGATTTAATTCCACCACTGGACTTAAAATAAAAGAACAGAATATTCTCTTGATGCATGCAGTCATTTCTTGTAAACATATTTCTAAGTGTTCCAATTATTACTGTCTGTTTTTCCTTGGTGGGATGTCCTAGGTGCTAGAGTATAAGCTGCTCTTCATCCCTTCTGAATTCTGAATTCAGTCTTCACATATGTTGAGGGGCTTCTTTTTCCCTGAGGCAGAGAATTCAGATTCTTTTTGAGTCAGATTATATTAATCATCGAACCCCAAAATGCCTCTTGTTCTACAGTCATTACCCCAATGGGGGACATTACTAATTGCTTCACAGTTGTTTACAGTTCTCTCAGAGTAGTATGAATTCTAGTCAGAAGGATTAGAAATGCTGATTTCTGATCAGAATTAGAAATTCTAGATTTAGTATAAAATGGGATATTTCATTGATAAATAAGTACATAAGAAAAATAGAAGAACATGTCTGTATACACATTTTTTACAATCAGGGTTGTAGAGCTCTGGAACAGGTTGCCCAGAGAGATGGTGGATGCCCCATCCCTGGAAACATTCAACGTCAGGCTGGACAGGGCTCTGAGCAACCTGATCTAGTGGGGGATGTCCCTGCTCCTTGCAGGGGGGTTGGACTAGATGACCTTTGAAGGTCCCTTCCAACCCTAACCATTCTATGATTCTATGATTCTATACTGTATAGTATAATAAAACATAAGTTTGCTTTAAAGCAAACTTTAGAGTAATGGAGAATACATGGTGTTATGACTAAGAAAACACAAACCATCAAGACAACAAAATGCTAAATGAGATGCTGAAAACCTGTAAAACTGTCAAAGGATTATGGGGAAGTGTTTTGGCCAAACAACTCATTAAATTTTTTTTTTCCTATTTTTGAAGAATCACCAGCTGTCTCTGGAAAAATCTAGCCAAAATTCATGACTTTAATAAAATGTATTTATAAGTAATATTTTCATAATATTTTATTTGTAGTTGATCATTTGAAAGACAGTTTTAATAATCTTGTTACAAACGCTCTATCAATACTAAATATTGTCAGCTCATAGCCTTCTGTCATATGAGCAACAGGAATTTTTTTCTATAGCAGGATGTTTTCATCTTTTTTGTAAAGTGTAATTGAGTTGTTGCCCCAAGACTAGATTCATATAGCTATCATGAATTCCACAACATGAACTAGGAGATTTTTTTCATCAAAGATCTGTTCTCCTAAACTGTACATTTTTTTTTTCTTTTGGACCCCACACTAATATTTATATTGTTCCTACTGCCCAATCTCTGCTTTGCATGTGTGAGAAGATATTTAGGAATGCCAAAAAGGCTTGAAATCTGTATCACAGGAAGGGAGTTGCTGAGCCTGGATGAGACAATAGGCCTTAATATATACTGCTATTGTGGGAGAAAGGAACTGCTGATCTGAGATGCACCTTATCATGTGGCTAGCCGCCATAGTAGGGGAAAGGTAACCACTGAAGTCCAGATAAGCCTTGGTGTGGCATTTGCTAATACAAATGTGTTTGGTGTTGCATAGATATGGACTGAAATTTTGATTAAACTTAAGTTTTAGATCATGGAATATCCATGGACTGCAAATGAACAAATGCATTGGTGAGCTAACATAATAAGCAGAATATACGAGAAACGGTGGGATAATTTTGTGGTTATGCCAGCTCAGAGAGAAGGAAAGGTCATTTCTGATTAGTTTTGAGGAGCTGACTACCCAGGGGATCATTCTCAGGATAAGAACGTGATGACTAAGGACACAGCAATGAGTTATCTCGAGACTGAGAAACAAACAGCAAAAGTAACAATCAGTCTACAAAACTGAAGAAGCAAAGAATAACAGAATAACAGGATGGGTCTTTTGAGGGGATAAAAGGTAACTCAAAAGACTACTAAATTTTTGGTGTAAGCAGGACCATCACTGCAGGTATCAGTGGCTGGGAGTTAACTGCTGTGGAGGCAAGCACTTTTTCCAAGTTACCTTGACACTCCAGCAGGATGCTGCTGGTTCCCCTGTATCATGGATATGAACTCTAAGGATGAAAATAGGAGTCTTGTTAACTTAAGCAAATTCAGAGAACTCAGGGATTTGGGACTGAAGGTGCCCACCATACCTGTAACACTGTTCTGCTAATATTTTAATCACAGAGTGATGTTCAGTTTGTATTAGTTATCCACTACTATTGACATAATTTAAATTAGTTATTTTATAAGGGTGCTATGATTACATTTTCTACTGCCATTCTCATAATTATCTTATTGCCATGATTGCCAGTTATTATTCCTTGTTTTGTCCTATAGTTGAATGTTGTTGAACTGTAGTTGTACTTATTTCTGTGCATAAGTGCTAAAACTTTCATAAGCTTCCAATCAACAAAAGCTACTAAATATCATACATACCTCCTCATATGATTAATCTCTTTCCTTGCTGGATGAAACCCCTGCATGCTGCTGAAGACTATCCTGTTAACAGCTTGCCCATTAAATTCCACTTCCTCTCCTCACATTTCTTCATTCAGCCTGGCTCCCTTGTTGCCTTCTGACCTTCATTTGTGTCTTTCCATTAGTGCTCAAACACTTTTTAATAACAATCTTCATTTCTGATTGAAGAAATCTCACTTCTAATCTCACTTCTCCTTTTTCACAATATTAACCCTTTTATTTTGTTTAGACCGCCTCAGGTCTGCACAATGCTATAGTTTCTTATCAGACTGTATCCATGCATATTTGTCTAGGCTTTCCAGACACCTCTAATTTCCCTTCACTTCTAATCACAGATTCCTGAACCAGTCTTCTGAAGTCGTATACCAGAATCCTGCTGGCATTCTTTTTTTTAATAAGTCTCAGTTTACACTAGGTTATTTGTTTTCCTTGAAACTGAACTTCCTATGCTCATCCTAATCTCTGTTGAGTAGTCTAGCTCAAAAAATATCTTTTATCTTGATTTCATTCAAATAGGATAGTTTGCCCCACATCTCCTCTATCCACTTTCTGTTGCTACATGGGCACAACTATGAAGTTGTTGACTCGTTGTTCAAGAGGAACAATCCTTTTGCTGTTGCTTAGAATTCTTAGACACAGAGCTACCATGATGCTGATACCTGGCCAGAACATGCTCAGTGCAGATGGAGTGTTTAGGGAATGGAGCTTTGAAATTCTGCTTTTCAACTGAATATGTATGAGTTCCAATTTTTTTAAAGATGTGTAATTTGGCTAAACTCTGTGTTTTTTCACAAACATGGCAAAAATCCATGTTTCCTGACAAATTTTATCTCCACAATTCAAGGCATGAGGCACAAAAAGATTTTAAGTCTCTAGATTTCTTTAACATAGATAAAAATCCAAGTATTCACCTTCAGCCTCATTCAGATAAATGTCTAGCTTATTTAGGCTTGATTTTTTTTTTTTTTTTTTTTTAACCAGGCATACATAACATTTAGAAGCCGAGTGTTCAGGTTATTACAGTTTAGCTAATTTTAGTTAAGCAATAAGACAGGTAGAAAAAGGGTGTTATTCTCTGAAACATTAGGAAACCTTATAGTAATGCTATCACCCCACTTGCTGTAATTAGTACAGTATTACATTACTTTAACTGTTGGTGAAATAGTTGTGTGGGTTAATAAAATCCCATTTAAATAAGTTGCACAACATCTTTCTTGTCTCTTGTAACATTTTATTTAGTAGTATAGCTCTTAGTTTGAGCGGAATTTCTAAAGGACGTGGCAATATTTTCATATAATATAGTTTGGCCATAAGGACTGGTGAATACAGGCTTTTTAACCATCAGTTTCTCTGCAGAAAACTGTTCTATTCTTTGTTTAATACCAGACTGATTTGTCTGCACATTACAAAAATCAATTATGTTCTTTCCCTGAAAGCAGTAGTATCATGTTTTACCAAGATGACGACTGTGTTTGAAAGACAGAAATTACTTTAGAAATTTATATCACTGTCCTGACAGCTGATGTTCATTAACAGATTCCAAGACACTTTTATAAGGATAAGGGTAGTAATCCCATTTTGCTGGTGAAAATCTAGTCTGGGTAAGTTGGTTCTTTGTGAAACACTCTTGTACTTATCTCTGGAGATGTCATCAATCATTCCCTTTCTTAAAAGTGGTTTTGGTTGGCCTTTCTGTTTGGTTTTTGTTTGTTTGTTTGTTTTTTGTTTGTTGTTTGTTTTTTTTTCTGGAGGGAGAGAGTGGGGTGAAGTTGTTTGTTGTTTGTTTGGGGTTTTTTTACAGAAGTTTTGTTTTAGAAGATAACTACTATGCTACACTCCAGAGACAGGTGCATTGAAGTAGTGAATAATCACTTCACACAACACAAAGGTCTATTGAAAGAATAAAAAATGAAAAGCAAAGAATATAATGAAAATGTAAGTTCATTGCATGAAAACTAATGAAATTAAGTGCCCTACAGATACAGTAAACCTCTATATGTGTGGTGTACACATATAGAAAGATATATAAAAAATTTTTTAGAACAAGAACAATAGGTCATTTGTGGGATTACATTTTAAGCCAGCTTCTCAGTACTCCTCATCCAGTTTCCAAAAGTCATTTACAGACATGATTGAACTCATGCTGGCCAGCGCTAAGGGCAATTATTAACTCTTCACTCATCCATGAATGAACTTTGGGTATAAGTATTTTTCATTTTATTTTTAGGAAAAAAAAAACACTTTATGAGAACAAAACAAAACATAATGACCTTTAATGAACAAAGTAATATCACCAAAATCAGGCTGTGTGCTTTGATGCTAGCATTAACATTTGTCTATTATTTTGTTATCAGGGTCTAAATTACCAAAGAACTTCTAAAACTTACATAGGGGACTGGAGGGAAGGAGAATTGTCAGGATCTACTTATGTCTACATATGTGTATTTGCATGAGTACCTGAATCAAGGAAATGTGCTAAGGCACATGCACAAATACTTTTCACATGGAAATTACCATCCATACAGATTTATACATCAAAAATCAGCACAGTTTCATTTACACCTGACTCAATTTGGAATAGTCTTGTACTCTAACAAAGTTTCAAATAAATTCATCTGAAGTTGCATACATTTGACAAAACTGACTTTACTATCTGTTTTATAACTTTTAAATTATTTAAAGTGAACTGTTTTAAAAGTGTTTGTATGTCAAAATAATTTATATGCCTTTTGGAGGCTGATGACTGTTGTGGTCTCAATTATTGGCTGATAATTCCATGTGTTTGCTGCTGTATGCATAGTTAGTAGTGGAAATCTGTATTTCATCAGTTCAAAGCTATCAAGAATGTTAACTGTAATACTGTTTCTAAGCAATTAGCTGAGAATACCTTAGGAGATAACACCTATAAAATATAATCTTGACACAGACAAGTGACCCCTTCAAAATGAATAATTTCTAAGAGTTACTGCTAAGCAGAACCCCAAGCTGATTTAATATGAAGGAAGTACATTGAAATTTTAACAACTCCCAGCTAAGCATCTGAGCTGTAAATGTAAACAGAAACAGGATCCTAAAACAGTTAGCAGCAGAATGGATGTACTTGCGATTCAAGAACATACTTCATTAGAAGTGGAAATTTAACTTGAAAACATCTTAACTTTGGTGAAAGGGAAGGAGTAGAGGAGAATAATTTTGCTGAGAATATAGATACTTTGCTCATTTCCTGCATTTTCCCACATATGCTATCTTGCTTTTTGAGTTAGCACACTGAAGGGTCCCAACTGATATGCACACTTAATGTGCCGAGAATTTCCATTAACTTTCTGACATATCGTTAATATTTTTAGTCACTGTGGACTGTTTGAACACTTGCCAGAAAATTATTAAAGTGAAGAAATGGTTGCCTGTGTTACCACACAGAAGGTGTTCTTGTCAGTCCTTCCCTCTTCCTGTCTCATCCAAGACGTGACAGAATCAACTACTGCTGAGCAGGAGTTTTTTAGGTCTGCACTTTGCTAGCTACTCTATCTCTTTATGTGCATTTTCTAAAGAAAGTGTACTATTAACAGAGAAAGAACAATCACTGCCAAACAACCTTCTAGTTACAGACAAATGTGGAACATCATGGCAGGGATACCAATCTCCATATTATTTGTGTGACCAGTCAATGAATCCCTGCAATGGAAGAAGGCTCAGAGAAGACAGGTGTGGTGGGTTAAGCTTGACCAGCTGCCAGATGTCCACCGAGCTGCTCTCTCACTCTCCCTCCTCAACAGGACAGGGCAAGAAAACATGATGGAAAAGCTCTTGGGTCAAAATAAAGACAGGGAGATCACTCAGCAATTACCATCATGGGCAAAGAAGACTCAAGCTGGAGAAAGAGCAATTAATATTTTGCCAACAGAAGTAGAGTAAGATGGTGAGAAAAAAAAAAAAAGACAAAAAAAAAAAAATTCCTGCCACTCCTCCTCCTTCCTAGCCTCAATTTCATTCCTTCATTCCTGACTCTTCTACCTCCTCCCTCTGACTGGCATGGGGGGATGGCGAATGAGGATTGTGGTAGGTTCATAACACTTTGCCTCTGCTGCTCCATTTTCCTTACACCTGTTCCAGCATGAAGTCCCTCACAAATGGTACAGTCCTTCATGAACTGCTCCAATGTGGGTTCTTCACATGGGCTGCAGTTCTTCAAGAACTGGTCCAGCATGGGTCCTCTCCGTGGAGTACAGTCCACCAGGAACGTACTGCTACAGCATGGGTCCCTCGTGGGCTGCAGCTCGTGCCAGGAGACTGCTCCTGCATAGGCTCTCCACAGATTGCAGCTTCCTTCAGGGCATTTCCACCTACTCTGCCATGGGCTTCAGGGTGGATATCTGCTCCAGTGTGGTCCTCAATGGGCTGCAAGGGGACAGCCTGTGTCACCATGGTCTTCTCCGTGGGCTACAGGGGAATCTGCACTGGCATCTGGAGCATTTCCCCCAGCTCCTTCTTCACAGACTGTGTTGAGTTTACCTGGCAAGGTTTTAGTAGTAGGGGTGCTACAGGAATGGATTATGTGAGAAGCTACTGGAATCTTCCCCCATGTCTGATAGAACCAACACCAGGCAACTCCAAAATGGACCCACTGCTGGCCAAGGCCAAGTCCATCAGCAATTATGGTAGTGCCCCTGGGACAACATATTTAAGATGGATGGAAAAAACCTGTGGTGCAAAGAGCCATGGAGAGGGGAGTGAGCATATGCAAGAGAAACAACCCTGCAGACTCCAAGGTCAGTGAAAAAGGAGAAGGAGGAGATGCTCCAGGCACCAGAGCAGAGATTCCCCTGCAGCCCGTTGTGCAGCCCATGGTGCAGCCCATGGTGAAGCAGGCTGTCCTCCTGCAGCCCATGGAGGACCCCACGCTGGAGTAGGTGAATGCACCCAAAGGAGGCTGTGACCCCATGGGAAGCCTGTGCTGGGGCAGGCTCCTGGCAGGACCTGTGACTCCATGGAGAGAGGAGCCTAGGCTGGAGCAGGTTTGCTGGCAGGACTTGTGGCCCCATGGGGGACCCATGCTGAAGCAGTCTGTTCTTGAAGGACAGCGCTTCATGGAAGGAACCCATGCTGGAGCAATTTGTAAAAAACTGCATCCCATGGGAAAGACCCATATTGGAGAAGTTAGTGGAGGACTGTCTCCCATGGGAGAGACCCTATGCTGCAGCAGGGGAAGAGTGTGAGAAGGTAGGTGCAGCAGAAACAATGTGTGATGAACTGACCACAACCCCTGTTCCCTGTCCCCCTGCCACCTCCCCCCTCCTCAGAGGGAGGAGGTAGAAAAAGTCAGGAGTAAAATTGAGCCTGGGAAGAAAGGAGGGGTGAGAGGAAGGTGTTTTAAGATTTATTTTTTATTTCTCATTATCGTACTCTGATTTGATTGGTAATAAATTAAATTGATTTTCCCCACATCAAGTCTGTTTTGCTTGTGACGGTAATTGTGATGGTGATTTCTATTTGTTCTTATCTCAACCCACAAGCCTTTCACAATATTTTCTCTCCCCTGTCCAGCTGAGGAGAGGAAGTGACAGAGCAGCTTGGTGGACTCCTGGCATTCAGCCAAGGTCAACCCTCCGTGTTGACCTTGGTGTCTGCAAGGTTGTTTCTCTCATATTTTTTCTCACTTCACACTCTCTCAACTGCTGTGCAGCAGTTTTCACCTGTTCTTAAATATGTCATCACAGAGGCACCAACAGCTTGCCTGATGGGCTCAGCTGTGTCTTGTGGTGTGTCCATTGGAGCCATCTGGAACTGGCTATGTCCAGCTTGGGTCAGCCCTGGTCTCTCCTCACAGCCCCCCACTACCAAAACTTGGACATATAAACCAAATCCTATAGTAAGAATGATGTGCTTGTGAATTTTAGAAAATACTATAGTTACCAGAGCTCTTACAAAGGAAGCACAACATAAAGGGGACCAGAGAGTAGCCTTTGCTTTAGAAAATTGGCTGCATCAGTTCACTGTGTCAAGCAGTTATGTAAATGGCCTTCCCTACAATAGTCAATAGAAAGTATTATCTTCCCCAGCCAGCTATGCCTGCATGATAACATGCGTATGTGGCTCTCACAGAAATTTAAAACCCGACTAAATGAAGTTTGAAGAGAGCAATGGACTTGAGCTGGTTATAGCGCGTGTATTCCTTCCTGGAGACTAAGGACACCCAGTACTGTGATGGTGACCTTACAGAGACTAGTAAGAGGAATCATGTCTATATTGTGATCCAACTGTACATTGTAATAGTTATATTGTGTTTGTATTGTGATTTCATTATATTGCTGTAACATTCTGCAAAATCAAGGTCCTATGTATTATCAAATATTCACAAATAAGAAAATATAATATTAAATATTAAACCCTCCTTGTGTGGAATATCTAAAAGAACTTGACCAGAGAGTACTGTATTCTGACAATTTACAATAATTCATAAATATAAAAAAAGAGAGTCAATTTGGCAAAAAAAAAATCCCAAAGCTAAAACTGTATCTCTAACAATGACAACAGAAGAAAAGGACAAACCAAATTATTGTATTTGGAGTGACTGGAAGGTGGGAAAGGGAGAAAAATAGAATAGATATAACTCTATAACTACTCTGGTTTGTCCATTTTAATAAAAGCATTACATAACTCTTTAAGGTTTGAATTTTAACTCAGTTTAGGGAGGTCAATAATTCCACTTACATCCAGATATAATTTGATCAGCCTACAGAGTGTTAATAATATTTAACATTTTGCTTTCCACTGTTTTCTGTAAGTCAGACTTGCAGGCTAGACTGGCAGTCCTGTATGTGAAAAAGCAAAATGGCGTACTTGCAACTTTTATTTTGAAAGAATATCCTGTTACTCATTTGGTGTTTAGCTGTCTTAAGCTTTGTCATATCAGATTAAAAGCAAGTACAAAAAAATGAATAGTGAAATCTCCACTCTGCCAAACAGCCTATATACAATGTCAGTCAATATCAAAACAACCTGTGAGTCTTGGACACCTCTCTCCTAATTACAAAAACAATTTAGTCTGGAGTCTTATGAGAATGAACCACTCCTTCATCCAGGTACAGTATCAAATCCATAGATAGTTTAAGGGCTGTAAACAGCTGATGAATTAACTCCTTTGTACTTGAAATATTTTACAGAAAGGCTCCCCTGCTTCTCATGGAGCTTTCACAGATATCCTCTTTGCTTTTTAGTAATTCAAAGGAAAGTCTCTTTCATTGTACCACTGTGATAAGATACAGTTTGTTGAGGGGAAGTCTAATTAGATTTGACATTTTAATTGAAGAATGATAAATGGCCTTCACCAAATTTTGTAGAAACTGTTCACAGGTGACTGCTTGCATAATAGATTTTATCCAGAGCAGCCTCAAGGTATGCTTTGAAACTCTTTTTGGCTACAATTAACAGAATGCAAAATATATTTTTCTTCATTTTGCCATATCTCACTCTGTTGTGAAAGGTTTATATTTTTTGGTATTATCTTCATTATTAATCAGACAGTTGTTCGTAATGCAAAAGGTATTTATTGGTATGTCTGTAAATATCTATAAACTACATATTTGGAAAATAATTGCAAGTAGTATATAAGACTTAATAGGAATATAGTAGAAGAAATAATTAAAAAAAAAAGTAGTTTATTCTCAATTGAAGGCAAATGTCCACTGCGTATTCATTCTACAACTGTGTTGTAAATACCTCTGTGACTGTTTTGCAAAAAAAAAAAAAAAGGAGGCGAAGCACTTCTTTTCCTGATCAAAATGCCTTTGAATTATGATGTTCCCTAAACCTCTACATACTCTCTGCACATAGTGATAAAATTTCCACAGGCCAGCAGATCAGTTCCTGAGTGGCTTTGCTGTATATATTCTCCTGCATGTCAAAATTAGTATTTTCTAACTACATTTCTAATTAGCATTTTCTGAGCTGGCTGGAATCAGTAGATCTCTTAGAGTTGCCTCAATCTTCCATGTTTTTAAATGTATCTCTTAGGCTCAACATGAAAGCTCAAAAATTAGTGTATATCACTAATGGGTTTGTGGATTAAATGAATTAATTACCAGAATATCTATGCTAAAACCTAAGGAAGGGCTACTTATATCTATATAGATTTAGTCATGGACAATTAGGGATATCTGTAGTTTCTAATTTAATTCAGCTTGCATTAGATTCTCAGCTTGAATCTCCCTTTATGAAATTCATCACGATAGAAATAAGTAGATTCTATTTGTTAAACTTTAGAAACACAACTGCATTGTAAAAGAAATCTATACTCAACAAAATATTTTGCAGTTCTGTTTAATAGTTAAATAGATCAATAACTGACAAAAAAAATTGTTTTATTGAGACAGACAATGACAATTATCCTGTTTATCAGCAAAGTGAGGTGTAAGACACATATTTGGAGGATAAGAAGGGCTTTGTATGAGCAGTCATGTGCATACCAGTATCTTTCTGAAATGCAGACTATTTGGGCACAGCAGAAAGTGACAGATAAAATGTTTGAAGTAAATAATTTTGCTGCAACTGACATCCAGCTTAAATTATATGTAAATTATGGCAGTGATAAAACTAGCTGACAAAGCCAGAAACAAACAAAATGTTCCTCAAGTGAAATTATCATATCTTTAACAGCTATATCAAATGTGACTTAAAATTATAGCAAAAAGGTTTAGTCATCACTTTTTTATATCCTTTCTTCTTTCATCCTTACTAATGGAAATGCAGTAGCAGAAGCCATAAAAAAAAAAAAAACTAGAAACTTCTAGCATCCATATTTCTTCCTTAAAAGACCAGAATAGAAATGCAATAAAAAATTAAGTTCTTAGATTTAGATTCACAAAAGTACTGAGGAATCAAAAAATACTAGATAAAGGGCCTGTGAACATCAAAGCCCAGGAGTACAAGGAATGAAAACATTCTTCTGGGTCACATTGTGCATGGTCTTAAGCTTTAATTCCTGCCAGACATTGCTGCCTGCATTCCTCTAGTCATTATATGGAAATTCCAACACACCTAACTGTCTTTGCAGTTCTTTGCAGAACCCAAGCCAATCCATGTTTAAGCTACATAAAAACCACACTCAATAGTAACATATCTATCATAACAATTGTCTCAAGAAAAAACATTGTGATAGAAAGTGTTGCTTTCTCGTCATGCAACAGACTACTACTGTGACATTCCCAAGGGAGAGATGTCATTTCTATGCTTCCTTCATCTGGAAGGAATTAGAATTTTTCAGCTTTGTCTTCCAATGTCCTTTCGCAAAGGAATACTTTCAAGAGATAGAGAAGATTGTAAAGCTCCCATGTATTAGAGAATAATAAAAACAAAAATCTTGCATAAAGTACAGAAAGATAAATATCCTTTTCACTTTGATTTATTTCAATTGGTTCCACAAATAGAGTGGAACTCCAACAATCTAATTTAGACACTTAATTCTGACACTGCATATCATATCTAACTATGCATGACTATCTCTTCAAGCTTTTGCGGGGGAGATTCATGTAAGTTAAGGTTTTAAATATTTCAGGTGGTTTTCTATCAAACCATAAGCTGCAATGAAACTTTAGGCAAGAATATGTCTTTTGCCAGAATAGGCTTTTCTAACCTTGGATGGGTAAGAAGATGGATAACAGAAGAGGTGGGTGACATAGACTGGTAAGAGGAGAGGTGCCCTTTCCTGCAGGAGATGTGCCAGTGACTTCTGACATCAAGAGGAGGGGTTCTGCTCCACCTGAAGGCTTGCAACTATGAAACAGTTTCATTCCCCGCAAAGCTGAGGAGGAGGAAGTGCTTTCAAGCCAAACATCTGGGCTGGCTGACCCTGAGCCACACAGGAGCACCAGGAGGAAATGGCAAGTGACAGCAGTGGTGACTCCCTGCTGGGGAGGGGATGGAGGCACCCGCCTGCTACCCTGACTTATCATCTGGAGAAGTTTGCTGCTTACAGGGGCCCGAAATTTGGGATGTTGTAGAGAGACTGTCAAAACTTGACTGATTATTACCTCCTATTGTTCTTCCATATGGACACCAATGGTACTGCTATGGGCAACCTGAAGAGTATCAAAAGTTACTACAAAGCTCTAGGGGTAATAACCAGTGATTTGGGAGCCCAGATAGTGTTATCCTCAGTCCTGCTGGTGAGGTGACAGAGTGTGAGGAGGATGCGGCTGGTATTGCATGTCAGCTACAGGTTGCAGAGCTGGCGTCAGCGACAGGCATTTGGTTTCTATGATCAGGGGATACCACCTGATCCGAGGATCAGCATCTGTTTGGGAGAGATGAGGTCCACCTCACTAAGTGGAACAAAGGTATATTTGCCAATAGGATAGCTGGCCATCATCTAACAGAAGGGCTTTACATTAGGAATGATGGAGGAGGAAAAGAGTTTCCAGAAGACCTGTCACAGAGTAATGGATAGGGATGACAAGCAAAGGACCTGGGATGATGTGAAGAAAAGGGAATAAAGTAGGGCTTAAGCTTGGTCACCTTAAGCATTTGTGTGTAAGCAAGAAAATGCCTAGAAGTCATTTTGAGGAAACAACCCACAAATGCTTTCTGAAAAATCAGCATGCTGGGATGCCTCTATGACATACCTGTACACTCACACACATGCATGGGGAATAAACACAAACAATTAGAGATCTGTGTGCAGTTACAGGGCTATAATCTTGTCGGGATCATGGAGATGTTGTTGACCTTAAAGATCATCTAGTTCCAACCCCCTTGCCACAGGCAGGGACATCTTCTACTGTACCAGATTGTTCAAGGCCCCATCCAATCTGGCCTTGAACATTTACAATGATGGCACATCCATAACTTCTCTGGGCAACAAGTTTCAGTGTGTCACCACCCTCATCATAAAAATGTCTTCCTTGTGTCAAATCTAAATATACATTATTTCAGTTTAAAACCATTGTCCCTATCCTGACACTACAGGCCTTGGTAAAAAAAAAGTCTCTTTCCATCTTTCTTATAAGAAATAAACCCCCTTTATATATTACACACCCACAATAATGTCTCCCAGGAGCCTTCTCTTCTCTAGGCTGAATGACACCAAGTCTTTCAGCCTTTCTTTTTAGGAGAGGTGTTCCAGCCCTCTGACCATTTTTGTGGCTCTCTACTGGACCCACTCTAACAAGTGTCCAAGTTGTCCAAGTTTCAACTGAGATAGATTTAATTTCCTTCCTAGTAGCTAGTATGGTGTTGTGGTTTGGATTTAGTATGAGAATGATGTTGATAATACACTGATGGCTTAGTTGTTGCTCAGTAGTGCTTACACTAAATCAAGGACTTTTTCAGGTCCTGCCAGAGAGAAGACTGGAGGTACAAAAGAAGCTGGGAGCGGACACAGCCAGGACAAGGTGACCCAAACTGGCAAAAGGGATATCCTATACCATATGACATCAAGCTCAACATATAAACTGGAGGCAGTTGGCCAGGGCAGGGGCAATCATTGCTCAGGGACTGACTGGTCCATGGGTAGTGAGCAGTTGCATTGCTTGTTTTTGTTGGGCTTTGCTTCTCTCTTTTTTTGTTGTTTTATTTTTATTACAACTTTTTATTATTACTATTTTATTTTATTTTATTTTAGTCATTAAACTGTTCTTATTTCAACCCATGAGTTTTCTTACTTTTTACCCTCCTGATTTGCTCCTCCATCCTACCAGGGCAGGGAGGGTAAGCGAGCAGGTGTGTGGTACTTAGTTGCTGACTAGGGTTAAACACGACACAAGTTCATGTCTCTCCTATGCTGGGGGGTCCCAGAGCTGGGCGCAATACTCCAGACAGAGTGTCACAAGAGTGTAGTAGAGAAGAATCACCTCCCTCAACCTGCTGGCCATGCTTCTTTTGATGCAACCCAGGATATGGTTGGCTTTCTGGTCTGCAAGCGCACATTGCCAGCTCATGTTGATCTTCTTGTTCATCAGTATCCCCAAGTACTTCTCCTCAGGGCTGCTCTCGATCCATTCTTTCCCCAGTCTATATTGATATTGGGGATTGCCTTAACCCATGTGCAGGACCTTGAACTTGGCCTCATTGAACTTTATGAGGTTTGTGCAAGACTGCTCCCCAAGCATGTCAAGGTCTTTCTGATAGCATCCCTTCCTTCAAGAGAATCAACTTCACCACTCAGCTTGATGTCATCAGATAACTTTTTGAGGGTGCACTCAATCCCACTATCTATGTCAAGACTTTTTTTTTTTTTAATTCCAAGGACCTGGAGACAAGGGGAAATTCTGGGGCAAGGAAGACTTACCCTTTGTGGAAGAGGATCAGATCAGGGAATAGTTAAGCAAACTGGCTCTATATAAATCCATGGGCCCCAGTGGGATGTACCCATGAGTGCGTAGGGAGCTTCCTGGCTTTAGGTGACACTGCTTGAATGGGAGGATTGGACAAGATGACCTTCAAAGTTCCCTTCCAGTGTCAGCCATTCTGTGATTCTGAGACTGAGCCAAGTAGTTAAGAGGTGGAAAGAGATAGAATGGAAACTTTAAGATGCCTAACTTCCATTCAAAGCTGCCATTTCCATTTCATAGAATTTAAAAGAATGGAAAATTATCCCAGATACACTTAGAGAGAGATTAAAATAAAAACTGAAACCAGAAAGGAAAATTCTCCAAGATCAGAATAGATGAAGAACAGAAAAACTGGAGGACAGAAATATATCCTTTTAACACTGTGGTGTAAATTCTAAGATGAAGCTGTAATGTTCAGGTAATATAAAAACACCCTGATTTTCCCATTGCTGTCTACAGTAAGTATTGTTACAGCAGACACATGCAGTTCAACACATAGGGATGAAGATAAATTTTGTACAGAGATAATTTACTTTTCCTTTAAATAATGTTCAAGGAAGATGTGGAGAGATTAATTTGACTTCAGGCTAGGAGGCTAGCTCCTTTCATTATGGCTTTGCAATTTATTCACTTCATAGTTTTACAAGGGTGATATATATTATTTTCAAAGACAGTATGGTCTGGGATTTTTATTTTTCATGTCTCCAAACCCCTCAGGATTTTCATCTTATGGTACATTATTTGCAGAACAATAGCAAGAGTAGTAGTAGTAGTAGTAGTAGTAATAATAATAATAATAATAATAATAATAATAATAATAATAATAATAACAATAATAATAACAATAATAATAAGAACAGTAATAATGTGTGGGAGAATCCATCTGAAACAAACTGACATAAAGAATGGAGTGATGCATTCTTTATACTTTGTTCATTGTAAAGAAAACAAGTAACCATATAATATAGTATGTTTTCTAAGTCTCTCACAAGCACCTCTTATCAGCTTTGTTCATTTTCACATTATCCCACAATTCCTACTATTACCTAATCTCAGGCCTATTTCCTTAAAAGAATTTTGATAACATTTTTTTTTTTTCAGTGAGTGCTAGGCATCATGTTTATAATGTTCCTTATGCTTCTGAGTCAGATTGAAGCCTCATGGTGACAAGAGAGCTACAAAAACAAAGTAGAAGTTTGCACATGGCTCCTCCCATATAAGACAATTTTAAACCACTCTGCTTTTATGTCCTTTTTTTCTTTTTATTTTTATTCCTGGTTTCTAGATTATTTGTGATATATACTAGTAAAAGATTGAGATTTTAATGTACTTTGGCTTGGTAGAATATTATACATCAGTAGATGCATTATATTTTAAACTTTTTGAAGGACTTTTCAGATCAGACCAGTCAGCTGTAAAGCCCTCCTGGGTATTTTGCAGAACAGTACTTTAAAGCAAAGTTAAATTGCTTGTGAGGCAGCAATAATCATACATTAAAAAGTTTTGAGACTAAACTAATAGAAATAGAATTTCATCCTTTACTTGGATTTCATGTGTTGCACATAGTCAGAATCATGCAGTAGTTACTTAAGCACATCTGTATACTTTTCATGAGAAGCTGTCACCTTTGCAAGGTTTAATAGACTAGTTTTTACCGTATTATTATTTGTTTGCTCCAGTGTTGTTCACTTGGTCTTGATCAGTAGCTCCAGATACTAGGTATAAATTGCCATATAAATGTTTAGTCTGAAAATATAGAACTTTACTATTGTGACTAATAGCTACCATGGTGAAGTGTTCAAAATATTGTCTCTTAAACAATAACAGTATTAGGTTAATGGTTGGAGTAGTTCAGCATAAAGATCTCTTCCAACCTAAATGATTCTATGACTCTAACAGCATGCCACTCTAAGAAAATATTTTTTATGATTCATATCACTGACTTTTCTGTTAAGAGTATTGAGCTTAGTTTTCTACACACATCAAAGATTTGAGTTAAGCTACGTGGTACAAAAAATTAAGACCAACCATAATATTTTATTCTTTTTAATTATTTTTTTAAAGCTTTTTAATTCTACTTTAAAAATTCCTGTTACATTGTTCATCTCAAATATCATATCAGTGGGTATGCAAAACTGATAGAGTATGCAATAAATCTACTTCACTTTCTGTTATGAAAATAATACCTGCAAAATTATACTGCAAGGAGATTATATTTCTGATTTCCACAATATATTTATGAGCCATTAGAATGTAACATATACTTGACAATTAGACGAAAGTGGTTATTAGGATATTTAAAAATTTAGAGATTAAGTCTATCCACATTCTTCTCTCCTTTGTGAATTATTTTCTGATGAAACTGCTTTATAAAGTAAATACATAGTTACTTTAAACTTCTTTAGAGTTAATTAAATACACCTAATTCAATACCTAATTAATAAGACATATATTTTATTTTTCCTTTCTTAACTGTAGTAACCAATCCAGAATTTATTTACGTGTACTATAACCCAGAATATAAACCACTTAGATCAGGATTGTTCCCTTCTTTGGAAAAGATTGACTGTGAAGTTTTAAAGTACCTTGACAAATTTTTCCAGACTTCTCTCAATGTGTTTTTTATCACCGAAGTGTAGGATATTTTCTCTGCATGGGACCTTCCCAAAACTTGTAAATCCCAACAGAATCCAAGGGAATATGAGATACTTGCTTGGAGGTCTTCTGCATTCTGCTCAGGCTCTGGTTTCTAAACCCTCCATCCTGAATAGTAGGCCAATAAACTCTAACAGTTTTAACCATAATTTAATGAGTTAGTAACTCATGTGCACCATTTGTCTTTATATCTTATCTTCAGTACTATTCTTTCTTATGTTCTGTATTACTTACAAAATTAGATAAAAACAAAACAATATAAAAAATATTCCTAAAGTTTTGACAAAATAAATAAACAATCGTCTAAACAGATGTGTCCAGTCATTTGAGATTCCTTAGACTACCAGAAATACCTGTACAGGGCTGACAAGATACAACCTAAGGCAGACAACTGTGCTCTCAACCTCACCTGTAGGTCTAGGGTGACTAGACTGGTTTTTATTTTAGATTAATAATACATGAGATTATATTAATCAGAATATGTGCTACTAAAATGGTTGTAGCAAGAAGCATTTAACAATAATTTTTAAAGTGGTGAGGCTTCAGCAATTAGCTTGATGGGATAGAAAATCTACAATTGTTTGTTGAAGTGATATTTCAATCAGTTCTATGATTACGATTTCTTATCAAGACCAGTCTAGACCTCTGTGGAACATAATTTATCAGAATAATGTTTAGATTGTGGTAATTAATGCTTTCAGCCACAAATATAATTTCATATAAAATATGGAATAAAATTGAACTTTCTGCTCTACAGCGTCATTACATCCTTGTTGTGGTAAATTCAGTGCTTTGAAGCCATTAACTTTTCATTGTGTGGTGTTATCATCCACTGCTAAAGATTAGCTACTGACACATTTCTCAAAGGATGATAAATGAGCTGTCCTTTCAGATGTCTGATTATCTGACCTTTATTCAGTTAAAAGCACAAGGGGCTGACAGTGCTAAGTGCTTGCTAGTTTAGAATGAAATTGAACCCAGGAAATTAGTGTTTGCTATTGTCTTCAAAAACACAAATTTACTCCATCAATTTAAGTTTAAAATAAGAAAACAAAAATTATTTTAAAGCACTGTAGAAACTTCCTATTTCCACATAAGTTTAACAAATTAATCATTGCATGAATAATCCTTAGTTCTAAAAGTTCCCTTTGAGAAAGAAGACTTTTGTCATTTTCAACTGGACTGTAGATAGTCAGCCAAAAATGACATAGAGTTGAAGAATACTTTCAAGTCTTTAACAAAAATGTGTTAACTTTTATCTATTTCCATGACATCCAGACAGCTTCTGTCATCTGGATGACCACAGTTCTAGAAATCCTCATCTAAAAGTTCAAGTATTGAGTAAATCCACCAATTTCAGATAAATAATTCTAAATGTTCACTAATATTATCAGACTAGATATAAGGAATTTTTTTTTTTTACAATGATGGTCATCTAGTCCAGCTCCCCTGCAAGCAGCAGGGACATCTCCAACTAGATTAGATTGCTCAGAGCCCTGTCCCACCTGGCCTTGAACATTTCCAGGGATGGGGCATCTACCACCTCTCTGGGCAACCTGTGTCAGTGTTTCACCACTCTCGTAAAAAATTTCATCCTTATGTCTAGTCTAAATCTACCGTCTTTTAGTTTAAAACCATTACCCCTTGTCCTATTGCTACAGGCTCTGCGAAAAAGTTTCTTCCCATCTTTCTTATAAGCCCCCTTTAGGTACTGAAAGGCTGCAATAAGGTCTACCTGGAGCCTCCTCTTCTCCAGGCTTAACAGCCCCAACTCTCTCAGGCTGTTCTCATAGGAGAGGTGCTCCAGCCCTCTTATCATTTTTGTGGCCCTCCTCTGGACCTGCTCCGACAGGTCCATGTCTTTCCTGTGCTGAGGGCTTCAGAGCTGGACACAGTACTCCAGGTGGGGTCTCACAAGAACAGAATAGAGGGGCAGAATCACCTCCCTTGACCTGGCCGTACTTCTTTTGATGTGGCTCAGGATGTGTTTGGCCTTCTCAGCTGCCAGTGCACATTAACCTCTCATGTCCAGCTTTTCATCCACCACTACCTCCAAGTCTTTCTCGACAGGGCTGCACTCAACATCTTCATACCCCAGCCTGTACTGATAACAGGGGTTGCCCCAACCCAGATGCAAGACCTTGCACTTGCTTCTATTGAACCTCATTATTTTTGCATGGGGCAACTTCTCAAGCTTGTTCAGGTCCCTCTGGATCACAACCCATCCCTCAGGAGTGTCGACTGCACCACTCAGCTTGATGTCATCTGCAAACTTGCTGAGGGTGTACTTGATCCTACTATGTCATTGATGAAAAATCAACTGAACCGAAGATTCTAATTTGATACCAATGCTGACTTATGCAATAGCAACATTCAGTAATAGACTCTGTCTGACAGCTTAGCATGTGGAACAGCAGCGATATTCTCCAAACTAAATGCAAAATCCCTAGCAACTGATAGTATTCAAAACCAGACCCATAACATTTGCTGTCCCTGAAACCTGCTTTCCTGTATTTATCTTGTCTTGTATCAACCACTGACAGGCCACACTGCAGCTTCAATTCTTCAATTTTATTTTAGATTTTATGCAAGGTTGTAAATACTTCATCATTTCATTTATAAATGGGAAACTGAAATGCATCTTCATTTTCATTTTATAAAACCAAGCTAGCTGGTAGATTAGGAAGTCACCTTGGTATGATTGCTAGCCTCTGGTCTCCATAGGTTAATGCATAATCAACAATAGAAAATGTTTAGAAATCTGATTGTATCTGAACAATGTTAAAATATTCAGAACTTTCAGATATGGTCTTATCATTTGATTAAAATATTTATCTGCCACTCATTCTCTCTGTCGTGAGTTTACGTGACTGAGTCTTACTTTCAAAGAAGTACCTTCTTTTTGACATTGTAGATGTCTTTATAGGTTTGCAAGATCAGAATGGATACCATCTCTCTTCAGCCTGCCTGCCTGATAGTGATGTCATGAGTAACACCTCCTAGTGACAACCAGGTGTATTAGTCTGTTTCTATTCCAGCAGATTATCTGGCAATCCATCATATTCTAGTAGGCTTCTAAGAAGTCCATAGGGGTTATCTGTCAAAAGTCTTGATAACATTTAAACAGCTAATTACAGTTTATTGAGATTCTTGACGTAGCAACCCCATAAAACTCTGTACATGTCCTGTACAGCAAAGAAGGCTCTTACTTTTTGAGTTAACATCCAAACCTGCAATTCAATGTGATGTTGGCTATGGAATTCTATCAACTGTATATGTCCTGGGATAAACGAGATTTTTAAAAAAGAAAAAATACATATTTGAAACATGATAGCCTTGAGAAATGTTTTGTAGATTTGGGGAATTTTCCTTCAGGTTTATTGATTACTTCTTTTTTAATTCCTGTAAATATTAGGATTTTTTTTTATCCAAAACTTTCAAACTTTTATCAGCCTTTTGCAGTCTTTCTTACTCTTCTGCTAAGTATATAGCAATGAAAAAAACCTGTAAACCAATGAACACTAAATCTATCAATAGAAATGCATGGCCTTGAGGAATCTTATGAACAGCTTGTCTTCAAGAAGGCTTTAGAAGGAAAGCTTTGACTATAGAAAGAACTGCACTCGGGTTGAGTTTGGACAGCTTTGATGTGTGTTCTACCAACAAAATTGTATATACAAAAGTATAGTGACTCAAGCATTGAAAATAATCATTGAACCACAGAAAAAGAAATTTGACGTGAACCTAGTAGATTTTCACATCCATTCTTGTCTCAAGACAGCATCAGTGTGTCTATTATATTCCTGACAGACGCTTGTGCTATTAAAACCCTCTGATGAGAAGTATCTCACCATATTCTAGTTGTTTACTACTGGAACTCTCTAAAACAGTCTTTCCTGATGAAGTAGCCCTTTCTTTATAATCTCTTTCCAGCAGATGTAAGGAACAATTACCATTATCTTTTAAGAAACCTTGAATAGTGTAAAAGCTCTTATTATTTCTTCCTTCATTTTCTATGTTTAGAACATAGAAACAAACATGATCTTCAAACTTACCTCGTAAGTCAAATTCAATAAATATTCAGCTATTCTAGCTACATTTAATTATAATGGACATTCCCCAGTTAGCCCACACCTTTCAGGAAGTGTAGCACCCATGAATGGATTCAGTATTGCTGCTGTGAACGTAATGCTACCGCTCATAGTATACTATTCCTATTTATACACTTCATTGTCCTATTTGCTTTTCATGCATCATGACCTGTCTTCAGATCAGAACTATTAGCTGGTTTTCTTTCCTTGTATTTGTGTGATTATTTCCACCTAAATGTTTTTACAATTTCAATATTTCTTGTTCAACTTTTCCAAATGATCAAGATGATTTAATTCTTACTCTATCCTTGGTGATTTTCAGCGTCTCAAGCTTAGAGAGGTAGAAGTCTTTTGCAAAATAGAAGGACTACTTATTCTGTTTCCTAGGTTATTAAGAAAAATACTTAGTAATTGGTGTCCAAAATAGAAAAGTAAAAAATGTCACCTTACTCATCCTCAGATGCCAAAGAAACCTTTGATAATACCATGATTTTTTTTTTAACTAGTCTTGCACCCATTTATGAATGTGCGTCTTACTATTTTCTCTTAATATTCTTACAGATATCAAGTATGGCTATGTCAAAAGCTTTTCTATGGTCACAGCATATAATATTTCCTATTTCTCTCTCAACCCTCAACGTTGCCAGTCTGTCGCAGAACAAAATTAAATTGTATTGACATGATTTGTTCCTGATGAATCCATACTGGCTGATACTGAATTTATTTCCTGTGTAAGGGCACATTTTGTTTTCATATATTTCTGAGGACAGAAAAAAAAAAAAAAAACAACAAACAAGAGTTTATAATTCACATCTTTTCCCCTTTTAAAAACAAGCACTATTTTCTAGAATCTCACCTCTTATCATTTCTTAAAAAATAAGTGTTTACATCTCTGCTACAAGCACTTCTCTAAGTATTTCAAGATTAATTTTGGTACATCTAGTTTGTTTGAAGAAATCTAAATTAAGACATTACTTTATAATCTGTTTTCCTATGCTTACCACTCTGTGACTGTTGTCCATGGCACTAGATGCCTGAATGCTATAAGAATTAAATTATTTTCATTATTTTTGTTCAAGAGGCTTCCATTTTCTTTTCTAGCTTAAATTTTATTTTGATTTCATTCATATTTTCTCCTCTTTTGAGACAGGATCTTGTTAGTCTCACAAATCATTTAGATGTGAAGCTCTTGCAATGAAAAAATTCCCAATAGAAAATAAAAAATAAAATTGGATAAAAATTGACAATATAAATCATAGAAAGACCAGAAGAAATGGAGGCTCTGATGACATTTAATGTGATACCATCTGTTCCTAGAGAAAGTAAAGACAGAACAAGATTTTGAAAATGTCTGCTTCAGAGAACGATGCTCTCAAAACTATTGTTACAGGATGCTGTTCTTGGGTTGAGAGGTATATTTGAAGGACTGACTCCATTTAAATAATTAAGGAAATAGCCTTCTGAGTGTTAAATGAACAAACTTAATAAAGAAAATGTATATTAGGAAGTCAGAGCACAATATTAGGATTTTTTTCAACGTCTAGTACAGTAGTGGGATGGAAACCAGGCAAATCTATATTTAGCTGTGAAAGAAAGAATAAATAAAAGCAGTATGTGAAAGTAACATTGACTAAGAGCTAGGAAGCCTGATATGTTTAAAGATATCTATACCTGTATAAGATAATACTATGTTTATTACTTAATGCACAGATTGTGCAATACAGTGGGGAAACTGGAATTCATTGCTGAGGCTGAAAAGAAAGTCCAGGAACTGACACATGGGAAAATAACTGTTAAACAGAAGGAGAGAAGACTGACCTCAGGCAAATCAGAAAAAAAAAAAAGAGTGGAGAATTACATAGTGTTGAAATGACTGATTTAAGTAAATTGAAACAGTAACAACTTCTGGAATAACATGACTTGAGACAAGAGACATCTGTCTAGGTGAAGGATTGGCAGGGATAAAGCTATAGTTGTTATAGATGTCTATGCTGTTATACTCCAAATATTGTTATGGGAAAAAGGGAGCACGTGTGGAACTAAGAATTTACAGTTATAGAATCATAGAATCATAGAATTGTTAGAGTTTGAAGGGACCTTCAAAGGTCATCTAGTCCAATCTCCTTGCAAGGAGCAGGGACATCCCCGACTAGATCAGGTTGCTCAGAGCCTCATCCAACCTGGCCTTGAATGTTTCCAGGGATGGGGCATCCACCACCTCTCTGGGCAACCTGTTCCAGTGTTCTACAACTTGCATTGTAAAAAATTTTTTCCTAATTTCCAATCTAAATCTACCTGCCTCTATTTTAAAACCATTACCCCTCGTCCTATCACAACAGGCTCTACTGAACAGCCTCTCCCCATCTTTCTTGTAGGCCCCCTTGAGGTACTGGAAGACCACTATAAGGTCTCCCTGGAGCCTCCTCCTCTCCAGGCTGAACAGCCCCAACTCTTTCAGCCTGACCTCATAGGAAAGGTGCTCTAGCCCTCTTATCATCTTCGTGGCTCTCCTCTGGACCTTCCCCAACTGGTCCATGTCCTTCTCATGTTGGGGGCTCTAGAACTGGACACAGTACTCCAGGTGGGGTCTCACCAGGGCAGAGTAGAGGGGGAGAATCACCTCCCTCGACCTGCTGGCCACGCTCCTCTTGATGCAGCCCAGGATGCGGTTGGGCTTCTGGGCCGCAAGGGCGCATTGCCAGCTCATGTTGAGCTTCTCATCCACCAGCACTCCCAAGTCCTTCTCCTTAAGGCTGCTCTCAATCCATTCTCTGCCCAGCCTGTATTTGTGCCTGGGATTGCCATGACCCAGGTGCAGGACCTTGCACTTGGCCTGGTTGAACTTCATGAGGTTGGCACGGGCCCACCTCTCCAGCCTGTCAAGGTCCCTCTGGATGGCATCCCCCCCTTCCAGCGTGTTGATGGCACCACACAGCTTGGTGTCATCGGCAAACTTGCTGAGGGTGCCCTCTATCCCACTGTCCATGTCACTGACAAAGATGTTGAACAGGGCCGGGCCCAGCACGGACCCTGTTGATTAATGTCTTAACAGTCTAACAGTCCAAGTTATCTATTACAGAACAGTCTCATTAATTATAGAATCATAGAATATCTGAAGTTGGAAGGGACCCATAAGTATAATTGAATTCAACACCCTGCTCCTTTCAGGACTACCTAAAACTAAACCATATGACTAAGAGTGTCGTTCAGATGCTACTTGAACTCTGACAAGCTTCATAGTGACCACTTCACTGGGGAGCCTTTTCCAGTGACCAACCACCTTCTCAGTGAAAAACTTTTTTTCTACTGTTCAATCTGAACTTCCTCAATGCAGGTTCATGCCATTTCCTCGTGTCCTATTGCTGATCATCAGAGAGAAGAGATCAGCATCTCCCCCTCCACTACCCTCCTTAAGGAAAGTGTAGATTGTGATCGGATCACATCTCGGCCTTCTCTTCTCTAGCTGAACAAACAAAGTGATCTCAGTCTCTACTCATAAGTCTTGCCCTCGAGGCCTTTCACTATCTTAGTTGCCCTCCTCTGGACACACTCTGTTGAGGTCCTTCTTATACTGAGGCACCCAAAACTGCACATAGGACTCTGGGTGGGGCTGCACCCTCAACGAGATACACCCCAGGACATGGTTGGCCCTGTTGGCTGCCAGGGCACACTGTTAGCTCATATTCAACTCGCCATCAACCCAAACTCCCAGATCCCTTTCCATGGAGCTACTCTCCAGCCTCTCATCCTCCAGTTTCTATGTATAGCCAGGATTACCCCATGCCAGGTGGAGAATGGGGTACACCAGCATCGGACAGCAGTAGTGAGCATGCCTGTGGGAAGTGCACCCAGGTAAAGGAACTCCTCCACTTAGTGGCAGAACTTCTGGAGGGGGTAAGCAGGTTGAGGAGTACAAGGGAGTCTGAGGAAAAAATAGATTACTGGAACCACACTCTGCCATCCCTGGGACAGGTCTGTCAGGCAGACAAGACACATGATATAAAGGATTCTTTGTCCTCTGTCTGTCTGGCTGAACATCGTAACTTAAGGGATAGGTGGCAATGAAAACAAGTTCCCGCCTGGTGCAGCAGGCACATCTCCTCTGTGACTACGACACCTTCCCAGGTGCCCTTGCATAATAGGTATAAGGCTCTGCAAGTGTAACCAAACAATGACGAGGATGATGGTTCTTCTAGGTTGGAGATGTCGCAAAGGTTAAGTCAGCCTATGCCCTGTGTCAAAGTCGCTTCCATAAAGATAAATGACAGACAATTGTCACAGGAGACTCTCTCCTGAGGGGAGCAGAAGTCTCAATATGAAAACCGGACCCACTTCTTAGGGAAGTCTGCTGGCCCCCCTGGGGACTAGGTTAAAGAAGTGAGGAGTAAAATTCCTACTCTCGTACAGCCCTCAGACTATTATTCATTACTGATTTTTCAGGTAAGCAGTGATGAAGTTGCAATAAGAAGTACAAGGGCAATCAAGAGAGACTTCAGGGCCTTGGGACGACTGGTTAAGGGATCAGGAGCACAAGTAGTGTTGTCCTCTATCCTTCCAGTTGCAAGGAATGATGAAGGAAGAAACAGGAAGAGCCAGCAGATCAATGCCTGGCTCTGAGCCTGGTGTCACTAGCAAAATTTTGGGCTTTTTCATCATGAGTCAGTTTACATTACACCAGGCCTGCTGGTGACAGATAAGGTACACCTGTCTCAAAGTGGGAAAAGGATCTTTGTGTGGGAGTTAGCAGGGCTCGTTGAAAGAGCTTTAAACTATATTTGAAGGGAAATGGTATAAAACCAGGCTCACTAGAGATAAGCCTGGAGGCAGAATGCCAGTGTTTGAGGGATGGTGTGCTAGCAAGGTCCTTCAGTCCACTCCACAATCTGCTGAGTACATGGGAACATATTTGAAATGTCTTTATACTAATGCACGCAGCATGAAGAATATAAAAGAGCAGCTAGTAACTTTGGCCCAGTCCCAGAGCTACAATGTCATCAGTGTAAGCAAAACCTGGTGGAGTGAGTCATGAGGCTGGTGTGCCATGATGTATGGTTCTAGGCCCTTGAGGAGGGATAGGGAGGGTAGGCGAGGTGAGGGAGTGGTGCTCTATGTAAGGGAGGGGTTGGATTGTATGGTGTTTACAGGTAAGGACAACATGGTAGAGAGCCTCTGGGTAAGGATGAAAGGGAAAGCAAATAAAGTAGATGTTGTGGGAGTCTACTGTTGACCACCCAGACAGGACAATCACATCAATTAATTATTCTATAAGGAATTAAAGGATATCTCTGGATAAACTGTCCTTGTCCTTGTGGGTGATTTTGACTCCCGGTCAAGTGGAAATATCATACAGCAGACACAAACAGGTCCAGGAAATTTCTGAAGCATGTTGAAGATAACTTCTTGGTGCCGGTACTAAAGGAGCCAACTAGAAAGGCGCCCTCCTAGATTTGTTGTTTGCAAACAGAGAGGAACTCATGGAAGAAGTGGTGATTTGTGACGGTCTTGGTCACAGTGACCATGAAGTAGCTGAGTTTCAAATCATTGATAACAGGAGAAAAACTGCCAGCAAAACTTCAACCCTGGACATGAGGAGTGTAGACTTTGGGCTGCTGAAGGAGCTAGTTAGTAAGGTCCCTGCGAGTCTACTTTTGAAGGTATTAGAGTCCATGAATGCTGGTCACTTTTTAGGAGCCACCTCTTAAGAGCACAGGAGCAGGTACTTCCAAAGTGTTGGAAGTCAAACAAGCAGGGCAGAAGGCCAGCTTGGCTAAGCAGGGATCTTCTAACACTTAGATGGAAAAGGAAAGTATATGGACATCGAAAGCAAGGACAGGCAACATGGGAGGACTGCAGAAATGCTGTCCACCACTGTAGGGAGAAAATTCATGCAGTGAAAGCTTGATTAGAGTTCAAGCTGACCAGCACTGTGAAGAACAACAAAAAGGACTTTTAAAGGTATGTTCATAGCAAAAGGAGGATCAGAGATAACATTGGTCTACTGCTTGATCACATCGTAGATAAAGGTGTAGACAAAGCAGAGGTGCTTAATGCCACCTTTGCCTCTGTCTTCAACACCGATGATGGGCCCTGAGACCCTCAGAGTCCTGTCTTGGAAGATCTTTTCCACCTTCAGAACTGCTTGCTCATGCTTTCTCTACAGAGCAGATGCCAGTCTGACACTGACACAATTTAGTGTCAAGGCCCTATCATGATATTGACTGGTTCCTGATAATATCTTTGCATAATAGAGGGAAAAGACTGAAAATATTTAAGTGCTACCCATATAGAAACAGATTTTAGTCAATGCTCTTCGGGGCCATTGAGAATATTTTGTGCTTCTAAGCAGTCTACTAATTTGAAATTATTTAAGATTTTAATATTCATTAATTAAGATATAACATTATGATATGGTAGATTCCTTTATAATTCCAGTTGCCACTGGGTAAAATAAAGTGTTTGCCCCTTAGTACACAGTAACAATGCAGATGGGAACTAAAGTAGAGTTTTATATGCAGTTAAATTATAGGGGGAATTTAAGCAGTTCAGATACAATTGCCTGGGATGGAGTTTTGCCAGAATTAAGAATTTTGCTCTCACTGAAATGCCCTTTGGATCACTAAAGATCACATTTGCTCATGTATTTGGTTTTACACCTTACTGGACCAATGATATTGCCGATACAGCAATATCAATATGATCAGTTTAATGTCTGGTCAACAGGGAGGGTTGTTCTTATGAAATGCTGTGGTGGTTTATGATGCCTGGCTGCCAGGTACCAGGTACTCTCACTACACCTCCACTGAGAAACAAGGCAAGAAAATAAGATTAAAAACCCATAGATTGAGATAAAGGCAGTTTAATAAAGAAAAGCAAAAGTCACCTACTTAAGCAGAGAGAAGTAAAAAGATTTATTCTCTACTTCCCATCAGAAGGCAAAATCCAGCCACTACATAGAAAGTAGAGTCTCAGTACTCATAGCAGTTGCTTTGGAAGACAAGGGTCTTAATAATGAGTGCCCTCTTCTCCCTTTCTCTTAGCTTTTATTGCTGAGCGTGACGTCATATGGTATGGAATATCCCTTTGGTCAGCTGTCCTGGCTATGTCCCATCATAACCTCTTGCCCACACCCAGCCTTCTGGCCTTTGGGGTAGGAGGAGGGTTGGAGAAACAGCTTTGATGCTGTAAGAGCACTGCTCAACAGTATCCAAAACATTAGTGTGTTATCAACATTTTTCTACCTACAAATACAAAGCACTATGAGGGCTACTGTGAAGGAAGTTAATTCGATCCCATCCAGACCCAATACAAATGCCCAGGACTAACTGTCTGAACATGGTACTCACTAAATACAAAATATAGGGTTTTTTAAAAAATATAATTTACGTAATACTGTCACTCTTTAAGTCCTATCATTTTTGTACTAGTGTTAGTATTCATTTGGACACTTCAACTCCCTGCCTAACAGATTTGGTTAGATAAAAGAGTTCTGTATAGTTCTGCCATCAAGTTTAATTTAAAATGCTGTTGTGGAGACAGATAGAAACTATTCTTAATATTCCCAGAGCCTCGTTAAAGTAGAATATCTTTGTATTAAGATATTGGTTTTATTTGAGACTAAGGAAAAAGAATCACTTTTAATTAGTAAAGATAACAAATTAGCCCCAACCTTTCTCCTTTGCATTTGTGTGGGACCTTTCAATACAACTCAGCTCATTAGACTGTGGACAGTTGCTGATGCAAGTGGTCTACCGGAGGTAATTAATGGAGATTTGTTCAATAAAGTGTGACCTCAAATTTTGTCATTTAAGACTTCAGACATCTCTGGAGACACGGAAGACAAGCCTGTAAACAAGACTGCACACTTAGAAACGATGCATAGCAGTAGCAAAGTGGTGCAGAAAGATTATAAGCCTATCTGATGGCCTGAAATATGATCAATTCTGGCCCAGGCAGGCAGGCACGCAACAGATTTATATTTAAAATTGTAGAAGTTGAGAAAATCACCCTGAAATAAACTTTACCTTATATTTTTCCTCTTTTCTAAGCATAATCTTATTAATTAGCTAAGATTCAACCCTGAATTTTTTTTTTTTTAAAGATGACATTTAGTAAAGATTAGGGAAAATATGGAAAATAAAATTCTGCAATCATAAGAAGACTACAGAAATCAGTAGCACTCATGGAAAAGTTAGAAAGAGTCTGAGGGAATATATTATTGATGGAAGGTCTAAGCCATTAAGGATAGTAAATATCATATGGAAACTGCCTTAACAGATAGATATTGAACAATAGAGAAAATAAATACAGTTCAGGATTTGTTTTATTACTATAGTGACTGATATAACAGAGAGTAACATTCAAGTACCACTTCTAAGTGCAAATTCTAGAATTACTCAATCTTATTTAAATTTCTAATACTATCATAAAAGAGCTATTAAGCTTATTAGACAACAATTCATTTAATAAAGCAGAAACTAAACAAGCCGTGATATTTTATTTAGACAATATGATGAGAAAGTAGTACCGAGTCTTGCAGCAGTTGATACACTGTCCTTTATAAGGATAGTATTGTATCAAATGGCAGTCATTGAAGTAGAAAGGAATTCCCTCTGTCTTGTACAGTTGCTATTTGAATACAGTATTTGAGCATGTTTAAAGAGTTTTCTCAGGATTAATGTCTAACGTCCACTAAAGCTCACCAAGATGGTAAGGCTTAGTTATATCAGGATGCGGTCAACATCACAATTGATGATGTCGTATAGCCGATCAAAGTAGATAAAATAGCAGTTTAGAATGGGATTGATAGATGTTAAGATTCAACAGATGCCAGATGGAATTCACATTTTAGGCCTAAAACTTATAGGATTAAGCCTACCACACAACTATGAGGCTCAGGAGTGCTTCAGAAATTTTAACATGGATGTTTGCTTCAGTTTCACCTCAGCTCTGCAATGAGGTGGGAAACAGAGGCTTCCCTTAGTGGCCACAGCCACTATTCCAAAATAATGTCACAAGTAAACTAATAATGCCCTTCAGGATCTTGAAGTAATGAGTAATTTAATAAAGAATTAAAAATGGGAAGGAGTTACACATGCTCATGCAGGTGATATGTTGCACAAAGACAGAACGATTTGAATTGGTTTTAGGGAAAATGGAAGACTACAACATTCACCTTGGAAAACACAGATCAATACACTTGAATAAGTTTATCTGAAACACATACATTTGGTGGAAGGATGTAAATCCTGAAAGGTAGAATGCTGAGAATTATTTCAATACAATAGTGAACTGGACACAACAGCTGTGAAGAAATAGGGAAACACAAAAGAGTAGGAATATATTGATCCACACATACTGCATGGTGCAGACTAACAGTCCATTTTTCTAAGGATCAGATACAACTGTCCTTGAACTACTTTGCTCCATTTAAAAAGCTCATTATTTGAATTAGATAGGTAAATGAGAACAATAATTTCCAAAGAGCTGAAGCAAGTATCAGCACACACACAATTTGAAATACTACAGTTGATTTGATATGAGATATACCAACTATACTCTACAGCCTTTCTGTATTTGGAATTCAATAATTGATTTTCAGGGATCAATGAAGCAAAAGTCCCACAATCAATGCAAAAAAAAAAAGTTAATTGATATTTGTACTGATTAAATATACCTGTGTCTAAAATTAGAGCATCTTAGCCACTAAAATCCATATTTGAACTTGTCTGTACTTGAGGTTGGCAACAGTAAAACTACATGATTGCTGCTAACTGACTACTTAATTCTAGTGAGGCCTTGCAATATGACACATGAGAAAATAAAAATATTTTCTAAGTCTTTTCAATGGTCAAATCATACTTGCAGAGATTCTTTGCACTAGACTAGAGGGAAACAAGAATTATTTGATCTGACTACTTACTTGCCTAAGGCCATCTCTGTTTATCAGTATATAGCTGTACTGAACCTGATGTCATAGGGTTTTCCATTAACAAAACAATGCAATTTGGCCAAAGGAAATAATATTACAAAAGAAAACTGTACATCTCTATAGTAATCCAGACACAGAAAATAACTATAGAGACATGGAGGATAATGGAAGCTTGTTCCAATATTTAATTATGTTCACATTTAAAATGTTGCCCCTAATTTTGAATCTGAAGTTTTGTAGTGTAAGATTCAAGCCAATGGACTGATAGACATATTCTGCCTTCTAGAATGGATGTTGAAAGTCTTGCCATGATGACACAAAAATAACTTAAAGAAGTGAATTTTAAGTAATTCTATTGAAATACTCACAGAAGGACTATATAAATACATTCAAAATAATGCAATAATTTTTTAAAGAAATGCACGTGTACACAGTATAATATTGTCAACTTAACAGAAAAAGGAATCCTACTATGGAAAATTTGTAAGTTCTTATTAAAGAAAAAAATGTATGAGGTAGCCAGGATAACGGACAGCCTTGCCCAATTTTCAGTTAAATTCCTCCATTGCATCTACAAATAGGAATTTCAACATGAATGACATTCTGCTATGAAATGGAAAACATCTCAAAGGGGAATTTTAGTTTATTCTCAATAGAATTTTAGTTCATCTCTAACATATATCTGCAATAGTACAAACATGAGAGGAACATTTTTTCAGGTATATGATACCTAGTTTTAGCCTAACTCAGTTATCCTGTGATTTCTTGAATTATTCTGATTTTCTGTGCTGTGGCTAGACTAATAATAGAGCATCAGAGTGTTTCAGAAACCTTTCAACTTTTATAATTTCAATCATATTGCTGCCATTGAGAACTCCTCCTGGTCTTTGGCCTAATTTATGTTCTCTTGCATTTGTAAAATATGTTCTATGGCTTATTACAGTTTCATGAAAGCATTTTATTTTTATTACCACTTTCTTTAAATGTTTTTTTCTTTAATTAGGACTACTCTCTTCTGTCACTCTACAATTCCTCACATGGGGGCAATGCAACTATTACATTGTATCCCAGTAAAAATGATTTTGCCATTTTTTGTATAAGGATCTGTACTCCTCAGCTGAGGGTGCGGTGTCAGGGCTGGCCTGGGCTTACTTTGGTTGGAGTTGATCTGAGTTGGTTTTAGCACCTGCCTCGAGGTCAAGTGCGTATTAGCTCCCCTGTCTGAGCTTGAGCTCTTCTAGTGCCATCAGCACTATTAAAATCAGTTTCTTGTTCAACTGTAACCCTCACAAATAACATAATTAATGAGTATGGGTATGTGGTTCAGGTTCTGCAGGGTTATACTGAATACACTTGTTCGGTGTATATGCGATAGCATGCTATTGAGAAATAGATTTTTTTTGCCTGATTAGAAAGTTTCACCAAAACTGTGACAGTGCTTTGATACCTCTACTTATTCTCTCAGAGTTAATTGGTATATCCCTGCACTTGACTGTGTTGTATCATACAAACATACTGTAATTGACTTGCTAAGCATAACTCAACATTTTGGTGTAACTGGATACAATTCCTCTCTGACTTTACTTAAGAGCTTTGATCTATTTCCCTTTTCTGTAACAAAGATCAGTAAAAGCTGACTAAACATATATGAGGTACTGAATCTGCTTTCTACAAAACCATTATATTTGGTAAATAGCTGTATACGGACCATTATATTTCATAGTTACTTTCATAGCTACTTCTAAGATGTTGTAGGAATACAAATCAAATTAAGTTTTAGTAACTGCAATAGTTACTAAATAGTTACTAAATAGTTACTAAAACTATTAAAAAAAAAAACACACACAAAACAAAACAAAAGAAAACCCAGGTGGCCTTTCAAATATTGCTCATGAGTCTTTTTGCTAGTCTGATTTGAATAGGTTATGATTGCGTGTCCAGGCTGAATTATTCTCCCACTTGCTTATACTGTGGTTACTGTGACCATGAAATAAAAAAAAAAAAACAACCAAAACATAGATAATGATATCTGTGGTCCTACTAAGACAAATTCACATTGTTTAAGAGCAGATGGCTATATTAACACTTAGTGAGAAAAATTGTCTTTTAGAATTCATTTTGAATTCTGTCAGTAATCCTGAAGTGTAACATTCACAGCCATTGCTGCTTTTGCAGCACATTAAGCTTTTGTGAAAGTAAAAGTTAATTACATATGATGACTAAACTCCAGGGATAATAATTAGCTGAAATGAATGGCTGCACATCAGTAATTAAATGTCATTCCACTTCATTGTACTGAGCCCTAAACTCAACCCTTAAAATGACACAGGTATTGGAATCTGATGTATCCATAGGGCCATTTCTTCAGAAAACCTAAATGCAGAACACTATACAAAGTACATTAAGTGGAAACCATAAGTACGTGTTAGTTACAGCACTTATGCATTAAGCAGACTCACATTTTTCAGAGGTTGTCTGTGGAAAGAGATTGTACCTTGGGCAGATATTTTTTTCCATGGCTTTAATGTGAGCGTTGAGGGGTGGGGAGGGGGAGTGTTTTGCTTTTCTTTGTTCATGAATTCTTTTTTGCTTTTTTTTTTAACCGGACAAGCTGTGAGACTTCTCTGCACATTATTTAGACTGTAGAATATACAAAAATAAATGACCACATCAGTCTCTGTATAGGGTTTGTTTTGACTGATGGAGTATCAGAGTGAAGATTTCATACAAAGAAAGATCATTTATCTTAGCTTGAGTAGAACAAAGCACAGTGCTCTGCCACGGAGAGATGTTCTTGATCTGCATTGTTATGCAGAACTTGCCAGCTTTACATGGGAGATAAAACTGTTTCTCTGCAATTTCACTACACTAACTGTCCATTTCATTTGTTTGAAAAGCCTGTTTCCATATTCTGTTCCCAAAAAAGTGTAGATAATCCAGAAGTATAGATTTAAAAACAACTGAATCTTCTCATGAGAAGATAAGAATATTTAACGTTAATTTTCCAGTTCTCTACTTTAAAGACTATGAGTAGTCTTTTAAAGCACATAAGGAAGACACTTGTAGATTAATTTAGGTATTCTAAATATCCTTTTTGAGGTATCTCTGCTGACTATACAGGGAATTTTTTTATACTTTTTATTAGATGTAAGTTCATCACCTGAACTGATAGCATAAACACTTTTCTTACTTCCCTAACTCAGAATGCAGGTTACAAAATTATTTTAAAGTGGTTTTAACCTAAATACATTTAACTAATTTTTACGAAGTCCTTAAAAATGTAAGTCACTAAAGTCTTTAAAATGCCATTCTGTATGTTCAGTGCATAAAAGACAAACTGTAATTGCTTTTATGTAGTACAATTTGGTTTTGCTTGGCTGGATTAAGCATCCTACTACCATATGTGACCATTTCTTCTCTTCCGTTCACCACCTGAGACAATACTGGCCATTGCCAGTATCACAGGAATCCAGGTCCAGCACAAACAGATGGTCAAATTGTAGGAAAGCCAGATTTGGAGAACTTGTCAAAAGAGGATTTTTTTTTTTTTTAAATTCATAGAAATACTTTGACATTCAAAGGTCTCATAAAATTCAGTAGGAGTCTTAAACAGCTGAAAATCCTGACACGTGTATCTTACGCAAAATCAAAATAGATATGTTTACATTGTCTATGTTTCTATCATCTAAACCGCCTTGAAAAAAAAAGAGAGCATAAATAAAATTTCACTATGCTTATGCTTATAACAACCTAATTTATTTCTGAGATGGAAAATCTTGATTATACTATCTAAATGTAAGATAGGAGTCAGATAGTTGTAAAATTATTATTGCTTAACAGGTCACCATTTATGAGTTTTGATACCCGTCTGTACTTTCTTGGTGTGCTGTATATGTAAATTAAGAAACATTGTTAAGTATCAAATAACAAAAGGCTTACTGGTAAGCAGACTCATGTTATTTTCTGTTGCCACGGGCTGAAAAATGCACTTTTAGCAGGTGATTTATTATTGAGCAACTTGTTAAGCCACAGTAATACATTTGATTATTTTTTTTCTGTTCTATATTTCTGTTACAAATGTAACATATTTCTGTGTATTTTAACCAAATAAATATTCATAGCAATGCAAATAGATAATTATGTACTTTTTAGATATGGAAAATAAAATTTAAACAGAGTAATAGCAGAATAATCCCAATTCTATCTGGCCTGCTTTGCTCCATTGTAAACGACAATGCACTCTGCCTAAAAGGCTGATGAAGATATTCCTATCATAAAGGTGTGACATAGACTGAGTCATATGCCAATTGCAACTGCATCTAAGAGGTGGGATACCAGTACCAGTATAACAAATTGAGGTTCATTTCCCTTTCGCGGTAACAAACTGATAGCTTAGTATCAGTACAGGGTATCAGACTGAGCAGTTTT
This sequence comes from Chlamydotis macqueenii, assembly GCF_036417535.1. Classification (NCBI taxonomy): domain Eukaryota; kingdom Metazoa; phylum Chordata; class Aves; order Otidiformes; family Otididae; genus Chlamydotis; species Chlamydotis macqueenii. Next base: position 19,865,784 of record NC_141556.1, read on the forward strand.
GCATACACAGTTCTGAGGAAAAGAGGCATCTTTGTGTTTACTTTGGGGTTTTTTTGTTATCTTGTAAGCAATCTAAAGATTATTCCACCTATGCTATCAATCACAAGTATCTGCAATAGGCTGTGCCACAATTCTATACATGTTAAAATTATGCCCTAAAATGGACCCTACCCAACTTTCAAAGTTGCATTTATTAGCAATTCTCATTTGCAATTTACATTTATACCTCTGTGATCTCTGAAATAATCCTGTGTTTTTTCTTTCAAAGTATCTGCTTGTACTTTTGCTATAGTCTCTTGTTTTTCTTTGAAGATGTTACATGATTACAGTGACAAAACTAGTGTTTCATCAGCACAACCTAGTCACATGTGCATCCTCTTTCACTTTGCAAAAATAGGAATTATTTAACAGAAATAGACCGCAAGAAAAAACTGAAAGACATGACAGAAGGAAGATCTGCTTCAATAACTGTTTATCAAAAGCATGTTACAAGAAATTACAAGATGGTCATAGAATCATAGAATCGTGGAACAGTTTGGATTGGAAGAGACCTTTAAAGGTCATCTAGTCCAACCCCTCAGCAAGGAGCAGGGACATCTTCAACTAGAGCAGGTTGCTCAAAGCTCTGTCTAATCTAGCCTTGAATGTCTCCAGGGATGGGGAACCACCAGGTGCCAGGGACAGGTACTACCTCTCTGGGCAACCTGTTCCAGTGTTCCACCACCCTCATTGTAAAAAATGTCTTCTTTATATCTAGTCTGAATCTAAGCTCTTGTAATTTAAAACCATTGCCCCTTGTCCTATCACAACAGGCCCTGGTGAAAAGTTTCTCCCCATCTTTCTTATAAGCCCTCTTTAAGTACTGAAAGGCTGCAATAAAGTCTCCCTGGAGCATCCTCTCTTCCAGGCTGAACAACCACAACTCTGTCTCTCAGCCTTTCTTCATAGGAGAGGTGTTCCATCCCTCTGACAATTTTTGTGGTCCTAAATTCTTAATATTTGTCTTTAACATGAGAAACTTAAAATATCCTGTTGGTAGATTTAAATCCTGCTCCTGACTCTTTAGGCCCTGGAAAAGCACATAATTCTTTGTTTGAAGAAACCAAAAGACTTTTTGAATGCACATATTCCTCCAAGTCCTGTAGTCAATGCAAATTAGTACGATCACAGGATTCTTATCATTCTTAATACAAGACTTGTGACTCTATTGCATATTTATGTCCCTAGGGCTTCTGGGAATAGCTGCAAAGACCATAAGAAAGATACGAGATGAGTGTATCGGTTACTCCAATTCAAAGATACATGTAGGCAGAAGTTAAGCGTATGTGACTGGGAGAGTAATCCTAGATTAACTCCTCTACCCTATCTAAAACCTATGTGTAAAACAGCCTTTACTGACCTGTCCTCCAGGAAAACAACCTTCAGTTTAACATCTCTGCAGTATTTACTATGTAAAGATTAACCCACTCCAATTCTAATGTAGTAAATTTAAAATGTATCAATGTGATGCAATTCAAAACCGAACACATTTCCCTGATTTTATGTCAAAATTGATTCTTACAAGTTCTCTCTTCCCCCTCCTCCCCTCCTCCCTTCTGTCCCCTGTCCTCCTCTATCTTTCTGTCTTTTAGAGTTTTAATCTTAGTAGAGTTTTAACTACTAAAAAGAGTTTTACAGATGCTTAAAATGGGTAGGGTGTGTCCTGAGATGCTGAAGTGCTGAAACACGAGATGATTTTCTGCAATGGTGATAGGTGAGGAATGAGCTCGTTATTTGAGAGCACTGTGACTAGAATTAACCACCTTATCCCAGAGATTTACACACACACTACGAACATTTTTGGTTTTGTTTTCCTAGCATATTACACTAGAAGATCAAGATGTTAAAGTCTACCTTAAAATAAAGTCAGAATCCTGAGCTACAATGCCCCCAGCCAAACAGTCTCATCCTCTTAGATGTTATAAGGTTTTTATCCTGACACTTGGAAAGATTTCTGATACCTTGAGAACAGGAAAAAGAGAAGTTAACAGAATGAAACACAGAATAAAAGAGAAAATTGGTACCTTATATTTATGCATGGAAAAAGAAGACTAAGGTACTTCTTCCTGAACAAAGAGAAACAAGTGCAATACAAAATAAATAATTAAAGTTAAATAGGATGAACTGCCCATATAGCTGGTAATAAGACAGAGCATTACACCTCTGGGTCACTTCTTCACATCTGTACAAGATCAGTAGTGACGGGAAGTGTTACCCTCTGACAGCTATTCAATAGCCTGTGTGAAATGATTCACTGGGTTTAGTCCCATGTCTAATGGACAAGAATCCACACTGGAAATTATATTAATTGGCATCCTTGTGTGGTAATACAAGCAGAAAGGCCAATGCATAAATATTCTTGAAGACTTAAAAAAAGACATCTCCCCCCTGGAGATGGTCAGTCACAGTCAGGGTTGGGTCAATTGGAAGAATCTGGTAGTCAGAGAGCTGGTTTTTTTTAGATACATGTTGTAATTATTCCACAGTTGAAAAGTGAAGTTTTCAGCATTACCATTCCAGATACATTCCTATGTATCTATTTATTTCCATAGCTTGTTAATCAAACATGAAAAAATAAGATCATGTATGCAAATGCTTCAGTAGATGCAGAAAGATTCACATGTACAGAAAGACTCCTGGTCTAACAAACAGAGAAGCACTGGGAGGCTCTCAGAACAGTATTGAGGAAAGTAAATCTCATCAGTAATTTTTCTGCAGAATTTATCTCTCTATCCATCTATCTTTTCAATAGGCTTTCCTAGATAATTTCCTTTTTTTTTAATAAAAAAAAAAGACATTCCAAAAATGATTCTTGCAGAACAGTCTCTCAAGCTGAGCTTCCCAATTTTCTTTCCCCATGTCTTGTTTGTATGCCCTCAGCAAGTCATGCAACAGGAAACATCCTTCCCTTCAGACACTAGACTAATGGTATTAGCAAAAAGTTTATCTAGAAGTCTGAACTTTTTATCATCAAAATAATAAAAATTTTGTACTTTTCTAAATAACTGTGTTTTCAGACATTACAACTCGCTCCATGTCTTTGTGTCTGTTGTCAGTATACAGTACTATTTGGACTTTATTTTGTTGTTAACTGGTTAACCTGTATCCTGATATGTAGTCTAGCAATTGTTAGAGCTAAATTAGGCACGTTTGACAGATCCTACATCTGATTAGACTGTAATACAGTTAAACAGATTCCTCTGTGATGGCCCATTGGAAGTATGGTGAAGAAATTACTAATCCACAAAGAACTGCCTGTAGCAAGCCACGCTGGTCTTTCTATATCACTTGTCTTTTTCAATCGAGAAATATTATCCAATTCTTTGTAATGAATAGATATTTGGCTTAAAAGTAGGACTAAAGAGTATAAAACGAAAACTTTATTAAACCACTTCATGTTTTATATGGCACTGACTATTCCTTTCAAAGGAAACATTAAAAATAGCTTCCAAAATTAAAAAAAAAAACAAAACCTCTTTAAAACACCTTTAGATTTACTGTTCTAACATTATGAGACAATCCAAACATGAAGGAACATATGTCTTGAGAACAAAGTCATGTTCAGTTAAATTTTTTATCAGCAAAATAAATGAGATAAAAATAAAATCCAGGGGGAAAAAAAAAAAGGATACTTTTTCTACAAGAAAACATGATGAGAATAAACATGCCTTTTTGAAAGACACTTCTTTGACAAAAGCTATTACTATTTTACCTACATTGTTACCAAAACTCTCCAAGAGTGAATTTTAAATAATTACCTGTAAAGTTCAGAGGTGAACATGCATTTATTTTGAAAGAAGTTAATTGCCAAGGACAAGATCTGGCATTCTACATTGACTAAATACCTTCAGCTTGAGAGTGGTACTTCTGTTTTCCTATTATCAACTATTTCAACAGTTTAAAACTTTACTTTTCTGTGAGGCAGGAATTGTAGAAGTGAACTCAAATCAGACCTGAGTTTAGGTGTCCAACAACTCTAATGAGCATTGGAAGCTCTAAGATATCTGACCAAAAGGCAGCAATATTGCTTTTGAAGTACTTACGGAAACCATTAGAAAAATGCAGAATAAATAATATACACTTTATATTTGGGCTGCCTTTTTTTTTTTCCCCCTCTGATTTTAATTATGTAAGAAGAACTAATATATGTCTAATTTAGAGGGGCTGTAATGAATTTTTCTTCAGTCTTAGGCTTGGCTGTGCTGAACTGCCAGTTATTCACAAACACCTTCTGTCATTTTGATACTGAAAATCAAAGTTTCTTAATACATAAAATATAACTTATTGTGTCACATAGCAGCAGACACGCATGTAAATAGTTACAGAATGTATGCGTTTCTAAACTATTCAATATCAAATTGTTTCACTGACTAACTGAATACTAGAATATTCATTTGCTGTCTAAGGAAATGAAGCAGAATTTAATACACAGAGATATATCTGCATAAAAGATTGGCTAGAAATATCGTACAGAGTTTCAGATCAAGATCTAGACTTTATATGCTGGCTTTGTATTTCTTGCGAAAATATCACCTGACATGTCAAAGGAAAACATGCCTTTCTACACAGGGTTGATCAGAATATTTGAATAATGTGTGCAGTTTGGGACAGTGAGATGCAATGGAGCACGTAATGTTGTGGAGTCTGATGATGACAATATGATTATGATGCAAGAAGAGAAGGGTGGTGAAAAAAGAAGGTATTAAAATTACACTTTTTCAGTACAATATAAACAGATTCTAAATTACATATTCAGCAACTACTGTGATAAACTTGTTATAAACGAGTGGAATTTTTTAAAACAATAACCCATACAATTTATCATGCTATTTAGTAGAGAATTAGTGTATCTTAGCTGTATTCTTAGCCAGTCAAATATATTTTAAAGAAAGAGGAAGAAATTTTTTTAACAATTATTCTTCCAACTGAAAGTTACAGGCTTGAGCACGATGGTAAAACAAAGAAAAAAATTTATTAACTTTTTTGGGGGTGCTTTTCAGGGTTGCTGAAAATATGATATTTTAGTCATCTCTCCTTCCTGTAATCTTGACTTTTTAAATTGTCATAGAAAACAAATAGTTTTAAATCATTGCTAGTTAATGTTCTGAAATATTGAAATGACATTTCACAGAAATATAATTTGGTTTTGCAGCAATAATTTTGCAGTATTTATGGAGATTTTTCTTTACTTGCATTCCTTCTTTTCTAAAAAAAAATAGTGTATTTTCCCTTGTTATTTTTCTTTTTGTGAATACAGAGCTAGCATGCACTTTAAGAAAGTCATTTTTGTGTGCTAAGACATCTATGGAAATGCTTTTGCATTATGAAGTACCATGCAATCTTATCTGAGAAATAAAATTACTATATTTTAAAAATATACTTTGACTAGTCTTTTTCAGAATATCAGTTATCAGTATGGTTCAAGACATGCACTTTAAAAGTTAGTGTCTTTCATATTTTGAATATTCAGGTGAAGGTAGCAGGTGCTGTAAACCAGGAATCTCCTGATGAGTTTTTACATATTTAAACACATTTAAATCTTTATGATATCTACAGCTTTGAATTAGGGGGAAGGAGCAAGTTGTGGCCTGTCAGTTCTTGTTACATCAGTTACTTATCATTAGTTGGAAAGTATTTTGGATTTTTTTTTTTTAAATGGAAATTCTCCTAGGGAGAGGAAAGCATTCTGTTCATAAATTCTGGTATCTTGGACAACTAACAAGATTCTTTCAAAACACCTGTGCTTAATTGTCTGTGCTAATTTACTGAGAAACTCCACATAGTAGTATTCAAAATATAACAGTTATTTGAGCATGGACTGCTCTTGTGTTGAATTATTGTTTTCACCATAGTGATAATAAAATGTTAAGGAACAGAGTTGGGTGCTGTTGCAATTATGATCAAATTTGTTCCATGCTGATTCTACTATAGACTGAGGAAAGTAATTTTAAAAATTTCTTTTTCAATTGTCTGTACTGTAAAAGGATCAGCTATTCATATGTATTTTCCTCTTTGCTGTCAATATTAAGTCTTACAAGCGAAATGAACTTCATCCTTAGTTATCTCTTTAGGCACTTTAAGCTCCACATCCTGGAACTAGAAAAAGACCTATCTGGTGCCTGGAGAAATCTTCTTTTTTAATTTTTATTGTGATCTCATAAAGCTAAAAACTGTGATATTATTCAGCACTCTGAATAATCTCTACATACTTTATATCTTGGAAATAGACCACTCATATAATCTATATATCTACCAGGGCACAAAGAAGCCATTTAAATCATCATGAATAAGTTTATCTTTATTTCTGTCACTCTGGTAGAAGTATTTTAAGTTCTACCCTTGGAATTTAGTGCAGATTATTTGTTTCCAGGAAAATATTGTAAGGAAGACCTAATATCTCTTTAACCTTTCAGTTTTATATTTTCAAATTTTTTTTTTGCGATACTTATATAATGTAGCTTTTGCTTTGTTACAAAAGTTAAACTTTTCAATCTCTGTCTTCTGTTACACTCTTAGTCCAAATATAATTCTTTAAGATTCCTAAAATCAATGGTTTCAGTCTGGTGGTGATGATAGTGGTAGTGGCTTAGTGTGTTGTCAGCACCCGGACTCTTTCACCAAGAATATGATGTTCACAGAATCATAGAATGATTAGGGTTGGAAGGGATCTTTAAAGGTCATCTAGTCCAACCCCCCTGCAAGAAGCAGGGACATCCCTGACTAGATCAGGTTGCTCAGAGCCTCATCCAACCTGGCCTTGAATGTTTCCAGGGACGGGGCATCTACCACCTCTCTGGGCAACCTGTGTCAGTGTTTCACTACCCTCATTGTAAAAAATTTCTTCCTAATGTCTAATCTGAATCCACCTCCCTCTATTTTAAAACCATTACCCCTTGTCCTTTCACAACAGGCCCTGCTAAAGAGTCTCTCCCCATCTTTCTTGTGGGCCCCCTTGAGGTACTGGAAAGCTGCTATAAAGTCTTCCTGGAGCCTTCTCTTCTCCAGGCTTAACAGCCCAAACTCTCTCAGCCTGTCCTCATAGAAGAGGTGCTCCAGCCCTCTGGTCATATCTGTGGCCCTCCTCTGGACTCACTCCAACAGATCCATGTCCTTCTTATGTTGGGGGCTCCAGAGCTAGACACAGTACTCCAGGTGGGGTCTCATGAGAGTGGAGTAGAGGGGCAGAATCACCTCCCTCGACCTGCTGGCCACGTTTCTTTTGATGCAGCCCAGGATGCAGTTGGCTTTCTGGGCTGCAAGCGCACATTGCCAGCTCATGTTGATCTTCTTGTCCACCAGCACTCCCAAGTCCTTCTCCTCAGGGCTGCTGTGAATCTGTTGACTGGCTGTTTATGTTGATGGTTTTTAATTCTTCCTTCAGAGATCCACTCCAGGTAGCTTTTATATGTTTGCTAGCACCCCTTTAAAAATTTGCTCTCTCTTTGGTTTGTAACGATCAAACTGACTATATATGGTGCTTCTTACATATGTTAGATACTATTTCTTTGTTATTTTTTTTACTCCTAGAACAAGCTTTGTCCTCCTCCAATTCTTTATTTTTATTGCTATGGAATCTTTAGTATTAACCCTGTGCCCGATCTCTTATCATCCCATGCCTGATCTCTCCCACTTTACCCCACATATTGCGCCTTGCATCCTCAGGCTGCTGTTTCCATTCTGGGCTTGTAAACCTCAACACAATGGTATTTAGATTTGTGAATATCTCATTCTACGTGGAATAACTGCTTGTTACCACTATCCATGTAAAACTGTGGTTATGCAACAGAAAGATAAACACAAGGAAAACAAATGATCCATTGATATCTGGTGAATTAGAGAAATTGCTGTCACAGTTAAACCAAGAAACACAAAGCCAGAGGCAGGCCAAGAAAAATTCAGAGAGAGCAAGCCTGACAAGCTTCAGTCCTGGCAAACTCAGTACAAAGCTTGTGACCTGTTACTAGCAATGGTAATAGACATTCCAGATCTACATAGTTACACTTTGAAGATTTCAGGAAATGTCTTGCTCATCACCTTGTGCTGGTGGTGTAACCCTGCAGTCTTCCAAAGTTGCTATTGTTAGTATCAGTATTGAATTCGCAAGGCCTCAGGCTTACTCTTCCTGAACTTTTCTTGACCTGCCTGTAGCTTCGTTTTGAGCTGAGATGAAATCCAAGCAATGGATACTGTCTTCCAGAATGTTATAAATTTTAGGAGAAAGAAGAGATTTCCAAAAGTAGAATGTCATTGCAATTACATTTAAATGGGATGATGTTCCGAAGTAATTTGAATTTATTCCTGACCATCTCTATTTATGCTGCTGTATTTAAACTACTCTGTTAGCAATACAATAAAAGAGTGGAGCTCTACTAGAACTTATGTTAGCTATCAGTAATTTTGATCTAAGAAGCAGTGAGAACTGATTGAGGTGCAAGTTAGCAAAGCAATGAATATAAAAGAAAGAATGTTCCAACATAAAGGAAGTTCAAAGCTGGCAATATGAAATTGATTTGTAGTCTCCTATCCAAAGCGATCATAAGTAGGCCTGTGAATGAAGTCTTATAAAGGTTAATATTGTTGAAAGATTCATTTTAGGTCAGTTAAAATGTATCACTTTCTATAGAAAAAAAATGTAAATAAAATCAAAGTCTGATAAGAATTACATGCTAAAAAAATCAATTATTTTGTAAGGCATAATCTGGCTTACTGTAATGGCTCATATATCTCACTTGGGGCCAGAGGCTCGCTGATAATGCTTACACAAAACAAGATTAGTTGTGTTCATGCAAAGCAAAGTACAAGGTTTATTCACTGATTGATTGATTTGATTGATTAACATTCTGACAGAACAGACAGTTATGGATGAGTTGTAGGTACAGTAATGGAAAATTCGGAGGGCATAGGATCTGTGAGAAAGGGCATATTTCTACAGCAGCTGCTAGTGATGACTCTTTAAAGAATTACTTATCTTTTTTACAAAAGAATGTTGTGGTGAAGTGCATACAACAGGCTGAGACAACAGAACTCTACCTCATTCTCTCTTGAACCTGTTCCATGCAAAATTGTAAATTATTTCTGTTTATCTTTCAGAACTGTAAAAATTTAGGCTGTGGGTCCATCCTGTTATACAGATGTCAGTCACAAGTTTCAGATCAGTATCAGATCCCAGATCATGGAGGTCCCCAGACTTTGATAATCTGTGAAGATGGCAGCCAAAGCTCATGATGTAACCCAAAAACACTAAAAGCATTTTATATGCATGACAATAATGTCCAATTCTGCTAGTTATTCTTAAAGATTTTTTTTTTTTTTTTACATAGGAACTGTTGCTTGAATCTGAGATTTAAGCAAAAGAGTAAGTGCTACCAACACAAAAATCTGCAGAACTGGACTTGTTTGTTGAAATATACATAGAAAATAATAATAATAAATGTGGCATAGGAATTTTGTTCCTATAGCAAATATTTTCGTGCAAGCCACTGTAATTATAGAAGTCCTTACAGATATGTAAAGATAGATTAAATACTTATTTTCAGAAATGCCCAATTACATTTTTAATCAAATCTTTTATTTCATCCTCTTGTATGTACCCTCCTCTAAGATCCCAAATAAGGCTCATTAAGTCTTATACATATTAAGTCTTGCACTCCAGAAATGTCCAACTTTGTAGAAACCTAGCTTCACTTGACATAATCCCACTGAGCTGTGTGCTTGCTGGCTGGGTAGGTATAATTTCCCAGAAATATTCAGTGACACAAGCAAGGTCCTTATCCTTTTAAGAACTGTTTTGCCATCCATATGGTAAATCCTAAGAGGAAATCTGAAAAGTTTAAGTAGAGTCCCTAAAGCAGGAGGGAGGAAGTCAAGGAGAGTGGGAAGTTCTTATATAGAAGCTGGGCCATTACATAACCGGAAATAAAAGAACTCAGAGACAAGAAAGAAAGTATTCTCTCTAACAGTAAGGCTTTTGGCTGCTTTTACAGGATATAGATTAATCACTCTCTCCAACCAGATTCCTCTAGAATGCAATCTCCCAAATGAGAGTTATCTGTCCATGAGGCTTTTTGCAAACAGTGAAGAGACTGAAATAATTTTCTGTATTGAACTTTAATCCAGATTGATTTCTTAACATAACTGAGAGGATAAGTTCCCCAATAGTTGTAGTTTCTTTGCACACTGCACTGGCTGCTCATAGACTCAGCACATTTAAATCTCCTTGGCAGTACATATGTGACTTTAGGTGATCTGAGAAGGAATGGATCAGTCTCCTGTTCTTAGATTGTGCCTGGAGTTTGTAGTCCAGTGGGGCATGCTGGCTTTTACCCAAGAATTTTAGATGTATACTTGTAGAAAATAAACGTAGAACTTTGATATTGAAATTTCTTTTTTTTTTTCCTAGACATCATCCATTCAGGAAATAGAGGAATATCACATGATCCATAATAAATAAAAATAACTGCATCTTCCAGTATTGAATCATAGAATCATAGAATCTTAAGGTTGGAAAAGACCTCCAAGATCATCAAGTCCAACTGTCAACCTAATACCACCATGCCTACTAAACCATGTCCTGAAGTGCCACATCTACGTGTTCTTTGAACACCTCCAGGGGTGGTGACTCCACCATTTCCTTGGGCAGCCTGTTCCAGTACCTGATCACTCAGTAAACAAATTTTTCCTAATATCCAAGCTAAACCTCCCCTGCTGCAACTTGAGGCCATTTCTTCTCATCCTGTTACTAGTTACCTGGGAGAAGAGACCAACAGTCGCCTCCCTACAACCTCCTTTCAGGTAGTTATAGAGAGCAATGAGATCTCCCCTCAGCCTCCTCCTCTCCAGACTAAACAATCTGAGTTCTCTCAGCTGCTCCTCATAAGACTTGTGCTCTGGACTCCTCACCAGCTTCGTTGCCCTTCTCTGGATGTGCTCCAGCAACTCAACATCCTTCTTGTGCTGAGGGGCCCAAAACTGCACACAGTATTCAAGGTGCAGCCTCACCAGTGCTGAGTATAGGGGCACAATCACTTCCCTGCTTCTGCTGGCCACACCGTTCCTGATACAAGCCAGGATGTTGTTGGCCTTCTTGGCCACCTGGGCACACTGCTGCCTCATGTTTAGCTGGCTGTCTACCAGCACCCCCAGGTCCTTTTCCACAGAGCAAGAGGACACTGAACACTCATAAGAAACAGCCTGTCGATGAGGCACAGAATAAGAATCATTTGTGGACATTTTCAGCAAATAAATTTGAATAAGGAATGCATTTGAGAAATAATAATCTGCTCACTGACAACTGGCAAACTGAAACAGAGGAAAAATTTGTGAGATAAATGACACATTATGAATTATTCACTCAGTTTTGCAACACGTTGATTACACTCTGTAATCAAATACTGGGCAACTCATTTAACATGTGGAACTGAGGTCTGGAAGAGAAACGTGGTTTCACAACTCACTATTAACATGTGGATGGTTTGTAAAACAGCTGGCTCCACAGACTTAACGCTTCTGAACATTTTTTTCCCGTATCTGGCTCATTTGTCGTGTAAGTCATAGCAATGATCATCATAAAGACTACTTCCATATTTTAGCTAGACTGTTTTTATCTTTGCTTATGTACTGTACATTAGAGTTCATTTGATTTTAACTAGACATCATTTAACATGTTAAAGGAACCTTTCGGCTGAGGGTATCTGTTCCCAGTGTACATGAAAATAAGTTCCACACATTTCTGGAGATAAATCTATTTGATGCTAGCATTGATACATCATAGAATAACTGTACATTAGGCATTAAATTTATTCTTGCAATAATAATTGAATGTCAATGTAATAATTTAGTCTGCAAAAAGGTAAGTAAGTACAGTGGGAGAGTATGGAGAAACCATATACAGAAAGGGAAAAGCAAGGAACAGACATAGAGCAGAGGAGACATGAAACAAAGCTCCATAAATGTATCCATAAAATATGACAGATGAGAGACACATATCCTTGTGAAATGACTTGAGTATCACCTCTGCCCCTGAATGACAACCAAAGTCACTTCAGGGGTAAAGGAAGAATACAAATGGACCATCAGACTGCTATGACCTGCAAGTGTGACAAACAGCATGATAAAGTAGGCATTGAGAGAAGGTTGTTCTGCTCTTCAAACATAGATCAAAATTTAAAAGAACTGGAAAGAGATTTTCTGCAAATATCAGTTCACTCCCCATAGCAGAGAGAACAGAATCACAAATTTAAAGTGTCTCCTAGTGTGTAATATTAAGACAAACACTAACTTAACAAGCAAATGAGAGAGGCTTACCCATTTTCTCCGACTTACACTGAAACAGAGCCCATGATTATTCTATACTTCAACACTCAGAGACATGACATGAAATACAGTACATTCCTCTTCCTACATAGACTTTCAAGACTGGTTTCACACTACATATGCTTAATTATCACTAATAAAACCCTTGGTGCCCTTAAGTGTGCAATTACAGGTATTCTCATGCTGGAAGAAACTGTATTTTTGAAAAAGTGAAACACCTGGCTTTCTCTAAATGTACTACAATGTTTCTAGCTATCTCAGTATTGCCATATGTCCTGAGTCTTGAAAATGCGAGAAAATACACAAAGCATTGGCTGTTAAATTGACAGTTGACATAAGTTTGCGCTTTGTGGACCGACACCAGTTTATGTGTGCCATTATCCTTGTGCAACAAAAGTAGTTTCAGTTGCCATTATTTTAACAAAGTCTCAAACTTAACATGGGGCTGATTGTTCCTAGTTCCAACTGCAGTCAGCAGGAGCCGGGATGGAGGCACACATGACCAGAACATTCAGTATATAAAGAGTCTTCAATCAGCAAAGAGCAAATATAATTTAAAAAATTATTTATCTTCACTGATCTTTGTCAAAATATATCCTGAAATTAGATAACAGATTTGGCTGAATAAAGATATTCGTGCTGAGGGACTTTAGGGGCCTTCAGAAGATATCTACTCTGATAAGATTAAATAATTCACTCCCATGAAAATATCGGAAACTGTGGTTGTATCTGCCTCATCTCTATTTCACGACATCCACTACAAAAGAAAGTTAAGGGTTCTCTTCTGTCTTACAGTGTCCAATGAACTTTCTGGCTAAAGGTATGTATCACATAAATTCAACTTCCCAGGGAATGACAAAATCTTGAAGGCTAAATTGACCATATTACCATTTCTTTGAACTCTTATGTCCCAGTTTAAGAAAGGGTAATACAAATTGGATCCTATTCCAACATCAGATGGTGAGTTTGAGATTAATGTAATATTACAAGAAATCTGAAGCAAAGAAGAAAAGATGGCTTGAGGATATTCACGAGTACTCTTGATAGAGTCCATTACAAGTAGAGCACAGCATTTGCAGTGAAAGCAAACTGACAGTGGATTAGGATTTCTGTTTAGCTAAGTGGTTCTGTTATGAGACAGAAAATCCTTATTTTCTACCCATGAATTTACTTTGTTAGTAAGCATCTTGAAAGAGGGTGTTAAAAAAGGCAAATACAAGAGAAGAGAGAATGTATAGAGAGAGCAGCAAAAATGATGAGAAACAGCAATGTCAGTACCAGAATATCCCGAGAACGTATCTTGCTGCTCCTCATCTTTTTTGTGAGGAGTTAATGATTAACCACTCAGAAATAGGAATATTTGTCAGCATACTACCTGTGGAGGTGTCCATACGCCTTGGTGAAATGGCCTGGATAAAAACAGCTGACAAGACTGGGTTGTGAGTCAAACAGTGTGTGTGAATGAAGCACCCCAAACTGCCTACAAACGTCATCTGGATTAAGTGGTTGCCAGGGGATTACCAAGAGAATTTGAAACAAAGGAGTCATTTTGAATAGCAGTACAGAAGAAACATGAAGATCTGCAAGGGGAGCCCGGTGAGGGGGAAGCGAGGCGGGGGGTAGGGGTGGGCACCTCTCCCGGGGCGCCCCGGGGCCCTGCCCCCTGCGGGGGCAGCGGGGGCGGCCCGGGGGCAGAGGGGCCGCGCCCAGAGGGGGATGTGAGGGGAGAGGGGTGCACGCGTGTGTGTGCATGTCAGAAGTGTCTGGGATTATTTAGAAACAGATGCTTAAGAATGTGCAGGTGCTTAGTACCGTGTCTCATGTGTTGTATCAGTGCCATTGATACTGAAGGTTTAGTTCACTGATTGCTGGTTAATCATCTGTTGTTAGTAGATCAATAAACCGCTTCAAACCTGTTTTGATTTAAGCCATGTGAACTGCGCAGTTTTTGCCTGAGACACTATCTAAATAATTTTAGAGAAGCACGTCAAACATTTGCTGTATGCTGTAACATTCAAGATCTTAGGGAGAGGAAGATGAAGGCATGTGTCATATACTATACTTTGAGTTGATAAGGACAATGATTGAAGAGAGTGTCAGAAATGCAAATTGTCTGAGGAAAGCAAGCCTTTCCAGTGGTAATGGAACTGTACGGAGAGCCTTGTAGAAAGCTCAATACGTTAAGGTCACGTGGCTGCTCACCATATCATTTCCATATCTTAATGCATTTCCAATTTTTTACCATAATACTAAATTCTAATTTTTTTTTCATTTACAAATAATTATAAAATTCCAATAATTAAAGGTTGTACAAATTTGTTAATCAACATTAAATATTTCTTTGATTGATATTTTAGTTTTTGTCTATTTTCTGCACAATAATTATCTTTTGCTTAGAGTAGTTTTTACATGCCACTGTCAGAGATCAGAGCTCAGATATCAGAGATGTTGCAATTATAACAATAATTATTTTACCAGCTGAAATCATGAAAGTAAATTTTCCACTGGGAGTAGCTGCTGGATGTTTGCTACATAATAATTTGTTCTTAAATTAAAAATAAACTTAGAAATCCATATTATTTAAATGAGAACATGTTGTTTTATTAAATTCAGTTAAATAATAATGACTATTTATATGGGAAATCAAAAGAAAAGAATCCCATGGAACTATCAGTGTTCTACTGTTTTGTTAATTATCACACTAAACATTGAAAATAGATCTAACACTGTTTAAAATAAAGAAAAAGGTGTTGGTAAAAACTTCTTAAGTACTGGTAATATTAAGAATATATCAAATTTATTTCTCCAAAATCAGATTTTGTTCCTTTTATATAAATATTGGAATTTCATACAATTTATAAAATGAATACAAATGAAGTCATAATTCCATTTTACTATTTAATACTATATAATTTATAAGGGTATTATATTATTAAGGGTATCTTTAGAAAAAGTTTCATGTTTTAGAGGATACAATGACATCGTGTGAATGGGAGCAGATCTTATAAATCTAATTTTGTTATCTCATTCATAAGCTATTAAACAAACACTTGAATATTTGTGTTTCTTACCTTGATCTTATTTCATAAAGTTCCAAGCAATGAAGATGAGTTTTTCCTAACAGCATTTTTAAACTTTAAATGGTGTTACCTTTTTTTTCCTTCTTAAGTGGCAACAAATAATGAACATTTACTACTTTAGGCCCCCGAAGATATACAGATCCTGGAAAACGATACCCAGGTGTCTTAAACGGACAGTCCTAATGCCTCTTCATGTTTGTTTGATGATAATAAAGATGTTGTTGGACAAAACCAGCAACAGCAACAACAGAAAATGTCTAGGTGGCTTGAGTATTTGCATTGCAAAACTCTGGTTTGTTAGCTTGAACTCTTTTAGTCTATAACAAAAATTCTTCATATTAGTAAAATAAATGTATTTATATTCAGTCTTTTCATTTAAAACATTAGCAAAAAGCTCATTTTAATCTATTAAAAATACTTTCAAAACTTGGAATATAGTTTATTCGATAGATATGAGTGGATCAAATAAATCCTTTGTCCCCAAAACTTTTTGTTTCCTTTCCTTGAAATATTTATGTTTAGTAGTAAATAGATTTAGATTTAGAAACTAGGGAGCTTTCATATAATGGATTCATTGAAAAAACAAAACCAAACAAAACAAAACAAAAACCAAATTGGTAATTGCCTAAATTTAGACATTAAAACTTCCTTTTCAGCATGTTTTTTAAAAAACATATTCAATCACATACCATCAATGCTGGTATTAAGATAGGCCAAGGTGAAGAAGGAAATTGTTGTATTCAGGAACAAGCCATGTTGAAAACCTGTCAGCCAGTAGAAGACCAAAAGCTATACAGCTTCGTTTTGAGATTTCCTGAAAGAGTCTTTCAAGGAAAAGGGATATGAGAGTCTATTTTAAAAATATTGCCATTAACTTTAAAGAACATAGTGCCCTTTAGACTAGGAAATGTTCATTAACTATATAGCCTACCTTCGAAGTCAGGGTACTGGTGGGGCTAAATGCTTAACTTTTAGGTGGTGTAAATTAAAGCTGGAAGTGGCTCAGCTGTTTTATCTCAACACACAATTTTTTTTCTAAAATCTATTCTAAACAATGTTTCTGAATTGATAACTTGAGAGACTGACATGTCAGGGCCACAAAGCACCTTACCATGCTCAATTTATGGTAAGTACAGTAATATGCCTACATTTGTCAATGGCTGTAAGAGCAATAGAAGCTCTGATACCTGATATTATAAAATAATAAAAAGCTATACTGTGTAGCATAAGGCAATCCAGTAAATGTTCACTGTTTAATGTTTATTTGAGAGAAATGTATATTGGCTGTTAAATGGATTCAAGCTTGCAGTAAAGTGGTACTATTCTCTAACTGGCTGCTTGTTTTTACAAACCTTGTATGAACTTAATTCCTTTCAGACATCTTTGCTGAATTTGTAGAGATTTTCTAACAGAACTACAAGTTATTAGGGGTAGAGGTACACTTAACTGAATACTCACTCATACACATTGTGCTCATATAATTTCCTCAGAAACTTAAAAAAAAAAAAAAGTATTCCTGATTTCTCCATCCATCTGCTATTGAAGTCAATTTAAAAAAAAAAAAACAAAACACCTTGGTTTTTTTTTTTCTTTTTTTTTGTTTCGTACATATATCAATGAATTGTTTGCTAGAGGAAAAATGTCCCCAAGTTAAAATATTTCATGTTGACATTTTTTAAAATGAATGCATTATTATTTTAATTCTAAATTACTTTACATTTCTATCTCATTTTCTGGGATTAAATAACCCAAGTTTCAAAATATCCAGAGTATAAAAATGGAAAACTATTTTTTGTATTTTAAAAGAATAAAATATTTTGCAATTTTTCCTCATCTAGAATCCCATATATTTAGTCATGTTCAATCTAAGAAAAATTATAACTTTTACTGTATACGAGATACCTGCTCAATTAAAGAAATAAATTCAGGACATAGTTGACAGAGAAAATACACTATGCTTGTGTACAAATCTGCAACTAGCTAGAATGTGATATTCTTTACTTAACACTAAAAACAATGACATCAAATGCCTTTCTACATGCATTCCACACTGTGGAATAAATTTTGTTCTTCCTCAAACTTTAAGTTTTTGTTTAACTCTATTCCATTCCACTGTATGTTCTGTGGCTATTGTGTGTCATGTAGCACAAATACTTCTCAAAGATATTTCATGTCTGTCAGAAGACTACAGCTACAAATTTTACCAAATGTATGTCTTCAAGTCTGGATAATCAGTGCTTTTAGACAGACAGTTTGTTTTTCTTTGCAGTTATAATATTCAATATACCCATTTATGCATGAGATGAAGTAAGATGAAGACTTAATAAATTTGTGGCTGTTATATGTGGGCAAACCTTCAAAGACTTGGAAGAAAGGGGATAGCGGGTTTCAAATAAAACCTCAGAACTGTGTATGTTCTTCTGATATATTTGAACTTCCTGGCTCAGGAAAATTGGGCTGTAAAATTACAAGAGAACAGGTTTTCTGCAAAGATTTGTGCTGTTAGCTTTTGACTGGAAATATTACAAAGCTATCCTTACCACCTGTAGTTCTGAACTTTCTCCTGCTAGTCAAAGCTGAAACTATAATATTAAAGTGAAAATGTCATTTTAGTGAAAAATATATTCACATTTAAAAATGAAAACATTTTGGCAATCTTTGTTCTTTGAAATTCTAAAGAAGTTTAGAAGGTTCTTTTATATTTTTGTAGTCTGGTTTGTTTCTGCATCATTTTAATTGAGACTAGTCAGGAGCAGTGTTTCTAAGTCAATACTTGATTTGCTTTAGAAATTTAAAAGAAAAGATTTGGTCTTGCCTTCATCTACATTTGTTTCTAACAAAATAATCAGCAATGGTAACATGTGACAGGATATAGTTCTAATTAGAGACATAAATTAATGCCACAGAAATGTCTAGAAATCAATCTTTATCTAATACTGAAATACACAGTAATAATTAGAAAATGAGGCTTTGCAGATTGGCATAACAACACCATTGGCAGCTTCTGCTTGATAAACCAGGGTTAGAGCTGCAAAATTTGTATGTGAGGACTGAGATACATTGGGAGAACTATGTGAACATTTGGCATCAAAAACCCACCCAATATCATGCTCTTAAGAGTGTTATTAGTCCTTCACTTTCCCAAATACTAAATTCATGCAAAGTAAATTTTATTTAAGTGAGAAATGCAAACCTTTGGAGCAGAGGAACACGTAAGCCATTCCATTTAACTGGAAAACACATGTAAATAAATGAGTGAGTTTCAGGTATAACCACTACTTTAAGAGTAACAAGGTTGTGGGAAACGTTTTTGCCTCTAAAAACGTGTTAAAGCATGGTAAGGGGGTTTTTGGTTTGTTTGTCTTTGGTTATGTTTATTTGCATTTTAGTAGGATTTATGATAACATGCATATTGGAAGGACTTGTATGCATGCACTGATGCTTCAAAAACAAGCCTGGATTTACTGAGAGAGAAGTGAAAAGGAACCTGCCTTGGTTTGTGTGGTGCAGTACATGCTTTGTGCTATGTTAGAAGGAATAGTATAGAATAAGCGCAGCCTTCTACGCTTCTCTGTCATGTCTAGATCCTTTCTTGACAGAAATAGCTGTACATACACATATACATTGAGTCAGAAACTTTAAATATATACATGAACAACTTCTTTTCTTTAGATGAAATAAAATCTGTGCTAGTAAACAATAATAATTGAAGTATTCATTCTGGTTTTTTTTCATATGACCCTATTTCTGGTTGCTTACAACATTTTAGACTTGAAGCATCTGAGCTGGTGTCTACTTCATGTGTTTACTATGGTGTCTACTATGCTGAGTGTCTACCTCAAGTTGATTTTTTTTCTTACTTTTTTTTTTTTTGTGGAGAAAAGACATTGTTGCTTTTGATGACATGGTTAAGGAAAATACTGCTTGCATTTGTTAAAAAATTCTGGTTGCATTTACAGACTGAGCAATGAAGTATGAGAGGAAAGTATGGTGCTGAAGATTGCATTCAAAAATTTGTCTTTGCTTTAGCATGTGCATTGTAATATCTTCTTGATTTTTTCCTGATTAATTGTCATTAAAATAAGTCAAAATACATTCTGTATAGATCACAATACAGACTATAGTTTACATGATTTATTACGAAAACTCACCTATTGCTTACTCTGTAAGACACGTGATGAAGCATTTTATTAAGTTTTAGTTTAAATCACGTGTGCTTTGGAAGCTAATCTTCCATAAGCCTCAGTAATCATACTTTGATACGCATCATAAAGTTGTTTCAGAGCACACAGACCAGATTATTTTGAGATTAATTTAAACTGCTAGATGCACTTCCAAAATGCAGCTACTGTGCTCCAATCAGGAGCTGGCACTGCATCTGTAGAACAAGACTAGAGCTGATCGGAAATATATGCCGCTGAAATGTATGGAGGTTATAATCTTCTCAACATCAACTATTTAATTATTCAGATCCACTTCTATTGCAACACACTATTTACTAATGTAGATATAATTGGTGTTTTTTGTAACCCTTGAAGTATTTACAGATTATATAGAAATTCTTCCTTAAGAACTGTTGAAATAAGTGCTCAATTACATCCCTTTGTTTGAAAAATGATATCAGAGCTTTTAATAAATGCACAAGGTAAAAATATTGTGAGAAATGAACCCTGACAAATAATTTTCTTCAGTTTGAGATCTTCAGTATAAGATCTCAGTATTTAAAATTTTGATCTTTTCTTTGATTTTATACTTACAAGGAAATAGATTCTATAATCTTTTTCTAATCTTAATTTTTGAATGTATGTTTGAATAAGAAAATTGAAGATAGTTCACAGGAACAGAAATCTGAATATGTACCCAAGTGTACAAAAGAAATTTCATTCTATGAGCAGTGAGGACACATATATGAAGTATGTCACCATGTGTGCAAAAAAAATTGATCGCAAATGCCCATAATAGTTTGGAAATAAGATCTAGTCCAACAATCATTCACATGAAAGTATTAAAGGCTTTTAGTGAACATAGAAGAGAATTAAACACAAAGTTTACAAAATAACGTCAATTGTATAAGATTTTTCTACGACATTAGTAAACATTAGTAAAAAAGAAAAGAAAGTAGGTAATAAGAAATTAAATACTGGTATTTATCTCATCCTGAAAAAAATCTGTTCACTGTTACATGTCTGCATAAGTTTTTTCAGACTGCCTCATTTTTTTATGAGTCCGTCTCACCCTTCCAAATTTCTCTTTGTTCCTGTTTTGTATAACAATATCGATACAGCCTTTTTATTTCCTACCCTATATTTCGTTTGTATCTTCCCCATACTGCTCCATAATTCTGAAAGTTTTTATTTTAAATTTCTGTAATGTAGGATCTCGCAACAACCTCCGGCTAATCCACTGTACCTGTTACATGAACTGAAACAATAAAGAGCAAGGGAACTCCAAGTTCACTGTTAATGCTCCTGAATATTTTATTTTCCTGGAGGTGTATAATTGCTAAATTATTCTGAGGAAAGCTGTTTCAATCTCATTAAAACCAAATCACCAATTAGTGACATTTTCTGTATTTCTTATTGATCCCTTCCTTTTTGTCCATTTAGCCTGTAAATTCTAAAGGCATGGCTTATGTATTTTATAGCTCACAGTGTAGTTGCCACAGGATAGTGTTTACCAGGTAATCATAAAAAAAAAAGAAAAAAACATAAATGACCTCTCCCCTGATAAGCATATTGTAAGAGCTGAAAGGGAGAAAAATTAACTGTACAAACTCATTCCTGTGGGAAGTTTCTTTCCTTTTTGTGTACTAATGTAACATGTAGAAGATGTTATTTATAAATTATACAGTATTTTTACTGAACCTATCCTGCGATCTTTATCTGTAGTTGATTTAGACTGTAGACTTAATTTTTCTCTCCACTGCGGTACAGAGTACCAGCATGTCATTTTATTTACAAGTACTTTAGGTGCTAAAATTATAATCTTTCTAGCATTCCATTGCTGAGAATCCAATTGCTTTTTCCATCTTTAAATCTTGAGCAGGTGTGTAACGCTTGCTCTGCTGTAAATAGGTAGGTGTTGCTGCTTGACACTTTATATGCTTAGTGTTTTGAGAGGAAAGGAGATAATCCCTCCATTTCATGCTTTTAATTTTTTTTTCCAATACTTTCACACTGAATAAATGTCCTGCACTGTGATAACTCCTGCCTGCTACCAAGAGCTTGTATCTGATTCTTTAAAGGGCCATTAACTTCACACTAAATATTAATTGCAGAAAACATACTGTACCCATAAAGATCAGCCCTATGGAGAGAAGACTAAAAATATTTTTCAAAAATCTAGTGATATTCATTGCATTTCATATTCTGAAGTTCAAAACAAGGATTATAGTATGAAATGAGAAATATTTTGTCACTTAGGGACTATTCTTCCCCTCACTAATTTCTATAATTTCAAACTATTTAAAAAATTATTAAGATGGACTGATATCAGAATTTTCTGGAACTTTGAAAAAAACCAAACCTTGGAATAAGAAAGGGCTTCTGAAAGTGGTAAGCTGAAAAAAAGTACAACCATCCCTATAAAAGACACTGTCAAATAGTAGTAGCCATTCTTATCTATGTAGTCCGCCTTTTAAGGTGAAGAGTGATTCCTGCCATTGACATTTGGGATGGTGCTGTATTTTTTGATCAGTCTCTGCCTTTTCCTGTCACAGTTTTTTTCCAGATTAAATTGTAGTCAGAGAGAAGGGAAATCTGGATGCATCCTGTTTGTTTGTTTGCTTGCTTTAACAAGGAGAACATATTATAGGGCTCTTCCTTTGAGTAGAAAAGGAACTTTGCATTTGACAAAAGCCTGATGCTTCTGCTCATTGTGTTTTTTACAAGTCTATACTTCACATATCTGTAATGATGAGTAATGCCTCTCCCTTACATCCTCCCTGAAGTGATAAAAGCAGACAACTCACTATGTTTGTATTACCATCTAAATTTTCTAATTTTATACGCAGCTATTTACTATCCTATTCTCATTGACTAGAAGAAAATTCTAGTCACTGATTTTAGTGACAGCAAAATTATGGTTTATATGTAGGTACCGCTGTGTCTCCCTAGCACTGTCTAAGAAAAAATAATAGTTGATTGCTTCATAGACACCTATCTCTAAATAAGCATTTCTTAATGTAGCATATTGATCAATATTTCTGTACCACAGAGAAGCATCCTCCATACTCATGCCAGAATTTCTGAGGAATGTCTTTCTTGATTTCTTCTTTCCCAGGTGCTATAAAAAGACAGTAATAGTGACCATAAAAACATTTTAAAGTCAGAAACCAGGATAAACATATTATTTTCCATATGGCATTCGTCTCCCATTGCCAGAGGTCAGCCTCTAAGCATAATTTTAAATTAAAAGCATAATACAGTGCCACAGTTTATATCATAATCTTTACATTAATAGGTCATTTTAAAAGTAGCTTCATTATACAAATTCAAAAAAAATTATGTCATTTCAGTTATTCCCAGTCAGATGAAACAGAAAAATGAAGATATTAACCTGGATATTATGAATAGACATCACATTCCTTATTCATCAGTGCAGAATTAGCATAGCTAGGTGACTGACTGGGATCATTTTGTGTTTCTTACATTGACACAGTGCAAAGTGCCATGAGTAAGAGAACTCTACCTAGGTTGGTTTTTTTTTTTTTGTATTAAAAACATATGAGCTTGCAAAACAAGCTTATTCTTAACACTCTTATTCTATTAGACTTGTAAAGTATAAGACTTGACAACTAGAATGGCAATCTAATTCCATTATTTTAAACATGGATATGATATTGATTGCTTTCATATAGCAAGTCATTTCAAGATGTAATTAAAGTATTGAAATTTCCTTTACAGTATTTTTTGTCCCAAATGTTCAGAAATAATAACAACATAGTAATGAGGACATGAGAAAAATCCTAGCAAGATAAAACCACTGAGTGATATTTATAAAGACAGATTTATTTAAAAAATACTTGCAAAAAAAATGTGGTTTTTTTTTTTAATCCCAACTATATTACTTTAAGAAATCTCTTAACTTCACGTAAACAGTGTTTATAGTAAAGGTTTTACCTGGCAATATATACTACATGTTATTTAATTTTCAACAAAATCTAATGTTCTGAAGAACATGCTATTTTTTACTTAAGTTAATTCCTCATATTTAAAAAAAATATATCTTTATGAGCTGTTTGTCACTAAAAGTAATTGCAACCCTTTGTGAATTTGACTGTAATCTTCCACTTGTAGTAGATTAGTTTACTGAAATAATGTCCTCAAGATGTTGTCAGTTTCATGAAAATTAGTTCTTCTGCATTGTCCCTTCATTTTATTCAAGAAAGTATAATATGGTGATATTTTGTAGTAATCCTGAAAAATAACAGAATGAGGATTTTTCCATGACTTCTTAATATTCACAGCACTGTGTCTTTCATAAAAAAAAATGTGGAGAAGAATCATATCCCTTTGATTATGCCTGAATTATTTTTGCACATGTCATTGATAATGCATTTTTTAACTTATTAACTATTCCCAATTATAGTTTTATTTAATGAACTATAAATAGTTTTGGAAATTTTTTAATGTCTGTCATGTAAACTGTACCAATCTCATAGATTCATACATTTTGACAGAATTATTTCTTTAACTGTTCTGTGACATAGACTTTCTAAATTACAGGGGTTTTTTTAATATTTCGAAAAAGTGACCTATTAAAACAGTACATAGTAATTTCCAGTTCTTGCATATCATATCATTTACAATCCTTTCAAACATGATGTCAGAGATATTTATACTGCCATTTTAAACAGCTTTCCAGGTTCGCAGGAAGCTTTTCCCTTAGGAAATTTTTTTTTTCCAGCCAGCTGGCATAGTCTCAGGTAGATAGGATGTAGGATCTTTAGGATTCATTGGGAGGTATCTTTAGGATTCTTCAGAGAAGTGTGATGAATCGCTTTTTTTTTTGCAGACACTTGGTTCTCAGAGAGAATGCTGATAAACAATGAACTAAAGTAAACTGCAGATGAATGAAATTGGGTCAAAATTATCTAGCTCAAGAAGACAAGGAGAGTATAGAAATAGTTCCTGAAGCATGGTGGGGGGGGGAACAAATAAAATCAACTAAACAAAAAACCAAAGCAGCATCACTTTCTTTTTGGAAGTTGAAACATTTTTTCCAGGTTAAAACTTTTTTTTTTTCTACTGAGCAACCTTTTCCCACTGTTGCATACATCTCCCATATATTTCTGAATTTATTTTCAAGATTCTTCTCCTTGATTATTTTGTGATATTACATTCAGAGCATTTGTGGGTGGAAAGGAAATTTTTCTGGGTTTTTTTTTTTATATCTCGTTCTGAAAATTGAAGTAATCAAAAACAATTTTAAGGCAATGAAAACATAAACCTCCATCATCCTGGAGTAATGTTAAAAATATCTTTTTGTTGTTGTTTATATCAAGTTGCACTATATTTATACAGGAATTCTTCTAAGAATTATCTTAGGACCAGGAAATTTTAATTAGAAAATATCTAGAATGTCATTTCAACCACAGGGGTTTGCTAAGATGAAAGACATCACCTCTTTTCCTGTGTATGAGATCCTGCATGAATTATCTTTTACTTTGAGCCTTTTCTAGTGTGACTATGATTCTTTTCATCATGAAGGATCATTTTACCTCGTAAAAATGCACATGAAATGTCTGCTTTGACCCTGATTATCCTTCACAGTAACAATCACTTTGCTTTTGTAAGCTATTAGTCCACACTGTTTCTCTGTGGATGAACTGAAGTCCCTTTTTCTTGTATATTCTACAATTTCTGTTTCTAGCTAGAAGGAAACTTCACTTTTCTACTTTCAGTTTTTAGAAAAGAAAAAAAAAAGAATAAATTTGTCAAAACAGCCTTATTCCTTTGGCTGAATATATACAAATAATGATGGATATTTATTTTTAATCATGTTTTCATTTGTTTTGGTTTGCAATGCATTCTAATGTTTGTCTATACACACACACACACAACTAGAAGTGTACATATTTGCTTTAAAAATAAATGAGAACTGCAATATCTATCCAAGTCAGCAAGGTTTTTCTTCATCTGCTACCATAGCATATAGAACTGTAGAACCATAGAATCTTAGAGTCATTTAGGTTGGAAAAGACCTTTAAGATCATCAAGTGCAACCATTATCCTAGCACTGCCAAGTCCACTGTCCCTAAGCTCCACACCTACATGTCTTTTAAGTGTCTCCAGAGATGATGACTCCACCATTTCCCTTGGCAGCCTATATAATAATTGTTGAGAAAATTGGTTCTATGTCCTTTCACTCTTAAACACTCAATTTATTTAAGACAGGTTGGGCTAATTATCTCTGCACATGCTGCTCGAGTTATACTAGGTAACAAGCCTGCAATTTATCCCTGACTAACTATATTGATGTCTCCCTTGCTGGCTATACTCAGATAAATAAACCAATAAACAACACTTGTTCTTATCATCTCTGTAGTTCAACAATAGTCAGCTTAATTTACTGTTTTCTGGCAAACATCCCTGCAGAACTTATCCTTTTCATATCTGGCTGGCGTATGAGCTGTCTTCTCATACCTGATACATAATTTCCCTAATAGCAGAAAAGTAAAGCAAAGTGAATAGCTAATGAACTTAAGTCTGCTTTGGGAGTCACATTCCACTGCTTTAGTTTTGCTTTAAATCAATGTTTGCATTGTTTTGGGTTTTAACATCCTAATTTGCTGGTAATAGCAGCTGTTCTCTTAGCCTATGCTTGGGTACACTTATTTACTCTTCTCTCAGCTGCAAGAAATACTCTATTTTTTAGACACTAATTGTGAATTATTTCAACATCCTTAGATTTGACTCTACTATCTTTGATTTCTGTTTCTCTTGGAAAGCAGGAAGCTTTGAAGTAAGGCTCTCTCTTGGTGACAGAGCACTGACACAGCTGACAAGCACTTTATACATGAACATGTTACCAGGCCAACCTTTCAAAAAGGTAGATCAAAGATCAGTATCAAGCACGGAAATTTGTTTTAATATTTAGTTCTTTTCTGAATGTGAGCTGACTTGAAAGAGATTTATATTAGGTATGCACTGTGATTCAACCAGACTAGTGCCTTTTTCTTGGATCTTTGTCACTTGAAGCAGGCAATTATTCATTGAGTAAGAAAGCCTACTTCTGTAGCTGAGATACCGCAAACATACCTTAAATTTCCTACTTTAAACAAAGTGTATGAAAGGTTAAAACCTGGATATCTAGGTAGATTCTTACATCAAAATGCATTTTCTTCTCCTTAGACATTTAATAGATGAACACACACTAGGAATAGTAAGATATTACCCAACAGCAGTTTTTATATGTCTTAAACACTTCATAGCTCTCTTTCTTCCATGATATGAAAGGCAAGTGTTTTGGTTTGTTTTTTTTTTTTAATATAAAAGATGCTGAGATCTCTGCTTCTCTTTCAGAGGGAAGGAAAACAAATATAAGGATCTAGATTTTCTTCTCAGAAAAAAAATACAGATGCTACTTTCCACCCACAGCTAACTATACATCTCTCAAACAAACAGAACTTCACCCTAGAGACCACAACCATTGGAAAAGTACTTCATTTAGTTTTTAATATGTGTATTTAACAAAAAAAAGACTTAAATCTGACATTAAAAGCATTATTACTTACCAATATCCATTATATGGCATATTGTGGAGTGAGGCTGCAATGAGGAACAGGGATGGCTTTGGTATCTCCAACTGAAAATTTCCATCTCTTAAACTCTTCAGGCTTCCCCTTCTGAATTTCAGCCTTCCAGAGTTCTTTTAGTTGAGTGTTATTAGAATATCCTTCTTATCACCAGTCATTTCAGATTTATAATAAACTTTCATTTCACTGCAATTTTTTTTTTTTTTTTTGTCCCTTTCTACCTCAGGGTTTGCTTTGCAGGTACATAAGACGTTTTGATGTTTGTATATAATGTAGGAAAAAGGTCTATAAATTCAAGAGCTAAGTCCAAGTAGAAACAATAGAAGTCAGGTCAGTTTTGCTTTTTAAACGATTACATGAGACAACAATGCTTAGAATGGTAGTCCGAAGCTGGCTTATGCAAGGCTTTTAGAACTTCAATTATAACCACAAGGTGAAGAGGGAGAGGTTAAGGTAAACAAAAAAGTTTCAAGAATGTCCAGGGAAATATACAAAATTGATTATTTTGTGACAATGAAAATTCACAGATTTGCATTCTGGACCAATGTGAACAGTGTGTGAAGAGTAGCTTTGGAAATGAGTTTGGTAGTGGAGTGGAACACAACGATCAGTTCTGTCAAAGTATCCTGTACAGTAGGTTCTAGCGATATTGCCTACTGAGAGGACTAATTTTTAAAATTTGGTGATGCCTTTAAATTTTTGCATATTCCTAGCATATGTTTTATGAAAGCTGTCATATCTATTATACACATAGGCCATAACAGTCAAAGTAGAATGTAGTGAATGAAGTGAGGATTTATTTTAAAATTTACTGGCTTTATTTGGAAAAAAAAATTTCATACTATTTTCCTGTTGAACTATTTCAGTGTTATCTGAATATCACAGCCTTGTGTTGTAGCACTTAGAAAAAATTCTTTGCAAGTTGCAAGTGGCAGTATCTCACATTAAAGATCAGTGTAAAATTTTCAGGATCATTTCCCTTTACAAGAATTTTGAGATTTCCCAGGCTCAAAATTCTTCTATGCCTCACTCCATCAGTTTCTCTAATGCAGAAATTATCTACCTGGTCTGAACTACTGTTTCTGCTGTAATTGCTAGATCATTGACCTGTGCCCCTGCAGGATGGCAGCGTGACCCCTGTACTCATTAATGGGTCTCTGCTCTCCTTTTGCAGCTGATTTAACTAGCAGTTTCATTGCAAATCTAAAAATGTTACAGAATGTGGCATTTGTGTTATAACAACCTTTGTAACCCTCTGAGAACTCCTCCAACCTGGAGCTCTGAACAAGGTTTAATATTTTCAGATGAATGACTGTACCTTTCCAGGAGTATAATATGTGCTTATAAGGATTTTCAGTTAAAATCTGCCCAAGATGTCCCTAACACAGTAGCAAAATGCCATCAACTTTATGGGTCAGGATTGGGACTCTATTGCATAAAAAGAGGAAAAACTACATTGCTTTGCTCATTTGCAGAGCAGTCAAATGCTGTTCACTAATGTAACAATCCTGTAACAGAAATGTGTCCTCTCTCTCGTCGTAGTGTTAATAACCTCTAGACCAATAATAGAAGATTTTTTTCACTTTTCATTGCAGATTCCTTAAATTGGTTTAGTTGTCTTCCTTTGGAATAAAAGTCTTTTGAATTCTGCCTGTTCTATGGCAGTATCTCAAGCTCCTAAGTCACTCTGATTCATGTTCTAGTATTATCTGCCTTGCTTTTATATTGGAATAATTGATACTGCTGGAGCATTGTAAAGTATAACTAAAAGATATGCAATAGCTCAAATTGATTTTATGGGGTCAATATAAAAATTATTTGATGAATTTCTTGGCATTATGCATGAAGCAAAGATTGGTAGGTCATAAATTGTCCTCCTTGGCCTTAAAATCTATGAAAATAGTGAAATAGTTATGCAGAATTTCATCCAATCATTGCCACTGCTTAAGTTTGCACATCAAGCTTAAAATGACTCTATCAATATGCACATAGACCAGATTTTCAAAAGAACTATCTTTTGCTTCAGCAATTGAAGAGAATCTGTGTTTTCACAAAACCCAAGTGCTCAGCCTGACAAGTAGCTCACACAATCTGGTTGATAATTTTTGTGATCTTCTTTAAAAGTATAGGTCTATTAAAACTAATTGCAGTTTTATGGTTGTACAAACAATTTTTCTGCCCTGTGTTTCTGAGAGAAACAGAAATAAATGGAAATACCATGATTTTTACCTGCTAACTTTCACATTAGATTCTTTGAAGTTAATAGACAGGAATAGGCATAGTAAGGGCACGATCACCTGACCTCTTCTGGACATCATCGATAGCTTGTGG
This sequence comes from Chlamydotis macqueenii, assembly GCF_036417535.1. Taxonomy (NCBI): domain Eukaryota; kingdom Metazoa; phylum Chordata; class Aves; order Otidiformes; family Otididae; genus Chlamydotis; species Chlamydotis macqueenii. The sequence goes on from NC_141556.1 coordinate 19,895,304, forward strand.
CAAATAACACTATTAAGGAATGCTTGGTTTTGTCAAGGTGTCTAGGTGACTATTCTGCAGTTCTATATGTCTGTTCAGATGAATCCTTGCCTAATTCCCTCTACACTGGGAATGCAGGAATTCAAGAAGAGAGTAAACTGGTAAAACAAATAAAATATTTATTTTCATACACTATTTTATTTGTAATAATGTAATAATAATAGATGATATTTTCTGGCAAAATTGTGGTGTGTTGTCAGTGCTGCTAAATCCAGGGAGTCTTGCAGTGCTCACAGTGCCTGAGACTTAGGGGACTAGACTGTATCTGCCTCTGCCACTGATTTCTTTTCCATCACTGAGCAGGTAAGTCTTCCCATGCTTATGATTTTTGTTCATATTGTATAGAATAACATTTTTCACTGAGGTGCTGTCAGGAGGAACACATTCATCTTTTGGGAGACTCAGTTATGACAGAGATGGAGACAAATCAGTACTAAAACATAAATATTTTGCTTGCTTTTGGAGACAATAATTTCTGTAGAAAACACCTCTCCTAGAAAGATTATTACACAGAAAACATTTTGAGCATCTAATTCTCTAAAATATTTGTTGTATGTTTTCATTAATTTCATTTCTTCCTATTTATATTTTCCCCACATTTCAGAACATAAACCAACAATTTATCTTTCTTTTCTCCTTGTAGATAATCAGCTACCAGTTCTGATTATTTTTTTGCTGTTTTCCAGATTTTCAAATCATTGATTTTGAACTTGTGCCCTGGTAAGCTTGCTCTGCCAACACTCTTCCTGATACTAAGAATACTGATATATTTTTCCAAACAACCATCTATGTCACTAAACAGATTGTGCAATCTCGAGACTGTGCCAGGGCCATGAATAGACCAAGAGGCTTTCCACATCTTCCTCTTCTCCCTGGGTGCCTGGATGCCTATGTTCAAGATCAGGTCTGTTTTTCCTTAGCTGTGTAACCTGGGATCAGACCGCTGTGAGAAGAGGTAAGCTGTGAGAAGAAGCTGTAGGGTCTCTCTACCCTTTGCCTAGGAGCTGTATTTAAGCTTAGGCTCTTGCCCTAGGCCCTTGGGTGAGTTTCACTGCAGCTGTGCCTCTGCCCAGCATTGCACCCTGCTGTACCTTACCTGATCTCACAGACTTGGCTTCCTGGCCTGATCTCAGACCTGCATGGACACAGCTGGTGATCACAGGGCTGTTGGCTGTTTGCTGCTATCAAAACCTCTGCTTGTCTTACATGCTTACTACGGGATGGTGTCTCTTGTTGATGGGGTCACTAGGTAAGACTCCCTACATGATACTCTAAAATGTGCCTATCAACAGAGTTTGTCACTATTTCTGAAATGTGGAAGGTGGTTGCAGATAAGGACTAATCTTTATTAAAGGAAAATCATAGTACCAGCCCAGTCCTTGAGTGCACTGCATGGATGCATAATGTAGTACTCTTTTAATAGAAGTGACTTGTGTTATTTTTCTCTGAAGCAGTTTTCTCCGGGGAAAAATATGCCCACTTTTTAAAATATATTTTTGGACAGTAAATCTTTTCTCCTTTCTCAGTTAAATGTTTACTCATTCAGCTATACACTGAACTTGAGGAGAGAGAAAACCCTAACTAATAAAATAAATGACAAATTGTGGATGTTAACGTGAAACACTGCTAGACCCGAAGCCACAAAATAACTATGTGAGATGATGAAGAAAAACATCTTCTGACACCTGATAACTGAAACCAGTTGTGCCTTAAGGCACTGGTGTTAGTAAGTACATGAAGTGCCTTGTTGCATTCCCACAGTGCCCTAATAAGGTTTCCAATGAAACAAGCTAGCATCAAACACAAAACTACTTGGTCCAAAACTGCTGTTTATCTGCTAAAAGAATTAAAGCATTAGTATTTGGAACACTTTTTTTTTTTTTTTAATTAATACATTATGTTGTGATGCAAAGAAGCAGTACACATGTTTAGTAGTTCATTATGCAGAGGTTATTTGTAAGTTGCCAAAAATCTTCCTGGAGGCAGAAGCTTCAAGAATGAAAAATAGTGTTTAGGTTCCTGGATCACAAGTGGATAAACCGGGCAAAGATATACAAGCAAATGATGAATCTTTAGGAACTGTGTGGAAAGTTGTTGCTTCAGGCTTAGACCTTCTTTTATATTTAATATGTAAATTTGAGAGCTCTGATAGTGAAAAGCCCTTTTATATAGGTCATTTTGCACTAGAGTAAAAATGTAAGCTATTCTGTTTATTTGAGGAAACAAGCTTTCTTCCCCTGGCTTCTCACTTTGTCATCCCTCTTCCACTTATGTATGAACATAAAGATTTATAATTTCTGTCTAAAAACCAAGTTCCTTATTAAGTGTTAAGTGTTCACTGTCAAAATTCACTGTTAAGATGGACAGTGAGAAAAAAAAAAGTCCTATCCATGCTGATAGGATTAAAGCTGATGAATCAGAAGATGCTGTTTGGCAACATTAGGTGATCAAGGGGGAAAAGAAATGCTACCAGTTTAAATTGTATCTCCAACAGAGGGCTTATAGCTAATATAGCTACTGTTAAAAGCTTCAGATTAACTTCAGATTAAATTTTTACGTAAATTAATTGAAGTGCTAGTTAATCAGCTTTCCCTCCCTTCCCTCTGCTCACAAAGGCCCAGTCTGGCAAGAATCTCCTGTTTTGCAGCTGAACAGAAAAGGACTGATAGGTGCCAGCATGTGGGAAGAGAGACTGTACTCGAGCAGGGCAGGACAAGAGGCTACTGGGCTCTACTCCTAAAACTGGCTGGGAATTTTACAATAACTGGGCTCTGGAAAGAAAGTAGAAATAATTTAGGAAGAAAATGCTTGCCATCATCTTCCTTCATAGAAGAATTTTCACTTGCCATGAAATTACAGAATCTGGCACTCCCTGGATCCCTGAATTTTGAACCTCTTCTTGAACAGTATTTTACTAAGAGACCTAAAGAGTGCTCCCTTTTTCTGGCAACCAAGAGCTGTAGTAGTGAAACTGAAGAGGTGAAACAAATGAAACACTGTGCCCTACAGAATGCATAGAAGATCTTGGTTTCTTTATACATAAGCAGGTATGTTACATACAGACTCTTGTTTGTACAAAATTCTAATGCATTTTATATTGACATGATCTTCTGTTTCCATATTTCAAATGGAAAACAGTACTATACTTTTCTTGCCTGTTGTATTTCACTTGATCTGATGAAGTGAGTCTCTCTTCCTAGTATTCAAAACGCTGCAGAAGTTTTAAGGCAGAAATGTAAGACTTAAGAGTTCAAATACTCCAAATCCACTGAACTCATAGCAGACAGAGATAATTATGGTGTGTCTTGAAGGAGTCATACATGCCCAGGATCCTTTCATATACTTTAGGAGTGGATTTAGGAAAAAGGTCAGAATTGATGTACCACAGCAAGGAAATTACTCTAGGTGCTGCATAAAGCAATTTCCTTCCACATGAAGATTAATTTGTGGATTAAATACTGTTAAGTTGAGCCCCAGCTCTGATAATTATTTATAAACTATTCATATATTCATGAAGGTTTAAATAAATCTATCCTAGATAAATCAAAATATTTGGACATTTTCCTAACCAACAAGTTCAGACGTATACAAAGTATATATGTGATATTTAACGTGAAAGTTTTCACACAGAACTGCACCATTTACCATACTATGACCAAGATGTAAACCTGACAAGCAATAAGCATATGTTTATTTTAATGTATCAGTTTCTTCAATGTATTCTGTAGAACATGACTAAAAATAAGCACTTTTTGTCTTTCCTCTCTGTGACTGTGATTCCTTTAATAAATGAAATAGGGTGGAGTATGGGTGCATAAAGAAATGAGTGTACAATGTGTTGTACAAGATGAACCAATACTCAATTAGAACTTTGACTTTTTTTTTTTCTGATTTGTAATTGTTTTTCTTATCAAAAAGAATGATTCCTTCTTGGTAGACTTGAAGTTTTTCAATGTAAAAAAATAATCCTACATTAATTCTAACAGTTTTCTGTGGCAAAATAAATTAACGCACTCTTAGTGATAGTAGCTAACCATATGAACACACTTTGATTATTGCCAATGTGAAATGAAACCTAGTGCTTTAGCATGCGGTTATCTTAGTTGCCCTTTAAAATGGCCTGGTTTACTTTTTGCAATAAATTAAGAGCATGCACAAGGTCAATGGCTTAATCTCAATGAATGGTCAAAAAAACTATAAACTCTGGTACTTAATTGTAATGTAAACAAAAATTATACATGAAAACTTCAAAACAATTTAGAAATGCCTGCAAATCTTTGAATCTGTTTTATTTCTCAACACAAACTAGATTATTTTCATTGAACTGGTGCTGTTTTAGAGTTTTATCTTAGAAGATACAATAACAAAACAATGCAGATATATAAAAAGCATATATTAGAAAGTGTTGTCAGTAGTGATGTATGAGTGATGTTCTTCAAAGTACATGGGTATAATTTTGGCTTCTTTGAGGTCAAGTTGATCTCAGTGGAACTAGGATATCACAGATGCAGTAGAGATATGATTTAGGATTCAACAGTATCTTAGATTATTCTAATAATTTTCCTTGATCAGAAACTTTTTGAAAAAATGCATAATATTGCCAATAGGCCCACCATTCTTCTTTTGTATGTAATGTATTTTTAAAGTGTTTTTACTTTATGTGAAATAGAGCAAAGTATGATAATGTTTTATTGTTGTTAGAATAACACTACATCTGGAGTAAAATTTAAAATACTAGAAGATGAGACAAATAAAGGTATCTAGAGAAAAAAAAAAAGAAGGCAGTAGAAGCAATTAAAGGAATAAAAAAAAAATTAAGAATAGAGATAAGTATAAGGAAGAGGAAAAATAGCCAATAGTAAAGAATGTATAGAAAGACAATTACAAAGTCAAATGAAGTCAGACTAGAAATAGAGAAATATGACACAAGGAAAAAAAAAAAAGAGAGAAATGTAAAATGCAATCTAAACAAAAGAAATATAGAAAAAAAAAAGGAAACCATTGAATTAAAGTATTTGGTGGATGGCAAAGTCATGGAAGATTAATATATGCATAGGAAAATGTTTGGAAAAAAACAAATTCAAGGCAGCCCCCTCAAATTTAGGGAACTCAGGTACTTAAAACATATATTTGGCAAGAAAGTAAGAATGAAGGAGGAAATTGTTTATTCACCTCATCAAGAATGGGAAACAACGTATAAACATACATGGGTAAGCCTCTGAACGCCTCTTGAAATATTAATCTTATGCCATTCATTTATTCTGACATTTGGAAAAGCAGTGCATATTTCCTTACTTTGCTACAGGTGTTGTTTTCTGAGATGAAGTAGAAATAAACTAGAAATGTGCACTGATTCTAGGAGTGATGAGACAAAGAATACCAATGGAATGTCTTCTGCCTGTAGTAAAACCTAGAGGTGTTTAATTTGAGATGCTGTTTTTCTTTTCCCCTGACTTCACAACTTGGGATGTAGACTTGCAATGCTCTACAGTATGACCTGCATCACTCTTAATGAGGATTACCATCATTTTGAAAAACCTTAAGTCCATTGGTAACAAAAATCTGCAAGGTCAGCTAGAAGGTGTCTATTTGACTACATTATGACTCCCTCCACTTGATTAATGCAGTCAACTTAGACTATTGAAATGTAAAATGAAGCAGTTTGTATACATTCTGCCTTACCCAGAGGCTATAATTTTCAAAGTAATTTCTGGCACCCAATACAACATAAAAATTGAAAAAGTTGGAGCCAACAATTTTTCATTTTGAAATGTCTTTTTTAAAGTTGTAAGATGCATATTTTATGGTTCACCTGAAGCTAGAATCTTCTATTTTATGTTGCAACAGTAACTAATTTATAGTGACATTTTGGATTTAGGATACAAGAGAGTACCTCTGGTTGAAATGAAAACTTTTTAACTTGCTGTAGTCTTGTCATAAATTCCATTCTTATGTCTATTTATGGCTCAAAATTTCAGCATATTTAACTTGATGTGAAGTATTTCAGGTAATTTATTAGTGACTGTAATAAATGTAATACCACTTTTAGTATTTGTGATTAAGTGCTCTTTTGATTGAAATTTATCTGTAGCTTACAGTGTTAAAGTAGGTGGCTCTCAGTAAAATTTTCTTTCAATTCAAGTGTAAAAGGAAAATTTGTTATTTACTTTTTTTCTTTAAGAATTACAGATAGTAAATAGTGATTATTAAAGGGTCAGAAGCCCCTATTGTAGTGTCAATATGGTATGAAGAGGTCAAAGTGTAAAAAAATTGAACTTTTGCCATTGTATTTGTGATTGCATCAGTAAGTACCTCCAGTCTTGATACAAATAACCAAAGTTACTGATTTCAGAAACAATGTTTAATTGGTATTTCGTATGCATGTATTTCTGGAGAAAAAAAAAAATACAAACTATGTTTCTTCATGGATAATCCTCTTGCTTTCCTACAGATTCCACCAAATAAATTGTGCAAGTTAGGGAAATAACAGTCTTCTGTGGTTTTAATATATTCCAAGTACAAGACAATGTCTCGTGGTCACTGCATACTGCTTTTCCATCTCAGTGGTAACAAATGATAAATTGAATTTTCAAGGGTGCTAGTCATCAAGTGTCACAAAATTCAACTTAAGTACTTCTAAGAATCTAATAGCTATGCAACGGTACTTTCAAGAGTATTTGCTTCAAGTAATATTTTCTGCCTTCTAATATGAAAGTTAGTTCAGTCCAGTTGCAGAACAATGATAAGCTATGTATTTTTCTGTAGTGTCCAACTCATTCTTCTTCCCTAAGAGGTTGTTAATTTGTCTTTCTTTTTTTCATTAATCTCTCTATTTTCCTGGTACATGGACTTCCCACTGCTGGCAGAGGCACTAGCTGCTAATTATGACAAAGTACTTTTCAATTTTAGCACATGCAATCATTAAACACATGAGGTACAAAATAAAATATTACCCCTATAAATCAAAATGTATTGGCCATCACTGGCTGTGTTTCAAAATCAGTTAAAAAAAAATGCCAATCTACTGGAAGTTAAGATGGCTATTGGAAAAGTACATAAGAAAGCCTTTCTTTCTATGAACTCTTTGTACAGACTTGACAGAAAGAAACAGAATAGCAATATGATATAAAGCTCTGTGACCAGAAGAGAGGTGGTACATGCAGATGAATGTCCATATGGACCAGATGGTAAGATTCACTGTAGGCCAGAATGTCACCAGAGTTTATGTTTTGCAGAAGAACTTTCCCAGCATCCTTTCATTTTGTCTCAGACTGTCCAGGTGGAAACTAAATATTTCATTGCATCTTTTACGAGATCTGAAGATACACCCATTAGCCTAACATACTTGCTGTGTCTATATCTTCATCAAATGTTCATTGTTGAAGAGCAAATAATGACTAGCAAAGTGGCAACACTGTGCTTAGTTCAGTTTAATTCTCTGAGACTACTGGAATGATGTTACATGTGTTCCACTCTATTACAAAGTGACATCTGCAATGCAGATAAAGAGTCATTTAAGGATTCAGCCCATGTGCCCATTTGCCATTGCTGACAGATGCTGATATGGACAGAGACTGAAAAGTATCAGTACTCAAATGCAGTCTTTGCTCTTCCTTGACTTTTCTCAAGGAAAAAGCAGGGAGGTGGTTGGGGTTCTTTTTGTGGTTTTGGTGGTTTTTTGGGGTTTTTTTTGACTATTTATACCTTAAAGTATCACATGACCCTGAAAACATTTTTTTTTTTAAAACTTCATTGTGTTTGATATTTGTAATTGCATGTAAGAGAAAAAGTACTTAAAGTCTAAGAATAAAAATGGCTAATTAAAAGTTGCTACAGAAGTCTGTGAGCCTTTAAGGTCTCAGATTAGACAGAATATAAATCATCTGTATGTATGAGATGGATGTAGCATGGCACTAAAGGCCAAATTGATCCAATAAAAAATTCCTGATGTTAGATTTTTACCAGAAGAAATATATACAATGAAAGAAAGTTGAGATGAAACACTGAAAGCTTGTGAATCTGAAATATTTTTAAAACTTTAACTTAAAATTCCTTCATTCTTTTATTTCTTTTACGTGTCTATATTTAATCCACTTAATCTAAATTTTTTTTTTATTTAATCTCTAGAGCTATGTATATAGTTTTAATCTGTGTGGTGTATAGGAATGCACTTTCTTTTTTTTTTAACTGAGCTTGCTTTCTCTGTCTGGTATTTTTGTCCTTTTATTGAAAGCTATTGTTGCATTCATTTTTGGTCACTTCTGGAGTTTGTTTCTTTTTCCACTACAGGTCATTTTTTACTAGGTATTTTTTCTTTCTTTCTGCAAAAGTCTGTCTGGGAGAGTGAGTGGAAAAAACAAAATGAAAAAAAAAAAACAAACCACCAAGGAAAAAAAAAAGACTAAATGAAAGGTCTTCTTCCAAAGAGAACTGGCAGATTATTGCTTTCTACAGATTTTGTGGTCCTCATCTGCAATATGAAAAAGTAATGCAGATGAGTTTTCACTGCAGAAATTGTCATCTTGAACAGAATAATTCCAGACCTGTATTTACCACACATTTTGGGAAATCTTAAAGAATTGCAAACATCTATACTTAGTTCATCATCAGTACTATCCTAGTGAGTAGAATCAGTGGACTACAAATATTTGTACACAATTGCACAAGCATTCATTTGTCAAGTGCTAAAAAGTCAGGAAACAGAAATTAGGAAGAAAGTGAGGGAAAAAGTTGCAGATGAAGTAAATGAAGAATAATAGAAAAGACATAATGGGGTGAGTTACAATGATTGTACAAATACAGTCAAAGTGGCTACAGATCCCTTCAGAAAGAAGAGAAAAAAATGAGAAGACTCTTGCAAAATATGTTACATACATGGACTGTGTGTCACTAGGAGCATGTCTGTAATTTTGTTCAAAAAACTTGAGTATTAAAAATGGTAGCTAAAGAGGAGATTGTATCTTGGAGTTGTTAGATATAATATGCATTGTAACAAAGAATGTAAATGTCACTATAGTTTTTTCCTTAATTAGATATTGTGTGATTTTTTTTTAACTCTCCAACTTCAAATTCGTCCTTATTATAAAATAAGCATGTAATAACCAAAATTACCTATCTCCAGTTTCCCCTGGAATTCAATTGAACATATTACCTATCTGTAGTAATTCAAAAGAACTGCTGATAGAAATTATGTGAGAAAGTTCATCTATAAGGCAGAAAAAAGTAATTGGAAAAAAAACAGAAAAAAAATTGTTATAAACAAAGGTAAATATACAGATTAGGAACTTATAATTACAAAGTCAATACGCTCAAATATGAAAGCAAACTCTGACAGAAGAAAATAATGTTTTATATATTAAATTAATTTAATAAGATTATTTCAGTTAGTGGAGGTCTAACTTCATAGTCCAATGGTTAGGCATATAGATGGATGAGGAGGAGACCTAGTGTTTAGCTCCTAGTACCATATATGTATATTATATACACACATGTATTTATATATTCTATATATTTGTATATGCAAATATTTTATGTTTGTAAAAAGTTGTGGTTAAATAAAAATAAACAACTAAACAAAGAAGATGGACTTTTGAGGAGGAAGGATCAGAAACTGACAGTTCAATAAAACATTTTTAGACTAAGAATTTTTACAGTTGTGTGGTACAGTACTTCTTCAGTGGAGAAGACCCATCTATTACAGGGGAGACTCAGAAAGAAATTGTTGTCTGCTCTTTTGCAACAAGGGAATTCTTTGTCAAATTTAGGGATTAAATATCTGTTATGCCACTCTAGCCCTTAACTCTAAGAAAAAGGCTATGTAATTAAAAAGATATTGTAGTCATTTTTTTTTTTGTCTATTATGCTTTCAGCAGCATACTCTTATCTAGCTATTCTCTTGCACAGAGGTCTTTCCATTTTACTTACTAAACAGCAGAAATAAAAATGAGGTTTAAGTTGGTCAGAAGAACACTATGTGGAAAAAAGACAACTGGAATATTCCTAGTTCAAGATTATTACACTTTACCTTAACAAGAGAAATATTTTTATATTAAACATTTTTTTGTCATATCATCAAAGCTTTCTGCATAGAATCAAAGAATAATTTAGGTTAAATTAGTCACATTTTAGTATTTAGGGTAGTTTTGATAGAACAGAAGTAAATTTATTCCAACTGCATGTAAAATTTCAGAAAAATATAAGCAGATGCATTTTAAAAATATATAAATAACAGTATAGAAATAAATTAGTGATTTAGTGTGCCATGAAAGTCACAGAGCATCAGAGATTACCTTGAGAATTAAACTTGCTTGATGTTTACATCTATTATGAATGATACTAATAGGGTATCCTAGCAGCATACTAAAAAAGTTACATACATTACTCCAGATAAAGGTTTGTATTTAGGGGAAATAAAACTACAGCAACGTAGACTAAGAAAATAGATTTCTGACAACTAAATTGCCAAGGCTAGGGGAATACTATATATTTCTGCTATAGGCAAAGCACTGAATGAAAGCATATGTCAGCTGGAATAATATTTGAAGTTAGAGGAAGGCAAAAAAATTAGCCATTCAATTAAGTAAAGACAACAGAGAAAAAAAATTACTTCTTTCCAAGATGTGGTCTCAACGTGAATAATTATTAAATTATAATTTGAGTTTATTTAAAAAAATGGTGTTACACTGTGCATACTACCTTCAGGAGATATGAAGCAAGACCCAGTGTGCTGAATAGCTAATCATGAAAAATAACCTTCTAGCCTATTTCTGCAATAATAGTCTTCACTAATACACTTTTAAAAGTCCACTTATGTCTTTACTTTTTAAGTCAGTTGGAGAATTAAATTTCTAACAAAGTAAAATTTTCAGAACTTCAAATGCCAATCAGGTGAACTGCTCTCAGAAAAAAAAAATCAATCTTGTTGCACCTTTATGTAAATCAAGTACTAAGGGATGGGGAGGGGGAGCATATATGTGTGTGTGTACATATGTATCAAGGTTTCTCAATATGTCAGAACAACCATAAGTGAATAACAGTGTTTGTGGAGCTATACCTTCACATTTTTCTTCTCAATTACTTGTTACAGGTAAACAATTATTTTCATGCAATGCTCACTATATGGATCTAGTCGGGGATGTCCCTGCTCCTTGCAGGGTGGTTAGACTAGATGACCTTTGAAGGTCCCTTCCAACTCTAACCATTCTATGATTCTATGATTGTAGAGGTAAAAAGTTAAGGACAGGAAATATTATCTCTCTCTCAGGAGACTATTTGAGATCTTCAGAATGTCTGATACTAATTTTGTGTTTTTAGAAATAACACTGCTAATAACAGATTTGAGATTCTACTCTGTGACCCAGGAACCTAATTCATATTTTGTAGACTTGAGCCCTTGGGCTTTCAAAGTCTTTCTTTGTATCCAGTCATACCTCTGTATTAGGATATTTTCTTCTGAAGCATCTAAGATGCCTTGATATGCTTAGTAATACTAATAAATTGACACATTTTCAGATTCAGATTGGATGTATATTTCTGATTAATTCCATTCATGCTGTTCTTGTTTCTTTCAAATTTAAATTGCAATAATTAAGTACTATTGTAGGAATACACTTTATTCTCAAGAGGTGACTTTTACAATTAAGTACTCTTGCAGTGATGACTTTGGCTTATATTCCATTATCACTCTGTTCTTTAAGGCAAATAACATGGGCTTATGAAGGAAGGAAATCACAAACCTTTTCCCAAAGAATAATTTGAGCCTTTCCTGCATTTACAAAAAGAAGTTGTTAGACTGTGAAGAATATTACTATTTGTTAGCCAACATAGAAAAATAAGCACATATTTTATTCAAATTCACTGAAGAAAATACCTGAAAGTGTCTGCTCATTCTATATGTTACAATTTATTAACCTTCAATCTGAACAGAAATCATAGTGTAATACCCATTGCAGTCATTGGAGTTCCAAGCAATACAGTCAGCTTTACCTTAGAGAGGGATTATGCTCCGCCTAAAGTATCAGCTATAAAATGGTTCTGTTTTCTATGAGTGGGCATCTGGTGTTACTTGGATGTCATAAAGGAAATTGCCCCATTCCAACTGCATTCCCAAAAGGGTTTTGAACTCTTGTAGATTCTTTGAGATATTTATCAGTCCTACAGAAACCATAGGATGACACTACAGTCTTTGATGTCTTTGATTTAACCAAAATAATATAGTTTTTACTCTAGAGAACTAATATAAGTTCATATTCTGATTTCAAACAAAAATAAATATTTTGTAGGAAAAAGCATGAATGTTCCAACTTTTAGATTTTTATTTGTAGAAAAGAAATGTCAAACTTTTCTGCATCTCTAAGTATTCCCTGTGTATTAAAATTATTTACAAAAGACCTTCCATGCTTCAGTATTTAAAAAATTTTCATTTATTTTAATTTTTCAAAATCCTCTCCAGTCAGTATTTCCCTATTAAATTCTCATTGTTCTCCAAATCTACAACTCAATGCTGCTTGATAATAACTGAATTATATTACAAAAAATCTTTTTCTAAGAACCATTGAATCTCTGGCTATAGCCAAAAAAAAAAAAAAACAAAACCAGAAACAAACCGAAACAAAACAACCAAACAGACAAACAAATTCCTGGAGTTTTTGAAAAATTTTTAGTAATGTCTGGATAACTTGTCAACAGTGAATGAAAGGCAGGCTAAGGCTTGAATGCTAATGCATGTGACTTGCATTGAAAGCTGTACAGAGACAAAGATTTATGGCAGATGGTAAGCTTTTAATTGGATCTTGTTCAGGAAATATAAACACTGAACATCTGTGGCCAAGTCACTAGTTATGTAATTGTCAGTGAACCGGACACATAAAATAAAACTGGATGTTTCTTCCAAACAAACACTGGCAGTTTCAGTTTTTAATTTTTTTTTTTTTTCAGAATAGACCAATCTAGAAACTGTGTTTCTTAACATTGAATTTTGTCTTCATAACACATGTTGTAGTTTAAGTTCAGCTGGCAATTAAGCACCACACAGCTGTTCACTCACTTCCCGCCAGGTGGGATGAGGGAGAGAATCTGAAGGGTAAAAGTGAGCAATCTTGTGGGTTGAAATAAAGACAATTCAACAACTAAAGAAAAAGTCATACACACAAACAAAGCAAAATAAGGAATTAATTCACTACTTCCCATTGGCAGATAGGCATTCAATCATCTCCATGAAAGTAGGGATCAATCACACATGATGGCTACTTGGGAAGACAAATGCTGTAAGTATGAAAGTCTCCCCCTTCCTCCTTCTTCCCCCAGCCTTTATTGCTGAGCATGATGTTATATGGTATGGGATATCCCTCTGGTCAGTTGGGGTCAGCTATCCCAGCTATGTCCCTACACAACTTCTAGCACATCCCCAGCTAGAAGGGGATCCACCACAGGGGATCTAGTACATCCCCAGCTAGATCCACCACATCTCTCACTAGTGGCGTGGTGTGAGAAGCAGAAAAGTCCTTGACTCTGTGTAAGCACTGCTCAGCCATAACAAAAACATTGACATGTTATCAAAACTGCTTTCATCACAAATCCAAAACATAGCCCCATACAAGCTACTATGAAGAAAATAAATTCTATCCCAGCCAAAAGCAGCACATGTAAAAATCTTGTATTAGTAAAAATCAAATCATTCAATACTATGGATCAAGGTATTCAATACTCTGTATCAAGAAATGGATAGAGTGTGAAGAGCTGTCTCTGAAGAATAGCCATGAGCAGGTTGAAAGCTTATGGATGAGAATTACAGACCAAGGCAACAAAGGGAACCTTGTGGTTGGTGTTTACTCAGGCCACCCAATCAGGGGGAGCCTACAGAAGAAGTCTTCTTACTCCAGCTACAAGGAGGCATCACGTTCACAGGCTCTTGTCCTGCTGGGGGACATCAACCACTCTGACATCTGCTGGAAAAGTGGCATGGCAAGCTGTAGGCAGTCCAGGAGACTCCTGGAGTGCATTGAGGATAACTTCTTAAGCTAGGTGATAGAAGACTCTTCCAGATGCCATACTGGATCACGAACACAAGTGAGCTAATCGGTGACATCAAAATTGGAGGCAGCCTGGGCTACAGTGATCACACACTGATGGAGCTTGTAGGCCTGAAGGATATGGGTCAGGCAAGGAGTAAAGTCAGGACCTTGAATTTTATAAAAACAAAATTCCAGCTGTTCAAAGAGTTAGTCAATAGGACCCCTGGGAAACTGCCCTTAGGAAAAAGGGAGCAGAACAGAGCTATCAGATCTTTAAGGACACCTTCCATAGAGCACAAGAGCTCTCGATCCCTGGATGTAAGAAAGCAGGCAAGGAAGGCAAGAGACTGGCATGGCTGAGTCAAGACTCGTTGGTCAAACTAAAGGGCAAGAAGGAAATGCACAGGTGGTAGAAGTATGGACAGCTATCCTGGGAAGAGTATGGGGATACTGCCCGGTTCTGCAGTGACAGGGTCAGGAGGGCAAGGTGCGACTGGAGCTGAGCTTGGCAAGGGACACAAAGAGTAATAAGAAGGGCTTCTACAAGTATGTCAGCTAGAAAAGGAAGGTCTATTGAAAATATACATTCCTTTTAAAGATATATCAAATACCTGATCTGGATGGCAGAACAGATTTTATAAATTAGAAATTTCTGGGGACTGGGAACTTCTTATGAAAACTAATTTTTCAATATGTCATTTCTTGTGACAGACACAATTTTAATGTTGAATTTACATTGCAGCTCAGCTTCACGTAAATATATAAAAATTGCTGACTGTGTAGCATGATTTAGGTTGAGTCTTTTCTTTGAACACAAAATATGCAAATAGCAGAACATACAATCTTATAAATTTGCCTGAAATGTAAGACTCATTTGCTCATCCTTTAGAAATATTTCTACTCTCTTTCCAATACTGATACCTTTTAAATTGGAATCTTAATATACAAAGTGCTTTTATTAAAATTTAGATAATTTCACTGTTAGGCGGCAGCAGGAACCAGGCTGGCCTGCAAGGTGGATGAGCCAGGTACCACAGGTGATCTTTGTCTTATCTGTCTCCTCACAGACAGGTGCCATCCCGCAGACCTCTAGCGGGTCAGTGGAGCTGAGGTGGTGAAGACAGGAATCAGCAGTAGGGGAGGGGATGGACTGGGTGATGAGGGAGGAGAGGAAAGTAGAGAGAGGGAAAAAAGCAAACTAACCAGGAGAATTTGAAGTTTATCAATAAATTAGGACTAATTTCTAGCAATATAGATTATTGTGAAGATTGCTTTAGTGGGATGAGCAGGGTGGTGATTACATTGATGATGACCATCCCAAAAATCTGTAAATTCCTAAAATACTGACCCAGAACAAGGAAATGGAAAGGTTGAAAACAAATAAAAGTGGAAACTTATCTGTTGCCATTAATAAAGTGTTGAAAACTACAGATTTTCTTGAAATGAAGGTATACATGGGATATCAGAAGTAATATCCTCAAAAGTTTAGCTGTTCAAAATTTGGCTTTATCTTCTTCTGGGAAATTGTGTTTTGCTGTATTTTCCTCTGGGAAATGATAGAGCAGAATTCAACCATCATATGGGACACATGGTTTTTATCTCACATTTGAATTGTAGAGACTATGCAAATGATCACTAATTGCTCTCTGGAGAGCAGTGTGCCCCCTTTTTGATCTATGTATTTATCCTGTTCATTCTTCTGAGAGTACAGAAACATTAGAGAAGTTGCACAGCATGCAGTTTGAACAAAGGTTTTGAAAGAGAAGATGCTTAGGAATGTAAAGTGTGTCACAAATTTAAATCACTCAGTTTTTTATATATGGATATATAATACAACTTGAGGAAAAGTTATGTGATGTTTTTAACTGCACAACACAACAATTGCATTTGATTAAACATTTTTTTTGTTTACACCGACAAAATGATTATAATCCATTATTTCTCAATCAGTATAGTTGGTTGAATATGAAAGATATTTATTCTGAATCTTAGCTCTGTAACTAACATTTTCAAAAACAGATTACACTTCAATTTTTCTCCAAAACATTCCAAAGATTGAAAGCCACAGGCAAAAAATAATAATGTACACAAAATGTGCAAACATTAGAAGTCTATTTGGTAACCTCAAAGTACGTTTAGCATTTCACAGGCTGCTCTCTCTGGTGCTGTTCACATGCTAAAACTACTGTTGTGACTCTTGGCTCACTTAGGAAATAGGTGTGGCAGGAAACTTTAATTGTGGCAGGAAACTTTAATTCTGTGAATCTATGTAAAGTTGCTAGCCTTTCTTTCTGTTTTTAAATGTACAAGTAAGACTGTATCAATATTCAGAGCGGTATTATCTATTCTTTTTATGTCTGGCCATTTTAAAAGTGCATCCATTTGCTTTGCTTTTCTTCTATAGCAACACCAAAAATTTCTTGTGCAGTATTATATTGTCCAAAGTGTAGGCAGTCCTCCCATGGTGATTTGTAAAACAATTGAAAAGAGATTATCTTGCCCCTGTAGACACAAAGATATCAACCAAATTAATGATTTATACTTCAACAGCTTTTTGTCTTTCTCTCAGGTATTAAGAAATTCACTTACAAAACACTCAATCTTTAAAATATATGCTGCTAGTTTAAATTAGTTATGAAAATACCATTACCCTAAAGGAAAAAGACAATGACCTAGCACATGATCATGTAATTAAATTAAGCCCCTCAGCTTCAATATCATACTAAAAATACATAAAACTATAGTAAAAAATGTTCTGGGACTGAACAAGTCTGGAAATTAGAATAAAAATTATTCTCTCTTAAAGGACATAGGAAACACGCTAGTGTAAAAGAAGAAAATTTAACTCTGAAGTAGTATTAAACTTGTAAATGTAAGATTGTCAGTTACTGTTAAGGTAATGTTGAACAGATCCTCAACTGGTGTAAGCTGGCCTAATTTCATTAAGGACAACGGAAATATACTAATTTGCATGTGCCTAGAATCGGTCCTTAGGGCTTTTTTTCTCTTGTACTCATCTATTCATGGAGCTCTAAATAACATTTTATTAATAATAACAAGTAATGTATTTCACCAGCAATTTCAGTATCTGTAGCTTTGAAAGGTAATGTTTGAAACCTATTCTGTGAATAGACAGAGACATAGGTCCTATCAGTAGTCTCCTAATTGGGCAATTCCTTAGGAAACTCCATGAAAACAAACATTCTGACTTCATGTGTTCTCACAAATGGGAGAGAAATGTCCATCAGGAAGGTATCTTACAAGTATATATTTAATGGAGGCTTGCCAATGTGACACCCATCTACAAGAAGGGCCAGAAGGAGGATCTGGGGAACTACAGGCCTGTCAGCCTGACCTCAGTGCCAGGGAAGATTATGGAGTGGTTCAACTTTAGTGCCCTCACCTGGCACGTGCAGGACAACCGGGGATCAGGCCCAGCCAGAATAGGTTCACAAAGGCAGGTCCTGCTTGATCAACCTGATCTCCTTCTATGACCAGGTGACCCCCACCTAGTGGATGATGGGAAGGCTGTGGATGTGATCTACCTGGACTTTAGTAAAGCCTTTGATACTGTCTCCCACAGCATTCTCCTAGAGATGATGGCAGCTCATGGCTTGGACAGATGTACCCCGCGATGGGTTAAAAACTGGCTGGATGGTCAAGCCCAGAGAGTTGTGGTGAATGGAGTTAAATCCAGTTGGCAGCTGGCCACAAGTGGTGTTCCCCAGGGCTCAGTGCTGGGGCCAGTTCTGTTTAATGTCTTTATCAACGTTCTGCATGAAGAGATTGAGTGCTCCCTAAGTAAATTTGCAGATGACACCAAACTGGGTGGAAGTGTAGATCTGCTCAAGGGTAGGAAGGCTCTGCAGAGGGATCTGGACAGGCTGGATTGATGGGCTGAGACCAATTGTATGAGGTTTAACAAGGCCAAGTGCCGGGTCCTGCACTTTGGTCACAACAACCCCATGCAATGCTACAGGCTTGGGGAGAGTGGCTGGAAAGCTACCCGTTGGAAAGGGACCTGGGGGTGCTGGTAGATAGCCAGCTGAACATGATCCAGCAGTGTGCCCAGGTGTCCAAGAAGGCCAACAGCACCCTGGCTTGCATCAGAAACAGTGTGGCCAGCAGGAGTAGGGAAGTGTTTGTGCCCCTGCACTCGGCACTGGTGAGGCCACATCTCGAATACGGTATGCAGTTTTGGGCCCCTCACTACAAGAAGGACATTGAGTTACTGGAGTGTGTCCAGAGAAGGGCAACGAAGCTGTTGAGGGGTCTGGAGAGCAAGTCTTATGAGGAGTGGCTAAGGGAGCTGAGGTTGTTTAGTCAGAAGAGAAGGCTGAGAGGAGACCTCATTGCTCTCTAGAACTACCTGAAAGGAGGTTGTAGGGAGGTGTATTGGTCTCTTCTCCCAAATAACTAGTGGTAGGACAAGACGAAATGGCCTCAAGTTGCGGTAGGGGATGTTTAGGTTGGATATGAGGAAATACTTCTGTACTGAAAGAGTGATCAGGCACAGGAACAAGCTACTCAAGGAAGTGATGGAGTCACCATCCCTGGAGGGGTTCAAAGAATGTGTAGAGGTGGCAATCTGGGACATGGTTTAGTAGGCATGGTGGTGTTAGGTTGATGGTTGGACTTGATGATCTTGGAGGTCTCTTCCAACCTTAAAGATTCAATGATTCTATGATTATCTTTGAGGCATTTGACAACAAAGTGGAACATAACATTTCATAGTGCACGTTTAACAAGCTAGATCTGGATTACTGCTAATAGTTATTAGCAAAACATTCTAATGTCATAGGATATGGTATTATGAATATAATATTTTATGAAAACTAAATAAGAGGGAAAAAACCTTACATTTTCCTTGAAGGAAAAAAAAAAAGGCTACCTGGAGTATTAAGCATTGCAGCACTCATGCACATTTTTGTTCAATGTAATTTCTGCGGAGGTCAGATGTGACTGCTGTGATCATTATTTTTGACATTACTGATAAGTCATTTCTACATATTCAGTAATCTAATTTCCATGTTATGATCTCCGTTGTACAGACTGATATTCAAAACTCTTGATGGCTGTTAAAATGAAAAACATTAATAGACAGAAAACCAA
The DNA here is from genome assembly GCF_036417535.1 of Chlamydotis macqueenii. Taxonomy (NCBI): domain Eukaryota; kingdom Metazoa; phylum Chordata; class Aves; order Otidiformes; family Otididae; genus Chlamydotis; species Chlamydotis macqueenii. The sequence continues at coordinate 19,914,467 of NC_141556.1, forward strand.
CTCTTAGGATTATAAATTTATTGTCTGCTTACTTTCTAACAGGTAGAAATGACATCTACAAGTTTTCCTGAGACTTCTGGAGAGCTGAAAATATAAATACCTTTTCCAGAAAGCACTTAAATGTCAAGGTGGAGTTTAATTCTAGACATTAATTTTAAGTAATATTTCCACATTTCAAGAACTCAACAAACTATTTATGAAATATAAGCTATGAAAGTACTGCTACATTTCATGGTGCATTATAAAGAATAGCATTTTGCTTTATAGTAAAAGTTTCCTTCTGTCAAATATTTACGAAAACATGAGTTAAAATTCCTGTGTTAATATAGAGATTGATTTTTCTCACCTCAGGCATCGTCCCTTTATTATAAAAGATTATCTGTATTCCCAAATGCACTTTTCTGGGGTTTTTGATCTTTAATGTTATAGAAAGGATGGTAGAATCAAAAAAACTGAGTGCTGCACTATAAAAATTGTAAGATGATATTAATTATTTTCCTCCTTTATCATTTAAGAAGAGGAATTCCACTTTATAATAAAGTGTTTGTAGGTAAGGCATTTCATACATTTCAGTATGTTCAGTAAGTCTTGAAGGATATCCAGGGAACTTGTCAAAGGCCATGACCTTGAGTAGACTTTATTTAGCATGGAGGTTACTGAAATAATGTAGTGTTTTTTCAGAGGTGACACTATGACTGAAGAATATTAAATAAATTTTGAAAAAAAAAACAACATGTAGTTCTACATGAAATTGACCTCTGTTTTTACTCCAGATACGATTAATTCACTAGCAAATAAGATATGATGAGATTATAGAGAATATGAAGGACAACGTTGCTCATATTTTGCTGAAAACTGTTATTCTATGCATGCAATGACTGCCATTTACACACTTACAAAGTCAGCAACATATAAAAGAATGATATGATTAAAAGGAAAGCTTTAAGAACAGATCTGGAGGAGCTGAAGGGATTGTTTCTAGGAGAATTGCCACTATATAGCTGAAGAACTGAAAAGGCAGAAGTTGTCTGCTCCAAAAAACTGTTTCCACAGAAGTCATGGGGTAACTGTTCCATATGAGTAATCTGATCTGGTTGAAGCTGCCCCTGCTCCTTGCAGGGGGGTTGGACTAGATGACCTTTAAAGGTTCCTCCGAACTGAAACTATTCTATGATTCTATATAGAGTCACTCCTTGCAGTATTTTGTAGAGCCCTGTAGCAAGTACCCTGAATCTCTTCTACTTTATATTTTCTATTTTAGCTGTTTGTCACATAAAAAGTATTTAAAATAATCGGGTTTCAAGCTAACATGGATTTTTCCATTTTTTTAAGAAATCCAGTTGGAGATTGAGATGAATTATTTCCGTGCTAATAGTTAAGAACTAGTTAGTTTGCATAATCCATTATTAAAATCAGTGGTTCTATGCAATCACTCAGCTATGATGTTGACTAAGTCATGGTGTTTCTGGCTGTGAGAGTAGAGTGACTGAAGTATTTTTAAAGGAGAATAGCAAACAGCAGGAGATGAGTAATTCAGATCTGGATAATAGAGAGATCTTCTCATTCTGATTTGCCTGTTTTCCTATCTTTCTTGCTGTTTTCTTTAAGAAACCCAGTGCCAGTCTCTCCTTTAAAAATAGAATGGAATAGAGGTAGCAAACTTATCTCACTAACATGTATCCAGTACATCATGTTTGGACACCTCCTTTCTTCCCATAGAAAAGTTTTTGCTATACCATTAAAAATATGTTTTATTTTCCCATGAATCTTCACATTTTTTTAATAATGGGTACAGTACATGTCCAATATTGGCCAGGCTGGATGAGGCTCTGAGCAACCTGATCTGGTTGGGGATGTCCCTGCTCCTTCCAACTCTAACCACTCTATGATTCTATGATTCTATATCAGGTCTTTTTTCCTATTTTATATATCTATTATATACCTATGCTATAGTTATTATTGCTGATTGTTTAAATAATTTTCAATAGCAAGTCCTTTGCTGCCTTTTTATATCAAACAAGAAAAGGCAGACCTTGGCAACAGCAGCTTCCCATATCAGTTAAATGTTACCACTCCACCAACAAAGGTCCTTAAATGGTCTTGAAAACATCACAGGCACTTTTTGTATTTGATATGGGTATTATGACTAGATGGCAAATTTAACTGCAATGGAAAGAATAATGAGATGCCCATCAATGTGGGTGTCGTAGTTCAGGCCCGATCAGGACCAGACTACACAGTCTCTCTCTCACTCCCCTCACCGTCTGAGAAAACAGGGAGAGAAAATATAAGGAAAAACGGCTTGAGGTTTGAAATAAGGATGGGGAGAAATCCTTAAAGTTACTGTCACAGGCAAAACAGACTCGACTTGGGGAAAACTATTCATTTATTACTACAAACAGCAGGACAATGAGACAGGGAACAAGATAACCTCCATCCACCCCTCCCTCTTCCCAAGCTTAACATTATCTCTACTACCTTCCCCCCCCCGAGCGGCACAGGGGGAAGAGTGAATGGGGGTTGCAGTCAGTTCATCATGCGTTAATTCACGCTGCTGCTTCATGGTCAGGGGAAGAACTCCTCACATTCCTCCCCTGCTCCATTGTGGGGTCCCTCCCACGGGCCACAGTCCTTCGTGGAACTGCTCCAGCGTGGGTCATCTCTTCCACGGGTGCAGTCCCTCTAGAACAGCTGTCCCAGCGGGCCCTCCACAGGCCACAGCCTCCTTCAGGCATCCACCTCCCCCGGTACAGGGTCCTTCACGGGCTCCAAGTGGATCTCTGCTCCTCCGTGGACCTCCATGGGCTGCAGAGGAACAACCTGCTCCACCATGGTCGTCACCACACGCTGCAGGGGAATCTTGGCCAGGAGCCGCATTACTCCTCCCCCTCCTTCTGAACTGACCTTGGCATCTGCAGCCGTTCCTCACAACAGGCTGGCAGATGTCTCTCAGGATCTTTTTTACATCTTATTCACTTCTCATCTCCTCTCCACTTCTTGCAGCCGGGCCGGACCGAGTTGGGCCCAGTCGGCTGCCTGGTGAGAGGCCAGAGGGTGAGGCCTGCAAGGCCCATGAGGCCTGCACCTCCCCCTCTGCGCCTCTGCCCCCACTCAGCCTCTTTACATCTTCCCTTCTCTCTTTTTTTTTTCTGTTTTCCCCTTCTTAAATACGTTATTGCAGAGGCGTTATCACGGGACATTCTGCTACCAATTCGCTCGGCCTTGGCCAGCAGCGGGTCCGCCCTAGGCCTGGCTGAGTCCACTGAACAAAGGGGAGCGACTTCTAGCAGTTTCCTACAGAAGCTACCACCTTAGGCCACCCCCTCACTAGCAAAACCATGACAGTGGGTGATCTGAAGGTGGAAAAAGAATCAAGAATTCTTTCCTTTCTGAAGCATGTAGATTTGAAATATAATTAAAACATCTTTGTCTGTTGCACAAACAATAACCTAGTGTAGTAGTGTGGAAGTATACTTGGGAGAAGCGAAGTGTCATATACCTGAATGTTTATTGAATTCCACTTGGTAGTGTGAATCTCTCAGCGGACTATCACAAAACATCCGTAAAGTAAGAGGGATTGTATTTTACTGCCTAGAGCCTGAATCATAAATCAAGTATCTTTTCTACATAGATTTAGATTGAAATTATCATGAACAACAATATTCTAATCTCAGAAATTAGATATCTCCATTAGAAAATTTTGTGGCTTTATTGTCAGTCATGCAGGTGATCTCTCCACAGTAAATCTAGACATACAAGGACAAAACCACAAAAGCTAGTAGGATTTGCAGTGACTGAAGGGCAATGTCATGGTGAGATACATAGAGAATCAGTGTGATGCTCACAATTTATTAGTATTTAAAAATTTCTGGATGTTATTTTTTAATACAAAATTTCCCACTTCTTTTTTTTTTTAGAAATGTGTCATTAGTTTTGGAGACTCTGGAAAGTTTTATATATTCTACCTTTTGTTTTCTGTGTTTGAATTTCAGATGCCTGACTTCTGGAACTGGTTATTTTACAGCTTTAACAAAACCATATTACTGTTTGATGAAAACTAGTTCTTTTAAACTGCAGGGGCAATAACAGAAACATTATACTGAAAAATCCTTTGTGTCAAACATTTTTAAACTTTTGAGACAATTTACATATTTATAGGTAGCTTCATATTTCATGCCTGTATTTACTGACTCTACATTTATGGACAGTTATTAACTGCCACACTGCAAGGCACTGAAACATCTGATTGATAACACACATGAATGACTCTCTGAGAGCAAGTACCATGCATTTTGTTTTGCATATTCTCAAGGATACTTGAGAGAGGATAAGGAATCTTAAAACTATTTTTATGTTAAGAAGAGGGGGAAGTAGGAAACAATTATTTTATTTTATATGGCCACAATATTATCCCTGTAAAAATTCTTGCAGAGGAGACTATATTTGTTGAGCCTCACATTTTTTTTTCTTAATGCAACTTTGACAATTTCTGTTTAGATACTCCTGATGAACACATCTGACAGAAATATTCCTTACATTATCAGATATAATGCATAATTGTGTATACTAAATTGAACATGTTTAAGCTCTCTCATTTTTTAATTTTTCAGAGGAAAAAATTAGTATGGACATTCATAACCTCTCCAAGAAGAGAATGTGATGGACCACATATTGCTCTTGACTGCTATGATGATGACAGATCTTCAAAGTTATGCTGAAAGCAGGTCCACTCTTCTCCCTCAAGTAAGAAGTCTATGGATGTTGTTAGCTTTACTGAATATATTCAGGGTTTATGATAATGGAGTAAAAATTAAAAATTTAACTAATATTAAGACAGTTTTTCCTAGATCTGGCTCTGCTTCCTCAAGTCATGTTGTTCCTTACTTACCCTAGCTCTGTAAGAAGTCTGTGTGGTCCAGACATAACTGGCTGCTGAAGAAGCCAACTCCTTGCACTCCTGGCAATTCAGAGGAGTCTCAGTGCAGGCGTAACTTTAGTTTTAATTAACAGTCTGCAGAAAATTAATTTAAACCTGTAAAAATATACAGCTGAATTTATAATACAATTACCTTTTCTTCTTTCATGAATTTCTCATAATAAAGGTCTCATAGATGACTGTTACAGTTAATCATTACTTATTCTTTTTCAGACCAGTTTAAGACAAACCCTTTGTTCTTTGTGCAACTTGCATTGACTTATGTCTCCTATTTCATTCCAGAAGATTTTAACAGGCTAGGACGATGTGGCAATTTTCTACTGCAACTTTTATTACCAGAATTTGCATATCCTTTTTTACTGAACTGTGAAATCCGCATTACAATTTCAAGTAAGCTACAGTTTCCAGACATGAAAGATAATCATGAGACCTAGGTAAGATCAGATAGTAGATCACCTTTCTTGGGTCTCCCTATGTTACTTTGAACACAGACCTATCCTGAAACTAGTTTCTTGGAGAGTAATGTTCTTATATATAAAATGATTCTAAAAAATACAGCCTTCTACTGCTTGGTGTCAGAGGAATATAGGAACACTAATGTGACAGAGATGAAGCCATACAGAACACACTGAACAGCTGATGGCAGAAAGGCTTCAAAACAAGATATAGCAGCGCCAATGGGAAGGGTCATTGAAGACAGTTAATTGTTTTCTGTGACTGTCTAAAAATTGCGTGAAACTATATTGTGTAGAGGATTAACTCTTTAAACTCTTCCTAGATCCTCAGATCTAGAATCAAGAAATATTTTCCTCATATAGCAGACCAGCGAAGATCTGTGGGTTGTTGTGATGTGTTTGTTTAGTTGGTTTCCTGTTTATGACAACTGTCTTTCACAGAAGGACTTTGGAAGCTGACAGTCTTTCTCTGCAAACATCCAGGCAGACCTCCAGTGACATTAAAGATCTTACTTTTGTTAGAGGGTGTGTAGATTTTCTGTGGCTTGTGTTATATTTGGGTTTGTAATTGTCTTTGTGTTCTTCCTTCTAGATAATACCTATTTTAGCCATAAAATTGGCAGGCTAACATGATGAGCCTCTCTAGTCAAATTTTCCTACTAAAGTGTTTTTGGCTCCTTTTTAGAATATTTAGTACACAACCTGTAGCTCAGATTTAAACTAAATTCTGAAATTTTAACATTCCTCTTACAAAATTGTATCTCCAGACAAATTTTATAAATACTTCTTGTTTTTCCAGCATGGATGACTGAATGATTTCAGAATATTCCTTAAGCTTTGTGTGAGGACTGTTCTTATTATTAAAGATTTCCAACTAGATGCTTGCTTTGAACAGGAAGCACCTGGATCATCATAGAATTGTGGAATAATTCAAGTTGAAAGGGACTGAAGGGAGATTTCTGGCCCCACTGGCTTAAGTCTCAGCTATGAGGCCAGGCTAGGTTACACAGGGCTTTATCCTATTTAGTCTCAAAAACCTCAGAGGGTGGACAGAGAGTGCATGAACTCTGCCCAGTGCTGGAACGTCCTAATGACTGTGGTGGGTTACCTTGCCTGGCTGCCAGATGCCCACCCCTTGCTCCTCTTCCTTAGCAAGACAAGGGGAGGAAATAAGATGGAAAAAGCTCACGGGTAGCTCAAAGACAGGGAGTTTGCTTACCAATCACTTTCACAGGCAAAACAGATTCCACTTGGATAAAATTGGTTTGTTGACAAGTAAAGTAGATCTGACTAGTGAAAAACAAAAAAAAAAACCCAAACAAACAAAAATAAGTGCTTTCTCCCACTCCCTTCTTTTTGCCTTCATTCTTTATTTGCCTTCACACGTGGGGTGTGTGTTTCTAGTCACTCACAAACATTCAGCTGGACCAGCTGGAGAATAGGGAGACTTTGGGTCCAGGCCAGAGAGGCAGGCATGGGGTCCATGCTGGTATCCAGAGGACCCACAAGTGTGGGGTGTCTGTGGGATGAGTGGAGTCTGTGAGTGCTGTGTGTGCACAGTAAGCACGGAGCTGGACCAGCTGGCAAGTAGGGGAGCTGAGGGTGGGTAAGGGGGCTGGGGTGTGGGCGGGGGTGCCCCGCAGACAGAGGTGCCGTGCTGGTACTCAGGGAATCCATGAATGTGCACCTGCTTGTAAACATGGAGAGAGTCATGTATGCACCTTCACTAATGACCTCTTGTCTCTGCCAGCCCAAGAGGAGGGGACTTGGCTGGCTGTGCTTCTGTTTATGTGAGTCCTCTACCTGAGTGCTATTGAAGGCAGAGCCTTGTCTGCAGCAGTCTATGTGACTGGCCTTCTCAGTGTCCTCCATGCATGTGTCTGTGTGTGTCTCTGCAAGATGCGCTGAGCTTCACTACTGGTTGTACCTGCAGACAGGAGAGCAGTAGCCACAACCCTGAGCCTGGGTAGAGACCCCAGGTTCCCAGGCTGAGCTCCAGCAGCTGGGCAGAAAGGAGGCCCAGAACTGGTGGATGAGGGTGCTGCTTTTAACATCCCTACTTCAAATCACCAGTTAAATCATGGCTAAATCTAAGCCTATAATTCCTAAGGGAATCCTATGACTTTTTTTTTTTTTCCTGGTGGAAACAATGAGCATAGCATGGTTTTAACAGCACACTCAGAAGAATAGTAAAAATACATAACAAATGTAAGTTGACACCTACATAGCTTTAAAATATCTTATCCTCTTTTCAGTGTAACACAGTTTTGTCTCCTTAACAGCAATAGTTTCCCCTCTTATTAAGGGGGTTTAAATAATTAGGTTAAACTGAATGTAATTAGCTTCCAGCTGGTGGTGCTTATCTAAGTTGCATTGAATAGTGATGAATTCTGTAGGACAAAAGGAAAAACAAAACCACCTTCTTTCAAGTTGTTTATTATCAATGTTTTCTGCTCATTTCCTCTTGACTTGCCCACTTGGTATGATAAGAGGCATTTTAATAGTGTTCAGGACCATTTGATTACTTTGAGTTTTAATAGTAGCCTGCTGCTCAGTCTTAACACTAAAGCTTAGTAAGTGTCTGCATATTCACTGTGTTAGGTTTCCTTCTAGGTTGGTGGTTTTTTTCCATCTCTCAATGATGTAAAACCCCGTAATACTCAGATTTCTTATTACTGGTTGCCTGACAAGTAAATGTTTCAAGCTGAAATGTAACTAGTGTTTATTGGAGAAGAGTTTCAGTAGCCACAGATCTGTGAGACCATTCTGGGATTAAATAAATTGTTCATTATAGAGTGCTATCTGTGGAGTTCTACTGCACTTTTCACAGGTTCGTGAAGTTCTTGTGAGCATGATTCAATTTAAATTACTTTAAGAATTGTGATGTAATGGTAACTAATTCTTTTACTAATGGAACAATGTATTAATTCTTGATGTACCTGCAGGCATGCTGCTGCATTTTTTATCTTATTCCTCAGTCACGTTTATCTCTTGTTTTATCCACCAAGTTATTGATATATCTGTTCTGCTATTGACTTTCAGAAGCTCTGCTTTCTTTTGCATTTTCTACTTTCCATCTCTAGGTCTACCTTTCAGGTTTAATCCTTATCTACTGAGGGGAAATTCCCAAGTATTAAGTTATTTTAATTCTGTAAGTGTCTCTCTACAAAATCCTTCTTTTATCTCCCTTTTGAATGACTTGAATGTACTATTAGAACACTAAAGCAAATAAAAGAAATTCTACCTATGGAATTGAATTCTATCTGGACTTTCCTCATTCTCTTTGTAGTCCTAGTTTTTATGCTTTCAACTTTCTTGGCCTTTATGTTCTGTTTGTTGTTATCCCTCATGTCTCAGTTGCTGTTTGGAAATGGTTGTGATATAGATTAGAAGAATATTTGCCAGATCAGCTTCGAAGCTTATATAAAAGAAATGCTGCATTTTCACCATTCACTGACTTTTCTTTCTAAAGTAAAGTACTGTGTGAAGAGCTGAGAGTTAGTTTAAATGACAGTGATTTTACGCGGATAGAGTAGATTTCTTCCTGGATAATCATAGCCACAAAAAAACAAAAGATAAAGCTTAGAGTTTATAATAAAAAAGCTGTATTCTTCATCATCAATTTTGGATGCTAAATACATCTGTACATTCAAGAAACACAGAATTAGGGGAAAAAACTAATAACCTTGTGAAGTGCAAGCTGGGATTCCTTGTTAGCAAGAATTTTATCTGTTTAAGGCTTACATATATCTCGTGTTGTGCTCTGAGAACAGCTTAAAGTGTACAGTATTGTTCTTCTGCCCTTTATTATCCTATCTCCCATGTTTCTTTTCTAGTCTATGAAAATAGTAGAACTAGATTATAGGATATGTGATTTCACATCTAAATGAATCAATCAGTTCCAGAATTGTATGCACTTTTCTGAAAGCAACTGCTAGAAAAGTTACATCAAATACCTGAGTGTTGTACCTCTTTCCAGTGGGACAGTGTTCACCCTCACTTTTAGTTTTTGCAGAAATGAATTCTGCACTGCAAGCAAACTTTCTATAAAAGTTTATTCTTAAAAATTTGCTCTGACTTGTTAAAAGTTTTATATTTGCAGTGTTCTGTAACTACTGTGAAAGACCTTGTTTTATATCTTTAAAAGGAAATAAATGACCTCTTAAGATATCTAGAACAGACCATACTATAAGCTAGAAGTTTTAAATGTTAACTGAATTTTCTGTTCAAATGGTAACCTTGTCTGAATAGATTTGACACCAGCAATAATCCATGTTGTCGTAACTATTTTTTTTCTATAAAAATAGATTAATTTATAGATATATTGCATATAAATATGTTTTAACATAGTATGAATCAAAAAAACTAGTCTTTTACCTTCAAGTTTATAGCTATATGAACCAAGGAGGATCAAGTTTATAGCTATATGAACCAAGGATCTACTCTGACATTTTCTTTCTTCCACTTTAGAATAAAATTCTGTAATAGCTATCCTATTTTAAATTATCAGATTATGGGTTCTGAGAGGTTTAAAGTGCTTATGTATACCTTGAGGTCTGTTTGCTTATTATAGAAATTGTTCAGAGAGTATTTGCTCTCTAATACTTCATGTCCACATTCCTTTATATGAAAGAAACAAAGCAAACGTCAAAGCTTTTACAGTTTTCAGTTATTTAATTGAAAACATTATCTGATATTTCTTGAACATTTGAAACAAAACAAGAACTTCGTAATATACTGTAGAATACATTCAAATGTATGTAAAATCCAGTAGTCAATTTGTCTCACTCCCTTTGCACTACAGTAGAACAGATTGTGGCACTCTGTGATAAGTTCCTACATTGAAAAAGTGTAAAGAGAAGAACTAAGATGCATACACTCAGTTCACTACTGGCATGTAACTAAAGCCCAATATGTTTAGAAGTAATTTCTTCTCCTCATCCTGAAGGCCATCCTCCTATCTTTTTTCTTGGTTAGTGTGGGCAAAAGCAGCAACGTATCTAATAGTCCAGTCAATAAACAAGGCATCGTCTTCAACTTGGATCTTTCTTTACTGAAGTTTTATGTAAATATTGCCTCTCTTTTTTCTGTAACCTTGGTAATACACAGTTTTGGCATGTAACCTTGCACAGAGAAGCATTCATGCTCTCAAGCAGTTTATATTTGGAATCATGAAACATTATTTTCTCTAATCCTGAAAAAAAAAAATGTCCTTAATGCAGCTATCCAGAATACTACATCAAATATCACTCTCATAAGGTATCACTTCTCTTAACCTTCCCTATTATAATTTTCTTTCTTGCTGACCAAAATTGCCATTGTTAGTCTGATACTCTCTCAATTGCCTCAAACTATCTTCTGACTTGTTTTGTGAATTCTCTTGGGAAAGAATAATTTTGTTATGTCTTTAAATAGTATATATTCAGCAGATCTCAAATCCATGCTTACAACTCTTCAGTGTTACAGCAAGAAAAATAATTAAAACTATTCTTCAATAGCCACAGTGTAGTTACTTGGCTATAAACCAAGTGTGGACTGTACAGATTACAAAGATAAAGCAAATAAGAAAGTTCTTTGCTACCAGACACTACTAGAAATCAAAGCAACTGATGTCTCCAGCTGGCACACATTTTTAATTATACTTCAGCCACATCTAATTGCAAATAGACTTGTTTATTTTTTACAGTTAATATCTTGTTTAAGGGCAAAAAGAAAGCATACCATATGGATAGAGAGAAATATCTATATAGACATGTAAAGAAAAGAATACATATAAAAAGCTGTATAGATAATGGATGTGTAAACTAAATAAATTAGAATCACAGAATGGTTAGAGTTGGAAGGGACCTTCAAAGGTCATCTAGTCCAACACCCCTGCAAGAAGCAGGGACATCCCTGACTAGATCAGGTTGCTCAGAGCCCCATCCAATGTGGCCTTAAATGTTTCCAGGGATGGGGCATCCACCACCTCTCTGGGCAACCTGTTCCAGTGTTCTATAACTCGCATCGTAAAAAAATTTTTCCTAATATCCAATCTAAATCAACCTGCCTCTATTTTAAAACCATTACCCCTTGTCCTATCACAACAGGCCCTACTGAACAGCCTCTCCCCATCTTTCTTGTAGGCCCCCTTGAGGTACTGGAAGACCGCTATCAGGTCTCCCCGGAGCCTCCTCTTCTCCAGGCTGAACAGCCCCAACTCTCTCAGCCTGACCTCATAGGAAAGGTGCTCTAGCCCTTTTATCATCTTCGTGGCCCTCCTCTGGACATTCTCCAACTGGTCCATGTCTTTTTATGTTGGGAGCTCCAGAACTGGACACAGTACTCCAGGTGGGGTCTCACCAGGGCAGAGTAGAGGGGGAGAATCACCTCCCTCGGCCTGCTGGCCATGCTTCTCTTGATGCAGCCCAGGATGCGGTTGGGCTTCTGGGCCGCAAGGGCGCATTGCCTGCTCATGTTAAGCTTCTCATCCACCAGCACTCCCAAGTCCTTCTCCTCAGGGCTGCTCTCAATCCATTTTCCACCCAGCCTGTATTTGTGCCTGGGATTGCCAGGACCCAGGTGCAGGACCTTGCAGGTTGAACTTCATGAGGTTGGCATGGGCCCACCTCTCCAGCCTGTCCAGGTCCCTCTGGATGGCATCCCTCCCTTCCAGCGTGTTGATGGCACCACACAGATTGGTGTCATCAGCGAACTTGCTGAGGGTGCATTATATCCCACTGTCCATGTCACTGACAAAGATGTTGAACAGGGCTGGGCCCAGCACGGACCCCTGAGGGACGCCACTCGTGACCGGTCTCCACATGGACATCGAGCTGTTGACCACCACTCTCTGAGTGCGGCCATCCAGCCAACTCCTTATCCACTGAGTGGTCCGTTCATCAAACCCATGCCTCTCTAGTTTAGAGAGGAGGATGTCATGCAGGACAGTGTCAAAAGCTTTGCACAAGTCCAGGTAGATGATGTCAGTTGCTCGTCCCTTGTCCACCGATGCCATCACCCTGTCATAGAAGGCCACCAAATTGGTCAGGCATGATCTGCCCTTGGTGAAGCCATGTTGGCTGTCACCAACCACCTCCTTGCTCTCCATGTGCCTTAGCATGGTTTCCAGGAGAATCTGCTCCATGACCTTGCCAGGCACAGAGGTGAGGCTGACCAGCCTGGAGTTGCCCGGGTCCTCCTTGTTCCCCTTTTTAAAAATAGGGGTTATGTTCCCTCTCTTCCAGTCATTGCGGACCTCACCAGACCACCATGATTTCTCAAATATGATGGCTAGTGGCTTGGCAACTTCATCCGCCAGTTCCCTCAGGACCCGCGGATGGATCTCGTAAGGTCCCATGGACTTGTGCACCTTCAAGTTTCTCAGGTGTTCCCAAACCTGGTCTTCGGGTACAGTGGGCGATTCTTCATCCTCGCAGTCCCTGCTTGCGCCTTCTACAGCTTGGGTGGTGAGACAAGCGCCCTTATCTGTGAAGACTGAGGCAAAAAATGTCATTGAGTACCTCAGCCTTCTCCATATCCCGGGTAACCAGGACACCAGTTTCCTTCCAGAGGGGGCCTACATTTTCCTTGGACTTTCTTTTGTCCCCTACATACCTATAGATGCTTTTCTTGTTGCTTTTTATATCCCCGGCCAGATTCAATTCCGTCAGGGCTTTAGCCCTCCTCACCCGATCCCTGGCCACTCGCACAGCCTCTTTGTAGTCCTCCCAGGCTACCTGTCTCTGCTTCCACCCTCTATATGCTTTCCTCTTCACTTTCAGTTGGTCCAGGAGCTCCTTGCTTATCCATGCAGGCCTCCTGGCCTTTTGCCCAACTTGTTCTTCATTGGGATGCAGCTCTGCTGAGCTTGGAGGAGGTGCTCCTTGAATGTGGACCAACTTTCCCGGGCCCTCTTCCCTCCAAGGCTGCCTCCCATGGCACTTTGCCCATCAGGTCCCTGAAGAGGCCAAAGTCCACCTTCTTGAAGTCTAGGGCTGAGAGCTTGCCATGTAGTTTCCTCTCTGCCCTGTGGATCTTGAACTCCACCTTGTCGTGGTCACTACAGCCAAGGCTGTCCTTCAGTTTCACATCCCCCACCAGTCTCTTTCTGTTGGTGAGCAGAAGGTTGAGCATGGCACCCCTCCTTGTCAGCTCCTCTATCGCCTGCAGGAGGAAGTTGTCCTCCACGCATTCCAGGAACCTCCTGGACTGCCTGTGCCCTGCCGTGTTGTCTCTCCAACAGATGTCAGGGTGGTTGAATTCCCCCATGAGGACCAGGGCTTGTGACCGTGAGGCTTCTCCTATCTGGCTATAGAGTGCTTCGTCTGCTCTATCCTCCTGGCCAGGCGGCCTGTAACAGACCCCCACCGTAACATCCCCTGTCCGTCCCCATCCTCTAATCTTGACCCATAAGCTCTCTGTCAGCTCCTCCTCCATCCCCAGGCGGAGCTCCACACACTCCAGCCGGTTGCTGACGTAGAGAGCGACACCCCCTCCTCGTCTCCCCTTCTTGTCCTTTCTACAAAGCCTGTACCCCTCCATGTTGACGCTCCAGTTGTACAAGTCGTCCCAGCACGTCTCCGTGATGGCAACAAGGTTGTAGCCCTGCTTGTGTGCACGCATCTCCAGCTCTTCCTGTTTATTTCCCATGCTGCGTGCATTGGTATAACGACACTTTAGCTGGGCCCCTGACAAAACCAACTTGCTGGCTGGAGTGACAGGAGTTCTTTTGGACCACAGTTTAAGTTCATTTGCACATATCTGCAATCCTTCCTCAGCTTCTGGACCCTCGGTGCTGGCACTGGCACCATGCTGACAGCAGAGGGCTGAACTGTGCTCCCCCTCCCCCAGCAACACTAGTTTAAAGCACTCCGGACGAGTCTGGCAAGTCTTCGTCCAAACACACTCTTCCCCTTCTCAGTTAGGTGTACACCATCTGCCCCTAGTAGACCAGGCTTCTCAAAGCACGCCCCGTGATCTAGATACCCAAAGCCCTGGCTGTAGCACCACTCCCTGAGCCAAGAGTTAACCTGCCAGGTACGTCTGGCCCTTTCAGGTCCCTGCCCTTCAACCGGGAGGATTGATGAGAATACCACCTGTGCCCCAGAGCCTTTGACTGTTGAACCCAGAGCCCTGAAATCCCTTTTGATGTTTCTCAGGCTGCTGCCGGCTGTGTCGCTGGCCCCCACATGAAACACCAGTAGCGGATAATAGTCTGTGGGCCCTATGAGTCTTGGTATTCTCTCGGCAACATCCCTGATACAAGCCCCCAGGAGACAGCATGCCTCCCGAGAGACCACATCGGGGCGGTAGATGGGTGCCTCTGTACCTCTCAGGAGGGAGTGACTCACTACTACCACTCGTCTCTTTTTCTTGGTAGCACTAGTTATCACGTGAGAATTATTAGAAATATTCTATTATTAACAATAATATAATTATTGTTAGTATAATTGAAATCTTAACTGTATTATTATTAGTCCAGATCTCAATGTTTAAGAAAAAGAAAGAATAATGCAAATTATATTGTTATATGCACACATCTTCATTTCTTGTCCTTTGTGAAAAAAAAAGAAGAGTTTGGGCATTTTTCTTTCATAAATGACTTATTAACCATTTTTGTATGTGGTCAAAATTTTTTAACAGATTTTATTTTTGTTAAAATTAGTAATTCTCTGCATTGCAGAGTTAACAAGAAGTAAAATTATCTCTTCCAAGTGGACATTGTAAAAACTGCTTCTACCTTTAAGGGGGTATTTCAAGTTTAAACTTCAGAGGCCCAGATCTTCTCTGAAAAGTCTAATGTAGGACTAATAGTGAGGGGGCGCTATATTATTTTGTACGACCACATTTTGTACATTCTGATAACTGATATACAAATGGATTGCTGCTAATTTCTTGCATTAGATGCCACTACCAACTATCTATGGGCCAGCATGGTAACAGAGTATTTTCAGTAGGCTCAGCTGAGTACAGTTTCTAGTTGAAGATTTCTGAAACACAGAATTAAAGCAAATAGGTAGACACTTTTCTGGCCCTCTCTCACTTTTCTATGGACACACTGCAATATATTCTCTTCATGGGCAAAAATAAAAACCTAAGGAAAAAAAGTGAAACCCAGAAATGTAGAATTTTTATTTTTACTGTATGAAAACTCCATTCAAGCCTAGCACCATTTGAAGGAAGGGGTTGGATATGGCCTTTCAGTTCCTATGCAGCATGTACAATCACTAATCTACGTTAAGTCAGTCCCTAATCACTGGCTTATAGAGACTAACTCTGTTGCATTCTTACTTCTGCAAAGTAGATTATTTCCTCCTGCAGCAATCAATTTTATTGTCGGCCAAATAGAAAAGTATTTTTCATCTCAGTTTCCAAAAGACAGTTGAGCATAACCCACTTATCTAGTACAAACCTAAAAAAAATTGCAAAATGTGAAAATTCTTTCATGTAGTGGTGTTCGTTTTCCAGCCGGCCCAAATCAAAATATGTTAAAGATGGAAAAGCTTATCTTTTTCCTTTAAACCTTGAACAATTTAGACTGGATTCTTTTTTTCTGTGTATGTTTAAAGGCTGCATCCTTATTTATTTTCCCAGTAATAAGGATGATAGTAAATTTATATTTGTAGTTGCTTTAATGTTTTTTCAGCTTATATTGGGATTGACAATATGGGCTTTGCAAAAATGCTCTACTTTGGCTGTGCTTTCTGGTGCTAGTCTTCAGAGGAATCCTGTGTAATCAATTCTAGGCAGTCTTTTAGACAAAGGAAATCATACTGAATAAATAGAATGCATAATTGTGCTCAGTGGATAAGAATTCAAGTGCATTCTTTTCTTTCTTTTTAAATAACTAATATTCCCTAGGAACCACCTTCTTGTGAATGAGATCCTGTTTGTCTTTTTCTTATAATTTGTCTTCATTCATTACAGCTGTTGTAATTACACAGCAAAATGGTTTTGAGTTTGCATTTTTAGAATATTTTATCTATTGTGCAGAAAACATCAGGGGTTATAATACCCAAAGCTGATTAGACTTTAAGGTGTGAAGATGTCAAATGACTATTGTCTATGGAGATAGTTAATCATCTCCCTAGGAAGAAAAAAAAAAAAAAAAAAGATGATTGTAGGAGGGGAGAGAAAGGAAGTAATTTTGGAGATATATTTGCTTATTGTTTTTGTCTTGCTTATCTGAGTGCTATGATCGCCAGATGGATTCATAAACAGACTGAGGTTTTTATGGCACTTGCTGCATGTAATGATCAGGAAGCCTAGGCAGTTTACAGTAGTATAAAGTTAAATAGATTTATAACATTGAACAGACATTTAAAGAATTAGTGTATGTTTAGTGATATTTTTGCTTTTCTAGGCTTATACAAAACTATAGTGGCAGTTATTGCTGAAATAGAAAAATACAACCAATTAGGAAAAAAAAATAGAAAAAAAAATAGGGGGAAAAAAAACAACAAAAAAAAACCCAACACCTTTTTCATTAAAAAAGGCAAAATGATTGTAATGATCCCAGGGATAAATAGCTTATGATAATAATCTTCTTGTTATGTATGTCAAAAATATATTCTTGTCAAAATATAATTGAATAAAACTGCCAGTTAATAGTATTCATTAAAATCAGCTGTTATCTAGAAACTATTTTCTGGATACTGTCAAAACAAAAAAGGTGATCATAGATCTGTTATATAGGAAGGATTAGAGTTGCTGTTGTGTGTTGTGATAATGAAAGATTTCCAGCTGTGGTATTCCAAAACAAGGGCAGGCAATGGTTACCTTCTGTGGACAAAAGTTTCTTCAGTGAGACCGCAAAGATTATGTCTTGACAAAGATTTATAGGCCACACCCTACCGTTTATAAGCAAATTCTCTCCAGCAAGAAAGAGTATTTAAGCCTTGAAGTTAACTTCCTATATTTAATCTTTAGATTTACAATTTTTTTTCCATGCGTAACCTCTACTGATCACTATTTGAAATGGGAGTACTGGAATACTTCTGGTGAGTACACATTTGTTGTGTTGTAGTACAAGTTTTACCTTTATATTATCACTCTTATATCATCATGTAACAACAAACATACTGTCTTTCAGTTGTGTGTAACCCAGCTCCAGTTTACATGCCCTGTATATTTCATAACAGTATTATTTTTTCTGTCTAGAATACAGTCTTCCATTCAGGTTCTGTTTCACTGAATGCAGAATAAAGTTTTTTATTCTATTTGTAGTTTTGCTACAAAGGAAAAAGCAGAGGGGGTTATTGTCTATCTCAGTTGTCGAAATGTGCTATATGATAATTCATAATGGCCATTTTTTGCTTCCTATTTCATATACAAGATCTGAAAAGCAGATATAAGATACACACTTTATTGTATAACCACACACAAATTTCTGAGGTTTTGACTGTCATAAATATTTGGTCACTTATTGTTTTCTTTCAGTCTTTCAACATCACCAATATTTATTTTTGTAGTTAACTTGTATTCCCTTAATCAAGCGATTAGCTAATGACAAGGAACTCATACAAAGCACCTCAGTCATATCTGGAAGAATGTTTGCATCTCTTCCACTCTCATTTTCTCATGAAAAGCTAGAAAAAAAAAATGGAAGAAAACTGGACTCTGCAACAACATTTGCTTATTTACCTCCAGGAGGATTTCAAATTATGATGAAAATTATGATTTATGTGTGCTAGTCACATTCTTGAATATCACTGTTAATTTTTGTGAAAGTTTTATGGCTCTCCTGGAAGCCTGTTGGTTTGCTTCCTCATATACAGCACTCCATTTAAAATGTCTACAGCCATGCAAAGAACAGCAAGTTATGTATACCTGTCCTTCAGCTGATGGACAGACAGGATACAGCAGCAGTATTTGTCTAAGTTTTACAACTGTACAGTGTGTTGTGAGCATGACTGCTACACTGGACATTAAGTTTAACTGCAGACCTGTATATCTCCTTACTTATGGCAGTTTTTATAAGGAGGTTTTACTGTCAGTGTTCTCTGACCATTTAATCTGTAGGGAGCAGAGCCTTAGTTGAGGAAAAAAATACTTGATAGTTTGCAATGAGAGGTGAGACAAATTACTTTGATTTTTTTTTTTAAAGAAGGAAAATACTTTAGGTATTTTTAAAGACTTATGCTGAAACCAAAATTACTGGTTACATTGAGGAAAAAAAAAAAAGAAAAAAAAAGATATTTCTTTTGCCCGAATCTAGATATTTGGCTCTAAGATTGTCATACTGATTTTCTTCTAGTAGAGAAAGAGAAATGAGCATCTCCCATAGGAAATTCATCTTGCAGTAGGAGTTCACGTGGCCAAGTACTGTATGTCCAAAGTCTGGATTCCCAAATAGCATTCCTTTCATACGTGTTTGCAAGTTTCTTGTAAGATCCATTAGGCATTATTAGCATATAAATTAAAAAATGAGAAGAAAGGGAAGAATATCACTACAGGAATGTATTGTTAGATTTAGCAGCCATAGGACTAAATGTAAGACTTTTTGCCTTAGTCAGGGAAAAAAAAAAAGGTGCTACAGAAGTGAGATTTCATTAGCACTTTGAGAATAATCAAGGCTAAAGAATTAAATAGTTTTCACTAAAGCAACTGAGGTGTCAGAGATCAGCAGCATCACTAACCAGACCCCATCCAACAGTCCCCGAGAGAGGGAATAGGAAAGGCCTGGGGATGGCCACCAGGGTTAACTGAGAGCTCAAATCACTTGGCCAGTCCATGGTGGTAAGGCAGGTCTGATACCTCCCTGGGGATGAGCCAAGACCGGGTTGGGACGCTGGCCTACATCTGGGGCTGGCTTAGCAGCACCCATGGCCAGGCACTCAGCTGCAGGGCAGCGGAAGCTGTAGCTCAGGTAGGGCCAAGACAAAAGCCTCAGCTGAAAGTGGCTCCTCTGGGCCAGCGGTCAGCCCTGGCCATGGCCACCCCACAGCATCTGGGAGCCTCTCCCCATATTACCAGATGT
Organism: Chlamydotis macqueenii; assembly: GCF_036417535.1. NCBI lineage: Eukaryota > Metazoa > Chordata > Aves > Otidiformes > Otididae > Chlamydotis > Chlamydotis macqueenii. Next base: position 19,933,818 of record NC_141556.1, read on the forward strand.
ACTCACTGTGTGTCTGGGTCCCAGCAGCCAAACTCCTAGGAGTGGGGTGGGTGCATGCCAGGTTCTGCCACTGGGCTTAAAAGGCTGAATGGATGAAGAGAAATGTTATGCTGAAATGCCATTTGGGTTGTGCAAAATGAGGAGGGAGCAAGCTTACTGCTGAATTATCAAAGGAAGGACCCTGAGGTCAGTTTCGTCCAGTAATTTCAACTGAAGGATAAAAATTTGAAGTATTACTTTATTCAAGCCTCTTATGGTCTGTCATCAGCACACAGGTAACCATTACTGGCATTTCAATAGTAGCGACTCTAATGTGGTGACAGTAAAATTAAAATATTTTCTCTATAAAATAACAAAAAGTGTTGGGAAGGTTGTTTGGTTTGCTTTTTTTTTTTTTTAACACACAGTAGGTCTTCTGTGAAAAGCTTTAATCAGACTGAAGCTGTGGATCATGCAGACTCCAAATTATAGGGTCTACTATGCTGATGGTTGGATCATTTAATTTAGCTTTACATATTGCTACTTTCTATAATGATGGATCTTTAATAACTTTACACGTACACAGTCCTAATTTTATGTCTCATTATTTTCTGCCTTTAAGCTGTAAGGGTCAAAATATTTTAATATTTTTCTCTTGCAACTTCTCTTGCAATACTTCACAATTTTTCCTATACCTTGGGCTCTAAGGTCTTCTTTGATTTTGTTTAGTGGAAATATTTGAAGTTTCACACAATAGCAATATCATTTCTATCCCTTATCTCACTTCCTTTTGATGTACCTGGATATTTTAATACTTCATTTTGCTGCAGGGCGCAGCACTTTGGAGGGGAAGTTTCTGAATATTTAGGTAATGAAGTCCTTGATACAGTAGCACTATGTGCACTCTTACTCTTTCTGTTCTTTTCTGTCTCCTTAGAGTTTCATATAGTATTCATATTAATTTTTTTTGGGGTGATGGTCCTTTTTAATTCCAACTATGATACTTTAGCACAGCAGCCTCTCTCCAGCTTGCTGTACCAAAGTTATCCCCGCAGTGATCTTTACCAGAGTCATGAAAGCATTCTAATCTCTACTGTCACAATGTAGTTTTTCAAAAATATTCTTGCCGCTGAGTGTGTGAACAGCTAGATATGGGCCAGTATATGTTAAGATTTCTTACATTAATATGGCACTCCAGTTTCATTGTGATGTAAAAAATTTTTAAGTCTTCATTTACAAATACATCATGGCTACAATTTTGTAATTTTTCATATTTTTCATTCTTCGATAATAACTACTGTTAGCTATTTAAACTGAGCCAATTGTGCTCAGCACTAGACAAGCCATTAAAAAAAAAAAAAAAGCTTTTCAAGAAATAGCGAATTAAACTCAGACGTACGTGAGCATAGATGAAGCAATAACAGTAAAATGATACAATTTCCTGACTGAATATCAGGCAGTTACAGGCAATGAGTCAGAAATCCAACTAATGTACATTTCTATAGTCTTATCAACTGCATTAGAAATGCACAGACTCATGAAAGATTTAGCGTATTATATGAGTTCTTGCTGGACGTATTGTAATAGCTCCCTGTTTGCAGGTCTGCGCCCAAGTAGAAGGCTCTTCCCCTTCTCTCACAGATGTGTGTGCTGAAGGATATTCAGTCTAGTTGAGTAGAATAATCTAATGAAATGGGTCATTTCATAGAATCATAGAATCACAGAATCATAGAACAGTTAGGATTGGAAGGGACCTTCAAAGGTCATCTAGTCCAACCTCCTTGCAAGGAGCAGGGACATCCCCGACTAGATCAGGTTGCTCAGAGCCTCATCCAATCTGGCCTTGAACATTTCCAGGGATGGGGCATCCACCACCTCTCTGGGCAACCTGTTCCAGTACTCTACAACCCTAATTGTAAAACATTTTTTCCTAATATCTAATCTAAATCTACCTCCCTCTCTTTTAAAACCATTACCCCTAGTCCTGTCACAACAGGTCCTACTGAACAGCCTCTCCCCATCTTTCTTGAAGGCCCCCTTGAGGTACTGGAAGGCTGCTGTAAGGTCTCCCTGGAGCCTCCTCTTCTCCAGGCTTAAAAGCCCCAACTCTCTCAGCCTGTCCTTGCAGGAGAGGTGTTTCAGCCTCTTCGTGTTCATCTTCATGGCCCTCCTCTGGACCCTCTCCAACTGGCCCATGTCCTTCTTATGTTGGGGGCTCCAGAACTGGATGCAGTACTCCAGGTGGGGTCCTTAACTGGCTACAGGAAACTGAACTCATGTGCTGTTTTCCAGAAGCCAAGTTGCACATACTGATTCAACAGGTAACTCTTTCTCTTTTATCTGCCTGTCCGCATGTAACACAGATTGCCCTGTCCCTTGCCTTGCACTTCACATTGTGCTGGTCTTTGGTAATTGAGATACACAATTCCATCATTAAGACACTGGAATGAAGCTCCATAATTTTCCCACTCTTAAACCAGGATCTGATTTACATTAATAGCACACATGTCTATGTCTGTTGTTCTCCTTTATATTCAGTATTGGATTTTTATTTGAATGGTGCTTATGGGTTGTAGTTGCACAGCCCTCGTGAACATTGTAATTCATTATTATTAATAGCACTGTGCACAGTCAGGTTTATGAAATAAGACACAGAGATCGAAGTAAAAAATTCAAATTAATTGTGATTCTGACATTTAGCCTACTATTTGACATTGGGCTGTTGCAGATGGTCTCTATCTGTTTCCTATAGACCTTCTTTTCCCTTCATTTTTTTGTAAAAGGAAAAGGCTCAAGTCTCTTACATCTCTACCTCAGTGTTAGTGAAAAATGTTTTGTTGACTTTTCTGGCCTTTCTGTAGGTAAGTGTTTAATATTTGCCAACCTCTGGAATTCTTATATATTATCTTGAGTTTTACTCAAACTAGTATCTCTCTTCATTCAACTAATTTAAATCTACTCATTTATTTCACTGATGACTTATGCCTACCTGACTGAGAAATTCCTGTTAAACACTGAACAAGCTTAAAATAAAAAGTTTAATCTTAATAAAATTAAAGGGCAAGGTTTTGATTACAAATTTAGAAATACAATTGCAAATGAAAAATTTAAAATTAAATTTCAGGAAAAAAAAATTACGTTAAACAATCCTTAGCTGTTTCTGTTTCATCTCTCTTGGAAAGCTGCCATTCCTTCCCCTTCTCTTCTGCCTTATTCTGAAGGTTTTCATAACACATCCTCTCTCTTTGTGTGGGACTGCTCCTCCTCATCTTCCATCTGCCTTTATTCTTACTTTTCTCCCTAGTTCCTTTTCTTAAAGAAATTCAGATTTAGAATCTGTATGAAGTATGTCTGATAATTTCAGTGGGTTTTTATCTTTTCTGATCTTTGTAGCTAAGTATCCTCTTCCTTTTTACCCTCTACTTGCTCACAGTCAGTGACTGAATTTGTCTCTGTTCCTTCTAGGTTTCTCTGACTTTCTATTTCTAACCTTTTCATTCATTATTATCTTATTTTGAAGTTGGTGGCAGTTGTACAGCTTAAAATATTTTCAATATTGTTACCAGTATGCAATAGCATGTTATAATATGTACTCAGTGAACAAAGATATCACCAGATTTAGAACTACTGTTTTCATATTTCCCATATATATTTGAAATTCTGACAAAATGTTGAATGTATTTGGAAACTCTTCCTCCCCATCACCTTTTTTTTGAGTTTTTTTTTGCTTGTGGGCATGCAGTCATATCTCTTAGATTGGCCTCTTCCTTTATGTTGTGATTAGGTTACACAATAAATAGGACTGCTTCTTCAAAACAGGTTATTCTAGTGTCCCAACGTGGTGTCAAGAAGACAAATAGTGTTTGCTGACATCACCTTTAAACATGATAAGCCGATCACTTATGAGGGAATTTCTGAATGCTAGAGTTTCATTAAGGATGCTGAGGCAGGTTTAAGTGCACAAAGATTTATTGTCGGGGTCTCTAGCTTATAGCATAAACAGACTTCAACAGTGTGTGTTCCTTTTGGGAAAAAAAAAATATGCGAAAAAGAAGAGAGAGAGAAAGAGAAAGAGAAAAAGTAAAACAAAAACTGCCCTATGATAATCTGGAAAGAACAGTGACAGGACTCCCTCCAGTGCAATTAGTCATTATGGTTTGTCATTGTGCTTTCTGCTGGTACTGTGAGCTTTTCATCAGGAGTACCTGCACTCTCTCCCCTGAACTTGCTTGTTCTTGTTTCTGATCTTTTTGGTGCCAACTGGAGTATGCAAACAGGGGCAAATTTTGCACATTTGTTGTTAAGCATATTTGTCAAGTATTTATGTAACTTATTTTGTTGTGCCTTGTATTTGATTTTATCTAATATGAATTAAAAAAAAATATAAAACTCTCCTGACAGTGTCAGTAGCCCTCCATGAGAACCCACCAAAATGTTACTATCAGGAAGTGAGTTGCTAGGCCATGAAAATGACAACACGATCACAACAGCAGCAGAACAGCAAGGGAAAGTACTGCTAGAGAGTCTCTGAAATATGCTGCCTCAGCAGCTTCAGGGAAAGGTTACGGAGCTACAAATAACAAGCCCTTAGGTGCTTGTTTTCTTTTTAGAATGAGGTATCATGGGACTGAACTGCTTCAGCGTGAGAAAACAAAAAGGAGGAATGAATTTTTAAACAACAGACATTTGGACTACAAACCCTGTAGAAAATGTCTACTCTGTCTGGTCTGGCTCAATTGTCTTTATGTGTATGTTATGGCACAGGCAGTTCTGTAAGCAGCTCATGTCAAAGGTCTGTTGATATTAAAATACCCTAATCAGTCTGAAGTATTTAAATTTTCTTATTTATGTGCATAAGTTCTGAATCAACAGTGGTTTTGGAAACTTTAAAATAAAAACAGAATTAAGAGGAATAATATATAATGTTCGAATAATATATAATGACCTACCAAATTACTTCGGTAGGTCAAAGATTTCTTAAAGAATAGAGCTTTAATATTCATGTAAATTACATTTTGCTCTGCCAAAAATTTAAAGGTTGCTTCTAGCAGCTGTATCTTTTTTTTTTTTTCTGCAAATGCTCTTTGTTTTTCCCACAAACCGAAAAAAAGTTACGTTGAAGAGACACATGAGCAGAAACATAACATGAAGAGAGCACTACTTTTTTTTGGCCAAGCAATTAACAGCAAAAATATTTTAAAATGTTTAGTAGATGAGGATGATTGATAGAAATACTCTGCATCATAAAACTAAGTTAGGCATCATGAGAGATTTGACTAGCACTTTTTGATGAAAAACATATGCTGATAGGTCACAATATGCTTATGTGTAAAAAAATGATAAATAGCAGTCTAAAGCAATTTGTTTTAATAAGAAAATATCCTAGCTGAATGATACATTTACAGAATGAGAGATTGTAACATCAGAGATCTTAGGAAAACGATGAACTCATATCTGATGTCTTAATGTGAAAGCATTCAATAAAATCATGACTTTTTATAAGGCTACGCAGATTTGAAATGTAATTGAAATTTGAAACACATTTTGATTAATTCTTTGGAGATGGAGTCTATTGAAAGTTGTTTTGAAAAGGCAAAAATAAACAAGCAACAACAAGTATTAAGTTCTTCAATATCCAGGTTTATTTTTATCTCTTATGAGGCAGATCTTAGTCAATCTTGCAGGCTTGGTTCCAGTAATGCAGGGAACTGTGTTCTTCATTTCACACTTAGCAAAACAAGATTTCTAAAGAAAGGAAACTAGTTACATAGCTGTGGACTAAATATTCATTACATCAAGCTTTTGCAGTTGTTACGAATTAAAAATAAGTTGAGACTATCTGGCACCTATGAAGACTGACTCTTTTGTTTCTCTAAGTGTTTGGTGTAGAACAGCAGCTAATTACCACTAACTTTAGGTGGCCAGGTTTCAAAAAGTTATAATACTCAGGAAAGACAAACATGGTTAGCCAATTTCTGCACTCCATTCCTGCAGGATTTTTCCCACATCCTCAACAGTACACATGAGAACATCCGTGCCTAATCGCTTTGAATGTGCTTAAGGACCTGGTAATTTGCCTAATCTTTTTTTTTCCCCCCGAACCAGGTAATTCTATCTGCCTTCACAACCTCCAGTGGCAACAAATCATAGAAATTCATGACCTTTTGTATAACAAAGTATTCTATCTTTTTCTTATCTCCTAATAGTTTCAAAAAGTGCCTCGTAAGTTTCAGTGTTCTGACATTTAGTTAGTACATTATTAATTTGTTTTATTCACCACCTTCATGTTTTTATAGACCTAACATCCTTCTCTCTTTGTCAAGTGTCTATCTGTAACCAAATCAGTCCACTCCTAAACTTGTTATCAGATCGTCGTAGTTCAGCCCCGATCGGGACCAGACTATGCAGTCTCTCTCTCACTCCCCCCACCTTCTGAGAGAACAGGGAGAGAAAATATAAGGAAAAACGGCTCGAGGTTTGAGATAAGGACAGGGAGAAATCCTTAAAGTTACCGTCATGGGCAAAACAGACTCGACTTGGGGAAAACTATTCATTTATTACTACAAATAGCAGGATAATGAGACAGAGAACAAGATAACCTCCATCCACCCCTCCCTCTTCCCAAGCTTAACATTATCTCTACTACCTTCCCGCCACGAGCGGCACAGAGGGGGAAGAGGGAATGGGGGTTGCAGTCAGTTCATCATACGTTGTTTTACGCCGCTGCTTCATGGTCGGGGGAAGAACTCCTCGCATTCCTCCCCTGCTTCATCGTGGGGTCCCTCCCACGGGCCACAGTCCTTCGTGGAACTGCTCCAGTGTGGGTCATCTCTTCCACGGGTGCAGTCCCTCTAGAACAGCTGTCCCAGCGGGCCCTCCACGGGCCACAGCTGCCTTCAGGCATCCACCTCCCCCGGTACGGGGTCCTTCACGGGCTCCAAGTGGATCTCTGCTCCTCCGTGGACCTCCATGGGCTGCAGGGGGACAACCTGCTCCACCATGGTCTTCACCACAGGCTGCAGGGGAATCTTGGCCAGGAGTCGCATTACTCCTCCCCCTGCTTCTGAACTGACCTTGGCGTCTGCAGCCGTTCCTCACAACAGGCTGGTAGATGTCTCTCAGGATCTTTTTACATCTTATTCACTTCTCATCTCCTCTCCACTTCTTGCAGCTGGGCTGGACCGAGTCAGGCCCAGTCGGCCGCCTGGCGAGAGGCCAGAGGGTGAGGCCTGCAAGGCCCATGAGGCCTGCGCCTCCCCCTCTGCGCCTCTGCCCCCGCTCAGCTTCTTCACATCTTCTCTTTTTTTTCTCTGTTTTCCCTTTCTTAAATATGTTATCGCAGAGGCGTTATCATGAGACATTCTGCTACCAATCGGCTCGGCCTTGGCCAGCAGCGGGTCCACCCTAGGCCCAGCCGAGTCCACTGAACAAAGGGGAGCGACTTCTAGCAGTTTCCTACAGAAGCTACCACCTTAGGACCCCCCTCACTAACAAAACCATGACACAGATCTTAATGCATCTTGAAGCAGCAGCTGAGATCATTCAGCTCTGGCAACTCCAGACATCTAGATTTTGGATGGGGACTCCTAATATCTTCACTATTTTATTTAGGGTACTTTTTTTCTTTATTCTTTTAGAACTTATTTTTCCAATGTAATGTATTCAAGTAAGTTTACTATTCTTGAAAGGAAAAAAAAACAAAAAGAGTAATTTATACAAATTATATGTCTTGACAAAATTTAACAGAAAGCTCGCAGGTGCCAATTCATAGAATCATAGAATCATTTAGGTAGGAAAAGACCTTTAAGTTCATCGAGCCCAACTGTTGAGTTAATTGTGTAATGTCTTTGTACTCACAGCTAGAATGGTATAATTTTGAAAATCTGAATATATTATTTACTATAATGTAAAATTTTGTGGAATAAATGAAAATAAAAATACTTAAATAATACAAACTATATCAAAATGTTCTTTTTTCCTGTTGTGCCTTTTCTTTGAGGATATCTGTGTTAGAAAGAAAACATCTATAGATATTCACAACTGTGAATTTCAGCACAGTGGCTGAGTAATTCCAAATGTTTAAGGCAATTCATTGAAATTAGGGAAAAAAAGAAAGAAAGAAAGAAAGAAACAAAAATCACCAAAACCTACAACCTAGATGAAACTCTGTCATGTGTGTGTGTGTGTGTGTGCTTTCTCTGTGTGTGTAGTTGAAGTTCTAATGACTTATACTTTTATACATGGATAATCCTGCAAAATCCTCTCTCATTCTATGCCAGGTACTTAATAAACCAAATTTATATTAGTTTTGCATACATACAGGCTTTCACTAATTATTGTACACTGCTTTGACTAAGTAGAAGGATCTATAGTAAACACAATTCAACGTAAATAGATTAAGATTTAATCTCCAAGTGGACTCAGAGGAACACTTACCTTGTGTTACATCTGAAGTCCTGCTGAGTTTTCTTTTTTTTTTTCCCCCCTCTGTGCATTAAAAAAAAAGTTCTGAAAATACAACAAACCCCTGACAGTTATGAGATTTACAAATGATATAAAAATAGACTGAAAAATCACACTGTATAAGCAAAGAATAATTTAATGAATTGGACAAAACAATGCATATCCAATACAAGTAAACTGAAAAGAATGCATCAAGGGATGGCGTTGAAATGGCATAAAATTCTGTAGGACTGGAATCTTACTGGGATCCTGGGAAATATTGTAAGGAAAGATGGAATGGTTTGAAAATGGTAATGTAGCTTCAAAAGTAAGCTTTCTGTGTAATATTGTTTTCTAGGAGTTCATGCAGTCTTTGAATGAAAAAAAAATAGATATATCAAAAGGATGGTTTACCTTTTTAACTGGAGTGAGTATGGAAATCTATGTTCAGTTCAGATTTGTGATTTAGGAAAGATGATAAAAAATCTGAGAGCTTTCAGAGAAAATCTATGAGAACAATGTAAATCAAAATGCTCCTCCTTGAAAAACATATACAGAAAACAATGTAATGACGTATTTTAGATTGCTTTATATTTGGGGTATTTTTATATATAAAATTTTGCATATAAATAGTAAAAGAACTATGATCATTCTAAAGTGATAAGTCTTTGTGCTTAAAATGTAAAGTCACGTTCCTCTCCATATATGAAAAATTAGATTTTATGGTGGCTTTCTTCATAGAAATATTTGTGACTATATAATTTTGAAGGCATTGCTTTTTAAGAAGTGTAAATCTTAACAAACAGAGTCACTTTTAAAAATTCTCTAAGAACTGATGCCCCAGTAAAAATAGATCCTTACTTGAATATCTGTTCACTCATGTGTTTTTGAGACATACACAGTAAATCAAGAGCAGATGCTAAAACTATATGTACGTGAACATTAGGCGGTTTCACTATAATACATTTCTCTTTTATGCAGTCAGAAAATTGAAAAAGAAACTGTATAGTGCTTGCTTTATTTTGTTGTTAGCAAAACAGTTTGGTAGCTTTAACAAAATAAAACAACATTCCTATATATCACTGGAACATCTCTAAGGAATAATATACATGGAGCAACAGCTGTTAAGTTACCTATAATATGCTTTTCCTGTGAATTGCTCTTGTCTGGTTGAAGAAATTACTTTGGCAGAACAAAGTCTATTACTTCATGAATATATAATGACAAATTAAATACTGTTGCCTGATTTCAGAAAAAGCTATGAACAGACTTTCACTGAGCACCTTTGGAAGTTTTATCTGTAAAGATATCTGCCCATTTTAATTAATAAGTGGCACATTGCTTAAAGTTCAGAATCTTGAAATATGAAAACACTACTTTACATCTATACATATAATAAATGAAATGTTCTAAAGTGAAAATGAGCACAGACGAAGATAACTTTCCTCGTTATAGCTTTACTTTTGCTTTTAAATGCATTCCAAACCACAGGGACTAGAAAGCCTTAGAAAAGGACAGGAGGGAAAGAAGAAAGTACTTCTAGTCATGCCAAAGAGAGAAGAGGTGCAAAATGGAAAACAGGGTTTTTTTGTTGTTGTTGGGTTTTTGTTTGGTTGTTTGTTTGGTTTTTTTTTTTAATGACAGAACTGTTTAACAGTTCTTAGTTCTTTTCATGATCTGTCTTTTGAAAGTGTCATGAGCTCATGGAGATGTGGGGGGGGGGGTTTCCCTATTTTTTTATTAGGAATTGTATGTGCATTACATATATACATAAGCTACTTTTGTTCTGAGTGCAATACTGTAGCCCACAGGAAACTGTTTAAGGAGTTATAAATTATTAAAAAAAAAAAAAAAAAGATTACACTCAAAAATGAAGCATTGCACTGGTTCTGCCATTCTGCAGCCTCTAAGCACTAACTTCCAAGTATTTTCTGAAGTTGCATCCATGGAAGTGTTTAATTGGTTTCTAATACTAAACAGCAACATGAATCTGATTGCAGAGTGAAGTAATTGATGTTGTGCTTAGATTATGTGAATGTGGATCCAAATCTCACTTAAAACCAATGTTCACAATCGTGTTTTGCCTTAGAAATATAAATACTGTCTGTAGAGTTGAAATACTTTACTTTAAAGGCAGTAACACAGTGAAGGAAAACAACAAAAAAAACCCTAAGCTTCAAAACTGTCATGATAGCTCTTGGAACTTGAGTCAAATGACTCAGTGCAGTGAAGGAAATGCATCGTTTTAATTTGTTAATATAATAAACTCCACAGTAAATTAATTTATAGTATCCCCTCGGGTTTACACATAGAAGTACAGGAACATGTTTGTTTACTCTTTCAAATTGAAAACTATTGATTTCCTTTAGGAACTCATCCTCATTCACTGTGAATTAGTCCATTTATTTCACATTCCAATCAACGTATATACTAATAAAATACACTGTATTTTTCTTTTGGCAAAGAGCTATATTTAATTTTGAGTTACTCACATCAACTTTAACTTAAATATAGATAATATACAACAACTTTTCCTCATTTTGAAATGTAAGAGGTGTAGTGAAGGCTGGAAATATCTAAGTACCGTCTAAAGTGGGACTGGAGGCATGCTTGATCGATCAATTATTTTTCAATAGGAGTGTTTCCTGCACTGCTTTCCCTGACCATCTATTCCTAAATCTGTGATGTGTCCTTAGTTCTGTCACTACCTCTATATGTGATCAACTAGTCTGGGATTTGCTCTGGCTTAAAATTAAATCAGATAAAATACAAGCAAACTCTGCCCTCCTCCCAGTTTGTAGTCCAGGCAAATTGTCCAGTCTAGATTATCACATAGCCTGAGAAGAAAAAACTCGTACTATTGTAGAGGTTATTCAATAGTGAAAAATATCTGTGGGCAAAACCTGCCTAAACCAGCGTCTCTGTTGAAACTTTGCCCTAAAATGCCTCGGTGATTTGGTTGATCAGACGTCTTAAAGAGTTATGTTTCAGAGATGCAATACACAGGTAGTAGATGGTTTTGTTCAGATACATACGAGAAGGTTACATGTTCAGTTCTTGCATAGTTGCATGGAGGTAAAAACATTTTATGTCCTTTTCAACCTGAAAGAAATCAAACCTATTTTTCCCCTTTCTGGGAGAATACTGTCATCATAAAAGCACAGTCTAATCTGACTACATACATTAACTATTTCTGCTGTTCAGATAGAAGTGGGAAATTAATGAATCTGGAAAAGAAAAACAAGCAAGCAACTACTGCTCTAACCCACTAAGGAAGGTTTTGACCTGCAAGAAAGGAATCCTGGGTTCTACTGCTAATGCAGTTTGTGCATTTTGCATTAAGCAAAACACTGGATAAAATACAAAATCAGTTTTAGGTAAAGCTGTAACTGTGTCACTTTTTAAAGTCAGCTGTATGTATTGTTGGGGGAGACAGAGAAAACAAGCAATCTTTTGGGCATGTAAACCTTGAAATGGAAGCATCCACCTTCAGGCTGGGAGTGATTGCTCTGAGTCTAACTTTATTATGTTTAAAAAGGAAAAAGTATTTTGACTTTTTGTCCAGTTGAGAGAAAAAGACATTCCTTGAGCCAACTCATGCAAAAAGGCTTAAATCCTCACTGCTCAAATTTAGAGCGACTGATGTGTGACAATAGTCACATCACCTGAGTAGTACTTACCCCACTGTCATGGTGACTAACCATCCTCATTCTGTACTAATTCTTCTTAATGTAGTCAGCTTTGAGATTACTTGCATTTTGTTTTGTTTTGTTATTTTCTGTTTTGTTTTCTCTGAATAGAGCTGTCTGGGGTTTCAAACCTTTACCACAAGACCAGGCTGAATTCTTGCAAACATCCTCTCAGTCCAGGGTAGCTTGAGGCACACTGCCACAAAGCCCAGAGTCTTTTTTTCTGGCATCTCTTTGGACCCGAGATATTTATACAGTATTTAAAGACGCTTTTAGATTAATATTTAACCTAGATGAGAAGTCTTACAAGAAAGACTTCTTGGAGTGGTCTTGCATGCATGTAGTGTTGCAAGCATGGGGACAGAGGTGAAACAGTGATTATACCACACTAGCAGTGCAGAATCATAAGGACTGAAAATTAAAGCTATTTGGTACCTGTGCTACCAAGGGGGATGCTAGCAGACAGACTAATGATTTTGGAAGCCAATTTGACGTGCGGAAAACAGACTCCACAATCTGTAAGATTGTAAAGTAGGTATGTTTATTCAGCACTGGGCAGCACGGGGGATCGCTCCTCCAAACGTGCGCAACATGTTAAGCAACAGGTACAGTATTTATGCATCGTCCCGTGGACTTGGTTATATATTAATTAGGTTTCCGAGAAATCATTATCATAAGTTTTCTCCCAGGACAGGTTATTCCCCGGTCTCTGCGTCCATCTTGTGTCTGTGCTCAGGAGTCACAGTCTCTCTGATGGTCATTCTCTCCTCCTTATCACTATGCCCAGCTGCGTGGATTCAGACCTTTGTCCTGCTTTGTTCTTGCTGCCAGGGTGGTTTCTTGATGACTTATGTTTGCTGGTTCCCAATTTCCTTGGTTATTCCACTCTATCAGTTGGTTCTAAACTTCTTAAGTCCCCTTATCTTGGTCTCAGCCAGTGTATCTGTACCCCCTCAGGGTGTTCCCATCTAACTTATCTTAGCTCTTGCTAGAGCATCCTGAAAGTATCTTGTTATGTTAAGTTTAGGACTCTACTGTTCCTTCTCTCAAGGTTAGTAAATCATTGATCACTATTTATCAGCTTGATTCCTTAGTATTAATCCCTTCTTTCAAATTCAAGAAATAAATTTTGTTTCTGAGTCTCGGTGCCCACCACTAAGGTGTACTACTTCCTAACGCTACACTGTGTGAGTCCACTCCTAAATACTATCCCTCACCTTTTAGGAGGTAGTATGGGTATCAAAAAAGCATAAACTTCTTTTTCTTCAGAGACATGGTGAAAAGAATATTCTGAAGCTCATATAAAAATTAGATTAGCTAGCTTTTAATCTTTTGCAAGATATAGTAAAGCTAATTTTCAGAACTTACATGTGAATTAACATTGCTAATTATTTTTAAACAGTCCTTTAATATGTGCTGCTGTATGTTCTCTGTTGCTAAGTGTTCATAATAATTTGTATAAAGCTGTGAAGGCGCTGGGGAACTGTAATCATGCTAAGCCATGGGACATAATTCCTATTACTATTCTATGCAATATCATTAATTTTGCTCCACACCTTCCTAATGAAAAATGTTCCAAAATTCATGAAACCAACTAACAAAATAAATGTATTAAAAACATGTAATGAAGCTAAAAATATATTGTAGAAACTTATTTAAATCTGAAAAATGGCCAAGCATTTTTTCTAAAACTGACTTACAGTATGAAAATTTAGATAGAGCAATTAGAAATAATAAACTTAAAAGCACAGTCTTAAAAGAAAGCCTTTAGGAATCTTTCAGTATGGATGCTATTAGCACGAATAATGCATACTTATCTCAGATTTGTCTTTTGAGTTTTTTTTTCCTAATGTCATATTGTACTCTATATATCCTTTTATTTGACTTGCTTTACTTAATTTACTTGCAAAATACATCAATTAATTTTATCTCTGGTGACCAAAATCTAGACTTTTGCTGATTATGTCTATTTTGCAAGTGAACAAATCATTCACTGATGAGTCAGCTAGCCTAAATTAATTCATCTTGAGACATGAATTTCCTTTCTTTGCCATCTCGCAGGTGAAAGATAAGTGACTTATTCATTACATAATGCAAATCCTCACAGTATATTTTTTTCTCTGTATGCTTTTCAGAATATGACCACTAGTCTTTCTGTTGTGTTTATATTTTTTTTTAAGTCTAGGATATCACACTTTTTTTGAGAAAAATTATTTTCTTGAGAAAAATTATTTTCTTCAGAAAATATTCTATAGCTGGAAGCTGGTTCACTATTGTACCACAGGAGAAACTGCCTCTAAAATGGCTATTTCGAGCTACATTTTTTTTATATTGTTTTATTTGCAAATATGCTAGCATTCGAAATAGAGAAAATATGGGTCTATTTTTTATACATACATTAATATTTCTCGTGCCCAAGCTATTACTCATATCAGATTTTACTTCCAGTGGAGTCCTGAAGAGATATTATGAAAAAGCATTGATGGGAAATTATACTTCGATGGACTGGAGACTGTGGCAGCTCCTTGACTCAGAAACAATTAAGCCCGTAGGAACTGTGGATGGTGTGCATGTGGTATGCGTGCTACCTTCTGAAGAACCTTCCCCCATGTTCCTCAGACACTATTAATTTATTGTTTGCAAGCACAGATACATTTACATCCTCAAGGAGAAAGCCAGCATTGTTTTTTTTTTTTGGTAATGTACTGCAATTACTGAAGTAGTATTATTCCTCAGCTTATTAATATAATACATGAATTGATTAAATAATTGGCTAAACTATGCAATTTAATAATAATAATAATAAAAAAGGTAAACTAATTTCCACTTTTATGGGGATTTGGCAACTTTCACAAGCTTGGGATAGAGAAGAGTTGCAGACAAATAGATGTCTAGTTTTGCTGGAAGACAGTATTAAATATTATTTTGAAGCTTTATGTATGACTGTGCACATCTGTGTTGCAACTGTATGTATATATGAGTATACATATGCCTTAAGTACTTCTGTCCTGGTTTTAGCAGGGGTAGAGTTAATTTTCCTCTCAGTAACTGGTATGTTTTGGATTTTGCGTGTGAAGAATGTTGATAAACACCCTGATGATATGAGTTGTTGTGAATGAGACCAAGGACATCGTCCTGCTTTCCAAGTCTCGCTAATTTGCAGATGCAGGAAGCTGGGAGAAAGACCAACAGAATAATTGACCCAAACTGGCCAAAGAGAGTATTCCGTGCCATAAACGTCATGCTCAGTATATAAGTGGGGGCTGGCCATGGCGGGTATCTGCCTTCCTGGCATCCATCTTTCTCCTTCATTTGCTGGCATCGTTCCCTCTACCTTGCTGGTTCCCTTTTGCTCCTTTGCTTTCTGCTCAGTTTTGTTTCCATGATCGCTACTTGGGACGGGCTGTGTCGGTCATTGAGACATTGGGTGGTGAGAAAACATACATTGTTCACTTTATATATTCTAATATCCTTATATTCTGTTATTATTGTAGTTTTCCCTTGTTATTTAAGTAAATTGTCTTCATCTCAACCCACGAGTTCTCCTTCCTTACCAGTTCTCTCCCCCATTCCACTAGGGAGGGGAGGGTGAGCGAGAAACTGTGTGGTAATTCAGGTTAAACCATTACAACTTATTTTCAGATTGCACTTACTTGGCTTAACAATAATGAAAATTTGATATTATAGGTACAATTCAGATGAGAATTCTTGCTAGATTAGAAGAGATGAGAAGTGTGGATGTAAAATTTCTTTGTTTACATTAATTGAACCATATCAGCTCAATTTACCTTCATCTCTCATCAATTAATGGAAAAAGCAGTGAGATACCTTCCCAGGAACACATCATATGACTAAGATCTAGGACAGGGAAGGCATTCCTGACTGCTTTTCCCAGAAGAGTGGAATTTTTCATGTGTCCTCTCTGTACATGGGACAATCTTTTCTCAAAGGTCTTAACTTTGAGGGCACAACTCAGAAGGTGCAGAATGAAAATCATCTGAGAATGAAAAAAAAAGTCAGAGCTGTAGCGTTATCACCTGCAGTTACCTTTTGTGAGGAAAAAGCACACATTTTTCAGTACTGTCAGCAAGCAGAAGTGTTTTAGCATATTGAAGTAAAAAAATGCCCATCCCAGTCTCTCGAAATGTATTTCTGTTCTCCTAAATAGTTTTGTATTTATAATCACCAACTAATTTTTAAGACATGTGCTTCAAAAAATCTGTTCACAGAACCCAAATGAAGTAGCACTGCATAGGGGTTTACGTGTTAAAATCCTTTATTAAGATTCAGTCTAACTAGCACTGAACTGTGGGCTAGCTCTGTTAGAATTATTGATGTCTTTTGGCAAGGTTGGAGAATGTTTCATCAGAAAAAGTCTTCAAAGGAAAGGAAAATTAAAATCTAAGATTTCTATTTTACTATTCTCTAGAATATAAACTCAAAATAGTTTTAAAATAACAATTAGAAGGGAAAACCTTCTACACAGTTTTGGGATTTGTATGATCTGTGAGAAAATCAGGTCATCAAATTCACGTGCTCATTAATATTATTCTGTCATTCTTCCTGATCAGTACCTCCCCTATTCTACTAATTATCAGAATAAAACCTTTATACTTTATTCTGTGTGGCACGGCCCAGTAAATTCTAACTGGAAATATTTTCAGGTTTTCATTCAGCAATTTATATAGGCCATTCAGGATTGCTTTCGGTTACAATAAAAAGCATTTTCACTGAATAGATACTGTGAGAGGCATGCTGTAGATCTCAGCAGATGCATTTTCTGATAACACACACAGTGACAAGGTTTAGAAAATTTCATATTTTTAGAAGCAGCAACTGCAGTGCATTCATTTCATGTTGAAATCCTGCAATGCCATAGCAGATAAATATCTTTCACAGTTTTCATTACCATTAGGGTATGCTTCTTCATATTATTATTTTTAAGATAAAGATTTTTCCAGTGTTTACTGCCCTTCTTTCTATGTCATTCTAGACACTAGAAGGTGAAACAAAAATAAAATTTGATCAGATTTCATGCCTGTATTTTCCATAAGTGAAAGTTCCTTCCTTGCAGAAAGCTCATCTCAAAGTCTCTGACAGTTAAAAGTGCAATAAAATCCATTTCAAAAATAACAATATCTTTCAAACTCTTTCCATGTCTAAATTATTTCTATTTTAAAAGTAACTTTTCAATTAAATTCTCAAAGAAATGAGAAGGAAAAAGAAAGAAGAATTGCTAATGACAGCAATATTCAATTCCATGTTTGGAGACCTTTTCCTCATTTTGAAGTAGAACTGTCCTTGAGATTCAATTATTTTAAGGACTAGAAATGTGGTAAAACACAACAGAATTAACTTTAAATTAATTATATTAAGAGTCTAATATCAGAGTCTAGATCTATTTTAATTCTCAGCACTTTGTACAATTGCCCCAGTTGCTCCCTGGTTTTTTTTAAGGGGTTGATTTACATTTAAAACTGTGTTATGGGTAAAAGAAAACAGTATTTGTATGGATCCAAGAATTTATTGATATCCTAGTTAAAAACTTTAAAATACAATTGAAATGCAACAAACAGTTCAATTACAATGATAGTAACAATCATAGTAAAAATTAGTACAGGAGAAACTACATAGTATTAGTATCCTTAGAATTCTTATACAAAAACAAAACAAAACAAAAAAAAAAACCCCACCTTTCTAATAGCTACCCCTCTTTGCTGGTGCTGTGCTCACCTTCCCAGTGTTCCTGCAGCTCGTAAGGCCAATAGAGGCATCCTTCCTCCAGCCAAGCGATGCTGGGCTGTCACAGCAAGTCATCAATATCCTGAGGCCTTTCCTGGGAGAAATGCAGTGCTGGAGGTCCCCTCTTCCTAAGTGTTAGGATCTACTTGGGTTTATTTTCTTGTTTCCTTACCCTGAGCTGCTGCCTTCTGGCTGCTCCCAGCTGAGTGTCAGCATGGCCTCACCATGTCCCCAGGCTCAGCCCCACCCAGGGGCTCTTGTTTTTTTGGGCAGCAGCTCCAGGAGTTTGCCAGACCCTTCACATTGAGGCACTGGCAGAGCTCAGGCTCAGGCAGGGGAGGCAACAGGTACTTGGCCCCGAGGCAGGGACTGAAACCAGCTCAGCCCAGCTTCAGCCAAGGTGAGCCCAGCCCAGCCCTGGGATCTGAGCTCTGTACAGCCTTGTACTAGGAAGGGCAGAAGTAATTGTTCCTGGGCTGCAAATGAGGTTTAGAAAATGTGAACAAATAAATCTACCTATTTCCAGTCATTTCTAATGTGCACTGCCTATGAACCCAGAACAACCAAGCTCTAAATAAAGTCTCTTAAGCTTTTATTTTGTATAAGCAATTACTATAGTAAAGTGATTTTCTGTTGAATTTTCTTTTTCTGACAGAAAATAATAGCTTTTCCAATCAAGTGAAAATTGTCTTAAAACCTATCTTCTTTCCTTAAAAATTATTGATATGTTGAAAAAATCACCCAGAACTTGGAGTTGAAAACTAGTGAGAATAGAAGCTGAGTTTGGAAAAGTTATTTTTAGATTAAAAAGAAGGGTAACGGGGACAACAACCAAAAAAACCTTGGTTTTGTATAAAGAGAAAGACAATTTACTAGACTTTTCCACAAAACTCACCAGCATCTTCCAACAGTTAATTTTATCAGTAAATCCATTATACTGAAACTATAAAAGAATTAGTTTCATTGTTAAATTTCGTGTTCTATCTTGCTGCTAGAATCAATGTCTACTTTTTGCAAGAATGATTTGGAAGAGCATTATTTCCATGCAGTTATTTAATTTTCAGGTTGATTTTCTGTTTTCCCTTTGAAAAAATCCATCTGCAGCACTAATTCTCCAACACTGATTCTTCAGTAATGTCGTGGTTTAACCTCAGCCAGCAACTAAGCACAACACAGCTGCCTGCTCATTCTGCCTCAGTGGGATAGGGCAGAGAATCAGAACAGTAAAAGTGAGAAAACTCATGGGTTGAAATAAAGACAGTTTAATAGGTAAAGCAAAAGGTGTGCATACAAGAAAAGCAAAATAAGTAATTCATTCACTATTTCCCATCGGCAGGCAGGTGTTCAGCCATCTCCAGGAAAGCAGGGGCTCCATCATGCTTAATGGTTACTTGGGAAGACAAATGCCACCACTCTGAATGTCCTTCCCTTCCTTCTTCTTCCTCCAGCTTTATATGCTGAGCATGACATCATATGGTGTGGGATATCCCAGTTGGAGTCAACTGTCGCAGCTGAGTCCCCTCCTAACTTCTTGTGCAACTCTAGCCTACTCGCTAGTGAGCTGGTGTGAGAAGCAAAAAAGGCCTTGACTCTGCTCAGCAATAACAAAAATATCCCTGTATTTTCAACACTGTTTTCAGCACAAATCCAAAATACAGCCCCATCCTAGCTACTATGAAGCAAATTAACTCTATCCCAGCGAAAACCAGCACAAAGTTAGTTACAAAGATACATTCCTTAAGGATTATAATATAATTGTTAAGAAGTCCTTAGCAGGTAACATCTTCAGTCTATATTTTTTCTTAGCAAATCAACAATATAGAGATAATTTTTTTTAATTCTTGACACCATTGGAATGGAAAGGTCATATCTTAGTCTCTAAAAGGACAAACAGAGACTGACCTAGGACCTTTGGAAATCTATCAGATAAAAATAAGTTATTAAGTACTTTAACA
Organism: Chlamydotis macqueenii; assembly: GCF_036417535.1. Taxonomy (NCBI): domain Eukaryota; kingdom Metazoa; phylum Chordata; class Aves; order Otidiformes; family Otididae; genus Chlamydotis; species Chlamydotis macqueenii. The sequence goes on from NC_141556.1 coordinate 19,953,625, forward strand.
GAAGTTGCTTGATGGTTATTATACTCACCTAGGATGAGACTTTGCTTCAATATTTGCCTTGTCTGATTTGAAGCAAGGTAATAAAGACAGTCATGCGTATCTCAACTGTTAGCACTCAATATTTTGTTACAGTGCTCTCCCTTTTTCAATCAAAACCCACAGTTCCATTCTGGAATTAAAATCCCCTACCATGATTTTTTTTTTTGTCATAAAAATCCCAGTCAGCTCTGTTTCCAAGTTACTTTCATCTAGTCCTGATTGTATTCCTACATACAATAATTTCTACAAAAGGGTTAACTTCAAAGCTCAGGGTTCTGATCTACCAAAATCTACTGGCAGAAGGAAACTTGAGCTATCACAGGGCATCTACCATCTCTTTATAGGCAAGTGAAACATGCTGAGGGAGATCTCAGAGTGGGATTTAGGGAATATTTTGCTGAAGCCAATCTTACTATTATAATCTCAATTAAAATGCAAAATTCAATTGCCACAGGATGAAAGTCAAAAGTGTAAATTAAATCAAAAAGCAATTAGGGATACTTACGGCTCGAAAGTCCTTCCAGACTTTTTAAACACAAAGATATAAATAGAAATTTTAACTCAGGAGGTGCCAATGCTGCTAACTGTTGGAAGCTGAGAGAGAGTATACTGGGGTGAAGATTACTCTATACACAACCCATTTTTATATTCATTATCTAAGAATCTACCACTTGCCACAGTAAGCACAGAATGTTTTATTAGATGGATATTTGTCCTTATTTCATGTAACTACTCCTAAAAGTTACATTTCATTTCTCAAATAATTTGAAATTTATTATGTCGCAAGTAGCAAAAGATTTTACATATCGCAATAAGATTAGTAACAACAGAAATAGCCCATGTTTGTTCCTTTGTCTATTGTTTCAAGCAGAATGTTGAAAGCATGAAGCCCTTAACTTAGCTGCTTAAAAAAGAGCAAAAAAAAAAAACAACAACAGAGAAGTACACTCATTCATGTAAAGCTATATTCATTAATGACTCCAGGAGAAGAAGCCTTAACAAAAATACTTCCATTAACATTGGTATTTTGAGGAAAAAAAAAAAATCCATGCTAATATAATATAATTAGAGAAAGCAACTGCCAGTTTTGTAAGCTGGAGTTGATTTTAAACTGCTCTGATTTTTCTGCTTGTTCTTTGTCTATAGAGCTACAGGTAGTAGAATTCTAAGAAAATAAGAACACTTTTAAGAGAAATTTGAGGTAAAATGGAAGGGGAAAAAACCCAGGACTTCAAAAAGTTATTTTTAGCTTAGGATTTTTCAAACTCAAATCATTTTGAGAAACTCTGATCAGTAGTATCGAGTAGCCAACAAAGAAAGAAGAACGAAACCTAGTTCACTAACATATATGCAAAAGGAAAAGAGATTAGAAACTCTGGCTTGAAATTAAATAAGCACAGATAATTTACTAAGCTGTGCAGTGCTTATCTTTTAGGTTCATGTTAAATCCAAAACACAAAAACTCCAAAACATTAAAGGCTGCACCTCCGGCACCCCCTGCGGCGGTCGATGCCTCCGTGCAGACGGAGCAGCCGAGGGGGGAGGCTGCGGTGCAGACCTCGGGCTGCAGGCAGAGCCTGGACCCTACTCCCGGGGCAGGGGCAGACGGCAGCCCTGGCTGCAGAAGGTGTGCCCAGGTGGAGGAGCTCCTGCGGCAGGTGGCTGAGCTGCAGGAGGCGGTCAGGAGGCTGCGGGACATCAGGGAGGCCGAGAGGGAGCTGGATACTTGGTTCCAGGCACAGGCTGCACCGGAACCGCAGCACCCAGTGAACCAATCAACCCCCCCCGCAGTGACACACGACGTAAGCAAGCAGGCAGAAGATGCCAGTGAATGGAAAGCTGCAACGGCAAGGCGCAGGAGGAAGAAGAAGCAGCTTCCCCAGAACCCCGAGGTGCCCCTGCAGAACCGCTTTGCTGCTCTGCAGACTGAGGAAGTAAGACCCAGCACCTCAGGGGAGACACGGGAGCCATGCGAGGTAGCGCGCCCGGCTCATGTAATAACTAGCGCTACCAAGAAAAAGAGACGAGTGGTAGTAGGGGGTGACTCCCTCCTGACAGGTACGGAGGCACCCATCTGCCGCCCCGATGCGCTCTCTCGGGAGGTGTGCTGTCTCCCGGGGGCTTGTATCAGGGATGTCACCGAGAGAATACCTAGCCTCATACAGCCCACAGACTATTATCCACTGCTGGTGTTTCATGTGGGGGCCAGCGACACAGCTGGCAGCAGTCTAAAAAACATCAAAAGGGATTTCAGGGCTCTGGGTTCAAAGGTCAAAGGCTCTGGGGCACAGGTGGTATTCTCATCAATCCTCCCGGTCGAAGGGCAGGGACCTGAAAGGGCCAGACGTACCTGGCAGGTTAACTCTTGGCTCAGGGAGTGGTGCTACAGCCAGGGCTTTGGGTATCTAGAACACGGGGCGTGCTTTGAGAAGCCCGGGCTGCTAGGGGCGGATGGCGTGCACCTAACCAAGAGGGGGAAGAGTGTGCTTGGACAAAGACTTGCCAGGCTCGTCCGGAGGGCTTTAAACTAGTGTTGCTGGGGGAGGGGGAGCACAGTTCAGCCCACTTCTGTCAGCATGGCGCCAGTGCCAGCACCGAGGGTCCAGAAGCTGAGGAGGGATCACAGATCAGTGCAAATAAACCTAAACTGCGGTGCAATAGCACCCCTGTCGCTCCAGCCAGCAAGTCGGCTTTGTCGGGGGCCCAGCTGAAGTGTCTCTATACCAATGCACGCAGCATGGGGAATAAACAGGAAGAGCTGGAGATGCTTGCACACGAGCAGGGCTACGACCTCATTGGCATCACGGAGACGTGGTGGGATGACACATACGACTGGAGCGTCAACATGGAGGAGTATAGGCTTTTCAGAAAAGACAGGAAGGGGAGACGAGGAGGGGGTGTCGCTCTCTACGTCAGCAACCGGCTGGAGTGTGTGGAGCTCCGCCTGGGGATGGAGGAGGAGCTGACAGAGAGCTTATGGGTCAAGATTAGAGGATGGGGACGGACAGGGGACGTCACGGTAGGGGTCTGTTACAGGCCGCCTGGCCAAGAGGATAGAGCAGACGAAGTGTATAGCCAGATAGGAGCAGCCTCACGGTCACAGGCCCTGATCCTCATGGGGGACTTCAACCACCCTGACATCTGTTGGAGAGACAACACGGCAGGGCACAGGCAGTCCAAGAAAGTCCAAGGAAAATGTAGGCCCCCTCTGGAAGGAAACTGGTGTCCTGGTTACCCGGGATATGGAGAAGGCTGAGGTACTCAATGACATTTTTTGCCTCAGTCTTCACAGATAAGGGCGCTTGTCTCACCACCCAAGCTGTAGAAGGCGCAAGCAGGGACTGCGAGGATGAAGAATCGCCCACTGTACCTGAAGACCAGGTTTGGGAACACCTGAGGAACTTGAAGGTGCACAAGTCCATGGGACCTTACGAGATCCATCCGCGGGTCCTGAGGGAACTGGCGGATGAAGTTGCCAAGCCACTAGCCATCATATTTGAGAAATCATGGCGGTCTGGTGAGGTCCGCAATGACTGGAAGAGAGGGAACATAACCCCTATTTTTAAAAAGGGGAACAAGGAGGACCCGGGCAACTCCAGGCTGGTCAGCCTCACCTCTGTGCCTGGCAAGGTCATGGAGCAGATTCTCCTGGAAACCATGCTAAGGCACATGGAGAGCAAGGAGGTGGTTGGTGACAGCCAACATGGCTTCACCAAGGGCAGATCGTGCCTGACCAATTTGGTGGCCTTCTATGACGGGGTGATGACATTGGTGGACAAGGGACGAGCAACTGACATCATCTACCTGGACTTGTGCAAAGCTTTTGACACTGTCCCGCATGACATCCTTCTCTCTAAACTAGAGAGACATGGGTTTGATGGACGGACCACTCGGTGGATAAGGAGTTGGCTGGATGGCCGCACTCAGAGAGTGGTGGTCAACGGCTCAATGTCCATGTGGAGACCGGTCACGAGTGGCGTCCCTCAGGGGTCCGTGCTGGGCCCGGCCCTGTTCAACATCTTTGTCGGTGACATGGACAGTGGGATAGAGTGCACCCTCAGCAAGTTTGCCGACGACACCAAGTTGTGTGGTGCCGTCGACACGCTGGAAGGGAGGGATGCCATCCAGAGGGACCTGGACAGGCTGGAGAGGTGGGCCCGTGCCAACCTCATGAAGTTCAACCAGGCCAAGTGCAAGGTCCTGCACCTGGGTCCTGGCAATCCCAGGCACAAATACAGGCTGGGCGGGGAATGGATTGAGAGCAGCCCTGAGGAGAAGGACTTGGGAGTGCTGGTGGATGAGAAGCTTAACATGAGCAGGCAATGCGCCCTTGCGGCCCAGAAGGCCAACCGCATCCTGGGCTGCATCAAGAGGAGCGTGGCCAGCAGGTCGAGGGAGGTGATTCTCCCCCTCTACTCTGCCCTGGTGAGACCCCACCTGGAGTACTGTGTCCAGTTCTGGAGCCCCCAGCACAAGAAGGACATGGACCAGTTGGAGAAGGTCCAGAGGAGGGCCACGAAGATGATAAAAGGGCTGGAGCACCTCTCTTATGAGGACAGGCTGAGAGAGTTAGGGCTGTTCAGCCTGCAGAAGAGGAGGCTCCGGGGAGACCTGATAGCGGTCTTCCAGTACCTCAAGGGGGCCTACAAGAAAGATGGGGAAAGGCTGTTTAGTAGGGCCTGTTGCGATAGGACGAGAGGTAATGGTTTTAAAATAGAGGCAGGTAGATTTAGATTAGAAATTAGGAAAAAATTTTTTACGATGCGAGTTATAGAACACTGGAACAGGTTGCCCAGAAAGGTGGTGGAGGCCCCATCTCTGGAAGCGTTCAAGGCCAGGCTGGATGAGGCTCTGAGCAACCTGACCTAGTCAGGGATGTCCCTGCTCCTTGCAGGGGGGTTGGACTAGATGACCTTTGAAGGTCCCTTCCAACCCTAACCATTCTATGATTCTATGATTAAAAATAATTTCTGATGGCTGGTACAACATGAATGTTCAAGCAAAGAGTCATGCTCACAGCTCCCTGCTTTTGAAGATATTTCCCAGCTACTATATTTGTAAATTTTGCTCTGTAACAGGAAGTTTACCAAGTTGAGTCTGGCTATGGGACAAATGATATTTTCAGTAGCATTGCTGACTAGGCAAGAGAGTAGTGTATTTGGCTGGGAGCTGTGTTTAAAGCAGAAGAGAGATTTTATGGACATCATTGTGATTGATTCTTATAGCATGCAGAATCAGCTAAAGGCTCATATTTCTGACATTTCTGATTTGTATACAAGCAAAATGGATTTCTTTCCTCCCTATATTAGCTTAAGCATCAATACAAAATACTGCACATTAACAGGAAGTACAGTTTTACCCGGCAAGCAGTGTTAAAAATTATGCTATAAGAAATGTTAAAGCACTTTTCTTGACATAGTCTTTGATGTACTCTAATGTGCAGCTACTATTTCTGCAGGTGTGAACTACATAAATCAATGTGAGAGCTGGTAATGCTGCATTTTCACAGCAGATCAGCACAAAGTAGTTTTGCAGCAGGTGCTGGTACAGTTATGACAGAGTGGGGACAGTTGTAATGTTTAATGATCACTAAATTGCCATGCTGAACGTGTTTGCATATTGGCCTCAGCAATACAGAATAAGACAGGTTGCTGATTCAGACCTTTTTTTAAAAAAAAATAATTGTTATTTATTTGTCCATAACTAATCCACTCTAGTAAGCTTCCCTATCTTCCTTTAAAACAGCACTGTCATGATTTTCTGTATGTCCCAAACAGCTAAAAAAATCTAAATTAACTGCAAGTAGATAGGTTAAAATATCACATATTTCTAGGAAATTTTCTAAAATAAGCATTAATTATCTCCATATAGTTTAAACCAATATAAGTCGCTTCAATATGAGATTTATTTACTCTGCAGGAAGTATTTTTGTTCCATTAATATTGCATATTTATATTACTTTTACATATGTGCCTGTGAGATTGGAATAACTACATTTCAGTTGGTAAGGATGATGCTAGAACAGCCACTATGAATTCAGTCACCAGTCACCAGTCCAGCCCTGCTTGGGTATGCTGAACTGAAACTCATCAGTGAAGGCAGTGTCTTGCCTATGTCCTTGGCTACCAGTTGGTCTTTCCTCATGGAGTAGCTCTTGCCACTGCCTGACAGAGAACAGAACTTGCAATTAAAGACTATGGTAAAAAGAACTTTTAACTAAAGAGGTAAAAATACCTCTGCATTTTGTATATTCTTTACCATTAAATCACCAATCTTTTGGCAGTAGGACAAGAGTTTTTTTCTTGAACTTCCTTTTTACAGCTGATGTACCTCTCAATGTCCTTTTTGACCTTCACAACCTTTGTTAGTTTCAACTTCCATCCAGATTCAGTTTTCCATATATACCCATGTGATATTTCATGGAATCATAGAATGGTTAGGGTTGGAAGGGACATTTAAAGGCCATCTAGTTCAACCCCTCTGCACAGAGCAGGGACATCTTCAACTAGATCAGGTTGCTCAGAGCCCCATCCAACCCGGCCTTGAATATCTCTGAGGATTCTGTGTTACTCTTTGGCAGGCTGCAAAGGAGGAAGCTTTGGGAGCCTTCTTCCCCTGCAGAAGGGGACCTATGACTGCCATTGTCCGTTGCTTTCTCTTTGTGGCTCTGCTTCAGACATGGATTAGGCACAACTGGCCCAAGTAGACACACTCCCCAACAGAATTTTTTTCACATCTGTTATGATCTGATTTCTGATGAGAGTAAGGCCCCCTTGCATTCTAGCCAACCTCAGGCAAGTCTAGGAGGCTAGGGGCAGCTAGACCAACCTCTCACTGCAAGTTAGATCATCTCGAGCGAGATTAAGAGACAAATGAGGTCAAATGCTCTGCAGCCAGAGTTAGTTTTATTATAAAAAGGTGAATGATAGTAGTGATAGGACAGAGTGAAAAGAAAAGGTGGAAATTAAGCAAGCATTTGAGATAGAGTTGCAAGAATAGTCACCACCATGGATCCGCAGCATCACAGGGGTCCAAATCTCTCAGTGCTTCAGCGATGGGCAATTGTAGTGAGGACTTGTCTCAACAGTCCTTTTATCCCTCCTCAAGGGCTGTGGCTTCTGACCAGCTGCATGTCTTCACATTTCTGTACCTGTTCACATACTTTATGACCCTGTCCCCACTCTTCACACAGTTTTTACATAAATCACAAACCAGGCATTTCTGTGGCCTTGCAGTCGTCCTTATCTTGTCTAGCAGTCAGAGGAATCTCCCACTTAAATAAACAATTCCAAACGTGGAGGAGGGGGGGTTGTCTCTGTAGTCCTTATCTTATCTGGTAGTTGGAGGAATTTCTCGCTTGACTAAGCAATCCTTTGAGACAAAGACTACAGTTCAGTCTCTCACAACATCTTTTGTTGCCATGTCTGTAGCTTGTCTACAAATGAACATCTGCAAGTGGCACAATCTATTGCCAGAAGTCACAAGCCTCCAGTGTCCCTTACAAGTCTTCAGTATCTATTATGGTAAATTCCTCCTCCTGCCAGGCCTCCCCACTCTTGTGCAATGGAAGACTTGGGCTCTTGCCTCCACACAGGCTCTGTGAAGACAGAAACATTTCCTTCCCCTGACATATATAGATGCAAATCATGAAGCAAGTCACATCCTGATATCTTCCATTATTTCATAAAGAAATCTGCTTGTAATAAGGACTGTTCTCTCTGACATTTGCTAAACTCCTCTCCTTAGAGGACCAAAAGACTTCTAGTAAATCTCCGAATAATTAAAAAAAAAAATTAGAATCACAGCTTGAACATTTTATTGCTTTTTTTTTCTATTTTGTCTTATTATAAAAATATTTTAGAACATTTTTTCAAGTTTTATAATAAAATATTTAAGACCAGAAAAATAAAGTTATGAGAAAATACGTGAATTATAAAGTTTAGCAAAACTATATAATGGAACTTCAAGCCCATGCCTTATGAAGGTATTTGAGTTTTGGAACAATTAATTAGAATTACTAATCTAAGATGTGGCCTAATATTCTTCCTTGTAAAGTAATTAGACTGTTTTTCTGTTCCACTGCAGATGCGTCCTGATCTTTCATGAATTTGTCACCTCTCTCAGGGAAGAAAGGAAGAATTAGAATTATCTGCTAATAATTGTGACCCTTCTAGTTTTCTTGAGCATGAAATCTTATGTAGATAATTAAAGACAGTATGAGATTTCACTGTTAGTAACTTCAAACTCTGCTTCTATCTACAACCTGAACGCTGGGTTCTAGTCTAAATTTAACTTGTCTATTCATTTCAAATCTGTGATTTAACACACAATAATTTTGCCACCTATTATTTGAGCAAATTATGCCAGTTACTGCCAGTTACATTCGTCAGATTTGATCTTATTAATCATATAACACTGTTTATAACTCTTTAAAACTTAGATGCAGATAATAATCAATATTCTGTTCAAACATGCAATATTGTGTATTTTTAAATTTTTTAGAAAGGGTTATTTTTTCCAAAGACAGTGAAAAAACAAAGCTGAAAAATAATCATTATGATATGACAAAAGCAGTGTTATTATAACAATGTTGTTATAATGCAGTGTTATAGCAATTAAGTATTAATGACAATCATGGTACATTATAGAAGCATATTATATATCATGCTGCAGTGTTGGAAGTTTAGAGCTCATTGGTTTTTTTGTGCGAACTTGATTTGTACTGGCAGTATCTGGATATATTGCAGAAACGTAATTTCTTGGTTATTCTAGTTCAATGTTAGATGATGCAGAGATATTGGTTCAGCAATATCCTCCAAGCTTTTTCACTCTTCTCAAACAGCCACAATCTGGAATCATCCTGGAGGTGACATTTAGTGTCTTGATAGAGAAGACATGCTTTTTATACATTCAAACTACTTTACTACCTATGAAGAGTCATACTGTTACAGTAACCATTTTTCCCCTCTGGTTCTTGTAGATAATGAAAAGGATTAATGGCATTTTGGGCTGCTTTGTGTGTCTCTATGTATGTGCTAGGGCAGGGGTAATAAAAAGACAAGACAAAAACATCTGAGTAGATGAGTAGGCCAAGCAGGGATTTTGCTCCTTGTTTCAAATATTATTTTTCTTTTCATCCAGTCAAGGTAAAATAAGACATGCCTATAGATTTAGCTGAAGCTAAACGGAAGTCCTAGTACCAGCCAGATGAGAGGCTTACTCCCCAAAAAACTTAAAAAAAAAACCCCAACCTTTTTGTCTGCTGCCCTTCTGAACTAAGATTTTTGCTTAAGTGGTTACACTGTGGTTCAGAGAAGGATGCACTGACCAAAGGTATTTGTTTTCTCCTTTGGTTTTTTTTTTGGTATTGGTCTAATCTGTGGAAAAGGTGCACTCAGTCACCTCAAACTAAGAAAATCCTAGGACATTTCATGTGACCCCACTGTTAGATTATTAAGCATGAGATAGATAATGACTACAGTAGAATCTGTTCAGAGGAGGGTCAAGCAAGCTGCATCTTATGAGAAGAATGGTATTTATCACTTCCTATTGATTCTCTACACCACTATAGAACAGGCACACAACTATCTTAAGAAAACTTTTCCATTATTCAGAGGTTCATTTTTCTCTCTATTGACTTTCTAGGGAAACTAGACATTTAAGTTAGACTTCCCCTCACCCTTCCCCTCCACTACAGATTATTAAAAATTGAGTTAGTAATAAGGTTATGTTCTAAGATGAACATATTGTAATATTCACTGCATTTTATTAACTACAAAGTAAGGTTAGAGACTAGAAAGGTGTCAAGATAAATGCACAATGCCTAGAAAGACGGAAATACAAATTACTGAACTGAAAAAGTTTTTGCAGGTAAGTTAACATGAAATGGAATTGCCCTGTAATGTGACTGCTAGAAGAACAAACCGTGATCTGTGTGGTAAAAGGCTGTCTTTCTTTTTCAGATTTGCTTTTTATTCACTCTGTTACTTCAGCATAAACATGTAGCACTCAATAGAGTGCTATCCCACTAACTAAAGGCAGCATTTTTTTTTTAATTGTTTCTGGGAACTACTATTTATTATGCTTATTTTCAGTATTTTATGTTACTAGCTGGTTTGCAATTGTCAGGTGTTAGCTAGTAGCTAACTCTATAAAATTAGCATAAAATAGTAGTAAGATGAGACATCTTAGAAACTTAGTGGGTCATTGTCTGGCTTATTTCTATGTAACAGTGTATTACAGCACTGAGGAGTTCTCAAAATCCACTTAGCTAAGAAAAAGAGACGTCAGCTTTACACTAGAAATAACCTATATAGGAAACAGAAAAGTAGCATGGATGTCTTTAACAGGTAGTGATTTTTCTCATAACAATGTAGTTCTGATTTTAAAAGTTGTATGTACAAAAACCCTGTTGTAGTTGTTAATTTTCAAAAGATTTATTGAAAAAACACATTTCTGAAAAGTTGTATGGGTTTGGCTAATACCAAAATCAAAAAACTTTACTAGTAATCAGAGTATTAACTGACTGATGTATTTTCCTGAAAAAAAAATATTTTAGAAGATGTAAATTTAGGTGTGAGTTTCAGATAACAAGTAATTTCACTGTAGTGCTGTAAACCAGACTGCGAAGAAACAAGTAATAGAAAATTACAAATTACTTTTGTTTTTTTTGTCAAGGTAGCTGGACAATAAGTTGCTAGCATATTCAATACTTTTTGGAAATAAAGATTCCCAATTGGCTACCAACTATATAATGTTCCCAAATCTGATGCATCTACAGTAGTTCCTACAAACATATCATAAGGTATTTGAGGTTGAGCCTTGGTGCAATCATGGTAAAATGGGATTGTTAAAACATCTGCAACTATGTGGGAACTGATAAGTGGAATTTATACTTGAGAATGTAATGAGAGTTGACACCTATTTCTGACATGACTGTATCATAGATTGCCTGCAGCATGATAGCATCACCATTTCTAGCAGGCAAAGATGTATTTGCTGAAGGTGAAAATGTCATTTAAACAGTTGATACCTTTCAAATAGTCTAAGCTAGATGCCTTGTACAGTCCTTGCCTTTTCAGAATAAATATACAGAACTTACAATTCTGAACGAAAAAATAATGCCTCTGTGATTATTAAGTCAAACCAGACTACATATTTGCAACAAAACACGTGGCTATCTGTAGCAGAACTTGAGTTGTAGTGGCAAAGGTTCATAATTAAATATTGCTGCAAGTCTGTGTATAATATTTCAACCTGTTTACTTTGTATATCTTACAAATAAAAGCCATGGAGCTCTTTTAAAAACATCTTTTTATTTAGATAGTATCTAATACAATTCTATGCTCTTACATAATACAAAAAAAAAAAAAAGAAGATAAATTCCTAACTTGCTACTGTATAAGAGGTAAAGAAGTATGTGTTCACAGCTTATACCAAAAAGGAAGTTTGAACATACATTAAAACTAATACACACAGATGTGAATTCAAATGTTATTTTTATTTCTATAAGAAATCATATTTAAGAGTGCTTAAAACTGACTGTTCTGTTCAGCCACATTTTTTTTAAAGATCAAATGAGATATTCACTAGCTGCCCTATGTCTAGCTTCCAGCCTTACTGCTCTATCCTGAAATCAGCAGTTTGTTAAAAGAACAACTTTTTACATTCATGGGGATGTGCTAATTCAACTAATCAAAACTTCTGTTATCTCATTTTGTTTGTCTTTTTCCAAAATATTACGATTTTTCACTCTTACCTTCTTTCCCCGTTCTGTCCATGCCAACATCTCATTGGTCATCACTCTGCCCTTTCTTATTCTTCCCTTTTTTGCTTCTTTACCTTTCCAATGGTTTGTGCCACTGTCTGTCAGAGAGCCACCAAGATAGATGTTGCTCCCTAAGGGACAGGGATCCAGAAGCCAAGCATGCTAGTGTGGCTGGCAGGGCCGGAACCTTACTGGCCAGCATCTCTTCCTCTATCTGTCCATTCAAGCACTCCATCCATGCCAGCTGTTCCAACATACCTCTGAAAATCCAGTAAGATTATAGCTCTGCCACTGTGCACAGATTTTGAATTCCTATTTTTTCCCCATGCTGCATGTGTTGCATACAGGGGTTTGAGCTAGACACCCAGTCACACTGCTTTCAGAAGGGAAATGTGTCCATCACACTGTTCTTCCACACACTTTCTTACTGCCTTTCTTGCCTCAACTTCAGCCTCTGATCACCATCCTCCACAGAACCTAGTCTGATTCTCTTATCACTTATGATGGTAAGTGTGTTGGTACAGATGTTCTTTCCTCTCTTACTGGAGTGTATCCTATCTCTTCTTGCTAATCCCAAGCCTTCATAAAGGGTCTTGTGGTCAACTAAAACAAAGTGATGTCTATAATGTCAGACATATAGACCCTCAAGAGGCATGTACTCTTACACGAATGAGCCTTTTCCCTTTCCCCTTTTCTGAGTTTCAACAGACTAGAGGAGGATATATTTGGGCTCTGTAGTTACTCTTGATGCACTCAGAGCAGTATCTTTTGTGCCCATGTGAATGAAGAGCAAAGGCTCATACTATGAGGTCAAGATGGTCGTCAGCAGTCCTTCCACACCTTCTGGGATCTGAGACCTAGTAAGAAACAAACTTAATGAGACAACAAGTCAAACAAGAAGACTGATGTCTTCACTCCCTACAGTAGGGAGTACCAGCCCCTATGATCCACTGCTTCCTCTCAGTTCCAATATGTTTTTGTGTTTCTCTGATACAAATCAGCAGACAAAGAAGGAGCCTCCCTTCTATTGCCAGAAGTCACAGGTTTCTAGACTGCCACATTTTGTGAGTCTCCAGCCACTAACCATTCAGCATAGATATTGGAGTGAATCCTCTCTTCCGCTGAGGTCTTTTCGGTGGAGAGTAAAGAGTATCTGGATTGTTCAGCACTGTATGGAGCAGTAAGTTCTGAAGGCTGTAGAGGCTGAATATTCTCACTGCTGAGGTCCTGCATAACAACCTCCTGTTTAGCTGTTTTTTGGCAAACATCTATCTTATCTTGTGGAAGACATGACTTAGCCACATGTCTTCAGGAAAAGGTTCAAGGTGGCAAATCCAGAATGGGTTGAGATTTTAAGAAATATTCTTTTCTTAACTTTTTTTGATTGCTCCCTACTCCTTCTGGAGTTTTTGCACACCTGACCCTCACTCTCTATCTTTTCTTTGAGCAGATTCAGCTGTACAAAATAGGAGCTTAAGAGTTCACCAAATGTGATGTACAGTGTCATGGCACAGGGCTTTTCTTATATGAAAACTTTACTATTTCTATCTCACCAGTCAATAAATTTCCCTTTTCTCTTCCTCAAACTTGTCTCACTTTTACATTCTCCTCTGGTCTCATTCTGTCTACTCCTGCATCCCAAGTACATTTCCTTCTTTATTTTGCACTTCTCTCTCACTCACACAGTGGTTAGAGTACCTTACTTAGAAATATAAATTCTTGAAAGTTTGTTTTTTTCTTCCAAAGATTAACTCTTCCTGTCCATCTAATAAATGCTTGCACCTTCATACCCTCAACAGATATCCTTGAAATTCAAAGTAGTTATGTGTTATTTAGGTGCTGCATTGAATTCCAATATAGTCAATCCATTTTTCATTTACAAGTTCGAGAAGTATAGCTTGTAATTACTTCAGTTCTATTCTTAGCACTCTTTTCCCTGCTGTTGACATTGCTACTTCTCCTGCCAGCAGGAGAAGCAGAGGGGAAACCATTTGCTAATGGCTAAAGCCCTTCTGAACAGCATTTATTTACCCTTTTTCTGTGTTGTCCAGAATGTTAGATAGTCATTCAGATCAGTAACAGTAAATGCAATCAGATACCAATTATAGAATACACAAAAGGAATAATACATAAATGATCAAACTGATTTTTGGATCAAGTCTTTTGAGTCTAGGACTATCTGTGTATATTTTCTAAATTAGCTCCACTGAAATACTTGAAGGTATTTAAGTGTTTATCATTTTATCTACATATAAGAAATAAGAAAAATGCTACATTGATTGTAAAAATACTAAATAGTAAAAAAAAATTGCAGTACCACTTCATTTTAAATATGCTTCATGTAGATGTAACTAATGAATAGGATGTAAACTACAGAAGCGATAATATTAGCACATAGCTGGGGTAAAAAATGGTGTGTAGTGTGTGAGTATGGTGGAAATTGTGGCAATGATGGGGAAAGAGTTACCTGATGGAACAATATGGAAATGATAACGAGAGTTTCAGAACTGCTATAAGAACAGTATCTATTATATTTTTCGTTTTTATTTAATTAGCTTATTTAGAGTCCACAGTGGTCATATTTATTATTAAAAAACATGACAACTGTCCAAATGTAAAAATAACACTTCTATCACAATGTCAGGGTTATTACTTTCAAAGATCTTACAGGGGCAACAGGGCATTTTTCCTTGCATTCCTGTAATCACCTGTGATTTACACAGTTCACAGGAAAAGAAGGTCTAGAGTTTCTTCTGCCTTGACTAGTTCTCACAGAACAATATATAGATCATGATTTATAGAAGGAGCGGGAAGAAAAGACATTGTAGCCACGAAGACTTCCTGAAGAACGGCACATTTTCCTGCATGCTACCAAAGTATGATTAGCACTTCATTGCTCTGTAGCCCCTACTTCTAAGATTGAGGCTGCCTATGTCCTGTTTCAGATTCCAGGATGGAACTGTGAGCAAGTACAGGATTTACTCTTTGACAGCCATTGCAAACTGTCAAATTTAATAACACAGACTATGTCAGCCAGATTGTTACACTGAGTTCCATACGAAGAAAAAATAATAAGCAGTTATACAATGACATTCAACAGGGAATGATTTCTAGATGGAAATTGAAGAAACAGCTTTCGTTTATGCTCCTGTTCTTGTAAGTGACCCAGGTAGTGATGCCTACACTTACATTGGTCTGACACTTTCCCACTACAAAACCCTGTTTTCAGTCTGTTATAGTTTTTCCAGGCTACAAGCATATGAGCTGCCTCAGGCTACTTTATTACTTATTTATTTATTATTTTGTATGCTTCAACAAAAACAGGCATCTTCCTGTTCCTAGCACTCAGAAGCTTATCCAGGAGTGTGCAGTAGTGGAAGCTGTTCTTACACTAGTCGAGACTTCCATGTCATTTGCACAGGTTCTGTAAACTCACAATAGGAAGTAACAGTAATGAGAATTATGCCATGAGTGTATGAAGTGCTATAAAGTATAATTACCTTGAGAATCCCAGTCTCCAGGAAAGTACTGCAAAAAATCATACACAGGTGTTTGCCAATAAATAAGAACTGGAAAAGCCATTAAAGAAACAAATAATTCTGCACTGGATGTGGTATCTGGGTGATAAAACTCTGAATAATGATAACAAAAAAAAAATTAATAAGTAGCTGTTCCCTGTGTCATCCAAAGTACTAATGTGTCATCGACCTGTAAGGAAGAGAGATTTTGGAAAAATGGAAATGAAAGTCTGAAGGTATGATCTCAGGACTTGGACTAAAAAGAGTGGGAATGGTACTTCGCAATTACAGAGATAGGCTCCGTCACATGACAGGGAATATAGATTGGTCAGTTGATTTTAGAAGAGAGCTGCAGTTTCACTAAATCGCCTCACTACATGAAAACAGAATAAAACCTAGAGGTTTTGAGTGGGCTTTGTGGGTTTTGGTTTTCATTTTTTTGGAGGGAGATTCAAAACATTTTTGCATTTTAGGTTTTTAATTTCCTCATTTTTTTTAATGTTTGTATTTGGCAACTTGTATGTTATGCTTTGAAAATTTGCTTGTGCCTTTTTTTTTAATATTTATTTACCATTGGAAATCCATTAACTGCTTTATAAGAGAAATAGCTGTCCCTGCTGAAGAATGTAAAACGTGAAAGGTTTGACAAATTACAGCTAAAAATAAATAATCAGCAACACGACCAGGGCAGTGATAAGCATGCTTCTTACAACTTACATGAGTGTATGATTATTTTAAAAACCATGAACCCTGAAAGATTGTCCTACTGTATAATACTGCTTTGTGATAGTAGTTATGTTCAAAGCAAACATCATTCATACTCTACAGCAGAGCTGCAATAGAGAAGTCCCAAGGAGAGGTCTTTGACTTTGGAATTTCTTTCTAATTTGAACTAAAAAAAGCCTTGATTTTAGAAGAACAACCTCTTGCTTTCCCTTTGAGAAACATCAGTTTAGAGAAGTACAACTTAAATTTCTGAGCTGCAAAAATTTTAAGTTATGGTATTTGATATATACATTGCTCAGAAGTGAACTTTTGTTTCCCCTATGTTATGTAGAAATGTATTAAACAGAAATGTCTACAATGTAGTGAAAATTCCTATTTTATTCTTTTTATAGACACTATCAATCACAAGTTATTGTCAAAAACAGGTATTAAAACCTAACGAAGTTGAAACTCTTGGTTTCTATTTTGCTATAGACAACAATTATGGTGCTATTTTCTAGAATTAGGGACAAATACTGATGACTAAGCTTCATAAAGCACACAGTCATAGAATCATAGAATGGCTTGGGCTGGAAGGCAACTTAAAGATCATCTAATTCCAACCCTCCTCCCACAGGCAGGGACACCTTCCACTAGACCAGGTCATTCAGAGCCCTATCAAACCTGGCCTCGAATGCTACCAAGGATGGGGCATCCACAATGTCTCTAGGCAATCTATTCCAATGTCTCACCACACTCACAGTAAAGAATTTCATCCTTACATCTACTCTAAATTTACTTCTTCCAGTTTAATGCCATTCCCGCTTGTCCTATCACCAATGTCCTTGTCAAAAGTCCCTCTCTAGCTTTCTTATAGGCCCCTTTTAGGTACTGGAAGGCTGCTATAAAGTCTTCCTGGAGCCTTCTCTTCTCCAGGCTAAACAACCCCAACTGTCTCAGCCTGTCCTCATAGGAGAGGTGCTCCAGCCCTCTGATCCTCATTGTGGCCCTCCTCTAGGCTCGCTCCAACAGATCCATGTCCTTCTTATGTTGGGAGCTCCAGAACTGGACACAGTACCTCAGGTGGGGTCTCACAAGAGCAGAGTAGAGGGGCACAAGAGGTCACCTCTCTTGACCTGCTGGCCGTGCTTCTTTTGATGCAGCCCAGAATGTGGTTGGC
Organism: Chlamydotis macqueenii; assembly: GCF_036417535.1. Lineage (NCBI taxonomy): Eukaryota > Metazoa > Chordata > Aves > Otidiformes > Otididae > Chlamydotis > Chlamydotis macqueenii. Next base: position 19,970,834 of record NC_141556.1, read on the forward strand.
TTTCTGGGCTGCAAGCACACATTGCAAGCCCATGTTGAGCTTCTCATTAACCAGCACTCCCAAGTCCTTCTTCTCAGGGCTGCTTGGAATCCATTCTTTGCCCAGCTTATATTCGTGCTCGGGATTGCCCTGACCCACATGCGAGATCTTGCACTTGGCCTTGTTGAACTTCATGAGGTTTTCACGGGCCCACCTGTCCAGCCTATCAAGATCCCTCTGGATGGCATCCCTTCCCTCCAGCATGTCGACCACACTACACAGCTTGGTGCTATTGGCAAACTTGCTGAGGGTGCATTCTACCCCACTGTTCATGTCACCAACAAAGATATTTAACAGCGCCAGTCCCAACACTAGCTCCTGGGGAATTCCACTTGTCACCAGTCTCCATCTGGACATCGAGTCATTGACCTCAACACTATGACCACGGCCATCCAGCCCATCTATCAAATCCATATCTCTCCAGTTTAGAGACAAGGATGTCATGCAAAATAGTGTCAAATTCTTTGCACAAGTCCAGGTAGATGGTGTAAGTTGCTCATCCCTTATCAACCAATGCTGTAACGCCATCATAGAAGATCACCAAACTGGTCAGGCCTTTAGGGAAGTGTAAGAGTCAGTCAGAAGATCAGCATTGTCTCAACCTTGTCATCAAGGACATGGCTCATCAGGGACATGGTACATCAGGGACATGACACCTTCAGTTGGACTATGGATTTGATGTGGCCTACAAATTAGGCTCACAACTTGGCATGAGTTGCTGCGAGCCTCGGTTGCTGCTTCCATGAGTGGAGAGCAGTTTCTATGGAAGCCAGAGGTGTAGCACTCCTGGAACAGGGTCTGAGTGGACTGTCCGTTCTCCAGAAAGTACCTGAGCTGCTAAAGTATCCGCATAGCTGCTGTGAAGGAAGATGGATCACAATGGCTGTAACCGAACTTTGCTCATGATAATGTCATTGTAATACAAAGAACATCTCCATCCAAAAGGAAGAGCAAGGTTTGTTACTTAGCATAAAAGATCAACCCCTAACAACAAGACCCCTGAGAGCTCTCCCCACCAAAGATCAACATCGACATCAGTTGTGAAGACCGGCTGCCTGGATCTGGGACCATAGGGATGCCTTGGACCCACAGCGGTAGCTATAATCCTCCTTCCTATCTTTACTTAACTTTCCTTTTCACTCCCTTTCATCTATTACTTGCTGCTTTACAGGCTAAATAATAAAGTTTGTGCTGTTTGATTGAATCCAACCCCTTTGGTGTGTTCACCTTGATTTTGCACTTTGAGATCGCAGTAAAAGAACCATCACGAATCCCGAGTGGACTGTGACAGGAAGCCGTGTAGGCTGTCACCAATCACCTCCTTATTTTTCATGTTCCGTAGCACAGTTTTCAGGAGGATCTGCTCCATGATCTTGCCAGGCATAGAGGTGAGGCTGACCAGCCGATAGTTTCCTAAGTTCTCCTTCTTTCCCTGTTTAAAACTGGTTGTTATGTTACTCCTTTTCCAGTCAGTGGGAACCTCACTGGACTGCCACAACTTCTCAAATATGGTGGATAGTGGCTTAACAACTTCATCTGCCAGTTCCCTCAGGACCTGCAGATGAAGTTGTTAACCCAATACTTCTCATTGGGTTCCATGGTCTTGTGCACCTTCAGGTTCCTTAGAAAGTCTTGAATCTGATCTTCTGCTACAATGGGCGGTTCTTCATTCTCCCAGTCCCTGCCTTTGCCTTCTGTAACTCCAGTGGTGTGGCTAGAGCCCTTGCTGCTGAAGACTGGGGCAAAAAAGTTGCTGAGTACCTCAGCCTTCTCTATATCCTGGGTAACCAGGTCTCTTGTTTCCTTCTGGAGAGGGTCCACATTCTTCCTGGTCTTCCTTTTATCCCCGACATACCCTGAAGAGGCCAAAGTCTGCTCTCTTGAAGTTCAGGGTAGAGAGCTTGCTGCACGCCCTCCTAGCTGCCTTAAGGATCTTGAACTCCACCATCTCATGGTCGCTGCGGCCAAGGCTGCCTTTGAGCTCCACATTCCCTAACAATGAATGTTACAAGCCTAATTCCCATCATTTTAGCTGAAGTGGAACTTTATGCCAGTTGGGGCTTTTTCATTTCATGTCCAAGATTCAAAGTCTCTGAGAGGAAATGTCTCTGATACTAAAGATATTCTCCAGATGTTGCTGCCTTTGCGTCAGAATAAAATTAGATTGTGTGCCAAGCTCTCCATTTCCACCCATTATTTCTACTAATTGAGAAATTTTCCTTCATTTTGCTTCATTGCTTTATGGAAAAAAGAAACACACATACACACACGCGTGCGTATGCAATGATGAAACAAAAAAAAACACTCACTCAAAAAAAATACAAAAGAGAAAATTCTTGAGTGGTTTATGCTTTGTATATTTTTGTCACTCCTCAGTTTCTCTATAAAGCATGTTTTAGCAGAGATTTCACAAGCTCATCTCTGATTCATTTTTGCCATAAAAGCTCCCCATATGTCCACACTCTATTTTAAGGAAATGCTTGGAGTACACAGAATTTCAGTAGACTGTTTTACTCCTTTGTTTGAGATCAAAAATACTTTTTATCTTACAAATTTTATAGACATTTTTGTTCATTTACTGATGTAGAAAAAAAAAAAACAACTCAGCTCTTTCCTTCAAAAAGCTAACTGTTGAACACTTCTCAAACTATTTGACACATATGAGTTAGCAATATATTATTCCTAATTTCTCTGCAATACTAGGCTGTGTATGAAAGCTTGTTCTATTAAAAAAAATCAATACGCAGAACTGCTTGTCTCTCTATTCAGATTTTTATGCTTTAAATAATAAATTTATATCACTTATAGCAGATGAGCTCTTGGTCATATCCCTACATTTTTATTTACTTCATATGCAGTCATTTTAAAGTGGTAGCCACAAACTTAAATCAGACCAAACCATTTTCTTCTTCTTTTTGTCAGAAGACACAGGTTCTTCTTTTTCTGATTTCACCACACTTGTGGAGCTGGAATGGATGAAGTTGTCCTTAGGGTAGGAATCGATTACCTGTTCTAAGCTGTTATGTTCAGGTTTTATTGCCTCATTTCTGACTCATCTCTTACTTTCTGCATAAAATTCTGTCCAAAGCTTATCTTGGTATAAAATTTTAAAGCAGAGGGGTGGCAGTAAAGAAAGAGAGAGGAAATATAATAAAGAAAAATCAGTCTGACTTTTTTCCAGTTTAATAAAGAAATGTAGACTACTACTGAAGTAGGTAATTTCTTTTTATCTATAGGTAATTAATTCTGGCAATTATTTTACTACTTGTACAGTCTTCCTGCTGTGAAAATACATCTTCATCAAATGTAGCGGGCAGCAGTGTACAATTCCAGATAAAACTTAGGTTTGAAGATAGATAACTATTGCAGTTCCATATCTAAGCATGTCATTTTCTTTCTGAGCCTGCATGCATTTTTATTCTCCTGCCCAGCTTAGAAAATGGAGTGTTGATGAGACTGTATCACCCACACTGCCTTTCTGCATCTGTCTATTGCAAAAGGCATGAAATGGAGCGCTCCGCTCTATCATTGATTTGTTGCCAGCGTAATCTACTTTATTCAAGTCACAGTCCAACTGTTTCTCCAGTACCACCTTATTTCACAATTTCTCTTCCCCAAAGCTGACCATGCATTATGAACAAGTCAGATGTGTTCATTCGGCTTTGATTTTTATACCTCTTTTAAATCAATACCTCAGTGATTGATCTTCTAAAATTTAAGAGTCAGTGGACTGTATAACTGAAATGGCAAAGAGGGTAGGTGGAGGATTTTCAGTCTTGATTGAAATGAACACCAGGTGCTATATTGCAATTTTAATGATTCACAGAAAAAATTAAACATGCTGCAGTATCATTTGTTACTGTACCTGCTCTCTTTATTTAAATAATACATTGGCATATTCTCACTTCTCAGTCAGTTTAGGGACTAGCAGGCAACAGAGCATATAAACACTTATTTAAACTGTCTTCTTAAAGTTTGTTTTAGTTAGAAATACAGCGATCCTTTTCTTAAGCTATTTTCTTGAATTAATTACTTGTATATTTTAGCCACTGCTACCCAAACATGTAGGTGGTTACAGCAGAACAAACCAATGCTCTACCAGTCCAACATTCTGTCTAGCAACAGTTAGCACTAGATGTTGCAAAGGGAGATGAAATTATTCCAGTTGAGCAGTAATACAATATGAGAGAAGTGGGGAATTCTTAACTTTGAAAATTATTAGTTAACAACTTGAGAATTAGTAATCAGTGTAAATTTCCTGAGCAGCTACATAAATTCAAATATCATTTAATTCCTATAGGATGTGATATGTAGCTCATTTGAAATTGGTGGCAAAATTTTTGTCACTGTATCTGATTCAGAATCAATTATTTATGGTTTTTTTGGTTGTTTTTTTTTTTGTTTTTGCTGTTGTTGTTGTTATTGCAATTACCAGGAGAGAGGTAGAGGCAGCTAGCTAGAATTCTATGTCTGCTCTTTATGTTATCTATACCCGCTACAGCTTTTCTTACTCTTTTGTAAAGGGAAATATTTCTTCTGGCCTATTTAAAATAATCCTGTATAAATTTTCTGTCAAGAAGAAAAATTCTGTGCCTAATGTTCTAATCATAATAACACTGTACTTGAAAGCACATAGATACATTCTGCTTCTAACATGCTACCTTGAGGTGAATGTATAAAGTTGAATTAAATAATTGAGGTAAGATATATGATGGTTCCATATGATTATAGTATTTGATATTATCTGATTACTGTTCTTTCTTAGTTTATTGCTAATTTTATTATTTCTTTTTCAGCTCAAACACAATATATGTAGCGTTAGACCTCAGAAGTTTAGATATTTTTCCTCAGATTTCCATCTAAATTCCTTTAATAATCAGTTGATAAAATTGACATTTAGAGGTTGCTTCCTTTTGTTCAAAGATAAAATGAACTAATTGTCTAGAAAGTGTGCCTGTCAAACGAAACAACCTCATAGGTAGGAGGAAATTTAAGTATGTGAATTATTCAATTGATTTCAGTTACAGCATAGTTAGTTGAAAGGAAGATAAATACAATACTAATGGCTGCTGATATATTAAGGGACTGATTATTTTATGGAGAACAAAATGGTCCTCCAAAAAATTATGTTAATTTAAAAAGCAAATGAAGTTCAACAAGGCGAAGTGCAAGGTCCTGCACATGGGTTGGTGCAATCCCAAGCACAAATACAGGCTGAGTGGAGAATGGATTGAAAGCAATCCTGAGGAGAAGGACTTGGGAGTGCTGGTTAACGAGAAGCTCAACATGGGCTCGCAATGTGCACTTGCAGCACAGAAAGCCAACTGCATCCTGGACTGCATTAAAAGAAGTGTGGCCAGCAGGTCAAGGGAGGTGATTCTGCTCCTCTGTTCTACTCTTGTGAGGCCCAACTTGGACTACTGCATCCAGCCGGGACATGGACCTGTTGGAGCAAGTACAGAGGAGGGCCACAAAGATGATCAGAGAGCTGGAGCACCTCTCCTATGAGGACAGGCTGAGAGAGCTGGGGCTGTGCAGCCTGGAGAAGAGGAGATTCCAGGGAGACCTTATAGTGGTCCTTCAGTACCTGAAGAGGCTTATAAAAAAGATAGGAAGAAACACTTTAGCAAAGCCTGTTGTGATAGGATGAGGGGTAATGATTTTAAAATAGAAAGAAACAAATCCAGACTTGATATAAGGAAAAGAATTTTTACAATGAGGGTGGTGGAACACTGCAACAAGTTGCCCAGAGAGGTGGTAGATGGAAACATTCAAGGCCAGGTTGGACAGTGCTCTGGGCAACCTGATCTCATTGAAAATGTCCCTACCGTTTGCAAGGGGGTTGGACTAGATGACCTTTAAAGATCCCTTCCAACCCAAACTATTCTATGAGTCTGTGATTCTAAAACAACTGATTAAGAGTGAGGTATGGAATAACACACCTTTTTATTATGTGTAATAGAGTATTCCTTTTACTGTAACCTCTAACCAGAATAAAAAGCAAGTACCAACAGCCCCAGTACAATGTCAATTCAGATTACTTTAATTGTTCTTTTTGTGGTCCAAACTTCTCCTTCTTCAGGTTCAAGATTGCAGTGTATTCATGTCACACAGTTTGCAGAAAAAGCCCTAGCTGAAAAAGATTTAACAGCATCTGTAGCCTTCCCTCCACTGGGAAAGCTGTAGTTGAGAAAGAGGGAAAGATAGCTGGACATAAATGGAACAGAAGAATTCAGAAGTGCTAATTAAATCTAGTTTAATAAGAAACAAAATAGTTGATTTTCTTCTTCAAGTAAATAAATGTAAAGTGAAGCTGCATTAGTAAAAGAATATGTATGCTCCATTTCCCCCAGCCAGCTGGAGGGACACTGAGAAGAAAGCACAACCACATCTTTTTCTTCCTGGAACTACCTAGCTGGGATTTTTTTGGTAGTGGTGGTGGTTTTAAGTTAAGCAGACCATGAGATGACATCTTTTCAGACAATACTTCTCTGTGACTGCAAGCATATCGTGAACTTTAGTTCCATGTTTAGGTGCCAGTTTCATAAATTTCCTTAAATTGTGAATGACTAGAGGGAGACAGTGGATTAGAAGTTTACAGTAATTCAAGTGCTCTGAATTTTCATCTGAAATAATTACTTTTTCATTTTCACAGACTATAAAGAAAATCTGGCTGTAATATATCCCTAATTTAGGCCTCCTAATATTTAGATTCCTAATATTATTTGGTATAAATATTCATGTCAACTTTCACAGATTCTGACTACGAATGTGTAAAAAAGGTATCTGACAATCATATCTGTACTAAAACTTCTTAGCTATTTTGCATTTGATAGAAATACTCCTATGAAATATTGTGTTCATATAGATTACAATAGAAAATAAGGAAATTTTAAAGGCACAAGGAACATTTTTTCAATGAACATAAATATAAGCCAGGTAGAACTGAACACTTACTTACTTCCTATTTGTGTGTTCAGAAGTATTCACCTGAAACACTTTCCTGTAGCAATTGCTTTTTTCCCCTGAAATTTCGTCTTCTCTTCAGTAAACTAGTCCATTAAATAATACTTTTAAAGTATTTTCTTTCAAAGCTAATATTCTGGTGGGTTTTTTGTGCCGTGATTTATAAACCTTGGAAGAAAAGAAAACCAGACGTTCTCCTCAGCTGAAGACCTTGTTAACAGATATCCCACAGTTTCTATTTAGTCCATTTAATGGCTCTACTGCAAGAGTAATTTGTTGATTACCAGGTGTTGGCAAAACTTGCTATGTCTGATAATGTGATGAATATTGCATTCTAAAGCCTTGATTCATCATTGTGTTTTTCGAGTGCCATCTGGACGTCTTGCCTCTGCAAAATGTGCTGATAGAAAGCCATCTTTTAAAAGTTTTCAAACTTACTATTCTTATCCAATTGTGTCCCAGTTAAATGCTCTGTGAAGCAGAGCTTCTTTATAATTCAAGAGAGCCTTCTACACACCTGTTTTTACATCTATATAACTTCAGTTATCATTTTACATTAAAATTTGTCAATTGAAATTTTTAATATAATATATAAATGTTTTAATATTCTTGATAGATCTATACATACAGATGGGAAGTTGCACACAAACTCCTTTGCCCAATTCTTTCATCACATAGCTGTCTAATATACAGGACTCCTAGCAGCCTGATTATTACATTTTATGTAACAGAAATTTCTATATATGACAAAATAAAGAATAGTTGGAATACATGAATAAGTAGCTTTCAGAAAACAATGTGATCACTATTTAATTCTTAGCATAGATTCTGAATCTTTGTTTTTATAGCCGAAAATAAATGCATTACTTCACTGCATCAGCTGGTAGACACAAGATGATTGTGCTGTAAAGAAACAAAATCTGCTCTTTGCTTAATCTGGAAATACAGTAGTGTTCTCATGAGTTACCTCAGGCAATCATCCAGAATGCGGATTGCTTTCTGAAATAGATAAATACTTTACAGGTAGAACATTTTCAATAACAGATACTATTCACCCAGTATAATTTAGAAGTACTGAGATTGCCTATACCAGCATCTCCTGACATTTAAAAAACACTAGATATCCTGTGTACTCCAGGCAAAGCATGACTGTGAATTGGGTGATTTACAAGGATGAGTGCAACTGCACACATACTTTTGTGGGAGTTACATGTGAGACAGAGGGTAGAAGCTGATCTTGTAATTCCCATTCAGGAAAATGATCCCTCAATAGGTTTAAGCATCTAAGTGAGAGGTGTAAGCTCAGGAGCAAAGCAAATATTTGTGAAAGTCCACAGTGTTTTGAAAGTCTATTGAGAAATGCAGAACTGTCTTATTAAAATAAGACTTGTTGAAAGCCAAGCACATCTGAGCTTTTACAGTGGCAGTACCAGTACTCCTAACAGGGTTTAGATATATACCACCCATAAATTTCATAAGTCATTGCGTTTTCTCTGGTAAGGTTTCTGAACGAAACCTTAGAACTGCCTCTATCTTTGTGGAAAGTTTATGTAAGGAACATGAGATGCTGATCACTGCCTGCACAAGGGTGTACTAGTTTTGGCTCGGGTAGAGCTAGTTTTCTTCATAGCAGCTTGTGTGGTGCTGTTTTGGATCTGTGATCACAGTACAGTCTATCATAGGATTTAACCTGTTTACCATGTAAGAAGATGATGGTTGTTAACATTATACTGTGATGCTAAGCTCTCCATGCACTGAATAGGAGAACTAAGATATCTTTTGTAGTGCTGTGTGTGCTACTCGTTTGCTAAGCATCTGTAGGTCTACTTCTAACCTTTTCTCACTATAACTCTCAGTTCTCCTCAAAAAAAAAAAAAGGTTTAGATGGTTTTGAAATTTTTGTTGTCAAGATGTGTTTTTCTTTGAACAAAAGACATCAAAAGATTAGCACTGTCTCCTTATTTTAATGACTTTACCTGTCTGTATAAAATAGTTTATGAGATCTACTCCTTTGCTAATGGCTAAAAGAAGGAGGAAATGAGGGAAGGAATGAACCAAAACAAAAACCCCACACAACCCTAGTCCAAATTCTGTAATTATATGATCTATGATCATATCTATATCTATATCTATATCTATATCTATATCTATATCTATATCTATATCTAGATATAAAGGAACATTCAATGATGAACCAGGATAAAGCTAGTCTACCTTTCAGTGGTAGTCAACACTACGGTAGTCAAAAGGAGTTGCACATCCTCAGCAGCTGTGAAAGACCACTAGTAATAAATAAGTCTCCATTAAGATTTTAGAACAGATTTTCAGGGGTATATATAGGTGCCTAAAGAAGTAGATCAATGAGTAATGCTTTAAGCAAAAATTCCTAAGCAATTTAGGTGATTTATTCCCATTTAAATAAATTTAAATACCATTAGGAGTGTTACTATGTTCTTCACCTTTCTCTATCTGTAGTAGTGATTCATATTGTTTGCATTTTCCTCCATTTTTCATTTTAAAAATATTTTTTTTCCCAAAATAATAAGTATTTCTGCAATCAGAGCATAATAAGTTAGATTTGTTATGACAACAGGCATCATCAAATGAATCACTGTAAGGGGAAGTAACATCAAAATAGTAGATTAAGGTGTCCATTTCAGACTGAAGGAATAAAAGACGTTTTTGGTGACATGAGAGTACCTAAGATATATGTGAACCTAGGCCTACTATCTAAGAAATAATATTTTTCATATTTTTGTCTAATTGTGAGTGAAATAAGACTATTTTTAATTATTTCTTTCTCTTGTCTGGCATCTTAATCAAAACCATAATGTTCTACTAACATAAGCTGGTTTTCTTCTTGGAGTTTAATTTTGCAGTGAAGGAATTGAAAAGGGAATAGAATAAGGCAGTAAATTCTGCATATCAATAACTTGCAGAAGGAAGTGCAAGAGGTATTACTTCCCTATCTTGAAATGAAGCTGACTGTGCTGCTTCTATATTTCTCTGAAATCCACATAACTCCATGATGAGAGAGCTGTTTAAAGTCAGGTTTCTTATGATACAATGAAAGGTACCACTGTAATTAGTTCATTAAACTGGCTCGGGAGAAATATGTTCAAGAAAGCACTCAGGAAAAAGCTCAACATTGATTCCAATTAAAAAAAAAAAATGTTCTTAAGACAAAAACATGTCTGTAATCTCTTTATTTCCTTCCATTCTTCTAAACTTTTCCTATTTATCTGGCTGACCTGTTGGCCTGGAATCAGCAAGTGCAGTTCAGCTGAGACAGGTTTTTGCTTTTTTTTTTTCTGATTTCCCATATTGTAATTCTTCCAAGCAACTCATCTTGCAGCTACAAATATAACACCAATAAAAGCAATGCATTATCTTGTATTAATGCTTTCTGTACAGTCCTGCTAAAAGATTTCCTGTGAAATATAAATCTCTTGCATCTAAAATAACCCTGGACAATTCCATAACCAAAAAGATATTTACTTTGCCTTCTTTCCAGCCCGTGGTCTAGGGAGTTTTTTGCCCTTTTTCCCCCTTTTTTTTTTAAAGCTTAATATTATTCAAATAATATTTTCACTGTCTAAAAGTATTACTGCAACTGCTTCTCTCTTGGCTATTTAGGAGCTGATGTTTAGAAAATCTCAAGAGCAGATGGTCTGAGCTGCTTACAGTTCTCTTAAACATAAATGGTATGCCTATCAAGTTAAAGAGTCTGAGTATGACACTTAACCATTATTATTCTGTACTTTCTTAGTCATTTATACCATTCATACTCCTTACTTAATCTTATTTATATTTCCTGCTTAGTGCTTTAGTGCAAGTAATTTCATAATGTACAGTGGGAACCCCAGTTGACTCTTCAGTTCCCTTGAAAACAAAGGTCAAAAGTACTATTTCTGATTTTGATATCCAATTTCTGTCATAATCCTCATCTGACACAGGAATCCACATTACTCTGCTACTTACATGCAGCAGGTGAACTGGATTTGTGTACAGTCCATCTTGCTCACCTCAGCACCTCCCTTTTATGCAAGGCTTATGAGGGTGAGCAAGCAGAAGCCAAGGATCATAATAGATCTCCTCTTCTACCACAGTAATATTTTAACAAATGTAGTATCATCTACAGTATGAACTTGTGAAGTGAACATCCAGGTGAGAGATCCCCTGGGAATATAATTTAAAACAATGTTTGAGATCTGAAGAGAATATCAATGAATATATTTGGACTAAGAGCACACATTACAAAGATTCCCAGGATGAACCTACAGAAAGCTACCTCAATAAGACTACAGATAACCACAAAAATTTTACTCTGGACAAGGTATCTTCAGAGCAAGATCTTATCATCAAAAAAAGAGAGCTGTTGGGTTTTTGTCGTGGTTTTGTTTAGTGAGGGGGGGCCTAAGGTGGTAGCTTCTGTAGGAAACTGCTAGAAGTCACTCCCCTTTGTTCAGGGGACTTGGCCAGGCCTAGGGCGGACCCACTGCTGGCCAAGGCCGAGCCAATTGGTAGCAGAATGTCCCGTGATAACGCCTCTGCGATAACGTATTTAAGAAGGGGAAAACAGGAAAAAAAAGAGAGAAGAGAAGATGTGAAGAAGCTGAGCGGAGGCAGAGGCGCAGAGGGGGAGGCGCAGGCCTCATGGGCCTTGCAGGCCTCACCCTCTGGCCTCTTGCCAGGTGGCCGACTGGGCCTGACTCGGTCCAGCCCGGCTGCAAGAAGTGGAGAGGAGATGAGAAGTGAATAAGATGTAAAAAAGGATCCTGAGAGACATCTACCAGCCTGTTGTGAGGAATGGCTGCAGACGCCAAGGTCAGTTCAGAAGGAGGGGGAGGAGTAATGTGGCTCCTGGCCAAGATTCCCCTGCAGCCTGTGGTGAAGACCATGGTGGAGCAGGTTGTCCCCCTGCAGCCCATGGAGGTCCACGGAGGAGCAGAGATCCACTTGGAGCCCTTGAAGGACCCCACACCGGGGGAGGTGGATGCCTGAAGGCAGCTGTGGCCCGTGGAGGGCCCGCTGGGACAGCTGTTCTAGAGGGACTGCACCCGTGGAAGAGATGACCCACGCCGGAGCAGTTCCACGAAGGACTGTGGCCCGTGGGAGGGACCCCACGATGGAGCGGGGGAGGAATGTGAGGAATTCTTCCCCTGACCATGAAAGCAGCGGCGTAAAACAATGTATGATGAACTGACTGCAACCCCCATTCCCTCTTCCCCCCTGTGCCGCTCGGGAGGGGAAGGTAGTAGAGATAATGTTAAGCTTGGGAAGAGGGAGGGGTGGATGGAGGTTATCTTGTTCTCTGTCTCATTATCCTGCTATTTGTAGTAATAAATGAATAGAATAGTTTTCCCCAAGTCGGGTCCGTTTTGCCCGTGACGGTAACTTTAAGGATTTCTCCCTGTCCTTATCTCAAACCTTGAGCCGTTTTTCCTTATATTTTCTCTCCCTGTTCTCTCAGAAGGTGGGGGGAGTGAGAGAGAGACTGCGTAGTCTGGTCCCGATTGGGGCTGAACTACGACAGTTTTCTTGCATTTAAAATCTTCATGGGAAAGGCTGGAAATACTGTGCTAACTTTTTCTGGTTTCAGAATTACGGAAATTATACCGAAACATGGATCTACTCATAAAAATAAGGAATTTTAAGTTTTTCACGTGTTGTCAGTATATGTATTAATCCCGTGAGGATCTGTCATCCAGTTGCCATTTAGCGGAGGTGAAATGATAGAGTACCTTTCAGAAAAGTGCTGCAGCATTTACTTATGTTTGTGACATCTTTGGCACCCACAGCTTCCAGAATATACTCCCTGTTGTGGAAGTACTAAATTCTAATCTAGTAAACACCTAACTCCTTTGTGGTTTGTATCTAGGTTTCTTTGGATGTCGGTCACTGCTGCGTACCTTATTGGCAGAGCTGAGTGCCATAGCTCAGGCTTTGCAATGCTCAACATCACAAGCTTGAAGGATCTCTTTTGGATTCCTGCCACTAAAGCTTGTCATGAGCACAGGAAACCTGCTGAGTCCCACACCATGGGTGGAATACACAATTGGCCTCAACTCATATTATTTCACAGCTATCTCATATGTTAATGTGGCTTTTACCTTGCTCTGTGAATTGAAACTTTGATTATCATCTTTCACTGCAGTTGGAGTCATGGAGTAAGAGAAATAGTACAGTGCTGTGTGTGCACCAGCTGGCAGGGCTTGGTTTTCAAAGATCACACAACATAGCTGAAAGCCACCTCCATAATCAACCCCCTTTCCAAAACATGATCTACTAAGGCCTCTTTCCAGCTTCTCATCATGTTCAGACTGAGTTACAAACCAGCATATCTCATGACTTTGTGCCAGAGTTGGTATTTCATTACTGATTCAAAGAAAGGGAGGAGCAAATGACTCATTGTCTGAACTTTTCAGAAATAATACCTATCTTTAGCCTTTGGCTTTCTCACACTTTGGAGGCCCATGAGCTAATTATTTGTGCTATTTTACAGTAAAAAGTAAAAAACATAGGCGTCCACCTCTTAACAAATATAATCTTGGTTTTATTTTTTCCTTAAAATCATGACAATGACTGTTTAGGTTGAAAGAAAAATTTCATTCAGAAAATAGTAATAAAAACACCCACAATTTTGCCTTTGTGTACAGGTATGATGATGCACCCTTTAATTATAAGACTGACCACTTTCTTTTTTTTTTTTTTAACATTAGACCCCTTCCTCAATCAATACATAGAGTGAATGCTGCTTTCTTCACGGGCTGCAACTAATCAATGTCCTTTTTTATCGTCTTAATTAAATTCTTGCCTTATTTACAGCACAACCTCTAAGCTCTGCACTGAATAAAAAATACACATTTCCTTACACCTCTTACTAGTCATTATCATACCACAGAGATAATAGATTATTTTCTTCTTCATGTGCCTCATGAAGGCATGGACATTTGGTATCACCTTTTGAGGATGGAAAATTAATGAATGGAGACTGAGTCCCAAACTGTCAAAACTCTACACTGAGCATTCCCAGATGTTCCCATCATTCATCCCTAGATCTGTCTAATTCTTCAGGGTATTCATACTTTTATAACTCATATTACCACTCACTTCAGTTACAGGAATGAGGTTTTAGCTGTCACCATGTATCTCAGAATGTGTATACGGAGGGATGAGGGCATTGCCATTACTGAGTGTCATACGTTTCATAAATACATTTTTTCTGTCATTACTGACAAATGGAAACACAATTGCATTTTCTTCAATGTGCTTGGTTGTTCAAACTCATAGAACATTTCTTTAAGCCATTCCCTGTTTCATTTACTATTGGATTTGTGAAAATATCTTTCCAGTTTGTCAATGAAGAAGATAAAAAAAAATATTTTAAAAAATCAACAGACTTTTCTTTCAGGAATAAAATTTAAAGGTTTTTCAGTAACATGGAAATTTTAAAATGAAAAATCAAAGCATATTGTTTTGACTTTCTCATTTTCTTAAAAAAAGGAGAAAGTTTTTTTTTTCTAAAAAAAAAGGTTTCCTGTAACTTTCATCTATTGATGTATATATTTTTTTTTAAAAAAAATTCTTTATAGGACAAAATTGTGATGGGAATAATAGTGTATTCAAGTTACAACGATACAAATTTAAAACAGAAAATAAAAACTTTCCATAAAATGATAGTTCTCATTTTAGACCAACTGAATTCAAAGCATGTTATCCAATTTTCTTAAGAAATGAATAAAAGTCCTGTGAAGATCAAAGTTAATGCATCCACTGAACATTATTCATCAAAAAATATTAAATGAAGAAGAAACGGAAAGAAATGCTATGTCATCGGAAAGAAATGCTATGTCATCCTGTCACAATGTTCTAACTTTCACATTTTCACATTTCCTGAAGTAATTTTCTGGAAGTTTTCTGAAAGTTTGAACAAATCTGTTTTCACAGAATCACAAAATCATTGATCTTAGCAGGGACCTCAGAAGATCACCTGATCTAATATACCTGCCCAAAGCAGGATCATCTAGAATGAGTTGCTCAAGGCCATGTCCAGTTGGGTCTCAAATATCTCCAAAGATGGAAATTCCACAATCTCCCTGGGTAACCTATTCCAGTGTTTGACCACCCTCACAGAAAAGTGGTTTTTTTTTTGTTTTCAGATGACATTTAATGCATTTTAGTATGTGACCACTGACTCTTATCCTGCCATCTTGTTCTATCATTGTAGAAGGCTGCTAGGTTGCTTAAGAATAGTTTCCCATTTTTAAATCCACGCTGACTACTCCAAATCACCTTCTTGCTTTTCATGCACCTGGAAATGGTTTCCAGGTTTAGTTGCTCCATCACCTTCCCAAAGACTGATTTGAGGCTGCCTGGCCTGTAGAAACTTAGATCTTTCTTTTTTGCTCTTATTGAAGGTGGGTGTTACATTTGCTTTTCTTAACTTCTATATCAAGTTTAACACCTTACTTCTACCATCAAGAGGACTGAACATGGGAATGTTCAAATCCAAAAAACACATCCACATCATTTATTGCAAGAAGTCCATTACCCAGCACAGACCAATCTTAAAAGAAGAGGGAAAAAATGCGTCTTATCCCCCTCAATTAGGATTTTTTTTCCACCCTACAGAAAAATTAGGAGATTCAGAAATCTGAATACATCCAGTTCCTTTAGAACAACATTTGTAGTGGAACATAAGACTGGAAGCTACGTTGTTTCCAATCACATATTTTTCTGCTGAAGCAACTTTATGACACAATCTCTGTTATAAATCTAGGATGTTCCCTCTTGAATTATTATGTTGTGTATCCCTTCCTCTAACTTAAAGGCTGTTCCAGAATCTCTGTTAAGGAATTGTGTTACAAATACAAGTCAAAATTTACTCAAGCTAATCTAACTTGATTACATACAAACTTTTGCTGAACTAGGATAGTCTTCTAGCTCTTCTTTCTTCCGGTATGTACCCGCTTTGATATAGTCATAAACAGTCATATGCCTCTTATTTATTTAAAATTCAAATTATTCTGACTCTCATAACTCCAATTTTCCATTTAACTCTTTGTAATAAATGATCTTCCAGTTTGAGTTTGCCCTTTTGCAAATGAGTACCTATAACTGAGCACAGTGTTCCACATAAAGTTTTGTTAGCGTCAGGTGTGATGGTACATACATCTTCCTATATCTGCAAGAAATATAATTTCTAATATGTTTTGACTTTCTATTTTTCACAGCTTAACACTTTGGAATCTCATCTTCATCTTGTTATCAACTATTATATTAAGATCTTCTTTAAAGTCCTTTTCAGCCAGTAATCTCAGATCACAAGTTTTGGAGACTAGTAAGTATCCAATATTCCCACCTACATGTTACTTGTTTCATCCTATTTCTATAGCCCTCAGAATGGTCATGGTTTTCCTGTATAATATACCAGATTTTGAATTAAGCCTGAATCTTTTTTTTGTTATCAATTTCAGCATGTATTTCTATTCTCTTAGAAAGCCTAATGATTTTTTAATTATAACATGTCCTAAAGTCTTTCATGTGGCTAAAGTCAGATTAACAAGCCTATAGTGGCTGAACACATCCTCCATTATTAATTTGAGGTGTTGCATTAGCAATTGTTAGGTAATATTATCTTTTTTTAATTATATGTCTTCTGACATATTCAATTCATTAAGAACACTTTGCTCTTTGAAAATTTCTTTCTCTAGAGATGAGTTTCTCTTCCACTTCATATTCATTTTTTCATATGTTTTTGTATAGGGTTTGCATTGCAAAGTTTTAGTGGCGGAGGGGCTACAGGGATGGCTTCTCTGAAAAGTGCCAGAAGCTTCCCCTGTATCCAATAATGCTGGTGCAGGCCAGTTCCAAGGTGGACCCACTGCTATCCAGAGCTGAGCCCATCAGCAACAGTGGTAGCACTTCTGTGATAACATATCTAAGAAGAGGGAAAAACACTGCTGTGCAACAGCAGTCAGAATAGAGGAGGAAGAATATGTGAAAGAAACAACTCTGCAAACTTCAGGTCAGTGAAGAATGGGGTGGTGCAGGAGCTGGAGCAGATTCCCTTGCAGCCCATGGAGAAGATCATGGTGAGGCAGGCTGTTCCCCCGCAGCTCATGGAGGCCTACGGTGGAGCAGAGATCCATCTGCAGCTCATGGAGGACCCCATGCCGGAGCAGGTAGATGCACCTGAAGGAGGCAGTGAGCCTTCGTAGAGCTCACGCTGGAGCAGGGTCCTGGCAGGACCTGTGACCTGTGGAGATGTGCCCACGCTGGAGCAGGTTTTCTGACAGGACCCGTGACTCCATGAGGGACCTACGCTGGAGCAGTCTGTTCCTGAAGGACTGTAACCCATGGAAAGGACCCATGGTGGAGCAGTTCATGAAGAACTACAGCCCATGGGAAGGACCCATGTTGCAGAAGTTTGCGGAGGACTGTCTTCAATGGGAGAGATCTCATGCTGGAGCAGAATAAGAGTGTGAGGAGGAAGGAGCAGCAGAGACAACATATGATGAACTGACTGAAAACCTGAAGCTGAGGTAGAGAAGCCAGAAGTGAAGTTGAGCTTGGGAAGAAGGGAGTGGTGGGGGGAGGGGGAAGATATTTTAAGATTTGTCTTTATTTCTCATTATCCTACTCTGACTTTTGGTTGGCAAGAAATTAAATTAATTTCCCCAAGTCAAATCTGTCTTGCCCGTGACAGTAATTACTGAGTGATCTCCTTGTCATTATCTCAACCCACAAGCCTTTCATTATATTTTCTTTCCCCTGTCCAGCTGAGGAGGAAGAGTGGTAGAGCAGCTTGCTGGACACTTGGCATCCAACAAAGGTCAACCCACCACACCTTTTCTCTTCCATACACCTCAGTTTTGTAATATCTAATAAAAACTAAGACAAAATATTATCTTATTTTTAGGACATTGTTTAGATCACCTTCAACTCTTGTTTCTTTTTTGATCATCCCTTAACGTACCTGCCACGTAGCTTTCTAATTTCTCTCCAGTCCTCTTCTAAACTCATATCCACCCCTATGCTACCGCACTCTATATACATTTCCCTCGTGGTTTTTACATCATTTTCATGTCTCTTATTGCTCAGTTCTCTGCCCCTCTTTACTCAGGCTGTGCTGACACCCAGGTGATTATGCAGCAGTTAGAGATATGCACCAAACACTGGAGGTCTATGCAGATGTGAGATATCTCTATTTAATCTCAAATGTGTGTTCTCTTTGAAAATATGAATCTCTGCATATTTTTGTAGTTTTTCAAAATATACTGTAGTGATGCTTTTCCATCAGTTTAATTTCTCTGAAGCATAGAAAAAATTGTGCCTACTTTGCTTAACAACTGCATGAGTCATTGGCATTAAAAATACACAGTGTTGGGAAAGTATACATTTTTTTGTGGCTTGCTTATAGTAAATGTAGAAGCAAGCAGTTGATGTTGCATTAACCATAGAATATAGTTTTATAAGGACGTTTTCATTAGAAGAACTTGGACCATTGGGATCTCTTTCCATATTAAAAACTGACTTTATATATATATGTAATGGATTATCGAATTCTAAGTAGAATTTGATCTTAATTTAACCTATCCTAAAAGGGGAGTTTATTATAAGAGTGTGAGAATATGTTCTCTTCAGTGCATGAGGTCATGAACCAGAATGCATTCTAAGTTAGCGGATATTTAATATTTATGCTAGCATTGCTCACATCTCTATGACTGAATTGTCTTAAAAGCAGCGGTTCATCTTTATTTCTCTATCATGACGCTTGCGACATGATAGAGAAGGAGCACAATCTGCTTATCCAAACCATACACAATGTGGTGTGTCACTGTTTTACTCTAGTGAGGTTGAATGAGAGAAGCATAGCCAAGAAGCCAGTGATCATGAATGTAGAATCCAGTCATGGACGTTGTAGCAATGATACAGCTTCATAAAGAGTATGGCCCTTTGCCGAACAGCAGCATCTGACTTTTTATAGAGTTATAAGGTAATCTTACAGGCCAAAGATCCTTATTACCCTTTAATCACTTCAGCTCCTTACAGGGAATTTTCATACAGGACTTGGACCAACTTTGTCCGTTAAACCATCTATACTACTGTGTGAACACATTAAGCTTTCTTCCATCCATGTCAGCCAAGAGAAAAGCTGAAAGAAAACTAATGAATCTGTATGTAATTTGAGCCCTCTGGAAGATCTACAGCACTGACTTTTTCTGAGTTTGTTTCAAATATTTTAAAAGATAATGTATCAGGATGTCATAAAGTATTTGGAGTTTCTTGCTACTTAGTCCATTGTGGTAACTCCTCCATTCTTATATACACTCTTATATAGTTGTGCTGTATTTACACTTCAGTAGAAGACAAAAACTGATCTAATAATTGCATAGCTGGATGACTTCTTACTATGTACAATGATTTGTACTTTCCATTTTGTCTAGTAAAGTGGTACTCTTGCAAGAAGATAATCTGTTAATTGCCTGCATTTAGCACAATTTATTTCTTGTTATCATGTGCCAAAGTATAGGCTGAAAATATAATTTATTGTGAGCATATACACAGTATATGCTTGATAGCAAGGCCATGTCTATCAAATTTAATAGAAACCTATATATTCTTCCACCTGTTCTTGATTCAAGATCCATCTGCTTATATGAAGGGATTGAGTTTTTTTATTTATACTTTTGTCTCATATTGAAAGGGTTGTCACTCTGAAAATACTACAATCTATTACACCAGAGGTTAGTGACACTTAATGACACTTAATGACATCTATATTAATTGAATAGTTATTAGTTATTTGATTAAATACAAAACTTACCGTGCTTGAGCAGGATTAAAGTCTCAATAATAGAGTATTAAGATTACTTTAAACAGAATTAATGTTTATAACTGTAAA
The DNA here is from genome assembly GCF_036417535.1 of Chlamydotis macqueenii. Taxonomy (NCBI): domain Eukaryota; kingdom Metazoa; phylum Chordata; class Aves; order Otidiformes; family Otididae; genus Chlamydotis; species Chlamydotis macqueenii. The sequence goes on from NC_141556.1 coordinate 19,990,749, forward strand.
TGAGCATCTAGAAAGTGTATCTTGATCTGTAGTACCACATCTGCAAGATACTACACATAGTAACTTCATGGCCTACTCATTCTCACAGAGGTGGATAGAACTGTACACAGTATGTACGTAAAACTTTGCAGCGCTGGAACTTAAGTGTGTTACCTTAATTTCTCTTTCAGCTCATTCATCACAGGGAGGAGGCTTTCATTGCTTGCAAAATGCTGTTGAAGTTACTAAGCTCTGGCACATCAAAAACTTTTGTCTTTTAAACCAAAATAGTGCCACCTAGATGACCCTAACTTTGGAGGCTGCAGCTTTCCACCATTTGTATTATGGGTGCTACTAACATAAGGCTCATAGCTTTGACTTTTCACATGAGAGGACTAAATGAGAATGAAAAAATATACTCACGCATCTCAAACAGCCCTTTGTAATTAAGAAGATTAATTTATTCTTTACATTTGAATTTGAATTAAAATTTTGCAAAAACTTAAATAATACCTATATATTCATAAATCTCACTGAAAATATTTCTGTTTTCAGAAGAACAATGTTTGTAGCCTTTATAAAAATTAAGAATTACAAGTAGACGAATGGGAAGGGATTTTTTTGTTTGTTTTAAGGAAAAAAAATAATTCGAAACCAAATTCCTTAGTGTTCTGGTTTTGTTAGTGAGGGGGGGCCTAAGGTGGTAGCTTCTGTAGGAAACTGCTAGAAGTCACTCCCCTTTCTGTAGTGGACTCGGCCGGGCCTAGGGCGGACCCGCTGCTGGCCAAGGCCGAGCCAATTGGTAGCAGAATGTCCCGTGATAACGCCTCTGCGATAACGTATTTAAGTAGGGGAAAACAGAGAAAAAAAAGGGAAGGAGAAGATGTGAAGCAGCTGAGCGGGGGGCAGAGAGGGGGAGGCACAAGCCTCATGGGCCTTGCAGGCCTCACCCTCTGGCCTCCCGCCTGGCAGCCGACTGGGCCCAACTCGGCCCGGCCTGGCTGCAAGAACTGGAGAGGAGATGAGAAGGAAGTGAACAAGATGTAAAAAGGATCCTGAGAGGCGTCTGCCAGCCTGTTGTGAGGAACGGCTGCAGACACCAAGGTCAGTGAAGAAGGAGGGGGAGGAGTAACATGGCTCCTGGCCAGGATTCCTCTGCAACTCATGGTGAAGACCATGGTGGAGCAGGTTGTCCCCCTGCAGCCCATGGAGGGCCAGGGAGGGGCAGAGATCCACCTGCAGCCTGTGGAGGACCCCATGCCGGAGCAGGTGGAGGCCTGAAGGAGGCTGTGGCCCGTGGAGGGCCCGCTGGGACAGCTGTTCTAGAGGGACTGCACCCCGTGCAAGAGATGACCCATGTCGGAGCAGTTTCACAAAGGACTGTGGCCCGTGGGAGGGTCCCCACGCTGGAGCAGAGGAGGAATGCGAGGAGTTCTTCCCCCGACGATGATACAGCGGCGTAAAACAACGCGTGATGAACTGACCGTGACCCCCATTCCCTTTTCCCCTCCCCGCGCCGCTCGGGAGGGGAAGGTAGTAGAGATAATGTTAAGCCCGGGAAGAGGGAGGGGTGGGGGGAGGTTATCTTGTTCCCTGTCTCATTCTCCTGCTAATTTTAGAAATAAATGAGTGTTTTTCCCCAAGTTGAGTCTGTTTTGCCTGTAACGGTAACTTTAAGGATTTCTCCCCGTCCTTATCTCAAACTTTGAGCCATTTTTTCCTATATCATCTCCTCCTATTCTCTCGGAGGGTGGGGGGAGCAAGAGAGAGACTGCGTAGTCTGGTCCTGATCGGGGCTGAACTACGACACTTAGGAACACAAGCAAAGATTCCCAAGGGTTTTTTGGTTTTTTTTTTTTTGTTTTTTGTTTTTTAATCCATTTAATAACTCTTTCAGCTTGCTTTGTTGGGAAACACTTGCAGACATATTAAGACCAGTTAGAAAAATCTCAGATGTGTATTTCCACTTGATTTCTCAGGCAAGCACACTGCCAAAAAGTAAAAACAGACGTGAATTTCTACTTGATCTCCCAGGTGTATATCCAGCAAGAAAGCAAACCTACAAAAAATGCAGAGGTTCAGTAGTGAACAGATGTTGAAGATGTGAAAAAAAAAAATCAGCCTCTTGTCCTATAGGCTATAGTTTAGAAAATGTACAAGAGGATACATTTCTTTGCGTATTTATGGAACAACAATTAGTATGGGATGCTGCCTCCGTAGTGGCCCTTTTAATATTAATCCAAAACCTGCAAAGATTCTGAGGAAAGCTAAGCAACAGATCTTAATGAAGCAAAGAAAATCTCAGGTCCATACATGGATTATATTAAAGAAGGTGTTTCGCTCGAACAGAATTTATTTCATTAAGGAGAAATGAATAAAACTGAACTCTGAAAGGATGGATTTTAAGCATAAGCAAATACCAGGGGAAAAGAAATAGAATTTTTCTTTTTTACATCTCTTATTTCAAAAGGGTGTCTTCCTTAAAAATTTAGCATACACTCGGAACTACTTTTAGAAAATAGCATTTTCTGAAGTAATAGTGACATCTTTACATCAAAGGCAAAAGAAGCTGTGTATATTAATTTGGTTTCTGGGGAGATAGTACACTTCTTACAGGCATATCATGTACAGAGGAGGATGACAGGTGGAGAGAGTGAAGCACAGAGCCTAAAAGGATCATCCTAACTATATTGGCAGCTGTCAGGTAATTTCATGGGCCTGAATAATCTCCAGGAGTTATATGTAGGGAGGTGACATGCTGTGCATCGAGCTCCCTCTGCAGCAACCTTTTCCTTCCTGGCCCACATTGAGGACTCAGCTGGTTTCCCTGCTTACCTGAGAACCCAGACTGCAAAAAAGTGACCTACGGTCCACATCACCGTGGGCTCAATGCAGCACAGTTCAGAGAAGCTGGGCCCTGTCTGAAAGAAGCAGCTATTCCGGTTTTACTAAGTAATAAAAAGGAGCAGCAGCAATGAAAGAAGTTGGACAACACTGGGTTTTGGGTTGGTTTTTTTCAAATATCAGTCACTAAGGGGAACAATGTTAAGCAAAATGGTCTAGGGAGGAATATCCTCAGCATGTTTCCATTCATTTATCTCACAACAAGAGAATAATCTATCCCCAGAAGTCATCTCTAACCGTTCAGAAACCAGGGCAATGCTTAGAAGCTGATTAGATAATAATCATAATTACAGAAAAATACCTATATGGCCATTATTATATCAATTTTGCTGCTAGTAATTATGGTAACTCCTGCAACAAATCTACCTTGTGTAGTCATACAAACTAATTAAAATGTAATTTCCACATCTGCAATGTTTTTGCCAATGGCTAGGTTCAAATGGAGCTTTGGAGCGTACTACAAGGAGTCCTAAAGCTTGGAGAACTCACTGTTTTAATACACAGGTTGTGCTTCAGGGTCTTTCACCAGCTCTGCAAGCCTTTCAGCACGTAACCATCACCATGCCTGCATACTCATCTGGAAGAAAAACATGCACTATTCCATGTTTGTAGGAGGAGAAGGAATGTGATTGAAGCTTAACTAATCTTGGTCAATAACAGGCAATATTTTCATGCATCAGTGCTTCAAGTTTAGGGGCTTAAAATATTGAGAGGCCTGGTTCTCAGTAACTCACAGCTAATCTTTATTTATTCCATCTGCCAGGAGATGCAGTTTCAAGGAGTGTTTATTTGCTGACTATGGATTAGCTAAAGCTCAGCATTGATTCTCAAAGACTTGTACCACAGAGCAAACCAGGTACCAAGCAGTAGGCCAACATAAACACTGCTGTTACTGTCATGGCCAAAAACTGGACAGAAAGATCAGGACTTTGAGATTTCTAATGCCAATCAATAATTTTCAGGGTTCAAAGTGCACATGTTGCAAACTCAGCAGCAGCAGGAATGAAAGACTGATATTCTTCAGGCCAAATTAGAGTTGATATAGTCAAGTTAATATAGTCAAGTTATATATAGTTAATATAGTTAAGTTACAGAGAAGGGCCATGAAGATAACCAGAGGCCTGGAGCACCTCTCCTATGAGGACAGGCTGACAGAGTTGGGGCTGCTTAGTGTGGAGCAGAGAAGGCTCCAGGGAGACATTTTTGCAGCCTTTCAATACTTAAAGGGGGCTTATAACAAAGACAGGCAGAAACATTTAGCAAGGCTTGTTGAGATAGGACCAGGAGTAAAGGTTTTAAAATAGAAGGAGGTAGATTTAGACTTGATATAAGGAAGTCATTTTTTACAATGAACGTGGTGAAACATTGGAACAGGTTGCACAGAGAGGTGGTAGATGCCCCATCCCTGGAAACATTCAAGGCCATTCTGAGCAGCCTGATGTAGTTGGAGATGTCCCTGGTTGTTGCAGAGGGGTTGGACTAGATGGCCTTTAAAGGTCCCTTCCAACCCAAACTATTCTGGGATTCTATGATTCTATGATTGAAGTTCATGAAGCCAAGATCCAAGACAGGAACAGAGGAAAACTTTATTTTTTTTTTTATTCCTAAAACTGACAAGCTGAAACATCCATCGACAGAAACAGCTAACGAATGTATTTCCAAATTTTTGGAGGTCTTCCAATTGGAGGTGTTACTTCTGTGCAAAATAAAAAACAATGATCTGATCATTACCTTACACTTCTGAAAGATACTCAATGTGAGAACCAGATGTCTGATTTGCGTATAAACATTACATAAAAGCTAAATGCCTTCCAGGGGAAAATGGAGTAGAAAAAAGAAAGTGGTTTTCTTCTCCACTGTCGTAGTTCAGCCCCAACGGGGACCAGACTACGCAGTCTCTATCTCACTCCCCCCACTCTCCGAGAGAATAGGAGGAGATTTAACAAACAAAAGAAAACCAGGAAAAAAAAAACCAAACACACAGGTTGAGATTGAACAAAAAGTAAATTTAACAGTAATGACAGAAGAAAACAAAACAGTGATGGAACACAAGTACAGTACAATAGCTCACAACAGATCTCCACATCCAGTCTCTTCCAAGTAGCAGGGGGCCTCCCTTCAGCACCCTCCTCACTTATATACTGAGCATGATGTCAGATGGGATGGAATAGCCCTTTGGCTAATTTGGGTAAATTAACCCCAGCTGTTAGCTAATTAGTTAACTATCCCAGCCATAGGGGCTACCAGCTTCAGTTCTCCACCCAGCTCAGGTAAATATTAACTCTATCCTGGCCAGAACCAGGACATTATCCACCCCTTATTCCATACCATCTACATCATGCCCAGATCCTACACTTTCCAATTAATCATCAAATTTTTCTTCCTTTTATCTACTTGTATGCAGACACACAGATGTAACTCTCTTAGTCCATGGTCCATCCTTTCAAAAGGTCTGTTGAGTTTATCCAGTCCATAACTTTGGGCTCCATCTGTCATAACAGGCTCTCAGCATAGGACAGATGACGCAGTGTTTCTGGTAGTCTGTCTGGTGCAAGTGACTTAGCAAGTTCATAGTCTGCAGACTGAAGATCTGTTGGTAGGTGCTAGTAGCAATAGCCAGTTCTGGTTGCATCACTGCTGCAATTTTTCCTATTTTATTAAAGTTCATTCTTTGTTGGTATAAACGATTTTACTATAATACTTTTGACACAACATAAGTATCTCAGGGCCTGGAGCAGGAAGAAGCAAGGAGGGACACATAATAGCTAGATAATGACATACAGTACTGTATAGTAACCGACATCAAGCACTTCAAATTATCGGCTCTTTTCACCTAAAATTAGATCTCCTTGAGGTACACATCAGACTTTCCCATCCTCCTGCATTACCCACCAAGTACACCCAGGTCCTTGAGCAAAAGCAATCCCATGCATGGGTTTGCCTTTGCCCAAGGGAGAAATGACCCAGACTGTCTTCCCCAGTATATTCCTTACGTGCACCACAGGGACTTTATCCCCTTCTACAGTATGTAGAAGTTCAGATTGGGCAGGGCCAGCTCGGTTGGTGGACCCCCGAGTGTTGACTAGCCAAGTGGCTTTTGCTAAATGTTTATCCCAATTTCTGAAGGTTCCACCACCCATTGCTTTCAGAGTTGTTTTCAGCAGCCCATTATACCTTTCAATTTTTCCAGAGGCTGGTGCGTGGTAGGGGATGTGGTATACCCACTCGATGCCATGCTCTTTGGCCCAGGTATCTATGAGATTGTTTCGGAAATGAGTCCCATTGTCTGACTCTATTCTGTCTGGAGTGCCATGTCGCCATAAGACTTGTTTCTCAAGGCCCAGGATGGTGTTTCGGGCAGTGGCATGGGGTACAGGATATGTTTCCAGCCATCCAGTGGTTGCTTCCACCATTGTAAGTACATAGCGCTTGCCTTGGCGAGTTTGTGGGAGTGTAATGTAATCAATTTGCCAGGCCTCTCCATATTTATACTTCAGCCATCGTCCTCCATACCACAGAGGCTTTAGCCGCTTGGCTTGTTTGATTGCAGCACATATTTCACATTCAAGGATAACCTGTGCAATAGTGTCCATGGTTAAATCCACCCCTCGATCACGAGCCCATTTGTATGTTGCATCTCTCCCCTGATGGCCTGAGGTATCATGGGCCCACCGAGCTAAAAATAGTTCACCCTTATGCTGCCAGTCCAGATCCACCTGAGCCACTTCAATTTTAGCAGCTTGACCCACTTGCTGGTTGTTTTGATGTTCTTCAGTGGCCCGACTCTTGGGTACGTGGGCATCTACGTGACATACTTTTACAACCAGATGCTCTAACCGGGCAGCAATATCTTGCCACAGAGTGGCAGCCCAGATAGGTTTGCCCCTACGCTGCCACTTGCTCTGCTTCCATTGCTTTAACCATCCCCACAGAGCGTTTGCCACCATCCATGAGTCAGTGTAGAGATAGAGCACAGGCCTTTTTTCCTGTTCAGCAATGTTTAAAGCCAGCTGGATGGCCTTCACCTCCGCAAACTGGCTCGATTCACCTTGGCCTTCAGCAGCTTCTGCAACTCGTTGTGTAGGACTCCACACAGCAGCTTTCCACTTCCGATGTTTTCCTACAATATGACAGGACCCATCAGTAAATAGGGCATACTGCTTCTCATTTTCTGGGAGGTTGTTATATGGTGGGGCCTCTTCAGCACGCATTACCTCTTCCTCTGGTGGCTTTCCAAAATCTTTGCCTTCTGGCCAGTCTGTAATTACTTCTAATATGCCTGGGCGATTGGGGTTTCCTATTCGGGCCCTCTGTGTAAGTAGTGCAACCCACTTGCTCCATGTAGCATCTGTTGCATGATGCGCAGAGGGGACCCTTCCTTTGAACATCCAGCCCAGCACTGGCAGTCAGGGTGCCAGGATGAGCTGTGCTTCAGTACCAATCACTTCTGAAGCAGCTCGAACTCCTTCATATGCCAACAGGATTTCTTTTTCAGTTGGAGTATAGCAGGCCTCAGATCCTTTATATCCCCGGCTCCAAAACCCAAGGGGTCGACCACGAGTTTCCCCTGGCGCTTTCTGCCAGAGACTCCAGGTAGGGCCATTCTCCCCAGCTGCGGTGTAGAGCACATTTCTTACCTCTTGCCCTGTCCGGACTGGCCTGAGAGCCACCACGTGAACAATTTCTTGTTTAATTTGTTCAAAAGCCTGCTGTTGTTCAGGGCCCCATTTAAAATCATTCTTCTTTCGGGTGACTTTATACAGAGGGCTTACAATCATACTATAATTTGGAATATGCATCCTCCAGAAACCCACAACGCCCAGGAAAGCTTGCGTTTCCTTTTTGTCAGTCGGTGCAGCCATAGCTGTTATTTTGTTGACTATATCTATTGGAATCTGACGACACCCATCTTGCCATTTTATCCCCAAAAACTGTATCTCTCTTGCAGGTCCTTTCACCTTACATCGTTTTATGGCAAGCCCAGCTTTCAGGAGAATTTTAATTATTTTCTCCCCTTTTTGAAAAGCTTCTGCTGCTGTGTTGCCCCATACGATGATGTCATCAATGTACTGCAGGTGCTCTGGAGCGCCACCGTTTTCCAGTGCAGTCTGGATCAGCCCATGGCAGATGGTGGGGCTGTGTTTCCACCCCTGGGGCAGTCAATTCCAAGTGTACTGGACGCCCCTCCAAGTGAAAGCAAACTGCGGCCTGCATTCTGGTGCCAATGGGATTGAAAAGAACGCGTTGACAATATCAATGGTGGCATAGTATAACAGAAGAATAATTCTCATCATTTTCCCTGAGGTGATAAACACCACCACTGGGAACACATAGTACATATAAGAGCGTAGACAATACAACAACATAACCAACCACTGCATCATCATGACCAATAACTGACAACCAATACAACAAGCATGTATAAACAAATTTGTTTCAAGCAAAAAAAAAAAGTCAGATCTGTTATTATCTCAACCCTTCGAGCCCCACGTTGGGCGCCAAAATAACTGTCGTAGTTCAGCCCCAACGGGGACCAGACTACGCAGTCTCTCTCTCACTCCCCCCACTCTCCGAGAGAATAGGAGGAGATTTAACAAACAAAAGAAAACCAGAAAAAAAACCAAACACATGGGTTGAGATTGAACAAAAAGTAAATTTAACAGTAATGACAGAAGAAAACAAAACAGTGATGGAACACAAAAACAGTATAATAGCTCACAACAGATCTCTACATCCAGTCTCTTCCAAGTAGCCGGGAGCCTCCCTTCAGCACCCTCCTCACTTATATACTGAGCATGATGTCAGATGGGATGGAATAGCCCTTTGGCTAATTTGGGTAAATTAACCCCAGCTGTTAGCTAATTAGTTAACTATCCCAGCCATAGGGGCTACCAGCTTCAGTTCTCCACCCAGCTCAGGTAAATATTAACTCTATCCTAGCCAGAACCAGGCCAGCATCAAATAAATATTTGATAGTGGATCCTCACAAAACTATCCTTTTCACTCTCTTTTCTCCTCGTGGCCATTGTTCAGCCTACCAGGACTGCAGATACCGGGACCTAGAATCATTGAGAAGAGGCTATGAGTTCGTGCAGCACTGTATTTGTATTCCATCACTGTTTTGTTTTCTTCTGTCATTACTGTTAAATTTGCTTTTTGTTCAATCTCAACCCATGTGTTTGGTTTTTTTCCTGGTTTTCTTTTGTTTACCAAATCTCCCCCTGTTCTCTTGGAGGGTGGGGGGGGAGTGAGAGAGAGACTGCGTAGCCTGGTCCCGATCAGGGCTGAACTACAACAGATGCAAACATAATTACTGTTATAATATAAACTTATTTACAGAACAACAAATTTCCTAACAGTGCAGCTGCTTCCTCAATGTTACAGGTCAACTGTGCAGAGCATTAATACGAGTGGTGCAAAAAGAGTTAAGGTTGTGTAAGAAGCTTCTGAGGAGAACCATAAACAGTAGTTTGTGCTATGTCTCTGTCTATATTTTAGGGAGAGTACAGGTTATGGAACAGGTGAAACAATAGCATCCCACTAAACCCTCTTCTCAGTTTCCCAGGCTTTGAGTTTTCCCCATGCCTATTGCTCCCTTCTGCTCTGAGAATCTGGAAGTACCTCTGCACACCTCATTCCTATCTTCATAGCCAGGAAGCACAGCAAATTTGTGCTGTAAATCCCTTAGAGCATTATAATGCCATAGCTATTATCCTGAAAGGGAACTGAATCACATATGAACCTGTTAAATATGCCATCTAATGAGTACAATGCCCTGTCTTAAACAAAATGGGCTGATTCAAGAAAGACAAGAATAGTATACTGCTTTTCTCATTTTTTTTTTCATCAAATTACAGTGGAAAAAAAAATAAAGCTATTAAAGGTCATATCTGATTACTGCAACTGCACTGCTGCATCTTATTGACCTTAGGGAAACCGCAGTATTGGAAATGTACTCTCTGAGCATTAAAAATGTTGTTCATCTTAGAAAAGTGTGGAAAATTTTGCTTTATTGCAAACTGTGTTCATATCTCTTCACTTTTAGGGTTTTTTAATATGAAAAGCCAAATATTGAACTTGATAAGCTGTACAGCAGTTTCAAGACACCAGAATTAAATATCATATTGTTTCCATCATATCCTGGAATACATCTTCTGTTCTAGCTAATTATTTTATGTTTATACAAGTCTTGGTAATTTTTGTCTTGTATTGTTTTATTTCACCTGATGTTTCTGTAAAAAAAGAAATCAAGGAAGAGGGAAGAAGATAAAAAGGAAAAGTTTCAGGTTTCCATGTTAAGTTTCTTGATATTAAAAATTACATCAATCAGATAGATGACTGAGTAATTTCTGTGCAAAACAATGTGCTTAGTGAAAGGATTTACATACTAAAATAGTTTGGCTTCATACATTACTGTTTGCTATCTTTAAGTAAGTTTAACAAGTCTTTTGACTAGAATAAAGTCAACACTTCTTACTTATACTAATTGTAGGGATACAATTGTTTGTACATTCCTCTCTCCTACACATGTTCCTTGTGTCTTAGACTCGGTTTAGTTATAAGTACCTCAGCCACAGTTCCTTCCAAACACACCTCAGAATGGTAGTGCAATATCTGGATCATGTTATTATGAGTTAAATAATAAAAACATTTTAAAGTCATTTTCCCCACAACTTTCCATTATAACTGTGTGGTTTGGTTTTGCTTTTTACTTTGATAGATTACATATTTGGGTTGACATTCACACATTTTGTTTTTGTTGACAGCATGACTTATCTTTGCAAGTCTGAGCAAAAATGATGTTGATATTTCTATCTACACGTAATAGCTCTGTGACCTTTTTCAGTTACACTTTGCCCATTAATTTTATCATTCCAGAAACAATTTCCAACATTGCAAACCTCTAAGTAGCTTCAAAACATCTTATGAAAAAATCAACTTGCTAAAAAAAAAAAAAATCTATCTTCTTTAAGAGAGAGTGTTTCTTACAAGTAGAAAAACAATATTCTAAATAGCATTTTATAATACAGTTAGATATTTAGCCATATCATATGTGATCTGAAAGATAGTTATCAGGTAAGAATGAGCATTTCCTGATGTTACATACAGAGTAACTTATATATACATATATACAAAAAATTAGGCCTCAGGTCTTCCATAAATAATTAATAAGAAATTTCTAGTGAAAGAATCTCCCCATAACAGTGACTTCCCAAAAAAAAAAAAAGAATGACAAAGGGTAACAGAGGAGACCTATTGTCCCTGCTTTTTGAGTAAGTAAAGGCAGAAAAAGAATCTCGAGGAAATCTATATCAGAGCTAGGAGATTACTCCAGATTTCCTTAAACTTTTCCTATGATCACAATTTTATGTTAAATCATCCTTACAGACTTTTTTTCAAGTGACGCAAATGTGCTCTTACCTATAACCCAAGCACCCCAGAAGCTTTCTGTTTGCCTCGGGTGAACAAAAACTAGGATGATCTGATTGCCGGATGGGGGATATTCAGGGCAGGCTGAACATTTTGCTGCATGGTTTCTGCACAGTTTGGAGCACAAACAGAGAGTTCTCGTCTCTTCCTGCCACAAAGGATTATGTAGAATATCCTACAGTGAGAATGGCCAGGGGAGTGGGATTTAGGTACTTTCCAGTTCTCATGCTCCCGGTTCACATCTACCTCAGAAAGCCTATATAGATAACACTTACGGCATTCCCACCTTAAGAACATCCTTCACCTCTTATTCTGTAAATTTGCTTCTCAAAGTCCCTTGCTTTGGTTTTCCTTCAAGTCTATAATAAGCCATTTGGAACTCTGTTGGCAAACACATTTACAAGGAATGTCTCATTGACTTTTGGAGTTTCTACATAGGATGAGGTCTTGGGCAGCACATCTCTGTTAGCTGCATAAGGTCCTGATCATAACTTCCCTGGTAACTTGGGTGAAACGGAGGCCTTACTAAAATAAATGGCAAAACTCTGTCTAGTTTCAAGGACATAAAGATCTCCTTCATGCTTTCTCTCAGACAACCACTTGGTAGTAAATATTTGACTTAATTAGAGTTGAAACAGAGTAAGGACAGAAAGTCATGACCTAGCAATGATTGTAAGGTTTCCCTTGAAAATAAGTAAGTAAAAATATTTTCTCAAACTTAAATTGTGCTTCCAAAATAAACTATATCTTTTGCTGGTTTTTTGCTTGAGCATGGTAGATAAAGTCTGTACCAAAAATGTCCTATTCCAAGAAATACCTGTAAGTGCCATAGTTCAGAGTATTTAATTCAGAGTATCTCTACAGCAAACCTTTTTCTTTATCTTTACCTTTTGTTAATAGAAATATCTTCAGACAGGAATTGAAAAACTGGCGATAGGAAACAGAACATCTTTTTCACTATCATCTGTACTTATTAAACTTGAAAACCACTTTGAAGAATATTTTGTAAACTGTGAATTTGTTACTGCATGTAGAATTGCTTTTTTCATTCCAGCACTAAGAAAGGGCACACAAAGCAGAGAAGGTATTCATGGAACAGTTGACAAAGTTCACAACTGAAATATATTTATATATGAACATTACTTGTAGTCTTCACATATACATAATAGAAAAATCTGCAAACTATTGGAAAGAAACAAATCTTTATTTCAAGAGAAATAAGGGGGTTTTTTTTCTGTTGTTTTTTTGTCACTTTTGTTCTAACACAGTACATGCATTTAAAAAATCTATTTACCTGCAAGTGCCTTTTTAGTAAGCTAGTGGTAAGAGGAAACATATGAGTGGGTGACAGAAAAAAATCTTGTTGGTTGTGAAAATATGATAAATGTATTAACATTAAAAAGTTGAATGGAAGAAAAGAAAAATTACACTAATGATATTAAGTGCTAAAATCTTGATTTTTTTCTTGTTCTTTGACTTTGATGTTTACAGCAGTGCAAAGAACATTTTAAAACCCCAACATCTCTCTGACTCGCCTGCTAAAGTTGTATGCCTACTCTGCATATAGCTCTACATTTCCCAAAGTGACCACAAGATCCAGGAAAATGAAGAATTTGGTTGGGAATCTCACCTGTCGAAAGAAAAAAGAAAGGGGAAAATATGTATGGAAAGATAGCAGTGGTGTTCTTGTCCTTTGTACAAACTCCATTCTTTAATGAGTTTCAGATATGGTTTTGTCATTTTAAAATTAATAATGTTGACTTATTGTCTCATATACCTCAAAGTAAATCAGGAACAATTTCCTGGGTATGCCCTGTTCTACGGATGTAGGGGACATCACAATCAGATCCTAAAGCCTTGCATCCCTCAAAGATCTCATGTCAGTGATCAGTAATGGTAATGCATCTGCATCTGTTTTCAGCATTGTGAGCCCATTTTTAAAGGCTTTCCAGTCTGAAGATGAACTGAAGACACTCATTTTTTACAAGCTCGGCTTCATGCTGCAGTACTAACCTAGAAAGCTTTTCAGGAAGACCTATTACTTTCACAGCTTTGGTCTTAACACATTTTAGGAAGACTATTTCTTCCTTGGGAAAAGTATCTAAAATTCACTTACATATGCCTATGTTAGGGATCTGGATTAGAAACAGGATAACGACCTCTGCTATTACAAAGAATATATTTTTTTTTCTCCCAGAAGATGGCTGATGCTTAATCAGTGGAGTTCTTCCCTGTTACTTATTTTAGCTCTCTAAGGAGAGTTAGAAGGATTATATCTTCCAAAAATGGCATGTATGAGATTTATTTTTTTCCTAACTTAGTCAAGAGCAAATACAGAGAATGTCAATCCTAGGGGCTCTCATAGGCCATATGGCCCAGCTAAGAACACTGGGAACTAAATATTACACTTATGAATGCTAGTTTTGTGGGGGATGTATTTAAAATAGTAAATCATAATCCTTAACAATAATTATTGTTTAGAAAGTACAACAAATAGTAAGCTTTACAGTTTACAGGAGGACTTTCCCCAGGAGTATCAGTACTCAACTGATGTGTTTCTTTTACGTCATCTACAGTATTTTTCTACTCATTGCCAAAATGTACCATTGCTTTAGTACAGTATTTCTGTTCTTTGCTACTAGTTTAGAATTAAAATCCCCAAGAGACACAAATCAGTGTTCAGAGTCTTCTTGTGCACTTCATTTATTAATGGGCAGCTGTCCAAATTAACACTAATTTATTACAAGATCATTTAATACATCTTCATTTTGGCCTTAAGTATTAAGGCATGAATGATATAGCACATTCATTTAAGGCCCATATGCACTATTAAAATAATAAAAAACTTTGGAAAAGGAATAACAACACTGCTTCAAACTTATCTATAGATGAATATAGAAGTTATTTTAAAATGGTAGCAAATCTGATTAGTTTTATACAAATTTTGTATGACTAATAATTAAATTTATTTCCCAGTTATACATAACAGAAACAAAAGAAGCAAACAGAAAAAAAAACACCCAACTGTATTAGACGTCTTAGAGCAGTGCATGTTGTGATAATGTAAAAAAAAAACAATCAAACAAACAAACCCCCTAATAGTATGAAATGATAAAAAATATGAGTGCAAAAGAAAGACATAAACAGCAATAGAAAAACATCCCCAGTTTTCTGTAGTTAATGTGAGGACCTGCAGGAAACTGCCTGGGTAGCCAGGCAGTGTTCATAAAGGAGAAGCTGGGGTTTCTGGATCAATCCTGTGCAGCACTGAGTGATCACACTTGACAATTTTGGACCATTCTGAGAAAATATTGGAAGTACTTGGAAACTGTTCAAAGTCAACAATATTTTTCTGTGTATGTGATATTTTTGGGGAGAAGAGTGGATTAGTGAGTGTTGTGAGATTTTTTTTTTAATAAATTGTTCTGGTTTTGTTAGTGAGGGGGGGCCTAAGGTGGTAGCTTCTGTAGGAAACTGCTAGAAGTCGCTCCCCTTTGTTCAGTGGACTCGGCCGGGCCTAGGGCGGACCCACTGCTGGCCAAGGCCGAGCGAATTGGTAGCAGAATGTCCTGTGATAACGCCTCTGTGATAACGTATTTAAGAAGGGGAAAACAGAAAAAAAGGTGAGATGTGAAGCAGCTGAGCGGGGGGCAGAGAGGGGGAGGCGCGAGCCTCGTGGGTCTTGCAGGCCTCACCCTCTGGCCTCCCGTCAGGCAGCCGACTGGGCCCGACTCGGCCCAGCCTGGCTGCAAGAACTGGAGAGGAGATGAGAAGTGAACAAGATGTAAAAAGGATCCTGAGAGGCGTCTGCCAGCCTGTTGTAAGGAACAGCTGCAGACACCAAGGTCAGTGAAGAAGGAGGGGGAGGAGTAATGCGGCTCCTGGTCAAGATTCCCCTACAGCCCGTGGTGAAGACCATGGTGGAGCAGGTTGTCCCCCTGCAGCCCATGGAGGTCCACGGAGGGGCAGAGATCCACCTGCAGCCCGTGGAGGAACCCATGCCGGAGCAGGTGGAGGCCTGAAGGAGGCTGTGGCCCGTGGAGGGCCCGCTGGGACAGCTGTTCTAGAGGGACTGCACTCCGTGGAAGAGATGACCCATGTCGGAGCAGTTTCACAAAGGACTGTGGCCCGTGGGAGGGACCCCACGCTGGAGCAGAGGAGGAATGCGAGGAGTTCTTTCCCCAATGATGATGCAGCGGCATAAAACAACGCGTGATGAACTGACCGTGACCCCCATTCCCTTCCCCCCTCCCCGTGCCGCTCGGGAGGGGAGGTAGTATAGATAATGTTAAGCCCGGGAAGAGGGAGGGGTGGGGGGAGGTTATCTTGTTCTCCGTCTCATTCTCCTGCTAATTTTAGAAATAAATGAGTGTTTTTCCCCAAGTTGAGTCTGTTTTGCCTGTAACGGTAACTTTAAGGATTTCTCCCCGTCCTTATCTCAAACTTTGAGCCATTTTTTCCTATATCATCTCCTCCTATTCTCTCGGAGGGTGGGGGGAGCAAGAGAGAGACTGTGTAGTCTGGTCCCGATCGGGGCTGAACTACAGCATAAATGTAGACGCTTTGGATGATGACAATTGAGTAAGGGCATTGGGCACCTCAGCTCTGCCTATGTTGTATTTAAGGTGCGAAGGTCTTTTAGCCATTTCCCCTTTAGATTAATATTGGAACAAGCAATCCTGTACACTGATCACTACTAAAGAACTTACTTACCTGTTATAAAATGGTTATTTCCTGCAAACAGAGAGAAGAATCTGTAACGTCTTAGATAGTACTCAATGCTAAACAATTAGTGATTTGTGACTACCACAAGATTTGCATATGTAGATCTCACACGCAGATTTCAATAACTATTAACAACTTCAGCTGTGGCTTGAAAAATAACTTTATGATGAGAGCTGAAATAAATTCAAACCAAGATAATTAGGAAAGTGCTTATAAATATTAACAGTAAAGGTAGTATACCTTTCATCCTCTACATGATACTTGGGGTATGAAAATTACTTAAGGAAAATGCTTCCTGGGATAAACTATGTTTTTATTTTTCATTTAAAATCAATAGCCAACACTCAATAAAGAATTGCAGTATTATGCCTCAGCCTGGAATTAGACTTTGTTAACTTTTGCAGGGTCAAAAACTGCTGGTGGTCCTAACTTCTAGTCTCCTGTGCTTCTTTGGAACCCATCCTTATCTTGTATCAGTAAGTGAATCTGCTGAATTTCTAGTGCTATGTCAGTTTACATCAGCCACAGATCTGATAGCAGCACTACCATGAATTAACTATGTGCACTTGGAAGGAGACAATTCTGCTGCCCTCTTATCTCTGTTCACCCACAGTGGCAAGCCCAGTCTGATCTTGCATACTTCTAAACTGTCAAATTTTGCAGTTCCCATCTTCTGTAGCATCCGCAATGAACCGTAGCTAACTCGTCTGATTTCTTTTCTTATTAGAATTCAAAAGCAAGAAAGAGCAGTAACTTCCATGCAATTACATAGAGTCTTCTCATAGCAGACTGACACATGGCTCCAGCAGAGAAGTGATGAGGAGACCAGACGAGTAAGGCCTGATAAGGTCATCAGCTATCATTGTTGGTGAATTCTACAAAGAACTTCCAGTGGAACTGAACACTAATCACAGATGTCTTTCTAAATGTTGTCAGTTTTTTTTTGTATGATTTTATACAATCCATGGCTGTATTTTAGGCTTTTGTTTTCACAGTAACCTTTGCAAATGTTTTCACTTGATCTAACAAATAGAAGGAATTACAACATGACAGCTAGATACTGCCGAGGTTGAGAAAGATCATGGAGGTTCAAAAGAGAATACATCTTGATTGTCAGGTAAAACAAAGTTCTGCCTTGAGTTTATCACTGAAATGTAAGTGCAAATTTGATTCAAAGTGTCACATCGGAAATCTGTGATTTATGATGAAATCTGGACATTTCATTGAAGTTCTGTATGCAGATTTTTTTTGCATGACTTTGCTTCTACCATAATATTTCTGAATCATTCTTTAGGAAAAAAAAAAAAAAAAGAAAAATCAATCAAGTTTTAAGCTAGATTTTCTTCTATTCTCATTTTTCTAAAACCTATTTAAACCCATTAATATCACATAATGACAGAATTATTTAGGTTGGAAGAGATCTGTCAAGATCAAGCCCAAACCCCCTGCTCAAGCAGTGTCAGCTAGAACAAACTGTACAGGACTGTGTCCAATCAGGTTTTGAACATCTCCAGAGAGATATATCCAAACACTTATATGCATATGTCCTGGTTCTGGCTAGGATAGAGTTAATATTTACCTGAGCTGGGTGGAGAACTGAAGCTGGTGGCCCCTATGGCTGGGATAGTTAACTAATTAGCTAACAGCTGGGGTTAATTTACCCAAATTAGCCAAAGGGCTATTCCATCCCATCTGACATCATGCTCAGTATATAAGTGAGGAGGGTGGTAAAGAGAGTCTCCCTGCTACTTGGAAGAAACTAGGTGTGGAGATTTGTTGTAAGCTATTATACTGTATTTGTATTCCATCACTGTTTTGTTTTCTTCTGTCATTACTGTTAAATTTGCTTTTTGTTCAATCTCAACCCATGTGTTTGGTTTTTTCCTGGTTTTCTTTTGTTTACCAAATCTCCCCCTGTTCTCTTGGAGGGTGGGGGGCAGGGAGTGAGAGAGAGACTGTAGTCTGGTCCCGATCAGGGCTGAACTACGACAGTATATAACCATATACATATAATTATGGTGTATATATATTATATATATATATTTATTTATGTATGTAATATATGCAATGATAAAAATCTCTATATAGTTAAGTATGTAGAAAATATTCTTCCTTCTATTCTTATTTTTGTGCAGAGAATTTGAAATTGCTCTGAGTTAACAGAATGCATTCAGAATGCAGAAATGCGTAACTAGTGTACTTTAAATCATGTTTAAATTCCTCAGTTATCTCTGTTTTCCCAGACATATCATATAATTTGACAGGCAAAAGTCTTCCAGCCCTCAGAATTTGATCTATTAATACTGATATGCATTTATACTAGAAATAAAGAATTATGAAGCTGCATTTATAGAACTGTATAAAAATCAGGATTTTTCAACTTTAGTGTCTCGATAATTCACTGATTTCCAGCACTTGTGCCTTCCTTTCAAATTGCAATCCAACCTGTAGCATTGCAGAGCGATAGGGCATCACAGCCATATGTTGCTGCTTTGTGACTAAATGTATATGAAATCGCGAGGCAGAGCACAGAGATTGCTGACCGCACTGAGGCTGGCACATGTGTGCAGCACTAAGAAGTGCTGGCTCAGCTTCACAAAGAGTCAGAGCTGTGTAAACAAGCCGCTGCCTGCTGTGACATGCATTGCCTGTCACCCAGCTTGCACTGAGCACAGTTACCTTGGGAATCTCTGCACCACGCTACGTTGCACATTGAAGGAAAACATCCTCCTATAGCGCCATAGCGTATGAGCTCTGTGATGAACTCTGTATTCCTTAGAGTCCCCACTCCCTCATCGTCCCCTTTGAAACCATCTTATTTCTACAACTGTGAAAACCCCCATGGAAATGGCATAAGAATAAGTCCTCCTAGAAGCACTTGGTTGGTTTGTGTAGGACTGATTGCATGCTTAATATTACATCAGCATTTCTTCCATTTTGTCTTACACCACTTGTCTTCCGTTATGTTTAACAGTGCAAAAAGACTCAATCTAAATTACCATAATCAGTTTCAGAGTCATATTGCTTTCACACTGAACACAGGGTTTTGTTAGAATAAAATAAATTCCTGGTTCTTTCTGTTCACGTAGACAATCAGAGGAATTCATCTGACAAAACAGGCATCTATAATGAAGATTTATGCTCCTGAAATAACTGTCCAGCTTTACTTTACGGCTGATGGGGATGAACAGGCTCTTCTGAGGAGAAATCTATCTTATCCTAAAACAGAGATCTAAAATAAGTCAGATGAACTGCATCCTAAGAGTATCTCCTTCTCTCCACTAACTAAAAGCTCCAAAACAGATGTCCACATTGCAACACCTAGTCGGAAGCGGACAATCAAACCCTTTCCTATGTCTTTTTTGACAGTTTTCCTTCTTCAAAGGAGCACTGCACTTTCACTTACTGTGGCAGTATGACCCAGTAAAGAAACAGGCATGACAAGAATAATTTATGGCAAATCTCAGTGGATAACCCTTAGGAAAGTGTTTAAGCAGGTATTTGTAATTCTTGCTTTAATACTGTAGTCTTCACAGTGGATTTGGTGCTGATTTTATTCCCTAAGGACTACACAGATATCAGTGAAGGAACTGAGATCAGCATCAGATCAACAAATTGCACTTCCATTTCTGCCACAGTAACTACAGCTGGGTTATAATGTTAGAACCTTGGAAAAGAATTCCCTTTATTGATGTCCTTAGCTTACAGACAGCACAGTTTATACTCTTATTATTCAAAGGCAGAGAAGCATCCTTTTCTATTTTAATAAACAGAAGTAGGCATTAATGTTTTTTACTTTCATTCTAAAAGAAATTATTTTCTTTTAGGTTTTCAAGAGTTCTTAAGGAAATTGTACACACAAGTATCCCTCAGTATATGGACTGAGTTTGGAAAAAAGCAATAACAAACAAATGACAAACATTTGGCAGAGGTGTGGAAACTTAGTATTCTGGTTTTTTATTAATAATTTTTTAAAATTCATTTTCTAATAGATATTTCAATTTATTCAAGATTTATCAATGTTCATTTCCTGAACACTTGACCTAAATCTATATATTGCCTGCAATATAAGTACCTGTATTTCAATACACATTGTATATTTGAAGCAGAAGAACTTTTCCTCTATAGGAAGTGTTGTGATTTCTTTAAAGTGATGTCTATAGAATCTGAAGTATCTCCCTGATGCTCCAAATGTCTGAAAAAAAAATGAGACGTGTCAGAAACAACAATCTCTTTAAGCAATTAACATGTTTTTATTTTATGAGTTTTATAAGGACAAAAGTAACAGAATAATGTACAGAGGAGATTATTTCCAAAAACATAACAGCTGTGTTTGTGTATGTGTAAGACATACTCCAAAAAATCAAACATGAGAAATTTTTTAGCTAGAACTTTCAAAGAGATAGAAAGAAAGAAAACAAGATATAGATCCTTCTGACATTTTCAAAGGATTGTTGCTTCATATTTGGAATGATAAACATTTAGTTGTATTATTTGTGTTGTAATGTTTTCAAAGCTTTTGAATCTGAGTGCCAAAGATACTGCATTGACCTATGTCATGTCTAGTACTGATTAAAGGTTGTACAAATAAACTCTGAATCTAACAGCAAGATATCTATTGACATTTTCTAATACAGACAGCAGTCTTGCCAGCTCTGGCTGTTATGTCCCACCGACTAAAGAAAGGTCAGTGCCAGTGGGTGTTTAACCTTCATGAGCAGTGGTACAAGTGATTCAGCAGCTGACACTTCCGTATGACTCAGACCTGAACCAGACCTCAGCACACTCCTGAATTGAACTGATCTATGTGAAACATCATTTACAGATGTAAAGCTGGACTCATTATAGGCAGCTTAAAATCACATGACACTTTCTACAAGTATTTTAGGAGGGTGGTGTGTACAGAGAAACTGCAGAGCAGCAAGTGCACGCTCTGTTCCAGAGGAATATCCAGGACAGTGGAATGTAGTCCTTTAGAGTTGCCACAGCATTTGTTTTTACCTATATGCTAATCCTAAAGGAGCTGGTATACTTACTGGCTTGCCATGCAAGTTTCCTTTAGGTTAGGTGCCATTTTGACACAAGTAGGAGAACACAGCACGTAAACAGTCCTCGTCCATGGACATGAGAAGATAGACTTCATGATTATTCCATAGGGGAACCTTCTTGCCACCTTTATTCATGCAAAATAAGGCATATGAAATACTAATTTAGAGCTACATCATAAATCCCTCATTGGCATTACTGATAATTGCTCATACACGTGCATAATTTTTTGCTTGGACTACCCAGGCAGTTACTACAGTAAAATACAAACTTTAAAAAGGCAGTGTTTTTCAAACCTTCTAACTTTGTAAACTCTTTATTTGTAAGATGAAAACTGATTGGATTTGGTCTTAGTCTCAACATGATGCTATATTTCTGGATGCAACAAAAAAATAATTTTGATATTTTGAACTTAGAAGACAGTGAAAAAAATGTTTAGCAGTTTCTAACATGGTACATTCACCCATCCATGCTTATATCAAGAAAATAATTTTACACATAAAATAGACTTATTATTTATTAATAAAGACTGTAGAACCTCTTCCATTATTCAAGTTCACTGTTGACTGTTGTTGAAGTTTTTTCAAGGTTTGCCTTTCAGGAAATTATTGGAACTTTCTAGTAACTTTTACTTCATAAACTGTGAGTATTGATGCTTAACTTGTCCTATCCTCTGTAATGTCTTTAAGTATATATATTTATATTTAGCCTAGTGGGAACATGGCCTTATTTAGGCCCTCTAGGTTCTAATGTAACACAGCAATATCATCATTATAAACAGAATCCCAAACCAAACACTGAAATTCTAATACAAGCATAAATTTCTGGGAATTGGTAAAATCTCTTTATATTTCACTACTTCCTTATTAAATCTCATTTCTCACACTTCTGTTTGTTGAAAACATTTTCCCAACCCAGCATAACACCTCTCCTTCTCTCTGTATCCTCAAGCACCTATGGGCATTAAAGGATGTTGTTTAAAGTTGCTGTGCTTTACAGATTAATGGACCACGTGCTTTTCCCTGTTTGCACTCCTGTACTCCTAGTCTACTCCAATAATTGTCAATAAAATTATTTCACAAGAATAAACAAAAATGGTGGCATAATAATTTCTTTTATGCATTTAGTCTTTGTCTGTACACATCTAAACCTTTTTTTTTGCTTTTGTGGGAAGAGTAAATCTGTATTTGACCTCAGACCTTTCTGAAAATTGAGCTGACCCGGGATCGTAGATAGGTAAAGCACAGTAATAATAAAGGTTGAAAATCAATACACTGCTTTACAGGGTCATGCTGAAGTAATTTTTGTTTCAATCATAAAATGATATTTGGATTTTGTCATATTTCTTTCCATTGTCAATTAACTTCACAGCATCCTTGTGTCACAGCTGAAATGTTCTTGACAGTGACTTTGTTTTAGCCTAGCTTTTAAAATTTAAAGCAAACTAACAGTTATCAAATAATTTTCTAATACCAAAATATTCTGCATAACAAAGTAATTATTCAGTATTTATAGCATACAAAATATTTTCCAGTTATACCACACTCAATAAAAAACATAGTTAGAAGAATTATGTAATATATTACATACAACAATACATACTGTTTACATTTTAAGCCTTTTACTGATTTCTGTGTGTGAATCTCTTGGAATAGCTTGATGATGAGAAAATGTAGAAAATAAAACATATTCTCAGATAAAACCACAGTAAGTTGAAAATATCCTCTGAAATAGGTAGTGCTATCCTCACTGTGTGCCATGCCTGATTAAACAATGCAAAGTGAGGAGGGTGGTAATGTAGTCTCACTCTTAAATATCTATCAAACAGGACCCTATCAAACTCCTTCATAGACTCACTGCAATTTTCTAGCATGATATCAACTCTTAGGTTTCACAGTCAGTCAATCTGCACAGTTGCTGGACTTCACAGCTGCTTCCAGGCTCCTCATTTTCACTCTTACAGATAGAAATGCTGAGATGCCTTGTGGCCTGTAAAGACGTTTTCTTTTCTCGCTGCAATGGCCCAGAAGATTTGAAATATTTCTTGCTGTTGCACATAACACAGTTCTCCCCTTGTTTTTGTCCCCATTTGAATATATGAAGTTCTTCTTGGGTTAAATTGTCCCATTTATTCAGTATAGGATTAAATTCATGTTTACTGGAGTTAAAAGTCTAGATTAAGCACTTTTTCAGTGTTCTGTCAATAGTTTTTGGTAAATTCTGCCCTGTATTGTTTCATTTTCAACAATAAGGTTGTTTTAGTGATTAAGTATATTTATCCTATATTCCTAGCAAATGATAGCAGAGCTTTTTATTCTTATTGTTTCCTTGTGATTTTAAGCAAATACACAAACTTAAAAACTAGTCTGGAAACAACATTCTGTAACTCCACATTTTAGACTCTGTGTTTGTTCTGTGAGAGATTTTCTCTAATACTTCTCTTTTTATTGATGTCCAACATTATTTTCTCAGTTTTTTTTCTCCCTGAGGATGTAAGCTAAAAATTACATTGAAGTCATGTTATATCACACCATTGGTAAAATCAGTGCTATGAATAAAATCGTTTCTACTGAATCGAGTATAAAATCTGGTTATTGTAATGATTAATTAATAAAGACATTCACCAGTACCAGGCCCAAAAAAGTGACCGATAAAAATGACTGGCTTTGACAATCTTGGATTTCCCTCCAAGTGGGCATGGGCAAGCAAGTCAGCAAAAAATATCCACCAAACCAAATTAAGGTATGCATTTTCACTATTTTATTTTTCTGCAACTTACTTATAACATTGCAAAATAAGAACGAAAAGACTTTACCCTGGTTTCAGCATCCAAATAAGTATTGCTCACAGGTGTTTTATACAAAAATTTAATGTTGACATGATTCTTGCCTTCATTAATCATCCTGCTTCATTAGCAGAAATAGACAATTCCAAACCAACAAATTTTGGCCTTTTTTTTTCTACCATTGTTAATTAGCTGTAATTAGAACCAATTGCAGAATTTCTACCTGATTATGAAAGGGAATATTTCACATTTTCTCTGTCACAAAAACTAGTTTTCTATATTAGTATCACTTGAAAATATGTCCCTTTTTTTTTAAGCTTTATCTTGCAGGACAGTGTGCTGTCTTCAAAATTATTTTATCTAAAATAATAACAACTCTAGACCTGTGCTTGATTAAACTGGAAAAAATAAACCCAGCTCCCACATTCTACTGTCATTTTCATTCCAGTCACATGCTTCATCTCAGTAAGCAGTGAGGATTTAAACAAGTCAGAATAAACCTCAGCCATGGAAATAAATGAATGAAAGGCAAGTAAAAGTATTTGGAAAGAACTCTGAAGCACACTAGTGCAATGGCTTTGGTAAGAGGTTTAAGGGTCTTTTTTGATTTTCTTTTTCCTTTTTTCTTTTTTTTTTTTTTTAATAAAAAATGGTTTCTCCTTGGGACTCAGTGTAATTTTGAGACTTTACCACAGGCTGAATAAGCTCTAATTCTTAGTACTCAGTGTGTCTGGTTTTGAAAGGACTTGGTTCTTTTTCTATGTTAGGATCAATAGTTCTTCAGCATCTACCCAAAATTCAACTTCAATCAAATTGATCCGCTTGGCTTCACCACTGGACAGCCCTCAACATTTTTCTACCAATATTACGAGTGTTAATCCGATATCTGAGAGGAAAATCGGTTTCACAAAAGCTGTCCAAAAGCCAGTGTAAGTTTTGAATTCCTTTTCAACCTTTCTTAGTCTTTTCTTTTTCTTTCATGACTTCTAATGGCCATGTTTCCTTTTTTTTTTTTTTTTTTTTTTTTTTGAGTAAACGATTGAAAATTGTTCCCTTTATTGTGATTCGGCAACTTTGGGCTACAGTTTCACAGATTGCCTGCATGTAGTATGTGTTTAGTGGTACCTATATTCACAAATAAGAAATCTGTTAGTAAATTGGATTCGGTCTTGCATTGTGTGAACTTTAAAAGTTACCTCTGTTACAAGCTGAATTTTCCGCCTAGTGTTACGTAGATTTCTATTTCATAGAATAGAAATAAGTAAATCCATTTTTTTGACATTTAAATTGTTGAAGAAAAATTGAGTCTATTGTCTATGGTTTGAAAATACAGCTTAATATATCCTGTGTTTATTTCCTTTCATAGAATTGGTTTATTGAGCCAAAATCTCATAAGACATTTGATAAGTTTCACACCATATAATGATTCCTATTGTTCTGTTATTTATTGTCAATATGAAATTCGAATGTGAAGTCTATGAACTTGGAAAGGCAGTCAGTTACAAAAGCCATTATTCCCCATCTTCTAATCTGAATGTGGAAAAAAAATGCCAATTAATTCCTCATCTTGACTTCTAAGAAACTAGTAATTTTCTCTGTACATACATTTGTCCACAATCCTGGAATATTTTCTATTATAAAATTTATTTTATATTGTCTTTAAATTCAGTTTCATTAAACCAGCATCTCATCATTTACAACTTGCATTCAGCCTCATAACTGCTTCTGTTAATAGCAAAAATGCATCTGACATTTTTTAAATTAGATGAATTCATTTGTCACTCTTAATCAGATTCTATAAAATATGATTTACTTTTTTCAGTAATATTTGTCTCAGGACATCACAGGACATCAATATTTCTGTCATTACTTCAGAACAAACAGCTGGGAGCAAGTGATCCTATTTCTTATTCCAACAGAATTGTTTATTTAGCATAGGTAAAAAGGTGTTTCATAAGTGTCACTAAGGGTAAAATACAAAAGCTATTAAGTTGCACAGGTGACACCATGGGTGTAATTTGAGCTGTGTTGTCAATGCTATGTGAACAGGAAGCATCTTCGTTTCACTGTCAAACCATACCCAAATTGATGGAATACACAGTTCATGAAGTATCACTTTACTTTTAAAGAGACTATTTTTGATGTAGATGATACCAAGATACAGTAAACATGGAAGCAACACTGACATTTCCACAAACTAAGTCCTCAAAGCAAACCTGCAGTCTGACAACTGATCTTGAGATCAGTTACCTGATTTTTCTCCATCCCTTGTGAAGAATTTCTCTAAATATGGTTATGGAAGGAAAAGAAACCTCTCTTAAATCCTGAACTTGTCACTGCCATTTACAAATAGAACAATTTTTTTTAAAAATTGTCAAAATATTTATCCACAGACTGCATTTTTTAAATGCATGCATTCAAAATCACATTGATTCATTTGCAAGTAATGGGAACATTTTTCACCTCTTACACTAGCTCCAAGGGAATTCATGGAATTTTCATGAAATTTCAGGAAAGACCCTGAGAGATATGTAGTTCTTCAAAATACATGAATAAAATGCTACAGCAACTCAGCTTTAATTTTAAGTGTAACATTGGTATAGACTGGTCATGTCAGTAAGTCTCAAAGGATTAGATCTATTACTCTAACTACATAGTAATGTCTCATATTGCCCTTGTCACATGAAAAAAAAATCAATAATCTATGGCAAATGTAGCTACAGAGTAGACCATCCATGAAAATAAGAGATTTCTCTGTGAAAGTTTAATCCATCATATAAAATCTGTTTAAGAGAAATCAGGACAAGATGACATCTATAATGAATTATTATTTATATTTTTAGCAGATAAAAAGGTCATAGAAATCTGTTCTGTCTGAGGCAAAATGATGATTCGTTTTTAGAGTGAGTGGCAACCCATTTTTAAACTGGTATAAAATACTGAAATAATCAAACAACTCATCATTTCCCTTTATGTACTGTCACAAATGTGTATCAATTTTCACCTAACATGAACAAGAAATTGCCATGTTTACAGCAAGATAACAGTTTGTGAGACAGGCACAGATATATAGGAAAAGACCATAGGGTTTTGAGGGTTTTTTTCACTCCTGATTTGGACAGCAATTTTGCTTTTATGTCATAGATGGTAGAAGGGAGAAGCACATTTTCTATTTAATTTTCAACTTGGATACAACCAAAAGTCTTTTAGATTGTGGAAAAAAACCAAAACCTTCATGTAGCTGTACCATAATATAATTCTCACAGTTATGATAAGGGGAAAATGTCACAACTTAAATTACCTTAAATCTCCAAAGAGCGATTGCTCTGAAATAAAAGACATAGAATCTTGCTTGTTTGTTTCTAATAAAAATTAACTTTCTATTTATAGAACATTAAAATAAAACATGATAATGTTTCTCAATTCTTACTTTTTTTTTTCATCTGGTTTGAACTATACAATAAATTTTACTCATGTATTTTCCCCCTAAGTTTACTACTGGTGAAAAACATTCCATTCCTGTATACTTTTCACACCGAGTGCTATTAGAACAAAATGTGACGATTTTGTGAATCTGGATGAAGGATGCTGATAGGGACTGAAAAGTTTAATTAATGTCTCAACATCGCTAGACGATGGAAAGAACCGAACCACACCATCAGCAATAGAAATTATACGAGATATTTGTTGTTTTCTTTTTTTGAAACCACCATGGATCCACAGGGTGATATAAAATTGACAGCAAATTTATAGTGTTATTGTTTATTTACTATGCCTAAATATGGGACAGAAGTTTCTCAGCCCAAACCACACATGTGCTCTGAATTGGAGGTGTGGAAATCAATTTTCCTGCTGCATATCCAGACCCCAGTTCCGGTGGACCGGGATCGCACAGCCACCAGCTCCACGAGAACCTAGTTGCCAGCCTCATCAAAAAGCAAAAAGTGAACTGTTTTGCCAAAGAAAAAAAAAAAAGGTTGCAAAAAATGAACAAATGCTTAACATTTTGATGGTGCTTTATCTTGGGGCATTTATGATGTTGTGTATTCGTTGGTTTACCTTCGTTTACCTTGTGATTGTCCTTGTAAACAATTACTCACTTCTTCTGATCCCCCAGAGCCATAAGCCTCAAACTCGGCCTCAGACATATATCTTTGTACGTTCATCTAAAGTTTAGGAAAGAACCTTTCTTTCTTTCCTTTTAGTTTTGTAACTTTTGTAACAACGTCGAATGTTTCTCTCAACATTGTCGAAATGTCAAACCATAGGACTAGAGTCTTCCTGTTTTCCTGCAAGCCGATTCCCCTATCTTGCAAGCCAGTCAAGCCACAGGACTAGAAGCTTCCTGTTTTCTTCCTATTTTCCTGCTAACCTGAATGCAGAGCTGATTCTGCAAAATTTAGCCTTACCCCTACATATGTGCCCAGACCCAGGCCAGAAAAACAGAGGGGCCCAGAGACGGTATTGGGCATGCATATCACAGCCAGGTGAGGGGTGCGACCAAGCAAACCAGCTCTTTGAATATGTGATGTGATTCTTGGAAGGACAATGAATATGCAATGAGATGAACAATAAAAAGACAGAAACAACCAACATCAAAAAGGAACCAACATGGAAAGGAACTAACATTGGAGAAAATCAACATTGATGGAACCAACATCAGAAACAATATCTGATGGAATGTTCTCCCACCGAGTGAACTGGACTGTCAGGACGCTGCAGGTAGTAGCTATTGCAGGTGACAGGTGGTAGCTATTGCAACCAAAACTCTTTTCCCTCTTTCCTTTCTTTCTCTCTTTTCTCTTGCATTTGCAAACTTGTTGCCGGGTAAATAAAGTTACCTGGCGCTTGACTCCATTTTGAGTCTTAATTCTGTTCCCGAGAATACGAGCAAAACCATGCTCCAGTGTGTGAGAGGTTGGTCCAGCCACCTCTAGCCTCCCAGACTCATCTGAGGTTGGCTAGAACGCAAGGGGGCCTTCCTCTCATCCGAAATTGGAGCGTGACAGATGCTCAGCTTTCAGACTGTCAACTTGAACAATGGAAAGTGAGAGCTTGTGCAATGTGACACCTCCAAAGAAAGCTATGCAATCTAGCTAGAAAATGAAGATATGGTCCCAAGGCCAGAAGTTTTTTTTTTTTTTTTTCGGACAAGGATTAGTCTTTCCTTCCAAGGAAATAGTGAAAGTAGGAGGAAACTGGTCAGTCTTGAGGCAAAGTGCTGTACAAGAGTCACACTCTTTCTGCAGGAGCTGTGGGCATACAGCCTGGCTCATCACCCATTTGCTCAAATCCACAAACCCAGACTAGAGATGTATCATAGCCATTGTGTCATACTCACACCATATGTGTACTGTTTTAATTACATTTGAAAACTACCTGCAGAACTGTTGTCAAGACAATGAACCTGAATAGGCAAATGCCACAGAATATTGATTATTTACCAGCTGATGAAACATTTAAAGACAGTGAAGATCTTAAATTCAGATATCAACTAGGAACATGGCAAAGGAGATATTGTTTTCATATCTTCTGTTTGTTTAAAGGGAAATATAGGAACACCGGAATAATTTCAGTATCTCTGTATAGTTCATGGCATAACAAAAAAAAAGGAAAAAAACACCTCTTTGCTGTTGATGCAGAATTATAACTTGAGAAGTCAGTTGAGAAATTTATTTGTAACTTTACTAAAGGCTCATCCAAATCCTAAAAGCAAATTATAAAGCGAGAAAGTTACAGACAACCAGGCATTACATAAATGTAACTGAGTTACAATGAGCAGAACACAGTCGTAATCCCCCTCCAAAACTAACCTGCAGTATCAAAGGGGTAAAAATATACTTACTAAGAAGTTCCACTAAATCTGGGGTTTTTTTTGGGGATTATCATATTAATATATATAAATTCATATATAAATTAAATTATATTTTAGTTTTATGTTTCTTTTGGGCTAATTGTATATCTATGGTAATGTAACTGCATGTGTCTTTTAAGTATGGCTTAGTATGCATGGTGGTGAAATAATGGGTACATAATTTTCTTTCAATAGCTATTTTTAGAGTTCAGTGAATCTTAGGTGAAAGATATAAAGCTGCTAGCTTCTTCTCTGAAGTAATAGCTGAAGTGAGGGCACTGGTTCCCTGAATATAATTGTGTATTATCTCCTGTTTTATTACATAAGAAATGTTAAAAGAAGATCCAGCAGTAATTATTCAGCTCTAAAAATATATGGGTCTCATCCTTTCATGACATGAAAAAAATAACCAAGATTAATGAAATACAGTAACGTTTCCAGTGACACTCTAACTTTACCCTTGGGCGTTCCAGTGTTTGGCCTGCAGGCAGAGCAGCAAAAAGGCCACCAGGAAGGCATCACAGCCTGGAAGTGAGCACCTGTGACACCTGACAGGCACATCATGGTCAAGGCACCTAAAGAAGGACTCTATTACAGAGTTCCACACTTAGAACACAAATGTCCCTGAACTACACACTTGGAAATGATGAGTCAAGGATAAGACTCATTCCTTAATTTTCTAATGGACTTAAGTTTCCATTGTGGTCCAGAAAAGTCCTCTGCTTCCATGCAGAATTCATTATTCTTCCTTGACATTTAGCCTAATCCAAGACAATTATTCCACAGGGCAGATAAAAACTTCAGAGGTGGAGACAAAATTACACCTCTGTCTAAATGAAAGCAGGGTTTGACCACAGGTCACCTGCTGCTTTGTGAGAAACTCTAATCACTAGTGTGCACGGTATTGAACAATGGGCCTCTGTTAATCCTTTCCCTCAAAGAACTTAATTTTGTGACTATGTACTAATTCTATGAAGTCACAAAAACACTGAGGTTATTGGGGGACCTATATCTCAACAGAACTCTGCAACATGTTTTTATCAAAGTTTCTTCAAAAAATTAAACATTATTTTTCCCCTTAAATAGCTATACAGAATCTGTAAAAAGTAAATGATTATGCCATAATGTATTAAACACATGAGAAATCTATGTACAGTGGCATTAGGCTTTTATATCATAAAACATTAGTTACTTGCCTTGTTTTTCATACTCACTCCAATGAGAAGACATTGCTTTCAAACTTCAAAGATAATTACTGCTTTTGAATCTATTAAATTTTCTTTCAAAAATTTGGATTGTATAATCTATGTCAATGACTTAACGGCTGTTGTTGTCCTAGATCC
The DNA here is from genome assembly GCF_036417535.1 of Chlamydotis macqueenii. Taxonomy (NCBI): domain Eukaryota; kingdom Metazoa; phylum Chordata; class Aves; order Otidiformes; family Otididae; genus Chlamydotis; species Chlamydotis macqueenii. Next base: position 20,021,815 of record NC_141556.1, read on the forward strand.
ATTTGGACCTTTCTTACTGGGAACAAAATTCATTCTCTAGCCCTAGGAAAAACTACCCTTACGTATAGCAAAGTTTGGACCTTGGACCTGACTTTATCAGAATAATAATTTATATTCCCTTCAGTTATCTTTTGATATAGGCTGTAGTGGTACTGTGTCAGCTCCAAACTAATTCTTTTGGTTATAGAATTGACCTTAAAATCCCAACAAAATCCTTTAAAGAAACCATTATTGCTCCATTTTTCATCTAGACTAATTTTTTCTTCATTTATCTCCAGTCATTTTACTACAGAAATTATGTTAGGAGTATAACATAAATCGTCCTGTTTAATTTCTTTCTTCCTTCTTTGTCTTTCCTGGATAACAGTCCATCAATTCTTATGTATACTGTAATATGTTATTTGAGGCTTGGAATACATACAGTTTATGAATCTGTTGTATGCAGTTTAACTTCATTTTGTTGTATTTAAATAATTTCTGAAACCAGAACCTAAGCAACCTGAAAATGCATATTTTTCATAAGATCAAACATTATTGGGCTCAGTGTACACTACTGTTGTGGTTTTGTTTAGTGAGGGGGGGCCTAAGGTGGTAGCTTCTGTAGGAAACTGCTAGAAGTCGCTCCCCTTTGTTCAGTGGACTCAGTCGGGCCTAGGGCGGACCTGCTGCTGGCCAAGGCTGAGCCAATTGGTAGCAGAATGTTCCGTGATAACGCCTCTGTGATAACATATTTAGGAAGGGGAAAACAGAAAAAAAAAGGAGAGAAAAGAAGATGTGAAGAAGCTGAGTGGGGGCAGAGGCGCAGAGGGGGAGGCGCAGGCCTCATGGGCCTTGCAGGCCTCACCCTCTGGCCTCTCGCCAGGTGGCCGACTGGGCCCGACTCGGTCCGGCTGCAAGAAGTGGAGAGGAGATGAGCTGGATGATGTGAAGAGATTCTGAGAGGTGTCTGCCAGCCTGTTGTGAAGAACTTTTCGTGTGAGAGGAACGGCTGCAGATGCCAAGGTCAGTTCAGAAGGAGGGGGAGGAGTAATGCGGCTCCTGGCCAAGATTCCCCTGCAGCCTGTGGTGATGACCATGGTGAAGCAGGTTGTCCCCCTGCAGCTCATGGAGTTCACGGAGGAGCAGAGATCCACTTGGAGCCAGTGAAGGACCCCACATCGTGGGAGGTGGATGCCTGAAGGCGGCTGTGGCCCATGGAGGGCCCGCTGGGACAGCTGTTCTGGAGAGACTGCGCTCTGTGGAAGAGATGACCCACGCCAGAGCAGTTTCACAAAGGTGTGTGGCATATGGGTGGGACCCCACAATGGAGCACGGGGAGGAATGTGAGGAGTTCTTCCCCTGACCAGTTCATCAGCGCGTGATGAACTGACCGCAATCCCCATTCCCTCTTCCATCCCTGTGCCGCTCGGAGCGGGGAAGGTAGTAGAGATAACGTTAAGCTTGGCAAGAGGGAGGGGTGGAAGGAGGTTACCTTGTTCTCTGTCTCATTATCCTGCTGTTTGTAGTAATAAATGAATAGTTTTCCCCAAGTCGAGTCTGTTTTGCAACTTTAAGGATTTTCTCCCTGTCCTTATCTCAAACCTCAAGCCATTTTTCTTACATTATCTCTCCCTATTCTCTTGAAGAGTGGGGTGAGTGAGAGAGAGACTGCATAGTCTGGTCCCAATCGGGGCTGAACTACGACAACTACTTGAAGATATTTGAACTTGATGAAATAAGGACACATTTTTTCAAAGCTAAAAGGAAAAGAAAATCACAGGTACTTCAAAATCTTTAAAAATCTTTAATAATCAGCAACAAAAAAAGTCCTGGTAATACGATGCTGTGAAATGTATTCAGGTATAAATAAAAACACTGAGTATAAACAAGCAATTTCATTGTGAAGAAAGAAAAACAAGGTATACTTTTCTGTGGCTTTGAACAAAAAGCTATTTTTAAAAAATCTAGATTTACTGTAAAAAATACTGAAAATAAGACAATGATTTTTACAATCTTATGATCTTGCTTGCATTCATTTGGGCATCTGAATACACACATAGAGGCTACATCCCAACATCTAAACTATAGAATAAACTATTTGCTTCATATTTTGTTTTCTTGTAGTGGAAATAACACATCACATTTCATTCACATTAATTTTATTGTCCCACGTTCAGCAATTTCGTGTTCATGCTCTTAACTTTAAACACATAAGTAGTCTCACTAAAGCCCAGTGAATGATTCATGTTCTTAAAGTCAAACTTCTGAGCTATGTGGTTATTTTTTTTCAATAGGAAAACACAAAAGGAATTTCTAGTAAACTCATTTCTGTAAGAAGTTTCATTTCTGTAACAGAAAACCACATGAAGTATACTTCTTGTTTCACAAAAATATATCTTGGATAGTGTAATGAAGAAATATTACCTACATAAAATGAAATATCAAGTAGTAGAATAGCATGAATAAAAAAACCCCAGAATTATAGGTCCAGATCACAAAAGTACTTCAGCACAAGTTTAAGTGTAATTGATCTAAATGCTTAACTGCTTAATTTGATCTAATATCTGATTGATCTAAAGGCTACAGTACACAATTAAGATAAATGCATACTTGTGTATTCTATAACCGTGTAATTAAATATCTGCTTATATACTTTATGAAGAAAGAATTGTTCTGATTTAAATTTGAATGACTTTAACACAATCCTCCCCTTAGAAAAGTTCTATTATATACATCACTTGAGTAGTGTATGAAGACGATCTTCCTGATGCCTCAAACATGTACCATGTAGTAAACTCCCTTGAGTCAAGAAATTTGTTGAATCCAAATGGTTTCTGCATACGTATTGGGATCTGTTTCTGCAGGTAATCTTATTGGGGCTCTGTCCTAAAGATGATAATAACTGGGGGGGAGAGGGGCAGGGGCAGGGTGGTGAGGAACATAAATGGACAGCAACAGCATGGCTATTCTTTGGATATATAGTGCAATTCAAGAGCATCCTATAGTAGGGGTGGCCAGGAACTAGAATGGCAGGTAAAAGCCATCTGCAGTGTGCTTCAATTAATTTCTTATGCAAAGATTCAAATTCATCACACCTTTCCATTGAATAACAATTTACTGAATTGTTTTGAAGAAAATCACATTTGATTTCACTTCACTGGGGACCTTCATTTGGACAATATGCATGAAAACTGTTACAGTATTATGAGACTTAGATACAATCAATAGACCTAAGTATTTTTGAGTCTTTCCAGTTTATGTTTAACATTCATGAATTTGAGTCATCCCCCTGAGGTTACTAAGGGAGAATGTGAGAAAGTTGAAAGGAACATTTTTTTTTTTTTTTAGAATAAGGGGGAGGATGGTTAAGGGAGTGGTTGGTATTTGTGGGACCTTAAAAATGAAGACCAAATGACAAAATGAAGAGAAAAGTTAATAACAGTCCTAAGTATAAGTTCAAGCAAAGTTGCCATTTCCTTGCAATTTATTGCACTTTTCAAGCCCATTTTTTATTTTACCTAAGATACCAATGTGACACAAAAATTACAGCAAATAAACAAACAAATCCTCAAAGACTGTTGCTTTTTGTCATTTTCACACTCTTTTCCTCTAAGATAGTTATCAGAAAAGTTTTAATTTACACTACATTTTATTGTTACTGGGAAATAAGAACAAATACTCATTCAGAACACACTTTTCTCTGGATGTCAGAGGCATAAGTTGAATACAGTTTTGTTCATGCAATAAATATTGTTGATCTTGTAAAAATATTCATCTTCAAAACACATTGACAAAACTACTACAACTTGTTATAAACTACTTCATATTAAGTGCTACTTGAATATAAGTGTGGAACAAATGCTTATTCTTTATTGTATACCTCTCCTCTCTTTTTAAGAATTGCTGGTTATATTTTTGTCAATGTCAGTCACCACCCGTTGCTATGAATCAAGTCACACTGAAAAAGTTAAAACACAGTCAATTAAAGAAGAGCTGGAATTAAATTATTTTAGTATACATCAGACTAACCAATACTAACAGCATGAATATTTATTTAGAGCTTCTCAATATTCAGCAATTGTGAAGGTGCTTTTCTTTGTCTTCACAATGGGCAACGATGTAGAAGCACACAACTAAAAAATTTAATCACAAAGCCTTCTGATATAGATGCAAATTTTAAGCTGTTGTGTTGTCACATAGATGGTATCTAACACAACTTTTTGCCCCATATTGTAGTTCACAATGGCAAGTTTTGCTCATTAATAGCATCCACATGAATCCATATTGGAGGATTTAATTTTCTGCTTAGTCTGGAGAGCAGTAGGTGAGTCTTTCTAAACAGTACAGGATTTACACTCATGGCTAGGGATCATGAGGTACAGCTGCATGTGGAGATCAGACAATTTCTAGATCTAGCCATCCAAAAATCTCTAAATATTTAGGTGGAAGGGGCTAGCAGGAGGTTCTGTCAGGTACTTTCGACTCCAGTAGTCAATATCTCAATTTAGAGCTCTAAATTCCCTCTGTAGTCAATGAAGAGAAGAGAATATGTCCAAAGCTGACTGCAACAACCTCTGCACCTGCTTTAAACGTCTGAAGTATGCAGTCTAATTGATCAATGAAGTGTTGTTTCTGAGGTCACTGATTGAAAGTCGACATTATTGCCAGATCTGTTTCCCTAATTTTTTCCCTGATGCTACCTTTGCTGCATTGTTACAAAGCTAATGTGTATGTATATCTATAAATGTATATAAACATCTGTATATATTCCTGATGATGAATTAATTTAAAAATACAAATTTTTAAAAGTCCTGATGCAACATAAAAGTCCACACAATTCAACAAATTGCTTCCAAATTCTTTCATCTTCTTCAGGTCAGACATCAAGACATATCTTAACAATGTCATAAAATTCAGATTTTTCTACGTGATGGAAAGATACTATTCATTATTTTTTTAAAAAAAATTCCCTTAACTCAATTGTATTCTGCAAAGTTATTGAGCACCCAATTTAATCTTTCCCATCATTCTTAGAGAGTTAATAGAAGAAAGGCAACTAAATTTTCTGGTTTGTTTTGTATTTGTTCACAAAGATTTCAGGGACTCAGGAGCATCACTGGATTTTTCTCAAAGACCAGCAAATGCCATTTTTTTTACTAGCATGTTCTTGTTATGAGACATAGCTCTATCTGTTAAATTTTGTCAAGACTTACTGCTATAGTTATTTGTGACATAACATAACTCAGAACATGACACGGTGATAGATGTGGAAGCTATGGTGAAAAAAAAAGTCATCCATTCAGCTCATTTATCAGAGAATTTACAGGTGGTTTCTTTTGTTTGCAAAGGAAATAACAGAATAATAACTGACAGACAGCAGAAGTTATTCCACCTTCCTTGAACTTTGCTCAGTACAAAGGCATTATACCTTCTATAGGCAGTTTCACACTCCATTTCAAAATAGCACTGTATCAGGCAACATAAAATTATTTAATCTACCATGGCTTTACATTTAACATATATAGAAAAGTATATGGCGCTTTCACAACAGAGAAATTGTCTATTGTGTCACTTTATGCCATAATTTTGCTAGCCCACTGAAAAAAATTATGTCAATGGACAGCTCATGGATTATTACTGTTAGATGGCAGACTACCGTAGATTTCTTAAAATGTTTTATTTGCCATCTCTGTTATTACCTTACTTGGGCAGGAACACCTGATTATCATCTGACTCATTTTGGCAACCCACTGAAATGCCTTCTGCTCATCAGTATACAAATCTTAACATTTTGAAGAAAAAAGTATTATCTGAGTGCTGTACAGCCATGTCTCTTTAACTAGAGTTTATGCTTCTAATAGGCTTGGCTATCAGCAGCTATTTTAAAGTTTTTTTTTTCTTAAAATAGTAACGAGGCTTTGCAACATTTATCTTTCATGGGAATAAGAGCTGTGGGATCAGATATTACAATTTTTACTCCATTTTCAGAAAGCTGTCAGATTGCAGAGCAAAAAATGCAATATAAAGAATCTTTTTAGCTCAAAAAGCTACTTGAGTTCTTACATCTTCAAGTTTTCATAAGTAAAAAATAGTGCGAAAAAAGCTGAAAGTATTAAGAAGTATTGTCAATAAAATCTCTGTAAGATTAAAAGATAGGGAGATTTTCACTGAAGATATATAAAATGTTTCCACAGATAATATAATAGCTAGCTTTTATATGTTTCAATCAACACTTAACCATTAATAGGATCTGACAGCAAAGAGTTAAATGGAAGATATAAGCTGCTTAGGAAAAATAATACAGAAAAAAAAAGATCTGTTAAATTAGACATTGAATAATAATAGTGAAAGAGGAGTTAGAATAGTTTCCTACCTAATGGACCTAATGAGTAAGAATACAATGAACTACCACACGAATTCCATTTAGACTAAATCTTACAAGAATAAAAAAGTGAATGTCATTAAAAATGTTACACTATATAGGAGCCAGATTTAATTTTCAGTCAGTAATAGATATATAATGGATTTCAAATTTAATATCATATACACAAGAAAGTCCCTGTATAATCAACAAGACTCACTATTACTGTACTTCAATCCTATTATATTACTTAGAACAAACTAATTGATTAACTCCACCATGAAGAAGAGACATAAAATTGCTAAGTGAGTGGGGCATTTTCAGTTCCCTAACCACCCTCCACAACTGGCAAGGATTTTTAAAGATGATTTCCACAGAACATTATCAAATTCAGCTTTGTTAAGGCAGGACAAAGTAAGCTTAGGCAGAGATTAATTAGGAACAATTCTATTAGACTCCTTGGTATCTGTTGTGTAGACATTTATGGCTGGGTTTTTATTGCTTCTAGGAACTACCAGCTCCCATATAGTTATTAATGCTCAGCACTTCCAAAAATAATACCATTAATGATTCTTATTGCAAAGTTGCTGTCTCATTTTCTCCTCGTATTTTCAATGCCAGTAGTACCCATGCTTTTTTGGAAGCAGTCTAGTGCTTTTGCTGGTTTTCACCATTTCATATAACATACAGAACTGAACAGAAAATAAATGAATAAAGTGATCAGAATGTAAGTTTTCTGCTTTATCCATATGTTGCATGGTTGATTTATAGCCCCTCATTGCTCACCATGTCATATACACCTTAATATAAATTAAAAAAAATAATAATAATGTTGTAAAAAAAATCAAGTTTTGTTAAACATAAAAAGTAGAAACAAACTCTTATTGAAGTAGTCCCTAAGTCACAACAGGTCTGAAATTGATTATACCATTCTGCATGTTCTGTTATTATATATTTTTCTTCATAAATGTTTTTATGTGACTACTGCATATTAAAAAAAAATGAAACAAACAAGAAAACAACAACAACAACAAAAAAAAAACCCTCAACCCAGTTGTATTACACACCTATTCATATATTTTTGCTCAGCCCCTAGTCTTAGGACTGAGGTATACTGTATGAATTTTCCACCATATTGTATCTTAGAAATTTACATAGGACACAGAATGGAACAAAGCAGGCTCCTTGCTTTTTCCAGAAAAGGATGAGTTGGGCACCTCCATTTTCCCTATCACATTTCAGACAGTAATTACTCCTCAGGAAGGAACCAACTTTAACAATCTTTTCCTCCTCCAAAACTAAAATATGCTTATGTTCTTTCCAGCTCTGCCTCCAGAATGTTACATCTTAAAAGTGTTAATTTTTCTTGATTAAAAATTCAATGATACTTTAGACAGCGGAGTGCTCAGTGCTCTTTCACACCTGCAGTTATCTGCCATATTCCAAAACTCTGATTTCTACCTGGCCCGAGATTTCTTGACGTATTGCTTTCAAAAGCATTTTTTCAGTGCTGTGAATTGTTTAGCACTTACATTAGACTATTTGGTGGATATCTACACATAATAAGTATTTGTTCACTGTCCTGTTTCCACTTAAATTCATCTTACATAAGAAATAAATGGCACATTTTATTTTCATATCAAAGATAGAATTGGCCAACAACAGAAATTTAGGAAGAAATAGAATGTGGGAGTTTTTAGGTAAAACAGCATAGAAAAGGAACAATGAAGTCAAAACATATATATTTTATAGCTCAAAAGGCCCCCATGGCAGCTTTCCTCTCATCCACACTGGGTCTTTAGAAATATATATTAACAATCCTTACTTGAGTACTTAAGTTTATGATAAAAAGCTAGGTCGCTAAAACCCAGTGGTATCTCTCACATGAGGAATTTTTTTTGCTAGACTGGATCATTATAACTCCCTGATAAGACTAAGGAGTGTATGTTACAAAGGTGCCTGTAACCTACTTGACTTAATTCTTGTAGAGAGTTATTGAGAGCAGGAGCCTAATTGTCACTGAGTCGTTCTCCAAATGATCCTTTCTCTCTCCATTTACTCTCATGAGGCTCTATGCTAAACCTAGCCTTGGTGCTTCTGCTTTTAGAAAAAATGCAATGCTGGTTCAGAAACATGCTTCTATACTAAAACAGTACTGTGGAATCTAAAAAAAAAAAAAAAAAAAAAGTTATCTGGTTCTTCTATATGAAGCTAAAGAGTTTGAGGGTGCCACAGAAAAAAAAAGTAATAGTCAAATAATTTTCTCCTTTGTCCTCCTCCTCACTACTCCCCAGAGAAAAAATTCTAACATTATGTCTAAGGTCAGTGGTTTAGCAAATGAACTCCAAGTAGGCCTGGAGATGGGATGATCATCTGGGGCAGAGCTTTAAAAGGTCCAGGCAGTGATACCATCTACGATGTGGTCTGGTGAAATTGTCTTCACTATGGACATCAGGACATGCCTAGTGTCTGCTATACTCTGATATAAATGTTGTGGCATAATATAAAATTGATTTACAGTTATTTTAACACATTCTTTTGTCTCATGTTTTTGTTTGCGAGTAGGATTGAGTAAAAAAAAAAATTATCCTGCTTTTCTATGTTTTTGTTTACAAGGAATGGAGTTATGTAGTCTGCAAATACATGTTGGCAGGAGCTAGGCAACAAATCAAAACCAATTAACAGAGAATAATGAGCAAAATTGTCTTTGAAGCAAACATTTTAGAAATCATAATTCATGGGAAAAGTAAAATAAAAAGTCTTAATTTTCTGGCTAAACAATTTAAAATAGATTATTCATCAATAGATTGGTCCATAACTGCAGTGGGAACCTGTGCCCACTAGAAAATTATAGTGTGACAATTATTCTGAACAAAAATATTCCTTTACTTCCTGTAGGTGTTCTTCTTTGCTTTACTAAAAAAGATTCATAACAATTTACTGTCATTTAGATTCCTGAAAGGCTACCTTGCAGACAGTATATCTGCTAAAAATCATCACAAAACTACATTGAGTCTGGATAATTTTGACTGCATCGGACAAGCTGTAGTGATTAGCTATCCTGTGCTATTCTGGTGAACAGGGACTTGGTTTTAGCTACTCATTTTTTCATCACATTCTGTCTAACTTACAGCAATCATGGAGCTGACAATCTGTGGAAAACTTATTCTACAACCTGTCTCCTCAACAACAGAGACTACAACAAGCCAAACAAACCCATTCTCTCTTCTTCACATTCAAAAGGATGTTGAGTCCTGTTAGATATCTCTATTCTTATGTTCAGTGGTATATGTCCATACTTTAAAAAGAAAATAATCTAACACCTCAGGGTTCAGCTTTTGGCTGATAAAATTGCAATTTCATTACAAAGGATCTTTTTGTTGGAAATATACAATTTCTTCTTCGGGAGATGGATGTCTTCTCTATGAAATGTAAATAGAGATTAGTTGATTACACCCTTGTTTATTTGAAATAGAATAATCTAATTCTGTGGGCAATCTTCAAAGTTAAACAACTTCGAGAAATGCAGAATCAGTGATGGGATAGAAGATCTGTAATCATCGACTCAGCTTGCATACTTGCAACAACTTAATTTCATTCCCATGTTGCTGAATCTGAACTACTAGGCTTATGGGGTAGACATTCTTAGCTCTGATGTAATCATGCAAAAATATATGTGGATGACTTCTGAATTTCAGCCATATGATGACTTTGTACTTAATCGATGTGTTTTCTCCCACCCAAGTCCCAATTTTACACTTATTGTGAAAAATACACAATGGTCTTATCCCCTTCCTTTCTTTATCTAACTCTATTTAATGTAGACTGCAGTGCATGTTATTTTAAAAGGCCTAAACAAACTCCAGATTAATAAGACACCTCACATGAAATTCCTCAGATGCTCTGGACACTCTGAAACAGAAAGTAAAGAAGTAACAACTATTGGTTGCATTACTCAATGAACTGCCAGATTGTTCTCATGTTCTTGATAGCAAAGTTAGCATAAAAAAAAGAAGTGATTGTATAACAAAATATGATAATTTAACTGCCTGATAAGTCTAAATTCTAAGTTGTTCAATCTTATGCTGGTAATAATTCATATTTTCACAAAGTCTTCTCACTGCTGGGATTTTCATACAGATGAGTCAGTTGAGCAATGCGTTTTAAAAACAAACAAAAAAAAAATTGCATGGAATGCATTCCAGAATTATTTAAAATACCTCTTTTTCTGAAGCATGAAGGATCATTACTTTCAGTAATTAAGGGAAGATTTTTCCAGGAGAGAATTGTATGCTGTTGTTTTTACTAATTAGAATTTTGTTAAGAGAGTATGAGACTCTAATTTACTGCAGATACTTTATTCAGTTTGAGCATAAAAAAAAACATTTTAACTTGGATTCTAATAACACTTTTCCTCATGCACATTATGTTTCTTTTGAGAGTTGAGAGTTATCTATGCCTGATCTATAGTTTCTACCAGGATTAACACCTCTTAAAGAAAATTGGTTTTGATCTACTCTCCATACGCACACTGGAGGATACAAAAACATATAGAATCATAGAATAGTTTGAGTTGGAAAGGACCTTTAAAGGTCATCTAGTCCAACCCCCCTGCAAGGAGCAGAGAAATCTTTGACTAGATCAGGTTGCTCAGAGCCTCATCCAACCTGGCCTTGAATGTTTCCAGGAATGGGGCATCCACCACCTCTCTGGGCAAACTGTTCCACTGTTCCACCACCCTTATTGTAAAAAATTTCTTCCTAATGTCTAATCTGAATCTACCTCCTTCTATTTTAAAACCACTGCCCCTCATCCTATCACAGCAACCCCCGCTAAAGAGTGTTTCCCTGTCTTTCCTGTAGGCCTCCTTTAGGTACTGGAAGACCGCTATAAGGTCTCCCCGGAGCCTTCTCTTCTCCAGGCTGAACAGTCCTAACTCTCTCATGCCTGTTTCCCTGAGTTCAGGATGGTCACTCTTAGCAGCTTCCTTACCTTTCTCATAAGCCAGTTTAACAGAAATATTTTGTCTCTATGTAAGTTTATAATGTGGTCTTCCAGTGAAATTGTTAGAGAATTTGTGAGCAATAGGTCCCAGATTTATCCAGAGTCATAGAACAGTTCTGGTTGGAAGGAACCTTAAAGATCATCTAGTTCTAACGCCCCTGCCACAGGCAGGGACACCTTCCACTAGACCAGGTCATTCAAAGCCCTATCGAACCTGGCCTTGAACGCTACCAGGGATGGGGCATCCACTTATCTGGGCAGCCTGTTCCAGTGTCTCACCACCCGCATAGTGAAGAATGTCTTCCTTATATCTATTCTAAATCTACCCTCTTTCAATTTAAATCCATTACACCTTGTCCTATCACTAGATACCCTTGTCAAAAGTTCCACTCCAGCTTTCCTATAAGCCCCGTCTAGGTAACAGAAGGCTGCTATGCGGTGTCCCCAGAGCCTTCTCTTCTCCAGGCTTAACAACCCCAACTCTCTCAGCCTACCCCCGTAGGAGAGGTGCTCCAGCCCTCTTATCATCTTTGTGGCCCTCCTCTGAGCTCACTCCAACAGATCCATTACCTTCTTTTGTTGGGAGCTCCAGAGCTGGACGCAGTACTCCAGGTGAGGTCTCACAAGAGTGGAGAGGAGAGAATCACCTCACTCGACCTGCTGGCCACACTTCTTTTGATGCAGCCTAGGATGCAGTTGCCTTTCTGTGCTGCAAGTATGCATTGCGAGCCCATGTTGATCTTATCATCCACCAGCACTCCTAAGTCCTTCTTCTTAGGGCTACTCGGAATCCATTCTTTGCCCAGCCTGTGTTTGTTCTTGGGATTGCTTTGACCCATGTGCAGAACCTTGCACTTGGCCTTGTTGAACTTCATGAGGTTTGCGCAGGCCCACCTCTCCAGCTTGTCAGGGTCCTGCTGGATGGCATCCCTTCCCTCCAAAGTGTCAACCACATCACACAGCTTGGTGTTGGTGAACTTGCTGAGGATGCACTCTATTCTACTGTCCATGTCACCAACAAAGACGTTGAACAGCAACAGGCCCAATACCAACCCTCGAGGAACGTCACTCATCACCACTCTCCACTTGGACATCAAGCCATCGATCACAACTCTTCGAGTGTGGCCATCCAGACAATTCCTTATCCACCAAGTGGCCAGTCAATCAAACCCGTTTCTCTCCAGTTTAGAGACAAGGATGTCATGTGAGACAATGTCAAGTGCTTTGCACAAGTCCAGGTAGATTACACCAGTTGCTCTTACCTTATCAACCAATGCTGTAATGCCATCATAGAAGATTACCAAAGTTGTCAGGCACGATTTGCTCTTAGTGAGGACATGTTGACTGCCACCAATCACCTCCTTATTTTCCATGTACCATAGCACAGTTTCCAGGAGGATCTGCTCCATGACCTTGCCAGGCACAGAGGTGAGGCTAACCGGCCTGTAGTCCCCTGAGTCATCCTTCTTTCCCTGTTTAAAACTAGGGGTTATGTTATCCCTTCTCCAGTCAGTGGAAACCTCACCGGACTGCCATGACTTCTCAAATATGATGGCTTAGCAACATCATCCACCAGTTCCTTCAGGACCTGTGGCTGCATCTCATTGGGTCCCATGGGCTTGTGCAACTTTAGGTTCTTTAGACAGTCTTGAATCTGATCTTCTGCTACAGTGGGTAGTTCTTCATTCTCCCAGTCCCTGCCTTTGCCTTCTGTGACTCCAGTGGTGTGGCTAGAGCCCTTGCTGCTGAAGACTGAGGCAAAAAGGTTGTTGAGTATGTCAGCCTTCTCCATATCCCAGGTAACCAGGTCTCCTGTCTTGTTCCAGAGAGGGTCCACATTCTCCCTGGTCTTCCTTTTATCCCTGATGTACCTAAAGAAGCTTTTCTTGTTGCTCTTAATCTCCATGGCCAGATTGAATTCTGTCAGGGCTTTAGCTTTCCTAACCTGATCCCTGGCTGTTTAGACAATTTCTCTGTATTCTTCCCAGACTACCTGTCCTTCCTTCCACCCTCTGTAGACTTCCTTTTTGTGTTTTAGTCCACAGCTCCAGGAGCTCCTTGGTCATCCGTGCAGGCCACCTGGCATTTTTGCTTGACTTCCTCTTGTTTGGGATGCATTGATCCTGAGCTTGGAGGAGGCAATCCTTGAATATTAACCAGCTTTCTTGGGCCCCTCTTTTCTCCAGGGCTTTATCCCATGGTACTCTGTCCAGTATATACCTGAAGAGGCAAAAGTCTGCTCTCCTGAAGCTCTCGCTGCAGCCAAGGCTGCCCTTGAACTTCCCATTCCCCACTAGTCCCTTCTTGTTACTGAGAATATGGTCCAGCATAACACCTCTTCTCACTGACTCCTCTATCACTTGGAGAAGTTATCATCAATGCATTCCAGGAACCTCCTAGGTTGCTTGTGCCCTGCTGTGCTGTCTCTCCAACAGATATCGAGGTGGTCGAAGTAAACTATGAGGGCCGGGGCTTGTGACCACGAGGCTGCTCCTGTCAATGTACAGAGGGTTTCATCTGCCTGGTGTTCTGGTCGGGTGGCCTTTAGCGGACCCCCACTGTAACGTTGCCTGTCCCTATTCTCCCTTTAATCTTGACCCATAAGCTTTCTGTGTGTTCCTCATCCATTCCCAGGTAGATCTCCATGTACTCCAGTTGGTCATTGACATACAGGGCACCACTCCTTCCTCATCTCCCTTGCCTGTCCTTCCTAAAGAGCCTATATCCTTCTGATAGATGTAATTAACTGTCGGCATATTGCTTGACTTAGGAGACTAACTGTCTGCTAGACAATGCCCAACAATCCTGTTTGCCTTGAAACTCACTTAAGCTTATCAGGGACTATGTTGTAGTTCAGCCCCAATCAGGACCAGACTACGCAGTCTCTCTCTCGCTCCCCCCACCCTCCGAGAGAACAGGGAGAGAAAATATAAGGAAAAACGGCTCGAGGTTTGAGATAAGGACAGGGAGAAATCCTTAAAGTTACCGTCACGGGCAAAACAGACTCGACTTGGGGAAAACTATTCATTTATTACTACAAACAGCAGGATAATGAGACAGAGAACAAGATAACCTCCATCCACCCCTCCCTCTTCCCAAGCTTAACATTATCTCTACTACCTTCCCCTCCCGAGCGGCACAGGGGGGAAGAGGGAATGGGGGTTGTGGTCAGTTCATCACGCGTTGTTTCACGCCGCTGCTTCATGGTCGGGGGAAGAACTCCTCACATTCCTCCCCTGCTCCATCGTGGGGTCCCTCCCACGGGCCACAGTCCTTCCTGAAACTGCTCCGGCGTGGGTCATCTCTTCCACGGAGTGCAGTCCCTCCAGAATGGCTATCCCAGCGGGCCCTCCACAGGCCACAGGCTCCTTCAGGCATCCACCTCCCCCGGTACGGGGTCCTTCACGGGCTCCAAGTGGATCTCTGCTCCTCCGTGGACCTCCATGGGCTGCAGGGGGACAACCTGCTTCACCATGGTCGTCACCACAGGCTGCAGGGGAATCTTGACCAGGAGCCGCATTACTCCTCCCCCTCCTTCTTCACTGACCTTGGCGTCTGCAGCCGTTCCTCACAACAAGCTGGTAGATGTCTCTCAGGATCCTTTTTACATCTTATTCACTTCTCATCTCCTCTCCACTTCTTGCAGCCGGGCTGGACCGAGTCGGGCCCAGTCGGCTGCCTGGCGAGAGGCCAGAGGGTGAGGCCTGCAAGGCCCATGAGGCCTGCGCCTCCCCCTCTGCGCCTCTGCCCCCGCTCAGCTTCTTCACATCTTCTCTTCTCTTTTTTCTTCTGTTTTCCCCTACTTAAATACGTTATTGCAGAGGCGTTATCACGGGACATTCTGCTACCAATTGGCTCGGCCTTGGCCAGCAGCGGGTCCACCCTAGGCCCGGCCGAGTCCACTGAACAAAGGGGAGCAACTTCTAGCAGTTTCCTACAGAAGCTACCACCTTAGGCCCTCCCTCACTAAACAAAACCACGACAGACTGGTATTTGTCAAGGACTAATATGTCTACCAAAGGGCAGAATGTTAGTTCCACCACAAATTCGGCCAGAAGTCGGGAAACTGCTGAAAACCAACTGAAAGGAGAGCATGAGTGAATGACTAAAGTTCATCTAGAGGAAGATAAGACCCCTGAAGAAGTAAACGACCACCAGAGACAGATCTGAAATGCTAACGCAAGTGTTTTTTTAATAACCCTGCCTTACTTATGCATATCTATGTCTGTGTTGTGCAATCCTATGAATATGTATACCTGCACGGTATAAATTTTTGGTAAAATGTGCTGTCCGTGTGCATGCTTTTGGAGGAGCGATCCCCCAGGCACCCGGTGCCAAATAAACATGCCTGCTTTATAACTCTCTCTGAGTTGTAGAGTTCGATCCACGTGTCACTTCCATACCAACAGTCCAGTCACAGGAACCATCCCACCACATCTCTGTCATCACAGCCCTGCACATGGGTGTGTATCTCTAACTCCTCTTGTTTATTCCTCATGCTAAGTGTGTTTGCATAGAGGCACTTAGGTTGGGCCCCCGAAGAGGCTGACTTACTGGCTGGAGTAGCTGGAATTCCTTTGTGCTGCTCTTCAGGTGCTCTCTTGCTGACCTGTGATTTTTTTCCACACTCTGGGCATCTATTGCTGGCACTGACATCAAACTGGTAGAAGTGGGATGGATTGAGGTCCCTTTCCCCTGCCAACTTTAGTTTAAAGCCCTCTTCACCAGCTTAGCAAGCCTATGATTGAAGATGCTCTTCCCCTTCTCTGACAGATGGACCCTATCAGCCTCCAGTAGATCAGGTTTCTCAAAGCGAGTCCCATGCTCTAGGTAGCCAAACCCCTGGCTGTGGCACCAGTCCTGTAACCATTTGTTGATTCACCAGACTGGCCCATTCAAACCCCTTCGCTTTTCCCCGGGGGAATGATGAAAAAACTACCTGCACTGCAGAGTCCTTAACCATTGCTTCCAGGGCTCTGTAATCCTTCCTGATACTCCTCAGACTCCTCCTGGTTGTATCACTGGTGCCCACATGAAACAACAGCAATGGATAATAGTAAGTGGAATGTATGAGGCTTGGTAGTCTCCCAGTGACATCCCTGATGTGAGCCCCAGGTAAGCAGCACAACTCTCTAGAGATTGCATCAGATCAGCAAATGGGGGCCTCTGTATCTCTCAGAGGAGTTACCTACTACTGTCTCCTGTAGCCTTCTCTTAGTTGCACTGGTGGTTATATGGGGAGCAGGTTGGGCTGCCTTGCTCAGCTCCAGTGTCTGTCCTGATGTGCTGAGTCTGTCCTTTTCTGTTTGCAGAGCAGGGAAGTGGTTGTGCAAGGGAACCTCAGGCTTCAGGGGAAGTCTTCTGCTGGTCCTTGCTGTTGCAAGTTTCCATTCTTCTGCATTATTGGCCCCTCTCCCTTCTGTGTGTGCCAATGGGGGAGTTCTTGGATGTTTGGCCATGAGCTGTGGTTCCAGTGCAGACTCACTTGCAACGAGCTATCTAACTCCTCCTTAGCTTCCCTGATGTTATGCAGCCTTCTCACCATCTCCTGCAGCTCAGCCACCTGCTGCAGGAGGTCCTTTACCTGGGCACACCTTTTACAGACACGTCTGCCACCTGACCCTGCCCGAGGAGAAAGGTCCTGGAACTTCCTACAGTCTGAGGTCTGCACCACAGCCACTTCCTTCAGCAGCTCCATCTGCACGGAGGCACTGGCCACCGCTGGGGTAGATGGTGGAGACCCCTCAGTCAGAGCTGCAGCCTTTGCACTCAGTGAATTTCCTCTTGTTAATTCCCTACTGTTTTTCAACCACTGGCAATGCATAGACTCTTACAGGTAAAGAGGAGGTGTTAAGTTTTTACCTGTAGGACTGGGATATACCTCAGAAAGTTGTCTAGTTGACCTCTTGTCTCAAGGCAGAAGTCACTGTAACTAGATCATTACTCAGAAATTTTTCTTACCATGTCTTACAGAATAATAGAGGCCCACAGCTGTGCAGGCAATCTATTCTAGCACTTCATTATCTTTAATAGCATTAGAAGTGTTACCCACTGTCTAACATAAATCTGTCTTATTTTAATTTAAGGTCAGTGCTACTTGTCCTGACTTTCACACAGATGGAAAATAAGAGTATGGATTTCCTCTCTGTGGTAGAGTTTATGTATTTGAAAATTGTCATCATGTTCAATTTTCTTTTTTCTCCTTTCCTCCTCAGACTATATATCCTTATTCTTTTATGTTTGCTGGACTTTTAATCATTCATGTTTGGTTTTTTTTTTTTTTTTTCAGACTATCATCAGTTATTCTACATCTTTAATTAAGTAGAACACATAGAGCAGGAAACAGTGTTTGAACTGAAACCTTGCCAGTAACTATTCAATTAGAAATACTTCTTATCCTGCAGTTGCTTCTATTTTTTTTTTAATAATCAAAACAAAATTACTGTCATGTTCAGCTTGTAATCAAATTTGACCCTGAAATAATTTTGTACGCCACTCATCCATCTGGTTTTCAAAGGTATAAGTGAATTCAAAGAGGCTGAAAAACCAGTGGGGTATTCAAAAGTTCTTAATCTGATTACAATATCTAAATGATACTGAATACACCAAACCACTTTTAAAATCCAGGTGAGGGCCAGATATTTAGAAATTTCAGTGCCTAAAGATATAGTAGATGACCAGTCATATTTTCTAAAGTCACTAAGGAGACTTTGCTGGTCTGGATCCTTGAATTTCTTTGAGGATCTGGACACAGCCAGTTAATTCTTACTGGTGTCCACATGAAATAAGTATTTCTTACCAGAAACTATCTGAACCTTTTGAGATCAAAATATCAACAAAAAAAATAATCTTAGTCTATAATCTGTAAAAGTTGCAATTCACTCAGCTCTTGATTCAGAGAATATCCATACTACTACTTACATTTGCTACAGTGAGTAATGCTAGTGAATATAGAATTTTAAATATAGCTGTCGGACAGAGCCAGTTGCAGGCCACACTCCAGCATCCGACTCCTCCAGGAGGTGCAGTAGAGGTAAGGGAATGTCATTCCTTTATTCTGTCTTTTAAAATGTGTGCAAATACGAGATAAAATGGACACAAATAGAGAGGTCAGAATAAAATGCACTCCATTTTTTTTCAGCCTCTCATAATCAAGAGATATCATTTTAATCACAAACACTGAAATAAAACAGTCCAGCTATCAGAAGAGAAAATGAGTTAATGACTTCACTGACAAATCATCAAAAGCCAATTGATAATCCAAACACTATCAATACATACATTACATATGTCTGAGAAGCACAGGATCTAGAAAAATCTTTGACTTTATCTGTACTTTTTGTAATCTAAGTCTTGCATGTATCATGTAGCTTAAGAACCATAATGTAAATCAGAACTCTGACCAAGTCAGAAAACTTGTCTAGGTCCTTAGACTTTTCTAGGGAAGCTATAAAAACATGCAAAACTGTCCACAGAGAAATACAGTAGGTGATCTTTAGGAATATATTTAGAATGTCTTTCCATATTTAAAATGTCTATAAAATGAAGAAAAAGCTATGCACACAGTGCTAGAAATTTTTAATAACTGTTTGGAAAACATTTCATAATCTCAGATTGAAAGACTTACATGTGTCCTAATTATCATGCCAAAATATGAACTTATATCTCATTTAAACTTCAGAGAAGCCATGGCTGGATGCGAAGGGAACCCTAAACAATAGAAATTGAAGTCATCAATAGTTACTTAAAGATAGCTACCACAATTTAAAATGTTCATATTTACTGTCTTTTAATTGTTTGCTGCTCTGTAACAGGTTGGAGAAAATTTATTTTCATTTCAATATATGACATTCATTAAATTGAACCACATTACCTACTTTAATTAAAAGTGTATGAAATAGCTTTTCTATCATAGCATTTCTCACAGCATAAAATTGTCATAGCTTTCTAAAGATCTAAAGGGAAAGTGGTGCATATAGTGATGAATGGCAGAGAATTCTAAACTGTGTTATTGGCTGCCAGAAACTACATGTACACTATTAAAAATGAGAGGAAGGTTTAAAAGCCTAGTCAACTGATTAAGGTCACTAGAAATTGAGAAAAAGGAGACATGCTAAGTAAAACAAGAAAATGGACTAGAAGTTACCTGCCTTCAAGATAATCTTTCTGAGATTCCAATATAATCAGGAGCATCTCTGAAGACTTGGCATTTCTTTTGACTGAAGAAAATACAGTTTCAGAAAATGGATCCAACCCAACAATTTCTACTAGTTTTACCACTGTGATTATTTAATGACTCCTCTGAGACTGCTGTTCTAACTTGCTATGTTTTATAACCCTCGGTAGTTATAGTGAATTTGAGAAAAACAAAGCCCTCCTTTGAAACAAAGGGATAAAACACTCCCTTCTCCTTCTTTTTCCCTATTATTCCTCTTTCTGCTTTCCCCAAAGTATATCACTCAAAAAGTCTCTCACAGACAAATCAATTTATCTGACACTATGATCTTCTCTAGTGCATTTCTTCAGATCATCCAAATAATGGAAAAGATGTCTCATCCCTATCACTATCTCACCAAAACTCTATACTAGAAGAATATAGATGGTGTGAGATTAAACTAGGCTGTAGAGAGATGGCTTCTTCTACCCCTATTCTGTTCATAAAATCCTATGACAAATTGACCACTGATGGCCTCCACATTAACTCTTTGAACTTTCACCATTCTAGGAATGTGAAATCATATATCCACATCCTTACCAACAGAATATAATATAAAGCATATACCAACATTCACATAAATCTTTCACAAGGTTACACCTTTCCATTAAAGCAATACCCTGCCTTCTGCATCACAGTCCCTGAGCTACCATCTACAAGCCTTTAGTGAAATGTGAAAAAGATGAGAGATTGAAACTCCTGTTTTCTCTTGAGAGTCTCTGCTGAGCTTAAGCAGCTTCTGTACTGATACCTTGTACTTTCTGTAAAAAGAGGATATTATGTTTTTGGTTCTTTCTGCTGGTATTTTTTTTTCCCCCAAAGAGGACTGAATCAAAGAAACCTATAAAAGTTACGGAAAGTAGAACTTGCAAATAAGCCCATGATGACAAATTCATCCCACAGGAAGAGAACAGAGCCAAGTGGAGATTGTACCTTTATTGTTCCTGTTCAGTTTAAAGAGAAATGAGTAGCTAAAGCACTGCCATAATAGTTAAATGTTTAAGAAAAATATCATTCCTATTACTGCAATAGGATGTATGTGAAGATGCTGTCTAAGTATTTACCAACTTATAGATGCCAGTTTTGATTGCAAACTTGTAAGCTTAGCTGACAGGGCTAGGTTATAGACACAGAAGAGTAAACAAAATACCCATATTTTCCTGACCCATTGACTGTTGTGTAATTTGCAAATACATTATCTTTTTTTTTTTTTGAAAATGCTGTAGTTTAAGTGCATTGAAATGTTCTTTTTTTGGGGGGGATTCATGTAGTTTTGTTGCTTTGAAGTTTCTTTCTTCCCAGTACTTTCATTATTTCTCTAGATTATTATGAAATTAGATTTTACACATTTCCGTCTCTTCATTTGAAATGTCCAATTCCCTCTCTCCTACTAGATCAAATTTCTGACTTTCAAAATTTAAAGGGTCACAGCACTTCTTTATGACTTACTGTAAAGTCTTCTATTAAAGTTAAAAAATCTGCTACTGCAGACTCTAGCGACATATAGAGATTTGTTTAGATGCATTCTGAGTTTGTCAATAATACAATCTTTTTGTTGTCCATCAAATACCACTGCTATTCTTAAAAGAATACTTCTTCAAAGATGTTTAATTTGAATGTGAACAGGCAAACACAACGTGAAAACTTTGTTAAAAAGGAGTGAAACTTGCATTTGGTTAATGTTTTTTCACTGGTGGATTGTAGGGAGGTTGAGCTCCTACAATTATCTTAATATTTTCTGAAAGCTTTGGATGCATCACTTCACGGATATCACCTAATCTCAAACATTTATTCACACAAGACAGAAAATTACTAAAACTTAGCACATTAGTACATATGTTTGCAATTGAATCACCAACACTCAGGTTGAATGAAGTTCGGTAACATCTCACAATCTCCTGCAATGCAGCTAATATGGGGGGAAAAAAGATAATTTTAATAACACAATATAATCTAGTAGATTTACATTGGTTTAGTGTTCATGCAACTTTCTAAATCTATGGAGTGATATCATAGTAAAAGTACTTTGCAAGGCATATAGAGCTCTAGTCATTGTGAACTGTTAGGGTAGAACTACAGATGGACAAAACCAGAATTCTCCTGACTTCTTCTTAGGCATTTAAGATATTACCTTAGCCACTGCAAAGAGAAAACACTAGCATTAGCAACCCAAAATACAGCTTTTTGTCTCAGGTGACAACCTGCTTACTGACAGAAAAGTCTTGATCATGGAAAGATGGAAGTGAGAATGCACAAATTCACAGAGCAATGTAACACCAGAGACATTAGAACATTAAAAAAAAATAAGAGAGGTAATTTGTTTGAATTAAAAGGAAGACAGATTTTGAAACATCTGAATGAATTAAATTGACACATTTTATTCATTTCATCTGTTGCTTCTTTCTTTATACAGACAAATTTGGAAATTACTCATGAATTGGTGTAAGAGGCTTAAGCTCTGAGGATCAAATTAGTTCCCATTTTTAACCCAGTTTAATCTGTGCATTCAGGGAGTGGCAGGACTGCGCTAATGAGCTACCTAGGAAAAAAAAAAAAAAACCAAAAAACAAACCTATAGCCTTGCTGTATAACTGACAGTTTTTGCTAAATCCCAGATGCTGTGGCAGCAATGACTTGTTCAATTGAGTCAAATATGTAGGACACAGAAGTGGTTCTTCAGGCAAAAATTCTGGAACAAATTTAAATGTTGAAGGGAAGTCTAGGGACAGCCCACTGGGAGGCAGAAATATTGCTTAAATCAAAATCCTTATAAGTCAAATCCCCCCACTAATGTAAGGTTAGAAGATCCTTGTCTTCTCTGTCTCACTTATTTACATACGCACTAAATTAATGTAAGTTATCAGCGTGAGGAAAAACTGCTGAATCAATAGCATTTTTCATATATTTCAGACATGGAGCTGGACTTGCAAGTTCCAGAAGATTGAATAATCTGATGAAAGGGCATAGCTTCTGGCCAGAGTACTTAAAAAACCCCAGAGCTGTCCTTGGCCTGATCTGCTTTCTGGTGGACGGTGATATGACCTTAAGCATTATCTTTAGACATCCTCAGTCTTAGCAACCCAAAAAGCTCTTATTTAAGGGCAGCACATACTACACATGAAGGTGGAAAGCAAGGAGCAAAATGTACAAGAAGAGTCTTAGCTCATATGTTGATCTTCTAGTAATCCTAACAAAAAAAATTTAGTGGTGGCCACTGATAGACACTTGAAGATGGTATTGCTATTGTGTAGCGGAATCATGGACTGTGCCCATGATTCAGCTACACAATAGCAATACTATCTAGATAGCTGGGCAAAATTGCTGGACCTCTCTCTCCCCATGAAGTACATTTATCACTCTGACAACATCACTGATGTTTTTCCCCTAGAATGTGAATTCTGTGAAAACAGAATTTTAGTATTCTCTGTTGTTTTATCCTGTAAATCATCTGAACTTCCTAGATCTTGTAGATCACCTATATGCAATATTCTCACTGAAGATGTGTCACTGTACTTTTTCTGAGACCTTTTTGTCTTTCTGACTCTTCTGGTTCAATTCTAAGACATTTATCCTGTATTTAACTCTTTGAAACTCCTTTTAAATATCTTGACTTCCATATCATGGAGCTATACTCTGAAGTCCCATCCATGTTCAACTTCCCTTAGTAAAAAGAACATGACATACATTAGCTTTGATCTCACCTGCTGTGCTTCTGATTTGCAGTGGGGAGAACCAATATAGAATCCACAACAGTGGTACCACCAGTTCAAGCTCCTCTCCCAGTTTAGCTGAAAATTAACTCTATCCTAGCTGGAACCAGGACACAGTTATTAAAATCAAACAAAGATGAAGAGTAAGGGATTGACAATGTACAGCCTTTCTAGGATTTTGGTAACGAGAAGGAATAATAACACTGTCATAGTTCAGCCACGACTGGGATTAGACTACGCAGTCTCTCGCTCCCCTCACTCTCTGAGAGAATAGGGGGAGATGATATAAGAAAAATGGCTCAAGGTTTGAGATAAGGACAGGGAGAAAATCCTTAAAGTTACTGTCATGGGCAAAACAGACTCGACTTGGGGAAAACTATTCATTTATTTCTAAAACTAGCAGGAGAATGAAACAGGGCACAAGATAATCTCCCCCGACCCCTCCCTCTTCCCAGGCTTAACATTATCTCTCCTACCTTCCCCCCTGCCAAGCGGCACACAGGGGAAGAGGGAACGGGGGTCGCAGTCAGTTTATCATGTGTTGTTTCACACCGCTGCTTCATTGTCAGGGGAAGAACCCCTTGCATTCCTCCCCTGCTCCTTCGTGGGGTCCCACCCATACGCCACAGTCTTTCATGAAACTGCTCTGGTCTGGGTCATCTCTTCGACAGGGTGCAGTCCCTCTAAAACAGCTGCCCCAGCGGGCCCTCCATGGGCCACAGCTGCCTTCAGGTCTCCACCTCCCCTGATGTGGGGTCCTCCACAGGCTGCAGGTGAATCTCTGCCCCTCCATGGACCTCCATGGACTGCAGGGGGACAACCTGCTCCACCATGATCATCACCACAGGCTCCAGGGGAATCTTGGCCAGAAGCCGCATTACTCTCCTCCTCCTTCTTCACTGACCTCAGCGTCCACAGCCGTTCCTCTCAGAAGAAAAAAAATCTTCACAACAGGCTGGCAGATGCCTCTCAGGATCTTTTTTACATCTCATTTACTTCTCATCTCCTCTCCACTTCTTGCAGCTGGGCCAGGCCGAGTTGGGCCCACTTGGCTGCCCAGCAGGAGGCCAGAAGGTGAGGCCTGCAAGGCCCATAAGGCTCACAGCTTCCCCCTCTCTGCCCCCACTCAGCTGCTTCACCTCTTCCCCTCCTTTTTTTTTTCTGTTTTCCCCTATTTAAATACGTTATTGCAGAGGTGTTATCACAGAACATTCTGCTACCAATTGGCTTGGCCTTGGCCAGCAGTGGCTCCGCCTTAGACCTGGCCGAGTCCACTAAACAAAGGGGAGCAACTTGTAGCAGTTTTCTACAGAAGCTACCACCTTAGGCCCCCCCTCACTAAAAAAAAAACCAGAACAGACACCTAAAAAACAACCGCAAGAAAAAAAAAAAAACTATTCCATTTAAAAGTGCATGGCTTATTTTTGAGGCTGCCACCAGACTATAAGAAAGGATTATAAACTGAAGCTACAGCCCATTGCATTTAGTTGTCATCGAATATGACCCCTGTAGCCAAGCATACTATCACGCTCATCATCACACAGCTGTCTCTGGATTACACATTATATTTTTCATATCTTTAACCATCCTCCCTGAACTGCTGTAAAACGAACCTGCAAGGATCATAGAGAATACTATAGTGACCGGTACATTAGGTTGCTCTGTGGGTATTAACTGTGATGGACAAAAAGTAGTTGTTCTAATGTACTTCTATGAAGGGACTATTCAATATGTAACAGTGATCTGGAAGGTCTTGCTGGTTTCTTTGCTTATGGACAAAATCCACATTACATTTCAGAGGTAAGATGCTGCATATTAGTAGAGTTTGTTCAAGAGATGCTAAAATTTCCATAAAAGCTTAGTGCAATATTTCTCCCCCCTGCAACAATCAGGAACAGGTATATTTAAAGGACAAAATGTAAATACCAACTCTATACATTTTTACCCAGAATAACTGATTTAATTTTCAGGAAAACAAAATACATGTCTTTGAAATGTCAAGAACATTTTCCTTTCAGTGTTTGTATAGATGCTATTTCCAGACTGCTTCAAATTCTGGATAATTCTTTACTCAGACAGTAACTGTCATGCCAATGAAAAAGGATTCTAAATTTGTCCTTGAAACTCTTAAACAAAATTATTTTTCTATGTTGATGACTAAGAAAACTAGAGAGTACAATAGAATTTAATATAAAACCCGTGATCATTATGTCAGAATTTTGCTTTGACTGGTGCTGAGCTACTGAAGTGATGGATGCATGAGAAGTGCGTAGATAATTGATAACCAGTGTAGTGGGATGCTGCTTTTCAAACGGAGCCGAAAACTCCATTTAACATCTATTCAATCACAAAAAGTTGTAGAGGCTCTAAGGTGTCAAAAATATGCTAATATACACACTATAGTGTGTACTTGCATCATGGTCCTTCAAACAGAGAGGGTCCCATACTGTTACCTGCTTCCTGCTGCCAAAACAGCATCTCTACTATCAGCAAGGTTCCAATAAATGAAAGAGGGAATAGCACTTCCTCTTTTGGGGGATCAGGTGTTCTCATCTGTCACTTCAGCCGTGGCAGGTGTCTTTCATTTTTAGTGTCTATTTTCAAGTTGTTGTGGAATATGTGGACTTAGGCAATTAATTGTGTGTGTAGTGATGGAAACAGGAAGCTTATAGATAACAGTTCCATTTTGTGAACTCTAGTCGGTCCAAAATGCTTAAAATAAGTACCGGGACACTTAAGCTAAGTGTCATTCTCCCCACCTCTCCCACCCCTGGGAATCTAGCCATGATTCTAACATACGAACTAAAACTTTTTTCTTGGAATTATTAGTAGGAAGATTTATTATTTTCCATTATCTTGAAACCAACACAATCACTTACCTTTTTGCAAATAAATATAAAATGTAACCTTTTGGTTGTTCAAGAACATACCACAATAAAATAAATACAATAGTAGCAAAATATCCTCATTTTCATTTGAAGCTTAAGTGTCATTAAACTAAAGAACACCAGCATTTAAAGTGTATTTTTGTACACATTTTTTGAATTAAAGCCCAATATCTCATCTAGAAAACATTTTAAATAGCAGAGATTCTTCTCACTTGTTTTAGTGGGCCCTGAGTAACATCCAAAATAACTAAAAATTATGAAAGTTCTATAATGCTGATGCTTAGTTAAGTAAATTATAAGCCCATTGAACACACTTTTTCTCTTCTAATTTATTTTTTTGAGCTCTCCTGCTTCAGCTTTCTTAAGGCTTGAGCTTACAAAAGAAACTGAAAAAAGGCTTTGTGGAAAGACTGTACTGTTTGATCAATTACATTCTCAGTATCTTAACTGCTGTAGTATTACAATATGTAGCATTGCAATTAAACTTGTATTGCAAAATATGTCATCTGTTTGTGTTTTAAGTGATATGGCTACAGCGATTATGAAGAAATTATTTTTGATTGCCATAAGGTAAAGCTTTATATTTTAAAATATAACAAAATGAAACATCAGCAGCTTTCAATGTGTTTTTGAAATGGCAATAGGACTTTTATTCTACTGTCATGGTTTAGGATGTGATGAGCTGTTTGCATGCTGAAAAGCCGATTATTTTGGAGAAAAAGAAAAAGAAAAAAAATTCACTTTTAGAAAGCTTCATAATATACTCTGAGACAGTAACAGTAAGTATCTATTAACTGAATTATTTCCAATTTCAGCCCTCTTGAAGAAAAGCTAATATTCTATTAAAAGTCATAATGAAGAAATATTGTAGGGTTTTTTTTTAATTATTATTCTTATTTTTGTTATCAGGCTGATATCCTAACAAATATGAAGGTCTTCTTAAAATTTATGTCCTATGGCAGATAATCTAATGTAAATCCTAAATCCTTTCAGTGGTTAAATACTGTTATTTCCATATGATACTATATAGAATTCTAAGTAGTACATCTGAGCTGATACGATGGAAAACAGTTGTGCAAATCTAGATTTTAATGATATGTTAAAACTCAAGGATTCAGGACAGACTGATTTTGCTTCTTAGCGTTATTGTAAGGTGTTCAGAAGCATCTATGAAGAACTTCCATGTTTTCAGAGTGAGGTGGGTATTTCTGACACTTTGTGAAGGCTGAGAGAAGACTCAGATGTCACCTGAGTGTCAGCACCACAGAGAGTTGTGGGAATCTGGGATGATGGGAAACACTTATTTGCCATCTTCATCTTAGTAAACGAAGCAGAGCCAGGACATGCACTCACGCCCTGGTACATGATTGTACCACTCAATTATCAGCACACTATCTGACTTAACTCTGGCTCAGATGCAATTCTAGACAACATCTGAGCATGGTGGCAGAATTCAGAGACGCCAGGAGCCAATTCCTGTGGACAGCTCACAAACGGCCACCTTCTCTGGGGGTAGGCAAGTTTGACGATTGTGATTGACAAGCTGGCCTCAGGACCAGAGAGCGCACTCTGACCAATTTTATTGAAAGGCGAAACAGAGCTTTGAGATGTGAGGACATAGGAATCCATTATTTTTTTAAAAGAAATTTTAACTGGGATTTCTACGGAGACTTTCAAGTGCTTAAGAGGATACTATGGTAACTCCTACACAAATTGTATACAACATTCATCATCAGTATATAATAGTGAACTTAAGATATAAAAATTATGTGATTTAGAAAATAATAACTTTCTTGTCAAGGTTAATTGCATGAAGGAATAACATTGCATATGGAAATTGGAGGATAAAAAGGAAAAATATTGAAAATATTTGAATTCATTAATCTTTCTTCTGTTAAAAATACAGCAATTTTGTACCTTATTTTCAAGAATACAACTTTAGGTGTTTTTTTCCCCATTTGTTATATTGCCAGTATATTTTTTCCTTCTTTTTTATATCCATCACAGTGAAGAAAAGTATTTTATTCCTAGTATAACCTGATTTTTAAAATTATTAAAGAAATCAAATGCTGTTCTTATAAACATAATAAAAACAAAGCCAAATAAACTTTCTCCTCTTACTATTTACACACTTATTATACTGTATGGAGCAATATAGGTTAGAATATAATTAATTAAGCAAATGTTTTCTGTTCTTCCTTTCCAGCAAACTGCTTATTTTTCCATACATTGCTTTGATGTTTTAAAGGTGTCATCATTTAATATTTACCATCTGAAAGATCTACTTTTTTTTTTCTTTTTTATTTCAGTACCTCAGGAAAACAGCAGATTCTTATCTGAAATCTCTGATATCTGTAATATTAATCTGAATATAGAATAAGTTTCCAGATTCACTCTGTATTTTGGAGTTTCTTTAGTGCTTGAACAGTAATAGCCTACGCACCAGCTTTTGAAGCAATTTTTTCATGTATATGTATTTCCAAAATATGATGACATCCATGACCTTGCAGTCCTGTAACTCAGTACTTATTTACAGACCAAAGACATTGTCAATTAACCTCTCAGATCACAAAGCCTCAGGAGAAAATTAGTTGTGATTTCTTTATATGTTTTCATGGAGGTACATCACAAGGCAGCATACCTTGTGAGTCAGGTCCCATCACAAACTGCTTTCAAAGCAACTAATACTAAAAACACTATGCTCTGAGCTGATTACTAAATCTAACGTTCATGTATTTGCTCTCAAGTGTAATGACTTTTTTTTTTGTGACTCTTATGATATCTGATGCTTTTTCCTGAAAGGCAAAGATCAGTATAAGTGTATATCAACTTTCTTCAGAAAGATATGGTCTGAGCAACCATCATTTCAGAAGAAAGATAGAAGACCTAGGTCTAGTCCAGTGTTTTAAACATTTGAAGGCAAACTGATGCTGAGCTAATATGTTCGTATTGAAGTCAGTGTGTTCTTCTTGAAGTCAGTGTGTTCTTGTTGAAGTCAGTGTGTTTTGAGCATTGAGCATTAATAATTAAGCATAGGATCACAAATCTGAAAAACTTTGAGTTTCTACAGTTTATCAAATCGTTATTCTCCCATTGAATTAGAAACTGACTGAGTGCAATCCTTGGTCCTCTCCCAGCTGTAGATTAAAATATGATGATTTTAATCCATGTTTATGGTTATCTTGTTTGACAATAAAGATTCTGGATTATTTATACTATATTAATTTCCTTCATAATTGTGAGGAGGAAGTGGGAAGCTAAGAATCATTTACTCGTAATAATTCATTAACCTACTGCAACTGGGTCATTTTGTATTCCAAAGATGATCTGATAACCAAGAGGTGTATTCCAAGCGGTAAACTGTTAACATGGATTTAAAAAAAAAATAGAGATAAACTGACTGAAGAACCTGGTTATGAAAAAGCAGATAACTGAATATTTGGAGGCCTTGATAGTGGACTATGAATGTCATTCAAGTTTGTTCAGAGTGAAACAGAATACCAGCTGGAGTGGAGAGGAGGAAAAATGGGATCTGACACCTGCTCTTTGCTCTGACTGTTCTTAAGGCTGCAAAATAAAAGCAGATATATTCTGCAGAGATGTTGTCCAGAACCATGATCTTTCGTCTTTAACAATACACTTTAACCATCAGGCTATAAAATATAGAAAACTTCAATTTTTTTAAGATCTTCCCACTCTTTGTTGCAGAGTGACATCTCTGACAGGAGGGATGCACAAACCTAGACTATATTATTTCCAGATATTATTAAAGCACACTACAGGAAAGGTGGTTATCTCTTTTGGTCCAAGAAGGAAACTGAATGTAGGTTTCCTTTCTTCTGTAGCCATGACATTATCATATGGAAGCTTACACCTCCTTTTCCCACAAACTTTCTGAATTAAAGTCTGTTTCTAAATGACAGCTTAGGTGTGGCAATGCAAGAAGAGGTTTTACTCTTTGAGTCCCAATCTTCAGTTTGCAGCCACAAGTGAGGTCCTACAACTGGGAAACAAGATTTCAGCCTCACTTATACTGCTATATCAGACTGATTTGGGCAGCTCCATCTGCAGGACTCAGGATGTCGTGAACTGATTTTTTTATATAGGTTCCTCTTCCTGTTTGGTGTAAAAGAAATGTAAATAGGAAATTGAATTTAATTATATAAGTTCCTTTCCCGGAGTAACTTCCAACTTTTTGGAATCATAGGCTCTACATTCCCTCTTAGGCTCAGTCCTAAGCATTTGTAATTTTAATTAATAATGTAATAAATTTTTTATTAATCGTGTAATAAATTCACTTTTACCACAATAATTGTTGAAAGTTACTAACATCAACAGGTGACCTTTCAGATCTCAATAACAACACTTGATTTCATAAGAGCTATTAAAAAAACCCCCACCTTTAAGTGTTACAGAGTTTATACACTCTTTACTGTAGATTAAGTATTTCAATATTGCACTCTTTCCTGTCAGAAAAGCCTGTAGAAAACTCCTCCCATAGTTCTAACAGCTGCAATTTAAATTAATTTATTTTATTGTCATAACATATGCATAATGGAGGCTCTTTAAAAAAGTCTATCTCTCTCACTATTTTTTTAATATATATATTTGTATTTGTCGTGAGTTACATATATTTGTGATGGGACTATAAATACAATAAATATTTCAAAAATACATGTAAACTTCCTTTTAATCATACACTGTTCTTTAATAGAAAATATATTGGAAGAGAAAGGATAGTCATGTTTATCTCATTTTGTTTGCACTACCGTAAATTCTTTACAAATTCTATTTCCTCTTTCTAACGTGTCTTCTTTCATTTTCTATAGTTCCATTTTTTTCTAGTTGTGCAATAAAACACAAATCAGTCTGTTTTCCACTTGTTTTTCATCATGATTATTGCTTTCATTTATTTTCGTGGAAGCTTCTTTCCTAGTATATAGACTTCACTCCTTTCTTTGTATTTAAAAGTTATTAAAAATCCAGGTATCAGATTGTGAGGAAAGTCTGCACTATTTAAGTTCCTGTGTTCATTCTTATCATTGCTGTATCTGAGCACTCTCAAGAAGATTAAGCAATGAATCTATGTACCTGTCATATATAATCCATGCTCTCTTTCTCTTCCCAAGGAGAAGAATTGTGTATATACCAGAGTTTTGTTTTTTTTTTTCTGATTCAGAACTCACTGTCAGAAGTATATGTTAGAGATTTTTTTGGCAGAACACTATTTCCTTATTCCTCTAGGCCAACCATTAGGTGCCCTCTCTCAAGAATAATGACCACTAAGAACCTCTCTATTTTCCCAAGCTATTCTCTTTGTCTTTTATTGCTTCATACTCTATTACAGCAATATATCAAAGAGAAATATAGCTTAATGTACAAATGGAAGACACTAATTAATTTATTTTCAGTAGACCAAAATGAATATTTGGTTTTTAGCAAATGCATTAGAATGTTTCATTCTCATAAAAAAAAAAATAGCAAAATAAGGTAAGGCTTTTCTTACATTTGTAAATATTTATATATACTCACTTCACAAGACACTTCCAAATTCACCTTTTCATACCACTCCATCAAAAAAAAAAATCTGTTCATATAAAATAGGTATTTTGACAATATTCTGCTATAAGAATAAAACATAATCAGAATAACAAATTAAGTAGAAATCCAATTTTTTGTACCTCTGCCTAGAACTGCAACATTTCTCTGTAATTGTAGAGCAGAAAATGTAAATCAGCTTATCTTGATTTTTTTTTCAGTGTAATCTGCATTTTATTGTGTTTCGTACTTATTCCATGAAAACTAGTTAGTTATAGCACTAAACAGATACAGTAGTTTTGACAGGATTTTCTGGGCTCTGCTTTGAGATGTTCTTGATCTTCTGTGGACTTTATCTGAGATTCTTGAGATACTCCCAGAAACGCTCTGAGGAACCTGAAGGTATAACTGCACTCACATAAGGATGGCCTTGGCTTCTGTCAACCTTCATATTAAGCTCTAGCAGGACCTAACAAGCTGCCAGCTGTCCTTGATCATGGAGTGCCTGAAGCTTTTGTCTCAGCTAGATCCTTGATGAGAGAGGATCAGCCACCTTTAGCCTAGCTAATAAAGGAACAAAGGTAGAGAGTAGTTTGTACCTCATCTCGGGGTGGGGGAGGGGGAAGTGGTTCAGAAAGAGGGAGTAGCTGCAAGACTGAAGTTGTGAGGGAATGCTGTCAAATGAAGCATCTGTGCTGGTTGAGCCTAAACCACACAAGAGCATAAGAAAAAGCAACCAATGATGGCAGTGGGAGACTTCCTGCTTCAGAGGGTGGAGGTCCCTATCTGCTGACCTGACCTGTCATCTAGGGAGATTTGCCAGTTTTCAAAAAGAGTCAGAGAAGGGAGAAAATGATCAACAATCAAGTAAGGTCACAGTGGAGAGGGGTTATGCGAACAGAAATTGACAAAACTCAGAATTGACAAAACAGGGCATACATATGTAAATCTTGGTTCAAGACTAAGAATATTATTGTTGATCAGTAATTCTTGTATTGGTCTTAATCAACTGAACATAACTATTTCAAACACTTGGTATGTGTACCTTTGTCACTTGAAGAGCCAGTGCATAACTTAGCCTGTTTTCTCATGACAAGGAGTCACTATTTTCTGCAATTTTCTTCAGCTTACCTTACACTTCAGGTTAAGTGAGTAGTTTGTTGTAACTTTCGTGTGATGATTAAAACTTTGCAAAAAATCACCTTTACTTCCATTGATAACTTTTAAAAGTTAGCTAGAAAAACTCTTTCTTTTTCAGACAGAAATCTGCAATCATTTGTAGTCTGAGGCACTCAGAAATTTCCTACCAATATGGCTTGCTGACTTTTGATATACCTAAAAATACACCCATTTTCCCAGGCATTTGGAGAAAAAAAAAAACTGGGATTAAATGCTGTGATGTTAAGTGTTGACCTTTTAATATTATTATTTAATTATTTCTGATTAGGACTTGCTTTTGGTTGGACTTAGACTTTTTGGGCAGTACAATGTTATTAGTTGGAATGAGATTTTTGACTGCATTCCTAGATATTGCAGAAGATGTCTATAACAACAACAACAATAATAATAATAGTAGTAGTAATAATAATAATAATAATAATAAATCAATGCTAAAGATTCTATTTTGTCTCTGGGAAAGAGCTTTGGAATTGTTCAGGATTTCTGGCTGGAGCTAAACTGCCTAAGAGTCCAGTTCCCATTTAGGAAACTTAATTAAGTTCTGAAGCATAATTCATTTTCTTCATAATTATACTCCATAGTGAAAGATTAATACTTTAAAATTGACTGTTTTCTTTTACTAGTATACAATATGTCAAAGTGAGGGATCTGTCATGGTATGAATGCAAAGACAACAGGGCCAGCATTGCCTCCAAGTGGATGGAGGAGGAGATGTCATGTAAAGGAGTATGTTCTAATTTAGTGAATCCAGTGACCAACGTGTCTTGAACTCTGGTAAAGTAAGATTGAAAACCTGTTTCTCTCTTCTTTGATATGTCCTTAATAATTGTCCATGCTTTGTTTGAGCATCATCCTGTTTCATCCCTTTGTTTCACAGTAAGCAGAGAGTGGAATCCATCTGTCAAGCCCTTCTACAATAATAGCAGTTTTTTACTAAGACACATTTTCAGTGTAGAAATCACCCTGAATAAATCTGTTTTTTATTTAAATGCAAAGCTTTAAAAATTATTCTGAGTTCTTCTGTGACTGTACAAAGGGAGAAATATGGGTGTGACTTCAGGTGATGTGAGGCTTTGCTTATAAAAACATCTAATGTTGGATCTTTATTTTTCCACTTGTGTCACAAGCAAGAAAATTTCAAGAAGGAAACATTTTGGAAAAGTCCATTAGTAACATGAATAGTAAATGTTCACCACACATCAGTATGAGAATGTGTTTTACTGCAAACTCAATGAATGCTGTCTTTAAGGATGGATTTTCAGATACCACGACATCAAATCCATCTAGAAGGGCCTTGAGTTTCCTGGGAACTACCTTAACAGAGGTCATAGTTTCACACAGAGTTAGACCCCAGTAAATTACTGGAAGAATCCAGTCCTCAGTGAGTGTTGATATATCATGCCATTTGTATATTATGAGCTGCTGAAGACATTATAGGAAAAAAGCAACATCTCAGGGTATGTCATGGAATTAAAAAAGAAATTGTCTTATTTTGTTTACAACAAGGACTTAATAAGAATCTACCAGACATCTGGTAGGTATCTGAAGACCTGCCAAAGAAATAAATGGATCATAGACTGTCCAGGAGATTTTAATGAGACCCCAGCTAAAGAATTTGGCTAGGCTAGGAAATTACTCTGGAAGTGTACGTCCTCATGCATCCCAAGAGAGTACTGAGGACAGAATCTGAACTTTGATGAAGGCTGTCTCACCTTCCAAGCCTCTAATCCTGTGGTGCACTCAGTCTGAAAAAATAGTTTATAGTCATGCATGGATTTAAAATACAATGTCTTGCACAAATTTTGCACACAAACATCTTAAATTTGCATTAAAATATTTAAATTACAGAATATAATTAGAATTTAACTCCAAAATAAGAAGCAAGCCTAGCTGGCATGTGTAACAGCATACAATATCTGTTGGCTTGATATATGAAGTCCAAGGCAAAGATTATTATCTAAGGAGAAATGCAAATATTGTTTAAGTAACTTTATGACTGAGATACAGAAAGTATGACAGTAAAACAGTCATAGTCTGTCCACAATTCAACATGGATTGAACCTCGTCTAAAATTGAGGTTTTGCAGTATTTACTTAAGTTTTTGCAGAAGAAATTTGTCCCTTATTCATAGCAGACAGATAGGTACAAAGCTGCAAATAATGATCTAATAATAAAAATAATTTCATTATGACACAAAAATATTTAATTTTTTTTTGGTCTAAGAAATATAAAAACACAGAAAATGACAGGGCAGGTACTGCAGAAACAACTACAGTTTTATTCACAATCTTTATAGAGCTGTTTGGATTGTGATAAAAAAAAATAAATAAGGTTATTTTCCAAGATTTACCTAGAGCTACAGTAATATATGTCAATAATAAGAAATATTTGTTTCCTGTTTCAACTAAGAAAACAAAGTCTTTGTTTAAAGGGAATTTTTTTTTCCTTAAAACATGAGTATCTAAAATAATTGAAATACCCCATTATTTCAAATAATTTTTCACTACTAAACACTTGCTACTCAGGAACATCTCTCCTATGAAGAAAGGCTGAGACAGTTGGAGCTGTTTAGTCTGGAAAAGAGAAGGCTCTGGGGAGACCTCATTGCAGCCTTTCAATACTAAAATGGACTTGTAGAAAGATGAAGACTTTTTGCCAAGGCCTGTAGTGCCAGGACAAGGGGAAATGGTTTAAAACTATAAAAAAAAAAAAAAAGCAAATTTAGATTAGATATAAGGAGTAAATTGTTTACTATGAGAGTGATGAGGCACTGGATCGTGTTGCCTGGAGAAGCTGTGAATGCCCCATCCCTAGAAGCATTCAAGGTCAAGTTGGATCAGGCCTCGAGGAACCTGATCTAGGGAAAGATATTGCTGTCCATGGCAAGAGGCTGGAGTAGACAAACTTAAAAGGTGCCTTCTAACCTGAACTATTATATGATTGCATGATTGTGTGTTAGATTATTTCCACATATACGAATGCAACTGTATTCAGAATGTATGAAAATAAAATTAAAAAAAAAATATTCTGAATTTGATGGCATATGAACTGTTGGCACTATTTTTGCTTTACTAAAATAAGGCAGCAATTTCAAGATAAATTGCAAAAAACCTTGATAATAAACTATTCAAAGAATATAACAACATCTAACCAAAAAAAATTGTCAGAAAGTGCTATGTGATAGTTTCTATGTACCAGAGTTTACATTTTGATTTCAAGAAAAAAAAAACCTGAAGCAGTCAAGTGTTAAGTTTTATAATTATTAAAAGGTTTACTTCAGACAAGAATCTGAAAATGAATTGTTTGTAGAGTATCTGTTAATACTTCAGGAGTCTTGCATAAATAATAAATTTATTAATCAATTTAACATAAAACAAAGATTAATTAAAGGCACTAAAATTGAATCATGTTCTAAAATAAATTACTCTTTCATTTTTTCCTTGAAGAAAAGGAAAAATATATACTTGACAGAAAACTATATGATATGTTAAAAGAACTGATGTGCTTTTTCTTTCCATCCAGAAAATGTTCTCAGAGCCCCTGTAGAAACCTCCATGAAATTAATGTAGGAGGACTAAACTAAGAAAACGCAGGTCAACTTAAGAGCATGCTGCTTGGCCATCAGCTTTTTTACTTTACCTTTATCTGGATGGAAAACTGTTCTGTTCTCTTTGCATAATCATTAAGTATATTTTCACATAAAATTAATTACTATTTTGTGTAGTGGGAGGAAGTGAAAATTAAGGGAAATGTCTATATCTACACTTAACAGTAAGCTTATGCTGAACTCTGTGCTTGTCATGTCATTTTTATACTGACCATACAAATATCTAAATATTAATCCAATTAGTAGAAATCCAAGGCTTATCACTGAATTTACTGGGTTTTACTCCATCTAATTCAGATGCATATATGTGTGAACTGATCTCATTTGAACTTACGTAATTTAGGATTACAAAGTTTATTCTAATCATAGACAGGAAGAAACTCTAAATAACATTTTGTGGCTTATGGGAGGGGAGCAGTTTATGGATGTCAAGCAAAGGCAAACCGGTTGTAGTTTCTACTATAGTTAAATAGAAAGTAACTATGATAACTTTGGAATATCTTTTGTCAATGTCTCTACTCTCTCTTACTCAAACTAATTAGACTAAGCTATTTAAAAAGCTAGTAATGTTCTTGATGACCCCAGTTTTGGAAGGTCCCATTCAAGATTGAGTTTAATTGATCCTTTGCAAAGAGGACTGTGGTTTTTGCAAATCAGGCCACTCAGGTGCTTCCAGATGGGTCCCAGCACGTAGCACAATCAAAATCACTAGTCACATTGTCAAAATCTTGGTTAGAGGTGCCTAGACCTCATTAGGAGCATGTTTATTATTCAGAAGCTGACACCTCATTGCAATAGGCCATGTGAGTCTGACAGGTTTTTTCAGTAGTGCAGATTATTCTCAGAACAGCAGCAGCAGCAAAGTACTCTGCCCTTGGTGGCTACATCTTACAAAGTCATGGCAGATGAAAACTAGCAAAATGAATTCATGTCTGCTGGGTTGTTTTTGCCATGACAGCTGTGCTTTGGAGGTGGGCAAGCCAAGGAATTTAAGTTTGGCTCATGCAGAGTGTTTGGCTCTGAATCAGCTCTGTGCCCATATATGTGAATGAGCCAAGCCAGTAGGAATATTTTGGCATTACCTTCTGGCTGTCACAGTGACCTTATATATCACTTCACACATTCTCCCTTTTGTATGTGTATAATCAGTTCCAATGGATCGAGTAATGTTTTGGCATGGGTTTGCCTTGGCTCTGGCTTCAAATTTTCTGGTCTGTTTATACAAGTTGCATCCAGCATGCCTGTGAAATTCATCAACAAATACTTAAGAATAACGGATATACATTTTTATGTTCTAGAAAAATAAAATAAGCAATGAAATTGACATTGTAATGCCATCAACTATTTTCTGTACGTCAAAGAAGGTCAACATTATACTTAAAATTGTTCTACTTGCCCAGCTTACATGTTACACGTCATACGTATAGGGCTGTGTATGTATTCATATACACACATATATTTATAAGTAGGGGGTATATTTGACTGTTTATCAAATGATGATGTAAGAATGAGGAAAAAAATTGTTGTCAATAAGTTCTTATCAAGGAAAAAATGGAATATAATAGCTTTTGTTACCAAAAATAGAGGAGGATACTTCAATATATCATTGGATATAATGTTCTTTACTCAGAAATTGTAGGCTATAGTTTTAGAGCATGTTCAGTTACAGAGATTATGTATTTTCACAGAGAACTGTCATCAATAACGTCTCCTACTGTTTAATCAGTCTGTTGAAGAATTGTTGTGAAGTTAGACATATATACAGCATTAATTGGACATAGAGTAGTAAAAGGAAGATCTTAGTAAGTTCCAAGATTTATCACTGTGCTATTACAGTTATTAGTATAAGTGTTATTTTTCATATGTCTCATAAATTTGGTAAATACTCCTAATTATTTTAAAATCTCCAGAACTGCTGTTATCAGAGATTGCTTTATTATTAAACTTCTTTGGACACAAGATTTGAATTAACACAACAATGCAAGGACACAAATCATTGCAAAATGTAGTTGCCATATTCATATGGTGACAGTATAACTATGACATCAGAATTACTTCACTTCTTTTCTTCTTTGCATTGTAGTAGCAGTTATTAAAAACAGTGAAGAAATGCACTTCACCTTGTTAAGCACAATACATAAGCAAACAGAAAAAAAAATTCTTTCTTCCAAATAATACCATCTAAATAATGAAAAATAATCCATTATCTCTCAGAAAGTTGTTTGTTCATTGCTTTTCTCTTATTCAGAGAAGAATATGAAAAAAAATAGAAACTAAATATGGAAACTCATGAAGAACCATTACTCTAAAAAATTACTCATTTGTTAAAATATATAAAATATAGTTCATGTTCATGACGAGAAAATAATACTCTCTATATAAATAAAATAATCAGAAAGACATTTCTTTGTGTTACTGTGCAGTATACCTTAACTGAGCCTTGCAGGAAACATCTCCTGAGTTCAAATTCTGGGTCCATTTAGTGTCTCCTTACTCTGCTGAATTGTGATGAGGACACACATAGCAGGGGTTAGATTGAGGTCACCAATTGATTTCATTTAGGATAATTCGCCATCAAATAGTTGTAACCTTTACTGTGACCTTGAGATGGACTGAAAGCCGATGGCTAAGGAGAAAAATAAAACAAAGAACGTGTCCTTTCTCACTCTCTTGAGTGTAAAATAATGAAAATAACTTTTAAAAAAGTTTTAAAATCTCATTTTTTAATCACTTTGAATTCTGAAAATGAGCTTTCATTTTTTCAACTAGTACAGCTTACTGGTCGCTTGAACTCAGGTTCGTCTTGCCAAGAGTGCAGTTCAAGTAGAGACAAAAACAACTCAGTAGTGGAATTCAAACCTCAGATACCTAAGCCAGTTGCTGAAACTTAGATAAGATGACTCAAAGTTCAAATTAATTTTGTATGTGTTACTTAAAAAGAGCTCAAATAAAGTATTTACAGTACTAGTCTCTTTGAGACTTGTGAGTTTATTTTGAGATAATGAGCATCTCATAAATTGGGAGAAATTAATAATCTATTCTTTCTGGTCACTAAACATTTTTCCATTTTATGCATTGAATATAGTTTGTTTTACAAGTACTTAAATCTTTTTCATATAGGAAGAAAAAAAAGGAAAACAGGTTTTTTTTTTGTTTTAAAACCTCTGTGCACTGTTCTTACAATTTCTCGCACACAAAAAAAAAAGATTCCATTTAAGAACAATGGAAGTGGAAAGTTGTTTTTTGTGAAAATTTTTTTCCTAAGTGTTAAAGATTGTTGGACTTTGGGATCTATGCAGGGATTTCCATCCTGGAAAGCCATAATTCCAGCCTGGTAGATGTGGCTGCTGTGGTTCCCTGTGTATATATAAAAGGACAGGGAATGGGCTGATGCTTAGTGAGGATATATTAGATAGTGTGGGACCTGAGCATGGTAAAAATGATATGGCATAAGGGATGGAGATTGTACTAGATCTGTCTAGGGTGAAGTGAATTTTCTTCATAGCAGTCTGTATGGTACTGTGGTTTTGAATTCTGACTAAAATAGTGTCGAGAACACACCAGTGTGTTTGGTGTGGTATCTGTTTCTCACTTTGCCCCTTCAGTGGGTAGATTGGAGGAGGGCAAGAGGTTGAGAGGGGGCACATCTGAGACAGCTGACCCGAATTGTCCAAAAGGATATTCTATATCCTATGATGTTGTACTCAACAATAAAACCTCAGGGAAAGGAGGGAGAAGGGGGGCCATTCTTGTTTATGATATTCATCTTCCCAAGTAACCACTACACATTCTGAAGCCCTGCTTTCCAGAAAGTGGCTAAACATCTGCCTGCTGACTGGAAGTAGTGAATAAAGGTCTTATTTTACTTTGCTTGCACACACAGCTTTGTTTCACTTATTACATTGTATTTACCTTGATCCATGAGTTTTTCTCACTTTTGCTCTTCCTCATCGTGCTGGTAGGGGAATGAATGAGTGGCTGTGTGGGGCCTTTCTGTCTTGACTATGCTGGTCTTGTAGGCTCATGATTTAGTCTACAGGCTGAGATTAGCCTCAACACACTTTGGTAAGGTGAAGATCTGTCATCTCATTTAAACTAATCACCTAAGATTTCCTCTGTAGTCAATGAAGAGAGATAAGCACTTTGAAAGACTAATTTATGCTCTCATTAGAGGTACATAACATAGGTAGAAAGAAATGCACTCTTGAGGTGCCTCTTTTTCATTGACCACAGAGGCAATGTAGAGATCTAAATTAGAGTAAGTTTCTAATATGTAAGCTGGAGGACATGAAACCAAGAGTGAGTGAGCAGTAAGGCTCAGTTCCTCCAAAAGATTTAGGAGCTAATTATCTTGATTTCAGTGAAGTTAGGCAAGTAGCCGAATACTTTGACAGGTTCAGGTTGAAGATATTTTTTTTTGTTGTTTCCAAGGTTAATAAACTGTTCTTTTACCCAAGATTCATGTCTGCTGTCAACACATAGACCTAGTGTAACAGTACTGTCACATAAGAGCAAACACTTACGGAGTTTTAAACTTTTTCTTCAGTTCTTTGTAGTACCTTGGATTTTAACCTTATGAAACTGTAGATGTGAGTTATATGAAGTGAATCCATCTGCTTTTCTATAAACTTTGTATTTTAAACAACCTTCAGTCTCCACTCCCAAAAAACCAAACAAGGAATGTGTAATATTAGTCTAATACACTTATCCTTTTGTACACGATATCTAAAGCTGCTCAATCAATTATACTGTGGCAAACGCTAAGAAGAAACATACCCAATGCAAAAAAAAAAAAAAAATGGATTGAGCAATAGAAGATTAAGCTATACAGATTAACTACTCAAGCTGGAACAAAGTGCTGTTGGAAATTCAGTGAGAATTAATGAGTACCCAGACTGGTTGGTAAAGAAAGCATTAATACTTTCATCCTAAAAAATTAAGGATGGAGAGAGAATTACAAATCTTAGTCTCTCTGAACTCACCAGGAAAGCTTGCTTTTCCTTATATTAGTGAGGCAGAATTTTATCTTCATACCAAAATCAGATGTGACTTATTTATTGCTGTAAATTTTACATTGGTAAATTGATGTCACTGTATGCAATTTGGTGATGATTAGAAACTAATGGGTGAAAGAGACAGGCGTTAGCAGGAAAAAGAAAATGAACAAAGGATGTATAAAAGAGTACACCAGGCTTTCTAGATGATTTTGAGATTTTTTAAATAAATTAGGTTTGTCCTAGTATACACAAAGAACTTCCCAAGAGCTTCCAGGGAGGATGTATGAAATTTGAAAACACTAGGTAAGGACAAATGCTTAACTTCTTTTGAGTTAAAATAAGTGAAAAATTATTGACCAGTCAGTCCTATTTCAATTTGCCACACTAGTCAAACTATTTCTAAGGTTACGACTTCATGAAAACATGTAGAGAAATAATGGTCAGCATCAATTTTTCAGGAATAACTATGTCATATTAATCTAATTTCTCTTTAAGATGAGTAACAGTGAGAAAGAATAAAGAAGATGTAGAATAAATTGTACATGTAACTTGACATAGGATGATTTCCTTTGCTCTGATGATGAACTTTTAATGATATTTTCTTAATGTAAACATGGATGTCTTCAAATACATACTGTGACAAAAAAAGAAAGGATATACTACATTCCTCATATCCAACCACTAAGCTTAAAATGAAGCATGGGAGCTCTAACAGATACTACGGAGAACTTTATGATGGTAAAAGGAATTATCATTGAATCAAGTTTGTGGCAGCTGGGGAACGTCCACTGCTGTTTTTAGCATTTTTGTTAGGAAGGATATAGGTATATTTATTTCTTTCTTTTGGAAAATGGATCCTATTGGGAAATATTCCTACTGGCTAGATCTATATTAGTAAACTAAAGAAGGCCATAGATAGATAAGATCACAAACTTATGCTCTTGTGAGCTGCACTTTTCTGTCAGGTACAAAGAAATAGAACATCCTAATTGTATTTATCCATATGAACAAATCTATTGTGTAGAATATTAAGGCTCTGTGAAAATACCAGATAAAAGAAGATTGTTACATAAACACCTGTATTACCTTTATCAGGAATGTCTGTCCGTCCATCTAATCTTATGAATCAGGAATTAGTAAAACATGTAAAGGAAAGTTAAGATGATGGGAAAACTCCACAGAACGTTTAAGGACAGAAAGCTCACAATCAACTCTTCTGCCACAGATGTTAGTAGAACTAGCATACACTTTAGGACAACGTATCTTAAGTACTGCAGTTTCAGTTTTTACATACCTGCATGGTTTTCCTTTATGAGTATTTTTTATATTGAAATGGTTTTCCATCTTCCTGATCAAATATGATGTATAAGTGACCACATTTTTCAAAGTGAAAAGGTAACAAACAATAATTTCAATGATGGCATAAAAGTGGTTGTCAGTGATTCGTCAGTCAAACCTCAGATCAATAAGTTACTCTATAAGCCTG
Organism: Chlamydotis macqueenii; assembly: GCF_036417535.1. Classification (NCBI taxonomy): domain Eukaryota; kingdom Metazoa; phylum Chordata; class Aves; order Otidiformes; family Otididae; genus Chlamydotis; species Chlamydotis macqueenii. The sequence continues at coordinate 20,064,779 of NC_141556.1, forward strand.
TGCAGATCTGTCCATTTTTATTATACTATAATAATAAACTTATAAATACATCAGAAAATTTAAGGCTGAGGAAAGTAATATTATCTTAAAATATCTAGAAATGATCAATCACTACTTGTTTTTCTTCCTTCTATTAACAAATGTAGACTTGTAGAACTTAAAAAAGCAGAAAAAAAAACTACCTCAAAGGAGGAAGGAAATAGGAAAGTAATTCAGAAGCACTGAAGAAGAATAATTTAAAATAATGATTTTTCTATATCAACAGAAAATTACTTCCATAGTGGACCAAAATATGCATTACTCTAGCACCATGATTTTTTACCCAATACACAAATGTATTTAATATTTATAGCATGTTTTTGAAATAATGTGATTCACACTGGGCTCTTGAATGCCATTTAGCACAGCTGGTTGCTGGAACTTTATCTAACTTTCCCTTACATCAAGGGAAAAACTGCCTTTGAGATGAGTGAAGATAATAGTGTTACTGAGAGTTGGTTAAGTTTATGATTGCCCTCCATAATTTTTTAATTCCAAGAAGTGGTGCAACTGTTGGATGCTACAGTCATTCCTTTATCTCATATTACACTGAAAACATATGAAGGGCATATAAAGTTCCCTTCAAATTAAAACGTTTTTGTTTTAGAAGACTGTTCAAGTCTTCTTATAATCAGAAGGTTCAAGTTCTTCCTTTTTGTAATTCCACTACAACAAATTAAATCTAGAGATAAATTTAGTCAATGTAGTAAAACTAACTTCTGCGTCTACGTGACTCCTAGTATTGATATTTTTCCTATAAGCTTTCTTATTTTTATGCAGAAAAAAAAATGTGGTTTATGTAAATTGCATGCACGTTAAGCCCTGACAAATGAAACTTTGCCTATGAATAGTATTTGATTTAATAGATGAGATTTCTCACTTCCATCTGGATTTGTTTTGTGCCTCTATTGTATAAATAAAAGTTATATCTGCACATCATCTGTATATCAGCTAAGCAATTCAGCTCCTATTATAAAACATGGTATATGTTTTCTGAAGTCTCAAACATGAATTACCTGTCTTGCAAATTTACTAATTAGTTCAACCAATTTTCTTTCTGTCTCCAGGTAATATGAGCCAATGATCTGAATCTGATGTTGTTAACAAAATAGAGTGCTGAACAAATGTTTTAGGTCACAGTCTGTTTACAGTACTACAAAGAGTGCCTTATTTGTTCCCTAATTTATATATTTGGATTTCTTTATTAATTTATCAGAAAGAAAATAGAAAAAAAAAAAAAAAACAAAAACCCCAGTCTTAGATCTTCGTAATGATTACATCTATTTCAGAATATTCATTGATCCACCTGTTAACTTTCAAGGGAATACTACTTTTAAATGTAAGATTTCAGTGTCAAAAGACAAAGGTTTTTCTACAGCATGGTCCACAATTCTGTCTGTATTAAATCCACAATTTTTAAAACTGGAATTTCATTTCACCCTTAGTGATTTCTATATTTTCGTCTTAAACAGTTTAATTTTTAAAAAATCACAGATTAACAGAACTTGAATTTATGAATCCATCCAGGCACATTTGGGAATACAGTGCACGGTTTCACCTCTGTATTACAGTTCATATTCTGCAGTTGAATATTCCCATAATAGAATCAGTGACTATAATGCAGAACTGAGGAATCTGCAAGTTCATATTGTGGGTATTTTTGTGGGAGTAAGGAACTAACACAAAATACTTGTCAGGATGATATTCATTCCTGCCTTTAACTTTAACAGCAAAAAAAAAAAAATAATCACTGAGGTACCTTCTATAATCAATGTGATTAAACAGACTCTTCAGGATTTATCCCCTCATTTTAAAATCCAACCTGTATCTTCAGTGATGTTTCAACTGGTGAAATTTTAGAGACATTCCTGCAATTAACTCCATTCGTTGTAGTTATCCTTCCGGGGAGAATAAAATTTGGGGAGGGAACACAGCCAGGACAACTGACTAGAACTGACAAAAGAGATTTTCCATACCAAAGAAATCATGCTCAGTAATAAAATTGGAGGGCAAGGAAGGGATGTTCCAAAGTAGCCATCACTCAAAGACTGGCTGGACATTGGTCTACTTGTGGTAAGTGGTGAGTGATTACCTTTATATCACTTCAGTTTTTAAGGTTTTTTTTTCCCAATTATTAAACTGTCTTTATCTTGGTCTGTGAATTTTTCTCACTTTTGCCTTTCTGATTCTCTCAGTTAGCCTTCTGGGGAAGCGAGTGAGCAAGTGGGCTGGGGTCAACCCATGACATAGGGAAAAGGTAACTTTAAAGTTATATCAAAATATAAATTTCATTTAAATCATGGTCATGAAATTCAATTCCACTTCTCAATTTTATATTTAAATAATTCAGAGACATTTGATACTGATTATTCTCAATATAACTATTGTAATTGTTATCATTAAATATGCTTAAATAACAGGATGTTAATATACATAAAATGCATTCAGTCACTAACCCCACAGATGATTATATACCTCTGCAGAGTAACTATGTGCAACTATTACATTCCTAAAGGACTCTATGTTGATTATAAGTAAGATCTTCTAACATTGGCCATGTGAAGATATTGTTATGTATTTTGAATTTATTTGCACATTTTCAGAGGCTGACTCAATTTATTTTACTTGCTGCAGGGTCTGTCTTTGAGTCAACGACCATTTCCATTGTTAGAGTGCTGGCTGTGACAAAAGAAGATAAACATGCTATTTGGATTTATTTATAAATAGAAAGATTAAGATTTAAAATTGAGCTTCATGCATGGGCATATGTTTCTGTAACTTCACAGAGGATTATTAGAAGCAACTTAAAGAAAAGAAGTTGTAAAAACCCTTGATGCCACCACAAGTATATTCAGGGGATTGTGTTACCCCATGGTAATAATTTAAAGTGTAGTCAAGAGGTGACCATACTAAAGCTTTACATCTTCACCTTCTTAGGAAGAGAAGGTAGTCTCAGCACTGTCAAGCAGATGGATATTGCTGCAGATAGCATTAGGAATCACAGAAAGATCCAGAAACAATGTCTTTTTCAACCATTGCCTGTAAGGAATTTCTAAAACAATTCATAGTGCACTGGGTATTCTAAGAATGCAACATGCAATTTGTTTTTACCTTGACTTCTCATGAAAAGTAGGTGTGCACATCCATTGGCCAATTTAAGTGACCTCTCCCTCTCTCAGTAGAAAAATGAAAAATCTGGACATGCAAAAGCATTTCTGAGACACTTTCTGGTTTAATCCCAGTAAGGATAAAATATTCACATAGCAATATTGAAAAGATCTATGCTGAAATCCTACAAAATTAGCTGATTGCTAAATTTTATGTCAGGAACTGGTCGCTTAATAGTCAATTATCAGCAACATAAAAAGGAAATATGAACAAGTTAAGATCAATATCATCATTCATCTTGTAATCAAAGATAATTTATAGCAATCTTTGATCTCTGAAGTTTGAACACAGTCAAGCAGTTTATTTTATGAATCTTTATTTTGGTAGAGAAATGACACTGTCAGACCTACCAAGATGATATATGCTTATGAAATATATTTCTCAGCATATATTGCTACATGCATGGATTCTTTCACAGGGAACACGAGGCTCATCAGAATACATAAAGGCATGTTTGTTTTTTTTTTGAGAGGGGGTCATAATGAACTTAGTTGTCAGCCTGCTACATTCACAAATTACTCATCATGCATTATATATAGCAGGCATTAAACTGACAGCACCTAAAATGTACTTCAGAGTATCAGTAGTTGAGGAAGTCTTGAAAGATTAGAGTCTATCATTAAGATTAAATCAAAGGGAAGGTGGCATTAGGCTCATAGATAAAATCCAGTCTTAGAAATTCCACTCTTTTCTAGTTACATTCAAAGAAAATTTTAACAGAGAGAATTTTATTCAGCATAGAATTTCTGTATGTTCCTTTAGTACAGGAAACTTGATATATGCATTAAATACAATATAGAAAAACCACCAAAGCCTTCTTTAATCATTGCAATCTATGTCGTAATTTTTCTTTTAATGTTTGTGTAAAGAATTAAAACAATTATAGATAAATTGAATAAAAAAGGAATTTCTGGGGCAGACTGAAGGACTAAGATGCATATTCAAGTCAATGTGAACAAAGTATAAACCGATCCTGCAATTTCCATGATGCAAATAAACAAAAATAGATGCCTTATGATGAATGTAAAATGAATGCAATTTTGTAATTTTACTTACTTTTGCAGTGCAATATGCCTTCTTAAATTGCTGGTAAGCACAAATGAAAATTATGAACTCTTTCTGAGATCTTCATCTATGAAAATGGGTCCCACATGCTATCAGACTGAATTAAGCAGCTTATATGCAGCTCATATCTCCTAAGTTTTTTGATCTCTTCTGAAGATCTTATGATGATTCCAGGAAAACATCTTATATGTTTATTATTTCAAGCTAATGGTTTTTAGTGTACTGTTCTCACTATGGACAAGATCAGTAGTGACTCCGAAATGTCAGACAACGTTTCCTGTGCATACTATGACAGCACAATCCTAAAAGTGCTAAAATACTAAAGGAATATCAGTGTCATAAAAGCTGAGCCTATAAATAACAAAAAAAAAAAAACATACACTATGTGATTTGAGTAGAGATACAGAATGTCAGCACACGTAGATTTATTCTGATATTTTTGAAAAAATGGAGTAGAAGAGATGTTTTAGAAGTGATAATGACTTTCATCTGTAAATTTGTAGTTTAAGACCAGAATAGTTTTTATTGCTGCTTTCTGATCTAGTTAATATACTAACTTATAACATCAAGGATGAAGTTGAAGTGTATGATCTCACTTGTTGTTGTAACAGTTCCTCTGAAGCAGAGCATAACAGTGTAAGTCCATTGTGTTATGCTTTGTGACTGACCAAATACACTACTAAAAGTCCATTCCAGCAGGACTTCAGCAGAGCTTCTCTGCTGTTTACAGCTTGTTAGGGAAGCTAGAGAATCATGCCAGCCCGTAGGATTGAATAGCCTTGAACATGTTATGCATTCCTAGGGCTTTTTTTTTGCATCGACTCTCCATAAAGTGAATATGCTGGTAAGGAAACTCAGAGAGGGACTTACCTGCATTTGTCCAGATAAACATTTGTTTTCTGCCTTTTAATGTTTTTTGGCTTGCATCTTTGTTTTATTGTAGAACTTATCTCAGTGTCTTCAACCTTTTCTTCAAACTGAAAAGAAAAATCTAGTCTGAGTGAACTCATATTTATTCTACTCCTCATTTGTTGTGTTTTGTTTTGTTTAAAAAAAAACAAACATGGGCTAAGGACAATGGGGTTTTGGTTTTTTTTTTTCCTTAATATGTTTTGTATTCTACCAAGTCATTATATTCTAAGACTCCTACATGCTACTCAAGCGTGATCATGAGAAGATAACTGTGGCTTTACTAGGCATAGTTAGATTGTTTTAAAACTGTCTAGCAGCAGTAGGATGAAATTATTAGTGCTGTGTTGGGATCCTAAGCATGCCCTTGTTCTTATTATAGAATCACAGAATCATTAGGTTGGAAAAGACCCTTAAGATCATGAAGTCCAACCAGTAACCTAACTACCAAGTCCACCACTAAACCATGTCCCTAAACACCATGCCTACACATCTTTTAAATACCTCCAGGGATGTTAACTCAAGCATTTCCCTGGGCAGTTTTCTCCAGTGCTAGACAACCCTTCTGGTGAAGAAATTTTTCCTAATATCTGATCTAAACCTCCCCTGGTACAACTTAAGCCATTTCCTCTTGTCCTATCACTCGTTACTTGGGACAAGAGACCAACATCCATCTTGCTACAACCTCCTTTCAGGTAGTTGTAGAGAGCAATGAGGTCTCCCCTCAGCCTCCTTTTCTCTAAACAACTAAACAACTCCAGTTCCCTCAGCCACTCCTCATAAGACTTGTTCTCCAGACCCTTCACCAGCTTCATTGCTCTGCTTTGGATGTGCTCCAGCAACTCAACATCCTTCTTGTAGTGAAGGGCCCAAAACTGAACACAGTATTCGAGGCGTGGTTTCTCCGGTGCCAGGTACAATGGGACAATCCCTTCCCTAGTCCTGCTGGCCACACTATTTCTGATACATACCAGGGTGCTATTGGCCTTCTTGGCCACCTGGACACACAGATGGTTCATATTCAGACAGCTGTCAACCAACACTCCCAGGTTCTTTTCCGTCAGGCAGCTTTCCAGCCACTCTTCCCCAAGCCTATATTGTTGCATGGGGTTGTTGTGACCCAAGCGCAGATCCTGGCACATAATCTTAAGTTGGCATTAACTAATATTTCACTATAAGCAAACAGTGGGAAATTAATTATCCCATTATAGCAAAAGATAGCAAACCACAGGCACAGTAGGAATTAAACCATAATTAAAAATAAATAAATTTAGGTGTCAACTTGTAGGTGTCTGTTTGTGTGCTGGGTGTCTAAATCCTCTTACCTGATGGACACCTGACTAATACAAAGAATTCTATGTAGCTATTCATCTGATCAGCCAGAACAGGAGAAATTCAGTTGCCTAGATACAATAACCTATTACAAGTTTCAGCATCTTAAGGTATCTAACAGATACTCAAGGCCATCACGTATTATAAAAGAACTGAAAAAGATCCAAGCCCTTCTGAAGCAGCAGTAGGGACACAGGCAGAATACTTTAGGACAAGTCAAATGGAACTAGATTATAGTGTTTAGGCAACTAAATTGAACACCATCAATCTATTTAGCTTGAGTCAAAGGGCTAAATTTAGCCGTTTTAGCTGCATGCTGAGTCTCGCCTCATCTCTCTTTGGTTCTTTTGCAAATAGTAAAATAATCTTCCTAAGATAAACTCAAGGAAGGTTTCAGATGTAGCATCCATATCTTCACTTTATATCTGTACAAAACAATATATTAATAAGTACTTAGCTCATGTCAGGATTCTCCTTAATATGGATACTAAGGGGCCACAGCTGTGGCACACTGGTTAATTTGCCTACAAAGAAGATAAATTGCAAATATATGTGACTGGTGGCATGCCAAAATTGTCTCCTAGAAAATCAGCCACAATGTCATCAACTGAGCTTCTAGTAAACATTGTATTTAAAGAGCGTGTAAGGAAATCTTGTGGCAATTTGATGCCTACTATATGGGGTTTTTTTTGTTTTTCTTTCATGATTCCTATCACCTCTTCTAGTTCTTATTAACTTTACTTAGATGGAAATTAAGTTCTATGGGATCTTCCATTAAGATCTGGACAGCTAGAGATGTCTTAAACATCTGTCACATATGTGCCATTGAGCTGAACATCACTCAGTGTTGTGGTTTTGTTTAGTGAGGAGGGGCCTAAGGTGGTAGCTTCTGTAGGAAACTGCTAGAAGTCGCTCCCCTTTGTTCAGTGGACTCAGTCGGGCCTAGGGCGGACCTACTGCTGGCCAAGGCCAAGCGAATTGGTAGCAGAATGTTCCGTGATAACGCCTCTGCAATAATGTATTTAAGAAGGGCAAAACAGAAAAAAAAAGAAGAGAGAAGAGAAGATGTGAAGAAGCTGAGTGGGGGCAGGGGCGCAGAGGGGAAGGTGCAGGCCTCATGGGCCTTGCAGGCCTCACCCTCTGGCCTCTCGCCAGGCGGCCGACTGGGCCTGACTCGGTCCGGCCTTGCTGCAAGAAGAGGAGAGGAGATGAGAAGTGAATAAGATGTAAAAAGATCCTGAGAGACATCTGCCAGCCTGTTGTGGGGAACGGCTGCAGACGCCAAGGTCAGTTCAGAAGGAGGGGGAGGAGTAATGCGGCTCCTGGCCAAGATTCCCCTGCAGCCTATGGTGATGACCATGGTGGAGCAGGTTGTCCCCCTGCAGCCCATGGAGGCCCACGGAGGAGCAGACATCCACTTGGAGCCCTTGAAGGACCCCATACCGGGGGAGGTGGATGCCTGAAGGCGGCTGTGGCCCGTGGAGGGCCTGCTCGGATAGCCATTCTGGAGGGACTGCACTCCGTGGAAGAGATGACCCACGCCGGAGCAGTTTCAGGAAGGACTGTGGCGTATGGGTGGGACCCCACAAGGGAGCAGGGGAGGAATGTGAGGAATTCTTCCCCTGACCATGAAGCAGCAGTGTGAAACAACACATGATGAACTGACCACAACCCCCATTCCCTCTTCCCCCACTGTGCTGCTTGGGCAGGGAAGGTAGTAGAGATAATGTTAAGCTTGGGAAGAGGGAGGAGTGGAGGGAGGTTATCTTGTTCTCTGTCTCATTATCCTGCTGTTTCTAGTAATAAATGCATAGTTTTCCCCAAGTCGAGTCTGTTTTGCCCATGACGGTAACTTTAAGGATTTCTCCCTGTCCTTATCTCAAGCCTCGAGCCGTTTTTCCTTATATTATCTCTCCCTATTCTCTCGGAGGGTGGGGGGAGTGAGAGAGAGACTGAGTAGTCTGGTCCCGACCGGGGCTGAACTATGACACTCAGCTAAGTAAGGATATAGACAATTGGACCTTTCAACTGGGAAATGTTTGGAAAGGGAACATAGTGGGATCATGGCTATTTGAGCTTTTCAAACAGTAAAAGAGAAAACAAGCTAGGACTGTAAGACTGTGATTACCTAGCAGATCCAATGCCTGCATCCCTTTCCTCATGCTTTAATTCATTCCTTTTCTAGTTCTTATACAGAAGAAAAAATCAAGGAGGTAAATTCTGAAACATTTGCATTACTATTTCTCCCTCTTGGCTTTTTCAATGAGGAAAAAAAAAGTACCAGTAGGATTAGAAGGATATTTATAGAGCTAAACAAGCAAACAAAAATCAGTTTTCCCTATTAAAAGGATGTTTAATTACCCCAAAGTGAAACATCTATAAAATTTAATCTGATAATAGAAATAGGGGACAAAAAAGCTTAATTAATCAGAGTAATTGAATTTAAAACTGAAAGCAGTATCCATTAACTAGGAAAGAAAAATGACAACATAGTAAAGTGCTATATGCATTATTAATTGTTTTAGCAGATTCTGTTAGAACAACTGGATTGAAAAGTCGTTTGAAGTCGTCTTCATAAGCTCCTATTTTCAGTAATCATAAATCAATTATAAAATGTAATTGTTAGGTAAAACACTTGGCATACTTAATCTCAGCTGTAAAAAATATTTTACTTTCTTCAAATACCTACTCCTAAGATTCCATTTAACTGTTTCTAGGAATTCTTTTTTTTTTTTTGGTAAAAATTCTTAATTAAAAAAAAAACCAAACAGAAAAGAAATTTACCAGCTTCAGATAATCGTTTTCCACTTAGACTCTGAAAGACAGAACAGATTGTGTAAAACTTTTTATTCTTGCTGTGATTCTCACAAAAAAAAAAAAAAAGTCTTCTGAGTGGTTATTTGCTACTTAAAAAAAATATAACTATCAAGAACTAACCTTTTAAAATTGAGTACGTAACACATACTATGATATTTGAACATATGCATATGATTGGAAAACCTGGTAAGCTGCCCTTCAGCTCATTTGTAATTTAGATGTGGTGCTGTAATGCCAAAATAGCAGAATGACCAAAGGTACCCACAATTTTATTAATGCTCTAGCATTTATTCTGCGTATTCTTGCTTTAACTCATTTAAATCAGTCCCTTAGAAAATCATATTCAATTACCAAACAGAATTATTCTATAGTAGTCTCATTAACTATAAACACAATTTCCATGCCTACCACATATTTATTTTACAATATTAAGGCGTTTTTGAAAGCTTGATGTGACATTCTTTGGTTCAAATTTTAATGCAGATATTTTTAACATCCTTCGTATACACTGCCCAATTGGGAAACCTAGCTGTGGCTCGTAATCATTTCATCAAAATAATTTTCAACAAAGCATTGGTTTTAGAGAATGTACTTTAACATTCTGAATTTCTGAAGCACAATCAGGGACTAACTCAGCAGATAATCAGAGTAATTTAAGGCTATCAAACATTTATAAAAAGAAATAAAGACTTAATTTAAAAATCTCATATTACAAAATACCTAACACACTATTTTGATAGTATAATGTAAAACAAAGTTGTGAAGTTTAGCCAAAAATAAAACTGTCTGATATTTATCTTAGATTAATTTTACATTCCCAAACTACAGGGAAATGCAAAAACAGATGAATGCTGATGCATGCTAGTAGCTTGACATAGTTGCTGTAAATTAAGAATCACTGACAGCTGTACACCAATTAGTATCACAAATATCATGAGAATCTGGTATATCAGCATAGCTCTATGGAAATAATGTTGCTGATTTATATGGGTGATGCCAGTAATGATCTCTAGTTCCAAAAGTACTGCGTACATTTTGGGTGTAGGAAAAGCAGTTAATTTCTAAAAATAACTGATGACAGTATTGCCCTTACAGCTTAACTAAAAGCAAAACATAAACAAATAAATAAAGGAAGAAAAAGACATTATGAAACTGAGATAAAATGAAACCAAAATAGGTTGTTTTTTTCCCTCACTGAAAACAAGCAAAATAACATTAAAATTATTGCTTTTTCTACAAACACCTTTTAGTTGACTCAGAGTTACATGTTTTATTTGAGGATTTTTGCAAGAAAATAAAGAGATAATTTTACAGAGCCATTTGCAACCTTGTGTCTTGTAACCCTAGCGTCTCTAAGCTATGTGAAATCCTGGTTTCGGATTCTCTCTTACTCAGTTGAGTTTGAATTAATTTCTCCCACTTACAGCTGAAATGCTCATGACGCTGTTTTTGAGAAGGATCTTTTGATGGTCATTCACTTTGAATAAGTAATTTAAATATGAGCTGCAGCCAGCGCTAGACATCTAGCTAAGTTATCGCTCAGCAAAGTGCCTGAATAGCAACAATAGCCTGTAGTTTCACTAACACTCAGTAGTCTGCTTATTAATTAACTTGTGCAAAGTGAAAGTTTTCCAGAAGAAAATATTTTGAGCATCTCTGTTATTTGATTTGAGGTGCACTGGATGCCTAAAGTAGGAACAGAATAGTGACCCTTTGTGTCACCATCTCATCCTGGGCGGCAGATTTGCCAAGTGTAACCTCAGAGGTAGCATAAGCCAGGTTTGCTCTAGCCTTTTCTCCATATCTCTATCTTCATAACTGCTAGACAGGACAGGATGTGAGTGCTCAGCACTCAGTGTTGAAGAGGGGTTGAGACAGCTGTTTGTTAAAATCAAGAATACACTTATATTTGTAGGGAAATGTGCACATACTGGATGCACAAACACATATTCCTTTTGAGTGAAATGTAAAGGAAGCAATTAGCAGCACACTGTTTTCTACAGGGTTTTTTTTTAAAGAGTGAACTGGTAGCGTGTGTATGGAAGAGAGCAGCAATGAGAAATTCACAGATTTCAGGACAGAGACTTTGCAGAGTTCTATAGAAAATCATAGCTATAATTTACAGTTTCAGCTCCAAACTCCTCCTTATGCTTTTTTTTTTCAGCTGATTAACACACAAAAACATGTGTTCTGATTCATAATTTTGTCATTTTAAATGATTTTTAAAAATCTATAGAGTACCCTATAACAGTGCTAAGTAGCTCAAGTCTCTTCTTATTTCATTATCTAAGAATGGCATATTGAATCCCCAGTATGCAAATTACAGATTGAAACATTAAACTAATAGTCTGATTTCATTATTCAGACTTGACACAAATGAGATTAATGTCATGGATTAAATTAACAAGTAAATAACTTAAAAGGGATAATAGGTGTTTTCATCCGTCCCCAAAGCATTTGAGATTAAAACAAACACCAAATTTAACATCTGATTTTCTGCCTGTTCATAGATAGTCAGATCTGAAGCAAGTCATATGTGCAGCTCTGCTATTTAATGGTAGATGACAGACAGAGAGCCATCAAGTTTCCAGTTGTATAGAGGTAAAATATCAGCTGCAGTCCCTGGACCTATTGTGACTTAGTGAACAGCTTAAAGTACGAACTAATTCTCCATTCCTCCAGTAGCAGCCATTGGATTTGTGTTAGTTCACAGCTTCCTTCTTGAAATAAACAGAAATGCAGCCACACAGTGCTTATGTGCCAAAATCTGTTAGGACTATGATGAAGGGAAGAACATAACACAGAAAAGACAGGACATTATAAAAGGCTTCATAAAATTTCACAAATCTTCAGTGTAAGGAATCCTCACACATTTTGTATCTCCTACTCTATAGATAGACAGACTCTGTTTGGACACCTGACAAACACATCACCACCTTTCTAGTGAATTAGAATTGTGGAGAATTAAGTTAGTTGTCTCACTCTATTTTTAATACTTTCAATATTTCTTTTTTTTTTTTTTTGCAAGTTGAAGATCTGATCTGCTTTTATAAATGTCGTTGAACCGATATAGGTCTTCCTGCATTAATTTGACTTTAATTCCAAAATACTAATCTAAAATCAAGTGTCCAATACATTAAACTTAATGCTAAGCCTTGAGTATATATTTAAAAAAGAAACAGTAAATGAATCCAATATTCCAGACAAGAAATACAAGATAGCTTTTTTAGGTGTGATTTGTAATTCCTTTCTGCAGTATCATTCTTTCTATCACATCGGATATTTCAACTTTTAAATAGGTCATCCAACCTTAACAATAGCTATCTCCTTCTAACAAATACAAGGATACTGCTAAATGAAACAAACAAACAAAAAGATTTAAAAGTTCTCATCCCCATTTAATTTCATACTGTGTGATGGAAGTTCTTAGATACGACGCACTCTCCCATCCTCAGCTCAACGGTCAAGTACAGCTTGCGCTGTCTCTTCCACAGTCAAAGTGCTCTACTGCCATCTTAGGGCAAAGAAGATGCACTGGCTCTGCAGTAGGTGCTGATGCTCTAAGTGCCCACTGCTTAAATAGACCAATTAACCTCGCTGGGCAACCCACCAAATGCCACTTTGGTCCTTATGTCACTGCGGAATCTGTGCACAAATTACTATGGCGAACAGCACATTTAGTACTTTCAGTGTTACTGGGCTGCCTGGATAATCCTCAAAATGACAAATCACTGTCTGTGCGATTAATTTTCTTTCTGTCAAGTCTGGAAAGATGAGAGATTTTGGGGACATCGTACAACATGTCAAGGAAATGCCAGCTGTCTCCATAATATCTCAGCGCTAACAACGGACTGAGATTGATGATTCGTACACAGGGCTGTTTTTCATAACTTTAACAAATCTGAATTCCTCAGCAGATAAAGTAATGGGATCTGTCAGTCAGCAAGAAAATACTCAGAGCAACAACAGATATTTAAATAATCAATATTGTAACACTTGAAGGTGATTGCAATAAAGTAAAGGAAGTTTAATTCTCATAGAATAAAAGAGATATTCCTTTTCTTTTTCATTCTTCATGATGGCTGTATTAAAGACATAATCACAGCAACAAATTCTTAAAGGAATCATGATACATCTTTCTTTCACAGAGGAAAGTACTTCTTCTTGGCAGGTGTTATGATATTATATATACATGTGCCAAATATTCAAACAATGAAAAAGTCTCCGAGTATCGAGCAGCACCATTTGACTAGATTTGGTAGCGTTATTGACAGATACTTATAAGAATTACAAGGACACTCCTAAAACATTTTTAAGCGCTTATATGCATCACAGTGCAGACTGAGCACTGATTGTTTAAGATTACTTTCTATATCCGGGAAAGGTCTTCCAGGTCATGAAATAATAACAGCAGTATCTCTCATGCATCTCCTTATAAATTTAACAACATGCTATTCAATAGAAACCTCAGCAGAAATCAGTAAGCACTATCAACAAATACGTCTAAAAAGAACAGTACTGTACAGAAAAAAAAAAAAAAGCAGCTGTGGTGTGCTCCTCAGAAAGAGCAGTCTACAGCATGCTCTCCCCTCTCCTTATGGAGCCACTCTCAAAGTTTACTCTGGATCCTGGCTTATAACATAAGTGGGACTGGAACAGCAGTCACAACACTGCTTCTTGAACGTCCTTGACAAAAGGATCTGAATTATTTAGCGTATTTCAATGTTTATTTTTTCCAGAATTTGGAGACCCATATTGATAGTTTAGATTCATCTGAAATTTAGCTTGTTTTTACTAAAATTTACTTACAGAAATCATATGCCTTTTTCTGAGTGACATATTTTCTGTACTTGATGGAGCCTTCATCATTGTCAAGAAGCTTATACAGAGCTGTCTGTCTCTCTCACTTTTTCTGCCTTTAATTCTTTGCTGTTAAGGATCTGAATACGAATTTTTTTCAGCGCTGAGTTCCTAAAGTTAACACAAACTGAACATGTTCTTTTCACTTATCTGCTTTCTGAAAAGGGTTGTGTTGTGTCTCATCTTTACACAGATGAATTCTAAACATCTTCAATACAGTAAAGGCCAGACAAAATTGCAGGCTTTGCTATTGGAGAGAACAAACACTACCACAAAAAAAAATTGCTTCTGTCCCCACACCCTTGCATAGGAAGCATATTGCCTCTGAAGGATGGAAATTAATAAAGAGGGGTACTGATGAAACAGACTTTTCCCTCTGAGCTACACAGTGAAGTGCTCAGCTGCCCTGTAAAATAAACTGCCCCAGCTCTCCCCAAGAGGGAGTGCGAACAGGAATAAAACACAGCCATTTCTCTGTTCTGTACAGTGGTGAATGTGTTATTTTAGAATTCAATATTTTTTTCCATATCAAGAGTTCTTATATTGATCCTTAATTACCAGGTTCTGGATGAATGACAAGAGATGTCAGACAAGAGATGGGCTAACTGAACTTTCAGTCTGATCCTGTTAAGTGGCTTTTTTATTTTTATGGAAGAAACAGGAGTGATGATGAAGACCAGAAGTACAAAATGTTTGTAAGCAGATAAAATGTAAAGATGTGTAGACATCTTTACATTGTGTGTAGATGTAAAGATAAAATGTGAAGATGTGTAGACACCGACTAAAGAAAATATATGCATATTATTGAGGCTTTTAAGCACTTCAGCTGGGATTCAATTTGAGGTTAAGGTACTTGAGGTCAAAGTTTGTAGGTGAAGACGTGAGCTAAGTGTCTTAGCTAACATTATGGTTACATCTAATACAAGATTTGGTTGTTTTGTTTCATTCTTTTTCAAATATGTCCCTCTTTATTTTGTCTTTTACCCCACCTTCTTTATCATCTTTATTTTTCTTCTTTTTCTTTCTGTCCCTTGTGTGTTTTTCTTCTCTCCTGCATTATCAACCATATGTAAAGCTCTTTCATTTTTTTCCCTCTTAATCCCCAACATGCCCTATTAAGTTAGGTCCTTCACTGCACAACAAACCATGTAGTGAAGCCCAGAGTCTTCATGAATTTACAAACAAGAATTCGGACTAACAGGATACAAATACATTTATATATTTTCAGTTTTGACTTTGCCCCTAGTTCTTCTCTACATAAAATCTTCCCTCATCTAGTCTTCTTTTTATTTTCATATCCATCGTCACTCAAAAGTTCTTTCTAAAGATTAAAAAAAAAAATAAAATCTGATAAATTATTTGCATGGGAATAACATTCAGACATAGAACCATGTAAAGTTAAAATATTCTCTAAGTGTAGCAGACAAGCAGAGTCTGAATTCCTTTTTTCTGCCTTCTTACCCATAAAGAAAGGTAGACATCCTTAAACTCAGGGAAGGCAGGAACACAAACTGAAACAACTGAAATCAGGAAAAAAAAAAAAAAAACAGCTGGAAAACATGGAGTCAAGGTTGAAACCATTTGAAATCGTATTTGACAAGCGCAGGTAGTGATAGGACAAGGGGTAATGACTTTAAACTGAAAGAGGACAGGTTTAGAGTAGACATAAGGCAGAAATTCTTCACTATGAGGGTGGAGAGGCACTGGAATAGGTTGCCTAGGGAAGTTATGGATGCTCCATCCCCGGAAGCGTTCAAGGCAAGGCTGGATGGGGCTTTCAGAGACCTGGTCTAGTGGAAGGTGTCCCTGCCCATGGCAGCGGGATTGCAACTAGATGACCTTGAAGGTCCCTTCCAACCCAAACCATTCTATGTTTCTATGATTCTATGAGTCTATGATCCATCGTAGCAGTACCAGACTGAAACTCAAAACATACAGGCATCCCTTAAGCTCAATTTTTCCTGCTGAAGTCTTCACAGCTACAGACCAGGACCAACTTTTCTAAGCTGATAAGATCTGACAAGATCACAGTTTGTTGTGGAATAGCTTCAGGCTACCTTTTTTTTTGTTGTTGTTGCTGCTGTAGTTGCAAAGACAGAGAATGAGATAACAGCAATAGGAAACAAATCCAGATCTTCTACATAATGCTGCTGACCTGCAGAACTGGTTTAACTGGTAGAATTAAATTTAACTTACTATAAAATTTAAAAGACAAATGCAAATATGTGATATTTTAACAGTATGAAGCTGTATATTTGGTATCGGATCACCAGATTTTCTAATGGAATACAATGCTGTACCATTAGAGAAGTAAAAGGAAAAGGACTGATTTACAAAATGGTGGTTTACAAAACCATGACAGAAGCTGATTGTCTGCCCCTTGCTATGAAATATTTTCTCAAATGCCCTCATGGATCTGTCCGTGATGCATGTAAAGAGTTCACAGCTTGTAATTAACTCGCAACTGCTCCTCTGAAAAGAATGCAATATATACACAAGAATAATGATATTAACTCATCCGTTACTGTATTTTCATATTACCTTCTATCTGGAAATGAAGATTTGGATTAATTTTATCTATTTTTAGATATCTAAGTTAGGCATATAGTTTCCGTATCTCCTGAGCTCATGTACCTTTTGTACCTGATTTTTTTTATGTAGTAAATGTAATCAGAGTAACAGCTTCCAGCTTTTAGTTTTTAGTTCCCATTGCGAGCAAACAAGTAATGAACTGATCTTTTTTATGCCTTTTTTTTTTCCCCACTATAATACTGGCCACTGGTAGGTGTCATATAATCACTCCCCTTCACACCATTTTAGAAACTAGGCCAGAACAGGTTATTAATTATAAGATTATTTCCTGTATACCACCAGCCATGAAAAATTATGCAAGAATCTTATAGCAAACCTAGTAACTTCTGTTAAACCTATAATTTCAGACTTAAGATCAAAATGTGTCCAAATTTAGGGAAAAAATCACATCATCATTAAAAATCTAAGGTTGGAAGGAACCTCTAGCGTTATCAGATTTGACATCCTGCTCAACAAAAGGCTAGCTTAAGAAGTCCAGGCAAGTTAGGAAAGCGTCTGTGGATGAAGATTCCACAGACTCTCCATTCTTGTGCTTAAGCAGTGTCATCATGAAAATGTTTTTTTCCTCATATATAGCTAGAATTTCCCTGTTGCAGACAGTGACCATTGTCTTTTTTTTGTTTTATGTACTTTCAAGAATAGTCTGCCTCTATCCAATTTTAACCTCCCACCATTACATACCCGAAGATTATTAGACCCTTGATCTATTTCTTCTTGAGCTGAACAAATCATATTCTTTCAGTCACTCCTTGTATATCTTGTGCTCCATTTCCCAGCCATCTTGGTGGCACTCCAACAGGCATCTCTATTTTATGACATTTCTGTTTCAAAAGCGGACCATTCTTGACACAGAGGCATAGAAGGAAGTAATCACTTCCCTCAACCTCCTGGCAACGCTTTTGCTGATGTAGTCCAGCATATGGTTAGGCTTCATCATCTCAAAGGAACACACTGCTGACCCTTGTTCAGTTTGTTGTTCACCAGGGCACTCAGGTTGTCTCTCTGCAGAGCTGTTGCCCAGTCTAGACCATTTCACGGGGTTATTCTGCTCCAAGGGTGGGACTTCATCTTTATTGAACTCTGTGAAATTCCTAATAGGTCAATTCCTCCATCTTGTCAAGATCTCCCTGGAAAGAAGACCTTTCCTCCAGCAAGTAATCTCTGCCCTACAATTTAGTGTCACCTACAAACTTGTTAAGGGCTGATTCTTTCCCAGCATACAGATCATTGATGAAAATATTAAGCAGTGTTAACACCAGTATTTACCCCTGAGGAAAATAATTTTTAATTTTCATCAAAACTCACAGCTTTGATCAAAAGACTGAGGTACATTACTGTCTAGATGACATGAATGACATATCTTTAGTTTCTGTTGGAGAACTGCTGTAGAGGATAGCATTATTTTTACACAACGCTTTTTTAACGTAAGGAATTCCCTAAAATAATGTTTGTAAGTGACATTATAGTGCTTAAGTCGACCATTGAAGATCATCCTGTGAGATTTTTAGGTCTTTTTCTTGTTCCACGTCTCTGATCTATGATCAGAGCTTAGAAACAATAGAGCAATATGTGTAGTTAAAAATAATACTGTTGATGCTTGCTTTCACTAGAGACAGAATTCAACCATCTAGGAATTCCAATTGCTTAATGATATGAAACATGGCTTTTGGAAGAGCAGCTTTTGGGAATACTTTATTTGTGGGAATGTATCCAAACTATTTTCATCATGTTCCCAGGAGTCCTAAAAGAAGAACTACATAAATCGACAATAATCTCTAATCCTGTTCCTGTCTATAGAGCCAAGTTACTCACACAGCCCAAAGTGGATGTCTGTTGATTTTATCCATCTGGGTTTTTTTTTCACCAAGATGGCGAATAATGCCAAGATGCACTGGTATTTCATAATGTAAGTTGCACATATTTCATAATGTAATGTGTCATGTCTTTGCAACCAGGCATGTCTTGCCAAGGAGGAAGCATTAATTGAAATATGACTTGCTCACACAGTGCCAAAAATGACATTCATAAAGATAACACTCATAATGAGTCAAAACAAATAGAAGAAAGCCTCCGTCTCTCATTGAGCTGCATCAAGACCAAGACTCACTCAGCCTAAAGTGTCTATAAAAAGGATGCCTTTTGTTCACTTTCTTGACAGTAAGTATGAATATTACAGTGCAAAAGGCATGTATGTATGCCTGTGCATGTGCGTACATATGTATATGACTGATTTCTTAAGGACTTGCCTTCAAATTTATTCGAGAATGCCCTAGGAACTCTTAAAATTTAGCAAGTCTATGGAGTTAAATGTCCCAGGACCAGGCCTTTTGTTTATAAATTCTCCTAAATTTAGAATTACTTTACAGCTGTCTTTGTAACAGCTTACCTCTTAAGTGAAACTATTCTTATTTTTATCCTTTGTCCTTGATATTTAGTGTTTCCTTGACTTCTGTACTCAAGAATAGAAAGATATATTTCAAGCAAAAGGGGCAGCGTCTATTTGTAACAAAGTAGCTTGTGTTTCTGATCAGATAAAAATCAGTGCTCTTTTGAATTCTTGCAGGAGTTAAACAAATGTGTAATATTGGCCATTCCACTTCCACAGTTCTACTTACTTTGAGCTTGATGTGTGCCTTCCCATTCATAGAATCATAGAATCATAGAATCATAGAATCATAGAATCATAGAATCATAGAATCATAGAATCATAGAATCATAGAATCATAGAATGGTTCGGGTTGGAAGGGACCTTCAAAGGTCATCTAGTCCAACACCCCTGCAAGGAGCAGAGACATCCCCAACTAGATGAGGTTGCTCAGAGCCTCATCCAGCCTGGCCTTGAACGTTTCCAGGGATGGGGCTTCTACCACCTTTCTGGGCAACCTGTTCCAGTGTTCTATAACTTGCATTGTAAAAAATCTTTTCCTAATTTCCAATCTAAATCTACCCCCCACTATTTTAAAACCATTACTCCTTGTCCTATTGCAATGGTTTTCCTTCAGATCACTCACGTCCAAAAAACAGGGATATGCTGAAGGAAAGAATATTGCTAATCCCACAGAAGTCTAGAGCTATTGAATGCAGGGAGCAGTCCCTTGGAAGGGATTGCAAGTAGTAGAACGGAGAACAGTTCTGAAGCTGCACATTGCTGCTCCTCAGGACTATCATAGATCACTCACCATCCCATTTGCAGATTTTTACCAAGAATTGTCCATTAATTAATTATTTTTAATTGTTTTACTTTATTTTACAAGCCTATGTTATTCAGAAATAGAATTGCTTCTTTGAGTCGGATCTATTAATCTTGCTGTTTGTGCTCTGTTAATTGTTGTCTAGATTCTTTATTGGTTTACAACTAAAAATTCTTGAAATCTTAGCAGGGGCACACACACACTAGCATTAATGATCCAGGAAAAAATGTCAAATTCTTTACTGACAAGTAACCCTTAGGTAAACTGTTGCTGAAATGGCTCTTTAGACTTCTTATATTTACTATCAATTTCACATCCTCCTAATAGATTTGATTATGATGTCATTGATTCAAAATCGTTTCAAATCAAGATTAAGCATCTTGAAACTAACACTGATAAGCCTGTTGAAAATTTATATCAGAATCTAAATTTGCTGAAACTCATGGTTGTTTATGGCAGAAAATATTATTATATTTCCTCTAAAGCACAGTCTGTAAGGGACCATTCATCTGTATGGTGACCATGTGAAAACAAGATGTGTAATATCCTGCACCATTACAGGTTAATGAGAAAATCATTAATTTCAACAGGGCCACAATTACATCTTATAGGCAGTGTGATACTCAATCAAAACAAAGTATATGGACTGCTACACAACCATGTCATTACTACATATTCCTGTTCCTAATAGTATCTTCTGGTAGTTTCAACAGGCAAATTCCAAACATTCAAAGAAGAATTGCTGTCACAAAATCAGCTATGTGGACCATACCTTACCACATGACCTAGATTAAGTAGATAACAAAGGTAGACAGAGATAAATAACCTAATTTCAGTTTGGTTTCTTCTCTTCATTTCAGAGACTGGCCAGCTGTTGTATACAGGCTCATTGTCTCTCATCCAGATCTTTCTTCAATAAATTCTGGTTACTTCTCTACAGTGAATATTCAAGTAGAAGTAGAGCATGTAGAATTTATCTATGTGCAGTAGGTTAAAAAGACTAAAAATATTAATATAGGGAGTTGTTAAGTATGGAATGCAGTTGTGAGTGCAAAGACAGACTCAATTTCAAGAAATAAGGACAAAGAGAAAGAGTTGCAGGTTAAGAATGCATAAAATAGCAAAGCACACAAGCAATCACCACTTGAAGTATGTCAGCACTCATGGTAATTGTTAGTTAATTTACACCACTTCCATTTTGGTAACAGATGAAATTCGGAAATTTAGTAAATTAGATAATCTGGAAATTCAATGAGTGACTTACAGTATTCATAGCAAAATAACAGTCACGGATTTCTTAGGGAGATATTTACATCCAAGATTCTCTGGGAAAAAAAGTGAGCAAGAGGGAACTGTCAAGATGACAACAAAATGTGGTATTAAGAGAACAACAGTTCAAATTTAATTAATATAGTAAAATATATAAAATAAAATAGTAATCTGTAATCAAAATACTAGTGATACCTTTATTTGTGGACAGACAAAATAAGACTTTTACATTCTTAGTAACTATAAATTACATCTATTATTTTAGAGTCTCTAAATCAGCTGCTGCCATTCACGAAGGAGTTATTCGAGACTCTGTGAATGGCACTATGGCACTATCAGGTAGGCTTTCAATAGGTGTCAAAAAAAAAAGGTAAACAAGATGTTAGGAACTTTTAAAAAAACAAGTAGAGAGCAAAATACAGAATATCAATATGTCTTCTGCTTAAATCCATGGTGAATTGATATCTTGACTGTTATGTGCAGTTCAAGTCCCCTTTTTTCTTTCACTTCTCAATAAATAGGGAGAGAAGAGAAGCAGGAAGTTGTCCAAAATTAAACTTCAGAAATGGTTCCATGGGATGATATGGACTCCAAAGGTTCATTAATTCTAAAAGGAAAGTTGATAAATTTACAGAAAACATGTCATGAAGGATTACTAAAGGCAAAAATTTGCTAATAATCCCTGAATCAAATTGCAAGAATTTAGGAGAGTATATCTGGAGAAGTAACACTTCAGAGTTTCCTTATTTCCCTAAACTAATTATGTTGGCCATTGTAAGACAGACTACTGACCAGGGCAGGAAGTTTAGATATGTACAGCCTTTTCTGTGCTCTTAATTAAGGAGAGCAGGAAAGATAAACCAAAGTAAGTAGACCCAGGAAGTGGTCTTTTGTATATCCATATGCAGCCTGGCTGTCAATATTAGGAGTCCAGATGTAGAAAGCCACTGAAGTATGGATATGAAAAACACGAAACAAGATTAGATTTTATAAACATGAAGACAAGTTCTGTTAAGCAATAAAGTGATAGAATTACAGGAGGTGGCTCCTCCATGGGAGACAGTATCTGAGTATGCACGAGCACAGATATTCCTTTAATCTGAATGCATTTAAAATCTAGTGGTGAACTGTTACCAGAAGAAAAGGTGTGAAATTGTCACATTTTGCTTCCTACAAATCCTTGGGAATTTTTTACTACCTTGGAGTGAGGGTGCAATGTAGAGACACGCCTGTCTCACTGTAGGGACTTAATTCGCGATAGTCTGGCTGTAGAAATCTAAAGCCGGACCCCTTCACTTCAGTTTTAAGATGTCACACTATCATCCTAGTGACAGTAGAAATATAATATTGGTAGTACTTTTCCTTCTAGATAACTTGTATCTATTGAAAAAGTAGCATATATCTAATCAGAAATGCAGTGGGGAACGGAAGTGAAGCAAACATTTCTCTATTCACACTTCATTGACTCTCTGAAAGAAATTCAGGTGTGTGGCCTCATTTGTGAAAGACATAGGAAAAAACCTTGGAAATGATACAAAAAAAAATTACTTGCTTAGGAAGGCTGATTATATATTCAAGAGACTATGTTTTATCTTGCTTTAATACAAAGCAAAAATGGTATTTTGCTTTAATCATGTAACTAATAAACACAATTCTATTACAGTCTACTGAAAAAGCATAGAAGAGGTTGGTATATTTTTACCACATTTGCCTGCAATGAACAGTGACATATGGACTGGGACATTTTTCTCTTGAACCACAGCCAATTAAATCAGAAAAATAAAGGGAAAATATTGGCAAACTAAAAGAAAGGGTAAAAAAAAAAAAAAGATAGAAAGACATAGTTGCAGGAACTCAAAGCAATGCTTTGACTCCATTCTTACAAGTCACCAGTTTGCGAAGCTGACCAAGCATTCATATTTTATGCGGTTAGCCCATGCTGTCTCCCATTGAAATGGAGCAGCAGGGGACTGAGCAATTCCCCCTGAAATCAACAGTAGTTCACTTAAAGATTGTGTTTTCTTACCGTCTGTGTATCAAGACTTGCTTTGCAGATAAGGTGTAGGAATACTGATAATCACTGTAAACTCATCCTTCATGCCAGTCCTACAAGACTGGTTGAAACATGCTGCTTGATTAATGCAGGACTGAAGAACCTTTCTGAAATATCTGAAATATTCCCATTTAAATAAAAAGGGAAGCAAAAAAAAAAAAAGTGATTCTCTGCATCTAGACTTCAAGCTGGATTTAAAATCTTTGCTAAAAGATTTCCTGTGTGACCTTAGGCCATCGTCTATATGCCTGCAGTAAAGTGTAGAAGCTTCTCTCCCCAAGTATCTCAGATTACCTCATACTTACCATGCATCAGCTGACATAACATAAATTCACAATAAGTCTTACCCTGTTTATAAATCTATACTCCAATATGTCACCTTAGCTCCTCCAAGGCCCTGCTGAGCTGCCAATTAACTCCGCAAGATTCAACATTTCTATCAGCAGACGTGTGAAGAGTTGCAAAGGCCTGTGGCTATCAGGACACCAGGAGTGCTAACTTACACCCACTGAGCTTCCAGCAAGGCTTTCAGGCAGTGTATTTCCTTCCAAAGAAGGCTTAGCTTTGTAAGTGATCTGAGGTTATGTTGACACTACCAGATCATGCACCGCACTTAAAACAGTCACAGACAAATCTTTCGGAGACTGACTGGTGCTAGCATCCCTTTATTTCTAATAGCTAAAGGCACACATTCAGGAAATATACTAGGGTTTGCTATCTAAACCCTATTCTGTCAGGTTTGAAGCTATTATGCAGATCTTCTACCAGTCACCAGGATAATCAATACTCTGTAATGAAGTTTGTTAACTTGTTGATACCTCTTCATCCTGAATACATTTTCCATAGATGACAAGGACATGTCCCTCTCTACAGCATGCAGTCCATAGGGAACCCTTAGCCTGCAAGGCACTTGCTTGACTGGCTTCACTAATCCATGGCTAATACGATGAGCGGACTTTTATCCCATAGCACTGCTCCTGCAGTGCACTGGATCACACTACACAGCACTGGAGGTAGTGCTGATACCCACCCTCCAAGTGAGGACAAAAGGCAGAGAGGAATGAGGCAATGTATCTTAGAGAAGTGTTGCATAGAACATAAGTTTAGATTTAGGGAAACTTGACTTTGGTTTAGATGGGAAATAGTCGGTGCTGAAGCTGGTGAGCTGGTCTGGGAAGACTGAGTATGCAGTGGAAGGTGGAGAGTGATATTGCACTGTACTTGTAAGCACAGATCTTAACAGTCTATTCACACATGGAAGTGTTGCACTCTTACTTATCAACAGAGTAAGATGTAAGATTTGCTTAGATTGAACAAGACAAGGTGGTATAGTTTAATTTCCTTTAATAACTTGTAAGAAGTAAAGTGGCTTTCATCCTCCTGTGACAGAAGTATGGGACAACAGGATGTTACAATATCTGTGTGTTTTTAACCCCGTGCTAACTATATATGTGTTTTTAATCCCATGCTAACCATATATGAAACTAAAATGTCACAGCAAAAAAATCCAACTGAGATTTTTTTTTTTTTATCTGACTCTGGATACCTGCAACAACTTCTTCTCCTCCTCATTTTCTTCTGATTAGCTATTGTGAGTCCCTGTTCCACTCACTGAGTTTTATAAATATCGCTCTTCAAGGTGT
The DNA here is from genome assembly GCF_036417535.1 of Chlamydotis macqueenii. Classification (NCBI taxonomy): domain Eukaryota; kingdom Metazoa; phylum Chordata; class Aves; order Otidiformes; family Otididae; genus Chlamydotis; species Chlamydotis macqueenii. Next base: position 20,089,717 of record NC_141556.1, read on the forward strand.
TGAGTGGCAGTCTGAACACTGCAAATTCTCTCACGTATTTAGAGCTGCAGGCTATGTATTTCAATGTCTACCTATAATTGTGGTTGTTTCCAAATCCAGCAAGTGCCTTTAGATTCTTAATTGCATTTCAACTCCTAAACTCTATTTATTTCAATAGTAAATTAATAATGGAAAGATTCTTAGGATATTTGTATGACAAGACAGTTCCTTCTAGATTGTTTTAGAAGGAGGTAATGCTTACTGTTAAGAAGTAATAGAGCATCACTCAGTTGATGCAATTCAGGAAGGAATCAAAGATACATGAAATAAGAGAAGAAACGAGTGAGCAACTCTCTGGTGGAATTCCTGGAGTCACCACAAGAAAGCATGACTTCTAGTGAGGTATATACTCCACAGAATGACTACTTAATAGTGATAATTCTTCAAGCAAGAAAAGAATTAATTCTCCTGCATTCCAGGTGACTGCTTTACATTAATTTCAAAGTTATGTTCATTTTGCCTCTTTTCTTGGCAGTGACACGTACATTCTTTTCCACGCTGGAACACCTTCTTTGGAGATTAGTCTATATCCTGACAATTAAGACACAGAAGTAGAAAAGTAGATAGGAAGGGCACTGGACTCAGTTTTTCCATACTGTGTAAGAAATCTAAGTTGTAAGCTGTTATGCAGAGGGAATAATGCTGCTTTCATTTTTTCCCATCTGTGTTTTTACTGAAAGCAGTTGCCATTACTTTGTTTCATAAAGATCAAGCCATCTGGTAGGTATTATCAGATGCATGGGGTCCCTCAGGGGAATTAGATGAAGGAATGCCTAGTTTGTGAATCTTGATAGGACTTATACATAACAGAGCTTATACATAACAGAGCTTTGATAAGATGAGACAAGTTTCAGGACTACTCAGACTTAGAAATTGAGGCAAACAGGGAATGTTAATAATGAAAATTTTGTTGAGGACTTATGGACTTTACATACTCCTGAATGTTCAGTCCCTGGGGTCCTTATAAAATATGATAGATAAAGATGCAAGACCTAGACTTTAACTATTAGAAGGCATGAGAACAGTGAACTTTGAACAAGAATATAACATTTTAAAAGTGCAAGATGAGATAGAGGTTTAAATAAGATTATTATAAAATATATTTGGTGTGAATCACTGGATCAATGGCATAAGACAAATGTTGGGAACATAGGTTAACAAAGATAAGCGTATGTTAGGCACTGATATTAGTGGTACTACTCAGAGCTATAAAGGTGGTTTCAAATACTATTGCAGTGCGTATATGGTAGAACTCAGTTCATAAAATGCAGGTTGTCCTATTCATTTAATTAAAGGTAGGTTTTCTTCTTATTCAGTCTTTTGAAAAGTAATTTATTTGACTTGGATAACAGAATACAGGAAATAGTATTTCTTTAAACGTATTATCCTTGTATTTCTAGGCATATCACATATTTTGCAAAACTGAGCATTATTTTCTCTTTCATTGCATTTTTTCTTGTGGATTTATATATAGGAAATTTCTGTTGGAATTAGATTTACAAGTCTGAATAAAGTTAAAATTTTACCATTAGGTGCTTACATGGTACTGTAGAATTAGAGTTACCTGAAGGTTTCTGGACAGACCTTGTTAAAACGCAGATTTTTCAAACCAATGAAAGCTCAGAAGTACTTCTTGTGATTTTTTTTTTTAAGAAAATGGACAATTTCCAAGCAATTTAAACAAACAGATATAGCACCATTATTTTTCAAGAATTGCTTTTGAATTAGACAACTTCAAGTTATGTCTTAGTCTTTGCTGTATTTATCTTGAACATGTAAATGCATAATCATTGTCTGTGTTCGTAACTTATTTCAGTAAAAATAATTGGTCTTAGCTTTTACCTTCTTAAAGTGTTTGTCTTTTAAATGTTAATGACAGAAACTGAAAATAATACTTTGTTTACACAACATAGTGAGAATCTGTCTATTAGTGTGGAAATTAGCATGTTTCTATTGCTTAATCATAATCTTGGCTTCTAATTTAGACCATATTGTCCTTAAACACTTCAGCCAGCTCTGATATAGGAGGCTAGATAACAGTAGGTCGAAATTTGAGGAAATAGTGATGATCAATACATTTGTTAAGGTTACTAACTGTTAGTACAATTACATTACTCCCACTACACTATAGACAAAAACAGTCTACAAGAAGGAGAGAATCACAAATTGAAAGTTGGATGTATTTTTTACAAGTTGTTTGATAACAGCTTGAATATACCTGAAAATGCCCGCTCCCCCCCAAGCATAATTATAATTTTCTAATTATCTTTGACCAGTTGAATGTCTGTAAAGGATGAATCTCTCTAACACCTGGAGTCTATGAATGTGGTTTATTATGCTTTTGTAGACACTAGGAAACCAAAAATGCTTGACAGGATGCCAACACTGATGGTTTAAGTCCACCAACCGGCCACCTGCAAGTGAGCTACCTTCTAGGTTTGGCAGTCAAAGCAAACAATGGCTTTAAGTGGAACACTCAAAATGGTGAGAGACCAAGTGTTCTAGTGAAATCTTTCTTTAGGAATAAGGGAGTCCTTCTTTCTTATCTTTAAATATTCCATCAATTTTTCTCCAAGTAGAAAATGATGTGCTAATAACACTATTCTCTCAAATATTTCAGCAATCCTCAAGATATTAATGCTATACTGATACAGACCATTTGATACTTCGAGAGAGAAAGATGGCTAACGATCAGAGAGACAAGGCAATACAGTGTGGAGAAGCAGTGGCTTAAAAGTAAAATTGTACTGAACTGAGGAGATTAAAGAAGTAAAGGGAGAAGAATGTACCATGGAAGATAAGAAGAAAGTGTAGACCAAAGAAGTGATGTATTTCTGAAACAGAAAGAATGAAAGATAAAGTGGTAATTCTTTTTAAACAATGAACCAAAGCATCTTTTTAGAAAAGATGAAGTCTTTTTGTATTGTGCAATTGAAGTTAATCTGATTAGCACTTAACCTTTATAACAATATTCTATTTAATTCAAACATGACACATACTGCAGCACTGTTCCTCAAAAAAGCTAACTGATGGAGCAGGGGGAGTGTATGTGTGCGTGTTGTGTGATATCAATATAGCCCCTTCACCTCCTAGACAGTGAAGAATCACTGTGTTTATTGGGACTCTGGAAACATACCTAGAGTCAGCAAATTCATACCCAGGTCGAACGAAGTAGAATTCTGTTAAAATTACAAAGAGTTTTAAGAGCACACTTGATAAAATGTGCTAACTTAACCTCTTCTTACCTTTATTTTTTTAATATTCTACTTTAATAATATTTAGTGCACAAATGAAAGAAACTGTATTTAATGAGTTTGGTATACAGTGCCCTCCTTGCCAAGGTGACATATGCCATAATATCTAGTAAGTGATCTTTTTCCAGAGCACATATGTTGGGTACATATGGATACGAGTAATCTGCAAGATGCCATTAAAAATATTTTTGAGGACTTTGCGCTACATATTTATAAATGTTGATGACTTTGAAGCTAAAAACCAGCTACAGCATTAAGCTACAGCATTTAACAAAAACAACAGCAACAACAACAACAATGATAATAATAATAGTAATAGTAATATACCTTTCACATGTTTTCAAATTCCATTTTAATTTTCATGTCTTAATCTTGTATGGCATTATGAAATTGCACTTTTTCATCATGTTTACACCTGCCATCTCTAATGCATTACCAGGTGTGAGATTTATGAGTAGAGCACATGAGACCTGCCACAGTTAATCACATTTGTAACCTTTCAGGCACGCTGCAGAATTTTTCTTGCTGTGAAACATGCTTTACCTTTTAATCTCTGCTGAGCATAGTTCTAACACAATACTGTAATTTTTTTCTTATGTGTTTCAAGTTCAGTCATCAAATAATATCTTAATTATTCTTTCACATTTTTCTATCAAAAAACTATTCATATTTCAAGGAAATACTGAAGTAGTCAGATAGAAATAAGCATATATTAACCTTTTCTGGAATGAAAGATACACGTAAATAGATGCGGATGAGGTTGTACTCTTGCTATCATGCATCATAATCCTTACAGATAATTTATATCATATTATTTTTAGAATAAGAAAGAATTAGTTCAGAAGATTAGACTTAGTGATATGCAACTTTGTGTGAAATCTCAAAAGATTACTTCAGAGTATTCTACAAATGACAGAGTCAAGTTAACTCAATGGGATTGTACATATGATTGAAACTATTCATGTGCTTCTATATGTCTTGAACTTGCTCAACTATTTTATCTTTTAAAATCTTTTATAAATTAATGTTTTCAAAACTGCAAAAATAAAGAGCATATATTTCTAACATTACCTTACAGAAAAAAAGCTTTAGAAAGGTCAGTCGTTAAAAAATGTTTATCAACAGTTCCCCTAACACAGCTATCACTCACTGCAGTGGACAAATAAGATTATCTTAAATGATTGATAATGGAAAAGATACCATCTGACCAACAGTGACTTGTATATGTTGGTAGAGGAAGTTTTACAGCACCTCACAGCACCAGCCTCCGGGCACCTCCCAGAAGATGGGAGGAGCTGGTGACTGGCCCGGCTGTAGCAGCACCTACAGCCCCAGGGGGCTGAAATGGGATTCTGGGACATGGGCAGGGTAGGGGGAGCCCCGGGGGAATGGACAGGGACAGTGAAGCCTATCGTACCCTCAGGGTCCTGGCGCTTGTAAGGAAACCCCACATTGCAGAGAATAGTCTGCTCTGGACTATAATGGGTATGGTGGGATCAGGATTAAACCCTCAGAGACCATCTTGCAGGAAACGACATAGTTTAGGTAGCAATATCTATATTGCAAAGGTTAGAAAAATTTAAATGTAAAGTGGTTGTTTACAATAAGACAAAAATATTGGCCTTTTTGAATTTTGACTGGGAAGTTCTGTAACGGACAGTGACGAATTCAGAGAATAATTGTTCCCGTGGCTCACTTTGTGAGAGTGGAAGGAGGCCAGGGAGACCACCTCGCCCAAACATCTGTGGGAGGAGATTGATTCCACTCTAAAAGGTCTGTCATACACATGGGGAAAACAAAACTGAATAAAACATCCAATATTATTCATTTTGATAACAAAACTCAAATCTGAATCTCAATCTCACAAAGACAAATTCCTGCAAATCCTTTGACTAAGATTTCAGATTCATGCTTCTCCAGCTTTCCTTTGTCTGCAGGAGGCCTCAGAAGCTGAATCCCATTTGCAAGCACCTATGCCTCCTCAAAAGGGTGTTTACTTCCCTGTGTAAGAGGCTACTCATACATGTCTGTTTCTGGCTTACTTATACAGGATGGAAAGAAGGAACTTCCTTTCAATATTCTCTGAATGGAGTCATGTTTCTTGCTTATTCCTTTAAACTACTTTTTCGCAAAGATGTAATCTTTATCAAATGTGATAATTTATCTATCTCACTAAGAGTAATGTATCATTCAGGTTACAAACCCATCAGCTTTTGCAAGCTCAGTTTGGTTTTATCTGATACCTGGAATGACAAAACTGAAATCAGCCTAGATGTCTAATCCACTGTTATAGAAGTGCTTTATAAAAATGCCCCAGTATGGTGCTGCTATATACAGAGACGATAGTAATATCTGCATTTACCTGAAACATAAGAACAAGCTTTGACCACTTACAGTTTCTAAATATGTGAGGTGTTACAGAATCATAGAATCATAGAACAGTTTGGGTTGGAAGGGACCTTTAAAGGTCATCTAGTCCAAGCCCCCCTGCAAGGAGCAGGGACATCTTCAACTAGATCAGGATCCTTGTATTTCTAGGCATATCACATATTTTGCAAAACTGAGCATTATTTTCTCTTTCATTGCATTTTTTCTTGTGGATTTATATATAGGAAATTTCTGTTGGAATTAGATTTACAAGTCTGAATAAAGTTAAAATTTTACCATTAGGTGCTTACATGGTACTGTAGAATTAGAGTTACCTGAAGGTTTCTAGACAGACCTTGTTAAAATGCAGATTTTTCAAACCAATGAAAGCTCAGAAATACTTCTTGTGATTTTTTTTTTTTTTAAGAAAATGGACACTAAGCCTGAAGATAAGGCCCACATTTTTAAATGTCGCATGGTATTTATAAAGACGCTAAAAGTAATTTCACAACTTTGTTTTCAATTAAAAAGAAAAACATAAAAATATGGGGTTTTTTTAAACTACTAATTAGCTCTTGAAGAACCTAAGTGCATACTGTTTTGTGTTTATTTCCATGATCCTGGCTCTGAACATTCAAACTGATGCTCAGCAAAGAGAGATTCATTGTGAAATCCAGCACATCAGTGGGTGAAGTGAGCACATCAATCTAGAAATTAGAATTAAGATCATGAATAAGAGTTTTTCTCAAAGAAGATTTTAGGAGCTGAGGGAAGCTCACTCAAAAAATATTTTTTTTGGGACTCCCATATCTAACACTTTCCTGAGTCTTGGAACACATGTTGCACTTCAAACCTTGCAAACCTTGTTCAGGCAAAGGAGAACATATGTGTGGAGCTAAGGATGCATTGCTCATCTAATTAAAGTTTTAATCTTCTAATGGTCCAAACTAATACAGAAAAGCTACAATGGCACTACTGAAAGTATTGGGGGAAAAAAAAAAAAAAAGAAAAAGAAAAAACTTGCCAACATTTACCTCTTTTGTTTGGTGTTTTGTTCACCTTTCCAATGTCCTTGTGGGTAACAAGGAGCATGCATTCAAGACATTTAGTCTCTGGGAGCTTCTGAGACTGAGTGGATTAGAAACAACTTCTTCCGTGTCCCAGAAATGTACCCTATCTATGCCTAAGTACATTCTCAAATAGGACCTTTGCAGAGACAGGAAGGTGGGAGTCGTAGGGACAGAAAGAGACTGCAAAAGGAAACCTGACTGTTCTGCTGCATTGACTAGGGAATTCAGCTGGATGATAGAAAGATCTGGGATCTTGCTTCCTCACCTGAGAGCTCACTCTTTCTTTCCCTATCTCTTTTCCTTCTATTTACTCCAATTTGACTTCAACTAAATCAGGTTGCTTTATTGATAAAGAGTTGTGAATGTGTTAACAGGTTTCTCCTTTCTTCTTTTCAAGTTCGGGTAATTATTTTATAAAATTTCCAACATGAAACTTGTTATCCCAAATGTATATTGTGCATCTCTGTAACCTTAGTTACCATCACATTTTGTCTTTTCATTTAACAAATACGGTACACAGCTTGTAAAACTCCACTTTGGGTGCTGTATAAGCCATATAATTCATGGCTAATTTTTTCTGGAAGGGCATTTGTACACAAACATTTGAATTGCAGCTGAGTCAAGTAGCCAGAGACCTAATCCAAAAAAAATATTGAGAGATAAATTGCAGTTTAGAAAGTTTGTCAGCAATTAAAGTTCCTATGATAGAAACTGTCTGAAATTCAAAAGTGCAGTGGACAAAACTTGCAGCTCATTGAGGTGCATCAGAGACCCAAGTTGCCATAGCATTTCAGTATATATCCATTGATTTTTTACCTTCAAATTCACCAACATTTCTACAGCATACATTGCTATCAAGAGACATCAATGGATAGTGTATTATAATGGCTATAAGTTTTGATTCTCTTCTTTTGCTCATTATTCCTGTATTATGTTTTTAAAAGTAACAGAGCAAAACAAAACACTTCTGCTCTTGAGACGTTTTCTTCCTGGAGAGATGCTCATTTGCTTTGTGTTGTATTCATGCTTGCATAATTCAGTATGAGACCTTCAGCCTACAGGCAAAAAAAAAAAAAAAGTCTTTCCACCTAGAGTCTTCAACTACAAAACACCCTGCTCAGTCACTCGACAGGATAAGTTAGTCTCTGATAGCCTTTAATTGTTAACTTCTTACCATGCTAAGATATCAATGCAGTATATTAATTGCATGTTTTACCTTAAACCTTTTACCCTAAATGTTCTCAAATATGCAACATAAACCTCCAGAAGCACAATGTTTTCACTGGGATGAAAAAAGCTTTATCAAAATGAAGGTCAGTGAGTAAGTACTGTGTAGACTTGATGTTAATTCACTGTATGCCTCACTAAGGAGTGTAAAAAATACCAGCCTGACAGATTAGATTTGATAGCTTTATGATGGAGCCTATTTCCCATTACGAAATGTACAGAGACTATAACATTTTCAAACTAAATACATAGATTTTATAGGAATTTCAAAACCTACTTTTTAACAGAGTGTGATGGTTTAGCCCGAATTACACAGTTTCTCGCTCACCCTCCTCCTCCCCAGTGGCATGGGGGAGAGAACTGGGAAGGAAGGAGAACTCGTGGGTCGAGATGAAGACAATTTACTTAAATAACAAGGGAAAACTACAATAATAACAGAATATAAGGATATTAGAATATACAAAGTGAACAATGTATGTTTTCTCACCACCCAATGTCTCAATGACCAATACAGCCCATCCCGAGCAGCGATCATGGAAATAAAACCGAGCGGCAAGAAACAAAGCAAAAGGGACACAGCAAGGTAAAAGGAACGATGCCAGCAAACGAGGGAGAAATACAGATGCCAGGAAGGCAGATACCTGCCCTGGCCAGACCCCATTTATATACTAAGCATGACGTTTATGGCACGGAATACTCTCTTTGGCCAGTTTGGGTCAATTATTCTGTTGGTCTTTCTCCCAGCTTCCTGTATCTGCAAATTAACGAGACTTGGAAAACAGGACAGTGTCCTTGGTCTCAGTCACAACAACCTGTATCATCAGGGTGTTTGTCAACATTCTTCACGCACAAAATCCAAAACACACCAACTACAGAGAGGAAAATTAACTCTACCCCTGCCAAAACCAGGACGCAGTGGGATCAGGAATATATGGACAATGCATTCAGTAAATCTAAAAGCTGACATCTAGAATTCTCTTCTATACAACTTCTCTTGTATACAACATTATAGTCTTTTTCACTGACCTGGTTGTTTCTGCCCTTCAGTGTTTTGATATACTCAGTAGTGGTGTTCCACAGCCCTATTAGTTTCTATCTAATCCACAATTGTGAAACATCCTAACTCCTTCCAGCCTTTGGCTATGCAGTAGGGCAATCATGAGGACGGAGCAACAGCTCACCTTCGCCAGCTTCTATGTAAAATACCTAGAAAACACAGCCACAAAGCACAGCCATGCATTGAATTATGTGGATGTTCTTCAGATGCACTGTGGTTGGATTCTTCCCACTCTTCAACAGTTTCTTTTGGGAGGAAAACTGTAGATTCAGTGTTCAGAAAGGCTTGAGAAATTTAATTATTCCTAGTTGCTACAGATGCAATTTAAAGTGATAGCAGCTTCTTTCAGTATTTAGTGCATGACCTCCGAAAGTAAGTACAATTTAGACATAAGAAAAGGAATATAAGGATTAGGCTCCATGTGTTTCCTTTCATTTTCCGTTGGAATTTTTCCTTCCCATCACTTCTTTCCCCACAGAGATCATATTATTTATTATTACAGTTTTTTTTTTTTCTCTGAAAGCTACTTAAAGCTAGAGAAGTGAAGTGGAGGTTTTATTAGGTTATAATATATGTTTCTGCATTTACTATGCTCCCAGTGTTCTATTATAGGAAAATAAGAATGCTAAATAACCAATATATAATTTCCTAGTAACTAGCTTTATGCTGTTTCTTTGCTTTTCCTCTGATTCTAAATTGTAAATGATATTTAGAGGCTTTTAAGAGTAAGTTCACACTTTTTTTCATTTCATTTGTTTTTCTTTGTTGTCTTGTCATTTTATTTGGGGTTTTGAGTTTGTGTTGTTTCTTGGGTTTTTTTCATTTACATTTCTGTAATGCTGTTAAGCTATTATAATATTTTCCTTGTGATCATTACAAATTATGAGTCTATTACGCAGACATGGAATAGAGAGCTTTGCATTCTAATTTTCCTCTGGCAAACAATTTTCCCTCATGAATTGTTTATTTTCTTCTTGACATAATCTCAGTGACATGTGTTCTTTGCGGAAACCTATTTGTGGAGTTATTATTATTTTACAAGATTTTCTAAATCCAAATGGCATTCCCAGTATCATCGCTACAATTGGCAAAAGTGACATATGTTCAGGACTCCATTGTCCCAGGCTATGTACACATATAATCACAGAAATAAGACTTCTCATAAGGAGATCTTATACCCAGAGAGGACTTAATTCAATTTCCTAAACATAGGCACAACTAACATTTGCAAAGCTATCCACGAAGGGACGGCAGACTCAAAAGGCTTGCTGGAGATACACAGCCTCTTGCACTGGCCATTGCAAGTAAACTGACAAAGGCACAGGGAATCTCAAATGTCAGTTAATACCTCTGTGTAGGAAAGTGAATTAAAATTTAACCAATATCCCTTGGATAGTGCACACAAAACAAGACAACAGTGAGATAATTACAATCAATATCAGAAGTACACAGGTACAGCATCACAATTGTCAAGTGCTCATGTGTACTAAGACATAGGTGAGTTTTAAACAGAGATGTGAGGAAGACTATCACAGAGAACTTGTCAAAAGCATGAAAAATAGCATAAAAAATATGTTTCCTGTAGTTTGTGCAGTTCCCACTTTTGCCTTGTAGCGTTTATGCCAAAACAGCACAGAAAAGTCATTAAAGTACATGTTTTCTTGGACTAGGCTGTGCTCCACACATCCCAAATTTTCTTTAGTTGGGAATCTGTCACTTCATTTAGAGAACAATTAGAATCCCACAGTTCAGAAAGTCCTGTGTGGGGAGTGAGGAGTGGGGAGAGCTCCTCTGCATGCAGTCTGAATAATTTCCTAGAGCTAACAAGTTGCTCCTTGCAGACAAATGACTCAGTGTGAAGATGCAGATACCAGTTTTCTACATTTTACTTCACAGTCTAGATAGAGAAACACAGAGCTGGAACAAGCTCAGAACTGATACCTCTGATCTAATCATGTGTAATTAGCACTGATGGTACAACACTTTATTACAAGGTCAATGGATGCTATTAAGTTTCTACCTTTCAGGTAACTAGAAGACTTACCCAGAAAGACAGAATGTTGAGGTGTTTGAACTCCCAAAACAACAAAACTATAGCCAGATCTCGTAGCACAAGAGTTGGAGATGAAATGAACTCAGTGTGAAGATGACGGATCTCTTTGAAATGTAAATTATCTGGAAAATTTTAGCTGGAATACAGATGTACCTCTTCCTAGTGCCCTAATCACTAAACATCATTCCTGAGAAATCTGCTCACTGAATCATTCTGAAGCTGCTCCTTGTAGGGGAAAAAAAAAAAAAAGAAAAAAAAATCTATGCTCTACTGGCTTATTGATAATTGCAAAGAAAAATAGCATCCAAAATTATGGAAATTATTAGTACATCCTCTAGAAAATTAAAGCAGATATATTCAATGGAAAGAATAGCATTTCCTTGATGCTGAGAAACCCAGCCCTCTTTCCGTACATACTTTCCCTTCTCTCCTCAGTTTCTGTCTTTTTTCTATCTTCTCATCCTTAGGAAAAATGACAACTGAACTACAATGCATGGCCTCTTGTCAACAGTCTAGATATCTTAAAATTGGACATAGACCAGCGTGCTTAACTGAAACAGCCTCAAGGCATTCAAATGTGACAGAGGGGCCATGTGCCAATGTTCCTTTCTATTCAACATATCTGTGATTGTCTTCGCAAGCTAAGCTGCTGTTATATCAGCATCAGAACAATAGTAATAATTACTGCCCAAAGTGACCTGATGATAATTTCATTTGGTAGGTTGCACATGATAGCATATGTATAACTTTTCATCACAATGGGCGCCTACAAGTGTTGTGCTCCTCTGCTCTACTCCCCTCTTTTTTGTCTTCCCACCCCAGCTCCCAGATCCAAGCACTGAACAAAAGTTTTGGCTGCTCCTCAGGACATGCACTTCTCTTCTCCCTGGGATTCATGAGACATACATTTCCAAAAAATAAAGAGCTAAGTTGGATTCTTGAAATCTCAGCTGGTGAGAGGTCAAAGTCACACAAACAAGTGTTGCATATGGAATGTAGAACACTCAACAGAGTTCCTAGAAGAACTATAATGCATGCAAAGCCTTTCATAGTCAAATCCTTCTAACCTCCACTGCATATGCATATCATGACTGTTAATGTGCAAGCAGGATACAAATGCTTGTAATGTTCATATTCCTATAGTACTTGGGGAATTTTAATGAATACATGTATAATTCATTTAAAAGGAGATAACTGGCATGTGGTATACCAGGAACTGTGACCTGTTCCATTGATGTTAATGATAACATCAACCAACTGCTGCGATGAACCTCCTTGAACCTTACAATAGCTCATATATTTTCCCCTTGCTATAAATGTTTTATTTTACCTGCTACAGTAATGAAATTGTCAAGATAATGAACAGAGTAATCATTTCACACAAATGGCTAACTTTAATTAAAAATCACAGTGTTGACTGCTAAAATATGGGGGTAACAGACCATTGATCACTTTACAGAGCACTGATAATTGAGATTTGGCTATAGACACAAAGACCTGTGAGCTCCACCTTACTAAAGAACATAATGTTTGCTGTCAGTAAGCAGTAGCCTCAACACATCATTAGCCCATGTATATGTAGTTCTTTACTCAGCTGTTAAATCTGCAAGGACAAATATTACCTGTTATACAATCTTCAGTGTAACAGTTGGAATTAATGAGGCAACTGCAAAAGTGAGGCACGCCAATGTTCTAAGAATGTGGTTTCCAGGACTGATGAATACAAAACAATACTTGTTCTGCCCAGTATTCCATTTGGTACTGAGGAGTGGAAACTCTCCCATCTTATGACATGCCATTCCATGGCTACCTAAGCAAGTGACACTCACTACAGAGAGAAAATGAGGATGACTTTTCTGAAAAATGTCTCAAAACTATACTGTTGTGAATGTAGTGATGAGTTTCATCTCTTGCTATTTTCTGTTCTCACAATTTTCATCACAGTCACAAGCTTATAAACTCATCACATATCAGAAAGACAGAGCTGGATATTACTTTTGACAAGTTCAGGGGGTTTCAATTAGAATAACCATAGATTTTTATTCTCTACTTCTGTTTTGGCAGGCAGGAAGACTATAATCAAATTTGGCTTAAAAATCAAAATTATGTAGGTGATGGTGAAAGATCTGACAGGGTCCAGAACGGTTTGCAGATGTGGATACATATCTGGCCATTGTGGACATGGTGCGAAATGCCAAGGTTTTACAAGACTCAGTAAGAATACTCTCTTCTCAAACCTCTCTTCTTTCATTTACTACTGGCAAAGAAATCATGCCCTTTTCTCCCAGGTTTCTTTGTTATGTTTCAGCTACAGTATTACACTACTATGTTTGGGATATTACCTTTGAAAGCCACATAGCTTTCGCAGAAAGATGTATCTGAGCTCTCTTCTTCGTACCACTTGCCAGTTTACTCTCTTATAAAAATCAGCATTTGAAATTTCTGTGTAAAACTCAACATTGTATTATGTTTTCAGCAAAATTTCTCTTAATGATGGATCTCTGAATCAATAGAAAATGTCATCTGGAACTCATCTCAAGCCATATAGCAATACACATCTCTGCCTACTATGATCCCATGGATACTTTGGTTAGCTGTTAATAAAGATTTGAGAGCTACGAAAGGGATCTCATCTGACAGTATGCATAGAATTATCCATCTTAAGTTCTAAATAAAACATATTCTATTAATTAATCAAACTATTATTTCTCATCAGCTGCATTAACCTGAAAAGCAGGATGGCTGCAGCCCACTTGTTTTAGAAATCTATTGATAGAATTTGTTTGCTTGCCTTTTTTTATGTTGAAGAATGTAGATCCTTTAAAATCAAAATTTATCACAAAGCAAATTCAATCTCCAGCAGCATAACTAGAAAGCTGGAGGTAGAACTACCATGGGGTCCTGCCAGCCAGAAGTGTTTTGACACTGGCTGCTTTCAGGCAGTTTTAAGCCATAAATTTTCCAAGGATTACAACTTTAAGGCAGCAAGTCACTCGGGCAGTGGTACATTTAGAGACACAAGGACTTCATCTTATCCAGAGGAGTTTGAGATTTGGAAAGAAAAAGGAGGAAGTTATTTCAAAGTAGTATGAGACCAAGATTTAAAATATTGTATTGTTGTGCAAAACCATAATCACATTTTTTGCACAGTCATACTCCAAAACACTACCTCAAATCTCTCTGCCTTGAATAAACAGTGTGGATTACTGTAACAGACTGTGTCAAATATTTGTCCCAACATTGTCAAAACATCAAACCACCACCTGAACAATGGAACTTCAGTTAAACCATAGGACTAGAGTCTTCCTGTTATCTTGCAAGCCAGTTCCTGTGGTCCTGTGAACCTGAATGCAGAGCTGTTTCTGAGAAATGTAGCCCTACCCCCTGGCATGCACCCAGACCTTGGGCCGGGAAAACAGAGGGGCCCAGAGACGGTATTGGGCATGCATATCACCGCCAGGTGAGGGGTCCGTCTAGGCAAACCAGTTCTTGGAATACAATGAATATGCAATGAAACAAACAATAAGAGGACAAAACCAACCAGCATCAAAAGGGGAACCAACATCGAGGGAGCCAACATCAACGGAATCAACATCGGAACCAATATCTGATGGAACATTCCCCCACTGAGTCAACTGGATTGTTGGGACGCCGCAGCTCCGTGATGGTAGCTATTGCAACCAAAACTCTTTTCCCTCTTTCCTTTCTTTCTCTCTTTTCTCTTGCATTTGCAAACTTCTTGTCAGGTTAATAAAGTTACCTGGCGCTTGACTCCGTTTTGAGTCTTAATTCTGTTCCCGAGGATATGAGCAAAACCTTGCTCTGGTGTGTGAGAGGTTGGTCCAGCCGCCTGTAGCCTCCCAGACTCATCTGAGGTCGGCTAGAACGCAAGGGGGCCTTCCTCTTATCTGAAATTGGAGTGTGACAATTACATTGCATCATTCCAAACACTGAAAGGGTATGGTCAGATCTGGCAGCAAGCGTATCTACACAACATTTCTCTAGGTCAGTCTGTATTTCTGTAGGTCAGTCTCTACTGGCTGGTTTCCTAAGAAATAGCCCTCCTTGCATTTAAATCTACCCTTCCATCAGTCTTGCAATTGCTTTGAGAAAGCATACCAGGAAGTCAGGATACATCACATTATTTATTCGTATAATCAGAGATAACAGGCAAATATGGAATCTGGGCAATACTGAACAAGATATTCTACCAGAATCCATCAGTGCCCTTCAGAGAGATGGCCAGTAGCTCCTTTGTACTGCTTGTGCTCCTACAGAGAAGCAGAGGCAAACAGTGGCAACAGTAAAAATTAGCAGTTTTGATGAGTTAATGATTAGCCTCCTTTTAAGCTGCATCCCATATTCTCACAAAAACCCAAAAAGCTAGCGATTAGCATGACTAGGGATACACAAATCTGACTTTATATACTCAACAAGCTAAAGAGGTGTTTAGCTACCAAATACATCTGTTAATATGGCCATGGAGATGAATTTTTGTGATATGAACATATCCTTGACAGCTGCAGTGAGACTGATTCACTTAGTCACCATCACATTGTAACAAGAAGTCAGTCATTATCAGTCAAGTTGTATCTAAACAAATAACCTAAAGACAGACGATTCCATGTATATTACTTACTAGAAATCTTCTGATTGTTGCTTTAATGAAAAAAAAATGACATTTCTGTTAAGCAAATGAAGATTTAAACACATTTCAAGGTAGATAAATATATAAATACTGAATTAAGATGTATGTAATTTCAGAAGGACTATCTTTGATAGAAAATCAACACTTGCCTACCTTTGAGATTTAATAAACTGGACTATGAGAGCTGAATTTTAACTAATGTCATGCTTCATACTGAAAATATATTAGAAGCACAGTATGACGACAGGCGAGCTAGAAAGTTAGTGCCTTAGAACATCTCTAACTTTTCAGTCTGCTGTAGGGTATTCGGTGTTTATAAGGTATACCTTAAGAAGTTTCAATTACTGTACATCTGAATAGTAATAATAATAGTTGTTACAGATATAGAAGTTTATATCTTCAAGAATGTCGTAGTTTAGCCTCAGTTGGAGCCAGACTACGCTACGCAGTCTCTCACTCCCCCCACCCTCCGAGAGAACAGGGAGAGATAATATAAGAAAAAGGCTCGAAGTTTGAGATAAGGAGAGGGAGAAAATTCTTACTGTTACTGTTACGGGCAAAACAGACTTGACTTAGGGAAAACTATTCATTTATTTTCTAAAATCAAAGCAGGATAATGAGACAGAGAACAAGATAACCGCCCCCCAACCCTCCCTCTTCCCGGGCTTAACATTATCTCTACTATCTTCACCTCCTGAGTGGCACAAGGAGGGAAGAGGGAATGGGGGTTACAGTCAGTTCATCACATGTTGTTTTACGCTGCTGCTTTGTTGTTGGGGGAAGAACTCCTCACATTCCTCCTCTGCTTCAGCGTGGGGTCCCTCCCACGGGCCACAGTCCTTTGTGAAACTGCTCCAACATGGGTCATTTCTTCCACGGGGTGCAGTCCCTCCAGAACAGCTGCCCCAGCGGGCCTTCCACGAGCTACAGCTGCCTTCAGGCATCCGCCTGCCCGAATGTGGGGACCTCCACAGGCTGCAGGTGGATCTCTGCCCCTCCGTGGGCCTCTGTGGGCTGCAGGGGAACAGCCGGCCTCACCATGGGCTGCACCACAGGCTGCAGGGGAATCTTGGCCAGGAGCAGCATTACTCCTCCCCTTCCTTCTTCACTGACCTTGGCATCTGCAGCTGTTCCTCTCAAGAAATTCCTCACAACAGGCTGGCAGATGCCTCTCAGGATTTCTTCACATCTCATCTCCTCTCAATTTCTTGCAGCCAGGCCAGGCCGAGTTGGGCCCAGTCGGCTTCCTGGCGGGAGGCCAGAGGGTGACGCCTGCAAGGCCCATGAGGCTCGCGCCTCCCCCTCTCTGCCCCCGCTCAGCTTCTTCACATCATATTTTTCCTTTTTTTTTCTGTTTTCCCCTTCTTAAATACGTTATCACAGAGGCATTATCATGGAACATTCTGCTACCAATTGACTCGGCCTTGGCCAGAAGCGGGTCTGCCCTAGTTCCGGCTGAGTCCAGTGAACAGAAGGGGAACAACTTCTAGCAGTTTCCTACAGAAGCTGCCACCATAGCCGCCCCCCCCCTCCAAAATAAAACCAGAACAAAGAAACAGAGTTACCAGTAGATTTTTTTTCAAAAATAGATATCTCTCTCTCTTTTTAATGAAGTGTGATACAAATATTATGCATGATAGCATGATACTAATTTATTTTATTAATTCTATCATCACTTAATAGATATTGTTAATTCTACTTTAAAAACTGGGACCCTATAGTAACTCATAAAAGCTAATCAATTCACTTTAAGTGGTAAAATTGAAATATCTTTCAAGGGGAAAACTAGATAGGACTGAAGACAAAACACTACATTATGCCTACAAGGAGAGATTTTCAGAAATGTCTGTCATATAGTGACATGCAGATGTACACATTTTCTCTCTTAGGCAGTGTAACCAAATAATTTTCCTTTTTTTTTTAAGCCCATTAATATAATCATCAACCTTTTTTAACACAAATAAATTCTGTTGAGTCTCACTCTGTGTACGTGTATGCCAGTTTATCTCTTCTGAGTATAAATATACATATGTCAAAGGTGAGAAGTTATTCTGAGAATCAATAATTTTTTATTTTTTAAATATTTGTTCATGGTTAATATTAGAAAGGTAACTTGAGAGTATTTCTTTATTATAGCCCACTAAATATGTATATTGCCTTATACAATAATGAAACATTTAAAGTAAGTTAATATCAAACTGTTTTTATACTACTGAATGTTCATGATGTAATTTCACAAAATAAAAAGCCCTATTAATATCTGGCCATCATCTTCTTCACTGTCCCAGCAAATTCTCAGATTACGATTACGTCCATTATATTTTTTCTTCCAATATTACTGTTCTCCTTTAGTATACTGTAACTCTAGATACTTTTGAATATGCAGAAAATCAACCATGTCAATATTTACTAAAAAGAGTGTAATAATAAGATTTGTCTTGAATTGATTTGTTAGCCCTCACATGCTGTGAAGAAAGGAAATGGCACATAAAGCACAGGTTAATATTAGCAATCTATATTTTACAAGGCCATTCTAATTAAATCAGTGGACTTGTTCATGCTGTAGTCTTGTTCCTGATAGCAGGAACATTTTTAAGTAACACTAGCCTGCCAATAAAAATAGTATTATTTTCCGTTCTCATTGATCTTCATTTACCAAACAGTGAAACTGTGTAATCTTCATCAACCTCTGTACTCTTTCCATCTCATAGCAACCCAATGTCAATTGTTCAATACTATTTGTTTTCAAGCGCTATAAAGTCTGACAGTCTGTCAAAATCATGCTGATGTTGTATTAGGTAAAAGTTTGTGAGTAAGCATCTGAAGGGGGTGGTTTTAAATTATTCCTGTCAACTAATTTTCACAAAAGAGAACCACATGTTTGGAGCCTAACCCAGTTGAGGTTCCAGTGGGCTTCCCATGTTGGCAGAGCCACTGTGTCTGTTGCTAGCAACATAGATTTTCAAGCAAAAAACCTGAAGCTGGATGGAAGATGAAGGTGGCTCCTTTGGTGTAGATGATAAATACTTGTTCAACAAACAACTTTGTTTCTAATTCCACTGCCAGGTTCTGATACCTAGTTTCTCTTCAAGACATCTTCACTGGGGAATTGAAGAGCACTGTTGCCAAAATAAAAAACCTCCCTTTTGTTCAAAATATGACATGCAGAACACATGTTTTTTACCTATTAAATGTATTTGCAAAATGATCAACTGGGTAATTCAAATCTTAGAGCTGCATATTAACTTTTCCTGTTTGTTCTTAAGAAGTCACAGTCCCTACAATTAAGTGAAAGAAAACAAAACTGATTTCTTAAGAAATTCTTGATATTTCAAATTCTAGCTTGATTTGTCTGTGTGTGGGTTTAGTAGTCATTTGGCACGGTTTGCAGAGAGCAATTGCATTGTATTAGACCAATTGATATCAGTGAAAGAGATAGATTATCTTTTAGGCACATAGGTCGTTCTTCAAACCTATAGTCTATTCTCTTTTTGATGACAGTTTGCCCTTTACCTTTCAGTAAGTGAAATTTCCTTAAGCAGACCAAGGAATTGTGTGAGAAGGTATATAACATAATTTACTTTTTAACACCCTTACAGCACTCAAATACATCACAGTTTAAAAAAACTCCAAACAAAAAAAAAAAAACCGAAACAAAACCAAACCAAAAAAAAACAAGCACAGAAAATCCCAAATCCTTTATGTCGAAGCCTTCGTATGTGGGAATTAAAGCTTAACTTTCCATAGATGAACTTGGATTTTAAGTTAAGGTCATTTAATGAAAGTTTTAAAAACTACACTTTGAGACTATGTGAGTTGACAGGAAGAACTATTCTTTAATGTCACCATAGACATCAATCCAGGAAAAAGATCTGGGTAAGCAATCTATTTTGCCTTCTTATTTCAACTTTTTTTTAATTGGTAGGATTCAGTATAAATGCAACATGGGTATGCAAAGCTGAGATGAGATTCATGTAATGTCCCTAAAATATATTGTTTTCAAATAAACTAAAGACTCATTCTCTGCCAAACATGAAAAATAGAAAGGTATTTTGTGTTTAAAATCTGATATAAAATCATTTTAGCATGCACTGTGAAAATCAACATTTAGTACAATTTAAATATATATTTTAATCAAGCTCTACTTAATGATACTTATGACTAAAAAGAATAAAAATTTTCTAAGTTTAGAGTTCACCAGCAATGCATGACAAACAATGGAAAGAATATACTCAACTTTTAAGCAACCAAAAGAACAGCTATTTTGCTCATATTTCAAACTAGTTTAACATATTATATGCTGTAAAAAGGTAATATCTTTTGACATTTATAAAATATCCATATTATGCTATAATACACATACAACTTGTTTGTTACTGCCTATTAAAATAGCGATTCAAAATATATTATTCACTATAAATGAACCTTTTGGAACAAAATGAGATTACTTTTTCAATATGTGCAACACACTCTGCTACTGTTAATATCCACAATCTATTTAGGTTCCTTGTGTCTAAAGTTTAAAGTTGTGATAACTAAAATTCCTCAAAATTCAAAATGCCCCACAGCTGCTAATGTGTCAGAAATTATCTAAAAAAGAAAGCAGTAACTATAAAGAAACAATTTTTTTTTAAATTCATGCTCTTCAGCTGTCTTTTGATAGAACAGAGGCAAAAATCCCACCAAGCTCTTACCCACACCATAGTAACTTAGCCACTATCAAAAATACAGAATGTCAGAATGTTAGTATGTTCTTCTCTCTAATAGGTAATATCACTAATTTAAGAATGAGAAGTTATGTTAAAACTTCACTATTTCTTTGAACTCCTGAGAGCAAGAGGTTCCCCACATATACTCCCCACAGGAAATGCAGTATTAATTTTTTTTTCTTCAAAAGTAGACTTGAAGAAAGATCAGTTCAGAGAAACATTTCCTTATCATTAAATAAAATAATGTTTTTGGGGTTTTTTTGTAGAAAAGCATATTTGACTCTACAGTTGTTTCTGTATTGCTCTAGGCTCTCTAAGTCATCAATGGAAATGGGCCTCTCTAGATGTGACTCAAAACAAGAGCCAACTTAACCATTCTGAATAGCCTTACCCAGAAATCACTCTCACACACTGACTACAGATAGAGTTTAGGGAAATTAAGGTCTCCAAGAGAAGTAAGCCTTTCTGAATATTCCCTAAGGCACTCTTGAAAATGTTGCCTTATGACTTCAATGCAATTTATCTGTCCTTCTCATAGATACTTCAGTAATCTTTTGAAATTGTGTTGTATCAGATAATTCTTTCATGAGCATTTTCTGTCTCTAGTTTGGCCATAACAGTGCTACACCTAAATTTATTTACTTCTTTGGCCTATTTTACTCTTTTCCCTTATTCCAGAGAGATCATTATAAAGTCTGGAGACTTCTGATGTTTTTTAATGATTTCTGAGCCATGTCCACACGCATAATCTATTTTTCTAGCATCTTGATTGTTTAAGAATTAGCAATTTTCTCTTCTAGAACCTCTATAACAGCCCATTCAAAGATAATGTTATTTGCAACTGGTGTTGTACGTAATTACAATTATGAATGAACTTTAATCATAAAAATTAGAAGTCTTCATCAGAAAAACTGGAACACAAATATCAATGTATTGATTTATTTGATCCATAGCCTTTGAGCTATTTGACAATAAGCATTTACCCATTGCAGTGTTCTCAGCCAGATATATCTCCAAAGTATGCTTTGGCTAGAGATTTCTACAGTGCATTACAATGGCTCATAGAGGGGGAAGGCTATAGTTCATTACTCATTATATATCTCATTCAGAGATATAACTTGGTATTATGAGTATTGTGAAGAGATGACATTTTCTTGTAAGTCAGAGTCATTGTATAGATTGCACTGGATGCCACTGTGCTAAAATCTTCAAAAACCTTATCTTTTCTTGCTTTCCTCAATACCTGGTGCATGTGAGGTTTTCTGGGATGACGTGGGAGAAGATATTTTGGACAAATTAGTGGTGTTACCTTAATGTCTACTAATTTCCAATCTAGAGCTTTCTGCTTTGCAAATGAAGATGTTATTGATTCTTGTTATTAAAGACATAAAAATGGATGGTCATATTAATGAATATTGAAATGATTTGCAATGCAATCTGTTTAACTATTTATGATGCTTTCATAAACTCTTTTTGAGTAATTTTAGCTCATGCTAGCAGAAGTGTAGTGGCATAATTAATTATGAATACGATTCTTGCAGTGTTTAGGCTTTGCTTCAGTGATACTGGAAATTGTATACACTCTCTTTGGGTGGAATTTAAGAAAAAAATAACAGTATGCGGATGAAATATTTGATAGTATAAACTAAATTATAATATATTATTATGTATTATAATATGTAATACTATAATATATTATAATATAAATGAAAAAACATTACACGTGTAATTGCATTCTTACCTTTCAGCCATTGAAAATATATACTTACATATCTACAGGTTCAGAAATGTTTCCTATATGGGAAAATATTTGCTTGAATAAGATGAGTGTCTTCCACAGGTGTTGTACAGTCAGCTGTGAGTCAAATATGGTTGGTAGCTGTTAGCTTCATAGAGGATTCAGAGTGCTAAAAGAGTAATCTAAAATGGTGACATTTCCAAGGTTATACTAATGACAGCTTCTGAGTTGCAGGAATCACAAACTAAGGAAAATCCTAAACACTGATCAGAGCTCCAAACACAACTGTGTGATATAGAATATTAAGATTAATAAATATCAAACTCCTGGGAACAGAAAGAGTAGAAGATGCAGAAAGGAAATCTGCATGTGTCCTATGGCAGGAGAAAGGAAATAAAGATGCTCAAGTCATTAAATTAGTCTGATTAAATATGAGAAATACAAAACCAGAGAGGTCTGTCTATAACTTTGCAAGCAGAATGAATAAAGGATGAGAATCTTAAAAGATTAATCCAGCATATAAACTATTAAAAAAAAACCTAAATAAACAAAAAAAAACCAAAAAAAACCCTACCATGTTCCACGTCTAACAATTAGTTCAGTACAGAATATTGAAATATAAATGACTGAGCTGACAGAAAATGATATTAAATAAAGTTATGCTAAAAATGTTAAGATTTAGTAATACAGATCTTGATTTTAATCTCAGCTGAAATAGATTAAAATAAAGCCAAACACATTTACTTGGGAAATAATACATCCTATAAACAGTAAAATTTTTCTTGTTCTAAATATATTTTCAAATTCAATCAAAATTTTGTACATATTCTAGATGAAAATTTAAGTTTTGTGTCAATATTTTTTAAATGGTTCTTGGGAATAAAGTAATATTCCAATTTTGTCCACAGCACTGATTATTCACTCAGAATATGGGATACCTGAATTCAATTCCATTCTTTGTTGTGCTAGCTTTGAATTATCCTATCAAGTATAATGACTTCTAAAGGCTTAAAGACTAAGTGGTCCAGGATAAACATCCAAGAAAATTAAATATCAAAGAAAATTAATTCAGCCTCTTCAGGGACCTTCTTCGGCCTCTTTAGGGACCTGATGGGCAAAATGCCATGGGAGGCAGCCCTGGAGGAAAGAGGGGCCCAGGAAAGTTGGTCCACGTTCAAGGAACACCTCTTCCAAGCTCAGCAGAGGTGCATCTTGATGAAGAACAAGTTGGGCAAAAAGGCCAGGAGGCCTGCGTGGATGAGCAAGGAACTCCTGGACCAACTGAAAGTGAAGAGGAAAGCCTATAGAGGGTGGAAGCAGAGACAGGTAGCCTGGGAGGACTACAAAGAGGCTGTGCAAATGGCCAGGGATCGGGTGAGGAAGGCTAAAGCCCTGACGGAATTGAATCTGGCCAGGGATATAAAAAGCAACAAGAAAAGTTTCTATAGGTATGTAGGGGACAAGAGAAAGTCCAAGGAGAATGTAGGCCCCCTCCGGAAGGAAACCTGTGTCCTGCTTACCCGGGATGTGGAGAAGGCTAAGGTACTCAATGACTTTTTTGCCTCAGTCTTCACCGATAAGGGCTTTTGTCTCACCACCCAAGCTGTGGAAGGTACAAGCAGGGACTGATGAGGCTCGATGTCCAAGTGGAGGCCGGTCACAAGTGGCGTCCCTCAGGGGTCCGTGCTGGGCCCAGCCCTGTTCAAAATCTTTGTCAGCAACATGGACAGTGGGATAGAGTGCACCCTCAGTAAGTTCACCGATGACACCAAGTTGTGTGGTGCCATCGACACGCTGGAAAGGAGGGATGCCATCCAGAGGGACCTTGACAGGCTGGAGAGGTGGGCCCATGCCAACCTCATGAAGTTCAACCAGGCCAAGTGCAAGGTCCTGCACCTGGGTCACGGCAATCCCAGGCACAAATACAGGCTGGGTGGAGAATGGATTGAGAGCAGCCCTGAGGAGGACTTGGGAGTGCTGGTGGATGAGAAGCTCAACACGAGCCAGCAATGTGCTGTTGTGGCCCAGAAGGCCAACCGCATCCTGGGCTGCATCAAGAGGAGCGTGGCCAGCAGGTCGAGGGAGGTGATTCTCCCCCTCTGCTCCGCCCTGGTGAGACCCCACCTGGAGTACTGTGTCCAGTTCTGGAGCCCCCAACATAAAAAGGACATGGACCAGTTGGAGAGGGTCCAGAGGAGGGCCACAAAGATGATAAGAGGGCTGGAGCACCTTTCCTATGAGGACAGGCTGAGAGAGATGGGGCTGTTCAGCCTGGAGAAGAGGAGGCTCTGGGGAGACCTGATAGCGGTCTTCCAGTACCTCAAGGGGGCCTACAAGAAAGATGTGGAGAGGCTGTTCAGTAGGGCCTGTTGTGATAGGACGAGGGGTAATGGTTTTAAAATAGAGGCAGGCAGATTTAGATTAGATATTAGGAAAAAAAATTTTTACAATGCAAGTTGTAGAACACTGGAACAGGTTGCCCAGAGAGGTGGTGGATGCCCCATCCCCGGAAACGTTCAAGGCCAGGCTGGATGAAGCTCTGAGCAACGTGATCTAGTCAGGGATGTCCCTGCTTCTTGCAGGGGGGCTGGACTAGATGACCTTTGAAGGTCCCTTCCAACCCTAACCATTCTATGATTCTATGATTCTATGATTCTATGAAAATTGAACTTATATCAACAGGCTATGGAAGGGTTTGTATTCTTTGCGTATAATCAGTTTGTCATCTTGGTATCAGAAACAAAATATTAACTGAAAGAGAAACTGGAACATTGGTCTTCTGTTCCCCTGTATAGCACCTTTTGAGTCTGATTAGAGCCATTTCACATTATTTAAGGTTGAGCCAATGATCAATGAAATGATAATGCAAAAAAATAAATACAACATGATTTCTAGTCAGATCTCTAATTCTTGAATTATTACGTTAATAGCTTGTGGCTTTGCTTTCTATTAACACATTGGTCAAACTCCAGTTCATTTCCTTTCCTTTTGCAAAGACTCAGGACCATTTTTTTCCTTCCAGGTCAAAAGGAACATTTTGAATCAAACTTCAGTTCCAGATTTTCAGTTTGGAGAGTCTCGTAGTTTAGCCCTGCTTGGGATCAAGCTACGCAGTTTTTCACTCACTCTCCTCACCCTCCAAGAGAATGGAGGAGAGGAAATATAACAAAAACCTCACAATTTGAGATAAGGACAGAGAGAAATCATTCAAGTTACCGTTACGGGCAAAATAGACTCAACTTGGGAAAAACTATTTCAATATATTATTAATAAAACCAAAGCAGGATAATGAGTGAAAGAACAAAAACTATTTCCGCCTACCCTTCGCTCTTCCCAGGCTTAACTTCATTTTAAAATATCTCTACCTCCTTCTTCTCTCCCAGGTGGCACAGGTGAAGAATAGGGAATGGGGGTTATGGTCAGTTCAGCAGACATTGTTTTCCACCTGTCCTTCCTCCTTGGGGGAAGAACTCCTCACATTCCTCCCCTGCTCCAGTGTGTTGTCCTTTTCCATGGGGTGCAGTCCCTCCAGAACAGCTGCCCCAGTGGACCCTCCACAAGCCACAGCCACCTTCAGGCATCCACCTGCCCGAATATGGGGTTCTCCACGGGCTGCAGGTGGATCTCTGCTCCTCTATGGGCCTCCATGGGCTGCAGGGGCACAGCCTGCCTCACCAAGGGCTGCACCAAGAGCTGCACGGGAATCTCTGCCAGGAGCAGCATTACTCCTCCCCTTCCTTCTTCATTGACCTCGGCATCTGCAGCTGTTCCTCTCACATGAAATTCTTCACAAACAGGCTCAAACAGACACGTCTCCACTTCTCTTCACAACTTCTCTCTTCACTTCTCGTGGCCGGACCAGGCCTTTCAGGCCGAATCAGACCGAGACAGCCATCCGGCAGGAGGTCAGAGGGTGAGGCCTCCCGCCTCCTCCTCCTCTCTGCTACCTCTTCTGCTTCTTCACTTTTCCTTTTTTAAATTTTATTTTTTATTTTCCTCTTATTAAATACATTATCACAGAGACATTATCACTGTCACGAACAAGCCTGGCCCTGGGCAGCAGTGAGTCCACCCTGGCCGAGACCACCAGACAAAGAGGAAACTTCTAGCAGCCTGTCGTAGTTCAGCCCCGATCGGACCAGACTACGCAGTCTCTCTCTCACTCCCCCCACCTCCAAGAGAATAGGGAGAGATAATATAAGGAAAAACGGCTCAAGGTTTGAGATAAGGACAGGGAGAAATCCTTAAAGTTACCGTCACGGGCAAAACAGACTCGACTTGGGGAAAACTATTCATTTATTACTACAAACAGCAGGATAATGAGACAGAGAACAAGATAACCTCCATCCACCCCTCCCTCTTCCCAAGCTTAACATTATCTCTACTACCTTCCCCCCCCGAGCGGCACAGGGGGGAAGAGGGAATGGGGGTTGCAGTCAGTTCATCATATGTTGTTTTATGCCGCTGCTTCATGGTCGGGGGAAGAACTCCTCACATTCCTGCCCTGCTCCATTGTGGGGTCCCTCCCACGGGCCACAGTCCTTTGTGGAACTGCTCCGGCGTGGGTCATCTCTTCCACGGGTGCAGTCTCTCCAGAACAGCTGTCCCAGCGGGCCCTCCACGGGCCACAGCCTCCTTCAAGCATCCACCTCCCCCGGTACGGGGTCCTTCACGGGCTCCAAGTGGATCTCTGCTCCTCCGTGGACCTCCATGGGCTGCAGGGGGACAACCTGCTCCACCATGGTCGTCACCACAGGCTGCAGGGGAATCTTGGCCAGGAGCCGCATTACTCCTCCCCCTCCTTCTGAACTGACCTTGGCATCTGCAGCTGTTCCTCACAACAGGCTGGTAGATGTCTCTCAGGATCTTTTTTACATCTTATTCACTTCTCATCTCCTTTCCACTTCTTGCAGCTGGGCTGGACAGAGTCGGGCCCAGTCAGCTGCCTGGCGAGAGGCCAGAGGGTGAGGCCTGCAAGGCCCATGAGGCCTGCGCCTCCCCCTCTGTGCCTCTGCCCCCGCTCAGCTTCTTCACATCTTCTCTCCTCTCTCTCTTTTTTTTTCTGCTTTCCCATTCTTAAATACGTTATCGCGGAGGCGTTATCACGAGACATTCTGCTACCAATCGGCTCGGCCTTGGCCAGCAGTGGGTCCGCCCTAGGCCTGGCCAAGTCCACTGAACAAAGGGGAGCGACTTCTAGCAGTTTCCTACAGAAGCTACCACCTTAGGCCCCCCCTCACTAAACAAAACCACGACACAGCCTCTCATAGAAACTGCCACTGTAGCCTCCCCCACTACACAAAACCAGCACAGAGAGACATCTCCTTCCCCAGACAAACAAGAGTTTTAGCTGACATAAATTTTTTTAAGGTCACGATAATTTTGAACCACAAATATCCTATTAATTATTCACACAGTCTTCCGTTATGGTCAGTTGATTTGCATTCATTTTACATTAATGTGGCTTGATTTACTTATTTTAAGCAACTCCCAGTTTATAATCTTCAAAGGAAGAGGAAAAAAGCCCATGATTTTAAACTGAACAGAGATCCCTGTGTAGCTTTAAAACACTACTTGTTTTATAGTGCCATCCATTGTATATTCCTGCATCATTAATAGGAAAGGTCAAGAAATACTTATTTATATTAGACAGGAACCTCATTAAACTATCACCATGAAACTATCCTGAGACTACAAAACTGATACATGTGCTATACTGGTTAATTCATTGTCCTGCGAAAGCACAAACACTGCTTTAGATTTCCAGCTCAACTCTTGTCCTCACTTACAGCTACTTTATTAAGCAAAGCTAATTTCATCAAATAAGAAAGGAGTTCTTCTTCATGCAGAAAACACTGTAAAATTCAAGAAAGAATAAATGTGTTCCAGAGATCAAAAGTGCAGCAACTTTGTCATTAAAATTAATGTAATATAAAATAAATAGTAGCTCTTTGTTTTATTTGATAATTGTGAACTCAGAGCACAAACTCAATTGCCATTAGATATTTGGGTTGTTCAGAAGTGGAAAGCTCTCTAGACAAATAATTTCCCTTGCTTGTAAAGAAAAAGATATTGTAATAATAACATTGAAATAAATAAAAGCCAATACAGGCAGGGATTCAAGTAATTTCCTGTTCTCATATACCAAATATTCAAAAAGAAAATGTTACATTTCATAAAGAGATAAATAATCTTCAGAATTCTAAACATTTTTGTCTTAGTTTATCACTGGGTGATACCATTTAGTTTTATTACTATACATATGCAGAAATTTGCTAGATTATTAGAAATAACAAATTTTATTAACAAGCAGGTTATTTAAAACGTTTCTTGTAAATCAGAACTGATTTTACAGAGAAGTTTAATGAGGTAACTAGGAGAAAAATTATTCCATGTTTTATTTAATGATAAAATTTTTAATCTCAGCAAGCTCCCTGACAGTTTTTCAGTCCTTAGAAGTTCTTTTTGTTATTTGACATATTCACTTTTAGACTTCTTGTTTATCTTTCTTCATTTGAGACACTGTCTGTCATTATTCTTTTTGTTGGAATTTTGCTGAAGCATATTTGGCAAACATCATTGTATAAATAAGGAAGACATCTTCCTATTGAATATATTGTTGCTTTACACCTGCTCTTGGATTCCCACCTGAGAAATCTATGCAAGCTTCATACGAGCAGTATGATATCCATTCCTAAATGAAGCTGTGAGGATAAAACATACGGAAGATATTTCTAAATGAAATATGCTGATCACATGTAGGCTGCAGGTGGTACCATGCCTGGCAGCTCTCCAGTTAAGCACAATCATATGGAATTAGCTGTTCTCTTCATCAAGTTTATGGAAAGTTATATGCTACTGTGAGGTTAGGCTGCTTAAACCTAGAGCAAATAACTTTTTTCATTGGTCTCTACTAGCAAGTCAATAAAATTGCTGTCTCATATTCTAAAATTGCTGTGTCATTTTCTGATATTTGACTTACTATAGGAATCTCTAAAAATCAGAGAGGAAAGAAGGATGCAAAAAAAAATAAATACCCTAGATGAGTCACAAGAGATTTTTTTTTCATTTTTTTGGCACAATGAATGAACTGACAAAAATTATTTAAGATCAAATAAAACCAAATGAATTGGTTAATTTCCTTTTCTTTATGAGCTTTAAATCCTTTCTGTAAAGTTATAATTTTCAGAATAAAAAATTTAGTTCGACAAGGAGGAGTGCAAAGTCCCACACAAGGGAACAACAACACCAAGCATCAGTATATGCTGTGGACTGACCAGTCGAAAAGCAGTTTTGCAGAAAAGGACCTGGGGATTCTGATGGACACCTGGTTGAATATGAGGTAGCAATGTGCCCTTGCCACAAGGAAGGCTAACAATATCCTGGGATGCATGAGGAGGAGTGTTGCCAGCAGGACAAGTGAGGTGATCCTGCCCTTTTACTAGTGCTGGTAAGACCATGCCTGGAGTACTGTGTTCGGTTCTGTGCTCCTTGGTAAAGGAAAGTTATGGAGATACTGGAAAGACTCCAGTAAAGGGCCAGGAAAATTATGAAGGGACTGGAGCATCTCTCATCTGAAGAAAGACTCAGAGAGCTAGAACTGTTCAATCTGCAGAAGAGAAGACTCAGGGAGATCTCATCACTGTACGTGAATACCTGAAAAGAGGGTGCAAAGAAGCTGGAGCCAGGGTCTTTTCAGTAGTGATGCCCGGTAAAATGTGCAGGGGCAAAAGGCACAAGCTGAAACACAGGAAGTTCCCTCTGAACATCAGGAAACATCCTTTTACTGTGAAGGTTACCAGGTACTGGCACAGGTTTTCCAGGAAGGTTGTGGAGTCTCCATCTGTGGGGATATTCACAAGCTGTCTGGACATGGCCCTGGGCAATCTGCTCTAGATGACCTTCCTTGAGCAGGGAAATTGGACCAGATGACCTCCAGACATCCTTTCCAACCCCAACCATTCTGTCATTCTGTGAAAATATCACCCTGAAAAATATAGTTCCCGTTTGAAAATGTAAAACCAAACCTTTTTTTTTTTGACAATACTTTCCCAGAACTGACCTCAGTTTGCAAATATATGCAGTCTCTGCAAAGCTGCATTTTTCAGTAGATAAAATATCTACTGAAAATATAATAGTCATTTAGCTCCAAGAGTACACTTCTAATAGAAGGAAAAGGATACTTCCGGGTGTAAAATATTTTAATCTCTGTATCTCTGATGGAGAGCTCAAATGTGACTGGTAATTGCTATCCATTAGAATGGCCCATATTTCTACTAATTCACATGCAAGCATTTGAAGTACCCAGTGTAACAGACTCAGCAGAAGGCAGTGTCTAATATTTCTTGGAGATGTTTCAAAAAGTTCATATCCTAACGCTAAATAGTGGCCTTCCAGTACCTAAAGGAGGCCTACAGGGAAGACAGGGAGAAACTCTTCAGCAGGGACTGTTGTGACAGGATGAGGGGTAATGGTTTTAAAATAGAGGGAGGCAGATTCAGATTAGACATTAGGAATTTTTTTTTTTACAATGAGGGTGGTGGAACACTGGCACAGGTTGCCCAGAGAGGTGGTAGATGCCCCATCCCTGGAAACATTCAAGGCCAGGTTGGACAGGGCTCTGAACAACCTGAGCTAGTTGGAGACGTCCCTGCTCCTTGCAGGGGGGGTTGGAATAGATGACCTTTAAAGGTCCCTTCCAACCCTAACTATTCTGTGATTCTATAAACACATGCCACGGACAAAACTATGACTCGGCAGTCTAAATAGCTACATATGTGCCTGCTTTCAGAATGGATTAAACTCCCTTGACTGTTATACATGGAGGCATCCCTCGATCACACCTCTGATGAAGCTGACTCACTGGTTACTCACTTTGGGAACCTCTTAGGAAAGGCCAAACTCCTTCACTGTAAGCCTTGTCCACCACTCCAGAAGACCTCAGTTCTCCAAAAACCGGGCTGTGCCTAACAGACTTTTCTGAGAACGCACTGCAGAAATTCAGGTCCAAGACCCAAAATCCTTGTTTGTCCTTAGTGTATATCATTAATGAATCCAACTAAATTATACTCTTCTCAACCACGCAAAAATAATTTTTAATTGTGTTACAAAACTGGAATATTAATTAGAACAGGCAAAGTAGCTCTCACTGTGACAAGATAGCTACCCTGTTTGTCTTACTCATAATAAATGCTTACACTCAAAAAATATTTCCAGCTCCCAGGAAGACAGAGAAGGACATATTTACCATGAGATATCATTAGCTCTGAGAAAATGCCTTGTTTTATGTTTAAAATATTGAAGCTGAACCAAAAGGAACAAATAAGATTTCACTTGGCTTCAGTAGCCATTGCAAATACACTGTTTCAAAACCACTGCCATTAATACAGTAGAGGCAGTTGAAAGGTTCTACAAAAGCAAAAGAAATAGATAATCAAATGTTGAATAATTTGTTGACGTGAAAGTTACTGATGCCCTGAAGCTCTGGTAAATAATGCAACCTTTTTTTTTTTTTTTTAAAAAAAGCTTCTTTTTGTGCAAGAGGTCAAAAATAAAAATGCTCTTTCTTCAAAATCTGAGTACTTTTCTGATTTTTTTCACTCCCTGGGTGCATGATTAAGAAACAACATGTTCTGCGTTGTTCAAAAAGCATTATTTTAAGTAACAAGGAAATCAGACTTTAGATACAAAGCTCCAATTATGCTATATGATGATAGCATGGAGCCAGGCAAAATTAGTCAGTTGTGTCCTTTCTCTTTCTTGCTGTGACCATAAAAAAAAATGTGTATGTCTGGCAAGAAAAAAGTATTAGCTCAGACTTCACCAGCTGACAAGTGGGCAGTGCCACCACGGTAGATAGTTAAATGCAAGACCTTACTACTTTACATTCTGTAATAACTTCTTTATATTTCAAGACTTCTGAAAATTTATGAAATATAAGATGTTCTCACTTTCTTATTGTCTATCATTTGTTTGGGCTGTAAAAAATTTAAAAAACATAACACTAAGTCCAACCAAGCTACAGCTGATACTCCTTTTAAGCTCCATGCCTGATTTTCAGTTAATATATCTCTCTTCCCTCTTCTGCTGTTCTCAGAAACACACTTCTGCTCAGTTTTCAAAATGCAAGTTTAAAAAAAATTGCATAGTTTAAAGGCAGAGATTAGCAGAACAATATAGGTACATGGATCATACATAAATACACACATTCCTTAAACTTGCTATTGTTATAGATAAATTTAAAAATCAAATCAGGGATTTGAACAAGTCAAGTCCTAAAACTATGAACTAATGCAGTGCCACTGCACAAAAGGAGAGAGAACAAAAAGGTGAAGGTCACAGTTTTGCTTGCAGAACTGTTTCCATATATCTTAAAAGCCTAAAAGGATTTCAGAGGATTAGCTTTGTCTAGATTGCTGTCACTCCTATTAATCAGTCTTTATTGATTGCTTGGTCTTTTTGTCTCCTCGAGTTCAACAAAAAGTCTGTAATATAGTGCCCTTGAGCGCATAAATAAATCAATCTGAATTACACATAGATGGGAACTGTATGAAGATGTGATTTCTATGACTCTCATAGCTACAAGTTGTGGAGGAGTTTACAAGCTTTTTTTCTCATTCATTCATTATGTTTCAACAATTAGAATTTTTAAGTGTTCTACACCAGTTACATGTGACAAGAACACGTGCTTAAATTATTAAAATGATAGTCAAACAAACTAAAGCAAGACATGAGTTACGTGCTCAGAGAATAGAGTGATTTTCACAACTGCTCTGCGAACTGATGCAATATCTCTGATATATTGATCTCATAAACAAAAGTCACTTAAGATAGAAAACAAAAAGGAAAACAATGTGCAAAATAAGTGCAAAGTTAGAGTATGGACTGCAACTTGGTCCCTTCATGTGGCAGTTATATTTGGGTTTTTGTATACAGGCATTGCATTCTATTTTATTTGTTGACTGTCCACAGAAATGTTTGCAGAAATTAGTTTCATGGAAAAGCAAATGTGCTTTCAGGAGCTTCTATGACTGCATGAAAATAGTGGTATTTTGGATAGGTTAGTCATATGTTGTGTACTTTCTGTGAACAACTACAATGTTCAAAGAGAGACGTTTGACAATTAAATACTTGGATTTTCAAATTATCCTCACTTCTACCTGTTAATAAAATAATTGTTGGAATAATTTTGATCAGGAAAAAATTAATATGTTTTTATCTGCTTGCAAAAACCACACATCTTCATCAGAAGAATAAGTTCATCAAAATTATTTGGTTTTTTTTGTTTTTGGTTTTGGTTTTTTTTGCGGATCAGCTAAGCTTAAGGGTGATAAAAAAAAATTAGATACACAGTGTTATATTATGATCCTTAGGAAGTCATCCATGCATGCCATGCTAATCACAATTTTCTTTTCTCAACAGAGAAAAGTAAGCATCATCATAAATTATTAATCTGACTTCATCTTTTCTCTGCTTTAGGAAACAATGATTCACCCTATGAAGGTGTCTACTTCTTTAAAGGAGTTTTCAGGTTGATCTCTAAGTTGCTGTTTAGATAGGGTCTTAGGAAACATGAATTCTAGTTGTGAAATGTCATATTTACTTCTAAGGATTTCTGTGTTTTTTCCTCTCCTTCAGTCTCTTAAAAAAAAACACAGAAACACACTGCAACAGTTACCAGTCATAAGGATGATGTGCTGTCAGCTGAAATGGCAGTCTTGTTGCTTCGTAATTGGACCTCTGTAAGTTTACCCATTGGAGCTCTCACAAAATTAGAAAGCTTTTGTAAAGGAAAGGATGACCTGTGTTGAATACACTACATTCAAAAATAACATTTAAAAAATTATCTTCCTGAAAAAAATATAGCTCCCTTTTATGGATAAGAAGCTCCAGAAAATTGGGCTTTTAAGTTGAGGGTGATTAAAAATTTGAGATTGGACACTTTTAATTTGTGTTAGATTAGCAATTATAAAACTTAAACAAAGCTCACAAAGTTATGAAGCATATGACAAAGTTTAAGTGCACAAAGTTATGATGAAACAAGTTATGATCCATATGCTCCTAGTGGTAGATGGCATTTTAATATTATTGCTTAATGATACATTTGATTTCATTTTATGTTGTTTCCCATAAAAGGGAGGAAATGGCACCAGAAAAATGGTTGTTTTCAATTTTTATATACTTCATGTATGCAAGTCATGAAACCAAACCAGTCCTATACAAAAATAAACTATCTTTGAAAGTAATGCTCCACAGAAGACTTATTGATCTTTAACAATTCTTTAAGGGAACTCAATGGCTTATAACATTTTTAAAATAACAAGTTTGCATAAAAATTACAGCTTAAAATAAAGCCATATATGACTAAGAATTTCCCCATATACGTTCTTATTAAAAAGTTTACATCTTACAAGATTGATGGGATTTATTTTCAGAATAGGCACAGGGAGAATTTCAAGATATAATATGTACTTTTATTACTTACAATTAAAAAATTAACAGAACTGTGGCTGTTATTGTACTTCCATTCTCCTTTGGAATTCTAAAACTTTATTTGGCATGTGCAGATCACTGCAACACATTTATTTCAATATATTTCAGTATCTGTTCCAGATACTTCAAATGAGATATTTTAACTATAGGACATAGAATTTTGTGATTTTGAGTTAATTTTTCTTCTATTTCTAAGGTTTCTAGGGCATGAACTTGAAATTTTTTATCACTGAAGTAATTAAAAATTTATTCTGTGTAGCATTATCACTCTCCAGAACCTGGAAAATCACAAGATTAAATTTAAAGAAACAAAAAAGTTGGAGGGAAAGGAAGACAGGAAGTTGTGAGACACATTTACCAGTACAGCTCACCTAATCTTAGATATCTCCAGAAGGTGTCTTAATTAGGAACGCATTTCTCCAGCTCCGTGTGGGGAATGGAGGGAAATAAGGTGCCTTCAGAGGGCAATTAGCTCACCTTAGAATTGAAATGCACATCAAAAGTGTTTGTCTTAGACTATAAAGAAAGCTGAGGGTGATTAGGGTCCTGACTTAGATTCCTCAGTTTACATCATATGGCTGAATCTGAGTCCAGATGTTCACAGTATGAAAAAAGAAAGGAACAGCTACCACCAGATGAAAACACTGAACCAGCACTGTGTGGACGTGTGAGCTGAGCATGATGGCTTGACCATGCTGAAAGTCTTCATAACAACTTGTTCTATAGAGAAGAAACCACACCAACTTTAATTCTAATAAAGTATTAACTTTTCAATGTGTTTCCTGAACATGACAGTGGCTTTGTGTCCTTCACATTTTTCCTTATCTTAATCCAAACTGTCATATCCTTAGTAAGGAAGTCTGGGGTGATGTAAAGAGTAGACTTTAAACTAGGCCCAAATTTACTCATCTGTCAGGAATTATTGATAAACACCATTATATGTAACATTCAAGTGAGAATTATGAGTGTATGACATAACAGTCATGAATATGACAGTATTGATTTCAGCACATCAGTGATGTCTATTCCTTTAAAAATTTGGTCCTCTACGTTTACCACACATACTTAAACAGAAAATATGGTTCATAATATTGGCCAGCCATCTGAAAAATTTTCTTTACTTTCTAGAACCTCTTACCAATTATTTTAATGACATAAGGAGAAGGAGGGAATTTCATAATTAAAATGTTTTTTTTTTTTCATGAATTTAAGAACTGGTTCTAGAAGTTTTAAGAAAAAATCAGATAAATTGTCAAGATGAAGCAAACACTTCAGTGAGCTGGAAATTGTCAATATGTGAGGGAAGGTAAATATAAAAATGTAATTGTGGATGTACTTAAGAAAAAAAAAAAGAATGCTTTTTGCATGCAAATGAAAGAATGAAAAGATATATGAAAATCCCCTCTCCCGCACTGATTATCACAAAATCAAATTACGAAGTGAAGCACATTGATAGTACTGTTTCTGGTACTACTTTTCCAACAAGGTTCATTCCACTCCCCAGCTCTTTTTGTAAAGTGCAAAACTGGAATAATTCAGTAATTGCTTTCCTGTCAAACAGCGCTCTGGTAGTTAAGTGGCTTTGGGAAGAAAGCATCACTCATGCTGTTGATGTGGAAAGCCTAGGAAAGTCATAGACTGAAGGCACTGAAGAGAAATCATGGAAAGTATAGGAAAGAACAAATGGTTTTCTAATTTATTATGTAACATTTTAGAGGAAGGAAAAAAAAATACTTCAATTATTAATGGCATGAAATTTTAAGACTACATAATAGTGTATCCCTTATTTTGCTTACATTTTGTCTTTTCATTACTTTTGATGTACAGTACAGCAAGCTATAACAACAAAAAAAAATTCAAAATTATGAGCAATATGTTATAAATGAATAGTCCAGCACAAGCAAAAATCTGTCTCTGAGTGCTGACATCACCTAGCTAATACCACAGTTGGAAAATTACCTAAGAAATTGCAGATGTGATGGTTCTATTCAGTCTTTTCCAGTAGCTTACTTTTTATTCTCATTTCAGCAATCTCTGCCACTCATGTGACTACTTTTGTGTGATCCCATTTGCTGAAATAAATGCCATGCATTTGTTACAGAGACTGTTTACTGGCACAGGAAATTACTTTTGTTTGGAGAGAGAAAACTTAGAAATTGTGAAGAAAAGCATAATGTTAGTGGATATTGCAATATGTATAGAAAGAAACATATGTCTGTGCATGTATACAAGTGCTTTCCCATAGGGAACACTGTAAAGAAATTGTTAAATATATTTCCCTAAATAAAGGGCTCATAATGAATATACTTTGAAAACAAAGTTTCACAGGAGTTTTTAATTTCAAGTTATGGATGACATATAGAGTCAGTCAAGGACAGATGGTCACAGAACCCAAAACCATTGTGCCTGCCTTGCCAGGCTAGTTTTAAATTCACAAGATGACTCAGTGAACTTGAAATGTCATGCTGAATTTTAGCAAGAAAACTATGCAAGGCTTTAAAATTTATCACTAGCATCTTAAATTAATCCTGGAACTAATTAGGAAGCTTGTAGACAACTCAGAATCCAAGTTCTATCTGTTCCTATTGACTTTTTAGTACAGAATATGAGAGTTTAGAATGAAGAATGTGTCATACCACAACCTTTTGTTCTTGTCATTGTCAACTAAAAGCAGAAGACAGTTATATGGGACAGAACTAACATTTTATAATTTTCAATAACATTATGTTAGAATATGAAGACAGACTTGGTTTTGGCTTTACTTTTTAGAATTATTGTTCTTAAAGTAAAACAGAAACAAGGAGCAAAGGGAGCAGTGAAAAATAAAGGGATTTTTTTCAAGCATTCTGAAAAAAAAAATAGAGTGAAATGAAATACAAATTATCACCATCAAAACTGGATTACAACAAAACCATCTCCACAGTCAGTTCAATTTTGCGATTATTAATAATTAATTATCTGAAGAAATCCATCAGATTGGTTTTTGTTTGTATTTGACTGAGTGTTATGATTCTTACATTTGCTATTCTAAAGGGGTTTTGTTTCAAAATAATGAGGTATAATTTTAAAATCCTGTAAAGCGACCTAACCTGTCAATTGTCTTTGCCAGATGTCATGATTTTTTTTCATATAGTTGGAGAGCGATATACTAGAAAAGTCCAAAAACCAATATTAATATCACTTCCACCTATCTACTTACCTGTCACCTATTATTGGGGTTTTTTTTTTATTGTATGCAAGGTTTTCAAAAATAAATGCTTAAATCCTACCCACTCTGGGTTTTTTAGGCTGCTGATCAGCGACTTGCTTTTCACAAGTGCCATGCATCCAGCAGTTCCCTGTGCTGATGGAAACTCATAACCAGGCCTTATATAAATCCATGAGTACAAATGTAGAGGTCTAATTTTAAACCTATATTTTAGAAAAATCTACACTTCTTTTTATAACTAAATAATTTTCTGCTTTTTTGATGTAGAAGTTGTTAGCGTGTTTGACAGACAGTCTTTTACTTTAGGGCGCTAATCACTATACTGAGCAGGGCTGTACCTAAGGAAGATCACACAGCTGTACTGATCCAAGTTGAAGTAGAAAAGCAAGGAAGACAACTGAAACGGGACTATTTGAAGAAATCCATTAAAGTGTTTTCAAGTGAGCACCAAATGGAACCATTAACATTCTGGATTATGTATTTTCAGACTATTTTTGTCCTAAAAGGTCTTTTTCAGTGTTTCTGTGAGAACAGTACTATGATATTTTCAGGTATTCATTTTCAGGCTTTCAAGTTATTAAACTACAGATAGTCCATCCTTCTTATCTAAAAAAAAAATGGCAAGCAACACAAATAGTAAATCCACTTACTGCACCTGTGTCTAAGTGACTGTGGAAAAAAAGTCTTTGTCTGACTGAGTCACATCACTTTAAAATTTCAAGCTGAAATTGATGTTCCGTACACAAGGAAATCTGAAGAAAGAAAAATTACTGAAGAAAACTGCAGGTACTGATATTATTGGTCATGGAGAGTACCATTCAGACAAAAATGTTTTTTTTTTCTTTCATCCTTTTTTCCTCTTGAAGGGATTACAATAGTGCTAGAGCCTGAAATAAAAGTGGAAAAAAGGTTTGAAACTCTGGTCTTTCATTCTGTTTGCTCTCTGGATTTCACTCTTACAAACATATAGTGTACATTCTTTCTCTTCCCCCACCTTTTCTTTACAGGGAAGATTGATTTTTCCTCTTTACAATGCTAAGATAAGTGCAAAGAACTTAATAAGATATTTCATCACTTCATGTAAGAGTAACAACTTCAACAATTTGTTAGTCATTAGATAAAGATAATTTCTTTTCTTTTTTTTTGTTAGATGATGTTTTAAAGACATTTTCAATTCATCAAACTAATATTTCAGGCACCTGGCCTATTTTGCACAGCAATTAAGAAGCAGAGGAACTGCAGCATGGCTAGCATCTAAAAAATCCAGTCAACTGAGCTGTAAAATCAGATATTGCCCTTGCTAAATATAGCTTAATGGACAGACTACCTGTTGTGGTTTTGTTTAGTGAGGGGTGGCCTAAGGTGCAAACTTCTGTAGGAAACTGCTAGAAGTTGCTCCCCTTTGTTCAGTGGACTCGGCCAGGCCTAGGGCGGACCCGCTGCTGGCCAAGGCCGAGCCGATTGGTAGCAGAATGTTCCATGATAACGCCTCTGCAATAACGTATTTAAGAAGGGGAAAACGGGAAAAAAAAAGAGAAGAGAAGATGTGTAGAAGCTGAGCGGGAGCAGAGGCACAGAGGGGGAGGCGCAGACCTCATGGGCCATGCAGGCCTCACCCTCTGGCCTCTTGCCAGGCGGCCAACTGGGCCCGGCTGCAAGAAGTGGAGAGGAAATGAGCTGGATGATGTGAAGAGATTCTGAGAGGCATCTGCCAGCCTGTTGTGAAGAACTTTTCTTGTGAGAGGAATGGCTGCAGATGCCAAGGTCAGTTCAGAAGGAGGGGGAGGAGTAATGCGACTCCTGGCCAAGATTCCCCTGCAGCCTGTGGTGACGACCATGGTGGAGCAGGTTGTCCCCCTGCAGCCCATGGAGGTCCACGGAGGAGCAGAGATCCACTTGGAGCCCGTGAAGGACCCCACATCGTAGGCTGTGGATGCCTGAAGGAGCCTGTGGCCTATGGAGGGCCCACTGGGACGGCCGTTCTGGAGAGACTGCACCCCGTGGAAGAGATGACCCACGCCGGAGAAGTTCCACGAAGGACTGTGGCGTATGGGTGGGACCCCACAACGGAGCAGGGGAGGAATGTGAGGAGTTCTTCCCCCGACCATGAAGCAGCGGCGTGAAACACCGTATGATGAACTGACCGCAACCCCCATTCCGTCTTCCCCCCTGTGCCGCTCAGGAGGGGAAGGTAGTAGAGATAATGTTAAGCTCAGGAAGAGGGAGGGGTGGATGGAGGTTATCTTGTTCTCTGTCTCATTATTTTGCTGTTTCTGGTAATAAATGCATAGTTTTCCCCAAGTCTAGTCTGTTTTGCCCATAACAGTAACTTTAAGGATTTTCTCCCTGTTCTTATCTCAAACCTCGAGCCGGTTTTTTTTATATTATCTCTCCCTATTCTCTTGGAGGGTGAGAGGAGTGAGAGAGAGACTGCATAGTCTGGTCCCGATCAGGGCTGAACTACGGCACTATCATACATAAGATATGTCTTTTCTCTTCCAAGTGGGATAGAGGTGAAAAATATATCTGAATTTAATGAGAGCAGGATTGTGTCCAGTATCACAGGTTCCTTCTATAGCACATTTTTGGCAAGACTAAAGAACATGTCAAACCATTCTGTGTCTGGGTCCACTAATGCTATTTTGTCGAAGTACTGAAGGCATAGAGATTTGCTGTTGACCAGTAATATATTACAGGTACCCTGGCTCCCAGCCATGCTTAAAGCCATGAACTGGAAAACATCAATTTATTTCAGAAGCTACAAATTGCTGCTGTGTTTTCACACTGCTTCTTACAACCTTGAAGCCCTCAGTAAGACAGACAAATAGGACCAGTTATGGCAGATACTTACCTCTAGTATACAATGGTGAGTTAAATGCCAAGGTCCAGTCATTTACGACCCCAGAAACAATAGTTCCAGGACAAGCAAGTGATCCTAAGAACTACAAGTGTAAAAAGTATACTTGGTAAATCCCTCCAGCAAACTGAGCATGGAACTGTGAGTCCTGTAGCCTGAATCTCATAGCTTGATACTAATATAATAATCACTTTCAGTGGATGGATGCACTAACATGTACTGCCAAAGTAGAGAGCTATAAGACCTCTAGTGTCAATATCTTGTTCCTGTTAAGTAATATCACAACTTATGTTGATTTCAGTGGAGTGGGAAGGAAACTACAAGATCTACATTTCATGTGGTACTAGTAAAACTAGTTATAGATATTGGAAGGTTTGGCTGTAGGGATGATATTGGGTGTATTGCTAGTTAGCTAAATGAATTCATAAAATTTAATGTTCTGTTCACAGTGTACTTTTGAAGCGAATCTCCTCATT
Source organism: Chlamydotis macqueenii (assembly GCF_036417535.1). Lineage (NCBI taxonomy): Eukaryota > Metazoa > Chordata > Aves > Otidiformes > Otididae > Chlamydotis > Chlamydotis macqueenii. The sequence continues at coordinate 20,130,912 of NC_141556.1, forward strand.
GCCCCACTTAGCACACTTTAATTTGCTTTATGGACAAGTCTTGGAATGTGAAGAAGTGCTTCAGGAGTGCATCTGAAGTACTAATTAAGGGCGTTGAACTGGATTAGGGTGAGTCAGGAGCAAATGCATACACACACACGCGCGCGCGCGCAAATACAATGTGTTTAGCAGTTCCTCACTAGCAACTGGTTTGCTCTGAGGATCTTCTGTTGTTGCACAGCACTGCTTGCAAATGTAGGCAGCTGTTGTGTCCTGGCAAGCAGGGACCCAGAACACAGCACAGCACCTTCCTGTTGTGAAGTTGCAGGCAACCTCAGCAGATCACAAAAACTTCCGGTTTATCCATTCATAAAACAACAGGAATAATACTTTAAAGAATCAGTTATGGAAAACTTATAGAAAACTCTAGTAAGTGCCACCTAATTTTATCACCGTGTTGTTATAAACTAAGAAGCTAAAGAAGTATAGTCCTCTCTGATAAATGGAAGCCCTTCCTACGGTTGGAGAGTGAACTCTCAAAAAGCGGAACTAGACCCACTGTCTTGAATACTGATACTGGGCTGTTGTAGAGATATGCTTAAAGAGATGTAATAATATACAAAATGTTTCTGTTCACTAGTCTGAAGTTTATACTATTAATAACATTTCTTTTTTATTTTAACATTAAAATAAACACATTATGTATATAACTTTAGTTTATAACTGCTTAAGATGTTAACAACAATTTGTGACTGCATTACCTTTTTACTTAAGTAATTCATGTGATACATTTCTAGGAAGCCTTGTAATATTAATATTAATCACAATAATGAATACCTTCTGTGTTGCCATTGCATCAAGAAGCAAGTATATTAGGTTAAGTGAGGCAATAGGCTTACAAAACTAAAGCAGCATATTGTGTGACTTTGAACATATCGTAAAATCAGAAATGTGTCTGAACTCTGAAGTTCAAATCTAAATCTGAGTGTTCTCCCACTTAGGAACATTTTAATGTCATGCTGCAACGTGACACATGTTCATAAGGCTCTTTGCTAAGACTGAAACATCTCATTTTTTCTGAGGAGATTTTTCATAGGGCTTTAGAGCTTTTGTTCCATACAAGTCTCTTCATAGATTAAAGTGAAATAGGATCATTTATCAGAGGGATACTAGTGGACATGGATACCGATTAGGCCTTGCAGTCCTGAGATTAAGATTCCCAATTCAAAAGATTATTTGAATACTGACATAGCAAATGTGGATTCTATATTGCCTATTGAAGGTGACAACTGGCTGTCTTCCCAAAATTAGTGATTTATTTATATATCTTGTCAGGATGTTTTACTCTGGTCTAATGGCAAAAAAAAAAAAAGTGATGGTTATGGGAAGTTAAATAAAGGAAGAAGGAGTGGAGTGCTAGTCCACTCTTTATTTGGCTTGAAGGCAAAGCGCAAAGCTTAATAAAGTAGAACTGAATATTTTGACAGAGATTCAAATGCCTGTACTTGGAAGTATACGAACAAAACAGAGAGTATTTCGTAACTGAGTTCAAAAGCACACTAACTAATTCAAGGAGAAACAACATGGGTTGGTACCACTTTTCTTTTCATTTTCTGTTTGTGTAAGTATAAAGAAATTTATTCAGAGACATTGATCATCCTGGTGCTGTAAATAGTTTATTGCTAAGGATATCAGATGCTTTTCATGTTAGTGTTCCACTGCACCAAATTCTAACCTACATTATATAAAGCACACAGAGAAAGGATAATTCTTTTGCTTTAGAAGCTCAGAGTACTTGGGCTTGTGAAATGCAGAGGTTCAGAAGAATGAGTAGCAGCAGGATTCTTCACAAACTCTTCAAGTCTTGTAAGAACTTGTTAATAAATAAGGCCTTCTAATGATAGTACTTTACACTGCTGATGCTCTTATCCATTTCCTTTCTAGTATCCTTTCAGTTCCACATAAGAAAATAATAATAAGATAGATACTTTTTCTATGTGAAAGCTATGACTTTTGTTTACATCAGTAACATTGGTAAATGCATTCTTATTATACCAAATGATACTTAATAAGCCACCAGCAATTAAGAGAGAGCATTTTCATACATTTCAGTGGCAGGCCCTTTGTAAACAGCCTTGCACCTTGCTTCTCTTGGTCTTTTGTTCTTCCTTTGCAACCTCTCAAAGACATGACAAAATTGGTTGCAAAACTATGGAAAAAAATGGACAATTTTAAACACAACTACTTTAAAAATAAACTTTTTGTATAATAATGAAACTTAGTTCAGCACTCCACAACCACACAAACAGTTTTATTATCACAGATGAAAAGGTGGCAATGGGAACTAGAAACTGGGGTTCAGGAAGTAGTATCTGTATAAGCTGGCATTGTTATCAAAAACTGTAGCATGGCCTAGTTATCTGTATCTCTCAGGCACAGTATACTTAAGAGTCTTTGAAACTGAAGCACTAACAGGATGGCTGCCGTTGGAGGGAAAGATACTCAGATTGCTGTCAAGGTCTTAGCAGGCAATGAAAAACAACAGCAAAAAAGACAAAAGGCAAAAAGACATGCTTACTGAGTTGCAGGTATGGTTTTTCATTGCCAATCTGAAAAATATGTTTCAGATGAGTCTACTTGAGAAAACAGAAGGGACTCCAGGGCCAGAAAAACATAAGAGCACTATCAAGCCTACCTCAGGGTCATAGTAGGAAGTCCATACTTGAAGCGCTGAGGATCACTACTGCTCTAGGTGTGTGGACTGCATACACGCTAGGCAGAGGCTAAGCCTAATGACTCACATTAAATACATTTAGTCTTTAATCACAGATACCATAGGATGACGTTCAAACTCCAGAGTTTCCTTATACTTAATGCAAGAAATCTTCTCAAGCAACTGATTACACTGTGGTGTTTTACGGAAGATTTTGAAGGAAAAAAAAAAAAAAATCCCTTTACATCTCCCTTAGAAGTATCAGCTCAGATGAGACCTCAGAGAATTATTTGTGCAACACAGGCCAAATAGTGTAGAGTCTATCTGGGTCCCTAATCAATTAAGATCAGTACAACATCACGTACTAACTCAGGGATACAATGCCAGTATCAATGTTTGTATAGCTCCTTTTGGTATCACTTTTGAGCACTTCTTGCTTTTACAAAAAAAGGCATGCTCCACAGTTTAGGAAGTGGTTCTTAACATGATACCACTAAAATACAGTACATAAGAGAACTCATAGACTCTAAAGACTTCCAAAAGCCATAGAAATTTATAGTTTTGATAGATTGACTTAAAAAAAAAATCAATTCAGATAATTAAGCCAGCCATGATTAGGCAGTTTGCTTTTTTTTACTGTTTACAAACTGTGCATACACACTCAGTACAAGTAATAAAACACTATCTTGGCAGATTTGATATGCTTTTGTATTACCCAGAAAATGCTTGTATGCATTGACAATTTGGCATGCCAAAACAGGGACATTTATCTTTTCAGAAAGATAGTACAATGACCATCTTGTCTGCCTTCAGATTTCAACTGGCTTTAACACTGATACAATCAAAATCTGAATTTTTATTTAAACTTACATTTAGCTAGTGATTGTGTGAGACAAATAGCACTAGTAGAAGGTATTTGATACAACTATACAGCGCATAACGAGGAGGGATAATCTCTAGTTATATTCAATTTATATGTTCAAGTTCTTCAAAAAATCAGTTGTATATCTGTCAAGATAATTTTTGCTGTAGAGAATGAACTTAGTAATTTGAGTAAAAAATACAAATAGGTGGTAAAAGAAGTAAACTTGTGCTCTGCCTTTTTTGAGAAGTATGACAACATACAGAAAACAAAACCGTCACTTTTCAGACTTTTTATTAGTTCATGTTTTGTCATATATGAAACCATAAAGCCGTAAAAGAAAGATTCCCTCTCAAAGTTGAAACTCATCTCATTCAACTATAGACATCTCCAGTGTAGAAATCTACAGATATTTTAGTTACCAAACACTTTTTAAAGTCAGTGGAGAGAAATTGGCATGTCTCTGGCAAATTTAATGTCTTTCCAAAGCCACTTAGTATATAAGAAGAGTCATATACTGACAATTTTATCCCACAACATACAAAGACAAAAAGGTTATACACAGAGGACTACATTCTATGCATCTGAAATTGGGTCCTCTCCTAAGGAGAAACTCTTTCAAGGAGCCCAATGAAGTAGTTTTAACAATTATGATTACAGCAAATTCATAAAAATCAAGACACATATTTCAACCCAATTCTTCTCTATGGACCTCAGTTTTTTTCCAACTTTCTGTTAACATTGTTCAGCCCAAGTCTCCTATACAAGGAATCATCCTCAGCCTTCTTATAATAATGAGCCACCTGCAAAAGCAAGTTCACAAAATCCAGAGTTGATTAATTTAGTTTTGTATACGATTAACTGCCCTATCTCCCCTGACTGCTTACAAACAGACCCTATAGCAGCAGAAAAGTTATTGTTCCCTGGTCAGATGAGTCTTACAAACTCTTCTATGACAACTGTCATAGGAGAACAATCATTTACAAGGTTATGACCAAATGAAGTTCAAAGCCTTGAATTATCTACTAAGTAATTAAATGCCAGCTGCAAATTCTAGATATGGAAGCAGTGACTGTACAACTACCTTATATGCATTCAGTATTCCCTAGAGAACAATACATGTGCCTGCATTGCATACATAAAAGATCCAGTGCCTTTGGCCTGTGTCGAGTCTGGTTTGTGTGAACTAACTGGAGGATGTGTAAGCAGTAAAACTGACACTGCTGGAAATTCACACAGACAGAGGAAAGCCATCTAGTGTCTCCCAGAAGCTCCACATAGGCCATCTGATGCCCTGAAATCTGGATAAATATAAATATGTACTCATATTCCACCAGCCTATGCAAACATTAAGAAAAAAAATTAATAAAACAAAACGTAGGATAGAACTTCAGAAATCCAGCTGCATGGTAATCTTGGTTTGTGATAATGATAATCCTGAGCTTGAACATAATGTTGTTTACCATGAAAATAGTACCATAATGTTTGCCAGAAAAAAAAAAATGTTAAAAACCTTAAAGTGTTTAAAGAATACCTCCCCAGTCACCAAGAGGGAAACTTGGCAAAAGTGGCAAGACTATTCCATAGAATATATTTACATTGGTAATAAATGCCAGACAATAGCACTTGAATATACTTCCAATGTTAATGCAAATTGCAGCACAGTGGACACTGTTGTAAGGAGTAGGGTTCTTTCTATAGCTCATGACTGCTTCCACCTTCTCAGACCAATTATTACTTACCCAATAGAAAAAAAAAAAAAATGACTAGGGAATTCTGATAGCTTCTTTGTTCCTTTCCATCCTCCCAAAAAAAAAAAAAAAAAGAAAAATAATCAGATATTTTCTTTTCAACAATTTCTATTAAACTACATCAATATGTCTGTATAAAAATATTTAATTCTGGACCAATTCAAATTAATGTTAATCTCTGCACTTTATTAGAGTGTCATTTCTGGTGGGAAGTTTATGTGAATCCATACTTGAAGGGGATAGATTTTATCTAACGCTTCCATCATGACTGTATACAACCACTACTTTCGCCATTACTTTTACTATTACTATTACTATTGCTATTGCTATTGCTACTGCTACTACTATTACTATTACTGTTACTATTACTATTGTTATTGCTATTTCAATCAAATAAAACGTAACATATCAGTTCCCTGTTAGTGACAGTGTAGAAATAAAATTTAGCTATTTTTCATAAATGCAAGAACTAAACTCATTTGTTTATACTGCTTTTGCAGTAAGTAGCAGTGAAAAGGCTCTTGGAGTTAATAATCCTGGATTCTACTGCTATTTCAAGTGTGGCCTTGGGCAAATCACGTCACCTCTCCAAGCCTTTCAATCTCCACCCAGAAAAAGGGGCTAATAATACTTATCTACCTCAGAGATGGTATTAGGCTTAATTCATTACTGTTTATAAAAGAGCTGATAAACATCTAGTTTTCAGGATACACTATCCATTATCACTAATGGATTAACTCCTCTTCGATACACTATCTGAGTTCAAGCTCTCTATGATATTTTCATTTAACTGGAGCTAAACAGCTGTGACTCTCAACTGCAAAATGTCAGAAAGAATTTCCTTTTAATTTTTAGCCTGCAGGAAAAATATGAACTTTGAATGGATATCTCTCAGGCAAATGTTGTTCCTAACAAATAATTCATTATTTTTTTCTACACGCTGCTCCTCACAGACAAATAGCTGTTACATCCTCACTTTTATTAAGTTCAGCATTACTCATACTATGAACCACGTCCAATAGTAAATGAAATATATATTATTGTGTCTACAAGTACAGGCTGGCTTCTTGACAAGAAGAGATAAATGTACAAAAAAAAAATTATTAAAGCAAAACTATAGCACACAAATTAATCTCCTGTCTCCCAAAAATACAATATCTGTGCTTAGCAATTGCCAAAGACACTACCCTGCATCATCTCATTGAGGTTTCTTGTACTTTCTAGCTCCAATGCTACATCACTACACCAAAATGAAAGAGTGTGACTCAATGACCCCATAAAGAACTGGAGAAACATTATACTTACCCACATATACAGGACTCAAACTGGAAAGGAAATGTGGGAATATACTTCCAAGCACAGTAGGGATGGGAATCCTAATAGACCTAGAAGAAAACAGAGGTAACAGATTTATTTTAAAAGAGATAAAGCTTGTTATAAAGGCTGAATTCAAGGGAATTTGAGCCTTTGAGAAGAATACTCAAAGCCAATAGTTAGGGGAAACTGACAATTTAACAGAGAATGCTGAGGTCTAATCAGCTCACAAACTTGCGGACAACTGATGTGTATTATATAGCCTCTGAGTATGGTTCCTAGCTAACGGATCCTTTAGTGCCAGTGCATTGCAGCAGCTTTAGGAAAGATTTGAGTTCAGTCAGAGGTCAGCAAAATTGTAAGATCAATAAGATCTGTCTTTCTTCTTTGAGGAGCAAAACTGCCCTGCCTCCACTGAGCTCAAAACTTTGTAGGATCTATGATCCTCTGTTTGTCCCAGAAGCAGACAACAAGAGAAAAGTTTCCATCTTGCCAGAAGTGGATGCAATAATTTGGAAGTCAGCCTTCTTGTCATAGTTTAGCCCCAAGTTCATACTTGTTGAAAGTCCTTGGAGTTTTTTAAACTGAACAAGCTCAATTTTTCTATGATTTTTCTTCATTCATTCTAAGACAATGTATCTGGCTTCCTCATCTTGATCTAGTACTGGAAATCATGCTAGGACTATCTACACTTGAGTAATTAATTCTGGGACCTCACTATAGTCTGGGTAGTAGGGGTTAATTGCAATGTGGGTTTCAGCTGACTGAAACACCAAATGAGCTCTAATCCAGTCCTAGACATATCAGGTAGCACTTCAGTCACAATGACCTCTTGTGAACAAGACAGCAACTAGGAGTAATTGCTGAAAAAAGAATGCAGGCTAGCTCTGAAGTAAAGACCTACTCAAAAGACAGCTATAGTGAATTTTATTTCTTTGTATTTTTTGTACATGGTTCACTGAGATTAATCTGGCTATTATGAAGGATGAGTACCTCAGAGAGAGAGGAAAAAGTCACTCAGAGTCCTTTGTTCAGTTCTTTCTTTCTAAGCTCTGTTATACTCAAAATCTTGTTATGAGGAAAAGGGAACATATTGTGTATACAGAGTCAAGTGGAAAGCCTGTGGCCTTTTGCTAGCAACAGCAAAATTGTTACCATCGTCATTGGAAAACAGTGTCTCTGAAAAGCGTAGATGTGGAACTACTTTTCCCAGAGTTCAGATGATAAGATTCAGTGTTTGTAGTTTGCACTCATTCCAAATAGGAATTAGGTGACCTTGGCATAATCCTGAAAGAATCATCAAGAAGCAACTGGTTTCTTGTTCTCCTTTTTATCCAGTACAAAGCTGATCCTCATTTTCTCCCTCAGCTGAGCTTGTCAGTGCCTCAAGAAAGGAAAAAAATGTCCATATATATAGCAAATTTTCCACTCTGTAAATTTTGGGTTGGATTAATTACTAGTATCTTGTCCAGGGAACCTAAATAAAGATGTGAATTATGTTGGTTTTGTGTATTGTTTTGTCTACATGGTCAAAATTGCTATTTGCCAGTACTGTATGTAAGATATTTGTCTCCCAGATTTACTCCTCTGAGACAAAATCTGGATGCAGTTCTGGGAATATAGGTCATTCCAGACACTCTTTACACTAAGCAGTATGGGTAAAATCACACTAGGCTTAGCTCGCACTGTTCTCTGCAGTTCATCAGTATCCTCCTTCTGATATAGACCATTATGCCACATAATAGAGTATACAAGTACTGTACACTACTCCAGTGAGTTGCAACATAGACTTTTTACTATTGCAGATAAATGAAGGTAACAATTACACAAAAATCCTTAATTATGTTATGAGACCCACCACATGCAAATTACGTGATGTGGATGTGGCCAGTCAGCTTCAAAGGGAGTTAGCTCTCATGAGTGAGGGACAAATTCATTTGCACTGTATGGCAGAGGAGCAGGAATTATTCTTTGAATTGGATTATATCAGCACTAGAGACATAAACTTTTAAAGTCCTCTCTGTTTTTAATGTTTTCCAATATAGACACAATCTGATTTATACCAAATATGAACTTCAGAGTCCAGAGCAATCTCACGAAGAAGCTGCAGTGCCAGGCCAGATGAGGCCCCTGGTCAGGCCTGTCTGACAGTCTTGCCAACCACCAAGACAGTCTTGCCAACTCTGGACCCCAGAGATTGGTTGGGATCACTTATCATTCAAACTTCATGTGGGCATATATATTACCTATAGCAGCTACCTCCTACTGTGAGATTTAATTTTCACCACTCAGTAGTCGAACTTGCAGATGGGCCAACCATCAACAACTCAGAAAAGTGACATAAAGTTGCATTTGAGCTCTTCTGCAGTCTTTGCATTCTGGTTGGTTTTGCTCTGCCATACCTGCTCTCACAGCAAGCACTGAGTAACATAATGGAGAATTGAATCTAATCTGGTTTATTTATATCTGAAAAGATGCAGACAGCTTTAGGAAAATCTAAGTTCACATTTTTCAGCAAGGAAGAATGAATTCATCAAAGCACTGTGTTTCCATCTGGTAACTGGATTCCTGTGAATATAGCAAAATTCCCCCTTATATACCTCTTTGGAAGAGTACATTTTGAAATAAGTTTTTGGTTTGGTTTGGTTTGGTTTTTTTCCAGAGGAAGGACTCTGATTTCCATTCCCATCACATTCTCCATTTCAGGAAAAATATTTCCCCAATGTTACAACTAATAATTGATTAAACTGGCAGGAGAAATATAATTTTTTTGTTTGTTATTTTCTTTCCTGACATCCAATGACTATGTAGACATAAGGCACTCTACCTTCCTTTGAAATGGCATTATTCATGAGTATGCGGTTCTGCTTCCAATTTAGATACTCAAGACTTCTACAATTTTATTTGTGTTTTCAAATGGCTTCTGTATTACAGTTTGTTTTGGGGGCATTTTTCATATCAGCAGGGTAAGATTAGCATTGACATTTGTCATGAGCTATTGAAGAGACAGCAGGAACGTAGTCTTAATGCTGATAGCAGTTTTCGATTTCCATCATGCCAGCCTCAGAGCTCCTGCTGACATTATAACACTAACTCAAATATTAACATAAAATATTGAAAATACCATATGGATGCTGTTTGTGAATACTTACTGAGAATGCTGAAGAGGTGTTTTACTCACAATAAATATTTATAACATTCTACAAAATGGCACGGACATTAACTGTAAAAAAAGAACTTCCATCTGAGCATTGAAGTTGTGCCAAAGCCCTCCATTTAGGGAAAGCACATTAAAATGCAGCAACAGCCTTCACTTAAATGGTCTGATTCTCCACTGCTGTGAACTTTGTACAGCAATTCATGTTATGCCAGTACGGCTACCATATTACAACAGGAAGATTTACAAAGACCTAACTGTCACATGACACAGGGCAAAGGATAGCCAAACAGAAATTTTTTTGCAAGAATGGTTTTGTGATAAAGATGTTAGAACAAGACTTGCTCTTGATACCATTTACTTTACTTCTGAACATGTACAAGTCTCGACTTAAATCCTGTTCTCGCTGAAGTCGAAAGGAAAACATCCCTTTACATTTGATGAAACTTAGTCTATAAGAGAGGCAGTCTAATGAGGATCTATTCTCACTTCAGTGAAGACAGTATTTTGTTATGTTTGAACTTACAGATCTCCTTTTCACAATGGGAAAAACACACAAAAAAAACCCCCTGACAATTACTTCCTCATTATATTCTTGTAAGGCATAAAATTCAAGGTTAGTATGGCACTGGGGCGTTACACAGGTGACAGAAACCACAGCTGTTGGTCCGTTGACTCTTTCCAACCTAATGCACACAGACTTGTGAGTATGGTGATGCAGGTCTGTGCTGCAAAAGTTGCAGGATTACCATAGCCAAGCTTCAGAACCTCGTTGCTATTTATCATGAATGGAAGACGGATGCCAACATGACTTCTACATCTGTGAAACTGAGATAAAGTGAAACACAAAAGGTCTGGCTGACACAAGGTGTCCAGACTCTAAACACTCCTGAATTACAGAAAGACTTGGTCTACAATGCCAGATCTCTTCTCCAAGCTTGAAAGTCAGATCCTTGAACTGATGTTTTTATCATTTTTAAAAAACACTCTGCAGTTCAGAAATAGAAGTTAGGCTGCAACCCCACTCTTCCTTCCATTCTGTGAATGGTATTGCTATGCTCAGGCCGATGTTTCATGCAGTAAGGCTTAGGAACACTGTACATTAAACCTGCCATGCACTCATTTTAGCAGGGCAGGAAATGCACCCATTGATGCCTATGCCCATATTCTGCTGCTGGGGATGATGTTCCACACATTCAGCTGTGCAAATGGTGAACAACTAACCCATTTTTTCTGCTGATGGTATATTTTGGGTATTCTGACTGTTCACTGAAATGCTTTTTATGAACATTCTGAATGGTCATCTTGCAGTTGGTAACATTACCCACATCTGTGTATATTCTTTGGATCCTTTCAATGTACATATATCCCTTTGAATCCCCTTACACAAATACATATGTGTAAAAAGCATAGTTGACTTAGAGATAAAATTTTGCTCTCATCAATACAGCTTATTGAGTCCTACGTTGATGTGAGTCCAGGATGCTGCCTGTTTCTGCATGAGCCTGGGTATATTGATCAGTCTTACATGGACTCACTCAGCAGGCTCTTGTCTCCTTTGACACCTGCTAGCCAGAGGTTGCTCTAGAGAACAATTTCTGCAGACATCCGTTTCTACTAAAGCAGGGTTCAAATACATGGGAAGAGTAACTTCCTGAGAAAGTTGAGAGCAGCCCCAAGCAGTCACACACTATGCAGAAGTGCAAGCTAACAGACACTTCTCTTTCACTGTAAGAATTCCTGACAGCCTTCTCTCAAACCGAAAGACCTTGTCATGACATTAGCAGACATTTTGCTGGAAAGAACATATTCACTTAATTTAAATACAGTATAATTTATTTTATTTTTTACTTGAGCTTCAGATTACTCTAGAAGAATGAAATATCTCAAAAGCATTTATTTATGTTTAAGCTGAAAGAGCTGTGTTGACCATTAGTGAAGATACAAACATGCAGATCTATCAAATGAGAAACAGACGTAACACCCATTAACGATAATGTGAGTTCTGTGCATAAAAGTGTGTAACAAAACACTTCTGCTTGCTTTTGGAAGTAATTTTTTCTGTCTTAAGTGCAAAGCCTCTAAAATAATAGGAATGCTTAAGACCAACAATCTCAATATAAAGTAGTCAAACCAATATAAATATTATTTTATTTTAAAAAGTGCATTTGAGCTGACAACGAATGAGCTGTGGCTCAGTGATAAACCCTGGCAAATGGGGTTTATAATGGAAACACTGACAGATTCCTTGCCCTCACAGCACTATCATTATCTCTTGCATTGCACATTAAAGACACATATCACCTGATAAATACATAGCATGTTAAATCTGATAAAACTTATACTGAATCAAATAGACAAGGAGCTGAACATGATAAACAAGCTCCTGTATCTGATCCATCAGTGGCAGAAATAGATAAGTAAACAACTGAACATGATATAGTACATCACTGTCAGGTGATTAAGGTCACCCCTTGGGAATTGCCATCCTCTGGGTAAAAGTTGTGGTTGAAAAGTCTGGCCAGGAGGTTTTTATTTATCTATTTTTAATTGTGTTCACAAGCCTTTAACTAAACTTTGTGAATTGACTAATGTTATAAATACAAGGAGACTCCTACACTAACAGTACTCAAAGGAGTGTGTAGTTACTTACCTATTTCAACCTCTTCACCTCTGTCAATATAATCACTTCCTTTTTTTCAGAACGGTTTACTCATTTTAGCACGAGTATATGTTAAATATTTTTTCAAGGATGACCCAGAAGGTGAAAGCTAGTTAGACCAGGAATGTATTTGGCCAAGAGACAGATCTTTACAAAATGGAGTGAAAAATATTTCATTAAATTTATGATAGTAGGTCCCAAAAAAAGACTTTTCCTACTGCAAGAAGCTATTTTAGCAGGTTAGTTTTGCAGGACTCAGAAAAGAACAGAGCTAACAGCAGGCTACTGAAGAGGATGCATTGTCAAGCATGGTCTAGAAAGGTGAGCGGATTAGCTTCTGCAAGAGACAGCAGTGTGCTGATTACGTGTTGTGTGAGGCTGAACTCTTGGATGCAAGAGTTAATATTTTATGGGAACCTTCTAAGCCTGTTCAGTATGTAGCTCGGCTTCATGTATTCCTCTGCTCTCAATTTTTTTCTAAATGCACTTCTCAAGTACACTTGAATGAGCCACTGCTTTTAGCTGGTAGTAGGATCAAATGAGAATACTCTACCTAGCTGCTGTGCCTATCAGCTCTGTGTACTGAATTGTACTTTAAGTCTCTATATTCTAGCCATGGTCTTTTTTTTTCCTACACATCACAGTCATGATCTTACCCAATCATTGGTGTTAGCCAGTAAATTGTCAATTTGGCACATGCCAGTCAGACCCCAGGACATCTAGAATCTTGCCTTTGACTCTGGTCAGTGACTAGCTGCCAGAGCAAGGTGTAAAAAACCCTAACATGAATCATTACAGCTGGAACTAATCACAGTGAAGTACTGGCTAACATTTTTGGAAGTTATCCAATGCCCTGATACATATTTTCATAAATCTATTTTTATCATTAGCTAATCTAATAGCATTCCTATATTTACTGAGTCCTAGTAAACTGTCACTGCAATTATCTCAGCAAAGAGACAGAGAATAATAAAAAAAAATAATTTGATTCTTTTTTAATGGTTCTTTTTCTGTATGAATGTATGCCTTTAATCTCACTGAGAGTCTACAGGAAAAAAATATTGTCTGGCATTTACACATTGATTAATATCTTCTCTTTCATTCACAGTTCTCTAGTTCATTTCTCTTCAGAAATTTTCAAGTTTGTTTATCTACTCTCTGTTACCTATAATGTTTAATGTATTTTCCCATGCAGTTTCATAGGATTAAAAATGCTAAAGATAGACTATTTTCATATACATAATAAGTTTATTCATTTTATAAAAATCTATTTAAAAAAAGATACTATTTACTCAAAAATTACTCTGGAATTTCTCTTTAGTTTTGCATCATTTTATGAATAGAAAAAAAATCTGCTGTGATCTCTTGAAGAACCTCCATTCAGTCCTCTCTATATAATATAATTTGATGGATAACCTGTCAAACAGATATTTAGCCTGAGAGCCTGAAAATCTCTGACAAGTTCAGAGTCTGCCATTCAAACTTTTCTTGTGCAATCTTATAATAATTTGTACAGCTCTTCTCATTTAACCGTAAAGCTTTGTTGATGTGAAAGATCATCAATAAAACAAGTCTCTCAGTGGCATTAAAAACAGCAAGAAAAAAATCTAGACGAAGACATTCAATCTTCTGCAACTTATTTGGGGGATTATTTTCCTTGCAAACATATACAGATGCACACACTTTTTTTACAGTTATCTAAAATAAAATTCTATATGCAAAGATTCCTGAATATTATAAATCTGAACTCTCTAGGTATATATTTCTCTTGTTAGTTCCTACGATTTCCAGATTTTTCCAAATTCTGGTTTTTTTTAAGAAGGAGCTTTTAAGCTTTATGCTTAAAAAAAAGCTTTTATGGGTAAAAAAAAAAAAAAGAAACCGAAGCCAAAAAAGTCAATTACACTTCCATCATTAGGACGTTTCCCAAGATCATTCCCCCTGCAGCAGTTGTGGATAAGGATTGTTTTACTAGACTAGAAATGTCCCACATGAGAAGCAGGATGCAGTAGTACGGCAGCGGGCCCAGGAGCAGGGTGCGGATGAGAAGCCACCTTCAAGCTAAGAATGAGTATGTAGCTCCTGGAAGAAGTAAAGCTGTGGGAAGAACTGGAGCTTTCTGAGGCAGTTATTAACAATAAATTCAGGATTCAACTTTAGCAGCTGCTTCAGAAAAAAAAACTGTGAGTGCACCAGCTGTTTCAAAATGGACTGAAACCCCTCAAACACAGCCAAAGTCTGAATCTCAGTGCATAGAAACATGATTGACATTCAATTAAGCCTTTTCTTGGGTGATTTCTACAAACCTGTGCACAGGCTATATATTGACAGCTCCTTTTTAGCCATGATTTATGCATCTCTTTCCAACACATCCTATAAGTGGTAATCTCAAGTTTTTATTAGTTGTAGCTGGTTATATTACCCATCCTTCAGAAAAAAAAAAAAAAAAAGAAAAAAAATCTACACTAATGATTTATCATTAAAGTAAATGGAAAGTCTGTTGTGATTTCATTCTCCTTTGGACATAACTATAAACTTTTCATTTTTTTTTTGGAAGAAGAGAATATTTACAGATATTAAAAGAAATCCAGAGATATACATGCAGCAGCCTCTTTTCTTGTGACTGATGGCTTTATCGTGTTTGGTGTGCAATGTGATATCAAACTGAATACCACTTTCCTAATTTTTACTTTATAGGGTGTAACATACTTATTCAAAAATAATTTTCAAGCCTCTCATATTGGTCTTTTCTCCTGTTATTTTTTTTATGGAAGCAGGGTCATGACATGATGAAGGATCTGGAGAATAAGCCTTATGAGGTGCAGCCGAGGGAACTGGGATTGTTTAGTCTGGAGAAGAGGAGGCTGAGGGGAGACCTCATTGCTCTCTACAACTACCTGAAAGGAGGTTGTAGGTAGGTGGGTGTTGGTCTCTTTTCCCAAGTAACTAGTGATAGGACGAGAGGAAATGACCTCAAATTGCGGCAGGGGAGGTTTAGGTCGAATATTGGGGAAAATTTCTTTACTGAAAGAGTGATCAGGCACTGGAACAGGCTGTCTGAGGAAGTGGTGTAGTCACCATCCCTGGAGGTGTTAAAAAAATGTGTAGACGTGGCACTTCAGGACATGGTTTAGTAGACATGGTGGTGTGAGGTTGGCTGTTGAACTTAATGATCTTAGAGATCTTTTACAACCTTAATGATTCTATGATTCTGTGATTCTATGACATTGTATCCAAGCTTTCTAGTGTTTCAGATAAAATAATTTTTCAGCAGAAAAAAAAAGGAATCCCACATTATTCCTGTGTGGATGTTTGTGACTCTGCTTTGTAGGGGTTTGTGCTCTCTTTCATTAGTGACCCATGATGCAGACAGAAAAACAGCATTAAGCATCTGAGCACTTCTAGTCTGCCCAGCATATTCTACTGCTGTCTTTCTCACAATGGTTCTGAACAAGAGATGTCCAAAGGGAAAGAGAAGCATCACTGGTTCATAAGAAAAAGAAAAAGGCAGTTGCCTGACATTTGTTAATTGAGCTCCAAATAAATTGTGTCTATTGAGAAGAAAGGGTTGTGTGAGAGAAGCATGTCTCACAGATAAATGAACAAGTCAGATTGACAGCAAATCCCAACCTGCACAAAAGTTATGTGCTGGTTGGCAGGCCAGGCAGTAGTCTTAACAAGTCTGCTGTTAGCTGTGGTATGGAAAAGACACTGAATCACAAAGAAATAGGAAAATAAAAAAGATAGATGCATATAAAAGTGGAATAACAGTAAGCATAATCACTGCATAATCAGGAGACAGAATTATTTCTGGTGGATTTTGTCTTTTTCAAATAATAGGAGAAACGAAAAAAAAAAAAAGCCACAATTATGAAAAACTATAGAAAAAGGAAAAAATATGGCCCCTAATGTACTTAAGGCAAGATTTTGACATTCTACTTTTAAAAAGACAAATTTTCTGTATAAAAGAGTGCAGTGTAAATGTGCTATATTTCAGCACATCAACATTTGTCCTGAATGCTGCCACAGGGAGACATGCGCATGCCTGCAGTGCTATGATCTTACTGGCATCACAGAGATGTGGTGGGATGGCTGCTATAACTGGAGTGTTGGGATGGAAGGATATAGGCTCTTTAGGAAGGACAGGGAGGTGAGACAAGGAGAGAGTGTTGCCCCCTGTGTCAATGACTGTCTGGAGTGCATGGAGCTCTGCCTGGGGATGGATAAGGAGCTGACAGAGGGCTTATGGAGCAGGATCAGAGGAAGGGCAGGGACAGGTGACATTACAGAGGGGGTTTGCTACAGGCCACCTGGCCAGGAGAACCGAACAGATGAGGCCCTCCATAGACAGATAGAAGCAGCCTCATGGTGACAAGCTGTGGTCCTCATGGGTGACTTTAACCAGCCCAAAATCTGTTGGAAGGACAACAAAGCAGGGCATAAGCAGGATGTTCCTGGAATGCATGGATGATAAATTCCTTCTCCACATAATAGAGGAGACAATGAGGAGAGGTGCTGTACTGGACTTTGTTCTCACCAACAAGGAGGGTCTGGTGGAGAATATGGAGCTCAAGGGCAGCCTTGGCTGCGGTGACCATGAAATGATGGAGTTCACGCACAGCAAGCTCTCTACCCTGGATTTCAGGAGAGCAGACTTTGGCCTATTCAGGGATCTGCTGGACAGAGTACCATAAGATAAAGCTCTTGAGGGAAGAGGGACCCCAGAAAATTGAATAATATTCAAGGATCATCTCCTCCAAGCTCTGGAGCGATGCACCCTAACAAAAAGGAGGTCAGGCAAAAATGCCAGGCAGCCTGCATGGATGAACAATGAGCTCCTGAACCAACAAAAAAAAAACCAAAAAGAGAGCCTACAGAGGGTGGAAGCAAGGACAGGTAGCCTGGGAGGAATACAGAGAGATTGTCCAAACACCCAGGGACCAGGTTAGGAAAGGTAGAGCCCTGACAGAATATCTGTGCAGGGATGTCAAGAGCTACAAGAATAGCTTCTATAGGTACACTGGAGATAAATGGAAGATCAGGGAAATTGTACGCCCTCTCCAGAAGGAAACAGGAGACCTGGTTACGTAGGACATGGAGAAAGCTGAGGTACTCAACTACTTTTTTGCCTCAGTCTTCACCAGCAAGGGCTCTAGCCACATCACCCAAGTTGCAGAAGGCAAAGGCAGGGACTGGGAGAATGAAGAATTCCTCACTGTAGGAGAAGAGCAGATCTGAGACCATCTAAGAAACCTGAAGGTGCAGAAGTCCATGGGACCTGATGAGATGCATACATGGGTCCTGAGAGAACTGGTGGGTAAAGTTGCCAAGCCACTATACATCATATTTGACAAGTCATGGCAGTCTGGTGAGGTTCCCACTGACTGGAAAAAGGGTAATATAACCCTCATTTTTAAAAAAGGGAAATAAGGAATATCTGGGGAACAACAGGCCAGTTAGGCTTGTTTCTATGCCTGGCAAGGTCATTGCAGCAGACCCTCCTGGAAACTGTGCTAAGGCACGTGGAAAATAAGGACGTGACTGGTGACAGTCAACACGACTTCACTAAGGGCAAATCATGCCTGATAAATCTGGTGGCCTTCTATAATGGGGTTACAGCATTGGTGGACAAGGGACAAGCAATTGATGTCATTTGCCTGGACTTGTGCAAAGCATTTGACACTGTCCCACACAACATCCTTGTCTCTAAACTGGAGAGACATGGATTTGACAGATGAACCATTCAGTGGATAAGGAAGTGGCTGGATGGTCACACTCGAAGAGTTGTGGTCGACGGCCTGATATCCAAGTGGAGACCAGTGACGAGTGGTGTTCCTCACTGGTCAGTACTGGGACTGACCCTGTTTAATATCTTTGTTGGTAACATGGACAGTGGGATAGAGTGCACCATCAGCAAGTTCACCGACAACACCAAGCTGCGTGGTGTGGTTGACAGGCTGGAGGGAAAAGATGCCATTCAGAGGGACCTTGATAGGCTGGAGAGGTTCAGATGAAGTTCAGAAAGGCCAAGTGCAAGGTGCTGCGCATGGGTCAGGGCAATCCCAAGCAGAAATACAGGCTGGGCAAAGAATGCATTCAGAGCAGCCCTGAGGAGAAGACTTGAGGGTACTGGTGGATAGGAAGCTCAACATGAGCCAGCAATGTGCACTTGCAGCCCAGAATGCCAACAGCATCCTGGGCTGCATTAAAAGAAGTGTGATCAGCAGGTTGAGGGAGCTTTCACTCTATTCTGCTCTCATGATGCCCCACCTGGAGTACTGTGTCCAGCTCTGGAGCCCCCAACGTAAGGGGGGACATGCATCTGCTGGAGGGAATCCAGAGGAGGGCCATGAAGATGATCATAGGGCTGAAGCACCTCTCCTATGAGGACAGACTGAGGGGGCTGTTCAGCCTGGAGAAGAGGAGGCTCTGGGGAGACCTTATAGCAACCTTCCAGTACCTAAAGGAGGCTTATAAGAAAGATGAGGAGAAGCTCTTTAGCAGAACCTGTTGTGACAGGATGAGAGGTAATGGTTTTAAAATAGGAGGTACATTCAGACTTGATATAAGGAAAATATTTTTTACAATGAGGGTGGTGAAACACTGGAACAGGTTGCCCAGAGAGGTGGTAAATGCCCATCCCTTGTAATGTTCAAGGCCTGGTTGGATGGAGCTGTGAGCAACCTGATCTGGTTGGAGATGTCCCTGCTGCTTGCAAGGGGGTTGGACTAGATGACCTTTGAAGGTCCCTTCCAACTCTATTCTATGATTCTATGATTCTATTTGAAAATGTTCAAACTCTGGCTTGTGCTGTTCACATACAGATTTTAGATCCATGAGCTTGCCTTTATGTTCACATATGATTTGTGCATATATATAGGCAAATAAATAAAAGTATAACCATATATGCATATACGAATATCAATGTCACCATATTGAGTCCTAGAAATTATTGCATATCGGAAGAATTAAGCTATTCCTGTGTGAGTGGTATTCTTCTCCACTACATATATCTCTCACCTAAAGTAAGTAGTCTAATACACGCCACAGTCAATTTAGTTTTATTGAGAACTGCTGATTGAAGTGGAATCAAAATGAGCAGAATTCAAGGAAATACACTCACTCAGACACACACACCTGTGCAAAATCACCCTTATGCCAGACCTGGGTACTTGACTGGCCACTACAAAGGATCTTCAGAGACTGGGGTGCCTGCAGCTGATGGTACTTGGCAGCTTTGTCTTAGCACTTGCAACCAGACAAACCCCTTGGTCACCTCTGGCCTCAGTCCTTCAGTAGCTCCAGTAGTGCTGGCTCTCTGCTGAGATTTCCAGGATAGCCAGGCCACATCTCCTCAGGAGCAGCTGTATTCACACTCTAGTCAGGCTCACCCACACATTTTTTTATTGGGAGCTGCATCTCTTCAAACCTCTCTCCCTCTGCTCTTTGGTGACTTAACCCATCCTTGGCCGTATTTCACTTGCCCTTCCTAGTACCAAATAGGAAGCTACAAAATTTACCTCTGCCTATATGGTAACAAAACCATTATGTTATACATCTTATAGAGGCTAGATATTACAGTGGTACAGTTCATTCTCTATACATCAGTGTCATTCCTGCAGGATAGTTACTTGAAAGGACATGAACAACATCTGAGACCAGTATAACATCAATGTACTAGAACACCTGTTTACATCTTTATGTTGAGGTAGGCTGTTAATGATTAAAATTTCATGGAATTATAGCAAGACTTTTTTTTTCTATTCATAGTCAGATGGTCAAAAACCTTAAAATGCTTTGATGAAATGTAATTATATCTGTTTAACCTGTGGAAGCCAACAGTGAGTCAGCCTGAAGTAATCTTGCTGAGGGTGAATGAACCAGCAATGAGTAAAGAACAGGGTTTGGGTTTTTTTTTTTCCTGGAGAAACAGGCCCTGATTGCAGTTATGTTAGTGATTGTTAAATGTAATAGATATTAGTTAAGTACTAAAACCAAATGATGTAAATACTAACTGTTTTAAGATAGAGAGAAGGTCAGCCACCAAACCCTATCTTTATTCCAAATGATCATTAGAAATAGCTTGTAAAATATCCCTTAAAAAATATTTTTTTGCAGTTAAGCAGATGGAAGATGCATGCTTTAGAGCTAGTACTTCCTTTTACAACATCTTTTAGGCTAAAATTCAAGATACTGAGAGTTCCTTTGCTTTAGCAAAAGCGTCAGAGGATGGTTGATGCCAGAATATTAGGATGTTTGAAAAGTATGCAGAATGTAGATGGACATATGTGCCAAGGTATAAAATTGAGAAAGATAACAGGAAAAAAAAAATATCAAGATCCTGATAAAGCATAAAGCTGTAGTATTTGAAGGACAGGTTTTCTAATCTTTGCAGATCTGTGAAGAATAAGGAAGTACAGTAGATGAACAAACATGAGAAAGACAGATTGTGTCAAGGAGTCAATAAATAGACCTATTTAAAGATTTAGCTAACAAAGGGGCCTAGGCCAGGAGGAAAGAAAAAATTACATCCAATTGAAAACAAAATCTACTACTAAGGAAAGAGTAGATACAGAAATAAGTCTGAAAGGCTTCATAGTCTCTCAAAAAGGGAACATAACAGAACAACAGCAACAACAAAACCATTTGAGAATCAGAAGTTTAGATTTTACTAGCATGGATTTAGAGAAAATCAAGATTCTAAGTATTTATCCCAGAAGTGCAAATAACGAAATAATACCCCAGTACTTCGGTTAGCTGACCATATTTGAGGACACTTCTGACTTTTTTCCTTTGAGTATACTAAGCTTTATGTGCCGTCCCATTGCAAAGGTTCTATAACATGCAACGTAATAGGATTAGAAATTGGCTCATGAGGATTAAAATTTTGTTCAAATGTAGCTAAGAAAAGAGCAAGATGCCATAGCAAAGGTTCTGTACACTATTTGAAAAATGAGAGTATGTGATAACAGACTGTGAAGTTACGGCTGAGAAATTAACTTACAGATTACAAAACACCTTGCCAAAATTACAATTCCTTCTCTGTAATAGGAAATTAAATTATGTTAACTTTCATTTGTTCATGTTTATCTTCTTCTACTTCTTTAAAGAAGACAAATATTTATCACCATGGAAACTTTTATGATTGCACAATTTTTCCTTTCAAACAAAACCAAAACCAAAATGCTCTCAGACCAAGTACCTCAACATGCACTCTTTTTTTAAAAATGAGATTTGTTTTACATTTTAATGTGGATTTTTTTCTAAGATAGAATTAGTCTATGATTTTTATGCCAAATTTTAAACCAGAACAGAGTTTTACAGCTGAGCTACAATATCTTGAAAAACTATGTTTGTAACAGAAATTATCACAAAGACAAGTGTATAGTAACACCTGTGCATATAGCAATAATAAATACATCTTGGTACTGTGAAACAAATTTATTACAGCAGTTTTACTCTGTTAGTGAACTTTGAGATCAATGTTTTTCTACTGGTGAATATATTTGGCTTGTATACCTCTTTACTTATAATACAAAAATTAAAAATGGAGGCCATAAAAGAAAAATTAATTGATTGTGAGAGTAAATATTTGACAAATAGAAAAGAGTTTAATTCTAAAGATTCATGTTGGAGAGGTAGAATGGATTGCTGGAAAAACAGGCATTGCTATGGCAGGTGATTTGGTTTTATTTACCATTGCAAGCATTGATTTACCTTAAAAGTCGAGGCTGACTTTATTACTTGAATTAGCCTTGTAGAAATATGGTTGGTTTAAAACATAAACAACTTCTTATGAGCAAGAGTGTTAAATATCTATGAAAAATGTTACAGAATAAAACCTGTACAATTACCTCCCATTTTACCCTTGACAAGCATTACATCATATGACCTTTTAACTCTGTAACACAAAGAGCATTTGTTTATTGAGAGAAAACAGGAATGTGAGAGAGGACTTTCCACAGGATAGCATACTCTAGGGCTGCCTGTTCCAGCAGGCACTCTAAAGCCTCACATTTCTACATCTTACAGGAACATCAGCACTGTTCTAGAACACTGAATGTTTTGTGGGAGGAGTATGATTCAGTAAGTAGTAACCCATGTTCAGTAACTGTTCCGCCTCTGCTGCTTGGAATATGAAGAGTATCCTCAATCTAGAAGGGAGTCCTGACAGAAAAAAAAAAAGCTTTTTCCTGAGATAATCTCTGCAGTGTTTTGGGACATAACTACATGTACAGCTGAGCAGCAGCATAAGCAGGATCAGCCTCATCAGCTCTACGAACAGATGTAGAAAGAACCCCTCACCTTTGGCAGTGAAGTATATCAATGGGCCACAGATATTTATAGAACATTTTCAAAACTTCCCATGTCTACTATAACTTCCCATACTGATTTTCTCTCAGAGTCTCCATAGGTAGCTTAATTCTGTCCAGTAAATAGAGCTGGTCTTATGGGAATCACAATATGGTGCTAAACAGAGATAAGTTTGGATTTTTGTAATATTCCTTTTTTTTGGATAGAAAATTCCTGTACAATTTTTCCACATTTTCACAGTTTAACATGCTAATATTAATGAAATGACTCTCATTTTTGAAATGCCAGTTATTGACAAGGGAACCATTTTCAAATAGTTTATTCAGGAGGGAAGTTGGTGATAGCAGCAGGTGTTTGGTCATACTGAGTATGTAAGAGTACTGAAGGTGGAGCAATCCAAAATTTAAACACAGTCAAGCATCCTTTTTTACCACTGTTCTCAGCTGTGAAACCACAGGCACCCACAATAGTTTCATCTTTGTGGACGAAATGCAACACCTAGTGCTTTAAGATTGTTTTCTGTTAGTAAGGAGAACATCACAAGCAAAGCTTAGCCTAGACTTCTTGGTGAATTGATGTAATTAAAATTAAGCGTTCAGGAATCATATTGATGAGCAAGTGTAAATAGATAGATGTGTCATTTTAATGAAGACTCTTAATGTTATTTTACTGTGAAATAATTCTGAATTTCCCTGCCTCTGAATGCTGAATTCAAAAGAAGAAAAGCACATTTGATGGAAATAAATGAGAGATGAGATAATTTTAAACACTCAGTGAACTGAGACAGCTACATTGTTTTTAAAGCCTAATTTTAAGCTGTATTATTTACTACAGAACTGTTACAATCTGTCATGTCATTGTGCTGCCATATAGACACACTAAATCCATACACTAAGATACTTGTAATTTTTAGATGATTGCTTGCATATAATAGCCGCTTTTCAGGCAAAAATAATTCACATGAGCATTTTTTCTTGTGTTTAGAGAACATGACTGAGTCTGAACTACAGGCACTCAAAAAAAAGGAAATACAGAGATATTATTAGGAGTTACAAGATATTACTATCGTAATTCAATTAGTTGAACTCTTCATTGTATTTCACTTCAAAGTAATGTAGATCCATTTAATTTATAATTTTTTTATTGTTTATCTGTTTATTGTTTGTACTGCAGCAAGCCAATGGTGATCCAAGGCAGAATGTGCTATGTAGAAAACTTTGCAGGGCTGGGACTTCATAGCTCATCTCCAATCTGCCCTTGACCAGCTTTAAACTTGCCTTTACCAACCCACAGATGTTTCCTGAATAAGCAGCTGTGGGTGCTGGTGACAGATATCCATCTGCAGTTCCACTGCTACTAATGAGAAACAAAAAATTACATCACCCCTATATGCAGCTGATATTGACAATAAAATGTATAGTGGAGATGAGGGGAGAGGAAGGGAAGAGACAAATCTTTGCATATGAGGTATTTGTGCATGCAAATGAAAAGAATACAAAAGGTGGCAAATACAGCAGCCCTGAATGTCTGTATCCTCAGAAATGTCTGTACACCACTCAGATAAGCATCGCAATGCAGACTCTGTACACAGCTTGACATTCAGGGGGATTTTCCATCAGATTTCCACCTTCCCCTACAGTGCAGATGGTAGACGGAAAAGTTTTCATTAGCTGATAGAGGATCTGAGTGGGAAGCTGTTTAAATTATCCAGAAATGACATGGACTGTGAGAGGAAAAGGGGACCTTAGATTGGAGAGAGAAACTTGCCTTCCTGCATTCAAAGTCATCAGCTAAAAAGGCATCTGGCATTATGTCCTTAGGCCGAGTCAGTCACCCGTTATCAGTCATTCATATTCCAAAGCTGGCTCTCCTGTTTGCCCTTTATTTCCCCAAGGGGCGACTGTACCAATTCCTGCTGCTGGCAGCAGCCCTGCTGAGGCAGGGTCTAGTTGACAATAGGTGTTACATGTGTTTTCAGCTCACCTCTGAGATAGAGCTCTCTAATGAGATGTCTGGATTGTGATACTAAAGCAAATACAAGATGCTATGGTTTTGGGTTGGTTTTAAAAAAAAATAAATAAAAAAAAAAATCTCTGAGTAGCTGGAGATTCGAACTATCATTGCCTGCTTTCCAGGAGAGTGTGTCATCATCACCAGGTTATGGAATGCTTTGGAAATGAGCAACTTGCCATTCTCTTTACTAAAACTGAACCACTCTGAAGCCACAGATTCAATACCAGAGGAACCGAAGAGGGAAAAAATAAGCTCAAAGGGCCTCTCTGTTTTGCAAAGAAAGTAACTTTTTGCAGAGATATGTCTGTTGGGTCCCCGTACTTAATAAACATTTAATCAAATTACTTTTATATAAACAGGATCCCTGGAGGACACAGCAGGGGAAAAAAAAACATCTGTTGGTGACTGGTTTTAGGCAGATCCAGAAGTTAGCAGTACATGAAAGCAGATGTCTAGAAGCACTGTCTAGGATGAAGACACATCAGAGACGGCTAAACTGGGAGCTGGGCAGCGTGTACTTGTTCTGAACAGGCCCTTTGGATGGAATTTATTTGCTTAACTTGAACTACCAAAATAGTTACTTGTTGTAATCCGATCTACTATAAAGAAAAAGAGATTCAGTCTTCCAGAAGAAAATCTAATTTATTCTAAGCTTAATGCCTAAACTGGATCAGATGAATTGCCGTTAGAGTCCATAGCTGGGAACCTGTCTCTCTCCAGTGCCTAGAAAGGGTACCTAAATTGCTAGTTTGCCTGATGACTAGCATGATGCCTAAAATATAGACAGATCAAATTAGATGACGTGAATGACACATTAACGTTCCAATATACAATATTCTAATCATCTTAAAGCAAATTTTCTCTCCTTTTATGAGAGGATTGATTTTTTAAATTTTGAAAATAATAGGAACTCCAACTTTTGATATGTCAAATTAAGTGGCACTTCACAGTTCTTCTAAGGAGAAAAAAAATAATTTTATTTGTTCAAAGGCATCACTTGCAGAAAGCTACTGTTTTCACGCTAAAGAAAAGAAGAAAGTGAAATAATTTACGTTAATAGTCTAAGCTGACCCATTATCTGCCTCTTCTTTAGCACAATGAATTTATACAGGAGTAAGCTTTTAAACACGAATAGAAAATGAGCTACTAAAACCACAAAATCTACTAGACATGTTCTTGATGTTTGACATTTCCTTTAAAGCTTCATTGCCTGTGTTGCAGTGGTAATAAAAGCTGTTCCAGCATTTGGTAAAATCGTATTAACAAAGATTCAGTGAGCTTTTTTAAATGCCAGAATTCCAGAGCCTGAACCCTACTTGATGTTTAAAATCTCTCATTTGCAGAGATATTTCAAATTTCTTATTTGAAATTCTGACAAAGTACATATTCTAGACCCATTACGTGGTCACATCTGAAACTTTGGTATGTTACCTGTATCAGGGTAATAAAGGTAGGCTTTTTATTTAGAGATGTGTGTTTTGGAGATTCTTTTAAAAGTGTACAAGCCTGATTAGTCCAACAGTCTAACTGCAATATTGTTGATTACTATGTGCATAAAAGGAAATATTGAACATCTTATTTGTTATTCTCATCATCTGTCCCCAGCTTTCCCCTTGTAGTGTCATAGTCTTAGAAACTCTTTAGGGTAGGCCACTGAAACCTCATTCCAGGTTACATCTTCATTCATTTCATGTAAATAAAGAGGACATAAGAAGAAAGATATTATGTGTTGGTAATTGCCACCTGCTCACTCTAGAGGTGCAGCAGAGTCAACAGCCAGCCAAGTCAGACTTTTCATTACAGAACAGTACCTAGCTCTGGAGTATTTGATGACAGCTCCTTGACACATGATCATTTTTCAATAGTGCTTTGGAAGTCTGAGTGATTTTTCTAGGTTCTTCAGAGTCCACCATAGCTGAGAGACCAGCCCAAAAACTGGAATGCCTCATGCTGTTGAGGGGTCCTGCAGCTCCCCAGTTTTTGTAGGAAGGTAGACCTAACCTTGTAAAAATGCATGTGCTTGTGGAATGTAATGTCAAAGTACCTTTGTTTCTTCTTGAACCTAATTTTTTCTACATTGGCTTCCTGCATTCACATTATTTTCTACAAAATATCTTGTTTCTGTTGAGCAGCTTAAAGAGCTACATGACATGAAAAAAGATTTGTTTTTCCTTTAAAGTCTTCAGTGCAGTTTACTACAAAGGACTTTATATCTATCCTTACTGGTTCCATGCAGCTTTGGTTTTGTTTCCAATAGTAACTTTTATATGAAATCTTCTACAGAAAACAGGTGAAAGAGTGATAATGAAAAGATAGTTAGAAAAATGGCAAACTAAAATCCTGTGAAACGTGCATCATTAAGCAGAGGATATTCTCAAATATTGTCTCTGAGAAAGATCTCTCAGTAAGTTTGACATTAGCAACAATTTCTAGTCTTTTCCTAATATAGTGATGCCTTTGGGATTAAATCTGCACACCATTGTGATAGACACACAAAACACTGAATTGAGGAACCTAAAGATCTCAGGCTACTACCAAGTGATGGTCCTTCATGACATTCTCCGTGATTCTGATCCTCCAGTCTGGCTATTCACTCAATTTCTTTTCAGGATTTGGTCTAACACACAGCTCTTGCTAAGGCCTGATGTATGCTAGGAGAAGTACCTTTAGGTCAAAGTGGAGCAACACCCACATAGGACACAGGGAACTGCAAGAAATAAGGGCTGTTATGCAGCCATTATCACCTGCAGCTTACTGTCTGCATCATCTCCCAGACTTTTGCATAGTAACTGTTCAGCAGTTCCTTCAGATTCCACTAAGTTATGGAAACAGTGTAGACCTAACTTTCAAATTTGAAACGTACATCAAGTTACTCAAAAAAGCTTTTGATATGGATCCAACAGCTTCCTGATGAGGCTTTGATGCTCCCTAGTGTGATGATACAGGGGGCGCCCATACCTTGATGGAGGAGGAAGGATGAGCAGTCACACCATTGGCTAGGTAAGTGTTTTGCTCATAGGCACGTGAGTTAGAGAACTTGTGAGTTACTGAAAAACTTGTGAGTTATCCAAGAATATGTGAATTAATGAAGCAACTAATTACAAAGTTTGTGTGTTAGACAAGTCTGTACAGGGAGCCCTTGTTTGATTTGTTTCTCTACCGAATGAGTTCACGAAATAAAGTTTAACTTACAGAGTACATTGTCCTATATATTTGAGACATCCAAATGGACCATGACATGCAGTCATTTACTTCCCCTGAGCACACTGTTCATGACTAGGATTCCTTTATAGAGTTTATACTGGAAACTACAACAAAACATGATGGAAGTGGGCTATAGCCTAATATAGCATAAGGACAAAGCATGTGCTTGCAGCTGGTAGCAGGGAAACTTTTCTTTATCATAGAATCACAGAATGTTGAAAGGGGCCACAGGAGGTCTTCTCACACCTTTTCCACCTGTGCATCAAGCTGACACTTCCTCCCTTCCATTCTTGGAAATCTGATTTCCCTTTGCCTGGGAGTCTGAGGTTTTCTCAGTGTTTTGGGACAGAAAGAATCCCCCAAAGTGTCTGCAGCCCAGTTCTTCATGACGGTTGCACCAGATGATCACGCTTTCTCGTTATCAAAGGAAGCTGCTAAAATATGATCTAAGCAGCCATATTTCCACTAGTTATAGTAACTCCCCTGTGCAAGGACTTGTCTGGGCCAGTAGCTGACAGATAATCAGCGCTGATGACCACAACTGCTCTGTGAAGTGATCAGCCTTCAGAGAGGTGACAAACGCCTATCCTCGGCAAGCATAGTCTTTTGGAATACTTCAAGATAGATTTAGTTAGGATTGCTTAGATGTCTCTGAGGGACATACTGAAGCAAACAGCTGTGGTATGTAATGCATTGCAGCCTCTAGCTGCTCATTCTGCCCCTGTGCTGAAGGTTACTGTGGTCATAGAAAAAGCTGACAGAAGTGAATCTGCACTCATATTTCAACAATTGCCATTCATAGGCTGATTTATGAGGGCAAACTCTACAACTGAGGTATGGATTGACAACTTGAGTGGCTGAGGTATTGACTGCTGGGATCAGTAACACCTTAAACTATTGCAGCTAAATCCAGCAGTGACTTAACTTCATAAAACTTAAAGCTATTATTTTGAAATTTATTACACACTATGCCCCTGAAATTGTCTTATGAAACTAGAATAATGTGAAACTAGACATTCACACAATGTCAAGTTTCCAAATTAAAAGGATTTCAACTTTTAAAATTCATCATGTTAACATTGTATTACTATAAAATGGGGCTTATAAGAGAAATTGCAGAAAAGAACAAGAAGAATGAGCAGAGTTTTTGAAAACATGACCTCTGAAGAAAGGACAGGATTTGAAGGAAAAAAAATGACTAGAAGGGATATAAAATAGCACTCTTTGATATGCAAAAGGTAGCTACAAAGAGGAAAGGAATAATCTGTTCTCTGTGTCAGCTTGGATAGAACAAGAAGTAAAGGTCTTAAATTAGAGCAAAGGAAATTTAGATTATGTATTAGGAAAAGATTTTCAACCATAAATCATGGAAAAGGACTGTCTAGGGAGACTGTGGAATTATCATTACTCTAAGTTTTCGAGAACAGACTGGGCAGACAACTTTCAAGGCTGAATAAGGTGGAGGTGATCCTGTCTTCGGAAAGAATGATAAACTTTTGAAGTTCTTGTTGAGATCTATTTTCTTTGATATTGGAACGTCTACATCTTGAAGCAAAAGAACTGATTGTTATTCCAATAACAGTCTCTTGAAATGTTTTCTTCAGATATTACTGGAAAGAGTAGAAAGAGATCTGCATGAACAGGGATAGCATAGAAAACAAAACTTCGGGATGTTATCATCCAATCTTGTTTTCTATCCATTGGCAGTATTAATATAGTAGTTCTTTCAAGTGATATAATGAAAGGGTATACTTAAGTCCACTTCAGTCCTTGCTTTTGTTACAGTATCTGCTTCCTGAATAAAGCCTGTGTATATATACTCAACAGGAGAAAGATGGAAATGAAGCTAGACTTTTCTCAGTGGTAACCAGCAAAAGGCAAAGAACGATGGGCACAAGTTGAAATATTTAAAATTAAACATTTTTTTTTAAAAGGGGTTTTTTTTTACTGTGAGACTGATCAAACACTGGAACAAGCTGTGCAGAGAGGTCGTGGAGCCTCCTCCCTTGGAGATATTAAGGACTGTGCTGGGCAATGTGCTCTAGGTGACCCTATTCTGAGTTGGGGGATTGGACTAGATGATCTGTAGATGTGTCTTCTAACTTCAGCCATTCTATGATTTGGTGATTCTGTGGATATACAGCATTCAGGTATGTAATTCATTTTTGCAACCTGAAATTATGGGACCCTGGGTGAAATGCAGCGTAACACATGACACAGAATTTCATTCAGGGATTACGTCTTCCCTCAAATTGAGGGATTGCATCTGCAGCCCTCAAAATGTATTTGCCAGAGGAGAAGAACCATACCAGGACCTGCTATTCTTTCCTTACCACAGTTATCAATAATTAACGTGTGGTTTTAGATTTCTGAACACAAGCAGATCTTTCATGTACTCTTAAGTGCTGCTCAATAGGGGAGAGAAAATATCATTAGTGTACATGATTCACTCAGAGCTATGGGTTCAGTTCCCTGGTTTGGGAAAACAGGAAAAAAAGAGAGAGGAGAGAAGATGTGAAGAAGCTGAGTAGGGGCAGAGGCGCAGAGGCGGAGGCGCAGGCCTCATGGGCCTTGCAGGCCTCACCCTCTGGCCTCTCGCCAGGCAGCCGACTGGGCCCGACTCTGTCCAGCCCAGCTGCAAGAAGTGGAGAGGAGATGAGAAGTGAATAAGATGTAAAAAAGATCCTGAGAGACATCTACCAGCCTGTTGTGAGGAACGGCTGCAGACGCCAAGGTCAGTTCAGAAGGAGGGGGAGGAGTAATGCGGCTCCTGGCCAAGATTCCCCTGCAGCCTGTGGTGACGACCATGGTGGAGCAGGTTGTCCCCCTGCAGCCCATGGAGGTCCACGGAGGAGCAGACATCCACTTGGAGCCCGTGAAGGACCCCGTACCGGGGGAGGTGGATGCTTGAAGGAGGCTGTGGCCCGTGGAGGGCCCGCTGGGACAGCTGTCCTAGAGGGACTGCACCCCATGGAAGAGATGACCCACGCCAGAACAGTTCCACGAAGGACTGTGGCATAGGGGTGGGACCCCACAACGGAGCAGGGGAGGAATGCGAGGAGTTCTTCCCCCGACCATGAAGCAGCGGCGTGAAACAACATGTGATGAACTGACCACAACCCCCATTCCCTCTTCCCCCCTGTGCCGCTCGGGAGGGGAAGGTAGTAGAGATAATATTAAGCTCGGGAAGAGGGAGGGGTGGGGGGAGGTTATCTTGTTCTCTGTCTCATTATCCTGCTGTTTGTAGTAATAAATGAATAGTTTTCCCCAAGTCGAGTCTGTTTTGCCCGTGACGGTAACTTTAAGGATTTCTCCCCATCCTTATCTCAAACCTTGAGCCATTTTTCTTATATTATCTCCCCCTATTCTCTCGGAGGGTGGGGGGAGCGAGAGAGAGACTGCTTAGTCTGGTCCCGATCGGGGCTGAACTACGACAGACGTAAAATGAAAATGGCAAAAAAGGTCAAATATTATTTCCATTTTCACAACTTCAAGCGCAACAACTAAAATGTAAGACAAATTTAAGAAAGTGAGCTGTTAAGTAGAGGTATGTAAAATAATCACAGTAAAATATATGATCATATTATTTCACTAATATGCACCATTGGTATTAAACTGCTATGAGACAAGTTTAACTCATTATGAGCATGGACTTACGAACATTTTACGCAACTGGTATATGTGTCCTGTGATTTTAAGGTTGATAATATTTGTTCTGTTATTGCATTCTCTAAATGTGATTTGTCATACATTGAATGGAGAAATATTATAAAACACATTGATTTTTTTCCCTTCTAAGTGCTCTTTTGTCTTCCACAAAAATGCTTTCCACTGAAAACTTCATGCAAAGCAGTACTCTACTCAGAGAGAAGATAATGCATTTTTCTATTGATCGTGCTCATAGGCATTCATGAGTGTTACTTGCTCATTGCCATAACTGTTGATCTGACACAATCACACACACTACAATCAAAAAATAAACCTTTTAAGTCATTAAACTTGCATCATCCACTAGGGAGATATTTCTTCTATTACTGAAATTAGGTGAAATAACACCATTTCTCTTACTGTCTAAAATTGATTTGAAAATGGTGAGTAATCACAGAAAATGATCTGAGATTGCACAGCTAAATTCTAAAATGTCTCAATAGAACAGAGATCTTTTCAGCAATACACAGTTTCCAGGGAGGTTGAAACCCATAATATGTTTTCAGACCAAAATAATGCAAGCGTAGACTGAAGTAACTGTGCAGATTATTCCATCAGGAAGGTCAACAGGAATTTTGTTTTACAGAAGATGCAATTGAGATGAAGAAAGAATCAAGTCCCTCTGTCCTTGTTCTGTGATCCACAATCTTCAAGTGAGTGAAGCAGATAAATCTAGCTGCTTGTGACAATTCTTCTTAACTAAAAGAGTCTGAGTCTGTTCGAATGACTCCTTCATTTTCCCTCAGTTTACGAATCTTGAAGACATTGCCTATTTACAGTGTCTCTGATGCTAATCAAATGGCAGAGAGCAAATGTTTGTCATGAGTACGCTAAATGATACATATTTATTGTTCTCAAAAGTACATTTGGGACTTTAAATCTTCATATTATGTGGATAAAAATTCACTGTATTTATTCTTTATCTGTCACATCACAGGTTTATTCTGTTCAAGATGTTCTCTGTGTGTGTCATTGACGAAGTCTCACCTTTTCTTGATGGAGTGCTACTGATAATTTCTTTTCCACATAATCTTTTTTCTGAAGATTTAATCTGAATACAACAACTTTCAGAATATATATACCTGTTAAACCAGTGAGAAACATGTTATTTCCAATCCTGAAGAATCTTGCCAGTTTGATAAGGTTGTACTTCATATTTAGTTTCTCCTAAATTCTAGTGTGAAACCTCTTTCTACAGCAACAAGGTATGAAGCTAAACCCTAAGCTGAATTATGATGCTCATCAGAAAAACAGCTGAATTCTCTTCTTTTCTGATCACTTTCTGGGTTTGATCATGTCTCTAAGCTACCAAAAGCAAATAAATCTCCAAAACAGGACACAGACATTGCAAATAAGGTAGCTTAGGTGCCTGAAATTGTATGCAGTACTTTTTTACTTGAAGAAGAGAAAAGGAAGGTGGAGTAAAGCAAAAAAAAAATATATATATATCGATTGCATTTGTTAAAGTATAAAATTGTTATAATTAAGGTATGGTTTACAATTAAAATGCAAGAAACCCAAAATCTTTAGTTCTTTCAAAGCACTGTTGTTTTAGACACCAAATTGACATCACAATAAAGGAAAACTGTAAATTACTTCAATTCTGCATCCCCATGTGAAAGGAAATGTACTTTCACAAGATGAATTTCAAACACTGGGAGATACAGATCACAACCTACTAGACACAATAGTCTGCAAACACATCTAGTATGACGTGATCACCACATCACCAGTATTCCAAAGTGGTACAGCTCCAGGACTGTTTGTTTACACCTAGAACCCATGGAAATTTCTAGGTTCTACCACACACAGTACTATAGTGGTCAGGGGTGACTTCCATGGGGAACAATGGAGTCTTTTCCCATTAGACCTTTACCAACAGTCACCTAAGTAAAGATTTTCCAAGTTATTTTCTTATCAATAAATGTGAATGATGGTGGTGCACATGCCAGCAACAAACCCAGCACCATAGCATATTGGTAAATTAAGTATAAACTGAGACCAAAATATTCTGTCCCTGCACAGTGGCCCTTGTTCAGAGAGGAGGGCACTCATCAGCTCAAAAGGTTTAGGGCCATCACAGTTAAGGTCTGAGTTCCAGGCACCTGTTTGTCTATTGCACCCAGCAAACCTTAGGCCTCCAGTTTTCTATAGGAAGTATGGAAAAACATAGTCACCTGAAAATGGGTTTGTATCACCAAATATGTTGAGCAGGGCCTGAAACAAATTTACAGGGAACATTGGGAAAGTTGTGTTTTAAATCTTCACCATCTCCTGGATTTAGGCATCTTTCTAGGGTCACTCTTATCCTATTCTCAGCCAACAGCTGTGCTTTGTCACCTGGCACTTGCATCAGTCTTCACCATCCAAAGAAGTGAACAGTCTTCTTTTCTTACTCTAACACAGGATGCTATAAACAAGCACGTATCAAATAACAAGTTAACACATCTCAATCCAGTCATACTAACCATTATGTAGGGTGTCATATTTTGAAGATCAGCATACTAGAAATAGATCTAATTCCTTTCTGAATCTGAGTCTCGCTGCACTTACATTTCAGTATTTTATTATACAGTCATATTCCCACCGACTTTAATGGGAACAATGAACATTCAGATTCACGTACATTTTCACAGGATAATGTGCTGAGATTAATTTTTCCCAGCATCCTTCCTCGGTAGCATAGATCCTATAAAAACTTACTGGAAGAGATTTAGATGTGTAAAACATTTAGTTATATACATATCTAACAAAATATCCCATTAAAGTACGTAAACGACCCATGAGTAGAGGAACTAGGCATGATGCATTATTTCTTCTCTTATGCATTTCTGGACTATTTCTCATACTTGATTATGACTAGAATATTATTCAGGAATATAGTAATAATGGAAGGCTGGATTGCCTTTTTGTTACAATACTATTCATTTAATCATGGTATCCTAAATAAACAAATAAATGAAAAAGTTTTCTTATGTCAGAATTTTTAGTTTTCAGAGGCTCCTTATTTCTGACCTTGAAAATACCAGCCTCTGTTTCAGGGAAATTCAATCATAAAATCATAGAACCATAGAATCATAGAACAGTTGGAAGGGACCTTTAAAGGTCATCTATTCCAACCCCCCTGCAAGGAGTAGGGACACCTTCAACTAGATCAGGTTGCTCAGCCCCATCCAACCTGGCCTTGAATGTTTCCAGGGATAAGGCATCTACCACCATTTTGGGCAACCTGTTCCAGTGTTTCACCACCCTCATTGCAAAAAAAAAAAATTCTTTATATCAAGTCTGAATCTCCCACCTTCTGTTTTAAAACCATTACCCATTGTCCTATCACAACAGGCTCTGCTAAATAGTTTCACCCCATCTTTCCTATAAGCCCCCTTTAGGTACTTGAAGACCACTCTAAGGTCTCCCTGGAGCCTTCTCTTCTCCAGCCTGAACAGCCCCAGCTGTCTCAGCCTGTCCTCACAGGAAAGGTGCTCCAGCTCTCTGATCATCTTTGTGGCCCTCTCTGGATCCTCTCCAACTGGTCTATATCATTCTTATGTTGGGGGCTCCAGAATTTTACCTGTTTAATGTTGGTAGAGGTAACACATGCAATTCCTCCTCAATTGCAGCAATGCTGTACTTTTCAGTCACAAATACACTAGTTCAAGATAAGGTATTTCATCTCCTAATGCTTTGCTTTTACTTGTTTATAGTACAGATCATCAACATTTTTCATCATATTTATTTCTGTGATTATTCATTTCTATAGCTCTCAGCTTAATCTGTACAGACAGTATTTATTTCACCTCTCTAGTAAATTTTGTATCTTGTACAGACTAAGAAGTTGCAAGATTTGTAGAAATTGCATGAAAATGTTTAATTTTGGTTAATGATCTTTATTTTAAATAGTCTTCACAAGATTCCTATTAAAAGGCTTACTGGACATCACAATGGATCCTATGGTTTAGTAAGTTCTTAAGTGAATTTATAAGAGGTAAGCATGTAAAGATTGTTAACACCGAGATCTCAGGCCTTGGACTTAATGGCAAAACTATTTTTCTCTTCTCCATGGAACTTGTCATTCTGAAAATTATGCAGAGAAATTTTGGAGATGTGAAATGAACATGAGTACAAATGTTGGGTTTTTTTTCCATTAGTAAGTGACATAAGGAATTGAATGAGTGCTCCTTTTTTTCATGTTTCAGTTTAATGGTTTTATTGCTACAGTTTTCGTGTATTTAGCAAAGTAGTGAAACAAAATACTCAGCTAAAGAAGAATCATATATATACATGTAGCAGTGTAGTAAATCTTACAATTAAAGAAATACAAATTAAGAACTTTGCATTTACTTGACTGTGATTAGAAGTAGTCTGCAAGGAATGAACACATTTCTCCAAAGACAGAGAGACTTCTGATCAACAAAGGGTTTTTTCTGAGGTAATTATTATATTAATTACCTTAACCTGACATACTACTGAAGAGGTTTTTGGCAACAGGGTGTAGAATTATTTTTCTTGAGATGGATAGGGTTGGACATATCTATCCTATGCTATATCTGAGACCCAAAGAATATATCTGGGAGGTGTCCTACACTAATTAGTTCCTGTCATTAATTTCCTACTTTAAATTCCACCTGTTATAGGGAGGATTTGTCCGATGGGATTTATTGAAATCAACGAACTACAACCTTTTTCTGAGAACAAAAGAAAAAGATACTTTTACAGCATGGTTCATCTCATTAAGAGTCTAAAATAGGTTGAATGAACTGTGTCCTACAGCTCTCTTTGCTACTACAATGGATATCTAAGTGTCTAGTTGAACCGGAGACACCTGCAGTATAGATATCTATGGTCAGGTGAGAAGAATACTACAATAGATTTCTTTCTTACCAGAATATAAGGAAGCTTTCTTTTGTAAACTCAAATATAATAATATGACACTTAATTGACACTGCTTTACTAAGAAGTTCTCACTTAAAATTGCACCCATAAATAAATTAAATTAATAGTTTTGTGTGTTGTCGTTATTTATGAGGAGTTTCCACCAAAAATCAGTAAGAAGAGGTAATTTTCAGTTCCAAGCTCTGCTATACTCTAAAAAATCTCCACCAAGAATCAAGCACTGTTCTTGGAGATGGAGAAAGGTAAGCCCAAGATCCACCCATTAATTCTTTTTCTGCAGTTGCAAGTACTAATGATATGCTTACAAAACAGTCATGAGCTAAGAAATGACTGTATACTGAGTCTACAGGAATTAATGTAGGATTGTGTGTTTTCCTCTTTTACTTGGGAGATAAAACAAATAATTTGCAGAGTCAGCATGACCACTTGGCAAACTACAATATAATTCATCTGTTAAGCAACAGCACAGAAAAGAAATCAGATGCAAAGGACATTCACAGTCTTAGATAAACATTTGCCTTTTCAGAATGAGAAATAGTTTTGTTGCCTCGCTCTCAAAATATGAACTGTGAAGAACTCTATTCTCCCTGTATTTTCTGAATTTGTAACTTCTTTTTTTTTTTTGTGCATGCTTTCTCCATCTCATTTTAAAATAAAATCAAGAACTTGGGTTCAAAATAATATTTTTTACTCTATAATTGATTTTCACACTGTTGAAAATTATATGAACTAATATTAATTTTATATACAGAAAATTGCTGTAGATAAATGAAAAGGTATTTTTTCTTTTAAAAATGCCTAACATTTGGCTTACCTGCATTTTAGTAAATGTTTTCAAACCACAAAACAATAAAATCCATTGCTAAATGTTCTCATGAAGAGGTTTCTGTGGAAGTAGACATCTGATGAACTGTTTATGTCTGATTTATCATTATTTTGACCAGTGCTAAAATAACAATATGAGAAAATACATATATTGTGTAAGTAGCTAGGAAAAGAGAGGGAAAAATTCTCATCTGAATTATTCTTATACACTTATACAACTGGAAGTATTCACTGATTTCTTTGAAGCTCTTTTAATGAAAATAAGATCAGAGTTTCATCCAAAGGGGAAAGAAAGAATTTAAAATAAAAAATTAATTTTAGTTTTAAGG
Source organism: Chlamydotis macqueenii (assembly GCF_036417535.1). Classification (NCBI taxonomy): domain Eukaryota; kingdom Metazoa; phylum Chordata; class Aves; order Otidiformes; family Otididae; genus Chlamydotis; species Chlamydotis macqueenii. The sequence continues at coordinate 20,168,633 of NC_141556.1, forward strand.
TAAGCTACTAGATAAAAACCCCAATTATTTACTTGAAATCTACTGCAAATTTTTAAAAATAATGGTGAATATTAGTTCCTGTATGTATAAAACCCAATTCCTTTTAGTACTTTCCATTTCATTCTCTTCCTCTATGCCTCATATGCAATTCCATCATGTATTAAAAAAAAAAAATCCCTTTTCTTTCCTGTCATCCTAATCCCTCTTTACAATCTTGAATACTCCTGTTACACATTTTACCAAAGTAATAGAGGTTGGTTTCTTTCTTTGTTTCTCTTTTTCAATTTTTTCTTTCTTAATTCTCTATAACTTCATTTTTGCATCTCCATGTGACCAATTGAAATGAGACTGCTACATACAGGCATTTCTCCTGAAATCTCCTAACTGTTTAATATGAATAAAATTAATTGAGTACAACAGTATCTTTAAGAGTGTTGGTTAGCTGTGTCAGAAGCCTTACATTTTTCTATGTCATGTATATTAAAGGTTGCATTTATACTGCACAAAAATAAGAAGTAAATGTTAAAAGAAACCAATTAGAACTAAAAATTCACTGGTGTTTTTCTATGTGCAATATTCCTAGGTATCCTAGTGGTGCCTAAGCAGCGGGTTCAAACATCTCCTATGAAAAGCCATATGGTCATAGTGCTGGACTTTAGGTGACCCTGTCTGGGCAGGGAGGTGACTTCCAGAGCTCATTTCCAACCATTCTGTGCAATTCTGTGTATCAAGACTTTAAGAACATACTTCTGTTTTCAATTGCATTAATACAAACGCCATTGACTTTAGCAAGAATTGCACGTCTATATATCTAAATTCAGAATTTGAATTCAGAATTTCTAAATTGTTTTAATAATACCTGTAAGGCAAACAAAGACAAGAGCATGCATCCCTAAGAAGACAAGAACTGGTCTCCAGAAAACCCCAGAAAAGAAACCCCCAGATATTAATCTAAAATTCACATCAGATGCTAACAGGCATAATTGCAAATCAAAACATTATAATCTAGACCAATTATTTCTATTTTCTGCATTTTTCTAAGCTCTAAAGTTTTAAATACCACTAGAGAGGTCATGTCAATTCTTGTCCTAAAAGGAGTAAGTATTTATATTTCTACAACACTGCAGTACTAGAGACATTTTCAGTAGAGTTTTGCAAGCCTGCCATTAAGTTTTTTTACATACTTCGAACAAAGTGTTACATATCTGAAAAGAGTATTTTATGAAAAATAAAACTTTATATGGAAAGACTAGTTCTCAGGTGCATTTTTCCCACCCACAGGGCACCCAGAAGTTTGATAACAGGGAGACAGAATTATGTATAATGCATCTTGATCAACTGAGTCTTAGAGTACAAAGCTTAAAAAGGAAAGTGAAGAAATGGAAAATGGAACAAAAATTCCACAAAGCCCTGTGACTGAATAGTCTGAAGCAAAATACTTCGATTTTCCAAATTATTTATCTATTTTAGAATCTGTTGTTTAAAAATAAAAAAAGAGTTTCGCAGAAGCAAATCATATGTCAAAATACCAGATGCACAGTGGAATTTTTAAAAATAGCCAAAGTAACACTCAAAAAAACCTTCATAACTTCAATGGTGGACAGGGAGAGAAAGAATCCCAGTTTCTGAAAAGCCCAAAAAGAAGGGAAAGCAACAGAGTATTTAGAAAACTACTTTTCACAGTATTTTCTTTTTTCTTTTCTTGCAATTCAGTTCTAGTTTTGCATTGCTTCTGGCCTCATTAGCCATACCTGAACCAGTAAGCTGACCATTTCCACCAGCTATTCATATAATACACATACAGACTTTTTCTATTTCTAAGCCCTTCAAACTCAATGAAAAGAATACAGACGGGGATTGGAAGTAGTTGGTTCATATATGTACGCACTGTTCAGATATGTGTTTCATAAAATCATAGAATCATAGAATGGTTAGGGTTGGAAGGGACCTTCAAAGGTCATCTAGTCCAACCCCCCTGCAAGGAGCAGAGACATCCCCAACTAGATGAGGTTGCTCAGAGCCTCATCCAGCCTGGCCTTGAACGTTTCCAGGGATGGAGCTTCCACCACCTTTCTGGGCAACCTGTTCCAGTGTTCTATAACTCACATCGTAAAAAATTTTTTCCTAATTTCTAGTCTAAATCTACCCCCCTCTATTTTAAAACCATTACTTCTCGTCCTATTGCAACAGGCCCTACTAAACAGCCTTTCCACATCTTTCTTGTAGGCCCCTTTGAGGTACTGGAAGACCGCTATCAGGTCTCCCCGGAGCCTCCTCTTCTGCAGGCTGAACAGCCCCAACTCTCTCAGCCTGTCCTCATAAGAGAGGTGCTCCAGCCCTTTTATCATCTTCGTGGCCCTCCTCTGGATCTTCCCCAACTGGTCCATGTCCTTCTTGTGTTGGGGGCTCCAGAACTGGACACAGTACTCCAGGTGGGGTCTCACCAGGGCAGAGTAGAGGGGGAGAATCACCTCCCTCGACCTGCTGGCCACGCTCCTCTTGATGCAGCCCAGGATGCAGTTGGCCTTCTGGGCCGCAAGGGCGCATTGCCTGCTCATGTTAAGCTTCTCATCCACCAGCACTCCCAAGTCCTTCTCCTCAGGGCTGCTCTCCATCCATTCCCCGCCCAGCCTGTATTTGTGCCTGGGATTGCTGTGACCCAGGTGCAGGACCTTGCACTTGGCCTGGTTGAACTTCATGAGGTTGGCACGGGCCCACCTCTCCAGCCTGTCAAGGTCCCTCTGGATGGCATCCCTCCCTTCCAGCGTGTCGACGGCACCACACAACTTGGTGTTGTCGGCGAACTTGCTGAGGGTGCACTCTAGCCCACTGTCCATGTCGCCGACAAAGATGTTGAACAGGGCCGGGCCCAGCACGGACCCCTGAGGGACGCCACTTGTGACCGGTCTCCACATGGACATTGAGCCTTTGACCACCACTCTCTGAGTGCGGCCATCCAGCCAACTCCTTATCCACCGAGTGGTCCGTCCATCAAACCCATGTCTCTTTAGTTTAGAGAGAAGGATGTCGTGCAGGACAGTGTCAAAAGCTTTGCACAAGTCCAGGTAGATGATGTCAGTTGCTTGTCCCTTGTCCACCGATGCCGTCACCCCGTCATAGAAGGCCACCAAATTGGTCAGGCACGATCCGCCCTTGGTGAAGCCATGTTGGCTGTCACCAACCACCTCCTTGCTCTCCATGTGCCTTAGCATGGTTTCCAGGAGAATCTGCTCCATGACCTTGCCAGGCTCAGAGGTGAGGCTGACCGGCCTGGAGTTACCTGGGTCTTCCTTATTCCCCTTTTTAAAAATTGGGGTTATGTTCCCCCTCTTGCAGTCATCTGGGACCTCACCAGACCGCCACGACTTCTCAAATATGATGGCTAGTGGCTTGGCAACTTCATCCGCCAGTTCCCTCAGGACCCGTGGATGGATCTCATCAGGTCCCATGGACTTGTGCACCTTTAGGTTCCTCAGATGATCCCGAACCTGCTCTTTGAGTACAATGGGCGGTTCTTCATTCTCACAGTCCCTGCTTGCACCTTCTACAGCTTTCGTGGTGGGACAGGAACTCTTGTCGGTGAAGACTGAGGCAAAAAAGTCATTGAGAACCTCAGCCTTCTCCATGTCCTGGGTAACCAGGACACCAGTTCCCTTCTGGAGGGGGCCTACATTTTCCCTGGACTTTCTTTTGTCCCCTACGTACCTATAAAAGCTCTTCTTGTTGCACAAGCTCCAGTTCTTGGACAACATGCCCATCTAGAAAATCTCTAATGTAAAATATTCCACAATTGTAGAGAAAAAAAACCAAACCAAAACAAAAACAAAACAATAACCATTGCTAATGTATTTCTAGTATCTATTAAATGCCATAAAGATGTGAACAATAAGAACTTGCAGTTGGTTATATAGCTTTAGAAAAAGAAAAAAGATTAGAGCTAATTGGAAACTATTTGATCAAATGCTTTTTGTCTCAGTTTACCAATTCCCTCTGCATAAAAACTGTTACATTTTTATGAATTTACACTGGCCTCCAAAATAGGATCCAACTAAACTTACTGGGAGTTTAGAAACTGGTACCTTCAAGACTTCTGTTTTCTCTGATTTCTCAACTACCCTCTCTTATTCCTATAAAGACAGCTGTTATAGAAAGAAAGAATGTAAGATTTCCCCATAGTTTTCAGCTGTTGGAGCAATCTTTAATATTTCTTTGAAAACATAATTTTGATGGATATGATTTGTTTTACTTGAATCCATCCCTTCAGCTTTATTTCATGTGGGTGTCTCTGCTGATATTAACCTCAGTTTAAGATAATCATATTCATGTCTTCGATAAGGTAGAATATAGTAGTTATGGATTATCTTGACCTTCACAAAATGTATCCAACCATTTTCTTGATTTGTACCTATCTACCAAGTAAACTAGTGTGTTTCCTGCTTTAACATAGACGTGTATAATCGGTGAAGTATTTAAGTTTTACAAAAACATAGTCCATCATTTGAGCTCTCCAAGACAGAGAAGACTGCTAGAATTTACCTCATCAGAAAATAGTACACTATATTAATGTAATTCATCTCTGTTCCTTTTTTATGAGAAAGACTTTGTGCCACCAATGGACTCACTACCTCTATTTGTGAAGACACTAAAGTGAAAGGTTGCATCCACCTCCTCTTCTTGGTTTTATTCAATGAAACTTTTTTCTATTTATAAGTTTACCACAATCAGAGTTTAAAATCAACAGAAAACATGTATCATACTGAAAAAATAAGTTTAGTGATTTATTATGATTTTGACCATCTCAAGTTAGGCACCAAAACTTTTATCCTATCTTTAACAAGCAAAAGCAGAATATTTTTATTTTAATTTTGTTTTTTTATTGATTGTGCATTGTATAGTACTACATCGATGAATAGCATCAATAGCACTTAGGAACAAAATCTGTGTTTATACACAGTGAGTAAATTCATATTCTGACTTTTTATAATTTTAATACCAAAACAGTACACCAAAGTCTAATAAGCAGAACTTGAATATTTTATTCAAAAACACTGGGAGATCCCACTCAAGAAACTTTTTTCCTATGTTTTCAACATTTTCTTTCAAATTTTCAGGTAGCAGTTTAACTTATATTTGAAATTCAGAATGTAACTAAAATTTAATAACCTAAGTGTGTATATGTTTATATTGAGATACTATGCATAAAATTGCTGATTTTTCTGAATTTTCAGTATCTCTGTTACCCAAGTTTCTCACAGGACTTTCCGTGGCTTATATCAGTTCATCCAATTCAAATACTGAGTTATAGAGTTGTTTAGTTCATTTTCTAGAATGAAACTTTGCAATTTGGTTGTGTGTGTACAGATAAATCATTAAAGGAATTATGACTCTAAGCTAAACAGATGACATTTTAGTCTCAGTTTGTTCAGTATATACGAGACACGAGGATTTAAACTTGCCTGAAAAATAATCATAAATCTGTATTTCGAATAAAGCAGTAGGCTTGAATTAACTGCACAATCTCCGTATTTGAGACAGGAAGAAAAACATGTATTTTATGGCCTGGAGAAGGCAATAAGAAAAGTTTTCTCATGTGCTGTTTTTCCCATAGAAAGTAATATGAAGAATTCTCAGTCTGTTAGTTAATCAGTGGTCAACAGAACACACTTTTCAAAATTGAGAAACTTTGCCCTTCTTCAGAGATAATAACCAGTATCCTTTTCTTGGGTCTTCAAGCTTCCATGTGAACAGATTTAAGTCGATTTGAATAAGTCAACATGAAGTTTAGTTGCATAAAATATTACCCCAGGGGAAATCTTGGGGATTTCTTTTTCTTTTTTAGAAAAAAAAAATGAAAATGTAAAGTCTTCTCTTAGAGATAATAAAACAGAGACGTAACCTCTACTGATTAACTGAACAATGTCTGAGTGAGTGTGGGTTGCAAAACTTGGCCATGTCAGCAAATAGCAGTAGGTATAGTGAACCACACTCTGTGTTTGTACAGCACCAAGCATCAAGTTTGCTGTTTGCACAGCATCAATCAATGTATTGCACTGCAATACATTTTTAGAAATAATAGTAGTTCTTTCTTCCCAACAGCTGGTCATTGTATACTGAAGCATCCATACCAAAATGTAGAGATGAAAATGGGCAGCAGAATGTAGACACCCAAAAAGCTAGAAGCTAGACATATATACTGCTGCTAGGCCTCTATTATAGAAACACTCATAATTTTGATTCTGCTTTGGAATTCCCAAGAAAGCCTGTGGTTACTTTCCTTAGGCCCAAGATGCTGTCCTCTGCCTCATTTGGAATGTGTCCAGCACATTCAGTGTTTTACTGCAATCTACATAGTAATGATAATGTGTATATATAATACAGAAAGGACATTAGCTAATGACCTTAGCTATCAGCACAGGTATCATATTCAGAATTTTATGCACACACTTGTACTTCAGTACGACTTTTACGAATAGGAGTCTTGATGTCATAATATTGGTTTTATGTGACTGTTACTGAAATTTTAAATTCATATTTGAGGACAAACATCAATGTCAGTGTACAGTAAATGGAGTTGTCATGGTATGAATGCTAGTACACTGATTCGTACTGCACAAAGAAAGCTACTCTTGAGAAATGAGATGCAGAGCTGAGTGCCTACCTTACAGAGGACTCTACATTGTCTCCCAAGAAACATGTAAGGAAGCTTTGTAATTGTAAAGTAAAGCTAAGGTGAATGAATCCACTTACAGCAAATGAGATTAAATGTGCATATAAAACAGAGGAAAGATCTGAAAAGAAATTATATGGAAGCATGTGACCTATCTATTTAATATCTATGTAATAATGTTAGCTTTCAGCAGGGAGGGGAGAGGTTTTTGTTATTATCCAGGTTGAATTTGTAAAAGGTAAGTTAAAATCTTTTGTGAAAAAGGTACATTTAAAAGAACTGGTAATTAATTTAGGAGAAAATAGGAGGCAGTATATAGTCGATAACATCCTAGACAGATTCTTTGCATTGTATTTTGTTCTTGAGAAGGGCACTAAGGAATTCTTAAGTCTCACAGCTCACCTGTGAATTAAGTTGGGAATATATACGCCAACTGAAACGCAACCACCTTTAGGGATGAATGCAACAGCTGCCTGAAGCACTGAAGAACACAATAACATTGAACAGCACATTGAAATGTGAAATGACTTGAAGAAAACTGAAAGGAAAATTCTGGAAGGCAGAAAATAACAGAAAAACTAGAAAATTGTCCAGGCACAAAAATGTACATTGTCAGGGTTCAGAATTTTATCTCCAAATTTTTTAGAGCAGTAGATTTATTTTTCTGTAGGACTTTCCCCTAAAATATATCAAAGCATCACTCCTGTTTTACAGATAATCAACAGAAGCACAGTGTCTTGCTTGAAGTCATTCAACAGTTGCAGGAACACAGCACACATCTCCACAGGTCTCTGTTCAATACACTATTCACAATCTACATTATTTCTTTTCTAGAGTGCAGTACAAGTTCGAGTACCATCTACCCTCTATCTCTAGACAAGGGCTTATATTTGTACTGACTTGTAGGAAAGCATGCCAGAAAATGAAATACTAGCCTTACAGAGACAACCTGTCATCTACATACTGCTTCAGTCCAACTTGCCTTTCCCCTGAGACTTGACAAAACCATTGCACCAAGTGGTACAACTGCACTTTCTAGTATCAGGCAGAAAGCATATGCGAAAACTACACAATGTGTCATTTCAAAATGCCCATTTGCAGATGCACAGATGTGGCCTTTAGGAGAAGAATCATGCTTTTACTAAGCGTCTGCAGAAATTGTTTTCAAAAAGAGAATGCATTTTCTTAGTTGCTGTAGAACAAGGTCTTATTACCTAATGGAAGGGCCCAGTGGGTAACCCACTGACTTAAAGACTTGTCACCAGAATTCATTATAAACGTTAAATGTTTTTGCCTAAACATAGTGACTGGTAAAACAATATAATTTAAAATATGATCTTAAAGCATGGTCATTCCTTCAAAGACATCTATCCTTTTGCCAGCACAGAAATAACCTCTATGGAATGGATTAAAATGCTTATTTGAATGAACAGAACAGTCAGGACAACACTATTGGCTCAGTTCACATTTCTCTGATAGTTTTCAGGTCTTTGGAATAACATAATAATAATCAATATTTGTGCTTGAGATTGCCCCAACCCATGTAAAGGACCTTGCACTCGGCCTTCTTGAACTTCATGAGGTTCACATGGGCATGTCTTTCCAGCCCATCAAGGTCCCTCTAGATGATATCCCTTCCCTCCGGCATGTCAACCATACCACACAGCTTGGTGTCATTGGCAAACTTGCTGAGGGTGCACTCAATCTCACTGTCCATGTTGCCAACAAAGATGTTAAACAGGGCCAGGCCATTACCAACCCTTGAGGAACGCCACTCGTCTTTTACCTTTAGTTGGACATCAAGGCATTGACTGCAAATCTTTGAGTGCAGCCATCCAGCCAATTCCTTATCCACGAAGTGGTCCAATCATCAAATCCATGTCTCTCCAGTTTAGTGGCAAGGATGTCACGGGGGACAGTGTCAAATGCTTTGCACAAGTCCAGGTAGATGATGTCTGTTGCTCTTCCTTTATCCACTAACTCTGTAATCTTGTAGAAGGCTGCCAAATTTGTCAGGCACAACTTGCCCTTAGTGAAGCTATGTTGGCTGTCATTTAAAATTCATTACCTTGCCCATTACTCTAAATATGAAGACAGTCTTTGTCTTTTTTTCCAAATCTAGCCTCCACAGGTGGATATAACAAGGATACTTCAGATCTCAGATTCCATATTTTGGACTTGTGCTCCTAAATTTATGAATATGCAGGAAAGCTGCACTGACTTCCTGTGCTTCAGTAAGGAAATAGAGCACTCAAAGTTTCTAAAAAGTGGACACTTTTTTAAGAGGAGCAAGTATTTGAGTGATTATTATTTTTCTTTATTTTGCATACTTAAAAGTCATTTGTGTGTTGTGATCCGGTCATCAACAGAGGGAGATTAATACTTCCACAGGATTGTTCAGTCCATCATGAGATAGGTACCCAAGATAAGCAAGATTAATTTCTTTTATAAGCAGCTGTTCTTTTTCTGGTGATTACTGAAGCGCTTCGACTATGTGAGATTACTTCCACCCATGCTGGTTTATGCTATATTTATTTGCAGACTGCATTTCATCATGTTGAGCAAATAAATTTATCTCTTTTCTTCTACTGTTAGTTATTTTGACCATGATGATTATCAAGCTTCTTCGGTAAGGTATATTTTTTTTAATTCTATATATCAACCTGAAGCTTTTTTTCCATTTCTTTGAAATCTATCTACAAATCTGCATGTTACCAATTTTTCCTTCCATCTAGCTCACTAACTTAGTCTTGAATCTCGTAATATTTTATATTTTACTTACAAGTTCCGCTCCTGGTAAGAGACAATTGTGCAACACTCAGGGTCTTCATTCAATTTTAAGCAAACCTTTCATCTCCATCTTTACAGAAAAAAACTTGAAATATTTTTTCCTACCTCTTCCTGCCATTGTCTCAGTGCAAAGACATATACATGTATGTTCTATTTACAAGGAACCACTAAGGATTTGTAGCATATGGATAGGATATCATTTAGGATATCCTTTGGAGATGGAACACTGAACTCTGTCAACATGCTTAAGCTATGAAAAAAATTTCAGTGAGGCTTTTATGCCTTATGATGACACAAGACCCCGAAAACATAAGTTCATGTCACTGGAATTTCTCAGTGCTGACTATTGCTGGATTGCTGGCAGTGATTATAACAGTGGCCTCTAGCCTAACTTATCTTTCCAGGACTGTAAAAGTACCAATGGAAGTAGAAAGGTCTTCCGAGAAAAAAAAAAAAAAAAAAAGAAAAATTAAAGATTATCGCAAGAAAATTTTATTAATTTGGTGAAGACAATCTACTGGAGAGCTAGATATTGGACCAATTCAAGGTCACTGGTACTGCAGCTACCCACTAAATGCAATATTCTTCCTTAAGTTGTTCAGCATCTTAAGACATAAACATAAATATCTGGTGTCTATTCTGTACAACCCTTCTCAAGGTTATATATTAAAAGAAGGATAGTGTTTATCATATTTATATTCACATATAAATTATAAATAGTGAAAAAATTATTACTAGATGTGCAGTGGATACTTTGAAGTACATTTCCACTACTCCCCCGAGTACAGATTAAGCACTCATAAGCGGCTATAAGCCATCAGCATCAATAACTATCCTTTTCAGTGATCACATGAACACTATTAAAATATTTACTAACAGTTATCTACATTTTATATACTGTTCAAAGGCAGAACTCTAAAATAGCACGTAATGGTTAAAATGATTTTGTTATAAATCTCAGGGCAAACAAAAAAGTTAAAACTGAAAAATAGAAATCTAGAGATGTGTATGTAGACAATATTGATATAGATTTCATTTATTTCCTGAAGCTTGATAATAGTGTGATTTTAAACTTGTTATGAATGCAAAATAAATACAAAGAAGAAATTAAGTTCATTGAAAAATGACCACCAGGTCTATGCAGACAGCAGAAAATAAACCCACTTTACAAATTATGTGGCTTTGAATATCAAGTAAAAAATCTTAATCAAAAGAGAATATAGCCAAAAAGAAAAAAAGAATTTTAAAAAAAAAGAAAAGAAAAAGGAATGGAGAAACCAAAGATTCTTTTTTCAGTCAAGTTACCCCCATTGAACAAATTCGCAATCAGCCAAGCCACCATAACTAGCTACATATTTACTTATCACCTTGAAAAAAACAAGTTACTGCAACTTAGCTGAATAGTACGGAAATCTTCTTCACTTCTGTCAAAGTAATGAGGCTCATATGTTGACCCAGAGACACCTGCCACCGAATTCATTTAATGCTTTGCAGGTGAGTATAGGTCACTTCTATCCTTCCTTTCACAAATGCAAGTCCAACAAAGCAAGAAATTACAGCCTTTTCCTGACCAAGGAAGAATGAGAACTATTACTTTTGATATTCCAGTTTCTAAACATCTTTTCCTCTAACATTTTCTTTTAAAATCCTCTTTCATGATAACCAATATTTCAAAAGAACTTGGTCCACATCTGAAATTTGGAACTTGAGGAGATCTGACAGAATTACTGGCATAAGAATAGCACGTTAGTCATATTTAAAGTGAATGTGAGCACAATTATTTCATTGTGTAGCTACTATTATGGAAATGTTGTTCATTAAATAAATCAAAATCAGACATCTTAGAATTTAAAAATAATAATAAAATAAAATACAATTTTAAAATTACTATGTTCCTGATATTCCTTCTTTGGAGAACACAAGCAGGAATACACACACACACATAAAGATTGGTGTTTTTTTCTGCTAAGCAGATGTGTCTCTAGAGGAAGCTAAATTACCTGGGAAAGATGAGAAGTAAGACATCAGCCACACCTTCTTGCTTCACATAGAAGCACAGGACTTACCCTTCCTATGTAAATAAATAAGCAAAGAAATTTACTTAAGACCAAGTGAAATTGCTATATGCATTATATATGGTATTACATCCAGAGGGTGGAGTTGCTGTGTGCACATGCGTGCACACATATGTTTGGATATGTATCCAAACTTACTTTCAGGAAAAAGACAGTTCAAACTGAATCAGGTTATATTTGCTCGTGGAAACAGTCTGATTGTCAGGAGGATACACATATTTGCACTAGAGGAAATCTCATAATTTTTGCACTATACTGTTAATTTCATCTTCACTAGATATTATTCAGTCTTTTCTGAATATATATCATCTCTAGGAGATAGATAAGAATTTTCATTAAATAAGTATTTTATTTACTATAAGATTTCTAAAAACTGGTAGTTTGTATACATTTCTCTGAAAAAAAAAAAAAAAAAAGAACAATACAATAAGCCTTCAGCTTCTCTGAACACCAGTATGAGTTGATAGCAAAATTCACATGCAATTTTCAGAACAGGGCTCGCTACAGTGGTAAAGAATAATGAATAGTGATTGCTGGTGTACATGTTAGCTTTCAATAAATAATTATACAGACTAACTGTAATTACTTCTCTTCCCTCCCTAAGAAAGATATTGAACAATCATCTGAAAAGAGGATCCCAAAATGGATTGAGTAAAGTCTACTGAAAAGTATTTTATCGTGTGCACTGGGCAAGCATATAGTACTATCAGCCCAGTACCCTTGTTGAAGTTTAGGATTTTCATTCTCTGGAACAGCTTATTAACATTTTGACTTAAGTCCACTGTTGTACTTTCATATTTGTAATCACAGAATGCACGACGAGACTTCACAGTTTCAGTTTAGCCAGTCAGTTGTGCCAACAGGGTCAGACTATCATTTGCAGAGACTTGAATTTAGCTCTGTATATTTATTTTGGGATTTAACTTTAATCAGTAACTTCTTTATAATGAACACAGCTTTTGCATCCTATAGGGATTTATTATGTGGATTGCAGACACAACTCTGAACTTGATCATCTCGAACATTGACGTAATTTAGGATTAAATTTTATTAATGAAAAAAAAAACTAAGAAGAACATAGGTACATCCTGTGGCTCCAGAGAGGTTCCAAATTCTGTCCTACACTTGCATGTTATTTTGTGTTGTTGTTGGTTTGTTTTTTTTTTTCTCTTCCAGAAACTGGAAGATTTTCAGTCTTCAGATTTTCAGATTTTCAGTAAGGAAAGAGAGCACTAGAAATTTCTAAAAAGTGGATAATTGTTTAAGTGAAGCAAGTATTTGAGTGATTTTCAATAAGATCAGATTTTCAGACTTTCAATAAAAAATGCTGAGGAGATGCTGAGGAGAAAGCAGATATGATTTGTGTCATCTTTTTCTCCTTCCTTCTATTTGAAATGATCAAGTATCAGATTCAGAAGAGTGCAAAACAGAAAGAAAGGAAAAAATACCCAAAGAACATTTAAATGCAGGACCATCTTCTTCCATGAGCCACTTACACAATTCCACTCAGGGCCTGTTCTTCCGTCTCTGAATCACTGGGAATCTTACCACCAGTTTCAAGATCACCAGTCTGAATCCCAGTAATAAAAACAGACATACATTTTCTTCAGTAACTGTATAATGAGGAAAATTTTTGCCATTCCATTGAGTATAGCTTATTATAGATCTAAATGACAAAAATATACACATTTCTTAAGACCATCCTATTACTAACTAGCATAAAGTGTTTAATAAAAATTAGTTAATGATAGTGACACTTATCATACATTGCAACATGTGCTTTATGTGGCAATCCTGCTCAAATTATCAACACTCTGCTTTCTAAGTGGTGTTACTTGTTTCTGTAAATACTTGCTTACTTGTAGCTATTTGTGTAGTAAATGGGAAAGAAAAAGCTTATCTTAGAAATACGATCTTCATATTATGCTCAAATAATGATTCAGGAACTTTGTTGTAAGTATCCGGATTTGTGTATTTATTTTTGAATCTTTACAGATAAAAGAGTTTGGTTCTGCCCTCACTGCAGGATCAAACCCATAGTAGGCTATGATGTTCTACATACGCTAAACATTTCTAGTGTTTATTATATTAAATTGCTTAGAAGAAATACATAAGATGTGTTAAAAAGGGATCATGATGAGTCAAACATGAGCTTTGAAGATTATTTCTACCTGTCATATCTGGACTTGTAGGGTTAGATAATTAGACACAATAAAAATGTTTCTATTCCTTTCTAATTGAAGAGTATTCCCTTCAAATTAAGTGCTAGTCTAATTTGTTTTATTTTTAACATTTTTAGAAATATTCACAAGGCTGAAATTAAGGCAATTTTACAGTAGAATTGCTTTTTGGCTACAATTTATCAAAATTTGCATAAATACAAAAAAAAATAATAAATTTAAGAAAAAAAGAAACACACCAAAGCTAGTGTGAAAATGGAAGCAAATGCCTTTCAGGACATTTCCATAGTAAGATTTGTTTGTTGATTTTTCTTAATAAAGAAAAACTTGGGACAAAAATGGAAGCTGGAGAAATTGATAAAAACTTTATTTTCTACTAATTATTTTGTATTAGTCCTATGAACTAACAGTTTTGTTTCAATTAAGTGCAAGAAACAACTTTAGATATACAGATGCATAGCAGGAATTAAAGGAAAAAAATTTCCAGGAACAAATGGAAAAGGTTATGAATAAGGCTCTCAGGATTATGGTTACAAATGAGCTTCTGTCTCAGCCATAATTTATACTGGCTTTGTACAGAACAATTCAGTTAAGTTAGATGAAATCCATAGGACACTTGGTCTTAGCAGTGAATATCTATCAAAAAAAAATGAAATTTATGGAGTGCTGATAGGAAGCATATAACTAGATCATTAAACTACTTGTTGTCTTAAAGTGGAATTCTCTATACTGACTTTGACATTCCCACAAGTCAGGTAGTGACTGGGGGACTGTAAAAGAGAATAAAAGTGTTTCCCATAGCACAGTGTCATATGAAATTTCAGATACTGAGCATTGTCCTGTGCAAATTAGAGACCTTTAAGGTGACTCAGGAGAGCTAGACAGGTTTTTAACATGCATTTCCCTATCTGCTGGTAGATATATGTGATTCTTTTCATGTAATTTAAATCAGTATGAAATATTGTACAATTGCAGCAACACTTACAGTAAAACTAATTTTTTTCTTACTCATTTTCACCCTATTCCCCTTTGAAATGCTAACTCTCCAGACTGTAAAATGTTCATATCCACTGTTACTAACTGCTTATTCTTTTTTGCTACTGCTATAATAACATTCATTCAGACAACAGCTCAGAGAGTAGTTCATTTTTTACTATAAACTGTTTGGGCCATAGAACATACATGGATATCATATATATAGAAGATCTTATGGGATGTGAAGTGCTGTAGAGTTTGTATTTTTGTGATTAGTAGTGTGTAATTTACTGTGTTACTTTTTAGGTGATCCACAGCATCTATCTGCTAGTAGAACTACTTTAAACCATCTCTGGGAAACATAAAGTGTTTGATATTTTTGTTATGTCTTGATTGGAAGAAAAAATCTCAATTCTTAACATTTCTTTAAAAAGCAAACATTGTAGTTCAAGAGTTTACAAGACTGTTTCTACTATATCTCCCTCTTTATAGACTTCCAGAGGAAAGAAAACTCTGGGCTAACACCAGAATGTTGGCAAACAAAGGGTTCGGGGAGGAATTCATTGAATAAAAAGTAGACTGACAACTAGGTATGAAACGGTCATGAAAGCACAAGCCAAAGTTACCAGGTAGCTCAACATATTGGCTTCCAAAGAAGCAGAAGGTTTACAGTTCTTTGGTCCCACTGTCTGGTGAGCTTCTCAGAACATAATAACATTAGCATCTCAGCAACTTGTTTGCAGGACCCTGTTTGGGGACTTAAGGACCTAGAAAGATACTGTGTACTATTTGAAATATTGGGGTGTTCTGTCCCTGTAAACCTGGGATACTGAGAAACCAAGAATCTGAGAGCCATACCATCCTGCTCTTTCAGGTCTCAGGCTCTGCGTCAGACTGGAGGCAGCTTGCTATGTTGGGACTCTATCCAAAGTCTTCTTGGATCTTAGAATTTCACTCAAAGTCTTGAGACAGTTTTGGTTCCAGTGGTTCTACATTTCCCTGAAATGCTGCTGAAAGAAAGGGCTCAATCTGCTAGGGGCATGGGTGTGTTGTAATTGCCAGCTACTGAACTTGGCTTTTCATTTCAAGTCGAAAAAACGTACTTCCAACTCTGTGCTTTGTTGTTTGGTTACTCATATAAATTTAATCTATGAATTCTTTTATATTTTAATTGTGTACACCCATGTGTCTAGATTAAGTGGCATCTCCAGAGGTTGGTGGCACCTCCAAAGAGCGTGGTGTCATAATGTTGCCAGGTGCTCTATGACTATCTTATTAGAATCATGGTCATGATAGTCACTATCCTGTGTGCTGAATGAGGACATGTAAAGCACAGTAGGCTTTCCAAGAGGCTTTAATCTGTCAGGTCTACAAAGAAACTCAACTGAAAAGAAAACAGAAGATCAAGAAAAAGAGTTAGAGTAAAAGTGAGTTTCAGGGAAAGTTACGGAAATACAAATGCCAAAGAATTCAATCAGATCTTTTCCTTTTCCTTCTAAGTTAAGAAGTCCTGTCTGTCCATATAAATGTTCAGGAGAGCAACAAAAAAAAAAAAAATTGTGTATTGATCAAAAGAGCTCAAAACTTGTTTCACAATGTAATTAATTCAGAGTGGATGTGATTAATTTGGAAGTGCAACTGACACTAGGATTAAGCATTTAGCTTTTTGTAAGTGGATGACTGAGTCATCATTATACAACATAATCTTTCAGACACCTTAAGGATAGAGGAATACTCTAGTGCAAATTCTCTCTCATCTTCCTCCTGAAGACAAATGCAACAGCTCTGCAAAAATCTTCTTTTTACCAGCTGGAAGGAGTTGCCAAAATCTAATAACTGACAGTCTTACATCTGTCAATCTGAAAAACGCTTTTGAAATATTTGGAACAATTACCACCCCAAAAAAATCAGGCTTGCTAGACACTGGGAAAATTCAGGGTAATTAATCATGTTAGCTTTTTCTAATAACACCTTGTATATGTGTCTCTACATAAAATCTGAGTAGATCAGGACAAAGTAGTAATCCTGAATATAAATATGCATTATAAACAGTCCATTCTGAAGTGTAGTACATTTTTGGCATTGAATGAAGTTAATTACAGAAAAGTAAAATATACAGAAAATTATGAAATACAAATATAAATTTCTATCAAATATTTTCTCAACCAGTTTCTATTTACTAGTGTGTATAATGTATAGTTCAGCTAATTAAAATCAAATATACTAAATGTTCAGCTATCTACACTCTGTAAATCAAGCATACATGAATACTTCAATACTTAATAAAAATAAAATACCTTTATAATTCTATATACTCATTGCTGCTACCTTATTTTAATAAAATTCTGCCTCACTAAATACCATTTTACTCCTTGTAGGGGTCATAGGCCTTGTGCTATTATATGGAAAATTTTGTATACGTTTCTTCAAATTATATTTTTTAGTACACTGATTTCAATGGATCACACTACTGAGAGTCTTATCTATTGATTAAGGAATTTTATAGTTTAAACTTAGTGCAATAAAAAAAAAGATCTACTCTTCACGTAAAGTACTGATATCCAAAACACATTTTGTAGTCACTTTACGTGCTCTGCATATGTCAGGCAAGATATTAGGCTAGTTTGATTATCTCTGTAGGTGGAGCTACAATTATTTCTCCTAGAAAGTTAAGATAGTTAAATCAAATCAGCTCAAAATATGGCTTTCTATGAATGATTTAGACCAAGTCAATCCTCAGAAAAGATCCAATGAGAGCAGCATATATAGTTCATTAATTACTTTGGTGCTTCAGTTTTATAAGTTTTACCATTTTGTCTTCATTTTGATAGAGTTAAATTTTTTAATTACTTTAATTACTACTCTGATGTAACCTACTGCCTATATTCTTGCAGTCTAGCATTTCTATCAAAATGAATGTGGAAAATCCTATCATATCTGGCAGTGCTGGAATCGCATCTCCTCAGCATACTTGTTACGTTCAGCATCTGCATAATGGTTAACATAAAAAATTACTCATACAATTCCATAACAAGGAAACAACAGGGCTGTATGGGTCTTTGGTGTATTAGAAAAATCAATCTACTTATTTTACTGCTTAAAAAAAACCCAGAAGCCTTAACGTATTCTAAAATTTGAACATTGTTCACTTGATCAGCTTAAGGTGGAAGTGATAACACTACTTATCTTCTAAAACCTTTTGTCTATATATTTCAATTGCTTTATGGTAGAAGTTTATATACATAAAGCATATAAACTGCTTCTGACAGTGACCCATTTGCTGAGGCTCCTAGGCACAAGTGCAGAAGGTCCTTTACACTGTCAGCCGTACAATGATCATTAAAAAAAAAAAGTATTATTGGATTCTTTTTTATCAAATGTTAATTTAGGAAACTCCTAATACTAACTTAACAACCTTTCCACAACGTGACTTTGGGTACATGATTTCTTATATTTATTCATTTCTAGAAAAGTATTTATTTCAGCAAGGAAGTGAGGCTTGGGCTTGCCTCTCAGTTTGACTTATCAGTACATTTGTAATGTAATTAAAAATAAATAAAGTTTTTGTATCTAAGAATATAAATCTCTGTTATACAGAAGTGTTCACAAAGCTATAACAGCAAATAATTACATGTACTTCATTTTGTGCTACTTAAGACTTACATCTACTAGGTACTAGTCACATAGTTAAACTTATATACTTTAACTTATTGAGCTTTATATGCCAGCACATTTTAAATACTCATTATTTAGTTTTCAGCTAGTATTGTTTTCTAAAAAAAAATGTCCACAATGTAAAGTCCTACTTGCACACTCTTTGATTTATAAATTGTTAATCTGATTGAGCTGCTACAATACATTGCAGCTGTATGTGTTCTACATATTCATGGTAAATTCAAGTGCTGAAAAGTACTGTGAACATTACACTGAATTTATTAAGTACACAAAACAGTAATCAGTAATCTCAACAGAATGTAGTGGCTCACTTCCTTACATTAACTACAGGATATTAAATTTCTTGTCCAAATTTTTCAACACAGTTCTGTAACTAAAACCAACCTGGGTCCTTTGCTGTGTTATACAAATCAAGGATTTCTTTATTATCTTGCCATTTTTATTTGCTTTCTACCATCATTTTAACAACTACTTCCCAATGTATATATACTTCCTGTCATATTACAGGATTTGTCTGACAGTAAAGGTTGTCAAGAATCATTCCTAAAAGACTTATATCAATATGACAGGCAAATCTAATGGAATAGACACAGAAGCAGTCATGCTGCAGCACAGTAAATGTTTACCCAGATTAGTACCCTGTCTCCAGGAGTGACCATTAGCAGATAACTTAAATGTCTTTAAGTGTTATTGCAACTGTAAAAATAATCGTCTAAATCCCTGTGCCCTTAATGCAATGAAATGCAGTGCATATGAGATAAAGCGGATGCTGCTTTAATTTATCAGAGGTTTAAACCAAAAAAAAAATTGTGTAGCTGTATTTTCATAAGTGTCAGCATCCCTAGACTGAAATAGCTTTTATAAAGCTATACTTCTAAACAGAATAATACAAAAACTTTTATATTTCACTCTCTTTGGAGAGATTTCTCCATTATTTAGTGTGGGGTAACGTTAGCAGGGCTGCATGTATGCAGGAGGGGAAGTCTGTGGTGATTCGCGCGCTAGGCGCGGATAAGTCCATGGGCTCAGGGGGCAGGTGCGTCCACGTACGTGCTGGGCATGAATAAGTCCATGGGTGCAGGGGCAGGTGCATGGCGGGCACGGATAGATTCATGGGCGCAGGGGGCGGGGGCGTTCGCGTTCGTAGCGGGTGTACGGGTATTTAACCCTGTGTTACACAGCATTAAATTGAAGGCTTGGCTTGACGGTATCCGTGTGATGCCCTGCTTTCCCCGAAGCAGGGCTCCGGTGCGTGCGGGGTAGGTTAGCTGGCAAGAGAAGCCTGCAATTTAGTTCTCTAACTGCTCTTCAAGCTTGAAAGAGCTCACTTTAAACAACTCCAGATCTTTTTCATTAGCTGTTACCATTTTTCTTCTTACACTCTCCTTTGATGAAGTGCTTACAAAAAAAAAAAAATGTGGGCTGCTGCTGCTGCCTGGAGAATGCAGCCTATGACAGTAGCTGTTCATGTCTTTTTGTTACTTCTCACTCATTCACTCATGGGTGACTGTATCCAGGTCCTGCATTTGATTTGCAAGTTCTTGAGATTATAGACCATCTCTTTTTCCTCCTGGGTTTACACAGAATCTAGCACACAAGTTTCAATTTCAATAACTAAGTCTACTAGCTGTCATAATAATATATAGAATAAACCCCAGCCTCTCACTGAAAATCTCTTGATTTGATCATATTTAAAAATATGCACCCTTATAAAAAGGTTTGTAGAGTCGCACTAATGTAATTCCTCAAGCTGTGCTTTTAAAATATGTATCCACTCTGCTTTTATGTTTTTTTCTAGATTTACGGCACTCCTGTGAATGTTCTGCCAATAAATTGCCAGTCCTGCATTATTCATTGAAATAAAGCATAATACCGTTGGAATCCATTTTGAAATAATTAGCACCAGTAAGCCCTTTAATCTAACAATAGATGAAAAGTCATCTGCCTGCTGCTTTAGATTTGTTAGGTAACCATGTCTAAGTCAAGGTATTTCAGAAGCTTAACAGAGCCAAAGTTAACAATAATTACGCATTTGTTTAAAACATTTCCAAGGGTTTTGAATGCTAGTGTAATACACCTTCTTTAGACATGTAAGCTAAACAGGTAACTCACAAGAGTTTCAATCATTACAAGGCATAAGCATTTCAGCTACAGAATCACTGTGGGAGCTCTATATCTAACCAACACATATAGGCAGATCCCTTAAATATTAAGTAACTAATAAGGATGTTAGAAAGAATGAAGATTTTAAAAGCTTGATTTTTTAATGAAAATCCTCTTTCCAAGCATCATAGAACACTGGTAGAACACTGGAACAGGTTGCCCAAAGGGGTGGTGGATGCCCCATCCCTGGAAACATTCAAGGCCAGGCTGGACAGGGCTCTAAGCAACCTGATCTAGTTGGGGATGTCCCTGCTTCTTGCAGGAGGGTTGGACTAGATGACCTCTGAAGGTCACTTCCAACCCTAACCATTCTATGATTTTATGATCATCCAGGTATGCTTCCTCCATTAATACAGCCCCAGAAAGGTTGCGTAAGTCCCCCAGTCCATCCAGTCAACCATGAGTGGGAGGGTTCCCAGAAGTGGATAGGAGTTCCCATCACAAAGCAAAGGGCACGAAAAGATAGCCAATAAAAATACTTAGCACCAAAATAAATCTGAACTTCTACTCCTTCTTGGTGCATAAGTATTTCTACCATCTTCAGAAATCTCATAATTTCATATTTTAGGTATTTTTCAAGATAATGCCTGTGTCAGTAGACACTGAGATGGAGCTGCTCTTTGTCTTTCTATGACCTGTGTTCTACATCAAAGAAATAAAAAATGTCTCAGGTCAATTACCACTTTGGACTAGCGAAATTCACAGCTCCCACTTTTGAAGCAGAGGTGACGTTGTCACCAAAGTAGTCTGACTGGGAGAAACCTCCATCTTTGCCACTGAAGCTGAGTGTCTGCATCCAGACTAGAAGGGTAATAGGTCAATTCTGAAGATGAATTTTTAATCAAGTAGTAGGAATAGAAAGCCAAATGGAAAAACACTCAACTTACAATGTCCAGTTACTGTTTCCTTTGTACATTTTCTTCAGGTGTTTGAAAAAAACTGCCAGAAATATTCAAGCTGTTTAGTCAAGTTGGACGCATTTCTTTTTGTCTCTTGAGCCAAATCATTGGACCTGTTTTGTTTTGTTTTTTAATTTGTCAGAAAAGCTTATTTTTAGTGAATGTTTTCCTGGAAATTGTGTGCATAGGAACATGCATGAGAGTGCTGATCCTGTACCCCAGTACACTTGGCTGCCCCTGTCCAAACTTGACTTGGTCTGTTTTGCTAGCAAGCAATTTAACTCTTCTGTATGAGGCCTAATCAATAGGAGAATTTCAAAGTACTTCAGTATACTTCGATAAATCCTATACTGGCTAGTAACTTTAACATGCAAGTATAACAAAGAAATTTTTACACAGACTTCTTCTGGAGTGGAACACTGTACAACATGAAGTAATATGAATAGATATAATATTACAGAACAAAAATTTTGCCCAATTTGGCTTCTATGTCATAAATCAGTATTTAATTTCTCAGTTATTTTTCTTCTAATGTTTTTGAGTGCATATGCCGTCAAGTTGAATCTTCTTTTACAGATTCAACTTTTACATTCAAACAATTTTCAAACATTATTTTTAGTGAGCATTTTCTCTTGCTGCATTTTTTCTTCCTTTCTATCTTTGAATAGGCATATTTTTTCTTGTTTTAGTATTTTACACTCAAAATAAGGAGCTGATAGGATTAATTCAATTTTATTGTTAATTGCATGAAGAAACCTGTTGCATAGTGATGGACCACCTAGACTAGTATTCTGGTTCTGAAAGCGACAGTAGGACTGGCTATTCAGGCACAACACATGAGTCTGAACCCTTTTGGTGCTCCATGCCCCATGTTATTCATGTTAGTAATGCTAGAAATAACATCCTTTATATTAGATTCTCTCCACTATGCATTTATGGATATGCTGCCCATTATTTTGTCCTTTTTAAAGCAGCTAATGCCATCTACCTTTACATCACATTCCATAAATTCACCAGCCACTACATAAAGTACTTTCCTTTTTTTCAGTTTTAAACTGATCTCTCTGGTTCTCACACAGGTTATGTGCACACTTGGTAGTCGATTGCTCCTACTGCATCATACAGGTGCCTAGGAGTCTGCAGAAGATGGAGAACTCCTTGTGGCTCATCACAGACAATGTTTCCTTTTTCTTCAGATACTAATAATCTCAAAATTTGAACACGCATAAATGGGAAAAAGTATCAGAATTTCTGTTCTATGAGGAGTTTAAAACATTTTTAAGTTTTCAATGACAATTTTGGAAACAGAACTGGTATAGAAGTTTTGAGTATTGGCTAGTTCTAATTTCTGAATTAAGGACAACTTCAGATGCTTGTCAAGCTCAAATTTGTACTTCCAAGTTTGTTATTGTTCTACAGTTCCCATTCAGAACCAGAAACTGCAGCCTAACAGCTGCAAGCTTCCTACAGTACAAAATTCATGTAACTATTTCACAGCATAACCCCAAACAGAAACTTTTTAGAACATGTTCCCTCGGTCTTCAGAACTTCACAGTAGTACTTTGCTTCCAAATAAACAGACATTAGAATAGCTGTGAATCCTTCTATCAGCATCAGAAGCCATAAATAAATAGTGAAAGCTGTTTATCATCACTGTTTGACACAGCTGACAGTGTTTACTCTGTTGAGGCTCTTCATAGAGAGGGCTACTTCTCATTAATGCAGAAAATTACATTCATGCAGGTCGGGGTTAAGGTAATTGGTGAAGTATGAGAAGGGAAGTATATGCTACAACTGTCAGCCCCAAAATGAAGTGTGAATAAATATATAACATATCAGTTTCAGTACATCATCCACAACAGATAATATATGAAGAACACAAACACTTTGCAGAATACATAGTACTGTTGTGAAAGCAATACTGCTGTAAAAATGCTAGTGTTTCCTGGTGTGAAATGCTGCTGATATACTACATTCCAAGCATGTTTAGGGAAAGAATATTTTCTAAATACAAATTCACATTTAAAATCTGTCTATAGATAATCTACAAAAACTAAGTAATTGGTTTTTAATGTAATTATTAAAGGGGCATCCACTTTGTTAGTGGAAAATATTAGAACAGTTGAGCTGTCTGCAAAAGTTAAGAATGTGTGACCAATGTGATTTATAAAGCATGAACCGTATAATCTATTTAAAGTTTGATGCTGCTATGTATTGCTAAATCAATTGTTCTTATAAATAAACTATGACCTGAAAAAGCAGAAATGTCATTCACTAATGGTTCCTAACAAGAGGACAGAGGGAAGCCAATCGTAAGTTTATGACTTTTAAAATAGCCTTCTCAGTGATGTTCAATAACAATGCAGCAGACACAGTGATTAGGTATTGTTAAGTGTAGGCCATGAGGAGCTGGGATAAGACCATTATCACACTTGTGAATTCAAGTGGGTATCAAATCCCTGGGTACAGGAAAATATTTGGGGTAAGATATGCTTGACGTGATGTGTAGGTATTTATGAGTGTGATATCCTGGTCTGTGGGATGAGACTATATTCACAAAGCATGTATTACATTCATCCTTTTAAGTACACTTGGACATAAAATGTTGACACCACACAGTCAAGACAGAAAATAATAATGTGTGAGCCATCATGATACCAGAGCTGCAAGTCCTTATAAAGACTGAAAGTTACGTTTCATGGTACTATGATTCATCTAAGAAACATCAAACCAAATCATAATTAACTCTTTTCACCCCTGCTGAGACATAAAAGTATCATCTGCCTGACATTCTTTAAGATGCTTGAGTCATGAAATAAGCTAAACGCTGTAGGTTTTGAGAAATCAAAGTACAGCACGGAGGCTGGTAAAAATAATAACTGAATGTATTGTTAAGTTTTCAATGCTCTCCATTGATAAGACACTTGAAAAAATACTATTGAGTCTGTTCAAGAGAATTTCTCCAAGTATACACAACAAACTTTGAAATACATAGCTGTAACTCAAATCTTCATGTAGAAATGTCAAAGTGAGAGATGCATGGTCTTTTACCAGATCCTGGTTTGAGCAAAAAAAAATGGCAGTTAAGCTATAATAAGTCATTATTTGATTTTTTTTGTTTGTTTAATTGAGTTTCATTCAGGTTTGCTCCACAAAGATTGCAAATGAGGAACAGAAAATGTCAGAAACAGTATTGGAGGAGAAAGCTTTGATTTTCTTTTCCTGACACTCCTGGATATTAATTACATGAGTACACATAAATGTGTGCTCACTGGACCTATTGTTGTTAGAACAGACTATTGCTCTCTCTGGGGGGAGGAAAAACACATCTTCTGCGACATAACCCATTGAGTTAAATTATTTTTTTAAATCAAATAGTGAAATAGTTTTTATAACTTTTTTAATATTTCAAAGTGTTAGAACTTTGAAAATAAACGGACTGTGTGAATATAAGGTCTAATATGATGGCCAGATGTCTAAACGTTTTCGGTTTGGCCACACTAAAGTTCTATTTCCATAGCATTTGTGCAGCATGAGTCTTGTGTTACTTCTAAAAGTTATAAACTGCAAAGCTAAGAAACACATTTGAAAGATGCTGAGCAAGAGCTGAAGAGTGAGGTAGAGACTTTGAAATCTATAAGGTGGAGCCATTTGACTCTGCTCTTCCTGTAAAGCTCTGAGACTCAGCCCCCAGTGGAACTTTTCCACAGAAGTAGTCTCAGTATCTTATCTGGTGTTACAGACTCATCTCTAACTTCTGACTTTATTTTTTAATTTATTGTCATGTCTCTGGTTATTTTTTCTACCTCCTTACCTAATTCTCTGAAAATCCCAAACTGAGCCTGTATGTAGGATGAGATTTACAATTTATGATGCATGACAAAACATGAAGAGTATAACTATGGCAAGATAGTTACAATGCTGTGCCATAAAACATTGCTTTTAGTGCCACACTATTCAAACTGCTTATTATTACTGAAACAAAATAACAAGATATTTCTTTAAATTATGGTTTATCTAAAATTTATACCACACTGCTGTCTCATGTAAGCCACAGATGTTAGTCTGATCTATAAATATAATAGGAAAATTGGAAAATTTATGTGGAACAGATACATACTTACAGGCATTTTACTTAGAGGAAACTAATTTTAATTTTTAGCTTTTGTGCTTGCAAAATGATATAAAAATTTTATTTCAGTGTATTCTCACCTGTACATGTAGTGACAGAAACGTATTTCATTTACATCCCCCTAATGAAAAAAATTGCTCATGACTTTGAAAGAAAAAAAAATAAAATTGTTGTGGTGCTTTTTTTCCCTTATTGTCAAGACCTCTTTCTTTCCCCATTATTGTCATCAGGTTTCTAGGGAAAGGCAAAGACAAAAGCTAAGCGAGGCAATCACAAAGCCAGAAACTCATTTGCTCCTAAAGCAACCTCCGTTGTAAAAAGTTGGACATAGACTAAAAGAAAGGCCTGTAAAGTAGCTAGGAGTGAGGACTGTGGCACCTAAAAGCAGAAATAGTAACGATAAGAAAACAGTATCCCCTTAGCAACAAACCCTTAACTCTTCTAAGAAGAATATAGCTAATAAAAATATTTAGGTAGATGAAGACTAGGAAATGGAAAAGTAGCAATCATCCTAAGACTGCATAGGAAGACTCAAAACAAAAAAAAAAAAACTATTTATAGCTTATTCTGGCCTAATATAAGCACTCTTGTTTGTCTTCTAGTTCATCTTTCAAGTGGTCCAGTTTCTCTTAGGCTACTCTCAGGATCAGTTTCACACTCCATGAGGGGACAGAAGTGCTCACACAAACCCTGCAGATTACACAGTTTTGTAAGTCTGGAAGAGGCTTAGTGGAGTGCCATGAGAGCCCAGGCAGGCTGCCCACATGGCACCTGGGGCAGGAAGCCATCCACCCCATGGCACGCTGTATATGGTTCCAGATCCACTTGCTAAAGGCTACAGAGATACAGCCGACACAGTTGTGTATGTAAATTGAGTCAACAGCAAGTGGTGATGTCGAATAGCTGCAGACTCAAGTGATTTGCTGACACAAAGTAATATAAAATTAAATTAATTTGGAACTGAAAATATAGTTGCTTGCTTTCACATAAATTTTAGAGGTTAATAAAAAAAAAAAAAAAAAAAACCAAACCAAAAACACTATTATGCAAGACTGTTGAGTGGACATAGCCTAACTTGAGTTAGGTACCATGTTTCCTGCTTCCAGTCTAACCCACTTCTGTTTCAGAAGCACCTTATTGCAAACATGACTCATGAAACATCTGCTCAACTACCACAGTTTGCAACCTGGCTTATTAAGGGAAGCCAACACCAGAGACAACATGTGGGAAATAAATTTTTTCTTTGATTGCTGAGCAGTAGGGAACAAACATGTTCCAGAGTACTAACAACCACTGCTAACTGCTTACTGAAAAGAACAGTCCTTCTTGACCAATGGACCTGAAGGATATGAACTACTAGAGTGTAGACACGGTGAAATGAAATTCTCACAGACGTTCTCTAGAAGCAGTGGGATTTGTAATGGAATAAGCCACAGGATAGTTTTTGAGGCAAAACTTGGTGTTCCACAGCTGCTACTCAGGATTGTCCCTGGGAAAATCAGCTCCTACCAGAAAAGAACAATTTCTCCTGTAAACTACATACAGGAATATGAATGACATAGGCAGAGTGAAAGCCTATGAAAGCCTAACATTTCTTACACCTTGAGGAGTTTTACCTCTTCACAAGAACCAGAATTTCACTCTCCCTTCCTCCTCCTCACCTTTCTCTTTTGGCTATTGCCTCAAAATGACAGGAAAGCAGATAAACTGTGGTTAAATGTCACAATTCATTAAGGCTACGCATCACTATTGAGATATATTCTATTATTTTATTTTGAGCTGATAATGGATTAACAAAACTTCTGTAAATAAACAGAAAAACTTAAGGTATTATTTGTGGAACTTCATTGCAATTAAAAAAATTGCACTTTTTAATCTTTAAGTCTATCTGTTTTAAGATTGTCTCCTCTCAGTGTCCTCGTCCTTCAGGACAGCAATAATTTTTTAAGAGATACAGAGAAGCAGAGACACAATCTCCACATAAATTTCTTTCTTTTTTAAGTCCTATAAAAATCAACAAGCAGATATTCTTTCTTCTCAAGCAAAATGTTTACATCTAAGGACATATTTTCAAACGTGTTATTCTACTCCATAGCTATATAGTGTTAATTTTTTATTATCTGCTACTGTTAAAGATACAATGCCCAAATCACCACTAAATATTTTAACTGTGCTGCTTACACTTTGCAGATATCATTCACAATTAATAGTTTGGTCCTTCAACTTTTTGTGTTTTCTTCAGCTTCATTTATGCCATGATGCTGTAAAATGTTGGAGTCTTTAACGAGCGTATTCTTGTGTTCTGTGCTTACAGGGTGTTTGCTTTTTTTTATTCTTTTCTGCTTTTTGTTCGAGGCGTTGTTATGTAAATATACAAAATATTTACATAATTTGAAATACATTATTTCTAGTGAACCTCAGTGCTAAGGATATTGTTCATTATAGCTTATGTGTACAGTTTTGTTGAATAAGGATCAATTAATAGATTTCTAACCCTTTATCAAGAGTTAGAACTGAGATGGAGGGTCAGCTTCATCAGCTTTGCATTTTGGGAAGACTCCCTCACTTTTAAGGAGTAGTGTTTAGATAGTTCCTAAGAAGTGCATTCTCAGCCTGACATGGAAGAACATTATGTTATTAATGTATCTTCACCACTGTATATGAATGAGAAATTTGTTCTACAAACAGGATGAAGAAAACTACCATGAGGGTATTATTTAAGAATAATTAGAACAACCACACTTCTTAAAAGGAGTCACATCTCCTAATCTTAGGTATGTAATGGAACATCAGCAAGAATTTTATTTGACAAAGACCAGGTGAAATCTGTTTATTTAACAGTAAAGGTGATTGGCACATGTCATATAGGGTAGAAGATTTATCCTACCTAACATTTAAGTGCTTGATTTAGGGGTCTAAGTTAGAAATTAAGTGACATTGGGTCAGTGGAAAGAGATTTACATTCCCAAGAAGTTATTCAGAGTACAAGTGAACTGATTAATTTTCTAAAACCCTCTCTTTTCCTTCTCTCTGTCATCTGCAGTGAACCTAGAACAACCATACTCCTAACTCTGAGGACTCTTAGTCATTTCAGATACATTTCTAAGATTAAATAGAGAATTCCAAGACTGTACACCAACGTTTCATGTAGTAAACACATTAACAGATGTTTTCAGAGGTCTTTTGGCCTTTCCTTATACCTGCTTCCTGTGATTTTAAAGCCCTAACTAAATTAATGTCATAAGAATCTAGGGAATAACTGATCTCTCCACAACAGGGAAAGTCAGAGAAATAAAATCAGGATAACTATTTATTATACTTCTGAATTTAGTTAATGTGTATAAATATAGTTCTATATATGATTAATATCAAGCATTATAAAGCAGTACTCTATTACATCTTACACTGAAAAATAAAGTCTAATACTTAAAACTGGAGATTCCTGAAGAACATTCATCTAAGGTGGATTGTTTGCAGGCATTTTGAATAGCTCAGAAAAGTCAAACTGGACCTTCCAAATTGAAAATTTGCACCAGGAATGGATTTTTGCCAACATGACTTAAGGCAATTGCAGGCTTCCCTAAGTACAATGTAGGCAGAATTGCATTTCCGCTATCGCGACACAGTCGTGGCCTTAGGACTTGAAGACTCCTTCCTGCTCCACATCATGGCTGCATTTAGCTTTGTCTATGCTAAGAAAATTGTGTCCAGGTTTTCTGCCAGGATGATAGGAGCCAATGTTGTTTAGAAGACAAAGACTCTTTTCCTCGGGGTGTTTAGACACCCAGATCACACCAGTGAGAGCTAGTGAACTAAATAGCTTTGCAGAATTGCAGGTTTCTTATCTGGGAACAGATACCAGTGGAAACAGATTAAATGAATCTTTTAAAATTCACTAAGGCAACCCTTTAAGCTGAATTACATAGGTCTGAAAAATATAGATATCAAGCACAATGCTTCAGATTGTAAGCCAATCTTAGCTTAGTGGACTTTAAGAAAAAACCCTACAGGCATGTTAGTTCACAGTAATCAACATATGGAGTTGATTACACTTACCACTTCCTTTAAACAACAGGTAGCTGCTGGAAACAGGACACCAAATTATGTGGACGACTGGGCTGTTAAAGTATGGTAATTTTTGTTTTGTATTTCAATTTTAGCTATACTTCATTTTGTCCACGAATTAGTAACGAGATATGAAAGAGGTGTGTGACTAATAGTTTGTGGGGTTGTAGTTTTAAAGCATTGGTAAAGATAGGAGGTCATTTTCTAGTGATTTGAACAAAGCACTTCAGTTGTTTGGACTTCTTAATCACAAGAGTGGTGTCTGTTGCTCTGTGCTGATCACTGAATCTTCTTAGACCAAGCTTCTGCAAAATGGAAATGATAACAGAATGTTATCATTCTAATGTAGGCACATATGCACATCTAACTGGGACTAAGAAATCTCAGACATTTGTTACGACTTGACTGGAAGTTACCTCTTTACAGCTAATGTCTTACAGTGTATTGCAAATATGCATGCTGGAGCACAGTGATGGGGGCTTACTTAACTTACTTAACTTACAGTTACCAAAGTGCAGTGTATGCTTTAATTTCCATAACACCGAATAAATGAAGGAGCTTTTTTAATGACAGGTGGTGAATAACTGATGCTGTGTCCTAATTTTTCTTCCATTTTTCAACAAATCCTGTAAGTTCCCTTCATTCTGTTAGAACTGTGTATGAATGTGGTACTTAAAACAGCTCTTTTTTACAGTGTTTTACAGCTCTTTAGCTGCAGGCTGGAGAGCACCTCAGCTAAAGCACCATCACTTTATCATTCTAGTGACAGCAAGTGCAGCTACTTGTTTGGGATATCTCAAAGGTGTAATACTCTATACTATAATTTTAAAATAATGGTTGAAATACACTCAAAGAAAGCAGTCCTACTCCACTTCTTACACAAACACCTCCAAAATTAAAGAAAAATTGCTATGGTTTATGAGGCCAAACCTCCAAAGAAAGCAACTGACTTATTTAAAGCTACTTAAAAAACAAATAACATAAATGTACTGCAAAAGATAGAGGGAAGGACAAAGTATTTATATTTATAGAATGCATATTTGTCCCGTTCTGACATTGTTCTGAAATGAAACACGAACTGGGACAAATGCAACTTTTAAATACACTTCTTCTAAAAGAACTTTTATCTACCAAATCTTACAAAATGAGAAACAGGATAGCAGTTTTCAGTTTTATTGGAGAGAGTTTCTTATTTTCACTTTTCTCATGTATGGATGTTGACAAAAGGTATTAAAGAAAACCATGGAGAATTCAAACTGATTAAGAGTTATATCCAAGACATAGAAGGTTACACAGCAAATTTAGTCTTGTGTAGAGGACATCTGGACAATACCAGGAGAACATTCTACATTCCAGAGATGAACTACTAGGAAGAATTTGGGCAGTTTTATTTATTATTGCATGTTCAGGTTCACAGAAATTGAGTTATTCATCAAACTGAGGAACCATCACAATATGACTGAGGCTTTAGTTAGAGGAATGCTGAAATTCTGAGATGGAAGGGATGAAATGATGAGCAAATGTTGAGACTTAACCATGTCACCAAAACCTGAAAGTTAGGGCAGAAGCTAGACAGATATTATGGATGTACTGTGACACATTGAAGGTCCTAATTTCCTATCAATGTCTATGGGAACTGCCCAGCAGTATCTAGTAGGATTAAATCCTAGGACATAAAGACACTTCATGCCTAACGAGTTATGTGCATAATATTTTTATTTCTTCACCAGCCTTTTCCACAGACTTTCCACTGATGTTTGACTTAACAAAGTGTTTAATGAATCTCTATCACAAAAACAAAACTAAACCACAATTTCTAATTTGTTAAAGTTATCTGCACTAATCTACATAATAATCTAAAATTATCTATAATATAGACAAACAGATAAAGAAAGAAAGAAGAGAAAAAGTGACTTAAGAAGGACAGCATGAGTTTGGCAAGGCTGCAAATTTATATTTGTTCCTAAAGAGAAGATAATCTATTGCAAGCTGCAGAGTGTTCAAGTGCATTGAAAAATATTTCAAAGTGTAGAGAGCTAAGGACTTTCCCCCAAAAAGTGGAAAGTTCATAAGATTTTTATTAAGCTAGGTGCTTAAGCATGGAAGTACCTAAAAGGTTGATATCAATATAATACGTACAGTACTATGGATCAGTTTAACAATTGCCATGTACACTCATGGCACCTACATGTACACCAGACACTCCCTATGTCATCACCATCTGAAACTATGTTCTTAATACACAGTTTCATATTGACATTCTGTGTGAAAAGTGCAGCCACTGTGTTTTTTCTGCTGTAGTCCATGGTTTGCCAATCCCTGATTTGGACTACAGTGATTAGCGGTGTACCTAGCTATGAGTGAGCTGTACCTTTTTTCTGAGCATTTGAAGCTGTCATGGTGAAATAAAAAATGTCCTTTACACTAGAAAATGCATTTAATTAACTAGCTGAGGCACAAGTAAAACGAATTCTTCATATTACCAAACTGTCAGCATTTGGAAAGTGAAACAGTTGCAATGATATTTCATCCTCTTTCAAAGACAGCATATGTAGAAATGAGAATGACACTTGCATGTTTTATGGTAGGCATAAAACTTAGCAAAAGCATGCAATTTTCTCAAAGCTGGCAGGGTTGCTCACTATTTTCTCCTCTCTCTGAGATAGGTGTGTGACCTCCTGATCTGTACCACTTCCAGATGCAAAGTTCTAATCAACAGAGGTCTTCAGAGTTAACACTACCTACCCTAGCCTTGCTTGTTATATCTTTGTCCTCCCAGTGGCAATCAAGTTTTATTAGTTTAAGGTTCTGTTGTTCACCTGAGGTGAAACAACTTACTTATGATATAACTTTTCTCATGTCAGCAGATTTCAGTTGGAAGAAGTCTGGAGTAAAATGCAGAGTAAGCTTAGAAAGTCGGTGGAAATCTGTAACACCAAATCTTTGCTTACTGTCTGCACTACATCGTTCTTGTAGCTGAAGGAATTGACCATGGAAATATAAATTCTTAAGAAGTGTTATACTATCCTCACTAGCATTTTTTTTTTAAGTAAGATGCTTTAGGCATCCTAATACTGATACTGATTGTGGGCTAAGAGGTTTTCAAAGCACATGAATTTTGAAAATATAAAAGATTTTTTTTTCTGCCTCTGTCTTTGCAAGTATTTGTTCTTAGCTTTTTCAGACAATTTTTAAAAATTTCTTAGCAGCAGACAAGATGCATTAACTGTCACCTGCAATAGGAAACACAAAGTAAATCACAGATAGAAATGATTTATAACAATTACTCAAGTGTCAGATAGGGAATAAGCCGTGAGTAGGCGGTAACAAATCTGAAGAGGATTTTGTGCTTTGGAAAATGCAAAAACTGCCAAAATGAACCTTTTTAATATTCCTCCCATTCTTAGGTATAAAATAGAATAAGCCAAGTGCAGTGAAAGTACCCTGTCATTGACAACAATTACCAGCTGCTCCTGGATATCGTGTTCTTTTTATTTTTGTTTTATTCATTCATTTGACACATACTTATCCTGTTTTGTAAGATACCATAAAATACAATTCAACTTTCCAAAAGGAAAAGCTGATTAGACTAAATTCTCTTCAGGAGATAAATAAATTATCTTCTGGACCCTATGACCATTACATTTGACAGAAGTTTACTGTGTATGGAAATCCCTATCTATTGCTGCTGAATATTCTAATCTAATGCCAATTTGAATGTTCGTTTTAAGAGTTTTTATTGCACAATCGTGACACTGCTCCACAGATTTCTACTAAATGAGTCCTTGACTAAATCATCAGGCAGCATCCTAGACTACGGAACTGTGAGGAAAGAATCATAGCCTGATTCTATCTACTGTCACCTCTGATTTAATAAAGGGTTTAACAAGGGGAGTCACCCTCTGTGCATATGTGTACAGTGCTCTGCACTTCCTATAATCAACACAGTAAAAATCCCACGGTTATGTTATGAAAGCATTTTCTCTTCTAGGTAGTTCTAAAAGCTATCAGAGAACTGCAGGAAATGTTTCAAATAATGCAATCACACTGTGGTGAGTTCAAGCAGAGAGCTACCCTTGTGTACCTTCAGCTTCATTGCCTCATGCAGAACCCACTGTACTTAGACCACTCTCCTCAGAAAGGACAAGAAGCTTCCTGATACAGAAGGATAATCCAATCACAGCAACCATTTTTCAGATCATTGGAAAAAGTGTAATATTTGAGTTTTTCACCTTTAGCTAGTCTCTTAGCTTGATAGCACACAGTCATGCCTGAAGTTAGTTAAGGATTTCTCCTCCCCTATGTTCACCATACAAGAGCTACCCATTAAGCAGCTAAAGAGTTCAGGCTCCAAACTGCCTCTGCCCCAACTTCTGACCAGAGGCTGGCAGTACAGAATGGTTCAGTGGAAGCAGTCATGATGAGACCATAGAGCTGAAGCAAGCCTGGCCTGGAGGCACAAAAGTTCTGTAGGTTCTGTGGTGCTATAGACACTTGCTCCTGAAGTACTGCAGCAGGAGATGCTAAAATTAATACTGATCAAGTCAGTCCAAACTCCTCCTGGAGATTCTTGCTTCCTTTAATTCTTCGAACACACTAGAGGTTGAGAAGGATGTAAGCCAAGCCTGCGGACATCCTTTGATATGTTAACTTTGATATGACACTTTAGATGTCATCCTATCATGAGGAAAATCCCTGTCTTCCTGTAAGTTTAACTTCCATGTACACTTCAAACTAACACAAAGCAAAGGCACGCTGCAAGGTATCTGCAAGCTTTTATGGAATTGTGAATCATTCTGGGCTGCCCCTGGCTAAGCAATATTATGGAAACTGATACTATGTTGCAGAAAAGTAGTTAGAATATGCAACAATAAAACTGTTAAAAGCTTTCATAGAAAAGGAAAAATTGTTTGCATTGTTTTAATGGTAAGAGAAAAGTTTCAACAGCCCCCTCTCGTAATTCTTTGCACAGTCTTCATTCATTATACTCCTTCTTCAGTACAGCAGTTTATGTTGCAATATCTTGGTTTAGACTCTATACAGGAAACAAGATAAATTATAAACAAATCCAGTTTGACTCTAGTTCCATGCTATGGTGCAACTGGCTACACTAATGTTTATCACATTAAAATTGTGAACAGAAACATCATCTAATCTGTTCTGATAATTGATGCATGTAAATTCTTGAACAAAAGGAAAACATGTTTGAGAAAGATGCTTCCAACACGCCCAGATGGTATGAGCTGCTTCTACCCTCTTTTCTTTTCATTGACTAAAGGTCTGCTCTATATCAAAATACATTCCTATGTTATTTTATTTCTTGTCTGTAAGTCTGGGCCAGAAGTCTCTGGTTGCTAAGGTTAATCTCTGCATCTACGCAACCCTATTTTGAAGATTCAGAAAAGCTACTTTTCTAAAACTGACCTTTTTGGTATCTTTTGCTCTACTGTTGTTGGTTTGTTATGCTAAACTGCCCCCTTGTGTTTTTTGACTAGAAGCAAACATTTTGTTCCAGTGTGCTAAGTGAAGGTGCTCATGTTAGGTAAATATTTATCAAAAGTTATGTTGGCACATTTTGAAAACAGCCCTCTAAGAACAGAAACAGCTAATCTTTATGTTATTTTTTATAACTGGAATGTACAGATGCTGCCATACCAGGAGTGCTTTGCAATGGCAAAGTTATTTTGAAGCTTAATAATGCAGAATTTATCAAGATGTACCATCCTTGAAAGTAGGGGTGAAAACTCGTCAACAATATGATAGGATGAGGGTAGTCATCAACTTGGACTAAAGAAATACATCTCTATCAAAAGGCATAAGCTTCTCTTTCTGGAGATTAGTATCAGAGAACTTAGAAGATTAAGTGTGTTCAATGAATACCACATTTGAACTAATCTCAAAGTCAAGATTTTGGTAAATTCTACTAGATTACAAGAAATACTGTAATGAAAAGCAAGACCAGAACTGTCACAGCAGTTTCTACCAAAGAGAAAACACATGAACCAAAAGTAATGAATCAATTCAGAAAAAAAAAAATAATAAAAAAGCAAACAGAAAAACATCTCTGAATCCTCCTGGTTTTGGAACATGGACAAAAAAAAAAAAACATCCTTCACATTCATGGATGAGTTGTACTGGAGAAGTACTAACATACTGTTTTAAAACCAGTTCACCTATTTCTTGGTACTGAAAATTAACACCTTGCAAGAGAGATGTTTGCTGATGTGCACCTAAAGTAACAGAATTATAAAAGTGGCAGACACCAATTTCCTATTTAGACAAGGGAGAATTTCCAACTTTTCTTCCAGAACTTTATAAATGAACCCTGAAAGGGTGGTAACAGGAAGTATCCTCCATACCAAAGTACTACAAGATAATACAAAAGGTTAGACTCAGTGATGAGACAGGACCACAGGTTTGGGTACAATGAGTGAAGGATGCTATTCACCTTCAGCACTTTCCTCTGTTATATTCTATGTGGAATCATATACAATCTTTACGTTATGTTCATATGGAAAGACTTGTTATGGCCCTAGTAGGAAGACTATATATCCCGCATTTTTCATAACAAGATGTAACCCATTTTACCAACATATCTCTGAAAATGTCTTTAGTAGAGATCGAGGTATGAAGAGAGGCTTAGACAGGAATATTCCAGTATGATATACTATCAATATGTTACTGAAAAGACCTTAAGAAAAAAAAGATTGATCCTTCACATCACCATGTGATGTCTCATTACTCAACTACAGCAAATGCAGGTGGAAGCTTTCATAAGAAGGAATTATGCAAGACAAGGGCATTCTAACTTGACATAATATAAGCAGGTCATAGCTTTTGATCTGTGGCCCTTTCTGTCGAGAGCTATGGGGAAGGAGATCATAATAGTCATCTTATACAACAGAAACATAACCATTACAGAAAATCAATATGAAGTTTCAGTTTCACCTATAAAAAAAAAAAGAGGTAGAAGAGATACAAGATGCTGAAGTAACTGGAAAAGTTATCACATTATGTATAACATTAACAGTGTATATTTTTTCAGCTGTGTTCTACTGTTACAAATTTACCGTTTCTAGCTTTAAATAAATGTATTATTAGTGATTAAGCTGACTTCAACTGATTTGACAAGCAGCAGACTTACTATTCCTCTTAGAGAACTTTAAAAACTACATGCTAGAATACCCAGTGTCCCAAAATCTTCTTGTTTCATGGTATTGAGTATGCTATTTTTCCACAGAAGCATCATAGAGTAACTTAAGAACTGATTTTGCAGCAAATAGTAGGGAAAGAAGTGGTTTTCAGGGGCCAGTAACAGTTACGAAGTTCCTCTGGCATATACCAAGGTGATGGAAAGAAATTTGAACCCTGGGAGCATCAAGAGAGAGTGCAACAAATCTCAAAATGAAAACAAATCTCAAAATGAAGTGAAACAATAAACTTTGAGAGATATTCAGCTACCTAAACACAGATATATGGTGGCATTTTAGACACTATATGGTAACCAAGACATCCTTACACCTCTAGCATCTTGTGCCATGTGGAAGAATGCAAGGCAAAAAAAAAGACTATAAATGCACTGTTAGCCATAAGCAAGAGAAAACTGACACCTGCTTAGTTGACCAGATTAAAAAAAAAAATAAATAAATCATTCGATACGGTCACCAGCAACTAAATGGAAGCACTGAGCACAATACAAGGAGTAAGTGAGGTTTAGTGTAACCCTACTATGTCAGGTTCACTGCAAACACAAGACAATGTGACTGATGTGCAACAGCCTGAAGGCTCCCCTGTGCCAGCAAGGGATTTGGTGTGATTTTACCAAACCAGTCTCAGAACATTTCAGTACATCCACACATTTCTGCAAGACATGTAGACTGTGGCGAGGGGGAGGTGGCTTCTGTGGAACTCCTTTTCATTAATCCCAGAGAAGCTGGATATTGAGTTCTCTGCAAGTTGCTGTCTTTTTCAGGTCTTGCTGCTGTTTCTGACCTTGCAATAAATACAGTATCAATGAGTTAAGCAGAGAGTGTAACCTGAGGGGGAGAGGAGATTTTCAGCCTCCTCTTGGGAAGTCAGATAGATGGCTGACTGACACAAGCAGGTCACACAGTCATTGTAGTGCAGCAGGGAAGGTTTCACAGAAGGAATAAAGCATCTTTCACTGCTGAGTACAAGAACTGAAGTGTCCAGGCTTGAGGTGGTCATGGGTTAGATTTGGGACAGAGGAGAAAATTTCAGTGAAGGGGAATGTGGTTTATTGGCACACCTGGTGGTTCAAGGATACTGTAGGTAACTGGTGAGTAAGGGCCAGGTGGAACAGCAGAGGGATGATACTGGAGGTGATTGCTAGTTGGGGGACTAAAAAGGGCAGCTGGAGAGCAGAGAGCTGTGTCTACCACAAACTAACCTCTGCCACTCATCTTCAAGTGTTAGGACAGTTTTTAATTCTATACAAGAAGATCATGGCAGAGTATATTGTATTGATATCCATTCTCTTCAAAACTATTATCATTCAAGCTTTTCATATTGTCATTATCCTCCTACTCCCCCTTTTCAATCACAGTCATCCACATGAGAAGTAAAAGTAATGAGATATGAAAGGATAGGAATGGGTGCATAAGAACAGTCTGCTAACTGAAGACCTAATGGTTATTTTGGAGAGCCAGCTATTTGTGGTGCACTGTGCACACAGTACTGGATGTTTCATTTTTATAACAGATCAATTCAATACATCTTTTGCCAGTCTGATTCATTTGGGCCTTCCAAAGATTGCATTTGTAAAACTCACAATAGCACAGAGAACATTAAATAAATATTGAAGTGGATTGTCACTAGCTAAGTTGTTCCAACAGATTTTTTTGAGATCTAGCTATATTCAAACGGAATAATCTACTCCTTATACTAGAGTAAGGAGTGAAAAATGACAGCATTATGCACTACTAAGAAAAAATGCTGAGTTTTATCTCTAGAATCTAGACTTAATTAGATATTCCTTGGCATGTAATTTGATAGGAAAATATTTTAGTGTTACTATAGGGGGAAATGCAAAAAAAAAAGTGTGTTCATAAGGAGCTCAGAGTACCGTTAATCAGAAATCTTTTTTCTTTCTACCAAACATGAAGAAAAGAAGACAGAAGTATTAGCTGTGCTGACACATAACTAGACTGAGAAACTGGAATATTATATAACAATCATTCTGACTAGGGTAAAGAAAGAATGACAGTAATAAAGCTTGAGAGGAGGAAGATATAATATTGTCAAAGCAAAACAGAGGCCACAATTTGAACAAGGAAATCCTTGATTACAGACTGACAGACAGGAAAGATATTTCAGCAAATTCATCGCATTCCAAGACTGACATTAACAGACTGCTTTGATATTTTTTGATTACCCAAACTGCAAAACAGAAAACATTATCTTACAATCACAGATACGATCTACTTTTTAAATAGGGTGAGAAATATATGTTCATAGAATGAGGTAATATAGGACAAGCTCATAAACTGCTGCAATTTGATGGACTTTACTCAAGCTTCCATCCCCTTCAGTCTACATTCCTTACCTTTAACTGTTGAAAAAGACATTGTACTGTACACAATCAAATGTGGATCTGTTTTCTCAAATGTGCGTTTTCAGAGCCCTGTGATTGACTTGCTGTCTGAAAAGTCACTGCATTTTGCTAGCTGAAAATTAATTCAATATTAAAAAATAATGAATTTTGCCCATCATCTAAAACATTCACAGAATACCTCTCATGTAGCACTTCTTGTCTCATCTTCCATCCTCATCCTTTCTATGCTTATTTACATTAGGAGCCACTATGTAAAGGCAAAGAGCTCTGGGTTGGTAGTATTTTTCATAAACATTAACTCCCCTATAATACTATCACTATTGTGGTAGTCAGGGTCAGTGCTGGAAATTTTATTTAACCTGTGCTCCAGTCTATTCTAAAGGATCTGCCACCACGCATGCATTTCTGTTCCTTTACGAGCTACTAAAACACACAAGACAATCTTAATCTCCTTGTTAGTCCTGCTAAGAGAAAAGCATTAGAACGAAGCTGACAAACCACCTCAC
This sequence comes from Chlamydotis macqueenii, assembly GCF_036417535.1. Lineage (NCBI taxonomy): Eukaryota > Metazoa > Chordata > Aves > Otidiformes > Otididae > Chlamydotis > Chlamydotis macqueenii. The sequence continues at coordinate 20,208,334 of NC_141556.1, forward strand.
CACAAGCTGGCACTTAGTAAATTTAATGGTGCACTTAGAGGGCTCTGAAGGAGAATCTGAAAGAAACTTCTACATAATCGCAGTGACTTCCTTAAAATCACCATCTATACATATTTTCACACTATGGGAAGCAAAAGGTCCAGCAGCCCACCTCTTCAGACAGCATGAAAAATGCCAGAGGGAAAAAGTGAGTGAGAAGGTGGCCAGTAGGAAGATGGGTCAGGCACAATATTTCTGGAGCCAGGAGCCTCAGTAGGGTTGCTTGCAGCTTAGCAGCATAGGATCAGATGGTCTGCCAAAGAAGGAAACAATAACAACTTGTGCTGACATGATGGGAGAATCTTCCTACTTCAGAGGGAAGGGACTGTGGGAAGGAGTGAGGAGAAGAGCAACGGGTGTGCTCCCGAGTGCAGGCATTGCCCAAAGCTGCAATGTGGTGACATGGGAGCTGCAAGTCTGCTCTACTAGAGGATGGGTTCCTTCCCTTCCCCACTTGCCAGGAGCAACCTGCCAGGAGCAACCTGCCAGGAGGAGCCCTCTCCCAAGGAGGTAATGTCTATGCATCAACGTTTATGCCAGGCACTGAAACATAGTACTCTTTTGTCTTGTTAAACAGTCCTTTCTCAATCTCCCCATCTTATTCTGGAAAATTATAGTTCTTTTCTCTGATTATACCTTTCTTGTTTTTTTCAGTGTGCTCAAAGCTGTCTTGATGGCACTAGCTCACCTACGTGTGTCATTCCTTTCTGCAGGCAAAATAACCTCTCTTCATTGTCAGCCACTTTTCCTGCCTGTGCTGTGCAAATATTCCATCACTGGATTATTAAATTCCAGCTATTTTCCAGCTAAATTTTAATCTATGCTTATAAGAATATAAATGCTTATTACACACTGATCACAGAATTTGGGAACCCACTTGCACTGTTACAGTGAAGGAAATATCAGAGTTATAGTGAGAATATACTTGAGAGATTTGACTGGTAAATACGCCATTTCATCATTGCCAATTTCCTACATTTGGCAAATTTGCAACATCTATTTCACCCTTGCATAATCATAAAATGTTACGGAACCAGAATATTTTCCAGTTCTCAGTTTATATTTACAAGTGTACCCACTCTCTTTTACACTGCATACTGCACAGTTATTTTGTATTTTTGTGTTGATTTTTAAAGGTATGTGGTATAACTTCGTACTTCTGTGAATTCAAGAGAGCACTATGAGAGGGACAATCACAGATGTTTCATTTTCCTACACAAGTAAACTTCACACATGGGCCAGCTATTGAGAAATTCTGTCTTGCACCTTCTTTATTTCTTAATCCTTTGCTCTTGAACACAGTAAGCAGTTCTGAGAGATGATAGTCACAGAGGGAGAATTCATTATATTAGATGAGAAGTGATCCCTTTCCTTAATGGCAAGAATAAGGTGAGCAGTATGGACATTCAAACAATATTCGGAGATATTTTTGGATGGCCTAAATTCCTTGAAAGGCTCAGGTGTTACATTTTCTGTCTTTTAGGGCTTTTCCAGTGTTGTCTTGCTCACTTTGAATCATAGAATCATAGAACAGTTTGGGGTGGAAAGGACATTTAAAGGTCATCTAGTCCAAATCCCCTGCAAGGAGCAGGGACATCTCCAAGCAGATCAGATTGGTCAGAGCCATCGAACCTGGCCTTGAATGTTTCCAGGGAGGGGGCATCTACCACCTCTCTGGGCAACCTGTTCCAGTGTTTCACCACCCTCATTGTAAATTTTTTTCCTTTATCAATTCTGAATCTATCTCCTTCTGTTTAAATGCCATACCCCTTGTCGTATTGCAACCCCTACTGAAGAGTTTCCCATCTTTCTTCATAAGGAACTATAGGTGCTATCAAGCAACTGTGGCAGTTGAAAGGAGATCTTGCTGGTTTGAGTTAGAATGAATCAAGCTACCAAACGGACAGTTCTTTTGAGGGAAGTCAGAAACAAGTATAATATTCTAGTTATTACCAAACGAAGGGCATAAACAACACTGAATTTGTTATAAATGCTATAACCTTAGTGGTCTGGTAGTGTTTGTGGAGCAGCTCTGCTAACTGACTTGTTGATGTGGGGTACCAGATTCCCCAAACCTCCCTGCACCCAAGACTATATGCTGTGCTGAGAATCTCACTCAAAGCACTTCTCCTCCCCACTGCAAGGAGAATGAACTTTAACAAGTCATAAGGTGAGAATTAAAAGCAATAGCACAGTGCCATGAGACAACTATTAGAACAGAGTGTGCTTTTTGGTAGCATAATAATAACAGAGGCAAGAAATCATGATTCAAATATAGACTGAGCTTATTCAAAATCTAGCCTTGCTGAACCAAAATGAAAATCTATTAGCAGAGCAACTTCTTCCCGGAGAAGTCATTTCAGAGGGTTCTGATGTCTTATGAAGTGCTTCATAACCAGAAGGCAAGAGCAAAGATTTACCATTCCCAACAGAAAAAGTCAATGAACTGAAGACTGGAGAGGTGGAATAGTATGCTTGCCTGTCGTAATTGTGATGCTGACTTCACATGATTTGGAACAGTTCCTTCAAATTCTCTGCATTTCATTTTCACTGTTCCTAAAGGGATAATATTTACTAAATATGATGTTTAGTCTCTCTCCATTTCAAGCATTACTTTATTTACAAGTTGATAGTACTTCAGATAATTAAACATAAAGTCAGCAGAGAAATCTGTCCTTTACTCTTTGTAAAGTGTTTGATAGTGCAGTATTTAACAGTGGAGATATTGTTGTTATTTACACAGAGTGCTAATTACTTCAGTTGCAAAAAGGTGTACTCAGTTCATTACAAAAGTTTCTGTGCTGATCTTTGAAAAGTAAGGTATTAACACATTTTTAATGAAACAAAATTTTGCATTTTTGCAGATTTTAGAATGTTGCAAAAAAAAAAGGCTCTAGAATTCAAAGTAAACAAATACTTCAGCACAACCCAAATGAAGAAATATAAAATATTATTTCACAGTTCAGAGCACTGTATCAAATAACTGCTTCCAAAAAAAACTTTTGCTTAGATGAAAATATAAATATAAAAGGATTGGAAAAGAGAAAGATATCAACATACAAAGGCACAAATAGATAGTGACAGGTGACAATTTTTATGGTGATGATCAGACTGAAAGAAGCCACCGAAGAAAAACACAGTATGAGAGTAAGTAGACATTATTCTACTGCGCTTCCTGAAATCCAAAAGATACTAAACTTTTTATTGCAGATTCTACCCTCAGCCATAGCCTTATCCAAAACTTGGTATATACTAAATTATAGTAAATAACTTCAGGGACCTATTAATGAGAACATTTCAGAAGCTTTTAAATCACATCCTCCTTCTGTCAGACTCCTTAACGTCAAGAATTCCTTTCATATTCCAATTCTGTATTTCACAGTTAAGAATACTGGTTATAGGAAGAAAAGTCTTATTACTTTTAGGTTTTTAGATTAGAATAGAGTAGACTATTTCTGTTTGAAGAGACTTACAATGATCATCTAGTCCAACTGCCTGACTACTTCAGGGCTGACCAAAAGTTAAAGCACGTTATTAAGGGCATTGTCTAAATGCCTCTTGGACATTGACAGGCTTAGGGCATTGACCATCTCTCTAAGAAGCCTGTTCCAGTGTTTGACCATCTTCCTATTAAAGAAATACTTCCTACTGTCCAGTCTAAATCTCCCCTGGTGCACCTTTGAACCGTTCCCACGTGTGCTATCACTGGATACCAGGGAGAAGAGATCAGCACCTCCTTCTCCACTTCCCCTAATCAGGAAGGTGTAGAAAGCAATGAAGTCACCCTTCAGGCTTTTTTCTAGTAAATCTCATATTTCACATTTTGATTCAAAAATACAGTTGTCCAGGACTAAGGACAGTTTGTAGTTGGTTTTATAGTAACAGTAATAGATTTGTACATGCAAAATTAGATTTGTATTTTTACATGAGGCCACCAACATTTAAAACTTAAACTCATCAGCCTTGAGCTTGGACCACGTATCATGAGGTTACTAGCTCAAATCAAAATCAACAGATTGCCGCAGTAGGATCCTTCTTGGTAAAATTGTTTCACAGTGTGACCATACCACTGCAGCAGCACTTTTATGCTGTCAATGGCCTAGATTTTTTTGAAATATTATGACTGAATCGTTGACAGGAAGTTAAAGCTAGTTTGCACAGTCTAGTATGAATGTCTGAGATGCTAGAAACCTATTTTCTATTTAACTGTTACCATTAGCAATGCTGAATATATCACAACATTCAGGCAGGTAAAGGTAGAAAATACTTGCTGTCATCATTTTGATTCAAATGTTACAGCAATCACATTCCACAAATGAAAACATCTGAGTGTGAAAACTCATCTAAAATATTCTTAATAGAGCTGATCTGTGTTTGCTTGGGTTTCATAGTTCAGCCCCGATTGGGACCAGGCTACGCAGTCTCTCTCTCTCACTCCCCCCACCCTCCAAGGGAATAGGAGGAGATGATATAAGAAAAACAGCTCGAGGTTTGAGATAAGGACAGGGAGAAATCTTTAAAGTTACCGTTATGGGCAAAATAGACTCGACTTGAGGAAAACTATTCATTTATTTCTAAAACTAGCTGGAGAATGAGACCCAACCCCCCAACCCTCCCTCTTCCTGGGCTTAACATTATCTCTACTACCTTCCCCCCTGCCAAGCAGCACAGGGGGGAAGAGGGAATGGGAGTCGCGGTCAGTTCATTGCACGGTGTTTTATGCCGCTGCTTCGTTGTCAGGGGAAGAACTCCTCACATTCCTCCTCTGCTCCAGCGTGGGGTCTCTCCCACAATCCTTTGTGAAACTGCTCCAGCATGGGTCATCTCTTCCATGGGGTGCAGTCTCTCCAGAACAGCTGCCCCAGCGGGCCCTCCATGGGCCACAGCCACCTTCAGGCATCCACCTGCCCCGGCATGGGGTCCTCCACGGGCTGCAGGAGGATCTCTGCTCCTCCATGGGCCTCCATGGGCTGCAGGGGGACAACCTGCTCCACCATGGTTGTCACCACAGGCTGCAGGGGAATCTTGGGCAGGAGCTGCATTACTCCTCCCCCTCCTTCTGAACTGACCTTGGCATCTGCAGCTGTTCCTCTCACAAGAAAAATTCTTCACAACTGGTTGGCAGACGCCTCTCAGGATCTTTTTACATCTCATTCACATCTCATCTCCTCTTCACTTCTTGCAGCCGGACTGGGCCCGGGCCCAGTCGGCCGCCTGGTGGGAGGCCAGAGGGTGAGGCCTGCAAGGTCCACAAGGCTTGCGCCTCCCCCTCTCTGCCCCCCGCTCAGCTCCTTCACATCTCTTTTTTTTTTTCTGTTTTCCCCTTCTTAATAAGTTATCACAGAGGCATTATCTCGGAACATTCTGCTACCAATTGGCTCGGCCTTGGCCAGCAGCTGGTCCGCCCTAGGCCCAGCTGAGTCCACTGAACAAAGAGGAGCAACTTCTAGCAGTTTCCTACAGAAGCTACCACCTTAGGCCCCCCCTCACTAACAAAACCAGAACATTGGGGAACAAGAATATCCTTCAATTACTGCTTGACTAAACTGGAGTTTAAAGTTAAAAGTTAAACTCTGTAAGACTTAGCTGTTTAAAACTCATATGCAAAAATATGTGATTTTTAGATGTCTGTGCCTCTTCACAGAATCCAGAACCCAGAGCTCAATGCCCATATTAACATCTCTGTTCAGCATACTGAGAAAGGTATGAATGGTTATTTGAAGTAGCTACTGGCTATTTAAATAGCTATCTGTAAGGCTATTTGAAGCAGCTAGCGGAACGAGTAGGAAGCCAGTTGCTGCAAGCCAGGAAGAAACAAAAAACACACAGATGTGTAAAAAATGCTATTACTTTTCACACTTTAGATCCTACATCAAGGCTTCACAAAAGTATCTTTTTCTCTGATACACTCCACCCACAGTGCTGTCCTGGAAGGGACGTCCCACATTCTTTTTTTCAAAAGCATGCAATAAAGATCATTCTTTCTTTGTATAGACATGCAGAGAGGGAATTGCTACACATCTTCATAAAGCAGTATGATTGTTAGAAAGTTCATCCATACTCTGGAGTGTTACGTTCAGCTTTCTTTTCAACCTGAGGGGATTCAAACTAGCATGCCACTTCCCCAAAGAATTACAGAAAAGCTGTAATAATCTTGTTAGTGAGTAATGTGCAGAATGTGGTTCAAAATCTTAGAAGGCAAAGCTTACAAAATCTTACAGCAGAAGTGTAAAACTGATGTGAGTATATTTAGTTTCAACTTCATAACAGGGCCAACAAAGACCAAAAGATGTACTACCGTGTGCTCTACTTCTGAGAAGAAAGCTGTGTAAAAATGAGGTAGTGTCTTAAAATGAAACCAGAAGATAATTAAACCCTTCCCAGAAGCATGGAAATTCCTTAAGGATACCATCCAGCAAACACAGCAATAGTGCATATCACCTAGTAAACAAGATTTGAAAAATCAAAAAATAAAGCCAGCATGGCTACTCAATAAAGTAAAATACAGTATTAGAAATCAGAAAGTTTTTTTTTCAAAATGTTGTTGTACACAAATAGAGAAAATGAAAAGGTTCATAAATTTTAGCAGTTTAGATGTAAAAAGTACAACCATGTAGGCCAAGAAAGTTTTTGAGGAGCAAAGAGCAAAAAGAATGAAAACTAACAATAAAACTTTCATCTAAAACCACAGCAGCAAAAAGCCCTCCAGTGAGTCTTGTACAATTACCAAGAAGGGTTGTGTCCTGGCTCAGCAAGGGCCAGCGGCTCCCTGGGGCCAGGCATCTGGAGCCACGGGGGATCCATCAGGGTAGGAGCCTCACCAGCCAGGTCTGTCCTACCACCCTCAGCCAGGCAGCAGGGCAGGTTTGGGCGAGTGGAGGGGCCAGGAGGGTGACTGGCAGCCTGGGTTAGCTCACTGAAAACAAGAGCTTTGAGAGGAGCTTTTCATAAATGCTGAGATGGAATTAGTGAACACTTAGATAAATGTAGTATCTTGGGGAAGACTCAACAGGTTTTCTGTAAGGAGAAGTCCTCCCTTACAAACATATGCATTTGTGTATACCCAGTTAATTTAAGCTACCTGAGTTTTCAATAGTTTCTCAAAAGTCCTTCACCAAAGGATGATGTTCTAAGTGACTCCTTGAAAATATTATCTCAGTGTTTGGTAGCAGCCAAAAAAACAACTGAGATATTACCATTTGAAAAAAAAACAAACAACCATGTGTATTTCAGGCACATGAAGGACAAAAAAATGTCATCAGAAGTCATCAGTGTGGATTCACCAATGGGAAGTAATGCTTGACCAACTTGATAAACTTCTGTGACGAAATTACTGGCTTCATAGATGAGAGGAGAGCAATGGACAATTTAACTTGAATTCAGTAAGGCCTTAAGGCCTTTAACACTGTCTCCTGTAAAATCCTCATAGACAAGCTGTCGAATGAGCTGAATGAGCTGAGTGGGGTGATCAGTGGCACAAAGTCTGGAAAGCATCTTGGCAGAGAGGGACCTGAGGGTCCTGGTAGATACTTGGTTGAACATGTGTCAGCAATGTGTCCTTGCTGCAAAGAAAGCTAATGATAGCCTGGGCTGCAAGAGGAGCAGTGTTCCCAGCAGGTTGAGAGAGGTTATCCTGCCCCTTTATTCAGTGCTGGTGAGGCCACATCTGGAGTACTCTGTCCAGTTCTGGGCTCCCCAGTACAAGAGAGACATGGACATACTGGAAAGAGTCTAACAAAGGGCCACAAAGATAATGAAAGGACTGGTGCATCTTTCCTCTGTTTAGCCTAGAGAAGAGATGGCTCAGAGGGGATCTTATCAATGTAAATAAATAACTGAATGAAGAATGCAAAGAAAGCAGAGCTAGGCTCTTGTAAGGGGTGCCCAGTGAAAGGACCAGAGGTAATGGGCACAAACTGAAATACAGGAAGTTCCCTCTGAACATCAGGAAACACATTTTCTCTATGAGAGTGACTAAGCACTGGCACAGGTTGCCCAGAGGTGTTGTGGAGTCTTCATCCTTGGACCTATGAAGCTGCCTGGACATGGTCCTGGGCAATCAGCTCTAAGTGATTCTGCTTGAGCAGGAGGATCAGACCAGATGACCTCCAGAGGTCCCTACCAACATCAACCATTTGTGATTCTGTAATTCTACGAACAAATACAAAATATCATTATACTGTTGCACACATCTATGGTATGGCTCATACACCAAACTTTGTGTGCATTCTGCTCTCCTCCTCTCAGAGAAATACACAGCCATGCCCTACATGTTCATGAAAAAAAGTGAAAGTTAGTAAGTCAATATATAGAAAATCACTTTTTATAGTGAGATTTCATGCAGAGATAGGGGATGTCTGCAAGGACTAAAGAAATGTATACAAGTTAATTATGCTGGCTGAAAATGTGACGTGTAAGATGTAAAGACAGGTGCAGAATAATCAGTATTGTCAGCTTGAGGAGATACTTTTTTTTCCTACTTCTTCATCTGTCAGACTGAACACTTACCATCACTGCATTTTTTTCTGTCTGAAGGGGCTGAGATCTTCTGGAACACTAACCACTTCTAAAACACAGAAAGTCATCTTCTCCTTCAGCTATGCTCTTCCTTCTGCCACACTAACCTCTACATCATATATACTCTTTATTTAAAATTGTATTCAAGTCCCTGTATTCATCTCTCCTCAAATACATTAATTCTTCTGAGAAAATATGCTTTGTTGTCTGTTATCATCCATTTCAACTATGAGACTAAATGCCCCATGGAAATCTTTTAGTGTGAACATACTTGCTGTGTTCTTCTAGACAGTCATATTTTCATTGCTGTCATCTGCCACCCTAAATAACTCAAAGGGTTGATCAAATCAACTAAGGTTGAAGGATGCAAAACCCATGTAATGAAAACATTAACAGAGTATAGTATTAACTATTGGCAACAGAACTCTGAAATGATGGATAGGGAAGTAAGGAACAGAGGGATGTTATATTAGAACTGAAAAAGATTCAGAGAAAGGCAGCAAGGATTATCAAAAGTATACTCAACTCCCGTATGAGCAGACAATTCCATATGAAAAATGGATTAGGCTGATTCTCTTCAACCTGGGCAAGAGGTAGCTTACACAGAGGTCTACAAAATCAGGAGTGCCATAGAGAAGGTGGATAAGGATCAACAATTCATTGTCTCTTCCTGCAAAAGAATTATGGGCCATCATATGAAGCCAGGAGGAACAAAATTCAAAACAAACAAAACTAAATGGTTGTTCTCTGAATGTGTATCGGACTAGTGCAACAGTGTGCCAAAATCTATGCTAAGTGCAAGAAATGTACATAGATTCAAGGAGAGACTGAACAAGAACTTGAAAGAAAGATCAGCTGTAAAGTTAGTAAACAGACAAATCAGATTAGGCTCATGAATTACTCTGGCCTCAATGTAGCTGAAGGCTGGGAAGCATTTCAGGGAAATAGCATATGTGTTTATCCAGTTATTTTTCCTTAGGCATCCTCTCTTATGATCATCACAACCTAGATGAACTTGATTTTAATAAGTACAGTCTTTTATTTTATTAGTCTGGAGTTTTGCCAAAAGTATAGCAATCTGGTCTTCTCAAAAGTATTCATAGATTTATATGGAGATAGAATCATTGCTGCTGTGGAGAGGGAAAGGCTGAAAAGTCATAAAATGGAAAGGCTAAATGCACTGTAGTCCCAGCCAATACTGTCCACTGAGAAATGTATGTTTGAGGTCACCTGACATAAGATCTCTGCCACTGATTACAGTATCCCTGCAAGGAATTAATTCCTTTGTTTTACAGGAGTCCAAAAACAATGCGGCTACAGAGGAGTTGAGCAAGAATTTGGTCTTTCTACTCCAAGTGTCAAAGAAATGTGTTGCCTGGTGAATACCTGGAGTTCCTGGTTTATTTCTATTTGAAAGCCTTTTTCAAAAGTCTATTTGAAGCTTATTAAAAAAATCTACAGTCCATCATTCATGCCAATGAAAAAGCCACCTGGAAAGAAGAGGAGAAGACAAAGAAAGCAATTAACACTTAAGTAAACAAAATGTTATTTCTTTACAAAATACACTTTTGCTATTACAGTTACTAATATTTTAATTTAAAACAATGGCTAAGGCCAGAGTCATCTGAATATAGGTGCCAGTAGACATGAAGAACCTCATTTTTACAAGGAGGGTGGTGGAACACTGGAACAGGTTGCCCAGAGGGGTGGTGGATGCCCCATCCCTGGAAACATTCAAGGCTGGGTTGGACGGGGCTCTGAGCAACCTGATCTAGTTGGAGATGCCCCTGCTCCTTGCAGGGCGGTTGGACTAGATGACCTTTAAAGGTCCCTTCCAACCCAAACTATTCTATGATTCTATGATTAGAAACATGTAATTTCACAAGCCATGTTTTGATATATCGTGTTTCAGTGGACCACAGACTGCACACCAAACACACCACAGACTTATCAGAGGTAGAAGATAAATAGTTCTGACTTATAAAACCTGAAGAACGGAACAAAATGAAGGAGAAGAGACAGTAGAAAAAAAAAAAAAGAAAACTAAACCATTCAGTCTATAAATGCTGGATTACATCAAGTTATGTATGTATGCTTATCTCCTCTGAGACATCTTGTAAGTAATGACAGCTACTTTAGAGAATTCACTTATTTTGGTGGAAAAGGGAAACTGTTCAACTACAACTGTGATTGCTTTACGAAAATCATCCAAATACACTACTAGCTAGAATTATTTTAAAAGAAATGTTACAAATTTCCCCATCATCTAGTCATTTAAATTTGAGTAATATTGTTCTGCAGTATGATATGTACTCTTAGATGGAATCTTTCTTTCTAAACTGCTGTGCTTGGTAGGACTCTCATTTAATTAGAGTGACACCTTGCATACAACAGGTTTTATAAACCATTTACTGAGAGCAAAATGTATCAGACCACTAGTAATCACTTTAACCCAATCTGAAATGGTCTGCAGTTCCTTGTGAAAGACATACAATCATATTTCTGCATGTACAGTACTAAAAACATCACAGATTAACTACTAGTGAATAAACATTAAACTGAGGTTTGCTACTTTTTCGATTCTCTTCTACTGGGTTTCATTCCAGAAGCAGAAAAGCAGGTGGTCATCTTTTGCTGACATCCCTATATTTCTGACAACAGCAAACTTATTCCTCACTAAATTTAACTGTTTTTACATTGAACTTCAAAGCGCAGCTATATTCCTCCACAATTTATTACCAGTTTGTTAACATATTAAGGATATCTCCTAATTTGAAAATGCCATGATGTGGTCCAAACAATTAAATCCAGCATTGTATTTCTAGAATTATTGAAAATTAACTTTAAAACCTTAGAAGTGTTGTCAGGAACACTATACAGCTGATAAGAATTTTCCTGACTAACGGTAAATTGTTCAAATTTATTAGTTGCTATGTAAAAATTTAATGGAATAACTAACCATAGGTCAAGCGTTGTAAGAACAGAGTATGACGTGGATGAGAAATAATGAATACTTACTAAACGTAAAACATAAAAAATTAATATAAACATTAAAAAAATTCAGCAATGGTAAATTTCACTATGAAACCCTCAATTACTGATTTGCAAAATGTTATTATAATATCATTCCTAAAGAAAATTTCTTGTATAACCAACGTAGAGGTTAAATCAGAAATAACACAATAATAATATAAATATTATCTCTTTCAGAATGAACAGCACATCCCCACTCTCTGGTAAATTTACATACTTTCCATATGGAGGGTGACAGTCAACATTTTAATGATGAATAATCAAGTTAATCAAGTTAAATCTAAAGGTCATTTCTTATGTTTATTCATTATGAAAGGGGAAATATCACATTAACTAAACTGAGAAACAGTGAAAAGGTTACATTTTTGTAATAGTGGTAAAAATACCTCAGATCCTATAAACCTTTTCACCTTTCAGGTACCAAAAGTGGTTACACATGCATACGTAGGTCACACTCCCATGAAGTGCCTCCCCCAACTCTCTTCTTTGCGTATGTTTGAAGAAGTTTGAACTTTAGCAATATTTGGATAGAGAAAAAAATCCCACTGGGCTCTGAATCACATGTTATTAAATATTATTCCCTCCCAGGGGATTTTTAAAATTTAGATTTTCATTCTGGAAGTGCCTTTCTATGTCAGAGAAAATTAAAAAAAAAAGAAATAACTATTCACCAAATCAAACCAGGAGAGGTCTTCTAAGCTGCACATGAACTGAAGGACGGTAGAGCGGCCTTCTCTCACAAAAGCTTTTGACATGGGGTTTCCTGGAATGCATAACTGCCTGTTTGCAAAGCTGTTCAGGGTACCGCACTATAGCACAGGGAAAGAAAACAACAGGGAGTGAAAACAACTGCCCACATCAACAGGCATGTGTAATGTCAGTCTTAGTGTAAAGGTGTTGTGAGGGCCAGTGGCTCCCTGGGGTTGGGGCAACAGGAGCATTGAGGGCTCCCCAGGAGAGCCAGCCAGGAGGGTCTGGCAGCCGGGGCCCATCCCACCTCCAGCCAGGAGCAGGGCAGCCCACGGCACAGAGGCAGCCCCAGCCCTGGGCATCAATGCCTCGCTGGGGATGGGGACAGACTGAGATCAGACCATGATGTCGGCCCGTGTGTGGGCTCGACTTGGCAGGGCCACTGGCCAGGCACATGGCTGCAGGGTGGCAGGAGCTGTAGCTCAGGCAGCCCCAGGCGAGAGCCTCCACTGAAAGTGGCTGCCCTGGGCCTGGGGTTGGCTCTGACCACAGCTTGCTCACAGCATCTGGGAGCCTCTCTGCACATCACCAGTTGTAATCGCTTGGCCCTGGGCCCCAGGGGGTCAGACACCCAGGATCAAGGATGCTCTCAGGCCCCTTACACTTATTACTGGGTAACCTTCCCAGCTTTTATAAGAACTGATAACATATCTTTTTAAAAGCATTTATATTTCAGTATGTTTTGTATTTTTCACAGGCACACCTGCAAAGTATGAACTGATTCAGTTGAGTGCTAATGATTTTCAGTACCACCAGCTTTTCTGAGTCAGGAAGAGTTGTTGGAGTAAAACCACTGAGAAATAAAGCATCAATCTAGGTTCCTCTGAGGTATTAATAAAGTGCCAGACTAGGCTTTCAAAGCACTTTCTCTTGGACTGACTGCTCCCTCTCATCTGATCAGATCCTTCCCTCACTCTGTCTCAGTTTCATGGTGCTCCCTTGGGGCTCAACACCATTTTCTTCCCTAACAATGTCTATCTTCCCTGAAAATCCTTGCAGTTACAGTTCAGGGTGAAATAAAGCCAAGTGTACTTGAAAACAAAGATAAAAAATCATAAATAAATAACACCTAAACAAGTAGTACATTAATATAGCTGCCAGAATTGCTAGACACATTTCTGAGTCTGATGCGTGGTAGCACCATGACACAATAACCATTGTTCCTGCTCTAGCTTGGAATGAACTCGGGATCAGAGACCTGCCCAAGTAAACAAAACAATGCCAGAGCCTGGGCACAGTCCTACAATTATCTTAAATGTTAACACAGCCTCTGCATCACTTGTGCCAACTAGCACTCTCCCAAGAGTCCCTGGCACCAGAGTATTTCCAACAGCCAGTTTAGCTTTAGCCACTCATCTGAAGAACACAGCCATGGAATAACCATAGCCCTTCTCAGTCAGGCAGTGGAGATACAATTTGGTATTGACTTATGAAAGAATCTGATACATAACATCGCCATTCAAGTTGTCCTACTGGACAATTATCCTAAACTCTAAGTATGAGCAGCTTAACCATGCTGCAAAGTTTCTTTTATCAGATAGATAGGTACTTAGCAACATAAGTGTTCACACCTGTCCAGGTCCAGAGCATGAAATTCACGCAGTGGTCCATGTTTCACATTCTCCTGTCATGGTGCTCCTCTCTCACACATTGCCATTGTAGGGTGGCAGCTGCCTTCCTGGACTGGACTCCATATGCCAGTCATGATCTGGCATGTGAGGCAGAAGATAAGCTGCTGCATTCCAACGAAGTTGTTCTCTAATCCTTTTACACAGGGCAGAGTTAGCCACAAAGCAGATTGCATCCATGAGCCATGCTCCTCCAAAACATCTCAGGATGTTTCCCTGTTACATACCTCAGTTTAGTTGTACTCCTGCATTTTTTCTTCTTTAGATTGCACTTTTCTATTCCATTCTGTCATGTTCTTCATCTCTTTTCCACTGTCTCTCCATTTACTTCCTTTGTAGTTAATATTTGTTCGACTTTTAATAGCTATACTCTCACTTCTCTTTCTTTTCTTTTGTTTTGCTGTTTTACTCTCCCACCTGTGACATCACTCTCAGAACAATCCCTAGTTCTTCAGACACTCCACTTCTGCTTATTCTCGTAAGTATCCTATTGACTAATTTTCTCTCTTTCACTCTTTCCAAATAGGTACACAAAGCTGTTCCTACCAGAGATCTAAGCAGACAGACTCCTCACTCCCCCTTAACATGTCTCTTATGGATCTGCTGCAAACACCTCTTCCCAACTTGTCACTGTATTTTGTACTACAAAACACTTTTCTGTTTGTTCCTTAAACTCTAACTGCCACATTCCAAAATGTGAAGTTAAAAAATATCACTACATCTCTACCACAAAGGCATTGTTCTGAGCAGCTAAGGTCTCACTTTCCTCCCAGTGATATCAACTGAACACTTTCCATGGAATTCAGTGGTAAAAAGATTCACCTCAGTAAAAAATAATCTAGAATAATATGAAAGTATAATATAGCAGAATGATTATTTTTCTTGCTGCTGTCATCTTCTTCATTATCACCACTGATTTGTTAGCATATTTCTTTAGTTTTTATTTCAATTCTTTCAGCATTTCTGACAAATGAACACATCATCTGACAAATCAGAGCACAGGAAATAAACACACTTGATATGTACAACTATTTCAAAGTACAAAAAGAAGATGAGATATACACACTCAAGTACTCTTCTGACAGTGTATTTCTTCCAGCTTATTTGCTTTGACATTAACTGTACAAATAATGTCTTCTAAGCCTGAGCAAACAAGCCTCTTTTAACAGCACGACAGATAATGTTAGGAAATCTAAGGAACACCTGAGATTATCTACTTTGTGGCTACTGTGCTATATTATTTTTTAAAATACATTTGGCAAAGTAAATTAATATATAGATCCAAAAATCTGTCACTGAATATGTTCATCAACTTTTTCATATCATTAGTTTCAGTCATTTTTCATATGTGGATGACATTTGATGGTTTCAGTTTGAGGAATTTTAACCTCCAATATGGTACTCCTTCTCTCTCCATCAAAGCTTACACACTAGTAGCCAGAAAAGTAAGTCATATACTTTAGAGAAACAATCTGTTACAGAATCATTCTGAGGTAATTTCTCCAGCAAGTAATGAGCAAAGGCAAACAATCACTTGTTTAAAACTCATGTCAAACAAGAGAATAAGACAAAACTCATCTTTTTGCTACCTTTTGAAGCATACAAGACTGACAAATTTCCTGAACCTGTGGAATGTGCTGTCTCACATTACGGGACAGAAGGGAAGAACATTTTGATATTCTGCAAGACTTACAGGATGTTTGAGGGATGAACCAAAGGTGGAGAAAGAGAGGGATCTATCTCATTTGGGCATGAACAAGCATAGGAATATAGTGTGATAAAGGGATAAAAGGAGCTAGTCACATGTAAACAGGTTCTCATCAATTTGTCCATCTGGCCATGCCCCCCACTTGATCAGTAGCCTGTCCTGTCTTCTCATTAAACTCCATGTCTAACTGTTTTCCTGAGTGAAGGAGCTCTTTCTGTTGGTTCTTGTGTGTACTGAGGTCTGAGTGCCAGTAGCTGGAGACAGATCACGGATCATATGGCCTGTGTGTCTGCGGTGCCAGCAACAGCAGCAGGAACGGGTATGTGCACCAGAGTGTGATCACTAGCGAATATCAAGCTGGGCTATCCAGAGAGTAGGGAAGTGATGTGGGAGCCAGGAGGGTGAGTGTGTCACTCAGAGAGAGAGACAGCTGGGTTTCTGTTCTGGCAAGACCAAGATTTTTCCAGGCCAGCTGCCTGGGACACTGGGGCTAGGAGGATGAACAGGAAGATCCATTTGTCTCTGGGAGTGAGACAACTGGGGAGAGCAAGGATCCAGGGACCAGCTACCAGGTAGTTATTGTGCATATTATACATTGTACATATGTATACTTATATTTCCTGCTAACAGACCTTCATTCTAATCAACAAGAGAGGGGATCAGGATGAGACTTTTAGTGTTGCTTGATGTTTGTATGAGTGCTTAGTGTTTTCTGTCTGGGTTGATCTGTGTGGTCATGTCATGTGTACATGAATAAGTGTACTACGTACTGTGTGCATGTGTGTGTGCCACTGGGAATATGCACTCAGCCTCACTGCTGGCTGGACTTGGGGAAGTGGAGGTGCAACAAACTTGCCTCTTTCAGGCTGCAGGTTTCATCAGCCTCTACCAGTGATAAGAACAAAAAGATTGGAAATACAAAACTGGGATGTCATCTAATCTTTTAAATTTTATAACACCACAGAATAAATCAGAAAATATCCACCTGTAGAATACTCTGTTCTAATATTAGGATTTCAGAAAAAAAAAAATTGACAGACATGGAAAAGGTAAGAAACAAATAATGACATTGACTATCTTATGGAAAATTTTAAATAAAAGAAAAGTTACAATCCAAGAGAATTTTCTTCCTTAGGAGAAAAGTTAAAATCTACTGCATTCAGATATGGATGCAAATTAACTAGAAGGAACTTCAGGAAAGTATGAAAGTAAGATTGGCTTTGTCTATATCCTTTCTTGATTTAAGAAAAAGAGATATTTAGTTAAACAAAAACCATATCTAAACGCAATAAATGAAAATGCTTTGTAACAATGTGCATAATTCAGCAATGGTACTCATTGTCTTATGTTAATAGTCAACATAAGACAGATGGCTAAAGATGCATATTAGCTTAGTAAAATTCTAGAAAGATTTTATTTCATATGAAAACTGAGAATATTCACAACTGTGAATATTGTGTCGGATAACATAATAGGAATTCAAGCCTTCATTCTTCAGTGCATAAACCGATGACTAATTATGTATCATACAAAAAGAATGCCCTTCTAAACATACTTTTCTACAATTGTTGTTGTAGTATTTCTTGTGTCTGGTAGTCTCTGTTGATGAAGGTAGAATACTATAACTGAGTGATCCAGAAAGTGTATTGAATATGACATTTTTAGGATCCATTTTAGCTTATATAGTTTTTATTTATTTAAATCACCTTACCACTAGACAGTTGTCACAGCTCTCTCATCTATTAAAAAGTAGGTCATCCAGTATTCAAAAAGTTTAGAATGGTTCTGATTCTTATTGCCAATTTTGTTAATGCTGATGTTTCAAGAAGTGGGACACTTTTCAGTTAACTAATTTTTTCCACAAATATATATGTTTTATCATTATGGAGAACATTACAGAAGCAGAGAGTAGTAACTAATTATGCAACATCTTTGCTTAATTATATTTCTCATCAGCAGAATAAAACCCCTAAATAATGAATATGAGTTCTTTAAAATGTATGCTGGATCATATATCAAAGGCAGATCCTTTGCAACGTTGTTTGCCTGTTAAAGATAATACTAATCCTGACATAAAATGCCATATCTTCTCTCTACTGAGAGGATTTGTTTTTTCTTAGATGGAAGTTGTCGTGGTTTTGTTTAGTGGGGGGGGGCCTAAGGTGGTAGCTTCTGTAGGAAACTGCTAGAAATTGCTCCCCTTTGTTCAGGGGACTTGGCCAGGCCTAGGGCGGACCCACTGCTGGCCAAGGCCAAGCCAATTGGTAGCAGAATGTTCCATGATAATGCCTCTGCGATAACGTATTTAAGAAGGGGAAAACAGAAAAAAGAGAGAGAAGAGAAGATGTGAAGGAGCTGAGTGGGGGCAGAGGCGCAGAGGGGGAGGCGCAGGCCTCATGGGCCTTGCAGGCCTCACCCTCTGGCCTCTCGCCAGGCAGCCGACTGGGCCCGACTCGGTCCAGCCCAGCTGCAAGAAGTGGAGAGGAGATGAGAAGTGAATAAGATGTAAAAAAGATCCTGAGAGACATCTACCAGCCTGTTGTGAGGAACAGCTGCAGACGCCAAGGTCAGTTCAGAAGGAGGGGGAGGAGTAATGCGGCTCCTGGCCAAGATTCCCCTGCAGCCTGTGGTGACGACCATGGTGAAGCAGGTTGTCCCCCTGCAGCCCATGGAGGTCCATGGAGGAGCAGAGATCCACTTGGAGCCCGTGAAGGACCCCGTACCGGGGGAGGTGGATGCCTGAAGGCAGCTGTGGCCCGTGGAGGGCCCGCTGGGACAGCTGTCCTAGAGGGACTGCACCCATGGAAGAGATGACCCACGCCGGAGCAGTTCCATGAAGGACTGTGGCATAGGGGTGGGACCCCACAACGGAGCAGGGGAGGAATGCGAGGAGTTCTTCCCCCAACCATGAAGCAGCGGCGTGAAACAACGCGTGATGAACTGACCACAACCCCCATTCCCTCTTCCCCCCTGTGCCGCTCGGGAGGGGAAGGTAGTAGAGATGATGTTAAGCTCGGGAAGAGGGAGGGGTGGGGGGAGGTTATCTTGTTCTCTGTCTCATTATCCTGCTGTTTGTAGTAATAAATGAATAGTTTTCCCCAAGTCGAGTCTGTTTTGCCCGTGACGGTAACTTTAAGGATTTCTCCCTGTCCTTATCTCAAACCTCGAGCCGTTTTTCCTTATATTTTCTCTCCCTGTTCTCTCGGAAGGTGGGGGGGAGTGAGAGAGAGACTGCGTAGTCTGGTCCGATCGGGGCTGAACTACGACAGAAGTCTTTGTTTTGAATGCTTTCTCATGGTGAAATCTACCGTAATGCATATGGCATTTCAGCATTGTTATTACACAGTAGGTTGCCCATTGTCTTCAAGTTGCTAAAAGTCCAGGAATCATATTGTTATTGTTCAAAGCCTTTAAAATTGCATCTTCAGATTTTTTTTAATGAGCTGTGTTCTCTTTTGATTTGTTGTACATTTATTACAATGATGTAAATGTACACTGGTTCTTTTTTTTGATTTAGTAAGTATTCAGTTGTGGAAGTCACATGTCTCTGAAGTTTTCCTCATTTAATATTTCAGACAGTTGAAAAAGAAAGCTCTTAGCTTGCTAAAATTTTATAGTGTTCACTTAAAACCTTTGATATTAGTTTCAGATATTACACAGAGTGGGTAAATCCTGGGAAATTTAAAAAGGCGGGATTAACATTTCAGCTCCAGGCTGTGAATTCTAGTTTGGTAGAGATCAACTATTTGTTTGATAGAGATCAACTATTGACCTGTATGGTTTAAGCTTTGTTTATAAATGCACTTACTGACAAACGTGTTTTAACTACAGTGCCATCCATCCTTCCAAATGCTAATCATGGTTAAGAAAAATAAAATATATATAGCACCAGAATTTCTTTCCCAGCCTTGGAGAATGGAAAGTCTCCCATCTCTTGACCACTAGGGTCAAGAAATCAGACCAAAATCCCAAGTTTTACCTTGTTCTTTTGGTAGATTTTTCTTTCGT
Source organism: Chlamydotis macqueenii (assembly GCF_036417535.1). Classification (NCBI taxonomy): domain Eukaryota; kingdom Metazoa; phylum Chordata; class Aves; order Otidiformes; family Otididae; genus Chlamydotis; species Chlamydotis macqueenii. The sequence continues at coordinate 20,228,017 of NC_141556.1, forward strand.
ATACCAGCTCTGTGTGCACAGATTTAGTGTCTGTGAAAGTTGCTGTAATTGTATCTCTGGAGACTGAAGTCCTTTTATGGCGTCACAGAGAAAGCAAAGTGCAAGCAGCAGTCAAGCACATTTTCCCTCTGGCACGCTTCAACCTTGACCTGACAATACACAACTCCAAAGCTGATAAAATGCCATTCCCTATTCTCCACTGAGGTGATGCCACTGGACTGCAACTTATAGGAAGGATGCAAATCAGGTCACCTTAGCAAAAGACACATCCCTACAAGCTTACAAAATAACCAGAAATAGTGAGTGTTTCTGAGAAAGGAAATCCTATGTTCAGAGAGGAATTGCAGAGACCTCAGTACACAAAACATTCATAACAAATTCTCTTTACTCAAATATATGATCTAAATAGTCTACGTTCTAGTCTTCTATGAAGTGCTTATACAGCTCACAACATATTGAACTTTTCTGCCATTTAAATCTTTAGAAAGATTTTACACAACATAAATAAAGAACTTAATCTGATTTTTCCTTAGCACTCACCTGGCCTGATCGGAAAATAGCTGAGACTCTCAAAATTGCTGGTATATTCAGCTACAGAAACACTTCTGCAAATAGAGAACTGTGGTTATCATCATACTATAGCCAAAGAGTTAGTTACAGAAAAGGATCTAGGCAACAGAAATGGGTCCTCGTTAGCCCGGGCTGCACACCAAGCTAATGTGTTTACAAAGCTTCTTATTTCTGAGGAAGCTCGTTTGAATAAAATGAGATATCTTTAAATAGCACTGGCATGTCTTGTGTAAAGATGCTCTCTTTCTGCATGCGCATGGGAGTCTGCAGAAAATCCTATAGCTGTGGGTCCTTGTCCTTTCATTTTTCCTGCTAAAAAGTAGCAAGGAGAAATATTAACCACCCAGAATCATGGGAATTCGTTGTCAATTGAGACTGAACAAGAAGATACTTTCTCCGAAAATTTATTAGATTAGTTTGATGTGAAATGTATATAAAGACAACTTAGTAGATTTCTTCCTTTGGTAAGTAATTTTAGATAGAGCATCAATCAAATAAACTATTGTTCTTGTATGACTATAATAGGGGACAACAAGCAATTTAACTTTCTTCCTATACTTCATTATTCTGCATCTTACCCTGCCCTCTCATCTTATTGATATAATTTGCATTTCCAAAGCAGCACTGTAGATCCTTTCTGACTTCCTGACACCAAATCTCAAACAAAAAGGATCAGCACATTTAACTTCTAGAATGCTAGTTGTGTTACCTCTAGAATAGGGCAGCAAGGCAAACATTCCAAATGAGTCCTCCCACAGCATCCATAGCTGGATAAGACGTGACCCAATGCAAGAAAATACCTTCTTGAATGGCACATATGGGAAAAAGTTTTTTACATTTACAAAAAAAAGAATATATCCATTCCTATTTGTAGTGTTGTGAGAAATTACAGTATTCAGCAATATCCCTTTTTGGAGCTACAAACAGCAACGTTTTAAATTCAAATCTAAAAAAAAAAAGTATTCTATTGTAAAATCAGAATGCTACAGTGAAATAGAATCATTTCTCTGGCCAAAAAAAAAAAAAAAAAAAGAAAACCAAAACCTCACTGATTGTGAGTGTTTGTTTTCATTCCCAGAGAGATCATTCTATCCAACATCACCTTTCTGACTTGAGAACTCTCTTATATTGTGCAGCTAAGTAGGAGTTTCTATTTTGGATTTGTCAATTGTTAAAATGATACTGTAAGCACGGCAAAAAAAAAATATATACCTTTGTCTTTCTTCTGCAGTTTTTGAGGATCTTTCATGATTTTCCAAAGTTCTCAGAATAGAGGAATTTATACAGAAGAATTAAGGATATTTTAATGTTTAAGAATATACAATTTTTTATCCTTGAATATTTTAATATACAGTTATATTGTATTCAATTAGCACTTTTTTTATATGGCTGCAACTGCAACAAAAGATAGCTAAGCAATGGATTTTAGAGGTATATAATGCTTCTATTGCTGGATTTCCTGAGGATATAATTTGGATTTCATGTCTATACAGAGACAGAAGATCAACCAGAACTCTTAGACTCTGAGACTAGATTGTTTTCATGTTACTTTTCTCCCTTGACAATTTTCTGTAGATGGCAAGATTTGAGTAAATGTCAAAATATGCTGCTTATATTGGCCAGTGATAAGATTCTACTTGTTTCCTAAGGCTCAGTGGACATCATATTTAACATATAATGCACTTGAACACTAGGTTTTGTTCAGAGTTAAACTCAAACTTATCAAGGTAAAAATACAAACTGGATGAGCAATTGGAACTAATCTATCATGGCTCTAATCTAGAGTAGGAAAAATAAACCTACAGCTCTGGGGAAAAGAATCAGTATTATATTAGCTTGCAAAACCTATGATTATATTGAACTGGACAGGACTTTTCAGGTCAGCAAAGATTGTTCCCTATCATATTACAAAAGCCTGTGCAGAAATACAGCAAATGTCATCTTAAAATAAATTGTTTCTAAGCCATTCTACTTCTTTCCATAGCAGTAATTAAAGTATTCTAATACTTCTACCATATATTTATTATTGATTAGTATGTGTCATTTGTTTTCATGCAAACATGGCTATTTATTTCTCTGTCCTTACATTGCCCAGATGTATGGCCCTTAAAATTCTCACGGGAAAAAAGTGATCATATTTTATTTCAGCCTTCACTGATGATTAAGCAGAGCAAGCCCTTTTAGTGTGTTCTAGTAAGAGAGATGGTCTCCACTACATTGACCAAGCTAGATTGTTTCTGTCCTTTAAATAATCTTTCTTCAACTCGGCTGAGCAGATCTGAGCACAACAGTTTGGTAAAGGTGTCTCTGTCTCCTTATGTATTAATTCTTCCCTACATACAGTAGAAATACTTGGAAAATATTCCTTCAAATATTTTAAATACTCCAAAGACTGCATTTGGGTTTTTTGATAACGACATCAAACTGCTGCACTAATTATCGTATTCTGATTGTCTAATGCAATACTATATTCAAAAGATGATTTATAAAAATAATTGGTTTTAGTATAACTGGCATGATATCCTAATCCTATTTGTTACCATAAACAAGGCAATCCACTATGCCAGTTCCCTCTTTAGTCAATTTTTTCCCACCTTTCTATTTTATTTGTCCTGTTCACCTTTGCCAGTCATTCCCTCAAGTAACAGAATTTCTATCACTTTGCTGAATTTCAGATAGATGAGATTTACCATATTTCCCTTAACTAATCAATCCACTTGCCCCATAAAACTATTCAATTAGTTAATAAAGATAACTCACATTTCTCATTTGCCTCTAATCAGTCCTTTTCAGTGTTTCTTGAAGTTTCTATAATGCTTCCATCCGATATTGTCTTTCCTTACTGTTCAGAAAAGGATGCTAATGTGCAGGATAGGACCCTGCCACAGTGCAAAACCTGTTAAAAGCTGAATTATTTGTTTCTTTTTTTCTTTTTATACTTTAGCAACAATTTTTTAGCTTATCTTACACATAAGGATCTACTGGACTGAATCTCAGAGTGTGTGCAAAAAAAATAAGAAGATAGCAGGAAAGTAAGAGTCTTCAGGTTTAGAGTGGCAGAAAGAGATTAGCTGCTTGAAAACATGGCTAGATGAGCAAATGCAGGACAGTCTGTGGGTATGTCAGCAGCAAAGAGGATGTGATAAGTATATAAAGCAGAGGGAAGAAAAAAAATGAAGGGAGTATCAAAGAGACTGGGGAAATAAGAAACTGAAAAAGTGGAAATAGAACATGAAACTTCCTTTTTTGATGAATAAAGACATGGAACATGGAAGGAAAAAAAAAAACAGAAAAAAAAGTTTTAAATGAAAAAGATTATGTAAAATGACAGGGGAAGATACCAGGAAAGGAAGAATGAAATAAAGAGAGAAGTACATAGGAAAGAATAAAGACCCTAGAAGTAAGGAATTTGTTCATTGAAATGCAGTGCTAAAACAAGATAAATGAACACAGGTTGGGTAACATACAAATGAGAAATCTTGAGCAACCCTCAAAGTCAGTAACTTTCCTTACTCTACCAATGTGTGTTCAATAAAATTAACCAGGTGTCCAAGTGGTTCTGGTAAATTAAGAAGAGTTGTTGGCCATTCAAAAAGATATTTCCCCAGTGATTCATGGCTGCAAGTGCAGCCAGGCACTTGTTCAACATTCCTAAATAATAATGAATTCAGCAGCAACTGAAGACACTTGGCAACTCACTGGACTATGCATTTCAGAAAAATGAGCCCACAGCACTGGCCATTTTTAAAGTAGTCTCTTAACCAGGAAAAGAAACTATAGATCCCTGAAAACAACAACAATATTAACCACTTTGGTTTTTTGAAGAGACTACACTTTCTGGCAACCAAAACTGTAACCTGTGTATTCTGCTATGACAAAGTGTGGGAAAGGGGATCTCCTATTGCCGTTCAGTAGTGAAATGTTCACTTTGTCGTATAGGTAACTTCTACAAACAGGAAGGACATGAAGGAGACTAGACTAAGTTTAATCAAACACATACTACCATTGCTGTTTGTTATTTTGTTTAATGCTTCACTTTGACGCAGCCATATGCTGTAATTCAGAGAGAAGTTAAAGTAACCTGCAAAGGTTGGCATTGGCTTTTCTAGGATTTGAAGGTGCATAGCATTTTAGAAGTGTGTGTCCTGAAAGAGCAAATTCGCTAGTGTGAGGGGGAAGGGGATATGGGGTTAAAATAAAACTGGTTCAGTGTTAAGCCTGTGTCTCTAAAATTCACAAGTTTCTGTGAAATGCAGATATTTCAAGAGAAAGGAACCCTTGGCTGTTGCATATAGCTTTGATATTTTCCAATACAATTCTAAGTGTGATATGACAACAATTGCTAAGCAGGAATATATATGTATATAGCCCGAACAATAACATTTAAAGAAACACATTTATTGACAAAGAACAAGAAAATGTATGTTTATATAACATAGCTGAGATAACAGCACTACTGAAAAATTTCTTATTTCCTATTTTTAAGCTATTCTAGGCAAAGTCTTCATACTGTCTAAAAGTAATCTTAGAATATGGTCCTCACTTTTAGACAAAGAGGGAAAAAATAAATTATCCAAACCAATTATTGAGTTAAATTTCAGTTTTGTTTTGAGATGGGAGAATTCATTACATAGAAAGTCAGAGGAAAAGTTTTGGTTATTACAGTTCATAGAAAGTATTTTCTGTGAGAATATTTTATTTAATTTCAACTTGCTGTAGTTCATACATTGTAAAATATTGCCAGATGAGAGGTACAGGTCACAGTCAAAGCTGACCGCAGCCAAAAGGAATCTGTGTGTGTATGTATGTCTATTTCAGGGTTTCCATTGACACCAGAAACTGTGGTTTAAACTCCAAATTGATGGGGGTTTATTTTTTTTTTTAATTACTCAAAGTTATTCAAGTAAGCTTAACCTCTGATGTGGAACAGAAAAAAAATACAGCCTAGTTTACCAGGTGTCAGGTCCCTGAGCTTGCCAACAGACCTTAACTGCCTTGACCAGCTTCACGTGGGACCTCCCCACCAGGCACCCTTGGACGAGGTCCCCAGCCCTTCTCCAAGCTGACTGCCAGGGAGCAGTGCCAGCAGGGTTGTGTTGCAGGGTGGGGTGAGCCCAGTGCTGCAGGTGTCAAGTGATTCATATGAGAGAGACGGTAGCTGTCTGCCTTCAGGGAGGACTCCAATATGCCAGTGCCAGCAAGTCAACAGTCCCACAAATAGAGTATGTAGAAGTGCATACAGAGTCTGAAGAGGGTTTTCTGCAATGTTCTTCTCTCTGAGATGAATATATAGGTTATTATTCTTTTATATATATATATTATTTCCCTTCTATCTTTTACACAGGAGCATAATTGTACTGTATTTTTTTTCCTGTTCTTGGGTTTTTAGTCAGCTTGCATTGTTGCTTATACCTACAGCAAAAGCCTATTCCCATCAAATATATGATGGGAGCATTTCTACTTCTGTTGGAGATGTTATATGTAGTTTAGGAGGAACTAATGTTATAGGACCTTTGCTGTGTTTGCCCAGGACCATAGGTAGACACAGCTCATGGATGTTTACTAGCATGCCTCTGCCCCAAGGAACTTTGATTCTAGTTACACACAGCATAGAAAAGTTTGAGAAGGGACAAGCACATAGGGAAGAGGAAAAAACGGATATGATTCTACGATAATGCAAGCCAAAATCACGAGCTGTGCTTAATTTCAATCAATGTTTAGGGAAGAGTTTACTTACCACATTAAGGAACAAAGTGATGCTTGTAAGCTCTATTATAAACAAATAGAGTACCTTTTTCATGTGTACTTATTGAATGATAATTAGTGAATGTCTACAGTTCTATTCACTTGAAGAGTATAGATTTTCTTCTCCCTCCTCAGATATAATAATTTTATTAAGAAGCAGCTATGAGTAACTCAGAAGAGTCAAACAAGTATTGGATGAGTTGTAAAAAAGGTTAACAGACTCCCTATCATGAGTGCTGGAAAATATAAAAATTCATGGTTGGGGGTTTTTTGTTTTGTTTTATTTTGTTTTTTTTTTAATTTCAGCGATTTTGGTAGAGAATGATTCTACTGGTGTAGAAGAAGAGCAGAACAAAAAAAAATTGTTATGATATATAATTAATAGAAAAAAAAATGCAATATTGCTTAAATTTTTAAAAGTTCAATCGTAGTTCCATAGCTTTTCTGGGAAACACTTAGTACGGAGTGTAGTACTGACTAACATTTGTTTAATTCATCTGCAATGGAAAATGGGGATTCTTGATCTGGCACCAACTCAAACAGTGATCAAATAGAAGCTCTTTTCTCCTGAAAAACATGGTTTACTTTATTAGGAGGAAAAAAAAAAAAAAACAAACCAAAAAACCTCCCACATTAGAATCGGTCAGTCAGTTAAACAAATGGCTTTTTTTTGTTGTTATATCTCTCCATATTTAAAGTCAGACATAAAGGTGCAAACATTCATCACCTGTAGATGGATATAAATCGCAACAAAAATAATATCATTTCAGTTTTCCCAGGAACAAATATTGAACTCTACAGTAACAAATATACAAGGAAAATCCAGGATAATATAATGTAAATCCATGGAAATGTGAACAGCAACAGTGTAGATTTTTTTAAACTTACTAGGTTTGGGTGCCATAAAATGAACTTCCTACTTTAACCAATTTGATATTTGTGGTCATTGCTCATATATCTCTTATAATTTAACAAATTAGACAATGAATTGTACAATACAATAAAAAACTGCAGTACAGTGCTGACAGTTTTGTCACTTTTATAACGGACTTACTGAGATAACATACTTTTTAAAACTCTGTTCTAACTGTATTTTTTCTGATGTAAACTTTTACATTAACAGAACAATTTATGTAAGTGTCAAGACATAAATATTTGATGATGGCTCTAAAACAAGAGGGATGTTATCCCTCTAAAATGTTAACATTTCTGGTAATAAAGTCACTTTTTCTATCAAATAAAACTTTTTTTTTTTATCGTATAATTTTGTTGCCAGGCTCATGTAGTAAAGAGGTCAGGAAACGTACTGTTAAAATATGACTGTGCTTTGTTACTTTATTGGTGTCTTTAATCATTCATTCATTAACTTGTCCAGAATGTCCATTTTTATAAAGCAAGAGTATAAAATGTGATCCCTGACAGTATCCCTCTTCATAAAATACTACTGATGAAAATTCTATGTTGAAATTCCATCATATGTACTTCTATTAAGTTTTTCATCAGATCTGGATCAACAAATCATATTGTTAGAAGCAGAGAAGCCATTCTCATTATCAGATTTAATTCAATTTATTAATAACAGTATTTCCTCATGTTCTTGTGCAACCTTTGAACTCATTTCTTAATTGACAGCAGTGGAGTCATACTACATTATACTGGATCATGTTACATCAGAAAGTGGCCCTGTGATAAAATGGATTGTGACTACTACATTTCAGGTCCTCTCCCACTCCCTAATAATACCAAGAAAGTCCATGCAAACATTCTCAACGGTCTCTTCTCTGCATCCTGCAGACTTGTGCCACCTATACAGAATCATGACATGTCAGTGAAGAACTTTTACTAAAGCATTTCCACTTTATACATGCAAGTTAGCCTAAATGATTTGCTGGCCATTCTTTCTGGAGAATTACAGCTACAATAAACTTTTGAGCACTGGCTTGTAAGCCAGTAAACACTCTGTCATCAAGTTCCACTTCTACACATTGTTTACTGTCTACATTAATTTAATGTATGTTAATGGATCTAAATTTGTGTTGATACATGTGAAAGTCACAACCCTTGAAAACAGGGCTTGTGTCATCATTATCCACAAGGATCACATCTTTGCAGAACTAAATTCTGCAAAAATTTTTGCAGCTTAAGTATCCTTCTTAAAGGTTTTGGAAGCACAGATAAGGTTTTTTAATAATTTCTGAGTTTTTGGCTAATGTAATTCCAGTGGATAACCAACTATTTTCATTAAATTGCATGATTTAGATTTTTTTTCTATGCCAGTGGCTCATTTTTATTCATACATCCACAACTGTAGTCTTAGCCTGCAACTTAGTAATAGCCTTCTACTTTCAAATTTCTCCCACGTTCTGTCTTACTTTATGTCTTTAAGTTGCTGTTTCCCCCTTTGATTTAAATGTTTATGAGATATTTTTTCTTACTATTTCAAGGCATCAAAGTCCAACTCTGGTCTGAGCAAGGACACCGCTGCTGAAATCCTGGAGTTACATCCATTACTGTTAGGGTCAACATGGGGCATTTTATGATGTACTTCATGGCTTCTGATGACAGCACATTTCATTCTAATGTGACCTGGAGAGAAATAAACAAAGTATTGTACTGTGGCAGAATACAAAACAGGGAATACTCAAATGTATGCATTATTTCAGTAGAGGTCAAAGTTTTACTTATCCTAACTCAGAAGTGGCACAAATAATCAGCCTTATTTCCAGGAGTCAGCTCAAACACAAGTCAGAGGACACATTATGTGGATAACTGGAAGGTCAGTAACAGGAAGACATAATTATTACAAACCCACAGTGAGAGCTTTTTCAACAATAAGTTTTCTTCAGAAATACTGATAGTTGAGTCTCTTTTTTTGTTCACTCTGTGCATAAGACGTCTCTTGCTGATTAACTAATTCACTCTGTACAAAAAGGACCTGTAGTGTGGACACTGTCTCAGCATGTCTAGAGTTTTCAGAAGGCATCCTGCTTCCTGGAGCTTCACACAGCACCCACATAGAGCTGATAATAATTGTATGAGACAAAAAAAACCCCTACCATTTCACTCCATTATTTTTGTTGCTGTGAACACTAGGAATTATCTTTTCACTACTCACTATTAACAATATGTTCCTTTCAGAGCCCACAAAATTTCCATTTCATCTCATGCTTTTCAATCCTGTTCATTCAAAATATATGACTACTAAAATACTTCAAGTTGACTCATGTTCGTATTTTCTAATAAAAAGACAACTGGATAAGCGTCAGGATAAACCTGTGCAGGGCCCCACAGGCCGCAGAGAATACCTGCCCACTGACAGAGCACCGCCTCCTTCTTGGACTTTGGTGTTCTCTCTGTTGTTTAATCACTATTTTTGTTCTCTTTTCCTCTGCCTGTGTGGTATTTTCTGCCTTTTCTTAAAAAAATTCTCCCAGATGCACCACTATCTTGACTGAGGGGCTCAGCTGTGTCCTGCTGTGGGTTTGTTGGAGCCAAATGGAACGAGCTGTGTCTGGTAAAGGGACAGACCTAGCCTTTCCCCACAGAGGCCACTCAAATGGATCTATCTGGAAGGAAGACACTGTAAAGAGGATACATTAATAGAAAAAGTAATTCTTATAGGCAGTATAACTTTTTCAACCTTCTTATAAATAAAACAAATTTCTTGATAGGAAGGAACCAGAATTAAAATTTATTTTCAGTATCTTCTCTCAACACTTCCAAACCCAAAGAAAATGGGTGGCTTTCTTCCCAGCTTGCTATTAATTTTGGTATAAAACATTTCTGGAAGACATCCGATAACTGGAAGCTCTGTGTTAGTGCTGTGCACAAGAAAGGGAAAGGCAGAATCTGGAACATTTAACTTTGCTACCAGCATGGACACCAACAGTGTAAAAAATCAAACAATAGAGTATAAGACCAGAATGAGGAGGGATAGGAGAATAATAAAGTTATAATTGATGTGATATGTCTTTTTCTTACTCTTACTCTGAAAGGCAGGGAAATACAGCAAAATATGTATCAGGTTATATTCCTTAGCAGAAGGAAGTGATTCAGCTCATAATTGTAAAGGACATAGCCAAGCTGACAGGGCTTGGCACTTGGGAACAGTATAAATGGCTATTAAAATATGGGTCTCATTCAAATTGCTATGACAGGGTAGAGAGATATAACATTACAAGGTCAGGTCATACCAATTTTCATGGTAGACTTAAGTCCAGCAAGCCAATCAATCATCCAATACATTTAAGATTTTAACTAAACTAAGCTTGAAATAGAGGTCCACAGTTATATCAAAGACAAATGCATGAACAAGTGTGGAAACACATTTGGAAACACACACACACACACACAAAAAGAAAGGATTACCCATTTTGGCTCCAAAACATAATCAATTTATTACAGTAAGAGTAGCCTTTGGGAAAGTCAGGTTTAAATACATTTTCACTGCATAAATATAAAATAACAAACATTTTTTAAAGAAATGTTTAGTTTATTTTATACTTCTCATATGTCATGTTTTATTTTGGATAAGAACTGCTTTGGGTACATGCTTCCTTGGATTAAGTGTGTGAAAAGAGAACTCTGGAGAGGTGAAATGATCAAAAAGGAAGAAAAAAGTGAATAATGAGAGATAATATTATATACCATTTTGGTCTTCTAGTTCATTTTTAATTATGCTTATGTACTGCATTGAGTGTTATGTAAAGTTATTGTTTATAAACATCACATTTGCAAGCTTTACTAATACCATCTGTACTCAGCCATTTTACTGTATGAAAAATATGAAAAAAGATATGGACCAACAAGTCCAACAGGGGTCCAAACAAGTGTTTGGAAGGAGTTGCACCAGAAGGCTTTCCACTGGATTCAGCTCTATTGAAATTTGTTAGGTCTCTCCTTAGAAAGACAAAGGAATGAAGAAAGTCATGTAGATCAATAAGTAAACTAACCCCTCCAAGACCTGCTTGCCCTCCTGATAAAGACTGCTTGCAGGTTCTGGGATATATTTCTGTGCATGCTGTAACAAACACGCACTGGCATATTTTTGGAAGAACTTCCTGTCAAGCATAAAGATTCTTCTTTATCTGTTAGAATAATAGCTACATGTCAGCATATTGCTGTTGACTATGAATCATTATTCTTTCATTGGTTTGTAACTAGATCATCCCAAATGAAGAAGATTCTCAAATATCTGATCCTTTCCAAGACAAATGTTATTGTTTTGGTTTTTCACCTGATTACTGGTTGATGATTATAGCAGAGCTTTGCTGCAGAATATCTAATTAGGTAATTTGCTGAGTTGTTATTATATGTTGTTCTTTATCAAATGACAGCAGCTACAGAAAGTAATAAAGCTGTCAGCTGTGGATAAATTCATAAGTGATTATTTCAGTTTTTATTCTCAAGTGACACTTATTAGCATATTGTCTTTTTATTGAAGGAACTGAAGTGGATAGATTGAGTAGAATTATCTCTTTAACATGAGGTAGCTTCAGGTTTTTTTTGTATAGTGTCCTCCCTAGAGAAAGGTCCAGTAGCAGTAGAATTTTAACTAACTGATAGACAAAGTGTTATTATTAGTACACACTACATATTTAGCTGCTAATAAGGACTATCAAAAAGTGCTCAGAAAAAGGGAGGAGAATTCAGTAGTAATTTTCAAGTATACTTAGGCTGAACATTTCACAAAAAATGCATCCTTATGTTCTTAAAGCGCATATTTAGAAAAGTGACAGAATTCATTTTATTATTAATATACTTTTAATGACAATATGTTTTTGTTCAACATAGTAAATATTATATCATTTCCTCTTTCTTAACTGAAGCTTGTAAACTAGAAGTCTTCCATTTAAACTGTTCAGCGAATCCCTACACTTATTTTCAATAAGAATTGCATGACCATAGAGAGTTATCTCTGCCTCCACCCTTCTAGCTAATGATCTTATTTTGTTGCTGGGTACTTCTTAATGTAGACAACAAAAATAAGATCATTTTAAATGGAAACACACTTACACTACATGCAGTACTTAATATTACCTGAAATGTAATAAACAGTTGTCTTGCATGTTCATTCTTCTAGCTGAGAAAAATCCCTAAGAATTGTAAAAGGCAAATTTTTTTTAATAAAAAAATAAATATTTTTAAAGTAATTCAAAACTTATATACTTATATTAAGAAGATGTATCTTAGCAAAGTGTTAATTATAATGTTAAGCTTTATACAAGCTGGCTCTTTCTCTACTGCTTGGTCTCTCAGGAATATAAGCATAGTCTGTGGGTCTCTCTCCTAAAGTATAGTCAAGATCAAAATTGTCTTGACCATAAACTCACTCTGCAGTGCATCTCTGTTCCACTTTTTATAAATACCTGTATTTATATGTGCATGTTTGTAGAGCAACAGAGGCAGGCACTGATTAGCAAATGAACAAACAGATAAGGTACTTTGGTTTGCCTGGCTTGCAATGTACCTAACTCCTTCTTCTGCTTTCTTTGCTCCGATGGAGTTCCTTAGTCACAAGGATATTGTCTTTTATTAAAAGACAATTATTAAAAAGGAAATTTCTAAACCATCTACATCAAGAATCTTTCCCTCAGCCATCCATATTCACTTTCCAATAACACGAACCAATCAAGTCTGAATTATGAAAGTATAAATAGAAAACTCATTTTTATTACATACACATTGCTTGGTGCTAAGTAGTTTATGTACATATTAAACTAGAGCACAAAAATGTGACACACCCACAGATACTTTTCAAGTAAAAAAGAGAATTTACATTCAGTAAATTACTTGTTCTTTCTCCATGGTGAATCACGGTGAAATTACACTATTTCTGTGCAAGGTCGTGTAAAAGGTATGCAGAACTTCATAATCTGTGGAGAAATCAGAAGAGAAGTTTTGTTTCAGGACTTACTCAAACTGAAATTTCTCTAATTCACTGTGGTACTTTCACTTTTTTTTTGCTCTACTGTGTAACAGTCCAGCTTTCTAGTAGATTGTGATCATCTCTCTATTGCATCCGTTCCTTTAGGACACACTAACTGCGTCAAGATCGTCATAAAGAGAAGTCTCAAGGTCAGGTTTTTCAAGTCTACCCAGAGCTCGACATAGGGCAAACTGCCTAGCACATTTGAAAGAGGAGCAAAAGGGGACCACCCCAAGATTAAGTTTTAAATAGCTTTCATACATATTGCCTTCAGAGTAACCAAGCCCAACCTATTATGTTCATGTATCCAATTTGCTCTTACAACATGATCAGTAACATATAAATGCAATGCTTTGGAAATATTTCTCAAAAAGTTCCCAGTGCTGCCTGTTATGCAGACATCATAGATGTCCAGATTCTAGTCTTAATGTTACATCGGACTTCATATCATTCCCAGCATTGACCTAATCAACAATGGTACAAACAAAGCATTTTTACTTTAAGGTATGAAGTCCCTTTATTTTCTTGAGACCAAGCTTTTCAACTATGTCTGGGCTTTGAATGGATCCCTCAAAAAGGAAAGTGTTTCTGCCACATTTTCCCCAAATATCCCTGACTTGACTACTTACAATATGGCTATATGATTAGGATCTAGATTTTCATACAGTCCACTGGTTTCAGGGATGATGCCAATACTGTAACAAGCCAGAAGTGTTTACACTCTCCATCTTGATCTATGCTAATCAGCCTTGGCTAACATAATTTATACAGAAAAAATAAATAAAGTTAACCATGTGTTTCCTCAGTCTTTACTTCTTTAATAGTGGAAGTGTCTAATTACATCACAAAAAAAAAAAAGAAGATATTTTTTAAAATATTTATATACTTAAAAAAAAAAATCAAATTATTTGACTAGCTTGATAATAATGGATTTTTCTCCATTACAATAATCATTCAAAATACAGCTTAAATTCCAGCTACTGGGACTGGAGTAGAAGCTTCATCCTACAATCACAAAAGAGAAGACCAAGTTCCCTGGACAATCACTTTCACACTAACATTTAACATAATTAAGTCTTGTAGCAGAGGAAGTTGCAGATGACTTGGTGGAGATGCATGTTTTAAAAGCCACAGTCAATTAATAAAGAATTTAATAGGAAATTAAACAGTCATCATTTACAGAAAAGAGACTGCTAAACAAATGACAATTTAAATGAAATTGTAATACATTTTAACAACATTTGGATCGAAAGTAAGGATTTTTTTTTAAATGTAAATTATTTAAACATATGCAACATAAAAATTTGAAACATTCTGATAGGTTGATTAAAAGTTGACACACTTCACTGAGTAGAAATTTACTGGGAGGTGTAAAAAATGTAGTTGTAAAGAGTAGTGTAGCATAATGAGTGATGAAATGGGACTAATCTTGCAGTGTTCTATGTACTCATCAATAACAAAAAAAGCCTTGGATGAATAAATAGAAAAATAACAATTAGAGCTTTCTGAAAAACTGAGTCCAGATCTAATACAGACAATTCTAGAAAACATAGAATCATAGAATAGTTTGGGTTGGAAGGCACCTTCAAAGGTCATCTAGTCCAACCCCCCTGCAAGGAGCAGGGACATTCCCAACTAGATCAGATTGCTCAGAGCCTCATCCAACCCAGCCTTGAATGTTTCCAGGGATGGGGCATCCACCACCTTTCTGGGCAATCTGTTCCAGTGTTCTACCACCCTCATTGCAAAAAATTTCTTCCTTATATCTAATCTAAATCTACCTCCCTCTGTTTTAAAACTATTACCCCTAGTCCTGTCACAACAGCCCTGCTGATGAGTTTCTCCCCATCTTTCTTATAAATCTCCTTTGGGTACTGGAAGGCAGCTGCAAGGTCTCCCTGGAGCCTTCTCTTCTCCAGGCTGAACAGCCCCAACTCTCAGCCTGTCCCCGTAGGAGAGGTGTTCCAGCCCTCTGATCTTTTTTGTGGCCCTCCTCTGGACTCGATCCAACAAGTCTATGTCTTTCTTGTGTTGGGTTGATAAGCTAGGAAAAATATACTTTGAACAGTCACATATGGATGTCCAGAGGACTGGAAAACATGCCAGCTATGTAGCAAGAGATTCTAAGAGCTAAATATATTTAACTTGACAGAGACAGTTAAGTCATGAATTGATCAAGTTTATAAATACTCACTTAGGGAACAGAAAATTTATGACAGAGGGCTCTTCAGCCTGGCACATAAAGGAATAACAAAATCCAAAGGCTAAATAAATTTCATTGTAGCAATAAAATGTAAATATTTATCACTGAGTGTAATTAAGCAGAGGAACAATTCAATACTGGATCTGGTGAATTTTCAATCCACTGTACTTCAAAGAACCTTTAAAAGAGAAAATTCTCTGTTCTGTACTATGCAGGGACTTGAATTAAAAACATAATGATTGTCCCCAAGCCAACATAATATATATCTATATGAATTTCCATAAACAAATGGTAGTGAGAATACAGGTGACATGATCATGGTGTATACATGAAATAAAATAAAGACAAAATAACCTTCTCTTAAAAATATACCTACACTTCAAATAAAGCAAGTAATCATTTCTAACGAGTAATTTCTTAAAACTTTTTAAAATTGTATAAAATAAAAGAAGATAATTACATATAAGAATTTGTTAGAGTAAAAAAAAAATTTTGAGTCATTTTAGAAAGTTAAGTTGCCATTATGGAGCAAATAACTACTTGAAATAGCGTCACAATAAGTGTTTTTTTTATAACTCAGAACTATCTCATGTAATTTTGTTTCTTCTTCCCTTCTTCTTTCCACATAGGCCCAAAGCAAAAAATATTTTTTTTTTCTGAGGCCTTTCTTTTCCTTTTTTATCTTGGTTTCAACAGACAGAAGATAAATCTTGAAAAACAGATCTTGTATTGGAGACTATGCAAACATGACTGCAGTAAGATGAGCAGGAATGTCATCCTATCATCATTCTTTCCAATAGGCATTGTAAACATTTTAATGTTTGTTTTCATACCTATGGGACCCGTTGGCTTTCCTTTAGAAACGTAATTTGCACAACTTTGAATACTATACCAATAATGTCAGGGATAATTAGTTTTAGCTGGTAGCTGACCTGACCTATAAATTCTTGTGGGAAACTACTGACAAGGTAGAGCACAAATCTTTTTTTTTTCCCTTTTTAGAACTAAGCAGAAATCCATATAGCTAGAAATAATATTTTTTTAAGTCTCTGGAATGAATAATTGCTAAAGCTCTGTTGTTGTGTTTTATAGCGTTCTCTGAAAAATGAGACTACAAGGCATTTTTAGCGTAAATCATGATACGAATATGAATTGTGTCAATAGTATAAATAGAATTCTCTTGTTCTCTCTGGAAGTAGAAAATATTTTTTTGCAAGGATCTGATCTGCATCTGTGTGCCACGTATTTGGAATGCTGTAGATTTAGAAGCCTTGTGCCATTGTTTCCCATTTTCCTTCAAGTGGTATATCAGAAAAAAAAATTCCTGGATTTGGGCCATCTGTTGGATCAATTTTATTAAATCCTTAAAAATGAAGCTCACTAGAACCAACAGTGACTGTCTTTCCTATGTATATGTTGTGGGGATCATAGAATCATAGAATCTTAAGGTTAGAAGAGACCTCCAAGATCATGAAGTCCAACCATCAACCTAACACCACCATGTCCACTATACCACATCCTGAAGTGTCATGTCTACACGTTCTTTGAAAATCTCCAGGGATGGTGACTCCACCACTTCCTTGGGCAGCCTATTCCAGTGCCTGATCACTCTTTCAGTAAAGTGCTTCCTAATATTCAACCTAAACCTCCCTAGCCACAACTTGAGACCATTTCCTTTCATCCTATCACATATTTTTTGGGAGAATAGACAGGGGGGAAGGACCCACGCTGGAGAAGTTCATGAAGGACTATCTCTCACAGGAGGGACCTCACGCTGGAGCAGGGAAAGAGTGTGAGGAGGAAAGAGCAGCAGAGACAATGTGTGATGAACTGACTGCAATCCTCATTCCCTGTCACCCTACAGCACTCAGGGCGGGGGGAAGGGAGATAGAGAAAAAGGGGGAGATGTTTTTAAGAATTGGTTTTATTTTTCATTATCCTACTCTGATTTCATGGGTAATAAATTAAATTAATTTCCCAGAGTCAAGTCTGTTTTGCCCTTGATGTAAATTTGTGGCTGATCTCTCCCTGCCCTTTTCTCAACCCATGGGCCTTCTGTTGTATTTTCTCTCCCCTGTCTAGTTGAGGAGGGGGAGTGATCAAGTAGGTTTGTTGGGCACCTCCATCCAGCCAGGGTCAACCCTCCACACTCTTCCTTACATAGTTTTTTCCGGAAGTGTCTATGGAAATTGATGAAATGATCTAACAGAAAAAGGTTGGTAACTGAAATATACATTTTTATAAATATCGCTACACATCATTGAAAATCACCACAATTGTCATAAAAATCCCAACATAACTCATCTATTCCTCACTAATGCTATGAGGTAAGATTCTTCATTTTGCTTCCCCAAAACCTGGAAAATACAAACCCAAAGAAGCTCAATGAGTTGATGTATGTGAAGATCTTGGCTGAGCACACACCAAGGAATGGACAAATTAGTGCTTCTGCCACAAGATTGATAAAATTCGTCACCAGTGCCATTAGAAAGCTAAAACATTTAAATTTAAAAGCCTAGGCCTAGGTAAGAATTGTAATACTGTCATGTTTCTGAAGGAACAGTCTCTTGACTTCAACGGAGTTCATTTTATAGCTTTCAAAAAGCTGGTGCTCAAAATATCAATAGAGACAAACTGTTAACTCAGGCTTACAGCTCAAGTAAACAACTTCTGTGTGTAAAATCTCTAAAAGAAACAAGACATTAAGGAGCAGACTTCTGGACATGACTTTGTGTCCCTAACTCCACTGGCATATGCTCCTCACTTCAGAGGAAGCTCTGGCCTGTGGATCTAGAAAGCTAGAGGTCCATCAGTCACTGGACTTCAGACAAAAGGAGTAAGGCAACTTAAAGCCTAGAATCAACTTCTGGAGTTTATCCCTTCACCTCACCTCACTCTTAAGTAGCAAGTGTAGATATACTTGTCTATTTATTTCTGACTTTCAGACTTCATGTTTTAGCTGCTCACATTTCAAATGTTCCAGAGTACTGAGTGCTTAATAGAGTTGAAGACTATAAAGTTTAAGAGGGCATAGATGCTTGAGAGATCTGAACTGGTAGATAGTAGAGTTGAAAGTATACACAGTAAACACAAAGCAATTCAGAGACCTCAAAATCCAGGACTGTGGTTTTGTAATTCAATATATATGTGACACACCTATGGGATGCAATAATGTCTTTGAATTCCTTACGGTGTGCAGTTAAATCTAGACATGCTTATTCTCAGACTATTAAAGACTGCTGTTATTACTAAAAGTTATGGCACTGACTCAAGCCAAGTTAAATAGAAAGTAGCTAGCACTGCTCTCTTTATCTGTGCTATCAAAGACAATGAAAGCACACTTCCAAATACCAACATTGTTAAAGTTTTTTTCCATTCTTCTCCTTATTAAAAAAAAAAAGAATAAAAATTATTTTAAAAACAATGAACAAACAGTGTAATAAACCACCAAAAAGGAAAGTCCAAATGTTCTGAAATATTATGTCTTCTTTTGACTCAAAGGATTACCCACGGTTTGGAACTCTTCTAGTTGTTTCTATAGTGATATTGCCACGTATTTTGATAAAATTATTTTGATAAAATTATTTTTACTTACAAGTAACACAGAAAATTCTGTTTCCTTGAATGCAAAAAGACTCATACAGAAGCAGGTACTGCCCTAATCCTAGTAGCATAGAGCTACTCAGCTTCATAACAGAGCTACTCTGCTTTAATTGTAGTAGCGGGAAAGTGGAAGGAAGCTAAGCTCTTCGTACATAGTCACATCTCTTGTGCTTCCTTGCTGCCTTCTCACAGCTTCTTTGGTCTTGCCTCAATTTCTTTCACAGAAATGAGCAAGGCTTATACAGACACAATTCCAGGTTAATGAGTCTTTATGCTTGCCCTTGTTATCAGTTCTCAGGAAAACCTGCTGAAGTCCTCTGGTCAATCTCTGCTAAAGCCTTCTTATGTCAGTCTACTCTTTCCCTACCAGGGAGTTCAAATAGTTCCCTATAAAAGCATTGATTCTTCCTTAAGAAAGGAAAGGGCAAATAAACACCTGTTTATCAAATTCTGAGGTAGATTCCTCATCATCTATCTCAGCAATTCGTGGTGGTCAAAGGGTGATGATATCATTACTGTCATGTTTTGAAGGCAAACAGAACAGATTGTCATTCTTTTAACAACACTTGATGTGTTTTGAGTATATTTATGAGAGTGATTCTTTTTGGCAACATAAGCAAGAGAATATCTAATTTGCAAACCTTACATGATGTTGATCATTAGTTGAATATCACGTTGCTTACCCCTGTTAAGCAGGGAATACTTCTGCCTTGCCCAGAAATTTACCCTTAGGCATTCCAGATGTTGCAAGGTTAGTAAGGAATGGAACTTTGGAATTCATGTGCACATCCATAGGTAGGTAAATAGTGCTTTTAAGTAAAGCAATTTTGGACTTTCATGGCTTAAATCCCATTAAAGTCCCATTGTAGACACTAAATACTTCTTGAGGGCTTCAAAATCTCTTAAGCGATATGAGCAATTTTGTCTGTATTCCCAGTTTTATAATCATATCCAACTCAAATAAAACATGAAAGGAAGCAGTTCACGGCTTCAGACAACAAGCATGCATTCCTCTAACTATGTAACTTGTGAAAAGCAAATGTTAGAATAAAGCCTATGATGACAAATATAAAGTGGTACAGCCCTCTTACTTCCCAGTTTCATACCAGAGACTGAGTACATTACAAACAGTTCCTTCTAAATATTCCCTACAGAAATACTTATTTTTCTAGGATCATTGAAAGATTTGGAGTTCCTTTTTTAACACAAACTTCTGTAGCTTGAAGTTGTTAATTCTTGAGCTTTATCTTCACCTGCTTTTCTATGATTTACTCCTAGGTCTTTTTTATTTCTTCTTTCACATAAATAAGGAAAAAAGAATATTCGTTTTTTCTGGAAAGAGTCATATCGATAGCACAGTGCTTGAGTTCCCAGTTTTACTAGTAAACAGTGAAGTTACTTTTCTATCAAATACTAGACTCTAAAACTATACCATAGTACACATCCATATCTTTGAAAATCTGCAAGGTAAGAGAGAATTTTAAGATGGCCGTACCATTTTTTTTTTTCAGTTTTGAGAAACAGGCCCACCTCCGTTCTATTACCCTATCTGTTGGCATGTTCTAACTGTAATCAGATCGGTATAAGCTCATCAGCATTCAAGGCTTTAATCAAGACATGCAGTTGAAGAAGAATACAGGCCAGAATAAAAGCAGTATACTATCATTAGTGTAGCACACAATTAAGTGGATCCAGTGTGGGAAATTAAGTGACCCCTCCACATAGTTTTTGAACTTGCTTATATGTTCAGGCCATTCCTCTGACTACTATCACTTTTCCTCTGCAAGTGGATTAGAAAGAGAAACAAACAAAAAAAAAAAAAAAGAGACAATATCATCCCTTTATTCCTGAAAGTGTATGAATAGTATCTTTAATTTTCTTACTTTCAGAAACTGACCATTTTGATCTGTTAATGCTACCAACCACCAGCTGTCATGAACAAAACTTGCACAGATTTTGGCAGGAATTACAACAACTGATGTCTATTTTAATACATCTCCATGATGCTAAAAGTCAGTCAAAGATACTCTCCTGCTTTCTGTTAATTTATCCCACAGGGGAAAAAATAAAAAAAAACCAAAAAAAAAAACCAAAAAAACAACACTAAAGCAGATCATCAGACTGACTTCCAGTACCTTAATTAGTACAAATCATGCATTATAAAAATAAATAGAGTATTTGGCTCAGTTAAGGTGAATGAGACATTCCAAAACAATTAACCAGTGGCTTTATGTGAACAAACAGAGAGAACATTTTTTTTTTTAAATCTATCCTTGTCTGACTAAACTGAAGGAGATAGAAATCATTTGGAAAAGAAGAAGGTCACATACGTAGCCCCTACTGTTCATTTCTCTTTCTCTTTTTCTATAAATGCTGAAAGAAAGGATAGACCACTATAAAATTTTGTATTCAGCAGCAAGTCTGCAAATGAATAGCATAACCTAAGTTCTCAGAAAAAAAAAAAAAAAAAGAAAAAAAAAAGTTTACAGATTCATTTCAATGCTACATGCTCATGAGAGAAAGAGGAAATTTTCTCATTGCTACAAATAAAGCTGCAGCATTTGACAAGTGTTCATTATAAAGCAACCCAACACAAGATGGAATGCCTGTGTTACTTAATAGCTATCTTAATGCAAAAATATTGCTGGATCAAATGTTGCTATTTCCTCTCTACTCCTTACCAGAAAGAAGTCTTGAGGTTTAACAACACTGAGTCCTAGTGCGTATGTTCAGGTAGCCTTGGAGTTCACCAGAGGGAACACTTACTTACTCTACCACAAACCTGTGCTTGGTAGACCTTTGATGAGAAGTGTGATTTGTAGGCTTGATTAATCAGCATTTGTCTCTAACAATAAGCTAATGAAAAGAGCTCTATTACCCATAGATCTGCAGAGAAGTCACTGAAATTTTTCTACTGCTACAACTATAGGTAAGGTTGGATTGTATCAGTAACAAAGAACATTTTAGAGTTCTGGGCTGCCTGTTACCAGACTTTTGCTATTAACTTAACTACGAGGTCAATAGAGTCACTCATGGAAGAGATTTGACCTGGTATGCATTTGTTTTTAACTGACTTCAATTTGTTTTCAGATCCTATTTTCTCCTAAGGATATTAATTTAGGAGAGAATAGATGATTTATAATGAGAAGAATCACTTAACCATATTCTAAGTTTCTACCTCTTTTTTACAATGGAGATTCCATTATGACTCTGTGTCTCTGCTATATTGATCCATGATTGTGCTTTATACACTGCTGTTAAATAAGCTGAAGCTTTGAAATGAACAAAGGAAGCATACTTCTCCATGCAGTTGTAAACCTATGGAACTCATTACCGTGAGATGCTGTGGATGTCAAAGGTGTAGATGCTTATAAATCATGGAAGAAAAGTGCACTGAAGACTTATACAAAAGATGCAGCAACAGCTTTCACCTCAGGAAACACCTACACTACAGCTTCTCCAAAGTGAGGACATTTATCAAGGGAAGTACCACTCTATATAAAGCCTTTCCTTACCGTCTTTTCCTAGAAATGGCTCCTATCAAAGACATGATTCTGGGCTGAAGGGTCATTTAATCTCTTCCAGACACGGTAATTTTTCTTACCGTTTCTAAACTGACTATGTGAGCTAGCACAGCAGCCCCATTTGAATGACTGTGGTGCAAAAGTAATTGCTCTTCCAGAGCTACTAAATAGGCTACTGTATCCAAGAAACCCTCCTCAGCAATAAACAAAATGAGACATCTGTTCAAGATGCCCTATACTTTGCTTACGTTTTATACTTCCTATTAAATAAGCACCACGTATGGCAAAAATGTAAAACACAAAATCAACGTATCTTCTGATACACACACAATAAAACTGTGATCATACTCTCTCCTACTTTATTGCAAAGCTACTATGCTAAGATGTGCTAGAGAGCTGTGTAAGTTGTGCTCTTCACATAGAACATGGTTTGGAAACTGTCTTAAGGACTTGTAGAAAGCTCCTGTGATTTCAGCGAGTCTCTGTGGGAATACAAGCACCCTCCCAGAGGATGCCTAGGATGGGCATTGAAAAATCTTTTCTTACACAGTCCATCATCTGAGATTCAGCAGCAGCATCTGTCCCTGCAGGCCATCACAGAAAGGCACTTCTCTCTGTGTGAGCAAGGAGGAAGGAGTTGCACTTGCTGACTGGTTGTCCTTTCCCAGCAAATCAGCTACAAAATTAAGACACCACACTACTCAGTGAAAAATCAGTCTTCCAGTCCAGAATTACCACAATTTTCAACATGTGACAGTATAATGGATTAAATAAATTTCTACAGTTTCCAGTTTCAATGACCATTTTTTTCTAAATCTTCCTGATACAATTATTAGAAATTAGGATTGTCTGGCACTGATCTCTGTTCAAAACACTCAAGTTACTTCATATTGCACAGCTTTTTTGTATTATTCTTTTTTCATGCTAATTCTATGACATGTCAGTTCTCTTATAGTTAATTAATATTTTCCACCTCCATGCTTTATTTGGTAATTTTAACATATTCCTCTCACACCCTGTCTTCTGTTAGGGTAATTTAGATTATAGAGACTTGACAGGAAAGAAAAAAAAAAAAGCTATTAATAAATTCAGCAAGACTTGTAAGAAAGAAAACATATTTTTTATCAGGATAAAAGTAAACAATGTATTTTCGGTCAATCACTGTCAGTTAAACAGCTGTGAAAATTGTTATTTCTCAGAGGTCTGATAGAAACATGGGTTTTAATACTTAAATGCTTAATATGAAATCAAAGCCATACAGCAACCCTCATTTGAATAACTTTATACATTTTATTACAATCTCATCCTCCTGATTTTCACAGACACCCAAGATATTTACTTGGTCAGAATACTTACTGAAATATTAAAAAGAAAATCTGCCCAAAGCAGTATTAATAAAAAACATTTAAAGACATTAATATTATTAATATTTGCAATGAATCTTTGCAGCCAGGAACCTCAGTCTACCCAGAACACTGTTAATTATCTTTGCTTCATTGAAGAACTATTTGTGGAAAAGCTCACCTAATTTAAAACATTGTTGCTTCCAATGTGGAACTGCTGCATTTCTTAGGTACATCCTCAGCTGGACTTTGGATTTTAATATGAAGCTTCTTATCAGCCCCCAAAGTGACAACATTATCTACATGCTATTTACATTTCTAAATTTTCCTCAAAACCAAATAATTATTTAGTAGGGAACAAAATTTGTTGATTCTTTAGTTATGGCTCTGTGATTCCATGGCAGTTCATTTAAGAATAAACTACATTTAGTGGGATACTAGTATCTACCAGTGGCCATGTACCTTTAAAGCTATCTCTAAAACACAATCCTCCCAGAGGAACAGGAACATAATTTAATTTTCTCTGTTCTAATCTTAAGGCTCTTTCTCATATGGCAAAATGGTAAATAAATGTCAACTCAAGAAGGAGCAGCAATTTATATTCTTGGACACTAGAAAGTCGGTTCCAAGCTCTTAGATTTATTTTGTTTTTACAACTCTTAGATCATACTACCTTTTTGTTATTTTCAGGGTTGAAAAACAGTTCCCAAGGGTCTAAGTTTCATTATATCACATTAATAGTGTGCACTATTCACTCCTCAAATTTGTTTGTTTTTCTCTTTAAAGATTCCATATTTATTCTGAATATAAATTTCAGTTATAATTACTGACAATAAAGCATTTTAAAGTATTGTTCAAAGTAATTTTTTTAACATCTGACACTAAAATCACTGCCATTAAAGTCAACCTAATTTGAGAGCTTGAAACATACCAATTTGAAACAGAGGGACAACCTTAATGTTAGTTTATGAGTTTCCAGAGCTCCTACTTGTACAAGAATAGAGCACATACTTGTTTCCGCGGAGGTAACAACTATCCTGCATACAACATGTAAAAGCATGTCTTGTGTGTGGTACCGTTGTGAAGAGGTTCTTGCCAGGCTCCCTAGTCTTACTCTGCATGAAGCCCAATTACCCTTGCTGAAAATAAGTACTGAAAGCTTCACTTTCACTGAACATGAGTTTGTATATAGCTAAAAGCAATTGAAATTAGAAACCAGTTTAAGGTGGTTTCTTGGAAATCTGGCTTTTGTTTTGTAAGAATTTTATAGATTATATTAAATGCTCCTGGATATAATCTCTTACATTTGAATCAAACTATTTTATTAGAAAGAAAATCAATCAAAAATCCAGTTTTGTATGTCTTCATCTATGTCTGTCACATATCTGGGAACCGTTATTTTGTTAGACTACCAACTTCTCTTTTGAAGCAGTGAGCTCCAGAGGATGATCCTGGAACCACATGTGATCCACAGGACCAGGCACTTTGTAGCTGTCTCATGCATTGTCTTAAGTTGTGTTTCAATTAAAATTGTGAGGACAATGCGTGTGTGGATGCATGGAGGTTTTTTGAGCATGGATTTTGCACAGAGTATTTGGATATCTCTATTGAGGACATCTAGAAGGTACTAACGAACACCTTCTTTACAATAGCACTAATATTTGTCAAAGTCACTCACATAGGTCAGTTTTTGAGGAAAACAAAAAGTGTCTCCATTGACTGAAACCTTCAGGTTCTCTTCCAATAGTCAGCCGCTAAAGATGGTATTCCATCTTTACAATTAATAAGACAGGTATTTGCAGTAACAGGAGGTCATGATACTGTCCTCTTATAGAGTCCTGAGGCCACCAATAGCTCTGATTGTCCCAGTCTAGCTCCCTCTGGGGCCTCCCCCTACCCTGCTCACGGACCAGGACCCCATTCTAGCCCCCCAGGGCCATCAATCCCTGCCCTGGAGATGTCGTAGAGGGCCAGTCTCCAGCTTACCTTACCCCTGCCCTGCCCAGCCACGGGCCCTGTTGAGCTGGGCTCACCCGTGGATCTAGGTCCCAGCCCAACTTTGGCCTACCCCTGATGCCTGGGGTTGGGGCTGCCCCAGTGCCTCCCAGCTGCCCTGCTACTGACTGGAGATGGGAGAGCCCCTGGCTAGTGAAACCTCTGACCAGGCAGCCTCTATGGGCAACCCTGGTTCCTGGTCCCCAACCTCAGGGAACCTCCAGCCCTCAGGGCACCTTGACAATACAACTAGATCACTACAATAAAATCAAATGGGTTTGGTCCTTCTTTATTTGTTCCTCACCTTCTCTTTCCAAGCCTCTACATTTTTCAGAATGCAACAGTCTGTAACTGCTTGGCAGCTCTGACCATCAAGAGTACATCACTCCCATCTCTACTTTCAGTGCTGGCTCACAACAGAATATGATTTGCAGGTCAGTATTTCAGTCCTGATCTTGAACAGCCAGCATGTGACTGGCCTTGGCAACCTAAAGGATGGCCTCAGTCTCCCTGATCATCACCGCCCATGACAACTGCATTCCTCTGGGGAACTGGAAATGTCAAACACCAAAGACCCACGAGCGTGGCAGAGTTTTCTCAGCAGCTGGCTTGTGACTAAGAAAGAAATTCACTATGACAGACATCAGAGTGACCACAAACAAAACATAAAGCTCAGATGTTTGACCTAGCTTTCCCAACGTCATGATAAAATGAAAAACATCCACTGACAAGAGGATGAAGAAGAACATTAGGACAGATCCTCGGTTGCTGTAAAGGTGTATTGTTTGGATAAGGCCAAAGGAGATGGAGATCCTTAACCTATAGGTCCTCATATTACTGTTGCTAGTGAAAGTTTTGCTGGAAAACTTGTCTAGTAAAAGATGATGATTTGATGAAATTGAAGGTTTTTACCAGAGTATGTTAAAATTTTAAATGTATGAGAAATAACAGAAGTTGGATTTCCTGCTAGTGTTAATATATTTTATTTTGATCTTATGAAACATTTTTAGTTCAATGAAGTCACAACATGTCAACTTTTATGTTAATTTGATGTACTATAATGGTTAAACCATGTCAACTCTTTCATTATGTCAAGTCAAAGTAATATAATGAAATAGAATATGACACTTTCCATTAAAATATAATGTTTCCTGGCATGTATATTTCAATTTCTAATGTGATTACCAATATAACAACTATTTCATCGATTGCTTACAGTCACAATAAAAATTTCAGTATTTCTGATAGAATGGCATTTTGAAATTTTGAACTTTTCTCACACTTAATTCTTACAATGCTTAGATGATCAGATAATTCAATGATAAGTATAACATAATAAGATAGAAAAATAAAAAGGCATTCACTGTCTCCTTGTTTATGTCAAAAATAGCCCTAGCTATTCAGAATGACTGCTAATGTCCAACCCTTCAAATATGTTCTAGTGCTACAAAATATTTTAAAAAGCAAACAAACCATGTATGTATTTCACTCACACAGGAATTTAACAATTTTTCCTCTGGAAAAAAATTTTAAAGGAATTTTCTCCCTTTGCAATATGCAGACAATGAAAAATCGTTTTATCACCCTAAGTGATATTCATCACTAAATCTGTATTTATTGTGTATAGAAACCATTAAGGAGGAACTGGCTCTATGGTAAAGGCCTGGGTTTTGTAGGGGTTGCAGTAATTTCTGTGCAGTCACCCTGATACTCCCTTTTCAGTGTGACACAGGCCAGCATGGCAGATTTCTGTCAAGCACTAGGCATTTCAAACAAGGTCTGCAATAGGAGGTAGGTGATGTATATAAAAGCTTTGTCTGATCCACTGCCATTTACAGCGGTGACATTATTCTTAATGCTTACCATGAATTAAGGAATGCCAAAGAGAACGTTATTCTTGGATTCTGATTAATGAAAAGGCTTTGTTGAAGCAAATAGCTCAAAGCACATGATAAGCTAGATTTGCAATTGAAGTCAATGTAAGAAGTTCAGAGAAGACATCAAAGGAAGGAGCTTATTTGGGATAAAGAAAGAAATTTACCTTTTCTCGGAGGCTATTTATCATCAGTTTCACTCACAGGTGAAACTGATGCAGTTATGCTCTTCATAGTGTAATACTCCAAAGGTGTTACATATAAACCCATGTTTTACAAGGCCTAGTACTCTTAGAGAAAGAACATTCACAGCTTTAGTGCTATGTGTCTTTATAGAGACTTAAGCAATATCTCAGGGTTTACTTCTCTAAGAAATGGAGCTTCTCGCAGACTGTGGTTGAGGCACAGATTCCAAACCTTTATTCAGATAGAGAAATGTTTTGTTGGATCTGAGTATTAGCATCAGAGAAATACAGGATAGGGAGAAACCTTCTGGTTCAGTGAATAGTAACCTGCTACCATACCATCCAGTTCTTTTCCTAAGCATAATCCTTAACAGCAAAGATACAACAACCACCAGAAGCAGTTGCACAACAAGAAAAGAATGGGAATTTAAGAGAGTAATTTGAAAATTTAATAGGGTCCTTTAATCTATCATACTATTAGTACCTTGACATTGGTAAGAAAATTAAGGTGTTGATAGCAACTTTTAAAAAAATAATAAAAATCCTTAAAGACAACCTCTTGGATCTCTTCCAGGACGAGTCATTATCCAGTAATGTGAAGAAAAATTTCTATTTGGTGTTACTTGAAGCTGCTAAAAATTACAAACAAGCATTTTCCTTTACATGTTTTGTTGATGATAAGAAACAGTCAAAAGTTTAGCAACATGTGAATTTTTTTTTTACAAATTACTTCCACAGGGGAAGCAGACAGGGCATAACCTAATCATGTGAAAAACCTTGTTCACCTAGCTACCTGTTCACATCTTGAATCCCCATGACAGTATTCAAAGAAATACTGTTCCTGCAGAGAGAGGAAAACTTTCTCATTGACTTTACTGGAAGAATGTAAAAAACATAAGTGATATCTCCAAGAGCTCTTTAGTGATAAAGTCTGTTCCTTTCCTATGACTGCAGCACACAAGATAAGAATAATCTCTACCTTAAGCTATACACTTGAGATTTTGGGCTGCATGAGGCTTTTGGGTGAAGAGTAAGAGGGTAAAGAAGAGAAAAGAAGCAGCTGATCTGTAACCTAAAAGCACAGTTTCCCATTTCCCAGAGCCCTGAAGATCAGAGAGCAATGTTTGGTGCTTCAGGCTACATGGGACTTGTTCAGGCTCCATAGCTTCTTCTCTTTCCTAAGAGGTACTTTTTGAAATATCTGGACAAGATTCATTGTAACTTTTTTTATTACAAAACTAGAGCTTCATATGAAATTGATATTTATAAAATCTGAAAATAAAACCAAGAAAGAAGTGTTATGTTCTTCTGTGGACAGGAGACTGGCTTCAATAACCAGAACATTTCTGAAGGGCTGCAAGGACTAGTGTTAAGTTATAAATTTCCTGCTATTACATTTCTCACTGTGGGATTCTGTGGGGTTTTTTTGTAGTTTCGTTCGGCTAACAAAGCTGGCAAAAGTGGGAAGACAATGTGGACTTAAGTACATAGAGGGATCAGATGTGTTACAGCTCCACTCATTGCTTATTACTGAGTGCCTTGCACATGTGTAAGTTTAAACTGATAGTACTGCCCCTACTCAGCTGATAAAAAAAAACTTTGCAGATTTTCCTAGACAGGATGAAGTCCTTTGGTCTGAGAGTTTATTCCACAATTAGTGTGTTCAATGGATTTCCTACAAACATTAAGTTCTTATACAGCAACAAGCAATATCCATGAATACATTTATCAAGAGAGACTATGACTAGGGTCACTCAGCACACTTTGTATCAGTACAATGTATCTTCTAGTTATCAAAAATACGGGGAAAATATGTGTCTTACCAGTCTATTCACTGGTTTCTCAGGTCTGTTTTACAAAGTGCTCATTGGCCTGGACTCAGTAATTTAAAAGATCACTAATGCTCTGGAACAAATTCTAGTAATCTTTCTAATGAGGAACAAAGGACAAAAAATAGAGTCCATTGCTATGCAAGACAGTTCTCTCAGAGACTCTCAGATAGAACTGAGAGTAGGCTCAAAGGCCCATTTGATCATCAACACTCTCTGACATAAGTATCAGATTAATTTCTATGATTTTGGTTCTTTTAACAAAAAACAGTCAATGTCGCATCCATAACAAAACAAAAAATCAAGACAAATACCAGAAATCAAAACAAATACCAAGATATTGTCCCATAGTAATAATTCTTCTTTATGGAGAAATAAAGTGGAAAAGACTAAATCTTTCATGAGGGGAACAAGTGATGTTGTTTACTAGTTTAAGGTACTCACAGACACCACCAAGATATCAACCAGCAGAGTCCTTTCCATTTGATTAACTTTCACAGCTACCTCCTTTAGTATATAAGAAGTGTTTCTTCCAGACTTCTCTGCTTGCTAAGTAATTTTACCATCTCCGGTATACATAAGACTCTTGCCTGAGAAGTTTACAGTATAATTAGAAATAACAAGGAAATATATATATATATATGAGATCACAGAATTATTATTAATACATTATATTTGAGAAGGGGAGGAGATCCACAGAGGGACACAAGAGTTTTAAAGTGGAATTAAATAATTTAAGGCTGAAAATAAAGAACATTTTAAAAGCTATAGGATATAGATTTTAGTTATTTCAGGATTTATTTTAGTGCACTAAATGTACAGAAGGAGCTTGGTAGCTCTGCAGCAACTTAGCACCTATTTCACATCCTAATCCATGCTAGGGTTTTTAAAGTTTGTATACTCTGAAACGTCTGGTTCATCAAATATGTTTTAAAGATGTCTATTTCTTGCCCACAAGACTAAATTCTTTTTAAAAACCTCACAATGGTGATTTTTGTTCAAAAACCTGTGTTGGTTTCATCACCTCATGAACGTGAAACCACTCCATTTTGTTTTTCTCAGATTAGTCTTTTAATATCAGGGTCAAAAAGATCCCTTTGGGGAAGGAGATTCTTTTCTGCCAAGCAAGAAAAAGGTCCCAAATCATGAGGTATAGCAGACAGGTAGGTGAAGCAGTGAAAATCACAGCAAGTAGAAGCCAGAAACATAAGAAAATCTGAGGAGATTGCAATGAGGTGCAGACTCTGAGGCTTTCCAGGCCTCAGAGGTAATGGACAGACCCTCTTACAGGTCAATCAGGAGCTCTGAAAATTAACTGAAATAAAATATATTAATAAAAAAAAAAGACCAAAGCACATTGTTACTACTGTTCTAAGAGAAAAAATACAGATAAATCTTCAGGAAAAAATAAATGAGGGATCACTTCTTACACTGAGATCCTCAGCTTGACTCTGACAGAAGTCAGAAGCTTAATACCCAGCACCCTGATATACGGTGGGACTACTAGATGTTTCAATACTCCTAGGTATAAACCACCACTGTTCCACAGCTAGGGTAGTCAAACGGGCTGCCCAGAGAGGTTTTGGTGTCTCTGTCCTCAAAAGTACTGAAAACCCCACTGGACGGAGCCCTGGAAAGCCTGCTTTAGGCAGGTTGGATGTGATGACCTCTGGAGATCCCTGCCAACATCAGCCGTTGCGTGATCTGTGGTCTCAGACAACGCCTTTTGTTACTCCACAGTCAGGGCCAGGCCGGGGAACTGGGAGCCGTGGGGTCCCTGGGGGCTGCAGGGCAGGGCCTGGCAGACAGAGCCCAACCCACCCTGGCAGGGCAGTTGTGGGCAGCCAGGGACAGCCCAAGCTCCAGGCATTGGGCACCTCCCTGGGGACAGGACGGGCTGAGACCAGGCTGGGATGTTAGCCTGTGGGTGGCTATGGCTCAGCAGGGCCCATGGCTGGGTCCACGGCTGTGGGGCAGCGGAAGCTGTAGCTCAGGCAGGGCCCAGGCAAGTCTCAGCTGAAAGTGGCTCCCCTGGGCTGGGGGTCAGCCCTGGCCCTGGCCACCTCATGGTGTCTAGGAGCCTCTCCCAAGGTCACAGCATGTAAGGGGCTGCCCTCCGCAGCACCACCTCTGAGCTGGCCCTGAGTCCCTGCAGCCAAAAAACTCTTCATCCAGGAGGTAAGGGAGGTCTCCTGGTGTACCCTGAGTGGGTACTACAACAAATAATAAAGCTACACTTTCATTTCCCAGTAGCTGAGTGCCATTAACTCTGGTATTATGCTGCTGAACGCCTGTCTCTGCAGTGCCTGACAAACTGCAGATCTCAGCCAAGAACAGTGATGGGAATTCACAAGCAATACAACTGTGCTGCGGAAATGAGAACGAGATGGGCTGAAAGAGGGTGAGAGACAGTTCAAGGGTGTTATTATACTCGACTAGGCAGGTCAGACTGAGTCCCTTAAGTAAAGAAACAAAACCTAAAGTGTTTCCTTTCAGTGATAAAGGGTGTTTGAATGAATTGCTTGGGGACACTGAGTGGGCCTGCCTATATACGCTTTGGGAAAGGGTAACGGCAGTGAAATGAATTCAAATCACTGTGCTTTACGCGCAAAGGTCATTTAAGTCAATGCCACAGCTTGGAACGGGACTGCAGTTTCTGACCAGAGAAATAATTTCAACATGGCGCTTGCTGAGCTTCAAAGAGCACCTACATAATATCAAATGTCAAATTGATATATATAATGTCAAATGGTAGCAGTGGGCTAGACTTACCCATTGCAGGCCTACACTTTTTTTTACTTTCTCTGTTGGAGAAAGCTGGCTCCAGAAATAAACATAGAGCAGGAACTACCAGCTTTATACACATTTGGAAGAGGTTGCATAGCAACAAGTTCAGGGCTATCTTCCTTCTTCTTGGAAATGTATTACTGTCAGGATGAACGGTGGGATTAATTACCTGTTTTGCTACCTTTTGTCTCTCATGTATTTTGGAATTCGTATCTGGAAGAAATGGGATTTTAAAAAAAAATATTTTTGCTTCCTCTAAAAAAATAAATAAACTCTCATCACACTAAATACAAAGTAAAACACATATTAGATGCAGATGCTACGGCCATCACTCTGCAGTGGTGATTATAACAGTCAACTGGAACATGCAAGACTAAGCTTAGCTTAGTCCCTGCCATAAGCCTGAGTATGACTTTTCAAAATCAGAGGTAATAAATTCAATGGACTATCAAATAAGGAAAAGTAGGGATATAATTTCCCACAAATGATGCATACACTATTCATTACTGATTACACTATTACACTGTTGTACTTCTGAGTAATATGGAACAGATGTCTCTCACTAAGATTTACAGTTGAGAAAGCAATCTATCAAAACTGAGAAACAGATTCTATGAATAACTTCAGTTTCAACAAGTTTACAGTTTTTATAGAAAAACAGCTTAACAGTTCACTGAAAATGCTTGTCTACTTATTACTGAAAATTCATTCCCAGACTATAACTGACATTAAACTTATGCAAACAGAGTTTATACGTGCCTAGCATGGAAAATGTTTCTTAATTTCTGGACTGGAACACCAAAGAAGTTATTCTATTCTATTCTATTCTATTCTATTCTATTCTATTCTATTCTATTCTATTCTATTCTATTCTATTCTATTCTATTCTGTTTTTGTTGCATTCTGTTTATTCTGTTGCAACCTCCATCAGGGGAGGATCAACAGTGGAGTGTTGGGACTTTAGACTTCTGTTCACAGACTCTTCACATGCAGCCCTCAGTTGAAAATACCTTGTTTATTGGCTACAAGTGTAACTGAGAGATATTGAGCTACCTAAAACAGAGAACATTCTTTGGTATCCTTAGCAAGACTCGACTTCATCACACTCAGGCACTAAGCTTTGGAAGATTTGTATTGTACAGTGCAGAGATTCCTGTGTTAGGCTAGGACTAACATGTTAAGCTTCTCTATGAACTATTCTTCATGCCATAGAAAATCATGTGCACTGTGGACAGCAATCAATGCACAAAGGATTTGGCTTTTGGTGCTACACTTTATTGATTTATTCTCTTTATGTGAGCTTTTAAAATACAACAGCCACAGAAAAAAAAAATTAATCTTCAGTACCTTTGTATTGAATGATTTTTTAAAAGATTGGATTAAATAATCTAGAAAATATGAGAATGTATTCATTTTTAAAGATACTCTCAAATATGAAAAGAAGCAAAACGATTTAAAATGAAGATTTAAATCACACTTATTAAAACATAGCACTTCAGCTCTACCCAAGTAATTTTTTGTTAGAACAATAATTTGTTGTTGCTGTGTTTAAAAAAGAGGGATTTATAATATGCAGAAGTTTGGGACTATCCCATGAAAGTAAAATATTCCTTATATAAGGAATCCAGAGATACTGTCAGTCTCCTAATACTATATTTTATAAGTTTTCTGCTATGAGTTGCTAAGGTATTAACGATAAACCAATCCTCATTAATTACTTGGAGTAATTCTTCCTATTTTCATGAGATCAACAGCATCATCTATCCATGTCCTGGCTGCTCAGCCACTTGATCCTTTGCTTAGTCAAAAGTATTATCACTTGTCTGAATCTTCTTAATTTTGCCATTTTTCAAATCAAGCTCTAACATATAGGTTTGCCTCAACAAACTTTTCAATGGCATTTCTTAGCCAAGTGTTATCTTAGTGCTGACCACATTCAATACATCTTCTAGGATATTATTCTCATCTTAAATTTCCTCCTGAAGATGCTTCACAATTCCTTTTTAAATTGTTTTCAGCTAAATACAGCTTTGCTCTAATTACAACTGTAATGTATATCCAGAAATGCACCAAAGGTAGATCAAAAACAGACTCAATAGATATATTCTCCTGGAAACCATGCTAAGGCACATGGAGAGCAAGGAGGTGGTTGGTGACAGCCAACATGGCTTCACCAAGGGCAGATCGTGCCTGACCAATTTGGTGGCCTTCTATGACGGGGTGACGGCATCGGTGGACAAGGGACGAGCAACTGACATCATCTACCTGGACTTGTGCAAAGCTTTCGACGCTGTCCCGCACGACATCCTTCTCTCTAAACTAGAGAGACATGGGTTTGATGGACGGACCACTCGGTGGATTTTGAGTTGGCTGGATGGCCGCACTCAGAGAGTGGTGGTCAACGGCTCAATGTCCATGTGGAGACCGGTCACGAGTGGCGTCCCTCAGGGGTCCATGCTGGGCCCGACCCTGTTCAACATCTTTGTCGGCGACATGGACAGTGGGCTAGAGTGCACCCTCAGCAAGTTCGCCGACGACACCAAGTTGTGTGGTGCCGTCGACACGCTGGAAGGGAGGGATGCCATCCAGAGGGACCTGGACAGGCTGGAGAGGTGGGCCCGTACCAACCTCATGAAATTCAACCAGGCCAAGTGCAAGGTCCTGCACCTGGGTCATGGCAATCCCAGGCACAAATACAGGCTGGGCGGGGAATGGATTGAGAGCAGCCCTGAGGAGAAGGACTTGGGAGTGCTGGTGGATGAGAAGCTTAACATGAGGAGGCAATGCGCCCTTGCGGCCCAGAAGGCCAACCGCATCCTGGGCTGCATCAAGAGAAGCGAGGACAGCAGGTCGAGGGAGGTGATTCTCCCCCTCTACTCTGCCCTGGTGAGACCCCACCTGGAGTACTGTGTCCAGTTCTGGAGCCCCCAACACAAGAAGGACATGGACCAGTTGGAGAAGGTCCAGAGGAGGGCCACGAAGATGATAAAAGGGCTGGACCACCTCTCTTATGAGGACAGGCTGAGAGAGTTGGGGCTGTTCAGCCTGCAGAAGAGGAGGCTCTGGGGAGACCTGATAGCGGTCTTCCAGTACCTCAAGGGGGCCTACAAGAAAGATGGGGAAAGGCTGTTTAGTAGGGCCTGTTGCAATAGGACGAGAGGTAATGGTTTTAAAATAGAGGGGGGTAGATTTAGACTAGAAATTAGGAAAAAATTTTTTATGATGCAGGTTATAGAACACTGGAACAGGTTGCCCAGAAAGGTGGTGGAGGCCCCATCTCTGGAAGCGTTCAAGGCCAGGCTGGATGAGGCTCTGAGCAACCTCATCTAGTCAGGGATGTCCCTGCTCCTTGCAGGGGGGTTGGACTAGATGACCTTTGAAGGTCCCTTCCAACCCTAACCATTCTATGATTCTATGATTCTATGATTCTATGATATTTTCTAACATAATTTTCAAGAAGTTGTCTAAGTAATTCAAAAATAACTACTACATATATCTGCAAAGAGCAGTCCATGTAAAGTGGGCAAAGATGTAACCAAGTTATATTCAGTTGTAAAAGATAACACAACACATTGCTTATTCCCAAATCTCTTTGAAATTTTGTTAAAAGAAGGCTGACAACTTCAAAAACTTAAGTTAGATTTACCAATTCTAAATCAGTTTGCATACAATACATTTTGTTGCCTCTTACCTCTGTATGGCTATTTCTTCTATTCTTGCAGATCTGCAAGGATTTATAAGTTAAATAAATTGTATTTCCTCTCCACAATAACACTAGAGAACTGAGATGGGCAATGCCAAATTTAAATGCAGGCTTACGTTTATAAATTTCAGAGTATGAGAAATCTTTCTGCTGCATACCAGTGCTCAGAGTTTAGTGGTTTTCCTCAGACTACACTTTCAGAATGAGGTTAGTTCTGTCACCTGCACTTTCTGATAAAAAGCTTTACAAACACTCCATACTGTCACAAGCCAGAACATCGTCATTAAAAAAAAAAAAAAAAACAACAAAAACAGTAAAAATTGTCTTGCACGATAAAAGAGTTTAGTGGACAAACTGCAAAAGGCTTCATAAACTTCCACTCTTTCAAATCTTGTAAATTTAAGTATAAGAAAAAACCTCTTTGCAGAATGAGAATCTGAAATACTCTTGAACTTTGAGCATTCACATTGGACTGTTCTTTTATATTTGGAGTGACCTGTGAAATGCTGAGAATGTAGGAAAATATGTCAACAAAAAGATACTGTGGGATAAACAATAAGACACTGTGGCACATGAATAATGGCCCATTACTTCATGTCTGGCATGTTGTTAAAGGCAATATTATTTTTCCCCTTGAAGTGTTTCTTTCTAACATTTTAATAGATATTTTAAAATAATTTCTGCTTATTTGACTTACAATAATTTTAAGGCATTATTGCTATTGTGGATTACCTTTCTCCAAGCAGTGGTATTCTGACAGATCATGTCTCCATCTTTCTATAGCTACAACTACATAGACGTGTGGCTCTGTGTTCAGGTGGTCAGCTAGCCTGAGCCATTGATGTCAACCTTCCTCATTGACCTTATCAGCTTTATCCACACCAAATCGACCTCTTATTTCTTAAGCCTGACTGAGTTCTCTCTCAAGTTTCCTTGCAGAGCTTTCCAGCTATTATTCTGCAAAATACTTGCCTGTATGTCCCTCCAGATTTGTTACTGCTCATAGGCAGCAGAAAGGAAAAGTGAGGCACAAAGGGATGCAACTCAGAACAGAAAAATCTGTGCCAGCCAATTTATTGTGCTTAAGACTGCTCTGTATCTCTGTAAGCATCACCCACTCTGGAGTGGGAGAGTTAGGGAGTAAGCAGTGAGAAGCCAGGCCTCTATGCAAGTGTTCAGCAAAGCCTGCAGGCTATGAGAAAACTGTCACTGGAGATTATGGTCAAAGATTTAAAAGCTACACTTGAAGACAAGCCTTATACAAAACATGTCCTGTACAGTATCCTGTGGGGGTGCTCACATGGCTCACCCTTGGCAGATGGCCTGTATAATATTTGTTAAGAACATGGGTGGAGATACTCTGGGTGAATCAAACACACCAAGCTACCTGGGAGGGCATCTGCTCCAAACTGGTCATCTTGAAGAGGAAGAGGACAATCTACTGGATTAAGCAGTTACCAGGGGATTACCAAGGGACTTCTGGGAAAAATCCAGTCCCCTGGCTGCCTCCTCACAGGAGTGGGGGGGCTGCTGGGTGGTGGGGGGGCCCCTGGAGCCAAGGCACCTGCATCTGTCCAGGGGGTGCAAGGGGGCAGCCACAGGGCCTGGGAAGGGATGGGGAGAGCGGGGTGCAAGTCACTGTGTGGATGCTGGGGAGGAGTTATAACTTTGGTGGATCCTTAGCTATAGAAGGATGTTCAGAAATTTGTGGGTGTTTATTAGTATTTTGTGTGTGTCTAGTACTGCAGCTTATGTGGGGGGTTTTGTTGATCCTGAATGTATAGTTCTGAGTCTCACACAATTAGATCATTAATAAATAAAATGGCTTTAATCCTCATTCGATATGACTACTTGAACTGAGCAGTTTTTCCCTTCCACACGATATATTGTGTGTGTCTGTATATACAACCAAACTGAACATGCATGACTTCTGTCAGACCAGCCTGGCAGCCAAGGGATCCACATCAGCTAACCAGAGTATTTCCATGCAAACTTGACTGCATGCTAAGAACTGCATCTCATCCTGTGAGGATTAAAGGAGAAGGAAATAATACATGCCAGCGGGAAAGCTGGGAAGAATGAGAAGATTGAAGGAAAGTAGCATGTATGTGCCTAGGAAGGATTACAGAGCGGAGGAAAAATGAAATGAGATTAATGAAATGTTGTAACAGGAAAGGCAAAAAAAAACAAAAAAAAAACCAAAAAAAACCCCAGTGCTTTAATTAGAAAAAAAAAATTTTAAAGAAAAAAAAAAAGAGTACTAATAAGCTATCACTCTTAATGGCTCACCTATTCCTTGAACTAGGCTTTCATAGAAAAATTGTGGATCTGAGGAAACCAATATATTCAGTCTTTACTAAGACTGCAGATTCAGCCCAAATGTCCTGTTTCTAGGGAGACCTGCACCTAAGTTTCTTTTCTGCTCTCTGAAGAATTCCAGAGAAGATGATCAGCCCTTATCTTCAGAGAACCTCCAAGGCTATTGGTCCCGCGTATCACTATGACATTTGGTGTAATTAATTGGCATGGATGTTCTTGAACACCATTGTCAAAAGTATGTAAAAATACATGGATGCTTGATGCTTTTCACTGATGATGAAGCATTCCTAATACGACCATAGTTTTCTTATTTGTGTCATCCAGAAGATAAAATGCTGCAGAGTAATTATAAATAGTTAATTCTTGTTAGTGTCAACTGTGTAAATGTATAGTAAGACAGAACTTGCATACCAAATTTATGTCAGTTGAGATCTTGCTTGACTTCCTAAGGATGTGTGTCTTGCTAGATTAAGCCCAGTTTTGTACATAAAATGCTATTTCCTTTGGAATATTTAATTAGGTTGAATATTACTTGAATTACAATAAAAATTCAAACAGAAATAATGCATTCGGTTCTATTTCTAGTGTTTTCAGGATTCCATCCTGGTTCATGAGGTCTACATTGAAGTACTCTAGGGTCTGGGACTTGTGAGTACAACTTCACTAAATTATAGGTAGAATTATGTGTTTGAATTCATATAATATACAGCTTGCTAGAAAAAGTTCTTTCTGAAACTATGTCTTTATAAACCTTGGAAGAACTCATGAGAACCATTCAGCTGCTTCATGACAACAGCTACTTAGAATATTTCTCTACAGCTGGAAATTTATGCACAAGCTTGAGTCAAAATGACGAGACCCCTGAGATACTCTTTGGAATATATTTTAATAGTACAGTTACAACACATTTTGCCTTTAGAAGAACATAATGTCAGAATGATTACTAAACAAGGCATTTTTCATGCATGCAACACAGCAAATCCCTTTTAGATTGCATCATGAAAGACAAATTTATTGATCTAAAAACTGGTAAATGTTACAGTCCTACATAAAATACACTTTCTTGTATTATTCCTATTACAGATGGAAGATAAAGAATTTCTTTGAGTAAAAGTGGTGGAGTACAAAAGAAGCAAAGTTACACTTAGGCTAAAGCTATTTTGATTACCCAGAAGTATGACGTTAAATATTTCACTTAATGCACAATAGATATGACAACCTTCTGATGCTTCTCCCTCCTGAGTAGATGGGGTGAATTTGTATTACTCACAAGATTTTATCCGTTCACCTTATTTTGAATGCATTGGTCTGGAAAAACTGAGTTTCTACAAACCTTTTGAGGAAAATTCCTGGAACTTTCATCTGCCTTCTCATTCTTTATTTCTTATGCAGCTTAAATGAGAGGATGGATGATTTCATGTAAATTTCCTTTAATTATATTATAGTCTTTTGATTCTCTTTGGTCATATTCAGTTTGTGCAAGGAATTGATGGCCGTTACCAAAAGGGCTAGATACAATAACAGTTGTTATTTATTTGAATTGTGAAGCTGCAGTTAGTGCCTCATTTCTGCACTAGTGAGGTTTTTTTCTAAAGTGTACATGTACACACACACATAGACATATAGATACACATGCAACACTTGAGTTTTTCACAAACACTTACTACAATTTTCAGTCATATAAATGTATATTTATTACTGAAGGGAAATAAATCTGTATGGTTAGAAGGTGTTTTAAATTAAAATTCAC
This sequence comes from Chlamydotis macqueenii, assembly GCF_036417535.1. Classification (NCBI taxonomy): domain Eukaryota; kingdom Metazoa; phylum Chordata; class Aves; order Otidiformes; family Otididae; genus Chlamydotis; species Chlamydotis macqueenii. The sequence goes on from NC_141556.1 coordinate 20,268,375, forward strand.
CTGACATGCCTCATAATACTTCATTTTGTATAAATTACTATTTACATAAGATCCTATGAATAAAACTGTTGCTGTCATGATATTTTCTGTGATATTGTCTCAAGCGAATATGTAAAGTAAGAAAGCAGCCCCTGTTTTCTTTTCCAGTCTTCAATTTCTTCAAAGAGATATTATTTTTCAACCCAAACTTATGACAAGAAAAACAAATCTGTTGCAATCATTCAGGTAGTTTTCTTTGCCGTTTGATCCAATATTTGACGCAATTAAAATAAAGCATGATTCTTGCTAATTATGGTGTGCAGTGTATGCAGTTACCTAATAGGTAAATGCTTTGTGGCACATCAAAGCAGTATTCATTTTCAGACAAAAAGTAGGATAGTCTAATAGATGCACAAGCATTTTAATTCCAGTTAATCAATTTGTCTACAGTCTTATTCACTGTTAACTCACTATATGTAATACAATGTTTTTAACAGTTAGATTTTGAATCCTGGTAGCTGTCTAAGTAAATGAACTTCACTGTCAACAGGTCTTAATGAAGGATGTGACTAGATTATCTATAAACTTATCAAGGGTGTATTAAATCTTGATGTCCTAGTGTGCTGGAGCAGATCATGTTCTCCACTAACCAGTCATTAGATTAGCTCTTTATTTTAATATTAATATTTGGAGCACTTGAGTACAAACTTCACTGTAAATAAACCATTTGCAACTTTAGTTTTAAATGGAAGACCAGGCAGCAATATCCTACCATTAGAGTCCCAAACTATGCAACTGTCCTTTCCATAACATTTTCACAGTTGTATATTTTGTATGCAATCTCAAAAGCATACAATACTATAAATCAAAGGTGCAACAAAATACATTGGACGTGATTGGAGGATCCCATGCTTAAGAATCAGGACTGGATTAGTGACAAGACCTTGCTAAGCACATTTAATGTCTTATGAAGAAAAAAACAGAAATCTTATTCTGGAATTTACTGACACAATGTGGTGGGCTGACCCTGGCTAGGTGCCAGGTACTCACCAAAGCCACTCTGTCACTCTCCTCCTCAGCTGGTCAAGGGAGAAAAAATATAACAAAAGGCTTGTGGGTCAAGAAAAGGACAGGGAGATCAATCACAAGTAAAACAGAATTGGCTTGGGGAAATTACTTTAATTTATTACCAACAAAATCAGAGTAGGCTAATGAGAAATAAAACCACATCTTTAACACACCTTCCCACTACCCCTGCCTTCTTCCTGGTCTTAACTTCACTCTTGATTTTCTCTACCTCCTTTCAGGCATCATTTTCTCTACAGAGACAGAAGAGTGTACTTATATTCTCATTCTCTGTTCACTGTAGCTGGATGGAAGAACAAAACAATGCTTACCTTATAATTAACAATTAAACTATGAGAAAGAAGGTTTTTGCAGATCTGTAGCTTATATATTTTAGTAGACAGAGGAAACTTTTACTCTAGCGATGCAACTTTCATCACTAGTATGTCTTTGTAGCTTGTCCTAGTGAATGCTTTAGTGATGGACTTGTACCGTCCTCTCTGAAAGCCATTCCTTAATGCACTGTACTTCAGGGAGAAAGAAAAAAAAAAAAGAAAAAAAAAAAGAAAAAAAAAACCCCACCCTTTTCTGCACTCTAGGAAGCTCCTAAAAAAATAAAGGAACTCAAACCAAAAACATATGACTTCTACTTCAGAAAAAAAACAAATCATCGAAGTAAGAACAATCCTGCCAAGATACAGAAACATGCTCTTTGTTCTTTTCTTTTTTTTTTCCAATAAAAAACCTGTCACTACAAATCTTTCTTTTTCTCTGACTTTCATTCTGATCTCCACTGTAATTATTCCATCATTAGTGACAAAGTGCAGCTAAGACATATTCTTGACTGAATTTAGAATTTGGTCTCCCAACATTAGTTCTTCTGCTGTTTAACACTCCATTAACTACCAGGATACAAAGAGATCACTGTTATTTCCACTCTGATACTCTGTACATTTTAGAACTTCTGAAAAAAAAAAAAATCCAAAACTTTCTCATCTGTGTCAGAGAATGATCTAATCTGATCTAGATTCAAACAAAACCTTACTTCATTTAGATAAACCAGCGTAGACCTTGACTGCATAAAGCAAACTTTCACGGAAGGAAACATTATCTTCAAAAACTTTGTACCTCTCTTTGCTTTAATCAGTTTTCCTTTTGCATTTCTCAGGCTTCTTTGTAATGACACCAAGCTAATTGGATTATTTACTTCCTTGCACCATTCAAACTCTGTCCATGCTGTAATTCCAGTACTCAGTCTGTACTGCTGCACAGAACAGAGTACTGCATTCTACTTACCTCTGAATGTCTCAGCATTTCTACCTGACCTTTTTGACTTAAGTACACATATAATAGAATCAACTCGGACAGAATATTATCGCATCAGGATAGGACGAGAGGTAATGGTTTTAAAATAGAGGGGGGTAGATTTAGATTAGAAATTAGGAAAAAATTTTTTACGATGCGGGTTATAGAACACTGGAACAGGTTGCCCAGAAAGGTGGTGGAGGCCCCATCCCTGGAAACGTTCAAGGCCAGGCTGGATGAGGCTCTGAGCAACCTGATCTAGTCAGGGATGTCCCTGCTCCTTGCAGGGGGGTTGGACTAGATGACCTTTGAAGGTCCCTTCCAACCCTAACCATTCTATGATTCTATGATTCTATTCTTATTGATAACTGGTCTGTACCTTGGAATTTCACTGGTCTCAGGGCAGAAAACAAACTCAGAGAGAAATAGTAGAGGAACAGGAAAATGAAAACTAATAGATTCACATGGAGCACATGTAACTGAAAACAGTAAACTGACGTATTTTCGTGCCCCCTAGAAAGGATCTGTGGCAAAACAGGAGTAACAGAAATGGAAGCAGGGTACGAAATAGACTTGGAACACCAAACAGAAATACCAAATAGAAATTTCTCACATAGGAGGAGAGGTTAGAAATAACAAGGGAAAATATAATCAGAGTACCAGTGAAGGAAGGAGACGGGGAAAAAAGACAGATTGAGATAAAAAGAGAAAACTGGAAACAAAGGACTAAATAAGAAGGAATTAATAAATAAAGAAGATCAGATGGCAACATGCAAAGGCCAAGGACAAAAAGCTGACTGGGAGACAGAAGTGAAACTACAAAGAAAATAATGGGCAAATAACAACTAGTAAGAAGAATATGTTTTGTGGGACAGTTAGATAAAAATAATACTTCTTAAGAAAAAGACAGAGAATGACAAGAAACAAGAAAATACTTTTTACCAAAGCGAGAGGATACGAAATATTCCATGTGCTGTCTAGCCACTCTCACTACCTAATGCAGCAATACTCAGGCAACACCATTTTGGGTCAAAGTAGGAGACAATTAGGGCTAAAGACCCCATAACCGTTGAAACAAAAGGTGATTAAGATCAATATCCATCTGAGGAATGTAGCTCTTGGCAATTTCCTCCTCTGTCAGGTTTTGTGGCAACAGTAGTGAAGAAAGAGGAAATAAGTTAGAGTAGTAGCTAGAAAGGTATTGTTATTTCTGTTCAGATATGTGATTTGCAGTTCTTGAAACTCTAGGGGAATTGAAAAATTTCATCTTCATACAGGTTTGGGTTATAGCAATGCATTGCATGTATAGGGCATCTGTCAGCCAAAGTCCTTTCATCTTGAGGGAAATCTGAGAATGTAGTAGTTACCCTATAGGCAGAGGGAAGAGAGCAGACTAGCGCCGTACCAATTATAACATTTCTCAGAGGGATCCATTACAAGCACTTAAACTCCTTCAATTCTGCTTCATGGAGGTAGTCTGTGTCAAAAGCTGAAAGCCACTGTTGAATTCTGAGCTGCAGATCTCCACTCTCAACGATTAAAAGGAGTGGAATATGACTGAAGTCTCCCATAGTGATGAAGAATCTTCTTTGAAATGTTAACAATCATGCTGCATGTCCCATATTTCTCTATTTGTGCACAATTCACATGCAGCTAATGATGGATAAAATATGCAGGAACAAGCAGCTGTAGTAATGCTTTTCACCTTTTTTTTTTTTTTTCAAAAAAGAGAAAAGAACAAATTCAGTAAAAAAGTTTTTACACTTTGAATTTAAATTGCTTTCTTTTTTCCCCTCCCTGGGTTGTGCTCATTAATCTGTTGAAAATTAGGCCTTTATAACCTCTCATAGATCTCCATTGTTCAATTTCTGACAAAGTACCATTGGGAATTTTATGTGTGATACTGATCAGTCCTTGGGGAGAGGAAGAATTCACTCTGAGGTAGGTAGCAAGGACCCTATTATGTCCTTAAACAGCTAGGGAAGAGGTAAAGCAGTCACACCACAGCAGAATAATGGGCTGGAGAGGAACTCTGGAGGTCATCTCATCCAAATCGCTGCTCAAAGCAGGATCAACTTCAAAATTCAATCAAGTTGCTAAGGGCTTTGTGAAGTTAATCTCTGCATATATCTAAAGATGGAGACTCCATAGCCTTGGGCAACTTCTTCCACAGCTTAATAATTATCTTTGTGATTTTTTTTTTCCTGCTTGAGTTGGATTTTGTCTTGCTACAGCTTGTGCCCACTACCTCTTGTCCTTTTACTGTGCACCTCTGAGTCAACGCTGCCTCCATCTTCTCTACAAGCTCCCCTTCAAGAGTTAAAGACAGCAGTCGGGTCTTCCTTTAACCTTTGTCTTTTTCGGACTAAAAAGAAGCAGTCCTCTCAGACTCTCTTTGTGCATCACGTGCTCACATAAGCATCTTGGTAGCCCTTCATTGGAACTGCTTCAACATCAATCTTGTACAGGGAAGCCCAGAACTGAACACAGAGCTCCAGATGTGGTCTCACCAGCACTGAAGAAATGAGTGATCATGCTATATAGGCTCTGACTGCCTACCTCACTCCATCCCTGCTGAAACTTGGACACATACTAACCTCAAATGGGGGTAGGATGATCTGGATATGCACTTTTCCCCCTCAGTTGCAAAAAGCAATGCTCATAAAGAGAATAGTGGTATTGCAACCACAAAACCAACAAAATCAAGGAGCACCATCTCCAGTGTTTAGGCCCAGGACCGTAAAACAGGAAAAGGCATCACCCTTGGCTAAGAATGGACTGCCTCCTTTATGGTTCAACAGGCAATTTTTTTGAATGTGAAATTTAAGAAAGGTTAATTTACTGGGGGTTTCCAAAAATCAACACATTTCATATAATGAAGAAAAAAAAAAGATCATTTTCAACAGAAAACAAGTGTTTTAATAAAACTTATTTTCTCCATTATTACTCAAAATTAATGGCAGGATATATCATGCAGTTCTGCTAAAATCTGGGTCCTGGATTTGGGGTTCATATAAAAAAAAAAAGAGTGCAAGACCTAAAAAAAAAGGAGAGAGCAAGGATATCTTTGAGAGGAACAGAAGAGACTAAGGCATTACTGAGAGGACACTAAGCATCATGAGGACCTGATGATGATAAAATTGGCATGTGGGGCTCAATGAGGGCAGACGAACTGCTGCAAAATATACCCAAGGTAGATATTGCAGAACATCTGTCAGTACTAAAGGTCCAGGAGAAGATTTTCAAACATACAACTTTCCTAAAACACATTATTAAAATTTGTTTATGATTTTAGGAATCTTCTGAATTCCTCTGTGCAGAATGCATTGCATTTCAAGGAAAGTTTGATTATCTGCATGAAGAGATATTGCTCTGCCTGTTTGAGTGAAAATAAGGAGAAAGGAGGAATTAGTTTCAGCTGCATGAAGTGCAAGTGTAACATGGCAAGAGTGGGAAGCTATGTTACTTCTACTTTTTATTCAGTGCTCATCTCAATGACATCATTGTCTCTGCCTGAGAAGACACGAAACACCATGGTCCAAAAGAATATAACTCCCGAAAATATAATCTTACGCCAACCCAAGTTCTTTGAAGAGCCTTGCAATTATGTTCCCTTACTAAGTGCTACCACTGACCAGTAAGTAGGTGCCATTGTTCAGACCAGAACCTGTCCTCATCTGCTGTAAAACTGTTGCTACCTTGAGCCTGTCAACATAGAAACGTGAATGTCTGTAGAAATCAGAGACATTCCTCTCTCTCTACCAAATTTAGCTTGTGCTAACTGTGGCATCTACCTGCCTTTTGCATTAGCAAGAGAGAGATGCCTTCATCAGTTTATTTCTTCACTAATTACAAGTCTAGGTTAATGCCAAATAATACAATTATTTACCAGGAAAAGCTGCAGGGAACACTCCGTTTTTAATGTTCTGTTTGTATTTAGTGCCAGAAAAGAAGGTGCCTGGTAACAGAGAATAGAAATCAACGAGCACCTGAGGCACCACTCTAAATTGGATGCAAATTGGTAGAATAAGAATTAAGAGGATGCAGTCATGCAAATATTTAAATAGAAAAACCTGCCTTAATCTATAAGGAACTCTATTCTCAGGTGCTGTACTTCTTACCTCTAGATATCTGCTGTACGTACTTTGTTAACTTTAAGCAACAGGGAAAATAAAAAAAATTAAATCTATCCTTATGTTACAGACAGAGGGTATTGACTAAAGCTGCCTGGAAGAAAAATAGTTTTATTACAACACACCCAGAGGAGAACAACCTATTTTCCATATATTTTTTTTAACCAATCACTGTTTAAAATTATTCTTGAGATGGTTTGTTTACTTCTCTTCTCCTTCAAAAAAAAAACCCACAGAGGTTTATTTATCAAAAACCAGCTTTCACTAAACAATTGATAACAATCACAATTAAATTTAACCTGCAATTTGAAGTAACTCAAATTATGCCCCAAAGCTCTGTGGCATATTCACTGCTGCTCCATCAAGTCTCATTCCTCATCAAACCTTAAAGTTTTGAATTCCCCTTGGACTGAATTTTCCTTTCTATCTTTTAATGCTATGAAGACTTCCAGCACTACAGAAGTAAATAATTTGTTCATTAATCAGTTTCCTGTGAATATCAACTTTGTTTGTTTATTTCTTTTTTAACACGCCAAAGTAGGATTTTTACTGTCCTTGTTAGAATGCATTTACCTTGCAAATATTCAAAATCAGTTTGTTATTCCATTTTTCTGGTCTCATTCTTGCATGGTGGTACTTCTTGTTGAATAATATGAATGCAATTTCCATAATGAAAATATAAAGACAAATTAAGTGTAATTTGTTAAGCATATGCAATATGGCAGCATCCTGTTGACACCATTGCACAAATGTGGAAGCAATTTAATTACCAAGATGTTATTCTCTCTGTAAAATATTGAGAGCTGCTAAGAAGCAACACATACACGACCCTTGAGGTTAGTCCTTTTTATTTCACCTTCATAAACATCACATGTATTTAAAGACATTGAACATGGGACACAAACCAAACAAGCTTACTCAACCCTTTGCTAGTATGACTCTGTTCAATTGTGGTGTTACATTTATGAGATTAAAGATTTAATGGTGTTCAGATACATTATAGAAAAAAAAAAACCTCTACTTTTATTTACTAGTTATTATCTCATCAAAAATTCATTTCCAAATCAAGTTATAATCTCAATGGAAACATTCCTTTTCATTAAAGAGCATATATGAAGTTCAGGAATGATGCTTCTGTTAAAGTGAAAACATATTTGCACATTGATAAAGCTGGACTTTAAAGATGAGATCAAAAACCACACTACTTCTGGCTTGTGATTTATCTAAACGTTCTGAAATGCATGAGGGAAGGGGTGCAAAGAGCATGCCTACAGATTATTTTCATTTAGAGATATTTTTAATTTTACATCCATGAGTATAAAACATGTAAATAGGATATACAAGAAAATTATGTCTTCTTATACTACAGCCAGTTTATTTTTAGGAAAAAGGCAACACTCCTAGTCACGTTATCAGATACAAGACCAGGTTCCTCCGTAAAGTTAACTCCTCATACAGGATCCTTTGTGAGTCCAGCTTCAAATGGGTTTTGTGTTCTTGCTGTCTTCAAAGTCCTGGAACCAGTGATGCAACCTTGAGCTAATGAAAAGGCACTAGTAAGGTGCTAGGTACTGATTCACTACAGGTTTGATTGGGTTGTATGGTAGCTAGCTTCCTCAATTCTGATACAATATAACAAATGTAAATACAAGCAGAAAAGCATCTGAGAAAGGCATTCCTGAGGAAGAAACCTGTAATAGCTCAGCTCTACAGATTTGTGTACATTAGCTGAAGTGTTATAGGAGCAGGCCTTCAGCTGGCATTTCAGCTCCATTAACTTTCAATAGCACTATAACAAATTACAAGAGCTCATGATGTGACCCATTTTCAGTGCATAGTTGTTTAGAGTGTAGTCTCAGTCGTTTAGAGCATAGTCTCAGTTGTAAGCTCAGACCCTACTGCATGCTAAGCAGAGAGCCAGCTATTCTTATCGTTTCCGTTCTTTCATACCCACAGTTCCTCTAACCACCACCAGGTGTCCCTTATCTTTTTCCCACCACCAGGTGGCCTCGATTTTGCTTCTCTTAGAAAGTCCCTTATTTTTCAATCCCAGGGCTTCTGATATTCATCACCCCCAACAACCCATGATGTTTAATATCTAACGACCACAGAAAACTGGTAAGATCAGAGGCATACAGGTTCCTAACTCTCTATATAGATCAGTGTGAGTTTAAGCTTAAATTTCTTTGTGGATTTCATCCTTCACTTATTTCAAGCACTGTATTCAAAGAAGGTGAAACATTGCTTAGCTGAGATTGGGAGTCAGTATGATAATCTAGTTACACTATAACACAATACATTAAATAGTTTTCTACTTGCTTTTCAAAAAAAGAATTCTGTATTAGTTTAAAGCTGTAAATATTTTGTGTGTGTTAGTTCATCACATTATATATAAAATATTTAACATGCTTACATTGTACTTTAAATTTGCTTTTTTACACTTGAGGATTATATGTATAAAATTTCATCTATCAATTGCATAAACTTTCAGTATGTATCTGTAACAATTTCTGATTATACAGTACTGATCCTTGTATTGATCATTTAAATATCAGACTTGAACTACAAACTTTAATTTATAGGATGCACTAACACATAGACGTACAAAAAAAAAAAAGTAGAAAATTACACAGTGGAGAAAAGTTGTTACAAAAAACCCAAACAATTTGTTAAGTTTAAATAATGCCTGCCATTTCAAAGCACTTTACCCTCCAGAATCCCCAAAGCAGTACTTGACCCTGGTATATACATCCTGATCACAGACTGAAATAAGTGCACTTTTATCTAATATTTTTTCCAATAGGATATTTCAGATTTAAAAAAACAAATAGAGTAACAAACAAACAACAACAACAACAAAAAAAACCACATAGAAGCTGTTTGATGTCAAGCATGGTTTCTAGCATGCCCATATTCAAGATAAGGTTGTAATAAAGTTATAATAAAGTTGTAATAAAATTGTCTCAGCCACATTAAACTCTTTTGATGAATCCAAGTACACACTGGAAACTGTAACCTTGCATGTTTCTTACTCTTTAAATTGCATATAAATAAAACAAGACTTTCCTAAAATGGGTGGAAACCTAGAGTAAGAGACTTGTTAACTGAACCAAGTTATCAAGCTAGGTATTCAAGTGTACCCTTCTCATACAGTTCTCATAGACAAACCCTGTTCATAAAAGCTCTGATTCCCAAGTCATGACTTGGAAATAAGTGTCTGAAAAATGTCATTTTCTTGAAACTGAACTACTTGAAACAGAATTGAGATGCTTCTCTGTATATCCCTTATTGACAGTAATTCAGTATGCTATAGAGACTCTAGAGAATTGTCATGCAACAGGTTTATCCTGGATTCTTCAAAGTACAGGGAGTGATTTTACCTTTTTCTAGCCCATTCACCCTCTCTTCTGCACCAGAAAGTATAGCAGTCATTTACTTCTGCTCCACCAAGGAACAACCACCAACACAAAGAGTTGGATTGTGCCAAGATACACATCGAGCTACTCACAGTGAAGTGCAAAGTCAGAACAAAAACAAACAAACAAAAAAGCTATTCCTGAATTAAATGAGAAAGCTGCTGTGCAGTCATCTCGTTACTACTGACTGATAGTAAAATGAAGGCCAAGCAGCTTAGCAACCTACTTAAATGAAATAAGATCATTTAAATAGGTATTTCTTCAAGTACCTTCATTCTGTTTGCACAACATTACTTACCATGTGTTTTAGTAATAAGAAACCAGGTCAGAAAAAAGTTCTGGAACCTTTGTTATTGTAGAGAAGATTATTCCTAACAATTTATGTGCTTGGTTTTCAAAATCATCAATGTGTTTCTGCTTTTTTTTCTTTTTTTCTTTTTTTTTTTTTTTTTTTTTTTGAATAACAAATTTTAGAGATAGACTTGTAATCTGTGTTTCAAGTTACACAAAATCTGGTGGGAGAGTCTGAAGCCAAGGACCAATGCATAGGTAAGTACTGGAATATAAGCCATGTTTGGAAAGAGTGAAGAAAATGATGGTGACTAAAAAAGAGTCAAGAATTGGTTCCAGTTTCTCCTTCTAGATAGTTTCCTCACTAAATTTCTCTTTATGAAAACCACTTCAGCTGAATAAGAAAAAGCAAGCTGAAATGAGACTTCAAAAATATTCTTTATAAACATTAAATCAAGAAATTGCACAGACAAGTATTCATGATCACACAATTATAATACAGCTTAATCTCATAAAGGAAAAAAGGCAAACTGACTGAAATATAAAATACAAGAAAATTTTATCCAATTCAACCATTGTTAAGTGTGACTCTAAATTCATGTGGCTGGAGAGAGGTAGAGGGGCAAAAAAATCTAGAGCTTTAAAGCTTTTTCTATTTGCATCTGGAACAAACTTGATTTGAATAATCTGCTTATTACAGGATACGATTTTCAGTTTTGACAAGATTCCTTGCTATGTGACATTTGCTGGATGCCATGCTAATACTTCAAGACACAAAGGCTTAAACCCAGCATCTTCCTAGAAATCATATAGTATGCTTGAGGAAAATCAGGATCAGATTATATCAGCAAGCAGAAGGATATAGTTATAGCTATAGTCCCACTATGAGGAAATATTTGTGGCTGTTTATATTTAAGAAAAGGGTGAAGGTCATTTGTCTGAATAATGTAACTATGGCAAAAAAAAAATAGCAAGTCAAAACCATATATTAACCGTTTTTTTCACTCCCTTATGAATTAAGTCACTGTGTTCATGAGACTAGAATAATCATCAGCAAGTTCACCGATGACACCAAGCTGGGTGGTGCTGTCGACATGCTGGAAGGGAGGGATGCCATCCAGAGGGACCTGGACAGGCTGGAGAGGTGGGCCCGTGCCAGCCTCATGAAGTTCAACCAGGCCAAGTGCAAGGTCCTGCACCTGGGTCATGGCAATCCCAGGAACAAATACAGGCTGGGCGGGGAATGGATTGAGAGCAGCCCTGAGGAGAAGGACTTGGGAGTGCTGGTGGATGAGAAGCTTAACATGAGCAGGCAATGTGCCCTTGCGGCCCAGAAGGCCAACCACATCCTGGGCTGCATCAAGAGGAGCGTGGCCAGCAAGTCAAGGGAGGTGATTCTCCCCCTCTGCTCTGCCCTGGTGAGACCCCACCTGGAGTACTGTGTCCAGTTCTGGGGCCCCCAACATAAAAAGGACATGGACCAGTTGGAGAAGGTCCAGAGGAGGGCCACGAAGATGATAAGAGGGCTGGACCACCTCTCCTATGAGGACAGGCTGGGAGAGTTGGGGCTTTTAAGCCTGGAGAAGAGGAGGCTCCAGGGAGACCAGGCAGTCTTCCAGTACCTCAAGGGGGCCTACAAGAAAGATGGGGAGAGGCTGTTCAGTAGGGCCTGTTGTGATAGGACAATGTGTAATGGTTTTAAAATAGAGGGGGGTAGATTTAGATTGGATATTAGGAAAAAAAATTTTTACAATGTGAGTTATAGAACACTGGAACAGGTTGCCCAGAAAGGTGGTGGAGGCCCCATCCCTGGAAACGTTCAAGGCCAGGCTGGATGAGGCTCTGAGCAACCTGATCTAGTCGGGGATGGCCCTGCTTCTTGCAGGGGGTTGGACTAGATGACCTTTGAAGGTCCCTTCCAACTCTAACCATTCTATGATTCTATGATTTTTAAATATATTCTGTATACATCAGCTGTACTCAGAATTGCACACAAATCTGAACTGTTCAGAGAGTCATATCTCCTATTATTAACACAAAGTGCTTTATCGTATAATTCATACATTTATATTGGGGTCAAAAAAATCATTTATTAGGTTATTCTTTATATCAGAATGTGACAATTTGGTTGAAAACAATTAAGAAAAAAGTATGTTTTATTGCAAAATGTCAATTATGAAATGGAAAATGTATTGGTCTTTTCTCTTTTCCAGTCTTATTTTGGCTCATATGCTAGGAACCTCTGAAAATACAGTCTTTTTCCTTAGATGGCCTACATTTCTAAAACTATGCTTCGTAAAACTATGAGAATGTTCTTGCCTGTTTTTTTCCAAAGAAAAAAGGAAGCCTGGCATTTCAATATGTATCAAAAAAAATGTCTTTGGGAAACTGACAGTTTTGACATGTATCAAAAGAAGATTCATCTGCCTTTATGCTGGAAAGTCCATTAAATACAAATCTGTAATTCAAAAAAGGACACTAGTTTGTTTACAGGCTTCAGCACCGGCTTTCTGTAGGGCATATGCAGCATCATGAACTAAATTTCTTCTCAGCAAGATCACTTTTCACAAATGGAGACATTCAAAGCTGATTGTAGTTCACAAATGTATTTTTAAATACATTCCATGATTTGATAAAGCATGTCACCCTCCTTTTGAACGTCTATAATGGTACAGCTTACAAAACATTCAGTAACATTTTCTTGTGAATAAATTACTGTGCTTAAACAATTCTACAGTTACCAGCTGGAATATCAAGAATCCAAGATAGCTAACTTTTCAGACTGCAGCTAGTAATTATTAATTAGAACAGGAAGGCAGATATGATATTTACATTTCACTTTGGGAGAATTTGGACCTACACATATCCCCAGTGCATGTTTCTCACTGCTGAAACTTCCTTGTACCCCTACCGATGGGACTTAGGCAGGAAACCCCAGAGGGATCACCAGGGACTCTCTCTCTCTCTCTCTCTTGTGTCATGACCATTCGGCCTTGCTGGGTGACAAATGACTAGTGAAACCCTGCATCTTATATGCACAGGCTATGGAAGTAAAACCAGTGATATTATTTGTATTATCTCGATAGTGAAATTGGGATCTTACTGAAGTCAATCAGTGTGTGCAATCAGCCTCAATTAAGTACGATTCCATCTTAGCAGTGTGGCCTCCAGGGAGATCAGAATAAAGTTCTGTAGGAGCACCAGGGTGATTTATTGGCCACTCAAAAAAATATTTGCATGTTCATTTAATTTTTTGTACTTGAACAGCTCCACTAAACCAAGGAGGAGGTTGTACTCCTGTTTAAGAAACTAACTACAGGTGTAAATATTTCCAGAATCTGTGTCCACAGGCTTCACATGTTTTGCCCTTTCAAATGGTCACATTACCTAACATTTTCCTGTTATTCAGAATAACCAAGCATGCCTAGTAATCATAAGAAATTTATGATGTGAATAATTTTAAGAGGAGTGTTAAAAATCTTTTAGAGCATAAAATGCATCTTACAAAATCTCAAATGTTGGTGGCTCTCTCCCTTTTCTGTAACTGAAATATAGCTAATTCAAAATGTTGTCCATAAACTCTCTTCTGGACTGAGAATATGAATGCCAGGTTTAAACCTAATGAGGACTAAAATGAGGTTTAATAATGGAAATGCTCTCAGATCTTTAACGATAGCGGAGCTTCCAGGCACAGCAATAATACTGGCAACAGTTGTTTGCAGATGTTCGTGTCGTTTTAATCATCCAGTTAACAGAATTAGCAATGATCCACAGTTGTCTTTAGTATTCTGTTCGCAAACTGTTACATTGTGAAGAGATGAGGGGAGTCATGACAGCTTAATAGAAAAACACTAGCTCTTTTTAAAATTTGTCACTTACGGTATTTAAATGTGGAATGCTGGTAAAACTAGTGAAATTTTTATTTCAGGAACATTTCCCTTATATTTCTTTCTGCATTTTTTATCTAAAATAAAGTAAGACTACTTGCCTGCTGTAGCTGTTACTGCTAGATGTTCTTACACAGTAATGCCCCATGTAGCACATAATAACAGCTTGTCCGTTATACGCATTGCAGCCATTGCCTTTAGAGTTATCAATTATGCATATCAAGCATATCTTAAAAGCCATATAAAGATGTAATTGAGGAATGAATATAGCTTCCACAGAATTAAAGAACAGACAGAAATATATTCTTGTAAACCCAGATTTTGTTTCTTCAGTAGTTCTGTCTATTCTGCAACTTTGTCTAGACATTTTCTAGCTAGTTTTGCTCTAGATAGGATCAGGTACTAAAGGATTCAGCTGCAACAGCTAACAAAAGACATACATAAGGTGCCAGCTGAGCATAGAAAGCCCTAATTATCATGGCTAAACTGCTGTCTGTCCCAAGGCAAGCTAATTTTAAAACAGATTTGGCATGTTTACGTGTGGTGCAGTCAAGCCACTAGACTGAAACACAAACACATTAAAGTTGTGCTGTAAGTGAACAGAGAGATCATATAGCCTGAGAATTATGGTCATACTTTCATGCTTCAAGACATCTTCTTAAATACTTATCACCATTAAAATAGTGTCTGCAGTCCAGCCATAAAGCAGACTCCCTGTTGTGTGAAGCACAGTATAACCACGGAATAGGACTGGGTGCGCCTTGAAGAGAGATTTAACAAAATCTCTGAGTTTGCACATGATACTAGGCTCAATTTTGTCAGATGGCAGTAACAAGGCATTCCAGAAAGAAATTACAAAAGCGAGTGGGCAAAAAATAAAATCAGATGATCTTCACTGTAGATGAATATAGGGTACTAATACATCTAGAGAAAAATATTCTAAACCACGCCTACACAATGTTGACCTCAGAAGTAGCAGCTGCAATTCAGGAAAGAGACATTGGGTTCATCAACAGTTCACTGAAAACATCAGTTCTGTATGCAATGGCAGCCAGAAAAAGCCAAAAAAGTATTGGGAAGAATATTGAGAATAAGACAAATGTATCATTTCAGCGTCATATAAAACTGAGAAATGCCCATATCCTGAATAGCATGTGTTGCTCTGGTCTCTGCATATCAAGGAGGACATAACAATGTTAGAGATCAGCTGAAATGCTAAAAGCAGTAAGCAGCTACCTTACAAGGAGAAACTAAAAAGCCTGGGACTCTTCCATTTAGAGAGCAGAGGGACAAGAGATATGAACAAAGTTTACAAAACTCAAGGTGGCAGTGGCTAAGACAAATACCAAACCAAATTCACTGAATTTCCCAGTATAAGGACAGCAGATGTTGATAAAAATAGTAGGAGTTCAATTGCAAACAGATAAAATAATATTTCCTTACATAGAGTGTAAGAATGTAAGTTATACTTCTTTCCAGAATATAGCGAATTTCTGGAATGTGCTGCCACAGGAGGTTTTGGAAGCAGACAGCATCAGCAGGTTTGGAAAGGGATTAAAAACATCATGGGCAGCAAATCCATAAACAAATATTTGTAATGCATACTAAGAGATGTATCCTCTTCCACCTCTAACATGACACCTATGAATGCCAAAATGCCAACATGGTGAACAGATCACAGAAAGTGGTGAGGCTGGAGCTCTTCCTAAATAGCTTGTCTTATTGCTCCTACCTTTTTTTTTCCCCCCATTTCTGGAAGCACTGCAATCAATACGAGCTAATACACAGACTATACAGAGTTAACTTCCAGTCTCAGCCCCAAAAATCTATCTAATATATAGTTCCCAAACCAAGGACTATCAGATACTAAACTGGTAATAGCAAATTGAAGACTAGATTGATTGGGTGGTTATTTTTAGTATTCTTAGACAAGGCTGAAGCCACAACTTTTTCATGCCTCTTAACTAAGCCATTTCTTAGGCTCCCAGTTGTCAGTACCATATCCTTTTAGAGTACAGTTCTATTTTCCACAGTACCCTTCAATTTATGTACTTAGGACATTAGTCCCCATGCCTTGAAGCAACAGTGTTTACACTGAGGCCTCAGTAGGCTGCATGCACATCCTTTATCTTTCGTCCAATCCAAAGACCAATGCTCATCACTTCTTTCTTTTTCCCTCCAAAAATCCCCAGTTTTTCCTTTAGAAAGAGTATAGCAACAAAAGTCAGACAACTCCAAGCTTTACTGGGTGAAACCATCCTGGTTTTAATAACTTCCCTACTTGGCTAATTCAGGAGCTCCATCCTGAATGACAATAGTCCCCTCTTTCTCTTTGGACTATACCCATATACAGCAGCTCTTTTGGAGAAGCTAGTGGAGAAGATTAAGCTCTTCATTTCCAAACTTCTCTCAATTAACTTAATGTTGATGCTCCAAACAGAATGCTTCAACAAACATCCATACCTCAAACAACACTAGGAACTACACACAAACACAAGGTGTTACAAGTATTCAGCTGTCTCTTGTGGAGTAGGGTAGCTTGGAATTCGTTGGAACTGGATGATTAAGCAACATCTTGTTTATATGATAACTAATATATCTTATTTCCTCCTGATTGGAGACTTTGCAGTAACATTGTGCAGGGACATACTGTTCCTATAGAAAGCAGAGATTTGTGGTTTCTCAGCCAATGGGGTAATGATACTTACCTCACGCACTGACTGTCATTAGGCTCCGCTAGAATTATCCTAGTGTTCATTGGTACCTGTGGAAATAAGTCTTTAATAGGTGTTTGGTTTCAAATTTGTAAGGCTGATGCATTTAAATTCTGACTATGCATCTTCAACTTACCACTGGATAGCAACTTAAGCCCTAGATAGCTAAAATCCCTAAAAAGGTGCAGTTGTACCTCTGTATATAAACTCTTTGGCTTTGCTGAGGTTTCTCATGTGCTTAAATCCTTTTTATGAAGTCAAGCTTTAGCCTATTAGAAAATTCAACAATCTGAAGCTTTGAACTTTTGAAAAGAAGTCTGGAATCTTTATGTTATTATACACTTGATCTGATAGAGTGTTTACAAAGGAAAAGTGTGGATCCTGCATTACTTCCATGCCCTATCGGGAGAGCTATGGGCCAATGTGCTAAAATTAGCCTGAACACAGGCAGAAGTTGAATTATATGAGTTCTACTGATATATACATACTTGGCCAAATATCAGAAGTACGTTATGTACTCTCACTAAATATATTTATTTATTTATTTATTTTTCCTTGGATACAGTAACTCAGGCAGTCTACCAGTGCTTTATTATTTTAAATACATATTTTGAAGGGCATTGTGACCATCTATTGAAACTAAACAGAAGTGGCATGTATTGTAAGTATTCATTAGCTTATTAATACATCAATTGGCTTATATATGCATTACGTTAGTAGTGTTTTTCCATATATAAACAGAGAAATCATGCCTTTGACAGTGTATCTGTAGCCCAAAGATAACAATCTCTTCATCAGTCAATGTTGTTAGCATCCAGGAAAGCAAGAAATGCTGAGAGAATAACCTCTTATTTGCACTAATTTTAGCTAGCATCTTGCACAGGCTAAATTATAGACATACTCTTATCTCCTTCAAGGAAGCTAGTCCTCTGTATTCCTTTCCTTCAACTTCTGCATTTTGGGCAAACAAGTAAAGAGTCCTTGAAGATATTTCATACCTCTCAGTAGTACACATTCATGCATCAAAATGGCATAAAATATGATTGCTGCTTTTCTTTCTCTCTTCTGGGCAGCGTGCTTCATTCCTGAGTACAGGTGAGCACAGGTGAGTACTGTGGAGTGCAGGGAAGTCAAACTCTCACTGCCACTGGATTTCTTCATGACCTCTTCAACCCTTCTTCAATCACCTTAAAAAAAAGCAGAAGGAACCATTTTGTCTTATACAGAGGCTCTTTACTTTCTCTTGGCCTGCCTATAAACAATTTCATGCCAACTCCTTCTGGTTTTCTCTTTGCAGTTTCACCAGTGCCAATATCCTTGCTACCACTGCTGCAGTAATGCCATTACTAGAGCATCCCAAGAAATCAGAATTTTTTATTATTTACTATATTCAAGGAATTTTTTTTTTAAGCCTGGATGTTTTATTATAGTTTTTGAGTCTGTAGAATATACTTGGATAACATTTCCAAGCAGTTCTGTGTACATACTGGAGGGGGAATTCCTTGTGTATTATTAGAAAGTTACAGGAACAATGTTGAGCACCATTAACACTGGATCTTCTCAACTTCTTTTAGTAGAAAAGTACAAAAAGCCATGCTCCTTAAAGAATAAGAGGTGTGTATAATCCTAATTTTGTTCCATTTTCTAGGATTCTTCGCTATCCTAACTTCCTTTCTGAGCTGAAGTGAGTAGCACTCACCATAGATAATACAGGTAGCTTCTTTGAAAACTAGTTTCCCTCTGTCATAGCTCAGCCCTGATCAGGACCAGACTATGCAGTCTCTCTCTCACTCCCCCCACCTTCCAGTGGGACAGAATAGAGAATTGGTAAACAAAAAACAAACAAACAAAAAAAAAAACAAAAAAAAAACCAGCAAAAACACATGGGTTGAGATTGAACAAAAAGTAAATTTAACAGCAATAACAAAAGAAAACAAAACAGTGATGGAATACAAATACAGTATAATGGCTTACAACAAATTCCACACCTAGTTTCTTCCAAGTAGCAGGAGACTCCCCTCAGCACCCTCCTCACTTACGTACTGAGCATGATGTCAGATGGGATGGAATAGCCCTTTGGTTAATTTTGGTAAATTAACCCCAGCTGTTGGCTAATTAGTTAATTATCCCAGCTGGGTGCCCCAGCCATAGGGGCTGCCAGCTCCAGTTCGCCACCCAGCTCAGGTGAATATTAACTATTCTAGCCAGAACCAGGACACCTCTCACTGTGAGTACTATTACAATAGCTCCTTGAAGATGTCACTGTGCTTTGCTGTATAAAAGCATGTTAATTCTTAAGCCAAAGCATTTAAAAATTCAATAAACAAAAAATAGTTAAAGATGGGAAAAGAAGATATTACGTGGAAGATGGGGCACAAGTTAATTACCAGCAAGCCAGACTCTCACTAAGATCCAAGCCGTTCATAAGAAATATCAGAGGCCTCCATTCTACTGTAGAATACCTGAACCAGAAAACCAGCTTGAATCTTAGTTTACAGATGGAATGGAGAGTTTCTACCTAATAGATTATTTCTGTGTGCATCAATTGCCCTTATATTTGTTCTAACTCATATAAAAGCATGGATCCCTGACTAGTTCACAGAATAATTGTATTTGGTACTACTAAAGAAATAAACAAATGAATAATGTTTTTATTATCAAAAGTCTGAGCAGAATAAATCCAAAATATTCTTAGCTGTGGGGAAGGTGTCTCTTTGGAAGAAGATGTAATTAGGTATGGAATTATTCAATAGTCAGTGACTGAAGCTGAAATTTCAAGTACATTGAAACTTACTACCAATGGGATATTAGATTCAGCTTTTCAAAGATAACACATATTCAGATACCACACAACAAAGAAATCAGTCATCTTAAACAAACAGACACCAACCTAAGACATGCAGTAGCTTAATTTTTAAGACTACATACTCAGTCGTATTTTTTAAAAAATAAGCTAAAATAACTTTCTAAAGGTTTTCTATCACTAGCCAAAACAAAAACAAAAAAAAGAGGTGACTATACTGCTCATCAGTGATTGTTCACATTCTCCAAAATTAAATAAAGTTGAACCACTATGCTAGAGGCAAGTTTTTGTTGATCTGTTCTTTTTCCCTTCTCTGATTTACGTTTAGGGTCCCACAGTGTCCCTTCCTGTTCACAGTGCTGAGGTGGGCTGGATTCTCCTTAACTTGCCTGGCAACAGAGCTTGTGTTGAGAAACAATTATGTCCCTGGAACAGACACTCTGGAGCATTCACAAATTACTAATGTCTGACAGGTTTGATGTCTCCTGAGCTAGACAAATAGATTGGAGAGCTGCCTAGACTTTAAATGATTCTTAGTTGTCTACAATCAAGTTTTGTCAAGATTTAGATAGACTAGATCCCACTCATTGTGTGTTTGCTGTGATAATCAAAACATTACTACCCAGCTTCCATGCAAACCCTGACACAGACTGAAAATATAAAAAAAAAATTGACATCAGTATACTTCATGTACTCTGTATACTTCATTAGTTAACTGTAAACATTTGGTATCTGAAGAGTATTGCTGGGAGGAAAGGAGCAATTGTCTACAGATCTAGAGCTGAAGCAGAGATAGATGCAGTTGTTTGGTTAAGTTAAAAAAAAATCTAACTTAATAGGTTAAGCAATGCTTAATTAAGGCTTAATTTTAAACATATGTATCATCGCTGAATACAACAACTTATATTTGATTGATTGAGAGCTAAGTTATCTACTTTCACGTCGTTTAGATCAACGTTGAGATGTCATTTTTGGAAGAAAGAGAAGTCCAAAAAAATTGTGCCATTATAAAACAAGTATTTAATCTTGGCTTTGTTAATCTTTAATAAAAATATTCATATTCTTTCATGCAACATTGCCTATCTCTTACAGTTTTTTACCTAATTTGTTAAAGTGGTGTTCAATTTGGATTTTTCACCCCAAGACTGTATTGTTCCCCAAGACTCTGTGTTGTTCTTTGCTTCTATTTTACGTTTTTCTAACTCCTAGTTTAAGTTGGAGCCTCTGAGTGAAAAAAATGCCAAACCTCAAATAGAAACTCACTTAAATCTGTTAAATTTCATGTGCTTGAGACTGAAACCATGATAAATTATAAGTTTAATCTGATGTCTGTTAAAAAAAAAAATCTCAATAAATTAGCCTAAGCAAACTAGAAATTTGAGGTTCTTGCTCCTTAAAAAAAAACAAAAAAAACCACAGAGGGAAACTCTCACAAGGTTCCAGTTAGGGTCAGTGGAGTTCTGTACTTAGTTCTCCTTATGAGGCTTTTGCATATTGCATACCATCTAGTGCCTGAGTTTGTTCTTTTTCGTCAGCATTCTATGACAACAGACCATATAAAGAGAGAAAAAAAAATCTTCCCAAAATGATCAAAAAGTATTTATGTTTATGGTATAATGATACTGAGTTTCTTAGTTTCTTTTTACCTAAGTTTGTTTAAATATCTCCATAAAAGACAAGCATTTTGTTGCTACTATAACATTATTCAGCCTGGAGGGTTGCCTGCAAAATCCAACTATTTTTACTCATAGCCAATTTACTAGCATTTAATTATTAGGGAAACTTTGTTTCACCAGGTAGAATTTTTGTAGAATGAGATCTCACAGGGCTTTGGTTTATATCTCATGGAAATATAAAATGTGTTTTACAGTTTGAGTCAAATAAAATCCATGGTTATAAAACATATCACTGTTTAACAATGAGTAATGTGATGTACAAGATAAAATAATGTTCTCTAACCAATATCAGCGAATTACCAGATAAGGAAGCAGTGATATATGAATCCTCCTTAATCTTATAGAAAACTACAGCTTGATAGAGAAGGATTACATGACACAAACACATTATCTGACATTTAATTCTGGTTTATCATAAGATATTTGTCCCTCTTATACAGTAAGAGTTGAACCAACCTGGAGCTAAACAAGAAAGGAGAATAGTTCCTTTACTCTCATATTCAACACAGATACCAAAAGCAGAACATAATTTAAATTGTTTAATTTAAACTTATTTGAATATTAATATGTGTCACTGCTTTAAGGATTGCATTGCCTATCAACAGAGGTATCAAAAGCACACAAAATCTTTAATGACACTTTCCGAGATTCACAAGTGTAAAAGAGTAAATCAATCAAATATTTTTGTAACAAACAGTAAAACTACAGAAGATCATTATTTTGGAAAAAAAAAATTACTATTTCAGGCACTTACTCCAGATAAATCTGTGTTGTATCCCCTACCCTTTATTTGTAAAGATAATTGATAAAAAAAAATGTATTTCACATTTTCCATGCACTTGAACTATTTGTAATTTAGAACTGTTCTCTATCTTCTCCTTATGTTTTTCTCATTGTTCTGCTTGCTAGTATGAATAAGAAAATTAAGATAATGTTGCATGTAGAAGAATCCATTGTCAGGGGTAGCTCCTCAACTTAAAATGAATTACTCCCATTCTTAGATTTAAAAATTACTTTCAATAACCTCATGGGGAAGGAGGGAGGAAGAAATACTTACTCATAAAGGACAAGTGTAACTTTCAACTGCCAAAAAAAAGTCTAAACTGAGGGTCAGTCTACATGCATTGTGGGAAATTACAGGAAATGAAACTACTTGTGTGATTTATCAATATGTTCAACAGAATGCAGAAAAAAGCTTCCAATTTCATGCGGTCTCCATTAAATAATCATTTAAGCTGTGTAAAGTTGTAAGTGATGTCTACTGTGTTTCCAGTATGGAAGAAAATAATTCACCTGTAAATGTAGATGGTTTATTTGAAAAGTGCTCTTTTTAAATGATAAACCAGATTTATAGGTAGACAGGTAACACTGATGAAGAATTTATTTATTGATGGTAATAATTCTTGCCTTTTAAATCCCTTCTCTGTATTTGCCTGACTTTGAATAGTTGTGCTTTTCCAGAATATTATTAACTCTTCTTGTTATTACTTAGAAAGGCAAAGACAAAGATAAAATTACAATGTTAGATCATGTCATTTCTAATTCCAACATGTCAGAAATACATCATCATGGACTTCATACATCTCAAATATCAATCAATGAATGGCAGAACTCCTCTTTATTACAGTGCCCTAGAAAACAGAACACAGGATAAAATTCAAGAGCTTTAAACATGTTCCCACTCTAAAGCATCTATGCATATGTATTCATTTCTATTTAAAAATAGAGGGAAAAAAAAAGCAATAAAGAGCACTAGAACAGATCGTCTACTAATGCCACCACCATGTTTGTGTGTTATGTCTTTACCTGACCTTGGCTGTGGAATTGGTCTGCATATTCACACCAGTGTCAGATGGTATAATGGGGAGCTTACTGTAAATGAGGGGATGTATAATTAGGTTAAGTGTTGGCAAATCTCAGGCTCAGATTGTTTGTCATACCTCTTATATGGTCTCTTGGATCTCTACTATAAACTCCTCAAGTGAATGTCTGCTATTTTGTGTATAACATCTGAAACTAGGAAACCTCTTCTCTGTTGGCTCTTAGATACTACTGCAACACGAATAATAACAATAATATATTAAAATGAGGTACCAGCTGTGCTGGGGAGGCATTTAGTGCCTGTGGAAGTAAGGTAAGGACCACACCATCTAAGCCAACTTTTTCACTGAAGTCAATGAACAAATCTGATTTAAAAAAAATACATTGTGTAATGTATAATGTATGCCCATTTTGACAGAACAGGGGCACTGCCAAGGCAGGAATAACACACTACTGCAGGCACTTTGTGCCAGCATATTAAAGTATTCAACAGTAACTCTTTAGTCATAACCACAGCAGCACCAAAAATCCAGCTTGCATTTTCCATAACTGTGTGCCCAAAAGCATGATCACCTTTAAAAACTAATTGCAACTTTGTAAGAACTAACCTATCCAGGGCCTGTGAAACCCATCTGCAGAGTCAATCATTATAAGGGATTCTGCTTGCAACTGTAGCTGAAGCTATATTACAACCATCAACACTTTTTTTTTTTTTTTTTTTAAAGTTGGGTCTTCCAAATGTGCGAAGACTGTGCTCCAGGCTACTGGCTGAACTTAAGAGTCAGGTACATTTTCTTAAGCATGTTATCGCAGAGATGCCACCAGCATCGCTGCTGGCCTCAGCCATGCCCTGCGCTGGGTCAGTTGGAACCATCTGGAACGGCTGCGTCTGGCACCGGGCAGCCCCAGCCTCTCCTCACAAAGGTCACCCAGCAGCCATTATGCTGGGGGTGGGCTGGATCTTGGAAGGGGATATAGCCAGGACAGCTAACCCAAACTGAGCAAAGGGATGTTCCGTACCATGTGACGTCTGCTCAGTAATAAAAGCTAAGAGAAAGGGGGTGGGAGGATGATACGTGTTATTACGATGTTTGTCTTCTGGAGCAACCACTGTGTGTACTGAAGCCCTACTTCCTGGGAGGTGGCTGGAGATGATCGGCTGATGGGAAGTACAGAATAAATCTTTGGTTTTCCTTTGCTTCCATGTGTGGCCTTTGCTTTTACTTTATTAAACAGCCTTTATCTTGACACACAAGGGTTTTTTCCATCTCATTTTCTCCCCCTCATTCTGCTGAGTAGTGGAGTCATAGATTACCTTTGTGGTCACCTAGCATCCAGCCAAGGTCAACAATGAAACACTTTGATGAACACATCAATTTAAAAAGTGATTTTTATAGAAAAAAAAAAAGAAATTCTTAAGAAAGTATTTAATCCAACTTCATACCTTGTGATGCTCTTGCGTAATATCTAAGGTTCCATTTTGAATGTGGCAGCCAGCTCACAAATATGCACAATGGCTTTCACAAATGACTGGCACGTGCTATCACAGATACACATATTCACAAAATACCTTCTTCCCCGAACAGGGCAGAACGCCGTCCTCTGGCTCTAAAACACTGAACCTTTATCTGGATGGCTTTCAGAAGGGACAATTAGAATAAAAAGACATATCAGAGACTGCCCAATTCACATGTACCATCAATCAGGCTAAATGAAAAGGAATAAGAAATTAGAATATAAAATCACTCCCATGGAGTTGGGCTAGACAGGTTCCTAAAAATGACACTTACAAAAAACTAGTAGTATTCAAGGTCAAAAAGCATTTGCAGTTTGTACTCATGCAGGCAAGTTTGTCTTTTTTTACTGTTTTTCTGCTTTGAGCATATTAAAGTAAAATATTTTCACACTTGTTGAACACTAACCAGACACTGATGTCCTTATTCACCCATGAGATACAGACCTATGTTCTCAAAAAGTTCCCAGCAGCACTGGGATTCATAGACTAAAGCACAACTTGAGATGTGTAGCTGTCAAAATCCAGCATGCAAATGTCCTTAACCTCTTTTCTTATTCTCTTCTAATTTTTCCGTATTAGAGAAAAATCCATAACCACACTCTTCATTCAAGTTATGCTAGAAGTAGCATGCTATCTCCAAAAGGGGGAGATGGGAGAGTGTTCTGGTTTTGTTAGTGAGGGGGGGCCTAAGGTGGTAGCTTCTGTAGGAAACTGCTAGAAGTCACTCCCCTTTGTTCAGTGGACTCGGCCGGGCCTAGGGCGGACCCACTGCTGGCCAAGGCTGAGCCAATTGGTAGCAGAATGTCCCATGATAACACCTCTGCGATAACGTATTTAAGAAGGGGAAAATAGAAAAAGAGGAGGGAGAGATGTGAAGCAGCTGAGCAGGGGGCAGAGAGGGGGAGGCGCGAGCCTCGTGGGCCTTGCAGGCCTCACCCTCTGGCCTCCCGCCAGGCAGCCGACTGGGCCCAACTCGGCCCAGCCTGGCTGCAAGAAGTGGAGAGGAGATGAGAAGTGAACAAGATGTAAAAAGGATCCTGAGAGGCGTCTGCCAGCCTGTTGTGAGGAACAGCTGCAGACGCCAAGGTCAGTGAAGAAGGAGGGGGAGGAGTAACGCAGCTCCTGGCCAAGATTCCTCTGCAGCTCGTGGTGAAGACCATGGTGGAGCAGGTTGTCCCCCTGCAGCCCATGGAGGTCCACAGAGGAGCAGAGATCCACCTGCAGCCCGTGGAGGACCCCACGCTGGAGCAGGTGGAGGCCTGAAGGAGGCTGTGGCCCGTGGAGGGCCCGCTGGGACAGCTGTTCTAGAGGGACTGCACCCCGTGGAAGAGATGACCCACACCGGAGCAGTTTCACGAAGGACTGTGGCCCGTGGGAGGGACCCCATGCTGGAGCAGAGGAGGAATGCGAGGAGTTCTTCCCCCGACGATGATACAGCGGCGTAAAACAACATGTGATGAACTGACCGTGACCCCCATTCCCTTTCCCCCCCACCCTGTGCCGCTCGGGAGGGGAGGTAGTATAGATAGTGTTAAGCCCGGGAAGAGGGAGGGGTGGGGGGAGGTTATCTTGTTCCCTGTCTCATTCTCCTGCTAATTTTAGAAATAAATGAGTGTTTTTCCCCAAGTCGAGTCTGTTTTGCCCATAACGGTAACTTTAAGGATTTCTCCCCGTCCTTATCTCAAACCTTGAGCCGTTTCTTTTCCTATATCATCTCCTCCTATTCTCTTGGAGGTGGGGGGAGCGAGAGAGAGACTGCATAGTCTGGTCCCGATCGGGGCTGAACTCCAACAGAGAGTTAAAATGGTTGCATCTAGAGGTGCTTGTTCAAAACAGAATTTATAAAACCTCCTTTTCTCTGAATAGTAAATTTAAGTAGTCTTTATTTGTATATTTCTGCATGCAAAAAGGTATGTATCAAATTGTGGTATGAGCTTCTTATGTGAAAATGATAGGGATCTGTATCATAAAAAAAAAGAAACACAGGCAGGTGAGGGAAGTCTTTTTAAATACTTTTTTTTTTTCTCTAATGCTGATATGCAGTGGACTTCAGCAAGCAGCAGGTGTTTTCTTATCTTTCCAGGATAATCAGTAAATTGCTTGCATTTTGTATCTGTCAGCTTTGCCATGACTCTTTCAGTGTCTGCTGCTATTGCATACACTCTGGGGGGCTTTAGTGTAGTTCATTCTCCTGACAGCTGTTACAACCTCTTCTCATCACCTCTACTTTAGCAGTTTTCAAAAACATGGAAGTCAGACCTTTTGTTTAAACATTATTCCCCTCAGGAGATTTAATATATTTTTCTTAGGATGATTACAAATTTTACTGGTGAAGTCTAGTGCATCATTTTCGTCTGGGGTTTGTTTGAGTATTTTTTTAATGTTGCAAAACTATTATGACATTCTAACTAAAGGTGTTTGTTTCTTCTAGGAAAAGAAACAACACGAGGCTAGGAGTAGAGCAGTGATAAGTGCTCATATGTGTTGGGATGCTGAAGAGTAAGAGAAAAATTACATTCCCTTGCAGAGGAGAAGAGGCTTCCATGTAAATTCACATCTTTTCCTCACAACAGGTCCAGGTTAGAAGTGCCCAGATTCAATGCTTCCAGACCAAGGAAGCCCCCGAGCAACTTGATGTAACTCCAGTCCTAACACAAGGTGGGACATGTAAAACCTAGGCCAGTCTGTGATTCGGTTTCTTGCTCTCCAGAGATACCATCCCCTTCCACGCCTGAAATCTTACCCTTGACCTGCTTTGTCCTACAGGTCCTTCACACTTCCCAGCCTAGAGCTATCTTTCTTCATCCTCTTTCAGCCCAAAATGTCTAAAGGGAGATGTATGTGTGTGTACAAGGGTGGAATTATGATTTCTTTTCCTGGATGCAGAAAAGAGAAGGCATCAATCAGCCTTCCTACGAGAAACTATTGACTTCCAGGTTCCACAGGGGTCATAGTGTTTATTTGCTACTACTTGGCAAAGCTTTGGGAGGGAGTTAACTGAATGTTCTGCTATAAAGCAAGGATCAGCTGACTCACAAATAAATGGACTAATGCAAAGACACTTTCTCCTACAGAGTATTCCCTTGGTTCCAGTAGGATTATAAAAGAAAAAGGAAAAAAAAAAGAAATAATGAAACAAAAAACCCCAAACCACCTGGCTTATGAAAAAATCAAGAAAACTTATGTAGAGAGTTTAGTCATGTATGAGTTTCTTCTTTTGGAACATACCTGATTATAGAACATCTATGTTTTTTTTGGAAAAGTCATAAAAAGCTTACAATGGAAAAAGTAATGGAGTTTGAAGTGTTGGTGTTCAGCAAATATATCCTTCTCGAGTTTGAAATCTGAGATGAAGCATTATGCAATATATTTTCTCCACGTACTCCAAAATGAAACATAACCACTTATTGAAAAGACACATTGTGAGGTTAATTACAATGAGATTACTTGGCTTTTCATTAGAAAAAAAAAATCTCTTAACATATTTTTATCTCTTATATCTCTTTTTCTTTCTTTTTCACATAAAAAAGTGAATCATCCACTTAAAATTATTATCTATGTTTTTATATGGTATCTTTTCTCTAATAATTATTATTAAAAACTTTTTTAAATAACCAAATGGTTTTATTAGACCTGGACTGAGGGCAAAATTATTAACTACTCATAATTTATTTTTTTTTTACTAAAATGACTGTGTATATTATAATGAACCAATGCAGGAAAGGTGAAATATTTTCACACAAGCTCCAGCAACTCTTTCTGTTGCTTCAAACAATCATATCAAAAGCAGAAATCTTCTCATCAATATCTAAAAAAAAATTGCTATAAGAAACTGCAGCACAGGGATGGCAAGGTTAAACTAAACATCTAGCTAAACATCCTTAATGCTAATCATTCATCCCTATAGCAGTTTATGTCTAATAATAAAATCTACATTGTTCACATATGTGATTTACGGAATCTGCAGGAGCAAATGGTTGTGTGCCTATTACCTTGGTAACTGAAGGGTGGTATCTGTTACTGTGAACAAGTTTCTGTCTGTTTTGCCATAAGGTATGTCATTAAATTACACACTGGTAAAACCTAAAACTGGAAATAATTCTGAGGTATATGAGATTATAAATACATTACATCTGATTATTATTTTAAATTTTATTGGCTATAGAAGACTAATGGCTATATCCAACAGAGACAAATGCTATAGCTATTAACACAGGAGACTCACGTACACAATCAGAAGATCTTCATCTGCCTGTATTTTTCACCCAGTAACAGACAACATATTGTTGAGTATAAAGTGATAACACATTATTTTGAAAAGTGAGTGCTCACTCTAAGAAATAACTAACTGCTCAGTTGGAAGAAAAGCAGTATATTCTCTTCCTTCTCCAGTCCATTTCCAGTTGTCATCTTTGCTTTCACTACGAACCACCCTATTCCTTCCTTTCAGCCTATTAATCCTAGTTCCATTTTTACTTTCTAGTTTTGAACTCCATTCTGACTCCAACTCCCCTGCCTGCAAGGTCTGAGATTAAAACCAGCAGTAGAGGTACTCTCTGTCATTTTTGTTGCAGAAACCAGAACAAGGATGGTTCAGTTGCCAGGGCATTAGCCTGCTCGACTATGAACTCTCTAAAGCCATATCAAGATGACAGCACAAATACACTTTTCTGACTGCCCTGTCATCCTGGTAGGGTGGATGCCCAGACTGAAGGAACTGTTGTAGCTTAGCACTGTTCTCTTCCAGCCCTTACACTGACTTTTCTTTCCTATACGGGACAGCAGGATGTAAGTGCAGGGAGAGTATGGGGCTCTGCCCCTGCACCCCAAGAGATGTTCATGTGGGGCACTCACCCGAGAAAGCCAGTTCTTTCTAGATTCCTGCAGATCCTCAAGGATAAATTGGGCTTTATTGGGCTGACTTAGAAGAGGATGTCTCATTTCTAGAAGTAGTTACATCCCCCGGATCTTGAATAATGAAAGGACACTTTAAAACATCCAGATGAAAAGAAAAAATCTAGGGATACATAGCACATGTGATGCTATGTGTGATTCAATTTAGATTGAATAATAGATATTCTAATTTCAAATTTCAGCCTTTGCAAGCACATATAGGATTTCTGCAAGTGATTTTCATGCACATTTTTCTAATAAATTAAGGTGAATTAGTAAATTAAGATGGATTAACTGAGGTAATTTTAAAAGTATCTTCATACATTTTTGTGAGCATTCCTAAGAGAAAAATGCACTGAGGTGTTAATGCTTTAGTGTACAATGTTTGTTGATATTTTTTCATAACACAGTTTGTCACGGGTAAATTATATCTGTTACTTCTTAGATAAGTAATCAGTAGAGGTACTTTTTAGATCAACTTTTCATTCAAATGGATTACAGTCTTTAAAAAAGCAAGAAATTGTTTCTTGCATTTCATATTTTTCAAGTGGAAGATCTTCCCAAAGCAAGTGTGCATTGGAGTATCCAAGTTTTTGGATACTCATCATCCTAATATCATGAATCTTATAAGCAGATGTCTCCACAGCCAACCTTCAGTATTTTGCTTCAATAAATAAAATTACTAAGTAAATTATGCAGAGGGCTCAAACCATGGAAATATATTTCTCTGTACTTAATTCTGATTTGTGGTTCTAACAGTTCCACTGTGTTTCTCCCTGAGGTGCTTTACAGCTTTGTGTGTCTTCAACATAGCAAAGATCTTCCTGGCACCATCAAACTTCACTGGCTTTTCAAACCTTACTCTTCATTTTTGACAAAAATTTCTTCTTTCAGTAAATTCAATATGCAGTAGGATGCGGTTATTATGTTGGTATTAAGTTTCTAATTTTCTTTCATTTATTAAAAAAAATTCATTACTATTTGAATGAAGCTCTAAACATAATTTCTTGCAATGAAATATTTTCCCAGTCTCTTGTAAATCATCTGAGTATTTGACATAAGGTACTGGAAAGCTCACCTTTCCTTTTTAAAAATAAAGGACAAAGACATCTCAAGCTTTCATCTCTTTCAGAGAAATAATCAAATGACTTTGAGATTACAAGTAGAGATATCAATGGAAAGTAATTATAATTCACATATTTTAAATGATTTAAATATTATTTAAAATATCAGATCATTATTTTTCTTTCTAAGGCACCCTTTCTTTTTGTCTTTTGCTGAAACAAAAGGTAGCTGAAACTACAATGGTGCTATAATTTATAATCACGGCTGGATCATCAGGCAAAAAGATTGCCTTGATGAATTCTTACAGGCAGTGAAGTAGTCCCCAATTACTCCTAGAACCTGTTTTATTCCACCTAAATGAGCAGTTTTTTTAAAAAATTCTACTACTACCTTTTTTTTCCTGAACATTAAGCATCTGGTTATGGAAGCAGTTGAGACATCAATGCCTTGCAAATGGTGCAACTGGTCATCTAGAACACACTCAGGTGAGAGATATCTATTACATATGCTTGTGAAGATTAAAATCTTTGTCTACTAGAGTCTAGATTTGTCATTTTAATTACACCATTGACGCATGGACACAAACAACAGCATTTCTTAAAGAGATTACATTTTAAAAACTATAAAATGTTCAGAAGATCAAACTCACAACGGATATAATTGCATTTCTTTTTTCAGAGAGTTATTTTAGAACAAATATACTCAACTAAGAAGTTATATTAAGGTGTTATACCCCATGCAGTGGATCGTCCCCTAATAATCTATTTTTATTCTATTGAACACTAATTTTTAAGTAAAAAATATCTCCTGAAACAAAAGGAGCAAAAGTCATCAGCAAAATTGGTTTTCATTTCATCAAAGGTTCAAACTCTCCATTATAAAAGTATTTCTGTTACAGCATGTGGTACCATTAGAGGATTCTCTTGGAACAGAATTGTTGAATTAGTTGCAGTCCTAATTTGTACTCTTGGGATAGCCTGCTAACTTTGTGCAGCCACGAAATTATAAAGCCTCGTAAGACCTGAATAAAAGGTATGTTCTGTTTCTGTACAAATACTTTTAGCTGAAGAAAAATTTACTTCTCTATGTGACTTGACTCAATGCAAATAAATTGTACTCCCCTAAGATGTATGTGCAGTCCTCATGATTTATTCCTGTACTTGACTAGCATCTTTTTAAAATATTTAATATCTATTAAAATAACTGAGACTTAGTTCGTTCCCCTAAGAACTCTGCGTAAAGGGATGTACAGATCAGAAATTGAAAAGTCCTGGTAAGAGAAGCTGGTATATATCTTTATCCTCCAGCTCCCACTTGGAACTGTAAATACCCAAGAATGTGCATGCAATCAAAAACAGACTGGGCAGGCCAGGAGGCAGCCTTGAGGTAAAGCAAGACTTGTAGCATCTCATTATCTATCTCACAGGAAAATAACAGTGCTTTCTTCCCATTTATACCTTAGTGCCTTTTAAGCAAGAACAGTTTGGCTGACACTCTGCTGACAGAGAGCAAAACATGCTTGGAAGAGAGAGAAAACTTGAAGGTAAAGGACCATCACAGGGATGCCCTGGCCTCCTGACAGCTTTCAGAGTTCAGAGTTCTTAGAGGCAGTCCCTGTAGTTGTTCTCCAGCAGAACAAATCTTTTACTTTTTGATGGAATGAAAGGGAGAAAAGCTTCCCAAGAGGAAATTTGCAGGGATAGTTCCCACTTTGCACTGTTCTCTCATTTCTTCCTGACAATAGGGAAGATCTGTCCCCACGTTGCCCAAATACCTCAAACCTGAAAGAAGATAATCACTAAAGGTGTTGTCACATTGTTTTTACATTATCATAAGAGAAAATTTTAGTGGTACATGATGCATTTCAAGCTATACAATTATAGTAACTCTACCTTCCTAAACCCATTACCTCCTCCAAAGTGCTGCTTAGCTCTTCTAAGATGAATGAGTGCATTTAGTGATTTTAGGTATTCATTGTGATTTGAAATCATGGAAATTGCACAATTGTAGTCAATTTTAAAACTGGAAAAATTGGACCCATTATTTAATAAGGCTATATGTTTAGCTACTTAGAAAAGTTGACTGGAGAATCTAATTCACTGAAATGCCAAGAAGAGTGGGAATAAATGACACAACACAGACAGCATTGATACTGCAAAACAGATGTTCAACAAATCTCTGTCTAACTTTGGTTTCTGCCATAACAATCAAGAATTCACAACTGGCATGCAAATTTTTCTATAATAGAATCCCACTTGTCTATAAAATAACTCTTTAATGTACTTTTCACTCAACAACATTGTTATATATTGAAGGATAGATTAATCATCTCATTGCTGCTCATTGTTTGGCATCAATTTTTTTGCTATACCCCAGTCGTGTGTCAGACAATACATCAAGAAAATTCTCATTCTAATATTCCTACAAAAGCTGCATTAGGTTTTAGTCCAAACAAAATCCAATGGATTTACCTGGACTGGTTCCAATAGCATTTTTGGATTTGTCCAATCTCAAACTAGTACAAGAACTAGAAAACTTAGACTTTAATTTGATTTAGATAATCATAGTCAACTCATCTGTAAGTACTGGCAATCCCAAAGAAGATACTTGTCATTCTTAAGACCTCAAAGAAAGGGATAAATGGAATATGAAAGGAGTATGTAACACAGCATAAGCTCTGGCTTATAACAAAAGAAGAAAGAATCAGAATTCTTATTCCTAAAAAATCTACTCTAATCAGAAACCCTGTAATGTGAAGTAAGGAACACATACACAAACGTTGGTATAACCATAGCAAGTCTTAATGTGATACAGAGACCCTCTGGAGCAAACAAAGGGGAGAGAATTACAGCCCAGCAACCAGACCAGTACATTGACTCCCACTACTGAATAAACACAGGCTAAAATAAGCGTGTTTCTATAAAGCTCTCTAAAGCAACGGTTCTTTAATAAGCAGTAATATCTTTTTGAATACTACTAATGTAAGAGTCAGTCTCAAGATGGTTTATCAACAATCCAACAGTGCCATCTATCAGATTTCATTAGAATTATATTTTTCCATATGGCAATACAAATGTGTCATTTTCTAATGCTAGACAATTGCAAGATTTGAACTACAGAAAGTGTACAAAAGACTAAACACTGATCATTCACACATTAAATTAATGCATACAGAGTTCTAGCTAACCATAAAGCTACCAGGATGGAGAGGAAAAAAAAAAAAAGAATAAAAAAAGGCAAGATTAGCTTATCTTTTAAAAAATGTTACATTTATTTATTATAGAGCATCATAATTCTTTTAGCAAATTTGTTATCTTCTCTTCTCATGTGATTGTCAAGTGATTTTTCTGAAGTTAGAAGTTTGAAATCCTCTCTGAAACTTCAGAAGTACAAGATAGCTATGTCGTACTTGACTTTCAATTTAACACATAAGTTTTAGTTTCCTCTTCCTTCAATGAATAAAACTACATTGTTGTTGTAGTTCAGCCAAACTTAAAGTAATTTAAATAAAGGAAATGTGCAGGTGCATCAGAGGACAGGCAATACTCCCAACACATAAGGCCCAGGTAGGGAGAGGTAGATGTCACTTGTACAATTAAATAAAATTGTTCCTTCTTAAAGTACATCAGGGAATGGTGCGATGGTACTTTTCGGAAGTCAAGTGGAGTTGCTTTCTGTTAACCTACATTTGGAACCAACCCACTGTCACTGTGTAGCACAAAAGAGGGTAAAAATCACATTTTGAATAAGTACATAATTTCTATGATGTGCAAGGGAAATCCTCTAGACTATAGCTATACCACTTGCAGCTGTACAGTACTGTACAAGGATGGTCCTATCCCCTGACCAGTAAGCAGCACAGATCTGTCACAAACGGATATGCAGATGCAAGTCCTTCTATGATGAAGTGGGATTGAGAATTAGATGTTTCTTGAATTTATGTGATTAGTTTTATTCCAGGCCGTAGCTATCAGTGAGTAAATTAGATTAAATACTACTTGAAAAGTTCTATGAAATTCATTACCTAAATTATTCAGTAATATTTTTCTTACTTTTGCCGAATTTGTAGAGATAATAGAACAATCAGTTATTTATAAATTAAACTAACAACATCTGAAATTTTTGATGAATCGTGTAGGTTTAAATTGACAGTATTATAAAGCAGATTCCTGCAACTTAAAATGTCAAGATTATCAGAACAGAAATTCTTCTTTTATAATGAGTAGGAAAATTAATTCTGTCATTTAATCTTAAATAATTAATTGTGTCCTCTGTTCTTTGCTGGACAATCTCAGTAGGAAGATCTGTCTTGAATAGTCTGGCTGACCTTGACTTGGACATCTAATTTTTAGACATCTGATATTGGTTGAGAAAAATTTCATCAGATACTTTGGAATCACTGAGATGCACAAACTTATAGTTAAATCAATAGCTTTCATTATGAATAATCCAATAGTATCTTAAAAATACACGTAAAGTGAGATTTTCAAAAGCCCCCAGTATTAGCCTAAGTCTGCCCCCATTAAAGTGAACGGAAGTTTTATCACTGACTTACGGGAGGACTAAAGAAGCAGAAAGGGGGCAATTTGAAAGCACCTGGTGTGGCAAACTTGGCGACATCAGCTCAGGACTGAGTACTTTAAAAAGTCTTAACCTAAACTTAAATATGTTCTCAGCTATTTCCATGCATTTACAAAGCACGAAAGTGAGTTGCATCGGTAAAACTGTGTATGTATCCATGTATTTACTTCTAACTGTTTGAGAGAGATATAAGCTAAAGAAAGCAGTGGTTTCTTTTTCCCCAATAACAATGCCTATTCAAGAAACTTTTTGTTAGAACAAGTCTTAAAATCTCCTTCCACATTATATTTCACTATTTAACTAATACTAGAGCTTAAATCTTGTAGACTAAATTCAGACAACACACATTTGCTTTAATGCTAGTTTAACAGCACCATGAGCCTATATTCAGGGTAGAAAGGACTGTACTAATTGCCTCTTGTGCAGGTTCTTCCTACTGGGGCAAGATTAATGTGTCTGAGATGAAGGACAATGGGTCCACAGAAAGTATTGTTAGGTCTAAAACATACATTTTGATCAGAAACATTTTCTGCTGCAGCTGGAACTGTTCATGAATTCTATCATATATTTTTGTAATTTCTATCATATTCTATCATATGACAGGTTCTATCACACATAATCATAATGAGCATTAATTCTGTCATTTTTGGGGAGATGACAACATGGGCATTGAAACTCTACCCTTACAATTCCTCTATTCAAATTTAGTATAATAGGCATGTCTCTAGCTACAATATACAGCCAGAAATGGACCTTCTGTGTTAAGCTGTCTTCAGAAAAAAATCTCCAATTCTGCAGTAGCAATTGATAAAAAGAGAGTACTCTTTTAAATGATCTAAGCGAAAAATTCCTCTGCAAATGCAAATATACAACAACTACAGTTCCAGCACAGTAGCAGTCCCCTGTTTATAACTAAACACATTGACATTCAATAAA
The DNA here is from genome assembly GCF_036417535.1 of Chlamydotis macqueenii. Lineage (NCBI taxonomy): Eukaryota > Metazoa > Chordata > Aves > Otidiformes > Otididae > Chlamydotis > Chlamydotis macqueenii. Next base: position 20,304,456 of record NC_141556.1, read on the forward strand.
CAGCGCTGCATAAAATTTCATCTCCCTGTGGGGAGAATTTAAACTTACTTTATTATTCCTTTGGAATATTTCATATGAGAAAAAAATGAAGATAAACTGCAGTTGACCCTAGGCATTATAAATGCCATTAAGGCTCTCGCTCTGTTAGGCCCATCTGTTGCTTTTCAGGCCAGCTATTCATTAACCTTATTAGCACCAGCCCCTATAGCCTTGAGTTGACATTTCCCTGGTTAATCTGGAAAGTCCATTTCCTAGTACATATCAAGAGGCTGATTAATGAATTTGTATGAATTGTCTAATAGATGCAGCAGGATAAAGAAAAAACTGATGTGTTTTTCCAAATCCAACGTGAAACTCCTTTCTGTCAGCTTCTAGAGGACTGCAGTGTTCTTATGAATTAATATGTAGCTTTGCACAGCTACTGTCCTAATCAAATCAGCAGAAAATCAGTCTTCTTGGCATCTCTATCTGTTGCAGCAATATAAATCCAACTGCTATACCATCAGATTTTGTACTAGATTTACTGATGAGCCAAAAAAACAACAGCAAATGTATTCATTCAACTGATAGAAAGAGTAGCTTAAAATGATGTGAATACATAAACTGTTTAACCCATTGATATGAAGTCACAGTAAAGTGAATTGTTTGGTATTTAATCCCAGTGCTTCTTCGTGCTGGGCATTCACACAATTTTTTACTCCCACAGAGAATATTGTAAGCCATTTAATTTGCAGAATGAGTTTAGAGGAAGTGTTTTTCTCTCTCCATTTTAGAGTAGATATTGCAAGCATAAACAACATTCTATATATTTCTAAACCAGAACACACTAGAACAAAAGTTTCAGAAAGCAAACAATATGAATTCCTTCCATGTAATTGATTTGGTGGCAACAGCTGACATTATTTCACACACTAAAAGGAATTATGAACTCTGTCAAGAGGTTATTTTCAATTTTTTTTTCTGAAAATCTTAAGAGTGAAAGTAAATGAACTAATGGGTTAAAATAGACAGGGACAGTTCAGCAGCCTTTCTCAGCATCCCTTTGGCACTTCTGATTCTTCTTTTATCTGTGGCAATACTAGGTAATTTCCAGATAATTTTTTTCCCATAAGTGGAATGTCAGGATAATTTATAGAGGTGCCCTATACTTCCTGATTGGTTTATTTAGTTAGAAGTAAGCCTTTTAGGATTTTAAGGCTAAAATTAATATGTCCTTCCTAAAAACACCCAATTCAGCAATTCAGCAATGTAATTAATTAAAAATAAGATCTGACCTACAGAAACGACTACAATTACTGTAGGTAGAATGTACTGGAAAACATACAGCTGCCCAAATCTCTTTTACTTCAAGGATATATTCATCAAGTACTCTGCCTCTGTTAATCATTGTGTGTCTTTTCTTGTGAAGTTATCTGTCTCTACCATGCCTATCCTAAGCCTGTGTAAGAGATAGCCTCTCTTTTGACATTTGAGTGTTTTTCACACATCAACAGCCCAGCATTAATTGATACGGGGGGAAAAAAAAAGAGTAGTAGTCATAAATGATATAGATCTTATCCAGAACCCAGTTAAATTAATGGAAAGACCTGCAGAAACTATGTGGTTTTGGAGTATATGGAGTCCACTCAGTGTCCTGCATAAGGGCATGTGTGCCCTCATGTGATAATGTTACCTGTCTACTCTTCCTCCTGTTGTCCTCACTGGGATAATCTCTCTCAGCTCAGTGTCTTGACTTATACACTGGGACTTATACACCAGAGGACTGAGCTTGCACCTTTATTCCCTCAAAGAAATGCTGATTTTGACCAGCATTAAGTAACCAAAATGCCATGTCACAGGAGCTATTTAAAAATGGTGATTTAACACAAATAATGAAAACCAGTTTCTATTGGAATTTCTACCAGTAATGGATAAATCTTAAAGACGCCGTTCAAATTTGATAAGTATCTCAGAGTTTGGATGTCTATCTGAAAGCTACTGGCTAAAAATCTGAGTTATTTGCATCTGCTCAGTTTAGCTGGGAAGTTTTGGAAAATAATCTGTTTCTTGAGACATGGCTAATAGATACAACTAAGGACACTCTAAGATAATAATTAAGTATAAGGTCTGAAAAAGAGGAAAAGAAGAAAAATAACCAAATTTCTTCAACCTCAGAAACATACTTAATTCAGATTTGATACAGAAAATAGAACAAGAAATGAATTTACTCTTATTTTGTTTATGTCATCATTTTTAGTCATTAATATTATTTTAGTTGTTAATATTGGAAAAAAAAACCTACAGTATGTTAAAAAACTTGCTTAACATTTCAGTGAGACACGGAGGGAGACAAAAAGAACAGTTTCTCTCTGCTCCTCTGCCTTCACTCCTCTGCAATGTGCTGAGCTGTGAGCTGAAGCCCTGTAATAGAAAAGCATTCCCAGTTCTGGTGCAACAGATGTTTTCACAAGTGCTTCGACTCCCAGAGAAGCAAGGCTGGAGATAACTATATAAGCTCTCTCATCCTAATGGAATGCACATTACCCAGCAATCACAAAGCAGCCTTTATGTGAGATTTCATATAAAAATATAAGATAACAAAAAAAAAAAAGTTTCACACCTAGGAAGCTACTGTCTTTTTTTTTCAGTGTAATTATTTCTTTCTTTTCCTGCATATGTAGCTCTTCCAGCTTATGTGACTGTGACAGTACATTTATCTATTTGCTGGCTTGAAGTCTGTGCTTTCCCTTAACTTGCATAACGCTACCTCATAATTCAGTTCCTAACTCAAAACAAGATTTCTTTTACAAAGCCTTGTACATACAGAAGGAAAGGCTCAGTGCCTTGTCCTTTATAACTGAACAAAGATTAAATGTAGAAAATGTGAGAAACACAGACATTCTTATTCCCATTTTTAGATGAAATTTTCTTCTTATTCTTTTGCAGTCCTTTGTTCTCCATCAGAGAGATAAGCCAAGCACAAAATACCACCCAAGCAATTCTTGTTAGCACTGTTAGGAATTACCTAGGTAAGTATTAAAGAATATCGCCTGGGTTTTTTTTTTCCCTAAACAATTAGAAGAATAAGTAATCTGCTGATTTCTACCAGCAAATGAAAGAAAAACACAGATCATGGTTCCATTTCAGAACAATGGTTCACAGAGTTTTGACTCTACTGGAATGCAGATATCTTATTTGGGGTGTTGGAAGTTCATCTCATACCCAGCAGAATTTAATACGTGTTTCTTGAATAATCTATTTGAATGCATATTACTCAAATACCAAAGCAGGTCATTGCATCTAGAAAAAGAGGAGGGCATGTCTCTCAGTCTTATAGGAGTTGAAAAGATGGACTGTCAAGGTTTTAAATGTGCAGGGAGCAGGTGAGTTTGTACTGCTAATAGCAAAAAAGTAACCCAATAACAACCATAAAGCCCCTCTTGTGAGTTAAGTTATGTAAATTGAAGAATGCCCTTACTGTCAGCAGGTATATTATTTCGAAGAAGACAGACAACTGTGTTAATCTCCCTTCTGCTTAATCCCCGTCTCTCCACAAATCATCATGTCGACAGTTTAAACAGATTTAGATGTGACTGAAATCAAGAAAAGAAGATAGTCTCAGGATGCTGGGGCTGATGCAGGCCTCCAAGAGGTAATTTTGTTTGTGGTAGAGAGAGCGTACGGGAGAGAGAGAGTAAATCTAACAAATCTAACAAAGCAGCCCTCTGGCCCAGCCCTGAGGATTAAATCCAATTCTACCAAGATACACATTAAGCCCTGTCTATCACAGCTTTGCCCTTGAAAAGACAAATAATGATGAGATTCACCTCGCTGTGCTTGTCTCCAGAGACAGGAGACAGAAGATATTTAAGGAACCTGAACTATTGTTCATTTTTAATACCTTTTATTATTTAATTCTTATTATCTTAGAGCGGGGGTAAAAAAAAATTACCTCTGTTAGTTTAACCACGTGCTGTCCCTGAAGTAAGAAGCAGTAATCACTGGAGTAATAGAAGCAGTCAATGAATGAGAAAGTGGTCAGTGGAACAGCGGCTCATGCATTATGCATCTGGGCCAAATCATTTGCTGCAAACATCAACTTCTGTACTTCTTCTTTTAGATGAAAAGGACCAACTTCTACTTGCTGCTCTGCTGAAAATCATTGTGGAAAATGTTCTGTGAACTGAAAAAAAAAAAAAAAGTGCAACTTTGAATATTTAATTTAATCATTTTCTGATAGTATAAAAGTTAGATTCACTCATATTCCTTCTCTGCCTGGACTCTGTCAAAACCACTCCTTTAGCACTATTTTTCAGTGCTAAATAGTCAAGTTTTAAATGAAATAAGTCCTTTTTCAATAAGGATTACTAGCATGGCACTCTTTAAGTTTTTAAAGCAGAAATTCTATCATTTAATCACTTTAGCTTTGACTCTTGTCTGATCAAATTAGCATTTGCAAGACTACACCTAAAATAACAAAAGCAGTCTTCGGAATAATCTTCAAGGAAAAGAAAATTATAATTACCTAGGTGGTCTGCATGATCACAGCTTGCAATTCTGTGTCTTAGAAGAAAACCAGAAAATTAATTAGTTAATCTTAGTGATACTCTTTGAAGATGAATAGCTATATGAAAGTGCTGAGAATTATTACAGTTATTAGGTAGCACAATTAACTACGACTCACAATTAAAAAATTCAAGTAATTTAACTGAACTAAAGGGGATGCCACTGTTTGCAATTCCTTTGGCCAGCTCCCCAGGGTCTAGCTGATGAGTTGAGGGGAAAGCAAATGAAAATCTGGGCAGATCACCAGCGTACGAGACTGCAGGACCCTTTGTGAATGAGCAAAAGGATGCAGGCTTTTGCATCCAGCAGTGGCCAGGAGCCATTCTTCAGCCGGGGACCACAAAAACAAAATCTTCTCTGTGACCTTCTGCCAACATGTACTGTATCTCTTACTGTCTCTTGGTGTGGGATCTCTCCTGCTTGAAGAGAGTAACACAGAGGGAAGAAGTGGGGACACCTCACAATATGAGAAATGGAGGTTGTGCTTGTATTCTCTTTGGAACACTTGTACGTCTCCTCTGAAACTTTCTGACTCAACTTCAGCTGAAATTATTTCTGAGAAAAACTTCTGATTTTGACAAATTAGCTTTTTGATGCCAAAGAAATACTTTGTCAAAATGGCTCTGACCTGTTCTAGATGCAACAGTTCACTCCCTGGACCCTGAAGGTGCCTTTTCTGGCAGGCACTGCCTCTTCTCAGACAATTAGTATGCTGCATTTTAACACGTTCATCTGTTTGTAGCTATCCATTCATTGTGTCCTTTGGAATAAGTTTTCATGTTATTCAAACATGGTGCTATGTGGCAATTGCCACCTGGAGATTTATTTTATGTGTTTTAAATTGAGTTTACAACATCTGCTGTAGATTTCATTCTCAGCAAGTTTCTTTACTTCACACAATACAATTTTTTAATTTCTTAAATGCTTTTAGACCATAGGAATGAAAGAGCTAAGGAAGCACAAGATGTAATATTCAAATTATATATAATAATGCTAACATATAATTCAGTGAAAATGAATTGACAAATGTAGATTCCCTTTCTACAGTGTGAGCCACCTTTCCTGGAACTATTAATAATTCAGACATATTAGAAGAGTCCTTAACTGTGGTGTTTTATGGACTGTTGAATATTCATAATTTAAACTATACATTTTCTTAAGGTTGCTCAAAGGAGCTACATAGTGAAATTTCTATTCACTGATTGCTTCATTGTTCATGAAGAATTGCTTGTGTTTGCAAAATCCGCAATGAGCTTTTACTTGTACTTTCTCATCAGTTTTAGAATTTGCTTCATGAAAACACATTGTTAAGTGAACTACTTTGCCTGGATACCTGCAACAATACTCTAACAGTATTGTGCAGGTGAAAAGAAATACCTGATGGCAAGTTTAAATTAATTATTTGTCATAGTCAACTTGAACTTTTACTGACTTTTTGTGTGGATTATAAACAGCAGTTTATATGTTTTTAATTGGATTTCTTTCAAAAACTGTGAAAGTTGCAAATGATTGTGAATACATGTCTGGTGGGCCAATGTTTCAGTCACTGCGCACACAAAGGGTGCTGAAAGTCAGCAATGAACAAAGTTGCAGAGTCCCTAAACTAAAAAAAGTCACCCTGGCAAGGGGACTAGAGTTTGCAAAGCTCTAGAAAAAGTAGTGATAATTAAGCACAGTAAGAGGAATAGTCTCAAAGTTAATTACATAATTGGAAACACAGAAGAAAGCTGTGACAGCCCTATTGCTCTGAGCTATGTCTCTAAAGGAATTGTCTCTGCAGAGATACCCAGTGCTCTGTACCACACTGGGGAACGATTAAGGGCGGCATCCACTTTATATTGCCAGTGGTAAATGCGACCTCTTTAGAAACTGAAGAATAGAGAGGTGGATGTCTGCAGTAGCTGAGCCATCGCAAGCCTTATAGCACCAAACAGCTACATTTTATAACGGTAGTGCTAGACAAGAATGCCCTTTTAGGGTCATTAGCCGTCTTATTTGCCCAGATATTACATTTGTAACTGGATGCTGGGTGTGAAAAGATTAATAATGCATCTTTCCAAATGTGAATAATAAAGAAGCTGTCTCTACCTCGGGGCTGAGGTGCAAAAGCACAGCACTGTCATGCAATCTGATCAGTCACTGCTCATACTGCCTGTCCAGCCCTGAACACTGCTCTTCGTGAGAGTGAGCACAAAGGCTGTGACAAGGGGGAAAGTGTGTGCTCAGTATTATCCCATGGCACAGTCAGGCCCATTCTGTGTAGCAATAAGAGATTTTAAACTCTCCTGCTAACCTCTATGCTAGGCTAACAAAGTACTGCGTTCATGGAAGAAGAAGGATCAGAAGGACATTGTCCAGAGGGTAAAAAATATTTTCAATAACATCTTACTTAAATATAGATAATATTCACATGTAACTCAGATGTGATCACAACAGAATAACACATACGTCACCATCTTCCTTTCATGCCTTTCCTTTGTTAGATATTCCAGTGCAATTCCAGACTAGCACGTAACAAATAAAGGCAGTATGCTGGACATTGCGATATCAAGCCTTGCAGTTAAATTACTTTCTACTGCCCTTGCCTGGCACTGACTTCTTCGGTGTAGTTGTATGTTATGTACTAAGTGGAACTATGTGCTAGCTGAAATACAACTTGTAATGCCTTTGGCCTGGATTGCTTTGTATTTTATCAAAATGTTAATTCCTTAGTAGCTATCTTCTTTCATTGTTTAATTAAACATTTTCCTAGGAAAATTTTTATTCTTGCCATGTGCCACATATTTAATCTTTTTAAATAACCTCCTTGAACTACAAGAAATAGAGTCTCTCTGGCTTTTTCCCTTTTCTCATATTTCTAAATTTTATTTCTCTGTCCTGCTATCTAGCTAGTACTGATGAAGAAAGAGAATAATCTTAAATCTTTTCTGTTCAGTTTGATTTTTGGATGATGTTTTTATTGTTCGTTCTTGTTACGGTTATGCAAGTATCTTTAAATAGGCAAATATTAATGAAAGCAAACCTGTTTCCAGTATCTCCATGAAATCCTCATGCTTCTACTCATTACACCATAGTGTCTGAGAGAAAAAAAAAAAAGAGAATGCTATCTAGGAAGCCAAGTATAGAGTGTAATGAGCATGCTAGAATTTACTATGGAGACTCTTCTGGTTTTGACAAGTGACACAACTAATTGTAGAGTGCAGAACACTCTCCACTCCATAAAAGTCCAGATGCTCCACTTAAACAATTCAAATTTCAGAGAAGTAAAAATCAAACTTCATAGAAGTCACTACTGCTTCCAAGCTGCATACACAAAGATAACCAAACCATACACGTGTGCCCCAGGAAGACACTTGGTTTATCATGTTCCTTAGGCATTTTCAATCCTCCCAAGGTTATGCAAACACATCATCATCCTGAGAAGTCAACTGATGCTACAGATGGGAAAAAAACATGCCAGAATGTTCCTATGCAATAACATTTCCCAGAAGAAACAGGACCTGAGTGGAGACGAAGAATATGACTTGTACTGAAAACAATGCTTAAGGTAGGAATTGTCAAGTCTCCTTTGCCTGATCCTTCCAGCAGCTCTCAAGTACTGCACTGAAAAATTTGTTCACTAGCGTGTCATAGAAACAGGAAAGGAGGCTGACATCCTAAGATTATCCCATTAACCCTAGTTAATGGGATAATCTTGCACAAAGCACAGTATGTAGCAACAACAGCCCACTTCACTTTCATAGAGTTAAAGAGATTAAGGAAAAGGGCCCTTTCCTCTTGTGTATGATAGCAAATACCTAATAATATCTTTGTGATCACACTGTAAAGTCTTCATAATGAAGTGATAGAAGTAATTGCAGATTATTAGTGTTTTTTATGTAATGTTCTTAGCCTACTGCAAGGCCTTTGACTTAGCACATTTTGCTTACAAAATTAGAGCAACACAAAGCAATATGAAACCTATCAAAGGATTAAAACCGACTGATAGTTCCATAAGTGGGTATGATCAGCTCCCACCTTCAAGAATCTACCTCATCTGCTAGTTGTTTTGTTCCCTTAGCTCTTTCTGTAAGCAGCAGAGAAAGAAAGAGAAACTTCTTCAGAGGGTAAAAACTTAACATGCATGCTCAGAAACAGCCTTGGAAAGAACCCACTAACACAATTCTGTAAGGAACTCTGGGAGACTGATAACTGAGATAATTAAAGTTGCAATCCCCTAGACAGAAAAGGTAAAATAAATACCGTAATTTGCATCAAGAGTGGACAGCAGTTAGTTTTTGAACATATGCTGTATGATATATTTGTGATTACACAGAAGTAAGTACTTCTAGAAGACATAAAATAAAGTACTTTGCTTCTAGAGAAAATAACAGTGCATGTGAAAGGCAAACAAAAAGGACAGATCATTAACACTAAGGCTGGATCACTTGCTAAAATGAGCACCAGTGGAAACATTCAGTGTGGCTTTGAGTATTTTTAAATGCATTTAGTATGGCCAAATGCAGCCATACTTATAGAACAGAAGAATCTGTCTCCTGATGCTTGTCTGCGGACAGAGCCATTAAGAGACCTAATCAGCTAAACACAACCTCCAAATGAAATGGTATGGTCAAAATCAGTCTTACAAACTCTGTTTGAATAAACAGGATGTTTATTGGGAATAGACAAGATATCTGTGTTTCTGTACTTGGCAGTGGTGCAAACACCTACTAGGATATTGTGTTGTCCAGCTCCAAGGCCTGCGATATTAGAAGGGTGTTAATAATGCAGAAAATGTTTATAGAAGATCCATTGATCAGAAAATATTTCTCACAATACCCATCATTCGGTAACTAGTTCATTCAATCTGCCTTAATAAAGAGAAGATTAGAAGATTGCATGCCCGAAGTCTCTGTACCTACATGACAAACAGGCACTTCATAATAGGAGATTCATCAGTCCAGCAGGTAATTCTACAATGACATCAAATGATCTAGATGAAGCAAGCCAAATTCAGATCAACTATACAGCACTAAAGTTAAAGACTAATAAAACATTAAAATAATTTGCTACTGATTATGGCAGACTTATCTCTGGAAACACTTTCAACAAGATTGGTTATTTTTCTAAATGGAACACTCTACTTCTTATGGGAATTAATTCAAAAATCTCCAATGGACTGTGTTATGCAAGAGGCCACAGTAAATGAACACAATGGTTCCTTCTGGCTTTTGTAATCTATGAATCTCTGAACTTGGTTCAATAAAATGAGTACAGCTGCCTAACTGCAGGCACACCAGATAACGGACTAAGCTTTCTCCTGTTCCCACCACTGATATGTAAGCTCACATTCAAAACTCCCAGCAAACAGTCTACTGAAATAAATTAATATTCCTCTTGATACAGATAGTTGGTGCATAACTCTGAAAAATCTATGTTGCCTGTTCTATATTTAGGCTTCTTGGGCCAGAACTAAAATAAAATTCCAGTACCTAGAAAAGACAGTCTTCAGGGATAGGACACAGCTCACCAGTGACTGGTAGTTGGTTCCAAACCCAGGAAATTCACAGAAGCTTTCTCTATAATCAGATGAGAGATACAGGCAGCCCAGTGAGGTGACTGCAAATCCCAAGCTGGATGTGCAGGCAAGCTGGAATGATTCGCTGCCCAATGGAGCCTTTCTCCCTCAATGACTGCAGTGTACCATAAATGCCTTGTATAGACTAAATACCCAACTTGCAGACTGCTAGGTGGGCAAAATCTGAGAGTATGTGATTAAGAGTAAAACTCTCATTCACGCTCTCAATGGCTGCCTAACACTAGTATTGTAACTAAAAATATGGGTATATATACCAGCCAGAAAATTAGACATCACTGTGATGACAGAAACATTTAAAAGACTGGTAAGACAGGCCTGTTTCAAACTTCAAAACACTTAACTATATTGCCACTCATTAAGAATTCCCGGTGGTTACTTCTTACTCACTATTAATCATTATCAGTGCATATTAAAAATGTTCAGTCCTTAACAATCATGTCCTAAATTAGCTGTGACTACACAGTGCCACTGAGCTGACACAGTACAGTTAGCTGGCTGACAGCGATGTGCCTTGATAGCCTTAGGCATCTAGACTGGGATGACCAGGTCTAAGAGCTCTTCAATAAATAGTCATCAAATATTTATTAGGATTAGAAATATTAGAGATTATTTTGTAAAAAAAAAAAAATTGTTGCTTACTGTAATTTACTTCTGCTACAGTCAAAATATCTGTATGAGCAAATCGAGACACCTCCCGTATGTGGAGCTAGGGATTTATTTTTAGGCTAAATAAAATCTTAACAAGTTTTATTGTGGTGACAATTACCCCTTCTTCCATAGATATAATTTTACCACTTCCAGTAAAGGGCCTCAGGCTCTGCCCTGAGCTGAGAGCACAGGTCTCAGGGCTGGCCTGGGTTCACCTTGGGCTGGTTTCAGCGCCTGCCTCGGGGCAGTGCCTGTTGCATCCCCTGCCTGAGCCTGAGAGCTCTGCCAGTGCTTCCATGGGAAGGGTCTAGGAAACCCAGGGGGTCAATGCCCCACAAACAAGAACCTCTGGAGGGCTGAGCCTGGGGAGGCAGTGGAGACACGCTCACCCCTCAGCTGGGAGCAGCCAGAAGGCAGCAGCTCAGGGCGAGGAAACATAAACCCAAGTAGACCCCAATACTGAGGAGGAGGGGACCCCCACCAGCAGTGCTACATTTCTTCCAGAGTAAGAACTCAGGATGCCAATGGCCCAGCATCGCTTGACTGGGAGAAGGATGACTCCATTGGCCTCATGAGCTGGAGTGACACTGGAAGGGTGAGCACAGCACCAGCAAAAAGGAGTAGATATTAGAAAGGATGTTTTTTTAATAATAATTTTAAGGATATTATTAACATTAAGACATTTCTGTATTAATTTGCACCGTTACTGCTAATATTATTGTAACTATTTTAATTACAACTTTTACTGTATTTTGATTAGATTGTTAAGATTTTAATTAAGCTAAAAGTTAATTATTAGCTCTGCATATGGAGTGAATCTCGTTTTGCTCATGAGAAGATTTCAAGTTTAACACTTCTGTCAAAGCTCAAATTTCTCCATGCAGAAAGTTATGATACCTCAATGACACATTGTAATGGTGAAGATTAAAAAAAGAAACTGAAAAGTCATCCTGTTTACAGGTTACCATAAAAGAACCGCCCTGCAGAACAACCATCAACTAAACAAAAGGTATCTGTTTTGTTCAATGTGATATCATCTAGGTAGCTCCACTCAGTTTATTCTTCTCTCGTGTATGTTTCTTGCTTTGTAGATACTTTCATTTATAGAGTAAATCTAAATTCATCTAAAGCACTAGTCTAAGGTCTATTAAAATCATTAGGAGACTTTCTACTGACTTCAGTTACCTTTGATTTACTCCTTAGGTCTTAACTCTATGTACAAATGACACCAAAAACAAGGTTATTTAAATAGACGTTCCAGGTTTCTGCAATTGCTACATGGTATTGCTTTATGTTAACCAGATAAGCAAAACCTTTCCAAATAGATGGCTTACAAGTACCAGCACAGGTGCTATCACCAGTCCGTTCCTGCTCATCTAAAGATCTGGCTGCAGGGAAGAAATTCCTTCTAGACACGGTTTGGTTGTCAGCAACAGCTCTTCTGCTGAACAGAAAGATGCCTTATTTCTGCAATACATGTGAGAGTCAGGGAAGATAAACCTTGGAGACCGATGAAAGTTGTAGTGTACTGAACACTTTAAATTCAAAACCATAAAGCTCAAGTCTATCCAGTATGTTCTGATGTGTCCCTGCAGCAATCAAAGGAGAAATCAAGAATGACTAATGGGTCTTTGAAGTTTGTGCAAGGACAACAGCATATGAGTACAGATGTGTGCTGCAACTTTTCTGCTGAGTTAGAAGATAGTTGTTCACTGGCACGATAAAGGAAAGGAGCAGTCAGGGGAACTAGAGGAAAGGGAGGAATCCACTCAGCAGTTACTGTATCAACATCACAATGACAGCTGATACTCATAAAGATGGAGTCAACATAAACAGGAAAGCATCTGGTCATCACAAGAAAGAAAGCATAAGACAGGATAAGGAACATGGTAAAGACATATTCCCCCAAAAATACCAAATACCAAAATACCAAATAACCAAATCAGTTAAGGTATACCAAAAATGGTATACCTTAACTGATAATTTTGAGGTTCAGTTTTGAGTACAAATAACCTGAGAAATCATAGAAACACTAGCAATGAGTTGAAGAAGTATCTCTGGACACTAATTCAAAGTGTAAATGACATACTAGTTGACCAAATCCTTTCAGTTCTGGTCACTTTTCACAGACTTAGTAAAAAGAATCAAGTAAGAGCAGAATCAGCCTTTCATGTTCACTTTTCTAATGATCTTGTATCACTGATGAGAAAAAGTAAAAGCTGAAAACTGTGCAAAAGTATATTGCTTTTCCCATACTGTAAGAAACCACTCTTAAACTGGATGAGTGAATGGGTAGGGGGATGGATGAATGGATGGAAGGATGGAAAGAGAAAGATAATGTGTATGCATAAGTATATGCACACACACAGCTTTCATATGTACAGAAGTGTGTGTGTGTATATATATATGTATCAAAAAGTGTATTAGCTACAGACAAAGCTTAGTTCAGGCAGAGCCCCAGGGAATGCATTCAAAAAGAGAAAGGAAAAAAAAAAAAGTGCTCCAATGAGAAAGCTTCTGTGCACCCTGAAGTTAGCTGACAAACATCCATTTCAAACAGATTCAAACACTGCAGCACGCAGGAATGGTAGACAGCTGTGGAAAACAGAACAGTTTGCAGTAGTAAGAAAATCTAACACTGTGCAGTAGCTAAGGTAACATTTTTTAATTTAAGAATCAAAACAAAGAATTTAAAAAACAGAAATTAAATAGATGCAGTACAGCATACACAGCTTATTAAGTCAGTCACAACATTTCTGTTTTACGTAGCTATTTTAACCACAGACTTCTGATTTTTAAACAAAGCTCCTGATCTCATGCAGGGTTAGCCTAGATTTTAAATTCCGATAGAAGCGGTTTCATATGTTAGAGAAAACTCAATAGATGGAAAATAGATTGTTTTTCTTCAGTGATTATTTTATTCCACAGATCACGGAGTTGCTAAAGGCAGTGGGATGCTCCCCTGTGGTGCTTTTTGCTTGGTATTTGTCAAGTGAGTTGCAGAATTGTTCATCCGGTACTAATAAACAATCTCATTAATGCTGTCTGAGCCCTGCTGCCTGCTCCGGCAAATCTGTCCAAACCTTCATAGACCAGTCACCTTTACTGCAACACACACTCTCCCTCGTTCGCGGGGAGAACTCCTCCTCCCTGCTGCATTCCTTGTCTCCCTGACTATTTCTTCATGGTCCCAGTCATTAAATTAACACAAAAAAAAAAGATGCAGAGAAATTAACATACCGATTTAGCAGGTGTATATTGCTTTTGCAAATTACAATACACTAAACAACACAAACCATATGATCCAGCAGACTGACATTTTTTCATTCCCCTATTATTCATGGACCTTTTTTCACTCATTGGAAGCTGTCCGTTAAAACTAGAGAGAAAGTTTATTTACAAGCAAGGTTTCAAATCCCATTTAAGGGTATCTCAGATCCCAGTCCTCTAGGAAAATCACATTAGTTTGCTCTCCTAGAGCTTAGAGTCCCTCCAAAAGCAAATAAAGTCTCAGAACTCATTCTTATTGTCTGATTAGGCACTCCTCAACCCAGTAAAACCTTGCCCATGTGGATAACATTTGTGTGGTGGGATCCCAAGAATTTTCACTCCAGGTAGAAGGAAGATGAAATAACTAGTACTTTTCTGGAGAAAGTTCCTTAACTAAAGAAACATCTAAATTTTTTTTTTTATTCCTAAATAGAGAGGTAGGTAGATAGTTCTATTTTCTAAGAGAAATCTTTCTCTTTGAGAGTTAAAAATTTTAGCTTGGCTTTTTCTTATTCAGTTATTGTTTTCGCTGTATGTAGAGTCTTATAGAGTATTTGCGCAATGGGCTTACAGTTCAAAAAGAGATTTATCTGAGTTATGAGAAGAGGAACTATTAATGACAAAATGACAAACCAGACTACCCTTATAAGAGAAGGTCTGCAGATGTAAATGTATTGAAAAAATTGTTTGGAGCATCTATGCAATGCAAATATAAGATCTGAAAGCTTTGAAGCCTCCAGACTGAAAAAAACTCAACAAAAGAAACATGAAAATAACAAGAGGTCATCACAGAGTATCTTTCTATGCAGTCAGAAATCTCAGCTCCCGTTTTGAGAGCTGACCTACACACAAAAGATTCAGGTGACAGATTTCTTTGGGATTATGGGAAGGCATTCATGTGTTTACATGTCACATCATCCCTCTGCTCAGCCTGTTGGGGTACTGAAATTTCAGGATCCTTCTCTTACAAAATTGTGATGACAGAGAGTCATTCCTTTCTGGCTGAGCTACAGTGAATTCACAAAAGGTGATAGTTCTTTCTAAAGGAACAGGAAAATAACTGCTTAATGAGGAGCTGGGTATGTTGCTCCTCAGTATCCAGGGCATCTGGTGCAGTCTTGCCCAGAATTATTCATGCACGTCAAGAAATCTCATTTATTTTATTCTTTGTAAAATATGCTTGCCAATTTACTAATGCTAAAAGGGGGAAAGGAAGATGATTCTTTAGCATTACATTCAGATTCTGCTTCTGAACTGAAAAGCAGAGATTTAAAAGTGGGCTGAGTTCCTTTAATGCCATTTCATAGACTTCCTTCCTGCATTCTCATCTGAAACTCTGCACAGAAAACCAAACAGCTGTTATATGAGAGCGACACCTAGTCACTGCCATGCCTAGATCCACTTTTCAAGGTGGGTGAAATAGGAAAGGCCTCATATTCTGCTGTCCCTCTTTTCTAACATCAATTTTTTACTAAAAATACATAAAACTTAACCAATTTTTCAATACAGTTATGTTTTGAAGGATCAATCACAAGTGTAAATGTTTTCAGTAATTAATTCTTAATTAATATATGTCTTTTTGACACACAAGAGAAAATTTTAGTGAAATCTGAAATAGTTCTTCAACACCTAATATTCATCATGAGTTGAATTCACATGCATAAAAAGTCCTTAAAGCACATGATGAACCCCTGGAAAGCACTCCAATACATCCCGCATTCTTAGCTGAATTAGATACTTCTGGTATCATCTGGTGATTAGCTAACCACATTTTTTCTACACACATACATCACCAAATCACGGAACACAGCTATTGTTTGCCTTGTAAATGGTACCCTCAGCTACAAGACGTACCATCTACAAGGCAAACAATAAATGTATCTTTCAAAAGTTTGCTCTCAAGTTGTTTGTTTCAATTGTCTCTAAATGCAAAAGATAACATTGCAGAAGAGGTTAATAAACAGAGGCTTTCTTTTAATTTTATGGAATTATTAGCCATCAAGATGAAAAAAAATCCCAAGTCAGCTAGGTCATTTCAATAAAGCCTAATCCATAACACTCTACCAAAAGGAGACAGAAATTAAGAAACAGACTTATCATCAAATAAAACCAATTTATTCCTCACACAGTTTTCTTGTTATGGTCATTGTCCATTTTTTCTCTCTCACCATTCCCGCTAATTTTGCCAAACTGAATTGTGCTTTATTTGATCTCTTCTCCTGTTTCCATGATTTGTGCTTTCTAGTTATTTTCACCCTTTTTATAATTAATCTATGTTCATCTCTATTCTCCTTTTTTTCCCTTTGTAATTCCGGTCTAAAGAAGCTCCTACATTCTTCATCTCTTTCCTATGTAGTGATTCATTTGATTTCTGCAATCATCTCCTGTCTAAATTTTCTACCCAATCTTGTATTCTGAACATGTACTTCAAGTATTTATTTTTCACCTTTTTTTTTACTGAATTACATTCAACCGTGCTCATGTTACATTATTTTGTTTCCTAAATTTTAATTCCAATAGACATCAGCAATATACCACAAATTTGTTTTTAAGATGTCAACTATTTCCTAACTAAAAAAAAAAAAAAACCCACAACATTCTCAGATAAGGAAGTCAAACACTTGGTATGATTAATATTAATGTTTTCAGCATGATTGAGCAACTGAGGGGAGGATCTCAAGCTTATCCTATTGAATATCAGCAATTCAGAAAAATATCGTATTCTTTACTTAAACATATGCGCAAATACTTGCATTTCATTCAGTTGCAGATTTGCACATACCTGACACTGATGACTTTGAAAGATGCAGGTCCACACTGCATATCAGAGCCCAACATGTAGCTCCCTGGTTTTGCAGTGACTGCCACATTTCAGTGAGGTGACATGCAGGCATGGTCTGGAAGCAGTAAAATGACTTCTGGGCAGTGTTGCATCTAACTAAATGTGCCCCATCTCCCTTGCATGATTGAGCTACGGAATAACACAGCTATGCTTCGCTTTTTCTGGGTCCGAGAATCCCCTTCGATCTCTCTTACACTGCCAAAAGTCTTACCTAAGCCAAGTGTCTCTGCACTCACAATGCAGCTGGGCTCTTAAAATGACAAAGAACAACCATTCTTGTGCTCTTCTTTGGCAGCCTGGATGATGGGCTTTTGTAACCTGAAAATAAGAACATTTGAACCCGTGCCGATAACATTGCTGTAATTTTGCAATATTTTATTAATATTTAGATAGATATTAAGCATATATCTATCTATCTATCTATATTTTTTTACTATTGTAAATGAATTTCCAGGGACCCTGAGAAATATGTGAACCCTGAAATAAAGATGTCTGTGTGATGAGGAATACATCAGAACTGTGTCGAATTCCATCTGGAAAAATATTGCTGAGATGCGAAGGCTTAAAAAATGTCTTAAAGAATCTGTATCTGAAGAAAATTCACAAAGTTATCCTGGTAAACACCTAGAAAGCTTTAGCTGCCTATGAGAGATTATCCACAGACAGGCAGCATATCATATTAATGCAAGGAGGAATCTTTGGCAGCAAAAACCACTAATGGCTTTGACAACGTAGGTGAAACCACTTCTGAGTTGCATATGTAGGACTGCAGTAAATGCTGCAGAAATGCACAGGGACTCCTTTTCTTAAAAATTGAATATGCAGAATTGATTACTGTCATGTGCAGCACTGTACTGCTGTTTATGTTGAGTATTGCCTTATCATAAAAGGGAAATGTAAGTCTTCTATTTTGGTCTCCACTTTACATTTATGTTCAGTCAGTCTTATTACCCGTTCTTGAGATTTAGTTGTAAAATTTTGTTGCAGAAGACTGATCCCTTTCTGGATATTATTTAAACTTCTGTGCCTCAGCATCAAGACTCACCAATCCCATTCAAGGGAGGTAGTATTATTTGCAACATTCTTCTATGTCAGGAAGATAATCTAGTACATCAAACACAGGACTATCTCCCAGGCTTGTGTTCCACCACAGTGCTGCCTATCGTGTAGTACCTACCCAAACATAGTATATACGCTGTGTCAACACAGCACCACCCCACGGGACAGGAGAATATCCCTAATTCGGTAGTGATTCACATAACAGCTGTGTCCTTATTGACATAAAAGAAGCACAATCACAGAAACATTCCTGTGTGTGGTGACCAACATGCGGCCCTGATACGAGTGTATCTGCCTGAATCCGCCATCCCTGTAACTGCAGCACTTTGTAGGCTCTGCTGTGTTCTTGTGGTGGGTTGACCTTGGCTGGCTGCCGGGTGCCCACCCACCTGCTATCTCACTTCCCCCTTATTAACAGGACAGAGGGAGAAAACAAGATGAAAAAGCTCATGGGATGAGATAAAGACAGGGAGATCACTTGCCAATTATCACCATGGACGAAACAGACTTACCTTGGAGAAAACTAATTTAATTTATTGCCAATTAAAATAGATTTGGAAAATGAGAAACAAACATGAATTAAAACAACACCTTCTCCCCATCTCCAAACACTTTTTCCCAGGCTCATCTTCACTCCTTCCTTCCCTACTCCTCTACCCACCACCAGCCCTCGTGAGGTGCAGGGGGATGGGGAATGGCAGTCGTGGTCAGCCCAGAACAGCTCCGCTCTGCTGCTTCTTCCCCCTCACACTTTTCCCCTGCTCCTCTGTGGGTCCTTCCACAGCCCGCAGTCCTTCAGGAGAAACCTGCTCCACCGTGGTCTCTCCAGGGGCTGCAGGTGAATTGCTGCTCCAGCACCTGGAGCACCTCCTCCTCACCTCCTCCTCTGACCTTGCTGTCTGCAGGGCTGTTTCTTGCCCTTTTTCCCTCACTCCTCACAGCTGTGCAACGTTTTGCCCTTCCTTAACCATGTTTTCCCAGAGGCGCCGCCATCTTGGCTCTGGGGCTCAGCCTGCCCTGCGCTGGGTGGGTTGGAGCTGGCTGGAACCAGCTGTGTCTGGCACGGGGCAGCCCCAGCCGCTCCTCACAGAGGCCATCCCACAGCCAGCGACTGGGCAGCGACACCCGGCACATTTCTTTTCATCACACAGAGCCCTGTGGTGGAGGAGTGGACTGTTTGCTAAAGTCCAGATTTGAATACAAAGACAGGGACAGGTTAAATGAGTTGCCCCCGATCTTAACTTTAGAGTGTGACAGAGCAACCTCCGCAGGTGATTACAGCTTGTTGTCAGCCAGAAATTTCTGTAGGGTCCCCCGGATGATGTGATTTACTGTAGTTACGGCTGCAGACTGTGAGCAGCAGCCGCGTTAGTTCAGGGTTATGCACAAACACAGCCGAGCAGAATTTTCTTGTCATTTATTTAAGCATCTTTAGATATTTTTGACATTTTGTCCATGACTGGAGACATACACTTATTACTTGAAATGTTACATTTTTTTAATTTTCATTCTTTTGATTTGTTTAACTTGCTACAAGGCCAGTAAATGTTTTAGCTCAGTGCTGTTTCTTAGATCAAAAACACACCATGGCATATTCTGACAAATGTACAACCAAAATTCTTGCAGCTTTCCTTACTGTAATATCCAAATGCCTTGCAGTAGTGATGGCATTTATACCATTTTATATTTTAATATAGGCCATATAGCTTTATATGCTGTAACAGTGTTTTAGGGACCACATTATGCAAATCCCAAAGGAATCTGATCTGTAGAGGTTAAGACATATCTGTAGTGGGTCTGTGCATATCAATACATTCTTAACAGCTCTGACTTCAGTAATTGTTTTGCTTCAGGTGCTCCCGTGAACAATGAACATAAAAGTCAAAGACAAAAAAGAAAAAATGAAAATAGATATACATATAGATGAGTTGAAGAGAAAGGAGAGGTTCGGAGAGGAGGGGAGAGGTTCGGAGAGGTTCGGAGAGGTTCAGAGAGGAGAGGAGAGGAGAGGAGAGGAGAGGTTCGGAGTGGTTTGGAGAGGTTCGGAGTGGTTCAGAGAGGAGAGGTTCGGAGTGGTTTGGAGAGGTTCGGAGTGGTTTGGAGAGGAGAGGTTCGGAGAGGAGAGGTTCGGAGAGGTTCGGAGAGGAGAGGTTCGGAGAGGAGAGGAGAGGTTCGGAGAGGAGAGGAGAGGTTCGGAGAGGAGAGGTTCGGAGAGGAGAGGAGAGGTTCGGAGAGGAGAGGTTCGGAGAGGAGAGGTTCGGAGAGGTTCGGAGAGGAGAGGAGAGGAGAGGAGAGGAGAGGAGAGGTTCGGAGAGGAGAGGTTCGGAGAGGAGAGGGACAAAATACAAAAGACTTGCTGACTGTGTTCAGAATTTATACAGAAGGGGGAGAACAATTGAAATGCCCACTTACCCAACCAGAAGAAAATCCTCAATTATAAAAAAAAATCAGGGGGTTTATATTAAAAACATATTGTTATTTATATTTACATCTGTTGTGTATATTAGGTGGAACTGTGAGTGAGGTGTGCAACAGATTGTCAAAGATGCCCCTGGTCTTCACTGAAAAAGGCCGAACAAGGATGGCTTTAGACCTTGCAAGCTTCCTTGACCAATGACTGCCATAGGAACACAGAAGAGTTAAATCAATGTGAAGCCACTTTACCCCTAATTTGCACCACTTTGTACCAGCCCATCCTCTGAACTGTGGGACCAGCCAGGGACTGGAAAGTACTGTACCCTCTCTATACAGTTACTTTGTACTCCACCGGATCACCTCTGCCACAGCAAAATCTTAGGTACTTACATAAAGGAGCGTTTTGTCCCTTTCAACTGCTCTGAGAAAAGATCAAAAGCTAATCTAGACTATTTGGAAACGTATATTTGCTTGCCATCTGGAACTCTAGCATCAGACACATGAAGTCATTTAGCACAGAGAGGTATTTGCACAGGACTAGAATGGTTCAGAAATGTGTTATTGAAATAAGCCATAAACTCCTTGTGATTGAATATATTCAAGAATTATGTACTATAGATTCTTCAGTGGACTGCACTGATGATAACAATTATCTTGAATGTAGGAACTATAACTTTCTGCAGCTATGCAGTTGCCATTTCAAATGCTTTTGTTTGTTTTCCTCATCTAAGATTTACAAAAAGCATCCAAAAAACCAAATAGAATCCCTGAGTTGGTTTTCCACTACTGGATTTCTTTGACTAAATCTGAATATTGGATAAGATGTCATTCACTGCCAGAGGACTGCAAAAGGTCTTCTCTGAATATAGAAACCTTCATATGTCTGTATAATGCTTAAACTGCCCTTAATCTAGTAGCTGGACTGAACTAATTATCACAAACATCAAAAGGTTTCCAGAAATACAGTCATTAAATATTTTCCCTTTTCGTAGCTTTAAAAAGCAACTCCTGGCTTTATTAGCATAAGTTTTCTCTTTAATTGGGTGCTAATGATGGTGCTTTTTCAAGGATTTTCACAGCTAGTACCTTGGGGTAAGTAAACACATAAATAGGTCTGGTAAGCTTTGGGGCTGAAATCTCAGGTTAACAGCATCATTATGAAAAGGATATACAATTACAACACTAAGTATTTCCTTAAATTAGCTTTGGTGCTTTACATTTCAAAATGACTCATAGCATGACCAAAGTCATTAATATATGCCTAACCATTTTTTAAAAATAGTGATTTTCTTAAAACTTGAGTCAACCTCTAGACAAACCTCTTCCTTTAAAGTGAACTCAAAAAGGGGAAGACTCCTTTGGGAGAAGGAAAACACCTCTCAAACAACTGGAATGGGAAGAAACAGTATGTCAGAGCAACATTCTTAATACACATTTTGTTTTTCCAGATATTTAATTAAAGACCATTTGCTCATGGTAGCCACAACTGATGTTTATTGGTACCTTGAGTCCTTCTGTAAGCTACATTATATGCTACTTTGTGCTCAAAGATTACAGGGAGGTAATCAAGACTCTGTCCTTCTTCATGATTTAAATGGGTTCAGGCTAAGACACTTTCTTTTTTCTTTTCATTCTGGTAAGGCAGGAGGGTATGGAGGAGTGAGGGCTGTCACTGATGACATTTGAGGCATGAGGTTTGTCAATGATGGAATGCCATAAGCCCTGGTCCTATCGTCTCTCAGGCTAATGGTAACACAAGTCATTATTCTTTAGGAAACCCATAATAGGCTGCTGTCACCGACCTCCAGTGTGCAAAAGCACTGTCTTATACCAGAGACTCTCTCTATTCCTGTTCTCAAAACATAATGACTTCCGCTTTGAGACTCCGGGAAAAGAACAAATCAAAATATTATTAATCTGTTTTATGCACTGACCTTAACCGCAGTGACTAGCTGTGAAAATTTACTTTTCAGTAAATATTCTTTCCTACAAAAAATGCTTTATTCTGTGCAGACTTAAACCTCCCCCAATCAGACAATGAAAAAGAGAAGCTGGCAGCAAGTGAGCCACTATTCAGCTATTCTCCAGACCTCCTAGGTCGAATTTCCCCGTACTTGAGATTTTTAAATGCAAAATAACTACCACTCACATGAACTGAAAACTCTCCTTTCTGCAGGAATTCTGACGTTTTGATCAAGATGATAAACTGATTAGCCTCTGAAATAGGAACAGTGGAAAAAAATAAAATATAAAAGTTAATATTGAATAAATTAATCTTCAAATTTTGTATCTATTTATAGTATTTATAGTCCGCTTAAAATATTTAACATTTTATTTATTAAATTAAAAATTGAGGATGATTCTTCTTTTATTTCTCATCAAAAACTTAACTGAAAGAAATAAGTTCGTTTGAAGCATCTAGGAGAGATGACTGATGTCTCTCAACACATCATTAGTTGTTCAGAGGCAGTGGAGTACTCATTGTGTACCTGGGCTGAAGTAAAGGCCGTCTTCAGCAGAAAAAAAAAACAGAGTGAGACTTTCTCTGCACTGTGATGTCTTGGCATTTCCAAGGCCACTGCAGAATATTTCCTATGCTGTTGAATCACAGACATGATATGCAAATTTATTCCCTGTCCCATGTAACATTTTTCTTTTTTTTACCCCATAAGCCATAAACATTTAGATTCTGAAGATAATTCTTGTAGATCATTTTCCTAACATTCCTGTGGAACTACTGACAGTATTACCTCCCAGTGTTGAAAATCTTCCCATTCTAAAGATTTTTCTACAGACAAAAAAAAATTCACCAATTCTAATGACCTTACTAAACAAATTTGTGTTGAGCATTTTTTTCTAGTTTTGAAACAAGGCAATATTTCATTATGACTGAAAAAAAATCTACATTAAACCAATTTAGCTCTATCTTTGAACAAGGTGCAACTATAACAACTTGACATGCCAGACTGAGACCTGGACCTTATTCTTTACAACCAAAAAGTTTGCTCAATAGTATCTTTGTGCTTTTAGCTATATGAATGCATCAGCTTCTTTAACAATGCCCTCTGGTCAGCTGACTTTCTGCACCAGGCATTCTGCTCCAGACAGATGTGGGGAATATGAATCATGCCAGCGTTTTACCTCCCATTGCCCTGACCTTCACAGGGGAAAGAATAAGAAAAAGCTGATTAATTTGGGATGAGTCCTCTTCATTTTGGGCCAGATCCCAAGCCAGAATCAATCTAAAGACTCTGTTGAAGCCAACAGAATTATGTTATTGAAATCAGTTGAATATCTTTCATCATGGCACACTCTGCACCCAAGTAGAAATTTTTTTCAGTTGATTCTAGGCTACTTGAAATACTAAAAATACTAAAGTATATCCATATTGTGTGTAAATGGTACACTTTAGATTATTTGGGAGCCAAACTAAAACTATCATGATTGATATCTTGCTAATTTCTCTATAAATAATAATTAATTTCATTCTTGCATACTATTTCACAAATACCTTTGCAGAGTATCTTCTTCTGATAATTGCTGGATTTTTTTTAGCACCTTACTAGTACAGTATTGTGAATACATGAAAATACCCAGTCTTGATTTCTTATTTTCAAGGAAGGTTCTGGCCTTTTTACTGTAGCCTTTAGAGCTACAGTAAAAAGCACAAAACCATCTCTAATACTTTAATGGCATAAAAAGTCTATACAGTATGTTAAAAAAACACACACAGGCAAACTCCTACAAAAACTCTGAGTATTGAAAACAAACTGGTAATATTCTGGAACACTGTTCATCATATTTCAGCTTTTGAGACTGGCAATGCAACTGTTAGTTCCATTTCACAACCAAAGAAACTGAAGTAGGGTGTAGGATGAATTGGGGTGAGCTGCTCTTGAAAATGAGCCAAGTGCTAGGGTTCAGAGACAGCAGAGAGCACCAAGGTTCCCAAAAGCCCCAGGTAAAAGCTCAGACTGTATTCATCTACCTATTAGACTGTATCATCATGTAATGAGCTGATGCCTTAGAGAAAACTAATCAATCCTTGTCCTTTCAGGGTGATCGTAGTGACAGGCTATGTTTCGGAAAGACAGAGACGCAAGCTCCAAACCTGTACGCAGTTCTCCCGGCTATGCAACCCAGTGCAATTAGCCTAATTTGTATGAAAGTAATATCATTTATTCCAGTGTAAATAATGTAATAAATCCTCACAGATTATTTAACTTAGATACTGGCAGTTAGCAAGAAGCATTTCTGATGGGGAAAAAAAAAACCCAAAACTTTTAATTGGAAAGTGTATCAATGGCCTCTATTTTTAACAAGGAATAAATGTTCTTGAGGCCTACCACAGCAATAATTCATAACTTCCTCCAAAAGCAGCCACATCTGGGGCAGGAGCTGAACAAGCTGCCCCACTAAAGCCCAAGCCCTGTTTTGAAGGAATAGCAGTGCCAGTGACAGGAGGTCGATAAAACTCTGATGTATAGGA
This sequence comes from Chlamydotis macqueenii, assembly GCF_036417535.1. NCBI lineage: Eukaryota > Metazoa > Chordata > Aves > Otidiformes > Otididae > Chlamydotis > Chlamydotis macqueenii. The sequence continues at coordinate 20,329,302 of NC_141556.1, forward strand.
TGGGAGAGGGGGCTGCATGACCGACCAACCGTAGTCACTTCTCAAGATGGAGGAGCACCTGCCCTCTGGGACAAACCGTTTGTTGACATGAGCTAACATCTGCCATCAGAGGGTCTCTGGTGCACCAGGAGCCCATGGTCCAGGAGGAGTTCCCACATTGCTTGGGAGTAAAAGGAGTGTCAGCTTCTGTCTTCACTGTTTGATGAGATCCTGTCATCAGATCCCAACTCAGCCATGGTCCTGAAAGAGAGCTGCTCCGCCATTTCAATACAGTGAACACATCAGATGATACCAACATTTACACTCTCCAGAGTTTGTAGATTATTAGAAGTAAAAACGCCAAAGTCAAATAGGGTAACTCCTTCTGCAGGGGTAGCTCAGCTCTGTGGGATGAGATGAATTGCAGGAAAGGTTTGGAAACCAGGGATACCACAGCCCCTCAGGGTCCGTGTGCTGCCGTGGCTGCCACCATGAGGGGCTAACAGCTCCCTAGCAAAAGTCACTCAGGATGGCACAAGTGCAGGTTCCTTGTGGGCTCAGCCCCTGTCCCAGCTGAGAGTCACACTTGGGGGCACACACACAGGCAGCGTGTCCCCTCCTTACCAGGCACACCATTTCTGTACAACACTCATCAGGCAAACACAAATGACCCATGTGCCAGAGAGGCTTTTGGACATAACCTACAAGAACGATTAAGACTCATCACCATTTTTATTTTGTTTTACTTTGTGAAGACAATGGCAATAAGCTCTGAGAGAAAAAAAAAGTAGGTTGTTAAATGTTCTTTTTTTTCCCTTCCTCCTTGCCTAGTGAAACCCCACTGCTTAACAATGGGAACCAAGGTCCCATCGGGAAGAACTGACAAGAGATGCTTCATGTAGCAGTACCGTATGAACATCCAACTGCATCCCACTCTGCTTCACTCAAAGTAAAATAAAGTGGTATTACAGTTTGGGTTTAGAAGAGCAAATGGTTTACATGTCGTTCTTATACAAATCTTATACAAATCTACATGTCTCTCTTATACAAATCTCAAATACAATATTTTTTACACAATAATTCATTTTAGAAAAGCTGTTTTTTTTAAAAAAATATAATACTTTCTATAATAGTTTTCTTCATAACATACAAATCCAAACAGTCAGTTAGGAAGTTTATGTCCTCTGAAGTTTATGTTCTTTTCTAATGTGTTTTTATTTTAAGGATTATTTATCTTATGCTTCTTATTGTGTGCAATAAATAAAAAGATAATATTGATCATGCATGCATTTGCTGCAGAGGAATATTCTCCTTTTAATTTTTCTGCAGACAATACAGATTTACATATAGAAACACTGACTAGTAATGTACACAAGGTTATCAGAAATGGTAAGAGAAGAGACTCCGCTCATGTATACACACTATAATGTTTATTCAGGCAGTTTGGACTGAAAAAGAACTCCTGCTGGGACATTTAAGAATAAAAGCAATCAACACAAATAACTTGACTGTTTACATTCTCTAGACCTGACCTCTCTCTTATTAAAAGCAATTGAAAAACTCCCCGTTACTTAACAAGACTTAGACTAGACCTTTAATTTTTCTGTCACCTTTCTACACCGTTATGTGTGTTGTTGTTTTACTGGATTTAGATAAAATGAGAAATTACACAGGTAAGTTTTCTTAGTGTTTAGATTACCTTTTTTATGTGCTCTATACTCAGTCATGAGGACAGGTCTAATCTTCCTACTAGTATTTCTGAAACAAACCTTCCTTTAATAAGCATGAGATACTAAGGGAGAATTATTGTAGACTACTCTACATTCATTTCACAATCAACGCTGTCAGTGGAGGACACTATAATTCAGTAACATTGCATTCTGGTAAGCTCCTTTTTTTTTTTCCCAGAAATTCCTGCTGAAATGTGCAAAATACGATTTTTCTTATACATGCATAATAAAAAAAAATATTGCAAGTGATGAATAGAGGTGAGATAGATTTATTAAAACACTTTGTGTTATGTCTCGTAAAACCTTAATATCTCAAAAATTAATTTCAATTGGAATAGTAATAAACAAAATTATACAAAGTGGAAACTATCTGAATAGCCATAAATACATGTCAAGGATAGATATCAAAGTTTTGATTTGTAGGCAAAAGTGTTGAAGATCCAGTTTTATTTAATATTTCCCTATGTCATGGTTTAAACCTGGCTGACAACTAAGCACCACACAGCTGCTGGCTCACTTCCCCCTGGTGGGATGGGGAAGAGAATGAGAAGGGTAAAAGTGAGAAAATTTGTATATTGAGATAAAAATAGTATAATAATTCAAATTTTAAAATAAAATATAATAATAATTTGTAATGAAAAGGAAAATAATAGAGAGAGAAATACAACCCAAGAAAGACAAGTGATGCAAACTAAAACAATTGCTTATCACTAATTGACCGATGCCCAGACAGTCCTCGAGCAGCGGCCCCCTTGTCAATCTCCCTCCTAGTTCTATTGCTGATCATGATGTCATATGGTATGGACTATGGCACATGGAGAGCAAGGAGATGGCTGGTGACAGCCAACATGGCTTCACCAAGGGCAGATCGTGCCTGACCAATTTGGTGGCCTTCTATGACAGGGTGACGGCATCGGTGGACAAGGGACGAGCAACTGACATCATATACCTGGACTTGTGCAAAGCTTTTGATACTGTCCCGCACGACATCCTTCTCTCTAAACTAGAGAGACATGGGTTTGATGGACGGACCACTCGGTGGATTTTGAGTTGGCTGGATGGCCGCACTCAGAGAGTGGTGGTCAACGGCTCAATGTCCATGTGGAGACCGGTCACGAGTGGCGTCCCTCAGGGGTCCGGCCCTGTTCAACATCTTTGTCGGCAACATGGACAGTGGGATAGAGTGCACCCTCAGCAAGTTTGCCGATGACACCAAGTTGTATGGTGCCGTCGACACGCTGGAAGGGAGGGATGCCATCCAGAGGGACCTGGACAGGCTGGAGAGGTGGGCCCGTACCAACCTCATGAAGTTCAACCAGGCCAAGTGCAAGGTCCTGCACCTGGGTCATGGCAATCCCAGGCACAAATACAGGCTGGGCGGGGAATGGATTGAGAGCAGCCCTGAGGAGAAGGACTTGGGAGTGCTGGTGGATGAGAAGCTTAACATGAGCAGGCAATGCGCCCTTGCGGCCCAGACGGCCAACCGCATCCTGGGCTGCATCAAGAGAAGCATGGCCAGCAGGCCGAGGGAGGTGATTCTCCCCCTCTACTCTGCCCTGGTGAGACCCCACCTGGAGTACTGTGTCCAGTTCTGGAGCCCCCAACATAAGAAGGACATGGACCAGTTGGAGAAGGTCCAGAGGAGGGCCACGAAGATGATAAAAGGGCTGGACCACCTCTCTTATGAGGACAGGCTGAGAGAGTTGGGGCTGTTCAGCCTGGAGAAGAGGAGGCTCCGGGGAGACCTGATAGCGGTCTTCCAGTACCTCAAGGGGGCCTACAAGAAAGATGGGGAAAGGCTGTTTAGTAGGGCCTGTTGCAATAGGACGAGAGGTAATGGTTTTAAAATAGAGGGAGGTAGATTTAGATTGGAAATTAGGAAAAAAAAATTTTACGATGCGGGTTATAGAACACTGGAACAGGTTGCCCAGAAAGGTGGTGGAGGCCCCATGCCTGGAAACATTCAAGGCCAGGTTGGATGAGGCTCTGAGCAACCTGATCTAGTTGGGGATGTCCCTGCTCCTTGCAGGGGGATTGGACTAGATGACCTTTGAAGGTCCCTTCCAACCCTAACCATTCTATGATTCTATGATTCTATGACTATCCCTTTGGTCAGTCGAGGTCAGCTGTCCCAGATGTGTTTCCTCCCAACTTCTTCTGCACCCCTAGCCCACTCGCTGATGGGGTGGTGTGAGGTGCAGAAAAGGCCTTGACTCTGTGTAAGCACTGCTCAGCAGTAACTAAAACATCCCTATATCATCAACATCATTTCCAGTACAAATCCAAACGTAGTCCAATACTAGCTAGTATGAAGAAAATTAACTCTATCCCAGTCAAAATCAGCATATTTGTCACATCTGGAAAGCAAGAGGAAAACACAATGCCTGTAGAAGAAAGTTTGAGAAATAAGACAATGTCGTAGTTCAGCCCCGATCAGGACCAGACTACGCAGTCTCTCTCTCACTCCCCCCACCCTCCGAGAGAACAGGGAGAGAAAATATAAGAAAAACGGCTCGAGGTTTGAGATAAGGACAGGGAGAAATCCTTAAAGTTACCGTCACGGGCAAAACAGACTCGACTTGGGGAAACTATTCATTTATTACTACAAATAGCAGGATAATGAGACAGAGAACAAGATAACCTCCATCCACCCCTCCCTCTTCCCAAGCTCAACATTATCTCTACTACCTTCCCCCGCCCACGCAAGCGGCACAGGGTGGGAAGAGGGAATGGGGGTTGCAGTCAGTTCATCATACGTTGTTTCACGCCGCTGCTTTCATGGTCAGGGGAAGAACTCCTCACATTCCTCCCCTGCTGCATCGTGGGGTCCCTCCCACGGGCCACAGTCCTTCGTGGAACTGCTCCGGCGTGGGTCATCTCTTCCACGGGTGCAGTCCCTCTAGAACAGCTGTTCCAGCGGGCCCTCCACAGGCCACAGCTGCCTTCAGGCATCCACCTCCCCCGGTACGGGGTCCTTCACGGGCTCCAAGTGGATCTCTGCTCCTCCGTGGACCTCCATGGGCTGCAGGGGGACAACCTGCTCCACCATGGTCGTCACCACAGGCTGCAGGGGAATCTTGGCCAGGAGCCGCATTACTCCTCCCCCTCCTTCTGAACTGACCTTGGCGTCTGCAGCCGTTCCTCACAACAGGCTGGTAGATGTCTCTCAGGATCTTTTTACATCTTATTCACTTCTCATCTCCTCTCCACTTCTTGCAGCCGGGTTGGACCGAGTCGGGCCCAGTCGGCTGCCCGGCAAGAGGCCAGAGGGTGAGGCCTGCAAGGCCCATGAGGCCTGCGCCTCCCCCTCTGCGCCTCTGCCCCCACTCAGCTTCTTCACATCTTCTCTTCTCTCTTTTTTTTTCTGTTTTCCCCTTCTTAAATACGTTATCGCAGAGGCGTTATCACGAGACATTCTGCTACCAATCGGCTTGGCCTTGGCCAGCAGTGGGTCCGCCCTAGGCCTGGCCAAGTCCCCTGAACAAAGGGGAGTGACTTCTAGCAGTTTCCTGCAGAAGCTACCACCTTAGGCCCCCCCTACTAAACAAAACCACGACAGACAAGTTATCTAGATAAATTAGAAATGTGATATCCAAAAGTGGTACAGCTTAAGGAAATACAGTCTCATACTTCTGAGTAAGACTATCGTAGATCAAAACTTGAAAGCAGGAGAAACCAGGAAAGCAATTACATCAGATGAGGTCATGTTGATGGCCATTTTCTGTAGCTACGTGATAGCATCAGCTCCTGCCAGGCTGCCTACACCACTATTTTCTGGACAAAGCTGAGACTTAAAGCTGGCCAGAAGAACTCTTGTCCATTTGCACAAAGGATGAGCACAAGGTCAGAGGAAGGCCTCAGGTAACACAGTTCTCTATGGCTACCTTAGCTTTAGTGCCCTTTTCTGAAGAACATGGAAGAGTAAGTTGGATTTCTTCATGTTGATCCCCACCAACCTTCATTCTTTGAACAAAGCGTGGTGAGAAAGAAGTCACAACAATCTCTATATACTTTACACTTTAAAGAAAGGTAGTAGCACTTCATATTGATCCTCAGAAGCCTTCAGTAACTCAGAAAATGTAATTAAAATCCAATCCAAGAAAAGAGAAAGTTATTCATCTCATTTTTGTTGGCATTCTCCCAGTTAATTTCCTTTTTATACTTCATTCTTGGATTTTGTCATTTCTTTATCCCAAACTCAAGCCTTGGCAAGTTGAGATGCCCTGAACAGTAATGAGTATGTGCAGCTTGTTCATTGAATTCATGCAAATAAATTACAAAATGGATTAATTTTCTTTTCAGTAAGGCTAGCAAATGAGGATTTCTCATTGTCCAGGTTTTGAAAACATATTTTAAACTGGAGAATACAACTAGACAGCTAGAATTCCAGGGCCAATACATGGCTGTGACACTTACGAGGTTGGCAGGGTCTCATGCTGCCCATTTGTGAAACCATTTACAGGAAGGCTGAAATAGCCCCTAGGACTACACTACCATCTACACCATGTTAAATAATCTAATCTTAAAGTTGGTGTAATGCCTTTAAGTCTTTGAGTGCCCAATGAGACAGATGAGCAACTCCTTCCAGGGTGTACACCACAGTGGTTACGCTGAATTCAGCGGACCCACACTAATTCACAAGGCTGAGAATCTACAACTGTGATGACTTGCTAATATTGATGATCTCACATTAAGTCAGCACAGCTCTACTGCAGACTCTTACAACTCTGCTTAGTCCAAAAGCACACCCTAAGTGAAGCTTCAACGGGATTTAGATACTTTAATGGTGCTGTTTACACTGCAGAGCTGCACCTGGTGCACAGCTGTTTGAGTGATACAGTGGTCTGCAGTATAAAAATCCCTGAATTTCTTGTCTGTGAAGACTATTATATATCTGAAGTCGTGCTTCTGCCTACTCTTCAGTCATATCCACAAGACTGGAGGAAGGGTTGCCCTCCACTAGTGCTGTGACTTACCAGGTGTTTCTTCTCTTATCTCCTCTGAGAAGCATGGCTGGACAGCTGGATGATGAAAGTCTGCAAAAAAAACTTTCTCCATATGGATCTCTCCTAAGCCTTCCTCAGAGAGAAAGACTACTTGCAAAAAGAAGCAACAGTACTTCCAAATTCATAACTTGCTGAGAGGATATATGTTTTTAAAAAAGATTCTCAGAGGTTTAAATGCTGTGGTAGGGACACGATGAGGGAACATTTACATCCAGTAGATAAAGTAGATAAACGGTTGTGTTCGAGGCTTTCGTTTGTATTAAATGTACAGAAGCCATTAAGAGGTATTCATATTACTAAACAGTCTCCATACTTTTAAAGAGTTTGTTTCAAAACTTGCTGCTTGAATTAGAGGGAATATCACTGGAAACTGGTTAGAGCAAAGGACCATGTTTTTGCATTACTAGAGCTGCCAATTTTGAGGGTACTGGGGTCCATCTGAAAGTGCCTCGGGGTCCCTTGCAGTGCAGCCCCAGCCATGATCACAACACATCAAGCTTCAAACCGGCTCCGAAAGCTGGGAACAGCACCAAGATTCTTAATAGAATAATTTGTGGAGGCACTCTCAATCCAAGATTGCCATCTTGTGGACTGCAATTGCAGAAGTACATTTTTAAAATCTAGGCTTGCTATCCTGTGATAAGTGAGGACGACAAATTTTGTATCATCTCATTTATTGCAGGCCAGAAAAAATTGATTTTTTTAAAGACTCTTTAATGAATCTTTAAGAGCAAAGTAAGGATGTTAAGCACCCCTGAAATGATCAGAGAAATTGTAGTTTACAAAAAAAATTAATAATATCTAATAATAAATGTTTTACAGCTGCAATGTTTAACAATTACAGGGAACAGTTTTATGTGCAAGAATTTTCAATATAATTTAATGGTTTATAAATTCAGACATAAAAAGTTAATTAAATCTTTCAGAGAGAGAGTGGCTTGGTAAAGAAATCTGCTCTCCTAACAGACATTAACTAGGAAAGCAGCTTTGATAAATGAAAACTGCTCTCTTACCAGTTACACAGATAAGTGTGATTTCTTGAAAAGGTTAGTAGAAATAAAGTATTTTAGTTATTCATATTTTGATCTACAATATTTTAATAAGTCCACATCCTAGTTAACAATATTTCATAAAGTTGATTTAAAATAAAAAAATAATTAATGTTGAAGGAAAGACAAAAGTAATCTTATCAGGGTTAGATAGCATATATCCAATATACATATAGGATGAAGCATTGTGTATCTGACTTGGTTTTACCACTGCCCCACTTTTTCAAACTGGCTGCTTTGTAAGTAGACTGTCCTCCTGGAGTCTGATTGCTGGGCTTGGAAATCTCAGGCAATCAGATGCTCCCAACAGCAGGGCACATCTGGAGAATGCAGGTTCATTACGGGGAACGATGAGCCCTGCTCCCTGCTCTGTCATCTGCTATCAAGGAAACTATTTCATCCAAAGATAAAAGCTAAGAGCAGTGTTTTATGTTGTTCAAGGCTCTGCAGTATATGCGGCTCCTTCTTTGTACTGTTAATATGCAGCTTACAATGAAACCTCAAAATGCCAAATTCATTTGAGAACCCAATGAGCAAGTGTTGAAAGGGTGTCTTGATCAATATTAGCAATATATTGGGCATACATGATATAGAGGATATCAAACTGGGACATTAATAAAGACACATAATTTTTTTTAAACATTTTACATTTTATTTCAGATACAAATGAAAAACAATAACAAGTTTGAAATCTAATCACGTAGTAGCAATCCAGTAATAATCAATTACTACCATCAGCCTGATTTGCATTTTATTTACATGTTCATTTTCTTAAATGGAAAATTTCCTTTAATATTTTATACTGTATTGTAGTATTTTTAAACTATGTGTTAAATGTATAATATCAGCTTGCTAACTGTCAGAGTGTTCTGGTGTAATTTACTACAATATTTTATATAATAATCACTCATTCTCAGGTAACTTTGTCTCTGCTCTATTTACTCCGCTATTTATTTAGTGTAGTAATACACAGAAGAGATTCTAAGTTAACACACAACTTCTATCACAGAAGCTGAAAAAATGCAAATGTATTCTACCATTTGTGTCCATAATAATCAGACTCATTTTAACAGTGAACATTCATTTTGACGTTCCAAGTTATAATTATTCATACCTGATTTTCAGAAGCTCTTAACTTTCTCCTGTCTAAATTAAATGAATAGAAATGTTGCTCCTCTTCTGAAAAAAATGAATCATGAAAGTCTTGAAGGGGGCATGTAAGATCATTGTATTTGAAAAAGTACAACATTATTCCTCAATGAACATCAGCACATGTCTAAAAGGCTCAGGTCTGGAAAAATGTGAACGTGTCACTCTAGAGCAAAGAACAGGGTGGAATATTTCCATCCTTTAAAACACGAAAGACAGACAAACAGGCCACCTCCATTCCACCAGACACTATGGTGTGAATTTGGCTAACAAAATGCATTCCCATGCTAACAGAAACATACCTCAGGAGAATAAAAATCATAGACCTCCACTTAGCTGTTACTGAGGCTGTAACCACAGAAGAACAGATATGTCATAAGCAGAGACACAGGAAAACTAACATCCATCCCTTTTTGGTGTTTGCTTTTGTAGTAAGCTTTATCTTTTGTTCAAATTCTGTAACTTTGCAAGTTTTCACTATTAGCAAATTCTCATACAAAGTATGTGAGTGGAAACAGACATTTTGAGTCACAACAATAACAAACATATGTCTCTGCGTGTGATAAATTTTGACATGTTTGCATTACCACCTTTCTGTTAAACAGTAGTTTTGAGGAAAACATCAGATGTGACACCAAACACCATAAAAAGGAAAATATAATTGTACCTACAGGGAATAACTGAACATGAACAGTTAAAGAGTGCATCTGCTTTTTAATGTATCAATATATCAACTGATAAAATCCAAAATTTTGAAAATTACTTCTAACAGTAAAGACAGAAGCATTTAATATGCTCCAGTGCCAATTACGATTGTATCAAAATGTTTCTTCCAAAATAAACCATTAAGTGTGGCCTATTTTAAAGAGCTATCTAATGCAACACTGCTGCATGTAGACTAGTGTTTCTACTGAACAGAATATAAAGAAATAAATACAATTACCTCCTGAGATACAGCTACTAACTTGTAGCTTGTATTTTATGTTACAGCCCAGAGAGACACAGGAAAACAGAAAATCCCACACTAAATGAAAATGGTGGCCCTTCTGCCTGGTGCTGCAAAGAGAAATATGTAAGGAATCCTACAGTGGACCACACCTAATAATTCTTTAATAACATTAATAAGAAAACAAGGGTAGAATTACTGTTTGTACATGTGAAAAGTTATCTGCAAATGTCAAATGTTTAAACTACTACTAGAAAACAATTTAAGTGGTTTTTACTCCTTTGGAAAAAAATCAAGCACCAATGGAAATGATTTAGGCATGCGTATCTTGGTCATCAACAACATACACCTGTGGTATTTTACCTTTCAAGCAAGGACTAAACTTCTCGAGGCTGAAATCAATAAGGTTAATGCTAAGGCCATGCACATCAACAGTTATAGCTTTCTAAGGCTAACACTTTATTCATGCAAATTGATTTTTTTTAACAACTGATTTTAGCACACATTAGAACGTTGTGCGCACTGGGAGTCATTTTCATCTATCAAAGCAACAGAGATTTCTTGGGAATTTGTGTGTGCACCTATTAATTATCTGCTGGTCCATATGTTTGCTGCAGCTACGTGCTGAAATTCACTTTAAAATTTCCTTTGATTAAAAAATTTCACAGTCGTTTCTCAGAAATCTACTTTTCTGGAAAGACAAACTTGTTCTGCTTCACTTAGTTTAACACAGCTTCTGAATTTACAAGGACACTGAACCATCATTGTGGAGAAGCCAATGGAACAAAGCCTCTTTGCAAACCAGCTTTAAGTTTTAGTGATTTTAAAACAGGCTTGAAAAGACAATTCTACACCAGAATACAAGATTTAAAGAGCCAAATGCTCTGGTGTATTCACACATGCCTCTGAGGGAACATATTTTCAGTCCCTCTCACTCTTGCATTGTGTTGAAAATTGAGCCTAGACATTTTTGTACCTACATTCTCTACCTGTGCAAGTAGATAGTCGTGGTAGAAATAGAGAGATAACTTTAAGCAATGCCACAAAATGAGCCTTGCCATTATTAACCAATGGGCTATGACATTATGGGAATTCTCCGCAACCCAAAGATGAAAAGATATTAATCCTGCATGACAAAATATATTCTTTGTACTTTGTTGCTAGACATTTTCATAACTCATTGGTTGGGCTCTTCTCAGGGAACAAGATTCTGAGCTCCTCTCGATTGCTGTAATTCACTTCATGAAGGAAAGAAGTTAAAGCTTTGGGTGTTATTTTCCACAATCCTTTTGAGGCCAGTAATGTAAGTAAGCTGACCAGAGCCCTAAGGCAAGTGATTTCTGTCATAGCAATGGTATCAGCTGTGTTCCCACAGAATTAACCAGCATGAGAGGCCTTGGTCTGCTCCCACAGACCCCATTTCTGATGAAGGAAGCAGGTGAAGGATGAGGAACTGCTACAGTGCCTGTGAAAGACTGCATGAAACAGCAAGGTGTGATTACAGCAAGATGTGTGTGCTGCTGCCAGAGCAATGCAGCTGAGACAGAGGGATTCACTGTCCCTGTGTCAAAGCTGCTGCAGAACAGAGCATTCGTCTGTGTTCTGTTCACGATGGACAGATACCCACATCATACACTGTGCTCAAACAGCAGCAACTTTGCAGAAACTTTCAGGCAGTGAATTAGTTGTACTGGGAACACCACAGCAGTGACCTAGATGTCCCAGAAAAAGGTAGAAATACTGCATAATACAATATGATTAAACTCTGCTGCATTTACCCTAAATAATCTACGTTCTATCCTAAGTACTTTGTATTTGCTTTTTCATGAAAGGAAATTAATTTCAAAGTCCCAAGTAAACCATCTTTGAAAGGTGGATAGTGGCTTTGCACCCAAAGAACCCATAGATCCATTTTAAAATCACGTAAATATTTTAAACAGACATATTCAGGAATCTCTCAGAAGAGCTGACCACCTGCCAGGAATAAGAAGAAATCCCTCCAGATCTTGTTTTGGACAGGAGGCTGTGTTAACCACCTGTCTGTACATATGTCTGTAGGGACGTCTGGGACCAGCTCAGTATGACCTCCATGTTCTTTTAGATTTATTTCAACAGCCAATATGTTATGTTAAAACAAAACTGTCCCTGTGGCATCATCCATCAAAGAGAATTTCTGCAACATAAAGAGCAGGCCTTCATCAGGGAAAACATAATTCTTTTCAAAGTTGTCAATATTCTTAAGTTTTTATTCAAACAATGGTTAGAATTTTCTCTAGGTGAAAGTTGGGTGCAATTAGAATGGGCATGTTCATTAAAAGGGTTTAAAGAGGATTTAGATGTGAGGTTAAATCAAGACTGACATAGGAAGAAAAACACGAATGATTACATTGCTCTCATTTCTGGTACCAAAGAGAGGAACCTCTGGTTCTAAGATGAGGATGTTAAGATGTAAGAGATTTCCTATGGAGAAAGAGGTTTGAGAAGGTTTTGGTGATATCTAGCTAGATTTCTATCTAAGCTAGATTTGTAGGACATTTTGGCTTTCCATTGTCTGTAAGCCTCCCAAATGTTTCCGGGCACATTTTTTAATCAGGTTGATAATCTAACAGTATCAAGTTAAGATAAAATGGTTTACATCTCTACCACACACAGCTTTCCTGTTCAGAGCCCACAAAATCTATCAATCGTCTCAACCTGAGCTGTGAAACTATCACTATTAGTGAGCTTTTTTTCCGTAATGTCGAACCTAAACCACCATGACTGCAATTAAAGACCGTTATTTCTTTCCCTATACAAAAGTTGTTGCAGACAAACTTTTTTTTTACATGTTGAAGGCTCACTTTTCTCTTCTCAGAATCAAACACCACCAGAAGTATGTACTACTAGACATTTCTCTTTCTGTTGAAAATCAAATCTTTCCTGTTGTCTGAAAACAAAGCCAGCTTCACACTGCATGGAACCTCCTGAACGCTGAAGATAGCACGGCTTATGCTGTTTTGTCTTTTCCTGTTGCTGCTGTTAGGAGAATTAAGAGCAGGAAAGGGATGGGAAAGAAATGACTAGATAAGTAACATCATGAGAAGAAAATAGTTTTCAGATCCTTCTGGATTCAAACATTTCTCACCTAATTGTTACTAAAAATGTATGTGCTAAGCATATAGGGTTTTTTTTCTGTAATTTTTATTTACATGAGCCTCAATCCTGCAGTAATCACAATGCAAGAGTAGAACCATAGCCATCATCCGGACCAGCAGCACCAAAAACTTGCAAAAATTTCAGGTCTATGCAAAACTCTTAATAGAGCATAAAACAATTAAACTATTCCTTGCTGTCCTTTCTCTGTAACTTTATGTCTTAATATACACTTTCTTACCACAATGTGCAAGGAGGACGGGGAACAGCAGTGATGCTTTGGCCTCATTTAAGGGTCTTGGGACATGGCTAGAGATTGCCTGAACCATTTGTTAGCTTTGATACGCTTCAGATGCCTGTGCAACATAAAGAGCACTCAGAAGGAACGAACAGTCCCTGTGTGAACTGGATTGCATTACACAAGTTTACCTATACATGCATACAGGCACAGAGAAGCTGAATTGTACAAGTGGACTCATGAGAACAACACTTCCTGCAATTAATTAGATACTGCTTCTTATTCCCAGACATCAATGAACTGTTTTAAGTCTTTGCTTCACACTCTTATCAACAGCAGAGCTGCAAATAATTGCAAAAACCGATATTGCATAGATTCATCTGGTATATCCTCTCAAGATAGCTGAAACTGTTGCTTGTTCTGGGCCCTTTGAAGTGGGAGTCATTTTTACACTACCTACTTCTGTAGCTTTGTGACTCCAACTGATTATTCAAATACGAAAGAGGAGCTGTACCTTTTTAAATCTGGCCGCTCAGCCTTTGAGGTTTGTTTCCACTTTAAAGCCTTCATTAACAGTAGAAGAAAAACTGTCTTAAAATATCTGCTTTAGCATCAGATTCCTCCAAATTGTGCTGTGTTGGTCATATATACTCCTGACTGATGGATCTGCAGCCCATCAGCCCAGCAAATACTCATTTAATGGAATACATTGAGCTAATGTATTTTGATGTGCTGGACAGGTAGTGATGAATCAGCATGTAGAAACAGCAGCTTAATGATCAGGAATCAGGAAAAGTGAGACGTTAGTTCTAGGTAGTCAGATTGTGGACAGTGGGGAATAACAGTGCTCTGCAAATGGTTTAAACAGAAGAAATTTGGAAAACATAAAAAAAAAGCTACTAAATGGCATCTCCAAACTATTGTAATGCTGCAAGAGGAGTGATCTGGTAGGGATGAAAATATGCCATAGCATTTAGGTAACTGGCTGTACATTTAAGATGTAGCAGCTTAAGGTATTAGATTCTAATAGTTTTATAGATACCTGGATGGGACTTCTGTTGCAATGAAAATGACAGTAAGGAAGAAAACCAACATTTTTCAGATAAATAAATTTTGTTATTTCAGAAGAAGATTCCAATTATTAATCGGAGATATAAATTGCGCTTTAGTTATTTGCTCCAAGATTCTGAAAACATAAGAGAGATGAAAACTATGAAAATATCTACATTACATGTTTGATTTAAACCCAAGCTTTTCCTTTAAAATCTACAAGTGGCTTAGCTGAGGCCACTTTCACTCTGGAAACCCTAAGAAGGTCTGTAAGGAGACCTGTCCCTTCTCAGCACACTTTAGGCTTCCCAGTATACAATATATCACATAACATGAGGACTGAAGGACAGAAATGAACAGTCTTTTCCAGCTGAGTAGAGGAACTGTCTGGGTCAGCATTGCTGCCTTGTTCCAAAGCAAAGTCACAGATAACCTTAAATCATCATGCTTAATTATTTTGCCTATAGTGAGAAAGGTCTTTCTCACTGATGCTGAAGTTATCCCACTTTAAACAAGCAACTAAATATTATCTGAACTCAAACTTATATCTAATATTTGTTCCCTGGTAGATTAAGTGAATCTCTGCAGAAACAGTTTAAAATTTGCCAGACTTGAGCTGCTCCGCCAGAAAACCAAACCAAAACTTTCTGCTTGCACTGTAACCATGAAGATGGTGGTGAAGAGATTAGTATTAGATGCAGCACAGCTATGTTCAGACTCCTTGGCACAGAGTAGATCTCACATATCCATCCCAGATGGTTACTGCCAGCCTACAAGGACCACAAGAGTTGTGTCCTTGACTGGTGTGGTGGGTTGACCTTGGCTGGATGCAAGGTGCCCACCAAGCCACTCTGTCACTTCCCCTCCTTAGCAAGACATGGGAGAGAGAATGAAACAAAAGGCTCGTGGGTCGAGGTAAGGACAGGGAGATCACACGCCATTTACCGTCATAAGCAAAACAGACTTAACTTGGGGGAAATTAATTTAACTTAAGACCAATCAAATCAGAATAGGATAATGAGAAATAAAAGCAAATCTTAAAACACTTTCCCCTCACCCTTCCCTTCTTCTCAGGCTAAACTTCACTCACGATTTCTCTAATTCCTCTCCCCAGAGCGGCGGGGTTATGGACAGTTCATCACACATTGCCTCTGACACTCCTTCTTTCTCACACACTTCCCCTGCTCCAGCATGAGGTCCTTTGCACAGGAAGCTGTCCTCCATGAACTGCTTCAGTGTGGGTCCCTTCCATGGGCTGCAGTCCCCCAGGAACAGATTGCTTCAGCGTGGGTCTCCCATGGGGTCCCAAGTTCTGACAGCAAACCTGCTCCAGCCTGGGCTCCTCTCTCCACGGGGCCACAGGCCTTGCCAGGAGCCTGCTCTAGCGTGGGCTTCCCATGGGCCACAACCTCCTTCAAGGCATATAGGCCTGCCCCAACGGGGGGTCCTCCACAGGCAGCAGGTGGGTCTCTGCTCCTCTGTGGGCCTCCACGGGCTGCAGAGGGACAGCCGGTCTCACCATGGGCTGCACCACGGGCTGCAGGGGAATCTCTGCCGGAAGCAATATTACTCCTCCACCTCTTTCTTCACTGCCCTTGGTGTCTGCAAGGTTGTTTCTCTCTCATATTCTCACTCCTCTCTCCACTGCAGTTGTTTGTACCACAGGTTTTTTTTCCCTCTTCTTAAATATGTTATCACAGAGGCGCTACCACCATCGCTGCTGGGCTTGGCCCTGGGCAGTGGCAGGTCCATCTTGGAGCCGGTTGGCATTGGCTCTGTCAGACATGGGGGAAGCTTCTGACAGCTTCTCACAGGAGCCACCCCTGTAGCCCTTCGCTACCAAAACCTTGCCATGCAAAATCAATACATCTTCACATTATTTGTGCACATTTGTTCTGTTTGAAAGGCTAGTTGCAGTATATTGGCTATAAATCAGCATCTTTCCAGACTTGTATTTATCTCTAATATGTATTGCTTTTAAAAAGTTAACACAAGAAATCCAATCAAATTGCTGCTTTAAAATTTCTTGTTTGATATGTATTTTCATGCAGTTGTAAATGCCTTAGAATTAGTTTTAAAAATTAAGATTGCTTACTTCAGCAGGCCTGTTGTGGTGTACAGAGCAGGATCTAGCTAAGATCTGTCTTGTGCACCTTCTTAATCTCACATTGTGAAATGGCAAAAGTCCCACGCTGAAGATGTGCTCGGTTTATTCACTCCCCTCAGAGTTAACATTTTCTCTCCCTCTCAAAGTGTAGGAGGAGAAAGAAAATCAGCCAAAGGGAAAACTGAAAATGTTGGATGGTTAAAGACAAACCCATAAGAGATCTAGAAGATTAAAGAAGACAGACGAAATGGAAGGCAGGGCAAAGTCCTCTTCATATCTGTCTCCAGGCAGTTACTTTTCAGTTCCATCCTTGAGAAAGACTGTCAGAAATTCTAAGGGATGATAGGAGGGAGAGCAAGCAAGATGACATATAACCAGTTTCCAGATCAATCTTCATCTTCAGGCCTGAGATAAGCGTGAGAACAGCAGGCATTGGAGCAGTCTGGCAGCGGCTCTGTTTGCCTGAGAACAGGGCCCTTAAAATACTTCTTATTATTAACTAACAAAGGAAGCCTATTGTGTATTATGATAAATCTTTCCAGGATATCAGGGTATCTTCAGCATTTATCTTAGTTTTGGCTGGGATGGAGCTAATTTTCTTCCCGGTAGCTGCTGTGTTTTGGATTTAGTATGGAATTTGGCATGTGAAGAATGTTGATAGTACACTGATGTTATTAGCTGTTGCTAAAGAGAACAAGGACTTTTTCAGCTTCCCATGTTTTGCTAATGTGCAGGTGCAAGAAGCTGAGAGCAGTATAGTCAGTACAGCTGATCCAAACTGTGTAAAGTAAGTATTCTATACCATAGACATCATGCTCAGTACATAAGGGGGGTTGGCTGGTGGGCAACTCTCTTCCTCTCTTTCTGTCTCAGGATCGTTTTGAGATCGCTTTCAGTTTCGTTCCGCAATTGGTGCTCAGGACGGGCTGTATTGGTCCTCGAGTTGTGAGAGGTGAGGAATTGTGCATTTGTATATTTTATTATCCATTATTATTATTATTATATTATTATTATCTTTTCCTTTGCTGTCCTAGTAAATTGTCTTTATCTCAACCCACGAGTTTTCCATTCTTTCTGAATGTCTCCTCCATCCCCTCAAGGAGGGGGAGGTAGGGTGAGTAGCTGTGTGGTACTTGGTTGCTGACTGGGGTTAAACCACAACAGCATTTTAGCATATCCATGATTCAGTTCACTTATATGAAGCAAACTGTCTGAGAACAAGTTTTCTGTGCTTACATTTCCGCAACTCCTTTAAAACAAGCAAACAACCTTAACAGACTAAAGGAGTTAGGTTTAGTCTTTTGTTGTCAAAAATATTGGTCCATGGCTGTAATTTTTCAGTAATAATATATGAATTTTAGGCTAAACCTTAATTTTGGGTGAAATTCAGCCTGTGAAGGTATTTATACCTTACTTTTGAGGTTGTAACTAAGGTTGTACTTGTTCAGTGAAAATGAATTACGTTTGTGAAAGACATACAAGCAGTTTGTAATTTTACTGTGTTTTCACAATAAGCACATCTTAATTAGAAGAGTTTTCCACAAGAAAAGTTATACCTACCCCTGTTCTCCTATGCCTTCATAATATATTTGTACTAAATAAGCAGCTCCTCCATCAGGATGAAATACTCAAATCCATTCAAGATCATTGTGCTAATTTAGGGCTGTCATCTGATTAATACTCAGTACCTCCACTTTTCCAAAATAAGGGATTTTTTTTTCTCTTTTTACTACTTTAACATACATTTTGGGAATCATACTTAACAACCTGTCATCTTTTTTTTCCTAGAGATCTAGCAGTATAAAATGGACTTACATAGAAATTTAAAACATTCATATTTCAATCAGCAGGTAAAGAAATTGAAATACAGTTTCTAAATGAAGGAGCAGATAATAGTAAAACCCCATAATTTTAAATACAGTACAGATTATTTTAAACTCTCTAACTACATGCATGAATTATTTGGTTTGGTAGTCAAACACATTCCTAGGAAGCACATTAGAACTTCTGTTTACTTAAATCCTGTCCTGGCATACCTGTATAGATTGTATACTGGGAGCAGCTGATATAACAGTAATATAATGGTCAATATAACAGTAAACTGATTAGGATCAATTAGTATCTGTTTCGCAAAAAATGTTTTATATGTATTTTCATGCACTTTTCAAGTTTCACATCTGCAGCACAGGAGCAGAGATTAGGTAGAGGCAAGATTTATGGGGAGATCAGAGGCTGACATAAATAATTATACTTAAAATAAACTTTTCAATAAAATTATTAAGCTTTTTTTTTTTGCAATTTTATCTTTTCATTGAAGCATATTCATTTTAACAATGCTTTTTTAGAAGGCTTTATATTTACAAGATAGATGGTTGTGGTAACAGGAGCCCAAGATCAGTGTCCACGTGATGCAAAAGCGGCACAGGACTCACAGGTAAGTAGCTGCACCAAGTTCAGAGCAAGGCCTTAAATCTGAGTCCCCCATATCCCATGGGATTGTTCTGACTACAGCACTGTTGACATTCTGACAAGAGGTTAGAGGACTTCTGCCTTAAAAATAAATTTAAAACATTATTGTAACAAGAACTTCGATGTTGATGCAAGATGAAACCAAATCGAAAAAACCTCAAACTTTCTGTACGGAGTCTGGCTGAATGGAGTTAACTTTCCTCACAGCAGCCCACATTGTGCTGTGTTTTGGATTTGTAACTAAAACAGCACTGATAACGCACCAGTGTCTTGGCTATTGCATAGCAGTGCTTGCACAGCATCAAGGACTTCTCTGTTTTTCACTTTGTCCCTTCAAGTGAGTGGGCTGGAGCTGGGCAAGAGGCTGGGAAGTGACACAGCCAAGACTGTTTACCTGAACTGGTCAAAGATATATTCCACATTAACTTATTAAACTGTTTCTATCTCGACTTACAATTTTTCTCACTTTTGTTCTTCCTAGGGCCTCCCCCATCCTGCTGGGAGCAGGGAGGGATCGAGCAGCTGTGCGAGTGCTTCACTGCTGGCTGGGGTCAGCCCACCACACTTCTTTTTTTTAACAAAATTCACTGAGGAGCTGAGTTAGTGATTAAGTTACAAATGTATCAGCTGACTAAAAAAGAAGCCATAATTTGGTGGTTGAGGCAAAATTGTTTTCCATTCAAGTCCTAGCTCTGTTCCAGGCTTCCTCTGTGGCCTTGGACAAGTCACTGAATTTCTGCTGTCCTTGGACAACTCACTGAATTTCTGCTTCACTCCCTTATCCCTTAGCCAGAGATAAGAACACTTCCCATCATGTTCTTCTGTTGCATCTAAATTACAGCCAAGCCCTGAGATG
Source organism: Chlamydotis macqueenii (assembly GCF_036417535.1). NCBI lineage: Eukaryota > Metazoa > Chordata > Aves > Otidiformes > Otididae > Chlamydotis > Chlamydotis macqueenii. The sequence continues at coordinate 20,349,013 of NC_141556.1, forward strand.
AATGTGGGGTGTAGTGCAATACCAGACCAAACACAAGCAAGAAATCAGAAGCCCAAGCAGCAGGGCAAGCAATACTATATGAAACAGAACACCAGCAGTGGGACCACATTTCCCTTTAATGATCATCAAAAGTGCCTTCATAACACAAACACATATCTGTCTATGCACACACCAAGTATACATGATAATCTATTCATTAGTTCTGCATGCTTGACTCAGGAGTGGGGCCATCCCAGCTAATATTTTTTGTTGCAGACTTACACACACGATCTAAAAAGGATTTCACCTGTGGTGTCAGCTATGGGCAGTATTCGTACGTTGTTGCACTGTTCTTTATGTGGCCAGCATGTGGCCATGTGATGCCCATCAGGCAGTTTTTCCTCAGTTTTTTTTCTTAACATCCTTTGAGATGCAGAGCTTCCCTCAATCCTTAAACTAAATAGTTTTCCATCAACAGGAGATTTCTGTTTTTACCAAAACTAACTTAACGGCAGCAGCAGCGCTAAGCCATGTGCTGATTTTGTCTTGCTCTAGAGCTGGTTTCCCTCTGTTTGCATTCAAATTAACCAATAAGTGGCTATTTAAATTCATAGCCATACAGGCTCTGGCTTCATTTTATAACAGATCCCATGAAGATCAGAAAAGCTAGTGGTAATGTGACTATGTGTGCTTGAGTGGACTAACATCTACTGCAAAGATTTCCTATGTTCTCTTCCTGCAAACATGACAGCTAAGCAGGGTCATCTTCAGCTTTGTAACTGCTTTTTGACTTTCCAAGGCTGTTCTTTAGCTGGTAATTGAACCCATATGGCTAACATTAAAGAGACAGCTGAATACAAGAGCTAATATGAACTTCAGACTGTCCTCAAAACTAATTTTTAGAAAGACAGGTAATAAAACAGACTTATGTAGTTAATTAACTACACCTAACCCTAGGAGTAACTGAATACATCACTGTCAACTCTAGTAACCTTGGACATAGAGGATAGTGCCACACTAACTAAGATTAATGAAATACTGAATGTTAACTATGAAACAAGACAAGAGTTTTCAAAGCCAAAACTTTTTATTGCTGAGGTGTTAAAATGCTAATGGTTTATTTTTATGCAAGCAGCTTATACGCAGCATGGGAAATTTGACAGACATTTTGAGCAATTGCAGTAATAAGACAGCAGCATGAGCAGGCTCTCTGGCATACAAGGCTCTGGAAGAGGTGACATGCAGCTATCTGCTGCTGCTATTGTCTTTGACCTTATTTTTAAAATTCTGACTAAACTGAGAACTCTACTCTCATTTTCTATGCAACTCTACTCTCATTTTCTATGCAACCTCCTTTTCCTGGCCTAGAAATCAGCACTTTTAAAATAACAACTCTTTTACTGTTGTTTGTAAAAGTCAGTTTTATTTGCCGTGTGTGTGTGTGTGTGTGTGTTTTCTGGTTGACAGACGGAATCTCTGATAAATCAAGTAATTGAGTAACAGCTCTAACCGCTACCAGTTCTCTTACTGCTTATTTTGATGAGAAGTGTTTTCCACTTATTAGAGAAGATCTTCTGAAAAACAGAAAAAAACCCGCAGTATTGGTTTACACATTTTTATTTACCTAAAATATCATTTAGTAAACTAGAACTTTTATACTTCTTCATTATATGCCTTGTACAAACACCACCACAAGCACTGTTGGAAGAATGCAAAATATTATGTAGTACATAAACAAAAAGGAGAGAAAAAACCCAGCATGTTTGCTTTTCTCATCTTGGAAACCATTAATTCTGATGACTTATTCTGTCTTTATTTTAACATATGAATTGAGCAGAGCAGAAAATCATTCACAGCAGAATTAGACTTATAAAAATTAGCTAAAAAGCCAAAACCAAGTAATATTTACCTGTCATGGGGCAGCTTAACAATTAGGAAGTAGCAACACAGCATTGAAGTGACCTTCTGGGCCATCAAGGGCAATCACCTATTACTGCAAACAATTGAGTTACATAGCTCCTGTCACAAAATTATTAAGCTACCTTTTTTGTTGATTTGCCCAGTTAAATTTTAATGCTCGGTTGCCTCTACCCTACTGCTTCAATGGCCACATGTCAAATTCATTGTAGAAAGCTTTCTTTCTTCCTTTGCCCATGTGTTAATGGACTGCATGAATCACAGAGGGGAAAGACTGCTGCACAGAGTACCTTGACAGGGATTGTCCAAAGCCCAGGACGTCTACTCTCTTCTGTGTAACATCTTGAGATTTTTTCCATTTTCATGCTTCCTAACATTTATTGGTTTGCTGTTATAATACTAATTTTCAGCGAAGGAGAAACAGCTGAGGAAGAATAGAGTTTGATGGTAGCATTAAAAAACAGAATTACTGTAAAAGAAAAACTTGGGGTAAATAAAGTTAGTCTTTTTTTTTTTTCTTTTTAAATGATCTTTGTTTTACAACATAAAATGATGCTTTCTGTCTTAATTATTTTCATTATAAAATGGTACATACAAATGTGCTAAAGAGAAAACCTTAAGTAGCAGCACTTTAGGAACATCATCATAATTTCAATTATTTTGTAAATGAGTCAGAAGAACAGAAGACATGATTGGTTTCCTTACAACTTCCTACCCTTCCCAAGATGCCTCCTAATTTAAACTAATTTAAAATGTTACAAAATCTTTGTGAACTCTGCACACTGAGCAATTAGATGGTCTTTAGGAAGGTGGCTAATGGTATCCTGGGCTGCATTTGATGAAGTATTGCCAGCAGGTTGAGGGAGGTGATTCTTTCCCTCAACTCAGTGCTGGTGAGACCACACCTCAAGTACTGTGTCCAGTTCTAGGCTCTCCAGCACAAGAGAGACATGGACATACTGGAGAGAGTCCAACAAAGGAACATATCTATAATTAAGGGACTGAAGCATCTCTCCTATGAGGAAAATCTGAGAGAGCTGGGACTGTTCAACCTGGAAAGGAAAAAAAAGGCTCAGAGAGGATCTCATCAATGTATATAAATATCTGAAGGTGCAAAGAAGTTGGAGCCAAGCTCTTTCCAGTGGTGCCCAGTGACAGGACCAGAAGCAATGGGCACAAACTGAAACACAAGAGGCTCTGTCTGAACACCTGGAAACACTTTTTTACTGTGAGGGTGAGCGAGCGCTGGCACAGGCTGCCCAGGGAAGTTGTGGAGTCTTCATCCTTGGAGATATTAAAAAACTATCTGCACATGGTCCTGGGCAAATGGCTGTAGGTGGCCCTGCTTGAGCAGGGGGCTGGACCAGATGAACTCCAGAGGTCCCTCCCAACCTCAGCCAATCTGGGATTCTGCAACATCACAAGCATCTACCATGTTTTTAGCAGTTTGACACAATTCTCCATTCATCATACCTGAAACCCTCACAGTCAACAACCCAGCTCCAAGAAACAAGATTAATCTTGTGCACAGTGATATGCAATGTCCAGGAAATCTTTCACTGTCAGATCTATGCCATCCAAAGGCCAAAAGTGAAACATTTTCAGTGTATCTGCTTAGGAATAGGTGCCTCAAATTTACCCTTCCTTACTTTACACTGCTCACTTCCCACAAACAGGAAAGTAAACTGAATAGCAATCATGGACACAATTTGTAAATCTAATGGTAAGCAGAAGAATGTAAAAAAGCCTTTGTAACTGTTAGAGTATGTATGGTGGTATACAAAATGAAAAGAGCTAAAGCCTCAACAGTGCTGTCTGTCAACAAATTAAAGCTATGAAATATAACATTATGCTTCAAATATTTTGAGAAGCCTATTCTGATCCAGATTAATTTACCAGCTGAGTAAGATCTGACAATTAAGAAGTCTTAAGAAGAATGAAGAAGTCACTTAAAAGATGTCTTTATGCATTCCCTTGGATGAAAGTATTACTCTCTTCCCCAGAGCAACCACCAGAGAATTTGGGTGAAAGCTATTGTGTATAGAAAGCCATGCACAGGGCTGCTCAATTCTACTTGGTACCAAAGACTAAAAACATTTCATTACCTATTAAAGACCAAATAAGACTAATTTATTTACATACATCTCAACATTTTTACACAGTTGAAGTATTTGTTTTTAAAACAAATAACTAATAATAAATTACATTGAAGATAAACACAGGAATTTTAAGAGATCTTACAGAATGAATAAAGTTGGTTTAAAGGTCTTTGATTGAAAAGGAAGTAATAAAAACTCAGGAAAAAAAAAAAGACACCAATCTGTGAGTTTCTAGAACGCAACACAAAATGTATATGCACATTTCTTCTTCCAGTCAAACACTACAAAAAGCCTTTTTTCTACACTGCTGAAACCTCCTTTTAGAATAACATTTTCATTAAAAGTTAGGACTATTTTCTATTGTAATTGACAATGCAAGCAAGCCCCATATTTTTCTCAGCTGGAAACACCTGCTGACAAGTACTGTATCAGACATTTTCAGAAGAAAGAAACATCTGTGGAAAGAAGCAGACAATTATGCAGCAAATTAGATTAGCTTGGTTCAAATTATTTGATGAAGTTCATCTGAAAAATTGATCTTCATGGTTCATCAGCATCTTACCAGCATCTTGTATACATTCTCCCCATAATCATCATGTGGCAGAAGTGCAGAGGAGTAACTCAAATTTCACTTTTCTTATAAAATATATAAATGAAGGACTACTCAGTTGCACCATCAAAAATATGGATGTTATAGAAAAGGCATAAAATTTAGATTGCTAGTTAAGATCATGTGTGTCGTAGTTCAGCCCCGATCAGGACCAGACTACGCAGTCTCTCTCTTACTCCCCCCACCCTCCGAGAGAACAGGGAGAGAAAAATATAAGAAAAATGGCTCGAGGTTTGAGATAAGGACAGGGAGAAATCCTTAAAGTTACCGTCACGGGCAAAACAGACTCGACTTGGGGAAAACTATTCCTTTATTACTACAAATAGCAGGATAATGAGACAGAGAACAAGATAACCTCCATCCACCCCTCCCTCTTCCCAAGCTCAACATTACCTCTACTACCTTCCCCCCCCTCCCCCCCGAGCGGTACAAGGGGGGAAGAGGGAATGGGGGTTGCAGTCAGTTCATCATATCATACGTTGTTTTACGCCGCTGCTTCATGGTCGGGGGAAGAACTCCTCACATTCCTCCCCTGCTCCATCGTGGGGTCCCTCCCACGGGCCACAGTCCTTTGTGGAACTGCTCCGGCGTGGGTCATCTCTTCCACGGGTGCAGTCCCTCTAAAACAGCTGTCCCAGTGGGCCCTCCACAGGCCACAGCTGCCTTCAGGCATCCACCTCCCCCGGTACGGGGTCCTTCACGGGCTCCAAGCGGATCTCTGCTCCTCCGTGGACCTCCATGGGCTGCAGGGGGACAACCTGCTTCACCATGGTCGTCACCACAGGCTGCAGGGGAATCTTGGCCAGGAGCCGCATTACTCCTCCCCCTCCTTCTGAACTGACCTTGGCATCTGCAGCCGTTCCTCACAACAGGCTGGTAGATGTCTCTCAGGATCTTTTTATATCTTATTCACTTCTCATCTCCTCTCCACTTCTTGCAGGCGGGCCGGGCCGAGTTGGGCCCAGTCGGCTGCCTGGCGAGAGGCCAGAGGGTGAGGCCTGCAAGGCCCATGAGGCCTGCGCCTCCCCCTCTGCGCCTCTGCCCCCACTCAGCTTCTTCACATCTTCTCTTCTCTCTTCTTTTTTCCTGTTTTCCCCTTCTTAAATACGTTATCGCAGAGGCGTTATCACGGGACAGTCTGCTACCAATTGGCTTGGTCTTGGCCAGCAGCAGGTCCGCCCTAGGGCCGGCTGAGTCCACTAAACAAAGGGGAGCGACTTCTAGCAGTTTCCTACAGGAGCTACCACCTTAGGGCCCCCCCCCCCCACTAACAAAACCACGACAATGTGCAACCTGACTGTAGTTTTACTTGCTTTCTGTTTATCTGGTATGTCATTTTCCTTGCGCACAGACAAGTATTTCCACTGAAGTTTAAAAAAAAAAAAACAACCACTTAATACAGGTGTTTACTTTCTAAAGGAACAACTACCCAAACACATCATCCTGTCCTGATTTAGACAAATAATATCTCTTTATTTCCAAGTTCCAATTGTGCTGGGGGAGGGGGAAACCCTGCTGATATTCAAGTACCATATTTTATGGCTAGTTCAGTGTAGTCTACATGTCAGCTTGTAAAGAAACTAATTCTGGGATGTCAGAATCTATCATAGATGGAAAAATCACACAAAGTAAGATGCAAAGTGTGAGCCAAAGAACTACTAAAGCAAAATAAAAGTTCATTCAAAACACAGATGTCAAAAAACACACAAAAAAAATCTAGACTAGCATGTAAGAGTTTTACAGTGCTATTTAGCATAAAAGTATTAAATACTATTCACTAATGTGCAGACCCAAAAGGCAGACTATTGAAAATGTTCTCCCAGTTTCACATCAAACCATTGACAATTACTTTGTGAACTGCTGCAGTTTTTAAAAAACCTGTTATTTTTCTTGTTTGCTAAAGAAAACATGATTAAGAACTTCAAAAGCATTGGTGAGGTCAAAAGTAATTCCAACTGTTAATTCTCCTTTTATCCACTGTTATCCTACCCTACAGAAGTAACAAATACTTTGAAATTAACTAAAAATTAAGTCCTCCATAACCTTTAACTGCTTATAAATCCACATAATCTGTATCTAAATAGAAAAGTAGGAAAATACTGTTGCCCTCTCTCTGCCCGTCTCTCAGTTATTACCTTTCTACCTAAAATCCAGCCACCATTGCTTCTCTCACCATGTCCTTGTAGTGGCTTCATCTTTAGCAAGACTGGTGGACAATTCCCCAAATCCTCTTTTTTAAATAAAGACACTACTTTAGCACTTCACCAATTCTTTAGAAAGCCCCAAAGTCCTTCATGAGTTCATGATGAAAACTGCTAATGTTTTTATAGCTTGCCCATTGACTTATTGACAACAATAGCTGATGTTCTTCCTGTAGTTCTCCATTTACTTGAGCATGAGCATCAAGCTCCTACAGCTGTAAAGAATAATTAGATAAGGAAGATATTATTTACTTCTTTTTATCAAGGACTAGGAGTATGGAAAAATGAACTGTCATAATCGTAAAACAACTTTCTTTGTGAAGAATGAAGCAAAGAAATCAACAAAACAACCCCAATCATCTTTGCATCTATTCGCAACTCTGTTTTCCCATTAAAATGACAGACAGATTTTTCCTTTGTCCTCCTTGTATTTTCCACATATTTAAATAAGCCTTTTCTGTTTTGTTTTATGCTATATGAATGTGAAAATTCCCATCCTCATAAAGCCAAGTTGGATGAGCGAAGGACACAATAATTGAACAGAGATGAGGATGTGTGAGCTCACTTAAACCATCTTCTTAGGCTAAAACAAATATTTGTTCCTTGGGGCTGTTGCCAGGGAAGTTAAACAGAGAATATGGTTAGGTCTCCCTAGGGTTTACAAAGTGAAGCTCTTCACAGTGGAAAATGGCTCCAGACAGCTCAGGCAAGACCAAAAATGTGCTAAAATGCAGATTAACTGGGGAGATGGGAAAAGTCATATTAATACTTCGGCTCATTGTATAAAGAGGAGCAACCAGACTGGACATGGAAACTATTCACATTACCCTAGACCTTCTTGTACACCCAGACGTTGGCCCAGAAAGCCGAGACCTCCCTGGTTTGCTGGCAGTGCTGACTTGTTGCAGTGAAGACATAAAAAAGATGAACAAAAAATAAGCTGAGCTTAGAGGAACTTTGAAAACAACCCACAGACACAGCAAAGCAACAGTCTGACCAGAGGACTGTTTTCTAAGGTATGTGATATCACTGGGATTAATTTTAAAATTGTAAAGAATAAATTAAACTTAAAAAAAAAAAAAATCCTTATTCTGTCCCCTCTCTCCATATAGTATTAGCAGAAGATAAAAAAGGGTGACTGCAGCCACTGCAGTCTTAAGATTTTTAACACTACAAAAACAATCAAAAAGGATCTTGAATAACCTTACAGTTAAAGTACAGCTGCTGAGATCTTGCATTTTCCTCCCTGACCAGCAGAGATTTGATAGCAGTTTCTGTGCAGAGGCAACAAAAGAAAGCTGAATAAGTAAACAGATAAAAATAAGTTTACATCAAATACAAATTTCAAAAAAGGTTTTTGAAAAGCTTATTTATCAATTTCACGCTATTCCAAAAGAATATTTTTAAATTTTCATTAGCTTGAATTTACTCGTTTTCTACCTTATAAGAGAAGTTTTAGAGGAAATAAAACTTTCAAGGAAGAACCGATAACATAGGTAAGGCGTAAGTACTGAATGATGTCATATAAAAATGTAAACAAGTCAACATAAAGGTGTTAAGTAGAATGTGGACAGTAAATGCATCCCCTGTTTACGTTTCACTTCTATATTTGTGTTATAGACTTTACAGGGTGTAAAAAAAAAAAGTTTTCCTTGCATACATAACAACCTTTACCCACAAGATAACATATCAGAGCTAAGTTTATTTAATTCCCTTGTGAATACCCTCGAGACAATCTTCCTTCCCTGGCCTGCAGGACAGAGCAATTGTCTCACCTCACACCTTCAATTCCAAACTTACTTTGTTGGCAGTTGCTGCGTGGTTGACTTCCACTGCTCCACTAGCAGCAAGCAGCTCAGAGTAGTTTTCTAACACTACAGAATAAACCCATCGCAGTACAGCTGTGAAATCAACAGCTAAATAAAACACAGCGTAAAGAGTAACTCACCTATCACTAGCAATTACATACAAAGACAGAGGAAATCCAGAGTTATTTTTCTATGTACTAGCTCTACAGTGAAAAATAAGCATTTTCAAAACAGCCAACTGCATTAAGTACATAAAAGAAAGCTGCTTTTGATGGACTACAAACACTAGAAGCAGAAAAGACTGTTTACAGCAATAAGTTTTAATAGCAACATTTTGAAAAGAAAATATTATTTTGTGAATGTTGATGGTCTGTGTGTCTTGCTCCCTCTAGTGTAAAAAGTACAAAATCACAATCAACAAGCATTCAAAAAAAAATCCGTTTGATAACAAATACAAACTTGCTGGTTTTTTTTTTTTTTTAAAAAAAAGTCATTCTCTATCCACATTTTTTCCCTAAATACTTTTGCCATGAGTTCTCACATTTTAATACAAGAGAAGACAAGTTTTAACTTAGTTTCAGCTTTTGATCCAGGACTCTTACACTTTATTAGCAGGAAAGGACCATAAGGGAATGGATTAGTGAATATGCAAATCTACATCTTGTATTTACTGCTGTAACTTTAAAAAAAAAAAAAAAATCTGTAAGATACAATGTGGTGTCCCTTTTTTCCCCTCCACCAGAATACTAATTTCCACTCTGTGGTTATGTTTGCTATTAATGGTGTCACAGAAGTTGGTCTAAAATATAGTGAAACACATTATGATACGCACATATTCATCAGACTACTGTACCTGGTTAGGCCCTAGAATTTGGAAATAAAGCAGTTTTGGAGGTTGGACTTCCTTTCCTAAATAGGTATGAAATCCCTTAAAAACACAGAAGTCACACTGAAGACAGACAAGTCTCTGAAATTACTTCAGACTTCCATGCAATCTGAAGAGCCACTGGATGATACTCCGGCATAAGAGAGTAACAGCCATAGCCACCGCTGCAACCTCCTCTCGGTACCTGGGAGCAACTCCTGGGGCAGTTTCCATCACATACACAAAAGAAAGAAGTAGCCTTTCATGCCAGTTTCATCAAAAGAATATGCAGTGTGGTTTGTTACAATGCTTAACAGGCTGCTTTTAATCAGTAAAGTTTTCCAGCTCAGAAACCTCTTAAGTGTATACAGATACCTGTAAGATCAAGGCAGCAAATTTACCTTCTCCAAGAACTGACAGAGCTGCTTCTGAAGATAAAAGCCAGAAAATTAAACTTAGAAGTCTGACCAAAATTCTAACTAAAGCTTTCACTGAATATGTGATTAAGCAATTTGTTGCAATATAATGAAGTTAGTGCTCTGCTTTTGTTTTCAAAAAAGGAGGTCTTTTTTCCCCCCTCCTATGTTGCTACCATCAGAAGCAGTTTAGAATTCAGGAAGCCTTTTAATGAATCATTTTGCAACTGCGTGTTTAATTTTTTTTTTTTACTTGGACCTCATAATTTAGATATCGAAATTATCATACAAGTACCAAATTATCTTCTTCCTACTCTTAATACAACTGCAACTTCAACCTTGCAAGGTCTGACAAATAAAAAAAAAAAAACAAAACATTTTCTCTGCTTGCAGAATGAGGCTGTCAATCATTATCCACTTTCACATACACCAAATTTGAGTATATTTAGTTGAATAAGTCTGAAATAAAAAAATAGCCTGCATCAGATTTTAAGTCTTTTAATAGGCTGTCCTAACAGAACACAAGTGGTTCTACTGCTCAATATTGCTCCATTTCCTTCAAAAGATCAGCATGGCTATACGTAGATCCTCCAAATCACTACACAAGTTCTATTTAAGGCAAACAACCAAATTTTAAATTTAGTTTTCTACCTGATGCGGCTATTGCTTCTATTACAGCAGCACACCTCAATCATGGTCCTCACAGGATAGCTACCATCACTACTCTCCCTAAAGCTGTGTTTACTGCCAAGACTTAGAAAACTATTTGCTTGACCATTTGTGAAATTTATCCAACTAATCTTTGGAATCATTACTGTCCATTATAGGAAACTGGTCTCAGCTACTGTAGCGTCACTAGAATACCTACCATGCAGAGGGCTCAGTAAGGATGATACTGCATGCCACAGCAAGAAAACAATCAGGTGCTTGAACTAGCGCCTCCGTAACAGCTCAGTCATGGAGTAAGAGAATGGGCACTACAGCAAAATCTCAGGGGCTAAATTCAGGACAAAATTAACAGTTGAGAAAGAAATTTTATTTCAAGCTTCTAAGGGGGTATTACAAACAATAGAGAATAAAAACATTAAAAACTATTTAAAAAGTAATTGTCCCTTTAAAATAAAGATTCAAGCAGGTTTTAACAATGAAGTATGCTATTCAATGAAGTTTTAGAAAAAGAAGATTTTAAAAGTATTGGTTTTGCTGTATTTGCTAATCCTTTATAAAAAAGCTGGGCATAAATACTTCGTGCATTCATATGCATTATTTGGTGTTTCATATTATATAACTTGGTACAGTATTTAAGATATCACTGCAAAAGAGTTCAAACACAGTGCATTTATAAATAATGGAGTCGTTATAAATCACATTGCAAACATACCTTGCCATTTTCATTGTTACAAATTCAGTATCTCAGTGAAGGTAGGAATAAAGTAGCTACAACAATCAATATCTTGACTTTATTTTTTTTCTTTTTAATATAAAAATGCAGTTCTGGAAACCCACCCTCCTTCTTTCCCCTGCCCAAACATAATGCTTTACTTCTTAAAAATAAAAATAAAGTACTAATTCTATATACATCACATGTACCATACAAAAATGTATCCAAAGTTTCTATTGCTACCAAAGTGTTCTAAATTAAAAGTTACATAAATCCCCTCCTCGGAAACAGAAGATTACAAGTTACAAAAAAATCAAATTACACACAAACCATCAAGTTATTTTATACAATTTCCAATACATTTTTCTCCCAAAGCAAGTTGTCTTCTCATGTGCCTGTATAAAAATGCATATCAATATATTTGTCAATTTTATTTTTCATTATAAAGCAAATTAATACATTTTCTACAATAAATAAAACACAGGGAGGCACACATATCAACAAAATTAAATCAATGGGAGATAAATGGGATATGATTTTGAAAAAAATAATGTGCTTGCAGGCTTTAAGCCAGGTTTGTTTAAAACAAAAACAATCTTAAGTTATTTTGGGCAACAATGGAGTGTTTTTGGTGATTTGCAAGTGATGTACATGGTATAATTTTTTTCTTGATGTCTTTCTCACAAAGTACCCTCCAAAATAATGCAACTTCCTTTCTTAAAATACATATTTGTAATTGTAAATTTACATCAATCTTAAATATGTGGTACTTTGTGCAAAGAGCAACAATTTACACAAACATTCAGAAGTCTTTTTCAGAAGCTACAGACCAAGGAAGAAATGATACAAACAGCACCATATTGTATATGATTTAGGCAAACATATATTTGATGCCATTTTGATATTAGGCTTTGAGATCCACTAAACACCTTAAGCTGGAAGATGGTGCTTAGGTAACTTAACCTCAGAAAGAAAGAAAAAAAAGTAAAAAGCATGGAAACAAAAACCAACTCCCTCCCCACCAAATTTATAAAAGGAATTAAAGAGCTACTTCTAAAATCAGAATAAGTTAAGTGTTGAATATACATTTATGTACAATTATGAACACTATGAACAAGACATTTTAACAGGTTTAGTGGAAAATCCTCCAAACTACAACACAATAAAATCATTAATCAATATGGCAATGGTGATTTAGAAGAATTGCTCAACTATTTCAAGTTTGCAGAACTCAGCCACTGAATCAACAATTAAGGGGTTGTATCTTCAATACATTCTTTTAGACAAAGAGGTTCATTAGTGGAGTTCAAGTCTGTGTGGTATTTTGCATGCCTTGGTAGAATCCCTTTTAGTCAATATCACTGAAGTCACTGACTGGTTCTCCATGGACTCTACTCAGGTGATTCATAGCACGATCAAAAGCAATTCTTACTGCTTTTCGTATGCTTGAGTTACGTCCTTCCATCATTTTTAACTTGTCTATGGTCTCATCTATCCCAAGAGGAACCATTTTGGATTTGGGAAGCCATTGCCTGTAAGAAAGGGTAAAATAAGTATGTTAAATATAGAATAAAATCAAGAAGTTTGGCTAGAAATTTTAGGACTGCTATACTGCGTTTCTTATACAGCAGATGAGTTTTACCATCTTAAATAAAGTGATAAAATATTTAAGGCAAGCAAGTACTCTCTTGCAAGGACTTTTAAGAACAAGAAATACTAAAAAAAGCCTCTTCCACAAAACAAAGAATACATTCCAATTCAATGCTACTTACTCAATGACTGATACTAAGCATCAATTGAAAAAAATTAGCATGACATACTGATGCAGTTTAGCTTAAGAATAGGCAGCGGCCACTAACAATTAACGTGGCTCAAAATTAACTTGACACAGTATTGTTTCTCTTCGTTCTTTCATTTCCATTATTACAAGGAACTTCCAGATGATGAATTTTTACCTCACAGTTAAGACACCTCCATTTGGTCTTTATGGGGAAAGCTAAACTGTCAAGGAAGTTCTGCTTCGTATGCTTTTACCCTGCAGATGAAATCCCACTAACATAGTATTCAAAGTACTGTCGTAGTTCAGCCCCGATCGGTACTTTTCTGGTTTAAGCTCCATCAGTATCATGAATTGCTGGGCATAGAGGAGTGATAATGAAAAAAGTTCTACATCCCATTCTTCCAATTAAAGGAAAAGCATTCTAAATATTTAATTAACAAGTATAAACTGAATTTACTTAATCTCCATAAACATTTATCTTAATTGTGTTTTCTTAAGTTACAAGTACTAAGGAAAACAAAAATTATGTAAACTAATGAATATCCACTAATGAATATGTTACTGTAGTCTGCAATCCCAACCCTGAAAACAGCAGAAGTCATGCTTCTGTTTAAAAACTTCAGTCTGGGAGTCCATTTGGAGCCAAACCAGCTGCAAATCAGACAGTGAAGTCTGATATCAAACATTTTATTTGAGTATTTTCAAAAAAATTGAATAAAATTGTCTAATAAAAATTACTACTTTAAGAAAGTACTCTAAGCTACAACTGTATTGTACTGAGCACATGCACTGACACAAAAAAATATATGTAAAGAGACAGTACAAGGACACAGACAGAACAATAAAGAACAGTAACATCAGCATGATAAGCAGCAGTCTAAGATTATGAGTTTTAAAACAGATGAGAGCTAAGTTTTAAGAAGGTAATTTTAACAGGTTCTCCAGATGCAAGCAGTGATGAAGAAACAAATATGACTATTTGAAAAGGTAACCCATAGGTGACAGAAGTTGCTATCATGGAGTGAAGAAGACATAAACCCTATAAGTGAATGAATATCAAAGACATGGGTTCAGGAGTAAGAAACAAAAGTGAATTAGAGTGATGAGTGCCAACATGGTCAAGATAATCAGGAAATAAAAGAATCATTACTAAAAAAAGTTAAGGGGGTGGGGGGCGGGGGGGGAGGAGCTGGAGAAGTGTTTAGCCTTTCCTGTTGGATCTATGCAGAGTATCTGTTAGAGACCAGCTTTGCATAATATTTGCAAGATTTAGGACACCTACACATGGTGACAAATCACACAGGTTTAAGCTGCAGCGGACTCCCAAGAACAAGAATCAATCACAGCAATTACTAAGAAAGTGGCTATGCAGAGCATTCATTACACTTGTGAAACCAGTAAGAGCAAAATAGGAAACAGAATACTGAGTATGTTTAAATTTGGATGCTTCATGAACAAAGGTAGAAGAATGCAGAATCTCATGGAATCATAGAATGGTTCGGGTTGGAAGGGACCTTGAAAGGTCATCTAGTCCAACCCCCCTGCAAAGAGCAGGGACATCTTCAACTCAATCAGGTTGCTCAGAGCCTCATCCAACCTGTGCAACTGAACAAAGAAGATTATAAAGAAGTACCAATTAAGAAAATAATTGAAGAACAGAGAGAGCAAGCCAAAGAACTGTGACCATGTCAAAGGATCTACAGGGACAGAAAGGCAAACACTAGTTCTGAATTTCAGGCAAGTTATTTAGGTGACAGTGTACTGGGACTGAATAGAGTGAGGAGAATGGTAGCATTTCTAGACATCACCTATAATCAGCTAAAGAGGAAAATTATATCTGAAAGTGTAAGCAAATTCAAGACTAAAATTGAGATATGAAAAGATGTAAAGCTAGCTTGACCTGTGTGGGAACCCAGAGAGGAGAGGAATTAAGAAGAATACAGGAAAGAAATATATAATTCGATGAAAGGAAAGAAAGAGAGGTAGATGAAAAGCTGTTTCTGGCAAAACACCCTCCCAATCAAAAATACACCACCCCCCCCCCCCCCAAAAAAAAACCAAAAAAAAAACCAAAAAAAAAAAGACAATGAAAGGAGAAGAGAATGTTTTCTTGTGTGAATTATCCCTTCAGGCTCCACACAGCATATTGCTGATACTGAAAGCAATGGAAAAAGGGAAGGTTTCATGAAAAAATTTAGAAAGGGCTAAGAACTTCAAATGAGAAATAAAACATTTGACTAGAGAAGTTAAAAATTTAAAGGAAATGCACTTGAGAAGATTAGGGGGAAAAAAAGTGTTATCATTTGGAAAGCAATGATGAAGGTGATACAGATAAATACTAAAGACTATTACTTTAAAAAAAAATCTGTTTAGTCAAAGAAGCAATTATATCAGGTCAATAAGTGAATCCAGCTTACAAACCAAACCAACAAACCAAAACACTATTTAATTACTTGTATTATTTTCTTCCAAACTGACCATAAAAAGGATATTTCAGTGATTCAGCATATGCTTTGGTCCAAGAAAGACTCTAATATGGAATTTCAACATTACACTTGATACCTTCCATAGGAAAGATAATGTTTCAATTTTCTATTAGACTAACGGTACAGGCTTTCAAAATTTTAACTCAGTACATCAAACAATACATTTCAATAACATACCAACTTCTTTTATTGTCAAAAAATAGTACTAAAAATAGTTTCTCATCTGATTTGGTCTGCATTTGTTCTCCAATTTTCAGTACATCCAGAGGTGGCACTGGTATAGTAACACCGTTGTGATGGCCAGCAACACGAGGCATCTTAGGATCAATAATCTATAAAAAGAGAAGAAAGGACAGTTCCTATTTTTTAAAACTACATCATTTATTTTAAGGAGGTATTACAAAGTTAATGGGAAAAGAATCATAAACTAAACAGCCACTGCATATAAACTGGCTTTGTGTTACACACTTACTTAACTTCTTGACATAAGCCAATTAGGCATAGTGGAGGCACAGCAGTAGATTTAACTGAAAGAACTATCTCTAGAGCATTCTTCATCCATATATGTGACTTCTTCTTAAAGTCACATTTGAGTTTCACTTAGTACAACTTTGCAGACTGACAAGTAGGTTTCAGAATGAGAAAGTTGAACCATGATTTCTAAAAGCTGTAACTGGCCTCATATTTGGGGTTTTGAATTTCAGATACCTTAAAGAAACAACGTATGTTAAGGTATAAATGTATTGTCTCTGCAAAATACAAGCTCCACACTCAAAATCTGGAGCAGAAAACCCTCTAAACAAGAAAAAAAATACAAAACAAAAAATATATCAGAAGTAATTTTCAAATATCTTGCACATCCAATTTAATGACTCAGTTTTCAGTAGAACATGCAGTTACAGTCACACATTCTTTCTAAACAAAGTTTGGGGGAAGGGGAAAGACACTGCTAACATTAAACTAATCGGGTAATGGACAAACTCCTTTGTAGGCAGATCACAGCATTATCAAGTGCTCAGCTTCCATCAAAGAGGAGTTATGTTATTCCACACCTGTTCCACCCACTTCCCTACCCTACCTTCCCAGACTCCTGTTGTTTTTCTAGCATCCACACTGGCACCAATCTTAATTCACAGTAAACCGATTATGGGAACTAACTCAACAAAAAGCTAACACTGTGAGGAGTTTGTAGAAATCAGGAGAACTTTCTTCCCCTGACTGAGGTTTAATTCCTCAATCAACTCATCACACACTCAGAGAAACACCAGTGCTGACATAAAGGAGTGGATAGAAAATAAACACTTTGGTCACGATCCTCTTAAATCTAACACTAAAGTGCTAACGCCATTCAAGAGACATTCAAATCACCAAATTTTCAGCACCTGACCCAAAAGTGTTTGAGTCAGCCACTGAGGGCACTTAAATACTCTGAGTCTTACCTCCACAGGTCTTAACCTGACTCTGAATGTCTACATTTCCTGATATCCCCAGCACACATATTAGAAGTCAGGATTGCCCAGTCTATTACATAAATCAAGCCATAGTGCATGAACTGTTTCGGTAACCCCAAGTGCCTGAAGCCAAACACTATCAACAATGTTTTCTCTGCAAGCTTTGATTTAAATAGAACTGTGTGTATTTCTCCTAAAATAACATGGGCACAATGGCTTTAAGTTTCCAGTACATCATTTACAACTGGATACAGTATTTCAATTTATTCTAATTCTAACAAGTTTGGGTTTTGTTTCTTTAACGAACTGCTGAATCAGACTATTTTTACACTCACTCTGCAGCAGAAATATCTTATAGTTCCAACACTAAGAAGATGCCTGTCAAATGCTTATTCAGTTGATCCTTTAAATATGTATTGCAGAAACAAAGACTAGTGAGACAGGTGTGCTGGTTTTGGCTGACATGCAAGTTTATTTTCTTCACAGTAGCTAGTATGGGGCTATGTTTTGAATGTGTGCTGAAAATGTTGATAATACAGGGATGTTTTAGTTACTGCTGAGCAGTGCTTACACAGAATCATGGCCTTTTCTGATTCTCACACTGCTCCACCAATGTGTGGGCTGGGAGCACACAAGAAATTGGGAGGGGTCACATCCAGGACAGCTGATCCAAACTGACCAAAACGTTATCACATCATGCTCAGCAATATATACCTGAGTGAAGGAAGAGGAAGGAGGGGATATTTGGAGTGACAGCATTTGTCTTCCCAAGTAACCATTATGTGTCACTGAGCCCTACTTTCCTAGAAATGGCTGAACACCTGCCCGCTGATGAGAAGTGGTGAATGAATTCCTGATTTTGCTTTGCTTGCATGCACAGCTTTTGCTTTACCTATTAAACTGTCTTTAACTCAATCTATGAGTCTTCTCACTTTTACCCTTCCAGTTCTCTTCCCCATCCCACTGGAAGCGGGAGAGTGAGTGAGCGGCTGTGTGGTGCTTAGTTACCAGCTGAGGTTACCCCACAACAACAAGTATTGCACATCTCAAAAGATGAGTCAGGTTGTACAGATTATTGACTCAACATCTGGTACTTTACAAACTGGATGCATGGTGAGGAGTGCAGAATAATCCACTTCTATTCAATCTGAATGGGAATTTATCAATTACCTTAAGTTCATGCACTGACATTATCATACCAGAAACAGTGTGCTGATGGGAAGCTGTGTACTTACCAGAGCTGGGTAAGAGGGATATCCACTGCATTTGGCCCATACTACTTTTAGAGGCTCAAGAACAGATGTTGCAGCATCAGTTGAAATCCACATACTGCTATGCCCAACTTCTAAGAACAAATAATAATAAAATACAAATTTTAAAATGTTAAAGAATGAAACCTCAGACAAATCCTCTGCAGTTGTTTCCTCATCAATATCTCATGATTGTTAGAATCGAAACATCAACACCACCTTTTCATGCACATACCAATAAAAAGTAGGTAATGTTCATAACAGCTCTTTAAATTATACTAGTACTTTAATCCAAACCTACAGATAAAGAACAATTTTAGACACTTCTAAGAACAGTGTATCTTAAACCACCTTAATTTGCAAAAAGCATTTGCCAAATTCTAATAATCCGTTCCCTTTGAAAAAGTTCAAAAGAAAACATAAAATTACGGTACTCCAAATAACCACTTTCTTTTGAAACTACGACAATAATCCTCTCAAAGAGGTGATGGTATTGAAGAAGCAAATTATATGTTACGTATCCAAAGTGTTTGATATCCATAGCAGGATTAGCACCTGATAACTTACAGTGCTTGTCTGGTATGCCTTTCTATTATTATGCATAAGTTGTAATCAGCATTTAAATTTGGATTTATTTACTTATTTTTAACAGTTCTTTTGGTCTCTCTGCCCAGCCCTTTCCTGCAGTGAAGTTCAAAAAGACCAATAGTATTCAAGAAAGTAGCTGCAACAGTGGTTTTTCCTTTCTCAGGAGGCAGCATAACAAAAAACTGAGTTTATGTTACTGCTGACTTGTATAAGAATCCTCAGTTTTCTTCTCTGTTGCTCACCACTGGATTAAAGCATGAGACAGGTTTAAGCCTTTCAGTCAAATAGAACCACAACTGGCCCCCTAGGCACACAGGGGTACAGTTTTTAGGGTCATCCTTAGAGACCAGGAAGAAGACAGTGAGTTATCTCCTGAAGATGGAACTGGGGGTCGAAAAAGTAGGAAGAAAGTAATGAAAGTTCACAAACTGTAAAGATGAGGAGGCACTTCTTGTATGGGGAAACGTGATACCAAAATACAGTTTAGAGGCTGCAGTCACACTTTTTTTTACTAGTAAGGGAATACTTGATACAAGTAGCTCTCTACTTGCCAAAATACAATTCTCCCTAATCTGCTCACATTTAAAATGGGCAATACTTATTTATCACTAGATGTGGCATGCAGATATACATTCTATGTCAACATCATAAAAAACTACTGGAAAAAAAGTGGCTTCAAACCTTGTAAGAGTAGAAATAGCAAGGGAAAAGGTGTTTGTTTTGGTTTTTTTTTTGTGATCACATTAAACAAAGTCAATCATTCTCCACAATATATTCTAGGTCAATTTTCAGCCATAGGTTAATTCATTCAATTATCATTTATTTTTAATCTATAATTGTATCAACATTTCAAAAAAAACACTTCTTTGGGAAGACTAACTTTAGACATTCACAACACTGTAACATTAGTTATCAAAATGCAATAGTTCATAATAACTTGCCACACAGCATAAAGACAACGTTAGATGTTTCTGAAGATAAAAGTTGTTATAGGTTCTATTATAGGTGTGGGTATCAGATGAGAAAGATAAACAAATGCAATTTTTCCATTGTCTTTAAGACCTTGAACAAGTCTCCTGAAGAAAAGAGGGATCTCTGTTATCAACCCCAGCAGGTTTTACAGAGGAGATCTTTAATTAGTGGATTTCATAATTTAAAAACCCATGAAAATTATTTGTCTTCTTGTGTTGGTTTTGTTTAGTGGGGGGAGGGCTACAGAGGCAGCTTCTGTAAGAAGCTGCTAGAAGTTTCCCCTTTGTCTGGTGGACTCAGCTGGATCTAGGGCAGACCAGCCACAGGCCAGGGCCGAACAATTGGTGGCAGAATGTTCTCTGATAACGTCTCTGTGATAAGGTATTTAAGAACGGCAAAAACAATAATAATAATAATAATAAAAAAAAAAAAAAAGATGTGAAGAAGCTGGAGTGGGGACAGTGAGGGGCAGGTCAGAGTCCTGTGGACCTTGCAGACCTCACCCTCTGGCCTCCCGCCAGGTGGCCGTCTGGGCCCGTCTCGGCCCAGCCCAACAAGAAGCTGAGAGGAGATACAAAGAGAACCTGAGAGGCGTCTGCCTGAGCCGATTGTGAAAATTTTCTTGTGAGAGGAACAGCTGCAGTTGCCAAGGTCAGTTCAGAAGGAGGGGGAGGAGCAATGCGGCTCCTGGCCAAGATTCCCCTGCAGCCTGTGGTGATGACCACGGTGGAGCAGGTTGTCCCCCTGCAACCCATGGAGGTCCACGGAGGAGCAGAGATTCACCTGCAGCCCGTGGAGGACCCCACGCCAGGGCAGGTGGATGCCCAAAGGAGGCTGTAACCCATGGAGGGCCTGTGCTGGGGCAGTCATTCCTGAGGTACTGCACCCCGTAGAAAAACAACCCACACTGGAGCAGTTCATGAAGGACTGTAGCCTGTGGGAGGGACCTCAACGCTGGAGCGGGCGAGGAATGCGAGTTCTTCCTCTAAGGAGTAAGGAGCAGTGGAAAGCGACATGTGACAAACTGACCATAACTCCTATTCCCCCTGTGCTGCTCAGGGCAGGGGGAAAGGAGGTACAGATAATTGAAAATGAAGTTATGCCCTGGAAGATGGAGGTGTGGGGTGAATTTGGCTTTGTTCTCTCATTATCCGGTTTTGATTTTATTAATAAACAAACAGTTTTCCCCAAGTCGAGCCTGTTTTGCCTGTAACGGTGACTTTAAGGATCTCTCTCTGTTCTTATCTCAAACCTTGAGCATTTTTTCTTATATCATCTCTCCCTATTCCCTTGGAGCGTGGGGGGAGTGAGAGACTGCGTAGCTTGGTCCTGAGCAGGGCTAAACTGACAGAAAGCCAAGAAAACCCTATTAAGACTACAAGCCCAAGTGCTCAAAATTAGAATTCAGAGTCACTTTTGAAACTTTAATTCATCCTCTGTATTTTTATCTCAATATAATCTCTATATTTCAAATACAGAACATACTTTCCCCTAATCATCTTAACTTGTCCAGTACACTGAGTGGACCTGGCTCTGAAGCATATCTCAGCCTCCTACGTTAAAAATGCTGAACGTGGCAGCAGTATTAGAGAAAACAGCATGCCCAAACTCGCACATTGGCTCTGTGATTTCAATAGCACTTTGTAACACTGTTTGCATTTGAGTGAACATATCTCAGTGTGCATGCATTACAATGATGACATCTATTAACCAGTGCAAAACTGCATCCCATCATAACTGCAGTATTACAACAGTATTACAACAAACCATATCATAGGTTTTGAGATACCTCTTGAAAAAAGAAACAAGATATTACTTGGACCTAAAGACAGCATAACTGTAAGCACTGTGTTTGTTTCTAAAGCATATATACTCTGTCAAACAAAACTGTTTGAGACATTTTGCCAAGAATGAACAGCCCTTTATTTAAGTTTCTTTGTAAAATCTAGGATTTTACTAACAAAAGTCAAGCATGCTAACATTCTGTGCATTACTGGAATTTAAGCAGGAGTTTTCACTCCTTCTTATTTCCTCTTCTTGATCTGCTGAGGTAACAAGGTGCAGAAGACAGACAAAAGAGCTCAAATTAGACAGAATACATAGTAACATATAAAATAATACTGTTAAATGTAATTTGCTCCTCCTTTTAGGCAGTTGTAGAATGTACCCAAGAATAGAGACAGAATTAAGAGAGATCAAGGAGAATTCTGAAAAAAACAGGTACAGGAATTTTAATTGGAAGGTGTTAAATATAAGACTACTCAGGACAGAGTAAGAAAAGCAAATAGAAAAGGTTAGGTCCTGTGTAAGAGGTTACCATACAGATAAGAAAGATACTAAAGCTGAGAGTAAGAAGCAGTAGCTGAAAACAGCTTTGCTGCAAAAAAGAAAAACAAAACTGATCATATTGGGAGGAAAGAACAGACTAAGAGAAACAAAGAGTCAGATAAAAGTACTGGAAAGGCACTGAAAAATCCTGGAAAAGGAACATCCAGGAACAAGGGAAGAAGAGTTGTAAGGTCAGAAACTAAAGACAGGCCTGCTAGACACTACAAGGCTGATGCCTAACTTCAGTATGGGAGCACTGCATTACACAAACACAGTCCTACTTGCAGAGAGATGACCTACTTAAATCTTGTAACACAATTATAATATTGATACATGTAAAAAACATATCAACAGAACATTTCCCTACAATCTGGTAACTGCCTATCCTCCATATTCCTACAAATTTCCACTTCTTTCAAATTTCAGATTTTTCCTGAATCAAAGCAGACTAAGTCTTATCCGTCCGTCAATACATTTATGCAGAACAGTATATAATGAGCAAACTCTAAACCAAAAAGCCCAATAAAAGAGAAATACTGATAGAACCACAAATAGTACTTCAGGACAAGTTTTGCCTGTATTACTAGAGTAGCTTAGTAACTTTAAATATAAATTATTAATCAAAAACCAAAATCAGGTACTATTCTGTTCTTTTTCAAGATTTTAAAGAGTCAAGAGCAGAAACCAGTAGTTTCTGCAACGATCAACACCTCTTTTAGAATGCCTAATGTATTTCAGCAGTGAAAATAAGAATACTAGAATCTATCAAATAAGTGGACAAAATTATAGTTAAACAATGTTATTAAGAATACAATAATTTATAGTTACCAGCTGCAATTCTTGCTGCTTTGGCATAGTTTCCATTTTCAATGCATGATATTAATTCACTTCGGTCTTCCAGTGTGTGTCTTCGTATAAGTGCAGGTTTACCTTTACCACACTTCGGTAGGCTGAAACTATGGAAGTATTTTTATTAAAACCATTACTTGATAATCAACCTTGTTGACTATAAATAAAGACTTTGAAAAATAATTTAAAATTAATCAGTACACAGTAAAATCAGAGCAAGAAGCTCTTAACAGATTTTAACAAGCTCTTAACACACAAAAACATCAAAACCAAAAACTCAGATTACTTTCATGCATAGAATTGCCTGCACGGTTGCAGAAGACAAACTATACAACTGCACCTCAACTGCTGTACAAGCTGCTGTACAGTGGATACTGGCCAAATGAAAACATGTTCCCTCTGCTCCAACAGTTCCACTATGTAGGAAACATGCTTATTTTCTCTTTCATTTTTCATTACAAATTCAAGTCTTCCAATTGTGGAATGTCTATATACAGAATGGGAAATTTGTTCTCTGCATGCTTGAGTTTTCTTTAAGAGATCATACAATCTGAACAGCAATTACTCTACATCAATTCCTCAATATATCTTATATCACATTTACAAGAGAAGCAATATTAAATCCTCTTTGTTTCTGGAAGTCTGTTTGACATGCGTGCTTTAACACCATTCCCTTAAACAATTTAATACCAATCTTGAACACATAAATAAAGTTTTCTTTTTACCCTATGCTCCTCTATGCTCCTTCCTCATAGCCCAGGACTCGAGATGGCTACCTTTTACATAGAGACTAGTGTGCTTTTGGGAGACGTACACCATTGGTGATGAAGAAATATTTATCAATGGTGGCAGAGGTGACTATTCTGACAGTCCCATCTTTAACAATAGATTTCATAAAGAGAAGGTCAATAGTTGGTATACAGGTGCTATCATCACTACAGTAATTAGCCAGTAATTCAAATCACAGACCGATAATCTACAGTTCCACAACTACTGAATTTACCTTCCCTGTGTACAAGAGACTGCTTTGGAAATTGCTTCTCTTCTCCTCTCACAAAAATAAACACATCCATGTTTAGTGTTCAGGATTAGGAAGGTAATTAAACAAGATCCTATATGTACAAACACTTATATGTATCTATACAGAGCAGGAGAAGTGTAGTCACGAAAAGTAACTGCCTGGATCTGCATAACCTGAACTCAACAAAAGAATATTAGCAGTTCTGAAAAGTGTCTCAGATCTGACACACAAGTGAAAAAATGGAAATGTACTCTTTTTTCTAAAATATATGCAATCCTCCAATGTGGGTCACAAGCAGTATAGAAAACCGATACATTCAGTCTCGAATTTATGTTTCAGATTTACAATTTTACCTTGAGTTACACAAAAGACTGTTACTAGATGAAATACTAGATTCTGATGCACAGCGGCGACGAGGTTCAACTTTTCTTCCTGGAGTATCATCTAATGCTCTCTCTTTACTTCCATCTCCAAAACCATTCGACAGACCTACAGCATAACAAAATAAACTGCATCAAACTGGAAACCACATCATTTTTATTAACAACTTTTTGTATTCACACATTGTATCATTATTGTTCTGTACTTCTAGTATTCTGATGTGACCAAAAAAAAAAAAGAGAGAACATGAATATTAACAAAGTATTTCATTTCAGAACACAGTATTATAAATAGAAGGTTCTTGTAGTCCAGATTTTAAAGACAGGATGGAAATTAAGGTAACAAGAAATCAGTGAAGATTATAATATGGGAAATGCCAAATAGGATATAAAAATCGGTCTTTGTAGATAATGTTTCCAACTATTAAGACAGGCTGCAGAAACTGCGTAGAAAAAACAAGGAAAAAAAATTACAAACTAGGCAGATTTACCAAGTCAACACAAGACTCATTTGAATAGCATGTTGCAACCACAAGTCATGAAATACTGAAAATACTTTTCAAACATTGGAAGGAAAGAGTGGTAATGATTTCCTCCTGATGCTATCTAGTTCCTCCTGAAAAGTGTTTCCATTTTAGTAAATTCAGACTGACATTACGTCTATTTTCTGTCATCAACAATCAATAACATGTGCATTTGACTATCCTTCCCCTGGCACAAATTTACACATGGCCAAGGTTATTATATTTTAATTTCATAACTGTAATGAAAACATTAAACAGGCTTTTCTGTTACAAGCTACAGATTTGAGGGGCTGCCACCAATCCTGTTCTGGATTTGCTAGTTCACAAACAGTATAGCTCTTATTAAGCCATTCTCATACTTGAATAAAGAGATAAATGAAGAATTTTAAGATAGTGTTCTGAAGAATTTCACAAGGGGAGGGTGGGGGGGGCCCCGCAAATTAGAACTAAAAAAAGAAAGAACTGTATGTCACAGACTCAAGAGTATCAACAGAAATGAAGGGGCTAAAGACAAAAGTACTAGCCTGCAATCAGCTACTGCAAGCTGTAGCCTGCAAAGAGAACAAAATTTTAACACAAATTAAATTTTGAGCACACTTACAGCCTTACAATAAATTAAAGTTTTTACTTAAGGTATATGACCAGCATGCTTCTCATAATGCTAGAAAGAGCTGCCCATCCCAGTCATCCTATTATCAGAGTCTTACAGGTCGTCACGAGCTTTGTTCATTCAGACACAGTCAAATAAGCTTATGTAACTTCACATGCCTCACCACAGAGCTGTAAGACAGCTATGGCAGAACTCCCTTTAAGTTCTAATTCTTCCAGTCTGTTTGCTACAAAGACCTCTGCAAAGAAGGCCTGACAACTAAGGAACCCGAGCTTAGCAAGTTACATCATACAGTCTAGTTGTCTTTCAAGGCACTTCCACACAGTGATTTGAGGGATTTTCCCCTCCACCTCCAGAAGACCTTCCATCTAGATTACCAACACAATTTTAGATTTTTAAGAGGAAAAAAAAAAGAATTTATTAAATGGTCAAAGCTTTAAAAATAAGCATTCTCTTTCATTGTCATTTAGTTGACATTGTAGAAAATTAATTTAAGAGTGCCTGTTTTATAACTCCTATATTTGCCTTTGATTTCCTATAGAAGAAAAAAATTACAAAGGTAGCATTGTCTTGAGTGTTCAAACACCAAATTACATGCTACTGATTAATCCTGTTCTCATTCTCAGCACACATCAGTACAAATAGCTGGAAATTAAGAAGGAGTTCAGTCCTAGACTACACTGAAAGGTCTGTAAAAATAAGAGTATGCTTGATGGGAAAGCTTAAGTTCCCTTATAAACTATTGCAGTACACCTCACATAGCACCTGAAATGAAAAGCTGAAAAATATTCTGCAAAGATAAAAAGATCTCTTAGGTCTCTGCAAATAGCTATTTTTTTTATTCTTAGATATCCTGTCATACTTATTTTTAAAGTGAAGTGTAGAAACTTTTGCTTTCATCCTGCCACAAGCCAGAGAAACCTTACTTAAGTTATCATTCAGGCATCTAGCTAACATAAAAGAGCCATCAGCAGAAACAAGTTAGATAACAGATTAAATTTTAAATGTAAAGACAGATCAAGTAATTATTGCTACCAGAACCAGCAACCACATGATTGCTTGACTGCCGACGTTGAGAAAAAAGAGATGCAACAGAAACACGTAACTGCAGCAAAGGAGACAGCTCTGTGCAGTGGTAGTCCAGTCTTATACTAGTTTAAACAACCCACATAATGAGTTTAACGACTTGTTTAATTCAATAACATAAGTTTTTAAGATCAGAAAGCTTTTTGAATTTGTAGAATGGCTACTAACAGTGGAAAAAAAACCACAACCAACCTTTTATGACAAATAAGGAACATTAAAGTGCAAAAGAACTGAGAGCTTCTAAGACACATTTCTCTCTCGCTTGTGGAAGCATGAAAAACAAAGAACATGCAGGCCATCAGCAGTAGTTTCCCTGAATATCAAGCTCTGAATAACATGAGCTTACACAATCCATGAGACTCAAGTTTATACAGTTCATTTTTCAGAAATTATAAGGAATAGGTAATAGGACCTTGCCAGAAAGAATTCATCTAGGCAATAAATATAAGTGCTTTATGGTATCACTGATGTGTAAAAAATAAACAGATACACTACATCTATATGCTATAACTGGGAATTTGCTTTTTTAATCATTACAAAACCCTTTCTCTCATGAATCAAGAAACATCCAATCTCCTGCAGCTACTAGAATAAGTGAGATTAAAGAATATCTCCATTTGCTTTAAGGAACTTGCATTTTATTGGCTCAAAAGATATTACTAAGAAGGTCAAATAAAGAAAATCCATGGGACAAGTAACTCATCCTGCTTTTGAAGATTAGTAGCCTGGATAAGCTTGCAACAAACCTCTGAGTAACATTCATTTTCCAAAAGCTCATGATTCTGTCCAATCAAATGAGCCTTCTCCACAGTCATAGAGAGAAACTTCATTAGGTCAGGTAGTCAATTTCTTGCACATGCCCCCTCACCAACACCCTTGGGAGAATAACTCCCCTCAGAAAAAAAAATCCAAACATATAACTAAGACCTTTCATTAATGGATGATTCCTTTTTATTTTCCCACTGTTCTTAAGTTTGGTAAAAAAAAAGAAAAGAAAAGGGTGGTCCACTATCAGAAGCAGAACTGAACCTTTTTTCACTAAGGAAAAAAAAAAAAAAAAAAAGAAAAAAGAGGCAATTCACAAATAGCTGAATAGTGAAGTCTGCTATCAATATTAAATGCAGGGTTACTGCCAACCTTTAGCTCTAGGCTTCAATTTACATTAAAAGTTTACTGCCACGTCAGTCATGGCAACACACATAGCCATTTTAAAAATAAAGAAAAACTAACAACTGTAAGCTAAGGAGAAAAAAAAAAAAAAAAAAAGTAAGCCAAAGATGATCAGCCTGATACATTTTCACAGGTCTTTTACTGCCCTGTAAACTTTATTTATCAGGAAAAGTTTCGACTTTTTCTCAACAAAGCAGTTGTTCCTTAATAGTAGTACTTTGTTCTTAAACTGCAATTAAAACTTTCACTGACTAGCTATATCAAAGCAAATTAGAATCTTGTTGCCCATACCAAATTAATGGAAGCAGAAAAGGTAACTCCAGAAAAACAGCACAAGTTTGGAAAAAGTGACAGAGGAACAAAACTCAGGATAGTCTAAGGAGCAGCATGCTCCATGACTGTACAAAAAGATGCCAGAGAATACAGAATTGTGCATTTCAGAATGGAATCACATCTTGCAGTTCTGCTGAAACAAAAATAAATAAGCAGAATTTGTATAAAATTATTCTAAAGCAATTAAAACTTTATTATGCATAGCTTGATGCAAAACCAAGCATATTGAAGTGCAAGATGAATTGCTGTATTAAAACCACAGCTGAAGAAGTGAGAAATGAGTAATTTCAACCACTAAAAAAGCGGGAACATTAAAAAAATGACTGCACACAGCACACCAGCACTTATAAAACACTATTTATAAGTTGATTTTGCCAAGCAAGGACTCATCAAGTCCTGACTTGTGCACTTACCCAGCAACAGTGACATTAGTCTTCATTAAAATATAAATATATGTTAAAGAAAAATGTGTATTTTACTAAAACTACGTAAATGCAGAAAAATAGGTAAAATACTTTCTTTGTACGCTTTAGTTCTCCAATGAAGATTAGACTGGTTTGGGGGGAAGGGAAGAGGATGGAGATTGAACATTCTTAACTAATCTGCTCTCACAGAGCATGTTCTGGGAATAAGAACGCTGGGACTGGTAAAATTCTGCGACCAATTTGTGTCACATATACTACAACATGTACAACTTAATAACTTACGGAAATGGGGCAATATATTGAATGAAGAGCATAGTTTCATATATGTCAAAGACTTCCTCCAACAGTGTTCATATTTTTTTTTTTTTTGTTTTAAGGATGGCTGGTGTCTCCAACATGATCCAAAATAATTACTTCAAATGTAATTGTCTTTCTGCGTTCCAAAATGATCATTTAATTGAATTCCATTCCATGTTGAGGATAACAGAAAATAATTAGGATCCAAAGAGATAAATACCCAGCATGATATTAGTTAATATGAGAACCTGGAAGACAGTGAAAAAGCCATTAAGTCTCTCTGAAAGGAAACAGAGCTTTCAAATAAATAAGCCATCCTTACAGCAGTGTCCAGAGACAGTGAGAATGATACAAGTGTTCCATGTATTCTAAAACTAACATTCAGCTGAAGTTTCAAAAGGGGCAAAACTACATTAAAAGTTTTGATTTGACTCAGTCCTCTTTCTTGAAAAAGAAAATATATGCAACCCATTGAAAGCATAGAATACAACCCTGATGTGCATGATATGCATCAAGAACATGTTTTTAAAACAAAGAAGGGGGATGACCCTAATTTAAGAAGATTTATACATATAGGTATGCACAGAGAGGACAAAGGAATATTTTAAGGTAATAAATAATCAGAAGTTATTTTATTCTTCAATACGCAAACCTTGAAAATGGGCGTATTGCAGCAATAGGAAGGCATCCATAAAGTTTCTAAAAAGTGAACCTTAGAGTAAATCTATAAATGTCTACTTCCAACAGTAAATTCTGGAGTGCAGTAAGAATATTAAAAACAATCTTTCTTTTCAGAACACAGAGATTAATATATGAGCATGTCAAAGTTTACAGTTCTTAAAACAGTCTTCAGTATGCAGACAAAATAGGAACCAGCTACTCACAAAGATGATAAAGTTTGGTGTGAAGAGTCCCCTTGGAAATAAACCTTTTAAAACTTGCTTACAATTTGGTCATGGCCAAAGATAGCAAAGAAAGCTCAATGTGAGCCCATGACATGGTACCTAAACACTAAATAGAAGCAACTTTGAAGATCCTAAACAGAAAAAATTCATCTTTGCCAGTTTATGTAACACATAATAGTCAAATAGTCAAAGTTTGGTATGTTTCAAAAGAGCGCTTAAGAATTCATCCTGTAACTACTGATTATCTTCAAAACCTGGGAATAAGAAGTGTCTCTGGCTAATCAGATGCGAGTCTGCTGAGACAGCTGAATCTGAATTGCACAGAAAGGAAAACTGATCAACACTTAATAACTACACTTCCACAAGATAAGGATTGTCTGTTGCTCTGTGCACTACACAATAGGATCACTCTATCATAGGACAATTGTTCAAGCTGTTTTAAAATATACAAGTGGGAGTAACAATAGCAGAGGAGTTTGAAAACATTCCAGAAAAATCTGAAAGGAATAAAAGAGCATACAAGTAGAAATGTTTCCCCAAAAAAAAAGTTTTACAACTTCTTTTAATGAGTAGCGACTGTTCTAGTGGTATAAAAAAGACTGATGGCAGTAGCAGTATAGTCATTAAAATGTGCAAGGACAATACTTGAAGAATTTAAAACTGATTTTACAAATTGGATTCTTTAGTCAACTCCAGTTTACATGATTTTTGACTTGTAAAACACAAACAGATGATTGTAAAATACAAGATTTAAGTGCCTGAATTACACAATGGTATGTGATTCAGGATCCAAGAAATATAACGACTATACAAAGTCAGTAATATTTAAGACCGTTTACTTCTAATTATTTTGGGAAAGACTACTTATAAGGATTTAAGATCAG
This sequence comes from Chlamydotis macqueenii, assembly GCF_036417535.1. NCBI lineage: Eukaryota > Metazoa > Chordata > Aves > Otidiformes > Otididae > Chlamydotis > Chlamydotis macqueenii. The sequence goes on from NC_141556.1 coordinate 20,379,628, forward strand.
AATCTTTTTTCCAAACATTTTTTCTGAATTGTGCAGTAACACAAACAGTAAAGATCCTTTAGAAAAAATACTTTTACACATGCTCCATTTTAAGATCTTTGTTGTCTCACCTACCAAATTCTGATATAAATTAAAGAAAACTTAAAAGTTATTAAAAACTTAAATCAATAAAGATTATTTTTATATCACAAAAAAGCATGATAATTATTTATCAATATATTCCATCAAAAACCTAGAGCCTAGTAGTCCTTCAGAGCAGCCCAGCAGGACCTACAAAGGCAGGCTATTCCATTTCCTAATGGAAACTAACTTCTTTTTCTTAAATTACTGCCTAAAGGATTTTACACAGAACTTTTACCAACACATTTTTTTCTTCTTTGAAAGTAAATGTTTCCTTGTAGTTGTGAGAACACAATTGCTGGGCACGGTATCTGAAGAAAAGGAAAGAGATGAACAGGTGAACTTCAGAGCTCTCTTACGTAAGCATGTCCAGCAATTCTACTCTATTAAAGAGGAAATAAATAATTTGCCATTTATTTGCCTTCACAGCTGTTTAGAAAAATTAGTTCTTAATTTGTGCCTCATTCTAGGGCAGGGAACAGAAACTGAAATTACCACCTAAAAGAAAGACGAAGGCACAAACATCTACCAGATATCTGCCACCCCCAAGATGACAGACAGGATAACATAGTAAACTGAAAGTCCTTGAACTAGTTAATTCATTAAGCTACACAGCTGCATTTTTTGACCCAATTTTTCAAGTCTTTTGTACCTTGAGAGACAGTTCACACAGGGAGATGAAAACTTCAAGTGGTGCAGTATAAAAAGATCCAGCACTTACTACAGGCATTGAACAGCCTCCTTCTACGATAGCTTGCACTGTACTTGAGGAAGTGCATTATCTGAATCCTTTTAGAGACTGTAATATCACACTAAAAATGTACTCCAGCCTAACAAAAATTAACAGTGCTTGCAATTGCAAGATTGTCTTTCTGGCTTCAACTAAAGGGGCTGCAAAGATACAACAAGATGTTTCACTGCTCATGCAGTCAACCTGACAGTGCTTGAAGTGTTGTCAAGTGAAGACAATCAAGGGTTATTAAACACCAAACCAATTTGTCTACTTCTAGGCAGCACTGAACACAAAGAGTTAAACTAAGGCTGACTTGCAAATTCACATCTTTGTATCTAATCAGATGAATCTAGAGTGTTTTTTCCCCTCAGACCTAAATACTCCTGTCTTCAACAAAAAAAAATATTTTTACAGAACTCAGGAGGACTAAGCCATTCCTATCAGCCAAAGGTTAGTTTTCAACATCTGCTTTCGTCTCCATTTTTTTACAATGGCATATTTTTAGAAAGTTATTTCTGAGTGACAGATGTATTATTACAGCTTTGGAAGGAGGGGAAAAGTAAAGGTAGCAAAAAGAGGAAAAAAAAGGAAGGAGAGAAAGGAAAATGAAAGTAGGGGGGGAACATAACCACATGAGGATAGCATGGCCTGACAAAGTGAAAGCATAACCACTGAATGCTGGTTTGGTACCAACAAAATAGAAGCAACTTAGTTTCAAGTACTTTAACTGTTCTTGAGTGATACAGATTTCTTTGTATGGGACACCTTCTTATGCGTACACTTCCTCTACACACACCAAAGAAACTATGTTTGGGTACTACAACAGGTAACACAGAAGAGAGCTATCAATTAAAAATGTCCCAAAATATTGGACTGCATGTATGATACCAGAAAAGAGTATATACTACCATAATTACTCTTTATGGAGGACCTCTCTCTATGCATGTAACTACACAATCTACTCTCATCTAGGGGGAAAAAAAGTGGAAAGGAAAGAAAGAGAAAAACCCACACACAAATCTTTTCTGAGAGACATTGATCTTGCAGTCAGTCATACTCTGGGAACTGTCTTCCTCTCTCCACTCACAGCAGAATGATCCTCCAGTGATTTGTACTTCTGACTTACAGGTTCAGTGCCCAAAGTTAGTGTTGGAGTCAGTGGATTCATTTTTATCATCATTCATCTCTTAAATCAGATCTGTAGGCAAGTATGTGGAGCTTGGACTAGATGATCTTTAAAGGTCCCTTCCAACTCAAACTATTCCGATTCTATGTTCCAAACAGGTCAAATATAATGGTGATTTGATCAGCTTTGGTACCTTATGTACCTGATACAAGGGACTTCACGATATCTAAGCCTGTGAATTTTAAGGCAGGTCATCTATACTCAGCCTCAACACCATGGCAAGCATATTCTTAATTTTTAAGCACAGTGTGGATCTCCATATTCACTACTTTTTAAAAATACCTTCAACAGATCTCACAGTTCTCTGTTTACCATCTGCACCACACAGAAAAATTAGTGTTAAATGCCACAGATGGAGCACATACAGGATTATGACATTTTATTTTTCAGAAAGCCAAATCTGGGCCAATAAATGATCTAAGCATTCCAAAAATATGAAATGTCAGAATACAGTAAAAGCCTCCACAATTCCTACAGTGTTAAGAAAAACAAAAGGGTATCTAAAAATGTTTCTTTATTATTACAAAAGATTCATATCTTAGAAAACATAGCAATTTTAAGTTGGGTGCTAATAATTAGTATCTAAAAATCTAGATAAATCTATAATTAGTATCTAAAAATAACCCATAAGAAAGTACTTTCAAAGAAATTAACATGTTTAAGACTCAAGAAAAATTTCTAAAATATTAATGCATATTGCAACTTATGCATGCACACACTTCACAAGCCTTGAAAAAGGACAAAAATCCCAGTTTATCTAGTTGTTCACTAAACTCCACTGTTCTTGACTATGTTGCTCAAAATTCCCTCTACTCTAATAATACATACCAAGAAATAAGCAAAGGGATTTTAATAGAGAACTTAATACTATGGTTCTTCAGATGAAACAAAACGAAAAGGAACATTTATTCTCTTAAATGTTACTGCAATTGTTGACTGGTATAAAACAGTTTCTTCTCCCCTCTTTCTGCTATATGCACTTATTTTATTCCACATGTATTACAAAAATCCTCTCCTATTTCTCATAATTTTCCGAGAAATTAAATTGGCAAAAATTTTGGTGGGGCTGCCAGAATTCCTGTCTAAAGGTTGAGTGTGTCAAATACAAATAAAGCATGTAGCGTTCAGGGGCTTTTGTCAAATTTCTGTCCTTAATTTGCCTGTTTTTCTCAGCAAATGGCCAAAGTTTCTCAGTGGTCATCCCATTAAAAAAAAAACCAAACCAAAACAAAACCAAAAACAACCAAACAAAAATAGCCCCCACAAAACAAAACAAGAAAACCAAACCAAACAAACAAAAAAAAAAAAGTCAAAACCAAGCAAAAACGCACCAGCATCCCGCCCCAATAATTTTGGTAGTGTTCTAGTAAAATTTCACTTCCTCAGCCTCTTTGGTACTTATGGGCTGTTGTGCAGCCTGGTTTTATCCTGGTAACTCAGCAGTCGAGCTCCAGCTCCTGTAGTCCCTGTGTCTCTACACTGACAAGTTTAACAAGCCAGGGTATAATTCCTTTTAGGCCTTCACAACCTCTATGCTTTGTTTGTTTGCATATACACCTTAAAATGTTTTATGTTTTGAAACTTCCTGAAGGCAGGCAGCTGAAGTCTTCGGACATCGCTAAGGGTTAAATAACTAAATTTCACATCTTATTTTACAGGAAACAATCATTATGCATTTAAAGAATAAAAGAAAACAAAAAGAATAGTTTTAAACAGAAGTATAAGAACTCTGGATCTGTCAGTAGATTTAGTCAAATTACTGCATTTTACCTATATTAACCAGACAAGTAATTATGTTTTTTTATTTGTTTTTTTTAACTGAACAACCTCTAGTTTAGTTTGTTATTTACTTGAGGGACATAAGCTACATCCTTAGACATGCATGTTTTACTTCAATTTCTTCCATTTGGAGAATGGTAATTGAATGCTGCACACATGAAGCTTGACTCTTAATCAAATTGACCTGTGCTCCCGAAAGCCAAAGATTTATTAGAAATCAAACACTGAAGAATTAAAAAAATAACCTGTGATCCATTTTACCCCAGATATCACCTCCATTCTTATTGCATCATATAAAATTAAGTAGAAGTGGTTATCACTACAATATTAAATTATATGAAATGCAAGTGGAATTCATATACAGGTTACTTGCAGACAGTTCTTAAGTGCCATCAAACACTTTGTAGTGATTAAGCAGAAACAAAGTCAGTCCCACACTTACGAACAGATTTAATAAGGTATAATTACATTTCTTGTATACTGACAACTGCATGCAAAGTATATATCAAAAAATTATAAACTCCCCTGCCCTCCAAAAAAAAACCCTGTGCTTTTTACTGTGTTAAATACTTGAATTCAGTGATCCACGTTATAAGTGTTTGTTTACATCTGTTTCAGTGCCTTGAGAAAATCTGTGTTGCTGGAAGTAAGAAGAATACTAAGTAAATGATATGTTTCAATGAAATTTTCTATTACTGCTATCTAGCCAAGAAATAATAGAAAACCAAGATACTGCACTATAATAATCACTATTTACAATCCTAATTCTCTGATTAAGTTAAAATGATTGCTTTAGGATAGTATATTCTAAATACTTAGTTTCCAACTAAAATAGAGGCTACCAACATAGTAACTGCGAATTACTATCCTAAATTTATGGAAGTTTAAAGGTGATCGATAAAACCAAGAACATTAAAATTTAATTTGAACCTAATCTAGCATTTTACAATGCTCAAAAGGTATCTTACCTATACACAGCTGATAGGATATTTTTTAAACGGTCAGTAAAATCTACTTTCTATTCATTAATCAACTTTATTTTTCTCAGATGTAATAATGACAGCAACTGATTTCCTGACAAAAAGGATTAATCTTTGTAACAGAAGAGCAATGGAAGTCTACAACTGATATTTTGAAAAGGTCATTGAACTTGTCACAGTTAAGTGACCTGAACTTCAAGAATCACCAATCTCTGATGTGACAAAGATTTCCTAAATAAAAACAACCTATCTTCTTTTTGAAATTGCTAGACACTATATGAAGCAAAACCAAGATACATCAAATACATATAGGAAATTTTAAAACACATCTCTCTGTTATGAAGTTGTCAGTTTTCACATAGCAACTATGGAGAAAGATGTGCTACATATGTAAGCAATAATGCCCTAGTAGAATACCATGAAATTAACATTTAAGGTTACATTACACTACTGCTTCATAATTTTTAAAACAAGATTCACATATAAAAGGAGGTGAGAGTATTAAAGTGAACTGCTTTCAGTCCTCTTTTAAGGTTAAGTCATGTTGTGCAATAGTCCTCTATTTCTGATAAAAGCTAGTTATTTCAGTAATTATTTTGTATATGAAAATCAACAACATCCGAGACACCATACTTACTAAGTAGTTTGCCAAAAGATCTTGTATGTGTCTTTCTTGAAACTAGTTGGCAAGCACATCAATCTCAAATGCAATTCAAGAGAGCATAATCTCTCTTGAGCATAAAAAGGCAAGTCTATGAGAATAATGAAACATCAGACAAAGTAGGCGCAGCTTAACATAACTAGGTAAGCTTTAAAACCTTCCTTTGAACTTCTTCCCATAAGAATACTTGAGTGACATGAAAGGGGGTGACATTGAGGAGACTGAGGAAGGTGAGGGACAAAAGAACAAGGCATCCTTAAGTAATGACAAAAAACTCACATTGGTTATGAACAGGTAAGGAAGAAAAAAGATGGAACAGTGCACCTCTTGATGACTTAAACTTCAATGCTTTGTACATTAAGCGAAGTCCTTTTTAATTACTTTTTTCCTATATTCACTAGAATTGAGGATATTTAACATGCACATCAAGAAAATTGTGCAATAATACTTCACTTTCAACTACAGTTATTGCTCATGAAGTTGCTAACTGACAGGAAGGCATGTTAGAAGCCTGGTATGCCTTTTCTATCATGGTATGGCTTTGGAGGCAAAGCTCATGTCTGCTGAATTCTTTCAAATAAAAGCATTTTTTACCAGCAGCATGAAAATAAAACTTTGTGAAAAATAACCAAATAGAAAAAAAAATATATATATTGCTGTATATATCTTCTCACTTATTTTTAACAGAATACAGACAACTGCATGAATCGACACCAGCTTGCATATGCAAAAGTAAAACAATTCAACTGGTTTTAAATCTTGGAAAGCATTTGAGGCTTGTGGTGGTTTCACTCAAAATAGCTGCCAATTGCAAATTGCCTAAATTAGTGTGGACACACAAGTTTGAAAGTAACATGAGGAAAAAAAAAAAACTAACATGAAAGCAAAATATTTGGTTGCAAATGGAAAAAGAATCACAGGAATAAGATCTGATAAGCAGACACATCTGTATGAACCATATACGCTTAAAAAACCATACATTAAGAAAGAACAACAAGAATACCTTCAGGTGTATTTAATTTGGCTAAAACATTTCAATCCACATACACAGTCTCTTCGTGAACAAATAAATTTAAAAATTAAATACAAATGCCCCCAAAGTATTTGTTCTACATAAATTTAATTATGTGCATATCTTCATCAGCTTCAGGAAGAGGTTACAGAATTTTATTTAAAAATTAAAACAAAATCTTTTCACATTTTGGATTTTATTCCTATTATAAGCCTACAGGCTACATAAAAAAAACCAACCCTAGAAATTCTGAAATGGAAAGAGTACTAAAATTAGAAGCAGCTATAAATTGTTTGGCTCTTTTCTTTGTTGTTTTGAAGATCATCTAAAGCATATCTGCCCCACATAAATCTAACTCCACACAGAGAAAAGGAACAAAATGACATATTTCAAATATATTCAGAAATCTGTTGTTTGTTTTTTTTTCTCCTCCGGTCAAGAATTAAGTCAGTTTCCCTATAAAATAGAAACACTTTTCCCGAAAGCAATAATTCACAGTGTTTAAGATAAAATTTTCAATGAATTAGTACTAATTCCTGGTGTATCTAGCACAAGACAATTCACTGTGCATGTGATAAAATGCAGTCTGCATAAAGGTACATACTGAAATTATCTAGATAAAAGACTGATAAACTAGAATATTTGGAAACCAGAGCTTTTTATATCATTAATGAAGATTAACTAATTTCTATCATCACGACCTTCACATGATTCCTACTTCAGAACTATATACCAGATGAAAACTACATGCTCTTTCCAAGTTGTTATGAAAAGGAATGGAAACTGCAGCTTTCCAAAGAGATGAAACAAAGAAACAAAAATATAAATGAAAAGACATCTCCCCCATACCATATCTGATTTATAATTTTCTCATGCTATGATTCCAGCATTGAATAATTTTTCTCCTTACTTGTCACTGGGGAAAAAAAAACAACCAACCAAACAAACAAAAAACCAACAAAACTCAAAACCACTCCCCCCCCCCCCAAAACCCAACCAAACAAAAAAATCCAACCATCCAACCCCCGCCTCTCCCACCAAACCACAAAAAAAAAAACACCTTACAAAAAACACAACCAGCTTTTGGAGCACGTCTTCACAATAAATGTTCAAGTTAAATTCCTGTATCTCTAATTCAAAGACACAAAAAACCCACACATTGTTTTCATACCTGCATATGGGTTACCATCATGACAACAAAACAGAGTATTTATTTCAAAGGTAATATAAAAGCCATGGCAATGGCCATGCATAATGTTAAGGAAATTCACTTAAGTAATTTCCTTATGCTTCTGTTCTTCCTCAAAGAGGGTTTTATTCAAACTTCTCCAATAAATAGAACTACGGTTCACTAAGACAAGGTGTAACTAATATCTTCAACTGTACTGCACCAAAGTATCAAGATCATTTTTTATTTTCTTTAGAGAAGTGTCATTAAGAGCATAATCTTCCACTTAGATTCTTCAACTTTGTTTATTTAAAGTATACAGACTAAAGAAAGAAACATAGGAAATATCATTGTACTTTGGGATTTTAACACCTCCATAAAATCCAAAGCTATACAAAGCACCTCATATACAGTCATCAGTTTCAAAATATGAAAATATGCTTGGAGTAATGCTAAAGCAAAATGAAGCCATACATGGAACATGTATTTTCCATGCTCCTCCTTAAAAAGAGTTCTAGTTTTGGCACTATGTATGAAGTTTCCATGACATTTAACAGCGAATTTCCAAAAAAGCAGCTGATTCACCTTTCCTACTGGTTGCAACAAAAGGTAATAGAAAACAGCTTAAAACAAAAAACAAACAAACAAAAAAAATCACCCACCCATACATGGAAACGTGAAGATTCCATTGCTAAAGTGAAAAAGTAAAACTTGGTTCACTACGTCTAATTGTATAGGGTCAACACAAAAATGAATCAAATTTTCTGATCTGTAACTACTCAACTGTGAGGAAAAACTGTTCAAGGGCTAAAAACTGAAAATTAACAATTACATGTATGTAAAAAAATATAACAGGTATGCTAACTTTCAATATGCATCCATTCAAATAAGTTTTGTAACATTTACCTGTATCCAAGCGCTTTACAGGGGACTCATCGTCAACCTCAGAATCTCCACATGCACTCCTTGATCTTTTCCTTGGGTGCAGAAGTGTCTCCAACCTTGGAAGGACTACAGACAAAAAGGTTTTGGTCCCTAGCTGTGGAGAAGTTGGCTGGGTTTCAGTGTTCTTTGCAGACTTTTGGGGGCTTATACTTTTCGATTTGCAGAAGAGAATGGATGTACGTCTGTTTACATCAGTTGATGACTCAGCTACAGCAGAAACAGTCGACTCATTGAGATTACTGTCAAGTAAGTGTTCTGGAGTGTGTCCATTTATTTCTTTCTGAATGGAAGTGCTATATAATTCATTATCAAATTTTACTCTTTTGTAAAGCTTACTCTGCTCTGGATTGAGTTCTACTGGTTTGAGGGTTGGTGGTTCTGAATTAGTCTCCAAGTTTGAAGGAAGAGGTAATGCATCTGATGGTTCAAGTTTAGGGGGAGATTTATCTCCTGAAAAAATTATAAATAGAGTGTGATTTTTGAAAACTTGTAGTTATAAAGTCTAATAAAACTCACTATAAATGTGCAGCCCACCAAATAAATTGTTGTTTGGAAACAAAGCATAACAATTTAAAAACAAACCTTGACTAGCAACAATCTGTCCTAGTTAGTAGTTCCTACTTTTATACTGGGAGTGTAACAGGGATAGAAAAGTAGGTGTTTATAGTTGGTGTTAACGATTTACACCTGGATAAATACTTTTTACTTCTCATGCAGTTATGTTAGTTTCATTAACTAAAAACTAAGAAATCTATTTGTTTAAATAGAATGTTGGGGTGGTGGATGATTATTTATTAAATGCAATTACACTGCCATTCAAGTAAAATTTTTGATAGTATATATTTTTATCTATTTCACCTTACCTGCCTAAAATAAATCTTGTCAGATAAGCACTAAAAAAAGGTATTTGTAACCCGATCTACTAGAGTGAGCTAAGAAGTGCTATAAAATTTACAGAAAGGCAAGATTTGCAAAGCTGTTCTACAGTTGTGGCTAGAAGTTTTGTCTATAAAAAAGAAAAATAAATTTAAAAAGGAGCAGGAGAAAAAAATCCCATCCCTAGAGTCTTGCAGCTTGATTAGCCACTAGTTGGCAAATACACACTTGACAATGCAGACTTGATAGGAGAAATCAGAAAAACCACCCTCTACCATTTTTTATTCCTTCCTCCTTTTTTTTTTTTTTTACAAAAAAAACCCAAACCAAACATGACCATGTCCCAGTCAATTCCAATAATTCTATGCTGGGAGAAGACAACAGAGATTTAATTGTGAGCGTATAAACTAGTTGCAGTTTTTCATCCCAAGCGATGGGGAAGAAAATAAACATTCTACTGTTGCAGCATTCCCAAACACAAGTAGAAGGACTTCCTAAGCCCATAATTATCAACTCAAACAGATGTTAAAGCCTTTTTTTTCTAGCTTTCAAAAGAATCTTTAAATATAAATTAATAAGAAGAAAGAAGACAGTTATTCTAGAGTAACTGTATGAGACCAATGTAATATTCATGCTATCACATGAAATTTTAAAATTCAGGTAATTTTTCTATGCTACCTGAGTGCAAAAAACCAAGGGTTTAAGCCTCTATCTGTAGTGGATTCAATATTATCTCTATATCATCTTAGTTTTAGCTCAGCAATGCTTTGTTGGAAAACAATGACTTCTAAGGGCAGAAAAATCTCTGTCCCACTGTTTAAGGTTTACTCAAACCTTAAACCAGCATAGTTCATACTAAAATTATATTGTTAAAATAAAGTGTGACTATGCTCATATCATTTGAAGGCATACAAATATTAGAAATGGTAAATAATATTTCAGGAAAACATTTAGAACAAAATTTACAGTCAGATAAACACATTTAATGTACCACCAATTACAAAAGCCTGTCGTTTAGAATGTCCAAGGTGACTGTTCTTTGTGAACAAATTCTGATTTTCTTATAATTAGAAAATACTTGCAAAAAAGATTTAAGCACAGAAAACCATTTGAGGACTACTTAGACATTAAAACCTACATTTTATGGTGTTATTCTGGTACCATATCTTTCACATGATCAGAAACTTAAAACAGAATTGCAAGGGAGTAATTCACAGCTCTTCTAAAGTCAGCTCCTGTAGAGACCCTGGGCACAAGATTCTACTACTTTCCTCACCTTTCTTTTGGCAATATTTCTTTACTCCTCTAAGTACCTTCCATTTCAGAGTTGAAACTTGAATTAATTACTCTAACTCTCCACTAAATCAGAATTGTAACAACAATGCCAATCAACTCTAGACCACGCTCTTCATTATGCTTTTTAAAGAAGTGTACTATAAGAAAACAGCTATTGCTCACTTGGACTATTTTTTGCACAATGGCTGCAATGAAAGGCTACGTCATAAAAATGTTACACTACAAGTAAAAAAAAAGTTAGTGTATTCATTATCTGACAGAAACTACATCCCTAAGGAACTATATTCAGTAGCATCACGACTTGAGGACAAAAAAACCCCTCAAACTAAAAAAAAAAACAAAACAAAAAAAACAAAAAAAACCCAAAAAAACTCCCACCAAAACCAAAAAACAAAACCAAACCTTTTAAGAATACCTAATGGCCTCAGAACAAGATAAGCACGCTGATTCATGTACACTTTTTCTACTATTGTCGTTCAAATCTCAAGCAAATTATATGTTTGAAAAGCATTCTCTTAGTCACACTAAGAATTAAACACCAAGTTGCTTTTTGAATGGCAGTTAAGGACAGTCATCTTATTGACTTCACCTTCCAAAAAGTTTGATTGCATCAAGCTGCGCCAGACACAGACTGTTTTATTTATTACCATGCTTCCACTTTCCCTTGACCTCTTTCCTCCTCCCTTTCAATGCACTTATTCAAAATTAAACATGTCTAATCCTTCTAAAGAAAAATAGGTTAGCTTTTTAGAGAAGTACTGATCATGAAACTAACTCAACAGAACTTTTTTTTAGAAAGACTAAATTTTCTCTGCATCATTTAAAAATGAGCAATAAAGACCTCAGTAACTCACTGAAAAACTAAAAATACAAATACAATACTGAACTGAAATACAAAGTTAGGTCTTTCAATGGAATCAATGGGAATTAGCCAAGAGTACATGCAGTTCTGAGATCAATGCTTTGAGGAGGAAGAGAAGCACAAGGGGAAGGGCTGGTTAGATGCAGCTGACTTGATTCTACAACATGAAGTTTGTTAAGTCCTATCAACTTAACTTTATTTAAAAAAAACCAAAACAAACAACAAAAAACAAAAACAAAACAAAAAAAAAACCAGACCCAAACTCACCCTCCACCCTCCCCAGAATCTGGAGTAGAGAATAAAAATGCTACTAAAGACAGTACAACAGCCAGAGTTTTCAGCACCATTGACCTAGGTTCACAGGATCTCTAATATGTATTTTGGCATTTAAGTGGATTTGCAAAAGCAGAAAGATGTTCTCCACTCAGGAATTTCCAATTCCTTTTCATATGAGATTGTCTGTACTTTTTAAAAATTAAGGTGCTAAGAAATAAAAGTGTTGGTACGGTGAAAAAAAATGGAGGGAGGTTTTGTTTAAAAATATCATTCTCATATTCTTAAAATATTTGTTGTGATTAGGTGGCTATTTGTCCATTTAAAAATTAAATATAATATTCATTTACTATAGTTTTTAATTCACATGATTAAAGCAACTGACTGAAAAGGTTTTAGAAGAGTACTGACTTAAACATGGTTTAAAACCTTACCTTCTTCTTCCCCATCTTGGTCTAATGCTGCACTTTCTTCTTCAAAACTTCCAATACCTGACTCTATTTGGGGAGCTTGGTTGTGTTGCTGACTCAGTTTGTTGCGAATAACGCTGATTTCTTTCTTTAACAGCTTTGCTCTTTTGCTCCTTGACCCACTGGATTTCATTGCACAGGTCAGATCGAGTTTTTCTAGCAACTCTCTCAGCTGTTCTTCCAAGGACATATGTGCTCTGTTTGCAGGATTCAGTAACCTATCCACTGAAGTCAAAATACGTAAAAATTGGAAATGTGTTAGTGTTTCCCAGAATAATAATACCAACAAGAAGAATAATTAAAAAAAAAATTCACTTGCTAGAATAAAAAATGTAATCCAAAGGCTACTTAAGATTAGTCTTAGTAGCTTTACTGTTATCAGTGAAGAAATGTCGAAACAAATTCCCACTATGTAATTACTATTCTTCTTGATCAGCATTTTGCTCAAGAAAAGTTAGTAAAGCAGAGAATTACAAGGTCAGAAGGAGGGCAAAATTAATCCTTCCCACTCTAACAGATTATTTCCTTCTTGTCAAAGAGATGGCAAGATCATGGTCAAAGAAGAAGTGTTAATTATTCTCCCTTACTGCCAAAACCTCAGAAAACTGATGTGTATGTCAAAAGAATTAATTTTAATTCCCAGAATTACAAAAGTGCTTGATTTTTTTAATTCAACAGGTTATTTAAGAATGTGTTTAAGTTTATGGGCACTGGTAGTCATCTTCTATTATTTACAAGCATGTACAATTGCATGAACAGAAGTGCTCAATTTCAAAACCTTTTTCATTTATCTTACAAAATTAGGCTCTCGCACTGTCAAAATCAGAATCTAGGTAACACTGTTTTCTACTGACAGATCTAATAGAATAGAAACACTCTAATCTTTCAAGCAATGTTTTTATTGGGGAGGTGGGCACCGGGAGGGTTATCTAGTCAGCAAACTGAACAGCAACAATTTTAAATGCCTGTATGAAATCTATATACTGTCCGTAATGAAAAATGCAACTTCAAAAAATAATCCAAAATCATCTTACCATCTTCCCAAGAGAAAGGCTGGGGTGATTCAAGTTTAGGCCGTTCAGGTAGGTGCATTCCAGTTTCATTATTATAACCGATTCCTTCAGCATCTCGCCTAGCTTGCCTGAGAACTACACCTCCTTGATCTCTTAACCGCACTGCAGCTCTATAGAATATTGTATCTTTTGCATTGTATTTCATACAATTATCTATTATAAGATTGAAGTCTTCTTCAAACTCACTGAGGTTTTTATAGCCTTGAGCATCTAACCGTTTTCGCATGGTAGAGAAATCCATAGGATGTTTAATATGATCCAAATAGTCTGGAACCTTTGAATAAATATTTAAAACACGAATGAGTAAAATTATCTTATTACAGACAAAGTAACATTAGCTATTAACTGATCCACATTTTTAAATATATTTTTTAACACCTCAAATCAAGAACTTCAAACTGCAGCTTTGAGTTGCACATCTCGATATTGCAAACATTTGCACACCAACAGGAGTTTACATATTACAAGGTTCTGCAACCTAGGTAACAAAGTTGGAGCTCTACTAACAGATGCGGAAACTACATATTTTTAGAATTCTGTGGTTTTATGTACATGTGTGTATTTATGCATAGATACTTATAAATGTATGTATTTATACATGTCTAGATAGTGTATGCACACATACTATATATGCCATTTATATAGAGATGTATACATCTTTATACACATGTATGC